>NC_141170.1:60225000-62725000 GCF_055505025.1 Bos grunniens
TTTACCCAAACTCATCTCTACTGAGTCGGTGATGCCATCCAACCATATCATCCTCTGTTGTCCCCTTCTCCTCCCACCTCCAATCTTTCCCAGCATCAGGGTCTTTTCCAATGAGTCAGCTCTTTGCATCAGGTGGCCAAAGTATTGGAGTTTCAGCTTCAACATCAGTCCTTCCAATGAACATTCAGGACTGATCTCCTTTAGGGTGGACTGATTGGATCTCCTTACAGTCCAAGGGACTCTCAAGAGTCTTCTCCAACACCACAGTTCAAAAGCATCAATTCTTCAGTGCTCAGCTTTCTTTATAGTCCAGCTCTCACACCCTTACATGACTACTGGAAAAACCATAGCCTTGACTAGATGGGCCTTTGTTGGCAAAGTAATGTCTCTGCTTTTTAATATGTTGTCTAGGTTGGTCATAGCTTTTCTTCCAATGAGCAAGCATCTTTTAACTTCATGGTTGCAGTCAAACCATCTACATTGATTTTGGAGCCCCAAAAATAAAGTCTGCCACTGTTTCCCCATCTATTTACCATGAAGTGATAGTTAACTTTCATACCATGTTTCCCCATCTATTTACCCATCAGGGACTGGATGCCATGATCTTAGTTTTCTAAATGTTGGGCTTTAAGTCAACTTTTTCACTCTCCTCTTTCACTTTCATCAAGAGGCTCTTTAGTTCTTCACTTTCTGCCATAAGGGTGGTGTCATCTGCATATCTGAGGTTATTGGTATTTCTCCTGGCAATCATGATTCCAGCTTGTGCTTCTTCCAGCCCAGCATTTCTCATGATGTACTCTACATATAAGTTAAATAAGCAGGGTGACAACATATAGCCTTGACGGACTCCTTTTCCTATTTGGAAACAGTCTGTTGTTCCATGTCCAGTTCTAACTGTTGCTTCCTGAGCTGCACATAGGCTTCTCAGGAGGCAGGTCAGGTGGTCTGGTATTCCCATCTCTTTCAGAATTTCCCACAGTTTGTTGTGATCCACACAGTCAGAGGCTTTGGCATAGTCAATAAAGTAGAAAGATGTTTTTCTGAAACTCTCTTGCTTTTTTGATGATCCAGTGGCTGGAAGAAATGAGAGGAATCAAGGTAATGGATCTATTTTGTCTACGTATTTGTTGATTTAAAAATATATAGAATATATTAGAATGATGAGAATGATCCAACAGGAAGGTGAGACTGATTATTGTAGGTGGGAGCACTGGAACAAAAAAAGTAAGACTTTGATAAAAGAAAAACAGATGGTACCTAAGCATAGTGGACAGTTTGGATAGTCACTGTAGGTGGGATAATTCCTCTACTGTAAGACTGTGACTTTCTAAATGCATCGATTATTTTAAAAGGAAAGAAAAGACATGCACTAAGCCATCTATTCAAGTTGAAAACCCCTCTAGGAGGAGTCATGAAATAATATAGAGGTGAAACTAAACAATTAAGAAATAAAAAGAGAGAATTAGAGACCTAGCTCTAAAAATCTCTTCCCTTCTAGCAAGTTTAATCAAAGAAAAAGTAAAACTTAGGAAGAGGACAACATGACCATTAAAATATTTAAAAGATCTAATTCTGTTATTTTATTTAATTCTGTAGTTTCTCCTCTAATAATTGATACAAGAAAAATTTTAAATGTCAAATTGAATAAGGGTAATGACAGTGAAAGAGGAGAGTGAAAAAGTGGGCTTAAAGCTCAACATTCAGAAAACAAAATCACGGCATCTGGTCCCATCACTTCATGGCAAATAGATGGGGCAACAGTGGAAACAGTGTCAGACTTTATTTTTGGGGGCTCCAAAATCACTGCAGATGGTGACTGCAGCCATGAAATTAAAAGACGCTTACTCCTTGGAAGGAAAGTTATGATCAACCTAGATAGCATATTCAAAAGTAGAGACATTACTTTGCCAACAAAGGTCCATCTAGTCAAGGCCATGGTTTTTCTAGTAGTCATGTATGGATGTGAGAGTTGGACTGTGAAGAAAGCTGAGTGCCAAAGAATTGATGCTTTTGAACTGTGGTGTTGGAGAAGACTCTTGAGAGTCCCTTGGACTGCAAGGAAATCCAACCAGTCCATTCTGAAGGAGATCAGTCCTGGGTGTTCTTTGGAAGGATTGATGCTAAAGCTGAAACTCCAGTACTTTGGCCACCTCGTGCGAAGAGTTGACTCATTGGAAAAGACTCTGATGCTGGGAGGGATTGGGGGCAGGAGGAGAAGGGGACGACAGAGGATGAGATGGCTGCATGGCATCACCGACTCAATGGACATGAGTTTGAGTGAACTCCGGGAGTTGGTGATGGACAGGGAGGCCTGGCGTGCTGCGATTCATGGGGTCGCAAAGAGTCAGACATGACTGAACAACTGAACAGAAGTGAATAATGACAAATGTAGAGAATTTAGGTAAGCAAAGTTGGAAAATCCTCCTGAAAGACAGAATTTGCTGAAAAATCCTTCATAGCTAGGTCTCTAACAATTTCTGCCTAAGCTTAAGCCTGGGTATATATTTTGGGAAAAGAATCTTCACTTTAACAACATCTATTAAAGGTTATCTATTGATAAAGTAGCTTGCTACAGTTACCATGATAGAAAAGGGTCTATAGGACTACTTCCCAGTGTTAACACTGAATTCTTGGGCCAAATATTTTCCTTATGAAAAATATGTAGTAAACTTAGGCATTAATGTTTTCATGGCATGGAATTCAGAGTTAATTTAAATAAGACTTTTTCTTCTGCCACAGTAAATTTTACTATACAATATCATATTGTTTCACTCAAAAATTTATCCAATTCTGATGAGAAGTACTTCTTAGAGTAATTACTGATGAAAGATCAATACACATTAAAAGTCATTACACTTAAATTATTAAAATGGTTTGCAAGGGTTACACATAAAAATTAGATTGATCATCACTCTATCTCCTTGACCCTCTTCCTTTTTTTAATAGCACTTGTCACCATCAAGCATATTAGATGTTTATTCCCTAAATTAGCTGCAGTAGAGCTTTGGCTCACAGCTGTACCTAGCACTTAGAACAGTATCTGAAAGACAGGTGCTGAATAAGTATTTTTCTAATGAATGAATGAATCCAGTAACTATAAGAGCAATAATAAAAGACTTACACTTGAAATATACACTTCTGGAATTATAAAATAAACTTAAGAATTGAATGTTAAAAAGAACATTAGAAAACATTTACTGCTGGTGAGAAAACCTCTTTAGTATTTTTTCAACTTAGGAAAATTCACAACATATTACTCTATGAATTTCTTTTTTTCTATTTTGTTCTCTGGGTATAAAAATTTTTATCACTTTGACATCTATTGGCTAAACAACAAATGTCTTTTCAGATCGATGTAACACTTTTTTTCAAATTGATTATCAAATTATACTGTAACTCTTTCTTGTTTTAATAACTTTGCTTTACTTAAAGTTGAGATACAAAGTGTCACACATTGTTTAAAACAGATGTGTCAATTATGAATACATTTCTCAAAATGTAATTAAAGAATCCACATGCAACTTCTGCTTCAAAACTGCTCAAATGTTAGTTTGTGAATTTATAAGATGAAGTTATTCAATATGACAATAGCAACACTGAGATGTCATTAAGATAAGACTGCTGATGAGCTCACTTCAACAGTGTGGCTTTCAAAGCTAAGGCTTCACTCAGCAATTCAAATTATAGTCATCCAGTAACTGGTTTATATGGGTAATCACTATTACACAAATCTCTCTGCACATGGAGTTTTCACAAACAACAGTGCTTGTTTTATGAATAATCAATTTTAATGAATCTATTCCTATAGTTTTAATATATACTAAATATACATATGTCATAAAACATATATATGGTATATGTTTTATATACCAGTAATATATATAGCATAAAACACATCAAGAACTAATTTACTGTACTAACTCAGCAGCACTTCACCTCCCCAGTTTTCCTCTCAACTAAAATAAGTTACAGCATATGATTTCAAAGAAACGTTTAAAGTTTGGTAATTCTAGGATACTTTTAAAACTGTTAAATTAAGTCTTTTATCAGAATTTGGCTTATTTTAACAATTTGAAGACATTTAATTCCACTAAAAATTTAAAATGTATGATATCAGAAAATGTTCATTAAGTACCTAGATCAGGAAAGATGTGAGATTTCATTTTAACTTTAATTTCAGAAATATAGTAGATACTCTGTACCTCTTTTCCAAACTCATAAAAGCAAACATTATAAAGGTAAAAAAGAATCCTGTAATTATATAAACTCAATAAACTGTGCTATATGTAGAAAGAACTCAAAGATGAGAAAATAGCAAAATTCATCAGGGCAGGGGTCACTATACTCCTAACAACTTGTATAGTGCACAACATTCAAACATTTCCTGAATTTAGACCAAAGAATAAATGACTAAATTAATGGCCTCTGTCCATGGGATTCTCCAGGCAAGAATACTGGAGTGGGTTGCCATTTCCTTCTCCAAAATTAATGGCACACACCTTCATCTGAAAGGTCTTAAAATACAGCAGAAGAGGGTTTTCAATGAAACCTTTACTAATTATCAAGGAGTAAATATGTCTTTTATTTGGGAAAAGATGAGGTTCTTGAGTTGAGAATTTTGAAGTATGCCTCAAAAAAATTAATTTGGCAAGTGAAGAATGGATTTGTAAGGGAAGATGCCATTGGTGGGAAAATCAGTTAGAAAACTCTTTGAGGTAAGAGGATAGTAACCTTGGCTAGAGGCAATGAGATCTGAAAGGGGAGTGGCTGTTAAAACCTACTACAGGGTCGGGCCTTATAAAATGCCCATGTCAAATGGATAGGAAGAGGTCAAAGATGACAACATTTTCAAACATGGATGGCTATGGGGGTTGAGTCGCTAAGTCATGTCGGACTCTTGCATCTCCATAGACTGTAGCCTGCCAGGCTCCTCTGTCCATGGGATTCTTCATGCAAGAATACTGGAGTACATTGCCATTTCCTTCTCCAGCTAATCTTCCCGACCGAGGAAACGATCCCCAGTCCCCTGCAATGCAGGCAGATTCTTTACTGATTGAACTATGCGGGAAGCGGAGGTGACTATACAAATGCTAATATTAACATAAATAGGTTAAGTAAGAAGGATACTGTATCCTTATATGTGTTAGTTGCAAAGAGTTCAACATGACTGAGCAACTAACACATATACATATATGTATGATATATATATATATACACACACACACAAAATGTGGTCCACTGGAGAAGGGAATGGCAAACCACTTCAGTATTCTTGCCTTGAGAACTCCATGAACAGTATGAAAAGGCAAAAAGATAGGACACTGAAAGATGAACTCCCCAGCTCGGTAGGTGCCCAACATGCTATTGGATATCACTGGAGAAATAACTCCAGAAAGAATGAAGAGATGGAGCCAAAGCAAAAACAACACCCAGTTGTGGATGTGACTGGTGATGTAAGCAAGGCCCGATGCTATAAAGAGCAATATTGCATAGGAACCTGGAATGTTAGGTTCATGAATCAAGGCAAATTGCAAGTGGTCAAACAGGAGATGGCAAGAGTGAATGTCGACATTTTAGGAATCAGCGAACTAAGATGGACTAGAATGGGTGAATTTAATTCAGATGACCATTATATCTACTACTGCAGGCAAGAATCCCTTAGAAGAAATAGAGTAGCCATCATAGTCAACAGAAGAGTCCGAAATGCAGTACTTGGATGCAGTCTCAAAAACGACAGAATGATCTCTGCTCATTTCCAAGGCAAACCATTCAATATCACGGTAATCCAAATCTATGCCCTGGCCAGTACTGCTAAAGAAGCTAAGTTGGTTCTATGAAAACCTACAAGACCTAGAATTAACACTCAAAAAAGATGTCTTTTTCATTATAGGGGACTGGAATGCAAAAATAGGAAGTCAAGGAACACCTGGAGTAACAGGCAAATTTGGCCTTGGAGTATAGAATGAAGCAGGGCAAAGGCTAATACAGTTTTGCCAAGAAAATGCACTGGTCATAGCAAACACCCTCTTCCAACAACACAAGGGAAGACTCTACACATGGATATCACCAGATGGTCAACACAGAATTAAGACTGATTACATTCTTTGCAGCCAAAGATGCAGAAGTACAGTCAGCAAAAACAAGACTAGGAGCTGACTGTGGCTCAGATCATTAACTCCTTATTGCCAAATTCAGACTGAAATTGAAGAAAGGAGGGAAAACCACTAGACCATTCAGGTATGACCTAAATCAAATCCCTTATGACTATACAGTGGAAGTGAGAAATAGACTTAAGGGACTAGATCTGATAGAGTGCCTGATGAACAATGGATGGAGGTTCATGACATTGTACAGGAGACAGGAATCAAGACTATCCACATGGGAAAGAAATGCAAAAAAGCAAAAGAGCTGTCTGAGGACGTCTTACAAATAGCTGTTAAAAGAAGAGAAGCAAAAAGCAAAGGAAAGATATACCCATTTGAATGCAGAGTTCCAAAGAATAGCAAGGAGAGATGAGGCTTCCTCAATGATCAGTGCAAAGAAATAGAGGAAAACAACAGAATGGGAAAGACTAGAGATCTCGTCAAGAAAATTAGAGATACCAAGGGAATATTTCATCCAAAGATGGGCTCAATAAAGGACAGAAATGGTATGGACCTAACAGATACAGAAGATATTAAGAAGAGGTGGCAAGAACACACAGAAGAATTGTACAAAAAAGATCTTCGTGACCCAGATAATCACGATGGTGTGCTCACTCACCTAGAGCGAGACATCCTGGAATGTGAAGTCAACTGGGCCTTAGGAAGCATCACTACGAACAAAGCTAGTGGAAGTGATGGAATTCCAGTTGAGCTATTTCAAATCCTGAAAGATGATGCTGTGAAAGTGCTGCACTCAATATGCCAGCAAATTTGGAAAACTCAGCAGTGGCCACAGGACTGGAAAAGGTCCGTTTTCATTCCAATCCCAAAGAAAGGCAATGCCAAAGAATGCTCAAACTACCACACAATTGCACTCATCTCACATGCTAGCAAAGTAATGCTCAAAATTCCAAGCCAGGCTTCAACACTATGTGAACTGTGAACTTCCAGATGTTCAAGCTGGTTTTAGAAAAGGCAGAGGAACCAGAGATCAAATTGCCAACATCCGCTGGATCATCAAAAAAGCAAGAGAGTTCCAGAAAAACATCTATTTCTGCTTTCTTGACTATGCTAAAGCCTTTGACTGTGTGGATCACAACAAACTGTGGAAAATTCTGAAACAGGAATACCAGATCATCTGACCTGCCTCCTGAGAAATCTGTATGCATGTCAGGAAGCAACATTTAGAACTGGACATGGAACAACAGACTGTTTCCAAATAGGAAAAGGAGTATGTCAAGGCTGTATATTGTCACCCTGCTTATTTAACTTATATGCAAAGTACATCATGAGAAATGCTGGGCTGGATGAAGCACAAGCTAGAATCAAGATTGCCGGAAGAAATATCTATAGCCTCAGATATAAGGGCAGATGACACCACCCTTATGGCAGAAAGTGAAGAACTACTAAAGAGCCTCTTGATGAAAGTGAAAGAGGAGAGTGAAAAAGTTGGCTTAAAGCTCAACATTCAGAAAGCTAAGATCATAGCATCCAGTCCCATCACTTCATGGCAAATAGATGGGAGAAACTGTGGAAACAGTGGCTGAATTTTATTTTTTGGGGGGGCTCCAAAATCATTGCAAATGGTGACTGCAGTCATGAAGTTAAAAGATGCTTACTCCTTGGAAAAAATTTTATGACCAATCTAAACAGCATATTAAAAAGCAGAGACATTACTTTGCCAACAAAGGCCCATCTAGTCAAGGGTATAGTTTTTCCAGTAGTCATGTATAGATGTGAGAGTTGGACTATAAAGAAAGCTGAGCTCCGAAGAATCGATGCTTTTGAACTGTGGTGTTGGAGAAGACTCTTGAGAGTCCCTTGGACGGCAAGGAGATCCAACCAGTCCGTTCCAAAGGAGATCAGTCCTGGGTGTTCATTGGAAGGACTGATGTGGAAGCTGAAACTCCAATACTTTGGCCACCTGATACGAAGAGCTGACTTATTTGAAAAAACCCTGATGCTAGGAAAGATTGAAGGCGAGAGGAGAAGAGGACGACAGAGGATGAGATGGTTGGATGGCAACACCAACTCAATGGAGATGCTGCTGCTGCTGCTGCTAAGTTGCTTCAGTGGTGTCCGACTCTGTGCCACCCCACAGACGGAAGCCTACCTGGCTCCTTTGTCCCTGGGATCCTCCAGGCAAGAACACTGGAGCGGGTTGCCATTTCCTTCTCCAATGCATGAAAGTGAAAAGTGAAAGTGAAGTCGCTCAGTCATGTCCGACTCTTCGCGACCCCATGGACTGCAGCCTACCAGGCTCCTCCATCCATGGGATTTTACAGGCAGGAGTACTGGAGCAATGGACATGAGTTTGGGTCAACTCCGGGAGTTGGTGATGGACCGGGAGGCCTGGCATGCTGCAAGTCCATGGGGTCGCAAAGAGTACGACTGAGCAACTGAACTGTACTGAACTGATATATATAAGAAGGATACAGTTTCAGTAAGATTGAGTGACTTTAGACAAATTTGTCTTTAATTATGTATTTAGCAACCCAATAGCTAGGAATATGGAGTCTAGAATCCTATTTTCCTGCATGTATGCTCAGTCTCTCAGTCATGTCAGACTTTTTGTGACCCCATGGACAGTAGCCTGCCAGGCTCCTCTGTCCATGGAATTTTCTAGGCAAGAATACTGGAGCAGGTTGTCATTTCCTACTCCAGGGGATCTTCCTAACCCAGGGTTTGAATCTGCATTTCCTCCATCAGCAGGTGTATTCTTAATCACTGAGCCACCTGGTAAGCCCATGTTTAGCTTATAGTTTAAAATTAATCTGCAATCTATTTAAGAAACCAGAAATTTAAAGCCTGGATAGATATATCCTGGGCTGTTAACACTGATTATCTTTGCATTCTTTCCAATAGTTACCAAAAACACATGACATCAAAATTTCTCTTGTAACGAAAATAAGCTTAGAAATACAGTCTGAAATACAAAATTAAATTTCTAGCACAATGTTAAGTTTTTCACTCTGTTAAAAATACTTGGGAAATATTTCCAATTAATCAGTAAAATTAAAAATACGTATTTAACTTAAATTCAGCTATAACAAACTAAGAGATTTAGTTTAACTTTTTAAGTTACATGGTAGATTGAAAACTCAAAGTTGGAAACTCTTATATACACAGAAAATGAAGACTAGTTTCATAGTTATAGCCATTTAACACAAGGATTTTATTTCCTGCTGTACCCTAAAAGCATTGTGATCTTACTTACTTAACAGCAAGGTAAAAAAGATTAAGTGGGGTAAATTTTAACCTTTAAACTAAATTATGCCTCCTTGCTATGTGATGACATAGCATCCCAACTACTTGCTCAGATAACTTAATAATTTCATTGAAATTATTTACTTAATGTTTACTTTCTTCCCTGGACTGGAAACTCTATGAAGGCTGCAAAAAGGACTACAGTTTTGTAATGAATTGCAACACAGGAATTCACCTTCAATTTTAAAGTTGCAATACAGCATGGTAAAAATATACAGGGGCAAGCACAGGATCCTGACAGCTGCAGAGGTCAAAGATACATTTCTAGTTAGCTGGAACTCTTGAGTATAATAAAAGCCCCATTGTTGGATGAAATCAATAGCTGCTCCATTAAATGAAAAAGTTAGTAAGCATAAAAATTGTATTTGCATATTCTTAAAGATTTTATTTCAAGTTAAAACACATAAATGCACATTCATTTACAAATCTTTTCATATAGGGTTAATGCCACATATTTGCTATGGGTCTCCTACTGAATTTGGGTCCTCTTTCTTGCATAAGCCATGCCCACCACGACCCACCATCTGTGATTTCCACTTATGGCTTCCAGAAATGGAGAGAGAACTTAAAAGCATTTCTGAAAGAGTATGAATATCGAATCCATTAGACCAGTGGTGTATCCACCACTAGATACACAAGAAGATACACCACAAGACATGTGCCAGAACATAAATTAATGCACTGCTTCCTTCAAGGAGAAAGTGTTACCATGAAAAAAATGTCAGTGGATCCAAACCCTGTGCTTGCTGCTGCTGCTGCTAAGTCACTTCAGTCATGTCCGACTCTGTGCGACCCCATACACAGCAGCCCACCAGGCTCCCCCGTCCCTGGGATTCTCCAGGCAAGAATACTGGAGTGGGTTGCCATTGCCTTCTCCAAACACTATGCTTAGTGATGTAGTTAATTTACATTCCAGTGTGGGCTCCTTACTTCCTTCAGTTCAGTCGCTCAGTCGCGTCCAACTCTTGGTGACCCCATGGACTGCATGCCAGGCTTCCCTGTCCATCACCAACTCCCGGGGCTTACTCAAACTCATGTTCATCTAGTCGGTGATGCCATCCAGCCATCTCATCCTGTCGTCCTCTTCTCCTCCTGCCTTCAATCATTTCCAGCATCAGGGTTTTTTCCAATGAGTCAGTTCTTCACATCAGGTGGTCAAAGTATTAGAGTTTCAGCTTCAGCATCAGTCCTTCCAATGAACATTCAGGACTGATCTCCTTTAGGATGGACTGGTTCATCTCCTTGCAGTCCAAAGGACTCTCAAAAGCACCAAAGAGTTGATGCTTTCTTTATGGTCCAACTCTCACATCCATACACGACTACTGGAAAAACCATAGCCTTGACTAGACAGACCTTTGTGGCAAAGTAATGACTCTGCTTTTTAATGCTGTTAGCCATAGCTTTTCTTCCAAAGAGCAAGCGTCTTTTAACTTCATGGCTGCAGTCACCACCTGCAGTGATTTTGGAGCCCGAGAAAATAAAGTCTGTCACTGTTTCCATTGTTTCTCCTTCTAGATGCCACGGAGTGATGGGACTGGATGTCATGATCTTAGTTTTCTCAATGTTGTTTTAAGCCAGCTTTTTCACCTCTCTCACTTCATCAAGAGGCTCTTTAGTTCTTCACCTTCTGCCATAAGGTGGTATCATCTGCATATCTGAGGTTATTGATATTTCTCCCAGCAATCTTCATTCCAGCTTGTGATTCATCCAGCCCAGCATTTCTCATGTACTCTGCATATAAGTTAAATAAGCAGGGTGACAATATACAACCTTGATGTTCTCCTTTCTGAATTTGGAACCAGACTGTTCTTCCATGTCCGGTTCTAACTGTTGCTTCTTGACCTGCATACAGATTTCTCAGGAGGCACGTAAGGTGGTCTGGTAATCCCAACTCTCTAAGTATTTTCTACAGTTTGTTGTGATCTACACAAACGTTTTGCCATAATCAGTAAAGTAGATATTTTTCTGGAATTCTCTTGCTTTTTCTAAGATCCAACGAATGTTGGCAATTTGATCTATGGTTCCTCTACCTTTTCTAAAACAAGCTTGAACATCTGGAGGTTCACAGTTCACATACTGTTGAAGTCTGGTTTGGAGATTCCTTGAGAATCTCTAATAGCCTAAAGAACCAGTTAGCTGGACCATGGATTTGAACACTTTGACAGGCTTTGCTTTGGACTTTGAGGATTTTCCCCCTACTCTTTTACAGTTTTCCAGGCTTCATCAAATTTGATAGCAAATTTGTTGTTTCCTTTATATTGAGACGATATACGAAAGCAGTCAACTTAATTTTCAAGAATAAAAAAAGTCTTTTCCTTACACTCCCATTAATTTACATGTTTATTAATGTTTTATAGTAAAAACAGGTTTGTGAATAAACACAACCAACTTTCAGTAAGTACCCAACTCAGTGGGTAAGCACAAAATCGTGTAGGTCTGCCCTGGAGCAACCTACTCAGCCATGACTGATCTCTCAGTCTTCAGGATCAGTAGGTACATTTTACAGAGGGAAGAAAGTGCATTAGGTTAAAGCCATGAGCCAGTGCAGAGGTAGCTGGTGTGGATTTTTCTGCTCTCACTGCCCCACATAATCACTTATTAATGGTACCCTAAGTGACACAGCAGAAAAAACTTGAGCCAATAACCAAGCCTCTCACCAGCTAGCACACAATTTGGACAAATCACTTCATCTCCTCCATCTTTGGTTTTCTCTTCAGTTAAATGGGATTCAGGAAGTAGCATGTACAAGTATCGAGAAAGAATTTTAATTTGTAACAGCAGCTACCATTTTGTGAATGTGTAAATGTGCAAGGTAACGTGTACACTTTATACTGAATGTGGCATTTGGTTGTTACAGTCACTTGGGAAACAGGGTTCATCCCTTTTACCCTTATATATGAGGAGACTGCAGTCATTTTGGAGCCCTCAAAAATAAAGTCTGTCACTGTTTCCCCATCTATTTGCCATGAAGTGATGGGACCGGATGCCATGGATCTTAGTTTTCTGAATGTTGAGTTTTAAGTCAACTTTTTCACTCTCCTCTTTCACTTTCATCAAGAGGCTCTTTAGTTCTTCTTTGCTTTCTACCATAAGGGTGGTGTCATCTGCGTATCTGCTTGCTCCTTGGAAGAAAAGCAATGACCAATCTAGAAAGCATATTAAAAAGCAGAGATATTACTTTGCCAACAAAGATCTATCTAGTCAAAGGTATGGTTTTTTCAGTGGTCATGTATGGATGTGAGAGTTGGACTGTGAAGAAAGCTGAGCGCTGAAGAATTTATGCTCTTGAACTGCATGTTGGAGAAGACTCTTGAGAGTCCCTTGGGCTGCAAGGAGATCCAACCAGTCCGTCATAAAGGAAATCAGTCCTGAAAATTCATTGGAAGGACTGATGCTGAAGCTGAAACTCCAACACTTTGGCCACCTCATGCGAAGAACTGACTCACTGGAAAAGACCTGATGCTGGGAAAGACTGAAGGCAAGAGGAGAAGGGGACGACAGAGGATAAGATGGCTGGATGGCACACTGACTCAATGAACATGAATTTGAGTAAGCTCTGGGAGTTGGTGATGGACAGGGAAGCCTGGTGTGCTGTAGTCCATGGGGTTGCAGAGTCGGACACAACTAAGCAACTGAACTGATGAGGCCACAAAATGAAGTGAGATTACATATATTAATAAATGGTGAGTAGCAGGGCTCAATTTGAATCCAGGACTGATTGTAAAGACTGTACAGTCAAGGATACCCCACTGCTTCTTGTTTTTTAGGTATTCTCATTTGCAGCTCATGACTACCTTGTGAGAAGTAGAGTAGGTAATTACCACCATTGTCCAAACTGGGAAGCAGATTCAGAGTATAGTTGATTTGATATCTAGGTTATCAAGGTTAGCTATTAAAAGACAGCCAGAGAACAGACTTAACATATCACTCCTAATGTAACAATATACTATTAAGTTCAACTTTATTAAGTGCCAATGGGGCATTTATTCACCAAGTTCAAATGCCTCACAGAGTCTGCCCCACTTAAGCTCCCTGCCAACCTGTCACTAATTCTCATAGGATGAAGTGCTGACCCACATTAATATCAAAAATACCTTTTCATCTCTCAACTGTATCAGTACTTAAAGACAGTAGAAGAGCAAGTAACATTTAAAAAATCAGCTAAATTAATATTTTATGGACTTTGTATCCCCAATTTATCTATACAAGTTATCACAACTGATATTCTGAAGATTATGGCATAATTATAACAAAACAGAGGTGGTGGTTTAGTCACTAAGTAGTGTTCAACTCTTGCAACCCCAGGGACTGCAGCGTGCCAGGCTCCTCTGTCCATGGGATTCTCCAGGCAAGAATACCGGAGTGGGTTGCCATTTCCTTCTCCAGATGATCTTCCCGGCCCAGGAATCAAACCAGGGTCTCCTGCATTGCAGACAGATTCCTTATCAACCAAGCTAAAAGGGAAGCCCAATTATAACAAAATATTTACTTTTAAATAGCCCTTTGACTTGTGACAGGTAAAAAAGATTTCCTTGCTGCCCACTCCTGATTTTGTGAATATGTTATGACATAAGCATGAACGTCTTAATACCATAAATATGATGACAAACCACTGCTAACTTCCTGCCAGATACTGTATTTTTGGTATGCACATAGCTATCTTATGTGCCATAAAAAGTAATAATCCGGATAGCTATAATTTTGTTTTTTACTGACTCGAACAAAATTCAGTAAGTGTTTCTGTCTTGTTTGTAGCTTTACAGTGATGGAAAAAAGTGAGCAATCAGTACTCTTGAGACACTAATATAATCAAGCAAAACTGCCTGAGTTCTTGGAACACAATGTGTCAATCACAGATTAACTTGACTCTGTTGTAGCCCCAATCAGATTTTACAAACTGCATTTTATGTTAGACAGAACAGTGTTAAGCTCTGCAAGGAAAGGGTAAAAAGGTCAGTGTAAACAATAGGAGAAAAATGTAAAGCACTATGTTTCTCAACAGCTTATAATTAGAAATGGTTAATCACTACAAATGTCAAACCAGTTAGCCATTAAAGAAACTCCCTGGCTTGACCTATAACCAAGAACTAAAAAACAAAACAAAAAGGAAAGAAGAGAAAAAGCCAACAAATGACTGTTTTATAATTTAATTCCAGTAAAAAGCAAAATAAGGCAATCTAAGTGAGTCACATGGTGATCAGTGGAAACCAGTGGAAGCAAGGGTTATTTCTTAGTTTTAACCCAATGTTCTCAGGCAGTTCAGAGCCATTCTCTCAAACTCCCAGTCTCCAAGCTGGGAGAGGGGATGGCAAATAAACTTAGAAAAATGAGTGGTTTGGCCCCTCCATCCAATGTACCATGCAGAATCTGTCCAGTAATTCTAAACTCTGCAGAGCACAGAACTGAGTATCCCTTCTTTCTGCTTATCAGAGAACTCTCTGCCCAAAGGGCAGGTTTAGTAGAAATGAGCCAACTGTCCTCAAATCTAAATCTCTAATTTGCTCTCCATACTAGAGCCAAAGTTAACCTTTCAAAGTGTTTAATTCTTGATCCCATCACTCTTAGTTAAAACTTTCCTCACCCCTTGCCCCCCCCAAAAATAAAAGGCAAGCTCTTTAGTATGGAATTTAGTGTTTTTGACGATCTAATGGTCCCGGCCTACCTTCCAGCCTTACCTTTCTCTTCTCTATTTCCCTCTATCTCATACTTCCTGTCATGAAAAGAGTTAAAACATACAACATTAAAGTTAACAAAATGAGTATTACTGAATACTTCCCAAATGAAAAGGATTATGGAAGACACTGTGGATAATGACAAGTGTGGGTAAAATCTTTTTCTCTTCTACTACCAACCTTCAGTTAACTCTCTTGGTTCTACTTCCTTGGCAATCTAATGAAGGAGGTATGTTAACTATGTTACCTGGCAACATTCCTCAAGTAAAAATGATCCCCCTGATTAGTAAATTTGCATCTGGACTCAGAGGAATTATAATGAACTATAAATACCTCACAAGAAGCCATGGCTTTGACTTTCCTAGGTGTGATAGCTCTTGAAATTGGCACATCCCTTGAGGGGACCCTGAAGTTAAATCTATGGAGTCATATAAGAGACAATGTCTCCTGTGGGACATGAGGTGTTTTAAGCCAAGCCGGCTCTGGGACCTACCTGATGTGAGCTTTGTTTCCTAGCACCTAAGCTTTCACGTAGGGAGATGTCTCCCAGGTGGCTCCATAAACTGCTTACATGGCCTGCTGTGAGGATCACAAGCACTGATGAGGAACATGTGATGCTGCCTTGCCAGCCAGCTGTGGTTCCTGTCTGATATCTTCTGAGTAAACAAGCCTACAGCAGTTTTATAAGTCTGAACCCAAGAAAACCCAATCATTTCCACAGCAACAAGACTGTTAAGAATGTCTTAAATGAGGTTGCAGATGTTCTACAATCTGAACCTAAACTCATTCCTCTTTTTGCCTTTTTTAGCCTAACATACAGCCCTGATAAATCCCACCTAATCTCATACACAGCTTTTACTCACCTTCCTCTGTTGTTACTCTTTTCTCCTGGGGATGCCCTCTTCCAGGTAACATATACCTCTCCACAGTCCATCCCTTCAGCCATCTGCTGAGGTGAAGCTATGGATGTTTTTCAACTCAAATGAACAGAGACATTGCATAGGTAAAGAATGGCTAGGAAACTCTGCTAGAAAAGCTAAGTACACAGTTTAAAGAAAAAGAATGGAAATTTATTGACAATAAAAATAGGTTACGTTGGTGGAGAAATACAGCAATAGCATGTTAAAGGGTAAAATGTCCAAGGAGACTGTCTAGACCAATTTGAAGGATAGAAAGGAATAGAAAAGCAGTCTTCCTGCATTATTAGTCATGGGAAGAAACAAGGGAGCCCTGTATTAGCATCAGAAGTAGGTGATTTATAAGCATTAGACAATTCAGTAATCTGTACCTTGGGAGAGGGAAGAGAGATGGCTGACAGTATTACAATGGAGATGGCATCTGCCAGTGTTCTGGGAGGGGATATTGTTGCTACAAGTCAGCTCCAGTTCTAACTTCTTATCCTGATTATTCTCCTGTCCCACCAGATTTGCCAGCTGATGTTAATTATGTAGTAGCACTTTCATGGACATCACAGGTTTCTTTCATCCTAAGCTATTTGAACTGCTTCTCTCTCTATTACAAAATTGTCAATTATCCTAACTTGTTATACTTTAGGGCCAACTCGATCATTTCCAGACTCTGATAGTAAATTACCTTAAGAACTAACCAAGATGTGGCACTTAGAAAAAAAGTAGTTCTTCTGAAATGGCCAAAGGGTCTAATTCGTTTCAAGTGTGTGAACTCTTAGGTTAAACGCACCCATTTAAGAGCAGAACAGGGAAAGCCAGCCAACAAAGAGGAATGAAGTGTATGTGTGGAAAGAGACACTGGCAAGAAATTATAGATATGGAGAGGAAAAGCAGCTCCAGCTCCTAACTTTCTGCTATAGATGCCAGTTGCCTCTGAGCAACTCACGTCCTGCCCTTGGATTCTTTGACAGACAGCTGTATCACTTTTCTAACAAAACACTCTTTCTGCTTTAATCAATTTTCTATAACGTCACCAAATAATCCCTATGACCAAAAAGATGATTAGAAGCAAAGTGTAATGATGTAGATATACATAACCAAGTTTTATCATATTAGAAGATTCTATTTATGTTATTTTAAAGAGAAAAAAAGGAGAGAGAGAATTCAATTGTAGCTGTTTTCTGTTGGTATAAACTTCCCATTCAGCTTTTTACCCTCATAGGATCTAACACAGGGCCTCATACAATACCACATTTAACAAATGTTTACTGAATGGACATATAATTAAAAAATAATGAAATTCACTTGGCCAAACACTTTGTCTAATTGGGAGTTTCCAAAAGCACTTCAGTTCCAATTAATAAAAAATGTTCTTTATAATTCTCATTAGCATAATTCTATGATTACATATACACAAAGAAACACTGTTTTCTATTCCCTAAATAGAATACTGAAAAACATGGTTTGGATTTGATTTATTCAGACTATGTTAACTCATGGAACTATAAAGTCTGCTTAGTTGTAGTCCAAAAGACCATCCCAAGATTAGTCCCCTTCTCCTCTTTTTGGGTACAAGACAGAATTACATTTCCCCTCCTCCTTGAAGTTGGGTTGCAGTCATATGACTTGTTTGGCCAATGAAATGGCAGTGGAAGTTATGTGTGTCATTAAAAGTCTTTAAAAGCCAATGTGCAATTTATCACATCCTTCTCCCTGCCTAATAAATGTGGAAGCAGGTGTTAAGATGAGCCTCTGACGATCTGGGGCGCTAAATGACTACTGGAACAGAGCGCTCCTGCTGACCCTAACTGGACACTTAGCATGACTGAGAAACAATCTTTTGTTGTTTTAAACCACTAAGATATGAGGGTCTTTTTTTTTTTTTTACCAAATAAATGAAGACAATGAATACCTTTGGCCCTCAATTTATCTTCAGGATGGTAACATTTTATATAGCATTGAATCATTTCTAGCAGAGTGTCCCCAACCTCTGGGATCTAACGCCTGACGATCTGAGGCAGGGTTGATACAGTGATAATAGAAATAAAGTGCACAATAAATGTAGTGCGCCTGACTTATCCTAAGACAACACTCCCCACCCCGCCCCCCGCACCCTGCCCCATCTGTGGAAAAACTGTCTTTCATGAAACCCATCCCTGTGCCAAAAAGGATGGGGACAACTGATTTATAGAATACTTTCTTATAGAAAGTATTATCTAAGTCTCCTAAGTTATTATCCTAAGTCTCCAAAGTCAAACACAAGAACTGAGAGGAGTCAAAATTTTGGACTAATCCCTCATTCTCTCAACTCTCACTACTTGCTATCTGAAACTCACAGGCCAAATATATTTGGATAGGATATTTCTTGCTGTTCAAACTCTTGCCATCTATACTCAGGAATGGAAATAATTTATAATAAAGGATTCTTGATACATTATTTCATTTGGACTCTTAAAGCTGTTTTTCCACTACTCAGTACCTATTAGACTCTCAACATTCATTTAATGAACTGCATACTGTCATCATTCTAATCTTACAAATAAGGAAACAGATTCAGAGAGGTTCATAAACTTACTGGAAAACAACCCTGTGCATTAATGGCACAATCCCAGATTTTCTGGCTCCAAATCCCTTTCCATTATGTATCATGCTTTCCAAGATGTCTTATAGCTACAGAATTCCAGGTTTGACAGTAATAGTGCCAGTAGTGTTTGGAATAAAAAGCAAATATTAATAATGTATCTATATCCAAGAATAATTAAAATCATCCTTTAAGGGGTTCTACTTGCCTAAACCTAGTTTAATTCAAGATCCCAAGTTCCTTGAAGCACAGAACAACAGGAAGAAGTTCTAGAGATCATTTGGTCCAACAGGCAATTTGCAGAACAACTGTAAAAGAACTCTGGGGGAAACTAGCCTTTTCCTTGATGTAAAATATTTTAAAATTCTGGGCTACCTAGGTGCCGCAGTGGTAAAGAACCCACCTGCCAATGCAGAAGACACAAAGAAATATTGGTTCAATCCCTGGCTCAGGAAGATCCCCTGGAGGAGGATATGGCAACCCGCTCCAATATTCTTGCCTGGGAAATTCCACGGACAGAGAAGCCTGGCAGATCACAGTTCAAGGGGTCGCAAAGTGTCTGACACAACTGAGCACATACACACATTTTAAAATCCTGACTTTTATCTTTACTTTGGCTCTTAATAAATTGGTAAACCTCAGGCCCTTTGCTCTCTCATTCTTATCAAATCTCAGCTGTAAGAAATATTCACAAAGACTGCTTGAAGGATAAGCAATCCACCCACTTCTACAGGTTCAGTGGTTTTCAATTCGTGGTCCATATCAAATAAATTTGGAGAAGGTCACACAATACAGCCCCCTTTACGAAAGTAAACTAACATTAGCCAAGAAACTGAGGGGGAAAAAAAACCCTGAAATTTGTTTAAGCCAGTTATCTCAAACTTATTTAAGCTAAAATCTTATTTCAAGAAATAAACTACTGATTTCTCATGCCTCAGAATACAGTTTGGGAAATACTATTCTAGGTAACTCTACACGTTATGAATGGATCATTATGAAAGGCTTAACGCCTTTACAGAACTTAACTTTAGAGTCTTACTATTGCTCTATACTGAAGTACATTGTTATCCAAAATTCATCAGTTTCTGTAGATACCTTAAAAATGTTGTCAACTGCATCACAACAATCTCTTTTAATTAGGCCCCATGAGAAACCATTCCTCTCGGGCCTAATTATTGGAAAATGCTGGGCTTAGGCAGAAGAATTGGTCTGTTTTTATCTCAGAATTTGAAATACACTGAAACTTACTTTATTCCTCTCTCTCTCCTCCCCCTGGCTGCTAGCGATGTTCAGAGCCAAAACTGTGACTCGCCTCTAGTACAGGATCTCATGCACTTGGTGTTATCTTACCCTTGACTTTTTTCCCTGCTCTGCTTCAACTTTTCATTTAATTTTGTTTCACCCCACAGTACCATATGGACATTACGTTGCTTTAAATCATTTTTGGAACTATTATACACATCAAGTTCTATTTTCTTACAATTTCATACTGATTTCTCCCTACCTGTCCCAGTACCCCGAAATATCAGTGTCACCTTTGTGTAAAAGTATTCATACAGCTTTGAGAAGCCAACAGAACATACACATTTACAATACAGTCATATTCACTATGCTTAAAACCAAAGGAGGTCATTATTGGTTTTTCAGCGGTCTAATAACCAAAAAGACTTATTAAACTGTTTTTTAAACGGAAGGACAATTGCCATTTATTGGGTACCAGTAACAGCTAGGCACTTAATACACAACACTTTCGTATTTTTTTTTTTTTTTTAAAAGCAAAGACATTGGCATATACATTATCTCTGGAAAAATGCGCAAGAAACTGGTAATACTGCTGGGTGGGGCGAGACAGCGTATCTCTTCTGTACTGTGAATTTTGTAAATGTATCATTAAAAAAAATTTTTTAATGAATCGATAATAAAGACGGCAGAAATGCTTTACTCTTTAATACACCAAACTTTCTTCGTCATGTTTTGATCTCTGGGTACGACTGTGAAATGCCTAAATGAAAAAGTTTCAACCAGAACTGAAATGCCTAAATCTCTGAGAAAGTTTCAACCAGACACGCTGGTTTTTCTTGAAATAAAAGTCTCTTTCTTATTTTCCACACTCCCAGGGTGAGGCAATTACTCAGAAACTTAGCTTATGGTAGCCTGAGGGTAACGAGGGGAAAAAAAAAATCCAGAATGGTTTCCAGTTAAGTTTTATTGGTAGAAGAGTAGGGGGAGGAAGCACTGATTCTGGACAGCAGCCCACGCCGCAGCCCGCCGGCCACAAACGCCGCGTCTAGAACTTTGCATAACTCGAGAGCGGCCCAAACGCCGCTCCGGGCTGGCGACTGAGCGGCGGGAGGCCGGACCGCGGTTCGAGCCCCGGGAGGTCCCCGCCTGGCCCACCCTCCGGAGCGAGACGCCCGGGGCCGCCTCTCCGAGGGCCCGGCAGGAGGGTCGCGTGGGGGCGGGGAGCGGGCCTCGGTGCACGGCCGACCCGCCGCGGCCCCCTCCCCGGCGCCGAGGAGGAAGTCGCACTTACCGCGTCGGGCTCCGGAGGCGGCCGGGGGTCACGGCGGGGCGGGGCGGCCAGGCGGGCGGAGGGAAAGCAGGAGGCGGGGGCCGGCGGGCCGAGGAGGAGGATGCTCGGCCCCTCGGGCGCCCCCAACCCCTTCCAGGTGGCCTCACGCCCGCCGCCGGCCGGCCCGGGGCGGGCCACTCCTCCTCCGTCAGGCGGTGCGAGGCCAGGGGGCGAGAAACTCGTCAGGCAGCGCTGGAGGGGGGCCAGCTGGCGGTTGGGGGTCGGGGGCCCGCTAGCCCAACAGTCCCGGCGCGGCGCTAGCAGCTGCCTCCCCCGCCCCCTTCCGCCAGGCTCCGCCCCCCCCTCGCCGGCCCGCTAGCCCCCGGAGACCGCCGCTGCCGCGGGGTTGGTGGTTTCCCTTCTGGTTTCCCTTCCCCCCCGGCCTGGTGCGCGCCGACGGCCTGGGCAGTCGGGGGAGAAGGGAGGGGAGCGGCGGGGTGCAGCAGGGGCCGCTTGTGGGGGAGGGGGACGTCAGGCTGGGTGGGGCTCTGGGGGAGGGGGCGGGGCGCGGAGGACCTGACAAAGATTCCGGTTGTTCCCTGCCCCTTGAAACCGGGATAAGGGAAAATTCCTGGGGGTGGAAGTTTAGGAAGAGGTCCCTCTGCAGGGCTGGAAGGCGATCAGAGAGCCGGGCTGTGTTGTTGTTGTTGGGTTTTTTTTTTGATTCCTTGGAGGACAGGACTGTATTGTCCTAAAGCTTTGGGGGAACTCACCAAGAGTTGCCTCTTTTCTCCAGACTCTCTACCCCTTCCCCATGCAACACGCTGGTAATTATTGCGCCCCATAGTGGGTTTGTGGATACGTGTCATGATAATTACGATCCTCAACTTTGGGGTCATAATCATTGTTTTCTAATGGTGGGATAATAGGAATTCCGCTGAAGTTGGTTCCTTCTTTATTCCTCTAGCCAATATATATTAATGCATGTATTTATATATATAGTGTGTGTGCGTATATGTATATATGCCAGGTGCTGAGAATTCAGTTTATTCAGCGCCTGTATCCCAACACCAATCGAAAGCGCTTCATATGGCTTAACTCAATCAGTCTTAAGCAAAGCAGCTAAGGTCCCTGCACCCACGGAGCTCATGGTGGATAAGGGAAGGAAGAGGCCCCCTTAGTTTGTCTCTAAGTGTTGTGTAAAGGAAATGTCCACTTGGTTTCTGTTTTCAAAGTAATGCGTCTGTTCATTATTTTCAGATTTAGTGCTCCTGTGATACATTGTCATCCTGTCCGTGAGGTTGCATTTCGTCAGTCCTCCCAAAATGAAATTTGCACTGGAGATCTTTAGTGTGTGTCCATAATGAAAACCCAATGCAAGCAAATGGTCCAGAAGACTGATGGGTCAAGTCAACAGCAGAACAACTTGGCCAAATTGCGTTCGTGGCAACAGCCTGGGGTGGCTGCGAGATTTAGGGATCTATGTTTGTACACCCCCACTTGGGGAAGTGGTTAGAAAAACCAACAGAATGTAAAACACTGAGGCATTGATATGGACTGCTAGTTCAAAAGGAAGTGGATGGGCTGATTTTAAACTGTTACAATCAGGAAGAGATACTTTATAAAATCCCAGTGAGAGCTCCAACCACAAAGCACAGGATGCATTTTTTTTTTTTTAATCAGAGCCACCTGGAAGAGACTCCCCACTTCCTCTTTGCAATCACACCTACATGCATGGATAAAAATTACTTGAATAGCATTGTCTTTAATTACAAAAGACAGCTGTGAAACCCACAGTTTGAATTTTTGGAGTTGAATGCTATTTTTCAGCCTTCATTTGATTTCTCCGTGTTAACATTTGTGCACATTCACAGCAAATGACATTGCTCTCATAGTTTTGTTTCCTCTCATCATTATTTGTTGTTCAGTTTTGGAAATTTAATTCAGTCTTTTGGGTTTATAGTGAGAAAGGCTAGAAAAGCATTACAATCAAATCAGATTACAATTGTAGTTGTAAAAAGAAAATGAATCCTAATTTAAGAAATAGGAATTCCTTCTCCTTTATTTCATACTAAATATATTGTTTGAAGTCTATCAAAATTGGGAGAGGAGTACGTCTATATTGCCTATATTATCACCCTGCTTGTTTACCTTATATGCAGAGTACATCATGGGAAATACCAGGCTGGATGAAGCACAAGCTGGAATGAAAATTGCCGGGAGAAATATCAATAACATCAGATATGCAAGTGACACCACCCTTACGGAAGAAAGCGAAGAACTAAAGAGCCTTTTGATGAAAGTGAAAGAGGAGAGTGAAAAAGCTGGCTTAAAACTCAACATTCAAAAAACGAAGATCATGGCATCCGGTCCCATCACTTCATGGCAAATAGATGGGGAAAAAATGGAATCAGTGAGAGACTTTATTTCCTTGGGCTCCAAAAATCACTGCAGATGGTGACTGCAGCCATGAAGTTAAAAGACGCTTGCTCCTTGGAAGAAAAGCTATGACAAACCTAGACTACATATTTAAAAGCAGAACCAAGTTTACCAACAAAGGTCAAAGCTATGGTTTTTCCAGCAGTCATGTATGGATGTGAGAGTTGGACCATAGTGAAAGCTGAGCACCAAAGAATTAATGCTTTTGAACTGTGGTGTTGGAGAAGACTCTTGAGGGTCCCTTGGACTGCAAGGAAATCAAACCAGTCAATCTTAAAGTAAATCAATCCTGAACATTCATTGGAAGGGCTGATGCTGAAGCTCCAATACTTTGGCCACCTAATGTGAAGAATTGACTCATTGGAAAAGATCCTGATGCTGGGAATGATTGAAGGCAGGAGGAGAAGGGGATGACGGGGGATGAGATGGTTGGATGGCATCACCGACTAGATGGACATGAATTTGAGTAAGCTCTGGGAGTTGGTGATGGACAGGGAGGCCTGGTGGGTTGCAGTCCATGGAGTCGCCAAGAGTCAGACATGACTGAGTGACTGAGCTGAACTGAAATCTATTCTCTTTGATTTACTAATTTTGTTTTCAGGTTATTTGTTCCACCACCCCAATGAAAGCAAATCAAATATATATCCCTTATGACCTGACATCCTGCTGTTGGCCTCAGCTGACAGCATGCTTACTCTCAGGCTGTTCCCCACAGTGGATTTCTTTTCTACCATCACACCAAGCATTTGCCAGTGAAGTCTTTGCATGTCTCTGTTTGGAACACTCTTAGCCATACACACGACTGTCTCCCTTTTCCTTCATGTCACCTTTCCTGACTGTGTTATGTAAATTTGCAAACCATAACCTCCACTCCATCTCCTTATTTCTCACCACTTAGCACTGCTGCTGCTGCTACTGCTGCTGCTAAGTTGCTTCAGTCGTGTCTGACTCTATGCGACCCCATAGAGGGCAGCCTACCAGGCTCCCTGGTCCCTGGGATTCTCCAGGCAAGAACACTGGAGTGGGTCCACTTAGCACTACCTGACATTTATCTGTTTCTCTGCTCCCACTAGAATATAAACTTCAGGACAGCAGAACCTTGTCTTTGTAGTTCACTGTTACATTTCCAGTGTTGTCTGTCACATAGTAGATATGTGCGTGCATGCTAAGTCACTTCAGTTGTGTCCAACTCTATGCAACCCTATGGACTATAGCCAGCCAGGGTCCTCTGTCTATGGGATTCTCCAGGCACGAATATTGGAGCCGGTTGCCATGCCCTCCTCCAGAGAATCTTCCCCACCCAGGGATCTTATGTCTCCTGCATTGGCAGGTTCTTTACCACTAGTACCACCTGGGAAGCTCCACATAGTAGTTGGTGGTGGTGGTGGTTTAGTCACTAAGTCATGTCCAACTCTTGTGACCCGTATACGTGTGAGCCTGCTAGGCTCCTCTGCCCATGGGATTTCCCAGGCAAGTATACTAGAGTGGGTTGCCATTTCCTTCTCCACATAGTAGATACTCAGCAGCTATCTTTTGAAGGAATGAATGGCTTCAGATAGGAAAGATAGGTTGTATTCCTTTTTGTAATGGCCAAAGGGCTTTCTTGAAATTTATCTTGTAACTGGGGTCATCTGACTTAGACATATTAATGAGGTCTCAAATGCAGCCTGGTTTTATCGTATTTAAAATTAGAATTAGAAAATGGTTTTTAACCTCTTATTCTGGCAATATACTAAGAAACAGGAGTTGAAGCATTCACAGCTAAGAATTTATGGTAAGATCTTACAACTTGGGCCATAAATGGATCCATAGAATCAGAGAGTAATAATAGATCAATAAATGCTGTCAAAGTCTTAGTATTTTTTCCCTGAGATGATATAGCAGCAATCAGAAGTGAAATAATTGAACCTAAAATGTGATTACTCTACTGATAACTTGATAAATGGTGCCAATACAATGTCCTTTGAATGCTCAAATGATTTTAGTTGAGAATAATCATGATAATAATAATAATAATCAGCCTTGGGATTTCTTTGGAGGGAATGATGCTAAAGCTGAAACTCCAGTACTTTGGCCACTTCATGCGAAGAGTTGACTCATTGGAAAAGACTCTGATGCTGGGAGGGATTGGGGGCAGGAGGAGAAGGGGACAACAGAGGATGAGATGGCTGGATGGCATCACTGACTCGATGGACGTGAGTCTGAGTGAACTCTGGGAGTTGGTGATGGACAGGGAGGCCTGGCATGCTGCAATTCATGGAGTCGTGAAGAGTCAAACACGACTGAGCAACTGAACTGAACTGAACTAATCATGAGAGGGAAGGTGACAATTAATGTTTGAATTTAGTTAAGGTGTAGTACTGATAGCAAACAACTTAATCCTAGTGTATGGATGCACTTAGTAAAGAAATGGTTTTACTTTTCATTTTCTGCTCTGATTATCAGTTGTGTGGGTGGGGAGGATTAAAAGCTTAAATGTCATTTTATGTAGTATCTATGTTCAAAATCTGGATCTCACAAATGGGATTGCTTTTAGAGGCTTTAGGATTACTTTTAACAGTATTGTTGTTCTCCTTGTTTTGACATGAAACAGCCTCCTGTTTCACGAAAATACATAGTTATGTCCAACTCTATGCAACCCTATGGACTGTAGCCAGCCAGGCTCCTCTGTCCATGTGTATTTTCCAGGCAAGAATATTGGGGTGGGTTGCCATACCCTCCTCCAGGGGATCTTTCCAGTTATAAGATAAATTTCATAAAAGCCCTTTGGCCATTATGAAAAGGAATACAACCTATCTTTCCTATCTGAAGTTATTCATTCCTTCAAAGAATAGTTGCTGAGTATCTACTATGCGGGGCTTCCCAGGTGGTGCTGCTGCTGCTGCTAAGTCACTTCAGTCGTGTCCGACTCTGTGCGACCCCATAGACGGCAGCCCACCAGGCTCCCCTGTCCCTGGGATCCTCCAGGCAAGAACACTGGAGTGGGTTGCCATTTCCTTCTCCAATGCATGAAAGTGAAAAGTGAAAGTGAAGTCACTCAGTCGTGTCCGACCCTCAGCGACCCCATGGACTGCAGCCTACCAGGCTCCTCCATCCATGGGATTTTCCAGGCAAGAGTACTGGAGTGGGGTGCCATTGCCTTCTCTGCCCAGGTGGTGCTAGTGGTAAAGAATCTGTCCGCCAATGCAGGAGACATTTCCTCCTATGAAAATACACAGCTTTAAGAGGTCTGATTAGATCATACTCCTGGAAGGAGCCTTTCCAGGGTGGGAGGAACATGTGGCCAAGTAAATCCAACCCAAAGTATGTCCCCTTGAATTTTACCTCAGATTCTCATTCTGATTTCTCTTGGTTCCCCAGGGCAATTCACTCCCCCTTTTAACTTGATGCAAAAACAATGAAAGTCGCTCAGTCTTGTCTGACTCTTTGTGACCCCATGGACTATATAGTCCATGGAATTCTCCAGGCTAGAAGACTGGAGTGGGTAGCCTTTCCCTTCTCCAGGGGATCTTCCCAACCCAGGGATCAAGCCCAGGTCTCTTGCATTGTGGGTGGATTCTTTGCCAGCTGAGCCATGAGGGAAGCCCAAGAATATTGGAGTGGGTAGCTTATCCCTTTTTCAGCGGATCTTCCCAACCCAGAAATCAAACCGGGGTCTCCTGCATTGCAGGCAGATTCTTTACCAACTGAGCGTGATGCAAACACCAAAATAAAGAAAAAGTTCCCTTAGCTTTCTTTACCACAGCCAAGCCAATCTAGAATTTTCAAAATGAACTTTTAAAGACCAAATTCTAGAGGAAAGTAAATATGAAATTATTATGGAAAATATAAACAGCACCTGTAGCTCCAGGTGCTGTTTGTTCAACTGCTCTCCTATGGTTTCCATTCTTCCAGGAACAAACTTTCATCGCCTAAGGGCAGGTATAAATTTAAAGGCAATTTGCCTAGTTTCCTTCTCTCCTGGCTCTTTTTCTTTCTCCACATTGTAGAGTCATTTTGGGTCTTTTACATGAGAGGCATCAGGCTTGTCCCAGGCACGACCGCTGGACTTGTACACCTGTTCAGTTCTTACTTCTGGTCAGAGGGTGCTGGCATAGTCCCAATCCAATCCCAGGACTCTGAGGACTGACATAGTGTGAGAGCTCCTTCTTTAGGTGGAACTCTCTTAATGGAGGAAAGGTCATTCTAAGCCCACTGTCAGGTCACTTCTTTTCGTCTTCAGAGTATTCACGTAAGAACTGTCCTTCAAGCACACCCCTCTTGGGACAGGGGTCTGGCAGTGCTGGGCAGCAGAGACAATAGAGTCAGGTGCTGACAGTCTGAGGGTTTCTCACTGGAGGGCAGCCCTGTTCGAAGGTGGGAAAAGCAATGGCAAGGGCGGCCCTATGGGGAGAGATGCCCCCCACCAGCCGCAGACACACAGGGACCTTCAAAGCACAAAGCCATGGTCACAATTCAGTAGAAGTGCAAAGTTGGTATTGACTCCCTTCTGAGTCAGGAGGGGCTTCCAGGAGACCTCTCTGGCAGTGCCTACCAGGAAACAGACTGACAGAGAGACAAGAAGGGCCTTGTCTAAAGCTACCCAGCAAGTCAGTGGCAGGACCCAGAGGGCCCAACAGGTCTGTCCACCCGCAGTCTAGGACATATTACTGTCACAGATGGCCCTGTCAGATCCTGTCCTGAGCAGAGACCTGGCATCACCCCCAACACACGGTCTGCTCAGTCCCACCCATGGGAACACTGTGGCCCTTGCCAGGCAGGCAGCAGTCCCTAGGCTCAGAGCCCGTGAGTCAGAGGGCACTGAGCCTTGTGAGGTGAGCCCTGCAACCCTGCCTGCGGCTTGTAACCATTCAGGGAGGTTAATGATCATGGAGGGGCGGGGCCAGCCCCACCTTCCAGGGTACTGTCGCTGGGGATGCCGAAATGCCATAATTGAGAAAAGGTAAATAAGTGATGAGTAAAGCCAACTTTTCACCAAAAATTAAAAACAAAAAATAAGCAAGCCTGTCTGTCCCCCTCTCCCAGCCTCCACCCCAGCAAAGCTGCTGAGGCCCGGGGAAAGAGTGTGCATTCCCTCATGCACGTATTTCCATTCCTTCATTCATAAGTAGGCCTCCGATAATCAGGCTATGCTCTGACTGGGAAAAAAAAAAAAAGGTTTTTGTAAAACAATTTAAACACTTCCTTCCCATCTCCTAAACACAAACCTCATTCTGTTCATCCCCCAGGACCCTGCTTAATAAGCTTCAGTGATTCCATTGCCTTCAAGGTAGAGTTCAAACATTTTAGAGTGGTAGTAAGAGCCTTTGTAATCTAACCCCTCTCCAGGCCTGTGTCCATTCCAAATGATTTGCAGTGTCCAGAATGTATCATTTCTTCTGTAACTGTACTTTCAAATAGCTTTCCTCCCTCTGGCAAGTCCAGCCTTTCCAATCTCTGCTTGCCTGAGTCCTTCAAGACTCAACTCAAGGGGACCTGCTCTGGCAATCACTATCCTAATCTTCCAGACTGAGCCTGTTCCTTCTTTGTGTTCCCATAATATCCTGTACGCTCCTCCATCACCACTGGTACTTAATGGGCTATGAACATTGGTTTACTCATCTGCCTCCCTGACTAGCTGAGAGGTCTATGATGACAGGCACTTATAAATATTTGTTGAATGAATGAATAGTTTTAAAAACACCCCTTGCCTATGAAGCCTTGAGAAATAGCAACTTAGTAGAGCAAGACCATTTCTACCTATTAGCATTACAACGTATATGGATAGGCTTCCCTTGTAGCTCAGATGGTAAAGGGTCTGCTTGCAATGCAGGAGACTCGGATTCAATCCCTGGGTCGGGAAGATCCCCTGGAGAAGGGAATGGCAACCTATTCCGGCATTCTTACCTGGAGAATTGCATGGACAGAGGCACCATAGGGTTGCAAGAGTCAGACATGACTGAGTGACTAACACTTTCACTCACTACTATATAAATGTTCACTATTATTATTACTGTTATTAATTCCAAGAACCCAAGGCTCTAAACCCACATCTGTGATGACAGGCACTTATAAATGTTTGTTGAATGAATGAATGGAGGGATTAAAAAAAGCACCCCTTCCCTATGAAGCCTTGAGAAACAGCAACTTATTAGAGCAAGGCCATTTCTACCTATTAGCATTATAATATATATGGATGGAAACTTTCCTCTAATTTATAGTGTTACACTACCAGTTTCATAAAACTTTAGAAGATTCTTAATTTAGGAGTCTATAAACTTATAAGGAAAGGGAGTAAACACAAAGTACTGGTATGTATTTTCATGCAAGGAAAAAAAAATTCTTCCAGCATCTCAATATACTTGTTTTGCATTTTAAAAATGAAAGTTGCAATACTACTAACTGATGTTGATTTCTTGTGAGTTAAAAAATATTCTGGGATCTTCATATTTGAAATATTATTTCTGGGTTCACCACCTAACAGACGGGAAGCACTCATTTGGCTTCCATCTTAATGGTCTCAGAGAACAAGTTTACAACCACTATGCAGGGTTAAGCATTTAGGTTTGGCACGGTGCTGATGGTTTGCTTATAGAATATTCATGCAGTAGCACTCACCAGATGTGACGAAAAGGCCTACAGCATAGAAGACACTGTGCTTGCTACTTGTTATGGGAGAGAGTTTTACAGAAAGATGATTCAGACAGATATGTAAACTGAAAAGTCCTTATCAATCATTGTGCTTCTACTTCCTCCTCCATTTCATCTTTTCTATACCACACATCCCTTTGTTCACACTTGCATTCTAAATTCAGTGACTATACTTAGCACAGAATACTTGAGGAAAGGTTCTGGCTAACAAGCAGCTGACCTGAGATACAAAAACAGTGAGTGACTAGACGGTGGCACACATGGTACACATTCGAAGACAGTCTCAGATTTACTGGTCTCAGCAAGACAAAGAGGGAAGAAAACAAACATCTCATTCTCCTTCGCCCTGTCCCCAAGAAAATCAAGACATAGTGTTACTTACAGATTACATGTATCAAGAGACAGAAAAGCACAATGGAAACATTCTTCGTGATGTTAGAATAGAAAAACCTTTGACTCTTTAGGAAATAGAGTAAAATCAATCGCTCAGCATCTGAAAGTATTAGGTGCAGTAGGTACAGTCTCAGAAAAAAAAGAATAGGCTGCAACGAGAGGGCGTTTCAATTTCAAATTATGAATGCATTTCGTTCTTCTCCCCTCCATTTCCAAGAAAATCAAGAACTAGTGTTAATTAGATTTAGAAGAGCTCTCCAATCACAGCCAGTTTTTTTCTTTCTTCTTTATTATCAGAGTCTGGACCCATTGGATCTAAAACTTTCAGACTCTCAGCAATTGATTTTTCTCTGTTACCTGAAGAGTCAAAGCTTGTTCTATGCTAGAATGGTGAAAAATGTTTCAGTTGTGATTTCTATCTCTTGATGCATGTCATTAACATGATAATACATTTCAAGGTCAGATTAGGTGCCAGAAGCTGTTCCCAGAGGCTGAGACACTACAGTGTTCCCAGGAATCCATTCCAGGGTGGCTTTCCCTCTGGCCTCCCTCTCTCACTGTACCATCTGGGCAGACAAGCCTGCCTCCTATTCCTTTCAAGGAAAGTGGCCCCAACAGGTTCCTTCCCACACAGGCTGCTATCTCACTGCAGTGGGTTTTGTTAGTGAAAACAGACAAAACTTTTCCTGACACAGGTAATGGAGTGGGGCCAGTGTAGGGAAAGTAGCCATGTGCAGACTGGGCACGTGAAGCCTGACACCTCTACGGAGGCCCGTGGGTGAAGACCTCAGGTGCACTCTGCCCAGTCTCCAGCATTCTAAACACAATGGTGGCAGATCAAACCAGATGTCTCCCAGAGGGGAGGTGAACAAAGAAAAGGCAGCTCAGTGAACCGCAGCCTGTGGTCTGAGCAATGCTGAGCATCTTCTCTGGTTCTCTGAGGGGGCGGATGTATGTCCCAGGTTGGCCGGGCTGTGCTGGCTGCTAACGGGCGACTCCTGTGTGTCCACGTGGCCTTGAGTTTCTTTGCAACAACCTTGCCACAGCCACTGAAGGTTAACAAGGCAAGAAAGGGCAGTGCTGTGGTCTCCCGTCAGCCTGATCTGAGGCTTGCTCTCATTCTCTAAGTTCAGGTTCTGACCCATACTCCCAGCCCCAGGAATATCCCAGCATGTTTCTCAATAATCTTTGTTTCTAAAGCAGTGAAAAGGCTATGTGGAGAGAGGGAGAGAGAGAGAGAATTATGTTTACTGAGTTACAATTTACATAAAGTAAAATCTACCCTTTTCAGTGTACAGTTCTAGAGTTTTTGCATACGGTTATATAAGTGCCACCGTCATCAAGATAATATTTCCATCACCCTAAAAACTCCATCTTGTGCCTTTGTAGTCAACCCCTCCTCTGCCTCCAGCCTCTGGCAACCACTGGCCTGTTTTCTGTTCCTGCACTTTTGCTTTTCCTTGCTGCTGCTGCTAAGTCGCTTCAGTCGTGTCCAACCCTGTGTGACCCCACAGACGGCAGCCCACCAGGCTCCCCCATCCCTGGGATTCTCCAGGCAAGAACACTGGAGTGGGTTGCCATTGCCTTCTCCAGTGCATGAAAGTGAAAAGTGAAAGTGAAGTCGCTCAGTCTTGTCTGACTCTTAGCAACCCCATGGACTGCAGCCCACCAGGCTCCTCAGTCCATGGGCTTTTCCTTAGTGCCATATAAAAGAAATGATAGAAAGCCTTCTTTAACATCCTTATTCAAACCAACATGTACCTTGCCCAACTCTCTGTTAGCACATCACTCTTATTTTTTTCCCCCAGAACACAACATTATTTGAAAATAAACTATTGCTGTGATTTTCTTGTCTGTCGTCTGTCCCTGGAATGTACACACCCACTAGAATGGAAGTGCCAGGACTTTGCTTCATCTACCACTTCATCTCTAGGGTTCAGAACACTGCCTGACGCCATGGAACTGTTCAGTAAATATTTGTTGAATGAACTGCAAACTGAATGAGGACATTGGAGCTTCTCCCAAACTTCTTTATGCTTAGGCAGATCTCATTAATAAAAATTATTTCCTCCCACAAAATGTGTTAATCCAAGCATGGCTGTGTTGCCACAGTAGATGGCTTATCTGCAAGTAATACATTGAGAAGTAATTAGACTGATCCAAATTATGAGTCATTTGCTTTCTGGATGATTAGATTGCTGTGTATAGAACTGGTCTGAAGTGAGTAAAATGGAAGTAATGTTAGTAACTATTTTATACTGGGGTTATGAGGATTAAATGACTTAAAGTAAGTGAAGAGTTTACCAGAGTAGCTCTCAACTGGGAACTATCTTTGCCCACCCCAGAGACTTCTTGAATTGTCTGGAGAGAGTTTTTTGTTGTCAAAACTGGGGTGGGGAGAGTTGCTAATGGCATCTGCTGCTCAACATTCTACGATGCACAGGACAGCTCCCTGCAAGGAATTATCCAGCCCTAAATGTTGGTAGTGCCATTCCTGAGAAACCCCAAACTAGAGCCGTGTCTGGCACACAGAAAGGGCTATATTTGTGTTTGCTGTTATTATTATTTCATAAATGACCCTTTTCTGACAGACAAATGTTCTCACACAGTCTGAAACTGGGTATATAGCACAGTGGTTGAGAGCACAGTCTACTGTCAGACTCGATGGGTTTGAAGCTTAGCTTGACTGTTTATTAACAATGTGATTTTAAGTATATTATTTGACTTTTCTATACCTCATATTCTTTGCCTATAAAATTGGAGTAACAGTAGAAACTCACTTAGAAAGTTGCTGGGAATTGAATAAAATAATCCATATAAAATACTCAATAATGTTGTGAAAATCACAACATTAATCAACAGAAACCTCAATTAAATAGAGTGAGGAGATCAGAGAGGGGAACTCTCATATCCTACAATGAAAACAGAGCCCAACAGGAAGAAGAATGACCCCTCTTCTTACCTGACAATCGATCAGCCAATGAGAGACTGTCCCAACTCAGCCAATGAAAAGTTACACACTCTTTGTTTACTGTAGCCTCCCAGCTTCCTTCCCCACTCTATAAAAAGAGTTCTTCTCTTCATTTTTGCTGGGGACTTGCTTGTGGCTTGCCATGATTGCAGAGCCTGGATTGCAATTCTTCGCTGATCCTAAATAAACCGTGCCTTTTTTTTTTTCCTGGAGAAATAATTGATACTCTAATTGTTTTTGGTCAAGAATGTGTAGTTGCACATAGTAAATATTCAATAAATGTCATTGATAATTTTTTTTTTAACCTAAAAAGATCTTTCCACAGAATATAGTGAAGAGACTGAGAGTAGGCTTCCCTGATGGCTTGGCAGTAAAGAGTCAGCCTGCAACACAGGAGATGTGGGTTCAGTCCCTGGGTCTGGAAGATCCGCTGGAGGAGGAAACCCACTACAGTATTCTTGCCTGAAATATCCCATGGACAGAGGGCTACTATCCAAAGGGTCGCAAAGAGTTGGACACAGCTGAACACATGAGCACATTGTTTTTATTGACCTCAAAAAGATCTTTCCACAGAATACAGTAAAGGAATTGGGGGTAATTTTGACAAAGAAAAATAGAAAAAATATTGTTCATGTAAAGTATTACAAGTGTGTATTTCATATGATAGGAGATAACTACACAGACTTTAAATCCAAACCATAGTTTTTAAGACTGTTTCTTATTATTTTTTGGTTTATTTACTTTTTGGCTGTGCTGGGTCTTCTTTGTTGCATGAGGGCTTACTTTAGCTGCGGCGAAAGGGGCTTCTCTCTAGCTGTGTTCAGGCTTCTCACTGTGGTGGCTTCTCTTGTTGGGGAGCACGGGTTCTAGGCGCTTGGCCTTCTTTAGTTGTGGTGCATGGGCCTAGCTGCCTCTCAGCAGGTGGAATCCTCCCACACCAGAAATTGAACCCATGTCCCCTGCATTGGCAGGTAGATTCTCAACCACTGGACCACCAGGGTCGTGGTTATATATTTTTAAAATCTATGTTGCTCTTTCTGGTAAGAGCAGCTCCTTGAGATAAAAGATTCTCTCATTAAAAAAATAAAATTGCATCTAGCACACAACATAAAATTATTAAGACTTATTTCCATTAGAGTTATAGACGTACTAAAGTAATTCCAGAACCCGAGTCTCAGATATGAAATATAAACTTACGGAAGTTTAATACTAGAGCAGAATCAACAATATCTTGGGTTTTAGGTTTATTAATGTTTTATTCCTTCACTGAAGTAGGAGGGTAGAGTCCACAGTGGGTGAGTAACTGCAGATTTGTAGTCATTCTCGTTTTATAATCTAATATTTGTGAAGGTGCTTTGGAAATTGTCACAAAATGGGGGAGGAAAAATCCCAATATCAATAACCTCAGATATGTAGATGACACCACTCTTATGGCAGAAAAAATCAAGAATAACTAAAGAGCCTTTGATGAAAGTGAAAGAGGAGAGTGAAAAAGTTGGCTTAAAGCTCAACATTCAGAAAACTAAGATCATGGCATCCAGTCCCATCATTTCATGGCAAATAGATGGGGAAACAGTGGAAACAGTGGCTGACTTTATTTTTCTGGGCTCCAAAATCACTGCAGATGGTGATTGCAGTCATGAAATGAAAAGATGCTTACTCCTTGGAAGGAAAGTTATGACCAACCTAGAAAGCATATTGAAAAGCAGAAACATTACTTTGTCAACAAAGGTCCGTCTAATCAAGGCTATGGTTTTTCCAGTAGTCATGTATGGATGTGAGAGTTGGACTAGAAAGAAAGCTGAGTGCCAAAGAATTGATACTTTTGAACTGTGGTGTTGGAGAAGACTCTTGAGAGTCCCTTGGACTGCAAGAAAATCCAATCAGTCCATCCTAAAGGAGATCAGTCCTGGGTGTTCATTGGAAGGACTGATGTTGAAGCTGAAACTAATACTTTGGCTACCTCATGCGAAGAGCTGACTCATTGGAAAAGACCCTGATGCTGGGAAAGATTGAGGGCAGGAGGAGAAGGGGACGACAGAGGATGAGATGGTTGGATGGCATCACCGACTCAATGGACATGGGTTTCGGTGGACTCTGGAGTTGGTGATGGACAGGGAGGCCTGGCGTGCTTCGATTCATGGGGGTCGCAAAGAGTCGGACATGACTGAGTGACTGAACTGAACTGAACTGAAAATCCAAAGTGAGCACAATTCATATTTATTTATTTCTAAGGCAATATCAGATAAGGTAATGGGAACCCACACCAGTATTCTTGCCTGGGAAATCCCATGGACAGAGGAGCCTGGTGGGCTACAGTCCATGAGGTCACAAGAGTTGGACACAACTTAGTGACTAAACCAACCAACCAATCAAGGCACTATCATTTTAAATTGGATTACCTTCAAGAAACTGCAGCCTAATTCTTAAATTTTAGTGATTGGTGGTGTTTAAAATGCCAGTATTTAGTGATGCATTTTATCTGGCAAGTTTCTGTAATAAAACATTTCAATGGACAAATTATGTCAGTCAGAAAAAAGAAAGATATTTCAACCCTTTCACCCTTGCTATTGAATCTTGGAGTATTTGACCCAGGGGATACTTGGAACTTGTTGATTATTGTTCTGCTAACCCTTTGAGCAGTTAGTAACTGAAGGCAAAATGATCAAAAGTATTTATAAAAATTAGATGAAAATATAAGAGAACAATTGAGGACAATAAAAGATTCCTGAAATATCTGTGGGCATATAATAATTTTCTCATGATTTTCTGAATCGGAGATGACACACTGGTATCCAGCAGATAGATTGTAGGCCAGTTATGAGACACTCCCAGGTGGCGCAGTGGTAAAGAATCTGCCTGCCAAGGCAGAAGACGCAAGTGATCCAGGTTCAATCTCTGGATCGGGAAGATCCCTTGGAGTATGAAATGACAATCTACTCCAGTAGTCTTGCTGGAAAATACCATGGACAGAGGAGCCTGACAGTCTACAGTTCATGGAGTTGCAAAGAGTTGGACACGACTGAGCATGCAGCATGCACGGATGCACATGAGACCCTGATCCCCTACATCCTCAGAGCAGCCAGGTATGACCTGGGGTTAAGGGACCCTGGACTGGTCTCCTGGCATCCACCATCTGTACAGCACCAGAGAAAGCCAGCTGCAGAGAACATGAAACAGCCCATCATTGACAAAGCACCCATGGAGCTGCCAGGGAAGTCTGTTTTCCAGGTGTTCTAGGATAGGATTACCAGCCTATGTTCATATTGGGTAGAAGAGGGTAGGGAGGAAAGAAGTAGATCTAGAAGAAATACTACCACACATGCACAAAACTCACAAATCCATAGAATTTAGTAAGGACGAAAGAATTAGTAAACTAACTAAAGCAGTGTTGTTCATAGAAAAGGACAGATACTAACAAAAAGTAGTTTCAATAAAATCAACATTATAGAGGAAAAACATAGAAGTGGTTTAACTGCTCTTATAAGGAAATTCATCCAGGAATTAAACTGACAATGGTTTTATGTCAATTAAATACTTTATTGATCAATTTCATCTTCATTGGTAAAGTTATGATTGGAATGTTTGTATTCGTAAGTGAGACTTAGAGTGTCTGAGGGAATCAAAACAGGGTGAAAATGGGAAGTAGAGGCTCCACTGAGCACTTGGTGACACCTGTGAGAACTAATGAACGGTGTTTCCCACCCATCCCTACCAGCATCTCTGCTGGAGACACTGCCTGACCTGTAATCTGGTATGTCTCAGTCCATTAATTGGTGCAGGCCATAACTCTCATCAATTCCTCTCTTCTTTTGAATGGTCCTTACTACTGTTCAAAGATAAGTCTTATATTTGAAGTCATACTCCAGTTTTGACTGTTCTTAGACTCAAGTCCTAAAGTCCCTTAATCCATGATTCCAATTTGCCCATCAACTTGTTGCACCCAATCAGAAGAAAAACAGTTAATTCATATTCACAATATATATTCATAGGACAACCTTTGCTTCCTGACTCCTATCCCCAGCTCAGCTGCTATTCCATAAAGTCTAGGGCTGGGTTGGGTAAGAATAAGAAATAGGATAAATGGAAATGGATGGGTGGTGAGAGTACAAGATGAAGTGAGCGGGAGGAAAGATTGGCGATACCTGGTACACTTTTCTTTTTTAAAGTCAGAAAACAAGAACATGGGGAAAAAAGTACTTGTTTGTACCTATTCTTTATTCACCATGATTTTTGCCTACTCTTTATTAATATTCTAAGACAATGCATTTTGTTTCACTTGGATTGTCATAATGAAAGATCTTTTTTTTTTTTTTAAATGGGAACTGAACATGTGGGTTCTGTAACAGTAATCACATTGCTTTAGGTTTAATGAGTCCCATTTTACTGCTTTTGGTGGTACAGTGGCAAAGACTCCACCTTCCAATGCAGGAGCTGCAAGAGATGCGGGTTTGATATCTGGGTTGGGAAGATTACCTGGTGAAGGAAATGGCAACCCATTCCAGTATTCTCGTCTGGAAAATTCCATGGACAGAGGAGCCTGGCAGGCTACAGTCCATGGAATCTCAAAGAGTTGGACATGGCTGAGCACGCACACACATACAGTGTAGAAAAGTAAAAGTCTTTAGTTTATCCTTATATTTTGTGCTATTTACTATTTTCTAGACATATTTTTTTTTGAACACCAGAACACAGGACAGTGGCTAGCACTTAAAAGGGGGTTAATAGGGAATTGGAGAAGGCAATGGCAACCCACTCCAAAACAAAAACAAAACAAAAGTACTCTTGCCTGGAAAATCCCATGGACGGAGGAGCCTGGTGGGCTGCAGTCCATGGGGTCGCTAAGAGTCAGACACGACTAAGTGATTTCACTTTCACTTTTCACTTTCATGCATTGGAGGAGGAAATCGCAGCCCACTCCAGTGTTCTTCCCTGGAGAATCCCAGGGACGGGGAAGCCTGGTGGGCTGCCGTCTATGGGGTCGCACAGAGTTGGACACAACTGAAGCGACTTGGCAGCAGCAGTAGCAGCAGCAGGGAATTCCATGGCAATCCAGTGATTAGAACTCCATACTTTTACTGCCAAGGGTCAGGGAACTAAGAACATGCAAGCTTGTGGCCTGGCAAATAAATAAATAAGGGATTCAATAATCAATAAGTAAATGAATGAATGATGTTTTTACAACTGGACATAATAGACATTCATCATTTCACTTTTGATGAGTATATTTTGGGTTTATATTTACTCACACAGATGGGTAAGCATAGGAAAATAGCTTCAGATTTAGATGAGGACAAACCCCTTTACTTCCTTACATTGTTTCTTCACTCTTTCTTATTTGGAAGACAGTTTGAAAGTGCTTGTTACAAAACAGTCTTCTTAGTGGAAAGTGACTCAAAATGAAGAAGTCTCAGTTCTAGGTCTCCTTTTTACAAAGTCTTACCCAACAGGAAGTGAGCACGAGGTAAACTGCGTAAACTTCAAGTGCTGCAGAGATGAAACATAAACCAGGAAGAATGATGCCATCGGTATACTTGATGGGAACACATGTACCATGTGAAGAGACATGACAAAAACAGCCCTCCTTAAATTACTTTTGGCCATAATGATCATGTTCATTTTAATTTTGCCAGAATATTTCCAGGCACCAAAAGGTGAGTAATTACAATTTACTTTTCCTTTTTTAATTTTCTAAAATTATATTGGTTAATGGTTACAGGAAAGGCCTTATTTTTGGCTACGTGCTGTGAGTGCTGAAGTTCTATGTCTGGAAAGCTAATAAAATGAGATTGTAATTTTAGTTGACTGTTACCTGGTACAGTAATCTTACTTACAGTACTTAGGTATTGTAGCATGCAATAATGAAATGAAAAAAATGAAAAGAAATACTTAAAATCTGTAGTCTCATTTTCAAACATTGAATTTACAATAATTTCACCATATGATTTTGCTCTTTGAAAGTTTCCTTCAAAACAGCTTTAAATATGCCTTCACATCCTGGAATTACTTTATAAATAAAGTAACATTTACTATGTTAAAAATGCTTGCATTCCTTTCCATTACAACTATTTCACACAAATTGCTCACTGTTACTTTTTGAAAAAAAAGTATAAAGACGTTTTTTCAAAATACAGCTAAAATAAGATGGGTAAAAATTTAAGTGGCTATATACCTGTATATATTTGTAACTAGAGAATAATGGGGTAAAATTATCTCTGTTTATATTTCAGAAAATTGTGATATTGCTGAGACCTAGAGTAGGAAAAGAAATAGATGTAAATTTAAACTACTTTTATATGTCAGTAAGATTTGAAAATATATTATCATGATTGTTTGAATGGTAATTGTGCTTCCTAGCATTTTATAAGAAGAAAAATTAAAAAGAAAATGCTGTATTCGGTCATTAAAAAGTTATCATATGAACTGATTAAAATCAGAGAAAACCTTGTATTTGATGACTTTTTACAATGATTATTTATTGTTGTATATACATATACTAAGTGACTTGATGAATATGCTGTTGTTAATTACATTTAATGTCATATTGCAAGGGTTATTTAATATTGCATATACATGATGTGAAGTAGCAGATAATTTCTTTGCTTAATAAACACTGTGAATGTACATTTTGTGAATAATTAAAAATTTGAAATTTCTCTTGGTTTTCTGGCATTATGTTGCTTAGATTAAGCAATCATAGCATATATTTTAATTGATCTGTTAATGACTGGTTAGTGTTTTGTGACAAGTAGCATGTTAAAAAAGCATGTTAAAAATTATTCTTTTGGGGGCAGATGTATTGACAAATAATCTACCATCATTGATAACAACTTTGTACTCTCAGTTTCCTAATTGTTTACAGTAGCTTTTCAATACTACATTTACTGCTTCCTAAAACTTAAAATAGCCATGTCTCTTTCCCTGGTCCAAAAGCAATGTCGAACTTTTCTCCAACTCTTTTTGGAGTGATGGATTTATTTGAGAATTTTGTTTTGAAGGAACTCTCCTTGGGGCCAAAAAACAAAACTATTTGAAAACCACCATTTTGTCCTGATACCGTTTTGTGGTAGCAGGAATTTTGCACATAAGTGAAAAGTTGATTAGGCAAAATGTTTTACACATATGATAGTACAATAATAATGCTTTATATCTTATAATGGCTTATGGATCACCAGGAGCAAATTTATATAGACTCATTTTATACAGTTCTATATTGATTAAACTAAAGATGCACAATTGTTTTGTCTTTTTTATTTGGTGGCAATTTTTAACCACAACAATAGCTCCTTATGAAATGAGTTGACTTGTTAACCAAAGTATTTTGCAAAATAAGCTATTTAGTAAGATTATTTAGATGGTAAGATAAGAATGTTCTGCTGCTGCTGCTAAGTCGCTTCAGTCGTGCCCGACTCTGTGTGACCCCATAGACGGCAGCCCACCAGGCTCCCCCGTCCCTGGGATTCTCCAGGTAAGAACACTGGAGTGGGTTGCCATTTCCTTCTCCAATGCATGAAAGTGAAAGTGAAAGGAAGTCGCTCAGTCGTGTCGGACTCTTTGCAACCCCATGGACTGCAGCCTACCAGGCTCCTCCGTCCGTGGGATTTTCCAGACTAGAGTACTGGAGTGGGGTGCCTCTAGAAGTACTAAAATTACCTTGAGAGTTCTCCTGTAGTCTTATTCTCCCTATCAGTTACTTGTGTCTCTTTTTCATTCTTATGTTCTATTCACTTTAATATCTAAGATAAATATTATAAAATGATTTTTACTTATAAATTATGTACTGATACACTGTCTTTAACATGTCAAATGAATTCAAAAGGAATCTTAATGAGGAATAATGTATTCACAAGGTTTAATAGATTTGATTTCGAAATAATAAGCCCTCTGAAGACCTAAGTTAAAAATAGAGCACTCTGTTTGATCATTTTTCATCAAGAATGTATCTGAGTCTCTGAATAATCATTACTCAGAATATTCAATTATTATAATTACATAGTGTAAGCTATTTAGTCTAACTTCTTTGGAAGGGGAACTTCTTTAATGATATTTGGGACTTGTAATAACTCTGCATTGGTATTCACTGGCAAGAGAGCATATTCTAGCTTTCAGTTTATTGGAAAGACATCTTACACTAAGACATAGTAGTTAATATAATGGGTTCATACTCTTATATTGCATTAGATAACAGAGATACAAAAGGGAGTGGATATATTTTTATTCAGAGCTTCTTGAAATTAAGAAAACTGGGTTGTTCCAAACAAGAGACATTTTATAAACCCACTTTGGGTGGATTTACAGTCTTTAAGAGAAACAGAGCTCTGGTTAACTCATATAAATCTCAGTGATCTTTTATTTATTTGTTCTTTCACTTACAAGTAGTGTCTAACAGTACTAGGAACCCAAGGCTATAAAAACGAAAGGCAATTCTTCCTTCAAAAAGTTTTCAGTCAGGGGAAGGACTGACTGATAAATAATTAAATACAATACTGTAATAATGGAAATAGCAATATAAAAGACACAATGGGAACGTAAAAGTTGCTTCCAGTCCTCTCGGGGGGAGGGCGTTTCTTCATTTTTATTCACAAAACAAAACAACTGTCAGAGTTCTAATGATCAATTAATATTTCTCCTTAGCTACATTAAAAGCACTTTCTAAAAGAAGGAATTGTTACTGATTTTCAAATAAAATGTATTCATACTGACATCTCAGAAACTGCCTTATGACCCAGCAATCCCACTGCTAGGCATACACACTGAGGAAACCAGAAGGGAAAGAGACACGTGTACCCCAATGTTCATTGCAGCACTGTTTATAATAGCCAGGACATGGAAGCAACCTAGATGTCCATCAGCAGATGAATGGATAAGAAAGCTATGGTACATATACACAATGGAGTATTACTCAGCCATTAAAAAGAATACATTTGAATCAGTTCTAATGAGGTGGATGAAACTGGAGCCTATTATACAGAGTGAAGTAAGCCAGAAGGAAAAACATAAATACAGTATACTAACGCATATATATGAAATTTAGAAAGATGGTAACAATAACCTGGTGTACGAGACAGCAAAAGAGACACTGATGTATAGAACAGTCTTATGGACTCTGTGGGAGAGGGAGAGGGTGGGAAGATTTGGGAGAATGGCATTGAAACATGTAAAATATCATGTAAGAAACGAGTTGCCAGTCCAGGTTCGATGCACGATACTGGATGCTTGGGGCTAGTGCACTGGGATGACCCAGAGGGATGGTATGGGGAGGGAGGAGGGAGGAAGGTTCAGGATGGGGAACACATGTATACCTGTGGCGGATTCATTTTGATATTTGGCAAAACTAATACAATTATGTAAAGTTTAAAAATAAAAAAAATAAAAAAAGAAAAAAAAAGAAAGAAACAAACAACAAAAAAAAAGAAACTCTTGAAGCCAGAAATTATAGAGTTATGTGAGTATATTCCAGATTGTGGTGAAGAGGACCAGGAATAGTACAGATGAAAACACCACAGACCTAATTTTATTTGTTGTTTTGACTTCTTCTCTTACTTTTAGGAGTCAAACTCGCATATACTATGTTTATCAGCTTTCACTTCCCTTCCATTTCACACTTCCTGATGGAAATGGCAGTATAGTGAGCAGTGAATTGAAGAAAACAAAGGATAAAAGAAACTTAAATACCTATAAAGGACAGGATAAACCCTGAAGTATATGAGCATATTTTCATATTTTATGTCTTTATTATAAAGACCAGTGTAATCAAGGATAACTGCAATTATTTTGAAAAATTGTTATCCTAGTCCTTAAAAAATATATCCTTATTTTTTTATCGGTTTGCTCATTCAATCAGCAATACCCAATCAGGTTTGGAATATAATCATGACCATTAAAAAAAAGGATAAAAAATACATATTTATGCATACATCAGTTCAGTTCAGTTCAGTCGCTCAGTCGTGTCCGACTCTTTGTGACCCCATGAATCGCATCATGCCAGACCTCCCTGTCCACCACCAACTCCCGGAGTCCACTCAAACCCATGTCCATAGAGTCAGTGATGCCATCCAGTCATCTCATCCTCTGTCATCCCCTTTTCCTCCTGCCTTCAATCCCTCCCAGCATCAGAGTCTTTTCCAATGAGTCAACTCTTCACATGAGGTGGCCAAAGTATTGGAGTTTCAGCTTCAGCATCAGTCCTTCAAATGAACACCCAGGACTCATCTCCTTTAGGATGGACTGGTTGGATCTCCTTGCAGTCCAAGGGACTCTCAAGAGTCTTCTCCAACACCACAGTTCAAAAGCATCAATTCTTCAGTGCTCAGCTTTCTTCACAGTCCAACTCTCATATCCATACATGACCACTGGAAAAACCATAGCCTTGACTAGACGGTCCTTTGTTGGCAAAGTAATGTTTCTGCTTTTTAATATGCTGTCTAGGTTGGTCATAACTTTTCTTCCAAGGAGTAAGCGTCTTTTAATTTCATGACCGCAATCACCATCTGCAGTGATTTTGGAGCCCCCCAAAATAAAGTCTGATACTGCTTCCACTGTTTCCCCATCTACTTCCCATGAAGTGATGGGACCAGATGCCATGATCTTAGTTTTTAAACAGGTACTATCCCTGGAGGAGGGAATCGCAATCCACTCCAGTGTTCTTGCCAGGAGAATCCCATGGACAGAGGAGCCTGGCAGGCTACAGTCCATGGCATCACAAAGAGTCAGACACTACTGAAGCGACTTAGCACAGCACAGCATACAGGTATTATATACCAAATACTTTTTACATATAATAAATTATTTTAGCTTATTAAATACTTCAACTCATTAATGGTGAAGTATTGTTCTCAAGAGAGACTATTTTGAAAATCTTTGGGAAGAAAGAATAAATCTAGATGGATAAATTTACTTTGTTGTAAGATTTTATTTCTTGCTGAATTTTCTGAATCATTATAGTTTTTAAATAGCTACTAATGAACACGGATTCATATATATATGTATCTTAGACGTATATAATGGCAAAAAAAAATAATGCTTTTCACTGCTTGGGCAGAACTGGCTTTATTCTCTCATAGGCTAGGTTACAATACCAACAACCCTTGCTTGGGAAGCTTTCTAACTACTTGTCTCATTCATTTGCCTTTGTAGATAAATGTTCTCTCTGAATATCTTGTATCTGCCACATTAGAAGGCATTCAATGAGTATTTGTGACTAAGTGAAATTTCTGAGTCATATTATAAAGTAAATAAAAAATATTATAAAGAAAATACAAATAAAATGCTTTCTGAAAGGAAGCATTTCTCATCAGGCCCTCACAACCATCTCTTGATTTAGGTAGGCCAGGCATGATTACCCTCATCTTACTTTTTGGGGGGCCACACTACACAGCAGTAAAGAATCTGCCTGCAATGCAGGAGACCTGGGTTCGATCCTTGGGTTGAGAAGATCCCCTGGAGAAGGGAAAGGCTACCCACTCCAGTATTTTGGCCTGGAGAATTCCAGGGACTGTATAGTCCATGGGGTTGCAAAGAGTCGGACATGACTGAGCGACTTTCACTTTCACTTTCACACAGCTTACGGGATCTTAGCTCCCTGACCAGGGATAAAAGCTGAACCACCTGCAGTGGAAGCAGAGTCCTAACCACCATCAGGGGACCCCTTCATCTTACATTTTTGAAACATAAAATTTCACCACAAACCTTGAACTTCAGGGCTGCACAGCCTCTGAAATTTATTTCACAGAATCTTTTACTTAAAAGATATCCATCTCTTTACCTTGAATCATTTTTCTGCTATTTTCCCCCCAGTGGAAAATTCCGTAGTGCGGGATATGATAAAAATGGCAGGTATTTAGAAGAAAGTTTATAGTTTTAAATTCTTTGATATAAGAAAAGTGAGATAAACCCAAGGTAAGTAGAAGGCAGGAAATAATTAAGACAAGAGCAAAAGTCAATGAAATTAAACGATATGAAAGAAAGGATCAATAAAGTCAAAAGTTGGTTCTTTAGAAATTCTAATTAAATGGAAACACTTCTGGAATGATTGATGTTTCAGTTTCTTATGGCTGCTGTACAAATAACCACAAACAGTAGCATCAAACAGCACAAATATATTATCTAGAGTTCTGTAAGTAGAAATCCAGCAGAGGTCTCACTGGGCTAAAATAAAAGTGTTAGTAGGGCTACATTCTTCTCAGAGGCTCTAGGAAAGAATACCTTTGTTTTCTTGTCTTTTCCACCTCCTAAAAGCTGCCGGCTTTCCTTGGCTTGTGGCTTCTTCCCACCTTCAAAGCCAGTGATGGCCTGTTGAGTTTTTCTCACATCTGAATCACATGTATGATTACATTATGCTTACCCAGATAATCCAGGATAATTTCTCTATTTTAAGAACAGTTCATTAGCAACTTGAATTCCATCTTTCGACTCAATTCTTCTTTGCCATGTCATGTAACATATTCACAGGTTCTGGGAATAAGGATGTGGATATCTTAGGGAGGCCATTATTCTGCCTGCTAAAACTGAATAATCAAAAAAGAGAAGGAACAATAACTAACTTAGTAATGAAAAAGAAACATAGAAATTAAAACTATAATGAGATTATTAAGAATAGCTGTAAGTCAATAAATTTAAAACATAAAGACACATTTCTAGAAAAATATAACTTATCAGAACTCACTTGGGAAGAAATGGAAAATCCAAGAATTGTAGAATAATTAAGAAAATTGACCAATGGTTTAATTTTCCCTGAAAAATCACTTGGTTCAGATGTTTTTATACGTAAGTTCTGCCAAACTTTCAAGAAATGAATTGAATAGATAAATATAATTTGTTATAAACCATTTGAAAAAATACAAAAAGGGAAACATTTTCCAATTTATTAAAAATTAAAAAAAATTTATTTATTTATGACTGTGCTGGGACATTGTTGCTGCCTACAGGCTTTCTCTAGTTGCAGCGAGTGGGGGCTACTCTCCGGTTGCAGTGTGTGGGCTGATCATTGTGGTGGTGTCTCTTGTCGTGGAGCACAGTCTCTAGCGCAGGTGGGCTTCAGTAGTTGGCATTCCCAGGCTCTAGAGCACAGGCTCAATAGTTGTGGCACATGGGCTTAGTTGTTCCGTGGCATGTGGGATCCTCCTGGACAAGGGATGGAACCCATGTCTCCTGCATTGGTAGGTGGATTCTTTGCCCCTGAGCCACCAGGGAAGCTCTCCAGTTTATTTTTTTTTTATACATTTATTTATTTATTGTCTGGGCTGGGTCTTTTGTTGCTTGGACTTTCTAGTTGTGGCGAGCAGGGGCTACTCTCTATTTGTGGTGCGCAGGCTTCTCACTGAGGCTGCTTTCTCATTGTGGAGCATGGACTCTAGGGCACTCAGGCTTCTCTGGTTGCAGCATGTGGGTTTGGTAGTTGCGGCTCCCTGGCTCCAGAGCACAGGCTTAATAGCGTGGTGCACTGACTTAGTTGCTCCAAGGCATGTGGGATCATCCTGAATCAGGGATTAAACCTGTGTCTTCTGCATTGGTAGATGGATTCTTTACCACTGAGCCACCAGGGAAGCCCCTCCAATTTATTTTTTAAGGCTAGTGTATCTTAGTATGCAAACCTAACAAAGACAGTACAAAAAAGGAAACTTTACAGCCAATCCCATTTTTAAATATAGATTAAAAACCTTTAAACAAAACATTAAGAATCTGATTGCAGCAATGTATAAAAATGATCAAATTAGATTTATTCCTGGAATGCAAGATTGAGTTAGCATTAGAAAATCTAATAATGTAATGCACTATATTAACTGATTAAAGAAGAAAGCCTATATAATCATCTCAATACTTGTTGAAAGAGCACTCAATTAATATATTCATCAGTCTTTATAATTAAAAACTCAGCAAACTAGGAATAGAAAAGAACGTCCTTAAAGTGAAATGGGATATCTAAAAATGATTATATATCAGTCTCGGTAATGAACATCATAAGTATTCTTCTTAAGATCAGGAGCAAACAAGGATGTCCACTCTCAACACTTCTATTCATTATGGTACTGGAGGTCCTAGTCAGTGCAGTAAGACAAGCAAAAGAAATAAAATGTGTAAGGAGTGAAAAGCAAGGAATAAAGTTGTAATTATTTGCAGTAAATTAACATATTTATGGTCTTCACTAGTGGCTCAGTGGTAAAGAATCCACCTACCAATGCAGGAGACAAGGTTCAATCCCTGAGTCAGGAAGATCCCCTGGAGAAGGAAATGGCAACCCACTCCAGTATTCTTGCCTGGAGAATCCCATGGACAGAGAAGCCTGGGGGGCTAGTCAATGGGGTCACAAAGAGACAGACACGACTTAGCAACTGAGCGCAAGCACAAAGCGTATCTATATAGAAAACTCAAAAGATTTCTAGGAAAAATTAAAATTAATAAGGAAGTTTACAAAGTGATAAGAAATAAAATTTATATTCAAGAGTCAATTGTATATCCATCTACCGCTAACAAACAGAAAACATATTTCTTAAAAAATACTGTTGGCAATAGCAACAAAAATTAAGGTACCTGGGGGAAATCTAGCAAAAGACATATGGGACCTTGATGGTGAAAATTTGGAAACTTTATTAGAAGATATCAAAGAAGACCTATAAAAGTAGAGAGTAAGAAAGGAAGAAAAGAGTGATAGGAGTAACTCAGTATCATATCTTTCTTCTCCAATTGATTTTGAGATTCAAGTCAGAATCACAACTGGGTTTTTCACCAAACTTAATAAGCTGATTCTAAAAATTTATTGGAAAGAACAAAGGATCAAGAATCACTAAGACATTCCCAAAGAAAATGAACAAGGTTAGGGGATTTTTCCTATGAGAAATAAAGATTTCCCTGGGGGCTCAGATGGTAAAGAATCCACCTGCAATGTGGGAGACCTGGATTCCATCCCTGGGTCAGGAAGATCCCCTGGAGAAGGGAATGGCAACCCACTCCCAGTATTCTTGCCTGGAGAATCCCCGTGGACAGAGGAGCCTGGTGGGTCCATGGGGTCGCAAAGAGTTGGACACAACTGAAGGGACTAAGCACACATAAAAGCTTTATAAAGCAAAAGTAATTAAGTCTGTCAGATGTCTTTGCCAAGAAAAGAACAAAATTTGGAACCCGGAAATACAGTCATACATACATACGTGGATATTTGATGGATTATAGAGATGTCATTCAGAGAAGGCAATGGCACCCCACTCCAGTACTCTTGCCTGGAAAATCCCATGGATGGAGGAGCCTGGTGGGCTGCATTCCATGGGGTCGCAAAGAGTCGGACATGACTGTGCAGACTTCACTTTCACTTTTCACTTTTATGAGTTGGAGAAGGAAATGGCAACCCACTCCAGTGTTCTTGCCTGGAGAATCCCAGGGACGGGGAAGCCTGGTGGGCTGCCGTCTATGGGGTCACACAGAGTCGGACAGGACTGAAGTGACTTAGCAGCAGCAGAGATGTCATTACAGATAGTGGGGAAAAGATAGACTATTTAATAATTGCTAGTACAATCGATTATCACATGTGGAAAAAATTAACTTGGTTTCTTACTCCATACTGTCTTAATTCCAGATAGATTAAGAACTTACACATAAAAGGCAGAACTTCAAAACTTTTAGATGAAAATGTGGATGAAAATCTTTTTAAAAGAGAAAGATTTCTTAAACAAGATGCAAAGCACAATTTGTAAAGAAAATGATCATTTTAAAATACTCAAATTAAGAGCTTCCTTTAACTAAAAGACCATAAAGAAAACGAATAAACAAGGTACAAATGATGAGAAGATATCTTGATAAAAATGCAAATAACTTCTTAAAATTGCAAAGAGGAAAGTTTAAAAACCCCTAAACATTAATAAGAAAATGATAATCTACTAGAAAAATAGAAAAAGTAGGAACTTTTAAACCATGATAAGATTCCATTTAACATTCGCCAAATTGTCAAAACTTGAAAAGCTTTGGCCAAGATACGTGTCAATGAGAACCTTTCTACACTGCATGTGGGAAGACAAATTGGTACAACTTCTTGGTATAATGATTTGGCATTTTCTAGTGAAATCCAAGATGAGCATACTGAATACCTGGCAATTCATTCAGTGTGTATGCTAGAGAAACTTCTGTAACTGCGTACTAGGAGATATGTTCATGAATATTCATAGTAGTGTTAGTTAAAAATAAACTTAATTGAGATATAATTTACATATGATAAAATGTGCCACTTTTAAGTGTAAAGTTGAGGTTTGACAAATTTTTACAGCAGTGTAACCACCACCACAATCAAGATATAAACCTTACCAGCATCTCCAAGATGTCCCTCATTCTCCTTTGTAAGAGAACCCTTCTCCCACCATCAATACTGTTTTCCATTTTCTAGAATTTCACATAAAATGGAATCATATTAGTATGTAGTGAATTGAGTCTGGCTGCTTTCCCTTGGCATACAGCATTTGAGATTCTTCCATGTTGTTGTTTGTATCAGCACATTCTTCCTTTTTGTTGCTGTGTAGTATTTCATTATGTGGATATGTCAGGAATTATTTATATATTCACTAGTTGTTGGTTGTTTGCATTGTTTTCAGTCCTTGGCCATTATAAATTTTACAAGTGCCATGAAGCTTCGTATACAGGTGTTTGTGTGGACATATGTTTTTATTTCTCTCTTGTAGATTCCTAGGAGTAGAATTATTGGGTCACATGCTAAGTGTATGGTTAACTTAAAGAACATAAAAATATCTTCCAAAGTGATTGTACTATTTTACATTCCTACCAATAACACATGAGAGTTATGGTTCAAAGCAGTATTATCCAGAACAGCAAAAATAGAAACACCTCAAATGCTCAGTCAGAAGAATATATACATAAATTGTAGTATATTCTTTCAAAGATACCACAAATAATTAGTACAGCAATATGCAGCAACACTACTAGAACACATTAAGCAAAACAAGCGAGTCATAGATGAATACCTACAGTATAGTCCCTATATATGGAGAAGGCAATGGCACCCCACTCCAGTACTCTTGCCTGGAAAATCCCATGAATGGAGGAGCCTGGTGGGCTGCAGTCCATGGGGTCACTAAGAGTCGGACATGACTGAGCGACTTCCCTTTCACTTTTCACTTTCATGCATTGGAGAAGGAAATGGCAACCCACTCCAGTGTTCTTGCCTGGAGAATCCCAGGGACGGGGGAGCCTGGTGGGCTGCCGTCTATGGGGTCGCACAGAGTCGGACATGACTGAATCGACTTAGCAGCAGCAGCAATCCCTATATATGTATATAATTTGCCAATGAAACAATGTTATTTAGGAATATATACATTTTGGGAAGACTCTAAGATGAAGCAAAGGAGTGATAAACACATTTTAATCATGGTCTTTAAACTTTGGAAAACAAGGAGTGTGTAGGGGTGGGATAGGGTACTTCAGAGATGTTGCTAATATTTTGCTTCTTAATCTGTGTAATAGATACATGGGTGTTCATTTATTTTTATTATTCTTTAACTGGAGTAATATATTTTATATTAATATATACTTATATATGATAAATATTTATAATAAAAGTTCAAAAAGAAAATAAAGATAGTTCATGTTTTCATTGCTTTTCTTTAAAAAGAAAAAATAATTGACTTGGCCTTTGTCTTATACTGTAACTTATTTTCCTAATTCTACTTAGTATTCTATATCGTTACCTTGAGGGATTGCAGTCTTAGTACTAGAGTAATTCTGGTATGCATTTTTCTATCTCTGGAAGTGAGAATTTAGATGTCTGACTCTCAGCAATATTAATAGCAGTAGTTAAATTCATAAATCCTTGTTTATGAAGATGAGATTATGACCCACAATAACAAAATATGACTGAGTAGAATTCATTTATTTCTTAAAATTATACTAGGGAAGGATATGTCCTATATTTACTTCTTTCCTAATTGAATTATTTAAAACTAAGATTAGGAACCCATCATAAAATGACCTCATAGCCAAATATAAAGGGTATACCATCAATTCTAGAAAGCCCATTTTGTCATTTATTGGATAAGAAGACTGCAATATTGACAGTAAAAATTTCTCTATCTCCCTTCTAGGTTATAATATAAGAATATCAAGTTCAAGAAGTTGAAAATTTCATAAGATGAAAAATATCAGTGAGGAAAATGGAAAGAGGGCAAGAAATATGTTTTTCATGTGTTTTAGTAATACAGAAAAGCCATAAACTACAGATTTGCATCAGATAGTGAATTCCTATCATCTTACTGAAACAGTTATTGAAGACAGTTTTTTTAAAATTAGTTATTAATTTGATTACAGCTTTGTTTAGAAATATATTGAAACATAACAAAACTGCATATTTGAGTAAAATACAATCTATGCCTCCCAAAACTTTTATAGCAACTCAAGTATGAAATGTGTTTATAGCTGTAAATTACCTGTGAAATATTACAGAAACAATTTCAAACACAGAGGGCTGGTAAATGAACCTTTAATTTATTAAATCATCAAAATATAATCATCAGTAATGAAACAATTATGAAATTACGATCAAAGTACAAATTCCACGAGTAAGAAAATGTGCCTTAATATCAATCAATAGTTTCATTTTCTTTTAAGTTTGAATCAGGATGTATGACTAGGAGTAATCACTCTTAAAAATGAAGCAAGTCTTTCATTGTGCTCCATATTATTTAGAAAATTTTTTAAATGTATTTTGCCCCAAATGATTGTGAAAAATGGTAAAGAAAGACACATAAAGATGGAATTGAGCATGTCAGTTATTAATATTTTCTCATCCTAGTAAATAGCTGTCAAACTGAGAATATCTGAAAGAGAGGTTACCTATTCCTTGGTTCACCATTACTGCTACGTAGGGATTCCCAGTTTTTACATGGTGAGCTTCAATTACTTGTGTGGATTAAATCTTAATCCATCATAAATAAAGGATGAATTTTTAATTTTTACTTTGGGATATGGGCTTGTATTTTAATAATACACACTTGTTTTCATATATACTGCATCATTTGATGCTATTATAACCCCACAAGATTAGCAGGATCTGGTTATTATCTCTATTTTGCTAATAAGAAAATAAGACTTGTGGAGATGAAGTGAATTGTTCAAGCATCTCAGTTAATAACAGATATAGCACTAGAGTCTTTTGCTTTTGCGTTATTTTTTAAATTTAAATTTATTTATTTTAATTGGAGGCTAATTACTTTACAATACTGTATTGTTTTTGCCATACATCAACATGAATCCACCACGGGTGTACACGTGTTCCCCATCCTGAACCCCCCTCCCACTTCCCTCCCTGTACCATCCCTCTGGGTCATCCCAGTGCACCAGCCCCAAGCATCCTGTATCCTGCATCGAACCTAGACTGGTGCTTCGTTTCCTATATGATATTATACATGTTTCAATGCCATTCTCCCAAATCATCCCACCCTCGCCCTCTCCCACAGAGTCCAAAAGACAGTTTTATACATCTGTGTCTCTTTTGCTGTCTCACATATAGGGTTATCATTACCATCTTTCTAAATTCCATATATATGCGTTAGTATACTGTATTGGTGTTTTTCTTTCTGGCTTACTTCACTCTGTATAATAGGCTCCAGTTTCATCCACCTCATTAGAACTGATTCAAATGTATTCTTTTTAATGGCTGAGTAATACTCCATTGTGTATATGTACCACAGCTTTCTTATCCATTCATCTGCTGATGGACATCTAGGTTGCTTCCATGTCCTGGCTATTATAAACAGTGCTGCGATGAACATTGGGGTACATGTGTCTCTTTCAATTCTGGTTTCCTCGGTGTGTATGCCCAGCAGTGGGATTGCTGGATCATAAGGCAGTTCTATTTCCAGTATTTTAAGGAATCTCCACACTGTCCTCCATAGTGGCTGTACTAGTTTGCATTCCCACCAACAGTGTAAGAGGGTTGGTTCCCTTTTCTTCACACCCTCTCCAGCATTTATTGCTTGTAGACTTTTGGATCGCAGCCATTCTGACTGGCGTGAAATGGTACCTCATTGTGGTTTTGATTTGCATTTCTCTGATAATGAGTGATGTTGAGCATCTTTTCATGTGTTTGTTAGCCATCTGTATGTCTTCTTTGGAGAAATGTCTATTTAGTTCTTTGGCCCATTTTTTGATTGGGTCATTTATTTTTCTGGAATTGAGCTGCAGGAGTTGCTTGTATATTTTTGAGATTAGTTGTTTGCTTTAAAATCAGTCTTCTTTCTATTAGGCCATTAATTCTATATCTGACACTTGTCTGCAGACAAAATATAAAAATTATGATATCATCTATTAAATTTCATCTTTGGAGATTCAAGTAGGTTGAATAATGGTTGCCCAAAGATATCAGGTGTCAATTCCTGGGAACCTGTAAAAGTTGCCTTATAAATAAAAAGGGTCTCTGTAGATGTGGTTAATTTTAGGATCTTGAGATGGGAGATTATCCTGCCATACCCAGGTGGGATCTAAATCCAACCACACGTTTCTGTATGAGAGAGAGGCAGAGGGAGATTTGATATAGATAGAGGGGCAGAAGATGAAGGTATAGAGAAGAAGGCTCTGTGACCATGAAAGCAGAGATGAGTGTTGTGGCCACAAGCAAAGGAATGCCAGCAGTCTCCCCAAATTGGAAGAGGTGCAAGGAACAGATTCTTTCTTAGGGTCTTCAGAGGGAGTGTGGTCCTGGGGACATCTGAATTTTAGACCAGTATAACTGTCATTGAACTTTTCACCTTCAGAACTGTAAAAGAATAAATTTCTCTTGTTTTAAGCCAGCAAGATTGTACTAATTTGTTACAGCAGCCTTCAGAAACGAGTATAGAGATTCTGTTCAGGTTTTCCATTCCCTGTTCAACTCCATGCAATTCATGTGAGACTCTATTTTGAAACAGATGGATTCAGAGGAAAATAAGGTTTGTCCATTAAAACTTTCCTAGAAGAGAAAATGGTTAAAATGTTAGGATTTCCAAGAACTTCTCAGCAAAGATTTCTCTTCTCTGAAAATTAATAGGGAGTGTTGACAGATTTTTAATAAGAAATATTTAAACACAGTAGATATTATTGTTTCATGTGAAAACCAAGTCCTGCTGCTGATAAACTCAAATGTACTGATCTGCCTAAGATAACTGAGCAGTATATTGGGTATTTATCTGAATGCCAAAACCTCAAAATTTCATAGTCAAAAATTTGTTTTTCTTTGTAGGAAACATGTTGGAACTATCATGTCTGGAAGTATATTTACAACAGAATTTCAGCTATTCATTCTTCTCTATAAATGCTTCTTTTGTGACTTTTCTGCAACCAATAAAAGAAACTCAGACTATTACGGGAATCTTTCTAAATCACTCCAACTTTCAAAACTTCACCAGGATTTGCCAAGATATCACAAGTGAACTCAAGACATGCTTCTCATGTTTGGCTTGTGAGTCCAAAGGAAACACTGATTTTATTTTTCAGAAACAAACATCAAAAGGTAAATGCGAAAGAAAAGTGAGAACAAAATCTATCAAGGATAAATAACCTTATTCTGTGAAAAAAAAGTATTAATAATATATTCCAATTTTAAGTCCAGTGGCCCTGAAACACTCAGCTGTGTTGTGCTTGATGAATGACTTACAGGCTTGGGACAGTAACTTGTTCTTGGTTTACTTTGATTTATCAAAAACAAAATATCCATTCTTAAAATACATCAAAATGCAGCTATAATCCATGTACATGTGATAGCTAAAGGGTTATTTAGCATGCTCTCTTCAAAAGTAATGAAAAACTTCTAAGTAAACTTGTAGGTTCTCATATAAAATCATATTTGGATTCCCCAAGGAGTCACTGAATCCTCAATGCATTTGTACCTACTTCTGTGTAATATTCATCCACTGTACATGAATTGTCTTTTTACTTGTTTAACTATCCAGTGAGCCTTCAAGAGCAGGAATCCTGTCTTTGTTCACTATGATATTTCTACATCTTAGTATAATGTCTGAACTGAGGCACTTAAAAGATACTTGTTTAATGAATGAATAAACAAATAAAAGAATAATTATGTATTATCCATAATATCTAACCAAACCTTTCATTTATTATCACTGAGAAATTAAATAATTAATTTACAGCTATAAAATATACTGGTGGCCCCAAGCCCAAGCATCAAATTTAGTGCTTATACCTATTCAGTGAGATTGTTTGCTGGGCACCCCCATACTGGCATTTTTCCCATTCTTTCAAAATGGAAACAAAATTTCTTGGCACTGACTTCAGATAAAGTACAATAGGCAAGTCTTTTTTCTAAGAATCTGCCAGCAATGCAGGAGACACAGGAGACAGTGACTTGATCCTTGGGTTGGGAAGATCCCCTGGAGAAGAAAATGGCAATCCACTCCAGTATTCTTGCCTGGGAAATGCCATGGACAGAGGAGCCTGGTGGGCTACAGTCCATGGGGTCCCAAAGAATCAGATATGACTGAGCGACTAAGCACATACACACACATTCAAGTAATACTGTAACTATTGCAGGCTTCTGGGTCAAATTCACCAGAAAGCAATTTGGGGAAATACCTTCATCATGATAGAGAACAATGAAGTGTTTTAAGAATTGGAAGCTCACAGATTCTACTTCTCTGCCTCCTTGAAAAGTAAAGCATTGATAAGTTATTCTAGTTGCTATGGCTGTGTAGCAATCACCCCCAAACTGAGCGGCTCTAACAACAGCAATCATTTAACTTTTTTCTTTCTTCTTTCCTTCCTTTCTTTCTCTCTCTCTCTCTCTTTTTTGGGGAGAGGGTCAAGAATTCAGAATGGGCATAACTGGGCATTTCTGGCTTGCAGCATTTCATACTGCTGGAGTTAGACAGTGACTGGAGCTAACACAGGGGTGGGCTAGAGCAGCTACAGGCAAGCTGGGCATTTCTCTCTCTTCTTGTAGTCTCAGAGTTTTTCTATGTGGTCTTTCTATTCGGGCTAGCTTGGGCTTCCTCACAGCATGATGGCTTTAAGTCGTTGTTACTTAGTGGCCCAAGGCTCCACCATTAGGGATCCAAAAAACAAGGTAGAAATTGCTTCGTATTTTCTGGCCTTATCATACAATGTAATTTTCTCTGCATTTGATTGGTTACAAGCAGGTAAATCCTTCCACAGAGATTCAAAGGGAAAAGTATTAGACTCCATTTATTTATGGTGGAGTGGCAAAGTTTTAGGTTAACGTGTGTGTTATGGGTTGAATTATATTGGAGTTCTAACCTCAGTATCTCAGAATATGCCGTTATTTGGAAATAGGGCTGTTGCAGATGTAAGTAGTTCAGTTTAATGTGTTATAGTGCTACTCGCTCAGTCGTGTCTGACTCTTTACCACCCTATGGTCTGCAGCCTGCCAGGCTCCTCTGTCCATGGAACTCTCCAGGCAAGAATACTCGAGTGGGTACCCATTCCCTTCTCTAAGGGATCTTCTCAATCCAAGGATTGAACCTGGGTCTCCTGCATTGCAGGCAGATTCTTTACCATCTGAGCCACCAGGGAAACCCATGGATAAAGTCATTAGGGTGGGCCCTAATTCAATATGACCAGCATCCTGATTGAAAAAAAAAAAAGTGGGGGCGGGGGCAGGAAATTTGAGAGAGATCAGGGTGATGTTCTACAAGACAAGGAACACTGAAGACTGCCACCAAACCACCAGAAGCTAGAAGGGAAGCATAGACAGATTTTTCCTCGCAGCCTTCAGAAGGAAGCAACCTTGTCAACACTTTAATCTTGAAAGTGTAGCTTCCCGAACCGTGAGACAATACATTTCTGTTGTGTAAGTCACCTAGTTTATGCTACTTTATGACAACCCTAGCAAACTAGTATAATGTGGGATGGGAAATAATGCTGTGACCATTTTGGTAAATATAATCTGTCCCACAAGTCATCAGGGAAATGTTTTTTTTTTCCTTTGAGAGGCTCCAAGTGTATTTCAATCTCACCTAGCTTTCAAACTCTTAAAAAAATGTAAGCACTTTAATTGTTACTTTTAGGCTGATAACTTCTTGTTTCTACTCTTTTCTTATTGTATAGGAAGGAAGAGATTTAGCTTTGAGTTGTGTGTGTTTTCTTACTATGTACTACTGTTTTTTTGCGTGTGAATAACATTTTCTTAATCTCTTTCTAGTTCTTATCATGAGAGGATCAATGGAAGTGAAGTCAAATAATTTTCACTCACCTTGTCAACATTTTAACTTCACTGTAACTCCTACGGTTGACCACCTGGAGGAATATAATCTTACCTGTAATCTAAAAACCCACACTGGAAGGTCAGCAATCAAGGAGGAAGATCCAACTGAGGCAACATCTATAAACCGTACTTGTAGAATTATGGAACACCCACATAATTGTATAAACATTTCTTTCCATTTAGAAATGGATGCAAAAAGTAAGTTTTAAAGGAAATTAGAGGGAAAAGGAGAGTAGAATACAGACACAAAATTAAGTAAGGGCTACCATGTAAGCTTCACTTTAAGTTGAATAGTTGAAGAATTTTATTGATGAAATAACAAGGCTAGAAAGAATGTTAGCCCTTTTACCTGTTTATTTTACCTGTTTATTTTTCAAAAACACACACAAAAATGTGTTTTTGTGGAGCACAGCTGTACTCAGAGGCAAAGGAGGCATCTATGTTATTTGAGAAACATTACAAAGACCCTCCGCCCTAGGATAACTCTGGGAGTGCCTATTATCTGTGTTTGAAGTGATACTATCACACTTGTGTATTAAAGGGTGAGATTTCTTTTTAAATGTAAATATACATGTACATTGTGATATGCTATTAAAGTCTGAATTGATTTAACATGTCCTTGCTTAGAGCTGAGAAACAGACCTGAGAAAAAGGGATTTTTGATGTACTCCTGTGAAGATAGGTGGGGTATAGATTAAGCATTTTGAGTCACTGGAGGACTCCGAGGGAAAAGTAGGAGTCTGGAAGATAAAACTCACATATATATTAATTCTATTTAAGGTTGATTACCTTCCTAGTCACCCTATTCTGAATTAACACAATTGATTCTTTTTTAAATTAATTTTTATTGGGGTATAGTTGCTTTACAATGTTGTGTATCTACTATACAGCAAAATGAATCAGCCATACATATGCATATATTATATGCATTTGGACTTCCTTTTCATTCAGGACACCACAGTTCATTAAGTTCCCTGCGCTATACAGTATGTTCTTATTAGTGATTTTATATAGTATTTATATAATTTTATATATATTTTCTATAGTATATACTGTTATATCAGATCAGATATATAGTATTACAATTGATCCTTACTACTAAGCAAGGTGCCCTCACTTGATCCATAAACTCTACTCTTGAAGAGCATTTCATGATATAACCATTTAGTGAGTGCTTGCTGTATGCCAAGCAGGGTGCCAGGCACTGAGGATACAGAGAAGTGTAAATGGTCAAGTGTCGTCAGTGTAACAGGTGCTATGTTAGAATAATTTACTCTGTTTTCTGATCTTCCAAATATATGAAGGGTTTCAGATTGCCTTAGAATGCTTTTATAAAGCTTTAATCATTTTAGAGGCCATTTAAACTATTATATTTATCTTAAAGCAAACACAAACATATGATATATATGCATTTTTAAAGTGAAATATAAGACTTCAAATAAATTTCTCCTGTGAGTTAGTTTGCCTGAGGCCCTACAGCCTCTACATTTAGAGGGTATTTCGAGGTGTGGCTATGTGTAGGGAGGGTGGGAGACAATCTGAGAAAATCTGAACAGATGGTGGGAGAATCAGGGTGGAGGTTCTGAAAAAGCCATATAGAGAAGGTGACTATGATGAAATCTGAAATATAGAGAGGTTTGGATGACAGATACTTAAAACTTATGTTTATTTCAATGTCCATTTATGTATCTATCTAGTTGCTTTTTACATTTTCTAAAACATTAAGAAGAAATAAGCATTGCCATATTGAGAATTTTTGTGTTAATGGGAAAATTCATAAATTCCAAAATGAAGTAGTAATTGACAGCTTTTTTGGGTACATAAATCAGGAAGTTATCAGTGGTATACAACTATGTAGTGTCATATTTGGGAAAAAGTATACCTATCTCGCCATGTGTAGAAGAGAGAAATTTTATTTATATTTTATTCTGCTGTACAAAGACTAACTTGATCTCCTTTCAAAGTCCTATGTGCCAGTGGGCAGGGGAAGCTAAGTTCAGTTTAGTCTGGTAAATTTACTCTGAAACAATAATTTAACCTGTCTCTAGATTTTTTTCAGATTTCTATCCATTTCCCCTTGGTCCTCTCCAAGATGGTTCCAGGGATGGGGGCAGGGGGCCACAGGGAGTGTAGGGAGACACCCTCGTCCGTTCTTACTGGTGCTTTGGCGGGTACACTGGCTAGCTTGGTCCCAACGGTGTACACTTTGCTATTGCAGTTTGATGTTGGTGAATGCACAGTTCTTTTTTCATAGCTGATCATTGCCCATGCTACCTTGGTACTGGGCCCACCTTGGCCTGCTGGTACCGTACATCTTCTGTGCCAGTTAACTGCATGCTTTTATTTTGCTGAGTGAGGTGTGGAAGTCTGGCCACTAAACAGCATGGAATGATGCTGGGGAGGCTGAGTGCTGCCATCCCAAGTCAACCACTACCTTCTCCGTTCAGCCTCTTATTTAAATAAATGTTGACTGACGATTTAACAGACAAATGCACATGGAGTGGAGGGGCCTGTGAAAGGGATACCCAGATCGTGAGCCCCAGAAGGACAGTCACCCAAGGGTAAAAACAAGTTATATATCCTGCTAAGGTGAATAAGTACTACCTGTGATTTACATGCAAGGAAGAGGGTACATAGGTTGGTTTAGAATGTCAGTAGACAATGGTGTTTTGGACATAAGAAAGTCAGACTCCTTTAAGTTACTGATATCTGGGGCTACTGGCCAGTGTGTGTTTATGGGACGAAAGGAGATCTTGCTAAGCTATCACTGATGATGATTTTCCTTCCTTGTTGCCTCACTGTCATTTGAATGAACAATTTTTTTTTTTTTTTTTTACCTGTATCCTTATTCAATCTGGGCAAGGGTAACTACGTTTGTAACTAATGTTGCATTTGATCTGATCATTACCAAGTGAGCCCCTGTAGGAAAAGAGGTCTGATTAATCATCTACTCAGGCCTCTTACATGCCTCAATCCAGCCTCTTTCTTTGTCTTTCCCTTTCTTCCCCATCCTCATCTTACTCATTGCATATTTGATTTGAGGGCACATTTTTTTGTTGCTTGGCCCAGGGTCAAATTGTTAATCACAAGTGGCTCTGATGCTGGTATTCTGCTTGTTGTGATTCCAACCTAGTGACGGCAAAACTAGCATCGACATAACCTGGAAGTGAAATTAATTCTAGAATTTTGAAACTATCAATAAGCGGATCCCTGGAAACCACTTGGTCATGTTAGGAAAGAACTCAGGAAAGCAAGTGACCCTGTGACAGTGATGGGTTATATATTCAACTTCTCAGTTATGGACAGGATACACAGTAGAATCCAGCTGTATCACCATGGTGCCTCTTATCTGCTGCATCCCATTTTACTGTATTTTTGCTACATTTTTCTTTGTAGATTCTATCTGTTCCATGAAGATCACTTGGTATGTTCTAGTTCTATTAGTTTTTATAGTTTTGCTCATCTTCATTGTCAACAAAATACTTGAAGGCCACAGAAGAGTGCAGAAGTGGCAGAGTAAGTACTGAAAAATTCACTATTTGGGATAATTTATTTAGTGTCCAGAAGTTCCTAATCTTATCTGTAGATTCCATTTCTTTTTTTGGTTCAATTTACCACTTACTGGGCATCTGTGTATTTAAGTGGTGATTCTAGGTAACTCAAGGGACATAAGCATAGGTCAGACAGTGCCAGCACTCACGGAGTTTCCTGTGTCTTTCTCCAGCCCAGACAGGTGACTAGGAGGGGGAGGAAAGGCTGGGTTAATTGGAAGGAGTTTGTGGACTGGAGATTGAGCAGAGCTTGGTGGAAGTGAGGCAGAAGAGGGGTAGAAGAATAGGGAATGGTGATAAAGGATTTCAGAATTGGAGGTCTTAAGCTCTAGGCTCTAGGTGATGAGTATGAGCAAGAGTCAATCTATAATAAGTGTGGGGGAGAAAATAGATTTTTGACTGTGAAGCACTAAGATGTGTAGTTGGAAATAAGGATAGTAGGAATCATATTTAAAAAGAATTAACAACTGATTAAGTATGACAAGGGCATCTACCTATCAGAACAGATATCGACTGTCAATTACTGTTGCAGTCCTATGATGTGTTCCCATGTATATACTGGCCCTACCCTTCTGGTGTGTGCCCGTGAACATACTGGCTGAATATTAAACCTGATGAGTAGTTGGTCTCTTAACGATAGTATAAAGTGTATCATTACAAGATTAGGCTTTGGAGATGGGTACTTAGTTTTTTTTTTTTTTTTCTTAGTTTAGAATCCTAGTGCTTCTACTTACTATTTATGTAACTTTGTGAAAATTACTTACCATGATTGAGTGTTCTTTTCCGCCTCTGTAAAATGAAATTAATCACCATTCTTACACAGGGTTGAGGTAAGGATTGAAATAAAGAGATTACATAAGAAGTAGTTCTCAATAAAGGATAGTAGTATTGTGCTGGGTGTAGTATTTCCCAAGACTCTTGTGTTCTTTACCAGGCAAGGCCATGTTAGTAGGCAGAGCAAACGGTTCCCTCTAGGTTTGAGGGAAAGTGTCATTAATTATTTTGGCTAAGTGTTTGTTGGAGATATTTCTGAAGACAGTTTCATATCATCTTGTCATTGGTACATTAGTATATGAGGTCCTAAACACATTGGTCAGTAATATCATCAATATTCTTCATTTGTAGGATAAACATTTGCAGAGCATTCCCATGAGTTGTTTTTTTTTTTAACTAGATTCTCAAAGTATATAGATAGGACATGTTCTATTTCTTTTATTTTATAGATTAAAAAAACCTCTGAGGCTCAGAGAGGTTAAGTAATACAGTAATAAAATGACAGAATTAGAATTAAGACCCAGGGTCTTTCTAGTTTTTCTTATTTTAAATAAATGTGTGTCATTTGCAATAGTACATAGTTTTGAGTTTCTTGATCTATTTGTCTATGAATGGTTCAGTTCAGTTCAGTCACTCAGTCATGTCTGACTCTTTGCAACCCCATGAACCACAGCACGCCAGGCCTCCCTGTCCATCACCAATTCCCAGAGTTTACTCAAACCCATGTCCATTGAGTCGGTGATGCCATCCAACTATCTCATCCTCTGTCGTCCCCTTCTCTTCCTGCCCTCAATCTTTCCCAGCATCAGGGTCTTTTCCAATGAGTCAGCTCTTCGCATCAGGTGGCCAAAGTATTGGAGTTGCAGCTTCAACATCAGTCCTACCAATGAACACCCAGGACTGATCTCCTTCAGAATGGACTGGTTGGATCTCCTTGCAGTCCAAGGGACTCTCAAGAGTCTTCTCTAACACCACAGTTCAAAACCATCAATTCTTCAGCGCTCGGCTTTCTTTATAGTCCAACTCTCACATCCATACATGACCATTGGCAAAACCATAGCGTTGACTAGATGGACCTTTGGTGACAAAGCAATGTCTCTGCTTTTGAATATGCTGTCTAGGTTGGTCATAACTTTCCTTTCAAGGAGTAAGCATCTTTTAATTTCATGGGTGCAGTCACCATCTGCAGTGATTTTTGGAGCCCAGAAAAATAAAGTCAGCCACTGTTTTCACTGTTTTACCATCTATTTGCCATAAAGTGATGGGACTGGATGCCATGATCTTAGTTTTCTGAGTGTTGAGCTTTAAGCCAACTTACATATTAGAAAAGAGAGAGATATAAGCCAGATAGAGAAAATGTCTAGAAAGAGATCAATAGTGGGGAGTGACATTATGTTTTTAGGAATATCTACCTAAATGACAGGATCACTGGCTTTCAAAAACTTGCCTTGCAAATCCAACATATGAAGTAGTGAAAATTATCATGCCATTTAGGACATTAAATATTAAATATATGTCAAATATTCTGTATATCATATCTATTATACATAACAAAATAATATTCTGCATATAAGAATAGATGCACAATTGCATTTATGGCAGTGGAGAAGCCATTGGTTTTAGAAAGTATCTACTTGTTAAATGGAAAATAACAATAAGAAAAAGTTCAATGTCTTATTACTCTGGGCTCTGCTATGAATGGCCTATTTTCCTTGGTAATCCTTGGGACCAACATGGGGAATATATATTAAGAATATGCTTGCTTATCATCTAAATATTTAATATCTTTTCTTGGAATAGGTCATAAATATGAACCTACATCTACCCTCTTACGAGGAAGTGATTCTGAGAAACTACGAACATTGAACGTGCGGGTTATTTCAGGTGAGTTCTGTGATATCCAAACAGAGCACTGCCTATGAAATTCCAATGCATCACCATTTCACTATAGACACAAGATCGAGTGATCTGAGCTCATTTAAATTAGTCTTGTAGCTGGAAGAAAGGAGCCATGAGCAAATGAAATCCAGTTTAATGTGTCTTATTATCAGGGGACAGTTATGATAAAAACTACCTCCTTAAATAATGGAAAGTTGGCTTAATTGGCAAGAAGAAATTCATGTGAGTAGGCAGAGGCAAGAAAGCAATAAGGAATAAGCCTCAGGTTTATTTTTAAATGAGACAAGATACCATTATTCCTTGGAATTGCAAGAAGTAATTGCAGAGTGGGCATAGTTTTGCTGGAGTCTTCACTTAGCAGAGGGTGTCATTGTACAAAGAGAACGTCTAATAGCCCCAATTAAAAAGTCCCCTGTCCTCTCCTGAGAGCTAGAAACAGAATAAGGGAATCCTAATTAGAGCAGCTGAGGGGGCTGTGAGCACAGATGCTGTGGTTCGATCTCATTCTTCTAATTGTGAAGTCTCTTTCTGAATTCAAATTGTCAAACCATATTTAAGAGAGAGAGAGAAAATACAACATGGGCAAAACTTCTTCATCAAGGAGAAATAATGTCCTCGACTCAGAAAACCAGAGAATTATGACTGGTGTTACCACGGCTCCTGGTGCACAGCCAGGGAGCAGGTGCCTTCACGTTTTGTGAGAAGTTCGATAAGGAAGCTTCATGTCAGCTGTGTAAACAATTTTCAAAAACAAAAGGAAACCAAACCCTGAGCCCTCACCACAGCTACATTTGTAACCACATGGAGATTTGCACAGCATTTCACTGGAAAATATGCTCTGGGAACTTTCTTAGCTTTTTAAACTGGGAGGTTCTCAGAGCCCTAATTTGAGAAAAAAAATTGGGTTGGGTGCCCCTAAAGAGCTCAATTAAAAAGAAACTTAGACTTTCTATGCTCATCATTAGCAGTAAAATGGTTAACCTATGGCAAATAAGAAGCATTAGCTAAGTCATCATTTGACATCAGCAACGTACAGGAGCTTGGGCAAACTCTGGGTGATGGTGAGGGACAGGGAGGCCTGGCATGCGGCAGTCCGTGGGGTCGCAGAGTCAGACACACGGGGTGACTTGGACAGCAACAACAAAAACGAGGGGAAGGTTGATGAAAACTGCATGTGGTCAGTGCCAATTTTGTTTGATGAATGAAACAGACAACACAGGGTGGTTTCAAATGGCGAAAGTAATGTTTATTTGTGGCATAGCCTCTGCTCGCCCTTCTTACCCGGTGCCTGTGCCTGCCATTCATGGGCCAGGCATGTTCTAACCCAGTGCTCCTGGGCTTTGGGTTGACTTAGGAATTCTGGTACTTTCTCATTTTAAGTCATAATTCTGAACCCTGTAGCCTTGTCTGAGAAAAAGTCAGTAGTTCCCCTGTCAACCTGTATAATCAGGGGAAGCACAAATTTAAAGTACTAGCTAACCACAAGACTCACCTCACAGGTTCTATTTATGAGCCTGTGATTTTCATGCACCAGAGAACTCTGCCTCAGCCATCCTTTCCCTTTAATGGTTCTCATTAAAAATCCTCTGACTTTATTACCAGGCATATAATATTAATGTTTAGAGTGGGCCAAGGGGTGATGGCCTTTTTTTTAAAACCAAGAGGTCTTTGGAAGCTTAGCATCTTAAAGGGAGGAAGAAGCAGATGCTTTCTTGTTATAAATATTCCTTTAACCTTAAATGCAGTTTCCCCCCTTCCATGATAAGTTGCTCTTTCTGAGAGAGAAATGGGAAGGAAATAATGTCTCCCCCGAGTGCTGTTTCTAAGGCCTCTCTTTGTAATGATGGATGATCAGCAACAGTGAGAATCTAGGGGAAAAAATGTGCCAGCATGATCCTCTGGAGAAGCAGTAACATGAGTGAAAAAGAAAAAAAAATGTAGTTCAAAGAGAGCAGTGACTATAGTCACATTCAGCAGAGCAGCTTGCTGTCAGCCCTGCCTGTACGTTCCAGAAGGTCTCTTCAGTTGCTCATGTATTACAAAGTAAGTATTGTGACACACATACACACAGAGATATAGATAGCTCACACCCTCAAGAAGAGAGAAATAGCACCCTTGCACTGCACAGGGCCTGGCACGTGCCGGGGGCAGAGTGAACACAGGTGAAATAAATAAGCCTCATCGCTACAGAAAGAGAAGTCGCACAGAATCAATTCTCAAGCTTCTGTGTGTCTCTAATATTTTCTCTCTTGCTTGGGGGAAGTGTGATGCCTTCTGTTGTCTGCCTTGGCATTCATCTATTTTACATTTTATTCACTTGACTATATTCTTTTCACACAGGTGATGACTCTGTCTTATTCATCTTTGGATTCTTGTCCCTAGCATAGTATCTGGCATGTAGTTCATGCACAATAAAAGCTTATTAAATTGCACAAACCCTAAGGGGAAATGAGTGTAGAGTAAAAGGAGCAGTTGAATGAGAAATGAACCTTGGGGGTGGGGAAAGGTGAAAACAAATGGAGAGACGGAATGATCAAGGGAACATAATTTCATTTCATTAAAGAACGTAAAATGCACTTTGTAGAACTGCTAAGGATATCAAAGGATAAAAAACATTTTGAAGAAATTTTGAGAACCATGCAAAAGTAACTTGGAGATTCATCCATAAAAATAGTGCTTAATGAGTTGACTCCCTTGGGAGATGAAGACCAGGGTAGTGTATTTGAATCATTGGGTGCAGACAATAGAAACCAACTTGGCTGATTTGGCAGAAAGGAAATTTATGGGAAGAGCAGTAGAGAACCCATGGAAGCAACAAGAACGTTAGGTAATCTAAGCTTGTGCAGGAGTTGAGGGGACAGGCAGCCAAAACACGACTGTTGTTACCCCATAGGAATGGTCTGTTGAGAATGCCTCTGCTGATGTCCACACCAGATGCTCCCTCTGGGTTGCCAGAGCTCCCCTTTGACCACTCAGCCACTTTGCATCACTGTCCAGGATTACAAGCTCCACAGAGGGGTATCTGGTTGACTGAATGAAGGCACAGATTGGTACTCTGGGTACCAGGAAGCAGGGCGGGGGGATGTCTGCCCCTCTAATTTCCTGCATACTTGAGAGTGCCCCTGAGATGGCCATATACTGGACAGCCAACAAATAAATATCTACGTGCACGACAGCAGGTTCCTAGGAGTTGAGCCTCCTCCACTGTGTGGGTCAGCCAGGGGAGTTCTGTCATCTCTTTCCAGACTATGTCTATCAAAAGTGGTGAGATCTTTAAAACTTGAAATTCTTCACTTTCAAATATTCAACCAAAATATATTGAACACTTTGAGCCAGAAACAGTGCTAAGCATTGCCGACACAGTGGTCGTACCACAGTGCAGTCTCTGCCTTCACAGAGCTGAGGCCACCATTCAGGAGATTCAACCCCTGGTTCCTTAGGAGAAGGGAAGCTAATTAAACTATACAAACTCAGTAACCCCCTTGATGTGCACAGTACTTTCACACACATCATTTTATATCATTTCATAAGAACCTCACTTTTTCTTTCCTGATGAGAAAAATGGAAGCTAAAAGAGTTTAAAGTAACTGACCCACTGCCAGATCCTAGCAGGGTCAGGGTTCAAACTTGGTTCTAACCAGTGGTTGCACTTTTCAGCACATCACTTAATGACAATGATGAACGGGGAAGTTTACTGCTGGTTCAGATCAAAACTCTTCTTACTCTTTAGATGTAAAAGAGCTGGAAACCGAGATGAAACATTTTCTCTATAATTTAGCAGGAGTGTGTGTGAGACAGTGTGAGTCATCCTAAAAGTAACATTTCAGCACTGACAGTTAATGTGGGTGGGTTCTGAAGAACCACAAAGCAAAGAAAATGGAATTTCATCACGAATGAGAATTGCTAAATGCCAAAAGGAGGCGGATGACCTTGTAATATATATTACTCCCCAATAAAACTGATGGCAGTGTAAAATTATAATTTGCAACATGTTTAAGGCCAGTATAAAGATTAAGCAGGTTTCAATTTTATGCAGAAGATAAATTACTGGTACCAGATGTCCAGCAACCAAGCAAGATAACATGAAAATTTAATTTTTACTTGCTTAACTATAATATTTATGACTCTTAAAATACAGATTTAGGTTCATAAAACAGTAAAGGTTATAGCCATCTGCTTGGTTACAGAACAGATCAAGAAGCAGAGGGTGACTCTACATGTAGAAGGAAATTCGTAAGAGTGAAGAATCCATAGGCTAAATAAGATAATTTATTCATTCACTGAGTGACTCTATGTGACAGCCATTTGTGCCAGGTCTGAAAAAACAGGGTAAAACATTTTGCAGATAAACATCTTCATCTGTGCAAAAACTTCCCCTGCCTGACCCATCCTACCCCCAGTCGCCACCTCCCTTGCAAACCTTCCCCTTTCCCACCCTGCCTTTGTCTGATTAACTCCAACCCTGCCTTTCATTAATCTTGTTAATCTTGGCTTAACTAACCCTTTCTCAGGAAAGTGTCTCAGATTTGGTGGACAAAGTAAACTACACCCTCATAACATTGTGGCATAAATTTGTGGCAATTATCACTGTTGTTCTTTTATGTTTCCATTATTACTTACTGTCTCTCCTGTGAGCCAGTTAGCACCTTGTGATCAGGACACTATCTGATAATACTCATTGCTGCATCCCCAGCTCATAGTACAGTGTATAGAAGAGTTCATAATGGGTACCCAATAAATATTTGTGAAATAAATACAACCCTGTGTTGTCTATGTTGAAAGAATGGCTGCTGTCATCTTACAAAGACCTTTTCCTCCCAAACTATAACTTTTGATAATGCTTACCCTAAATAACAAAAGGAGAATGGTTAAACACTTCATCAGTTTCATTCCTTGGAGTACTAAGGATACCTGCAGTGTCAATGAATTAGACACTGAGTCAATGGCTTGGAATATTAGCACCTATCTGTTCAAGAAGCTTTTCCCCCTCTTTAATTGCTAATTCTAGATAATTCTGCAGTCATTTCCCACCCCCCCCCCCATCCACATTTGATTCTCTCACCAGCCAGATTTGGAACAGCTGAGTAGTTTTAGGATCACTGTTAATAAAAACAGATGGAGCTTTGAACATAGTAGGGAGTTGGCACCTTGAATAATGGAAATGTATTTTAAGGCACCATAATTGGTTCTATTAGCACTAAAAGGCTACTAGCTATCTTGGGCTTGCACAAAAGTGCCCATGTTTTCATGTGATGGAAAGGTCAGAATGATGCATAGCAATATTGAAATTCTATATTCCTACGACAATTAGATCTTCATGACCCAGATAACCATGATGGTATGATCACTCACCTAGAGCCAGACATCCTGGAATGCGAAGTTAAGTGGGCCTTAGGAAGCATCACTATGAGCAAAGCTAGTGGAGGTGATGGAATTCTAGTTGAGCTATTTCAAATCCTAAAAGATGATGCTGTGAAAGTGAGGCACTCAATATGCCAGCAAATTTGGAAAACTCAACAGTGGCCACAAGACTGGAAAAGCTCAGTTTTCATTCCAATCCCAAAGAAAGGCAATGCCAAAGAATGTTCAAACTACCACACAATTGCACTCATCTCACATGCTAGTAAAGTAATGCTCAAAATTCTCCAAGCCAGGCTTCAACAGTATGCAAACCATGAACTTCCAGATGTTCAAGCTGGATTTAGGAAAGGCAGAGGAACCAGAGATCAAATTGCCAACATCTGTTGGATCATCGAAAAAGCAAGAGAGTGCCAGACAAACATGTTACTTCTGCTTTATTGACTATGCCAAAGCCTTTGCCTGTGTGGATCACAACAAACTGTGGAAAATTCTTCAAGAGCTGGGAATACCAGACCACCTGACCTGCCTCCTGAGAAATCTGTGTGCAGACCAAGAAGCAACAGTTAGAACTGGACATGGAACAACAGACTGGTTCCAAATCAGGAAAGGAGTAAGTTAAGGCTGTATATTGACACCCTGCTTATTTAACTTACATGCAGAGTACATAATGCAAAATGCTGGGTTGGATGAAGTACAAGCTGGAATCAGGATTGCTGGGAGAAATATCAATAACCTCAGATATGCAGATGATACCATCTTTATGGCAGAAAGCAATGAAGAACTAAAAAGCCTCTTGATGAAAGTGAAAGAGGAGAGTGAAAAGGCTGGCTTAAAACTAAACATTCAGAAAACTAACATCATGGCATCTCATCCCATCACTTCATAGAAAACAGATAGGGAAACAATGAAAACAGTGAGAGACTTTATCTTTTGGGGGGCTCCAAAATCACTGTAGATGGTGACTGCACCCATGAAATTAAAAGATGGTTGCTCCTTGGAAGAAAAGCTATGACCAACCTAGACAGCATATTAAAAAGCAGAGATGTTACTTTGACAACAAAGGTCCATCTAGTCAAAGCTATGGTTGTTCCAGTAGTCATGTATAGATGTGAGAGTAAGACTATAAAGAAAGCTGAGTGCCGAAGAATTGATACTTTTGAACTGTGGTGTTGGAGAAGACTCTTGAGAGTCCCTTGGACTGCAAGGAGATCCAACCAGTCCATCCTAAAGGAAATCAGTCCTAAATATTCATTGGAAGGACTGAAGCTGAAGCTGAAACTCTAGTACTTTGGCCACCTGATGCGAAGAACTAAAAGACCCTGATGCTGGGAAAGATTGAGGGCAGGAGGAGAAGGGGATAATAGAGGATGAATGGTTGGATGGCATCACCAACACGAGGGACATGAGTTTGAATAAGTTCTGGGAGTTGGTGGCGGACAGGGAAGTCTGGCATGCTGCAGTCTGTGGGGTCACAAAGAGTTTGACATGACTGAGCAACTGAACTGAACTGATAGCAATTAGAAAAAATAATTAAGACTGAAAGGTTTTTTTGAAGCCAGCTTAGAGAACTGAATAAGAATCACTGAACCATCTGAGAATGTCCACATCTGTCTTGCCCAAAGTAATCTGTGAGGATTAACTTGAATTCATCCATTTTTAGAGAGGCTCTTATGAGGAAACTGAGTACTCTGTGGGTAACAGGTTAGACATTTATTGCCATTATCTCCACAAAGTTGTGGCTGAATCTCTCAAAGTGTTGAGGAGAGAAGGAAGCACAGAGGTCGTCATTTTGGAGGTTAGCTAACCACAGCCTGTGCCTGCTGAGCGCATACACAGGTCCCACTAAATTTTGAGCAGTGTCCTCCGGTGAGCTTTAAAAGACGCTGGTAAAAATACTTTGTGTTGCACTTAGCAGTCCTTTCTATTTTTTCAGAGTACATCAAAGTGTACCTTTATTGCCTCATTTTACCTTTATTTTCCTTAAGGCAGCTACACTAGCTTTGCCAAAGTCACAAGGAAATGATCTCGATAGTTCCGTTTCAGTACCTGGTCCGCTTTGAAGGAACATGGCAGGCGAGGCCCAAGCCCAGTTGGGCCGCTGCCCACAAGGCCACACAGGTTCACAGAGGTAACTTACCTGGTCTAGTGCCTTCTTTCAGGCCTCTTGGCTCAGCCTCCTGCAATGGCAGCAGGATCTATGATTGTGTAACCCAGCTCACACCAACAGTTGATAAAACCAGAAGACCAGACTATTAATTCCCAAAGAGAAAACTCAGCTGAGAGAAATATGGACCAAAACGCTTCTGATGGCACACACCTGTGTCCTCTCTTCTTGGAACCACGTGGGAAGTCAAATCCCAGCCAAGGCTTGTTTGCCAGGTCTTCAAGTGGATTCTTTTGCCAACATAGTTTAAGAGGCCTTATTCCCTGTTTTAGAGGAAGCCTAATTGGCTCATTTCACACAGCACTTTTAACATTTAACAGGTTTTAGCCTAGAGGTAATTTCTGAAGATCTTCACGACCTAGATAATCACGATGGTATGATCACTCACCTAGAGCCAGACATCCTGGAATGTGAAGTCAAGTGGGCCTTAGAAAGCATCACTACGAACAAAGCTAGTGGAGGTGATGGAATTCCAGATGAGCTATTTCAAATCCTGAAAGATGATGCTGTGGAAGTGCTGCACTCAATATGCCAGCAAATTTGGAAAACTCAGCAGTGGGGCCACAGGACTGGAAAAGGTCGGTTTTCATTCCAATCCCAAAGAGGGCAATGCCAAAGAATGCTCAAACTACTGCACAATTGCGCTCATCTCATACACTAGGAAAGTAATGCTCAAAATTCTCCAAGCCAGGCTTCAGCAATACGTGAACCGTGAATTTCAGATGTTCAAGCTGGTTTTAGAAAAGGCAGAGGAACCAGAGATCAAATTGCCAACATCCGCTGGATCATGGAAAAAGCAAGAGAGTTCCAGAAAAACATCTATTTCTGCTTTTTTGACTATGCCAAAGCCTTTGATTGTGTGGATCACAATAAACTGTGGAGAATTCTGAAGGAGATTGGGAATACGAGACCACCTGACCTGCCTTTTGAGAAACCTATATGCAGGTCAGGAAGCAACAGTTAGAACTGGACATGGAACAACAGACTGGTTCCAAATAGGAAAAGGAGTATGTCAAGACTGTATATTGTCACCCTGCTTATTTAACTTATATGCAAAGTACATCATGAGAAACTCTGGGCTGGATGAAGCACAAGCTGGAATCAAGATTGCTGGGAGAAATATTAATAACCTCAGATATGCAGATGACACCACCCTTATGGCAGAAAGTGAAGAGGAACTAAAAAGCCTCTTGATGAAAGTGAAAGAGGAGAGTGAAAAAGCTGGCTTAAAGCTCAACATTCAGAAAACGAAGATCATGGCATCTGGTCCCATCACTTCATGGGAAATAGATGGGGAAATAGTGGAAACAGTGTCAAACTTTATTTTTTGGGAGTCCAAAATCACTGCAGATGGTGATTGCAGCCATGAAATTAAAAGACGCTTACTCCTTGGAAGAAAAGTTATGACCAACCTAGATAGCATATTGAAAAGCAGAGACATTACTTTGCCAACAAAGGTCTGTCTAGTCAAGGCTATGGTTTTTCCTGTGGTCATGTATGGATGTGAGAGTTGGACTGTGAAGAAAGCTGAGCGCTGAAGAATTGATGCTTTTGAACTGTGGTGTTGGAGAAGACTCTTGAGAGTCCTTTGGACTGCAAGGAGATCCAACCAGTCTATTCTAAAGGAGATCAGCCCTGGGTGTTCTTTGGAAGGAATGATGCTGAAGCTGAAACTCCAGTACTTTGGGCATGAAGAGTTGACTCATTGGAAAAGACTCTGATGCTGGGAGGGATTGGAGGCAGGAGGAAAAGGGGATGACAGAGGATGAGATGGCTGGATGGCATCACTGACTCGATAGATGTGAGTTTGAGTGAACTCCGGGAGATGGTGCTGGACAGGGAGGCCTGACGTGCTGGGATTCATGGAGTCGCAAAGAGTCGGACACAACTGAGCGACTGAACTGAACTGACTGAATTTCTGAAGATACCTTTGCATGTTTGTGCTCTGATTATGGGTTGATTTTATAGATTAACTCTCACAGGGCGCTCTTGTTTTCCTTATCTCCAAATTCCTGGGTGGCACCTCAGAGGTTTTGTTCAGCTTAAACCCACAGCCTTTTTTTTTTTTTAAAGAAACACACGCACAGATAAGTTAAATAACATTCTTTCAGTCATTCAACACGTATTTATTGAGTACCTGTTATGTGTCATGCTCCAAGATGGAGTTCTGGGGAGTAAACTGAGCAAAAAATACAAACTTTGTACCCTGGAGGCAGACAGATAAGGAATTACAACAAAACTGGATACATTCTCCTTTGGGGAAGTAGAGGTCATAGAGGGTCATAGGACACCTAAATTTGTTTTGTTCTTGTTTTTTCTTTTGGCTTTCCAATTCAGTAAAATTTAGCTGAACAAGTGCTTTTACAGAAGAGAAGATAAAAAATTTGATGTGGCGGATTCCCTTAGTAGCCAAGAGAGCCTGACTAGGATGGGGACGTTTTAGATGTTTCTTCAGTGTGGAGATGTACCCTGTCTTTCACATGAAGATCACCAGGAACAAAGTGAAGGAAACACCTCATAAATTTCTGTTACTCAGTGGGAATCAAGAATTACTTTGGAAGGACAAGCTGAGGTTAGAGACTAAATATCACAGAAATGAAGCATTTTGAAAAGTGATAAAAATTTTTAAAAAGAAGAAGAAACATCATTAGAGATCACCCTGGCCATTGTCATGGGTGGAGTGATAGGGGCTTTATTTGAGAACATAAAGCATGTGGTTTTATTTTTAATCAAAATTTCTACTGTTGGAAATCCATTTTGTTCACTAGATTCAGTCAGGTCAAAACTCAGACCAGGGTTCTTTCTAAATTTTTAGGCTCCGCTGAGGCTCTTGTAAAAAGTCAAAGAAATGTTTGGTTCAGAGATTTGACAAATTCATGAAAAGACCTTTATGAAGTTTTAAAATATTTCAGACTGCTTCTGCTGCATTAAGTAGTGTTGCTGAGTGAATACGATTTGAAAGAAGCTATTTCTCAGTGTAAAACTAGAAAAAATATCACCTGTTTTAGCTATTCTGAAGAAGGTATTAAAATGACAGATATCCTACCTTTTTACCTTTTAATCAATTTTTCTGAAGTTTTCCTATTAGCATAAAAGTTACATGACTTTGGATACTAGGAGAAAAAGAAGATAATGTACCACTAGAGAGTTACTTTGAACTAGCTGTCATTTTGACAAATAATGACTTTCTGAATTATGGTTATACCACACTATAAAACATCAGGAAACCGAATAAATAAGCAAATGATGAGCAGTTTGACTTTCAAACCAAAAGGACTCTGATAATTTTCTTCGATAATTATTTGGTTCCATGAATAGGCTCTTTTGAGATTTTAACCTTTAAAAATTATTCTCTCTAAATCTCAAATTTTGGAAGGTTATAAGATATTTTACCAGTGGGGAAGGAGTGCGGAGGAATAGATTAGGCATTTGGGATTAACATATACACGCTCAGTTGCTCAGTCGTGTCCGACTCTTTGTGACCCCATGAACTGCAGCACGCCAGGCCTCCCCTGTCCATCACCAACTCCCGGAGTCCACCCAAACCCATGTCCATCGAGTCGGTGATGCCATCCAGCCATCTCATCCTCTGTCGACCCCTTCTCCTCCTGCCCTCAATCTTTCCCAGCATCAGGGTCTTTTCCAATGGGTCAGCTCTTCGCATCAGGTGGCCAAAGTATTGGAGTTTCAGCTTCAACATCACTGCTATATTTAAAATAGACAACCAACAAGGACCTACTGTATAGCACAGGGAACTCTGCTTAATAGTCTGCAATAACCTAAATGGCAAAAGAGTTTGAAAAAAAGAGTAGAAACAGCTATATGTATAACAGAATCATTTTGCCATATACTTTAACATTGTTAATCAATTATACTCCAATATAAAATAAAAATTAAAAAAAGATGCTTTGTCAAAGATGTCAAACAATTATTCACATGGAAGTTCATTCTGAAGCTTTAATGTGCATCAGAATCAACCATCAAAGGCCCCCTGGGCCATTAAGAAGGGAGATGGCAATTCAGTAGGTCTGGGGCAGGGTTCTCGAGCCTGCACTTTAAATTACCACCGCTGGGGATTTTCAGGCCAAGGCTCTGTTGATCACTTTATTTGTTTTCTATTGCTGTGTAACAGATTATCACAAACTTAGTGGCTTAAGACCACATACCTTCATTATCTCACAGTTTCCGTGGGTCAGAAATTTGGGTACTGTTCTGCTGCATTCCAGGAACTCATAAGCTTGAAGTCAAGATGCGAGCTGGCCTGTGTTGTCATCTGAAGGGTTTCCTTCCAAGTTGGTTCATGTTGTTGGCAGAATTCATTTCTTTGAGGATGTAAACTGAAGGCCCTGGCTTCTTAACTGGTTCTCACCACCAGACACCACCCCTAGGTCCTGGAGGCCACCTGCAGAGCCCTGCTATAGGACCCTTTTCATACACAGTTCGCAACATGGCAGCTTGCTTCTTTGAGCCCAGTGAGGGATCCTCCCTGATGGCAGGGAAGGCCATGTCTCTCTTTTAAAGGCTTTCAAATCAGACCCACCCAGGATAGATTCTCTCAAAATCAACTGATTTGCGATGTTAATTAACCTGCAAAGCTCTTCATCTTTGTGTAACCTAGTCACAGGAATGAGATCCTATTACAGTCCTGCCCATGCTCAAGGGAGGAGAATTAAAGGGGGGCATGTACACCAGGAGTGGGAATCTTGGGGGCTGTTGTAGAATTCTTCCTACCACAACCACCCTTGAGAGTACAGGTTTAAAAAGACAAAAACCACAGACCCCTGGGGATTTTCAGTGTGAGAGAAGTAAGGCTGATACATCTAGTCCCCTGAGTGCAGTTGGCCCTTACCAACAAAAGAGCCAATGAAACATAAGAAAATTCAGGACTTTAGTGGATGATGAAAATGGCTTACCATATTAGTAGGAAAACAAAAAATTACTGAATGAATGATGCTGGGACAACTGAATAATCACTTAGGAAAAAAAAATTTACTTAATCCAGAGCTCACATTAACACTTCAGTAAATTTCAAACAGGTTAATGATTTTAATGGTAACATGAAACCACAAAATAGAAGAAACAATGGTAGAATTCATTTATAATGAACTGCAAAACTAATCATGACACAAAACTCAGCGAAATCACTAATAAATTTGACCATGTGTAAAAGAATGTACAGAGAAGGCAATAGCAACCCATTTCAGTACTCTTGCCTGAGAACTCCCATGGACAGAGGAGCCTGGTAGGCTGCAGTCCATGGGATCGCTAAGAGTCGGACACGACTGAGTGACTTCACTTTCACTTTTCACTTTCATGCATTGGAGAAGGAAATGGCAACCCACTCCAGTGTTTTGGCCTGGAGAATCCCAGGGACGGAGGAGCCTGGTAGGCTGCCGTCTATGGAGTCGCACAGAGTCGGACACAACTGAAGTGACTTAGCAGCGGCAGCAGCAGCAAAAGAATGCACACAGCAAAAACAACTGGGAAAAGATTTTTGCAGCTCATCAGAGATGAGCAACATTTCCTAGTGTATAAGGAGCTTCTAATAATTCATGAAGAAAAGACCATAACCCAGTAGGCAAATGGGTAAAGGATAAGAATGGACTGTTTGTAGAAAATGAAATACAAATAGTTCTTAAACATATGAAAAATTGTTTGGTCTCACTCAGACCAAATTCTGTCAAAAATTTTTTTGTTTGATGTTTACTATGGCTATTTGGGTATAGGAGACATAGCAGTGAACCAAATGAAATAAATATTTCTACTCTCCTGGAGCTTACATTCAGGTGGAAAAGCTAATTAAAGTTACCCTGAGATACCACTTCACTTTCATCTATCAGATTGACAAAAATCCGGAAGTAGACATCATACTCTATGGCAAAGGGCAAGAGGTACTCATATTTCACTAAGGTAAACTGAGAGGTGAAATTGGTACAACTTCTATGATAGGTAATTTGGCAATAACTATGTAATAACGATCAAAATTATGAATGTACAAACACTTTGAGCCAGTAACTCCATTTCTAGGAATTTATCGTATAGATGTACTCATATAGCAGAGAAATGGCTTATATACAATGTTTACTGCTAGTGCATTTGCAAGATCAAAAGATTAGACACCATCTAAACAAGAGGCTATTTAAAGACATGGTGATACATCCATACTGTGGAATATCAGGAAGTTGTAAAAAAGAATAAGGAAATACTTATGTGCAAAGATCCACAAGATGTATCATTCATGATATAGATATATACAGTATTTCGCCAGTTGTGGGAAGGACAAAAACATTTTAGTAACATAAATGTACAAATGTATCATCTATCTACCTATCTATCCAGAAGGGAAGGAAATATGTGATATCGTGCGAAGTGATTGTCTGAGAGATGGGTTAATAGGCAATATTCACTCAGTATCCGTTTATAGCTTAAAATCTTTAAATCATGTAAATGTGTTCCTTATTTAGAAAATTAAATCCCCCAAATAAGTTTCTGTTATCAAATTTTTTTTTTCTAATTAAAGGAATTACATTTTGAGAGAAAATTTGACAGTATCTTCCAGTCAGTCACATCAGTGTTTAATCGCCCTCTTGGACAAAAAGTATCATATTCCTGATTACCCTTATCTTCCTATTTGATTTCTCATCTTAAGAAACAACTACCCAAATTTCTCTTTAAATTATAGGTCACCTCATTTCCATCCATGTTCAGGGCTTTGTATAAAAAGCAGAGACATCTGTGAAGCAAAAAAATCACATGTATTATGTAGAACTCAAGTTTCAATATAAAAACTAGAAAAGCAAGACTCAGGACCCCAGTGGAATGAGAGCAACACCACTGAACCATGAACAGAAAATTTTGTCTCCTACTTGAAGTCAGTTGAAGATAATATCAGAAGAATTTTATAAAGTCACAGAGTCATAGCAGAGCAGGCTAGACTTTATCATTATCTGTAAGTTTGCTTTTTGGTAAAATTGTCCCTGAAATCAAGGATGTCATTAATATTCTTCTTAGGGACATATTTAAACAATATACGATAGAGGGAAATGTTTGTACTTTCTAAACCAAAATTTTTTCTTGCTACTTGATGTTGTACTTTAAGTTTTTTTCTTTACTTTGCTCCTCCTTCACTATACTTCAGATCTTGTGCCCAGAAGGCGGTGGGAGAGGAGGAATGAAAGGGAAGATACAAAGTTGAGAGAAATGGGTGAAAAGTGTCAGAGCTGCAGACAGGAAATTGAGTGAGTGGTAGAAACTGCCAAAATCCTATTTAGACCCAGGGCATAGTTCTCTTACTACAGTAGAATATACTGTGTCTGCTTTTGCATTGCTGTTGACTAAATAAAGACTAGAACAGCTCTCTTTATTAAATAGCAGAGACCACAAAGAGGCTGCCGATGACTCCAGTCAAGGACGTGCTTCCTCCAATACCAGAACTAGAAGTTACTTCTGCGGTGCCTCAGCAAGATCAACATACACGGTGAGTGATGCTTCAGTTTTATCCATGATTTGGCTATTTATAATAAACTCGAATAGATCCAAGGAGGTATAGTTAACTTCAAATTGCATTCCTGTCTGGATGTAGCAGATAGAGGGCTTCCCAGGTGGCGCCAGTGGTAAAGAAGCCTCCTGCCAATGCAGGAGACATAAGAGACACGGGTTCAATTGCTGGGAAGATCCCCTGGAGGAGGAAATGGCAACCCACTCCAGTATTTTCACCTGAAGAATCCCATGGACAGAGGAGTCTGGCAGGCTACAGTCCGTAGGGTCACTGAGTCTGACATGACTGAAGTGACTTACCATGCATGTAGCACATAGGAGATAGAATGTGATGAACTTTCAAAATTGGTTCATATGAATTAGATAGCATGAAATAAAATCACTATTTCCTCCAAGGTCTAGTAAGGACCAGTAAACTAATCTCTTAGTCTGTTGAACAACATGTGCCCTGAGATGTCAGCTCATCTCTTGGCACTGTTCCCTGGGACTGAGTCAGAAGTCCAGCAGGCTTCACTGTTTCACTCAGAACATGAGAAAAGAGAGAATGTAAATTTGTAAAGTAGAACTACTCATTGACCCTCAACTACTGAAATAAAAATTTCCCTAAAGTTTGTATTTTATTAACCTGGATGAATGCACATTGATTTCCATGCATTTGAATACAAAACTGTGATCAGAAGTGTCCTAGAAATCTTTTTCTTTCATTCAACAAATATTTATTAAGTAGCTATTTTGTGAAAGGCACTATTGATAACCATTGTAAGAGGTATAAAAATTGGAACAAAATGGGAAACTAGCATTTCTTAGTATTCTTTTATGGTGCTTAGTGTTTATAATACCTGGGTCCTGGCAGGAAATGGATGATATACTCATATTGAATAATTTGGGGAGAGTTTCATAAAGGGCCTTTTAAGTCAGCATGTGGGAAAACCAGAACAGGACAGTGTGGCAGCCTAGGACTCGTGACAGTGGGGCACTGCTACTGTCCCTAAGACCAAAGAGACAAAGAACTCAGAGGGACAGGGAGAGAGGGACACACGTACACACGCAGAAAGAATACGTGCGCAGGACTGCCTGATAGGAGCGGTGGCTTTTGGTCATGGACACGACAGCCTGTGGTTGCCCTGAGGAGAGAGAATTAATAGCCCGATTTGACTGTTCTTTCTTCTCAATGTCGAGTACTCTCCACTGGCCAAACCCAACCAGAGCCGGGGGACTCTGGAGCTAGATTGAGACAGTTCATATGGGCTGGTCTCCCAAGCACCAAGCAAGGTGGACAGAAGGGGAGAGCAGATCGGGAGAGTCAACCAAGGGGATCCTGCATAGGTGGCTCAGTGCACCAAACTGGAAACTAAGTGCCAAGGATCCCTCTGTCTTCAGGACTAGAGAGAGTCAGGTCTGCCTGCTTGGGTCTTAGGGCAAAATTCCTAGGGAGACGATAGTGTCATAATGTTTTAATGAAATGTTACTGGCTGTTATGCTTGATATTTCTCATTGAGGTCCTCATTCTGGGATATTCAGCCTTGCATATGAAGGAAGACTCTCCTTTGTTCACTCACCAAATACTTTTAGAGTACCTACTGTGTGCCAAAAATTCTGCTGCTGCTGCTAAGTCACTTCAGTCATGTCCAACTCTGTGACCCCAAAGACGGCAGCCCACAAGGCTCCTCCATCCCTGGGATTCTCCAGGCAAGAACACTGGAGTGGGTTGCCATTTCCTTCTCCAAAATTCTGCTACTCATTGGCAAAATAACAGCAGTCAGTGGAAGAATTAGATGAGGGAATCCCTAATTCCAATAGAGTGTCAAGTAACATGATAGAGGCCCTCATAGGAACTTGGGGAGCACAATGGGGAGACCCTTTCACATGTTGCCTAGTATTTAACTGATGTCCATTGAGTATTTGTCAAGTGAATTGATAAATTCCAACTTCTGTGTTTCTCTAGTAGTGCATAAACACTTGCATTTTTATTTTATAGAAGTGGAAAATAAGCCCCAAAAATATAGTGGCAGAGGCTGGAAGAGACCCTAGGTTTCCTGGCTCCTAGGCTGAGAAGTTTATTACCACTAACCACACTGTCTTCTTGGGGCCATAAAGGAGGCTCCGTGGTATAACAAAGGATTGGAAAGAGCCTTTAATCAGTGACTTTAGGAAGTTTTCTTGTGTTCTTATAAGACATAGTTTTAATAAATGGTTTTAAATTTTTTTCCATTAATTATTTTCAGGTCAACAGTATTTTTGTGTGAATAATATTTGCCTTTGTTTCTTAAATCTTCAGACTATCCTTATGAACTCCTCTGGGCAATTTGGACTGAAGCCTTCTGAAGAGTACTCATAACTCTATTCTGGGAATGAGTTAACTGGTAAATATTTGGTACAGCTGAGGCTGCACTATAGGAACCAGTAGAAATGCTGACTGGTTGATGGGAACTAACTCAACAGCACTCATTTTACCCAGGAGATCAAAGGAAAGAGAGTTTTTTCAGAAAGGAACTATGAGTCATGAGAAACAAGCTGATGAAACCCATGGAAAGAGAACACTTACTTCCTTTGTTTATCTACCATTATACAGCTTACAGTAGCCCCCAAATTTGATTTTGAGATACCAAAAACAAGGTTGAGGATGAAAATGCTTTCTCTCATCATCCCACATTGCAGATCCTGATTTAATGTGTTTTCTTAAACAGATGGATTTTTCCTATTTTACAAATTGCTTAAGAGGATCTGGGTTGGTTGTTTATACATTTGCTTGCATCTGTAAATCTTGCCTCTTTTCAGCACTGAGATGTTTAAAAAGTTCAAAGATACCAAAATAAAATGAATTTAAGTGAAATATATGAATATTTAAATCTAATAACAACATGTTTCCTTTGTTTCTTTTGGTAGTCATCTTTTTATAGCTGTCACTGATGTCAAGAGTTATTATAAATATTAATTACACTAAAATTAGATATAAACAAAAGGACAGTTCTTAACTTTGAAAAATAGGAAAATATCTTCCAAAGGATTAAAATGGCCTTACTACTTAGAGCAATCTACAGATTTAATGTGATCCCTATCAAATTTCTCATGACATTTTTCACAGAACTAGAACAAATAATCCTTAAATTTACATGGAACCATAAAAGACCCAGAATTGCCAAAGCAACCCTCAGGGGGAAAAACAAAGCAAAACCAGAAAAAAAGCAGGAGGCATAACCCTCCCAGACTTCAGACAACACTATAAAGGAACTGTGATCAAAACAGTGTGGTACCAGTACTGGCACCAAAGCAGACATATGGATCAATGGAGCAGAATAGAGAGCCCGGAAGTAAACTCACGCAGCTACGGTCAATTAATCTTCAATGAAGGAAGCAAGAATACACAATGGGAAAAAGACAGTCTCTTCAGCAAGTGATGCTGGGAAAATTGGACAGCTGCATGAAAATCAATGAAGTTAGAACACACCCTCACACCATACACAAAAATAACCTCAAAATGGCTTAAAGACTTAAACATAATATATGACACCATAAAGTTCCTAGAGGAGAACATGGGCAAAACATTCTCTGACATAAATTGTACCAATGTTTTCTTAGGTTGATCTTCTAAAGCAATAGAAATAAAAGCAAAAATAAATAAATGGGACCTAATCAAACTTACAAGCTTTTGCACGGCAAAGGAAGCCATAAACAAAATGAAAAGACAACCAATGGAATAGGAGAAAATATTAATTTTTGAAAATTATGTGACCAACAAGGGCTTAATTTCCAAAATATACAACAGCTCATACAACTCAACAATAAAAAAACAAACAACCCAATCGAAAAATGAGCAGAAGGTAGACTTTCTCCAAAGAAGGCATTCAGTTCAGTTCAGTTGCTCAGTCATGTCCAACTCTTTGCAACCCCATGAATCGCAGCATGCCAAGCCTCCCTGTCCATCACCAACTCCCGGAGTTCACTCAGACTCACGTCCATCAAGTCAGTGATACTATCCAGCCATCTCATCCTCTGTCGTCCCCTTCTCCTCCTGCCCCCAATTCCTCCCAGCATCAGTCTTTTCCAATGAGTCAACTCTTCACATGAGGTGGCCAAAGTACTGGAGTTTCAGCTTTAGCATCATTCCTTCCAAAGAAATCCCAGGGCTGATCTCCTTTAGAATGGACTGGTTGGATCCCCTTGCAGTTCAAGGGACTCTCAAGAGTCTTCTCCAACACCACACTTCAAAAGCGTCAATTCTTCGGCGGCACACGAAAAGATGCTCAACATTTCTAATTATTAGAGAAATGTAAATCAAAACTACAATGAGGTATCTCCCCACACTAGTCAGAATGGCCATAATTAAAAAGTCTACAAACCATAAAGGCTGGAGAGGGTGTAGAGAAAAAGGAATCCTCCTACAGTGTTGGTAAGAATGTAAATTGGTGCAGCCATTGTGGAAAACAATATGGAGAGTCCTCAAATAACTAAAAATAGAACCACCCATATGATCCAGAAATCCCACTCCTGGGCATATACCCAGACAAAACTACAATTCAAAATGATACATGCACCCCCAATGTTCATAGCAGCTCTACTCACAATTGCCAAGACATGGAAACAATCAAAATGTCCATCAACAGACAAATGGATAAAGAAGATGTGCTGTATATATACAATAGAATTCTACTCAGCCATAAGAAAGAATGAAATATTGCCATTTGCAGCAACATGGATGGGCCTGGAGATTATCATACTAAGTGAAGTCAGAGAAAGACAAATACCATATATCATCCTTACTTTGGAACCGTGGTGCTGAAGACTCTTGAGAGTCCCTTGGTTAGCAAGGAAATCAAGCCAGTCAATCCTAAAGGAAATCAACTCTGAATATTCCTTGGAAGGACTGATACTGAAGCTGAAGCTCCAAAATTTTGGCCATTTGATGCAAAGAGCCGACTCATTGGGAAAGACCCTGATGCTGGGAAAGATTGAAAGCAAGAGGAAAAGGGGACAACAGAGGATGAGAAGGTTGGATGGCACCATCAACTCAATGTACACGAGTTTGAGCAAACTCCAGGAGATGGTGAACGACAGGGAAGCCTGACATGCTGCTGTCCATGAGTTGGAAACAACTTAGCAACTGAATAATAGCAATAATATGTGGAATCTAAAATATGACACAAGTGAATTTATCTGCAAAACAAAAAGAGACAGAGAGAACAGACTTGTGACAAGTCTTGTGACAAAGGGGAGGGAGTAGGGAGGGATGGGCTGGGAGTTTGGAGTTAGTTCAGTTCAGTCGCTCAGTCGTGTCCAACTCTTTGTGACCCCATGAATCGCAGCATGCCAGGCCTCCCTGTCCATCACCAACTCCTGGAGTTTACCCAAACTCATGTCCATCGAGTCAGTGATGCCATCCAGCCATCTCATTGTCTGTCATCCCCTTCTCCTCCTGCCCCCAATCTCTCCCTGCATCAGTCTTTTCCAATGAGTCAACTCTTCGCATGAGGTGGCCAAAGTATTGGAGTTTCAGCTTCAGCATCAGTCCTTCCAATGAACACTCAGGACTGATCTCCTTTAGGATGGACTGGTTGGTTGGAGTTAGTAGGTGCAAACTATTACATATAGAATGGATAAGCAATAAGGTCCTACTGGGTAGTTCAGTCGACTACACTCAGTATCGTGAGATAAACCATAATGGAAAGGAAATAAAAAAGAATGTAGGAAAGAAACATATCTTCAGAGAGTTAAGGTGGAACTTAATCTCCTAATGTCAATATGTGGCTAAAATTGCTTATCTGAGTAGATTTTCAGAGTTTAACTGTAGAGTCTGATTAAGCAATCTAACAGGAATGAATGTTTCAGCACATAAAGGTGTTTTTTTTTTTTGTACTCTATATTTTGTTGTTGTTGTTAGCTCACAAACTGAGGTTCTAATTGAAAAATTTAGAGATTGAGGATTTGGCAAATGGAATTCTACTAATCATACTTTTTCTTGCTTGTATTTCCCTGATTAATAGGTGAGTCAGGCTCAGATCTGGAATACTTCAGCAGGAATTTAGGGGTGTCACACTCTCTGAGGTATGGACATTATATGATTTCTGAGAAGCCAAATTATTGTTTCCTTGCATATCACCTACTATATTCTGACAAATGACTTGGAAATCAATGGGAACTTGGCATACAAAAAGCATAAATCAAGCTTCGAATTGTGTTACATTGTGGCAGCTTTTAAAAGCTGATTTCACTTATTTATTAAAATAATAGACTTTAACTGAAACTGTGAAGCACTGAAAGATGTAGATGGCCTGCTGTCTGCCCACAGGCTATGATGTGAAGGAGACAGGAGATGCATGTCACTAATTATAATACTAGGTGCCATGGTCAGATGTGTCATTAATAGGCTGCATGCTTCCTGCTGAGAATTCACAGGCCGATAGAATCATTGCCAGTTGAGGGTGATCTGGTAGGCTTCTCCGGAAGCCCACTTCTGAGCAGGGTCTGAAAGATGAGTTTTCCTAATCCCTCAGTAAATCTATGCTTGCTCAGCCCTCATGCCCTTTTCATATCTGTCATTTACAATTATTTTCATGATTATTAACAAAGGTCTGTCTCCCTGCCTAGACTGGTTCTGTTCATCATACTATCCCTGGCAGCTGATAGAACGCTCGGCTCACAAGTAGGTGCTTAATAAATATTTGTTGGATGAAGAACTATTTCTTGAGCTTTCTTATACACCAGGCACATGCTATGTATACTCATTTCCTCCTCACAATAGCTCTCAAGGTGTCATTACCTCCAGGAAGCTAACCAGTTAGCGTGTCATCTCTGGACTAATATCTAGCTCCAGTTGAGGTCTGGTGGGCTGCAAAGCTGGGGCTGCCCCCAGGACTCACACTGCAGGGTGAAGATGGGATGAAGGGCGCAAGACACTTGGGGGTGCCTGAGAAAACGGCTCCCGCCCAGAGCTCCAGTGTCCTCTCTCCTGGGAGTAAGAGGAGCCTGGGTAAACCTGACCTTGAAGGAGTCTTCTGATGGAATGTCCCTGGGCTTGTTGGTCCTGCCTGTCTCTCCTTCAGCCAGCCAGTTCTGCTCCGCTCCCTGCGCACTTGGCTCCAAAAAAAATGAACCCGTGTTCCTGGGTGTCTGGTGTGACTCCAGGCTTCCAATCTACACCACTGAGCCTGACTTTTAGCACACCCCACTTTTCCACTGGTTCCACTTCTGACCTTGACCCATCTCATACCCCCTCCGTATGACTTATAGCTTCATCCTCTGTGTGTCTGTGGTTCTCACAGCAGGCGACCCTTGCCAGCTGTGCCCCACACTTATCTCCTTGATCTCTGTGTCCTGCTGAGTAGCGGGGACCCCAGCTCTCCATCCAGAGGAATTCAGGTGTCAACTGGAGCGGGCAGGGAACAATGGCACCAGAGGGAAGGCTGACTACATTGCTGAGATACTGAGCAGACATGGTGGGATTAGCATGGAAGGAAGAGGGATGGCCAGAGGAGAGGGTGTCAGGGGAGAATTGGTGGCACTTGGCAATGATTTGATGCAGGTGTGGCCTGAGGGTGCGGCAGGGGAAGCGGGGAGAGAAGAGAGGTAGAGGGCACCCCTCCGGATCTCTGTGTGGAAAACAGTATTGCCCAAACTTACAGCTGCCGCCTTTGATTTCCAGAATTTTCATTTTCCATAAGATTCCCTTCAAGCTTTACTTCAATCCTAGTTTCAAGTTCTGCTTCTCCACACACCCTGCATACTTAGTCATCCTGGATGGAGCAGTCATTCTTCAGACCACCTTGTTCCTCCAGCTTCCTTTCTGACTGTTCCCTTTCCTTCCATCTGCAGAAATCCTCTCCACCCCTCAAACGCAGATGGGCTACCATGTCCATGGAGCAGCCCCTGCTGATGCCAGTTGGAATAACGTCTCTTTTCTGTGCTTCCCTAGGGCTTAGTCCTCTTATCAAAGTCCTTCTCACATCCTGCCTCACACCACAACCATTGTACTCATGTCTGTTTCTCCACCAGACTGGGAGGAGACCAGGAATTACATCTTTTCCAGCTTCCGAGTCCCCAGTGACAGGTACTCACTTCTCCCTACCTGCTCCTCCTTTGCAATACTCATCAATGGAGTTTGACAGATATTGGTTGTAAATTTGGCACAATGTTAACCTCGAAGGCATGTGGAAGGGAGTGGGGCTGGGGATCTACATGCCAGGGACATCTAACACATTGCCGTGTTCTCTTGTATACTTGGTAGTGGATATATGGGAGTCATTGTGTTGTGATTCTATGTAACTTACACATATTTTAAAATACACTTTTGTTCCTACTTGAAATTTAATAAAATCAAATTTTAAAAGAGATAAATATTGTATAAATTGCATCATCCTTTCTCCTTCTGTCAGAAGATAGCTCTTTCTCCCAATTATATTTCTTTTCTTTCATATAAAACATGCTAGAATAAAGACTCAGACTCATTTTTCTGACAGTTGATTCTTGTGATTTGATTTTGTTTACTTCCTTCTCTATTTTTATTTCACTTCTCTTTTCTATTTCTTTCTTTTTGTAAAAAAAAAAAATTAATTATTTGGCTGTTCAGTTCAGTCACTCAGTCATGTCCAACTCTTTGTGACCCCATGGACTGCAGCACACCAGGTCTCCCTGTCCATCACCAACTCCCAGAGTCTACACAAACTCGTGTCCATCGAGTTGGTGATGCCATCCCACCATCTCATCCTCTGTCCTCACCTTCTTCTCCTGCCTTCAATCTTTCCCAGCATCAGGGTCTTTACCAGTGAGTCAGTTCTTCGCAAAAGGGTGGCCAAAGTATTGGGAGTTTCAGCTTCGGCATCAGTCCTTCCAATGAATATTCAGGACTGATCTCCTTTAGAATGGACTGATTGGATCTCCTTGCAGTTCAAAGGACTCTCAAGAGTCTTCTCCAACACCACAGTTCAAAATCATCAGTTCTTTGGTGCTCAGCTTTCTTTCTAGTCCAACTCTCACATCCATACATGACCACTGGAAAAACCATACCTTTGACTGGAAGGACCTTTGTGGCAAAGTAATGTCTCTGCTTTTTAATATGCTGTCTAGGTTGGTCATAACTTTTCTTCCAAGGAGCAAGCGTCTTTTAATTTCATGGCTGCAGTCACCATCTGCAGTGATCTTGGAGCCCCAAAAAATAAAGTCTGTCACTGTTTCTATTGTTTCCCCATTTATTTGCCATGAAGTGAGGGACCAGATGCCATGATCTTCGTTTTCTGAATGTTGAGCTTTAAGCCAACTTTTTCACTCTCCTCTTTCAGTTTCATCAAGAGGCACTTTAGTTCCTCTTCACTTTCTGCCATAACGGTGGTGTCATCTGCATATCTGAGGTTATTGATATTTCTCCCGGCACTCTTGATTCTAGCTTGTGTTTCATCAAGCCCAGCGTTTCTCATGATGTACTCTGCACATAAGTTAAATAAGCAGGGTGACAATATACAGCCTTGACATAATCCTTTCCCGGTTTGGAACCAGTGTATTGTTCCATGTCCAGTTCTAACTGTTGCTTCTTGGCCTGCATACACATTTCTCAGGAGGCAGGTATGGTGGTCTGGTATTCCCATTTCTTAAAGAATTTTCCACAGTTTGTTGTGATCCACATAGTTAAAGGCTTTGGCATAGTCAATAAAGCAGAAGTAGATGTTTTTCTGAAACTTTCTTGCTTTTTCTACGATCCAATGGATGTTGGCAATTTGATCTCTGGTTCCTCTGCCTTTTCTAAATCCAGCTTGGAGAATTTTGAGCACTACTTTGCTAATGTGTGCTGCTGCTGCTGCTGCTAAGTCACTTTAGTCACGTCCGACTCTGTGCGACCCCATGGACGGCAGCCCACCATCCTGGGATTCTCCAGGCAAGATCACTGGAGTGGGCTGCCATTTCCTTCTCCAATGCATGAAAGTGAAAAGTGAAAGTGAAGTCGCTCAGTCACGTCCGACTCTTAGCGACCCCATGGACTGCAGCCTACCAGGCTCCTCCATCTATGGGATTTTCCAGGCAAGAGTACTGGAGTGGGTTGCCATTGCTTTCTCCCGCTAGTGTGTGAGATGAGTGCAATTGTGCAGTAGTTTGAACATTCTTTGGCACTGCCTTTCATTGGGATTGGAATGAAAACTGATCTTTTCCAGTCCTGTGGACACTGCTGTACTGGGTCTTAATTGCAACTTGCGGGATCTTTAGTTGCAGTGTGTGGACTCTCAATTGTGGCACACAAACTCTTAGTCGAAGCATGTGGGATCTAGTTCCCTAACCAAGGATCAAACCAGGGCCCCCTGCACTGGGAGTGCAGAGTCTTAGCCACTGGACCGCCAGGAAGTCCCTACATCTTTCTTAACCATTTCCAACTATTGGTGCTATTCTGATGGGTGGCAATCTTAGGATAATGGGTGAAAGGAAGTTCTTACATTTGAAAAATCTAAATAGGTATGTTATTGATTAATGGAGAGGCATGACAACAAATGGATGCATTTTAAAATCCTCTATGAACTAGGAATCATTACCTTAGTAAAGATAGAGTGGACTAGAAGCTTCTTTAATTTGAAGGACAAGATGAAGTGTTCATGAAAGGGCGTGGGGCAAAAACAGTCCATTTTGGCAAAAATAATACTTCACAAAGTCTTCTGGATGAGTTATTCCCTCCCCAACCCCGAGAGTTAAGGCTGTTACCAGAGGGAAATATGGAGATAAATTTATTGCTTATTGAAAGAATATAATATTTAGGTTATCATTTGAGATACTTTCATCTGCAGATAATAGCAGGCCCAAGTTGAAGTGACATAAATTATAAGAAGACGCATTATCTTACCCTACAGAATTCTGAGTAGGGTGTTTCCCAAGCTGGTGAACTCAAGAACTCCCCTCACTGAGCACCTGGTCCTTTCCTCCTTTTCCTCTCTGCTGCCTTCTACTTGTTGGCATTGTCTTCAGGCTTCCCCTCTCATGGTTTCAAGGACAGTTTGTACTAAATGGTGGCCCCACAGCACATTCTTCTACCACTCTGTTCTTTTTAAAAGTGAAAAGCTGTTATAGGAAGCCCCCTTCTGGAAAGACTTCTCCTCATGTCAGAGCATCTAGAGTTGGGTCACAAGTGTGCGTGCTAAGTCATAGTTTTTCCAGGCCAGGTGGCAATTGGGTCACAGACCTACCCTTAAACCCAACGATGACAGCACAGGGGGATTGAGACCATTATGACTGGTTTGAAAGTGAAAGTGAAAGTCGATCAGTCGTGTCTTGACTCTTTGCGACCCCATGGGCTATACAGTCCATGGAATTCTCCAGGCCAGAATACTGGAGTGGGTAGCCTTTCCCTTCTCCAGGGGATCTTCCCAACCCAGGGATCGAACCCAGGTCTCCTGCATTGCAGGCAGATTCTTTACTGCTGAGCCACCGGGGAAGCCCAAAAATACTGGAGTGAGTAGCTGTTCCTTTCTCCAGAGCATCTTCCTGACCCAGGAATCGAACCAGGGTCACCTGCATTGCAGGCAGATTCTTTACCAGCTGAGTACCAGGGTTAGAAGGACTCAGATTGGCCTGGTTCCTTAAGCAGGGAGAGAAATTGACTGTCAGAATGAAAACAGGTCTCTGTAAACATGGAAGAAGAGGAAACAACTGATGAGTGCCTCCTAGAATGCTCCTCATCCTAAGGAGATGTGCAGAGAGAAACTGATTGAAAACAAAACACAGGCTTCCCCCTCGGGACAGCCTTTTGAGGCACACTAAGGCTCATGCATTGGAGAAGGAAATGGCAACCCACTCCAGTGTTCTTGCCTGGAGAATCCCAGGGACGAGGGAGCCTGATGGGCTGCCGTCTATGGGGTCGCACAGAGTTGGACACGACTGAAGTGACTTAGCAGCAGCAAGGCTCTTCATCAGCGTGTGTCCTCGTCCAGCATTTCATGATGGGTGTCCACAGGGTTGTCATAGGGCCATCATTTCCTCTAAAGATATGTCTATTTTCAGATGGACTGTGAAAATAGCCCAACTATTTCTACATAGAAAGGTGATTATCAGTGTGTGATAGTACAAAGATAGGCACAGTGTTTGTAGTGAAGAGCTGAATGGTTGTCATTATCTTTCTTTTGTGATCTTAAGCCACTTTCCTCTTAGGAATTATGTCTTGTCCATTGAACGATGTCTTGGCAAGGCTGTATGTAAATCGAGGTTTCTTGCCCATCAGCCAAGGGGTGACATGTGACCTGAACTAGATGAATCTGACCCACTTTCTCAGGACTTTGAATTTATAGTGACATGAGAATGGAAAATATTGTTTGAGTTCTTCATTCTGGCAGTTAAATTGCATCATTCCTGCTTTTAGAGCCCCTAGGATCCACCCACCCCCTCCAAACTGCCTTGATCCTGAGTTTGGTTCTCCAGCCTTCCCTTCGATTCCACGAGCTACCAGTAACATCCTTGCAAAAAGATCATTTCCTGCTTCAGTAGCCTGCTATATACAACCTCTAACATCTATTTTATTTCATAAAATCATAGGATGTTTGAGCTGTAAGAAATCTTAGAAATCATCTGGTCAGTGCCCTCATTTTACAGCTGACGAAATTGAATCTCCCAGAGGTTGAGGGTTTCTCCCAAGGTCACATCACAGAGCTTGTCAGTGACAGAACTGGAAATAGACAGGGTCTCCTTTGTCCAGGGTAGTGCAGCCTGCTTTTTATTTTCATTCCTTTTTATTATAAACCACAGCCTGCCTTACTCCTCTTTCTCTCATACTTAATACAGAATGGTGACCTTAAAATTTTCATTTCTCCCCTAAATTCATAATTTGCTTTGAGGAGTTAAAAACTTTGTTTCGGAGATAGTCCTTTCAGAGATTTGGCATCTGGTAAAGACAGGCATCAGTTTATATCCTTATATGGAGCCTTAACTATTTTCAACAATCTATAAAGAAATTCATGTTTGGAAAGGAAGTGGTTTGCTCTAGGGCAACTTATGGGTTAAAGTGATCATCTCCCATTTTTGACTTTAGCTTCTAGCTGTGTGCATTTGGAGAAAGTCTTCCTCGATTCCCACTAAAAGATATATATCTGCTCTATTTTTTCAGTCACCTTAGGGGAATCATAGCTTAGACAACTGCTGCCAAAACAGCCCAATGTTAGGGTAGGAATTGGGAAGAGGTTTTCCCTGGTGGCTCAGTTGATAAAGAACCCATCTGTAATGCAGGAGACCCAGGTTCAATCCTTGGGAGGGGAAGATCTCCTGGAAAAGGAAATGGCAACCCACTCCAGTATTCTTGCCTGGGAAATCACATGGACAGAGGAGCCTGGTGGGCTATACAGTCCATGGGGTTGCAAAGAGTCGGACACGACCTTAGCAACTAAACTATCACCACCACCACTTTAGGCACTAAAAATGTACTGGTTAATTCGTTTATCTCACAATATCTGAAAGTAAGTACTCTTATCAGGATCCCAATTTACAGATGAAGAAAGTAAGGCACAGAGAGGTTAAGTAACTTGCTTAAGGATACACAGATTTAAGTGGCAGAGCTGAGATTTGAACTACGTGGTCTCAGTTCAAAGTCCATGCCCTTAACACTCTGTTATATCTTAATTATTAACTCTCGCTATGGAGATAAAAGTAGATTCATTTTCTTAGGAAAAGAAGATTGTCCAATATCTTTTTGTACACACTTCTAGCAAGGTGGGGGAGGTTCTGTAGCATGACTCTCTCGTGCCCCAGTGATGCTTGGAGCATAGACTTATGAACACCATCAAACTGCAAGTACTCCTACACAACAAATGTTTCTCTTGTCTCTACCCATGCAACCAAATACATCTAAAGAACTTGATTAGTTGGTGGTTGTGAGATGAATTGCACAGAGGATGCTCTGGATGCTCATCAAATAGGATCAAAAGTGAATCATTTAATAGATTATTTAAGAGTTCAATTCTTTGAACTCATCTCAAGATCCCCTGTGGTGAAAGGTACTAATTACAATGCAAAAACAGCCAAATATTGATTAGAAAATGCTAGGAACTAAGTGCCCAGAAAGTCCTTTTCTGCTTACTGGATTTAAAACACATTTTTCTGCTTGAAGTTTGTTACAGAGAAACAGGAAATCATCTCCATTCCCCACCCTATTTTGGCAAACAAAGTTAAGTTTTATTTTAAGCAATTTATCAAAACAAAGTTCCACTATGTCAAAACAAATTGACAGTGCTTAATGCTTACATCACAGTAAGATTTTTTTGGACATTATTCTTTATTCAGAGTGAAAAATTCAGTAGAAAAAAAAGGGTGTTTAAAAATTGTCTATTTTATTCAAGCTCTTTTAATTACAGACTAACGCTAGAATAAAAGTTCATTATTCAGTAGTAGTTGTTGCTTTTTTAATAGAATAATTCAATCAGTGTGAGCAAAAAAGGCATGTTTTAGTGGCAGAATTCACACAGGCTGTATTCCTGAGAATTTGCTGGTTTGCATGGATGGGTGGTGCTGGAGGAGCAGTAGGGAGAATGAGGTGGGAGGAGGCTTCTTGCCTCTCCTGGGAACTGGTGCTAAGAGCCCTAGGTGTATAGCGCCCCCTCCCTGAGGACCAGGTTGGCTTACCTGTGCCCCAAACAAGCTAGTATCTGAGCACCATTAACAAGTACTGGTATCTGATGTAGAAATTATCCAGTAAGTGTTTGTGGACTTAATAAATGGAATGTTATTGGAGCCCAGACAAGGGCACTGAAATCAAGGAGGAAGAAATGAGAGAAGACTTTCTGGAGGAAGGGACACAATCTGAGACTTAAAGGAGAAGTTGGACAGAGTGGAAAGAACATATATGAAGGCACTTGGGCAGTTGTGTACAGAAAAGAGGGGTTTACTTTAAGATCTATGTGTCCTCCAACACACACACACACACACACACACACACACGCATGGGCTCCTGACATGCAGGAGATGGAAGCATGCTCTCTTTGACATAGTAATAACCATGCTATTCTGTTTCAAGGACACTGTGGTAATTAACGTGGGAGAGGGACGGGCTTTGTTAAACTTGAGAATGTCAGGGTTCTGCAGGGGAAAGTTGACAATACTGTGATCCATTGTGATATTTTTCATACTCTATAATTTGAGCTTGTAACTGCTTAACCAATTAAAGTTTAAGCAGACAGCCCTTAAATACTACTGCACAACTGAAAGAATAATTTACTACACACAGAGTTACTGGAAGAGAGGGAAGCCAGACTGTATTCAGAGGAACACCACTGAAGGCGGCTGTTAATTTTTGCTCCAGATATAGGCTTCCCTGTTTAACTTAGAGAGAAGCTGCACCTTCAAGCCCCCTTTTGGAGAGTTCCAATGCACAATAGTACATTAAAACGTTTAGGAAGTCCTTAGGGTTAAAAAAAAAAAAGGTTTATTAATGGTTAACCCACTTCTCAGGAAAGTTCTTTTTTTTTCCTTCCCGATTATCACTGAGTACATTTTTGAATCACTGCAGTGAGAAAAGATTGATACACCGGAGGAAATCTCATCCCTCTTTGGGGGTTATATTATAGCCAGATTTTTAAAAATCCAGTCTAAGATAAATTTCATTAAAGCACAATTTGTGCTAATGATGCTATGCTGATTTTAGGAATGCACTGTTCTGACATTATCAATAACGTCAAATTTCTTAGTTCATACGGGCCGCTGATGGGCTCCAATCAGTGCACGGTAGCACCTGCATAAGTTAAACTGCCACTACACAGAGCTGAGAGGGAGCATGGTGCAAGGGTCCATATACAAGGATCTCTGTGGGATTTGCCCTTGAGTCGATGAGGAATTGATGAAGGTGCCCTAAAAGGTAAGCGGGACCAGACAATAAAGGACTTTGTTTGGGTATTCTCCTAGATGCTGGGGTCCAGCCAATGAAGGTTTCAATTAAAGGAATAACCAGATTTGCACTCTTAGGGAATCTACGCTGATACTAGCACAATGAGTGATTAGAGGGGAACTAATACCTGCACTGACACCAGGTTGGTATCATAGGGGAGGAAAAATAATTACCCCCTACCATTCTGAGTCCTCTTGAGAAACCTATATGCAGGTCAGGAAGCAACTGGACATGGAACAACAGACTGGTTCCAAATAGGAAAAGGAGTACGTCAAGGCTGTATATTGTCACCCTGCTTATTTAACTTATATGCAGAGTACATCATGAGAAACGCTGGACTGGAAGAAGCACAAGCTGGAATCAAGATTGCTCAGAAAAATATCAATAACCTCAGATATGCAGATGACACCACCCTTATGGCAGAAAGTGAAGAGGAACTAAAAAGCCTCTTGATGAAAGTGAAAGTGGAGAGTGAAAAAGTGGGCTTAAAGCTCAACATTCAGAAAACGAAGATCATGGCATCCAGTCCCATCACTTCATGGGAAATAGATGGGGAAACAGTGGAAACAGTGTCAGACTTTATATTTTTGGGCTCCAAAATCACTGCAGATGGTGATTGCAGCTGTGAAATTAAAAGACACTTACTCCTTGGAAGGAAAGTTATGACCAACCTAGATAGCATATTGAAAAGCAGAGGCATTACTTTGCCAACAAAGGTCCGTCTAGTCAAAGCTATTGTTTTTCCAGTAGTCATGTATGGATGTGAAAGTTGGACTGTGAAGAAAGCTGAGCGTCAAAGAATTGATGCTTTTGAACTGTGGTGTTGGAGAAGACTCTTGAGAGTCCCTTGGACTGCAAGGAGATCCAACCAGTCTATTCTAAAAGAGATCAGTCCTGGGTCTTCTTTGGAAGGACTGATGCTAAAGCTGAAACTCCAATACTTTGGCCACCTCATGCGAAGAGTTGACTCATTGGAAAAGACCCTGATGCTGGGAGGGATTGAATGCAGGAGGAGAAGGGGACAACAGAGGATGAGATGGATGGATGGCATCACCGACTCTATGGACATGAGTTTGGGTGAACTCCAGGAGTTGGTGATGGACAGGGAGGCCTGGCGTGCTGCAATTCATGGGGTTCCAAAGAGTCGGACACGACTGAGCGACTGAACTGAACTGAACTGATTCTGAGTTCTTAACTGAGACCCCTGTAGTAAAAGGCAGATTGACAAGAGAAAAACAATCAGAAATTTACTAACATGTAATCTCATGTATCGGAGAAGGCAATGGCACCCGACTCCAGTACTCTTGCCTGGAAAATCCCATGGACAGAGGAGCCTGGTAGGTTGCAGTCCATGGGGTTGCTAAGAGTCGGACACGACTGAGAGACTTCACTTTCACTTTTCATTTTCATGCATTGGAGAAGGAAATGGCAACCCACTCCAGTGTTCTTGCCTGGAGAATCCCAGGGAGGGGGAGCCTGGTGGGCTGCCATCTATGGGGTCGCACAGAGTTGGACATTACTGAAGCAACTTAGCAGCAGCAGCAATCTCATGTATACAAGGGTGATACCCAGGGAAAAATGAGTAACTCAAAGAGGTAGCTTAGAATTCGGACTTAAATCCTGAATTCTAAATAGGGAAGGGGGCAGGAGATGTCAGCCTCTTAAGTTCAGTTCAGTTCAGTTGCTCAGTCGTGTCTGACTCTTCAAGACCCCATGAATCGTAGCACACCAGGCCTCCCTGTCCATCACCAACTCCCGGAGTTCACTCAGACTCATGTCCATCGAGTCAGTGATGCCATCCAGCCATCTCATCCTCTGTTGTCCCCTTCTCCTCCTGTCCCCAATCCCTCCCAGCATCAGAGTCTTCTCCAATGAGTCAACTCTTTGCATGAGGTGGCCAAAATACTTAGGGTAGAGCAAATGATTTTTTGGAAAGATGAGTGGACCCTTAGAAGAATAGATGGGAAATATGATGGTTTGTGATAAAAGTCTGTCTGGAAGTGGTGTTGACTGCTAGTCTCCTCTTCTGTATTGAGGCAATTTTCCCTGGTTGTTGAAACTCCCAGTTTAGGAATCTATGACAACTGAGTCCCTTATGGAGTATCTGTCTTCAGGTAGGTAAGGGAAGTTCAAAGCCTCTCCCTGTATTTGCTGTTTTTCAAGAGCCTACAGCTCAACAGTAATCAACATACCAAAGCAGCATATTTGGGGATGGCATGTCCTGAACCCCTACAGTCATATATTGGAGTGGCATATGCTGCCGTCCTTCACTATCTATTATGCCATTCACAGGAATGATGAGAAGAAAGGGAAACAAGACAGAGGCAATGGGATCCAGGAAGATATACAAAGAAATAACCGATAGCTGATTGGGCACTGAGGGCGAGGAAAAAGTAGGAGCCGAGGGTGACAACTAGGCTTCTGGCAGAAGTAACACTATGCATCCAATAGGAGGAGGGGGGAAAGGTGATGAATTCAATTCAGACATGTTCAGATTAAGTTTAGTGGAACACCCAAACACTGATATACAGATGTCTGATAGGAAGCTGACTCTATGGTTGGAATCCAGGAGTGATGTTAGGGCTCCAGGTAGAAATTTGCGTGTTATCAACATATAGGTGGATGCTTCCCTGGTGGCTCAGAAGTAAAGAATCCACTTTCCAATGCAGGAGATGTGTGTGGGATCCCGGGGTCGGGAAGATCCCCTGGAAAAGGGAGTGGCAACCTACTCCAGTATTTTTGCCTGCGAAATCCTATGGACAGAGGAGTCTGGCAGGCCACAGTTCATGGGGTCACAATGAGTCAGACACAATTTAGTGACTAAACAATAACAACAACAAGCAGAAACTATGGATATACCTAGTGGATTAGTATATTTGTCTTTCAAACTGATTTATATGGTTTTGGGTAAGAGACCTGCAAAGTGAATTTCAAGTAGAACCCTATTCGGTAGAATGCACAACAGTTGCCATAATGTTGTGAACTAGTTGGATGAATATATGGATGAATGGATGATTGAATGAATAAAGGGTAGAGGTTCATTAAAATCAGTAGATGTTTTCCTCTTTTACTTTATTTCATGATTTGTTTTAGTTTTAGCTCCGGAAACAAGAAAAAAATATGACTATCTCAAAGAGACAAAAGGCAACAGCGGGTGGATGGTTTGGATGCCACACATGGAGGACTTTATTCTTGCACTTAAAAATCAATGAGCCTTTTGCTTTTAAGCCAAGTGATTTCAGATCATTGATGTATATTATTCCCATTAGGTATCGATGCCCTAGCAGTGACTGACCAACTGCTGCCTTCGCAGCAATCCAGATGGAGATGACCAGTCAAGTGACAGACTTGTTACTTTCAGCAAGCAAGCCTGTTATTTCACATATGACTTCCTTTGAGTAAATGTGAGTTTTCACTCTACATACCTGGCCAGAAATCAAGTGGTTTTGCAAGAGAGATGTGGGATATCAGGCATTGGATTGTGACACCCATATGTTATATAAATGGCCATACTATGGTCCTTGGGGGCTGCAGAATAGTCCAAGACTCCTTAATAATCAATCACACCACCATCAAGGCAATAGACAGGGCAGGTTGGAAGCAAGTTTTCCATTACCACTGATGGATGACTTTCACCTTTTTGTGGAAGAGTAGTTTTGACTCTTCATGAATCATAGAGGACATACTTAAAATGCCCAGCTGTGGCCCTAAACAGTCAAAAATATTTTCATACTTCTCTACAGGCATCAAATAGTTTGGGCAATGCCAAGTAAGTTACAATCCATTTCTGTAGTTTGGGAAGGTCGTTAGGACTCAGATTCATTATCTGCTGAGACTTTTCTTTGTTTTCTATTTATTACTCTCCTTTGAGTGAAATAGAGCTGCAGGAGTGGAACAGAGACCTCAGTTCATTCATCCCTGACACATTATTCGTGTCTACCATTTCTCCATAAATTTGGAGAGGAAGAGATAGAAATTGCAAATGCAGGGATTTAAATCCCCTTGGGCTACATTTGTCAAGATGAGCAGATTGTAAACTGCCTCTTGCAAATATGATAAGCATTTGGGCATCAAGCTAATAACCGGGAACCACAGACTCATTCATTTGTGTGGTGTTTCCCTCCAGAAGTTTCTGAAATTGCTTCTGTAGTCATTACATAGACCTAGAATTGTTCAGGTTTAGCAGGAAGATTAGACACAATACACTATCTGGCTAAGGAAGTTGGCTTTTTCCAGTGAGATTGAAATGACAATTTTTTTCTGTTTATATCATCACAATCTTTACAAACTATGCACTTGGAATACTTGATTTGGGCTTTTCTGAGAAAACAAGGAGAGATCTGTATAATCCTTTAAATTGTCTTAGAGCTTTATAGGCACATTGATGACAAAGAAATCCAAATCATTAAGATGCTCTCACTCACAGTTATGGCCCTTCTGTTGAAAAATAACCTTTGTATTTTACACTTTAAGTCCCTGGCAGGACCCTATCCTCTTATCTTCTTCAACAGAAGCTATTTTCTTTTGCTTCTTGTTTTGACCTTTAAAAATTTTACTACATAAGTCATCCATTAGTACATTTTCATTATAAAAATATTACAAATAACACTGGAGTTCCCTTTGATTATTATGTCAAATTCTGAAGTTCTCCCAATCCTACTACAACCCTATCCATCTTTGGTCACAAGCATCATTAATAGTTTTGTGTGTATCTCTCCAGACTTTCTTCCAGGAATGTGTGTGTGTGTGTGTGTGTGTGTAGTATATTTTTGTGTATGCACATGTTATTTGAGATAAATATACTATAAGTACCATGCCACAGGTTTCTTTTTTCATGCAGTGATTCTGGAGCTCTGTTAGTACAGACAGCCGTTCCATCTTGCTATGGATTGAATGTTTATATCCTCCCAAAATTATATGTTGAAGCCAATGTGGTTATATTTGGAGGATGGCTTTGGGGAAGTAATTAGGTTACAAGTAAGGGTGGAGACCTCATGAATGAGATTAGTGCCCTTATAGGAAGAGACATAAGAGAGCTTGCTTCCTCTGTCTCTTCATTCTCTGCCATGTAAAGATGCAATGAGAAGACAGCCATTTGCAAAGCCAGAAGTGGGCTCTCACCAGGCACCAGATCTGCCAGTACCTTGATCTTTTCCAGAGAAATAAATGTTTATTTTTTGAGCCATCTAGTCTATGGTATATTTATAACAGCAGCCCAAACAGACTAAGACACATTCTTTCTAGTCTTTTTTAACCATTGCATAATATCTCATAGTATTGGTAGACCATAGTTAACAAATAAGGGTGGTTACTAAATAGGTGGTTCTAATTTCTCACTATAGGCTACCCCTGCCTGATGAAGAGTCTTGAAAAATCCATTATAGAGTGAATTCTTCTTAGTATAAAAGTGTAAAGTCCATTTACTTTAATGAAAAAAAAATGTTTATGTACTTCTAAGCGCCTAAATCATGCTCATTTATGCTCCAACACCATATAACATTAACATGGACACAAGGATTTCTATAGTTAATATTAACTTGGCCAGATATTCTCCATCATTAATTACCCTATCATACACCTGTTTCCATTCTTTCAGTGTTTACAGATTGAACACTTAAGACTTTGATGTATTTGTTCATTGAACAAATCACTACTGAGCCCCTTTTATGAGTCAAACACTGCTTTGCATGCTGGGAATATATTAACAGACAAAAAATTCCTGTCTCATGGAAATTAAATCCTAACACAACAGACAAGTAACAGATAAGTAATGAAATAGAGCAAGACCTTATGGTCCTTCCCCCCCAGCCATGTTCTCAGCCTGCCTTTTGTCTGTGGAAAAACTTTAGCCAAAGAATAAGTTTAACCAGAGAAGTGAGAAAATGCAGAAACGAAGGAAAGCAGTCAGAGGAGACCAAATAATAATAATGATGTCACTAAGCATAATCAAAGACCTTTCGTTCCTCCTCAAGGGCTGCAGATAATATCCTGAGCTATATCCTGTCAGCTGTGCTATAGATGCTGACACCCCCACCAAGTGGAGAAGTTAACCACGTGATGCCCAGACTATAGCCATGACATAGCAGCCACAGTTCTGAGAACTGGCCTCAAGGAAATGGGAACACACTGACCCCAGAACTGAAGATTAGCTGTACTTAAAACAATCACGATGACACTGGTCAAACCACAGATGACCAATCTCAAGATGACTGTCAGAGCTGACTGTGCCCTTTCCGCATGTAGCCCTCTCTCTGTGTCTATGAAAGCTCTTATTCCCTGACTGTTGGGGAGAAGTTGGCGTCCATCCTCCCCCTCCCCATTACTAGCATCCAAAATCAAGCTTTCCTTTCCACCAATCCAGCTTCTTTAATAGGTTTTGAGTGGTGAGTAGTTGGACCTTGGTTCAGTAGCAGTAAGATATAAATGATGGTAGACAGTGATATATCCTAAGGAGAAAAAAACAAAGCAGGGAAAGGGAATATTGGGAGGATTGAAATTTGACCTGGAGATACCTCACCAAGAAGGAGGCTTTTGATTAAAAAGCCCAAAGAAGTGAAGGAGGGATGTGTGAAGCTGTCTAGAAGAAAATTATCCTCTCTATATAAGATGCCCTATATCCTCTGACTAAGATGCCCTCTAGGACCAAATAATTCTTTCTGACAGAAATGGCCAGTCTTTTTGTCCTGCAGTTCATCATTGGTTTCTCGTCCTTCATCACATTTCTTAGCAGCAGATTTTTTTTCCCCAAGGATAGCAGACTAAAGTTTTCTTGCAGAAGTGTTAAGAGGCGATCACAGTTTTCAGTGATAAATGGATCGCTCAGCATGAGATTTATAACATGAGGGAGAATGCGACACATAGGCTACCCACTTTCTCTTGGGAGGCATCGGCAGGAAAAATGTGGTTAGGCTTTTGACAGGGAGATTTGTGGCGCAATCTGTCTCTGCCTGAGGCCACTGGCTAGAGAAAGAGCCCAGGTATTAGCTGGAAGAGAAGAACTCAACCCAAGTGAAAATGAGCAACTTTTTTTATGACCAGGTATCTGCTTGTCTGGGGGCTCTGGCTAGCATTTTATATACTCCCTCGATATAAATCCTATCTCTTCTGATTATCATTTGGATTATCTAAGGCAGATTATTTAATCTCTCTGAGGTTTGCTTTTCATCTGGAAAATAAGTATGATACTAGTTGCTATCTCATAAGGATGATATTGGGAATTAAATTGAGACCATGGAGGTAAAGTGTCTGTAACACAGTTAAGTAGTTAGTGAATAAAGACATTGTCACCACCAGCATCATTATCATCACCATAACTACTACCATCATCTTTATCACCACCACCAAAATCATCAGCATCATTACACCCACCATCACCACCACCACCACCATCATCATCTCTATCACCACCACCACCACCACCACCACTTCTTGGGCTTAACAGGGAACAGCACCAAGTTCAAGGACAAGCAGGCATTACCGAGTGCATCTTTAAAATACTTATCAGTATCTCGCAGCCCATGGTACTAAAGATTCAACAGAGAGGCTGCCTAAAATTGGTAATCTTCAAGGCAAGGGAAGCATAAAACCACGCAAGCTCCAAGTAGGTAGTAGAGGGTTAAGGATTTCCAGGAAGGGTGGCGATTTACAAATGGGATTCCTTGGCACCAGTGACAGGGGAGGAGGAGGAAATGGAGCCATTTTAGGACAATCAAAGGCACCTGTGAAACAGGCTGCAGTGCTGATGCTGACCAGGGAGCTGCTTGATGTAAATATCTGTGAAGAGGTGCAGAGGCCTGCTGTGAGAAGCACCCAGGGGCCCAATAACCTTGCACGGCTTCATTCTGTGTCTCTTTGGCCCCGGTGTGTTCTCAGTTGCATGGAAACAACCACAGCAGAAGACCAAATCTTTCAGCTACTAATCTACCTCACAGTATAAAGACAGCTAAACACATAAGTATTCAGCTATAACTAAAAAGAACATGTTAGTTTTCTCTTTTGCTGAGAGGCTCTACAGAAGAGTTTACAATACTAACTGGTTAGGCCAAAATGACATGGGTTTGAATCCTGGCTCTGTTTTACCACTTGTGTAAGGTTAGATGAGTTCTAAAATTCCTTGCATCTAAATGTTCTCATTTGGGCAGCAGAAATTGTAGTATCTACTCATTAGGGTACTTACAGAGAGTAAATGGGACGATATATACAAAACAATCAGCACGGTGCCCAGCACACAGTAAATACACATTAATGATTATTATTGAAGATTTTTGGCTGGATTGTTTTCTGGTGAGGTAAATGGGGAAGGAGAATATAAATGTAGAGAAGGAGAAAGGGAAGAAGAGGAGAGGATGTGAAAAGCTTATCTTAGAAGAGAGGCACTTAATGACTGTCAAGAAAGTCCTGAGAGAGAAAAAGGATAAAGATGGCAGGGACTCAAAGGCAGAGAATTAGTTTTGCTTTTTTGCCAAGGTTTCATCCATCTGCTCTTGGCTTCTATGCTGACTTTTCCCGCCAAATGGCAGCTCTAGAAACCTAGTGGTAAAACCCAGGGCAGGGAGACAGACCATGTGGGAATCACCCTAAACTTTTGTTCTCAGGGGAGTCATATACGAAATGTACATACTATTCTTTTGCAGTATGGAATTTCTTTGAGACTAATAGAAGAGACAGGCCTTCAAGTGAGTCAGCAGTGACCACAGGCAGACATAATCCTATTGCTTTTTGGCTGACAGCTCATGCAGAGAAAAAACACTCTCTGATCCAGACAAAGGTAACAGCTTTAATTCCAACACAAAATTCTTATCCTACAAAATCAGGTTCTATTCCCAGTCTATGATGGCTCTAGACACCAGAAATATCAGAAACACCATCAATTTCTTACTATTGGGCTGTAATAAGCTAATCATTGCTAAAAGTAAAATGCCCAAAGGGTAGACTAACTCAGATTGTTTTCAGGAGCTAAGCGCGTATACACACAAAAGAACTCAGATTTGTTTAACAGCAGACATTGCAGTGGAGCATCTATTATAGGCAAATATACAGAAGTAAAGTCGCTCAGTCATGTCCGACTTTGAGACCCCATGGACTGTAGCCTACCAGGCTCCTCCATCCATGGGATTTTTCAGGTAAGAGTACTGGAGTGGATTGCCATTTCCTTCTCCAGGGGAATCTTCCCAACCCAGGGGTCGAACACAGGTCTCCCGCGTTGTAGGCAGATGCTTTACTGTCTGAGCCACCGGGGAGGTTTTTTAAATATACAGAAAATGAACATAAAGCTGAATAAGTTATGAGATAGCTAGAAAAATACAACAAATGGTTAACTACATGATTTTTTTTTTCAATGTGAAGAATGGCTGGTCTGAATCCACTCTGATGGCTTTTTGAATCTTAATCAACTACAAAATCAAGGCAAAATTGCAGTTCTGAAATGAATTTTCATTATGATTTCTTCTGATGTGATTTTACAAACCAACAGTTTAAGAAACCAAGTTGAAGCCTGGATCTGAATATCAGAATGCAGGGCACGCTTAAGAGGAAGATCAAAGGGCAATTTTGACATTACAAAAAACTAGCTTGACCCTGAAGAATAACTGCTTTTATAAAATTAAATATGAATTAAAGTCATGTGTATGATCCACCCCATCTGTTCAGCATACATACATAAATGTATACATTTTTTTTTTTTAAGAAAGAAGGGAAACATGCTTATTTCACATTTTTGCTGAATTACTTCCTAAGACGTTATGTCGTAGAGCTCTGGGATGGCTGTGACTGGAATCTGCCTGCTTTTGTTTCTAACTTAAGCACAGCCTGGCAGCCTGTGCAGAATTTAACTTTCCAGATATGGGATCACCTTGGGGCAGCTGACTTCTATTAATACAAAACACAGGAGACATTTATTTCTGGGTTCAGATTTCTCTCACGTAATCTGGACGTAATCTGTCCAGGGTGCCTCTTCCCCTTGGAGTTCTGCAGCTGAGGTCCATGGTCCACCCCTTGGTGGGTGCAGCTGAAGCGGCTCATCCCTGGTGTTGCCCATCCAGCCACATGGCTCATTTAACCATGGGCTTGATGTACAGCCCAGTGTGAGACCCGGAGGAAAGGGAGGCTTTTGTCTGAAGTTCAGGATTAAATACTTTCCTCTAAGAGTTGGGATTTTGCCCTTTAGAGCTGCATGTATCAATACCCCAAAGCAATTTTCTTGGACGCATTTTGCTTTGAATTTGAAATATGCTTTTGAAGCTTTTTATTTAATAAGGCACAAGCATAGGCACAAGACTACATTCATTATTTAGACTAGAACTTCTTTTGCACTTGATGTAAGAAAAAAAAAAAAAAAAGAAGGCTGGCATGCATGTTCAGGGTAATTGCATAGATTGAAATGAACCCAATTTCTGTAAAGGATTATTGAAGGAATACAAAACTTTCAGAGTAAGTCTGTTAAATCATTGATTCAGTAACTGATTGACATTTGCTCAGATCTGGTTCATGTGCTTTGCTAGCTTTTAAAGCAAAGCAAAGAAGAAATTATTTAAAAGTGATGGTGAAAAACAGTATTGAAAGAGAGCAATCCTGGAGAGTGGATATATTTTAAATGATGATTCTCTCTTAAATAATATAATTCACAGACCATGGAGCTAGGCCCCAGGAATCATCTCTCAGCCTGTGTTTTCACTTGGCAATCCTCACATCCTATCATTAAAAGATACATACTGCTACTGCTGCTGCTAAGTCGCTTCAGTCGTGTCCGACTCTGTGCGACCCCATAGACGGCAGCCCACCAGGCTCCCCCGTCCCTGGGATTCTCCAGGCAAGAACACTGGAGTGGGTTGCCATTTCCTTCTCCAATGCATGAAAGTGAAAAGTGAAAGTGAAGTCACTCAGTCGTGTCCGACTCTGTGCGACCCCATGGACTGCAGCCTTCCAGGCTCCTCCATCCATGGGATTCTCCAGGCAAGAGTACTGGAGTGGGATGCCATTGCCTTCTCCGAAAAGACATATAAGTGCAATGCAAATAATGTCACCACTTAAAAAATAATTCTCTTATTCTTTTGTAGATTTATATTTCATTTCATGATTAAAAATTTTGCTATGCACTAAATGAGTGAAGGCTTAAAGTCTAATTTCTAGCCCCTTTGCAACTATCTATTTCTTTTATATTTCCTGTTAACGTCTATAAGTTCACCTGATGCTAAAAAAACTCTGATATGAAGAAATTGTAAATCTCAACCCTTTCCTCTGCTCTATACATAAAAAGTCTAAAATTTATGAAGAGGCAAATCCAACATTGTCATCAATTAATTGTTCTCGAGATTTAACAGCAGAAACATTTCAGGCAATCAAAAAGCAAGTAGGGAAAACCACCTTTAATTAATTCTACAGAGAATTTTTTTCCAGACTATAAATAACTTCTTATATTTTCCATTTGGCTGTTTCAGGAGATTCACAAATGAAATGCAGGATATTGCAAAATAAATTGCTAAGAAGTAGGATGATATGAAAAGATCCCTACTTTACCTATATGGAACAAAAGTTGGTCTATTCTACCAGGGGAATAAAAGCAAATATGAATGAGGCTAACGTACAAGCTTTGTTTCACCAGAAGAGAGTCACTGGGTAAGACCCCTGGTGATAGCACCTGGGAGGGATGTCACTGGGGCTCCCAGGCAAGAATGTTGTATGAAACCCCTACCCAGAGTGAGCACTGGGGCTGGAGGGGAGAACGGCCCATTGACCATGCCTCTCCGGGCTGCAGGGTCTTCGGTGCAGCCTCTTGGATTGTAATATCATTTACTTATCCACACATCAATATTTTCTGTCTTTAGAAGCAATGATGGCATTTGCCACCAGGGAGTGTGATCTGTGTATTCATGGAATAGCTTGACTCAACTGTAGTAGATTTTAAAGTGCAGTCCTAGGGGTCTACTGTGTTGTAATCCCTCTAATATTCTATCTAAATACTTGCAAGCTCTGTGATTATGCCATTATGTATTTATGGTCATAAGAAGTCAGTTTTAAACAAAATATTCTTTAGTATCCCTTATCATATGTATTTTCATCCCATATGTAAAGTTTTGGATAAAAAAGTTCAAGGAATGTGAAAAAATCCAATCTGCTGAGGGGTAGAACATTTTAAAAAATACTTATTTACCTTGTTCATCAAATTTTTTAAGGTTTAGAAAAGTTATTAGTATTGTAAAGCATTTTCAGAATGATTGTCTAAGTCGTCTTTCAGAGTATCTGTTTCTACTGGGGTGAGATCATGTTCTTCTACTGTGAGCACACAGTAGGAGCTCAACATATGCTTGTTTGAAGAATGAATGACTATAAAGAGACACCTATATTCCCCTTTCACTATAATAGGTAAAAATCTATAAGTAGTGTTATCTCTGCCCATGGCATTTATATAATAAAACTAAGTCCACTATAAGAACTGATTTAAAGTCATACTATAAGAATGGAAAAATTTAAAGTGGAAATTTAAAGTCTAGGGTCCGCTCATGACTTGCCAAAGATAACATGCTTAACCAGGAAAATGGAAATGAATATTTGTGAGTGAACTCTAGATTAAAGGAAATTATCAATACAAAGCTGTTAAAGTTTAAATTAACATAAAAGAAACATAATTATTTGTAAAAACAACCATATACATTAAGAGAAATGAATCTGTCTTTAAACTTGCATTTTCAATACTGTCTGTGCAAAATTGCTTGCAGTGTTTCCAAACGGGCGTCTGTGGCTGGATGCATGGAAAACTTCCATGAAATGCACATCGGAGCAACAGGGCTCACCGTTTCCTTTAACACGATGAAGTCTGGCCAGGTCACGGCTGTGCTTTGGAACAGCTGGTCTGGATATGTGAAACCTGCAGGACAGGCAGCAGCAGCTGGAAGGCATCCTGTATATATGTGGTGCTATTGCAGCCCTGGGAATGGAGAAAACTGTCATTGAGGGGTTACTGTCAGAGTTCCAGCTTGACAATTCTTCCCATTTGATAATGTTCTTCTCCTCAAACCCCACACTATTTTAGAATATTTTTCTTTTAATGCTGTTGCTTAAAGCATATATAAACACATTTTGTTGGATGGCTTGCAACCAGCTCTGAATTATCTACACTAACAGAGAGGAGAATTCACTTATAATGAGGCAAGCCATTTCCATAGACATTTAGGGTATATTAGGGTATGTTTCCTTTAGCTCACATGGTAAAGAATCTGCCTGCAATGCAGTAGACCCAGGTTTGATTCTTGGTGTCAGGAAGATCCCTGGAGAAGGAAATAGAAACCCACTCCAGTATTCTTGCCTGGAGAATCCCATGAACAGAGTCCACGGGGATACAAAGTGTTGGACATGATTGAGTGACTAACACTTACACTTTAGGGTGATTATGTGTGTATAATCAATACCCATTATGTCCAGTCTTACTTATCCTTTTTCCAGATCAATCCCACTGCCCTGAAATAACACAAAAGCACAGCATGAAAGAGGCTGTAGTTTGTCCTAACCTATAGATGAAGAAGGGCTTCCCTCGTGGCTCAGATGGTAAAGGATTTGCCTGCAATGCAGGAGACCTGAATTCGATCTCTGGGTTGGGACGATCCCCTGGAGAAGGAAATGGCAACCCACTCCAGTATTCTTGCTAGGAAAATCCCATGGACAGAGTAGCCTGGTGGGCTACAGTCCACGGGGTGGCAAAGAGTCAGACACGACTGAGTGACTAACACGTATAGATGAATAAACAATAATGGGTTACTGGAGCTATTGTGCAATTACTCATGGCAAATCCTTGAATACTGTCATCTTCCCATTCATGTTGGTACCCTCCACTTGGTTTGGATATTTGACATTGCTATTCATGTTCATGGGTGCTCTAACAGACAGTATTCCACAAGAGACCACTTAAAGTTTCAGGTAATTAAAACAGGAGAAAACTTCCACCAAAGGAATGAATAAACGATGTGACTTCATACTCTTCATGACCGACAGTAATTCATCTGCTAAGGCCTTTTGGGTGGCCAAGGAAAAGGTTTTCAGGTTCCATGTTCTGCCTCTGATTGCCTGGATTTCCTTTAGCTCTGTCCTCCAGGATCTTCCCTGCATGTCAACTCCATCCCTCTGGGAGGCTGAGTCTTAAGCAGTAACACTTAGGGTCACCACCGTTACTCCTGTACCTTGGTAGTCTTCCTTAAAGGTAAGACCCAATTCCTAAGTGCATTGCTATATGTAGCCCTCCCTCACTTTTGTAATTCCCAAATTTTGCATTTGACAGGTACTTCAGAGAGCAAGAAACCACTGTATATGCACTGCTTATATTCAGACTTAACTTGTCAACGCCTTACAGCTTCAGTTGGGTGCCATGGGCTACAGAAGTGCCAGTTCCTTATGGCTGATCCGTAATAGAAGCATTTCCCCCACTAGCCACAGATAAACCACAGCGCCTACGGGTCAAGAATGAGGCGTCCTAGGTCCCTTTTCTTTTCTTTTCTTTTACATCGCTGCTTCTGGCAAAGCCACAGCTGTGTGGGGCAGCTGCATGTCCATGTTACTGGTGGGTGGGCAGGCCATGGAGTGAGTGGTCACAGAGGATCTTGCCTCTGGTTAGTGAATGGGCAGATGCTAAATATTTACCTGTCATTTGTTGCCAGTCTGGAGCTTAGACCCGGCTAAACCCAAGTTTATTGTGAATGGAGGGAAGTTCCCAGTTTTACAAAAAATCACCATTGAGCAAGAATCCCTCGTTGCAGCCAATAATCACAGTGTTAAATCTGGTGTCAAACTTGGCAGCAGAAATGTGCTTCTGCCAGAGGAAACAGCGACAGAAATAATGTGCAAGCTTAGCATTTCTCTTTATAATCAGGAATTCTTGAAAATTAGGTATTGTTGTTTCACTCGAGGGTTTACAGCTGGTTGAACTATACAAATGTACTCAGAAAAGACTGTAGACGATAAAATTTAGAATTGCAGTAATACTTGCTGCCTGGGAGAAAGACAAAACGTGTAGCTCTAACATTTGGTTTAATTCAGAAGCATTTTCTCTCTGGGCGGCCACTTACCTCTAACAATACACTATTGATCATGGGGTTAAGGACCTCGGCCTTCTGGTTGCTCTGTGGAATCAAAAGTATGAAATTGACATATTAGGTGCTTGTACTCCAAGGCTTGTCAAAGTGTTAAGACGCTGGCTTTATGAGGGATCTCTTAGAGAAGAAGGGGAGAAGTGGGATGCCTACTATACATCAGGCTTCATACTTGGTGCTTCCCCTACACGATCTCATTTAATTTCCACAGAAATCTTAGGGGGTAGGCAGGGACCACGATAACTCTGATTCACAGATGAGAAAATATGAATCAGGAAGGTTGAGCAAGTTATTTAAGGTCATGTAGCTAGAAATTTAAACTCAGACCTTTTAAACCATTCAAATCTTGTATCAGGTCTGGGATTAGGGGGAGGTGAGTGAGATTGAGTTGGACAGAGTCAGCTTCAGTCTTTACTTAAAATTTTTATATTTTGTTCATCATGACTTTTGGTGTTCATTTTGATTTTTAAAATATTGCATCTATCTAGATGACTGAGGTTGTCTCTTTGTCTCTTTTTGAGAGATGGTCCCCTTAAATTTGGTAGACAGGTTAAGTACCTTTACTTGCCTCCCTAGTCCCAGCCCTAGTCTGTCTGTTTTTCTTTTAAATGCAAGCACAGGTACTTGGTTTTAGGGTACGTCTTCTAGGTTGGCAGCAAAGTTAAAATACTCTTGAATGTAACTTGCAAACAGGTTGGCAGATTCCAGTTTGCAAAACATAAATATACGTAAAGCGCAGAATACAGAGTTCGGTGTTAAGCAGGTGTTCAAAAAGTGTTAGTGTCCATGTAACCATTATTATTACGTCTGCTATTGGTCCATTAATCAACAGTCTTCTCTATCTAAAATGTTCAATCTACTCTTAGACAATAAATAATTAAAGGGACTAGAAAGAGAGACGGCAATCTTAATAGGCTGTTTTCTCTCACGGTACTCGAAAAATGTTATTATGGTAAACAAAAGGATATAAATGAAGTCTATCTTCCCAGAGCAGCCCACTTTCATTGACATTACTCTACTGAGGGCTAAGTAATGTCTTACTGGGGAAAGCATAATGGAGTCTTGGGAAAAAACTCTTTAAAAACCTAGTCATTTTAGTAAGTAACCAGAAAATCCATTATGGTTTGCTTTCATGTTTATTTGATTATCAATAAACCTCTAAATTATAATCAAAATGAGGGCAATAAAATGACATTGGCTTTCAGAATCAATGAGATGTGCAAGCAATTTAAATAGAGTCTGGAGAGCAATATACACTCATTAACTTCAAGTTATGAATAATGGCTCTTTTAGAGAACAGAAACAATGACTTGATGTGAATGATTTATTACAGCACAAGATGAGAGGTACTGTTGTGGTGAGATGGCATTTCATAAACTATCTTTAGATCTGGTTTTTTCCTTCTTCAAAATGATAATTTGTGTATTCCTGATTTTGTATATACAAACATTCGGACACACGTGTGTGTGTATTTTATGTGTATATGTGTGTATATTCATTCATTTTTGTGTGTATATTCATTCAAGTACATACTTATCTGCTAGAACTTTGCTACTGAAAAAGTAGGATATGGATCAGGAGCACTACTACCACCTGGGAGCTTGTTAGAAATGCAGACTCTCAGTGCTCATCTAAGACCCACTGAATCAAAATCTGCATTTAATAAGATCTCTAGGTTATTTGCTTGCACATTAAGGTTTGAGAAGCATTGTGTTGGAATACACTACCTTAAAGAGAATGGAAAGCAATACCATGAATATTACCAATCAATGTAAATAAATTAATGTTTAACATAGGTATACCCATGGCTGTTTCATGTTGATGTTTGGTAGAAACCAATGCAATACTGTAAAGCAATTGTCCTTCAATTAAAAATAAATAAATTTTAAAAATAAATTCATGTTTAACATGAATCATAAAAAACATAGAGCACATATACACAAAGACATATATATCCTCATCACTAGGAAACCATAGACAGCCAGTTAGCTGTCTGCCTCCTGAGTCTGATGGGCAGCCAACTGGCAGTTGAGAGACTAACTGAGAAGTCTGGGTGAATTAGTTCACCCCTCCGGGACTCAGTGTCTCAGGTAGTAAACTGGAAAAAAGTGGAAAGAGTGAGAAGAAGATACAGTAGAGCCGTGGGAAGCCAAGTCACCAAGGTCATTCCATTCTGATTAAGACTTCACACCTCTCTGTAAATCTAGCAGTAACACCAAGGTCGACAAGCATCAGTTAACCTAGGCAATGCTGAGCACATAAATGCACTTTGTCAAGCCTATTCCATGAATAAGCTTCTACCTGCAGCCCCTCTTCACTCTACCTGCTTACAGTGAAGCTCTGCTGCTGAAGGCTTAAAATCAGACAAATATTAAAAGCTGGTGTTTTGTAAAATAGGAGAGGCAGACCATATTCTCTGACAGCAGAATGAATCATTGGTATGTAGCTCATCCTTTATTAACTAAGCCACTTACAGAAGTGTGGGAGGCACACATCTCCTGACAGTCAGTCCACAGTCATTTCTGATTTTTTTTTTTGAGAACTGCCCTTCTCCTGGGGTGAGGGGAGGTGCGTTGCAGCAGCCAGGTGGGTCTACATGCAATGACTCTGTCCTCGGTCACCACTGGTGACACCAGATGGATATCTGAGGCATGCTATTGAGCCTTTCAAACCTTCTCACCCAGGATCCTGGAATTTGAAGGGAGAGAACTGGGAACTGCTGGAGTTGAGTCACATTAATATTAATAGCAACGCTCCAGAGAGAAGGTACATGAGGTGTGCTGAGGAGTCCCCACAGCTGCTCATACATCTCCACCACCTTTAATAAAGTTCCTTTACTGCCTGTCATGGATTGAATTGTGGTCCCTAAAGAGAGATGTTGAAGCCCTTACCTCCAGTATATCAGAATGTGACCTTATTTGGAGATAGGGCTTTACAGATTTAAATAGTTGAGGTTGTGCTGGTCACCCAGTGTGTGGTACTTGTCAAGGCAGCCCTAGGACACTAATACATTTATTACCCAAACACCCTAGCTAAGACAGGAAGCAAAACTTGCTGTTTCTCATGTAAAGAACCATCTGCCCTTGCATCCAGGGCCTTAAAGAAAAGTGGAAAGCTTGAAAAGGAATAACTTCCACTGTCTCCTCCAGTCCCACTAGGTTGAGTTATATAACATGACTGATTTCTCAAGAAAATAACCAGAAGCCACATCTCCAAGGAATGCCAAACCTCTCAAATTTGTTACTTTGAGAACAGAAACCCTTCTACAGATTGGTTGATAATATTTTTTCTTTTGGTTAAAGTTGAAGTGTAACAATAAAGCTTGTGTGGCTTATAAAATAAGCTTTGAGGACAAGTGAATGTGAATATTAAGAATGAATTATTTTAATAGAGATTTTGGTATTATATATCACAGATACTAAGTAATAGAAGGAATCTTCATTTGATATTTTTTCTTTAACAAATGAAGGAAATGAGACCCAGAGATGTTCTGAAAATCCACCCAATATCTTGTATAACTGATACGGTCGCGTCTAGAACTCAATCGGATGAGAGCCTCGAGCCACCTGTTGCCAAAGAAGATGCTCAAGCCTCATTTCAGTAAATGTCTTGGCTGCACTTCTCTGCTTGTGGAGCTATCAAAGAAGGCATTCCGTCCTCTACTTCATCTCACAGCCCCTAACAGACCTTCCCTTAAAAAAAGGTGGAAAAAAGAGCCCATATTACAGTCTTACCCCAACAGTGGTTAAAGAATTTGTAAACTTCTCTGATAAGGAGGCCACTTCTTTGCACATTGCAGTAGTTAATCTGAAAGAAGGATAAAAAAGAGATTTGGGGATTTTTAGTAAGGGAAAATAATTGGATTGTTAATGCAATTATTGATACTAATACAGAATTTCCTTTAAAAGAAGGGCACACAAGTTTGAAGATGCTCTGTAGAAATTTCCCTTAGTATTCTTCCATGACTCACAGTCACAATTTAATCTAATTCTCACCCTACCTCTTTTTAGAAGCAAAAACATATGCAGAAAATTACCAGGCTTGAGTTCCACATGTGTAGGGGTTTAAGACTATTGCCAAGGGACCAGCATTGTGGTCATTTGAAAATAATAATGAACAGTCACTGAGGTACTATGTTAAGTACGTTTGTATGCATAATCACATTAAATCCTCATAATGGCTTCATTAGGGTCTGTGATTATTCCCATTTTATAAATGAAGAAATTGACATTTAAGAAGGTTAAGTAACTTGCTTAGGACAAGAATATCATAGAGCTGGAATTCAAACTCAGATGTCTCTTTATATCTTGATTATGTTTTTATGAGACACCTCAGATCAAAGATACTATAGAATATGTTTTTTAAGACTTACATCAAAACTCTGTGTTTATTCCAGCCTTTCTATGTGTAGGACTTTACCCCAAGAAAATAACACAAGGTAGATACAAATATTTAACAAAGCAGTATTTGTCATAATATAGAAGATGATGACAAAAACTGAAAACCTAATGATCTAACAATGTGCATATTGCCCAATTTTTTTTAAGCCACTAAAATTTAAGGATTTATTTTTTATAGTAGCTACTGTTTCCCTAATAAACAAAATGCTATACAACAGAATCCCTAAGGGAAAGCCCATGACTGCAATTTTTTTTTACTTTACAATATTGTATTGGTTTTGCCATACATCAACATGAATCCACCACGGGTGTACATGTGTTCCCAATCCTGAACCCCCCTCCCACCTCCCTCCCCGTACCATCCCTCTGGGTCATCCCAATGCACCAGCCCTAAGCATCCTGTATCCTGCATCAAACCTGGACTGGCGATTTGTTTCTTATATGATATTACACATGTTTCAATGCCATTCTCCCAAATCATCCCCCCCACTTTTAACAAGTATATATACTTACATGAACAGTGATTAAAATACTATTAGCAAAACAATAACTCCAAGTTAAGAATCTTACACATTAAAAGATTTAGTGATGTCAGTGGGAGTAAGTTTCATTCTGATAAATAAGGGGTTGTGTCTAAATTATGTATTCAGGTATGTTGCCTTATATCCATCTATCCCCCCTTCCACCCATCCACCTATCCAAGACTTATCTGCAAAAAAGGGTCAGGAGTAAGGCTGGAGATGGCAAAGAGTAGTTCTGCCTATGTTCTTGGGCACATGGATGGTAAGGCACTTATTATACAGACATATATGAGGCCTTACTTCGTTTTTTTTGGAGCAGCTTGGTAAGGTTGGGACAGTCAGGGGCTGGGAATAGGAAAGGAGCTAAGGGTACGGCTCTGCTTTCCATACTCAGAAACCTCTGACTTCAGCCCTCCTCTTTCAAATCACCAACTTAAAGAGTACTCAGATTTTTCCTCAATACTTTAAACTTTTCCTATTTACTGTTTCCTTTTCCCGCTACACTGAGACAAGTGCATATTCTTTGTACACATTTTAAGGGCAGGATTGTGCAGGGCTTATAATATCTTTGATTTCCACATATTTAGATATGAAAATCTAAACTAGATGCCAAATCTGGACAAGTGAGGAAAAATGCCACCGAAGACACTAAGAATGAGTTTGGGGAAGGTCTTTCCACTAAAAATTTTCTCCCCAACCTACATTGCTGAATTTAGTAATAAGAGAAGACTAGTTGAGTGAAAGTGTTCAGACGTGTGTGTGGGTGCACGTGCACCCATATATTTTAGGAGGCTCTTTATTTTGGCCCCTGTGTCTATATATTTATAATAATGAGAGGGCATTTGGATCTGTGTTAGTTCTCTATACCACAGTATATAGTCATATGCCTAAAAGTTAATGGCTTATTCTTCACTTCCATAATCAACTATTTTAATGAACACTTGATACCAGCTATTTTCATGTATACAACATTACATATATACACATTTTTATTTCACTAGATAAACTAATAACAGTAGCTTATTGAAGAACAAACATATTACAGCAAATATGTACACACAAGCAATCCACAGTGACCTGGCTTACAATAGTGACCATCATTGCCAGATTCAGAATATGCAGAGCTGGTGTATGTCCCTAGGAACAGTGGGGGTGGTTTGTATATTTCTATGAAACTAGCCGAGAAGTCCATTAAGGTGTCTTTTCTCTATTTGTGTGGCATGTTGAAAATGTAATTATCTTCAAAAGTTTGTACTTCCAAGATCCTGACCTACTAAAACAAATACTTAGCTCTGAATGATTTAAGGTATATTCCCTTAAATCTCTCCAAAAATAATTCTTGGAATGTCTAGCTAACTATTACTATTCTCCCTAGCATGTTCATTTCTTAAGAGAGTCCTTATTTCTCAAGATGACCACAGAACAATGGAACTAGTTGACATGAAGCTGGAATCTGTAGTAGCCAAAGGTGTACATGGGTCTGTGTGCGTTTGAATGACACAAATACATAAAATTTGAGAAATAAGAATTAAAAGTAACATTTACTTTATCAGAACTTTTGCTTGGTCCTGAGCTGATTTTTCTTCTTCTTGTCCATGAAGAATTAATTCTGCTACTTTATGAAGCTGTTCAATACAGCGAGCTGTTACTTCTGCCAGGCTTTCAATGGACAGCATGTATACTTCCTGAAAGCAAAAAGTATAAGTCAGAAAATTACTCACTGAGCAGATACTTTCTAAAAGATCTTGTGACATTAAAAAAAATTAAATAATTCTTGGGAAGAAAACCTAACAAATATGACCTTAAAAAAATTACCCAAAGTTTAATGGGTAGACTATTCTAAATGGAAATGCTACCATAAAATAGAAGTGTCACCAGGTCCCAGGGACATGACAATCCTTCTTTATAGCTGGGTCCCCAGTTCTCGGGCTTCCCCGGTGGCCCAACTGGTAAAGAATCCGCCTGCCAATGCAGGAGATGCAAAATACATGGGTTCGATCCCTGGGTAGGTAAGATCTTCTGGAGAAGGAAATGGCAACCCATTCCAGTTTTCTTGCCTGGAAAATTCCATGGACAAAGTCTGGCAGGTTAGGCTCATGGAGTCACAAAGACTCAGACACAACTGAGCAACTGAGCACACACATGTACACGCCCCAGTTCTCAGTGTGATGCTGGGCACATAACAGGCAGATACGCAAGAAAGTGTGTAGAAGGATGGCTGAATGAATAGACCTCAGTATACACTTTTCTTTAGAGTGATCTAAATTGTAAGTTTCTTTATCTAAAATTCAATGTAAAAGTTATTGCAAACGCATTTTATCTAAAATTCAATGTAAAAGTTATTGCAAACGCATTTTTTTAACACAGGCAGCTTCTAAATTATGCACATATAAATTTATTAAACTACAGAATAAAAACTATGGAAATGAAATTTTTTCAAAAAAGCTTCAATTACCTCATTAGTTGAAGGGCATAAAGACATTTTACGGTTACAAATTTGCATACAGGATGGAATTTTACCCTAAAGAATAAATCAACTATGTTCTTAAAGATCTTTTTTCCTTTAAATTATAATCGTAAAGCTAGAGGAAGGCTACAATATCTGTGCTAAGTCATGAAATGTCTTGGCATAGAGGGATCTTAGTGTTTATTACATTAATACTCATATTAGTGTGGAATAGGGTACAAATGAAAATGAAATGGCTTTGCCTCACTTACAATTAAGCTGCTAATAAAATGTACGTATTACTACTCTTAGGTGGATGATCTGTAACATGTTTACCTCGACTGTCTTATTTGTCTTTTCTTTCATCTTGTCTTCTTCAGGGTTTTCAGGTTTCTCTTCCTTTTCTTCCTTCTCAGTTTTGTCTTCTGACTCTTCAGCCACATCTACTGATACCACAGTTTGATCCTCTTCCACCCAGTCATGAGCTTTTTTCATGGCCTGCAAAGGACCCCCCCGCAACCAAAGCAATATGTCTATTGTACAAATACAGAGACACAAAAGCCAATCCCATGATATGGATCAAATCCTAATCCATGAAGGGTGGTTTTCGGTACGTTTAAAGAGTGGTGGGGCAATTATTCAACCTCCTTAAAAACACCTTGTTGTTGCTTTCTGGTAAAATACAGTAAGAAAAGGGACATAATAGAAAGAATGTATGCAGATAATACCGCAGGGCCAGAGAAAGTTTTGGAAAGCATTCTAAAATGATATTCAGATAGTCACTGTGGAAAAGCCATAGTATATTTTTCACTTTTCCTGACCAACTATAAAAGCACGATAGAATATATACATACAAATATATATACATAAATGAAATTTAGCCAGGGTCATTGCTAAAGCAAATCTCTTCTTCTGCCATGTTTCATGAAGCCCTCAGTGTTTCATGAACCTAATCATGTATCACACTGGGAAGATGAAGGATGGCTCTGCTCCTCTCCAGCCATGCCAGGTCTTCTGACCTCAGGGTGGTGGTGGGGGAGGAGAGAACTTTGATTAATTTCATTTCACATGAGTGCAATTTGAGCAACATGTGGCCTTTAAAGTTATTGACCAAGCAGAAACCACCTTCCCTATGTATTATTCCCTGGATTTTCAAAGGGCAGACTCACTAGCTTTTGCATTGCAGTTTAAGCTGTTTGCTTAAGTTTTATCTGAGCTTGTGTGAAACTGACTTCTCATTTGAAAGCTTGCACGTCAAACATAACACAGAGTGTTGATGGAAAGTTAACTGGGAGAAGATCTGGGGAGACAAAATCCAACAAAACTGTCCTTGGTGTGTCCTCTTTTAGGGACAAAGGTTTACCTGACTATGTAAGTAAACCAGTGAGACCTTGGAGGCACCACACACACACTGTCTGAGCAGTGGCAGCTGCTGCACGGAGATGAATGAGGCAATTTCCCCACTGTGTTCAAGTCACTGACCTGCCAGAATTGGTGACCTCTATCAGAGATAAAGAATTACTCATCTCTGCACCTCCCTGCCTCAGTCTGCCCTTTCCTCACTCACCTTGATGAGTGAGGACCCGTGTCAATCACTCATTGCTAAAAAGAAGAAAAAGAAAGAGAGAGAGAAGGGGGGAAATGACGCCATTTTAAGTAATTAATGCTCAGTGACCTCATTAAGAAATGCTATAGCAAGACCTGTACGAACTTGCAAAACATCCTGTGTTACTATCAGAGGAAGCCAGACCGTGAAAGCCCGGATGGCCTTAGATCTTAGACAGGACGAGGCACCAGCTTTCCAGTGGGAAGGGTCATGCGGGTGACCTGGCTCTGGCTGGTGTGCTTTCTCTGTCTGATTCTGGCATGTCACTTTCGAGGCGAAAGGAGATGGAACTTGCAAAAGCCCTTTGGCAATTCAGCCTCTTTCCTCCTGTAGGCTGGAGATAACCCTGCTTTGAATAAAATCCTATTTTGTGGAGAAGTGACTTGTTCAAGATCACACCAGTGAAGCTGCAACTAAAATGCAGGTCTCATCACACAGCCTAGCATGTTCTTAACAGTTACATTTCCTGATGTTGCCTCATCAAATCTTAATTGCTGGCCTGGGACTCCTCTCGCACCACGTGCCATTTGGGGCTTGGGGGTTTTTCTATTTCAGGTGAATCTCTGGAATTTTACAACCAAGACCTTTTTAAACAAACAAACAAACATTCAGACTCAGATGGGGCTGACCTTATTGAGTTTGTCAGGTGTGGCTGCAACATGTAATTCAAAGAGAAGCTCTGTAAGCATGCTAGCAAACTCTTCTTTGTTTTCTTCTATGCCTGGAAATAGAAAATGACAGAAGTAAGAAGCATGATTTATTTTTCATCCTGAAGAATGTGGCAGCTCCCCCAAACTTACAGCCTGCGGTCAGAGTACAAGTGGGGGGTGGCAGCAGCCCGCCCTCCAGCTGCCGGGCGAAGATGAGCCGTGCCTGGATATTCAAGCACAGTGGCGAGGTAGCAGGCTGCAGCTGGGTAGGGGGCTGGTAAAGCCTTGATGCTCACAGCTCTAGCTGGGGCGCCCCTGGGCTGGACTGAAGGGCACATGAAGGCAGGGAGGGACCATGTATACCATAACAGGCATAGACGGTCAGCAGCAATTTGTTGAATGACTTCGTAAACAAATTAATGACATTTCTCAGGCCTGAGAGCCCTGGGACAACACCGTATTTAAGGCTTATAGTATTGTTATGCTTAGCATTGCAACCCTTAATGATACCCCAGGGCGCCCTTTTGTGTCCACAGAGCCACAGTGCTGAGCGAGCAGAATTAGTCTCCGTGGATCATCTACTTTTATCTTAATACCTATAACAACATATCTCTGGAGAAACTTCTCATGGTTTCCTAGGACCTGCCTGGTCATACAATATTTCATAATGGTATGTCTTCCCTCCAGATTGGAAGCTACCTGAAAGTACAGATGGTATTTGTTTTGCTCATTCTTGAATCCAGAGAATCTAACACAGTGCCTGGAACATAACAGGTGATTAAAATGAATATTTATTGAAAATAATTTACTAATCAGTTGTACCATATTTACTAATATATTGATTATATAGCATGTCATATACATGAAATAAAATTAATCTCATTGATGGGCAATAAAAAGGAGAGATCTTTAAAAGTTACCATCTTCTATCTCTCATTTGAATCTACAAGTTGAGGCCATTTTTAAAGTTTCTGATTAGTGCTAAAGAATTGATTTCATGCAACTAGAGATTATCGTACTAAGTGAAGTAAGTCAGAAAGAGAAAGACAAACACCATATGATATCACTTATTGTGGAATCTAAAATATGACACAAATGAATCTACCCGTGAAACGGAAACAAAATCAAGGACATAGAGAATAGACTGGTTGCCAAGGCGGAGGTGGGTGGGAGAGGGTAGGAGTGGGAGTTTGGGGTTAGCAGATGCAAACTGGTATGTATATGAATAGAATGGATTAACAACAAGGTCCTATTGCACAGCACAGGGAACGACACTCCATATCCCATGATAAACCATAACACAAAATAATACGAAAAAGAATGCATATATAACTGAGTCACTTTGCTGTATAGCAGCAATTAACACAACACTGTAATTCAACTATACCTTAATAAAAAATAAATCAATAAAAGAATTGATTCCACTGTGGGTTGTATCACTAGTCTGGGGTGAGGAGAGGTTACAGTATGAAAGCATCATTTGTCTGGCCTGACTGCTGCTGCTGCTGCTGCTAAGTCACTTCAGTCGTGTCCGACTCTGTGTGACCCCAGAGACAGCAGCCCACCAGACTTCCCCGCCCCTGGGATTCTCCAGGCAAGAACACTGGAGTGGGTTGCCATTTCCTTCTCCAATGCATGAAAGTGAAAAGTGAAAGTGAAGTCGTTCAGTTGTGCCCGACTCTTAGCGACCCCATGGACTGCAGCCCACCAGGCTCCTCTGTCCATGGATTTTCCAGGCAAGAGTACTGGAGTGGGGTGCCATTGCCTTCTCTGGTCTGGCCTGACTACATGATCTCAAAACCCCATGAGAAGGAAATACCTGGCTTACATTAGTGGGTGAAGATGGCAGCTTCAGAGAGGCCTGAGCTGTGTGAGAAATTCTGTAGCTAACACTTGTCCGCCTGTCTTTGTTTCTGTTTTATAGACAAAATGGTTAATCAGCAGCTTGTCAAGATAGCCAGACCTGTATCAGTTTATCATCCCCTAGAATTTATATACTTATTCTCACCGGGGAGCAGATCAATAAAGATACTAGAGATGGAAAGCATATAAGTCAGGAAAGAAGCTTTATGGAGAAGAAGAAACCAAGGAAGAGGAATAGGGACAGCTGGGGGTTAAGAATCTCCAGTGGAGAGCAGCTGAGACAGTGACTTTTGAGTAAGAGCCCAGAGGAGGAGGGGAGTGAGTCACATGGATGGGGGCCAGGGTAGCTGTGGCCGGCAGAGGGAGGCATATGCCCTGGGGTCGAGAGATGGCTGTCTTTGTCCATGGTGAAGTGATACAAGCAAATCATAAAAATCCGTAAGGCGAGTGCTCAGATAGAGCAGGCTGTTGCAAAGCTTGATCGTGGGTATTAAGAAAGCTTCCAGAAGGAGGTGATGCTTGAACCTAGCCTTCCAGGATGAGAAAGGCATTAGTCACAAGCAGAAAAAGGGAGAATTGGAGGCCTACAAAGAGAGAATTAGAGAGAAAGCAAATGGGATTCCATCAAAAATTGAGATTCTCTCTCTGCTGGTCAGAGGTCTTGGTCTCACCCTCTCTAAGTGGGCAAAGTTAGAAGGGCGGTTCCCACAGGTTCTCATTCCCCAGCTGCGTGGTCCTTCTCATCTGTGTGGGCAGAAAGAGTCTGACTTGAGGCTGGAGTTCTTCCCTAGCTCCTGCAGTTAGTGGCTCTGTGACTGGGGCCAGTCACAAGGCTTCTTAGCTTCCACTTCCTCTTCTGTAAATTTAGGATAAGAAAACCCACCCATCTCCTTTTTAGTGTTATTGTAAGGACCAAATAAAACAAATGTGTAAGCATTTTGTAAACACTAAAGTTTTATATAACGATATTGTTATATGCTACAAAGATATAAACATAGGGAGATTAAAAATATTTGAAAGTAATCCATACTAAATTAGGATATATGTACTCTGTGTATCTCCAGTTTTCAAATGTGCATTTGTTTCATAAAACAGAGAAATACACCAATAACTTAGAGCAAACATTTTAGGAAAATCATCACAGAGAAAAATGAAAGTAGATAAAAATACAGATAATAAAGAGTGTTGCAACAAGGAAGACCTATTACTACAATTCTTGGTCTGTACATGTTGCTGAGAAGTTTTTCACCAAGGCAGTGAAAAGAGGAAATAGCTTTTAAAAATCTCCTTACAACAGTGGGAAACCAAATTAGAGACCCATGGCAGTGTAATAAAATTACATGTTGCTGGAAAGACAAACATGCAAATCATTAGCTAACATTATTAAAAACAGAGGAGCCCAATATTAAATTTATCTAAAAATGACAGTTTATTACATTTTCTGAGACGATCAAATAAATTATTTAGGTGTTAGAGGTATTATAGAAATATAAGTGCTTACAAGAAAAAATATGATGAAAAAGCTCTGGTTTCTCCTAGAATTTGGCTCCTGGATTGTCTACTTGCTCTCACTGACGAGATTGTTCTTGACAGCTTTTAGTTAATCCCTCACCTTTCTGGAGTTTGTAACACTCCATCATACCTGGATTGATTTAATGACAACCCTGCTATTCTTCTCTCCGGTTCTTCTTTAGGCATTTAAATGATATCTATTTATTAAATTAATTAAAATTAGTAGTGTTTTGATAATCTGGAGATTTCCTTTAGGAAAATGAACATATTGTATTATGGGAGGTAACAGGGTTCCGTCACTTAAGGAGAGACGAATCTACCATTTCCTAAGCAAGCTGTTCAAGACTGCAATTTGCTTTTTAGTCATATTCAAAAATCTCCATTTATTGAAGCTCTGTATTAAGACTGGAACACAACACATGAAGTAACATTTTCTATTTAACAGTTTGAATCAAGTGTCCTCTCCAAGAAATAGTACTTGTTGGGGGTGCAATGCTGCCTTAACTTACACAGGCAATAATATTTCTTTGATGTTAGGGATCCTCTTTTTATCTGTGCTGAATGACACCCCCTGTAGGACGGAGGCTAAAGAAAAACAGCCTGCATTTGTTGGTGATTGTTGCTCTGGAAAAGAGGCATCTACATTGGTTCATCTTGGGTCCATAACACAAACCATAGGACCTTTGACAGCCAGTGTCTTAGTTTCTTCATTAAAGCAAAGACAAGGCTGTCATCCTTTGTGACTTTATAGCAACACGCAAATGCTCAGAAACATTGTTCTCCAACTGTCTCTTTGATACTGACCTTTTTCTATGCTGCAGTGTAATTGATTCTTCTATCTTGATGCAATGAGCATAAATCTCATTAAACTGAAGGCACAGAAGGTCAGTATGTGGGAATAAGGGGGGAGATATTTTTTAAATGACAGTTTGCAAATGCTTAGAATGATACTGCCCTGAACATCTAGGCTGAAGGATTTGTGCTCTTGTGTTTGAGCTTTGATTAAAGTTATGTATCGGGCTTCCCTCATAGCTCAGTTGGTAAAGAATCTGCCTGTAATGGAGGAGACTCCGGTACATGATTCCTGGGTCAGGAAGATCCCCTGGAGAAGGGATAGGTTATCCATTTCAGTATTCTTAGGCTTCCCTTGTGGCTCAGCTGGTAAAGAATCCGCCTGCAATGTGGGAGATCTGGGTTTGATCCCTGGGTTGGGTAGATCCCCTGGAGAAGGGAAAGGCTACCCACTCTAGTATTCTGACCTGGAGAATTCTATGGACTGTATAGTCCACGGGGTCACAAAGAGTCGGACAGACTGAGTGACTTTCTTTTTAAAGGTATGTATCACAAAATGCTTCCAGAGACTGGATGATATGAATGTACATTATCATAAGTACAATTGTAAATAAAAGCTATAGCTTATCGCATCTTTGCTATTTTCCTGGCATTGTGTTAGCATGTCTGATAATTAGAACAGCTAACACTGAGCAGTTCCATGTGCCAGGCACTGTAATATACATTTTTACGTATATTATCTAATTTGATCCTTACAATAGCCCTTGGGAATAGGTATCACTGTCTCCATTGTATAGGTAAAATACTGAGTTTCAGAAAGGTTATATACCCTGTTCAAGGCCGAGTAGCAAGTAAGTAGTAAAAATGTTGCATGTAAGACCCTTCAGAGGATCCTAGGAGAAGCCAGCCTTGTGTGTCCCTGGTTGCTTAAATTCTCAGCATAACCTACACAAAATGATGGCAGTTGCAGTGCATGGTGCTGACATTAATCACTCTCCATGTACATAGCAAATGCTTTACTAGATTCTGCTCCCAGATGGACAACCTAATCATTAAGCACATCCAACGTGGAAAACATCTTGCCCCTCTCAAGGAAGCCTCAGCTCTCACAAGATCGCTTCTAGTCTCCTTGGGTCATGTCATCATCTGGCTGGAAGCGTATCGTGGGAGGGTGCATCTGGCTCACTGCAGTGACTGACAACCTGACCCTCCAGGCCCTGGGGTACTGTGTGCTTTTGTCAGAACTGTACTTTCGGGGGGAAGGGTAGGCCACTTACAAATACAGCCTAACTCCTACACACAGAAGTTAAAAGGAAGAAGAAAAATATGAAAAGAAATCTCAAAGACTGCCCACCATCAACGCCAACCACATTCAACGACTTCCACGTGCAGACAAAAAATTCGACACTGCAGCATAAACTCTAGCCATCAGGGCCCCTGTTGAGTGCACTGTGCTCTTTCATCACTCGATCAGATGCATTTGCTGTGTGCCTGTGACATGCTGGACATCAGAGAAGTAAAGGTGCCTGACTCAGGAGCTCCCACCCAGAGGAAGGGAGGGTTGCAGGTCAGTGTGAGCAGCTCCTGTGACAAGAGTAGGGGCACAGAGTTGGGAAGTGAGCAGGAGAGCTCTGTTAGAGGAGTGCTGAATTAGTGCCTCTGCTCTGTTTAAAGGGCTGTGCTTATTAACGGCAGCTTCATAAGGATGACACCAACAGTTTGTCTTGCTGTTTTATCTGGTTATTTTTCTTTACCTTGCACTTCTTGATTCTCTTCATTCTCGAATACTTTGGCTGCAAAGATGTCTTTAATGGAAATTAGGTCATTTTTTAAGACCTCCAGCTTCTCTCCATCAAGTGATGCTAAAAATGACTGAACCTGAAAAAAAGAAATAGGTCAGCATAACTGTCATCTTTTCTTCTCATTAATGATGTTTACACACAGTTGTGCCCACTTCTCCCAGGTGATTTGTGGTGTGGGAGGTAACACTAGGTTGAATGTTAGATTTACTGCCTACTAATTGTGTAACTTTGGATAAGTTACATAAACTCCTTGGGCCTCAGTTTTCTCATTTTTTAATTGAATGTATTTGATGGATAACATTGTCAAATGTCAAAGATAAATTTAAGATGTACAACATGTTAATTTGATAGATGTGTATATTGTAATATGATTGCCATTATATTTTGTGCCTCTATTGCATTACATAGTTATCTTTTGTTTTTCGTCATTGAGACAATTAAAATTTTAGTCTCTTAGCAAGCTTGGTGATTATAGTACCAAACTGCTGTCTGCATTCCTAACATTGCACATTAGTTCTCTATAGCTAAGTTACTACTTATGCAAGTTTGTACCCGTAAACAATATCAGTCGTATCCTCCCGCCTATCCTGGGCTAACCACCATTTTACTGCTTTTTATAAGTTTGACCTTTTTAGATTCCACATACAAGTAATAACATACAACATTTGTCTTCCTCTTTCTGAGTTATATCACGTAGCATAAGGAGCCCAAGGTCCATTCATGTTGTCATTGGAAGGGTGTTCTTCTTTCTCATGGCTGAATAATATCCCATTGTGTATATATATTATACCCTTTTTAATCCATTTATTTGTTTATGGGCATTTAGGATGTTTCCATGTCTTGGCTATAGTGAACAGAGCTGCAATGAACATGGGAGTGCTGATGTCTCTTGGAAGTATTGTTTCTGGCTTCCTCAAAAAATTAAAAATACATCTATAATATGATCCAGCAATTCTACCTCTGGGTATACACCCAAAGGAAGTTTTCTGTTTTAAAGTGAGATCCACACTTCACTGTGATCCTTTGCAGGATAAGGAAATAATGAATGTGAAGAGCATTGCACAAATGCACATAGCAGATGCTAAGTAAATGGTGGTGGTAGCTCCATCAAAGAGGCTAAAAACACACCTCGGTGTCAACCCTGGATTCTAACATCTTACTAATTCTTATTCTTACTAATCATGTGACTTTGGGTAATTTACTTAACCTTTCTATGACTCAGTCCTCTTATCTCTAAGTGAGAACTAATAGCATCTACCACATAAGATTGTTTTGAAGGTTAAATGATATACTCAAGAGTAGTTATTGTGGTGGTCAATAAATTATATATATAATGAAAATAAATACATATGTAAAACAGAAAATAAACTTATGGTTACCAAAGGGGAGAAGGAGAGAGGGAGGAACAAATTAGGAATGTGGCATTAATAGATACAAATGACCACACATAAAATAGATGCACAACAGAGATGTACTATATAGCACAGGGAGTTGTATTCAATATCCTGTTATAACCTATAATGGAATATAATCCGAAAGAATAACTGAATAACTTTGCTGTATTCCTGAAACTAACAGAAGATTGTAAAGCAACTATAATTCAATAAAAATGGGTATGTAAACAACTACATAAACAAATAGACATATGTACATCACAGACATACATACAAATACACTTGCTAGATGTTTTATTGTATAGGAGTTACAATATGTAACAAGACATATTTTTCTTCTCAGAGACCTTGCAGTCTGAAGGAGGGAGGCCCACGTGAAGCGACAACAGCCACATCAAGTGTGAATGCAGTAATGTGGGAGGTGCCCCCTAGGAGGGGCTGCAGTGCCCTTTGGGGAAGTGAGAGGGTGGGCAGGGACACCGCACAGAGGATCTTGCTTGAACTGACACGCTCCCTGCTCACTGTTCTTCAGAACTCCTCTTTTGCAACCGTCTTTCAGAAACTCTTAGAAATCACCTGGATAGATGGTCAGGCAACCTCTGTGAATCCAGAGACTGATGTGAAATTCCAAAATGGTCACAGTGAATGGAGAACCATACAAAAAGTAAAGTCTGACTAGGTTAACACTTGCTCTGGAAGGAGAGCCAGCAGAGAAGCTGCCATAGTCTTTGGGTTGTGGATTTTAAAAATTTACTTTATTTTTGGTTGTGCTGCGTGAGTGCTATGCTGTGCTTAGTCACTCAGTTGTGCCCGACTCTTTGCGACCCCATGGACTGCAGTCCGCCAGGCACCTCTGTCCATGGGGATTCTCCAGGCAAGAATACTGGAGTGGGTTGCCATGCCCTCCTCCAGGGGATCTTCCCAACCCAGGGATCAAACCGGGGTCTCCTGCACTGCAGCACTGCATGCAGATTCTTTACAGTCTGAGCCACTAGGGAAGCTGGTGCTATGTGAGGGCTTTCTCTAGTTGCAGCCAGCGGGGCTACTCTCTAGTTGAGGTACATGGGCTTCTCATTGTGTTGGCTTCTCTTGTTGCAGAGCACAGGCCCTGAAGTACGCAAGCTTCAGCAGCTGCTGCACATGGGCTCAGTAGTTGTGGCTCGAGGGTTCCAGAGCATGGGCTCATTAATTGTGGCACATGAGCTCAGCTGCCCCGCGGCATGTGGGATCTTCCCAACCGGGGATGGAACCAGTGTCTCTTGCATCCTTTTTTTTTTTTTAATTTATTTTTAAAACAGCATATTTTCTAAATAGTATTTTTAAATTCTAAATTTAAATTCTAAATTCTTAATCTAAATTCTAAATAGTATTTTTCTCAGAGTAAAGAAAAATGGGTAACAAAGTACACTGCTGAGTGGAAATGCATATGCACATGCGGGACCTCTTAGTTTCTCCATGTATTCTGAGGGTAGCCATCCCCTGGGAGTGAATGCATTGGGGTTTTAGGCTTTGAGTATCTTCCAGGAAGGGTTCTTTTTAGTGAAGGACTCTTTGGTCAGCATCTTTCTATTACAGCATCTCTCTTGCTTCTTCCTAGTTCATTCCATTATGCCAAGATGATGTGCATTAAATCTTTACTTCAATCCAATAATAAATAATAAATAACTATGCACTCCTCAATAAATATTCATGGAATGCTGACTATATGCTTGGCCCCCATGCCTAAGTGCTGTCGGGGACACAAGGGTAGAAAGTCTGGTGTGGGGGTGTCATTTTGAGGATTCTTGTTGTGTTTTGGTTAACTATTGGGTATATAAAATACTATAAAAATATTAGTTTTCCCTTAAGAGTCATAGTACACCACACTGCATGCCTATTGCCATCCTAGTATCAGTCTTGTAGGTAGTAAAGATTCCTTATCATTCTATACACCTGTCTAAGTTTTAGCCAATGGCATGTTAGCAGAGGAAATGTGTATCATTTCCAGGTTAAAGCTTTTAAAAACTGGGGACTCCCCTCTATATTCTCTCTCCTCATGCTGATGGGATGAAGAAGACAATGAGTTCCTAGAGAAGAAGGAAATCCAACACATTAGACTTGGACACAGGGGAAGCCACAGAGGCAAGAGTACGTGCCTGCCCAGAGCCCGCACTCTCTCGTCTAGATCACTCTCCAGGTGGCTGCAGGTTTCCTTCTGAAGTCTGTAAGGACCTCTTCCCCAGGCTGTGCTCCCTACGGAGGGACCATCTACCAGGCGATATACCCCTAAGCCCAAGGAATGGACAAAGGTGGCTGTCTGCAGGGGCTGTGTATGTGCTTGAACTGGGGCATCCTCACACGTGCTCATGAGGTTCCCTGAAGTGAGAGACAGCTCAGGGACAGTGGAGACAAAAGGAAGCGAGCAGATGGGAGGGTGACGTGGAAACTTAAGGAGTCTAAAGATTCTAAATGGGAACCTGGCCTTCTGGGTCATTATGAAAGTACATTTGTCAAAGAAGGATGACAATTTCTTTTTTTTTTTTCTGGCCATGCCATGTGGCACGTGGGATCTTAGTTCCCCAATCAGGGATTGAACCATGCCTCCTGCAGTAGAAGCATGGAGTCTTAACCACTGAATCTCCATGGAAGTCCCAGAAAATATTTTCTTTAACAATTTGTTTCCAAAAGCTCTTTAACTTTTAAATATGTGGTATGTGCTGGGTTACCTGATGAAGTGTAAGATGTCTAATTGAATTCCAGGTAAACAACGAACGTTTTCTTGGTTTGAGTGTCTATCTTAAATATTACACAGGACATGTTTGTACTAAAAAAGTATTCATTGTTTATCTAAAGTTAAAATTTAATTAGTCATCTTGATTTTTATTTGCTAAATCCGACAACCGCAGGAGGGTCTCCATTTGTATTCTTGCCAGAAGTCTGCGAACATTAGGATAGAACTAGAGGAGCCAGAGATGGACAGAGCCTGGCTTCTGGATCCTTAAATGCTGGAAAGCTGCCTGCTGACCAGACACTCATACCTTGGAGAAACCCTATAGCTTTTAAAAAAATTTTTAATTGGAAGATAATTGCTTTGCAATATAGGTTTAAGAGGGTGGGGATCTCTATATAGTTTTTGACCCACATTTTTTAGAAAGATTAATTATAACATCCAGTAAGTACTATTACGGGCTTCCCTGGTGGCTCAGCCATAAAGAATCCACCTGCAGCGGAGGAGATTCAGGTTTGACCCCTGGGTCGGGAAGATCCCCTGGAGAAGGAAATGGCAACCCACTCCAGTATTCTTGTCTGGGAAATCCCATGGACAGAGGAGCCTGGTGGGCAAGACTTAGCAACTAAACAATAACAACAACAGGTATTATTACTAAACCAAGAAAAGCTCTGCATTTCTCACAATGAAAAACTATGAAAATCTCCAGGCTGGGGAAAGAGAGACAAGTATGTGGGAGCAGTCTGCAAACAGAGGGCAATGCCCTCCTCCAGGGACTAATCCTCCTTCCTAGCAACATTAGTCCTTTGGGGCTGTTTGGACCCCAGGGCTCTTTTATAGCCTGACCTACAGTGGGAGCAGCTTATGTCTTTCTTCTACCATGATAGCTTTGAGGCAATGTGCTTCCCTGTAATGTTTTCAATAATAATAACAAATAAATATGTAAGAATGGATAAAAAATAAAATGTCATTGATATTATATATGTATATTCATATATATGCATAAAATGGCAGCTAACATTCATTGACTGCTTATTATGTACTAGGCAAGTTGCAGCTAGCTTCACATGGATTATCTCACTTAATTTTTTTAATACTTTTATGAAGTAGATTATTATCATTCCCATTTCATAGATAAGGAGATTGAGGTAAGATAGGTCCAAAATCATACTACAGCTACAAGTGGCATTTGATCACATCATGCCTGACCCCAAACCCTGCTTTTGTAGGGAAAAGTTGGTGTTTCAGTGGAAAATGGCATTTTCTAGATCAGTTTAGCAGATTATCAGATTCTGATTCCATGGGAGCAGTTTTATAACTCTGTAAATTGTAGATACCTGATAGCAGTGCAAAATAATTTGTCTATAGACATGGGAACAAATTTTGTCCAGTGGAGGGACAAGCTCCCCTCCTATGGAAAACCAGATTTGTATCCATTTGCATATTCATTTCAAAATTGCTTTATTTTATATGAATTTATACTTATTTGGCTCTTCCTTTGAACCAGTTATAACATCTGACTGGTTCTTTCATTTAATTAATGAGCTAAATAAATTCTTTAATTGGTGTTCATTTGGTAGGTATCTTCATGAGTCATGATTTTGCTTTAAAAAAAAATTATCCGTTAACAGTTTAACCACAAGACTGTCAGTGATGGCTGATGGATAACTAAAAAGGAAATAAACCCATTGTAACTTGTAACTGTAAAATCTTGGGTGTGTATGGAGGGTGGGGTGGTGTCCATCCTGTTTGGTTCTTGGTTTCCTGTTACATGGCAGAGGTCATCTTTCCCTGATAAAGTGAGTCTCACGAATGTCTCAACCCCCCAAATTCCACATGTGAGAAGACGAGGCCTAGAGAGAGTCAAATATCACTTTTTCCTTCTTCCTTTCCTTGGAAGGAACTTGAACTTCCTTCGAAGTTCAGTTTCCTGTCTGAGGCCCTGCCTCTCCCCAGGGAATGTTACTGGGCTTCTCACAGAAGGTCCAGAGGATACTGCCCTGTGGCCTCCGTTGGAAAAACACCCCAGAGCACAGTCAACCTGAGGTGCACACAAAAGAGTAATATACACAATTAAATGAGTCAATAGTTTTGAAGTGCTCAGATTAGTCATTATATAAATGCCATGTACGTATTAAGTAAAAACACATTTGGACATGGACATGCATACCACATAAATCCTTTTTTAAAAATAAAAAAGAAATCACAAGCTCTGCTGACTTCCACTCTTCATGTTTTGTTTCTCTGGGATCACAGTGCGAGGGTGTGAATGTGCAGGGCTGTGAGGTAATTTCCCAGAGTTCTGTTCAGGAGCATCCCTAAACAGAGCTTTAATGCCCAGTAAGACAGTCCTGCCCTTCACGGCCCAGGCATTCTAACAAATGAGTGAATAAATAACCATACCACCCGTGAAACTAAGTGTATTAAACCCTGCAGTCTGGTAGAAACATCAGCTGCTTTGTTTCCACCGGGTAGAAATGAGGACATGGCCAGTACCTCTGATGTGGGTACCACGGCACCAAAGAGAGGCACAGGCCAGGGGCCGACAGTCAGGTTTCTGCACGCCTTTTGCGCAGAGAGGTGGGGTAGTGATGATTTGTATCAGGATGGCCCTCTTGGGACTGCTGACAGGGAACAGCTTGGCAAGGAACAGAGAGGAAATAATACGGAGCCTGAGCAGCTCATCGGGCCATAAGTGATTGTGACCTCAGCACAGAAACGAGGCTCTAAAAATGAGGTATTTTAATAACAGATTTTCTTTCACGTTTAAGAAAACACAGTCATGAACATGCTACTTCCAACGACAGGACAGACATACCTTGCTTTCGCTTTCATTGGACAGAATTTCCAAGGCTTCCAGGTGTGACAAACCTTGATACTCATCGAACAGCATCCCATAGTGTGCGGTCCTCTCGGCTGTGAGCTGCTGCGCCAGCCTCTGCTTCTCCTTCTCTTTGGCCTCCCGTAACATCTGCACAAACACACATTTGTACACTAGATGTATGCTTAAAAGCCCCATTTACTGCAAGATGTAGGGGGAGATGAACACTGACTTGGTACTAGTGAAGAGTAGGTTTTAGTCACTTTGGAATTTCTGCAAAAACGACTTTTTAAAAAAAAAGGTAGGGGAGTTTTTATTTCCCTATTTTTTGACCACATCACACAGCTTGCAGAATCTTAGTTCCCTGACCAGGGACCAAACTCATTCTCCCTTCAATGGAAGCATGGAGCTCTAACCACTGTACTATCACATTCCCCTATAATGACTTTTTGGATTAATTTTTGAATTCTTCATGTTCATATGTACACAACAAAACAAAGCAAAATTTCTACTCCCAGGAATAAGATTGAAAAGAAGGAAAGCAAAACAGTGGTTTCCACTGAAGTGTTTTCTGTGTGTGTGATTAATTTTATTTTTTTTAATGTCCAGATTTTCTATATGAGCAAATTTAATGTACACTGGAAAGCTCAATCTACTGTGACAGGATTCATTGCAACTTGTACACCTAGGCAGACTTCAAAGGAAAAATAAGTTGATCTGATTTAATTTGAATTATTTAAAAATTTTGTGTGTGTGGTTATTAAACATCTTCAATTAAAAAAATAATAAAACATAAGCTCATAGTATATTCCTCACCAGATACCTAATATAAATGTAAATATTAATATAAATAAATGTTAGCTTATCAATTCTTAGATTGGTTTTGAGAAAAATGACTGTGAACTGACTTCCTCTTCAGGTTGATCATTTTTCTCCAGTTATGTTTCTATTGATTAAATAATAAGACAGTAAACACAAGTTGACCAGTTACTCATAATTTCCTGCACTTCCTTTCCTTGACTCTAAGCACCGTTTATTTGATTCCTCATCAAGGTTACTGTGACATTGTTTATAGGGTTCTTTAATACCTGTGAAGAGCACCATAAATGCACTGGCCACTACAAGGCCACAAGAGGAAGATCATAAAAAACAGATTTGGGTTTTTATTAGGTGTCAATAAACCAATCAGCCTCATTCTCCTTTTCAGTTCCTGAGGTTGTTAGCCCAAAATCCAATAGGCTACAGAAAGAATTCACCCTCCTGTCTGTTTTCAAGACTGAATAAGTACAAGGTTTGAATTTTAAAACTTTCAAAACCACCTCTGGGAATTTTTAACACTTACACAAAAGCCAACTACCCTCACTGATCTCACTGGCTTGGTTGTGGTGAAGTAAAGTAACAAAGTGACACTGAAACTGCTTCCTGGTTGCCCTCTTTCCAGGCTTCCCAGGTGGTGCTAGTGGCCAAGAGTCCACCTGCCAGTGCAGGAGATGCAGGAGACATGGGTTCAATCCCCAGGTCAGGAAGATCCCCTGGAGAAGAAGATGGCAACCCACTCCAGTATTCTTGCCTGGGAAATCCCACGGACAGAGAGAGGAGTCTGGTGGGCTACAGTCCATGGGGTCACAAAGCGTTGGACGTGACTGAGCTGGTATTATTCTTTACCTTCTTTCTGGTCTACTTTTTCTTTCTTTTTTTAACAGCACTCATCATCTTCTAAAATATGAGATGATGTATATTGTTTCTTTGTCCCTCCTCATTAGAACAAAATCTCCAATTTTAACCAGTGATGGTCTCAAATGCTTAGAACAGTGTATAGCACATGGTGGACATTCAAAATGCATTTGTGGAATGATTGAATGAATGAATAATTACTCTTTGGAAGGGGGCTGAAGTGGGTAATGTTGTGGCCATCCAGTGTAAACTGGCCATGTGAATCATAGGTGCAATGCTGAGATGTATCCTAGAGTGTTCCCTGGTGGCTCAGCTGGTAAAGAATCTGCCTGCAATGTGGGAGACCTAGGTTTGATCCCTGGGCTGGGAAGATCCCCTAGAGAAGAGAATGGCTACCTACTCTAGTATTCTGGCCTGGAGAATGCCATGGACTATATAGTCCATGGGTGGTAAAGGGTTGGACATGACTGAGTGACTTTCCCTTTCACTTTTAGATGTGTAATTACAAACAAATGCAGATGGCAAGTGTGTATTCTTGGGTGACACATTTCTATGAGCAGTGCTACTTACTTTTTCAATAAGTAAGTGCGCTGGGGTCGCAAAGAGTCAGACACGACTGAGCGACTGAACTACACTGAAAGCAGAGGTGACAAAAAATTGTGACAGTGCCACAAAAACTATGGTAAATCTGGGAACTTGACCAGGTCCAGTTCTTCACTTTGCGGGAGTGTAAACTTAGGCCAAAAATTCACAAGACTTAGTTTCTGAACTTGGTCACATTTCCCTCCCACACTGTCTCCTTCCCGACTATAATCAAATTTATATATATGTATAAATTTATGTATACATATATAACATGTTTATATGTAAGTACAGATGTGTATATATAATATAATTATATACATTATATATATATATACATTTTATTTATATATATATATTGAATATATAAGGGTATCAATTTATACATATAGGGAAAGTGAAAGTCACTCAATCATGTCTGACTCTTTGCAACCCCATGGACTGTAGTCTACTAGGCTCCTCTGTTCATGGAATTTTCCAGGCAAGAATACTGGAGTATGTAGCCATTTCCTTCTCCAGGGGATCTTCTTGACCCTGGGCTGCCCAGGAATGCTCACACTGTAGGAATGAAAGATAAACCCTTTTCATTCTAAGCCACATTGATACCTGGGTTATTATTACTATTATTGGTTTTGTTTTATTTTGCATTTTTATAGCATCTAATGTTAATGGACTGATTAATACAAAATCTATTTTCTTCTTTAAAGATCAAGAGGTTAATGGTCTAGCTGACTCTGCCAAGTCTCTACCAGGACTATAATATCACAGTGGTTACATGTGGGTTATTATGGAAGTGTGTGTTAGTTGCTCAGTCATGTCTGACTCTTTGTGACCCCATGGTCTGTAGCCCACCAGGCTCCTCTGTTCATGGGATTCTCTAGGCAAAAAAATTGGAGTGGGTAGCCATTCCTTTCTCCAGGAGATCATCCTGATCCAGGGATTGAACCTGGGTCTCCTGCACTGCAGGCAGATTTCCTATCACCTGAGCCACCAGAGAAGCCCCTAGAGTGGAAGAGCCAAGAAGAAATCACCTAGAAATCAAATTTTTTAGGAGCTGCCACAGCTGATATCACCTGTTTTCAGTGATATCTCCTTTGTGGCTTTCTAGCACTGAGTCATGGGAAGACGTGTCTGTCCTGCCAGTGAAATTTATAAAATCCTGCATCTGCTGCTTTTGATTTTGGTAAGACATAGAGAGACCTGGTATGTCAGACTCTTAAGGGGGAAAGTGTATAGTATGAAGGAGCAAGTTCAATATTAGAGTTTTGTATTTGGAAAATAAGATAAATATTACTTTTAATTTAATTGACTACTGTAAGTAAAGCAAAACATAAATTAAATTCTTCATATCATACTTCTCAAGGAGGAAAACTTTACAGCTGGAAGTGTGACAGGAGAAGTCCAACCTTGCATATAGTAAGAGAAATGTAAACTAAGATTCCATTGAGATAGCATGTTTACCTATCATCGTGACACATAAAAAGACAATGATAAGAACTAACATTCTTGGGTGAGAACTATGAGTCAGGTTCTCTTCTAACTCATGTAATCCTCACAACAAAGCTGTTAATAGGCATTGATGGTCCCAGTGTGCAGAAGAGTAATCTGAAGCACAGAAGGGTTAAGTCATCTGCTCAAGGTCAAGTCATCTGCTCAAGGTCATGGAGCTAGAACCTGGTAGAGCCAGAATATGATGGTACTGCAAACTGAATGTTTGTGTTTCCCCAAAATTCTTTTGTTGAAACATAATCCCTGGTGTGATGGTATTAGGAGGTGAGGCCTTCAGGAGGTGATTAGATCACAAGGGTGGACCCCTCACAAACAGGATTCAGGTCCTTATAAAAGAAACCCAGAGAGCTCCTCCACCTTCTTCCACCATGTGAAGAAGCTGGGAGAACATCAGTCTCTGAATCATAAAGCAGGCCCTTAACCAGATATTGAATCTGCTGCTGTTCTGACCTTCAACTTGCCAGACTCCAGAATTTTGAGAAATAAATGTTCGTTGTTTATAACCTCAGCCTATGGTATTCTCCTATAGCAGCTGAATGGACTTGGACAAATGGTATCAATGGAATTATCTTTAAGAAATTATTAAGTATGTATAATTTATATTTAATAAAGCAAGATACAAAAGAGTTGGTTAGTGTGCTATCATTTGGTTGAAAAAATTTGTATGTATACATGTGCATATACATATATATATATATTTAGCTATATTTACCTATACAGCCATATCTATATCTAAACCTGTCTATATGTCTCTGATAGAATCTGTAAGAAGCTGTTAACAATGGTTAACAATGATTGTATCCCATGAAGAGTGGCTGGGGAAAGTAGCATATTAAAATTTCAATTTTCACTCCCTGCTATTTCATGTCTTTGAATTTGACATGTGCTTTAAAATATCTATTAAAGAAGATAAATAAAATCTTATTTACTTTATTGACTGAAAGAACAAATCACAAAAGTACATAATCCCACCTGAGATAAAGAAACAGTTCTCTCCATGAGTGTCTTGGTCCGCTTAAAACCTGGGTCACTTTCTGCAAGGACATTCATGGTTTTCTTGCCGATGAATTCCAAAGCATCAAGACCACCAGTTAAGACGCTTTTACCCTGCCAGTGAGGTAATTGCATGAGATTAGGTTTTTACGTTTTGCTATTTCGAGGCAGTCAGCACCGCCTAGAATGAACTATCTTCAAATATTAAAAGCAATATGAAGTCACAATTTTTTCTCATCAGGAGATTTATCATTGATTTAATCCTATTTTCTTTTCCTTGGAAGAGCATATATCATATAATTTGTAGGACATACAATGTTATTTTTAAAAGGTGCTTAAGAAAACCAAAACATTTTAAGGATTAATTTTATTGGTGTGCATGAATAGGTACGCTTCTAAGACAAAAAATTAATAGATGACCCAGTTCCCGATTTTGTTTGAAACAATTTTAACACAAGTAACAGAATTATTTGGAGCAGTCTATAAAAATGTCAAATAGTCATGCCAATTTAGGGAATTCTTTAATCTAGGGCCCTAGAGTGTAGGACCCTCAGGCTGCTTCGATGGCTCTTGCATACTTTCAGAAACTAGCAATAACTGCCTATAATTAGTATATTCATGGAATAAGACAGGTTAATTTCTACATGCTTCTGGCTCTAGAAATTATTCTATTATATAGTTATCCTCTGCAAATCGCTTTGCCAGCCGGTTTCCCTTTTTAAAAAAAGAGTAAAACAACCAAGATTAACTTAGATAAACTGTACATAACAAATAGAACTGCATACATTTCTTTGCAACACCTTGTCTATACCCCAACTACACAACTACAATTACAATCTGCATATATCTGTGTTTTCTCACCTTACATGAGTTTGCATAAGTTATATTTTAATATTACTATTTTATTATTTATATACATTATCCATTTTTCAAAATTATCACTTCAATAGCAATATTCTATTTCACTGATTAATATACTTTATTAGTCATCTCTGTTTTGGACACTTAGACTTTGTTTTCAGATTTGGGAGCCAATCAATAATCACACTAGAAAACAATTTTTTAAATGCACATATTTTGGGAAGACTAGGAGATAATAGCAATTACACTTTGGCATAATTTAAAATTTATTTTCTCCTGACATCCTGAGGCTTACTTCAGTGGAGAATAAAACTGGAGGATGGAGGGACTTTGGCAGATTTGGTGGGGGGTGGGGTGCTGGAACTTGGAAAAAGGGAGAACTGGAAAGTTGGAGAGCACACGGAAAGGAATGTGAGGAAGCCGAGGACAGACTCAGAGGGCCTGGGTCGTAGCTCAGGGAGACCATGAATTCACTCCTTGTACCAGAGATAATGAAACCGTTCCACTCAACTCCCAGCTCTACAACCCTCTCTGCACGTCTGCCGTGGACATACTGAACTTGTACTCCCAAAATATATTAGCTGACTCCTAAAACATATTAGCTATCCGCTTCTCCCTGCTTAGTCTAGAGTACTTCAAGTAGCAAGGAGAGGAACAGCCATTTCCTATTTCTGGCAAGCCCTGACATGAAGTCTGAGTAAGACGCCTCCATATGTGTCCACAGTCCCCTCATCTCATATGCCTTTGCATCTGATAACTGTTGAGTTGCCTTCACCTTCCAGGATGTTATTATGCCCTCCTGTCTGTCAGCTTATGCCCAACATCTAGCATAGCTCTTGGTATATAATGAGAGCTAACTACCTTTTTTTAAAAAGTGAATGAATGAATAAATTGGAAATGAGCCATAGTTTATGAAAAATTAGCTGTTTGATTTTACAAAGCAGAAAGTAAATCTCTTCATCTGATCCTGAAGACTAGTTAGCTGCTTCGTTTCAGCTGGGGTGTGTCCTTTTTTTCATTATTGATCAGTGTCTTGTCAGTAAAAAGCTTTTTAAGCTTCTGTTAGAGGAAGGGGCCAGGGAAGGAGCCTGCTATTCAAGGAAAGAGAGGAGTGGGAACTGGGAGGTAGGGATGGAGGAAGAATGTTGGTCTTATTATCTGGAAACACGTTAGAAACATCTTGGGGATGCTTCTGGTTCTTTACTGGTATGTGTATATACATACTTAGAATCACTTCATAATTTTTCAGATTGAAGGTTAAGAGACACAGAACATTTCGGAAAAACAACTGTCCCAGCTCTAAGAAAGAGCCCTCCCTCCCTGGTAAACAGAGACTGTCCTTGCAGCTGTTGGAAAGGGCAGTGTTACATCAGACTGAAAAATATTCTTTCTAAGCAGCTCTTTTCTTTTAAACATAAAGTATATTTCTTTTTGTTCTTATCATCTTGGTTCCAAGGTTATGCCTACTCTGTCAGAGAAAGCATAACAAAACCATAATCAAAAGTTTTGAGCAAGGCCATCTTTTCTCTGATGTATCTAGGTCACTGGTAAATAGAAATATCAAAAGAAGGCACAGGCAGACCTCAGGGAAAACAGAGGAAGCAGCTAATGACTCACTGTGTTCTGAACGGCATTGGTAATGGCTGACAACATGCCCCGAGACCCCGAGGAAGGAGAAGTGGGTGGGCTTTCTGCGGGGCTCTGATCTGCGGCTGCATCGGCTACTAAAGAGAAAAACACCCTTTTAGAGTTTGTTTTGCTGATCTGAACTTGGAAATCTATATTTGTGCACATGGTGTAATATAGCCCAAGTCCAGAAACACCCAAAAAAACGCACCACTCACTTTGAGAGACTTCATTTTCATCATGAGGTTGGGCCCCTTCGGAGGAGCCAGAGTTCACACTATGAATCCGGAGGGTGGCCCCTGCCTTTTCCTTCACTGCTGTCAATCCATGACCTGTCAGGAAAGAAAATACGACTCATAGATACAATAGAAGCCCACGGTCTGCAGGTTCCATAACTCATGTCCCAGAGCTCCTGTAAGCTGGAGGAGAATATCCCAGTTGTGGGAGAATGTGGTGGTTAACAGCATAGACTTTGCGAGCCCCCAGGCGTGGGCTCCAGTCTGAGCTCAGCTTCATGTCTGCCTAGCTGGGGGACTTTCGAGAAGTTCTCAACCTCTCTGTGACTCAGTTTCTCCACTACGCTGTTGTGAGGAGCAAATATGATAAACACATGTAAAGCGTTTATTTTTTCCTCTTATTTCTCACACTATCCAATAAGCAACCTGGGGTTCCCAGCCCAAGATGTTATCTGTGAACGATATTCCTGTCTTACCCTCTTTCTTCTTTTCTAAGTCTCTCAGGGTGAGTATGCATCATTTATGTTTTGATTTTTTGCATGCCTATCCCATTGTAGGTGCTCAATTACCATTGAACTGAAATCAGTTGCGCCTTAACAAGCTCTTTCAAAGTGCTAGTCATCTGTTTAGTACAGCCTCTGTGTGTGACAGCCCGGTCTGGAGATATGTCCAGATCCAAAGGCAAGCCGGTGGGAAAACCAGGAAGGGCACACTACAGTTGCCCTGACATTTGTCTTTAGCAGTAAAACAATCCAAACACAAGAATAGTCAGGATGAGGGGCACTGATCTTACTCCATCTTTGTGGGGACAATGCCTGTATTTCCTGGAGCTCAGCACAGCGGGTAATCAATAATGATTTAGTGAATACAGAGCTGACCTTCCCATCTACCCTCCCACTAATACACACACACACACACACACACACACACACACACACACACTGCTTGGCTTGATAGAAAAATAGTTTTGTCTACATTTTATTTTGGCACAATATTTTTTTCTCTTTAGAGGATCCCATGATTCTCAAACCAAACAAACAAACAAAAAAACCCGGATAGTCTAGTGATGTCTTAAGTGGCTATTTTGAGTTCTTGAAGGAGAAGCAGCCTGGGCTTCTATCGTCACAGCACTCACCTCCCCCTCAGGGCCTGGGGAGAAAATGGAAAATTTCACTCGGGACTTGGGCAACCTCAGGTTGTTGAAACCCAAGACAGCAGCAATAATAATACATGGGGTGGGGGTGGAAATCCCAAGTCACAACACGATTTGAGAGCCAAAGAGAACTGTCTAGTCATAGAGGACACTGTTGAAATGACTGACTGTCATCTCCTGAGTGAGAGAAAGATACGGATGAACCTCAAACCCAAAGAATCATTTTTTATCAATTTTAACCTTATTTATAGAGGAATCTTAATCACAGCACTAAAAATTACCAAACTGATATAGGATTAATTATATCCACCTGGTATTATACACTACCTAGAAACCACTGAAACTTAGGAAACACTATTTACAATGCTTACAACATTAATTACGTACAGAAATATGTAACTATACTCGTGTAGATCATTAGACACAGTTTGAATTCATTATTGTTACTTTTTAAAAAGATGCACTATAACTGCCAAAACTAAGACTTGAATTGATTTCAATTAAAGCATTTCAGTGGAAACTTATTGGAGTTTCAGTAACACATTTAAGTTATGGGATATAATTTTGTTGTTGTTTTTAGTCATTAAGTCGTGTCTGACTCTTTGGAACCCTATGGAGTGTAGCCTGCTAGGTTCCTCTGTCCATGGGATTCTCCAGGCAAGAATACTGGAGTGATTTGCCATGCCCTCCTCCAGGAGATATTCCCGACCCAGGGATCAAACCCACATTTCCTGCATTGGTGGGTGGATTTTTTAACCACTGAGCCACTTGGAAAGCCCACAGGATATAATTATCTAACATTTATATACTGAGACCATATTCCTTGACATCCTTTAAAAACATATATACATATATGTATGTATATAACACACATATATTCCAAAGGAAATAACATACATTCAAATCTCAATCCATGATTCTCATTTAGATTTCTGGGAGCTAAAACCAAGGAATAAATAAATTTCAGAAGGCTAGGAGGCAATTGCTACATCTTCTTTGTGGAAATCATTCAAGAGAGATGACTTCACATCCTTCCCCGAGATCATTTACAGTTTATGAACCTCACTGTGATTACCTTCTCTTTCACCTTCTCCACCTCTTGCAGGTTAGGACCATGTCTGAATCTTTTCCTGGGGAAGAACTACTTCTCACCATCTCAGAACACAAACAATCATGGATATATATACACCACCTGCCTCTTTGTTTCAGCAAGGAAATACCATTCTATGTGCATCATAAGAATGTGTTTGTTGAACAGACATGACAATATGCTGCTACTTCAACCACACACGCACACACGCACACACACACACACACACACAGAGAGCTCTATTTAGATGTAATTGATATATAGATTTGCACATACTTAAAAGTTCCTCCAATTATATTTTCTAACTAACAATTCTTTTTTTCTGAATTCTTTTGTTAGTAAAAGTACGTCTTTACAACATTCTACTAGAAATATAAATCTATGGTTTTTTATAGCTAAGGTTTAGGCTCTATGCCACACCCTACTTTGAAGAATAACTTCTAAAACTTTACTTAGTGTGACATCTAGTGCCCAGAACAAGGAATAAGATGGAGTCATTGTTGCCTTCTAACAGAGTAATTATTCTCAAAGATACTGATTTGGGTCTATCAATAACAGAGAAAAACAACCAGCATGAGTAATAGTCTAGGGTATAGCTCATGAATTCTTCACATGACATCATGAACCCCCTAGAAGTGAACCCGTCCAAATTCCATGATTCAAAAGATGAATATCCTCTACCCTTTGAGTTACTGCAGTAAAAAGAAGGTGCATAAAGCAAAAATGGTAAGATAATAATGCTGTGATACTGCATCATTAGAAACAAATGCTAAATGATTGTCTGGTATTTAACTTATAATCTATACTCTAGTGGAAAAAGCCCTAAACGTAGGAGTCAGGAGTCTTGTGGAGGAATTTTGGTTCCATCAGTTATCAGCCATGTGGACTTGGTGACTTTGCTGAGTCTCTGCTGCTGCATCTTTTCTGAAAGGAGGATGATATCATCTACCTCCCAGGGTTTTGTTAGGTTACTGAGGAGAAATATGTGAAACCCTGGGTACTGGGTCAACATTATTGAGCACAACGTCCCAGGCACCGGAACCTATTTTCAATATAGTAAATTGTCTCATACAATCTTTTCATGATAAAGTAAGAAATATTATTCTACTCGTTTCATGATTGAGGAAACTGATACCTGGTGACGTGGAAACACTTGCCTAAGATCCCAAAGCCAAGAGGTGGCAGAGGCAGGATCTGAGCCCAATCTTTCTGACTTTAACTCTCACATGCTCCATCACAATGTTATATTAATAAAGTCTTACATGCTATTTGTAGTTGATTAAATGTCATTTTAGTCCAATTTCTGTAAGTCCTTGCAAATCAGACACTTACTCAGGAGCTTCCTCATTCTTAAAACATTGCATGTGTTAGTCGCTCAGTCGTGTCCAACTCTTTGTGACCCTATGGACTGTAGCCTGCCAGGCTCCTCTGTCCATGGGATTTTCCAGGCAAGAATACTGGAGTGAAAGGCCATTCCCTTCTCCAGGGGGGTCTTCCTGACCCAGGGATCAAACCCAGGTCTCCTGCATTGTGGGCAGATTCTTTACCATCTGAGCCACCAGGGAAGCCCACTAGAACATTGGTTTACACTAAAATTAGCTTGAGTTATTTTACTTTGACCAAAGAGCAAGGTGAAGGTCACCCAGCAGTGACACCTTCCTCTAACCCTGCCCTGTCCAGCCACGCCTTGGGGTGATACAGCTTGACGCTTTTAGGATCATCTCTGTGCTGTTCAGGCATGGATCCCAAGACACTGTGTGGTGTTGTCTTCCACCTTCAGTTTAATTTTATTCTCAAAAATTTTTACCAGTCTCGCTTCTTATGATTTCCACCAAGATCAAAACCCCTTTGAAGAGAAGTCTCCCCTTTTTCTGGAGAATGAAAATAATTTGTTGTTGGTGGGAGGGTCTCTCTGACCAAGTGGTAAGTTAGGGGAGCAACAGCAGTTTCATGCCAGCACCCTGGATGACTGGGTGGCCCTGAGAGTACTTCTACTGGTCCCACATGATAAAGGGTCCCCAGCGAGGGCAGCAGCTAACTTGTTCAGAAGGCTCTCGTCTTTTAGATTGCTTTAATTTTAACATAACATTTCCTTCTTTTTCATTTCATGTTTTTCTTTTTCTTTTAAAAGATGAATGCATAAAAAAACTATTTAAAAAATGCCATAATCTCATTTCTTTAAGATTTCTGGTTGATTTTTAAAAAATAGATACTTCTAATGTTAGCAAAATCAGATTATAAAAACACAGACAATAGAAGGTGGGCTAGCCTCTTTTTCCCTAGACAACATCCACTGACCTAACAGGTAATAGAGTCTATGAACTTACAAATGCCTATGAAATGATTTTGGAGGAGGGCATGGCAACCCACTCCAGTATTCTTGCCTGAAGAATCCCACAGACAGAGGAGCCTGGTGGGCTTTAGACCATAGCGTTGCAAAGAGTCAGACGTGACTGAAGCAACTTAACACACATGAAACAATTTAAGACCTGAAAAAGTATTGGTTCTAAAAGACAATGAAGAAAGTTTATAAATTAAAAATTAAATAATGTTTACTTACATGTATTAAAAAATAGAATATTAGTCAACTGGTCAACTACAGTTCAAGTAAATTTAACTCTTCCATAGTTATATATACATTGTATATTTAATGAAGGGTGTGGATGTGTTTTATTATACTTATTGTGATATGTGAGGGACTTCCAAGGAGGAGTGCCAGGGGCTCTTAAAAGACTTAAAGTAAGTGGCCCTGTCTTCCTTAACCTTACCCAAGACCCTGTTCCCTTTTAAAGATAACAAGTCCAATTTGTTTTTTGTTGATTCCTTTCAGCAACAAGGTTTTAAAAGCACATTCTTATATATAAGTGTTCCAGACCTGGCTTCACCATTGACACTGGGGTCTCAGCTCAGCAGATGGTGGTGGAGGCTGTGTGTGCTGCTGGGATTCTGGTGTTTGTTCTCCCATGCTGATGGCCCTTGGCTCAACATCTTGCTTTGCAATGCCCTTCGCCAAAGGGAACTGGCTCCCTCAAGACTACACTATAGGGACTGGTCAGTGAGGGAGCTGGTGATATAAGATCCTGGCCCGTGCATTAATAGGGGACATCTCTGAAGAGTCACCCCAACCCCCAAGCTTCCTATGGGATGGGCCGCAACTGCATTATTGTTCATCTTCTCCCGAAGCCCTGTTCTTCATTTTTTAAAAAAAAAAGAACCGTTTTCTTTTATTTTTAGTTGTGCTGGGTCTTCGTTGCTGCAAGGGCTTTTCTCTAGTTGCGGCAAGTGGGACCTGCTCTCTAGTTGCAGTGCTCAGGCTTCTCATTGTGGTGGCTCCTCTCGTGGCGGAGCATGGGCTCTGGGGCACACAGGCTCAGTAGCTGTGGCTTGCGGGCTCTGGGGCACAAGCTCAACAGTTGCGGCGCACAGGTTTGGTTGCTCCATGGCATGTAGGATCTTCCCAGATCAGGGATCGAACTCTTGTCTCCTGCATTGGCAGGAGCCACCAGGGAAGCCCCCAAAGCCCAGTTCTGCTTTCCCAGTCCTTCACTGTCTTTGCAAGGCTTGCTCCTGAGAGCCCTTCCCAGTAAAACTCCAGTAAACTCATTCTTGCCTCAGTCTCTCCCCTGAGCATCCAACCGGGGACACTGACCTATCTCATTCTTTTTAATGGTTATGTAGAACATTTCACAGAATTACTCTGTCATGTGTCACATTCTGTATGGATGGATACACGAGTAGCTTCTGGTTTTTCTTATATTCTTGATGAACTCCCTTACTTCTTTCAGGTCTTCGCTCAAATATCACCTCATTAAGATCTACCCCTCACCACTCTTTAACCTGTACTCCTGACTTTATATTTTTCAAAGACTTCCCACTCTATAACCCTCTATATAATTTTCCTACTCAGCATGTGCACTGCTTATTGTCCACATCCTTCCACTAGTCTGTAAGCTCTACTACAGGGTCTTCTCTTACTTGCTCACTATTTCATCTCAAGTGTCTAGAATAGTGCCTTGCATGGTAACTATTTGATGCGTATATTCCATATTGAACATCTTTACACATTTATCTTAATAAACTTTTGTAAAGAGTCAACACTGGGGCTGCTGGATAGAAGGCTCATGAATTTAGGATTTCATCGGTAGTGCTAATTGCTCTTCTGAGGGTTACACCAATTTCTACTCTTCTTCAGGTGAATTTTGGAAATAGAACAATTTAAAAGTATTGACTGCCTTTCAGACTCTACTATCAATGAATTCAAGATATTATAAAAAGTTGTGAGAAGTAGCTGTTTAGAAAAACACACAGATGGTGTTGCTACACTCAACATGAAGCAAACTTCATGACAGTAAACTTCATGGCAGAAAAAGTGGAGCCCGTCAACCTTCCTTTCGGGAAAGTCTTCTCTGTCCATTATGGTGGTTGATGTCCAGTCTGTAATCACGTACTCACTTCTCTTTGGGATCAAAATCTACAAAAAGAGTTTCTGAACTCACAGTGTTTGCTTTGCCACCACACAGGAATTCATTAATCCCTGGGCCCTATTCATAGTTTGAAAGGACTGTGAACAAACTCCAAGCATTAATCCTATGATCTTTTGTATTGATATTTGAGAATTGTCACATCATCAGCAATATCACCTTTAAAACAAATCCATGTGATACCGAGAGTGAAATACCTGGCAAAGGGTTCTTACTGTAGCGTCATTCTGACAAGTTTGCCGTTCTCTGTGATAAACACTGTCATTACTTCTGACAGTGCTGGTAGAAGGTGTTCATTAAAACGTGCAGAAGGAAAACGCCACGTAACTCACGAGTGGATAGGGAAGGAGAACAATGATAACTTTGAAAAGGTAAACATACAGATCAGCTCTCCCTTGCCCTTCTCAGGTACCCTAGCATAAAGGTGTTGAGATTCATAAAACTGTCAAAACTAGAATTTTAAATAAACAGGTCGGCCTTTTGTAGTATCTGGAAATAAGTTGCTCTATTCTACTACAGAATTTTTACCTTGGCATATTTGCATATGTCTCAGCATTGTCGACTTTCATTTGGTTACTAGTCTATCACTTAGCAATATATTCTACACATAAATCAAGTCTCTACGGTGCTTGTGGAAAATCACATCTGTTTCTCACAATAGTACTTTGAAATTATCATAAAATCTTTTTCTTCTTTTTTTTTCTTACATTTTCCTTCTGCCTCTGTTTTCTGCCTGAATCTTAAATAATAACCATTTTCATTGCATTTTATGAACTCATCCAAAGGCATGGGTGGCAGCTGATCAAGTCTTCTTAGAATGTGATTAATAGTGTGGCTGTAAATGAAACCAACACAGGAGTTATTGGCTGAGAGATGTCTGATTTTATATAAGCATTGGGAAGGTTGCTTTTTCATTTCCTCGTAATCTTGGGGGTCAAAGTAGTGAGTCAGAAGATAAAATATAAAAATACAGTGTAGAAAAAGTCAATTTTCTCTATTTTTCTACTCAGCACAGTGGTTACAAATATCTTTCTCTTGTTACATAGAACCATAGTCTATGGAATCATTATATTTCACAAGTTGGAGGGAATCTTAGAATTTCTCAAGTCGTTCTACACATACTTTTCCAAGTAAGGAAGCTGAGCCTATAGAGGCTCAGTGCATAGTGAAGCTAGTTAGTGACACTTCTTTGTGATCACAGGTTAGTGGCAGTTGGGATCAGGGCTCTCAGGTTTTATGAGTCCTGATACAATGAATTTTCCAAGAGAGAACCACCTCTAAATCTTTCCATTCTTTAATTACTCTCTTGCCAACTCTTAAACAGCTCCAACAATTGTGCCTGCAGTTTTTCAACAACTGTAACAGTACTGGTTTCTATTTGTAATGCTCAATCGACAGCTCTGAATTTCATTAGGGACTTTGTGTCTTGTACAGTTTTAGCTGCTACTGGAATTACCCTGAGGGTAACATGAGGTTTCTGAGTAGCAATCAATTGCAAAAGAAGGTGTGGTTATTTTCTTCCTTTATTTTCCACAGGCAATTTATAAACCTTCAAGAGCTTGTCGGCTATTTCGAGTGCTCTGTTTTCCAGTAAGTTTCTTTGCCCTGTGATAATAAACTTAATGCTGCAAAGCCCGTTATTGCGTGTGCATAACGGAAGGCCTGCCTCACTTGCCTGTCTTAATCCAAAGGTTGCAGCTCAAGATAGACCATGATTTAGGACGGTGTCGATAAATTCCTCAAGCTTCTGTAAGAAGGTGGTTGAATCCTATTCTCACCAACCCTCTGTTCCAGGCTGTGAGCCTGACTGACACTTCTCCACTTGTGGGACACATGACCCCTGTTACCTTTGGGAGTCAAATCACCAATCACCTCCACTGCTTATTTCCAGCCTTGGAACCTATGACTTCAGCCTTCCCTCATGCTACAAGTTTTAGTTCTCCACCAGGTCCACAGAAATACTTATCTTAAAGTATGCATTGCTATCATTTTAGCCACTATTACTTTGTAAAGTTACAGTCCATCTTAATCAGAAATCCCCCAAACACACCTTGTGAATGAGTTAGGGATGGTATTCAACTATCTTGCTACTGCATTCATTCAGGTTGTGATGACCAGTGATGATGAACACAGTCTCTACTTCTCTAAAGATGGCTCCAGTTTGTCCAATGGGACTCTTAGAGTGAGTATTGATATTTCAAAATTTATTTGCTCTCCCTCATATGCCCTTTGGTTGTTGTGGGTACAACCAAGAGGGAAATGCCAAGATTAAAATGCTTTTCAAAATTCTAGCATGTAGCTAGAGCCATTAAAAAATATTAAGATTCTGGAATTGGTGGTGTAACTGTTAAGAATTTCAACCAGAAAAGGGAGGTGTGGTAGGTAGAACTGAGAGATCACTCCCAAGATTCTCACCCCTGGCATATACACCCATGTCTCCCCACCTCCACCAATTTGAGGGTGGTTGTTGTTGTTCAGTCACTAAGTCATATCTGATTCTTTGCAACCCCATGAACTCTAGGCTCCTTGTCCTCCACTATCTCCCAGAGTTTTCTCAAATTCATGTCCACTGAGTCAGTGATACCATCCAACCATCTCATCCTCTGCCACCCCCTTCTCCTTTTGCCTTCAATCTCTCCCAGCATCAGGGTCTTTTCCAGTGAATCGGCTCTTTGCATCAGGAAGCCAAAATATTAGAGCTTCAGCTTCAGCACTGGTCCTTTAAATTAATATTCAGGGTTGATTTCCTTTATGATTGACTGGTTTGATTTTGCTGTCCAAGGGACTCTCAAGAGTCTTCTCCAGCACAATTTGAAAGCATTAGTTCTTCAGCACTCAGTCTTCTTTATGATCCAACTCTCCCATTAGAAAAGGAAATTGCAACCCACTCCAGTATTCTTGCCTGGAGAATCCCATGGACAGAGGAGCCTGGTGGGCTACAGTCCATACGGTCACAAAGAATTGGACACAACTGAAGCAACTTAGCATTAGCACTCGAAAAATTATAGCTTTGAGTATACTGACCTTCATTGGCAAAGTGATATCTCTACTTTTTAATATGCTGTCTAGGTTTCTCGTAGTTTTCCTTCTAGGGAACAAGAGTCTTTTAATTTGAGAGTGAACAGGATTGTGAATATGATGGGATTCACTCCCATAATTCAGTTCAATTCAGTTGCTCAGTCGTGTCCGACTCTTTGTGACCCCCATGGGCTGCCAATGCAGTAGCTGCAGGAGATGTCAGTTCAATCCCTGGGTCAGGAAGTTCTGGACACCATTATAACTGGAAGCACCCAAAACATTATACTGTTTTATGACATAAAGCATGAAGAGAGTGGTATAACTTGGTGATCAAGTAATATACTGTTCCATGACATCACAATTTCAAAAACTTTTAGACTTCACATTTTTAGTTTTGGTTCAAAAGCATGCCAGTCCTGAGTACTGTCAGTGGCAAGATCCATTTGGGAGTCACTGAAAGCTCAAACATTTTCCCTAGAAAGCAAGATGCTTGCAGTGCCCGTCCTCACTCTAATAAGAGACTCTGCCCTGTTCAGAAAACAAAACAGGCTCCTCTACTTTAATCTGACTAATTTTTTCCATCTGCATATGTATCGGGTTGGTCAAAAAGTTCATTTGTGTCTTTGGCCAACCCAAAGTATCCACGGTATACCTGGCCCTTCAATTAGCAAAAGAAAAAAAAAAATCTGCTTTTCAGGCTCTCAGAAGAGAGCAATGTTTATTTGATCACCATCTACTCCTTGCCACAGCTCTCCTGATACTTGACAGGCATGGAATTAGGAGAATGCAATGAATCCATTCTTCCAGGCATCTAAATTCTATCAAATTAGATACCTGCCCCTTCAACTGTCTATGACCACGGTTCATTGGAGTAGGGCCAGAGACTACTGATTTAGGAGTAACAGTGAATTGGACCAATTCATGGCCTATCACAAGATCCTCATGCCACAGACTATATGAGGACACCTGAGTCAGATGATCTGCAAGCGGTGTTACCTGTGGCTTCCTATGTTCTGCCTGTCAGTCTCCACCCTCAAGATGAAATGTCAAGGCTAGGTCATCTTAGACATGTTTATGCCATGTCTTCAGTGTTCATGAAGAGTATACATGAGAAATGGTCACATGAAGAATAACTGTGACAAATCTTCACTGATGAGGATACAGTCATTATGTTTTCTCTTAGTATAAGAGCCAATGCAGGACATTTCTTCAAAAATTTCATACAAAGAAAATAAAGTTATGTAAATATACTGTCTTGTTTTATCATTCAATGAGAAAGACACTCTACTGGCAGCCAAAATAAAGTTATCTAAATAAGCTGTGCCGTGCTGTGCTGAGTCGCTCGTCATATCCAACTCTTTGCAACCCCATGGACTGTAGCCCGCGAGGCTCCTCTGTCCATGGGGATTCTCCAGGCAAGAATACTAGAGTGTGTTGCCATGCCCTCCTCCAGGGGAATCTTCCCAACACAGGGTTTGAACCCAGGTTTCCTGCATTGCAGGTGGACTCGTTACCATCTGAGCCACCAGGGAAGCACAAGAATACTGGAGTGGGTAGCCTGTCTTTTCTACTGGGGGAATTCCCTGACCTAGGAGTTGAACTGGGGTCTCCTGCATTGCAGCAGATTCTTTACCAGCTGAGTTACTTGGGAAGCCCCTAAATAAGGTAAGTCTTGTTTTATTATTCAGTGAGAAAGATAATCTACTGGCAGGCAAGAATCTCAGAGTTAAGGTCAATGTTCAATTATAGTAACTCTATTAGCCTTGATAAGTATCTTCTGCCTACCTGAATCTTTTCTATTTGTATTTCAATATGCTGTGATGAATGCCTTTTTAGAGAGTAGCCTATTTGTATATTTTAAAACGTTCAAGTGGATGATAAACAAAGCTTTAAGAATATATTATAAAAGCCCAAATCTTATATTCTAAGATGCAATATAATAAAATGGTTAAAAGCCATACTGCAAGGTTCAAAGCCCAATTCAGCTACTCTTGATTTTGGATAAAGTTTAACCTCTCTGTGATTCAGCTTCCTTATCTCTAAAATGGAGGAAATAAGAGTACCTCCTAATAGGGTTATTTTGAAGAATAAATGTATCAATATACAGGAAGCACTTGGTAAACACTAAAAACAATTTTCTCTTATTATCTCGTGTGTGTGTGTGTGTGTGTGTGCGCGCTTAGTCCCTCAGTTATGTCCATCTCTCTGCAGCCTGCCAAGCTCCTCTGTCCATAGAATTTTCCAGGCAAGAATACAGGAGTGGGTTGCCATTTCCTCCTCCAGGGCATCTTCCCAACACAGGGATTGAACCCACGTCTCCTGTGTCTCCTGAATTGGCAGGCGGATTCTTTATCACTGCACCACTTGGGAATCCCAAATATCTCATGAGGTAATGTTAAACTCTATCAGTACATGGTATGATCAAAACGTCATATCCTATTTGGCCCCTGAACTTTATCCATTCAAATGCAATGTATAATGCTTACCCACTGTGGCAGATGCTGACGAGAGCAGAGATTTGCCCCAGGAGCCCCAGCCTGCCCATCCCCCTCCACGTGGAGAGGAATCCAAAGCCTGTAAAAAACCAGATTAGCCACAAGGTCAGCAATTCGTTTATCCCTGGATGGGAAAATATCCATTCGTTTGAAACACAGAGAAGGTTAAACAAATCACCAACAGCCATATCTCACTGGATTATAGTTTATAAGGACCATAAAAGAATATATCAATCCATGCTGCAATGTGTACTTTGGAATCAAACTGATGTCTAGTGGTGTTGGCATCTGAGGGCTTAAAGTGAGAAGGGAATTTGATGTCAACCAAGACCCAAATCTCCCATTATCTGGAAGACAGTGACAGGGCTGTGGAGGGGAGGGGAAGATTTAATACCTTTGAGCACAGAATGACTTGAAAAACTCCAAAACAACTTTGACTCATGCAATTTTTTCCCCAGAACTAGAAAAAAAATGTACTCTTCAAGGTAGATAGAGTTAACTTTCAAATCTCTAGGGTGGTAGGAGGAGCTTTGGCATGGATGGTAGCAGGCAAGCTATCTACAAAAGCATCAGTAAACTTGAAGATGGGGAGCAGCAACAGGAAGCCTTTTGAGGTAGACAAATTTCAAGGGGTCCACCCCACTCACAGTGACCCCTGGAACTGTATCTCTCACTGTCGGTGGGCACAGTTGATTCAAATTCTTTTTCTTACGTATTTGGATTGGGACACAGATTCTTGTTCAGCTTGAATAGAAGATCCACCATGCAGACCAAGAATTAAGAGAAAGCAGAGTGAGCAAAATGAAGGAGATAAGCTCAGGGAAGCTGTCTGGATTCCAGGTAGTTTCTCAACCCCTGGTTCCTGTCTCTCTTCAAAGCTCTTCGGCTTTCCTACCTTTGGGTTCTATGTGATTCCAGCGCAGTATTTCTCTCTTTCTCTCAATATTTTTGTTCACTGATATATCCACAGAGCATAGAAGAGTTCATGGTGTATAATGAGTGCTTATTTATTTATTCAACAGCTAAATTTAGCTGTTGAATAAATGACTGAAATTCATCGATTTTCTCAGGTGTGCAATAGTTTCTGTAACTTGTGACCAATGCATCCTGACTCAAAAAAAAAAAAAAAGAACCACCCCTCTCCCTTAATATCCAGGAATACATTTTACAAAATGAGGCAAAAATACATTAGGTGGTAGAGAATTACAGCGATTTCATTCCAAGAAAAGAAAGGAAGAAGTTAAGGAGGAAGTGAAAAATTCCTACAGAGTTTGTAGATTCTATAACTTTTGACCCAAGGCTGGTCCATCATCCTCCCCAACTACCTTCCCCCTGCAGTCTTCTACCCTTTCAGATAAGAGCAGCCATGTGAAACAGCTTTGACCAATGAGATATAAATGAGAAAGGGTTCACTGTCATGATAAATTATACAGTTACAGCTGGTGGCAACTCTCCCCTCTCCTTTTATCCTGCCCTGAATGTGAACCCGGTGCTCGAAACTGAAGCAGCCATTTTTGCTGCCTTAAGGGACAGGCCAGGGAATCACACTAGCTCTGGCCCTGGTGGGCTACTAAACAAATATGAGTTATTGCCTATCTCCATTCTGTTAAATGAGAAATAAAAAAAGAAATCACTATTTTGTAAGCCATTATATGTTAAATTTTAGTTGAGCTTTCCTGATGGCTCAGATGGTAAAGAATCTGCCTGCAATGCAGATTCAATCCCAAATGCTATTCCTAACTGATTCACTTAATTAATATCAAACACCATCCATCAGTGTAGACTACTGGTTAAATGTAAACATTATGGAATTAAATTGCTTGGGTTTGACTCTAGGCTCTACCATTTTGGACAAGTTAATTACTCAAGTCTTTTAAAGTCATTATCAACATTACAAAATGCAGCCATGAGTATAAGAACCAATAACCTCACAGGTTTATTGTGAAAATTAAAATAATTCACATAAAGCTGTGAGCATAGTGCTAACACATAATAAATACTCTAGAAATGTTAACTGTTAATAATAAGAATAATTAACTACAGTTTTAACACTAAGAAGCAAAAAGCTATGAAAGTTGGCTGACATTTTTTTTTCTGTTTGGAAACAATGAGAAGCTTGTTAACGTGAATGGAAATACTCAAGATTCATGACAGTCTGCTTTCATTTTTGGAGTCTACATTGATTTACTTCACTTGAGCAATGAAGCCAGTGGCAATTTTATACCATGATGAAGACAGATGTAAGTTGGTGATTAATATAATTCTTTCATGGGATAAATCACTACCTATGTGATTAGGGAAAGTTAATACACTTAGGGGTGACAGCTTCTGACTCAAATTTACAATACTTAATATGCTCTGACAGCTGGTAATTGACTAGCAAATGGAAATAAATGTTAAATGAGTCTAGAACTTTTTGCAGTATAAGTGACTACTTCAATTGCTTTATTAATAAAGCTTCTTTGACATTGAGCTGTGACTTCTTGATCAGCTACAAAGAATGGCAAATACTCAAATAACAAAATGTGTACATTTAACATAAAAACCATATAAACTGTTTGACATGGACTGGAAATATATCCAGTGGAGTACTGTAAATATATCCAGTGGAGTACTGTCTCCACTTTAAGTGGCTTTAATGTCACATGCTTATGAGACTATAAAGTAGGCAGCATGGATCTACTCAGGTATCCCATTTTCATATATGAAAAATTTAAAACTTTCTCCTCATCCTCACCCATGTAACTCCCACCTCCTTTAACAGACGACTTTACATCCTAATCCATAGAGAAACTAGAAGCCATCTGATAAGAACTCTGTCAACTTCCTGCCCCCTCCCCCTAAACTCTCAGAAGAATACGAGTCATATTGTAACAGCAAATCAGACTTGGCTTGATCAGGAGGGATCTCCAAAACCCAAATGGAGATTATTGATACATCTATAAGTGTTGTATGCACCTAAGAAGATGAAAGAGTGCAAGATTCTATCAAGTTCCAAGTTCTTTAAATAGAAAAGACATTTACATATCGGATATTCCATTTAAAGGTCTTTATCATTAAATAGAAAATTTATTTATTTTTAAGTTATCAAGTAGAAAAATATGTATACATCTTAGAATTCCATTAAATTCAAAGGTTTTCAGTACTTAAGATAGAAAATATATGTACCTCTTTTAAAAGATAAAGACCAACCTGATAGTCCTATTTCCTTTACTAGATTAAGATTTAGAGACTATGTATATAGCTTTGGTCTTGGGATATGGACAGAAGAAGTTGTGAGACCAAACCCTCTTTAAGTTTTGTAACTCATGACACAGCTGTTCTAAGGAGGGGCTCAGTGTGACATTTGGGAGGATGTAAATTGCTCTGATGCCAGCATCTCTGTTAAAATATTTGCTAAAAAAGGGCCTCAGTTGTTCCCAAGGAACTTTCTTTCTTGGTTAGTATGCATCATTCAACTCCAGGGAGATTTCAAATTAAGTATAGAAAGGTTTTAAAGCATGGAAGTCATACAATTAATCATTTTGTGCATATTTCTTCTTTTCTGTACTACTGACGCTTAAAGGAATTCGAGTGATTAGAGTGACAATGTTTTGAAAATCAATTAAAAATGAATAATTGAATTATCAGACTTCTGATTTTTAAGTTGAAATGTACCTAAATTTATGCATAATGTTTGAAGTCAAGTGGGCCTTAGGAAGCATCACTATGAACAAAGCTAGTGGAGGTGATAGAATTCCAGTTGAGCTATTTCAAATCCTAAACGATGATGCTGTGAAAGTGCTGCACTCAATATGCCAGCAAATTTGGAAAACTCGGCAGTGGTCACAGGACTGGAAAAGGTCAGTTTTTATTCCAATCCCAAAGAAAGTCAATGCCAAAGAATGTTCAAACTACCGCACAACTACACTCATCTCACATGCTAGCGAAGTAATGCTCAAAATTCTCCAAGCCAGGTTTCAATAGTATGTGAACTGTGAACTTCCAGATGTTCAAGCTGGTTTTAGAAAAGGCAGAGGAACCAGAGATCAAATTGCCAACATCCGCTGATCATTGAAAAAGCAAGAGAGTTCAGAAAAACATCTACTTCTGCTTTATTCACTATGCTAAAGCCTTTGCCTGTGTGGATCACAGCAAACTGTGGAAAATTCTTAAAGAGATGGGAATACCAGACCACCTTACTTGCCTCCTGAGAAATCTGTATGCAGGTCAAGAAGCAACAGTTAAAATTGGACATGGAACAACAGACTGGTTCCAAACCAGGAAAGGAGTATGTCAAGGCTGCGATTGTCACCCTGCTTATTTAACTTATATGCAGAGTACATTATGAGAAGTGTGGGGCTGGATGAATCACAAGATTGCCAGGAGAAATATCAATAACCTCAGATATGCAGATGACACCACCCTTATGGCAGAAAGTGAAGAAGAACTAAGGAGCCTCTTGATCAAAGTGAAAGAGGAGAGTGAAAAAGTTGTCTTAAAACTCAGCATTCAGAAAACTAAGATCATGGCATGCGGTCCCATCATTTCATGGGAAATAGATGGGGAAATAATGGAAACAGTGATAGGCTTTATTTTTGGGGGCTCCAAAATCACTGCAGATGGTGATTGCAAGCCATGAAATTAAAAGATGCTTGCTCTTTGGAAGAAAAACTATGACCAACCTAGACAGCATATTAAAAAGCAGAGACATTAATTTGCCAACAAAGGTCTGTCTAGTCAAAGCTATGGTTTTTCCAGTAGTCATGTATGGACGTGAGAGTTGGATCATAAAGAAAGCTGAGAGCCAAAGAATTGATGCTTTTGAACTGTGGTGTTGGAGAAGACTTTTGAGAGTCCCTTGGACTGCAAGGAGATCCAACCAGTCCATCCTAAAAGAAATCAGTCCTGAATATTCACTAGAAGGACTGATGCTGAAGCTGAAACTCCAATATTTTGGCCACCTGATGCGAAGAACTGACTCATTGGAAAAGACCCTGATGCTGGGAAAGATTGAAGGCAGGAGAAGGGGACGACAGATGAAGAGATGGTTGGATGGTATCACTGACTCGACGGACATGAGTTTGTGTTAAGCTCTAGGAGTTGGTGATGGACAGGGAAGCCTGGCGTGCTGCAGTCCATGAGGCTGCAAAGAGTTGGACAAGACAGTGACTGAACTGAACTGATGGAACCTAAGGGGTCATTCAGTCCACTCCATAAATTTAAGATTTACAACAATTCTTAAGTACTCAGCAAGATCTTGTTTAAGTAGGTAAATGAGGTACTTAAAAAGTAGATAGAGTATATTAAATTTATACACGTAGATAAAAAATATTTGACCATGTTTAAGTTGCCATAAAGGACCAAGCATTAATCAAAAGCCCCTTGAACATGAGTGTTCAATTATGCTAGACTTCTAAATAGAGTAAGATTTGTGAGATGAATACTACAGAGAATTGACATTTTGATTCTATAACCTTAATAAATTGAATACTAATTGTTCAAACCAAGTTGAAAGTCTGAGTAGTGTTTTTTTATGGACAAAACACTGGCCTATATCAAAACCCCATTTCAACACAAGTCTAATTTTACTGTATCCCCCACTCACAATTACTTCTTTCCCTTCTATCATAATGGAAGTGGTATCTTCCTCTTGGTTGTAATTATCACCACCATCTGATCTCCTCTGGGCCTGGGAAGGTTGGTTCTCCCTTTTCTTCTGGCTTTTCAACCTTTCTCTACTGGCTGCTTCCCACATTTAATTATGTGCACCATCCTCCATCTTAAAACAAGCAAATGAAAATCACGATGACAAAATGTTTTGTTTTTTTTTTCCCCCAACTTGTCTGGTTTCTGTTCCATGTCTTTCTTTCTTCTTTACCTCTTAAAAAAGGTGCCTACCTTCTGAATCCACTCCCTCCACCCACCACAGTGACTCTTCCATGGTCACTGTTTCATGAAACCATCCTTATCAAGATCACAAGGGCTCCCTCATGGTCAGAGCTATGGACTCATTATAGTCACTTTATTTCTTGACCTCTCAGTAGCACCAGAAGCTTAACCACTTTTCAATCCTTAAAAGATTCTGTTCTCATGACCTGGCTTCCATGCCCTATCTTCTTACTCTTGCATTTTTTGTCTTTCCCTTATCATGATGATTTCAGTTTACTTTAGAAAGTTTCCACACATATTGTGGGAGCTCCTTAAGTTGCAACCCAACTGCTTCAAGCATTCCAATAAAGTACACATAGTCCAGGTGGTCAGCTGGCATCCTAATCAGAAAAGGCATACTCCAGAGGCAGCTATAATGAACACTTCTATTACTCACATCTCTATTAACATCTGAGGCTTTGCAAATTAGCATACTGAATTACAGAAATGGGCTTTAACTGGTAAACATGGTAGACTGGTAACTAGCATTTTGAATACCTGAAAGGGGTTCTAGATTGTGAAATTAAAGGTATTCAACACTAGTTGGTGATTAAATATATTTTAGAGCCTTTTCCTACCTTTACATGAACAGGGTAAAAGAAAGGATTTTACCCTGTTCTAAGTGGTCTTCTATTCATCTCTGAACTCTGGAGAATTCTGGTTTCTCAATGCCAAGTATAAAGGACGAAATCTCTGCTCCTAGATTTCTAGGCATTTGCCTTGAATGAACCTTTCACTCGAAGTAGTGGTCAAGGCATGTAAAAGGTCAGATCAATGGAACATTCTCAAGTCTACATGAGTTTTCATGAACTATTTTAAACATTTTTGTTAATTAATGTTTAATTAAAAAATGTCAGTGTGGTATAACATGATTTGAAATTTAATTTATAGAATGAACTTTACTGGCAACCACAACCTATCAAACAGACTCTAAGAGCTGTTCATGACCAAATTGACTTAGAAACATAGACTTCAGGGCCAGGTCCCTGGCCTTTGATTTTATTTATTTATATATAACACCTGGGCAATCTGACCCACTCCCATACTCCCATTAACACCCAATGGCTAATGGCCTCCAAATCTCTCCCCACCACCTCCCCTGGGCTCCAGACCACTATAATCAACTATCTACAAAATATCTTCACATGGATGTCTCATGGTATGTCCAATACTGAGCTCACCATGTTCTCAATCTCACCTGAATCCTCAACTAGTTCTTCTGTGTACCAATATTAGTGATTCCCAAACACTGGTCCACAGTCTGACACTAAGAGTATTACCTGGGGGAACTTACTAAAAATACAGTGTCTTAGCTTCCACTGTGATCTTTTAAAGAATAAGAACCTTTCAGGGTAGATCCCAGGAATCCAAACTTCTAACAAACTTCCCCGGTGATTATAACACACCACCAGATTTATGAAGCACTGTCCAATGCAACTGAGCTTCCGAGGTGGCCCAGTGGTAAAGAATCTGTCTGCCAGTGCAGGAACCACAGGTTTGATCCCTGGGTCAGGAAGATCCCCTGAAGGAGGAAATGGCACCCCATTCCAGTATTCTTGCCTGGGAAATCCCATGGACAGAGAAGCCTGATACAGTCCATGGGGTTGCAGAGTCGGACATGACTGAGAGACTAAGCATGAATGCTGCTGCTGCTGCTAAGTCACTTCAGTCATGTCCAACTCTGTGCGACCCCACAGAGGGCAGCCCACCAGGATCCCCTGTCCCTGGGATTCTCCAGGCAAGAACGCTGGGGTGGGTTGCCATTTCCTTCTCCAATGCATGAAAGTGAAAAATGAAAGTGAAGTCGTTCAGTCGTGTCCGACTCTTTGTGACCCCATGGACTGCAGCCTACAAGGCTCCTCTGTCCATGGGATTTTCCAGGCAAGAGTACTGGAGTGGGTGCCATTGCCTTCTCCGAAGCATGCATATGCATGTCCAATACAACCAAAAGGTAACAGCTACCATCTGGTTGCTCAAGTGAAAAATCAGATGTCTTCATGTGGCAAGTCATAAAAAAGAGAAACACTCCAATAGAACTGGAGCAAACTCTACTCACTCATTTAAGAGGCAAAAATCTGTCATCAGCAGATCTTGGCCTATGTTCTCTCACTTTTGTCTCTGCTGACAGAAATTTTATTGTTCTTAAGCACCCTGCTTTTCCTTTTCTAGGGAGAGAACTAGTGAGTGGTAGTCTGTGTTTTCCTTTGAGTACTTTGAGTGGTAACATTGCATTCTTTACTTTCTTCATGATTGGCTTTTTAATGTATTGGTATAGGACAGTAGGGATGAAATTTTTTCAGTCTGGGTAATATTTCTTAATGCTAAGAATTTAGGGAAATTTGAACTAGATTAGATCTTTTAGGGGCTGATAGACTAGCACATGGGCGTCCCTCATAGCTCGGAGGGTAAAGAATCTGTCTGCAATGCGGGAGACCTGGCTTTGATTTCTGTGTCAGGAAGATTCCCTGGAGAAGGGAATGGCTACCTACTCCAGTGTTCTTGCCAGGAAACTCCATGGACAGAGGAGCTTGGCAGGCTATAATCCATGGGGTTGCAAAGAGTCAGACATGACTGAGTGACTTTGAGAGAGAGGGAGAGACTAGTACATAATAAGGTCCTACAAGATTTCTGGGAATAAATGTCATTCCAACCTAGCACCCACGACAAACATCTCTGAACTGAGGATGAAGACTACACCAACTCCTTAAGATTGATTTGGGTGCTCCATCTCAGGCTTCCTTGTGCCTGGCCTATCTAGTATATATCTAGTACACTAAGACACACTATGAAGTGAAGTGTTAGTTGCTCAGTTGTGTCCAAATCTTTGTGACCCCACGAACTGTAGCCCTCCAGGCTTCTCTGTCCATGTGATTCTCCAGGCAAGAATACTGGAGTGGATTGCCATTCTCTTCTCCAGAGGATCTTTTCAACCCAGGGATAGAATCTCCTGCATTGCAGGCAGATTCTTTACTGTTTGAGCTACAGGAAAGTCCAAGACATACTATAATTGCTTTCATATAACACTTCCTTTCCCAACTAGATGGGAGGCATCCTGAAGATAGTTACACTACCCAGCTTCTGGAGCATAATACATCGTGTCATGGGGCTGGTAAAGATTTAGACTCTAGTCCAACCTCCAAAGTTCAAGGGGGCCTGGGGACCATCTCTTATGGATGTTGTGGTGTGGATTCCTGAAAGAAGCCTTAACTCAATGGTTTCTGAGTCTGTACATCAGAATGGATGACAAAGAGAAGGGGCCCTAAAGACAGAGACAGCTTCTCTGAGTGCATCAACTGTGATGGTGTGACCCTTCAAAGAAGACGTGCCAGCTGAGTAGCTGGCAGAACCATTGGCCCCAGAGTGCCTCCTGGTCACACCGTCCTGCCTGCCAAGTGATGGCTGCCATGCTGATTCAGGCAAAGGGGAAGCTAATAAGGTGAATTTTAAGGGGACCAAGACCCAAAGTAACTAGATACCACTTATAGAAAAAACATATACATTTAAACCCATTATCACAAAATCTAGTGTGTCATAGAAGAAACGACTTCCTCAATGACTATTCTGCCAGGTTTTTTAAAAAACAGGCATTTCCCCTTAGAAACTTTTTTTAAGAGGTGATGAGATTCTCTTAAACTCGAATACATCTAGGACCAGACAGGCTTTTGAACTTTTCCTGAAGGACTTGTCATTCCTCAGCAGACCTGTGTTCAAGATCCAACCAACCAATGTACAAATGAACTTTTGATTCAAGATTTTTTGCAGAATTCATTCTCTTCTGGATCAACAGAAAAATGGTTGTTTTCATCACCGCAAAAGAACTTCCTGTAAGTGTGCAATGAAGAACCAATAAAATAGAGCAAACGAACAATGCTTGAAGATGAAGCACCCAACTGAATTCTTCTAATATCAACTTAAGACAAAAGGATAAGTTGCAGAGAGAGAGAGAGTAGAATCCCCTTTTCAAGTAATTATTAAGAAGAGACTATATCTGTACCTAGTTAGAAGGTTTAAATGTAACCTGGGTGAAAGAGATATGTTTTCCTCTCAAGGCCCTTCCAGCCACCTGTATTAACTTTCTGTTTTCTTAGAACCAACATGCTCACAGGAATTCCTCCCACATCCTGCTTCTATCTGAGCTCCTGATGCAACGCCCCCCGTCTCCTGCCACCCACCACCCTCGCCACCCCCTCAACACACACAGGCAGAGCCACAGCTCTAACTCTGTGGCCAGTCTCTGAACTTCCATTCAGATACTTTGTGAAGCTTCATGATAAGGAAATGCTCCCCTTTTCAAAGCTATCGGTAGGGGAGGGGAGGTGCCGGGAGGGGAATACCTGTCTGCCAGTTGGCTCTTTCTCTCTCTCTGTAGCATTAAGGAGGTTTACAAAGTGCTCTCAAAAGCAGAATTCATTCGATTTGCTCAAAATGTAAGAAGATGGATGTGTAGGAGCATCCTGACTTTTTATTTTGCTATCTTTATTAGCAAACTTGTTATAACTTTTAGAAGTCTGAAACTGGCATGTATAATCTAGCCTTCATGAGCACACATATCACGACTCAATGAAGCTCTTATAGCTTCTTTGAATCATCTTCGGTCAGAATGTCATGGTTAAGATATATATTTTTTAATGTACAAAAGCATGTATTAATAGTAGCAGTTACAATAACAACTGGGAACCAATGCGCCCCAGTAGAAAGACAGCATGGAAGGAACACAGGTTCCAAAGTCAGGCACACAAGTTAGTACAGGTAGAGGGCATATCCTATTGGTTACGTTTCTCTGGAGAATTCAGACTACTATCCACCCTGTCATCATTCTTTCTTCCCCACTCCCAATTATTTCTCAAAGCTCTCTCAGTGGTTGAAATGTTCAGCTAGAGTTGAGACCCTTTGATCTAGAAATTCTTAATCCCTCAGGGGGTCCATGGATGGCTGTAAAGTGTCTGTGATATCATGGAACTCATAAACAAAATTTTGCATGTATATTTACATAACTGATCCAAACTCCCAGCTGGTCCTCAGATCCCTTCCATGACATTCAGCAGAATGATCATTTGTTTTTGTTTAAACATCTCCAGTGATGGGAAAACCCTTCCTTTCATCTCATCTTAGAATAATTCTGAGAGTCAATTTGAGGAAACTGAGGCCCAAGAAGTCTGCTTTTGAGTAAAAGAATCACAAAACATTAGTCAGAAGGATACCTCGTGGTCTTCATGGGCAAATTCTTCATTTTACAGAGGAAAAACTGAAGCACAGAGAAATTTGGTGTCCTGCCCAAACTAAGAGAGTTAATGATAGATGGGGGATGGAAGCCCAGCTGCCCAACTCCCCGCTTAGCCTGCCTCCCTCACTGCATGCAGCAGACTCACCTCAAGGAGGGGACGTGTGGGGCACACTTCGGGAGAGCAGGGCCGATCCCCCTACACTGTAGCATCCTTCTAGAAGGCAGGTTCGGAGGAGAGTGGCCCATCTCCTCAAGTCCTGCAGAGTGCCTCCCCACTCCTTCCGGTCCCCACGTGGATGGAGGGAAAGGTGTCAGGAAAACCCAGCTTGGTCATACTGATGTGGAATGAGGTAGTGACATGGAGATACTGGCCTGCCATCCCCCAGAGAGTCAGGTGCAGGCGCTAAAGTGAAGCACAAGGGTGTTCTGCTGTTGTCTCCGGAAGGTGGTATGTGATGATAAAAGGGGAATCTGCAGGTTTCAGATCTTCAGAGTGGGTTTGTAAATATGCAGCAAAATTTAAGTGATGTTAAAGAAGCATTAACTTGTTTAGGGTGGAATTAGGTTCGTTAATAATCTGGACTCGTTATATTCAATATTACAATATCATTCACTTACTGAGTAGCTCCCTTACTGAGCTCACTTACTAAGTAGCTTAATATCTTACTGAGTTGCTTAAGATCTCTGAGCCTGATTGCCTCATCTATAACTTGGGGTTAATAATATCTAGCTTAGAACCTCAAGGAACTGTTGTATGGAGTGAATTACTTAACATATAGAGTAGTTAGGAGAGAGCCTGTTGTGTCCAATAATTTGGTGGTGGTTATTGTTAATAAAAATACAATCAACAAAATGAAAATATTAAAATGACCAATTATTCTCATATATACCTTTTCTCACCAAACAATACATCTCTGATGATAGAGGTAATGTCATAGTGTATACTGAATTCCCAATTCCTAACCTCATAGCTTGGCACAAATCTATGCCCATGGTAGGTATCAGTAAGAACTCGGTCAAATGAACCACTCCTACCGGATCACTCTGTTCTTTCAGGGGTATTTCGGATCCAGGTTCTGCCTCGAGGCTCACAGCATCAACACACTCAGTGAGGGCATCCTCAGCCACTTCTCCGTTGAGGGGCGGCTCCGTGGCGCCAAGGTCTTTGGGCTCCTCAGCGAGTCCAGTGTCAGCAGTCTCTGCACCCTGAACAGCCTCATTTTCATGCACATCTCTTCTGGGATTCACTGGCGTTAGCTCATTTGAAATTGTAGCTGAATCACAGTGCACTTCTGCATCTTTGGGTAAAGTATCACTGTTGGGCTTGTTGGTAATTTCTTCTTTGTCTCCAGAGGCTAACGTGTCATCGCCATTGTCAGACATTTTAATATCTGTTAACAGGATTACAAACAAACAACTTACTCTTTATCTGAATTATTCAATTTTAATTCAAAGCCCTGAATAATTAAATCTGGTGGAGATAAGCTTTTTGCTACCAAGAAGAAACTTTATGCAACCTCTGTGTTGGCCGAATAATGGCCCCGCAAAATATCCATGTCATAATCCTTGGAATGTGACTTGGCTTCCTATGCAGTGAGGTCCTTATATCTTTATTTTAGACTAATGAAATTATCAGGCTTCCCAGGTGGCTCAGTGGTCAAGAATCTGCCTGCAATGCAGGAGATGCAGGAGACACAGGTTCCATCCACGTTCACCTTGTGAATGTTACTTTGTATGGCCAAAAGGACTTTGAAGATATGATTCAATTAAGAATCTTGGATTACCTGCATGGGTCTTAATTGAAATCACAAGTGTCTTTATCAGAGCAAGGCAGAGGGAGATCTGACTGCAAAGAGGAAAAGCTAATGTGATGACAGAAGCAGATTGGAGTGATGCACTCAGAAGATGAAGGGACAGACCACAGACCACAAGGAACACAGGTGGCCACTAGATGTTGAAAAGTCAAGGAAAACATTCTCCCTTCAGACTCTAGAACTCTAAGAGAATACATTTGTATTGCTATAAATCACTATGTTGGTTGTACTTTGTTGCAGTAGCAGTAGGAACTAATACAGACCTACAGTGCTATCTTTAAACTTTCATGGATCTTTCACCTGGCATGAGGAAATATACATATAGGAACTAAGAGTATTATCTGTATCTGTGAAAGTATTTACTTCATATGACTTAATTATATTTGTAGCCATAAGAATAAGCATGGAAAATACCTGAGAGCTTATTTAAAAATGCTTGACATTTAGTATTGCAATTTGGTCAGAAATTCAAATTGAAAAAAACATACATACACAGAAGTGTGCCTTGTTGGGTACCAGCCCATGAAGGTCTGAGCTTTCTTTGGTGAATAGTTTAGATGGGGAAACACAAGGATGAAATGGAATAAAGAAGTGACATATTAAGCCAAATGAGGAATGGAGCCATTACAAAATAACACACGAAACAGAAACCTCTTTATGAAGCTTGTGAGTTATTGCTACCATGTACAACAGTGAAGGTCAATAGAACTTTCAGTGATGATGAAATGTTCTGTATTCATGATGGCAAATATGGTAGCTAAGAGTCACATATAGCTATCAGATACTTGAAATGTGGCTGGTGCAATGGAGGAACTAATTTTTTAATTTAATTTTAAATAATTTTAACTTAAATTTATATAGACATGTGTGGCTAGTGGCTACCTTATTGGATAACATATATTCAGAAGATAGTTCAAGATGATAATTTCCTTGTGTGTGTTTGCGTGCATGTGTGTATGTTCAATCGAATCAGTCATGTCAACTCTTTGCAACCCTATGGACTACAGCCTACCATGCTCCTCTGTCCATGGGATTCTACAGGCAAGAATATTGGAGTGGGTTGTCATGCCTTCCTCCTGGGGATCTTCCTAACCAGGAGTTGAACTCACGTCTCCTGCATTGCAGGCAGATTCTTTATCATTGAACCACCTGGGAAGCCGGATAATTTCAGTAGTCTAAAAAAGAGATAATGACCTCACTATATAGGAAACCAAGTTGCAGGCTAATCAGTGGGTATTTTTGTTGACCTCGGTGTTTACCAACTGGTCAAATCTCTGGTCACTGTTAAAACCACAGTATGTGGGAAGCCATCTCACATACTGGCCATGTGATGACAGTGGCCAACTTACAATTCACGTGCACCTGCCAACCTTCTTGACCCTTCAAACAGTTGTTCCTTAAATTGTCCAGCTATTTTCTTTTATCTCTCCCTTGGTGAATCTTGTCCCTTTCTCACAGTTTTACACACTTCTATGTGTGACTCTCCAATACCTACCTCCATTCCACAAAGGCAGAAAGTAAATTAGTGGCTTCTAGTGGCTGTCTGCAATGCGGGAGACCTGAGTTCGATCCCTGGGTTGGGAAGATCCCCTGGAGAAGGAAATGGCAACTTACTCCAGGATTCTTGCCTGGAGAATCTCACGGACAGAGGAGCCTGGTGGGCTACAGTCCACGGAGTCACAAAGAGTCGGACACGACTGAGCGACTTCACTTTTACTTTCAGTGGCTGAAAGGAGAGGGGATGAGTAATGACTGCTAATGGATGTGGATTTCTTTTGTGGGTGACCAAAATGTCCTAAAACTGAACAGTGGTAATGGCTATACAATTCTGTGAATATATTACATTCACAAAAGACTGTCAGGTGGCTGTTGGTTCAGTATGTTGTTTTAACAAATTTAAGGCCCATTTAGAGTAACTGTCTCCTCTATATTTTGTTCCTCCTAACTGGATATAATTTTTCTTCCTCTGAACTCTCAGAGTGCTTTGCATCTATCTCAGTTCGGATGGTTACAATCATCTTTGATTAGAGTCGTTTGAGTGTTATCCTAATATGTTGTAAATACTATATGAAGACAAGAGTCTTCCTTATTTTGTCTTCGTATTTTATACAGCACTTAACATGGTTTCTTGAACACTGTAGGAAACTCAACAAACATGTGTATTGAGTTATATTAATATTTTGGGGAAGATTTAAAATTAAAGTGTAATTTGAAATGAAAGTAAGCAGCAAATGCCTTTACCTCATTCGCTACTCAGGAGCTATCTTACAGCAAGTGGTTTCAAATGACCCATATTGTCTTTCCTCTGTTCCTTCACCTACAAGATAACTGGGTTAGAATGTCTCTTTTTAAACAAAAATACTTGAATTCTCTGATAACACAACTATAAACAAGTCTGCAGATGGGAAAGGCAAAGAATGCATCCTCCCCTTTGGCTGATACGTTAAGTTTCGGGTATTCAAGGTTGGAGATGGTCTGTCAGTAAGTATGGTCAATGCCTAGTTAAAGGAGTAAAGAGTGATTCTGGCTACCCTGCAGAAAAGGGATTGTTACTGTGGTTTATGGGAGAGGGATGAGATTGAGGGAGGGTAATTGAAAAGCTATTGTCATGTGGAAGCTTATAAAATTTTTGTGAAAACCAGTCAGGACTGGCCTGGACAGAGGTTGGCAAACTACAGCCAGGTGCCTAAATTTGCCTTCCCTCTGTTTTGGTAAACAAAGTTTTATTGGAACACAGACATGCTCACTTGTTTATATAACGTCTGTGGGTTCTCGAGTACAACAGCAGAGGTGAAGAGTGGCGAGAGAGACCACATGGCCCCCAAATTGCAAAGCCTAAAATAGTTACTATCTGGCCCTGTATAAAAAATGTTTGCTGACCCATGGTCTAGGACATTCCTTCACTGCCATGGCCTAGAGTTCTCCTAATTTACCCTTATCCTCACCTGGGGCCTAGGAGTACGAACATAAGGAGATTGAGCACATACTTGGACATCACTTAGATTCCCCTTTTTGTGTTCATCAACATTTAGTCAAAGGCACTGATATTTTAATTTCTTTGTAAGATAATTTGAAAAACCTTATTATTAATCTGGATTATTAAGAAGTTCCAAACTATTTCACTTCTCTATCAGCAGGAACATGAGAATAAACCTGGTTATAATAAACATTTATGGGTGAATAAAAAGCATTAGAAACATTTTATATCTGCTTCACCTTAAATTGTTGTGATACTGTTCCTAGTGCTAAAATATTTCAGCACATACCATGGAACATCTACATGGATTAGTTTTATTTTATGCTCTGGGGGTGGCTGGTTAACATTTTAAATGTCCTATTAAGGAATATACTTTTCAAGGTCTTTAGTTACCATTTCAGATTCTGTAATGGACTGTTCACCTCGTGAGAGGGTTCAACCATCCCTCTCTCTGAACACTATTTATCAGGGGGTACTATTAAAAGCTTCCCCAGTGGCTCAGATGGCAAAGAATCTGCCTGCAATGCAGGAGACCCAGGTTCGAACCCTGGGTTGGGAAGATTCCCTGGAGAAGGGAATGTCTACCCACTCCAGGTTTCTTGCCTGGAGGATCCATGGACAGAGGACCATGGGGGGGCTACAATCCATGGGGTCACAAAGAGGTGGACATGACTGAGCAACTAACACAATACACTATTAAAAGTATTTTTCACTGATAAAATGGAAATGGTGCTTAAAGTGGATTGGCAAGAAATTCTGTACAGGTACTTTCTGCTCTTCCATTTCCAGGGCAAAGATTATACTGAATCCAGGAGCTACTGAGCTTCGCCGTAGAGTTTTTCTAGTTCTTCTACTCATTGCAAGAATACATCAAAGCCTGATTACAGGGTTAGCTGAGTCCTGCCTCCAGGGCCATCCTCACCCAAGGACTAAAAAGACAGAGAGCTAGATCTTCAAATATACAGCTTGTTCTTGTCAGGCTCTATTTGAGCCTGGTTGCTAACGTAAATAGGAGTGTGTGGCGGAACTTCTGAGAGTGGATTGTGGTTCTACAGTTGCACAGAGGAGCCTACCACTTTCACCCATCTCTGATGGCCAAACTGCCTTAGGTCAGGTCCCCTCAACTGTGGAAAAATGACTGCAACAAAACCTGTCTTCCCTGTGGCTACTCTGTATCCAATTATCAACATGAAGCCATTCCTTCAGAAATACACGTGACATTCAGCTGTAAGGAGTTGAACCAATACTGTTAGGAGACATTTATGGACAATTTATTTCAGGAAGACTATATTTTTACATCTTTTCAAATAATCAAAATGGTCAGCCCTACTTTAGCTTCTAATTGTATGTGAACTTTTCTGTTACAAGTCCATATTTTCCCTGAATCTAAACCAAAAAAAGAAAGCTTCGTCCAGATCTTTTTTATTCTGGTAGACCTTGGTCTACTCTGGATGTTATGACAGGAGAGAGGTAGTCATTTTTAAAACAGTGCCCTTCCACCTGAAGTCATTACAAACTGTGTGTTCTAAGACACAGCTGTTCCTATGTAGGGACTGTGGGTGGCCAGGATGCACGCTGTGTGTCCTGGGTTGGCCCCCATCTCTGCCTGGGTGCCCCAGAAGCAGTCGGATTTAAACTCACCCTGATTTATGGTTTGGAATGTTGACCATTACAGCCGTGTCCTGTGGCTTTGATGCTAGGGAGCCTCAACCCACAGAAACAAGGAAGTTTCTTCAGTAAACTCCAAGAAGAGGAAGAGTGGCATATAAAGAAGCCTTTGTGGGCTGGGAATATAAGTTAGTTTTTCGTGAGTCAATTCATTCATCACCTAAAATGCTCCCAGAACTATGCTAGGTATTGGAGCAACAATTTCATGGCTCCAAAAATAAGTTTAAAACGGAAGACATCCTTCAGAAAACGAATAATCTGTTTCCATCTGATTCCTGGTCAGTGAAGGTCCAGGAAACTACTGCCTCTAACACGAAATGGTTAAATGATGATGTAAACAGCACATCACAGCAGGTAAAGAAGTACCTGAACTAGACTGATCTCATACAAGGGAGACCTGGAAAGAGGCTTTGACAGTTATTAAGGCCTGATGGGAAAAAAGCATGTGCTAGGAATGAATCTAGACACGCAGAACGGATGCTATGTGGCTGGGCCAACAGCCACATGGAGGAATATCAAGGGATGGGAGGGATGGATGCTGAGGTGCAAAGAGTTGTGCTCTGATCTCTCTATCTCTCTGCAGGTGTACAGCCCACTCATTCTCGTTGGGCTTCCTCACTTCCTCCTCTGGAGAGTAAGGGTGGACATAACGATCTGCATACTTTGTTCCCCAATAACAGACTGTAGGACTGGGACCGGCCTGTGATGACAGAAAAATGAGGACAAGATAGAGAGTGTTTCATCAGTCTAAATTTATTCAACGTAAAGGACTGCCTTCATCTTCAAGTTTAACCTTCATGCTTTTCTTGGTATTAAAACATCTTTCATTTTATGAAATAGTATTGGAGTGCAGGGATTTGTTAAATGGTCTCACTTGGCAAAATAAGAAGTTGGTAATACAATAAATGCCCTGTGTGAGATCACTGCCTCCAAATTTAAAAAGTGTCCGTCAGTGAAAGACCAGGAACAAAAACTGTGGATGACAGGATCTTAACCAGGTTGCAAGAGTTCCAATGGTACTTGACAAATATGTGTTCCCAGAGCCCAGACTCTTTTTCCTCCAGTTGGCTTCCACACGTCTGCCAGGTAATTTTATGAAACACGAATAAGGACCTATTTGCTCCCCTGTTTAAAAAACATGAGGTTTAAACACCTTTGCATGGCATCTGGGGCCCCTCATAGTCCAGCTCCACTTTCTCTGTAAGCCTCCTGGAACTCTCAACTCACCAGACAGCACATTTTCCATCACTGCCCAGGCAGCTCATAAACATCTCCACCTTTGCTCATGCTGGGTTTTCTGACCAGGATGCCCTGCCTCCAACTGCCTGGCAAAGTCCTGTTTTTGTTTTTTTTTCTCAATGTCTAGAATCACTTTCATCAACTCAATGGACATGAGTTTGAGCAAACTCCAGGAGATAGTAAAGGACAGGGAAGCCTGGTGCACTGTAGTTCATGGGATGGCAGAGTCTGACATGACTCAGCGGCTGAACAACAATGTTACTTTCTACTTTGAAATCTTCCCAAATTTGCCCCACTCCTTCCAATGTTTTAGAAGATACATTGCATAGACTTCTATGGCATTTTTAAGGAGTATTTATTTCTGTATCATTTTTTAAAAATAGACATTTATTTGTCTCTCCTCCAGAACTGTGACCAACAAGCACCTAGCTTGTTTTCCGACACTCTAGTATTTACTGAACTGAAATATATTGTTTGATATTGATTAAAGAGAAACAATGTGTGATGTAAGCCTGGTCTAATAATGTCTGAATCTGTGAGAATCAGCAAGGCTCCTTCCCACCCTCAAATTCCTTCTGCACTGGCTCCAAGGAGCCTCAGATCCCACCCTCAAAGTTCCCTTCTTTTGCTTAGAACTTATGCCCTAAGGAGTTTATCAGATTTTTTCCTGAGCTTAGCAAAGGAAGGAAAGGCAGGGAATGGACACAGGTGAGGTGGGGAAGGGGCAAGGGAGGAAACGAGGGCAGAGAAGGCTCTGAGGAGAAATCCTGCCTACTTAGTTTTCTCAGGGTGGACGAGGTCTTCTGGAGTTCGAGACATTGATTTTAAAAGCCACCCGCTTGACCCTCTCAAGACGTTTAGGATGAGAACTGATGGCATCGAAGGACAGAGAGATCACCCTGACAGTTCATGCAGAGAGTTCTTCCTACTCCAGGAAAGGGCAGTGAAGTTCAGGCGCCTGATCTGAGATGGTTAGAAAAGCCTGGCTCCAGGGAAGAAGACGAGCGACTGGGCCGGCGGGTGGGGGCGTTGAGGTGGGGAGTGGGGCTCAACCTGGGGGCTGTGAATAGAGGTGCTGCTGGCTCAGGGTGCTAGCTGGGGTGGAAGCGCCGGCAGTGCCGGCGTCTGCAGCGGGAGAGATGATGGATGATGAGCTTGGGTGGGAGGGCAAGGCCGGAGCTCGGCTTTTCCAGGCCAAGGGCTGGCGAACCCCGGGATGGGGCTTGCTTCGCCTGTGCCCGCCGCTGCGGAGACCCCGCAGCCTGCCTCTCACTGGGACCTGGGACCTGGGGGAAACTTTTTCAGACTTGCTTTGTGCTGGGACCGAATACTTCAGGAGCACAAGACAGGCTCCGCAGAGGTTCACGCCGGCCGAGGGGGCAGAGCAGGAGTGCGGGCGTGTGGGTGTGTGCATGAGCGTGGACCTGGAGCGACACACACTCACACACACACACTCACACGCCCGCACCCACGCGGGGCCCTCGGCCGCGCCGCCCGCGCCTGCCCGGACCTTCACCTCCAGGGCCGTTCCCTCCGATCCTGTGCCCGGTGCCCAGCCCCTGCCGACTCGGGGAACCGAACGGGATAAACAGAGACGGCAGGGTCTCCCCATCACCCCGCGGCAGCTGTCCCCGCATCCCCCCGCCCCCGCGCCCGCCCGGGGAAGGGGGTGAAGGCGAGAGGTGCCCGGGGCTCTTACCGCTCAGGCGGCCGAGTGCGCGCGGGAGCGCCTCCGGGTCCCGCCCCGCCACGTCGGCAGGGCTGGCGGGGACGCGGCCGGAGGGCGGGCTGGGAGGGGGACAGGGCGGGCTGGCCGAGCTGCCCCGCCCCGCGGCCCCACCAGGGCCCCGCCCCCGTGGCCCCATCCCGGCCCGGAGCGCGGCGGAGGTCCGGGCACCCCCTCACCCAGGCTGCTGGGTTCGAGGAGGGGGTCCCGGCCGCACTTCCGACTAACCACGGAAACTTGGTTTTTCCGAACTTCGTGCCGCCTGGTGAGCTGGAGGGGCGCCCACCCCCGCCCGGGGCGGATCTTGGGGCTCTCCTGTTGCCTTTGCTTCCTTTAAAAGCGCCCAGGAAACTGCGCAGTTAAACCAGGAAGGGGTTGCTCAAGTTCAAGTAAGAGTTTTCGATCCCACTCCTCCGCCACCGCCCCCCACCCCCTACCATGGTGCTTTAAATAGCTTTCCCTTACCCTGTTTTTAAGAGTGTCATCTGATTTAAAACCAGTCAACCGAATAAAAACACTTTCTAGAAGGCCAGTTTGGAAACGTGGATCAAAATTCAAATGTGTTAGCATTGGCCCAGGAATTCCACGTTTGCCAATGTGTACTAAATAAACAGTCAAATGTGCACACATGTATGTCCAAGGATGTTGACTGTGATTGTTTATGCCAGAGAAAACAACCCGGAAATAAACTGTCCTCCCAACAAAAGATTGGTAAAGTAATTTTTAGTAACTTGAAACGACCAGGTATGCTGTGGTCGTTAGAAATTACAACTCTAAGTCCAGTTTGTTGATATGGAAGGAAGGCGGACCATAGCCGAATATTAAGAGAGGGCAGGGGAAACTTAGAACAGCGCATGTACAGTATAAACCTATTCTTGTGAATATATAGTATATTTTTATATAAAAAGGAGATTTTAATTTTGAAAGCAGTAATTTTTTTCTGAGTTCTTCAGTGGTATTAGCAGACTGTATTCCAGGTGTGTTTTGGTGTACCACAGACACCGTGACTGTGACTTATGTGTGCCTTGGGTCAAAGAACCCACCTGCTGATGCAGGAGACATTAGAGATACCGGTTGGATCCTTGGGTCCGGAAAATGCCCTGGAGGAGGGCATGGCAACCGGACCCACTCCAGTATTCTTGCCTGGAAAGTTCCATGGACAGAGGAGCCTGGCAGGCTGTAGTCCACAGGGTCGCAAAGAGTCGGACGTAACTGAAGCGACTTAGCACAGGGCACAGCAAGTTCCTTTGCCAAACCTGCCCCTCTCTACCCTGCTGAAAGGCAACAGCCCAATCACGCATTCCACTCCCCACCCGTTTTTTTAATTTAAATTTTTATTTTTATTTTATACTGGAGTATAGTCAGTTAACAATCTCATGTTAGTTTCAGGTGTATAGCAAAGGGATTCAATTATACACATTCATGTATCTATTCTTTTTCAAATTCTTTCCCATTCAGGTTATTACAGAATACTGAGCACAGTTCCCTGTGCTATACAATAATTCCTGGTTGGTTATCTATTTTATATAGATCAATCCCAAACTCCTAATCTATCCCCCTCCTCCCCGCCGCCCACAACAATAAGTTTGTTCTCAAAGTCTGTGAATCTTTCTGTTTTGTAAAAAAAAGTTCATTTGTACAATTTTTAAAAGATTTTACATATAAGCACCACTGTATTTGTCTTTCTTTGTCTGACTTCACTTAGTATGATGATGTCTAGGTCCATTTACGTTGCTGCAAATAGCATTATTTCATTCTTTTTAATGGCTGAGTAATATTCCATTGTATATGTACCACATTTTCTTTATCCAGTCATCTGTAGACATTTAGGTTGCTTCCATGTCTTGACTATTGTAAACAAGGTTGCAATGAACATTGGGGTGCATGTAGCCTTTCAAACCATGTTTTTCTCCAGATACATGTCCAGGAATAGGATTGTTGGATCTATGATAGTTCTAGTTTTAGTTTTTAAGTTTTACTTTTAGTTTTTTAAGGAACGTCCCTATAGTTCTCCATAGTGACTGTACCAATTTACATTCCTACCAACAGTGTAGGAGGGTTCCCTTTTCTCCACACCTCCTCCAGCATTTATTCTTTGTAGATTTTTTGATGATGGCTATTGGGAGAAGGCAATGGCAACCAACTCTAGTACTCTTGCCTGGAAAATCCCATGGACGGAGGGGCCTGGTAGGCGGCAGTCCATGGGGTCGCTAGGAGTAGGATAGGACTGAGCGACTTCACTTTCACTTTTCACTTTCATGCATTGGAGAAGGAAATGGCAACCCACTCCAGTGTTCTTGCCTGGAGAATCCCAGGGACGGTGAGCCTGGTGGGCTGCCGTCTATGGGGTTGCACAGAGTCGGACACGACTGAAGTGACTTAGCGGCAGCAGCATACTGACTGATGTGAGATGACATCTAGTTATAGTATTGAATTGCATTTCTCTAATAATTAGCAATGTTGAATGTCTTTTCATGTATCTCTTGGTCAGCTATATGTCTTCTTTGGGAAAATGTCTGTTTAGGTCTTCTTATTTATTTATTTTAATTGAGCCTCATTCAGTTCAGTTCAGTTCAGTCGCTCAGTCTTGTCTGACTCTTTGCAACCCCATGAATCGCAGCACGCCAGGCCTCCCTGTCCATCGCCAACTCCCGGAGTTCATTCAAACTCACGTCCATCGAGTCAGTGATGCCATCCAGCCATCTCATCCTCTGTCGTCCCCTTCTCCTCCTGCCCCCAATCCCTCCCAGCATCAGTCTTTTCCAATGAGTCAACTCTTCACAGCATGTGGCCAAAGTACTGGAGCTTCAGCTTCAGCATCAGTCTTTGCAATGAACACCCAGGACTGATCTCTTTTAGGATGGACTGGTTGGATCTCCTTGCAGTCCAAGGGACTCTCAAGAGTCTTCTCCAACACCACAGTTCAAAAGCATCAATTCTTCGTCGCTCAGGTTTTTTCACAGTGAGCCTCATTAATTGTTTGTAAATTTTAGAGACTAATCCCTTGTTGGTTGCAAATATTTTCTCCCATTCTGTATGTTGTCATTTCATTTTGTTTATGGTTTCCTTTGCTGTGTAAACACTTTTGAGTTTAATTAGGTCCCATTTGTTAATTTTTGTTTTTATTTCCATCACTCTAGGAGACAGCTTGAAAAAGATACTACCTCTATTTATGTAAAGAGTGTTCTGCTTATGTTTTCTTCTAAGAATTTTATAGTATCTGGTCTTACATATAGGTTTTTAATCCATTTTGAGTTTATTTTTGTGTATGGTGTTAAAGAATGTTCTAATTTCCTGTTCCTTACATATAGCTGTTCAGTTTTTCCAGCACCGTTTATTGAAGAGATTGGTTTTTTCCATTGTATAGTTTTGCCTCCTTTGTCATAGATTCATTGACCATAGGTGTGTCCGTTTATTTATGGGCTTTCTATTCTGTCCCATTGACTTCTATTTCTGTTTTTGTGCCAGTATCATACCATTTTGATTACTGTGGCTTTGTGTATAGTCTGAAGTCAGGATGCCTGATTCCTCCAGCAATCAAGTAAGAAAACTTTTCATATCCCTCTAACTGTGTTAAATGCTGCTGGTAGTTACGATGAAAGTTGAGACTTGACCTTTGGGATTGGCAGTGTGGTCATTGGTGACCTTCACAAGGGTTGTTTCTCTGGAGCTGAAGGGAAGGCTACTTGCATTGAGTGGGTTTGAGAGAATGGGAGGAGAATAATTAGAGACAGTGAGTGAAACAACTCTTTCAAGGATTTCTGGTGTAAAGAAGAGCAGAGTCTGGCATTTAGATCTCAGGGTCTCCGATCCTCACTGGGTTGGAGTAGAATCACCTGAAGAATTTTCAAAATAGTACTGATGGCCAACTACATCCCAGACTGTTTAAGTCAGGATCTCTGGACATATGTGAGAGCTCCTGTTTCCTCACATTCTGACCAACATTGGGGGTATTATGTTTGTTGTTGTTCAGTCGCTCAGTTGTGTCCGACTCTTTGTGACCTCATGGACTGCAGCACACCGGGGTTCCCTGTCCTTTATTTTCTCTTGGAGTTTGCTCAAACTCATGTCCATTGAGTCGGGGATGCCATCCAACCATCTCGTCTTCTGTCATCCCCTTCTCCTCCTGCCCTCAGTCTTTCTCAGCATCAGGGTCTCTTCCAATGAGTCCGCTCTTTGCATCAGGTGGCCAAAATATTGAAACTTCAGCTTCAGCATCAGTCCTTCCAATGAAAACTCAGAATTGATTTCCTTTAGGATTGACTGGTTTGATCTCCTTGCTGTCCAAAGGGACTCTCAAGACTCTTCTCCAGCACCACACAGTTCGAAGGGGATATCATAGATACTTTAATTTTTTCCCTCAAAGGGGTGTAAATGGTGTCTCTCAGTTGTCTGAAGGTTATCCATTTGTTTATATCCTTTGCAATTCCACCACCCCTGATTGGGTTTGTTAGTCATTTTAATATGGATTTATGGGAACTTTTTATGTATTTCTAAAAGTAACCTTTTGTGTTGCATGTTTCTCTTGGAATGTGGCTTTAAAAAAAATTCAGCAGATTTTGGTTTTAATATTAATATTTGAATTATCAGTTTTATTTCTAGTGGTTTGTATATTTTATGATATTGATCATTTTCATATAATTTATTTCCAAGCTGTTGGTAGGTGATATTTATATATTGATTTTAGAGAAAGTTTTTTTTAAAGAGCAAAAATCACTAAAGTAGTGCTTTGCTTCTGTATGTGGACAGTATATTTGCTGGCTTTAGACTATTTTACTTATCCTGCTATAATGCTATTTTGTTTTTTAAAAATAAAAGTAATGTATGTACATAGCAAAGACACTAAAACAGGACAGAAGAGTATAAAAGAATGAGTAAAAATATCTCCCTCCCTTGGTTCTTCTGCTCAAAGGTAACAGCTTTTTAAATATCCCCTCAGAAAAAAAGCAAATGGCAACCCACTTTGGTACTCTTGCCTGGACAATCCCATGGACGGAGGAGCCTGGTGGGCTACAGTCCATGGAGTCTCGAGGAGTCGGACCCGTCTGAGCGACTTCACTTTCACTTTTCACTTTCATGCATTGGAGAAGGAAATGGCAACCCACTCCAGTGTTCTTGCCTGGAGAATCCCAGGGACGAGGGAGCCTGGTGGGCTGCCGTCTATGGGGTTGCACAGAGTCGGACACGACTGAAGCGACTTAGCAGCAGCAGCAATAAAAAAAGATTTTTATGCAGATGTTAGCATAACTGTGTTGACCCTTGTGTTAGATGCCTGTGGCTGCCATAAAATATTCCCACAAATTGGTGCTTTAAAACAAGAGAAATTGATTCTTTCACACTTTGGGATGCTTGAAATCCAAAATCAAGGTGCTGACAGGGCTGCTAGCTTCTGGTGGTTCCGGACATTCCTTGGCTATGGCTGCAGACTTCTAATCTCTGCCTCTGTTTTCACCTGGTCTGTTCCTTTTCTGTGTGTGTGTGTGTGTGTGTGTGTGTGTGTGTGTGTGTCTCCTTTGTGTATGTCTTGCTCCTGGCAAAAAGATAACCTATGCAGGTGTCTGAGGGACCAGATTTTATGTAAATGCTGTCACACTCTCCTATTCTTTTCTTTGCTTTTCATTTAACAGTATATCCTGAAGTCTTTCCACCTCAGCATAAAAAATGTAAGACTTGCATAGAATTCCAAAACTCTTTACTATAATGACTTGTCTTCTTGGACAATCACTATTTCAGCCACTTTTTATTATTGTCTTGCCTAAAACTCATAAGTGTTAGTCGCTCAGTCGTGTTCAACTCTTCATGACCCCATGGACCATGGCCACCAGGCTTCTCAGTCCGTGGGGTTCTTAGGCAAGAATACTGGAGTGGGTTGCCATTCCCTCTTCCAGGGGATCTTCCCAACCCAGGCATGGAACTCAGTTCTCCCGCATTGCAGGCTGATTCTTTAATGGCTGAGCCACCAGGAAAGTCTGAAAAACTCATAAGCACTCCCATCTTATGAATGAACAAATGGAGTCTTTGGGGTTAAGTCATTTGCCCAGGGCCACACAGCTAGGGCACAGCCTTGGGAGGACTTCTGCCCAGCATTGTCTGTTTGTTCCACTTCCATCTTCCATATCACCTGAATTTTGTGGGTTTTGTCATCTCCTTAAAGACATTTCTCAGAATCATAATAGCCTCACAAGGATAGTCTCCTTGTTCCCGGAAACCGGTGTTATTATGCAATGCCCTAAGGATCATTTGTGACCAAACCTTACAAACATTTTGTCACCATGTGATGCAGCCACATCAGCAGTGATGTGTGTGTGCGTATTTCTTAAAGGCCCATGTTCTTTGAAATTCCCTCAAACCCATCGCTGGTTCCTTTCTCCTCTGTTTCACAAAGCTGGTTTCCAAGGGTCAGAGACCCACTCCTCTCTAGCCATCTCTTCTGCTCATTTAGCAGAGATCCAGCCACTCCTTGCTGATCCTCCCCCGGCCTGCAAAGCCTTCCCGTTATGTTTGATGAGTAAGAATGAATCTCGAGAAGCTGGCCTTTCCTTTCCCGCTGAAAACAGAAGTGATTCTTACCCTGATGTCCAACTTTGTTGTGGATCAGACAGTAGGGTCTTAACTTATTTTTTTAATGATGGGAAATAATGCCAAAGACTGGGATTAATTATAGAATAACTATTTAACTCATGTGTTCAGTTCCTTACAGAACCTCATTTAAGGGAGCGTCTTGGAAATAAGGTATCCTGGATGCCTGAACTAGACATCCTCTTTTTGTATCATCAACCTTTTTTTATATTGCTCTAAATTATTCTAAATGGCCTTTAGAAAATTAATTTTTAATTAGTCTTGCAGTATCTCACTATTACTTATTTTTCTGGAATTAAAAATGAAAACATCTAGCCATACCAAATGTTGGTCAGAACATAGAGAAACAGAATGCAATTTCCCCCAGATGTGCTAACTGTTAAACTTTCTTAAAAGCTGATTTTTAAAAAAACAGTTCTGGAAACTAAGCTTATTTTATTTTAGTCTCCCAGGTCGCTAAAATAATGTTCCAAAATTGCTTAATCATGGTAGTTGCAATTATTTTGAAAATATTAAATATGATGATAAAACAGGCTAAGTTGAATAGCTTTCTACTGTGGTGACAATTTAACACTCAGGTTGCAAACTCTTACAGATAAATATTCTCTTAGAAAAACATTTTTCTTCACATTGACATTGTTATCAGATGGGTGATGATATAAATTTAAAATTTTGATTACTCTTTAAGTCTGTAGCTCAGAAAAACCTACTGATCCATGTGCTTTGCTCAGGACCTTGGAAGGGAAATTCGTGTGCAGGAGTAATTACAGTAAAGTCCGACAGATGGCGCAAAACAGTTTCTACGATACTGCTTTATTTAGACTAAGGACTTGCGTTTTGTCAAGCTCTTTTTCCGTACCTTTAGAAGTTATTTTCTCTCCTTCTGAGAAAGAAATCTTGGTAAGTAAGAAGGCTTTTGTGGCTTTTACAAATTATGGCATAATTACTTCAAATAAACAAGAAAATGCTAGCGGTTGCATAGGAAATAGGTCAAGTTTTTGCAAAATGCTTTTAAGGTGATTTTTTTTTTTTTTTATGTTGCAAACGTTCTTTCTGTTATACAAGAAAGACGAAGATATGGCTATCTTGAAAGATACAGAAATAACTAGCACTTGTCATATTTAAGGGAAAAAAAGCTAACTGATGTTATTGCTTTCTTCCGTTTTTGTCTACTACATTCTGTCTTTTCACGTTTTCCTAGTTCCATGACACCTATCCTATCGCATGTGATATGTTTTTATACTAGACATGAGTGTTTGATTCTCGCTGTAACACGGTCTGGAATCATTTATTTGTGTCTGTCACTTATTTATACGCATTTGAAAGCAGGGATCGAACTTGTGCTATTCGTATTTGTACGCCCCAGCATTGACGGTCTGGGGCAGGGCTGGCGCGTACTTCACTCAGAATAAACAGTTATTAAATGAAGGAAGTGGCAGTGACCGGCCCAGAACTTGCCTTATTCAACTTTCTCACCCAAACTTTGACAAATAAAACAATATTTCTCTTGCATATTTGTTGATTTGATTATGGAATCTCAAGTTTTTCTGGTCTTTCATTTTTCATAGTTTTGATTTTCATAGATCTTATCTACTTTTTTTTCTTGATACAGAGCGTCTTGCATCTGTCTCCCCCCATCTTTCATTTGATGCATTAAAGAAAAAAAAATTTTTTTTAACCTTTTGTCTCTTTCACTTCCTTAAAAAAAAAAAGCTGTGAGCTCTCTAATCTGTTCTTTCGTCTCACTTTTTTCCCCCTTCTTTTTTAGAGAAACTCTTGGCTTAAATGTAAACACTAGGAACCACATGAGGGTATAAATGATCTGGGAGGAATCTTTGTGTTTTGGAGGCAGGGTAATATAAGGGAAGCCGATCAACTTTCCCACATATTGGCTGTGTTTCAGTTCCCTGAACACAGACACCATCCAGAGACCTTTGAGTGGGTTCTCATTCAGAGATGTCAATTATCTATCACGAGGAAGAAATTCTCCCTCCCTCTCTCTCTTTTCCCACACAAATAATACAAGTGTGTTTCTTTAATATTAGCTATATTTTCAGACAAGTTTTTCAAGTTATAAAAGATGTTCAAAATTAGAAATTTTGGAAATATACAAAAGTTACAAGAAAAAATTAAATTCATCTATGATTTAAGAGATCTAGAGATAATCACTATTAGCATTTTATTTCTTTCCGTTCTTTTTCCCCCCAGGCGTTGTGTATATGTTAGATTTTAATCATATTTAACAAAACTAGAGTCCTACTATGCACAGAATTTTGTATTCTTTTATTCATTTAACATTATTTTGTAGACTTTCCCCCACAAAGTGCAGTATTTATGGCTGCATATATTGTTCCATAGTATGGGTGTACATAACTGATTAAACAATTTTCTATACTTTTAGTCATTATGATTTTTTTTTCAGTTTTTCATCCTGATGAGCATCCTCATAGTAGTACTTTTATGTGTATTTCTTTAGAAGAAATTTTGAGAAGTAGAATTGCTAAAATAAAGGTAAGCATATTTTTAAGGAATTTATCTATGTGACCAAGTTGCTTCTCAGAAAAGTTGTACTAATTTTTCATTCCTGCCAGAATTAAATGAGAGTTCTCATTTTAGTCCCACCTGCCAACCTTGGGTATTATATTTTTGAATTTCCCCAATTTGGTAGGTGAAAATAATCATGCCTTTTAAAAAAATATTTAAGAAAAAAATCCCATTTGATTCACTGTATCTTTTCATACTTAAATATCATAAATTATAGGCATGCAAATGTTTCATCTCTAAATGCTTCATTCTGTCTCTCTAAAAGAAGTACATTTTCCTAATGTATCCATATAACATTATAAAAGTTAGCATTTATGTCTTAACAGACTCTAATGCCTGGTGCCTCTTAAAATCCTGTCTCCACTTGTTACTCAGGTAACTTTTACAGCAGATCTGTCTAAAATAAGATTCAGTCTAATATCACAAGTTTCATTTAGATGTTATATATTTTTTTATTTAATATGATTTTTAATTTTTGTGAAATTGGACATTGGTCATATTATTCACTGTTGATTTTGAAGAGGTAAATTTTCTGAGCGAATAATGTGCTGTCCTTAATTTTAAACGTCCAAAATTTGAAAGATACAGGGAACGACTAAAAGGAAAATAAACCCCTCTTAAAATTTTACCATGCAGAAATCACCACTGTTAATATCTTGAGATGTATCTTATATTTTTCCATATATATGTGTACATATTAACTGCTATACATTTTATAAGTAAACTACTTTTGTCATATATATATAGTGAGCAGTTTTCCATGGAGCTGGATTTTCATTATTTTTAAAGGCCACACAGTAGTATTTAATTGTATGGAGATACCATAATTTATTTGACAATCTGCTTGCTACTTTTGGACAGATTTTTAAAAAATAATTTATTTTGTACTGGCCCCTGTATTGTTCTCTTTTACTGGTTCCAACAGGTTTTACTTGTCTTGGATTTTCCACAGTGACAATCATATAATTAAAAATAATGATAATTTTATTTCCTCCATTCCAATATTCCTGCTTGATTACAATGGCTAGAACTTATAGAACAGTGTTAAACAATAGTGGGGATCCTTGAGGGACTTCTCTGGTGGCCCAGTGACTGAGATTTCAGCCTCTTCCTTCAGCGACTGAAGAGTTCACGTGCCACAACTAAAGATCCTGCATGCAGCAACCAAGACCCGGTGCAGACAGAGAAGTGAATAAACAGTTTTAAGAAGTAGTGGGCATCCTTGACATTGAGCTTCATGGAAATGCTTTGGGAGTAGGATATTGGTTTAAGTCAGATACATCGACCTTCATGGAAATGCTTTGGGAGTAGGATATTGGTTTAAGTCAGGTACTTGATATAGTCTTTATCAAGTTTTAGAAGTATCTTTTGCATGTATACTTTAATTAACATGTTTTTAGTCAAAGATGAATGCTGAATTTTATCAAGTGAATTTTTAATGTCTATGGAGATGCTCATCTTTTTTTCCTTTAATCCATTGCTGTGTTATTGTCATGGATTTGCTAACAATAAGTCATGTTACAAACCCAAAACATCTGAATTAATCATTGTGTGTTATTTCTTCAGCACAGAGCAAGATTAAATAGGGTTTCTCATATCTGATCTTTTCCCTGCTACCAAATAGTTGGAGTGTATCTTTTTTATTTGTATTTTATAATAATTACTCTTAATTTTATAATATACATACTTAAACTTATATATTTTTCTAACAGAATATTGAGTTACTTGGTATATATAGCTGCTTCTTAGTCAGGCAAGGATTGTAACATGCTTTTGGTCCACTTTCTCCCTCTCCCTCCGCCATCCACTAACCCCTTGTTAACACTGGCAATTTAAATTTCAGATTGTTAGTGAAATGTCCTTCAATCTGTATTAGGACTTAGCAATACACTTTGTACTTTCTTTTCAAAGTGCTCCTTTTTGATTCCCAATTTATTCGAGTCAGTTTCTTTTTTCAGAGCATGGAGTCTATCCTTTAGTAATATGGTGGGTCTGTTTTCCACAATTTTTTAGCATTTCTTTCGTATATTTAATCTCTTTGGCTTCTTGGACTGTATTTTGGGAAAATGCCTCTCCTTGGTCTTCTCTCTCACTCCTTCTTACATTAGCAGTGCTACTCTGCAGTTCAACTCATCCGGTAAGTCTTCCATTTCAGTTATTAAGTTTTTAATGTTCATGATTCCTACTCCATTCTTTTTTAGAGTTTTCTCTCTCTGAGGATACCTGTCTGTTACAGATGCCTGTTTTTCTCTTTTATCTCTGTCTCCTTGGGTGTTAATGTCTCTCATAGTTTGTGTTTGGTTCCTTTCTGTCACAGTGTTTACTTGTGGAAGTGTCATGCTTCTTGTTTGTGCAACCCAAATTGTGAGTGATAGTTAGATAATAGTCCCTCAGTCCGACTCTTTGTGACCCCACTCTTTGTGACCCCATGGACTGTAGCCTTCCAGGCTCCTCTGACCATGGGATTCTCCAGGCAAGGAAAGGTAGCCATTCTTTTCTCCAGGGGATCTTCCTGACTCAGGGGTTGAACCTGGGTCTCCTGCATCGCAGGCGGATTCTTTACCATCTGAGCCACCAGGGATGCTTATGTGTAACTGCTTGTTGATCTGTTTTCACAGCCTGCTTGTTGGAGGGGTGGACCAAGCTAGTCTGTATTAATTTTATTTTGCTGCTGTAAGAAATTACCACAAGTTTAGTAGCTTAAAAAGCACACTTTATCATTTTACAGTTCTGTAGGCTAGCAGTCCAACGTTGGTCTTGTTGGGTTTAAGTTAAGGTGTTGGCAAGTCTGCATTGCTTCTGGAGGCTCTGGGGGAGAATCCACTTACTTGCCTTTTGAGCTTCTAGAGGCTGCCTGCATACTTTGGCTCGTGGCCCCCTTCCTCAAGGAAGGTCATGTCCTTCTCATATCACATCACTCTGACCTCTTCTGCCTCCGTCTTCCACTTCTAAAGATACTTGTGATTGCATTGGGCCCACTCGTGTAAATTTTAAGATCTACTGATTAGCAACCTTAATGCTACCTGCAGCTTTAAATCCCCCTTTCCATGTAACAGCATATTTACAAATCCTGGTATTAGGAAGTAGACATCTCTGGAAGGCTGGTATTGTCTGTCATAGTTCGATCTGCTTGTGGATTTCAGAGACTTCTCTTGGTTTCAGTTCCCCTAAACACTTCCCTTTCTGATTTTATATCTGTGTGTATTTCATCGTTTTGGGGATTTAGGGCAAGAGATGGTGGCTAGAGCAAGTGCCCATCACCCTGTTGACTCTCACCATTTTTAACGTTTATAGTTGAAAATGTGGTTTTCTTGATCCAGAGAATATTTAGAACATTTTAAAAAGTGACTTAAAAGTTTATTTTGTAGACAGAACTATGACTGTACTGATGGGCAGTTGGGAAATGCTGTGTTGAAGGAGCAGGGAGGGACTTTTCACTGCTGTGTGCCAGTTTGTAATGAAATTTCCCCAACCAAGAAGAGTTTTTACTCTTCCAAAGTATGACTTATTGAAACTACTCATCTCTTAACTATTTTGCAATGTCCAGTATACCCTCCAGTAATGAACAGTAGGTCTTTCTGTTAATAAAACTGAACGACAAGTGGTCAAAATCTGTTCTCAGTTATACTAGCTACACAGGATCCTACTTAAGAAATGTGGTTGCCTGCTCTGGTCCCCTGGGGCCTCCTAGATGCTTTTTGTGTGGAGATCAGACCCTAAATGGGATTGAGGAAGCTTTGCAGTTCTAGCCCTTTGTCCTGGTAGCAAATATTGAGTCCATGGGGTCATACATCTGCCTCTTCTCAACCAGGTCATCTTTTCTCATTCACTCTGCATCGTTGTCATGAGAGGCAGTGTCTGTCATCCACTGTAGTAGGGTGAGACTTTCTGGGCTCTGGGAAGACTGTTCTCTTTTATATGCACCCACTTTATTCTGACTTGCCTTCTGATTCCTTCAATATACTTTTTAATATTTCTCTATCATCTCCTGTTTTATCAGCATGTCAACTGTAGGAATTTGATGATCCCAGATTATCAAGTGCCAAATCCTGCCTCTCTGAATTTGGTGCTTCTGGTCTAATGTGAGTTGGAAAAACCCATACCTATTTGTATGGGAATTATATCTGAAAATAAGATCCTATAACTAAAAACATGTTCCTGTGAATGGAAACAGCAGAGTGTGTGTGTTATATCAGCTGCCCCTTGTGGGTCTGTGAAGGCACTGCTAACCTCTGCCTGTAGGTGGTTCCAGGCAGCTGTGGTGTGGGCATTCTAGTGTAGCTGTAGGACTGCTCTGTGGCCATCACAACTGCCACCACTGCTCTCAGGATGCTGCTGTGGGAGATAGGTGGCTGTGGGGCCTGGTCTGTCCTGGCCAACTCTTGTTCCCTGTGGGTGCCCAGAGGTGTTTTTCTATGCAGATCAGAGCTGGAGTGGCACAGACTCATGAGTGTGTCTGAATTGCTAGGATTGGCTTCTTGCTTGACCTTTGGCCTAACTTTAGTTACCCCTCTGTCTCAGTCACAGTCAGGGGGTCTGTGGGCTGGTGTGTCTGCCTCCGCCCCTCAGCTAGTCATCAATGCCAGGTTGGCCTGTATTAACTGTATCTTCTCAAATGGCTCCACACAGCATAGCATTATCTCTGCCAGGCCAGCTACAGCTGGTTTTGGTGAAGTCCAGTTCATGGAGTTAGTGTTAGTAGTTCTTTCTTGTAACATAAATGTGGCCTCATTCTTATCTTCATCTGTTGTTGTTCAGTCACTAAGTCATGTCTGACTCTTGGGGATGTCATAGACTTCAGTATACCAGGCTCTTCTGTCCTCCACTATCTCTTGGAATTTGTTCAAATTCACATCCCTTGAGTTGGTGATGCTATCTAACCATCTCATCCTTTGTCACCCCCTTCTCTTCTTGCCTTCAATCTTTCCCAGCATGAGGGTCTTTTCCAGTGAGTCAGCTCTTTGCATCAGGTGGTCAAAGTATTGGAGCTTCAGCTTCAGCATAAATTGTTCCAATGACTATTCAGGGTTGATTTCCTTTATGATTGACTGGTTTGATCTCCTTAAAGTCCAAGGGACTTTCAAGAGTCTTCTCCACCACCACAATTAGAAAGCATCAATTCTTCAGCGCTCAGTCTTCTTTATGGTCCAACTCTGATTTCTCACATTTTCATCTACCCTTATAAAAGGATTCACCCCCAGTCATATGCCATAGACATTTAGGGGTCAAGCTGCTGGTGGATGGGCCTTCCAATCAGGCCTCAGGGACTTGTCAACCACCTTCCTCCCCATCCTTTTCATTTCATATTGCTTTAGCCAAATTGAGTTGAGCATCTGAAGATCTAGCCCACTGTTGGCATGGATCTGTAACACTCACCTGGAGGACCTCTCAGGCTCATCTCAAAATTCAGATGCACAGACTCCAATAGGCCACACTTGCGTGCGTGCTGCATCGATTCAGTCATGTCCAACTCGTTGTGACCTTATGGACTGTAACCCTTCAGGCTTCTCTGTCCATGGGATTTTCTAGGCAAGAATACTGGAATGGGTTGCCATTTCCTTCTCCAGGGCATCTACCACACCCAGGGATGCAACCTGTATCTCTTACATCTCCTGCATTGGCAGGTGGGTTCTTAACCAGTAGTGCCTCCTGGGAAGCCCAGGCCACACTTGGTCCCACTTTACTAAGAAAGATACAGGAGAGGAAACAGAGCTCAGGTTTCCTACGTGGTATTTATAGTTCATACACAGTTTTTTCAGCCTGGATGCTATTTATTGTTCAGTGGTCATATTTTTTAAATTACTTGCATTGGCCTTGCTGGGTCTTTGTTGTGCCACATCAGTTGTGCTTTGTGGGATGTTAGTTCCATGACCAGGGATTGAACCTGTGCCCCCTGCATTGGGAGTATAGGGTTTTATACACTGGACCACCAGGGGAGTCCCTTAAATAGTCATCTTTACCAGAAGTGCTTTTTTCTGAGAACCCAGCTGACATTCCCCATGTTTCAGGTTTTCAGAAAAAAGACCAGATTAGTCCATGAATAAGGAGAGAAATGGATTTGTTAACCCTTCACCCATGGTGGGTGGTATCTCTGGTTACAGCAGATGGCTGAAGCGGTACCAAATTGAATACTGATGTAGACTCAAGAATATCTGTAGTTTCTGAAAAAAAAAAAAAAAAAGAATGTCTGTAGTTTCTGGCAGTAGCTCCTTGTTTACCCTTTTGAATAATTTTAGATGATTAAACTGACCAGTAAAACATTTTGAGGGGATAAGAGGACTGTCCTTTGAAAGAGAAATAAAGTATTCTGAGTCCAGTGAAAAGAGACCATGGTCATGTAGTTAACTTTTAAGACAATTGATTTAAAGTCTTTGTCAAGCAAATCAGTGCGTATGCTTCTTCGGGGACAGTTTCTATTGACTTCTCTTCTTCTCTCTCTTTTTTTTTTAAATTACTGGACTTTATTTTTTAGAGCAGTTTTTGATTTATAGAAAATCTGAGTAAATAGGTTAGAGAATTCCCAAATATCCCTTTTTTCACTCGACACAATTTTCCCTATTATAACATTTTTCATTAGTGGTCTATTTATTATAATTGATGAACTGATATTGATATATTATTAACATCTATAACCTAGATAGCATATTAAAAAGCAGAGACATTACTTTGTCAACAAAGGTCCGTCTAGTCAAGGCTATGGTTTTTCTGGTGGTCATGTTTGGATGTGAGAGTTGGACTGTGAAGAAAGCTGAGCGCCGAAGAATCGATGCTTTTGAACTGTGGTGTTGGAGAAGACTCTTGAGAGTCCCTTGGACTGCAAGGAGATCCAACCAGTCCATCCCAAAGGAGATCAGTCCTGGTTGTTCATTGGAAGGACTGATGCTAAAGCTGAAACTCCAATACTCTGGCCACCTCATGTGAAGAGTTGACTCATTGGAAAAGACTCTGATGCTGGGAGGGATTGGGGGCAGGAGGAGAAGGGGACGACAGAGGATGAGATGGCTGGATGGCATGACTGACTTGATGGACGTGAGTCTGAGTGAACTCCGGGAGTTGGTGCTGGACAGGGAGGCCTGGCGTGCTGCGATTCATGGGGACGCAAAGAGTCGGACATGATTGAGCGACTGAACTGAACTGATACTTTACATTTGAGCATTACTTTACTAACGTGAGATGAGTGCAATTGTGCGGTAGTTTGAGCATTCTTTGGCATTGCCTTTCTTTGGGATTGGAATGAAAACTGACCTTTTCCAGTCCTGTGGCCACTGCTGAGTTTTCCAAATTTGCTGGCATATTGAGTGCAGCATTTTCATAGCATCATCTTTCAGGATTTGAAAGAGCTCAACTGGAATTCCATCACCTCCACTTTGTCCGTAGTGATGCTTTTTAAGGCCCATTTGACTTCACATTCCAGGATGTCTGGCTCTAGGTGAATGATCACACCATCGTGATTATCTTGGTCATGAAGATCTTTTTGTACAGTTCTTCTGTGTATTCTTGTCACCTCTTCTTAATATCTTCTGCTTCTGTTAGGTCCATACCATTTCTGTCCTTTATTGAGCCCATCTTTGTGTGAAATGTTCCCTTGGTATCTCTAATTTTCCTGAAGAGATCTCTAGTCCTTCCCATTATGTTGTTTTCCTCTATTTCTTTGCATTGATCCCTGAGGAAGGCTTTCTTATCTCTCTCCTTGCTATCCTTTGGAACTCTGCATTCAAACTGGAATATTTTTCTTCTTCTCCTTTGCTTTTCGCTTCTCTTCTTTTCACAGCTATTTGTAAGGCCTCCTCAGACAGCCATTTTGCTTTTTTGCATTTCTTTTCCATGGGGATTGTCTTGATCCCTGTCTCCTGTACAATGTCACAAACCTCCATCCATAGTTCATCAGGCACTCTGTCTATCAGATCTAGTCCCGTAAATCTATTTCTCACTTCCACTGTATAATCATAAGGGATTTGATTTAGGTCATACCTGAATGGTCTAGTGGTTTTCCCAACGCTGGGCTGGAAGAAGCACAAGCTGGAATCAAGATTTCCAGGAGAAATATCAATAACCTCAAATATGCAGATGACACCACCCTTATGGCAGAAAGTGAAGAGGAACTAAAAAGCCTCTTGATGAAAGTGAAAGAGGAGAGTGAAAAAGTTGGCTTAAAGCTGAACATTCAGAAAACTAAGATCATGGCATCCGGTCCCATCACTTCATGAGAAGTAGATGGGGAAACAGTGGAAACAGTGTCAGACTATTTTTTGGGCTCCAAAATCACTGCAGATGGTGACTGCAGCCATGAAATTAAAAGACGCTTACTCCTTGGAAGGAAAGTTATGACCAACCTAGATAGCATATTAAAAAGCAGAGACATTACTTTGCCAACAAAGGTCTGTCTAGTCAAGGCTATGGTTTTTCTGGTGGTCATGTATGGGTGTGAGAGTTGGACTGTGAAGAAAGCTGAGCACTTAAGAATTGATGCTTTTGAACTGTGGTGTTGGAGAAGACTCTTGAGAGTCCCTTGGACTGCAAGGAGATCCAACCAGTCCATCCCAAAGGAGATCAGTTCTGGGTGTTCACTGGAAGGACTGATGCTGAAGCTGAAACTCCAGTACTTTGGCCACCTCATGCGAAGAGTTGACTCATTGGAAAAGAACCTGATGCTGGGGGGGATTGGGGACAGGAGAAGAAGGGGACGACAGTGGATGAGATGGCCGGATGGCATCACCAACTCGACGCATGTGAGTTTGGGTAAACTCCGGGAGTTGGTGATGGACAGGGAGGCCTGGTGTGCTGTGATTCATGGGGTCACAAAGAGTCGGACACAACTGAGTGACTGAACTGAACTGAACTGATACTTTAGGATTCATTCTTTGTGTTGCATTGTCCTATGGGTTTTGACAAATGCATAAGATCATATATCCACCATTATAATATCACATGGACGTAGTTTCAGTGCCCTAAAAATCCTATGTGCTCTGCCTATTCATCGCTCCCTCTAACTCTTGTCAACCACTGATCCTTAATGCCTCTTTTGTTTTGCCTTTTCCAGAACATCAGAGAGTTGGAATGATACAGTTGGTAGCCTTTTCTGATTGACTTCTTCACTTAGCAATCTGAATTTTGGTTCCTCCATGGCTCAACAGGTTATTTCTCTTTGCTGCTGAATAACAATCCATTGGATGGATGTACCACAGCTTGTTTACTGTTTTTACTTGTTGAAGGACATCTTGTTGCTTTCAGTTTGGGGGCAGTTATGAATAAAGCTGTCAACATCCATCTGCAGGATTTTGTGTGGACATAGATTTTTCAGTTCATTTGGGTTAATACCAAGGAGTGTGATTGCTGGATCATATGGTGAGGCCCTGTTTAGCTTTAAGTAAAAAAACTGTCAGACTGTCTCCCAAAGTATCTGTGCCTTTTAAAATTTCAACAGTTAATGAAAGTCCCTGTTGCTCCATATCCGCACCAACATTTAGTGCTGTTTCAGGATTGTTTGGCCATTCTAATAGGTATGTAGTAGTTCCTCATTGGAGAAGGCAATGGCACCCACTCCAGTACTCTTGCCTGGAAAATCCCATGGGCGGAGGAGCCTGGTAGGCTGCAGTCCATGGGGTCTCTAAGAGTCGGACATGACTGAGTGACTTCCTTTCACTTTTCACTTTCGTGCATTGGAGAAGGAAATGGCAACCCACTCCAGTGTTCTTGCCTGGAGAATCCCAGGGATGGGGGAGCCTGGTGGGCTGCGGTCTATGGGGTTGCACAGAGTCGGACACTACTGAAGCGACTTAGCAGCAGCAGCAGCGGCAGTTCCTCATTGCTGTTTTAATTTTCAGTTCCCTGATGATATATGGTGTTGAGTATCTTTTCATGTCCTTATTTGCCATATGTATATCTTCTCAGGTGAAATGTCTTTTGCCCATTTTTAAATTGCATTGTTTATATTTTGTTGAGTTTTTCTTCATTTATTTTGGATACAAGTTCTTTATCAGATGTGTGTTTTACAAATATTTTCTCCCGGTCTATGGCTTGTCTTTTCACGTTCTTAATAGTGTCCTTTGCAAAGCAGAAAAATTTAATTTTAATGAAGTCCAATTTAACATTTTTTTCTTTCATGGATTGTGCTTTTGATGTTGTGTCTAAAAGTCATTGCCAAATTCATGGTCACCTAGATTTTACCCTATATTATCTGATAGAAATTTTATAGTTTTGTATTTTACACTTAGCTCTATCATCTATCTTGAGCTAGAGCATCATTTTTTTTTCTTTTTTGCATGTAGAATGTCTAGTGGTTCCATTACTGTTTGCTAAAGAGACTTTTATCAGTACCACACTGTCTTGATATCTATAGCTTTATGTAAGACTTGAAGTTGGGTAGTGTCAGTTCTCTAAGTTTGTTCTTTTAATTTTTTTCCCTGTGAATGGACAGTGCTTTCTTTTTTGTCCACATGCCTCAAGCTTGTTTTCTTCAACCAGACAGTTTGAATATTATAATGTGGTAACTCTGGAAATACTAGAATGTGGTAAGTCAGATTTTCCTCTTTCCCAGGGTTTGTTGTTGCTGCTTGCTGCGGGGTGTATTTGTTTGTTTAATAATTTTTTTCCTTGGAGTATAGTTGCTTTACAGTGTTGTATTGGTTTCTGCTGTACAGCAAAGTGAATCAGCTGTATGTATTTATATGCCCCCTCTTTTTTGGAGTTTTTTTTTTACATTTTTATTTATTTATTTTTGGCTCTGCTGGATCTTATTGCTGCACATGGGCTCTCTAGTTGTGGCATCTTATTGTGGAAGTTTCTCTTGTTGAGGAGCACAGGCTCTAGGGTGCACTGGCTTAGTGGCACTTGGGCTCAGTAGTTGTGGCACACCGGCTTAGTTGCCTCGAGGCATGTGGGACCTTCCCAGACCAAGGATCCAACTCCTGTCCCCTGCATTAGCAGGTGGATTCTTAACCACTGGATCACCAGGGAAGAACCATGTTTAGTGATGTTTCTAAATTATTTTTGTAAAGACTGTTTTCCTTCTTGTGTGTGGCCATTGATTTCTCTGTTGCATTGGCTTAGTGGTCAGCTAGTGATTTGGCAGGGAGAAGGCAATGGCACCCCACTCCAGTACTCTTGCCTGGAAAATCCCACGGACGGAGGAGCCTGGTGGGCTGCAGTCCATGGGGTTGTGAAGAGTTGGACACGACTGAGCGACTTCCCTTTCACTTTTCACTTTCGTGCATTGGAGAAGGAAATGGCAACCCACTCCAGTGTTCTTGCCTGGAGAATCCCAGGGACGGGGGTGGGCCTGGTGGGCTTCTGTCTCTGGGGTCGCACAGAGTCGGACACGACTGAAGCGACTTAGCAGCAGCAGCAGCAGTGATTTGGCAGAGGTTTTCTTAAACATCTGGGGAAACAGAACAAAACAAAAACACCTAATCTTTGCATATTGGCTCTGTGTTGAAACACTTCTTCAGGGCTTGTCAGGCTGTTTATGACTCTGACTTAGCCTTTACTTCTTTCCCCTTGCACAGAGCCTAAAAGTCAACCAGAGGTGGAAGTTTAGGATTTTTTCAGGTCTTCTCTGAGTGTGCGTCCAGACCTGGGCATGAATGTGGCCTTCTTGATTGCTTGGTACATGGAGCTGTCCAAAGCCTTTTTTACTCCCCTGTATCTTCTTTCCTAGCTTCTTTCTTTCTGGTTTTGGTATATGTGCTGCCTGCCCCATCCCTTATCCCTGGCTCTAGGTGGCTGTGGGTAGTGTACATGCCTTTAAGGGTTTCCAAACACTGTCCAGGAGGCTGCTTCAGCCCTGAGAAAGTTCTGAGTTGGAGTAAACAAAGACAGGCTCCTGAGTGGAACATACAACCACAGTTCTTTGATAACAAGGTCTTCATTGCCTTTCCTGGCACCAGCAACTTGCATAACTGGAAAAAAATGGCACATTAAATTATGGGATCAGAAATGATCCTGATAGTAAGTGAAGAACTCATTGAGATTTCATGTTTAGTAAGCTGAGGATTGAGAGTAATCAGCCAATGTTTATGTATCTTAACATATATTATATTTCTAGAATTGGATGCACATCAGGATGTTCTGAAGAATAGCAGCAACCCTCCGGGAGATAGTCACTTCAATGCCATGATCAAAGACAAAGAATCTCCCATCAGAAGCTGTCATTTTGTTTACATTGTGGCCTTAGTATTTGGAACCATAATCCAGTTCTCTGATGAAAGTGAATTTGTGGTAGACATGTCAAAAACAAGCCTTATTCATGTTCCCAAAGACCTGCCACCAAAAACCAAAGTCTTAGACTTGTCTCAGAACAACATATCTGAGCTTCACCTGTCTGATATCAGCTTTCTCTCAGGGCTGAGAGTTCTGAGACTTTCCCATAATAGAATCCAGGGCCTTGATATTAGTATTTTCAAGTTCAACCATGATTTGGAATATTTGGATTTATCTCATAATCAGTTGCAGAAGATATCCTGCCATCCAATCACCACAACTCTCAAGCATTTAGACCTCTCATTCAATGACTTCGATGCCCTGCCCATCTGTAAGGAATTTGGCAACTTGACCCAACTGAATTTCTTAGGATTAAGTGCTACAAAGTTACAACAATTAGATTTACTACCCATTGCTCACTTGCACCTAAGTTGTATCCTTCTGGATTTGGAAGACTATATGAAAGAAGATAAGAAAGAAAGTCTTCAAATTCTGAATACAAAGAAACTTCACCTTGTTTTTCACCCAAATAGCTTTTTCTCTGTCCAAGTGAACATATCAGCGAATAGTTTAGGGTGCTTACAACTGACTAATATTAAATTGAATGATTACAATTGTCAAGTTTTACTTAAATTTTTATCAGGACTCACTGGAGGACCAACCTTACTAAATTTTACCCTCAACCACATGGAAACAACTTGGAAATGTTTGGTTAAAGTTTTTCAGTTCCTTTGGCCCAAACCTGTAGAATATCTCAATATTTACAATTTAACAATAGTTGAAAGCATTGATGAAGAAGTTTTTACTTATTATAAAACGACATTGAAGGCACTGAAAATAGAACATATTACAAACAAAGTTTTTATTTTTTCACAGACAGCATTATACACAGTGTTTTCTGAGATGAACATTCTGATGTTAACCATATCAGACACACGCTTTATACACATGCTTTGTCCTCAGGAACCAAGCACATTTAAGTTTTTGAACTTTACCCAGAATAGTTTCACAGATAGTGTCTTTCAAAATTGTGACACTTTAGCTAGATTGGAGACACTTATCTTACAAAAGAATGAATTAAAAGACCTTTTCAAAACAAGTCTCATGACTAAGGATATGCTTTCTTTGGAAACACTGGATGTTAGCTGGAATTCTTTGGAATATGACAGAAGTAATGGAAATTGCTCTTGGGTTGGGAGTATAGTGGTGTTAAATTTGTCTTCAAATGCACTCACTGACTCTGTTTTCAGATGTTTACCTCCTCGGATCAAGGTTCTTGATCTTCACAATAACAGAATAAGGAGCATCCCTAAAGATGTCACTGGTCTAGAAACTTTGCAAGAACTCAACCTTGCTTCCAATTCTTTAGCCCACCTTCCTGGATGTGGTATCTTTAGCAGCCTTTCCATACTGATCATTGACTATAATTCAGTTTCCAATCCATCAGCTGATTTCTTCCAGAGCTGCCAGAAGATTAGGTCCCTCAAAGCGGGGAACAATCCATTCCAATGTTCCTGTGAGCTAAGAGACTTTATCCAAAGTGTAGGCCAAGTATCCAGTGACGTGGTAGAGGGCTGGCCTGAGTCTTATAAGTGTGACTATCCGGAAAGCTACAAGGGAACCCCTCTAAAGGACTTCCAGGTATCTGAGCTATCCTGCAACACAGCTCTGCTGATCGTCACCATTGTGGTCCCTGGGCTGGTGCTGGCTGTTGCTGTGACTGTCCTCTGTATCTACCTGGATCTGCCCTGGTACCTCAGGATGGTGTGTCAGTGGACCCAGACCCGGCGCAGGGCCAGGAATGTACCCTTGGAAGAACTCCAAAGAACTCTCCAGTTCCATGCTTTTATTTCATACAGTGAACATGACTCTGCCTGGGTGAAGAATGAATTAATACCAAACCTAGAAAAAGAAGATATAAGAATTTGTCTCCATGAGAGAAACTTTGTTGCCGGCAAGAGCATTGTGGAAAATATCATCAACTGCATTGAGAAAAGTTACAAATCCATCTTCGTTTTGTCTCCCAACTTTGTCCAGAGCGAGTGGTGCCATTATGAACTCTACTTTGCCCACCACAATCTCTTCCATGAAGGATCTAATAACTTAATCCTGATCTTGCTGGAACCCATTCCACAGAACACCATTCCTGATAGATATCACAAGCTAAGAGCTCTCATGGCACAGAGAACTTATTTGGAATGGCCCAAGGAGAAGAGCAAGCATGGACTCTTTTGGGCTAATATTAGAGCTGCTTTTAATATTAAATTAAGACTAGTCACTGAAAATGATGATGTGAAAGGTTAAAAAAAATAAAACATCTGAAATCCAATTTAAGAAACCATCATTCACTTGGATTCTGATGGATACTGGTTTCAAGTTATTTCTGGATGCTGCCTCTATTATTTCCATGAATGCAGGGAAGACTACTGAAAACCATGTTTCAGCTGAACTGGAAACCAGGCTGGGGACCAAGCTAGTGCTCAGACTTGCTGATTACAGGTAACTCAGTCTCTCTGGTTTAACCATTCTGTTTCAAATTGAAACAGTCTCTGTCGAATGAATGCTCAGTCATTCAAGGACCTTTCCTCTCTCTCTCCTTTCCCGAGTGGATGTTGTGTGAGCAGGAGGCTATGAAACTTGCTGGCCACAAGGAAAAAGTCAGCCTCAGAACTGTATGCAGTGGTGCTTGGAGAGTACTGTGGATCTTCATCAGCCTTGGGGTCGGCTCTGTCATCCTGCTCTACTTTGGGAGAAAATAGACCAGATACAGAAATTAAAGACCCTTTTTTCTTCACATCTGAGTAATATTTTACAAAATGTTTGACCTTGCTATACAAATACAGAATTAATCAATGGCAACCTATGGCATTTTACACACACATATATATGGGGCTTCCCAGGTGCCTCAGTGGTTAACATTCTGCCTGCCAAACAGGATATGCAAGTTCAATCCCTGGGTTGGGAAAATCCCCTGGAGAAGGAAATGGCAACCCGCTCCAGTCTTATTAACCTGGAAAACCCCATGGATAGAGGAGCCTGGTGGGCTACAGTCCATGGGATCGCAGAGTCGGACGTGACTGAGTGAATAAACAACAACTATATATACTTGATCTTAGCCAAATAAACAACAACTATATATAAACAACAAATAAACAACAACTATATATACTTGATCTTAGCCAAAAGGCCGAGAAGCGATACAACAACAACTATATATAAATATATATATGTTATAGGCTGTTGAGGCCAAAGACATGATTCCTGCTTGCCAAGGAAATTCAGAGCCAAAATTATTTATAACTGATTATTGCATAGGAGTTTCTGGTTGTGTTAGAATTTTGGTGAATGCCTCAAAACTGCACAGAGGTGGTAAATATCACCACATTTTAAATAGATATTAGACATAGCCAGGTTCTGCTAAAAAATGGCAGAAAGAGGCCAGTAACTACCAACTCATGTTCCCCATCTTCAGAGGCTTGGATTCAAAAGGGTGATTAAAGAGTTGTTAAGTAGAGGTTCTAGACCTGTAGGGAGATGGCTTTGGATTTCTTCTTGACTTCCTGACGTCTGTCTTGACTAAGCCACCAATATCTCTTACCTGTATGACTACAGTAACCTAACTGGGTTCCCTGCTTTTTACTCTTGCCTCATACATTCTCCAAACAGCAATCAGAGGAATTGTTCTTAAAATAGAAATTATTTGAAGCCACCCCCCTGCTTAAAAAGTTCTAACGACCTCCCCTTGCAGTTATAATAAAAGTTGAGCCCCTTGTCAAGACCTGCCGTGAGGCTGGGGATGAGGAACGGGATGAAGGAGGGGAGGGGTGCTGCCTGACTCGTGACCATCATTGAGAGGAACGGTGTATGGGTCTGCTAGGACTGCCCTGCCACACACCACAGTCTGGGTGGCTGAGACAACAGTAATGTATTTCTCACAGTTCTGAAGTCCAGGAAAGGGAGAGATTGGCAGAGAGAATGGGATGGAGGGGTGTGACAGCATGGTTAAGAGACATGACTAGGATGACTGCAATATAAATGAAGGAGAATGCTTTGACACTCAGTCATGTCTGACTCTGCAACCCCATGAACTGCAACCTGCCAGGCTCCTCTGTCCATGGGGATTCTCTAGGCAGGAATACTGGAGTCTGTTGCCATGCTGTCTTCCAGCGGATCTTCCCAACCCTGGGATTTAACCCAGGTCTCCCACATTGCAGATGGATGAGAACATAGTAAAGAAAAAAGAAAAACCCACACACTGGGAAAAGCGGAAGTCCATTTCTTCTAGATTTCTGGAGATTGGTTTGATTAGAAGAGAATGAGAATAAATTATAGGTAGTGAAAGGGACTTCAAGGGATTTCTAAAGCCACAGGGACTTTCTGGGGATTTCTAGTTATAGTTAGTTTACAAGGCATCTCAACAGTCAAGTCTAAGTATGAAGCAGTTTTTGTGAGCAGATTTCTGACCTCTTCAGTCCTTTTCAGGTATTAACAATGCAATGTAGCTTAGCATTTTCAATCTCCAATTCCATTTAAGCTCATCTCCTTTCCCCATATCATAGGGTGCAGCTTCACATCACAAACAGATAGCTCAGTGCTGCTGACCCTCTCACTGCCTCCCCTGTATGCATGTGTGCCTGGGGAAAATGTGAGGATGGCGAGGAGGTGGGGTTTGTACTATCTGATTCAACTGCTTCAGGAAGTGCATGCCCCAGTTGTTGGCAACTCTCCTTAGAAGAGGGGGTAAATTACACTTCCTAGTCCCTTGTTTTGGACCCAAGTCATAGGAAAAGTTCTAGTCTATACCCTACACCATACTTTGTAGAACCAGCTGGTTTAATTAAGAAAAAGGAAAGTGAAAGTCACTCAGTTGTGTCTGACTCTTTGCAACCCAGGCCAGAGTACTGGAATTCCCCAGGCCAGAATACTGGAGTGGGTAGCTTTTCCCTTCTCCAGGGGATCTTCCCAACACAGGGATCTAACCCAGGTCTCCCACATTAAGAGATTATAAAACAGAATACTTGGTCCAATGCCATCTGAGGAATGTGTGTGTGTATGTGTGTAAACTGCACAAATTTACTGCCTAGCAATTTAGTTACCAGCATCAAGAGCTTAAAGCATGTTTATATAAATATTAAAAAGTCTGCATGTTTGCTACAAAAATGATAGTGATGTATTATATATCTATATGGTAAGATTATTATTGATTTGAATTTTTATCTTTATTTATTTGTATTTCCTGAGTTTTCTTCAGTAAACACGTTTCTTGGATAATGTAACATTAAAGTAACTAAAAAAATGACCTTTAAGAAGAATGTGCGTGCATGCTTAGTTGCTCCGTCGTGTCTGACTCTTGCGACCCCATGGACTTCAGCCTGCCAGGCTTCTCTGTCCATGGGATTTCCCAGGCAAGAATGCTGGAGTGGGTTGCCATTTTCTCCTTCAGGGGATCTTCCTGATCCAAGGATCAAATCCATGTCTCCTGCATTGACAGGCAGATTCTTTACCACTGAGCCACCTTGGAAGCCCTTGAGAAGAACACATACACATATATTTATCTGACCTTGTTATGAAGAACTCTTTTAACCTAAAAGCAAAATGTAGCAGTAGTCTGATGGAGCTGATTATAAAGACTTGTGAGAACCAGTGGTTAAATATTAAGGAATTTTGCAAGCAGGTCAGTTGGTAGTTAGAAATCAGGTATAGTGGAAATACTTGAACCATAGGTATTGGCAAGTGCTAAGAAATAATGAGGCTTTTTGTTTTTTGTAGCCTGGTTTACCCTAGGTTGTTGTTGCTTAGTTACCAAATCACACCCGACTCTTGCAGCCTTGTGGGCTGTAGCCTACCAGGCTCCTCTGTCCATGGGATTTCCCAGGCAAGAATACCGGAGTGGGTTGCTGTTTCCTTTTCCAGGGAATCTGCCTAACCCAGGGATTGAATTCATGTCTCCTGCTTGGCAGATGGATTCTTTACCACTGAGCCACCTGGGAAGTCAACCTGATTCACCAGCACACAACTAACTGAGAATAATAGCAAAGAGAAAGTCAACTTACTTGTTTATATAAAAAGGTACATATTTGTTGGTTTGAAAGATCATGAGATAAAAAGATAAAAAATGAGGGAAGATGTTTACAAAAAGTTTGACAGAGGGTGAGTGTCAGTAACATAAACGAGAACGTGTAATTAAGTAGAGAAACATAAACCTGATATAGACATATGCAGTGATGCGAACAAGTAATTCACAACAGTGACAGAAACTGTCAGTAAACATAAAAAGCCACCCAATGCATTTACTCACTCTTTCCAGGAATTTATCCTAAGATGACAATAAAATAGTTGGACCAAGACGGCGTACAAAGGTGCTTATCAACGTTTCATGAAGCCAAACACTCAGGTCGGTAGCTGGAGACAGATTGGCCTTGGTCTAAGATTTACTCAGGTGGCAACTTAAAAAAAAATTGCTGGAAAATTTTAACCAGTTAAGGGGGAATTAATTCAATGCCAGATGTCTAATTGATGCCATTTTTCATTCCCAGCCAGCTTCATGGGGCACAATTTGAACTCTAGGGTCAGATGGGAGAGAGGAATTTTGCTTTCTGTTGAGAAAATATGGAGGGAGGGATGGAAGGAATGGAACACAGCTGTGAGTACAGCTGACCCTTGAACAAGATAAGTTTGAACTGCACTGGTCCACTTACAGATTTTTTTCAAAAAAAAAAAAAAGTACTATAGCACCACACTATTTGCAGTTGATTGAATCCAAGGATGAGGAACTGCAGTTACAAAGGGCCAACTGTAAAGTTATAACCAGATTAGGCGCTCTAAAACCTGTTTTGTTCAGGGTCAACTGTATTGACTCTGCTGGGAGAGGCATCCCTCAAACTAGTTTTCTTCCTTGCTGAGTGAGGGACCATACTCTGCAGATTTCTCTGGTGGGAATCCACCTGCCAATGCAAGAGACATGCGTTTGATCCCTGGTGTGGGAAGATTCCACGTGCCACGGAGCAACTAACTCGCCCATCACAACTACTGAGCCTGTGTTCTAGATCCCGTGCTCCACAAGAGAAAGCACCGCAAAGCATACCACGCAAAGAGTAGCCTCTGCTGGCTGCAACTCAAGAAAGCCCGCTTGCAGCAATGAAGACCAAGAGCAGCCAAAAATAAAAATAAATTAAAAAAAATAATACAGAAAAAGAAACCATACTTTCTACCTCTTCCTGAAAAAAGTACTCACAAACTAGAAATGGATGGGAAATTCCACAATCTGATAAGGAATGATACAAATGAACTTGCAAAACAGAAAGAGACTCACAGACTTAGAAAATTAACTCATGGTTGCCAGGGCTGGGTTGAGGGGCGGGGCTGTGGTGGAGGGCAGGGGGAAGGAATATTTAAGGAATTTGGGAAGGTCATGTACACACTGCTATATTTAAATGGATAACCAACAAAAACCTATTGTATAGCACATGGAACTCTGCTCAATGTTATGTGCCAGCCTGAATGCAAGGCGGGTTTGGGGGAGAATGGATACATGTATGTGTATGGCTGAGTCCCTTCACTGGTCACCAGAAACTATTACCACACTGTTTGTGGGCTGTACCCTAATACAAAGTGGTTTTGATGTTTAAAAAAATAAAAGCATAGATGGAAAACTCATCGTTAACCTCATACTTAATGGTTCTCGAAACTCTTCCCTACTATTCGGAACCTGCTCTCAATAGGTTCAGAACCTCGGCATCAGACCTCTCTTATCACTTCTGTTCCACATTGTACTGGGAGTGCTAGCCAAGGCAGTTAGACAAAAGTCAAAGTGAAAGTCACTCAGTCGTGTCCGATTCTTTGTGACCCTATGGACTGTAGCCCACCAGGCTCCTCAGTCCATGGAATTCACCAAGCAACAATACTGGAGTGGGTAGCCATGCCCTTCTCCAGGGGAATCTTCCTAACCCAGGGATCAAACCCAGGTCTCCCACATTGCAGGTGGATTCTTTACCATCTGAGCCACCAGGGAATCCCATTAGACAAGAAGGTGTTATAAAAAGTATCCATCTTGGAAAGGAAGAAGATGACATTCTGCAAGTGACATCATCTTATTTATAGAAAATACTACTTAGGAATCCGCTGGAAAACTAGTAGAACTAAAAAACAAGTTCAGCAAGGTTGCAAAGAAGATATACAAACAGCTAATTTACACATGAAAAGATGTTCAACATCATTAGTTATCAAGGAAATGCAAATTAAAACCATAATGAGATACCAATTCATTCATAAGAAGACTATAGTAAAAGTCAGAAGTGCTCAAGTGTTAGCAAGAATGTGGAGAAATTGGAGCTCTTATACACTGTTGGTGGAAAGATAAATGATGCAGCTAGCCTGGAACTCCTCAAAAGGCTAATCATATTTATATACGAGGTAGAATTTCACGCTTAAATATCTAAATATATACCCAAGAAAGAATGTCTCCCCAAAACTTGTACATGAATTTTTATATATTCGTAACAGCCATAAGTGTAAACAACACAAATACCCATTCGCTGATGAATGGATAAATAAAATGTGGTATACCCATACAATGAAAAGTTATTTAGCAACAAAAAAATGAAACTTGATACATGCTGCAACATGGACAAATCTTGAAAACATTAAGCTACGTGGAAAAAAGCACAAATAACCACATTTTACATGATTCCATTTATATGAAATACTCAGGCAAATCTATAGAGATCATTAGTACAATCCATAGTGGTTGTCTAGGTCTGAGGCAAATGGGGCATTGGAAAGTGACAGCTAAGGGGTGTGGCTCTTTGTAGGGTGTTGAAAAAGTTTGGTTGTGGTAATGGTCGCACAGTTCTATGGCTTTACCTTAGGTCATTGAATTGTTCACTTCAAATGGATGAAATTTTTATGCTATATGAATTATATCTTAATAAAGTTTTTGTTAAAAAAAACAACAGTACAGGTCACATCTAATTGGCAATGTTTACATTGCCATGGATCCAAAAAGAAACACCTGGGTATGGAATTAAGAGTGGGCAAAAACTGCTGTTGAGAGAAGCAAAGAGGTGCCTAGAGTCTCAGATACAAAACCTCTATGTTGAGTTAGCTCTTTGAGTTGCTGTTGACTCGACGTAGGCTTGTACTTATTTGCACGGTTATGATAAATCCACCTAGACTCAAGCCATCCAGTATGGAAGCCACTAGCCACATGTGACCATGGAACACCTGAAATATAGGTAGTCCAGATGAGATGTGCTGTAAATTTAGAATACACACTGAATTTTTTAAAATTAGTTGATTAACTAGTTTGGCTGTATCAAGTCTTAGTCGAGGCGTGTGGGATCTAGTTCTCTGACCAGGGATCGAACCCAGGCCCTCTGCATTAAGAGCATTGAGTCTTACCCACTGGACCACCAGGGAAGTCCCATACACACTGGATTTTGAAAACTTGAAATGAAAAATATATATATTAATAATGTTTTATATTGTGGCATTTTAAATGATATTTTTTATATTTGGGGTTAAATAAAATATTTTTAAAATTTAAAAGAGGTATATTCTTTGAGAATTAAAGTTATTCCTTAGAAGAGGTGGATATTTCAATGCCTGGGTGTACATGCTTACAAGTGTGCTTGTCCACTGCTAACTGGTGCAGTGGTAAAGAATCCACCTACCAGTACAGGAGACGCAAGAGACTTGGGTTCAATCTCTGGATGGGGAAGATCCCCTGAAGAAGGGAATGGCAGCCCACTCCAATATTCTTGCCTGGGAAATCCCATGGACAAAGGAGCCTGGCTGGCTACAGTCCACGTGCTGCAGAGTCAAACACGACTGAGCACTAGCATGAGTACAAACCTACTGGATAATAGGGAAATAAAAAGAGGCGAGTGACCAACTCAGAGTGGGGATGAGCTTGAAGGGAAACACAGGACTTTCTGAGTGCTAAAGTGCCCTGCTGACCTCTCTCCTGGGTATCACTTTCTACATCTAGTTCACAATGTCAAATGTCTTTCAGTTCAGTTCAGTTCAGTCGCTCAGTCATGTCCGACTCTTTGCGATGCCATGAATCGCAGCACACCAGGCCTCCCTGTCCATCACCAACTCCTGGAGTTCACCCAGACTCACGTCCATCGAGTCAGTGATGCCATCCAGCCATCTCATCCTCTGTTATCCCCTTCTCCTCCTGCCCCCAATCCCTCCCAGCATCAGAGTCTTTTCCAATGAGTCAACCCTTCACATGAGGTGGCCAAAGTACTGGAGTTTCAGCTTCAGCATCATTCCTTCCAAAGAAATCCCAGGGCTGATCTCCTTCAGAATGGACTGATTGTATCTTGGGGAGCCAGAAACTGAATTGTTAATCAAAGAGCACGCCTATCTCCAGTTATAGGTCTGGGAGAAGTAATGGTAAGAGTGGAGGGAGAAGGAGGTTCATTCCTTCAGTCACAGAAATATATTTATAGGTACACCTCCCTTCTTGAACAAATTGTGAGGGGACAGGAGGAAACCGAGAGAGAGAGAGAATAGTACAAGTTAAAAAGCACCTCGAGGTTCTCAGTTTAGGGAAGCTGGCCTTGTTCCCTGTGGTAGAAAAGCTGATTCCAGCAAGAATTGCAACCAGCTTGCAACCTCAAGATGTTGAGGACATCTGGTAGCACCAAGCTGAGCACAAGTTCAGAGGAAGAAAGCTAGGGTGTCCCAGCTCTATTTGCCCACTTGTTATTTTGTTACTGTTGTTGTTTTAAAAGACCAGAGTGGAGCTATCAGGTTGGATTCCTTGAGCATGCCAACAACAAGGAACCACATAAAGCTTTATTGGAGAAAAGAGATTGTTAGCTAGCCTATTTTCCACATAGAGATTTTAAAAATCAATTTTTGAAGAGAGCTTGAAAATTTGAGCACCAGATTTTCTCTGCAACCCAATCTGTCAGAAAAGACATGATTAGCATCCATTCTGTAAAAGCCCATGAGAGATTTTTTCCCCTTATGAATTTTAACAAAGCTTTGACCTTGACCGCTGCTTCTTTCCACCTTCAGTCACTTTTAATAGTGGCCTGATTGAAGGGTTAGAAGTAAAACACCCGAAACACCTCTACCCCCACGTCCGTCAGCATGGTGGTGATAAGCATTTTGAATGCAGCAAATAAGGCATCACCGACTCGATGGACGTGAGTTTGAGTAAACTCCAGGAGTTGGTGATGAACAGGGAGGCCTGGCGTCCTGCAGTCCTTGGGGTCGCAGAGTCGGACATGATTGAGCGACTGAACTGAACTGAATAAATCATCTGTGGATTATTAATACCGCCTCCTTCACTTTGTTAGTGTAGACACTAGTGAACTGATTGCAGGGAAGGGGGGCCACAGAGAGGTGATTCTATCTAATTGCTGGTCTGTGGATTCACAGACCATTTCTACACATGAATACGAGAAAATAGGTTTACACTGACTGTGTCATGTAATTTCAGTGGGATTCAGTAGGTGGCGTAGAAGAGCTTCCCCAGTCCACCCACAAACACCAAACCAGCGAAATAAAATGTTTGAGGAAGTATTGGATTTTTCTACAAACTGCCAACAGGACAGAGGAACAAGCCAACTTGGTAAGCAACATCTTTTTAAATTATGTAAAATAAAATAAATGGTGTAACTAGTTATTAGACCCCAAATCTCAGACATGTTTATGATTAAGTCCTGGGTGTTTTTCTAAGTGCGTTATTTCTGATATGTACTTACTGTGACTTGAGCTAGCATTTATTTATCAGTTGCTTGTTCTGAGTCAGAGAAAGGGTTTTTGTGTTTGTGTGGATTTTTTTTTTTAAACGAACCTCATCTCAGGCATGATTTGCTTTCAAGAGATTTGACTTAGTAGATGAATATTTGGGTCACAAACATCTCACGGGTTTCTGATAGAGCTGCTAGCGGTTGATTCAGATGGCACTGCTCTTTTTATCCTATTCCCTCCATTTATCTCTTTGTAATGAAAATGCTGAGGACAATGATTGGTAGGTAAACCACTCCTGGAGGCAGTGTAGCCCAGTGACTCCTGTTTTTATGGGCAGGTGCATTTGAGTTTTTTCTCTGGGCAATTCCCCCAATTTATATTTTTTTCCTGTTTTCTCAGACTACGGAAACTGTCCTAGGGTGCAGCTATTGAAGTGGAATTACAGGTTTTGAAAATGTTTCCCAGGCTACACCCAATTGGATCCAAAGAGTTGTGAGTTTTTCTTTACAACAGAAAGCAAAAGTTCACAAAACCACATAGACAACAAAGCAGAAAAGCTCTTGAACTGGTTTTGATCCTTTCAGCCTGTGGTTAAAATTTATAGCTAGTTGCCCTCGTGCAAAGAAAACTCTAAATAAATATTTGTGGGACTGAACTTAATGGGCCAGATTGATTGTATGAGTATTAGCTATTAAGACAAGTCAAAGTCTTGACTCCCTGCCTCCAGAGTCTTCCGGCAAATGCAATTCCCATTTATTGATATACTGAATCATAAAATGTGAGGCTAAACCTATAACAATCATGAAAATAGACATAAACATATCTGGAGATATTTTTATACTATCAAATTACAGCAATTTATTACTAGTTAACTTTGCAAATAATAATTTTGTCTGGCAGTAAAGTAATTTTGAGCTGCTACTATAGATGAGATTCTGTGCTGTTCATTAGGACCTTGACAAAAGTATTGATTTTCACTGATACAGCAAGTTTGATATATATAATTTATATCTCCTTTAAGTGCCTAAACCTGGTGTCTCGGGTGATAAAGAATCCGTCTGCAACACAGGAGACCTGGGTTTGATCCCTGGGTTGGAAAGATCCCCTGGAGAAGGGCATGGCAACCCACTCCAGTATTCTTGCCTGGAGGATTTCCATGGACAGAGGAAACTGGTGGGCTACAGTCCATGGGATCGCAAGGAGTCAGACATGACTGAAGTGACTAAACACATATATGCAACACTTTGACTTCTTAATTATAGAAATATAAATGATTTAATAAACTGAGGGCTTCAAATAGTGACTGCAAGTGAAAGGGCAAAATGGAAGTTGAGCAAATAGAAGATATTTGAGTCAACCAATTCAGCTAGGCAGAAAACTGAAGCCATGCTTTCATTCAATGCTTGAAGACAGGGAGTTTGATACCGACCAGGGTTCTCAGCCTTCCCTAATCATTGGAAACTGACTAGAGGGCAGACAAGAAATTCAGGCAAGGCTTCATTGGGGCCCCTGCTGCAGCAGAGGGAGTGAGAACAAGTAACAGGCTCCTTTGTTCACTGGCTTGAGAGGGAGGTGAGCTGGTTCCTTCTATGGGGGTGAGGTTAGAGGTATGTCCAGGGGTGGGGCTGGAGGGGTGGCTGAGGTGGTTTACCGACCCCTTTGGTGTTGTGTGCAAGGGCATACACAGTCTGCTTTTGCTCCAGACCCCCTGTCTTTGCTCTAAGCTCTTTGGAGGTAGCAGATGGGCTTTTTTGGTCTTTTAGTGTCTTTTGTCCAGGATTTGTCTCAACTGCACATGCATGCAGTTATTTTTAGTCCCTTGTAGTTTCTTTGTCTTTTGTTGCTTGAGAAGATGTTTGCCGAGATGCAAGCACTATAGCACGGCAGCAAAGGTCCCTGGTCCCAGCCTATCTCAGTTTTATAATGTAGTTTTTTGTGGTTGTTGCTGTTGTTTAGGAAACAAGCTGTCCTCACCACTCTCTCCTTGCTTGTGGTGGGTTCGCTGTGTGCTAAGCACTCGTGTCTGAGCACAGAGTCCGTCTCTGCCGCTTGTCTCTCTGGCCACTCTGTGCATCACACCCAAGGGTGCTGACCACTGCTTCCTTGAACTCTGGTGTTTGGCTGGATGGTTAAAAGATCCCTGGATTTGGATTCAGGTTTAGGAATAAGTAAAGAATCCCATTTGAGCCTTAAGCCCAAGCTGCTCTTGCTTTAACTTAACTTCTACAGGATAGTTCTGTTTTGAGATATTAGGCACTGGCCCAGGCAGTAACTGAGTATTATTTTTATTCTCATTGAAAAATGTCTCCTTGGTGTGGGTAGCTCTTTCAGGGAGCTGAAGAGAGAGACTTGGGACATTTCTGGGTCTTTCAGCCAAATACAGTCAATGACATAGAAATACCACCTGTACTTTTCGCATACATTATAATGTCTCTGTCCCCTCCCCTCATGAGCAGTGATGAAGGGGGCATACATGGCCCTCTTTGATGTTTGAAGAGGTCAGGATCACCAAGGCATCACTGGGCATCTCTGTGAAAGGGTAAGTCCAAGAAATTCCCCCAACTAGATAAATTTGCATGTCTTACTTGGGGAACTTTTACAACCCACGATTGTTTCTGGGACATGAATTATTTGGGTCCCTCAGCTCTCCTTGAGAGATCTGAGGGGACATGTGAAGAGGAATTTAACTTTTTGCTGATACTAATGGCCTGCTTATATAATGTGGTTCTAGGAGGTTTTGAATAAGTTCCTTAAAATATCTGCATAGCCATGTAGCCCCCCCCCCCACTGAGGGGGTCTCTGGTGGTGAGAGGGTTCACTGTCTAGGGTTCATATCAACATGACCCCCTGGTCTCATATGCTATGGGAATGCTGATAATAAAATAGTGTCTGAATAATGGTGGGCTTGTATAATGACATAACCCAGGACAATACCTACTGTATCATAGGGAATACATACATATTTGATGAATGAATGTGTTGCAGAAAGGAGGACCCCTGTCTAGGGCCCAAGAGTGAGCTCTTGTCTAACACTCAGAAATGAATTGTCCAAGGAGACACCTGTGCTGACAAAGCAAGAGACTTTATTGGGAAGGAGCACCTGGGTGGAGAGCGTCAAGGTAAGGGAACCCAGGAGGACTGCTCTGCCACATGACTCAAAATCTCAGGTTTAATGGGATTAGTTTTACAGGATTAGTGATGGAATTAGTTTCCGGTTGTCTCTTGCCAATCATTCTGACTCAGGGTCCTTCCTAGTGGTGTGAGCATCACTTGGCCAACATGGATTCCAGTGAGAAGGATTCTGGGAGGTTAGTAGGATACATGGACTGGTGTCTTCTCTTTCCTCTTGACCTTTCCTGAAATCTTCCGGTTGGTGGTAGCTTGTTAGTTCTACATTCCTTACCAAGGACTTCCTGTTTAAGATAGCTCCTGTAGGTGGTTACTATGGTGCCTGGCTAAGGCAAGTGGTTTCAGTAAGTGCTTCCCTTAACAAATGAATGAAGAAAAGTTTTCTGAATAAGAGAGAGAAGGAAACTGCTCCCATCTAAAACCTTTCAGTGATCACTGACCCCCTCATCACTCTCAGGATAGAATCCCAAACTCCTTACAATGATCTGCCCCCTGTGTTCTTGGCCAGAACTCCCCTCACCCACCTCACTCCATGCTAACATTGGCCTCCTTACTGTGCCTGAGACAAGCCAACCTCAATCCTACCTCAGGACCTTTGCACTTGCCTTTTCCTTTGCCAGAAGGAAATGCTTCCCCCCCAGATCTTCCCATAGATGATTCATTCACTTCATTCTGATTTCTACTCCAACATCATATTCTCAGAAAGGGCCTCTCTGACTAATCAATCTGAAAAAGCCACCACCAACCACTGTTATATACCTACCACTATTCTTGATTCATTTATCCTGCTTTATTTTTCTGTATAGTGGGTATCACTACATGAAATTATTATATGTTTATGTTCTGTCTTTCCTCTAGATAATAAGCTCTTGAAAATTAGAACCTTGTCTTGATCATTGCTTTATCTCTAGTTCCTAAAACATGGCCAGAAGGTTATCCATAAATACTGATTGAATAAATGAATGAATGAATGGATTTTCTTATCTTTTATCATTTTCTGAAAGATCTTTTATCAAAGTTATTGCAGTATTACTGACCATATTCCTTATGCTGTATATTACAACCCCATAACTTATTAATTATATTCTGGTGGTTTGTACTTCTTAATCCCCTCACTCTCCCACCTTCCATCCCTCTTTCTGCTGGCACACACTTATTTTCTGTATCTATGAATCTGTTTTCATTTTGTTTGTCTTGTTTTTTAGATTCCACATATAAGTGAGATGATGTGGTTTTTGTCTTTGACTTATTTCGCTTAGCATGATACTTTCTAGACCTACTCATGTTGCAAATGGCAAGAATTCATTTTTTTAATGACTACTATTCCACTGTATATATATGTGTGTGTATATATATATATATATATATACACACACACACACAAAACATCTTGATCATTCATCTATTGATGAACACCTAGTTTTGTTTCCACATTTGGCTGTTGTAAATAACACTCCCTCTTTCTCTTACAGGGATAATTGTCATTGGATTTAGGGACTACCTAGACTAGGTGTCCCCAACCCCAGGGCCATGGACTGGTGCTGGTCCATGACCTATTACGAAGTGGGAGGCACAGCAGGAGGTGAGCAGAGATTAAAACCAAAACCACCCCCACCTCCGTCTGAGGAAAAATTATCTTCCACAAAACCAATCCTTGGTGCCCAAAATTTGGGGACCGCCGAGTCCTAGATAATCCAAGATGATCTTCTCAGGACTCTTAATGTAATTATCTCTACAAATACCCTTTTTCTAAATTAGGTAATATTCAATTAGGACATTAGGACATGGTTAGGAGGTGGACATATCTTTTTTGGGAGGAGGGTCACCATTCAATCCATTACATATCCATATTAAAAGTTATTTGATTAGAGGTAGTATAACTGTTGGAGAAGGAAATGGCAACCCACTCCAGTATTCTTGCCTGGAGAATCCTGTGGACAGAGCAGCCTGTTGGGCTGCTGTCCATGGGGTCGCACGGGGTCAGACATGACTGAAGCAACTTAGCAGCAGCAGTAGCAGCAGCAGCAGTATAACTGTTTATGAATATGTATATTTTCCTGGTTTCAGGTTGTGTGACTCCCAAGAATGTAGCTTTCATTTAATGAGTCTCTAGTAAAAAAATGTTTAATGTCAGTCATGCTTAATTTAATATAGTCATTTAATGCTGACTTTTTTACCCCTAGGATCTGTACTATATCCAGATGCTCTGAAGAATAGCAACTACCCTTAGGAATGTCTACTGTTACAAAATGACTAAAAAAAATTCTAGCATCTTCCATTTTGCCATCGTCTTTATATTAATACTTGAGATCAGAACTCAATTATCTGATGAAAGTGAATTTTTAATTGACAGGTCAAAAAGAGGTCTCACCTATGTTCCCCAAAACTTATCCCTGGAAACAACCATCTTAGATATATCATACAACTATATTTCTGAGCTTCAGATGCCTGACATCCTCTCACTATCAAAGCTGAAGATTTTGATAATTTCTCATAATAGAATCCAGTATCTTGACTTGAGTGTTTTTAAATTCAACCAGGAACTGGAATACTTGGATTTGTCCCACAACAATTTGGAGAAGATTTCTTGCCACCCTACTCTGAACCTCAAGCACTTAGACCTCTCATTTAATCCATTTGATGCCCTGCCCATATGCCAAGAGTTTGGCAACATGTCTCAACTAGAATTTCTGGGGTTGAGTGCTACACAGTTACAGAAATCCAGTGTGCAGTCAATCACTCATTTGCACATCAGCAAGGTTTTATTGGTCTTAGGAGATACTTATGGGGAAAGAGAAGATGCCGAGAGCCTTCAAGACCTTAAGACACAGAGTCTGCACATTGTTTTCCCCGCAGGAAAGGAATTCCATTTTATTTTGGACGTGTCAGTCAGCACCACAGTGAGTCTGGAACTGTCTAATATCAAATGTGTGCTTGATGATAATGGGTGTCCTTATTTCGAAAATGTTCTGTCAAAACTTCAAAAGAACTCAAGGTTATCAAATCTTACTTTAAACAACATTGAAATAACTTGGAATTCCTTCTTTACGATCCTCCAGTTGGTTTGGCGTACAAACATTGAGTACTTCTCCATTTCAAATGTGAAACTACAAGGTTACCTCGACTCTAGAGATTTTGATTATTCTGACACTTCACTGAAGGCCTTGTCTATACACAAAGTTGTCCATGATGTGTTCAGTCTTCCACAAGGTTATGTCTATAAAATATTGTCAAATATGAACATCCAGCATCTCACAGTGTCTGCTGCACACATGGTCCACATGGTCTGCCCATCCCAAATTAGCCCATTTCTGTACTTGAATTTTTCCAATAATCTCTTAACAGACACGGTTTTCATAAACTGTACAAATTTGGCTAATTTGAAGACACTTATCCTACAAAAGAATCAGTTAAAAGAACTTGTAAACATAGTTCATATGACCCAGGAAATGAAGTCTCTACAACAACTGGATGTTAGCCAGAATTCCCTGATGTATGATGAAAGTGAAGGAAATTGCCCTTGGGCCAGAAATTTATTAAGTTTAAATATGTCTTCAAATATACTTACTGACTCTGTTTTCAGATGTTTACCTCCTCGGATCAAGGTTCTTGATCTTCACAATAACAGAATAAGGAGCATCCCTAAAGATGTCACTGGTCTAGAAACTTTGCAAGAACTCAACCTTGCTTCCAATTCTTTAGCCCACTTTCCTGGATGTGGTATCTTTAGCAGCCTTTCCATACTGATCATTGACTATAATTCAATTTCCAATCCATCAGCTGATTTCTTCCAGAGCTGCCAGAAGATTAGGTCCCTCAAAGCGGGGAACAATCCATTCCAATGTTCCTGTGAGCTAAGAGACTTCATCCAAAGTATAGGCCAAGTATCAAGTGACATGGTAGAGGGCTGGCCTGAGTCTTATAAGTGTGACTATCCGGAACGCTACAAGGGAACCCCTCTAAAAGACTTCCAGGTGTCTGAGCTATCCTGCAACACAGCTCTGCTGATCATCACCATTGTGGTCCCTGGGCTGGTGCTGGCTGTTGCTGTGACTGTCCTTTGTATCTACCTGGATCTGCCCTGGTACCTCAGGATGGTGTGTCAGTGGACCCAGACCCGGCGCAGGGTCAGGAATGTACCCTTGGAAGAACTCCAAAGAACTCTCCAGTTCCATGCTTTTATTTCATATAGTGGGCACGATTCTGCCTGGGTGAAGAATGAATTAATACCTAACCTAGAAAAAGAAGATATAAGAATTTGTCTCCATGAGAGAAACTTTGTTGCCGGCAAGAGCATTGTGGAAAATATCATCAACTGCATTGAGAAAAGTTACAAATCCATCTTTGTCTTGTCTCCCAACTTTGTCCAGAGCGAATGGTGCCATTATGAACTCTACTTTGCCCACCACAATCTCTTCCATGAAGGATCTGATAACTTAATCCTGATCTTGCTGGATCCCATTCCACAGTATTCCATTCCTAGCAGCTACCACAAGCTAAGAGCTCTCATGGCACAGAGAACTTATTTGGAATGGCCCAAGGAGAAGAGTAAACACGGACTTTTTTGGGCTAACCTAAGAGCATCCATTAATATTAAACTGATGGGAAAAGCAGCAGAAATACATTAACACGGAGATTTAAAATTTATCCCCTGCTGCGTTTGGGAAAATGTTGCTGATTTTGGAAGCTCTAACAGTGACCTTATTTTGCATCGACATGGATATAAACATGGTTTTGAATTTAGGATGTAGATAAAAATATGGGGTTTCCCTCATGGTTCAGCAGTAAAGAATCTGCCTGCCAGTGCAGGAGAGACAGGTTTGATCCCTGGTCTGGGAGGATCCCATATGCTGCAGGGCAACTAAACCCGTGCACCACAGCTACTGAGCCTGCACTCTAGAGCCCGGGAGTGCAACTACAGCGCCCAAGTGCCACAACTACTGAAGCCGGTGAGCCCTAGAGCCCATGCTTTGTAAAAAGAGAAGCCATTGCAGTGAGAAGCCCTCGTACTGCAACTAGAGAATAGCCCCTGCTCACCACAACTAGAGAAAAGTCCACACAGCAACCAAGACCCAGCACAGCCAAAAATAAAATAATTATATAATTATATATAATTAATTTTAAAAGTGTGTATGTCTTTTCAGGCCCCAGTTCCTCATGATATAATTTCAATTGAAACAGTTAATTTCTAACACAAAAGGGATTCATCTATTTCTCTGCTAGGACTGAATTTAGTGAGTTTATTGTGTAATCAAGAGAAGCACCTGTTCAAACAACTTCAGGTGATATATGTTCCTGTGTGCCAATCAGGGTCAGTGTTAGAAAACTGTATGCCTTTTGCAACTGTAGCTGGGTTTCTATCGGTTCAGTTCAGTCACTCAGTCATGTCCAACTCTTTGCGACCCCATGGACTACAGCATGCCAGGCTTCCCTGTCCATCACCAACTCCCAGAGCTTGCTCAAATTCATGTCTATCAGGTCAGTAATGCCATCCAACCATCTCATCCCCTGTCATCCCCTTCTCCTCCTGCCTTCAATCTTCCCCAGCATCAGGGTTTTTTCCAATGTCAGTTCTTGGCCAAAGTATTTTTCCAATGTCAGGTGGCTAAAGTGTTGGAGTTTTAGCTTCAGCATCCGTCCTTCCAATGAATATTCAGGACTGATCTCCTTTAGGATCGACTGGTTGGATCTCCTTGCAGTCCAAGAGACTATCAAGAGTCTTCTCCAACACCACAGTTCAAAACCATCAATTCTTCAGTGCTCAGCTTTCTTTATGGTCCAGCTCTCACATCCATACATGACTACTGGAAAAACCATAGCTTTGACTAGACAGACATTTGTCAGCAAAGTATGTCTCTGCTTTTTAATGTGCTCTCTGAGTTTGTCATAGATTTTCTTTCAAGGAGCAATTGTTTTTTAATTTCATGGCTGCCGTCACAATCTGCAGTGATTTTGGAGCACAAGAAAATAAAGTCTGTCACTGTTTCCATTGTTTCCCACATCTATGAAGTGATGGGACCAGATTCCATGATCTTCATTTTCTGAATGTTGAGTTTTAAACTAGCTTTTTCACTCTCTTCTTTCACCTTCATCAAGAGGCTGTTTAGTTCCTCTTCACTTTCTTCTGTAAGGGTGGTGTCATCTGCATATCTGAGTTTATTGATATTTCTCCTGGCAATCTTGTTTACAGCTTGTGCTTGGGTTTCTATAGCAGATTTCTAAAGCGATTGTGTCCTCCTCATTTCCATTCAGCATTTTTCTCTGCATGTTGAAGGCTGTTTATTGTTAATGCTAGAGATTCTTCACCCGAAGGAATTTCTTCTTGGCCATGAGAAGCCACTTGGTCCACATGAAAGGCAATTCAGATATGCTGGAGGTTGTCCTTGGAAGCTTCCCTCAGCCAATGTTGGAAAGTGAATTGACAGATAAATAACCCAGCTTTCTCTCCCATTTTGGGGGGACAAACCTGGGGTCTACTTTACCTTCTCCCCGAATCTCCCAGTAGAATGGAAAAGTTCTGATTTTCTATGGTAGAAATGACTTTATTGGCTTTCTTTCTCTTTTTGTTTCATAGTCTCATTCCTCCAAGGGTGTTTCCGAGATCACCTCTGAAATAAACTACTTGTAGTTGCCTACTTGTCTCAGGGTCCCAAACCGTGGATGTTACATTTCAAGCCAAATGGAACTTGAGTCTGGCTTCCTGTGGCCGGAGATCTTGCTGAGATCCTAGTTATCTGAACTGGAATGCAGAAGCTCATTTGCCCTTTCGATCATAAGAAGAAATGGAGCCAACGTGTCCCGCTTCTACACACAGCATCCCTGTCTTTTGGAAAACCACTTAAATAGGGTAAGAACAGATTGGAGCAGGGCAAGGAATGGACTTTATCAGATGTTTTGCTCAGCTTTATTTTATCAGCTATTTTCTATCTTCATCGGTCGCACTGTATGACAGCCAGTTCTAGACAGGTGTGGACTGACTTGTCACAGCTGCACCTTGTCATAGCTGCACCCTACTTCTCAGTTTATGCCTTATAATGTCACTAGTAGCGCTGTTACATGATGGTTATAGAAACCTGCTTAGCCCCTCTGGTATATGTACAAAACTATATGTACTGGATGTGTATCCTTTGAAGAGATCCTTGATCTCTAAAGGGATGGGAGCCATTAAATGAGGCATAGTCTAGACCATTCCTCAGAATCCCCAGTGGAATTGAAATTTACTCACTCCTAGGAGTAACCATGGAGAAGTGGCGACCCACTTCAGTACTCTTTCCTGGAAAATCCCATGGATGGAGGGGCCTGGCAGGCTGCAGTCCGTGGGGTCTCTAAGAATGGGACACGACAGAGCGACTTCACTTTCACTTTTCACTTTCCTGCATCAGAGAAGGAAATGGCAATCCACTCCAGTGTTCTTGCCTGGAGAATCCCAGGGACGGTGGAGTCTGGTGGGCTGCCGTCTATGGGGTCGCACAGAGTCGGACACGACTAAAGCGACTTAGCAGCAGCAGCAGCAGGAGTAACCAGGTCAATAATTCACTCTTGGATGGTTTTCTATTCTTCCTGTTTCATTCTTCTCAGGCCTCTAATTCTGGAGCCCCGAGATTACTTCTTCAAAATGAATGACCTATACACAAAACTCTTGTTTAAGTCTTCACTTTTGGGAGGAAAAACCCAAGTAACACTTACATATACTAGTTGTTTCTTGCCCTAAAAAACTTACAATCAATCATAGGACATTACATGTATCCAGATAATTAAAATAAAAGTCAATGAGACAAAAATATAAGTGGAAGTTCAGAGACCATTTAGATTAAGTGAAAAAAATCTTACAAGTGATGGTTTTCCCTCTGGGCCTTGAAAGAAGACTTAAACTTTGGATTTTTCAATGTATAGATGAAGAATGGAAAGGCCATTCTAAATAGAATGATGCATAGAGAAGAGACAGGAATACCCAGGCCTGTTCTGGGACTGTTGTCTTAATTTGACTGGACCATGAAGTTTATGAAAAGCAACAGTGAAATATAAGTATGCAGTTAGATTAAGATCATGTTGTCATTGGTATACCTATGGCTGATTCATACTGATGCTGATGTTTGGCAGAAACCAACAATACTGAAAAGCAATTATCCTTCAAATAAAAATAAATAAATTTAATTATTAAAAACAGATCATATTGTCAGGGGTTTGAAAGTCAAGCTATGGAGACTTGACTAGAAGTCTAGGGATTGACTAGTCTAGTCTTGACTAGAATATAGGGCTATATGAAAGTTATCATTTATACTTCTATGAGAATTAATAGTAGAAAGCAAATTAAAACCATGAAATATATGCTAAAAATGTATGAACGCACTCGTTCTGTAAGGGATGTTGCAACAGTCATTAGAGCTGGATTTTCCTGTTTTCTCTAGGATGATTGCCCTTCCTGTATTGAACTTTAAGATTTCACAACCAAGTTTCAGTTCCTTAGTACTAGTCATGCATCAGTTTGGTAGGGCTCCAAGCCTGGGTGGCCTAAACAACAGAAATGTATCATCTCTCAGTCCTGGAAGGTAGAAATCCAATATCAAGTTTCCAGCAGGGTTGGTTCCCTCGAGCGGTGGGAGGGAAGGATCTGCTCCAGGCCTCTTCCCCTAGGCTTACAGATGACTGTCTCTCTCTGTGTTTCTTCACATGGTCTTCCCTCTATGCCTCTTTGTGTCCAAATTTCCCTTTTTTATAGGGACACCAATCACATCGGATTATGGCCCATCCTGACAACCCAGTTTAATATACTACCTGACTACGTTTCCAAATAAAGTGACATTATGAGGTACTGGGGTTTAGGACGTCAGCAGAAGAGTTTTGGAGAACACAATTCAACTGGTTACTTCTTGTGAGTCTAAAAAAAATCCTTAAAGGGAGTCATAAAGTCAGTTAAAGTTTATTTAACAAACTCAAGACTTGGAGAAGTTAGATCAATCCTTTATGTAAATAACTGATCTTGTCAGTGGTCTTAAGGAGTTTACTAGGAGCTTGAAACTGTATTTGTAGAAACTTCTGCTGAAGAATTCCAAGTTGGGAGATGAAGAATCAGTTCAAAATGTGAACAAATATGTATGAATAGTAAGGCAAATAAGAAAGATGTCACATGTAAAGGAGAAGAAACATTGCAGATTGGGTGAATGTAAGCTCTGCTTCTCAATGTCTGGATTGTAATGCTGACTCTATTACTTATATGTGAATGGCGCTGGATAATTTACTTGACCTTTCCAAGCCTAAATTCATTATTTGAAAAATCTGTATTGTCAAGGCTATGGTCTTCCCAGTGGTCATGTACGGTTGTGAGAAAGCAGAACGCCAAAGAATTGATGCCTTCGAATTATGGTGCTGGAGAAGACTCCTGAAAGTCCGTTAGACAGCAAGGAGATCAAACCAGTCAATCTTAAAGGAGATCAACCCTGAATATTCACTGGAAGGACTGATGCTGAAGCTGGAGCTCCAGTATTTTGGTCATCTGATGCATACAGATGAGTAATTGGAAAAGTCCCCTATTCTGGGAAAGATTGAAGGCAGAAGGAGAAGAGCATGTTAGAGGGTGACATGGCTGGATGGCATCACCGATGTAATGAACATGAACTTGGGCAAACTCCGGGAGATGGTGAAGGACAGGGAGGCCTGACATGCTGCAGTCCATGGGGTCGCAAAGAGTTAGACACGACTGGGCGACTGAACAACAACAACAACCCTTCGAGTGGCTAGCCAAAACCTTTAGATTTCCAGTTATGAATTAAAGACTAGTTACAATATGTCCCCCTAAGGGCAGAGTTCACATGGCCACCTTTCCAAGTGGTTCTGTTGAAGCCCCTTTTCCTAGGATTGAGGTAAGAGGGAATTCATAATATACTAAAAGCGCTCTCCAAAACCCTCTTCCAATCCTTAACTCTTTCAGATTCTCCAATCTCTTCTATTAACTAGAAGTCAGTGAAGGGTTGTAGTTATCTAATCTCACGCTTCACTGCAGGGTTCTTGACCAAATTGAGATTAAAATAGTTCCATCTTTATCAGTTTTTTAATATTAATAAGACTGCAGGGAAATGGACATGTTTTTATAGTGATAATGTGGGGCTTCCTAGATGGCACTAGTGGTAAAGAACCTATCTGCTAATGCAGGAGACATAAAAATGCAGGTTTGATCCCTGGGCCAGGAAGATCCTCTGAAGGAGGGCATGGCGACCCACTCCAGTATTTTTGCCTGGAGAATCCCATGGACAGAGAAGCCTGACAGATTACAGCCCATGATAATAGGAGGGCCAAGTAATTTGGATTATATATATATGTGTCTGTGTGTGTATAACATCACGGCCTTTGACCTGTAATTCCACTTCTGGAAATCTATCCTGAGGAAATAGTTGAAATGTGAACAAATATTTCTTCACAAGGCTTCCCTCATAGCTCAGTTGGTAAAGAATCTGCCTGCAATGCTGGAGACCCCAGTTCGATTCCTGGATTGGGAAGATCTGCTGGAGAAGGGATAGGCTACCCACTCTAGTATTCTTGGGCTTCCCTTGGGGCTCAGCTGGTAAAGAATCTGCCTGCAATACAGGAAACCTGGGTTTGATCCCTGGGTTGGGAAGATCCCCTGGAGAAGAGAAAGGCTACCCACTCCAGTATTCTGGCCTGGAGAATTCCATGGACTGTGTAGTCCATGGGGTCGCAAAGAGTCGGACACGACTGAGCGACTTTCACTTTCATGTTAATTGCAGAGTTAGTGTTAACAGTGAAAAATTTGAAACACTTCAAATTTCCAACTGTGGAAGGATGTGCTGGGTTCATTTAGTGACATATTTTGCAATTATTAAAAGTACTGTGTACAGTTAAGACGATAACTTTTGTGTTATGTGTTTTTTTTTATCCCAACTTAAAAAAAATGTAGAGGACATTTATTCATTAACATAAGGGAATGCTTATATTAAAACATAAATGAAAAACATAGGATGCCAAGTAGTATGTACAGGATGGTTTCAATATGTTTAAAATATGCAGAGAAAAAAAGTCTTGATGAAAATGTACAAAAACATTATCAGCACTTGCCTGTGGTTGATGCTTGCTTCTGGTTTTACATTTTTCTGTACTTAAAAATTTTACAACCAACAACAACAAAAAAGAAATGGGGTTTAGGAGAACAAAACTAGGTCTCTGTTAGAGGTGGAAGCAGTAGAGAATAAGTGTTATGAAGCTGGGTTCTGTGCATATGCATCCTGGAATTAAAGCCTAGCTCAATTTCTCTGTTAACTGTGTCCTTGGATGAATTCTTCAACTTCTTCCAGCTGCCTTTTCGTCATCTGGAAAATGGCATAAAAACCATACCTCCCTCATAAGATTGTTAAGAAACCAGAGGTATAATGTGTGGAAAGCCAGGGTCTGGCTATTCAGTCCAGGGCTGGAAGTGCACAACGGGCAGGAGGACACTCCCGGGATAGGCTACCGCAGCCTGGGTTCTGCCTCTTCCACCTCCTTCTAGCCACCCTGAGTGGTTATGTAATGCCTCTCTGCTTTGTTGCCCTGGATGTAAAATAGTCTCATCCTGTTGTTAGGAGCATTAAATGAGTTAATATGTGTAATGTCAGAGAACAGTGCTTGGCCCAAAGCAAAAGGTCAATAAATGTCAGCTCTTATGATGATGTCATTATTATTGCAGTTATTGTTCTCTTCATTATTTTATGTCATCACATGTGGAACTGGAGATGAGCTGCTCATCATGTTCATCTAGATTGTCCTGGGCTGTCTATATATAGTCTATATAGAGAGACACATATTTCTATCATAGATAGATAGAGGTATAGATTTTTTTCCCTTTCTTGCCCCTAAAGCCTTAAGGATAAATTTCTGAGGACACAGGTTCTGATAGATGTTTCTACAACAGGATCATTTGTAGAGTGAACAGGGTTAGCTGAGAAAGGAAGCCAAAGCTGGAAGCAGGGAGGTGAGGAAAAGAGAAACAGCAGTATTTGGCATTATCGGGAAATATTTTGTGGTGAATTAGAGTTCCAGTTTGTTGTTTAATTGTAGCATGGCCGTTTATTAACTTAAAACTTTAACCCTATTTGTTCAGTATGGCAACCACTAACCATGTGTCACTACTGAGTTATTAAAATGTGGTGAATCTGAATTGAAATGTGCTGTAAGTGTAAAATACACATTATTCTATGAAACAAAGAATGTAAAATATCACATTAGTAGTTTTTTATATTACATGTGAACATTTTGATGTCGTGGAGTAAACAAAATATATAATCAAAATTAATTTCACCTATTTCTTTTTGTCTTTTTAAACTTGTTTACTAGATAAAGTTACTTATATGACTTGCCTTCTTTCTGTATTCTATTGGACAGTGCTTCTCTAGTCCTTAGTAATAAGGAACCAGATCTCTGCAAAATTATTAGGCTTCCACTACTTATTTGTTTGGGGCTTCCCTGGTGGCTCCAGCTTCCCTGATAGCTCAGTTGGTAAAGAATACACCTGCAATGCAGGAGACCCTGGTTCGATTCCTGGGTTGAGAAGATCCACTGGAGAAGGGATAGGCTACCCACTCCAGTATTCTTGGGCTTCTCTTGTGGCTCAGCTGGTAAAGAGTCTGCCTGCAATACAGGAGACCTGGGTTCGCCCCCTGGGTTGGGAAGAGCCCCTGGAGAAGGGAAAGGCTATCCACTCCAGTATTCTGGCCTGGAGAATTCCATGGACTGTGTAGTCCACAGGGTCGCAAAGAGTCAGACTCAACTGAGTGACTTTCACTGTCAGACACGACTGAGTGACTTTCACTTTCACTTCCCCTGGTGGCTCAGTGGTAAAGAACACCCCAGCTTTTGCAAAATTTTAAAAATTTCTCCCCTCCTTATACTCATCGAGTGTAGTAAATGAATGATGAACAATCTGAATTCCCTAACCACGTGAGGATTTTTTTTTTTTCAGAAATTCAGGAAAAACTTGTGACTATTTTCTCTTACTGATATTTATAATTAAACTAGAGGAGCTCTGCCAAAACAACATATTTTCCACACCAGCCTATGTGCTATACTGCAAGAGCTTTAGGAGGAAAGCAGCTCCTTCAGGTGGGCTGACTTGGGTCATGTGATTTTCCTACTGGTCTGCACTAGGGACTTAGGCCCTACCAAAGGCAAGACAGAAAATAGGCCTGTAGACTCTTAGGTGGTCCGGGGGTCCTCTGACCAATGGAGATGTTCCATTTTGGATGATGAGACAAAGAGCCAAGTCAGATTTCTTATCTTGGGTAAGTATCCACACAGTGAGGCCAGCTCTGCCCTTAAGACACTGAGAAAGGCAGAAAGGAGGAAGAAATAGAAGCAAAGGCAGCAGTAAAGAGAAGCTAGGAGTCCAAAGTGAAGCAGAAGGAGTCAAAAGAGAAGCTGAGTCATAACTAGAGTAGAGAACAGCCCTTGCCCACTTAGACGGGTACAGCAAGACAAGGTGGGCGTCAGGGCTGCCTCAGGGAGTCCTGGGGAGTCAGTGTTCCAGGTCTTTGTGAAGCCTGGCTGTGAGGTGCTGAGCCTTCTCACTTCCTGGGGGCTCTTTCTCTCTTTTTCTGTAGTGTCTTTAAAATAAACCTCCACTACTTGAGGTAATCCAAAGCTCTCTGTTGGTTGCAAGTTATATACGAAGGCAGAAATACGACATGAAGAAGTTTGAGATCAGGGGAAGGCATGAGGGAAGAAATGTGTATGAGTGACTGTGTGTGTGAGAGAGAAAGACAGACAGACAGACAGACAGAGGTAGAAGAATATCGGGTCAGATATCTCTGAAGCCCAAAGTAAGAGGAGAGGGAGAAAAAAGGAAGGAAAAAAAAGGGAAATATTTTTGAAGGGAATAAAAAATAATCACCAGCCAAAGATATCAGCACATACAGTTCTGAACTTACTATTCTTACTGCTAATTGCAAATAAAGATTTAAAGATTCTAGAAATTCCAGGTGAGGGCAGAAGGAACAGTATACAAACCCTTGGCCACCTGAGGTAGTGAAAATCTGGGGCTTTGGAGTCAGATAGACTCAGTTTTAAATCTTGACTCCATCTCTTACTGGAGAATGGCCCTGGGGAAGTTTCTTATTCTGTCTGGACCAGATTCACCGTTTTCTAACTTGGCTTGACTTGTTTCTGAAAATTAAATTTAAACATAAGTAAAGAAAAATTCCCCATTCACTGGGAGTGTAAAATGTTTAAAAATGCTGGGCTCTGGGAAAGGGAAGAATATGTCTTTGGACACAAAAAATGGAAGTGTTTATTTTATTTTTATTTTATGAGAGGGCTCTATAGAATATATATACTGGAGATGGATGGTACTAATGATTGAACAGCTATGTGAATGTATCATACTTAATGCCACTAAACTGTACACTTAAAATGGCTAAACTGGCAATTTTACTTTATGTGTGTGTTAGTCGATCAGTCATGTCCAAGTTGACCCCATGGACAGTAGCCCACCAGGCTCCTTTGTCCATGGAATTCTCCAGGCAAGAATATTGGAGTGGGTAGCAGTCAGATTCTTTACCATCTGAGCTACCAGTATTTCACTGCAATTCTTTAAAAAAATAACCTAAGATAGTATGAACTCATGCAACATGTAATGCCACCAGCATGCAGTAGAGGGCAAAGGAGGGTACGCGTCACAGAAAGAGCTTGATTCAGCCACTTCTGTAGCCAGTTCTGGTCCTGTGCATGAATCTTCTATACCTGTAGCTCTGTGGAGCCGCTGCAAGCCTGAGGGTAAGAATTCTAGCTTTGACTGCTGTAAAACTCATGAAAAAGAGAGAAGGGCTGTGTGGGGTCTTTTCTAAAGAAAATGGGAGGAAAGGATTTATTCAGATTTTCAGATTTTTCATGCTTATTCCATAGATGGGAAGAAAGTAGCCTTGTTCAGATTTTTAGTATTTATTATTTTGCCTATACTAATCTGAAGTGACCTTAATGACTAGTGAGTGACCTTGGGCTTAGTATTGACCACTGCTGATCTGAGGAATTGTCCTGCAGTTGCTTGAGAGTTTGGGTTTCCTTTTTCTGGTTTCTTGAAATTCATGACCCCTAGCAGAGCATAGGTAGCTTCGAGAGAGGCACGTATGTAGGAAGTGAGGAAGAGACCACAGCAGCTCTAACCCTGCCAACGGAATTAGTCTCGGTAATCACACTCTGTGCTATTCCATTTCAGAGTCTGAAATGCCTTCGGTTTGCATTCTGAAGGGACGAGATAGGTCTGGGTTCAAATTCATGCTCTAGCAATTATTCACTGGCTCACCTTGGGCAAGTGACTTAACCTCTGGTTCTAGCTCCTCCATTTGCAAAATGGGGATAAAAATATCCATCATTTTGTTGGGTTGTTGAGAAGATAGAACAAAATAATGTATGGAAAGCATTTATCTCAGTTCCAAGTGATAAGTTTGCTAAGTGAAGTCGCTCAGTCATGTCTGACTCTTTGCGACCCCAGGGACTATAGCCTACCAGGCTCCTCCCTCCATGGGATTCTCCAAGCAAGAGTAGAGGAGTGGGTTGCCATTTCCTTCTCCAGGGGATCTTTCTGACCCAGGGATCAAACCTGGGTCTCCTGCATTCCAGGCAGATGCTTTAATCTCTGAGCCACCAGGGAACCAGAGAAACAGGAAACATGCATAAAATGTCAGTCATTCTTACTCTTATTTTGTAAAGATCTTCCAATATTTGATGGGTTTTAAACCCCTGTCTCCATTTTTTGGCATCATTTGGAAAAGAGGGATTAGATTAAATATTTGGCAAGCCACCGATTTTCATTTTATTTTATGGTGTCTCTTGACTTGGACTTTTAAATCATAAGCTATTAAAAAAAGATCATTCTGTTTTTCATCTGCTTTCAGCACCCAGTAAGAGTAGCATGACCATAATAAAAACGTATTTATTGATTGCATCTTTCATCAAAAGTTTATATCCTACTTTTTAAAATGTTTAAATGAAATGGCATAATTTATATGCATTGCCTGAGAGAGAGGACCTTTCTATTATATTAAGAGTTCAGAGTCAGTTCCGCTTACTTCTTTAGAATAAGTTTCAGATGAGATTGTGTTATTGGGTAAAAAAGAGAAGAGACGAGTAAAACATGAAAGCTATAACATCTCAACTTACAGGATTCCAGATAAAGCAAGTGGGTTAGATTTTGCTGCACTTTTCAAGGGTTCTAGCTCCTAGACATAGGAGCAACTTAAGATGAGTTGTTATGAACTGAAGTACTCTTTGAGGTAATAATGTTAAAAACACCTCATCATCTTAATGTCTATAAACTGCCAGTGTCCTACAAGCCATACTGGAGCCTGAGAAGAAGAAAAGTCAAGGGAAAAAGTAGTACTAATCCTGTCTTTATGAAAAAACTTTTTGATATTTTGTTCATTGTGGGTTTTACATTAACTTTACTTTAAAATTTTTATTAAAATATTATTTATCTTGATTAACAAGTTTCTTTGTGCCTCTCAAAATCTGTGCTGAAATCACCCTAGTCTTGGCCCTGATAACCACTACCATCTGTGACCTGCTAGGCGTGATACCGTCTGAGCCACCAGGGAAGCCCAAGGGGTTTATGTATAGTATCTCTTCAACGCCTTTGCACAAAACCCATTTTACAAATGAAAAAAGAGAACCTTTCAGCAGTTAAATGAATAATCTAAGTTATCATGGCCAGTGAGACGTTAAGATTGGACTTAAACCCAGACATATTAATTTCTATCACTAAACACATTCTCTAATCATCATGTACTACATTATAACAGGAATTCATAACTCCAATTAATTCATTTGATATATATTTTTGAGAGCATATTATATACAACACTGTGCTAAGAAATACAATATTGAGATCATTAATCTACTTATATATATAATGTATATTTACTGAGCACATGCCATGTACTAGGCACTATCTGCTTGGAATGCAGAGGGGAGCGAGATTGTCAGACCCCTTCTCTCATGGGTGTGAGAGGTGGGAGTGGTAGTCAACAAATAAATAAATGAACAAAAGTTTCAGATAGTGGTCAGTGCTCTATTTTGTAGAGAAATAAAATAGGACGAAGGGAACGAACAGCAAGTTAGTCTAAATGGCCTCTTTAGATTAAGTGGTCAAATCAGGTTTCTTAGAGGAGATATACTTTAAGCCAAGACCTAAATGATAAGAAAGATCTGGCCAAGGAAGGATGACAGAAGAGCATCCCAAGCTGAGGTCAGGGCAAGATGATGTAGCCAAGGAACAAAGAGAGGCGCAGTGTCATTGGAGTGCAGAGGGCCAAGAGAAGAGTGATGTGAAATGAGATCCCAGAAGGAAGCAATAGCAGCACATGGAGGATGCTATGGTTCAGCATTCGGAGTCTGGATTTCATTCTAAGTGCAATAGTATCAATACATTAGATGGGACATAGGTAGGGAATTACAACAAGTGACTCCTAAATACAGTAGCTCAACAAGACAGCGCTTAACTAAATGGCTTAATCCAAGTCAGTCCTTGTAAGTAACTGATCTAAAACCTAAGTTGGGTGGCACTTGCAGATTTATTTACTGGATTTCTTGAACTGTATTTTAGGAAACATTGAAGAATCAATATGACCTAGAGAAAGATACAATTTTATCATGATTCATGTATTACAGCATATTTTGAAAGCAGATTTATCTTGACTCATCCTAGGAAGACAAGATAGCAGAGTGGTTAAGAGCCCAGGTTCTGCCCTCACCATGAATTAAGTTTGTGGCTGTGGTGCAGTTTCAGGACCTCTTTAAGTACCGCATTCTATACCTATAAAGGCTGAATAGTGATAGCACTTACCTTACAAGGCGGTGGTTTTAAGGGTCAGTCTATGGAATATCAGTGAATGGTAGCTGCTGTCCAAAAAGACATCAAATGGCCACTGCCTCATTTGCAGGAGAGTCAGTATGGTTTGGAGATGCTACCAGACAGGATGGATATATGTCATCATACCTTTGTCCAAAACCTTAGAATGTACAACACCAAGAATTAAGCATAGCATAAACTATGGACTTTGGGTGACTATGATGAGTCAGTGTAGGTCCATCAGTTGTAACAAATGCATCACTCTGATTGGGGGGGGGGGGTTTGATAATGGCGCAGGCTGTGCATGTGTTGGGGCAGGAGGGATATGGAAAAATCTCTGTACCTTCCCTTTAATCTTGCAGTAAATCTTAAACTGCTCTTTAAAAAATGTCTTAATTTTTAAAAATTTCTTTTAATCTTCCTAAAGCTTTCAGGCTATCGAAAGGGGATGTAGTGGTGGTGGTGGTGGGGATTGTTGAACATGACCTGGTAATGCCGTTCCTTGTTTGAACTGGGTGAGAGGCACGTCTGCCAATTATGATGTATCTATCTCCCTTTGGAGAATCTTGACTTTTCTCAGTGATGGGGGTGTAACACAGCAACTGGCTTGGAAATCTGTGAGCCAAGCTCTGAGATGAAGTCAAAGATTCAGTAAATGGGTTGGGACCCTATTCCAAATTCTTGGTGAATATAATCAGATGTTGGCATTAAAGAAAAGTCCTACAGGGTTTAACAAATCACATAACCACCTAATGGTATGTTGTCTTCCCAGGATTTGAATTCATCTTCCTCATCCATGTGAGGTAATGTGTGATAAAATTCATCTGAGGTGAACCAGTGATAAAATCCTTGGAATTACCATGAGACATATCAGAAGCATTTACATATTTTGTAGTATTGTTACGTCTGTGCATAGTGGGGCTTCAGAGCTGCCAGAAGAAAGGGAATTGACTACCAACTTCTCCAGCATGTCTTTAACAAAGGTTCCTGAAGGCTTGACCCCAATTACAACCACATTGGATTTGTCTTATAATCTCCTTTTTCAACTCCAGCATTCAGATTTCCGTTCTCTCTCTAAACTGAAAGTTTTGATTCTATGCCACAACAGAATCCAAGAGCTGGATATCAAGACCTTTGAATTCAACAAGGAGTTAAGCTACTTAGATGTGTCTAACAACAGACTGAAGAGTGTAACCTGGTTCTCACTGGCAGGTCTCAGACATTTAGATCTGTCCTTCAATGACTTTGACACTCTGCCTATCAGCGTAGAAACTGGCAACATGTCACACCTGGAAACCCTAGGTTTGAGTGGGGCAAAAATACAAAAATCAGATTTTCAGAAAATTGCTCATTTGCAGCTAAATACCGTCTTATTAGGATTGAGAACTCTATCTCATTATGAAGAAGGTAGCCTGCCCATCTTAAACACAACAAGACTTCACATTGTGTTACCAGTGAACACAAATTTCTGGGTTCTTTTGCATGATGGAATCAAAACTTCAAAAATATTAGAAGTCACCAATATAGATTTGCAAAAGAGCCAGTTTACGAGTTATGAATCTCAACAAAATCCTATTTTAGAAAATGCCAAGACATCCATTCTGTTACTTAATAAAGTTGACTTATCCTGGGACGATCTTTTCCTCATCTTCCAATTGGTTTGGCATACATCAGTAGAGTACTTTCAGATTCAACATGTGACCTTTGGAGGTAAGGTTTATCTTGACCACAATTCATTTGACTACTCAAATTCTGTAATGAGAACTATAAAACTGGAACATGTACATTTTAGAATTTTTAATATCCCCCAGGAGAGCGTCTACTTGCTTTTTACCAAAATGGATATAGAAAACCTGACGATATCAGATGCACAAATGCCTCACATGCTGTTCCCTGTGTACCCTACAAGATTCCAATATTTAAATTTCGCTAATAATATCTTAACAGATGATGTGTTTAAAAAATCTATCCAATTGCCTCACTTGAAAACTCTCATCTTGAAGGACAATAAATTGGAGACACTTTCCTTAGTGAGTCACTTTGCCAGCAACACATCCCTGAGGCACTTAGATCTGAGTGAAAATCTGTTACAACATGAAAATGATGAAAATTGCTTGTGGCCAGAAACCTTGGTCACCATGAACTTGTCATTCAACAAATTTGCTGATTCTGTTTTTGGGTGCTTGCCTAGAAACATTCAAATACTGGACCTGAATAGTAACAAAATTCAAACTGTCCCTAAAGCGATTACTCACCTGACATCTTTGCGAGAGTTAAATCTTGCATTTAATTTTCTAACTGATCTTCCTGGGTGCAGTCATTTCAGAAGACTCTTAGTTCTGAACGTTGAAATGAACTTAATTCTCAGCTCATCTCTGGATTTTTTCCAGAGCTGCCAGGAAGTTAAAATTCTAAATGCAGGAAGAAATCCATTCCGATGTACTTGTGAATTAAGAGATTTCATTCAGCTTGGAAAATACTCAGAAGGCATGATGGTTGGATGGTCAGATTCATACATCTGTGAATTCCCTTTGAATCTAAAGGGGACTCAGTTAAAGGATGTTCATCTTCCAGAAATATCTTGCAACACAGGTTTGCTGATTGTCACCATTGTGGTTGTCATGCTCGTTCTGGGGATGGCTGTGGCCTTCTGCTGCCTCCACTTTGATTTGCCCTGGTATCTCAGGATGCTACATCAATGGACTCAGACATGGCTCAGGGTTAGGAAGACAACTCAGGAACAACTCAAAAGAAGTGTCCAATTCCATGTGTTTATTTCATACAGTGAACACGATTCTGCCTGGGTGAAGTATGAATTGATTCCCAGTCTAGAGAAAGAAGATGGTTCTGTTCTGATTTGCCTTCATGAGGGAAACTCTGACCCTGGCAAGAGCATGACTGAAGATACCATAAATTGCATTGAGAAAAGTTACAAGTCCATCTTTGTTTTGTCTCCCAGCTTTGTCCAGACTGAATGGTGCCATTATGAACCCTACTTTGCCCACCACAATCTCTTCCATGAAAGTCTTGATTACATAATTCTTATCTTACTGGAACCCATTCCACTCTACTGCATCCCTACCAGATATCCTGAGCTGAAAGCTCTCATGGAAAAGAAAGCATACTTGGAATGGCCCAAGGATAGGCGTAAATGTGGCCTTTTTTGGGCAAACCTTCGAGCTGCTCTTCATGTTAATTTATTAGACACCAGAGGGACATGTGAACTACAGACATTCACAGAACTGAATGAAGGGTTTGGAGGTTCTGCAATCTCTCTGATCAGAACAGACTGCCTGTAGAGCCCCACTCACTCCTAGGGAAATTGGGACCTACATATACTGTTAGGATGCAAATCAATACAACCTTTATGATGGCAATTTGGCAATATCTATTAAAATGAAAAACTATCATTTCTTCATGTCAGTTCCTTGAAAGAGTTCTAAGAATGTATCCTATAGAAACATATTTTGCAAAGATTTATGTAAAAATGGTGTTCATCCTTGCATTGTTTATAATTCTAAAAAATTGAAAACAGCTCAAATGCCCACAAAGTAAGGATTGATCTACTAAATCACAGTACATTAACACAACAGACTATTATATAGCCATTAAAACTGAGGTTGCTGTGTATTTATTAACTGGTATGGAGGAAATTGTATTTTGGTTTATACATTGAAATAAGAGTCTAAAGGAACCTAGACCAGCACATTGGTGTAGCAACAGGGTGTTTGGCTCTGGGAGTTTGGATTACAGCAGTTGGTTTCCATGTTGTATATTTCTATAATGTTGGAGTTGCTTAGAATGAATCTATATTTCTTTTGCAAGCTGAGAAAACAATAAAGATATTATTTTATATATAAAGTATTTTTATTATTTACTTATTCATTTATTGTTGGCCGCGCTGAGACTTTGGGGCTTCCCCAGTATCTCAGTCGCAAAGAATCTGCCTGCAGGGCAGGAGCCACTGGAGACACGGGTTTGATCCCTGGGTCGGGAAGATCCTCTGGAGGAGGGCATGGAAACCCACTCCAGTATTCTTGCCTGGACAATCCCACAGGACAGACGAGCCTGGTGAGCTACAGTCTGCTGCTGCTGCTGCTATATTGCTTCAGTCGTGTCCGACTCTGTGCGACCCCATAGACGGCAGCCCACCAGTCTATGGGGTCACAAAGAGTTGGACGTGACTGAAGCACCTTGGCATGCGTGCATGTGCTAGGTCTTTGTTGCTTCTCACAGGCTTTCTCCAGTTGGGGCCAGTGGGGGCTACTCTTCACTGTGGTGTGCAGGCTCCTCACTGTGGAGGCTTCTCTTGTTGAGAAGCACAGGCTCGAGACACATGGGCTTCCGTAGTTGTGGCACATGACCTTGGTTACCCCACAACATGTGGACTCTGCCCAGGCCAGCGATCAAACTCGTGTCCCCTGCGTTGGCAGGTAGATTCTTTACCTCAGGACCACCAGGGAAATCCTAAAGATAACTTTTAAAGCCTACATGTCCTACTCATTTTCTCTGATCTTCTCTTCTAGCCTCACAAATCATTGAAAGAGAACAAGCTCTCTTGAAGTTTGCAAAATTATATTTCAAAAGTGAGCATCAAGAACAAACATGTTCTTTCCCCGATTAGGAAAATGTCTGTGGCTCACCTGCATGATAAAGGAAGGAAATGCCTATAAGATCTGACACCGTCACCACTTGTCCTTGCTTCCAATCACTGAGCCCTTTTGAACTGTTGGCCCTTTCCCAGAACACGCGTCTCTTTTTATGTGCCCAGACTCTAGGACTTGCATCATGCCTGCCTGTGATACTTGCCTGCCCTAGCTTGTTCAGGAAATCTTATACATCCTTCAGGCAAAATCCAAATATTGACTCTTCTTTGAAACCGTCCTCATTTCTTTCCCAAGCATGATGCTCCTCTATTCTCTACAACACTTTGGACATATTTGTATCACCAAATTGATTACATATGTTTTTAAAACCCATTCTCCCTCTTCTGTGAGCTCCACAAAGTAAGGACAGACTTCCCTCTGCCCTCGTCTCAGCAGCAGTTTGTTCAGTCCGTGGTTCAGAAAAGATGCTCAATGAACTTTCATGGAATGGACATTGGGTTAACTAGAGAAACTTAGCAGGGACTCAACTGGCTTCAGGATGTGCACGCATGCTCAGTTGCATAGTCATGTTTAACTCTGTGTGACCCTATGGCCTGTAGCTTGCCAGGCTCCTCTGTCCATGGGATTCTCCAGGCAAGAATACTGCAGTGGCTTGCCAACCCTCCTCCAGGGGATCTTTCTGACCTGGGAAACTTGTATCTGCTTGTGTCTCCTACATTGCAAATGGATTCTTTATTAACTGAGCCACTTGGAGCCCGGCTTCAAGACAGAGAGTGGAAATTGAAGGTGAATTCTGAGAAGCCGAAGAGTAAGATCAGGCATAGGTTAAAGTTTGGAAGAGAAGACAGAGAATCCATAATTGAAGGATTCCTGAATATAGCTTGAATCAGTGAATTTGCCAATATTGGGTTGTTCTTAACTTACGAAAGGCTTCCCAGATGGTGCAGTGGTAAAAAAAAAAAAATCTGCCTGCTAATGCAGGAGATGCAAGAGACTTGGGTTTGACTCCTGGGTCTTGAAGATCCCCTGGAGGAGGGCATAGTAACCCACTCCAGTATTATTACCTGGAGAATCCCATGGACAGAGGAGCCTGATGGGCTACAGTCCATGAGGTCTCAAAGAGCTGGACACACCGAGCAACTGAACACATATATACTTGACTTAGGAAAACATCTATCTCAGCTCATTCAATCTAATAAAACCAATCTCCTAAGCAGGCTAAAACTGGGTTCCACATCTAACTTTATTTCCTTATGATTTGTGGTTTTATGAATTTCTCACACTAGTGATCATTTAAAAAAGAGTTCTCAGGAAGGTCCCTGAGAGTGTAGGGAGAAGTCTGATGTGGATCTAGAAGCCAGGGTATGTTTCCCTTTGGCCCATGGCTGTTTACTCTGAGGTGCTGGAGTTCAGCAGCCCTGAGACTGAATGTCCCTCTTCCTCCTTTCTGGTCTGTCTGGTAAAAGGGGAAACCCTAGGAAACCACAGTGGAGCCATGGCAGAGGACAGAGAGAATTCCTGTCTTCCCAGGCACCCAGCAGCTGGGCTGCTAATATCAGTGTGCTTCAGGGCTTCTGGAGTCAGACATACTGTATGAGGATTCTGTAAATCTTGCATAAATTACTCAGTGTAAAGACTTTTACTTTTACAGATTAGTTAATTTGGAACAGCCCTAAAGTTTTCAGAATTGGATTATTCATGGCAGTTATTCCAGTTCTCAATTTAGTAGACACAGTCTTTTTTTAATAGACATTTTATTACAATTAAAAAAAATAACACATTAGGCTTAGCTCTCAGCAACTCCTAATTTCAGCAGCTGGACAACCCCTAAGTCTTCCTCACAATTATTTGAGATTTGGATTCTTGTCTGCAGTCTCTCCCTACTCACCAAGGCATCCTGCATTGGCAACCCAATACACCTAAAACAATGTGCTTGTTTTATCAGTAACTCATGACCTGGGGCTGCTTCTCAGATTAACCACCATTTATCCACAAGCCAGAACATGTTCTCTATATAAAGGATGAAGAATAATTGGGATCCTGGTTTCCCCAGGAGGTTGCAAGGACAACTTTATCACTGATGCTCTGCTGGGGAAGCTTCCCACAGTCCCCTAGCTCCATTTTCCACCCCTCTGCCTCTGGTACTGATCTCAGCCCTCTGTTATCATTTTTCTACTTATTTTGCTTATTCTGTCTTCTCCCACTAGAATGCAAACTCCTTTAGAGCAGAGATTTTTTCTGCTTTGCTCACAGATGTTGTCTCCACCTTTGCCCAGGACAGTGCCTGGCACATAGCTTCTCTCCAAGGATTTTCTGAAGGAAAAACAGTTTGTCTGTAGACACTTCATTGATTGACCTCCTCTGCTCTTCTGATGTCCAGCAGGGCAGCCAAGGTCACCCACCTCAGTGCTGGGCCTTGTTGTAAATCAGGCACATAGATTTACTAGTCAGGGAGCATTCCTCACACTCAGCAAGTATATTTTTGCTTACATTTTCCGGGACTGGGCTTCCCTGGTAGCTGAGCTGGTAAAGAATCTAACTGCGATGCAGGAGATCCCATTCGATTCCTGGGTTGGGAAGATCCACTGGAGAAGGGATAGGCTACCCACTCCAGTATTCTTGGGCTTCCCTTGTGGCTCAGCTGGTAAAGAATCCGCCTGCAATGTGGGAGACCTGGATTCAGTCCCTGGGTTGGGAAGATTCCCTGCAGAAGGAAAAGGCTATACCCACGTCAGTATTCTGGCCTGGAGAACTCCCATGACTGTATAGTTCATGGGGTCGCAAAGAGGCAGAGCCGACTGAGTGACTTCCACTTTCTTTCATTTTCCTGGCCCAGCCGCCACTAGGCTGCCCCCTCTGCCCCCGCCTTTGGCTCTTCCCTTTACTTCCTCCTGTTGGATTCTGCTTCATCTGAGGGTCTTGCTGTGGGTTGCCCCTGAATGACTTCAGAGTGTGCGATTATATGGATCACCACAAATGGGTTTTATGGGTCAATCCCCCATCACTGCCTCTGTTCTTATTGCTGTATCAGCTCTTCAAGAGGAGTAATGGAGGTTCTGGGTCCACAAGGTCTCTGCTGTGGCCCACATCTCAGACTCTGTCCGCTCTCCCCAACACCCAGATCTCTGGAGAGACTTCCTTGAATTTTCTCTTTCTCGCTGTAGTTCCCTGATAGCATGTCTGTAGTGATGGTTTTATTCTTAGGGTCTGGTACTGCCCAGGCCTGACAAAGTCCTCCAAGATGGATGTCCCTAGCCCAGATCCAGACCTGCATAGACCCTGGTCTTCACTTGATCATTCAGGGTGCTCCCTGACCCTCTGCCTCACACAGGAGGCCAACCAGGTATCCTACAGAGCTCTGGATTTCATGCCTATGGGTGTTCTCAGGGACTGGTGTTGGGTCCCCATCTGAGGTGGACAGTCTGGCAAGCAGCTCACTTCTGCTGGTTGAAACTGTGGAATCACTCAAGATCGGGCCAGAATGGTACACACATGCTGGTTTGGGGTAACTCTCTTGACCACAGAATGACTTTGGGGGTATGGGATACCAACAGTTTACCACTAACCCTTGGGCTTGAGCCACCATGTAAGCCCGTGTCCCTCTGTGATTTGAGTGTGGTGCCACCTCCTGTCTTCAGTACCTGAGGCAGGTGTGACAGTGGATGCTACCCCGCCATGACCCCTGAGCCTCCGGCATCCAGGGTGATATCCACCATGCTGCAGGCTATGTGCCAGGTACTAAGTAGTCCTTGGAGCGTGGCTTTCAAGACTGAACACCAATGAGTCTTCTGGTTATTGTCTTCTCTTGCCTCCTGCTGACATGGTGAAATCATGCTCTCTAGCCCTAAGTCATGTGGACGAGGGAAGTTCCTATTTTGTAGCGGTGGAGCTGAGCCTCTGTCTTCACGCACGGACCCCTCACTACCCTCCCCACCGTCAGTGGTGTGTGTTCAGTCAACGCCGAAAGGGCTCCCATTCTAGAGATGCAGTGATTCCCGCCTCAAGAGTCCAGGCTGGGATCTGCCTTATTCTCTGTTTCCACCATAAAATTCTGAATGGTAAACTTAATAAGACCAGAAAACAAATATTTGTTTACATTTCCCCGCCTACTTTTTGGAAGACTTGTATCAACAAGGCACAGTACCACCAACCTTTGAGAGAGAGTAATTGGAAGGCAGTGTGGACAGATGATGCAGGGTCATGAGTAATAATAAAACCATTGTTAGAGACATGCTAGCAGGGAACTGAAGACACAAAAAGATCTACGCTGTTTAATGGAAATAGGTCCTGAAGAGCCCTGGTCCTGTGATTAATTACAGCATTGCTACTATTTATTTCTGGTGGAAACTCTCCAGGAACATTACATTGGACAATAAAGTACCTGAAGAGATGGTTCTTGGATTTGAACAGGAAGAGACAGTGCTTGGACTCTGTAAAGAATTTTTTGATTTACCAAATAGACAGTAAACAGTGTACAGGTGACTCCTCTCTACCGATCTCCAGGAATAAGTCACTATACTTCACATAGGTCTGTACTTTTAGAAACATTTTAAAATCAGATTATTTATATAGACGGGAGCTCCACAAAATTTTTTTCCTACAACCCTGCACACCCTAGAGGCAGCTTTGAGAAGGAGAATATCCTGGTGTAAGCAGCCAGAACATACATTGCTTCTTATTTCTTGGAGGCACAATGTCTTTTTTCAGTTTTAAAGTAAGTTATTGGCAGCAGAACAGTCTTTGCCTTGAGTGCTAACGGGGATGTGGTGAAAGTTCATGCTGAGACTGATGGGTCTGACATATTGAAAAAGGCAAATTCCACCATATTAAGGTTATAGGAAGTTCCTCATAGGGTTTTTATAAAACCTGAAAGAAGAATCTCATTTTACCTCATGATGGGTGAGAGTACCACATTATTAACTTCTGTTCTCCCCAAAGAGGAAGTTAGAGCCTTAGCTGTGCCCACAAACTCTCTAATCCTAAGGCACTGAAGTGTTTGTCATCCTGGAAGCACAATACCTGTGACCCTGGGGGGGAAAATGGGCCAGAGAAAAATGCTGGAGGAACCTCTACCAGCTACTGGCTCTCATTGTCTTCTTTATTTTTTATTTTTAGTTGGAGGATAATTGCTTTACAATGTTGCATTGCTTTCTATACAATATACAATTGCATTTCCAGACAATAACATGAATCAGCCATATGTGTACATACGTCCCCTCATTCTTGAACCACCCTCCCATCCCTCCAGGTTGTCACAGAGTGCCAGATGGAGCTTCCTGTGTTATACAGCAACTTTCCACTAGCTATCTGTATTATGGGGCTTCCCTTGTGGCTCAGTGGTAAAGAATCTGCCTTCAATGCTGGAGACCGGGGTTCAATCCCTGGGTTGGGAAGATCCCCTGGAGAAGGAAATGGCAAGCCACTACAGTATTCTTGCCTGGAAAATCCCATGGATGGAAGAACCTGGCGGGCTATAGTCCATGGGGTCACAAAGAGTCGGACACGACTATTTTACATATGGTAATGCATATGTTTCAGCGCTACTCTCTCAATTTGTCCCACCTTCTCCTTCCTCTGCTGCGCTCACAAGTCTGTTCTCTATGTTTGCATCTCTATTCCTCCCCTGCAAAGAGGTTCATCTTTCTAGACTCCATATGTATGCGTTAATATAGGATATTTGTTTTTTTCTTTCTGACTTACTTCACTCTGTATAACAGGCTCTAGGATCATCTACCTCATTACGGCTCAAATTCATTCTTTTTTTATGGCTGAGTATATTCCATTGTATATAAGGACCACAACTTCTTGACCCATTCATCTCCTGATGGACATCTAGGTCACTTCCATATCCTGGCTGTTATAAATAGTGTTGCAATCTCATTGTCTTCTAACTCCTAGACTCACTAGCCCCATGGGGATCCAGAGACCAATCAGCCCTCCTCCTGCTTCTTTTGTTTCTAGAAAAGAGCTGAATCAGTCTCCATGATGCTGTTTTAAGTATCCTGGTACATCGTGTAATAATACAAACTGCTGACCTTTCTTGGGGTTTATACATGTCTGTCACTGTTCTAAGGCTGTCATGAGTTTTACTTGTTAATTCTCATAGACCTATGAATTACATTTTATTATTATTCTCATATAATAAGGTACCCAAGGTAATAAAAGGTTAAGGTTTCATGGTTAGTCTGACTACAGTGAGAAACCCAGGCAGTCTGATTATAGAGCTGGCTTTCATATCTTTTCTGCTATTCAGCCTCCCATGAGCTTGGAAACTAACTACTGTCCTCCTGGACCTTGTTCTTGGATGGAAGAATATTGTTGCACAAAAGCAATTGGCATAATTTGGTGTATAACCCGAATGCTGTCAGTCCTCACTGCCTGTGGCTACAGAGAAGGCTCATCAACATCAAGGAGCCTCATTCTCGGTCCCCATGAATACTTGTATGAGATCCCAAGGGGCCTTGCACATGCTCACACTCCACACCGTCAGCCACACTCATGGTCTGGTGCTACCACAGTCTACTCCACTTCAGCTATCTCAGGGGGCTAGCCTGGGGCCTGTCAAGGTCCAGGAAGGAGCCTTGCACCATTGATATTGCCGAATGAAGTGCCTTCCAGACTGCGTTAATCTTCATGTTAAGAGTGCTCCTCCTAATAATCCCAAATCCATTCATCTTGTGGTGAGGAGCCACGCTGAGCCCCACGTAGTGGTGGATTCAGTCTCTTTCTCCTCAGAACTGGATGTCAACATCTCAGCATCTCAAAGCTGCAATGCTAGGATCCAGAGTCGCACCTAGTCAACAGGATCAGTTCACACCTGTTAGAATGGCCATCATCCAAAAGACAAGAGATAACAATTGTTGGTGAAGATGTGGAGAAAAAGGAACCTTAGTGCACTGTTGATAGAAATGTACATTGGTATGGCCATTATGAAAAACAGTAGGGAGTTTTTTCAAAAAGTTAAAAAGAACTACCATATGATCCAGCAATTCCATACCTGGGTATCTGAAAAAAAAAAAAAGACAGACCCACTAATTTGAAAAGAATATACACCCTCATGTTCATTTTAGCACTATTTACAATAGCCAAAATATGGAACTAATCTACATACCCATGGATAGTCAATGAATAAAGAAAATGTGGTATATAAACAACGGACTATTATTTAGTCATTAAAAAATCTTGCCATTTGTAACAACATGAATAGACCTTGAAGACATTATGCTAAGTGAAATAAGGTAGGCTGAGACAGACAAATACTATATAATCTCACTTATACATGGACTCTAAAACAAAGCTAAAAACAACAACAAAAAAACCCCTAGCTCATAGATACAGAAAACAGACTTATGGTTGATAGAAGCAGGGGTAGGGGTGTGAGTGAAATGAGTGAAGGGGATGAAAAGGTACAAATTGCTAGTTATAAAGTAAGCCAAGGGGATACAATGTACAGTATGGTGACTATAGTTAATATACCGTATGGCATATTTGAAAGTTGCTAAACGTGTAGATCTTGAACATTGTCATCACAAGAAAGAAAAATTCTTAACTCTGTATGGTGACATGTTAATTAGACATTGTAGGGATCATTTCGGAGAAGGCAATGGCACCCCACTCCAGTACTCTTGCCTGGAAGATCCCATGGACTGAGGAGCCTGGTGGGCTGCAGTCCATGGGGTCGCTAAGAGTCGGACATGACTGAGCAACTTCACTTTCACTTTTCACTTTCATGCATTGGAGAAGGAAATGGCAACCCACTCCAGTGTTCTTGCCTGGAGAATCCCAGGGACGGCGGAGCCTGGTGGGCTGCCATCTATGGGGTCGCACAAAGTCGGACACGACTGAAGCGACTTAGCAGCAGCAGCAGCAGCAGGGATCATTTTGCAATATATACAAATAGTGAACCATTATATTGTACATCTGAAACCACTGTAATATTATATGTGAATTATGTCTCAATAAAAAAATTGGGAAACATAAGACAATCCTATCAGTGCTTAGAGTTTTATCTGAAAATGACAAATAATTTAAAACCTGATGTCATATTAAATGACTCTGCTAGAGAAATAGATAAATAAACCTTCAGAAACAAAACTTATTATTGATTTGAGTGCACATAAATATACACTATAAAACTACCAATTCTCTAAAGTACCCAGTCAACTTTTTAAAATAAAAAGTAATTGTGGCTACATACACAATCTCAGAAACCTTCCTAATTAAATACACTAAGGAAAGAGGCCTTTTATAGGCATAATAAAGGATAAAAATGGTACAGACCAAAATGCTGAAGAGATCAAAAAGAGATGGAAAGAATACACGGAAGAACTATATAAGAAAGATCTTAAAAAACCAGATTACTACGATAGTGTGGTTAGTCATCTAGAGCCAGACATTCTGGAGTGGGAAGTCAAGTGGGTCTTAGGAAGCACTGCTATTAATAAAGCTAGTGAAATTCCAGCAGAACTATTCAAATCCCTGAAGGAGGATGCCATCAAGGTTTTGCATTCCTATGTCAGCAAATCTGGAAAACCCAGCAGTGGCCACAGCATTGAAAAAGGTCAATCCTCATCCCAATTCCCAAGAAGGGTAGTACCAAAGAATGTGCTAACCATTGGACAATTGCTGTCATCTCCCATGCTAGTAAGGTCCTGCTTAAAATCTTGTGTCCTAGGCTTCAGCATTATGTGAATGAAGAACTTTCAAATGTCCAAACTGGGTTTAGAAAAGGAAGAAGAACTACAGACAAATTGCCAACATTCGCTGGATGATAGAGAAAGCAAGGGAATTTCAGAAAAACATCTATCTCTGTTTCATCGACTACATTAAAGTCTTTGACTGTGTGGATCATGACAAACTGTGGAAAGCTCTAACCTGTCTCCTGAGAAACCTGCATGCGGGTCAAGAAGCAACAGTTAGATCCTTGCATGGAACAACTGATTGGTTCAAATCTAGAAAGGAGTATGACAGAGCTGTCTACTCTCACCTTATTTGTTTAATCTATATGCTAAGCACATCATGAGAAATGCCGGGCTGGATGACTTACAAACTGGAATTAAGACGGGCAGGAGAAACATCAACAACTTCAGATATGCAGATGATACCACTCTAATGGCAGAAAGCAAAGAGGAACTAAAGAGCTTCTTGATGAGGGTGAAGGAGGAGAGTGAAAGAGCTGGCTTAAGACTAAATATTAAAAAAACTAAGATCATGGCATCTGGCCCCATTACTGCATGGCAAATAGAAGGGGACAAGGTGGAAATAATGACAGATTTCCTCCTCTTGGGCTCCAAAATCACTGCGGACCGTGACTGCAGCCATGAAATTAGAAGACGACTGTTTCTTGGCAGTAAAGGGATGACAAACCAAGACAGTATATTGAAAAGCAGAGACATTACTCTGCCAGCAAAGGTCCATATAGTCAAGACTATGGTCTTCTCAGTGGTCACGTAGGGTTGTGAGAGCTGGGCCGTAAAGAAGGCAAGAACACCAAAGAATTGATGCCTTCAAAGTGTAGTGCTGGAGAAGACTCTTGAAAATCCCTTGGACAGCAAGGAGATCAAACTAGTCAATCTTAAGGGAGATCAACCCTGAATATTCACTGGAAGGACTGAAACTGAAGCTTCAGTGTTTTAGTCATCTGATGCACACAGAAGACTCACTGGAAAAGTCCCTGATGCTGGGAAAGATCAAGGGCAGAAGGAGAAGAGGGCGTCAGAGGATGAGATGGCTGGATAGCTTCACTGATGCAATGAACACGAACTTGGCCAAACTCTGAGAGATGGCGAGGGACAGGGAGGCCTGGTGTGCTGCAGTCCATGGAGTCGCAGAGTCAGACATGACTGGGCAACTGAGCAACAACAACAAAGAAAGGAAAACACCACATATTCATTCCAATAAAAATAGTACCATAAGTATGTGTAATGAAAATAATAACAAAAAATTTAAATTTCTGCCCACTTAAAAACATTGTCAAATATTCTGTTGGCTTCTTTTCTATAATATTTTTCTGAAAAGTGAAAGTGAAGAAAAAAATATCTTCTGATGTTTAATAATAATAAATTATGAAGGTGAAATTGTGAGTCATTAGCCTATTGGGCAAAAACAAACTTTGGTCCTTTGCTGTTTCCGTTCCCAGTTTTTGTACATGATTGTTTCAGGATTCTTAACTGTGCAAATACCATAAAATTGTGTCTTTTTTCTTAGCCTTTACAATGTATATAGCGAGTTCGAATTACAATTTTAAAACATTTTATTCTTTAGAAAAAGTTCCAGAAATCAGCTTCCCCAAGGCAAGTATGTGGTTTATATAATCAAAACAAATAGTTGAACTACATCTGCTAGATGAGATTAAAAACAACAACGAAACCTCTTTCCTCAAAACTGGGTGTTAACATCTCAGCATTTCAAAGCTGCTATGTTGGGATCCAGAGTTTCACCCAGTCTCTAAGGAAATCCATTTGTTCAGCACTCACTCCTATCCTTCCTGGGAGCTCTAAACCAGTCCAGGGGGGCAAGGAGTATGAAACGGCACCCTGTCCCTTCCACTATCTGTACTCTTTCCCACCCCTCTTTGGTGTCTCCCCGAAACACAATCCCCTACTTATGCATATAAATTTATGCCTACAAATAGAGAAGAGTGAACATTACCCAAACAGCCAAACTTCTCTTCCCAGTTTGGGTTTGGCTAGGACACCCTGCCACATGTGTTGTGCTTAGTCGCTCAGTTGTGCCTGACTCTTTGCAACCCCATGGACTGCCAGGCTTTTCTGTCCATGGGGATTTTCCAGGCAAGAATACCGGAGTGGGTTGCCATGCCCTCCTCCAGGGAAACTTCCCGACCCAGAAATCGAGCCCAGGTCTCCTGCACTGTGGGAGGATGCTCCGGCTAAACCATCTGGGAAACCCAAGAATGCTGGAGTAGGTAGCCTATCCCTTCTCCAGGGGATCTTTTCCACCAGGAATCAAACCGGGGTCTCCTGTATTGCAAGCGGATTCTAAACCATCTGAGCTACCAGGGAAGCCCACGCTGCAGCATATTTTATGCCCATTGGATGGGCAGGTTTGCCCCCTAAGGAGGCTCAGGAGAGGATGGAGGGGGTAAATTAATTCCAGAATCTTAGAAAAGAACTTAGAGCCAAGATCTTCTTGAGACTTTACAAGCAAAAAGCTGGCTAAGCTTTACACTGAACTGATATATCAAAACTGAATAGATAGCCCTTTGTTTTTTATTTTGAAGTCTCTGTCTTAAAACCAAAGGACTTTGGGGGCTTCAGGCCCCAAAAGGACACAAATGATAAGCGAAGATCACTAAAAAAGAAAAACCAAGCCAGATTAAAAAAAAAATTTTAGGGTCAAGAAGGGTCAAGAAAAGCAGCAACTCAGAGGCACTGTAACTTCTCATTTTGCAGCGTGCATCTAACCTTGAAGCCAGGGCCCCAGAGAAGGGCTAGAAGCAGTTTCACTTCGTCGATTGCTCCCCGCGGGGCCTTTCCGGAAGCAGAAAGCAGAAGTTCTTGTTATTAAAATAGAGCCCATTGTGCATGCTAGAGCAACACCATCGGCCGGGCGTCTCTTCCGGCTAGTCCACCGCTTCATTTCGCAGGTTGGCTTCCCCCAACCCATTTATATGAACTCTATTGGAAACCCGGCTTTTGCGGGGAGCTATGGAGTGTGTGCTGAAGCATTTGGCTTCAGCCAAATGGTATAAAACACCAAGTTCTGCGGTAAGTTATTTAATGAGCCCTCGTGTCAGAGAAAGAACGCTCTGGGAAAACCCTTTCTGACCTTCCTTACCGCTCACCTTGACTGGGGCGCCTGCCACGTCAGTCACTCTTCTGATCAAGAACGGCAGGAGGCTCATGAGACTGGCACGTTAAAAGAAAGCTGCCCTCTTTTTCTTTTGTTGTTTCTCATTTTGATTTCTTCTTCCTCTCCACTACCTCTGAAAGGCAAGGAGTAGAATGGGGCCCGCTTTTCGGGTCTACTTCTTACTCCCGGCCACATCAAAACAACAATGCAGAAATGCTGAAAGCTCCAGCTTCGGCACCACCTGAGAGCTTGTTAGAAATGCAGGATTTCAGGCTCCGCCCCAGGCCTATTGAATTAGAACATGCATTTTAACAAGACCTCAGCTGATTCGGTTTGCTCGGTAAGGGTTTGGGAAGCCCTGAGAAAGAAAGCTTTGAAAATGAACGGAGGTCTTGCCCTCCACCCCTGGGGGTGGAGGGGTGGAGGGGTTGGGGCTGCGCGGGTAGCCCTGGTGTGAAATTTTGGGTCACAGCGACATCTTGTGGTTACCATAGTAGTAGCGGTTGGGTTTTCCGGTGGGCAAGCTGCATTGACTGAACGTGCAAGCGCGCTCAGTCGTTCAGTCGTGTCTGACTCTTTCCGACCCCTTGGGCTGCGGACAAGGCACCCCACTCCAGTACTCTTGCGTGGAAAATCCATGGACGGAGGAGCCTGGTAGGCTGCAGTCCATGGGGTCGTGAAGAGTCGGACACGACTGAGCGACTTCACTTTCACTTTTTATTTTCATGCATTGGAGAAGGAAATGGCAACCCACTCCAGTGTTCTTGCCTGGAGAATCCCAGGGACGGGGAAGACTGGTGGGCTGCCGTCTATAGGGTCGCACAGAGTCGGACACGACTGAAGCGACTTAGCAGCAGCAGCAGCAGGACTGTAGCCCGCCAGGCTCCTCTGTCCATGGAATTTTCCAGGCCAGCAGTTAATTGTTCATCCCTGGAGGAAACATGAATGCTGCACTAGAGTCCCGAGGTCTCTGGGTTCGGCCTCTCTCATTCAGGCTGTCAATCAAAGAGATACGGGCTCTTTTCCAAGGATGCCTTCTACCAGGGTTGAGAAGGGTTTATAGGCACAGGGATTTTCTGCATTAGAAGCAGCAGGATCAACAGATTTCAAAGTATTTCTTTCCTCTTCACAAGATTTATGATATAATTCATAAAGCTGTTAAAACTCCGTGGCACAAGAATGGTTCTAGAGATCATAAAAAATGAGTAGTTCCCCCCTTTTAAGCATGAAGCTTGCTTTAAATAATTGTTTGTATTTGCTGAACTTTTAGTCTGTTTCAAGAACTAAGAGCCTGCATGTGCTAATCAATTAAACCTCACATCAATTCAGTGAGACTGTTTGGTTTAGTCGCTCAGCCACATCTGACTCTTTGCAACCCCATGGACTGCAGCACACTAGACTTCCCTGTCCATCACCAACTCCTGAAGTTTGCTCAAACTCATGTCCATCTAGTCAGTGATGCCATCCAACCATCTCATCCTCTGTCATCCCCTTCTCCTGCCTTCAATCTCTCCCAGCATCGGGGTTTTTTCCAATGAGTCAGTTCTTGGCATCAAGTGGCCAAAGTATTGGAGCTTCAGCTTTAGCCTCAGTCCTTCCAATGAACACCCAGGACTGATCTCCTTTAGGATTGACTGATTTGATCTCCTTGCCGTCCAAGGGACTCTCAAGAGTCTTCTCCAACAACCCAGCTCAAAAGCATCAATTCTTCAGTGTTCAGCTTTCTTTATAGTACAACTCTCACATCCATACATGATTACTGGAAAAACCATAGCTTTGACTAGATGGACCATTGTTGGCAAAGTAATGTCTCTGCTTTTTAATATGCTGCCTAGGTTGGTCACCCTGGAGAAGGAAATGGCAACCCACTCCAGATTCTTGCTTGGGAGATTTCATGGACAGAGGAACCTAGCAAGCTACAGTATGGGGTCACAAAGAGTTGGTCATGACTGAGCACATCAGCAGGTTGGTCATAGCTTTTCTTCCAAGGAGCAAGTGTCTGTCAATTTCATGGCTGCAGTCACTATCAGTGAGACAGGAGCTATATTTAGTTTGAAAACTTACCTGGCAGTGATACTTATTGGTTGAGAAAAGTCTATACTAACAAGAAACTTATGACTCTAGTAACTCTTGAAAGTGAATTTTCATTGAATTAAATCCAAGCACTTCTTCATACATTTAGGGAAGAGTAGTGCAGACATAAGGGGATGACAGAGGATGAGATGGCTGGATGGCATCACCGACTCGATGGACATGAGTTTGAGTGAACTCTGGGAGTTGGTGATGAACAGGGAGGCCTGGCGTGCTGCAATTCATGGGGTTGCAAAGAGTTGGACACGACTGAGCGACTGAACTGAACTGAATTGAACTGAGTGCAGACATATACGATATGTTATCTACCCAGCCTCAGACTGTGGTTGGGATGTTTATATACTTGGAGCCTCTTGCAACAGCTCCAAGGCTCTCCAGAGGATTCATGGCCCACAGTCTGAGAGCTCCTGATGTAGAAACACCATCATTCCTTCACTGATGCCATCCCAGGCAGTCATGAACACAGCTGATTTCATCTAGTCTCTGATGATTAGCAGAACAGGGCTTGACTTGGCCTCGGATAGGGGACTTCTGGGGAGTTGGAAACTGATTTCCAAGAAGTTCCCCATGATTACACTTCTAGCTTGAAAAGCTACATTATAGAGACAAACAGACTCCATGCCCAGTTGTTCCCTTCTCTTCTCCCACCCATACAGCCTAAAAGAATAATTCTTCTAAAACAAAGTTCTGTTTGAGTTCTTCCCCAACACAAAATTAGTCCAATTATGCCCAGCTGGTTATGTGAGCTAAAGCCTGTTCTGATATCTAGGTTTTCAAAGTAAAATCTAATACCAACCAACCTGCTTCCTGCTCTTCCCTTTACTCTGTCTAGTCTATTCCTCTAGTCTCTTCTGTTGGAAAATGGTGGCCTCAGTGGAGACATCGAGGAGGCCACCGAGTGGCTAAGTGACGCTCCCCAGGAAGCATTACCTTAATTAAGTCACTTGGAATGCAGAGGTCCTACACAGTCACAGGAACACAGTTCTAGCAAGGAATGGACAGCATTCTCAAGACCAAGCATGAATTAACTGTGAAAAATATCATTATTGACAAGTAAATATTGTTGTTGTCGTTCAGTTGCTAAGTCATGTCTGACTCTTTGCGACCCCATGGACTACAGCATGGTTTCCCTGTCCTTCACTATCTCCCAGAGTTTGCTCAACACTGACTCATGTCCATTGAGTCAGTGATGCTATCCAACCATCTCATCCTCTGTTGCCCCCTTCTCCTCCTGCTTTCAATCTTTCCCAGCATCAGAGTCTTTTCCATTGAGTTGGCTCTTGGCATCAGGTGACCAAAGTATTGGAGCTTCAGCTTCAGCGTCTGTCCTTCCAATGAATATTCAGGTTTGATTTCCTTTAGGATTGAATGGTTTGGTCTCCTTGCTGTCCAAGGGACAAGGTAAGTACAAACAGCGCTGAGTATTCTCTGCTGCAGGCCCAGCCTCAGTGGAAGAAATAGCATAACCAGAAGGTTGCTTGGTCAGTATGCTGCTGCTGCTGCTGCTGCTGCTGCTAAGTCGGTTCAGTTGTGTCCGACTCTGTGCGACCCCAGAGACGGCAGCCCACCAGTCTCCCCTGTCCCTGGGATTCTTCAGGCAAGAACACTGGAGTAGGTTGCCATTTCCTTCTCCAGTGCATGAAAGTGAAAAGTGAAAGTGAAGTCGCTCAGTCGTGTCCGACTCCTAGTGACCCCATGGACTGCAGCCTACCAGGCTCCTCCATCCATGGGATTTTCCAGGCAAGAGTACTGGAGTGGTCAGTATGAGTCATGGCCATTTCTTGTTTCTGGCTGCCCAGTTTCAAACCCCTTTTTTCAAAAGTACATCATTTATAGACTTGCCTAGTGGTCCTATGGTTGTGACTCTGTGCTTCCAATGCAGGGGGAATGGGTTCAATCCCTGGTCAAGGAACTAAGATCCCACAAGTCATGTGTTGTGGCAAAAAAAAAAAAAAAAATTAAAAGCACATGATTTCCTTTTGGGCATTCTTTCTTCCCACTGGATGTGTCCCACTTGGAGCAGTGACCAAGATTCCAGCACTCCTTCATTAATGGGTAGAGAGATGGCGCAGGCTAGGACAGTTACATGCTCTCTACGTGGTATTTGAATCTTGACAGGAGGATCAAAGAAACAGAAAGGAGTTCTATTTCACCCCAGCCTTCTAGAACCTGCTTTGAGACTTCCTGCTGGCGTTTGAATCCTTTCCTCTAGAAATATCCTAATTCCTGCCTATTTCCAAGCCTCCATTCTGCTATTGATTCTGTGAACCCCCAATATCCTTCCAAAATATTTTTTAATTAAGTTAATGTGCTACTCAGCTATTGCTAAAATAATGCTGTGTAAAAATATCACCCTCAAAATCTCAGTGGTTTGTAGCAACAGAATTTTATCTTCCTAACCCACAGTTATGTCCGTTGGCCAGGGTGGCTCTGTTTTAGACTTCAAGTCTGCTTAGGTTTGTTCCATGTAGCTCTCACTTGAAGACACCAGAAGCTATTCATGGCATATTCTTCTTATGATAAATGAGAGTGGGCAAGGGAAATCGCACCAGGCATTTAACATCTCTGGCTGAGCAGCATGTATGTTATTCTGTTGGCCAGAGCAAATCACGTGGTCAAGCTCAAGCCCACTTGTGTGGAAGTGCATTCTACCTCCTTGAAGGCAGGCAGTGAAAAGCCGCCATAAAAAGGGCACCAATGTGTTTGTATTATTCTATTACTAGGAAAGAGTGGAAAGTCAGGACCATTAATCTACCTTGGTTAACCAGAGAATAATAAAATATTAACAGAAGTTAATTTTAACCCAGATATAGTCACCAATCTTTTCCTTTATGATTTGTGCTTTCCAAGTCTTGTTTAAGAAATTCTTCCTTGCTGTGTGTCAATTATATTTCAATAAAACTGAAAGAAAAAACAGAAATTTTTCTTTGGCCCAAGAACGTGATAGTCTTCTTTATTTTGCTTTTCACACTGAAGTCTTTAGTCCAGACTATGGGTAAGGCAGGAATTCAACTGAGTTTTTGTTAATGGCTGACCAATTGCCCTAGCATTGCTTTTTGAATAATTCATCCTATTCCAACTGATCTGTAAACCGCTTTTTCCGTGTTATCAGGTTTCCATAAATGCAGGAGTGTCTTTCTGGATTCTTTTCTGTTTCTGCATTCTATTGTCAGCCTCTGCTATTACTCTACTTCTCAATTATTTGGTCTTTAATCTTCATTTATTAATAGAACCAGCTTGTACAATTCTATATATATTACACTCTAAAAGTACCCCGTCAACATTTTGTTTGGACTTTCTTTGAATTAAAGATTAATATGGGGAAGAAGTAAAGGTCTTTAAATAAGAGATCTTCCTCTTCACTTATTTGGATCATCTTTAATTACACTCTATAAGATTTTATAATTTTCTTCTTAAAGCATGCCATTGTTAGTTAGATTTATAACTATATATGGTGTCCCAGGTGGTGCCAGTAGTAAAGAACACGCCTGCTAATGCAGGACACGTAAGAGACTTGGGTTCGATCCTTGGATTGGGAAGATACCCTGGAGTAGGAAAGGGCAACCCACTCCAGTATTCTTGCCTGGAGAATCCAATGGACAGAGGAGCCTGGCAGGGTGTGGTCCATGGAGTCACAAAGCATTGGACACAACTGAAGTGACTTAGCACTCACGTAACTATACACCTTATTTTATGTTTGTTAAAATGATATAAATGCAATCTTTTAAAAATAATATCTTTTAATATCATTAAAATTTGCTGCAATGTGTGGCATATAAACAATTTTTGTATACCACTCTCAGAGCCAGCGACTTTTATCATAATAGGTAACGTTCACACAGTCCCCACTATGTGCCAGATACTGTTGAAGGCATTTTGTATGTACGGAATGCACTCAGTCTCCCGATGACTCTGTGAAGGAAGTTTTATTATTATAACATTTTATAGATGAGGGAACTGAAGTGCAGAGAGGTTAAGTAAATTGTCTGAGATCCTAAGTGGTGAAGCCAGAGTTCAAACGCATCCAACATCCAAAGCTATAACCAAACCTATATTTGTTGTGGTTATAACTATATTTACAGCTATGTATATAACTATATTTGTCGCTTATCGTTGTTAAACTCTTTCATCAGCTCTAAGAATTTTCTGGTTAACTCTTAGGTTTCCCGTGCAAACAAGAACAATAAAAACTTCAGACATCAGCTAGCAAACACATGGTTAATGCCCTATTAAAGCAGGACAAGGTGTGGGGTGTGTGTGGCTGTGTGTGTATCTCTCTGTGTTTTTGTTTCTGTGTGTGTATGTGTGTGTTTGGAAGTGCTAAGAGGAGGAACTCTATGAAGAGCAGCATTCTCAAAGCTAGTGGAATTCACGGAGCCCTTGGGGTGGCTGGTGTACTTTCCGAGGGCCCAGGAATTTCTGGCATGGCAGCAACTAGCCGAGTAGGGGCATCCTCAGAGAGGCTTGCAGGCTCCAGGGAGGCCTGAATAGGGAAAGGCCCAGGGCCAAGCCCAACAGAGAGTGTCAAATGACAGGCCTGCTCCCTCCCCACCCTCCACCCCCAGATCTGGGCTGAATCAAAGGGCCATTCAGGCCCCTCCCTTTCACAGGCTGAGGCCACTGGGGCTGTCCCCTGAGGCTGAAACGCAGCAATCCCACGGGCTTCTGCTCCAAACAGGCTTGTGTTTGAAACCACAATATACTTGGCTCTGGTTTTATACACATTACTTTCCTGGTGCTGAAAAAAAAGAATTAGAAGAATGAAAGTGAGAGGCCTTGAGGGATGGGAATTCTTTTTTCCAGTCTAGTGAATGAGGTTAATAAGTAGAAAAATAAAACTACTTTCCGTGAAGGGTCTTTGGAAGGGTTACCAGGCCATGATAATTAAAAGCAAATTAAAAGGCTATATCACTCATTCAGCCTCAGTCGCCTCTCTCAGCCCTGAGGGAACTGAGTGTGCTTCAGGGCAGCAAGAGGGGGAAGTGGGCGGGTTGGAGGGGGCTGAAGGGGGAAGGATGGCTTCCTCGGCCATGTGTGGTGGAAGCATTTAAGAAGTAGGGACAGCCACCTCTGTATCCATCTGCAGTATCCCACCCAAGTGAGTGAGTGAAAGTTGCTCAGTCGTGTCCCAGACTCTGCGACCCCATGGACTATACAGTCCATGGAATTCTCCAGGCCAGAACACTGGAGTGGGTAGCCTTTCCGTTCTCCAAATGTGAGGTCAATTAGGGAATTGACTGACTGATAATCCTCACCAGACCCCACTGCACATTGGACACTTGCTCACACATTTCAAAGGAATATTTTCTAGTGCTTTGCATAAAAACACAAAACAAACCCAAACTAACCTTGGGTGTGAGTCATCTACCAGGAGTCCCTTGTACCTCTCTGGTTCTCAGTTTCCTTTCTGTAAAATGAAGATGGCAAACTTGATCTTTTTTCGAACAGGGGTCTCCTGAGTCCTCTTGGAAGCCTGGACTGGAGGAGGAGGGGGAAGGGAGCTATGAATCGAGCCATTAGCCCATGTCTGATTCTGCCATCTTTGACCTCAGACCATTTTCAGCATAAGCTGGTGGAGCAATTAATTCTGACAGGACCATTTCTATGACCTACTGACCCTGTCAACTGTTCCAGGTAACCCCAGAGATCAGAGCGGCTGCCCTGCACTGGTTTGGTCTATGTTGCCACCTTGAAGAAGGTGTGGGAGTTTTCTGCCAGCATCGTATCTTTCTCCTGGAGACCAGGAAAGACTTGTGATGACCCAGGTGGGTGGTGTGTGACCACAGGTTCTGTACTAGTGGCTTTAGGAAGTAGCCCTGAGGCCTGGGTTGAAGTCAGATCCCACAGAACTACATCTGTATTTTCACAAACTCAGGTGAGATTTTGCATAAGCTTCTGCAACAGTTTCCCTGAGAAACCTTTTGTGAGCTCCCAGTGTGTGTTGTGATGCTTTTCTGAAGCACCTCAGTTTAAGTTCTACCCTAGAACTTAAAATGTTAGTGGTATTGCCAGTTCACCTGGTCACTGGTATCATTTCTCATGTCCTGCAGTCAGAGACCGTGGTTTTTCACTATAAATTCCTAGGATCTGGCAAAGTCCCTGCCACTCAGAGGCGATTCATGTTTTCACCAGTGATGCCGCCAGCTGACAGCCACCTTCAACTGCTAGACAGACGAGCCTTCAGATGATTCCAGCCTCCAGCCTTCAAGTCCTCTAGCTGAGGCCTGCAACACTGAAGGGCAGAGACAAGGTGTGCTTGGTGTACTATATCCAAATTCTTGACCCACGGATTCTTTGAGCATAATAAATGTTTTTACCGCATCACTAAATGTTGGGTATATTTGTTCAACAGCCATAGTAGTTGGAACAGTGGTCCATGATAGACACTAAGAACATTAATAAGTGGTTGGCCATGAGTTCTTTTAGATCCCTGGACCTGCCTAGATGGTAGAAAAGAGAAGGGCTATCCCAGGAAAAGAGCAGAACTGTTTAGTGTTCCTCTAAAGTTTTAAGGCATAAATATCTATAAGTATCTACTATAGTATAGTAGAAAAGATTATTTTAAAAATCAGGATCCTATCAAGCCATGGAGGAGACTTAATTACATATTACAAAGTCAAACAAGCCCATCTTAGAAGTCTATAGGTTGTAATATTCCAACTAATATGACATTCTGAAAAAGGTGAAACTATGGAGATGGTACAAAACACGAGTGTTTGCCAGGGGTTAGGGAGGAGTGCATGAACAGACAGAAGGTGGGGGTTTGTAAGGCACTGAAGCGATTCTATATGATACTCTAATGATGGATACATGTTGTTTTACATTTGTCCAAACCCACAGAATGTATCACACTACAAGTGAACGCTAATGTAAACTGCAGGCTTTGGGTGATAATGATGTATCAATGTTGATTCATCGATCCTGACAAATGTACCACCCTGGTGCTGATGTGGGAGAGCCTGTGCTTATGTGGGGACAGTGGGTATATGGGAAATCTCTCTACTTTCCATTCAGTTTCTTTTTCTTCTCACTCAATTTTGCTGTGAACCTAAAACTGCTTTGAAAAACAAAGGCTGTGTTTTTAAAAGGGGCCATTTAAATGTGGCTGTATTTGTTTAAGAGCCTAGGGATTCCTCCTTCCCCCTCCCCAGCCTCCTCAAGAATCGACAGACCGTGCAGACATTGGTGGAATTTTTCGGGCATCAGTGCACTGGAGCTTGGGGATAAAACCTGACGCTGTAAATCAGGGGTTAATTTACCTCGGGACTTATTCTTTCCTTCCTTTCTGTCTCTGGTGGAGTGTGTGTCATCAGGGAGCTGATCTGTTTCTAACATAATTTAAGGAGGCTTCTGTTTTTGCCTTGAGTGACAGTGAAAAAACTTCAGCCTTAAAAGGCACAGCCCAAAATGAATGGTTTAGGACCAGATTAAATCCAGGACTCCAGGGCAGTTTGAATAATGAATTCACTATTCATTATTCTTTTCTCTCTCTCTCTCTCTGGCATTTATTAATTAGCAACTGTTTTCCATAAAAATAATCAGTGGGATCATCCTTACAACTGATCAAAACAAATATAATGTTTAATTTTGTGTTTTAATTAAAACTCGACGTTATAATTGGGTTCTATCCTTATATCTATTTGTTTAATAGATTTCTCCTCAGAAAATACAGCAGGTGACCATGTAGTTCCCAGAGTGATGATTTAGATGGAAGGTGATTGTATAGGGCCTTCATAGTTTTAAAAACATCTGTAATGATGATTACTAGTGATTTTGGTGTAGTGATTTAAGCTGATAAATCTTTAATCTGATTTATATGTGGGTATATGGCATGCTTGCTAAATACCTTAGAAGAAAAGTGGTTGTCACTCTATGCCACAGAACTTCCCAATATCCATGAAGGGGGAATTGATGGCAGTTTCTTTGGGCTGGGGACCTACAAGACAGGGAAACTGATCACCAGAAACCCAGGCTGACAAGACTCAAGTCTGAGAGCTGCTTTCTGTGGGTTTTTCACAACATTTGTGTCAAGGTGACTATTATAGATGCTCTGCGGTCAAGCAGAGTTTTGGATGACTTGGTAGTTTTCTCTGTAAGCCGCTAATCAAACCAGAAATAAAGAAATTCTGTTCAAAATCTAGTCAAGACTCAGTTCGTTGGGGCTGAGGGGGAGAACCAGGCAAGCCAGGGAGCACCAGAGACTGAACGCACACCTGGACAAAGAGGAAGATGAGGGCAGGGATCAAGCCAGGGCAGCTGGTAAATAAGACTCAATAGGGAACAAATTCCCCTCCCTTCCCATAAATGCAAAGGTTTCCTGAAGAGAGTAGTGTTCTGATTTTCAAAATATATCAGTACTTCCCAAGAAGTACCCAGTGTTTAATAGGAAGCGTCTAATCCAACTTCCTTTTGATAACATCTCAGCTGGGGTTAGCCCAGTTCCGTTTGTTCCAAAGTCAAAGTTGATGGCGATCTCTGATATACTGACCCAAAGAGGCAAGTGGAGAGCATGAGAGCCGACTGGTCTTTTTTCCCCTCAATCATTCCAGTCCTTCCTGAGAGAGATCAACATCTTCGTGTATGGCCCTGTTGGAAGTCAGCTGTACATGATTATTTCTCAGAATCTTGGGTTATTCTCTTTTGTTTTACCTACTCATTGTTTCAAAGGTTGATGCCATGGAGTTTTTGCTTAACTGTATCTAGCCTAGTGGTTGAGAGCTGGAGAAGGCAATGGCACCACTCCAGTACTCTTGCCTGGAAAGTCCCATGGATGGAGGAGCCTCATAGGGTGCAGTCCATGGGGTCACTGAGGGTCAGACACGACTGAGCAACTTCACCTTCACTTTTCACTTTCATGCATTGGAGAAGGAAATGGCAATCCACTCCAGTGTTCTTGCCTGGAGAATTCCAGGGACGGGGAAGCCTGGTGGGCTGCCGTCTATGGGGTCACACAGAGTTGGACACGACTGAAGCAATTTAGCAGCAGCAGCAGCAGCAGTGGTTGAGAGCACTGCTCCTGAAATCAGTGCTGGGTTCAGTGGTGGTGGTGGTGGTGGTCTAGTTGCTCAGTCGTGTCCGACTCTTGCGATCCCATGGACTATAGCCCACCAGGCTCCTCTTTCCACAGGATTTTCCAGGCAAGAATACTGGAGTGGATTGCCATTTCCTCCTCCAGGGGGCCTTTCTGAACCAGGGATCAAACCTGCCTCTCCTGCACTGCAGAAGTTCAATACCAATGATGAAACTAACGTGAGTCTATTTGGTTCCTTCTATAGTCACAGCAGGTTTGAAGTGAAGGTAAATAACTCTCTTCCTCACAATGTCGCTTACTAGGTTATAATTCTGCCCCATAGGCAGACTACTTATTAAGCGAACGTTTATTAACCAGTACAGAACTGTTTCTGTAAATTGTTCTGTAGCTGGAAGGAAGCCCCAGCTTTCTGTCCTATCATAGGGGCTTTACCCATCACCTCACATGATACATTGAATGACAATGACACATAAGTCATTCAGAGAAGACTCACCAAATATCCAGACTGAGGGGGCTCTTCCCTTGAGAGCTGGCTGTGACTGGAGAGTGAGCCAGGTTCCTCTGAATTCAGTGCCGTACAATGGAACCAGTTAGAGTGAAGCCTTAAGGGTGAAAGCTACAGATATCAAGGGTCCATAGATTTCATTTGTGCAATTGTGGGGAATTTCTCTAAAATATTTTAGCTGAGTCACATGTTTTAAATACCTTTAATTGCTCCAATCAGATCCCGTGTCTAAAATCCATCATGCTAGTGAAAAAGCCACTATGAAAACCCATTTCTGACTCTTGCTATGCTGACTGGCAACACATCAGATACTGATTAAGATACAAATACCTGAAGTGTGTATGGGAACCAGGAGCACAGACTTCCTGATGAGGGAGGCTACTACCTCAGTTCAGGCTACTACCCCCTGAACTGCAGATTAGTCATCAGACTAGACACTGGGGTTGTTGCTTAACCAGATATCACACATATCACAGTGTATACATGGAAGTATTTAAAACTAAAATGCAAACATTGAAACAACCATGTCTGCCACATCCTAATAACCTGGACCCATTATTCAACATTTCTATACCTTAGTTTTCTCCCTTGTCTATACACATGGATTGTTTGGTCAATAAAATGAGATAGCATATGTGAAGTATCTAGGGTTGTACCTGACTCACAAAAAGCAATAATAAATGAAAGCTGGTATTATAAGCTACGTGCCACATGCCATGGTACAGATTCACTTGCCTCACAGAAGGCCCTGGCTTTCTGTCCAAGGGGGTAGAAATAGATGAGACTGGGGTTCAGGTAGGTGAGCTGGATGCCATTGCATGCCAGGGACTTGGTTGTTGCATTAACTAGCAACAACCTCTTACAAACCAGGAAATTGATTTTCCTCAGTATTGCCAGAGGTGATTCATAATAATCAAAGTCACTGGAGACTGATGTATAAGTCAACTTTCAAAGTGTAAATCATAATGAGAAATATAGCTACCAAGTACCCTCCTGGGAGAAGGTGATGATATCTTCACTGGGGGTTCATTTTATACAATGGATGCATTCCTGAAGACTTTGTGCTATTCAAAACCCATGTAATTCAAAGCAAATTTTTCCACTAACTAAAGTATGGAAGAATATGTTCCCAGAGCACATAAATCAACACCCATTGGCCTGTAACTTCCTTTTAATGGTGCTTTTCATTTCTTTAGATGATCTCTGATATTCTGCAGAAATGAATCTGCTAAATTGCAAGCATAGCATATCATAATGGCTGTCAGCTCTTCTTTAGAGCCTTTTTATGACATCTAGTATATGCGCTGCTGCAGCGAGCACTTTTTATGACGTCTTATGAAGGGAATAAATGTGTTGCTCTTGGTGCCTTTCTGCACCACCACATTATGAATACTCTGATGACATGGTGATGGGTTATTTAAAAATGAGTAATAACTACACAACAGTCACCAAAATCAGTTGATGAAGTTTTGAGACTTGTGACTAACAGCGTAGTTCGCAAGATACTAACAAAATGAAGACAGAATTTCTGTTTTAGAACCAAGGTGGCAGCTTGTAATTCACTTGTCTGAACAGGCTTTGGAATTGAGCAATTCTTGATTTTTAATTCTGGGGATTTGTATGATTTCTCATTTTGAGCACAAAATGGGACCTTATGAATGTCTTGTATCACAGTTTCAGATACATGTAATTCAAATTCACTTACAGTGTAACTGTGCCGGATTGACAAATTATTGCTTTTTGGATAATTTTCTTTTCAAGGTGGGTATAGTAGAAAGATGTTGGCTTTGAAGCCACCAGACAGATCTTGGTCTAATTTAGTTTTTGTCACTTATTCGCCCATGGGACTTAGTTTCTTCATCTATAAAATTGGAATTATAAATGCCTGTCATATAGGGTGATTCTGAAGATGAATAGTAATATTTACCACTTATTAAGGGGATAATCAATTTATACATATGTATTATTGCATAATCTTACAGAAATTCCACAAAGTAGAAATTATTATTCCACTGAGAAAAAAGGTTCATGCAGGTTAAATTACATGACCAAGGCCTAATACCTGATAAGCAGCAGAACTGGGATTCAAAGTCAGGTCTGAATTGACCTCACATCAAGAGACATTTCACTTTCTTCTGGAAGTAAATGAGATAATATATTTAAAATGACCAAGAACTGTATCTGACATAAAGTAGACAATACATGGCAATTGCTGTTATCATTATGATAACCTCCTCCTCTAGGTCCAACACACACACACATATGCATGCACACATATATGAAATATTAATAACAAAGAATCTGTATCTTACATTGCTTTAACTTTCCTTATTCTCTTTCCCTCTCTCCCATATAAATATATAATACAGAAGGAGAAATGGAAGTCCTTAAGGGCTTTCCAGAGAGATTACAGAGATGGAGAAAAACACTTAATGCTTTTCTTCCTGGAAGAGATAACTCTGGCAGAGTCACCAAGTTATCTGCCAAAAAAACTATGTTCATTAGTTCCCTATAAATGCCATAGCAGAGAGCAATGCACTGGCTGACTTCAAAAACAGATGCTCCTTGTTTCACAGTTCTGGAGGTCTAGATGTCTGATCAGGTGTCTGCAGGCCCCTTCTGTGGGCTGGGGAGACTCTGTTCCATGCCTCTCGGTTTCTGGTGGTTTGCCATCAATCTTGGGCATTCCTCGGCTTGCAGAAGCATCACCCAGTTTCTGCCTTCTTCATCACGTGGTGTGTTCCCTGTGTCTCTGTCTCTTCACATTATCTTGTGCTGTGTATGTTCAAGTTTCCCCTTTTTATACGGACGCCAGTCATATTAGATTAGGGCTTAATCTAATGATGTTATTTTAACTTGCTCTCCTCTGTTCAGTTCAGTTCAGTTCAGTCGCGCAGTCGTGTCCGACTCTTTGCAACCCCATGAATCGCAGCACGCCAGGCCTCTCTGTCCATCACCAACTCCCGGAGTTCACTCAGACTTACGTCCATCGAGTCAGTGATGCCATCCAGCCATCTCATCCTCTGTCGTTCCCTTCTCCTCCTGCCCCCAATCCCTCCCAGCATCAGAGTCTTTTCCAATGAGTCAACTCTTCGCATGAGGTGGCCAAAGTACTGGAGTTTCAGCTTTAGCATCATTCCTTCCAAAGAAATCCCAGGACTGATCTCCTTTGGAATGGACTGGTTGGATCTCCTTGCAGTCCAAGGGACTCTCAAGAGTCTTCTCCAACACCACAGTTCAAAAGCATCAATTCTTCGGCGCTCAGCCTTCTTCACAGTCCAACTCTCACATCCATACATGACCACTGGAAAAGCCATAGCCTTGACTAGACGGACCTTTGTTGGCAAAGTAATGTCTCTGCTTTTGAATATGCTATCTAGGTTAGTCATAACTTTCCTTCCAAGGAGTAAGCGTCTTTTAATTTCATGGCTGCAGTCACCATCTGCAGTGATTTTGGAGCCCCAAAAATAAAGTCTGACACTGTCTCCTCTGTTAAAGGCCCTGAAAAGTGAAAGTGAAAGTGACTCAGTTGTGTCCGACTCTGCAACCCCACAGACTATAGAGTCTATGGAATTCTCCAGGCCAGAATGGAGTGTGTAGCCTTTCCCTTCTCCAGGGGATCTTCCCAACCCAGGGATCAAACCCAGGTCTCTTGCACTGCAGGCAGATTCTTTACCAGGTGAGCCACAAGGGAAGACCATTAAAGGCCCTATTTACAAATAAATTCACATTCTGAAGTGCTGGGGGTTAGGTCTTCAGCATATTTTTTATGGGGGACACAAGCCCATAGTGTGTGTGTATGTGTGTGTGCAAGAGAACATGAATATGGCTAGCACTAGACACAAAAAGACATGCTGTTGATCCTGTCTACCTTCTAGAATGTCTTCTGGCACATTGGATGTATGAAGTTGTCACTCTCTGAGTTGCAGCTGACAGATGACTTGAATTAAGTGAAGCAAAGAGGAAAGTATTGGGTTATACAATCAAACTATAGAAACGGCAGGGAAGGACTAGCCTTAAGGATCCAAAAACTGAAGCTGTCCAGGTTCATTCTCTGTGTGCTCCCTCATGGTTCCAGCTGTCTCCACAAGGCTGCAGGCATGACACCAGACTGCCGCACACTTTCATTCTTATAGTCTTTTAACCAGGGACAGGAGAGCCTTCTTAACTGGTTAGGAAAGGAGGCCAATATGCTCTCCTTGGATCACATGACCTTCCCTAAACTGACCCCTGATTCTTAGGGAATGAGGAAATATGCTTGAGTCTATTCAGGACATGTACCCACCTCTAGCCATGGGCCTAAGGGTGCTCAGACTGGTGAGGTTGAAGGTAGAGGAGAGTATTCTCTCACACAAGAGGATAAAACAATGAAGGCTTATTACAGAAGGGTTTTGGGCATGCTTGCAGCTTGAAGTACAGCTGAAGGTTTGATTTCCTACAAACTCGTCTAGGGACTCAAGTCCCCAGCAGAGGTCACATATGGGCTTTTGCTCTGTCCTGGAATCTCATGTTCCTTGTAGGATATGGGTGGTGGCAGGGACTGCCCAACTTGACCAATTTCATTTCCCTTTCTTCCAGGGCACAGAGTTGTTCTACATTTTCCAGCCTCCCTTGCAGTTTCTTGGTAGCTAAGTATTGGCGGTGAAGTAACTGAATTCTAGCTGAAGAAATGAGCTTGGGCGTGATGTGTTCCACTTCCAAGTCTGACCCAAGACCTTCATGCTCTCTCCCCCATGCTCTCTGCCGACCTGATGCAGATGTATGTGGCGGCTTGAAGTCACATATTGAGGCTGGTGGAACCACAGGATGGAAGGAGTGTAGGTTCCTGAATCCCTGCTTGGAGGAAAGCCAGCTGCTCAGCAGACTTTCGTGCAACTTTAGATTGTACACGAGGAAGAAATAAACTTTGACTGCTGGAGCAATTACAAATTTCAGAGTCTTTTTTAGCAGTGAGTGTTTCCCTAACCAACAGGTAGATTTCCTTCCCTTTCATCACCAGTGGTTCATTGCCCCTGTTGTCCCAAATAGCTGCAGGGGATCCTGGAACCAACAGAACTGAATCCTGACTCTGCTACTTTCCAGCTGTGTGACTTTAGGGAGGTCACCCACCCTCTTTGAGGTACAGGTTTCTGATCTGTAATCATACCCACTCATTGAGCTGCATCCTGCAAGCCTTATAATTGCCTAGCAGGAAGACCAAGGAGCCTGGTGACATCAATGATTTATTGGATGGGGACTCCTACGTATCCAAAGCAAAAGTCCTGGAGTGACACTCGACTCTGTACAGCAGACGGCAGGCAGGACGTGGCAACATGCTTCATTACTGGGAGGAATGGGAGTTTATCATTATAGGGGGAATTGATGTCAGGTTGGCTCATCAGTTACCAGGGAAACCAGCAGCTAGGGCAGGGGACAAGCACATAGGCAGTCACTGACGGAGCCCTGGGATGAGGAGGATTGGATAGCCATGTGAGTAGGGTGTGAGTGGAGGTGAAGCAGGGCTGGTCCAGCGGGGGACACACAGAGAGCAGGAGCACGGCCATCTCGAGTGGCTGCCCATACACTGCTTCACAAGGTGTTAGAAGTCTGAACTATAGAGAGAATGTGAAAGTACTGATTGTGGATTCTAGGTGTTGATAGTATTGTGTTTTATTTAAACTGCTGCAGGGTGACTTTGTCCAAAAGCAACTTCCCATCTGCCTCTGGCTTCATTGGAGATTATCTTGTCAGCTAGGAGATTCCCCAGTCTTAGAAGAAAGACTTGCTGACTCAGAACACTAAGTTATGTCCTTGGGCTATACTAAAGTGCTGCTGCTCCTTCTTTCTGCTGGGAGACAAACCACAGCAGATGCTTAATCCCAGGTTCTGACTCTGCCTCTTTGAACCTCTCACGTAGGAATCATCCTCAGTTCCAGACGTACAGGTCTCTCTGCTTTTCTTATTCATTTTCTCATTCATTTGCTTGTGCCTTCATGCATGTTCCATTGAGTGTTTATCCATTCATCCACGAAACAAATATTCATTGCATGCCAACTCTGAGCAGGAGATACAGAGGGGAGAAAAAAGGCATGGCCTCCCTCCCATGAGAGTGAGAAGTATTGGGTGCTGCAGTGGCTCAGAGAAGGTCCTCAGTCCAGGTGCTGAGGTCAGGCAGGGTGTTTCACAAGTATGATGCCAAGGGCAAGTTTTTCCAGGCAAAGGGGTGGCTAAGCTCTTTCTACCATAACTACCAGCTACCCCTAAAATCAAGCTCCTGGAAGCGGCAAGCGAAAGTCCCATCCTTTAGTTACACCCTCATCACTGCCACCACCACTTTCTAAGCCCTCCCCAACTTTTAAATTCCTTAGGAATACAGTGCTTTGTGTAGGCCTATAACTCTCAAAAGTTCTTTCTTTCACTCCTCTCTCCCTCCCCACGACCACTGATATTGCATTCAGAGGGGCACAACCATTTTTTTTTAAAATACACCATTTGTATTTATTTTAATTGTATTTATTTTTTGACTGTGCCAGGGCTTTATTGCTGTGCAGGCTTTTTCTAGTTGCGGCAAGCGGGGGCTACTCTCTAGTTTCGGCTCTCGGGCTATAGAACTTAGGTTCTGTAGTGGTAGCGCAGAGATTCCTTACAGCATGTGGCATCTTCTGGGACCGTGGATCAAACCCATGTCCCCTGCACTGCAAGGCAGATTCTTAATCACTGGACCGCCAGGGAAGTCCCTGGGGCATCAACATTTTTAAGACATTCTGCATGAAATATATGTAGTGCATACACTCTTAAAAATCTTCACAGTAAATGTGTATATATGCAAATGCCTTAAAATGTGATATATAGGTACACCTGTTCACATACATACACAATACATGTATGTATGTGAATATACATACGTATAATCTCCAAATTTCTAAGAAAACTAATTGTTTCGTTGTGGTTACCTGTTGCTACCTCAGACATTAAAACTTTATTAAATTTCCCCAAAAGCAGAAATAAAAGGGAGGCTACACCTTTTTTGCCGTCGTAGAGAAAGCCAGCAGACCCAGCAAATGTTGAATGTGTCTGGCTGACAAAAAGTTATCCCACCTTTTCCTCTGAGAAAGCTTTCTTGTTGGTAGAGTGTTAATGACATCTTCCCTTCTTTTGGTGTCTAGAATGATGTGTCCCGTGACACATGCCAAGGTTTGACTAGAAGCTGACAGTAGTTGAATGTTTACTGAAGGGTGGGATGGGAGATGTGGTTTATCATTATCATATCATTATCTCTGCCATACTCTCTGTCTGTGCTATCTCCCTGTTAACAACTCCTAAATTGTTAGAACTTGGGAATTCTCTGGTAGTCCAGTTATTAAGGATCTGTGCTTTCACTGCAGGGAGCAAGAGTTTGATCCCTGGTTGGGGAACTAAGATTCCTCATGTTGAGTGGCATAGCAGCACCACCCCAAAATTGTTAGAATTATTGATGACCATGAGAATGACCCTGAGGACTGAGAGAGAGAGGGGTGGAAGCTTTCTTTTAGACTTTATTAATAATAATGGTGAAAATAGTGGTGATAGCATTTATGAGCAATAATCAGCATATCTTGTTGTTGTTGTCATTCCCTAAGTCTTGTCTGACTCTTTGCAATCCCATGGACTGCAGCACATCAGACTCCCCTGTCCTGTCTCCCAGAGTCTGCTAAACTCATGTCCATTGAGCAGGTGATGCTATCCAACCATCTCATCCTCTTCTGCCCCCTTTTCCTCTTGCCTTCAATCTTTCTCAGCATCAGAGCCTTTTCCAATCAGTTGAGTCTTCCAGGCTCCTTTGTCCATGGAATTCTCCAGGCAAGAATACTGGAGTAGGTAGCTGTTCTCTTCTCCAGGGAATCTTCCTGACCCAGGGGTGGAACCCTAGTCTCCTACATTGCAGGCATACTCTTTGCTGTTTGAACCACCAGGGAAGCCCCCATATATTGTGTAATTAACTATTATAATACTCATTTTCAGATGACACCACCCTTATGGCAGAAAAGCAAAGAGGAACTAAAGAACCTCTCAATGAAGGTAAAAGAGGAGAGTGAAAAAGTTGGCTTAAAACTCAACATTCAAAAAACTAAAATCTTGGCATCTGGTCCCATCATTTCATGGCAAATAGATAGGGAAACAATGGAAACAGTGACAGACTTTATTTTCTTGGGCTCCAAAATCACTGCAGATGGTGACTGAAGCCACAAATTAAAAGACTCTTGCTCTTTGGAAGAAAAACTATGACAAACCTGGACAACATTTTTAAAAGCAGAGACATTACATTGTTTGCCAACAAAGGTCCATCTAGTCAAAGCTACGGTTTTTGCAGTAGTCATGTATAAATGTGAGAGTTGGACCATAAAGAAGGCTGAGCACCGAAGAACTGATACTTTTGAGCTGTGGTGTTGGAGAAGGCTTTTGAGAGTCCCTTGGACTGCAAGGAGATCAAACCAGTCAATCCTAAAGGAAATCAATCCTGAATATTCATTGGAAAGACTGATGCTGAAGCTGAAGCTCCAATACTTTGGCCACCTGAGGCAAAGAGCCGACTCATTAGAGAAGACACTACTGCTGGGAAAGATTGAAGGCAGAAGGAGAAGGGGACGTCAGAGGATGAGATGATTGGATGGCATCACTGACTCATTCAATATGAGTTTGAGAAAGTTCTGGGAGATGGTAAAGGACAGGGAAGCCTGGCGTGCTGCATTCCATGGGGTTGCAAGAGTCAGACATGACTGAACGACTGAACAACAACAAAAAATACTCATTTACATATTTCACTTCATTTATTATCTCGTGTTTGAGATATTACTTCATTTATGTCTTATAACTGCTCTGTGAGGTAAGTTCTAGTATTATCACCCTGATTTTACAGATGAGGAAGGTAAGGCACACAGAGGTTTAATGATCTACCCAGTCACACAGCAACGGCAGAACAGGGTTTGAACCTAGACCATCTAAACTCTAGAATCCACACTCTTTGCCTTTCATTACTCTCATGCAGTTGAATGTCGGTAAAACAAGAAAAAGAGCCATCTAGCCGAGGGGAGAAGAGGTGCTCCAAAAGCCCACCGGGGAGACCCCAGGCTCTGAACTCAAGGTCCCAGATTTCTAGCTTTTCCTTTCCAGCAGGGGGCGCCCATAGTCCACATATTCTGGGTTCCCTCTTAAAGCCTGATGCCTCCCCTATTGAGAACCACAACTCATGACCCTTCAGCAGAAGCCCTGATCTTCAATGTTGTGTATCATTCTCGAAGTATTTATAGTGCATTAAACAAGGCAATGACCCAATACATGGAAGTAATCAAGGGAATGATCCAGTGTATTTCTTGGAGGACCTGCAATGGGCATTACTGTTGTTACTTAGTCCTTGAGTCGAGTCTGACTCTTTGCGACCCCAGGGACCGTAGCCGCTAGGCTCCACTGTCAATGGGGATTTCCCAGGCAAGAACACGGGAGGCTTCTCAGTCTAGGGACAGCAACAGGGCTGATGGCCCTGGGGATGGAAGTTTCTCCAACATCCTGCATATTCTCCAGTGCCCAGAGGAGCCCTTGCCGGTTTCAGGGGGACCCTCCTCAGCTCTGCCAAGTCATCCTTTTTCTGTGTATACTTTGATATTAGAAATCTGATTCCAAATTGAATGAGAGAGAAAACACGAGAGAAATCCCCCAGGCCAGCCTCCAGGAAGGTGACTGTCTAACACCTCTACCTGAGTGACCCTGGACCTTCCCCACCCACAGATCAAACCCATGTCTTCTGCACTGGCGGGCAGATTCTTTTTTAAAATTATTTTAACTGGAGGGTAAGTTCTTTACAATATTGTGGTGGTTTTTGCCACATATCGACATGAATCACCCATGGTGTATATGTGTCCCCCATCCTGAACCCCCCCTCACCTCTCTCCCCACCCCATCTATCTGGGTTGTCCCAGAGCACCGGCTTTGAGTGCCCTGCTTCATACATCGAATTTGCACTGATCACCTATTTTACATATGGTAATATACATGTTTCAATGCTATTCTCTCAAATCATCCCACCCTCCCCTTCTCCCACATAGTCCAAAAGTCTGTTCTTTATATCTGTGTCTCTATTGCTGTCTTGCATATAGGGTTGTCGTTACTGTCTTTCTAAATTCCATATATATGCTTTAATATACTATATTGGTGTTTCTCTCTCTGACTTACTTCAATCTACATAATAGGCTCCAGTTTCATCCACTTCATTAGAACTGACTCAAATGCATCCTTTTTTATAGCTGAGTAATATTCCATTGTGTATATGTATCACAACTTCCTTATCCATTCATTTGGCAGGCGGAGTCTTTACCACTGAGCCACCAACGGCCATGTGTGTATGTTTAGTCACTCAGTCGTGTCCGACTCTTTGCGACCCTGTGGACTATAGCCCACTAGGCTCCTCTGTCCATAGGATTCTCCAGGTAAGAATACTGGAGTGGGTTGCCATTTTCTCCTCCAGGGGCATGGATAACCACAAACCCAGTAAACCTGCAGAAACCCCAAGCAGATAATCCACAAAGGCACTTGAGGCAGGGGTTTTTCTTATCACACTCAAAAAACTAGCCCCAGCTCTCAGGGTGGCCTTGACCATGTGAATCCTACCCCCAATACTTTAGACTGTTATGGTGAGGGGCCATGCTGTGCAGGCTGCCTCGCCCTTGTGAAACTTGTGCCCAGGTGTTTTCTCTCCAGTGACCTTTGTCACATTCTTTGCAAGAAATTAGCTCCAAGGAGCAACTACAGAAAACCAAACTTCAACCTGCACCATAAACAGAAATGCCAGGAGACCAGATTTGGCAGAATTTGTATGTTTCACAGTGTTGGGGAAATAACTCTGAGAGGTCTATCCCCAAGCCAGATGCTCCCTCCACCCTCAAAATAATCTGCAGTAAAGATCAGGTGAGGGGCCACACCTTAACTGGCGGCTTCTCATCTAGGGACAGCAACAGAGTTGGTGGCCCTGGGATGCATATTTCTCCAACATCCAACACATTCCCCAGCTGGCCCTGAGGAGCCCTTGCAGGTTTCAGGGGGACCTTCAACAGCCCCTCCAAGTCATCCTTTTCTGTATATATCTTTGTATTAGAATTCCGATTCAAAATTGAATGAGGAGGGAAAACACAGAGAGAAATCCCCAAGGCCAGCCTCCAGGGAGGTGACGGTCTAACCCAGGAGATTGCCTGGGTTCACATTCTAGCATCTGCCTCATAGAGGCTGAGCAACCCTGGGGCAGTTTATTTACCCTTTATCTGCACCATGGTTTTCTCATTTGTGAAATGAAGATAATAAAATCCACCTCCTAGGGTCGGTGAGCACCTCCAGTGAGTTAAGGCAGGTAAAGATTAAACACAGTGCTTGGTGCCCAGGAAGCCCTTCATCAATCAGTCTGAGCTGCTGTAATGAAACCTAGTCATGCAGGCAGCTCCGGGCAAGAAAGGGTCTTGCACTCTTTCACAACTGCAAATTTCACTGGGACCAGGGCAGTTTTTCTGCTCTGAGTGACACTGGGACACTGCCTGCCTTTCCCCCAGAACTTAACACCCCCTCACCTCCTCCAGGCTGCAAACCCCTTCCTTCAAGGTAGTTAACTAGAGGCCACGTGGAAGTTTTCTCTCCTGGAATCGGTTCCTGAGCATTTGTTCTCATGACTAACTGGCTGGGAGCGGAGGTCAGTTGAAGTTCAAGAGGGCCTCTGTTCTGACTTTTACTGCTTATTGATTTGTGGCATTTATAAGCCTGAGCCCTGGGCCTCCAGGGCCAAGACCGCAGGCACAACAATGCCACCCTTCTCCAGTGGCCCTGTTTACCTTCCGGGAGCAGACAGGGTGTGGCCAGAACTTCTGGGGTGGTGAGAGCGCAGCACAGGGTGTGGTGAGGATGCGGGGTGTGGCTGCCCAGGACAGGCCTTGGGGAAGGCAACCGGGGAAACCAGCCAGGGCAGCCCAGGTCTGAGTGCGGAGGCCCTGGGGTTACTGCTCTGTTGTGGAGCAGTTGTGAGGACTCGGGTTCTCTGCTCCTCAAACATGACGACTGCAATAATAATAACCTGTGTAGGTTGCTCAGTCGTGTCCTACTCTTTGTGACCCCATGGACTGTAGGTGCCAGGGTCCTCAGTCTGTGGAATTCTCCAGGCAAGAATACTGGAGTGGGTAGCCATTCCCTTCACCAGGGGATCTTCCTGACCCACAGATCCAACCCGGGTCTCCTGCATTAAAGGTAGATTCTTTACCATGTGAGCCACCGGGGAAGCAATAATAATGGCTTCCCTTTTATGAGTACTTCTAGCCACATGTGGCAGCCTGAAGCTTTCTCTTAATTAAGATTATGGGCTGTGTATGCCTCACAGAATCACTACCACTAGCTGAATGACCCTGGAGACTTGACTTACCTTTTTCTTCCACAGCGTCCTCACCTGTATGGTGGGGGGTGGGGGTGGTTAAAGGCACTTTCCTTGAGGGTAGAGCAGGAGGCACCCAGCTGACATCACAGCTAAGGTGCTGGAGCCTGGTGGTCCCGGGAAGGGGCAGGTGGAATTATATCACACGATATTGGAGGAAAGGGATTTATCTTGGTGACTTTAGGACACTGGTTCCAAAGGATTTAAAATAAGATTTGATATGAAAGTGCCAACCTTGATCTTGAAATAAATCAATTGGCAATGGCACACTGAGTCCCGAGCATAGAAAATCAATATCTGACTCACTGAAATCAGTGTGAACAAAGTTGAGATCAACTACATAAAACATTTTATGGACCGTAGAAGACTTTCAACCAAGTAAATAAAGTATGTGGGGGAAAAAAGGCACCTTCCTTTTCAGATTGTATGAGGATCAAGTGGAAAGCCCTAGAACAGCCTCTGGCCCCAGAGGCTGTTGAGCAAGCATCAGCAATCGCTAATGTAGATTTCACATGTGTGATTTCATGCCATCTCATGGCAATCCTGTGAGGTAGCGCCTTTACTGAGGAGTGGCCCAGGGCATGCAAAAAGAAGCAAGCAAAACTGGGATTTGATTCTGGGATTGTCTGACTCTGAATCCCAAACTCTGGGTCCAAATAGTTGTGCCTCAGTGCTTTTTGTTTACCAACTCCACGTGAAGAAACACTGGTTGAATGCCTTACTACGAGCCAAGCTGTTGTGACGGTTTTTAATCCACTGAAAGTTCCAATAACTCAATTCATAACCACACACAGAGCTCATCCAGCTGGGGACTGCGCTGGGTCCTGGATCTATCTCTGTGAGCAGAACCTTGATCTTGCCCACAAGGAGCTCACAGGCCAATCTGCAAACGAAGAAGAGCCCCTACGTTGGCACATTTACACGTCTAATGACTCTTTCTGCTTACAACTCCATCTGGACAGTTTCTTTTTTATTTTTAAATCTTTTTTTGACTGTGCTGCGTCTTCCTTCCTCTGCATGGGCTTTTCTCTAGTTGTGGCTATTGGGGGCTACTGGACTTCCCTGGTGGCTCAGACGGTAAAGCGTCTGCCTACAATGCGGGAGACCTGGGTTCAATCCCTGGGTCGGGAAGATCTCTGGAGAAGGTAATGGCAACCCTCTCCAGTATTCTTGCCTAGAAAATCCCATGGATGGAGAAACCTGGTAGGCTGCAGTCCACGGGGTCGCAAAGAGTCGGACATGACTGAGCGACTTCACTTCACTTCTCCAGTTGCGGTGCAAGGGCTTCTCACCGTGGTGGCTTCTCTTGCTGTGAAGCACAAGCCCTGGGGCTTGCAGGCTTCCGTAGTTGCGGCACGTGGACTCAGTAGTGGCAGCTCCCAGATTCTAGAGCACAGGCTCAATAACTGTGGTGCATGGGCCACAGGTATGGAGGTAGCATGTGGATCTCCACATGTGAGATCTTCCCAGACCAGGGATGGAGCCCATGTCTCCCGCACTGGCACGTGAATTCTTTACACTGAGCCACCAAGGAAGCCCCGGTCAATCTCTTGAGCTCCCTTATCTCTTTTGAGGGCCGTAACTAAACCATCAACTCCTACTTTGCATGAAATTCCCATTTCTAGGTTGAGGTTTTAAATGGACTGTTAAATAGGAGAAGGAAAGAAATTAGAAGAGATATTGGTCACCTATTCCTCAGTCTTCAGTTTATTCTTGAAAGACTAGGAAGATTTGATAAGGGCTTGAGGAAAGGAAAGACCACTGTAGGGTACACATACCTCTGGACATGGGTCTTCTCTAAGTTGTGGGCTCTAGGAAATTGCTTCCAGGTCCTGGAAACGAGGTCAGGAAAATGTCACTCACTGAAAAATTAGGAAGAAAGTCATTGATGAGATGGACTATCTGCAAGTGTTCCCCACTCCACAAGATGTGCTGCAGGGGGAGACTTGAAACACCAAAATCAAACGCTTGCCTTTATGAAACAGATATTTACAGAGTACTCTATAGGCACTATGTGAAACAGTGGGGATTTAAGGATGAAGCAAACCCCCAACCCTGCACCCCAGGTGCCTCAGAGTTCTACCTGGAACTGGATGTAAACAAGAAAGGCATAATGTAGTCAACTGAATTAATCTGAGTGGGTAAACCCTTGATGTGACAATAAAAATACACAGCCAGCATGGTGTCCTAGAAAGGAAGCATTCAAGCCCATTCTCCTAGTCTTTATCCAGACCCCAGGAGGGCCCAAGATCCCATCAGGAGAGGTGTGAGCTGTTTGGGTCAGAGAAAGCTTTTTAGGACTCTCCACACTTGGGTAAATATGTCATATTAGTACTTACAGAGGCTTTCTCTGTGCTCTGGGCTATTCTTAGCACTTGACATCTGATGGTCCATTTAATCCTTGCAATAGACCTATGGAATAGGTATACCATCCCTCCAACAATTTCAAATTTTGATGCCTTGAGAGGTTTAAGTAACTTATTGAAGGCGACCATACAGCTGGTCAGGTAGCAGAGAAGGGCCGCGTGGCACTGGGGCCCCTGCTCTTACCCACAGCACTAGTAGGGCTTCTGTAGGGACAAAAATAGTCCTCTCATGAGTGGTTTGGATTCCTCGGTCACTGGATCTTGGGTGGGTAGCACGCAGTGCCTGAAGGCCTCTCATTGTGATTTAATTATGTGGCATTAGGTTTATAGCCTGTTGCTGCTGCTGCTAAGTCGCTTCAGTCGTGTCCGCCTCTGTGTGACCCCATAGACGGCAGCCCACCAGGCTCCCCCTTCCCTGGGATTTTCCAGGCAAGAACACTGGAGTGGGTTGTCATTGCCTTCTCCAATGCATGAAAGTGAAAAGTGAAAGGGAAGTCGTTCAGTCATGTCCGACTCGTCTCATGTAAATATCGGCCCCATGTTTCCCAGAGCCTGAAAGCCTCAAGGTGCTCCAGGAAAATAAAATTCTCTCCAAAGGACCAAACCCCAAAGTGAATGGGTCAGGGTGCCCTCAAAGAACTGATGATACTGAAACAGATCAGGACCCTCTGGTCCTTCCCTCCATGTCCTCTGCCTGCCTTTTGTCTGTGGAAGACTTTAGTCAATGAATAAGTTTAATCAGAGAAACGAGAACACATGGAAGCAAAGGGAAACAGTCAAAGGAGACCAAAAAATAATAATGTAGTCATTAAGCTTAGTCAAGGACCTTTGGTTCTTTCTCAAGGGCTATAGATAATATTCTGAGCCATAGCCTGTGAGCGTCCTATAGAGACTAATACCAGGTGGAAGAAGTTAGCTGCATGATGACCACACTGTACCCACAACACAAGCAGCTACAGTTCTGAGAACTGGACTCAGAGAAATGGGAACAAACGGACCCTGGAACTAAAGATTAACTGTACCTAAAACAATCAAGATGAAGCGGGTCAGACCACTGATGACCAATTTGAAGATGCCTGTCAGAGCTGACTGTGCTGTTCCTGCATATGGCCCCCTCATTCTGTCTATAAAACCTTTTGCCCCACTGGTTGTCAGCTGGGGGGAGTTGGCTTTTGAAAAGATGCCTGCCCTTCTCCCTGAGTTGTTGGCATCTGAAATAAAGCAAACTTTCCTTTCCACCAACCTGGCTGTTTATTGGCTTTTGAGCAGTGAGCAGCCAGATCCCACACACCCTTTCAATAACAATACAAGGACATGCAGCAGCAGAACCAGGGGTAGAACTCAGTTGCCTTGGCTTCATCACAGTTCTTTATACTTGGAAAGGAAAAAAAAAAAGGACATAAAATGCATAGGAATCAAGTTCTGAGGATGCGTAGCCAACTTAGAAACATACTTTTAAAGTATCCCACAATTGGGGACTTAAGTATGTGTCACAGAGTGTGTTTCCTATCAGCATCCTTGCTCCCTCAGGGTGGGGACTTTGAGGCCCCTGCAGAGTTGGGGGAAGCCCAGAGCCCAATGAGAATGGAGCCTAGTTTAGAATCTCCAGGTAAGTGCTGAGCCCAGAAGGTGGACTCGAGGAACATACAACCTTTTGTGGAGATTTGGAAGTGGGTTGAGTTAAACAGAAAACGCCTGCTAGGCCACCAGAGTTCTTAGACTTCTCCTGTTAGAGTCTCAGGACTGTGTGTGGTCAGGGAGAGAAGGCCTGGGGCTCTAGCAGTGTTGTCATGGACCTGGCCTGGAATTTTACTAATAGAAAATTGACGGCAAGGCTCCCAACCCCGCCCATTTCCAAGCCCTCGAGATAGTACAGCAGGACCCAGAGGATGCAGTTCTAGTCAGAAAGGATCTTAGATTTGACCCTATTGATGAAGTTGTACAAGAATAGGGCCTCCAGGTTTTGGGAAAAAGTCCCTCTGGAATCAAGAAGATCTGAAAGAGCCAGAAAGTATTCACTGTTTCGATTCAACTCAGTTCCACTCAGCTCAACTCAACTGAATTCAACATATTCCACTCAACATCTACTGTGTACCAGGCACTGTGTTGGGGCTGCCCCCATAGCTCAGTTGGTAAAGAATCTGCCTGCAATGCAGGAGTCTGGGGTTCATTTCCTGGTCAGGAAGATCCTCTGGAGAAGGAAATGGCAACCCACTCCAGGAGTCTCACGTGGAGAATCCCATGGACAGAGGAGCCTGGTGGGCTACAGTCCATGGGGTCACAAGAGTCAGACATGACTTAGCAACTAAACCACCAACAACCAGGAGCTGTGCTGGGAGTTAAGAATACTACAGGGAACAAGATAGGCGAAACTGCCTGCAAGAAATCATAGTCTAAAGTGGAAAAGAGCTGCTTTTAAGACAGAGTCCTCCTCCGAGGAAGTGACTCTTTCTCTGCAGCTCGTGGGATGAGGGGCCCCTGGGGAGAGTGGCTGCCAATTAGCCTGCAGTTCTCCTGTCTTCAGAATCAGCACTGCCCAAGACTTATTACTTCATTCAGCCCTCTGACACTGTTGAATGATTTTTTTTTTTAATCATATCTAGATTTTCCAGTTTTTCCTGGCAGAAGCTTTGGTCTCCTGTAGGCTGCTGCTGCTGCTGCTGCTGCTACGTCGTTTCAGTCGTGTCCGCCTCTGTGAGACCCTATAGACGGCAGCCCACTAGGCTCCCCCATCCCTGGGATTCTCCAGGCAAGAACACTGGAGTGGGTCTCCTGTAGGCTACTCTGTCCTAAATGGAAGTGGAAGTCACATGACTTTAACTTTCATGTCCTTTCTCAGTTGTTTTTTGATGATTTAAATGGGAATCCAAGGTCATAGTTATGAATATCAAATCTCTTACCCCCCAGCAGTGTAGAAATAAAGGCTTCTTCTTTTTTTTTTTTAAGAAGGAAAACCGTCCTTAGGTTTTAAGGAGCTTCCTTCCTATACACTGTAGGTGGCTGGCATTGATGTGCTGTCTCACCTCAACTGTCTGGGAGATGTGTGGAGGTTTTATAACAGGAAGGAGACCAAAGGTTTCCAGTTTCTAAGTGGCCAGTCCAAGATTCCAAGCGATAGATTTCAGTTCGTGACTTAATGTTTGCCTGGGTAGTAGGAACTTAGAGGAAAATGCAAAGTATGTGTGTGTGTGAGTGTGTGTGTGTGTGTGTGTGTGTGTGTGTGTGTTGTGGCTTATTTAAAAAGAGCCTAAATATGTTTAGAACAGATTTGTGGTTGCCAGCGTGAGAGAGGGATGGATTGGGAGTTTGGGATTAGCAGATGCAAACTGTTATGTATAGGATGGATAAACAGCAAGGTTCTACTGTACAGCAAAGGGAACTGTATCCAATACCCTGTGAGAAATCACAGTGGAAAAGAATATGAAAAAGTACATATATGTATAACTCTATTACTTTGCTGTACAACAGAAATGAACACATTGTAAATCAACTATACTTCAATAAAATAAGTTTTTGAAAATGAATAAATGAAAAGGGTCAAAAGAGAGTAAAAGGAGAAGCAGGTTTGTGGCAGAAAGTCAGTGATAGCAATTTGAAGAAGCTGGTCCTGGTCACCATTTTTTGAAAAACCAGGAGACTTTAAAAGATGATAAATGGCTCATTGGTTGCTGGGACCAGCCCCAGGGTGATTTTATTTTTTTTCATTTAAGATGAGATAATGAGGGCTCAGGGGGTTCTTTCTGTCCTCTCCCCGCTCCCTTCTCCTCGCTGACTTCACCCCACCCCACTTGGCTTACAAAGACACCACTTCCCTTTCCACTCTTGAGAGGCCTTCGAGTCTGTATTCTCTAACCAGGTCTGCAGCTGAACAGGATTGTTAGCCAGGTTTGCAGCCCTATAGAGTCCCAGGTGGATTTGCTGAGAAGCCAAGGAAGTTTCCAGGGCTTCACTAGCATGGGCTCTTCCAAGTCCTGGGGGACTTGTGATGGGGGGGAAGTGGCACCAGTGTCCTGGTCCCTCAACATTTGCTCTTGTGATATTTGCAGAAGTATAATGCTTCAACTAAGGTTGGTCAAGATGGCTGTCTTCTTCCTTTGTGACTTCGACTTAGGTTATAGGATAAGAGCAGCTTTGGATACTTTGGGGATTTGCTGAAAGGACTACTAACTGAGGAATTTCATTTTTGGGGGCTTAAAAGAATGTAATTTCTGGTTTCTTTCCTTCTTTTTTTTTTTTTGTTACTTTTGTGCTGCGTTGTTGTCAATGTGGGAATAACATCCAGGAATATTTTTCTCACCCACAGGGCTGGCTCAACCTGGTGGCTACATGCAGCTGCAGGGCCAGAGGTTGTAGAGCAATAAGAGAAGATCCTTCAGCATCTGGCCCAGATGTGCCAGTGGAAGAGAAGTGAGGTTTGAAATGTACAGGGTCAGAAGCTAACCCAGGGGAAATGCTCCCAGGCATCAGGTGTGCAGAATCCCAGCGACAGCACTCAGTTCTCCTCAATACATGATCCAAACGAAAGTTCTTTCCTGTCAAGAATCTACTCAATAATGCAACGAGTATCATTCTAAGTGAGGCATAACATGCCTTTTCTTTTTGATGGCATCACGTGAAATAGATGTTTTTCAGAATTTTTGTATTTATAGGGCACAAACCTGTAACATTCTTACAAAAGCATGTATATTTGTGTGTGAAGTCATACATACATCCAATGATTAATAATAAACATCTAATTTTAATCAACCATACCAGAGGAAAGACTGACTTGTCTTTCTGTTCTCACTCTATAAAAAGTTATGAAATTATTATCATAGAAAAAAGCTATGCAGCCAAAAACAATGTAGAAAAGCAAGCATTGCTGAAATGGTCAAGAGAGTTTGTGAAGAGACGGTATGATATTGTTAGAGATTTTGTAATGTTTAACATACCTATGAGCCTTTGAAGTTTACTGAGATTTCTTTTATCATTTGATATAAATGTTCACAATCATAACTGATTTCATATTTTAAAATTTTGTATTTGTGTTCATAGTTTTATGTTTTTTTAAGCCTCTCCCCTCTCAAATATATGTATCTCTACAAAACTGTATCTACTTGAGTCAATTACACTGCATTTCTGAGACTTATTTTCCATATGGCTGCCAGCCCATCCCTCTCTCCCCACCCCTTCCAATAAGGTTGTATTTCTCCCTGACTTTTTTGTCATTCTCACTTGCCAAGATAATCTCTTATTTAATCCCAGCCAACGTGTCTTCCCATGTCTTAAATTCTTGTAAAATCAGCAGCAAAGATCTTTGCAATGCCTGGCAGGCAAAATACTTGTAGGCATATTAAATTTGGTCTAATTAAAAGCTCAAATGCAACCAATTGTTTCACTCCATGTTTTATTAGGGAAGGGAAGCCTTTAAAAGAAATGAGCCAGACGATTCTTCTCATTTCGAACACTCAGTTCAACTATTTCCTTACTGTTATTTGTAGTAAAAAGAAAGCTCTGATTAGGAAGGTTCAATGCTTCTGCTGATTGAAAAAAATATGTACGGTAAACCTAGTCTTGGTGGCACGATCTTACGGGAGTCTTGGAGGTGGTGCTGGGGAGGGAGCTAATGACTGGTCCATGAGTTGCTAGACTAAACATTTGACGAACGTTTTTAAGTCTAATTTTTTCTTGCATCGAATTGAGTACTCATGTTTAGACTAGTGCTCTGAGCTGAAGTGTAAGTTGTCTTTCTTTCTTTTCCCCCCTTTTCTCCCTTACTTTCTACTGTCATTGTTCTCCATCCAATATACACACTTTAAGTCATGACTTTAAATATGTCTATATTCATATAAAACATGTCATTTTGTTTTGCGTGCATACGTGCATCTATTTATATGGATGGCATGCGTGAGTGCCGATTTACTTCAGTTGTGTCTGACTCTGTGCAATCCTATGGATTGTAGCCTGCCAGGCTCCTCTGTCCATGGGATTCTCCAGACAAGACCACTGGAGTAGGCTGCCATGCGCCCCTCCAGGGGATCTTCCTGCCCCCAGTGATTGACCCTGCATCTTTTATGTCTTCTACATTAGCAGGCAAGTTCTTTACCACTAGTGCCACCTGGGAAGCCCCATATGGATGGCATGCAATATTAATATTGTTTCCTACTTTTCTCACTCAACACCGATTTTGAAGTCTACGATAATAGTTTATATGTTTTTTTGTACAGTTTTTATATAGATACTAGAAGTATCTGTTTTGTTAACTACTGCTAACTTTGTTGAAAGAAATGAATTTTGGTACCATGAAATCCACTAAAATTTTGCCATATGGTTTATATATTTCCAGTCTCGTTCATAAAATCTCTCCCTACCTGGAGCTCACAATGATGGTCTCCTACACTTTCCTGTTAGCATTTAGCTTTTTTCTTTTATATCAGACATTTGTTTTTGTATATAAGTAGAAAATCTAGCTTATTTTTCTCTGACTAGTGTTCCTGTTTTTTCTAATCATTTTATAAATAGCTTTTCACCTCTTGAGAGGTCCGTGGTGGCCTAGTGGTTATTCCAGGTTTTCACAGCTGTGGCCTAGGTACAATCCCTGGTCAGGGAATTGAGATCCCACAAGACATGTGAAATGGCCAAAACAAACAGAAACAAAAAAACCCAAACCTTTTAATGGGTGTTATTATCTTTCTTATGTGTGATATTATCTTTCTTATGTATCAGGTGCATGGGTCCAATGGTGAATTCTAATGGGAACCCAAAGCAGCCTTCATATATATATATACATATACATATATATTCCTAATGTTTATAAGTAAGTCTTCTACATATAAACCTTCAAGTTGCCAGCTTTCAAAGATGAGCACGGGTGTTCGCATGTCCAATCACGTGAGTCAGCTCCTTCGACTGGCGTGCATCGTCACGTGTGTGCATCCTCTACAAGCGTTGTGCTTTGTGTCCTTGGGGTAGCTTACTAATGAAGACCTTCTGGAATTGGAGGTCCACACGAAGGATGAAGAGCGGCAAGAGGAAGAAGAGTAACTGGGGAACCAAAGAGATTCATGATGCAGGAAATGGCAAGGGGATTTTCTTGACTTGAGGAGGCATTATTAGTTTTTGTAGAGAAGGAAATGGCAACCCACTCCAGTATTCTTGCCTGGAAAATCCCATGGACAGAGGAGCCTGGCAGGCTATAGTCCATGGGGTCACAAAGAGTCGGACACGACTGAGCAACTTCACTTTCAGTTACTAGTTTTTGAGGCACAAGACCCAAACCCAGACCTGTACATGAGGGTTGCAGCCGCCATGTAGAATGCAACCCAGGGCTACTGTGTTATCTATGATGAGAAAGAAAGAGCTACTAGGCAGACATCACTGGATCGTTTTTTCAAGAGGGTAGATAGACTTGAATCCAGCAAGGAACCAGGAACCATCAATGTCAGGCGTGAGTGAAACTGCAGTTTGCCCCCTCCATCTCTTATTACTGACGATCCTTCAGCTCTACCATCGGCCACCCCTCCTCCCTCCTCCAGTGAGTAACTCTTCTTGCCTGTGCAAGCCTCTGTATGTCAGCTGTTGTACTGTACGACTGTACTTTTTAAGGTACTGTACTGTATGATTAAGCATGTTTTCTTTATTTTCGTATTTGTTTTTAACCTATTATTTGTGTGAAAAGTATTATAAATTAATTACAGTATAATACTATATGTGTGCTAAGTCACTATACAGTCAGTTGTGTTTGTTGGATAACTGTGCTAACTTTGTTGGATTTATGAACAAATTGGATTTATAAATGTGCTCTTGGAATGGAACTTGTTTGTGTGTAGAAGACTCACACTGTATATTAATAGCATATATATATATATATATATATATATATATATAATGGCTCCAGGAATCCTTCAGTAACATTAGGCTTGTCTTGCTCCTTAAAGGAGATTTTCCACTATGGAAAATACAAACCAATATCAAGAATCTTAAACACAGGGACTTCTCTGGTGGTCCAATGGTTAAGACTTTGCCTTCCAATGCATGGGGTGGGGATTCAATCCCTGGTGGGGGAGCTAAACCCATATACCTTGCCGCCAAAAAACCAAAACATAAAATAGAAGCAATATTGTAATAAATTCAATAAACCACCCCCCCCCACCCACCCACACACACACAAAAGAGTTGTGAGCACAGATCTCTTGACTTTTTGTGGGTTTACACCTACTAGTACCCAAGGGCATGTCCACGTCTTCTACATATTTAAAAGGAAGGTAACAATGTTCATCCCGAGAGCCTCCACTCACCCGTCAGATGGGCCTGATGGTGCATGCATTACATTATGTGGCTTACCCTGTCTTTGTGCCAAAATTTAGGGAACCCATTTACAGCAAACAGAAAGAAATTCATAACTTTAACAATACATTGAAAAAATAAACAAACAAGGGAAGTTGAAAACAAATGTTAGGCAATTTTCTCAGAAGTTAAAAAATAGCAACAGTGCAAACCCAACAAGAAGGAAGGAAGTAACAAAGAGACTAATGGGATCAGATACTAACCAAAGTAACACAAGCACCTCAGAAGATTAATTAGCTAAACATATTTGGCTGTTTGAAAAATTGGAATGATAGATTTCTGGCAAGGTTGATCAAGGAAAGAAAAAACAGACAAAAATACATAAAAAGTAGGGTTATGGAGATGAAAATGACTGTAAAATACTACCATGATGAACTGTTTCAAGTAAATATGATAACTTAGATGAAGCAGATATGTTTTTGGGAAAGTAAGAAAGGCAAAAATTGGTGGAAGAACAGATAATTTAAATAGTGTAATGATTATTTGGTTATTTAATGACTATTGAAAACAAAGACCTCCACTGTCCAGGATTTGGCCTGGGTAGGTTCTCAGAGGAATTTTCCCAAACTTTCAAGAATCTCTATCTTCTATAAGTTGTTTCAGAAAATTGTAAAAGAGGGAAAGCTGCCAAAGTCAGTGAAGGGTCTAAATATACAAACAGATGATGACCAGATCATATATAAAAATAGAACTCTGACCCAAAATGGGAAATAATTGGCCCAGGAAACTAGTCCATAATCTATGGTAACCAGCTTAGGAAGCTAACTGACTATCTCCAAGTCAGACTTGTAGAAAGTTAGACCACTGTCTCCAGCAAACAGTCCAGAAAACCAACAATAACTTTTGCAATCATCAGCCCTGAATAGCCAGGGCTTGATTAATAACTAACAGCTTCTCTAATTTTTGTCCCTATTTCTAATTTAGGACCATCAGGAGAAAGCCAAATGTGTACCCCTAACCCATCACACAGAAGGGCCCACTAGTTAGCCCTCCTACAGCCTCCCCGTGTCAATGACCTCCAGGCAGGGCAAACCTTCAGCCTTTCATCTTTTTCACTAAGGCTTTCCCCCTCTTCTGCCTGCCTTTGAGTCTTTTCCCAAATGCAAGTGATGGTGGCTGACTCTCTTGCTTCAGCAAGCTCTGGATAATAACCCTGTCTATTCTCATCTGGTTGGTCTTTGTTTATTTCTACACAGTTTAGGAAGTAAATGAAACCTTAAGCAATTATAGGATCATTTCACTTATTGTCACAGATATAAAATCTTAAACACATTTTACATTTCATTAAAATATGCATATTTGTATATCTTGTGCATAAGCAGGATTTACATGAGAAATGTAAGAATGGTTTCACATTAAAGAAATTTATCACTGTACATTACCATGTTAATCATCTAAAGGAGAAAATCCATAAGGGTATCTGAGTAGATGAAGGAAGAACATTTGTTGAAGTTTAACACCTATTTACATAAAAAATGCTCAGAAAACCAGAAGAAGAAAGGAGCCTCTGTGCCTAGATAAAGGCAAGTATACTAAAAATCCTACAACAGAAATCATGCTTATTGAACAAATTTTTATATATTTCCTTGAAGATAACAATAAATAGGATGCCACAGGGTACCACTATTACCTACCATGATATTGCAAAATTTAGCCAACATTGTAAGAGGAGAAAAGCATATGAGCTATGAGGATTGAAGGAAAAAACTAATAGTTATTACTGAAGTTATTATAATTATCTTTACTAAAAAAACAATTCAGTAGTACTTCAGAAAAGGAAGAGAACTAGTAAGAAAATTCACCTTGTTTTCCAGATATAAGATCATTTTTATAAAACCAATGATGTTCCTCTAGGACAGAAACTAAAAAATATAACAGAAATAAAGAGGGATGAGTAGGCCTACTCCAAATATTTGTGGCATCTGGGACAAGAATACAAAATGAAGACACATCAAATATTTAAATATCTAAAATTAAAAATCAAAGCTAGAACATCCCTGGTGGTCCAGTGGTTAAGAATCCTCCTGCAATTCAGGGGATGCAGATTCAATTTCTGGTGAGGGAGCGAAGATCCCACATGCTGAGGAGCAACTAAGCCTGCACGCCACAACTCCTGAAGCCCACGCACGCCAGAGTGCATGTGTCACAACTGGACAGCTTGGGTGCCACAACTATTGAGCCTACGCTCCACAATTAGACTCTCCGCACCACAACAAAAGATTCCACCTGAAGATCTTCTACGTTGAAGATCTGGTGTGCCATAACTAAGACCCGATGCAGACAAATGAATAAATATTAAAAAAGCAAAGCTATTTAAATTAAGTTAATATAAGACAGGAGTACATTTAACGATATCTACCAGCAAGCTCACCATTTGCTTGTCTCACTACATCACGGTCTGAAAGTGGAGACAGAGGACCAATGTTTCTTTCTGCCATCAGGCCAATGGCACATAGCTGGGTTTAGGCTCCTGGGAAATACACTCCAAGACAGAGATTTGCATGTAGGTGGTTTAATGGGGGAACAAAACCTCTAATAGAGAGTGGGCCCTGCATGAGAGTGTGGGAAACAGGACTGGGCAGATGGGCAGGTGGAGAAGTTTCATTTAATTTTTAGAAATTACACGAACTATTATTAAATGTTTTCATCAGGAAAACCATTTACAATTCTAGTATTTATTATTTATCTGGTTGCCAATGTAAAAATTCTGTAATATGTCTCATCCATGTTACATCTAACCCTGGGTTTTTTGTTTTGTTTTGTTGGTTTTTCCCCTTTCATTTCAGCAGTTTGATTATGATGTGTCTGGATGGGGATTTCTTTGGGTTTATTGTTTTTCAAATTTAATCAGCTACTAGAATCGGGAGTTTGCTTTTTTTTTTTTCCTTTCTGTCTTGCAACAAACTGGGGAGCTTTTACACTAAAAAGAAACCTGGGTTTGATCCCTGGGTTGGGAAGATCCTTGAAGAAGGGAATGGCAACCCATTCTGTATTCTTGCCTGGAGAATTCCATGGACAGAGGAACCTGGTGGGCTACAGCCCAGGGGGTTGCAAAGACACGATTGAGTGGCTGACATGCACATGTTAAATTTTCTCTATCCTCTGTGATCTCTGTAATTGAGCTTATCCAGTGAATATTTTTATTTTGGATATTGTATTTCTCAGTTCTAAATTTCCATTTGATTTTTTTTTTATATCTTCTATTTCTTTGCTGAGATTTTCTAGTGTTCTGTTTGTTTCCAGAATGTTCTAATTGCTTTTTTGAGAATTTTGATGAAACTTCCTTAAAAATCTTCATCAGACAATTCCAACACTTCCATCTTTGGGCATTAGTATCTGTTGATTTCTTTTCTCACACAAGATGAGAGTGTCCTGGCTTTTACTATACCAAGTAATTTTGAACTGTATTTTAGAAATTCTGTGTATTATGTTATGAGACTCTTGTTCCTCTTTAAATCTTCTTCTTTAGCAAGCAGTCAACCCATTTAGATTTAGAACACACATCCTGGCCCACTTTTGTGGGCTGTGGTTTGAATGTTAATTTAACTTTTAAACTTTTGCAGTACTATTCTGGTCTGCCCCACTGTGTACTACTGAGAGGCCAGTCTGAAACCTGGGTGGTATTCCACACTGTGGTTCAGTTTGCAAAGCTTTTGATGTGTTGATTCAGGTCAGTTTAATGCTTGAGCCACTCAGAGATGAGCCTGGGACTTAGATTAAAAGGTCTTTCTTTTACTCCCTCCTTTCCATAATCCTTTCCTGACTCTCTAGCTGGGAGGGGAAGGGGATGTTGCCTCTTTGTTGCTTAGTGCTGGGTGAATACTGTTAACAGGGCAATACCCCACCTCTCAGCACCGTGCTTGGTGGGAGAAGTGCTGCTTCTGTGTGTTTATTTAATGCAGAGCAGGGAGCATCGACAGAACTCCTCCCCACTGTCTCTCAGGAAGGGAAGGGGAGCCACTTCTTTGCTTGATCTTCATTTTGTGCAGAGTGGGGATGGTGACAGTGGGCAGCCGGGTGGTGTGGGGGGGTGTTGCACCACTTTTGGTATTTGCCTGGATTAGGTCTGTTAGTGTAAAAAATGTTCCATCCTGTAGTCATCCTCTTGGTCTTTTGTTAAGAAAGAGTTGTTTTCTGTTTTGTTTTTTTTTTTTTTTTTGGTTTGTACCTGATGGTGCTTCCAGGTCATGGGTGGCTCTAGGTCCCAGGATATATGACAGGATATTAAACAAATAAAAAAACTACTCAAGAAACTTACTGCTGGATTGTTCCTTAAGTCCTAAGTTCTCCAGTTGGTTTACCATCTTCTCATCACCTTTTAGAGTCTACTTATAGTTGCTTTTATGTTTTACTCTAGAGTTCTTGGTTGTAATTAGCAGGAGGAATAGAGTGGAATGCATTTATTCATATCTGACCTGAACCAGAGGCTCCTTTCTCAGGGCTTTGATTAATTCCATTGTCTGTAAATATACTTATTTTATATTCTTTCTGACAATTCCACCATATGACTTTCTTCTGTTGTACTGTTTGCAGTGACTGCTGACTCTTGCTTGTAGTGGTTGTTTGTTTGACTTATGGACTTAAATAAGTAGGGCTTTCTCTGTGTCACAGGTTAAGGGTATGTTCTTCTAAAAGTGTTTTGCATTTTGCACTTACTCATGTCCATGGATTCATGTAGAAGATTTTGGTTTCAGCTGCTGTAATCAAAATTGTGTGATATTGGTGAAAGGATGGACACATAGATTAATGAAATACAAAATCCAGAGATTGACCCATGCATATAGATAATTGATTTTTTGACAAATATGCAAAGGCAATTTAATGAAGAAAAAATGGTCTTTAAAAAAATAATGCTGGAACAATTGGACATGTATATTAAAATTTTGATCTTGACTCATACATTATATACATAAATTAATCCCAAATGGATCATAGACCTAAATGTAAAACCTGAAACCATAAAACCTCTAGAAGAAAAAAGAAAAAAAACTTTGTAATCTTGGGTTAGGCAAAGATTTTTTGCTGCTAAGTCGCTTCAGTTGTGTCCGACTCTGTGTGACCCCATAGATGGCAGCCCACCAGGCTCCCCCGTTCCTGGGATTCTCCAGGTAAGAACACTGGAGTGGGTTGCCATCTCCTTCTCCAATGCATGAAAGTGAAAAGTGAAAGTGAAGTCGCTCAGTCGTGTCCGACTCCTAGGGACCCTATGGACTGCAGCCTACCAGGCTCCTCCGTCCATGGGATTTGCCAGGCAAGGGTACTGGCGTGGGTTACCATTGCCTTCTCTGAAAGATTTTTTAGGACATAAAAAAAAATATAGATATCCATAAAATAAAAAAATCGATCAACTAAGCTTCATCAGTACTGAACACATCACTATTCAAAAGATACTGTTAAGAGAATGGAAAGACATGCCACAAGCTGGGAGAAAATATTAGCAAACGGTCTTCAAAGGTCCTCAATGGCCTCCTTTACCACACAGAGTTCTTTAGAAGCCAAGTCCTTGGGCTGATGAAGTTCCTGAGTGTGACAGTCAACTTTATGTCACCTTGACTGGGTTGTAGTTGTCATTGTTCAGTTGCTCAGCCACGTCTGACTCTTTGCAACCCCACGGACTGCAGCATGCCAGGCTTCTCTGTCCTTCACTATCTCTCGGAGTTTGCTCAAACTCATGTGCACTGAGTCGATACTATCCAACCATCTCATCCTCTGTTGCCCCCTTTTCCTCCTGCCCTCAATCTTTCCCAGCATCAGGGTCTTTACCTGACTGGGCTGTAGAGTGCTTGGATTAAACAGTGTTTCTGGGTGTGTCTGTGAGAATGTTTTTTTATGAGATTAGCATTTGAATCTGTGCACTCAGTAAAGCAGATTTTTTCCCTAATTTGGGTGGGCATCATCCAATCGGGGGCTTGCAGCAAACTAAGAGGTTTAAAGAGAAGTTTGCTTCTTTTGCTTCCTGTCTTCACGAGCTGTGACATTGGTCTTCTCCTGCCCCCAGACTGGGATTTTCACCTTTGACTACACTGGTTATGAGGCTTTTGGACTAGAATTAATCATTGGTTTCCCTGGGTCTCTAGCTTGTAAATGGCAGATCATGGGACTTCTCAGCCTCCAATTTAACACTGACAATCTCTTTATATCTACACTTAACATTTCTATATGTCCTATTGTTTCTGTTTCTCCAGAGAACCATGACTAATACACTGAGTCTTGAGAAGGAAGAAACACTGGATATGTTTAATGTGAAAGAGAGATACAGTCTAGGAACCTGCAGATCCAGTTTCTGTCTTCTAGATCACTCAGGATACCTACAGGGAATGCAAAACCAGAACAAAACAAACAGAACTCAAAGCAATAAGTATGTCTAGATTTGGTGAGAACTTATTCCGCACAAGAAAGGAATAAGCTTAAAAAGAATTCTAATGATGCATGCATCATTTTAACTTGGGGATCACACTCTGCATATGCAGTCTCATTCAGCCACCAGGTCTGTTATTGGCTCAGATAATAGGAAGTGGTAACAGGTTCAGTTTATATATCTTAAAATAAATGTCAAACCTAAAGGAAATCAACCCTGAATATTCATTAGAAGGACTGATGCTGAAGTTGAAGCTCCAATACCTTTGGCCACTTGATGCAAAGAGCCAACTCATTGGAAAAGACGCTGATTCTGGGAAAGATTGAGGGCAGAAGAGGGCGATAGAGGATTAGATTGTTGGATGGCATCACTGAGTCAATGGACAAGAGTTTGAGCAAACTCCGGGAGACAGTGGACAGGGAAGCCTTGTGTGCAGCAGCAGTCCATGGGTCATACAGTCAGACATGACTGAGACAATGAACAACAAGAAAATAAATGTACCCTTGAAAGGCAATTTATTGTTTTGTGTGTACACACAGGTCACTCTGGTCTGTTCGTTCAACTCAGACACCTATGCATGCCTGCTCAGCAGCTTTAGTTGTGTCCGACTCTTTGAGATCCTTTGACGGTAGCCCGCCAAGCTCCTCTGTGGGATAATACTGTACAAGGCAAGAATACTGGAATGGGTTGTCATTTACTTATCCAGGGGATCTTCCCAACCCAGGGATCAAACCCGCGTCTCCTGCATCTCTTGCATTGCAGGCGGATTCTTTACCCATTGAGCCACCTAGTCGGCATTTTCACTACCATCTGAACCCATCCTTCCCTTAACAGAGCCACTTCTTTCCTTGAAGGCATACTACACTTGATAACTTGCCCCTAGCCAGGCTCCTAATCTCTTCCTCAACCTTACAGCATATAAAATATTGGGCAATGGTTGTATATTTGGTGTGTGTGTTAAACATCTTAATTTGTTCAACCATTCCTCAAAGAATTTAGTTTCTCATAAAACCTGTATTTGTCATCATTCTGATCACTCACTCAGGCAGATTTCCTTAGATGACTAGGTCGCATTTTCAACTCAGCAGGTAGTACCTTCTATCCCATATGTAGTGGAGGACTGCAACCAATCATTTGGACTAATTCAAGGTGACATCCCATTAGAATGCAATAGTCACATAAAATACTTTTAGAGCTTGCAGTCAACTATCACAATATAAAAGCAGAGAAGTTCCCTGGAGAACGCTGATGGAGAGTACTCGAAGGCTGAATTCAGCCTCTCCCCATCTTCCTTCCCCCATCCAATCCGTGAAGTTGCATCTTGTGACCAGCACCAGTCGGACATTATTTTGTGTTCTGCTAAGATGAAGTCTGCTGGAGGAAGCTGTTGAGAGAGCTAAAAAGCCAGCTTCAATTACATTTAGGGGTTCTGAGAGGTTTTGTCTTAGAAACTCTAAATGTGAAGGACACAGCAGTGTCCACAGACATGGCTTATTGAAGGCTTAAAGAAATCATGTTTATCCAGATATAATTTGACTCCCCACTGTCCAAGTTATGAATTTTGATCTTTTATTAAAAAATTTAAAGTTATTACACACATGAAACTGAAAATTCTTTTTGGAGGTAGGTAGGGTCATAATAGGGAGAAGGAAATGGCAACCCACTCCAATATTCTTGCCTGGAGAATCCCTGGGACAGAGGAGCCTGGTGGGCTGCCATCTATGGGGTTGCACAGAGTCAGACAAGACTAAAGCGACTTTGCAGCAGCAGCAGGATCATAATAAAATATTCCAAGAATGCACTAGGTGAGGTTCATACTGGCTTGTCTCCAAGTTTATGGTTTGTACTTAGAAAATTTCTTATCAGAAGACCAGGGACACAGCTTTAAGGTTGAGTTAACTCATATAGTGTATCCCCCAGTTAGAGCTGCTTTTCTTTCCCTCCATTAATGACTGCCTATTAAAAGATGATTTACTTTGAAATTTGTAACTATGGGTCTCTTTCAGGTTACTTTGCTAGTAAGTTTTGTTCCTAGTGATCACTGTATATATAGTAATCACATGATCACATTTAATATTCTGATGGTTTTATTAACAAGTATATAATACATATATTGCATACTGTATATAGTATATGAGGACTGTACAGTACAAATTTATGTTCACAGTTTGACATGACAAAATGTCATTACTGAATTCCCATTGGACTACAGAGTAGAAACAGAGAAGGAACATTAAACATTCACATCTTTAGTAAGAAAGATTACCAAAATGTTTCAGTATTTGCAAGTATACTAATGCATGCTAAAAACCTTTACCCATTCAGTCTTATTAGCTTATAAAATATATTACACTTTATTAAAAATTTCTGCATAGTTTATACAAGTATTAAAGTACTGTAAATGTAATAATCCTGCTATATTTGCAGGTATGGTTTAAGAGATGCTAAGCAGAAAGATTATTTTGACCCTCTAACACTAAGTACATAACAGCAAAAAAAAAAGTGCTAGTATTTGTAAAACATAATATTGTTGTAGCCCTCGTTTAATGCATGTAAAATGGCTTTGTAAATGTATTATTTAAGTGAATTTGCAATCATTTAGAAATTGTTAACCTTGACCAAGAAGAGAATAAAGACCACTCTGAGCAACTTCATGCATGACAGTGATTCCTTCAAGATGACTGTGTATTTTCAAACCAACCAAATTATTTTAAAACCTTAGACCTTTGAGATTGTCTTTTAAACAATCTAATCAGGAATGATGTGCAGATATACAGTATCAGCAATATAGTTTTTCAAATTCCACATTAGTGCAACACTGAATAGTGCAGATGGGTGTTTAATAAAATATACACATACATATAGAGTTCCCCTGTAAATCTGTTCCAAGGCTCTGGAAACTTCTGGTATTTAGCCATTTCCTTAGTTGAATATAGCTATGCTGCTAACACATTCTCCAAACCAGGTGATTTAGAATGTTAATGCCCATTTATGACATAGGTTCACATTTTAGAACTCTAAAATTATGATGGTTGCAGATTTAATTTTTCTGATTTCTGCCCCAGGAGGACACTTGGATAATCATCAAAGAAATTCTATAACCAACAGAATTTATACAACACCAACTTCATGTTTACAAATCATTCTCATCAATTTAAAATATTAAAAATTAAAATCACCATTGATAGTAACATGGCATATCATTAAAACCACATGTTCAAGGGTACCTTATCTTGTCTTGGAGGTCTTCCACAATAACAGCTAAAAATTACTAAGATACTAAATTTCTCAACTATCATATTAAAATACAAATATATATAAAAAAGGAAAATTTGGTTAACAGCCAATTGGTAACTGAAGTATAAAGGCAAGCATGGGAACAGAAAAAAGTTTCCTGGGTTGCTTTATTTTCAGAGTTGAAGTGTATCCTTGTTATGAAGTGTATCTTTGTTACCATATCTAATCAGTTGAATACTAATGTAATAAGTCTTTGCAGGGTCCTGCTTGCTTTTTTGAAAAAAATTTAAATATGCTATAGCAAACACGAATTAAATTTCATGAGAACCCATGAAGCTTTCTATCAGCTGGACTTTGACTCAAAGCTAATTATGCAAAGATCAACTTTCTACCCTTTTTTGACTCTTTTCCCATCCTCAAGATGGGTTAGAACATGCACAAACTGGTTAGCTCATTTAAAAAAAAAAAAATGTTCTTTGCACTTCAACTTTATTCTTCGGTGTGTTGTGGAAGAACCATTTCAAACTATCGACACTTTGGCATGAATGTGACTAAGCATCTACAATACAGACAATACCTACTTTTCCAAGAGCCATTTTTCAAAAGAAATCCCTCAATTCACGTCATAGTTGCAAAAAAAAAAAAAGCCTCATAAGGATGGTTTAATATTTTAAACAAATTTTGCAGTGCTTAAGAAAAAAATAAAGAAAATAAAACCAAGTGCCACATAACAAATTACTCTGCATTTCTCAACTACATCTCCTTTCAGTTGGATCTGAGGGCTGATAAGCGGGATCTCTTCGGTGCGCAGTCCCTACAACTCACTTTTATTAACATGGCGCCATCAAAGTAAGCTCCCCACACGATCGCAGGCCTCCAGAATCACTCATGCACTGATGTTTTAAAAACAACTGAACAGTATATTCCTCCCAGTTACGGTTGCGTTGGATCCTGAGTTGTGGCTGGGATGAATCTTCAGGATTCCGTCCTTCTCTCTGCTCCTCCTTCCTTTCTCGAGGGATGAATGCGCATTTACTTACATGCACCCACACTAGACCACCGTCGCCCACTTTCTTCAAATTTAGGACCAATGGCATTTCTATGCGTAGATTATTTTTATTGGCATTTACACTATAGTGCTCAAAAGCCTGCTTTTGAAAAACTTCCCCTAAAATAATGGTGTTATTAATCTTCAACATAAACACGAGTCATTTTCAGTTTGTTCTTTCCTGATGGGATATTTGATAATGACAGGAGATCGCCAGCTCCGACAGTAAACATTTGGGAATTTGAGCTACATTTATGAATCCCTGAACTGTGGTTTTCCAGATTTTTCAGAAATCAAGAAAGGTATGTGTGCTTCACAACTATTTATATTTACAAATAGTGTCACTCAGGTCTTAGATCGAAGGAATCTATTAAAGCATTAGCAGACGCTTATTTATGATATGTGTTTTGAACACAGATGACAGCCAATTAGGCACTTTGCAGCTCAAACAGAAAAGTTTCCATATGAAGGTTCCATGATTAATTGGATAGGGGAATACAATTACCACTCAAAGTTTTCCTGTTTGCAAAAAAGCTATTAAATAGGTGGGATAAAAGAAGGCCATTCATATCCTTACCCAAAAGATTTTTTTTTACCATTTCTGGGCAGATATTTTTGTGGCATTCCTATGATCAACGCTTGGTGATCCACATTAAGGACATTGTAGAAACGGAGACAGGTGCATGGAGAAGTCCTTTGCAATAGGATTCTGCACAGCTGAACATGCAGAGAGACTGAAACTGAATGCTCTGCCCAGCTACAAAATGATGAAGTCTCACCAGAAAGCCCTTGCCCAGCAGGAATAGATGGCTTCCTCCTCTGCCCACCCTGCTCTGCTTCTGTTCCATGCCTCTTTGCTCCAACTCCATGCTAGGCAAATAGAGCATCCATCCCCTCAACTGACAGACATTACCCACCTAAATCAGCAGCTCTGGCTCCCTTCCCAGTGGTGGCAAAGACCTCCCAAGTAGCTGCAGGCACAAAGGAGGTTAAAGGATGTACATTTAGATGAAGTGACAAATTCAAGTTGACAAGCCAGATATGCGAAGGACAATGGAAGAGCTGACTGTACTAGCCAGACAGCTGGCTGCAAGTCTAGGTATCTGTGAAAGCTGATGCCCTTCTTTTTGCTGTGGAGCACCAAACATGATCACAGGGCACATAGGTCTGGATGTCTCTGGCAAGGACTAGCAGGCTGGATACTGTACGTCTAATACATTTACTTTGATGTTCTCTTGAGGAATACATGGAGAAACCGACAATTGGTTATGTTAGTTTACATGTTCCCTTGTTTTCATTACATTAAACGTATCTCTAAGAAGGGTTTGCTTAGCATCCCCAGAAAAAAAAGAAGTGTTCACATTCTTTAGGTCTGACCCGTGGTAAGGAGAGGAGGGAGGATTAGAGGATATTTACTACTGACCATATGGAAGTTTGAATGATATAAATTCAGATTCAGACCAGCTGAATCGAAATTAAAATGTACATGTAAAAAATGAGTTAGCTGATGGGAAGGAGGATAGAGAGAGAGCTGGAGGGTGGGGGGCCACGCTGAGGCGGGCGGCGGAGGTGTTCACACGAGCATGTGGCGCTTCCTGTGCAGAGCAAGGTGGTCGGAGCGGGAGAAGCTGCGGTCACAGTCTGGACACTGGAAAGGTTTGATTCCAGTGTGTTTCCGGAAATGTCTTGTGAGTTCATCAGACCGAGCAAATTTCCATGTGCATCCTTCCCACGTACATTTGTAGGGTTTTTCTCCTGCAGAGAGGTGGGGGAAAGGAGCTTATTTTTTTTTCTAATAACAAAAGGATATTAACAATTAAAGACAGCAAATATTTTTGAGGTAAAGCTCTTGACAGTGGGAAGGGAGTTTGGGGGAGGAATGCATATGCGTATATGTAAGGCTCAGCACCTTTGCTGTCCATCTGAAACTATTACAACACTCTCAATAGGCTTTGAGCTTAGTCACTCAGTTGTGTCTGACTCTTTGTGACCCCATGGACCATAGCCCACTAAGCTCCTCTGTTCTTGGGATTCTCCAGGTAAGAATACTGGAGTGGGTAATCATTCCTTCTCCTGGGGATCTTCTCAACCCAGGGATTGAACTCGGGTCTTCTGCATTGCAGACAGATTCTTTACCATCTGAGCCACCAGGGAAGCCCATGTTAACAGGCCATACTCCAATATAAAATAAGAAGTTAAGAAAAATAGCTCTTGACAAACATTATTTCCAAGATATGATCAAACATTTGTTCCTCAATAATAGTGCCGTATGAATGAACCACTAGGGGACATACAAGAAAAAGAAACTGTCTTAATATGTAATTGGCTTTCTGGTCCCCAAAAGGGGGGAAGAGTGGATTTTTAAGAGTTCTTAAAGCATATTGCCTGGAGAATCCCAGGGACGGCGGAGCCTGGTGGGCTGCCATCTATGGGGTCGCAGAGTCGGACACAACTGAAGCAACTTAGCAACAGCAGCAGCAGCAAAGCATATTTATGGCACTGAAATCCACTCTAAGGGGCTACTAAATAATTTTGGGTTTGCCCTCAATATTAGCGACAAACTTGTTCTTAATACACAGTGATCTGTATTTGCCAACCTTCAAGTTGTAAACCTATTTAGGAATTTAGCTACATGAGGCATTATCCATTCAATGAGAAGCCCAAATTCAAAGTCTGTGGGATTTTCTTATTCAATAGTTTTCTAAAAATGTAAAGTCCCTTAGTCCCTATGAACTGAAATATTTGTCAGGGATTTCAACATTTTGCTTTTTGATTAGACAACACCACCAATGCCTAAGTATAATGCTTTAATGAAAACAGAGTAATTTCTCCCCACCCTGTCAGGGGATGTCAGGTTTCTGCAACTCTCTCCTGGGCGAGGATAATTCACAGGTGAGAAAAAGAAGACCCTTGTTGGGGAGTCACAGGCTTAGTTGGTAAAGAATCTGCCTGCAATGTGGGAGACCTGGGTTTGATCCCTGGGTCGAGAAGATGCCCTGGAGAAGGGAACGGCTACCTACTCCAGTATTCTGGCCTGGAGAATTCCATGGACTGTATGGTCCATGGGGTTACAAACAGTTGGACAACTAACTGAGTGCCTTTCACTTACTTACTTACTTACTTGTGGGGAAGTCACAAGGACAGTCAGTATGAAGGTCTTTATTAATAAAAAGGCAGCTAACAGCACTTTTACCTGTTTAAACTAGTAATAATGGGTAATGGGCATCACAGATTCATTTCCATTTACTGTCTCCTCAGTTTTCCAGAAACCTTAAAGGACTGCCATTCCTTAGAATTTCGATGATACTCAGAATTTATCCTACCGACTTTATTGCACAGAATATACATGTAAGAGATAATTTTTCCTACATCTAAATTGTTATCCAAATACCGAGTGTCTTTTTAATCTTATGCTGGCATGTGGTAACATCCACCTCTCAGGTCCCATTCATGCCCCTGGAGAGGCATTCCCGAATCTTTGGGTGATCCCCTAACCGCAAGGTTGCTGCCCTCAGCTCTCTCCACAGTAACACTGTGAAGAAACCGAAGGACAGTTGTGTGCAGGATGGATTCCTCTGCCTCCTCTGCAGGATGTACTAAAAAACTTCACTTCCACTCTGCCAGACACTTTAGTTCCTTTCCTCTTCCGAATCCCAGATTGTTCTCTTTGTAAATATTTCTAACCAGAATGACTCACAAGGCTCCAAAACCCCTACATTCTGTGTTAAGGAAATGTACAGAGAGGCAGATGACTATTATGCTAGATTTTCACATCGAAGACTTTAGGTCATGTCAGATGAGGCCTCCCATAAACATTAATCACCACTGCTAACTGCAATTAATCAGGTTTGTTTAAAATAGTTTTGTATGAATTCCTTAAGATGTTTTGTTCATGAGCCCAGGGGACAACTTTGTTTTCTTCACCTATTTAACAGTTTTTATAAGATCTGCCTCGCCTGCTCTACATTCAACACCTGGCAAGCTGGAAAATACCCTAGAACAAATATGGCAGACAATGGCATACAAACTCCCTCACTTTTAGAAGATGATAATTACCAATATTTCTTTACTTTTCTTCCCTTCAATGACTTCCATTTCCATTTGAATTCCATTTCTATTAACTGTTGCATTTACTTGTTCTGCATGAAGAACTATTCTTTAACATACAACATTTATTAAATGACAGCCTACATGAAGGCCACATCTTTGATAACACAGGCCCATGGTTAAGCGCACTTTCCCCTCTGCTCCCAGTGGAACCGTCATGCCCTTCTCTCCCTCTTACTACAGAGACCAGAGAACTGCACGTGGTTGTGAGAGACCTTGTTATGCAGATAACCCTGACTATGTTCTATTATAAAAACACATCATCATCAGAAACATCATTCTTCACAACTGACGAGAGACAGCTGTAGCTGACTATGGTAACTTTCAAGATGCCTGAAAAAATTTCTCTGTAGTAATCTCTCAAAGACGGAACATTTAACACTCCATTCCAGTACTTCTTAAGAAGGTAAATGAAGCAAGTCTCTTAATACCTGTATGTGTTCTTCTGTGTGCTTTCAAGTGAGAGCTTTTAGTGTACACTTTGTTGCATCCGTCATAATCACATCTGTGTATTCTCCGCTTCCTTTGCGTGTCTGGGGATTCCACAGGTAAAGGTCTCTTCCCGGGCTGCACGATGACTGAAGGGTGATTCCTAGGAAAGCCAATGTCAAATGCAAAATGGTGAGGTGCAAGATCCTTGTCTTCAGGCTACCAAAAGCATTAACAACACCGGGCAGAAACAAACAAACAAAAAACCCAACAAAATAAACAGAAAGAAATTAGCTGATCAACCCAAGAAGCACTGCTATATTCATTCAACAAACATGGAGTGAGCACCTACCATGAGCCAGGCACTGTGCTTGGCACCGGGACACAAAGATGAATAAAAACAGGGTTCCTGCCCTGGAGGAGCTCACACTCTAGGGGGAGACAGACATGTAGATAAGTAATGACAGTAAGAAGGGTTAGGTGCTATGCTAGAGGGAGGTGTGGAGTGCTGGGAGGGTCTTTCCCTCAACAGAAATTTGCTTTGCAGAATTTGGTGGTCGGAGGCTAAACACTGTACTGTTACGTCTTCTCACAGGCCGCTCTGGTTTCTGTTTACTGTTCTTTCGGGGAAAGCATAAGAGGTCAAACTCCTAAGTCTCAGGCAACCACACTGTAGGATGTATCTATTTTATCCTCTATGTAACTGGCATTTAGTTTGAGTCTCTTAAAGAGACTTACATTTGATTTTGATCTTCAAAAAAAAAAAAAAGTTGGCATGCTGTCTTAACAAACTCAGACCTTTACTGTCACTGGTGTTCCTCCTTGGGAGAGAACTTGAGGCAGGGCTAGTGGTCAGGCGAGGGAGCACCTCACCCAGAACCCAGGTGCAGCTCCAGGGCCCTCAGCAGATGCCCGCCATCCTCCCCACCTTCCTGGCTCCTCTCTCACACCCGCCTTTTCCTGTGCCTTCATACCTTTCCGGGGTGGGGGGAGGGGTTTGAAATAAAATCCTGTTAAACATCATTACTATGAACTTCCTCTTTTTCAGAAAGGAAGTTGGTGGAGAGAAATGGCAGATGAGGAAGAGCCAGGAAAAATTTGTAGTTTTCTCAGGCTTCTCCTGCTGATTGATGTAAGTAATTAACAAGTTCTAATTCATCCATTCGCTTCCCTAATTACTAACTACTTGATACATTACAAGCTTATGTAGTTGGTCTCTAACTGGGACAAAAGACAAAGTGTGAATCTAAATTTCTTAAAATGTTATACAAGAACATAGGGGGCGGGTAGGGGGGAAAGACTGGTGGAAAGGAAAATAAATACTTAGTTCCTGAAATAAAACTTATTTATCTTGGTAAAAATATATTAATAAATACATCTCTTATCAACAACTTTTTCAGGCACCCAAAGAAGTGACTAGGAAGAGAATAAAAAGGTTCATTTTATCTCGAGTGACCTTACTTATTTCTCAATTATTAGCAAAGAAAACTGTGTTTTTTTCTATTGTTTTTTAAACTGTCAGTTTTGAGTATCACTTAGTACTCTTGCCTGGAAAATCCCATGGACAGAGGAGCCTGGAAGGCTGCAGTCCGTGGGGTCGCTGAGGGTCGGACACGACTGAGCGACTTCACTTCACTTTCACTTTACCTTCCTACCCTGATGCTTAGAGGGACGATACGGAAGAATGAAGTTTAGCCAGTTTAGATACATGGAAAAGTGAAAATGAACTAGTGGGGGGTGGGGGTGGGGTAGGGAACAAGGACTTCAGTTACATAAATGTATAAGTAACAGAAACTAGATAAGTGAAGAGATTTATGGACATTTTTTTTTTTAATATAAAAGCCCATTATTAAGATCCTTCAATAAAAAAAAAGTTTATCAGTTTACTTTAAAATTTCAACTTTAATGTCATGACTCAAAATTTTCATCTTAAGACAACTTTAGGAAATAAAGTGCTGAAGGAAAAAAATGAACAGTTAAATGTATCTTATGTGCTTCTGAGACACTGGGAGAGAATCCCAGATGAGTTCAGAAGTCTCTCCCAGTTATTAGATTTTAAAGGTTGGGAATCTAATAGTTTCTGGGTAGTAATTATGATCACTGCTTCAGTTACTCACTTTGTAAAAATGTCAGGCTCAAAAAAGGTACCCTAAAAGGTAGACCCCAGGCAAGGTAGTTACACTCTCCGTGCCTCAGTTTCCTCTCTGTAAAATGGGTATATTAATCGGATCTCAGAAGGCTGCTGTGAGTGATGCACACAAAGCACTTAACATTTGGTCCAGATGAAAAATCTGCTCAACGGTAGCTGTTGATATTTCAAGGTTCAGAAATCCACTTGCAAACTTTGTCCTTACAGTTGTCTAGTCTTGAGGAATTTTGGGGGGGATGTCCTAACACCAGACCATGAATCTCTACTCTAGGGTCCAGAGATGCTGGCAGCATCGGAAGTCAGTAATACTCTTGAGAGGGGTCAGCAGTCCATCTTGAAAGGGCGAGATATTGGTATAGGTTGAGGCTCAGGATCTTGGGATTTCATTCATCCTTGCTCTCTTCACGGCTTATTTTTAAGGAGGTTGTTTTGAGATCTTTATAAGTAGGAAGTTAGAATACCTAGTAAATACCAGAGACCTGGTCATTGTTTTGAATTAAGCTGATCCCTCTTTTTAATTTTTCCGCTGTTTATTAATGGCTGCACTGGGTCTTCACAGGCTTTCTCCAGTCATAGGAGAATGAGGGCTGCTCTCTAGTTGGGGTGCAAGAGCTTCTCATTGAGGTGGCTTTTCTTATTTTGGAGCACGGGCTCTAGGGTTCGTGGGCTCAGTAGTTATGGCCCACAGGCTTAGTTGCCATGAAGCATGTGGAATCTTCCTGGACCAGGGATCGAACCTGTGTCCCCTGCATTGGCAGGCAGATTCTTAACCACTGGACCATCGGGGAAGTCCAAGCTCATTCGTGTGAAGTTTGCTACAATTTCATGCACACAACTCAATGGGGAAACCTGATCTTCAAGATTTTGTTCTAAATACACTTTCATACATGTAAATAAATAACAAAAGGAATCCGAGTGACTTTATAAATATTTCTAAAGCTACAACTTTATGATTAAGCAAAATGGATTTCAAAGCTGTAGTCCTCCCCTGAAAAGGAATGGCTTCCTAAGGCAAATATTGGGGCTGCCTCATTGAAATGGTACCAGGCATTTGGTTTCCAGTGATTCTTTCCTGGCTAGCTGGTTTCCTATGTGGGCTGCTACTGGGCATACTCCAAAACATTACTTAATCACATCTGTGAGAGAATTACTTAAAGAGTACATGTTCCAGTTGTGGCTACTCTGTTCAATTTTCTGAGAGACAAAATGCATTCTTAGATCAGCATTAGAAGAAGCACATTACTCATTAATCATTAAAAGCCATTTAACTTGAGATCATCAAAAGAATATTACTTAAAAAAGAGATGCTTTCTTTTCAGCAGCATTCAGAGCACAGAATATTGCCTTCAAATATTCTTCTTCAGAAATGTGTTACATTGTAATTCATAATAACTTAGACTTTGGAATAACCCCTTATAGTCAATGGACCCCTCCCTTTGTGAGCAGCTGGCTTTAGAGCATCTTTTTTATCATCTGTTCATGAACAATTACAAGTGCTAAGCCATGTTACCAGTTACCTTGCAGAGACATACCTCATTCTAAAAAAGAGGCAATTCAGCCGTGTCCATTTTGGTTTGTTGTTGTTTAGTCACTAAATTGTGTCTGACTCTTTGCGACCCCATAAATTGTAGCCCACTAGGCTCCTCTGTCCATGGGATTTTCAGGCAAGAGAAGTGGGTTGCTATTTCCTCCTCCAAGGGATCTTCCTGACCCAGGGATCCAACCCATGTCTCCTACACTGCAGGTGGATTCTTTACCACTGAGCCACCAGGGAAGCCCCCCATTTTGGTTGGTCTGTTTTTCCTTCCACTCAAGTACAGAAGCAGATGCAACTGGCTAGATATGATCTAAAACTGGCAGGAAGAGCACACATCTGGAACCAGGAGATCAGCCCAGGTGCCCTCTGCTGTTGTTAATGGTGTGATTACAGGAGACTCACTATGTCTTGGCTCATCAGTTCTCTATTTGCTCTGACTCTCACATGCTTGTTTTGGGAAAATGAAATAACTCCTTTGAAAACACTTGGAAAAGCTCCTTTTTTTTTTTAAATTTTGTGGGAAAGGAGTGCTATGCAATTGTGAAGGGTAACAATGAAAAGACCATCAGATAGTCTCCCTACTGGTGCAGCTGGGGCAGGAGATTCATTTTCTTCTTCTCATGTATCAGAGAGTGGATGAACTCCACCCCCCCACTCCACCCCCGCAAAAAAAAAAAAAAAAAGAAAAAAAAAACTGATTTGGTTGGATAATTAACCCATGAGCTATTACGAATGCACCTACTTGGGTTGAATGTAGATACAACCAGAATTTATTTGAAGTTCCAGAAAACAGCTGTTCTAAAACCAGAGAATTCATATTCTTTTACAGAATTTGTTATATAAGGGAGAGAGGAATGCAGAAGATAAAGTAGAAAGGGGGGCAGAAAGCTGGAGAAAAAGTGATATGGGGAGGAAAGTGACAGAAGGGAGTCTGAGGAGACAATAACTGTTGTACTTCCTCTGTACTAGGCAGCTGGTCCTTAAACCCGATGTTGAAAGGACCATAACATAAGAAAAATTAATTATAACCAATAACGTAAATAAAGAGAGAGCAGGGGCAAAGGACTAAGTGGCTAGGCCAAGGTCACACATATGGCAGAGAGCAGAGCTGCGATCAAAGATGTTGGGCCCGAAGATGATGTCTGTACCTACTGCAAGCTCAGCCCCCAGTGTAAACCCTGGGAGAAGTCAAGGATAGTGCAAACCACAATAATGACGTTATATAGCCCGTGTGTGACGCCCTCATATGACAGCAAGTTAAACCACTGTTCAGGTGCCCGGATACTGATGGATATACAGTGTAAACTTTCTACTGGATGGCATTCTAAAGCAGATTGAACATTCTAGGGCACACACAATGAAAAAGACTGGAGAAGGAGTTCTTTCAAAGCCAAGCTTCTCTGAGCAACATTGTCAACTTTCTGTTGCCATAGGACTGGTTTTGGAGAATCTTTCCTGGGCTTTGTGGTTAGCCTGAAATTTCTGATCAAAGCCATACCCCATCACAGAAACACTGTGCTTTATAAGAACTGACAATAGGAAGGACAGTGATCCCATAAAGAGTTTTCAGGATCCAACCTTAAGTGGGATATCTAGAACACCAAATTCAATCCACATTGGGATAAAGATGATGGGAGGACTATATACACATAGTCTGGAAGGACAGAAAAAAACAGGATAAAAACGATTTAAGGGGTAAAGTGGCAAAATGAAGGGTGACCGATTCACTGAAAAGTGACACAAGGAGTATAACAGAGCACATTGATCTGGAGAGATTCCATCTGGCCCAGGGGCTGCCCCAAACGACCAGGCGGTCCTAGCAATCCACACCACATCCCTCGTCGGAAGCTCGGGCTTCCATTCCAGTTCTGAGATGCACGCTGCTATGCAACTGCCGGGTAGACCTCAGTATACTTACTCTTGCAACAATGCTTGCGGGGGGGACACTGAGTTCATTAAAGGGGGTGACATTTCTTCGGGATAATAATCTGTCCTCTGTGGTTCGATCCCAGGTTCTATTTTAATTTTTTTCTGCAATATAGGCTTCTCATATGATTCAATTACAGGTACTAAAAAATAAAAATAGAAAAGTTACTCTATGTACACTTTAACAATGTCAGCCTTTAAAAGTTTATCCCACAGCTTCTAGCTACCACACTCATGTGTGAGTATCTACCTTTGGCAAAATGACAGCAGAAATGAACCTGGGGCTGGAATTCTTACTTTGTTAGCAAACACTATGTAGGAAGTTGGACTTTTAAGACATGGCCCCCAGGGGATTTCTTCCTTATGACTTTTGGTTATCTCCTTTTACAACCACCTGCTGCCTCTGACCAATCAGTAAACAAGCTGGCTTTTAATAGCAATTAGTTATCACATGGTCTAAAGCAGCCATCTCCAATCTTTGTGGCACCAGGGACCGGTTTTGTGGAAGACAGTTTTTCCATGGACTGGGGTGGGGAGTGTGGGGTGTGGGTGAATCAAGCCCGTTACATTTATCATGCACTTTATTTCTATTATTATGTCAGCTCCACCTCAGACCATCTGGCATTAGAGCCTGGAGGCTGGGGAGCCCTGGACTAAAAATAATTCTTAGGAGCCTTTTGCACCTAGAACCATGCTGGCATTCAATAAAGCCAAATGTAAAGTCAAGATTCTTGTTATCCCAAAGTTGACAAGTACATAGTGAAACTAATCGTTTCATGGCATTAAACAGACAGCCTGATTCTTGGGAGCTCTTCCAGGATCAACACTTAGAAAAAGGAAATGCCTCAGGCAGTCTCTCAGTCGAATATTTCCTTTTTGGAGTACAGCAGTTCTCCGCCCCTTGCTTCCTCTGCTCCCTCAGACTCCCTGGTAGTGAAGACCTACAAGTCCGGATTAATGCGGGGTGGAGAGCGCGGGGGCGGTAGCAGTGTGGATGAGTTGCAGAACAGAAAGGTACCTTGCATGCTACTACTGGAATTTTCCATCTCCTCCGACAAGGAGACCATGAGCGGCTGCTGGAGGTGGCTGGTGTACATGAAGGGGACAGGCTGCACGACGACGGGCTGGATGACGGGCAGGATGCCCGGGCTCCGGATGCCGTGGCGGGACAGGGCCGCGGCCATCACCGGCGGCATGGACAGCGGCACGCTGAAGGGCTGCACGCCGGGCGGCGGCGGCGGCGAGTACTTCTTCCCCGGCGGGCTGGACGAGGGCAGGCTCAGCCCGGGCGAGGCGCGCCTGTGGGAGGACTGGAACTTCAGGGAGGACGGCGAGTTGCCGGCCGAGGGCGGCGAGCTCCGCTTGTTGACTGTGAGGTCCACCGGCTCCATCTGCATCCCGTGAGACAGGCCTTCCGGCGTCTGGAAGAACTTATCCGACAATGGCGTGGAGTAGATGACGCCGTACTTGTTGGGCTTCATCGACTCCATGTAATTAGACGGGTATGACTATTAGAAAAGACAGAAACATGTCAACGGACAGGTGTGTTTGCGTGAAACATGAAATAAGATGAAAATACACAACAAGGCACATTCAGTTACATGGACTTTCATAAATGGTTTGGATTTAGATATATGCTTGACACTAAAAAAAATACCGTTAAAGAGTTGGTCTAATAAACGTAGGCACTAAAGTTAAGGTGGTAACTATGTCACACACAAAAAATCTCAAGTTTAATTCTACACACTGCTACCGCCCCTGCGCTCTCCACAGTGATGGCCACATCCAAAAGATTGATGATGACACCTGGAAAAATTCTAAAACAGGTTATAAAAGGCTTATGGGCCTTCTCATTAGGAGTTGGGATTCACCAAGAACCAGCCAAGCCAAGGAACCTTATTGCTTTTCTGATGGGGTTTCTTAACTGGCAGGAATACCCTCCTTGGCTTTAGGGTGCTCCACCTGAGCATAAAGACATAGAACATTCCCCATATGCTCGTGGATAACATGGACAAACAGAGCCACGTGCTGGTGCCTTGGGATGCTCTCCAGCCACTGACCAATCCATGCTAAGGTGACCACGAATCCTGGCTTTAGTGCTAAATGTCTGACATCTGAGGAAATGCCTCAGTATCATGCAACTCAGGATGGCTAGTCACCCCACACACTTATATACAGAAGGCCACCCACACGAAGGTGATCATGTCCTTGGCCCCGACTTGTTCAACAGATTTATTCACAATTTGAGACACTGTAGAAGATGACTTAACCTCCAAATCTGAGGATGACACAGAACTACAAGAAAGAGCAAATATAATAGGACTCAAATAAGGACACGTGATGTTGGAAGGGACTTGCATACAAGCCGAGGCTTTGTCCTCTCTCCTTTCCATCTTGCTACTCCTTCATCAAGAGACTGGGGGACAACCTAACAAGATACTGGAGGTGAGATAAACAGTCCTCTTCCAAACCTAAGATCTGTTCATAACTGACTTAATTTATCTTCAAATACATTCCTTTCTTATAATATCAAGATAATGTAACTCTCATTTACCAGGTTGAACTATTAATCAATTGTAATTGCACACTATGGGTACTGTCCTTGGCCTTGGATTCATTAAAATTACTTCTATTCCTTAAGTAAAATTTAAAGTCTGTTGTAGAATGCTTAAAAAAAATTAAACTCAACATAAACCCTTTACTTGCATGCGTTTTAGGGGAACATATTTTCAGTGGTAACATGTCAAGTCTGCCTGCAGAGGATTACTTATATTTGAATGTTTTATAGTAAGAGTGAAAAATAACATACTGTGCCTCTCTCCCGGCTCTAAAGTTCGATGCATTTGTGATTCTGAAGCAACACTAGCTCACAATGCAACTGAGAAAACCCACTAATGGGAACTTATAATTGAACAGCTTAAATGCACTATTAATTTCTGAACCTTCCTGGCCCCTTTGGTGGCCACTAATATGAGTTATTAATAACTGTGGGACAGCAGTGGTTTTGACTGGGATTACTGAGATCACACCCTTTCTTCTCTGGGCCTCATCGGGTGAATCTCCACCTGGCTATGCATCCAACTCATCAGTGCGGCTTTAAAATCCCATTCCTGCGCTTTCAAAATAACTATTATATTCAAAAACAGTTCTATAAAAAAAGGCAATAAAAATTACTAAATAAATATTAGACATGCAAGTGTCATGAGGATATGTCAAAACTGGATATTCATCTTCTAGGAGACTGTGATGTTAAGATTAGAATTGGACCCAATGAGATGCCTATGAGATGAACTTAACACACACAGTGGTCCCAGAGTCTTTTCTTCCTGCTGTATACGACAGGTGTTTACTTCAGTGGGCTTTGATGTTATCAGGTATTCTTCAGACTTTACTAAGCACACAGATTCACCTGGGAATCTTGTTAAAATGCAGATTCTGAGTTACTGGGGAATGACTCAAGATGCCATAGATTGACCTTGGACTAGCATAGCTCTAAGTGATGAGATATAGAACAAAAACACCAATTTTTATTACTAACATTTGGTAAATTATTTAAATGCAATTTAAAGGTGGGGAGGGAGAATTTTCACTAATAATACTGCTTAAAAACCAGGACATGAGGATATAAAATCAGGAAACACAAAACAAATTGTTGTTTTTAAAAATAGTTTTGAATTATGTATCGAAGATCAAATGAAGACTATTTCTACCTTTCTTTAGAATAAGACACACATAGGTGCAACACAAGATGAGAGGCTCAAAATATACAGTAATATGAATATGCAATAGATTGAAACTGAAATGTTAAAAGAGGCAAAAGCAAGAGGCACAAGGTTTGTGAACAGAAATTACACATTATGTACAATGAGGGCTTAAGGAAGTAATTAACTACAGGAGGAAAAAAGATTTCTCCTAGTTCTAAAGTTTAGCCAGCTTGATATAATTTTCTAAAGGGCAAAAGTTCTGGTACAAGAAACAAAAACTCCAGGAAATGGGAGGCAGTGTTCATTGTTTCTACTCACAGAAATGTAGCTTCTCCCTTATTTTCAGCCCTAGTCTTCAAAGACATCCCTATGACCTAGATTTTAATACCAAGTTATTGGCAACCACATCGGAAGCAAGACGAGGACTTGCTGTCATTGCTGGATTTTTCTATCTGTGGGGTGAGTTTAAGGAGAGCAGGAATTTAGAACCTGGGGGATTTGCAAATTTAATAACAGTCTCAGGTTTCTCAAGCCATAAAGAAACAGCCACACAGAGCTGAATTTTATAAACATTATGCACAGTTTTGCTGAGAGTCTTCCCTCCCATGAATGCCCCCTGTCCCCTACACTGGACACGTGGTCTTTGGAAGGCTCCGGGGCTAAAAGCAGGGGGGCTGTTTTGTGTGCAGGGGCACACAACTGAGTCCAGTGTTAACTATTTCTGGTCTGCCTGCTTCGCCTGAGGGTGAAGAAATGTGGTTCTTCAAACTGTCTCACTAGCAAACTTCACAGCAATGTTTACCAGAACCTTCTATGAGCCATGTTTACTTTAATCATTTGGGTGGAGCACATAAGCCACTGCAATCAGCTTGCAACAATCTGGTTCTCCACAGCATAAGGACTGACACAGGGCTTGCCTGGGGTGTGTGCCTTGGGTGGATACACACTGGTAATAGTTGCTTCCTCTCTGTTCCAGAGCATTCCTGTGTTCTAATGAAGCAATGCAAATAGGTATGCCTGCACCAGCAAAATCCACATCAGCTGCATGTAGTGATGAAGCAGAAAGGTCCTCTGGCCACTGCTGGGCATCCATAGCCCTACTGACTCCAGCAAAGGTCTCCTCCATTCCTGACCCCCACTAAGTGCAGCAAGGGGGTTACTTTCCCAAAAGGTCTGTTATTAAGAAGGGTTCTTTCCCTCTGTGGTAACATGCATTCAAGTGTTCACACATCCATGACGTGAGTTATTTACTTGTCATGGGTTATTTAAGTGTCAGTGGAGTGGGAGATGATGGTCCAGCCCAAGTGCTCAGAGAACACTGGATGAATGGATGACGTGAATCAACATGCTCTCTGAGCACGCTTTTACCACTGACTAGGCTCAGCATAACAATTTTTTGATTCTCAAAAAAAAATTTTTTTTTAAGTATGATGAGGAAAAAGGCACAGGGTTTGGATAATTTTCCAATGCTATCACTTCCTATGAAAGTGAGAACTAATAGTTTCTCATTTTATTGGCAATAGTTTTGGTGAAGTTTTCCATTACAAGATGGTTTAAGTGGACGGAGTGACTGCATGAAACGTGGGTGAGTCTCTGTTTCACTATTCATTAATATGAAAAAAAAAATGCGACCGTCCGTGACAGGGCGATGGCAAGTCAAAGGAATCTTCATACCAAGGGTGGAGTTCCAAGTGCAGGAAGGCGCGGTGCATTTATAAACAAACTCATTGGAAACAGCAAATGTCATGCCCCTCTGTGCAAACAAAAGTAAAAAGCTCTCTTTCTACCAGGCTCAGAAAAGTCATGAAAAGTTTCTGTTAGAACACGGCAGAGGGACTACTGATTTTAAGTACTTCTTAATCTGTAAGGAGTCTTTTAGATGATAATTTTCATTAAAGAAAAAAATACACCTTCTTCAGAAGTATTCTTCCTTTAGGAACAGAAGAATATGAAGGAATACTTTAAAAAATTTTATTTTCTCATTTCCTGAATTAAATTCTAGTTTTCAACCTCTTTGGCAGTATTGGTAAAAACAACTCCTTTACACATGCATTTTATATACACCTGCCATTTCATGTTTTACATATAAGTATCGCCAATTTTATAAATAAGAAAAAAATAGGAGACTCAGGGAGCTGCTGATGGCTTTGCCAGCAATGCATTGACAATAAGTAGCAGAGATCTACAGCACAGAATGGGTGGGTGGGGGAGGGCGTACTCTGCTCCCAGTTCTTGCAAATCTTAATAGGATCGACAATCCAAAGTCTAGTCTGCCTCAAGGCACAAGGTTTAGTGAGCAGTATGAAGGTTTTACTTCATATAAACTTCTTATACTTCAGTAAGAGAAAAATGACATTTCCTCACTTTCTCTGAATTATAGCAAAACACCAACCAGGCAGATTATTTTTACTCTTCTTAACTTTTAGGGAAAAGGGGTGAGAGAGGGGAGTAAATCAGAGTAAAATATTTTTGTTCATATGTGGAATTGAAGCAAAAACCAATCTTACATGTTACTGCTTCATGTTTAGAACACTGACCTGAATAAACAAAGACCTCAACCTTTAGGTCAAAGGCAGAATGAAAAAGAGAAAAGGAATAAAGGAACAATAAATCAGATTTCATATACTTCACCTATGAAGGTAGGAAAAATAAAATTTGAAGATTTAAGAGTGGAAACAAAGAAACTTCATTGTAAGGACTGGAACTCTCTTTTGGTGAAACAATATAATTAAATTCTATAAGCATCAGCAGAACTTGAAAACTAGAGCATGAAGGAGAAAAAGACTATTAATTGCAAAAATACTTCCACATATTTTAACTCCATGCATTAATATGTTACAGCATTACAAGTACAACTATTACAACAAATTCATTTTATTTCCATTTTTTTTCAGCTAAGTGCATTTCCTTGTATGGTGAAGTTCATTTTAGCTTTAAATTAGGCTCTTATGACACATTCTCATGCTTGATTAAAAGCTCTGGAAGTATACTGAATAGTAAAATGCATCACTGATGGGCCTACATCATTTACCAAATTAATCATAGTCTCCGGTACTAAAACCCTATTCATATTTCAAGGATACAATTAATGGGAACATTTTATACCTTAATATTCCTCCAGTATGATCATGCAATAGTTGGGGGAAGGGGTTGATGACAAAATGAGTACCATTAGAAGCCAATTTAGCTTTTTGATTAATAAAATTCTTATTGCTCCTTATTATCATATGGTTATACAGCTGTCAGGCAAGAATGTAAATGCTATTTCCTTAAAGCCACTCTGACTTAACTTTTCAGCGTACACAGTGGTAAACACTGGCGCAGAAATCTCCATGGCAACCCAGTTCCAAGGGCCTTGGAGTGACCCCCATGTCTCGTATAAACAGTTTTGGCAGGAACCTCCATAGCCAGCGCATAAGGATGATCTAATTTTTGCAAGCGTGTCATTACCAACCTTCAGAGCCACAGCTCAGGCCAAGTTTTTCCCCTTGTGAGTATTTTCCAAGCCCGAGGAAGAAAAGAGCAAGACAGAGTTGAGAGCGTGGCCGTGTTATTTCATATTCACTAAACCAGATCCCCTCAAGTCTCAACCACTCCCGGCTTTGCAGTTGGACACCTTTCTGTTGTCAGCCCTGTCCAGCCTCCACAGTGCTGGTGTTGAACCTCTATAAACAACTGGACTCGTTACTCCTTCCCTGGTAGTCGACAAGCATGAAGACCCGGCTAGCTTAGCACTAAAGTGTTGAAAGAGAGGGTGAATGTAATTGTCTCCCAGCCACCACAGACTCTTCTGAGTGAAACAAAATTCCATTCTCAGGGTCAAGTTCTTTCTCTAGTTTCTCCCAAGTCACAGCTCCAAGAGGCTGCCTGCTTGGAGTTTAAGCAAATCATTTTATTCTTAGTATATTTTTACATGCAAAATGATCAAAGATTTTTTTCTCCCAATTTTCATCTTTTTAATGAGTTTTGTGAAGGATATCCTAAGCACTACGTGAGGCAAAATGGAGTCTTTTTTTTTTTTTTTTTTGGTTTCCAATCCAAAAAAAGATTAACATTCACAAACATGTTTAAGAAACTCCTCTATATAGTCTGGGTGGTCATCTTGAGTGAAAAATACCTCTAAGTAAACTCATTCTTGATGAAGATTTCTTGTAGGTACATTTGAAAACTGCTTCCTAATCATGATAAACATTGTGTACAGGTTTGTTTTTTTTTTTTTTTTTTTTTAACGTTCCAAATGCACATTAATTTTTAAAAACTAGTCTGGCCATTTTTTTTTCTTTTTGCCAAAATCAATAATCTTGAGAGCTCAGACTAAAAAACTGCTAACTAAGGGGTTTCTGTAAAACTATTTCTATTGTGAGCAGATGTACCTGTGGCTCAAGTTCTGTGATGACATCCTGGGGGTGGGTGGGGGACTGGGGCATAGCGTTTAAGAAAACATGGATCCTGTTTAAAAGTTTGCCTATCAAATGCCTGTCAGGTAATGAGTACTTTTAAGGAATAACACAACACACAGTAAAATTATTACCACTTGGAATAAACAAGAGGTGTTTAGTTTTGGAAAACTTACCACCGAGACAGGGTCCATGGCCTCTTGCTTGACAGGGACTGGGTCAAACATGAGCATTCTTTTAGTTATACTTTCTAGGGTGCTCTGGTGTTTAGCCTGGAAAACAAAACAAGGTGTCTGTCTAAATCCTGAGGTTACTTTCCATATAAACTATTGAAAAAAAATTTTTCCTCACCCTGCTTCTCTGGTCCTTCCTCTCCCCTGCCCCCAGAATGGCTGGAATTTGTTTTCCTTACCTATGAAAATGCCATTTTATATAATTAAGACCAGACTCCATGGTCATAACCAGGGGAGAGCCAACTGGCATTTCTAACTCAAATACATAAACCCTGACATTTCTGGAACAATAGGTACAGCCCTCCTGAGCAGCCAAGCTTGTTTAATAAGATTACTGTGCAGCTCAATAGAAGTTCACATTATATACAAATGTTAAAAAACTTTCCTTTCCATCTTATGTCATAAAAGAAAAATCAGGCAAAAAGACAACATAGAAACAATTACCACAACTATCTTTATTTTTATCCCTCCAAACTCTTTTTAAATGGATTGTAATATGCACACTATATAGCACCCTTAACAATTACTGGGAAAATGTTTCGTTTCTAGTAAGTATGCTTTCGCACCATCAAGTTCAGTGTGTCACTGTGAACCAATCAGATTTTTTTTTGACCGTGCTTAGCAGCTGGTAGGATCTCAGTTCCCCAGCCGAGGATGGACCCTGGGCCCCATGCAGTAGAGTGCAGAGTCCTAACAACTGGAGAACCAGGGAAATCCCCAGATTTTTTAAAAATTCCTCTTACTGGGCAGATTGCTTCTAAATTTTCACTATTACAGACAGCAATGAACATCTTAATATTTACATCTTTGTGCATGTCCTTAATTAATTTTTAAGATAAACTTTATGAAGGGGAGTTCTTGAGTGAGAAGCAGGTACATTTTCCAAAGCATCTGCTGTATCATCTAGCAAAGATACTCTGTAATTGCCATCAACAAAACAGAACCTGTTTCCCAACATCTCTACTGGCCATGTGCGTGATCATTTAAGAAAAATTAAAACCCCGTGCCTCTTATTGTTTTCTAAGTACTTTTTTAATATGAAGAATATTAGCTTCTATTCACCCTCAATTTCTCCTTATTAGGAAATAAGCCGATTTTTAGCCTAATGTAAAGACAATGTCCATCCTGACCCTGTTTGATCTTTTTCTTTTCTTATTCATGTGTTATCCCCTTTCTTCTGTGTTCTGTACTAGCCTGCTATTAGTACTATATCATTCCAACTGCTTCCTCACAAGACAAAATATTCAGTCTGATGAACATTTATTAATAACTGCGTTTCACAGGTTATGGAATAACTGCCCATGTACTACCCAGACCTTCAACATCTTGCTTCAGGCCCCTCTTATCCAAATTTGGTTTCAGTGTTCAGCACTTTGGTTAAAAGTGAGGTCTTTATGTATCACCTTTGTGTGGGTGGGAAGGTGAACGAGCTCTAGATTGAGTTCCACCTGAAAAAGGTATAGAAACCCCATGTATTTCAGTATTTAAACTCCCCACCCCCACCTCCCTGATAGCAATCCTGTCGACAGTGATGTCCATGCTCTATGGGTTAAACTAAGATATCTTCACACACAATTATAAAAGTAATACTGTGTAGTTCTTGTGCTTCACTGCTTTGCTGAAGAAGGACTGTCCTGGGTCTCATGACAACACGTGAATATCATCATTAACTCAACATAAGGCCCTGACTTCAAAATTATATTTTCCTACATCACAGGACGTATTATAATCTGCAAACACAATCTGAAACCAGGCTGCTCAAATCAATGGTGCTACCACCCTCTTCTGTGTCCCAGTAAGAACAAACCCCATAGCAAGTGAAAAATGGATGATTTCATAATGAAGGATGAAAACCCCTTTTGTGTCTTGGGATCTATTATTAACCAGTTCCCAGCCTAGCAGCTGTACAGATGGATATGGTGCTAAGAATTGCTGTCCAGGGCCCCAGAGCAGACCATACACAAAAGATGTGAGATCGCTTGCTTATATCAATGAGGTCAGATGATTCAGCAGCCTCGACCCATGGCCGGTCATCCTCCCCCCAAGCTTTTTAAATTTAATTTACTCTTACAGATTCATCCCCTCCACTAGATGCTGCAAATCCTTCTAAATAAAAGCACTCATTCTCAGGAGTGTAGTGGAAGACTTCTGATCTTGAAACTCAAGCAGGAGATCTGTACTTGACCCTCTCCATGGGGGAGTGGATGCGGGGAGGCCCTTTTTTACACGCAAAATGCAGAGGGCACCTCTTTTGTCTCCTTCCTAAAAGATTTATCTTCAAGGTTTTGGGGAAATTAAATGAGATTAAAAATAATAAAACCAAAAAAAGAGAAAAACTTTGTTTATCTGAATATGCACACAATTTTTGAATCTATAATACTATACACACAGTACTAAATTTGTTGATTCTGATCTCTGGAACAATGTCAAGTACCTGCCTCTTTCCTAGAATATTGAGCCTTAGTGGTCAACATCACCCCCTCCCCAACACACACACCCTTAAAAAACTCAGACTAAATTCAGTTTAAAAAGTAATGGCTGCTTTCATCCTGTCTGAGATCTCATGCAGGACCTGTCCCTTGATAATTGCACCATCCCAATAGTTTCCTATTATCTGTACCCCTTGCCTTACCTGGAATCCTTTACTACCAGTAGGAGCAGCACAGTGGGATTAAAGATGATGGGGTCTGGAGCTCATTTTGGTTTAAATCCTAACCCCATCATTTAGCTCATAAAGCCCTTTTCAAATGTCTACAGCAGTAAGTACTGAACCCATTCAGAAATGAATGACACGTTAACTTGCTATAGTTTGTGTCATTTTAAGACATTAGTGAAATGACTTTGTTAGTTTTTATGTTTTATCTAAACTTAAGGAAATTAGTGCTTTGAAACACTTGTAATCTTAAGAGAAAAATTCATCTAGCATAAAGCATCCCTCCTAACAAAACTGGATTCATTTTTATTAAAAAATAATTGTAAGGGTTGTTTATTCAGAACTGTACCTCGAAGAGTAACTCAATCACTGATGAAGGGATACTTCTCATACACAAGAATTTCAGCTAATAAAACAAGTAATGAGAGAATTTAGAATACCTCATTCCTAACTAAATAAAGCATCACTTGACAATAAAAGGTCTGTGCAAAATTCAAATGTCACTGTAGACAGAACCACACTCACCGTCCACTCACATGTTTAACAGCACTTTGCTCTCAATCTTGTAGCTTCTAAAATGACTGATTATACTTTCAGTGAAAGTCAAAGGCTATGGAGGACATATACACCCTAATCTTTAACCAGGAATTCTTGGGAGAGGTGGGGGCAGATTTATACATGCCTGTGTGCCCATTTTTAAATTTATTAATTCTATAGTTAAATTTTTTAATAAAAATAACAGGGAAGCTAGAAGAAATCAAATTTAGGAAGAGACTCAAAAACATTAATGCAAATCAGACTTTTATTTATTTGCACAAGTCTAGACTCTGTACCTACTGTTTGCATCTCTGAATGGACCACTTTGGCCACTAGCATTGACCTTATCTTTGGGTTCTGATCTAGAATAAGAAGAGAGTGACTGCAATGTCACTGAAAGGCCTTCCATATAACTCAGCACTGGAAGAAGTGGGGTCTCTGAACTTAGTGGCTTTTGTTATGCATGGGCCACTCTGAGCTCTGGGGCTACTGAAAGTAAACTTAAAATGCTATAGAAAATCTATTTCTGCATAACCCTGACAGCAGTTCCAAGTACGACCATTAGGTGGTGCGCTAAAACAAGTATTTAAAGACTAGGACACAGGCAGTAAATTGAGTTTGCCAAAGTCAGGGTCTTTAAATCTAGTGGGTTTTAACTAGGCTCAGGAATTCTTATCACAGAGATTAGAAGGCCTCCAAAAGTGGTTCTGTTTTTCTTACAACTTGTTTCCAAACATTAACAGGTTTTCATCTTAGTTGTGTTAAACTAGCTTAGGAGACATACATTCTAAACTAGTAATCCCAGGATAACAACACTGCATTTACAAGAGGGAAAAAATAGGCAAAACAGGTTTAAAAAAAAAAAAGTCTAAGTTATCAAAGTGCCTAAAAGTAAAAATATAGGAAATAATCGCCAAAATAATTTTCCATCACGGAACAAACGTCTTCTTCCCCAACTGTTATTTTGCTGGGAAGGGCCAATACAGAATTTTCCTTCAAAAGGAAGAAACAGATTTTCCTTCACACTCTACTTATACTTCTGACTTTTCAGCTGTCATAAGAAGACTCAGATTTTTGTCAAGATGCACAACTGCATGTTTATGTCTTAAGAAGCTTTGGTGAATCACTTACATGAAGTTTCACAAGCAATATAGTTCCCTCTCACATGGTCCTTTTCAGCCCTCCATGAGGCCTACTTGACAGTTGCTTCATGAGGGTACAAATGAACCGCAGAGCTTAGAAATACAGGCCTTAAAGTAAGAGGTTACATTAAATGTAATGGCTTGTCTTGAAGCTATGGCATTTTATTACAGAAACAACCTTATAAATAACTGCCCCTTCCTTAGAAGAATGGGGGTGGGGGGGAGAAAGGGAAAGAGAGAGAGGGAGGTGTGTGGCAGGGGATGGAGGGGGTTCTGGAGAGAGAATGTATCTGAAATAAATATCTTGGCGATCTCTCGGGATTTGCTCTGACATTCTCCCTTCTCCTCTCCTGTCTAATGCACTCAAAGGGACCCTGGATTCTTCTCCCCCAGCCCAGCCTGACCCTAAGCTTCCAGACTACCTGCCTCCTTCAAAGCTGATCTTTTGTTTCCTAGCCGACCTCAGCCAGGTGTAAGGAGAAAGAGAGGATGGCCAAATCAGCACACCATCTGTAAGTGCCCCATTCACCCCATCCAAGCCTCTGGGCTTTAAAGGAGGAAGCATGCTGCCTCCTCTCACCTCTCACTCCCAAAAGGAACTTCAGGGAAAAAATAAAAAAGATAAATTAAAAAAAAAAAAAGGTGTGTGGGTGAGTGTGCGCGTGTGTGGGTGTATGTGAGAGAGATTCTCGGTCAGGAGGAAGACCAGGGCGGGCAGGTAACATCCCTAAACTTCCTCTCCAAAGAAACTTTTCTTTACTTTTGTACCCGAACCTTTCAAGAGCTCCAAGGAGTTGCGTATTTAATGGCAGCTGCTCTGGCCAGAAATCCAAGGGGCCGGGCAACAGATGGAAGTGGACATTTCTAAGTTGGAGCCTTCTTTCAGAACAGCTGAATGCTGGCACCTACCTGGAAAGGCGTCTCGTTTTCATGTCACTCGGTGATTTTTCTCCTACCTCAGTCTTCTACTGTTGGTGTGAAAGGAAAAAAAATTCCGTGGAACACTTCTAAATCTTTGCCCCTCATAAATTAGGTATTTTGCATCAAAATGTTTTGTAAATGGGAAAGAAGTTAATTATTTAGTTTCAGATTAAATATAATGATCCATGAGCAAACAATCCGCCCTCTCTCCTCTCTGGGCTAACAAGCCACCCAATTTTACTTTCCTGCCTCCACCCATCTGCTCCACCCTATGGAGAGTTGCCAAGGCAGTCCAACTTGTCCAAACAGGACATGGCTTCAGATAAGATTCTGCCCACACCCTGTACTTCGGAAAGACCAAGTGAAGCAATTGATTTTGCATGTAAATAAGGACAGGTGCAAAGGTAACAACCAAGCGAAGTCCCTCCACTTTTCCAGACTAGGGCCCGCACAGCAGGGGTGGGGGTGGGGAGACACAAACCCATACCCTTTAGATGAACTCTCAAGTTCAATGCCACTTAGTTAGTGGCCTACCACATCTTTCTAAAAGCAATTTTAGCGAACACTAGTCATTTTCCCTATTAAGGTTATGTACGCAGTTTTCCTCCCCATGCCGACAATTTTTGTTTTTTAGTTTTAAGGGCCAGCGACCCCAACCCGGTTGAAAAGCACCCCTCGTGCGTAGTCCTGCTGTGTATATGGCTTACACAGCCTGCCTTGGCCCTCAGTTTTCTCCTGTGATGTGTTATATAATCAAATCCAGAAGGGCTGTGTGAGGCCACTGCCTCTCCACCGGGTGCCCTATCGCTGGAGACCCACCCCACTCCACCCTGAGGGGCCTCCACCCATGGGGCCCCACCCTCGGACTGCGAGGCTGGGAGGGACCAATTGGCTCCAGCCAGCTGCCAGTTCCTGGAAATTCCGGCCTGAGCAGCGACGGCTGGAACCTTGCAAATAACCAGAAAGAAATGGCACTGCTTCCCCCAGCTCCTGAGGATGCTTCACTAAAAGCTTCACAGAGCCGCAGAACCTCTGCATGCACACACGTGAGCTGTGGCTGACCTCTCCCTTCAGAAGCTAACAGAAAAGCACTCTGAGCCACTGCTGTGTAAGAGAATTCAACATGTCCCCAACCCAAATCCTCCTTGTCCCCAAAAGGCTGTGCCCCACAACTGCTTTATCTTCTGGCCACTCACCTCAGAATTCTAGAGGTCATCTTTCAAGCTTTCCTCACCAAGTTTTCTATTTCTACTACTGCCGTGGCCAGGCTCTCATACCTCAAGACTGTGTTACCGGGTCTCCCCTCCATGGGTCTCCTATGCTTGCCCCTTGAACCCTCTAAGCCATTCTGACCATTCCTTCCCCCGACCTGCCACTTGCCACGTATATATCACAAAGCCCTCTTCTCAGCGAGTCTTTTCCAAACTCCCAAACTTTCCTCCAAGGGACACCCCTAGGGCTTGTAGAGCAGGTTCAAGCACCATGTTCAGCGCCCCCTTTCCTACCAGCTGCCCCCTGCTCCACCAGGAGCCCTCCACGCTGACTGCCGTTTCCCCCTCCACCCGCCCCCTCTCCCCAAAGTCTTTGTTCATTTTTGGCCCCGATGCTGGGCAACCAGAGTGGAATGCCCATCCCCTTCCGGCTTATCTAAATCCTCCTAATTCTTCAAAGACCAGCTCAAGGCCCTCCCCACTCAGTGCAGCCAGCTGATTGCTCCTGGGCCCATCTGAGGCCGCCTCCTCTTATCTAGATAGGTGGGCCTTTCTACCTTCCAAATAGGCTGTCCAAGACCACCACCGGGAAGGGAAGCACCTGAGCACAGGCTTACTTTCTAGCTCCTTAGAGGGGTTCCCTTCCTGCTCCCCAAAGGAGATCAGGCACACCCACTAAGTCAAGGTTTTGCCAGGCATAAGGAGTGGATATAAAAGCCCTGAGCTATAGGAGTCTCAGTCACTTACCTTTCTCTTCAAATGCACTTGAAAATCTCCCTTAAAAAAGTAACAGGAGTGAGGGGACTAGGGGGCCTAACCTAAAGGAAACCTATTAAACGAAACTTCCTCAAAAAACCTATTGCTCCTAACCTTAACCCTTTGTTTTTTATTACTCACCCAGAGAGCTCTTCTAAACAAGTCTAGTGTCAAGGTCTCGATTTTAAAACCTAAATTAAGGGCGGGGGTGGGGTGGGGTGGAGGACAGTGAGAGAGAAAAGAATGTGGTAACTTGAAGTGTGTGTGCGAGCATGTGTGCATATGTGTGTTAACAAACATTAGGTTCGTTTTGTTTCAATGCCACTCCTATAGACCAAGGAAAACCAGGAGCTCAGTGATGTCACAGGTTTCCTACTGATTATCACCACCTTCACAACTGGCACTCTCCAGGTCCCATTCTTTACAAGGACTGTGTCATTTAATGCCTATGATATGGGAGGTACTACCTTCTCATTTTACTGCTGAAACAGAGAGGCAAAGTAATCTGCCCAAGATCACACAGCTGTTAGAGGTGTGGATCTGGGATGCAAACTCAAAGCAGTCTGATTTCAGGGCTGGTGGTGACTTGGCTCTCACTTCCACGGCCTCCTGCAACAGGGCATGACCCACAGCTAGAGTGGAATGGAGAGTTCTGCAGGTAGGTCCGTCCATGGTGGATCCGGAGCCAGGGGCAGTGGATGTATGGGAGTGGCGACGTCAACTCCTGCCCGCTGGCCCCTGCTGCCTCCCCTTCTCTGAGTGCAGGCTTGGATGCAACATCAAAAGACACAGTCTGAAGGCCCCGATTTAGGCAAACTATTCTTCCTGGCCAATGCACCTGCAATTGGTTCATAAAACTGCTCAGAAAAAATTGGCAGCTTCACCCAAGTAAATACGGAAATCCTCATAATAACTGTACAAAGGTGGAAGGGTCAGGTCCTCATCCCCATTTTAGAAATGAGGAAATGAAGGAACAGAGGTGAAATGACTCGCCCAAATTCGCAGAGCTGGTGGGAGCTGCAGCCAAGAACAGAAGTGTGTCTGCTGCAGACCTAGGCCTCTTTCTGTTCTTCTGCTCCACTCTGTGCTGTGGGACCCACTTTGAAGTCAAACCATCTTATACTTGGGCATCCCCCCAGGGCTGGCGGGGCGTGGGATGTGTGTGCTGCCACACTGGTCCATGGGAGGCAGTGCCATGGGGAGGTTCTGGCTGGCAATTATGATTTCAAAATGGCTTTTCAGGTTAGATCACTTGGGACCTACTCCATCCTTGTGGCATAACTGAGAATAATGACCACACGCAATCTGAGATTAGCTCTAATGAGTAGGTGCTCAATAAATACTTGTGGGATGAATACATGAATCGATGTCAAACTACCTTTCTCATATGCTAGGATAAAATGAAGGACAAGGGCCTAAGAGTGACTGTACATCAGGTGTCACACAAGGAAAATCTGCCCAGGGGCCAGTGGAACTAGTCTGAAAATCATCTTCTGAAACACAAAGTAAATGTGAAAACCGTCGCTTGGGAGACAAAACACCTTTGCTTGGAGAACTGGAATAGGAACTTGAACTTACTGATGAAAGCGGTTCTGGGGCTCAAAGCTTTGTAAGGGACCAGGGCGTATAGTGCAAGAACAGATAAAGGAGGGGATTTCAGTGAACAGACTCAGATTTCAGACTCAGAGAACAGTAGTTAAGAGAACTAGAGCATATGTGCCAAAGGAGAAAAACCCCACACTGGACCACTGGTTGCTCTCCTGGGTAGAAGGCACTGACCTCAGTGTCCACTGGATCTCTTCTGTCTAGATTTGGCCAAACTCCACTGATCTGGCCTGAGACTAGCTCCAGGCCATCCCTGGAAAGCCCCAGGCCTTCCAGAGACTGGCCACCATCTTGGACATGTCCCAGAGTAAGCTGGTCCTCCTGAAAGGGGGCTGCATCTCAAAGGAGCACCCTCTTCCCAGGAGAGGGTAACAGTGAAACCCAGGGTTACATAGAAGCTGAAGGGCCATGTAAGTGACTGCATTTGGTGTCTGGCTCCCCTTAATAATGAGATGGGGAAATGGTAATGTATTCGACCTGCCAACACAATGGAATGAGTTTCCAATCGCTCTAGGAACCTGCTTTGCTAGAGAAAGGACCTTACTATTTATTAAATACTCTGACCAACAGACACAAAATATACTAATAGTTTTTTCTAATGTGCCATTAAACTATGGTGACAATCCAGAGAAAGCAGAGCCAGTTTTTGCTTTGGGAGAAAACAGCCTTAGTTCTGGTTGAGAAACCACGTTTGTAGTATTGTATCTCTTTTATTGCTACTAAATTTCAAGGAAGGAGAGTTGAGGGGGAAGCAGGGCTCCCTCCCTTAGACAATGCCCTCCCTTATCAGGGCAGACTGCTGTCTGGTTTCCTGTCTCCAGCGGCGGCATTACTGTTTCAGATGAGAAACCAGGTCTAATAAGGGGACAGATCAGGCTTGCAAACGAGAATGCTAGAAGTCACCACAATCCTTTCCTTCCAACTCACTCCAACATGAATTCTGGCTGGATATACTACCAGATATCAATTGTTTTATGACTCTAGGGATTTTCTTTTTTAAAGTTAGCACCATAGATACTGAAGCACTTCAGAAAGAAACCCAATTTTCAGAATAATGTAATTCCTGGTATTTAAAGGGCAAGGTTGCTTTTATTTATTTTTCTTAAACACAACCGGGTGTGAAAACAGAGTAAGAAATGCCACTTTAAGATAGCTGTTTGTTTTATAGCAAAAATGTTGATTTGCACACACGAAGAAGGCAAATATCTGAAGAAGGGGATGGAGGTAGATGATTTACATGGCTTAGAGACTACCTTCTCTGTGGAGACCTTCCGCCCCTGCCCCACCACTTTTTTTTGGTGATTATAACAACTATCAGATTGGTACAATTTTCCCTAACTGTTTGGCTTACATGTTAAAGCTTGCAGAATACTTCCGCATAAAATAATATTAGATTCTAATCATCTTTATTAACCACCTCCCTCTCCCCGTAAATAGGGAGGAAAGAATGATTTGAAAGTAAGCCAAATAAAGACTCCATCTACCAAATCTAGTTGGATTGTTAACTTTGGAGCTAAAATAAAAAACCTTACTTCAATTTGGGTTACTTATGAATTCAGTTTAAAGATCTGTTGTCCCACAAGCAATTTAATATTGCAATTCTGATTCCTCCGAAGAAGAAAGGAAAAATCTTATTGAAATTTTCCGAACTGCCATCTTTTTTTCATGGAAGGTTATCAATATCCTACTATTTAACTCTAACAGCTTTCTTAATATCATACTGTGTATTTTCCTTTTTATCCTCAAGGAAAAATGTGATGGGTTGAGATGCTAAAACCAAAACATTATTATTATGATGATGATCACCAATTTGGGGAAAGAATAAGGCCTGATGTGCTGCCTCAGAAACTTTTTCCATTAATTCCATTAGAGAACACTGTAGATAATTCCTCTAGATTTTAAAGAAAATCCCCACATAAGAAGTTTAAGGGAGAATATTTCCAAAAAACTTTTCTTTTCCAACCATTTTATGCAAACTTTGTTTCTGGAGAACCAAGAGAAAATAGTTTGTTAAAGTAGGTTTTAAATAGTTAACCCAGAAATCTGCTTACTCACAACTGACAGAATATACCAAAGAAAAAAGGGGGTGGGATGGGGCGGAGATTATGAGAAAGTTGCTATTGTAAAACAAAAACAAAGAGCATTCTCCTTCTGTTTTCAAAATATTAGGTTAAACTTTTCCAAACTATCATTAGATGAACTTATTCCAGTTCTCCTTTTCTTTGAGCTTTTTATTCTTAAAACAATTTGGAAATCAGATGTAGGATACAGTAAAATCTTTGTCCTTGAAATAATCCTGAAGTGCTCTCAATACATCTTATAATTTGTTTCAATACAGTTTCTCCCTTAAAACATAAGCAAGACTTCTTTTAAGTGAGTACAAGCAGTCCAAGACTGCTTGAGTTCTCCGTTCAGTGAAGCCTCCTATGCCTGGTGTCCAGTGGTAGATGCAACACGAGCCACATCCTTCAGATCCTGCTAGATCTTCTGAACTGTAAGGTGTAACCCCATCCAAAACTGACAGCTCCAGGGCAGAATGCCTATCACCAAACCAATACTCAAAACAAGAAGGAAAAACAAACAAAACAACCTTCTTTAGATTTCCAGCCAACACACACACACACACACACACACACACACTTCTTGAAATCGAACTGATAAAAAAAAATGTAAAATTACTTATTCACCCATATAAACACATTGGAGCAAAGGGTGTACGTAAAAAGGTTAACTGACTTTTGTCATTATGACATAACACAGGCATCTTAGGCAATCCTAAGTGTGTGGAGACATGATAACTCCCTGGGTGGGGACAGGGAGTTTAAGGGCAGGGACCATGGCCTGGTCTGGGCTACTGATCTACCAGAAAACAGCCTGAAACAGGAAAGAGCACACATATGCCACTTGGAATGTATGACGCAAACCCCAGCCTTGAAACAAAGAACAGGAAACAGCTCTGCTGGCTGTGCTGGAGAGAAAGCACAGAGAAACATTTAGCCGGCCCTCCCTGACCCTATATTCATGAGCAGCTGGAGTTTTTTAAGACAACAACAGGGGGGTGGAGGTGTTTGTTCTATGGGTGTGAATAATAACACCAGCTTTATACAGGAGACCTGCCCTATTTACAAATAGGAGCTTCCACATACAGTAAACATCATAAGTGAACATGTGATTTTATCATATTCAAGCAGCAGCAACCTTCCTAATTAACACCAGCCTCCCTGCCAATTTCTTTTGTCTCTTTCTCCCCCATCCCAATGGCTGGTCTCTAGCTACAGTCAAATTCTGAGTTGGGGTAATGCATACTGCACAGTCTCGGAGCATCAGGAGGAAACGGAGAGAGCACTGCAGCTGAGAATTCAGATGACACTGGGTCATCATCCCACATAACCGAAATGGGACCAGTTTTAAGTGTTCCTGAGCCACAGAACTAAATCCCAAGACAAAGAATGTGGGGACGTCTAGAGTCATCCCAAATTTTCAGTCTTTTTCAACTGCAGAGTTACAAAGATATTTGCACACCGCTGCACATCTATTCTACATGTACACACATCTACAGAAATCCACCTTTTGAGAATGCAATTCTGTTCCTGGTATTTCATTTAATCCAATTGAAAAACTGTTATACAATCTGTAGAATAGAGTATCGATTTTTATAAGATGTTCTAAAATGTCTATTTTCCTTTAGGTATTTGTAAGATAGCAAAAATCCATTCACTAGTCCTTTCCCCATTATTTCTCTTTATTTTGTTAGCCAGTACTGTTTAACTAGGTTCCCATTAGCAGAGATTTAAGAATCTGTGTGTAGATATAACTACAGGTAAAAAGAAAAAAAGGAAAAAAAAAAAAAAAAGGCATCACTGTGTCCATAGCAACCAGAAGGTTGGGTTTTAATTTAGAAACTTTGCAGTGAAAAAAACAATAGCTTTCTCCAAAGCTATGTTGCCATGTTTTACACCTGACAAGGTTCTGTGGTCTAAGCAGTTAGTTTTGTTATCCTCATGTTAGGATTTTCATATTTGCATTTTCCTTCAGGCAGGCAGAATGCTCCTTATAGTCTATTTTCATTGACCTCACCCATGGTACATTAGGCTGCTTTTTTCTAACAGTTCTGCAGCAAACCCCACTGACTAGAAATTGAGATATCAGCTTCTTTAGGGAACTGAATGAAATTAATCAAACATCCCATTTAAGGTTTCTGTGAACAGAATAAAGTCAACTTCCATACCCCATGTTTCAAGCCACAGAAAAAACACATCCACTCTTTAAAAAATACGAACTCACAAAATTTTCAAGATATTAGTGTCATAAAATTGTTTTTCAACTAAAAGCAAGTCTTCTCTTGGGTTATGCAGATTATCATCCAGATGAATTTCTCTTTTAAAAATGCTCCTCAAATTCATACCTATAAAGCACTCAGAAAAGGACAGCACAAAACTGTTCTGTGAAATAACCTATAATGAACAACTGCCTTATACCTTACTTGATTTTGTTTAATAATTAGACACTAAATCTAAATGAAGTCAGAATACCACTTCATACTTTTCTCTATACACCAGACTCTTCTGAGAACATAATCAATGTTTAAAATGTCTTGGATGACCTATCGAAAAATACATTTTGAGTCAGTGAAAAACAGATTCAGTGTACGTTTATTTTAGTGAAATACAAGAAGGTGAGCAATTACCAATTTCCCTTTAACCTGGCTTAGGAAAAAAAAGTCCCATTCACGCGGTCTTCATCTAGTTTTATATACTGCAGTAAAATTTAAAGTAGAATACTGTTCTCGCTTTTATCTGCCAAAGAAATAGCTATGACAATTGCAGGTATTGTCTGCTATCTCCAAAGGTAGGTCCCAAGCGTCCAGGTCCAGAGATCCCTCCCTCGGCCCCCACCCGGCTCGGGTCCCTAACACTGCAGGCAGTCGCCTAAGGCGTTCTCCGCCTCCAGCCACGCTGCAATCCTTCCTCCAGACACTGCGGCAGGTTCTCTCCTTGCACCCGAGGACGACTCTCCAAACCCGGCCAGCTCTTTCCCCTGCCCTCTGGGATCCAGACGTCCTGGCCAGCTCCAGGACTCCAGGACCGAGAATGGGATGCTCCCTCCACTCCCGATCGCCCCAAGTTTCTTCCCAGAGGGCCCGCCAGGCTGCTCCAAGTTTGCTCCAGCGACGGGTGAGCGGCAGCGCGCCCGGTCCGAGAAGGGGGGCGGCAGGGGGCGCAGGCGGGGGGCGGGGAGGAGGAGGGCGCGGGGGGTGGGGGACGAGGAGAGGGAGGAGCAGGAGCGCGCGGCCTCGGCGCTACCTTTCTCCAAACAACGTTGCCACACGCGGAGAGCACTGAGATTTCTGGGGCTTTGGAGGGAATCGCGAGCGGGCAGGCGGGAGGCGGTCGGGGGACCACACAGGTGAGCCCCCGCCCGCGCCCTATCCCGGGCCCGGGCGGGCGCCGCTGGCCTCGCTCGTCGCTCCCGCAGATCTGCACGGCGGTTCTCCTCAATCCCACACTTTCCACCGCTGAACCCGGGGCCCCCCTCCCCCTCGCCTCCTCTTCCACCCCCGCCCCCGGCTGCGAGGAGCTGTTGCACTTTCCCAAGCCCGGGGGCGCCCCCACCTCCGCGTTGCACCCCCAGCCCATTCACCGCACGCCCCCCCCCACCCCGGGGGGGGAAAAAAGGAAACTGGACTAGCCGAAAAGGGGGGCAGCGGGAGTCGAGGCGAGAAGGAAAGGTGAGAGAGGGGACTTACTTTTCGAGGCGCGGTGCTGAGCGCTGCAGGCGAGAAATAAAGGCCCGGATCCGGGCTGCCTGGAACCCCGCGGATGCAGTGGTGTCAGCGCTCCAGTACGGGCGGCGGCCGCAGGGGACAGGGACGGGGACAGGCGCGCGTGCGGCGGGCGCGGCTCGGCTCGGCGGGCGCTCGCGCTGCGCTCCGGCTCGGGCCCCGGCTCCGCGCGGCTCCGCTCCTGGCTCCCCTCTGGCTCCTGGCACCAACTCCGGGCAGTCACATGACGCCGGCGCCGCTCGCTCTGCGAGCCTCCCAGGGCTGGCGGGGTAAGTAGAGGCTGGGACCTGGGGTGGGAGGGTCAGGGAGGGGAGAGGGAGCCGCCGCGGCCGCCCGGGCTGGGCGGGTCCCCACCCACTTGGGTGGAGGCAGCCGCCGGAGGGGTCGGCCGAGTCACTCGCGCAAACACGCACCCCGCCCTGCGCCCTTCCCCCGCCACCCCCGCCTCCCGCGCCGCCTCCGCCCCGCCCCGCCCAGTCACCCGGGGACGGCCTGACAGACACTCATTATTCCCCGGAGCCGGGCGCCGCCCCGCCGGCCCAACCTGTCCCGCGAGGCGCGGCGCGGCCGTGGGGCTGGGCGTGCGCGGCCCCCGCCCTCCGCCTCCCCCTCCCCCTCCCCCCCCGGAGTCCCCGCCCGCGCCCCCTCCCGGCGCCCTCCGCCCTCGGCCCTGGAGCCCGCGGCCCCGCCCGGCCCGGCCCCGCCGCCGCGCCGCCGCCCGAGCCCGGGGGGAAGGAAGGGCGGCGCTGGCCGCTCCGGGCGTCACAGGGCAGCAGCCCGCTGCGCCGCTTCCAAGACACACAGCCGGGCTCGCGGGCGAGCCGAGGCGGGGGACCTGGGGCGGTCGGGGCCATCAATCAGACGGCTCCGGCGGGAAGGGCGGCCCCGGGCGCGGTGGCAAGGGCTGGGCCCAGTGGCCAGAGCGGACAACTCTCTTAAAGAAAAACCAGAATAAGACACCGCTGGTGTTGCAGCGGGGGGACCCGGGCAGATTCGGGAGAGACAGAGCGGCGAGGAAAGGGAGGGCAGTTGGGGTGACTGCAGCCCTAAAACGGTGCCGCGTCTCCAAGGTCATTCACCATCCTCCCGCGCGCTTTCTTTGTGCCCGGGGCGCCGGGTCCTCCTTGTCGTCCGCCCCGGGGGGTAGGTGCGGCTCGGCCGGTGGCGCCCCCGGCTCCCGGGGACTTTTTTCTTAAGGGCCGGATACCCCCGAGCAAACTTCCCACGGCCGGGCCTGCAGCTGGAGCGAAACGGCGACTGGGCGCAGTGGCGTTTGCTCAGCCGGGCTTGTCGAAAAACTTGGCAAACTTCGGTCCAGATCCTCCCGCTTGGAGGGAGACCTTGGGGCGAGCCGAGGGCTAAGAGTGGCGACATTTCCCTACAAGTCGCCTCCCCAGGACCGAGGGCGAGCGTCCTCGGGGGCCTTCCCAGGAGCCAGGCCCCCGGGAGGACTTTGCAGAGCTTAGTACCCGAGTTTAATGCTTTTTGAGTTTCTTTTTAAACAGTATTAATGTAATAAAGAATGCAATAAAAAGAACAAAAGACAAATTGGTTCAATTGTTTTAGTCCTGTGCACTGTTTAAAAACGCCCCTGCTGCAGTCTATGGCTTGTTATTGCTTCAAGATGTTTTAAAGGCCCTTTAAGTTCACCATTTTCACTTTGATGCTTCATCCAGGCATGGTACTACTTAAAACAGAGATACCGTATATTCGGAACCCCAGCGTGTAACTACACAATATTATAAAATTAGTACCGGGAAACCTCAAGTAGTGAAATTGCTTATTGTAAAAAAAAATGCATATACATAAAAGACCACGTGGAAAACACCCAGAACTGACACCAGTTTATGTGCCATCCTACTGTCCCATAAAATTAATCTTTAAAATGTAAAAGGATGAGGGTTTTTGTTTTGTTTTTCTTAGTGAATAAAGACAAGTGCAAGGAAAAAAGTTGGATTTGTGTCAATTACTAATCGCAACTTATTGATCATTGACATCTTTAAATGTCTGATCGGATGCCTTAGATTTGTATTAGCTGAAAAAACATTAGTGACGACTGATGAAGTTGTTTTGCATTTCCATGCCTGGCTCATAGTACAGACTCAAAAACACAGGCTTCACTCAAGGGACACAGAATGATGAAAACCCGAAGGGTGAAATAAGTCTAGCTGAAAAAAGCGTTATTCAAGATAAGTAGGGAGTGTCTTTGATGTGAAAGATGCAGGAGGGAAGAGAAAAGTGGTAAAAAAGGTTAGTTAATGAACACACCATGTTCAGTGCCCTGTGGGAGACTGCTCAAACATAACTTGCACAAAAATGAATCCATCTAGTGAAGGACACCACCATCTCTCCAGGTGCCCAAACCAGAACTGCCTGAAGTCATCCTTAACTCCTCTTCTGCCTTGCTGGTCACAGCCCTGCGGTTCACTCAATCCCAGACCTCCTCAGTCCCCACCCACTCCTTGGCTACCACGCAGTCCAACCCATTCCCACAGTGTCTTGTTGGTCATCCTGTTTGCAGCGTGGCTGAACTTTAAGTTAGGGATTGGAGCAAAGGATTAAGACTGCCTTTTTCTAAAAGGCAAACCTAAACATGTCAAACCCTTCAGTGGCTTCTCTGCCGATAAAATCTGAGTTTAGCCTCCATGTTGACCTGGCCTCCACTTATTATTGTAAACTCATTTCTCCCTGTTCTTCCCTTCCACTCTTTTCTCCAACACTTTCCTTTCTTTCAGCTCTCTCTCTCCACCTCTGGCCCTTTGCACCATGCTCATTTTTTCCTAGATGGACTAGCCTCAGCTTCTCCCGGACTCCTTACCTCCACTCTCATTTCCCTAAATTTCTATTCATCCTCTAAATAAATACTAAATTTATTTAGTTATTTAGTTAAATTTATTATTTAATAAATAAATATTAAATGACATTTTCAATAGCATGTCTTTTCTTACTGCCGTCCCTTTGGACAAGTCGAGGCGGCTCCTTAGTGCTCTGAGAGCACCCAGGCTTCACCTCTTGTTAACACTTTTTATTCTTTCTTGTAATTGACCATTTAACTCTTTACAGCACTGAACTAGAAACTCTGTGAGAGCATGGACCATCTTTTTAGCAAAATTGTATCCCAATGACTCAGATGCTCGATGAATATTTGTAAAATGAATAAATGTGAGGCATGAATTGAGAAGAAGTCATTCAGGCTGAAAAGATGAGGCTTCAGGGTGGCAAGTGGCCATGTACCTCTGAAATAGTAACAGGGAGGGTAAGGGAAGTAGAGTGAGATGTACAAGTGGTGTCTAAGTCTTCTTTTTATTCCTAACACTAGTACAATGCCTTATGCAAGCTGAGGTGCTGGATGAACCCATAAATCCTAGGTAAATGAAATATCTTGTGCTTGGTCCTTGCAGTAACTATTTCACTGTTGCTCTTTGAGGACAGCAGGCCAGTTTGGTTTAGGTTTGGGACAGCATGTGCTCAGGGAAGGATACCCCTTCCTAGCCACAGCATCCTTGCTCCCAGCCAATCATTGATGTCTTTGGGGGGAGTGACTGTTTGGAAAGTAGATATGTGACCTTGTTCTAGCCACCAATGGGACCTGAAGGGAAGTATGCTGGGGCTTATGGGAAGTATGTTTCTTCCTGATGAAAGGAAACTCTTGTAAGGATAAACCATCAGACCTACTTTGGAAATTATGTGAGGATGTGATGCTTGAAGCTATGGCACCCATCTTGTATTAATAAGGAAAAGGCATGGTTTCAGATTTCCATACAGATAGCTCTTTCTTCAATATTAGTTTTCAGCTCAAATATAACCTCTTTAGGAATGACCACACAATCTAAAATATCCCTCCTTTCCTCATTCGATGTCTAGCTGTCCTTGCTTCAAACAAACAAAAAAACAACCCAACTTTTTCCCCATTAGAACCTGGGATCCATGAGAGCAAGGACATTGTCTTCTTCACTTCTGTTTCCCAAACTTCTGGAACAGTTTCTGGCAAATATAAGTTTTCCAAAAGTATTTGTTGATTAATGGATGACAACTAAACAATAACACTGTGCTGAGATTGATTCAGAGCCTAATGGATACAAGCCACTATAAACCTCACTTTCTCTTTCAGGGCTTATATCACAGTTCTGTTTCAGGCAATCTCTTTCTGACACACAAACACATATTCTTGAGATTCTTCCTCCTCCACTCTCTTTCAGAGCTTTTCCATGTTCCTCCCAGGAAACTTTCTTCTCCTTATGTGATGATGGACCAAATTATGAAGGCAGAAAAGTGTCATGTGCTTGTGAAATTATGAGCAACACAGATACATCTACCCTAAAGGAAAACATGTTTTCTTTCTTGTTTCTTTTTATTCCAGCTTTATTGAGATGTTGTTGGTTTATAACACATGTAAGTTTAAGATGTACAGTATGGTGATTAGATAGACAAGTATATTGCAAAATGGTACAATAGTTACAATAAGTTAACACCTCCATCCTTTCACACCCTTTTTTGGGGGGTAGTGGTGATGGTGATAACATTTAAAACTTACTCTTAACAACTTTTAAGTATAGAATACAATTTGTTTATTGTCTACACCATGCTGTATCTTCAATCCCCAGACCTTCTTCATCTTAGAGCTGGAAGTTTGTATCCTTTGACCAGCATCTCTCCATTTCCCCCATCTCCCAGCTCCAGGCAACCACCACTCTACTGTTTTTATGAGTTTGGCTTTTTCAGATTTCATTTGTAAGTGAGATCATACAGTATTTGTCTTTCTCTTTCTGACATTTTGCTTAGCATAATGCCCTCGGAATCCATCCATGTTGTTGCAAAAGGCAGAATTTCCTTTTTTTTTTTTTGCCTGCATGCGATCTTAGTTTGCAACACACAGGATCTTCTCTGTGTTATGTAGGATCCCCCACTGAGTCAAATAGACTCTCCAGTTGCGGTACATGGGCTTACTTGCTCTGAGGGATGTGGGATCCCAGTTTCCTGACCAGGGATTGAACCTGTGTCTCCTGCATTGCAAGGCAGACTTCTAATCACTGGACCAGTAGTGAAGTCCCCAGAATTTCCTTCTTTTAAAGGGCTGAGTGATATTCGAGTGTGTGTGTGTGTGACATTTTCTTTACCCATTCATCTACTGATGGATACTTGAGTTGTTTCTATATCTTGCCTATTATAAATAAAGATGCAATGAACATGAGAGTACAAATATCTCTTTGAGAAAGTGATTTCATTTCCCTTGGATGTATACCCAAAAGTGAGATTACTGAATAATATGGTATTCTATCTTTAGCTTTCTGAGAAATTTCCACACTGTTTTTCATAGTGGTTGTGTCAATTTACATCCTCATGAATAGTGTACAAGGGTTCTCTTCTCTCCAGTCCTCATCAACACTTGTTATTCTTGTGTTTATTTGTAATAACCATTCTGACAGGCACGAGGTGATACTCATTATGGTTTTGATTTGTGTTTCCCTGATGATTAGCCATGTTGAGCACCTTTTCATGCCCTTGTTGGCTATTTGTGTATCCTTTTTGGAAAAATGTTTACTCAAGTGCTTTGCCCACGTTAAAATTTATTTTTTGTTTTTGTTTTTTTGCTATTGAGTTATGTGAATTCCTTATATAATTTGGATATTAACCCATTATCAAATAGATAGTTTGCAATATTTTGCAATGTTTTCTTCCCTTCCATAGGTTGCTGTTTCATTTTGTTGATTGTTTCCTTTGCTGTGGGAATCTTTTTAGTTTGATGCAATCCTTCTTGGAAATTTTTTCGTTTGTTGCTTGTGCTTTTGATGTCATAGCCAAAAAATCGTTGTCAAGACCAGTGTCAAGGAGTTTTTCCCTTATGTTTTCTTCTAGTAGTTTTATGTTTTCATGTCTTATATTTAAGTCTTTAATCCATGTAGAGTTAACTTTTGTGAGGGATATAAAATAGGAGGCCAGGCTATTCTTTTGCATGTATGTATCCAGTTTTTCTAATACTTTTATTTAAGAGACTGTACTTTCTCCACTGAGTGTACTTGACTCCTTTGTCAAATATTACTTGACTGTGTATATGTGAATTTATTTCTGGCTTTTCAATTCTGTTCCATGGTTCTATATATCTGTTTTTATGCCAGTACCATATTGTTTTGATTACTATAGCTCTGTAATATACTTTGAAACCAGGAGTTGTGATGCCTCCTACTTTTTTCTTTCTCAAAATTGCAAATCCACATGTTTTGAAGTAAAATTAGAAATGCTAAACGAAGGGTCATTCATCTTGAAAGCACTGCAAAGGTTGCAGAGTTTCTCTTTAGCATCTCTCCAAGTTTTCACTTATATTATCCATCCAACCATCCAATTTAGGAATGCCAGGAAATACTGAGGTTGAGTTAGGTGACCATGACTTTTAATAAAGATCAAACTGGACATATGTCCCGGACTCCCACTCCAGGAACTCTCAGCATTTCTTGTGTCGGTGGACAACTGAAATTGTCCTGGATTATGTTTGTCAAAACAATATAATTGAAGGACAGTAGTACCAATGGCAACCCACTTGAGTACTCTTGGCTGGAAAATCCTGTGGACGGAGGAGCATGGTTGGTAGGCTGCAGTCCATGGGGTCGCTAAGGGTCGGAGACGACTGAACGACTTCCCTTTCACTTTTCACTTAATGCATTGGAGAAGGAAATGGCAACCCACTCCAGTGTTCTTGACTGGAGAATCCCAGGGACGGCGGAGCCTGGTGGGCTGCCGTCTATGGGGTCGCACAGAGTCGGACACGACTGAAGTGACGCAGCAGCAGCAGTAGCAGTACAAAAATAGTTGAAATGTTGGATCCTGGAATCTAAGTTGGAGAGATAAAACAGGAGGAGACTCTGGAGATCTGGTCAAAGGATCAGTGAACTGAACATTTCAAATAAGTTGAAGAGTGATGTGTTGGGAATAATGAAGTGCATGGTCTGGAAGGTTAGGTGGTAAGTAGCCAGAGAGTGGGGATATGTGAGTTTAACATTTAAAATTGTTGCAGTCCCTGGGGATAGCATGGGTCAGGGTGTGCCGTGAGAATGGAGGGTGAGAAGGGGGTGGAGGATATACCTGGAAATGAGGAGACGAGGGAAAGAATGAATGGGGTATTAAACATGGTTCCATGTAGATATTGAAATTACTCAGAATTGAGGCCAGACTTGGGAATCAAGATCAAGACCCAGGTCCTTGGGCCACATCTTCATTTCCCAAGAGACTGGTGAATGTCAGCAACCAGAAGACAATGATTCGATAGATCATCCATTTCATATAGTTAGATCTACTTTCCTTGAATCATGATTATTCAAGTTAAAAATAATCACTTATATTTGGTTGTTTTTATTAGTTATTGTACTAGTGAAATATGTAAGTAATTTTTCTACCCTTTCTTGCAACATACTATTTCTGCTTCATTGAGAGTTGAACTTGGCTTTGGGAGACTTATTGGGGGTCTTAAACATTATTTATAATATGATTTCCTTCTTTTTAAATATTTATTTATTTGACAGCACCAAGTCTTAGTGGTGACATATGGGATCTTTAATTGTAGCACGTGAATTCTCAGTTGCGGCATGTGGCATATACTTCTGCAACCAGGGATTGAACTTGGGCCCTGTGCATTGGGAGCATGGAATCTTAGCCACTGGACCACCAGGAAAGTCCCTATGATACTATTTCAAAAGGAAATCGATTGTAATTTCCAAATCAGTGACCTACACATACAAAGGTGTAGAATGTAACTTATTTTTATTTTGGGGAATATCTAGATTTCTCTGTTCTAGGAGGCAGAGATTAGAGAATGGGAGACCCACAAAGTAAGATAAACTACTTCCCATTTTTCAGCTTGTTTTGGAATGAGGCTATGTTACCAATCCTCTCCTTTGCATTATGGAAATGTTACTGGCCTTTAAATCCTGGATGGAAGTTAGCTTGCTAAGTATTGGTTGAACATTCATGATCTGAGGTGGATGTAGAAGAGTTAGAAATATATATATGATCTCTGTATTCAAGGGATTTGAGATAATATGTATATTTGTTTAATTATTACACAGTGTAGAATATAATGAGTAAAATTTAGAAAAGAATCATGATATGGGCCCTAAAAGGATAAAACGGTAGATTGCTTCATTCAAAAGCTGTGAGTATTTTGCATGGTTTGGGCCCTGTCTTCAAGGAGGTTTGCAAAAGAAATCACATTGGTCAGGAAATTCCCAAAAATCTTCATGGAGGAGGTGATAACAGTGCTATAACTTCATTACTGGAGTTAGAGGGGGGCTCCACACTGCATTTTAGAGTCTGCAGAGGGGCCCAGGGGCCCTGGCGTGGGGTGTGTGGAACACTCAGGTGTGGTGTAAGGCAAGCTACGTAAGGTCAGCTGAGGCTGCGCGGGGGTGGGGAAATGTAATGCCAAGTAGATGCAACTTTTTCCAGCACACTTTGGGAATCCATGGAAGGTTTCTGAACAAGGGAGTTGCATGATAGCATATAAAATGAGATTAAATACAACTCTAATGGAAAGTTCCAACAGTGCAGTGCAGGAGGCAGCAACTATGGGACAAGTACCATGGGGAGAAATATATGTATCAGATCAGATCAGATCAGATCAGTCGCTCAGTCGTGTCCGACTCTTTGTGACCCCATGAATCGCAGCACGCCAGGCCTCCCTGTCCATCACCAACTCCCGGAGTTCACCCAAACTCATGTCCATCGAGTCAGTGATGCCATCCAGCCATCTCATCCTCTGTCGTCCCCTTCTCCTTCTGCCCCCAATCCCTCCCAGCATCAGAGTCTTTTCCAATGAGTCAACTCTTCGCATGAGGTGGCCAAAGTACTGGAGTTTCAGCTTTAGCATCATTCCTTCCAAAGAAATCCCAGGGCTGATCTCCTTCAGAATGGACTGGTTGGATCTCCTTGCAGTCCAAGGGACTCTCAAGAGTCTTCTCCAACACCACATATATATGTACACTATCTCTGTGTCTCTTACTCTACACACACATACACATGTTTTCTCCCTTCAGTAACCAAGCCAGCAGAGGGATGGTGTGTGAATACTCTTGGGAAGAGGCCTTGCCGCCTTCCTTTTTCTGCTGATGCAATTGTGTGTTGCATACTTACAGCCAAACCCTGAACTGTGACATGTGAAGCATTTATCTCCATGTGAAAGCCCAGTTGCACCAGTTTCCCTGGTACTTATTGGGGAAAAAGGTTTCAACTTTCATTCCTTAGTTTCCCAACCTGGCAAGCCTGTCCACACTCACAAATGCTTTAGAAGTTTGCTGATATGTCTAGAAAAATAATAAGCATATGGTGGAACCACATGAAGAGTAGAAAATTCTTCATTGCCCTTGTAATACAAAAAGACTTGCAAATAGCAGATGATATTAAAATCATGATATCATATCAAAGTGATAAAAGTGAGGGTAATTTTTTTTTTTTTTTTTTTGCCTTTAAGTGCTCTTCTGTATTTTTTTCTTTAGTGAGCATGTATTTGTGTGTGTGTGTGTGTGTGTGTGTGCTCAATTGCCTCTGACTCTGAGTATGTATTACTTTTGTAATAGGTGTGCTTTTTCAAATAACTAAGAAAGTAATGTGCACGCTATGTATAATTAATTAAATGTAGGGCCTGAAGCACAGTTTTACAAGGTGGCCCCTTGAAGGCACCCAGACCCAGAGGTGTGGTTCTGTGCCGTGGAGTTTTAGGGGGTGGTGGTGGGAGAGGAGGGGCTTTTGGAGGTGAGGCTGTGAGAGAGGGTGACCATCTCCATTTATGACTCTTTGTCTTTTTAACTACTGCTTGAATAGCTGGACCTGTGCAAGTTCTTGGAACCGAAGTTCTTCCTCAAAATCACATGTATTTACTTTAAAAGCCGCTCCAAAGAGCAAAAGTTAAAAAACAAAACCAAACCCCAAAACCAGAAAACCCAGCACACTGGACTGAATAGAGCTGAAGTTCCTATTTCTCAAGAGATAGAAATATACTTCCTGGAGCACAAAGTCCACTCATCCTCTCCCTGTGGTCTTTCACCAGGATCTGTTGATTCAGCGGGAAACAGAAGTGTCAGCAGTTGCGCTGGGTGTGAATATGTGGGAGATTATCTTCACCTCCCCAAGCTCCATTGATACAGGGGGCTGTGTGGTCCCAGCCAGCCCAGGGTAGCTTCTCTTGGGCTTCTTTAAGCTCCATTTGTTTGTCTGTTATTGTTCTTAAAGTTTTCTGGGTAACTATAAGCAACAGACCTTGTTAGTTCCTCTTGAGATTGCCCACTACTCCCCACCCTTATTTCTCACCTCCTGGCATCCTGTTTGTCTCCCTGACTCTGTCCCCCGCCCCATCGCCACCCCCACTCAATTACCAACCCTTTTAGCCATGTTTTTCTTCCCTCAGTTAGTTACTTTTGAATTTCTGTTTTTATGTGTTCTCATACCAAAGGAGGCATGCCATACGTTTAATTTTTAATTCATTGCTTTGTACTTTCTTCTATCACGAATACCTCTAAATTATGTCTCAGCATGTATTCCAAGGTTCATCTCCCCTCACCCCTTTTCTTGAAGACACTGTATTTCCAGGAGGGGATATTCTTGCCTGGAGAATTGCATGGACAGAGGAGCCTGGCAGGCTACAGTTCATAGGGTCACGAAGAGTGGGGCGCAACTGTAGCGACTTAGCATGCATGCACACGTAGAAGGAAATATGGAGAACTTTGAACTGTGGACAGGACTTTTGGGGTGATCTTTGTCTATTTAAAGTTGCTTACTTATGATAGAGACAAGAAAGATATAAAAATGTATATTGTGTTCATGCTTGTATCAGTATAGTATTTAGTTTGTTATAGTTTAAAGAATATTTCAGCCACTCAGTTTTATATGAACTGCTTAGATTTACATTTCAATTTTGTTCTTTATTGTTGCAAATGGATCTGTTGCTTACTGAACATTATGGATTCTCAGTTGTGTCCGACTTTTTCTAACCCCATGGACTGTAGCCTGCCAGGCTCCTGCGTCCATGGGATTTTCCAGGCAAGAATACTGGAGTGGATTGCCATTTACTTCTCGAGGGGATCTTCCTGACCCAGGGATCGAACTCAGGTCTCCTATACTGCAGGCAGACTCTTTACCGTCTGAGCTACCAGGGAAGCCCAGTATGGAGTCTAGCACCTCTTAAGTTTAGCAGGTTTATCAGAAATATTGAAAAAATTTGAGGGACTTCCTTGGTGGTCCAGTGGTTAAGAACCTGCCTACCAATGTAGGGGATGCAGTTAGATCCCTGCTCTGGGAAGATTCACTATGCCGCGGGGCAACTAATAATATGCGCCACACCTACTGAGCCCATGCTTTAGAGCCCAGGAACCACATCTATTGAGCCCGTGTGCTGCAACTAACGAAGCCCGTGTGCCCTAGAGCCTGTGCTCTGCAACAAGAGAAGTAGAAGTGTTAGTTATTCTGTCGTGTCCAACTCTGTGCGACCCCATGCAAGGCTCTTCTGTCCATGGAATTCTCCAGGCAAGAACACTGGAGTGGGTTGTCATTCCCTTCTCCAGGGGATCTTTCTGACCCAGGGATTGAACCTGGGTCTCCTGCAGTGCAGGCAGATTCTTTACTGTCTGTGCTACTGGGGAAACCCATGACTAATGTGTGCAGCAACTGCGAAAGCCCATACGCCCTACAGCCCATGCTCTGCAACAAGAGAAGCCACGACAATGAGAAGCCTGCACACCGCAGCTAGAGAGTAGCCCTTGTTCTCTGCGACTAGAGAACACCCTCGTGAAGCAATGAAGACCCAGTGCAGTCAAAAATAAATAAATAAAAATTTAAAAGATTTTATTTGCAATACCATCATAAAGCAAGCCATCAGTACCAGTGAATATGTAAGTCTGCCTAGTGGTCACAATATCTTCTAGGAGAGGAAACTCACTTTCTAAAAAAAAGAGGGAAACATTTTCAAAACTCATGGAATACAATTTTTGCTACACAGTAATTTATCTAATCAGTTTCCTTTTCTGTGCTGGAGATAAGAAAGATGAAGATTTAAAAGAAACTGAAATTAATAATGGTTGAATCCTAAACTCATTTCCCTTAATATGTTGTGGATTTATGAAAAATTATTTCTTCCAGAGTCACACAAATTCTTCTCCTTTCCCATATATTCATTTATTTGGCAAAATTTTCAAATACCATTCACTATATTTCACTTAGTCCTGGGAAGATGAGGGCTCTATATAGTCAGCATGTTAAAGAAGTTCCCAGATTCAAGAGGAGACAGAAAAGGTCCTGATGAGGATTTATTTACCATGTTTTAAGGAATCAAGATTGCTGGGAGAAATATCAATAACCTCAGATATGCAGATGACACCACCCTTATGGCAGCAAGTGAAAAGGAACTAAAAAGCCTCTTGATGAAAGTGAAAGAGGAGAGTGAAAAAGTTGGCTTAAAGCTCAACATTCAGAAAACGAAGATCATGGCATCTGGTCCCATCACTTCATGGCAAATAGATGGGGAAACAGTGGAAACAGTGTCAGACTTTATTTTTTTGGGCTTCGAAATCACTGCAGATGGTGATTGCAGCCATGAAATTAAAAGACGCTTACTCCTTGGAAGGAAAGTTATGACCAACCTAGATAGCATATTGAAAAGCAGAGACATTACTTTGCCAACAAAGGTCCGTCTAGTCAAGGCTATGGTTTTTCTAGTAGTCACATATGGATGTGAGAGTTGGACTGTGAAGAAAGCTGAGTGCCGAAGAATTGATGCTTTTGAACTGTGGTGTTGGAGAAGACTCTTGAGAGTCCCTTGGACTGCAAGGAGATCCAACCAATCCATTCTAAAGGAGATCAGTCCTGGGTGTTCTTTGGAAGGAATGATGCTAAAGCTGAAACTCCAGTACTTTGGCTACCTCATGCGAAGAGTTGACTCATTGGAAAAGACTCTGATGCTGGGAGGGATTGGGGGCATGAAGAGAAGGGGATGACAGAGGATGAGATGGCTGGATGGCATCACCGACTCGATGGACCTGAGTTTGAGTGAACTCCGGGAGTTGGTGATGAACAGGGAGGCCTGGCGTGCTGCGATTCATGGGGTCGCAAAGAGTCGGACATGTCTGAGCGACTGAACTGAACTGAAGAGAGATACTTAAAGAGATACTTGTGCTCAGGGCAGGAGCGTGGCTGAGAGGAGCTACCCCGGGCCAGAGGTTGGGGGCAGTGGCTGAGACAAGCTACCCCGCGTCAGAGGTAAGGAGTGGCGGCTGCCCTTTGCTGGAGCAGCCATGAAGAGAGACCCCGCCTCCAAGGTAAGTGAAACCCAAGTAAGACGGTAGACACTGAGAGAAGGGATCAGAGGACAGACAGACTGAAACTACAATCACAGACAACTAGCCAATCTGATCACATGGACCACAGCCTTGTCTAACTCAATGAAACTAAGCCATGCTGTATGGTGTCACCCAAGACAGCCGGGTCATGGTGCAGAGGTCTGACAGAATGTGGTCCACTGGAGAAGGGAATGGCAAACCACTTCAGTATTCTTGCCTTGAGAACCCCATGAACAGTATGAAAAGGCAAGAAGATAGGGCACTGAAAGATGTACTCCCCAGGTCAGTAGGTGCCCAATATGCTACTGGAGATCAGTGGAGAAATAACTCCAGAAAGAATGAAGGGATGAAGTCAAAGCAAAAACAACACCCAGTTGTGAATGGGACTGGTGATAGAAGCAAGGTTTGATGCTGTGAAGAGCAATATTACGTAGGAACCTGGAATGTTAGGTCCATGAATCAAGGCAAATTGGAAGTGGTTTAACAGGAGATGACAAGAGTGAACATTGACATTCTAGGAATCAGTGAACTAAGATGGACTGGAATGGGTGAATTTAACTCAGATGACCATTATATCTACTACTGTGGGCAGGAATCCCTTAGAAGAAATGGAGTAGCCATCATAGTCAACAAAAGAGTCCAAAATGCAGTACTTGGATGCAATCTCAAAAACGACAGAATGATCTCTGTTCATTTCCAAGGCAAACCATTCAATATCATGATAATCCAAGTCTGTGCCCCAACCAGTAACGCTGAAGAAGCTGGTTCTATGAAGACCTACAAGACCTTCTAGAACTAACACCCAAAAAAGATGTCCTTTTCATTATAGGGGACTGGAATGCAAAAGGAGGAAGTCAAGAAACACCTGGAGTAACAGACAAATTTGGCCTTGGAGTACAGAATGAAGCAGAGCAAAGGCTAATAGACTTCTGCCAAGGGAACACACTGGTCATAGTAAACACCTTCTTCCAACAACACAAGAGAAGACTCTACACATGGACATCACCAGATGGTCGACACCAAAATCAGATTGATTATATTCTTTGCAGCCAAAGATGGAAAAGCTCTACATAGTCAGCAAAAACAAGACCGGGAGCTGAATGTGGTTTGGATCATGAACTCCTTATTGCCAAATTCAGACTGACATTGAAGAAAGTGGAGAAAACCACTAGACCATTCAGGTATGACCCAAATCAAATCCCTTATAACTATACAGTGGAAGTGAGAAATAGATTTAAGGGACTAGATCTGATAGAGTGCCTAATGAACTATGGATGGAGGTTCGTGACATTGTACAGGAGATAGGAATCAAGACCATCCCCAAGAAAAAGAAGTACAAAAAAGCAAAATGGCTGTGTGAGGAGGCCTTACAAATAGCTGTGAAAAGAAGGGAAACAAAAAGCAAAGGAGAAAAGGAAAGATATACCCATTGGAATGCAGAGTTCCAAAGAATAGCAAAGAGAGATAAGAAAGCTTTCCTCAGGGATCAATGCAAAGAAATAGAGGAAAACAATAGAATGGAAAAGACTAGAGATCTCGTCAAGAAAATTAGAGATACCAACGGAACACTTCATCAAAGATGGGCTCAATAAAGGACAGAAATGGTATGGACCTAACAGAAGCAGAAGATATTAAGAAGAGGTGGCAAGAATACACAGAAGAACTGTACAAAAAAGATCTTCAAAACCCAGATAATGACGATGGTGTGATCACTCACCTAGAGCCAGACGTGGAATGTGAAGTCAAATGGGCCTTAGGAAGCATCACTAAAGCTAGTGGAGGTGATGGAATTCCAGTGGAGATATTTCAAATCCTGAAAGATGATGTTGTGAAAGTGCTGCACTCAGAATGCCAGCAAATTTGGAAAACTCAGCAGTGGCCACAGGACTGAAAAAGGTGAGTTTTCGTTCCAATCCGAAGAAAGGCAATGCCAAAGAATGCTCAAACTACCGCACAATTGTGCTCATCTCACACGCTAGTAAAGTAATGCTTAAAATTGTCCAAGCCAGGCTTCAGCAATATGTGAACTGTGAACTTCGAGATGTTCAAGCTGGTTTTAGAAAAGGCAGAGGAACCAGAGATCAAATTGCCAACATCCGCTGGATCGTCGAAAAAGCAAGAGAGTTCTAGAAAAGCATCTATTTCTGCTTTATTGACTATGCCAAATTCTTTGATTCTGTGGATCACAATAAAACTGTGGAAAATTCTGAAAGAAATGGGCATATCAGACCACCTGACCTGCCTTTTGAGAAACCTGTATGCAGGTCAGGAAGCAACAGTTAGAACTGGACATGGAACAACAGACGGGTTCCAAATAGGAAAAGGAGTACATCAAGGCTGTATATTGTCACCCTGCTTATTTAACTTATATGCAGAGTACATCATGAGAAACGCTGGGCTGGAGGAAGTAAAAGCTGGAATCAAGATTGCCAGGAGAAATATCAATAAGGCTTGATATGCAGATGACACCACCCTTATGGCAGAAAGTGAAGAAGAACTAAAGAGCCTCTTGATGAAAGTGTAAGAGGAGAGTGAAAAAGTTGGCTTAAAGCTCAACATTTAGAAAACTAAGATCATGGCATCTGGTCCCATCACTTCATGGGAAATCAATGGGGAAACAGTGGAAACAGTGGCTGACTTTATTTTTTTGGGCTCCAAAATCACTGCAGATGGTGACTGCAGCCATGAAATTAAAAGATGCTTGCTCCTTGGAAGAAAAGTTATGAACAACCTGCTGCTGCTGCTGCTAAGTCGCTTCAGTCGTGTCCGACTCTGTGCGACCCCATAGACGGCAGCCCACCAGGCTCCCCCGTCCCTGGGATTCTCCAGGCAAGAACACTGGAGTGGGTTGCCATTTCCTTCTCCAATGCATGAAAGTGAAAAGTGAAAGTGAAGTCTCTCAGTCGTCTCTGACTCTTAGCGACCCCAAGGACTGCAGCCTACCAGGCTCCTCTGTCCATGGGATTTTCCAGGCAAGAGTACTGGAGTGGGGTGCCATTGAACAACCTAGACAGCATATTAAAGAGCAGAGACATCACTTTGCCAACAAAGGTCCGTCTAGTCAAGGCTATGGCTTTTCTAGTGGTCATGTATGGATGTGAGAGTTGGACTATAAAGAAAGCTTAGCGCTGAAGAATTGATGCTTTTGAACTGTGGTGTTGGAGAAGACTCTTGAGAGTCCCTTGGACTGCAAGGAGATCCAACCAGTCCCTCCTAAAGGAGATCAGTCCTGGATGTTCATTTGATGGACTGATGTCGAAGCTGAAACTCCAGTATTTTGGCCACCTGATGAGAAGAGCCGATTCATTTGAAAAGACCCTGATGCTGGGAAAGATTGAGTACAGGGGGAGAAGGGGATGACAGAGGATGAGATGGTTGGATGGCATCACTGACTTGATGGACATTGGTTTGGGTGGGCTCCAGGAGTTGGTGATGGACAGGGAGGCCTGGTGTGCTGTGGTTCATGGGGTTGCAAAGAGTTGGTCACGACTGAGCTACTGTACTGAACTGAATTGAACTGAAGAGAGATACTGTTGGTAGAATCTGTTTGATTTCCCTCACCAGATATCTCTAGGCATTCCCCATTCTGCTGCATTTGAAAGAATTTTTCCAAAGCCCAGCCCTTGGCCCCTTAGTGGTTGTGATTGGGTGGTAGTGCTATTAAATGAGTTGTGCCATTAGCATGACAAAATTTGTTATATATCTTGATGTGTTTCCCTTGTCTTTGTTCTGTAGTTGAAGGAAAAGTACATTTAGATTTTTAAAAGGAAAAAAATTCCAGTTAATTTAATCTAGACCATTTGGTACAGATTACCCAGCAAAATGCATTGTCTGATTCAGACACAGTGATTGCTATGCCCGATGCCCTCCCTAATAATGCTGTTGATTATGTTATTTCAGTTCTAGGTAGCCATCTTTCTATTTCATAGTCTTTAGAAACTAAAGCAGGAAGGCAAAGTTTGCACAGCTTGTTTTAAAGTATACCTTTCCTGTATCATTTTTTTAATGTGTATAATTCAAATTTTCTTTTTGAATCTAAAAAAAAAATTTTCAATAAATTTTTAAAATTGCTTTTAAAAATGCAATAGAATTTTTAAATTTTAAATTAAAAATTAAAAATTAATTAAAGTTAATTAAAATTAAAAATTAAATTAAAATTCTATAGAATTTCCTCCTTTCTTAGCTCCCCATGCAGTTTATATTTATTTCTAGTTAGCTGGAACTCCAGAAGTTATATGTAGTATTAGGGTAAGGGCTATATCTTTTTATATTTCCTATTTCAACTCTTTATATTTCATGTTGTCGTTATTCATTCAGTAAGTCATATCTGACTCTTTTTGACCCCATGGACTGCAGCATGCCAGGCTCCTCTGTCCTCCACTGCCTCCCAGAGTTTGCTCAAATTCACATCCATTGAATCAATATTGTCCTCACTGCCCCCTTCTACTTTTGCCTTCAATCTTTCCCAGCATCAGGTCTTTTCCAGTGAGTGGACTCTTCGAATTAGGTGGCCAAAGTACTGGCATTTCAGTCTCAGCATCCGCCCTTCCAATGAATATTCAGGGTTGATTTCTTTTAGGATTGACAGGCTTGATCTCTGCTGTCCAAGGGACTCTTAAGTCTTCTCCAGAACCACAGTTTGAAAGCGTTATACTTAATGCATGCTAAGTTGCTTCAGTTGTGTCTAACTCTTTTCAGTCCTATGGACTGAAGCCCACCAGACTCCTCTGTCTATGGGAATTCTTCAGGCTTGAATACCGGAGGGGGTTGCCATGCCCTCCTCCAGGGGATCTTCCCAACCCAGGGACTGATTTCGAGTCTCTTAACATCTCCTGCATTGGCAGCTCAGTTCAGTTCAGTTGCTCAGTTGTGTCCGACTCTTTGTGACCCCATGGACTGCAGCATGCCAGGCTTCCTTGTTTATCACCAAATTCAGGAGCTTGCTCAAATTTATGTCCATTGAGTTGGTGATGCCATCCAACCATTTCATCTTCTGTCATCCCCTTCTCCTCCTGCCTTCAATCTTTCTCAGCATCAGGGTCTTTTCCAATGAGTCAGTTCTTTGCATCAGGTGGCCAAAGTATTGGAGCTTCAGTTTCAGCATCAGTCCTTCCAATGAATATTCAGGACTGATTTCCTTTAGAATTGATTGGTTGGATCTCCTTGCAGTTTAAGGGCCTCTCAAGAGTCTTCTCCAACACCACAGTTCAAAAACATCAATTCTTTGGCACTTAGCTTTCTTTATGGTCCAACTCTCATATCCATACATGACTACTGGTAAAACCATAGTTTTGACTAGACAAACCTTTGTTGGCAAAGTACTGTCTCTGCTTTTTAATGTGGCATTGAACAGGTGAGTTCTTTACCATTAGCACCACCCAGGAGTCTCATTATATTTGCTTAGTTGCTCAGTCGTGTCTGATTCTTTGCAATCCCATAGACTGCAATGTCAGAGGAGCCCACCAGGCTCCTCTGTCCATGGCAATTTCCCAGGCAAGAATACTGGAGTGGGTTGCCATGACCTCCTCCAGCAGATCTTCCCAATCCAGAGATCGAACCCAGGTCTCTCACACTGTGGGTGCATTCTTTACTGTCTGAGCCACCTGGAAGCCCATTATACTTACCAGAAAATTCTATATTATTCCAACAACTAATTTCCTTGACCATGTAAATGATCTTTTTATGTGTGAATTTATTATGTATAATAGGATGTCAATACTCTGATTTATATGGTATTGATTTTTATTTTGATATTTTATACATTATTGCATATCACTTGCTTTGGTATCTCTGAGTTATACTCCTGAAAATACAAGCTTTACTCAAAATAGTGTTATTAGAGTCTAATTTCCCAAAGAAAATATTGTAATTAAACATTATATTTATTATCAATAAAAATTCCATTCAGAACGTCCTCTTATATCACATAAAAATGGAGAGAAAGTTAGACTGGGAATTAAGTGAGCAAAACATTAAAACAGTGGAAGACAATGGCATCCATACTTACCCGTGAGGTTAGGACCCTCCTTTCTCCTATTATCTTTATCGTTATTGCCTGGTTCTATTTAAATGAAAGAAGTATAACAGCAGGATTCTGCAAAGGTCATATGAAGACGAGATCAAGTGGTCTGAAAACAAATTAAGGAATATCACACTCATTTTTCCTAGAGGTTTTGTGTTAAATCAAGAGAAAAGACCTTTCCTTACATTGGGTCATGTTTCATATTAATATCATATCATATCATATCATATTTTCATACCAGAAAAATGACTGATAGTATTTAATTCTATGCAGTGTTTCTTTTGCCTATGATTGCCATAAACACACTCTAGTTGCTTCCCAAAGAGGCAGAGATCAACCGTATTTCCACATCATGCTGCTGATTTGGTTGTCTAAGGTGTCTAGTTGATCCAAAAAAGACAGTCAGATGAAAGAATAGTAATAATCCTTGGAAAGGAAACTACCAGCATTAATCAAATAGACATTATTAAAAAATAGGGCCTGATCCATGTTTATTAGAGTGGTGTTAATGGTGACATTAATGACACCACCGTTCTCCATTAATAACTGCTGCTGCTGCTGCTGCTGCTAAATTGCTTCAGTCGTGTCCGACTCTGTGCGACCCCATAGAGGGCAGCCCACCAGGCTCCCCCGTCCCTGGGATTCTCCAGGCAAGAACACTGGAGTGCGTTGCCATTTCCTTCTCCACCATTAATAACTACAATTCTCCATTTCTCACTTTTAGTAGGACTTGTGCCCAAGTTGTTAAAGAGACTTGGATTTGCCACTGCCTTCTCTGGCTCTTTGTACTCAAGCTTGGGCTTCTGTGTAAGTGCTGACGATGCTGTTTTCCAGTGATTTAATTTAAAAATCTACAATATTTGCTGGACCTCTTCTTAGATAGGGGCAGAATTAAGTAATTTACGACATCCTTGTTTTCAGAGACTTTCAATCTAAAATGGAAACCAGAAAGGACTCTTCATGCAAAGATAACTGATGGTATGAGGAAATAGATGATGAGTTTTTTTTTTAAACAGGTAGTCCAAATAAAGAGTGGTATCACTTTAGCTTCATAGGGTCAGAAGAGACTTCATGTGTGAGGAGGGGTTTGAACTGAGCGGGGTGTATCTAGAAGGGATGCAGAGAACACAGTTCAGTTCAATTCAGTCACTCAGTCTGACTCTTTGCAACCCCATGGACTGCAGCACACCAGACCTCCCTGTCCATCACCAACTCCCAGAGTTTACCCACTCGTGTCCATTGAGTCGGTGATGCCATCCAACCATCTCATCCTCTGTCATCTCCTTCTTCTCCTGCCCTCAATCTTTCACAGCATCAGGGTCTTTTCAAATGAGTCAGCTCTTTGCATCAGGTGGCCAAAATATTGGAGTTTCAGCTTCATCAGTCCTTCCAATGAACACAGTTCAGTTCAGTTCAGTTGCTCAGTCGTGTCCGACTCTTTGCGACCCCATGAATCACAGCACGCCAGGCCTCCCCCTGTCCATCACCAACTCCTGGAGTTCACTCAGACTCACGTCCATCAAGTTGGTGATGCCATCCAGCCATCTCATCCTCTGTCGTCCCCTTTTCCTCCTGCCCCCAATCCCTCCCAGCATCAGAGTCTTTTCCAATGAGTCAACTCTTCACATGAGGTGGCCAGAGTACTGGAGTTTCAGCTTCAGCATCATTCCTTCCAAAGAAATCCCAGGGCTGATCTCCTTCAGAATGGACTGGTTGGATCTCCTTGCAGTCCAAGGAACTCTCAAGAGTCTTCTCCAGCACCACAGTTCAAAAGCATCAATTCTTTGGTGCTCAGCCTTCTTTATAGTCCAACTCTCACATCCATACATGACCACAGGAAAAAACCATAGCCTTGACTAGATGGACCTTTGTTGGCAAAGTAATGTCTCTGCTTTTGAATATGCTATCCAGGTTGGACATAACTTTCCTTCCAAGGAGTAAGCGTCTTTTAATTTCATGGCTGCAGTCATCATCTGCAGTGATTTTGTTGTAACACAGTAGTTACAACAAAATGTGGAAGAAAGAGGTTGGAAAAACAAGTGAGAGCTTTAAGTATAGTACTTCAATTTAGGTCAAGGAGTAGGGGCATCAAACAGTTGGCAACTTATTCAAGCAAAGCTAGATTTTCCTAGACCAGCTTGAATTTCATGACATTTGCCCTTTTCAATTGAGGTGATTGTTAAGTGTTATTTCATATTAAACGTTTTACACTGCTTATACAAATATACTTACATAACTTTTTTTTTCAGCCGATGTCCTGGTTTGATCTTTGGGAAATAGAATCATTTATTCAGTCTTCAAATATTTGCTCAATATTTTGTGCCAGGTTCAGGAATGAACATTTGTGTAAAAGTTCAAAAATTACTTATTAGGTGCTTGCTATGTGTCAGGCTCTGTTCTAGTTGCTGAGGGTACATCACTGAACAAATGGAAAAGAGAAATCTCTGCTCCCATGGAGCTTTTATTTCAGTGATATGTTAGTTTTCTAGAAGCGCCACAGACTAAGTGTCTTGCATGTGCATGTGTGTGAGCTCGATCATGTCTGACTCCTTGTGACCCCATGGACTGTAGCCTTCCAGGCTCCTCTGCCCATGGGATTGCCCAGGCAGGAATACTGGAGTGAGTTGCCATTCCCTTCTCTATAGGATCTTCCCAACTCAGGGATTGAACCCGTGTCTCCTGCATTGGCAGGTGGATTCTTTACCATTGTGCCACCTGGGAAACCTAAGTGTCTTAAACAACAGAAATTTATTTTCTGACATATCTGGAGGCTGGAAGTATGAGATCAAGTGGTCAGTAGAATCCGTTTCTTGTTAGGGCCATGATCTATTCCAGGCCTGGATCCTTGTCTTGTAGGATGGTCTCTCCTTATGTCTTAACATTGTCTTCCCTCTTTCCTCGTCTGTGTTTAGATTTCCCCTTCCTATAATGACAATATAAGGATATAATATATAAAGAATATCCTTATATTGGATAAGGGTCCACCCTAATCCTCATTTTAACTTAATTACTTCATTAAAGATCCCATCTCCTAATATGGTCGTATTCTGAAGTTGGACTTCAGCATATGGATTTGGCCAGAGGGATGGCCATGGGACACAATCTGGGCCATCACAGGTGAGCACGGATGCAGAGCAGTGAATGATGCCCAGAACTCAGGAGTTCCTTATTGCTGTGTGGCAGGCACTGTACCTGGCACAGTCATATACATCACTGCATTTAGTGCTGTAGCACCCCGTGAGGTAAATATTGCTGGCCCCACTTTACAGCGAGGAAACTGAGGGCATACCGCATTTGTATGGAGTTTGTATGGAGGTTTGCTTCAGTGATACTGTGTTTAATGTTTTCACTAGGTTGAAACCTTGGAAATGGAAAGTGAGCCATGGCTAAAAGTATAGAGCATGTATTTATGGCTTTTACAGATGCAGAACTGACAATTTCTGGGTGTGAGTATAGAGAGTGGAAATTGTTTTTTTGTTTTGTCTTTTTATATTGGGTTCTAAGAATGAAACCAAAAATAAGAGCGATCTTTGATAATTATCTTTTTATCTCTGTAGATAGTTCAATAAGTTGTATTATGTAATAACATATTATTACAAATAAATGTAATTATTTATAATATATATAAACACTAGATAATTATATATATATATATATATATATATATATATATATCTCCATCCATCCATCCATCATCTATCCACCCAACCTTCATTGAACATCACCCATGTCCTTGGCACTATTGTGCCCTGAATTGCTTACTTTTCTATCTTCTCTCTCCTCTCCTTCTCTCTCCTTTGACCGCCTTAACTTCTGCCCCTTTATTTGATTCTTGGATCTCCAATTTTTGACCCACATCTTCAATATTATGCCCTTCTCAAGTCCTTTCTGTTATTCCCTTCTCTCTGGTTAAACTATGACTTCTCATCTTATTTTCAACAAACAGATTGTTTCCTCCATGTTCTTTTGAAAATTTTCTAGTCAGGTACAAGAAAATGATTTTTTTGGAGTATGTGTGTGTGTTGTAGTAAACTCATTATAATTTCATGCCTTAATAAAGAAGTGCTGCTAATATAAAACAAAATCTAAATATTTATCTGCATCTATCACCTATCTATATTTTGGATCATTTCTTTCTTTTAATTATAATCTCCTGGAGAAAGTCAGTTTGATCTGTTTAATTTAATATAGCATCTGGCACTTGTGGTAATCACTTCCTAAACTTTTGAAAGAGGCAGTCCTTTTTGGGTCTTCTAATGTGTTTGTTGCACCTCTGATATAAATGCAGAAATGAATTCAGAAATGCACAGCCCGAGATTAATGTGATTTCAGATAATGCCTATAAAGTTATCTCTGTCCTTTCTGTCATAAGCTGGATATGAGAAATCCAAGTCAGCAATAATACAGTAAATCATTGACTACTTAGGCAGACCCATCGGGAAAGGGTTTGTATTTACCCCGCTGTTTCCACACAAGTCACTTCAGTTCAGTTCAGTTCAGTCACTCCATTGTGTCTGACTCTTTGCAACCGCATAAACTGTAGCACGCCAGGCCTCCCTGTCCATCACCAACTCCCAGAGTTTACTCAAACTCATGTCCATTGAGTCGGTGATGCCATCCAACCATCTCATCCTCTGTCATCCCCTGCTCCTGCCCTCAATCTTTCCCAGCATCAGGGTCTTTTCAAATGAGTCAGCTCTTCGCATCAGGTGGCCAAAGTATTGGAGTTTCAGCTTCAATATCAGTCTGTCCAATGGACACCCAGGACTGATCTCCTTTAGGATGGACTGGTTGGATCTCCTTGCAGTCCAAGGGACTCTCAAGAGTCTTCTCCAGCACCACAGTTCAAAAGCATTAATTCTTTGGTGTTCAGCTTTCTTTATAGTGCAACTCTCACATCTATACATGACTACTGGAAAAACCATAGCTTTGATTAGATGGACCTTTGTTGACAAAGTAATGTCTCTGCTTTTTAAAATGCTGTCGAGGTTGGTCATAACTTTCCTTCCAAGGAGCAGGTGTCTTTTAATTTCATGGCTGCAATCACCATCTGCAGTGATTTTGGAGCCCCAAAAAATAAAGTCAGCCACTGTTTCCACTGTTTCCCCATGTATTTGGCATGAAGTGACGGGACTGGATGCCATCTTAGTTTTCTGAATGTTGAGATTTAAGCCAACTTTTTCACTCTCCTCTTACACTTTCATCAAGAGGCTCTTTAGTTTTTCTTCACTTTCTGCCATAAGGATGGTGTCATCTGCATATCTGAGCTTATTTATATTTCTCCTGGAAATCTTAATTCCAGCTGTACTTCCTCCAGCCCAGCGTTTCTCATGATGTACTCTGCATATAAGTTAAATAAGCAGGGTGACAATATACAGCCTTGATGTACTCCTTTTCCTATTTGGAACCAGTCTGTTGTTCCATGTCCAGTTCTAACTGTTGTTAGAACTGTTGTTAGAACTGTCAGTTCCTGACCTGCATACAGGTTTCTCAAGAGGCAGGTCAGGTCAGGTGGTCTGGTATTCCCATCTTTTTAAGAATTTTCCACAGTTTGTGGTGATCCACACAGTCAAAGGCTTTGGCATAGTCAAGAAAGCAGAAATAGATGTTTTTCTGGAATTCTCTTGCTTTTTTGATGATCCAGCATTTGTTGGCAATTTGACCTCTGGTTCTTCTGCCTTTTCTAAAACCAGCTCGAACATCAGGAAGTTCACGGTTCACATATTGCTGAAGCCTGGCTTGGAGAAATTTGATCATTACTTTACTAGCGTGTGAGATGAGTACAATTGTGCGGTGGTTTGAGCATTCTTTGGCATTGCCTTTTTGGGATTGGAATGAAAACTGACCTTTTCCAGTCCTGTGGCCACTGCTGAGTTTTCCAAATTTGCTGGCATTCTGAGTGCAGCACTTTCACAGCATCATCTTTCAGGATTTGAAATATCTCCACTGGAATTCCATCACCTCCACTAGCTTTGTTCATAGTGATGCTTCCTAAGGCCCACTTGACTTCACATTCCAGGATGTTTGGCTCTAGGTGAGTGATCACACCATCGTCATTATCTGGGTTGTGAATATCTTTTTTGTACAGTTCTTCTGCATATTCTTGCCACCTCTTCTTAATATCTTATGCTTCTGTTTAGGTCCATACCATTTCTGTCCTTTATCGAGCCCATCTTTGCATGAAATGTTCTCTTGGTATCTCTAATTTTCTTGACGAGATCTCTAGTCTTTCCCATTCTATTGTTTTCCTCTATTTCTTTGCATTGATCCCTGAGGAAGGCTTTCTTATCTCTCTTTGCTATTCTTTGGAACTCTGCATTCCAGTGGGTATATCTTTCCTTTTCTCCTTTGCTTTTTGCTTCCCTTCTTTTCACAGCTATTTGTAAGGCCTCCTCACACAGCCATTTTGGTTTTTTGCATTTCTTTTCAATGGGGATGGTCTTGATCCCTGTCTTCTATACAATGTCACAAACCTCTGTCCATAGTTCATCAGGCACTCTGTCTACGAGATCTAGTCCCTTAAATCTATTTCTCACTTCCACTGTATAATCATAAGGGATTTGATTTAGGTCATACCTGAATAGTCTAGTGGTTTTTCCTCACTTTCTTCAATTTAAGTCTGAATTTGGTAATAAGGAGTTCATGATCTGAGCCACAGTCAGCTCCCTGTCTTGTTTTGGCTGACTGCATAGAGCTTCTCCATCCTTGGCTGCAAAGAATATAATCAATCTGGTTTTGTTGTTTGCCGTCTGGTGATGTCCATGTGTAGAGTCTTCTCTTGTGTTATTGGAAGTGGGTGTTTGCTATGACCAGTGTGTTCTCTTGGCAGAAGTCTATTAGCCTTTGCCCTGCTTCATTCTGTACTCCAAGGCCAAATTTGCCTGTTACTCCAGGTGTTTCTTGACTTCCTCCTTTTGCATTCCAGTCCCCTATAATGAAAAGGACATCTTTTTTGGGTGTTAGTTCTAGAAGGTCTTGTAGGTCAGTTACATTCAACAAATGTTCTTTGGAAAGTCTGAAGAGCTAGAGTACACTATCTAGAAGATTCCACTTATCAAAAGATAAGTAGAGGGTTTTCCCCTTCAAGGCATGTTGGAGCAACAAGGACCAGACCTAACTGTTCATCGTAAATAATTATGGTTGGATAAAATTTGAAAAGGTGGTTTTTAGACATTAGACAACAGTCTGCATAAGACTGTGATCCTTGAGAGAAAAGAAACAAAGTGAACTTGATAATTACCCTGGCTTTCTGCCTGGAAGCAATTTCTAGAGTGTAGATTCAGACAGATCCTGGCAGCCTTGCTGAGTTGATGAGCTGGAGGTCAGAGTTTGGGGAGGCTAAGGTGAGTAGAGGCAGTGTGGGATAGAATTCTGGGAAGGAGGGAGCTATGAGAAAAATGTAGTGTCAATATGTAGTGAAGGGTGTCTTTTGCTGAACACCATGAGAGAAATGTATAGAATGGTACTCTACAGGGCTGGACAGAAAAGACTGGTGAACTCTAAGTTGAATAAATCCCAGGGCACGCATGAAATGAGAAAATGTTTGTGGCTTGGAGAGCCAAATGGGTAAGTCCTTGTTCATCCTTGGAATATTCAATGGAGACCCTAAAATAATTATACATTAGTAATGAGTCTGAACTATCCTTGGAGTGAAAGATCCTCTAGACCAGGGAAATATTTTCTTAAATTTACAGAGAGCAAATATTTTTGGCTTGTGGGTCATATGGTCTCCATCACAACTACTCAGTTCTGCCATTATGATATGAAGGCAGCCACAGGCAATACATTAGTGAATGGGTGTGACTATGTTTCAGTAAAACTTTATTAACAAAAATAGATGGCCAACCTGTGGGTTGTAGTTTGACCTCTGCTCTAGACCAGCATTGACCTATAGAAATATAATTAATGCAAGCCATATATGTAAATTAAAATGTCTAGTAACTGTAGTAAAAAATTAATAATAAATAGGTTAAATTAATTTTAATAATATATTCTATTTAACCCAATATATCCAAAATATCAATTGAACATATAATCAATATAAAAATTATTAATGAGAAGTTTGCATTCTTTTTCTCACATTAAGTTTTCAAAATTTGTGTATTATAGATGAAGCAAAACCTTTATATTTTATACCTATAACACATTTTATTTCAGATTAGTCATAGTTCAATAACCGTATAGTAATTGCCATCCTGGATAGCACAATGCCAATCTCTTAAAAACAAGTTTTGATAGAATGAAACTGATGAGCAATTAACTTCACCACCTATCAAAACCAAACCCAATGCTCTTTAAAAGAAGACAGCACGATGCAGACACTTGTCAATATCAAGACATGCTAAAAAGTGGACCAAAAAACACAAAAAACACCAAAAAACAAAAAACAACCCAATAACAAAGGAAGAACTAGCTAAGATAAAAAGACCTAGAAATGAGAAGATAATATAATTAGCAGACAAGAGTATTAAAATAGGCTTTATTATTATGTATAAGTATTTAATGGAAAACATTAAAAGAATCAGAAGAAAAATGAAAAATATAGAAAAGAACTAAATGAAACATCTAGAGATGAAAAAAATACTATCTAAGATGAGGATTTCACTGAATGGGATTAATAGAAGATCAGGCATTATAGAAGAAAAGATTAGTAAACCTGCAAACATAGCAATTGATTTGATACAAGGTGAACCACAGAGAGGAAAAAAAAGACTGAAAAAAATAAAGGAAAAGAGGTTCACTGATCTGTGGGATAATATAAAATGATCTACCATAAATGGGGAAATGAAAAGGGGGCAGAAAAAATATTTGAAGATATAATGCCTTAAACACTTTAAGGTTTGATGAAAACTATGCTATGCTATGCTATGCTAAGTCACTTCAGTCGTGTCGGACTCTGTGTGACCCCATAGACGGTAGCCTACCAGGCTCCCCCATCCCTGGGAGTCTCCAGGCAAGAACACTGGAGTGGGTTTCCATTTCCTTCTCCAATGCATGAAAGTGAAAAGTGAAAGTGAAGTCGCCTTGTCCTGTCCGACTCTTAGCGACCCCATGGACTGCAGCCTACCAGGCTCCTCTGTCCATGGGATTTTCCAGGCAAGAGTACTGGAGTGGGGTGCCATTGCCTTCTCCGTGATGAAAACTATATTTCATAAATCAAAAAGCTTAAGAGCTCATTTAAAAAAAAGAAATTAAGACACATAATAGTCAAATTACTAAAAACTAGCATTGAAGAGAAACTTAAAAGCAATTAGAGAAAAGTCCACCTTACACACAGAAGAATCGACAAGTACATGACAATAGATTTCAGTTCAGAAACTTTGCCAGCCAGAAGACAATGAAATAACATCCTAAAAGTGCTAAAAAAGAAAAGTCAACTTCTGTATCGAATGAAAATATCTTGCAGAAACAAAAGTGAAATAAAAACTTTAGCAGACAAACAAAATTTCAGGAAATTTGTTGCCAGCTAATATATACTATAAGAAGTATTTTCTTTAGAAAATCATTCAGGCTAAAACAAAATGATACCAGATGGAAATTTGGAATACAGTGTGCCAAAGGTGCTAAATATGTGGATAAATAGACAATATTTTCTTTAAAAATTTCTTTAAAAAGTTAACCTCACTGTTTAAGGAACAAATAATTACAATGCATTTTTGAGATGTATCAAACAATTAGAAGTAAAATGTATGACAGTCGCTTGAAGAACAGGGTGGGGAAAATGGCAACTCATACTCGTAAGGGTTTTACATTATACATGAAGTGGTATAATATTATTTGAACATATATTATGAATTAAAAATACATATTGTAAAATGTAGAGCAATCATTAAAAATTTAGTAAGTTAAAAAAAAATAACACCAAGAGTGCTATTTATAAAGAGAATACTAAGAATATCAATTAACTCAAAAGAACCAAGAAAAAAGGAAAGAGTAACAAGTTGAGACAAATAGAACGCAAATGGTAAATGGCATATTTGAACTTAACCATACTGATAATTATATTAAATGTAAATATTCTAAATAGTTCAATGAAAAATCAGAGATTGTCAGACTAGATTTAAAACAGTAAGTCTATTACATACTTTGTGTGAGAAAACCACTTTAAATATATAGACGAGATAGGTTAAAATGAACAGGATGGAAAAAGATGTGCTATACAAACACCAATTACAAGAAAGCTGGAGTGGCTATATTAAAATCTTGTTGACGAGCGACATGTTATTATGTCCTTTGTTCAGTTCAGTTCAGTCGCTCAGTCGTGTCCGACTCTTTGTGACCCCATGGACTGCAGCATACCAGGCCTCCCTGTCCATCACCAATTCCCAGAGTTTACTCAAACTCATGTCCATTGAGTCAGTGATGCCATTCAACCATCTCATCCTCTGTCATCCCCTTCTCCTCCCGCCTTCAATCTTTCCTAGCATTAGGGTCTTTTCCAATGAGTCAATTCTTTGCATCAGGTGGCCAAGTATTGGAGTTTCAGCTTCAGCATCAGTCATTCCAATGAACATTCAGGACTGATTTCCTTTAGGATGGACTGGTTGGATCTTCTTGCAGTTCAAGGGACTCTCAAGAGTCTTCTCCAACACCATAGTTCAAAAGCATCAATTCTTTGGTGCTCAGCTTTCCTTATAGTCCAACTCTCACATCCATACATGACTACTGGAAAAACCATAGCTCTGACTAGATGGATCTTTGTTGGCAAAGTAATGTCTCTGCTTTTTAGTATGCTGTCTAGGTTGGTCATAACTTTTCTTCTAAGGAGTAAGTGTCTTTTAATTTCATGACTACAGTCATCATCTGCAGTGATTTTGGAGCCCAAAAAAATGAAGTCTGTTACTGTTTCCACTGTTTCCCAATCTATTTTCCATGAAGTGATGGGACTAGATGCCATGATCTTCGTTTTCTGAATGTTGAGCTTTAAGCCAACTTTTTCACTCTCCTCTTTCACTTTCATCAAGAGGCTTTTGAGTTCCTCTTCACTTTCTGCCATAAGGGTGGTTTCATCTGCATATCTGAGGTTGTTGATATTTCTCGCGGTAATCTTGATTCCAGCTTGTGCTTCATCCAGCCAAGCATTTCTCATGATGTACTCTGCATATAAGTTAAATAAGCAGGGTGATAATATACAGCCTTGTTGTACTTCTTTTCCTATTTGGAACCAGTCTGTTGTTCCACGTCCAGTTCTAACTGTTGCTTCCTGACCTGCATATAGGTTTATCAAGAGGCAGGTCAGGTGGTCTGGTATTCCCATCTCTTTAAGCATATTCCACAGTTTGTGGTGATCCACACAGTCAAAGACTTTGGCATAGTCAATAAAGCAGAAATAGATGTTTTTCTGGAACTCTCTTGCCTTTTTTACCCAAACGTTATTGACTGCAGTGTTTCAATATTCACTTACATAACAAATCACTGACCACAGGCATTAGTTTCTGCAAATCCCCTGGTCAATAATGTGTTAATATTAGACAAAGCAGACAACGTAAAAAAGAATATTGCTATGAATGAGAAGGGATCTTTTATAATGATAAAGAGATCAGTTCATCAGGAAGATGTGATAACCTTAAATATAACAGTACTTCAAAATACATGAAGCAAAACCTGATAGAATGAGTCAGAGGTCTGGAAATCATTTAAATTAATTGAAATTAATCAGTTGTGTGGCACTGGGGAAATTATTTGATCTAGGAGTGAAAGCTTGCTCCCTTATAAAAATGATAGCATGTATATCATGAGAATTTTATGAAAATTAGATAAAAGTACATGTGAAATTTTTTAAAAATCCAACTTCATGAACTAAAGGGAAATTTTTAAATCCACAATTACAATTGGATTAGCCAACAGTCTTCAGTTAGTAATCAAGAAAGAAGACAGAACATCCACAGGGATATTGAAGACTTGAATGACACCATCAGTGAACTGGATCTAATTGGCATTCATAGAATACTTTGCCCAACAACAGTAAACTGCACCTTCTTTTCAAGGTCACGTTGTTACCTAGTTGGTAAATTTCAATAAATGGTATAAACCTCTAGCTAGACTTATTAAGAAAAAAAAAACATAGAAGACACAAACTGTCAATTCAGGAATGAAAATGGGATGTGCTGCAGATGCTGCAGACATCATAAGGGTGATAAATATATGAATAATTTTATGTAGATAAATTCAACAATTAGAAGAATGGGCAAATTCCTTAGAAGATACAATTAACCAATATGACTGAAGAAGTAGGAAACCTGAATATCCCAAATCTAGTAAAGAAATTAAATGTGTAAATTAAAAAATTTCCCACAAAGAAAATTTTAGGCCCATATGGCTTCACTTGTGAATTCTAGAAAATATTGTAAAAAGAAACATACCAATGTTTCACGAACTCAGAAAATAAGAGGATGGAGTACTTCTGAACTCATTTTAAAAGACCAGTATCACCTTGACAGTAACATCACAAGACAGAGAGAGAGAAAGAAAAACAAGTAGAGACCAATATGCCTCATAAACATACCTACAAAAATTCTTAGCAAAATAATAGCAAGTTGAATTCAGCCATCTCTTGAAAAAAATAATGCCTTGTGACCAAAGGGGTAGGGGTTACTTCAGGAACGTAAAAAGTCTAGAGGAAAACCATTGAAGGTGAGGATGTGTGCCAATGGGAAATAAAGATAAAAAGGGAATATCACAAGCTCCAATAGTCTTGATTTCCATTCTTATTTATAGCAGCTGACATTTCTGAGCATTTATCACATTCCAGAAAGCATTTTCAGAGTTGTATGTGAATTAATCTCATTTAATCTTTGCAAGAACCCCATGAGGTAGGCACCATTTTATAAATAAGTAAACTAAAGCACAGAATGTTAAAACAAACTTCAAAAAACTAAGATCATGGCATCTGGTCCCATCACTTCATGGCAAATACTTGGGGAAACAATGGAAACTGTCACAAACTTTATTTTCTTGGGCTTCAAAATCACTGTGGATGGTGACTGCAGTCATGAAATTAAAAGATGCTTACTCCTTGGAAGAAAAGCAATGATAAACCTAGACAGTGTATTAAAAAGTGGAGACATAACTTTGCCTACAAAGGTCCATATAGTCAAAGCTGTGGTTTTTCCAATAGTCATGTACTAATGTGAGAACTGGACAATAAAAAGGCTGAGCGCTAAAGAATTGATGCCTTCAAACCGTGGTGCTGGAGAAGACGCTTTAGATTCCCTTGGATTGCAAGGAGTTCAAACCAGTCAATCCTAAAGAAATCAACCCTGAATATTCATTAGAAGGACTAATGCTGAAACTAAAGCTCCAATCCTTTGGCCACCTGATGGGAAGAGTCTACTCTTTGGAAAAGACCCCGATGCTGGGGAAAATTGAAGGCAGGGGGAGAAGGGGAGGACAGAGCATGAGATGGTTGGATGGTATCACCGACTCAATGTACATGAGTTTGAGCAAACTCTGGGAGATCGTGAAGGACAGGGAAGCCTGGTGTACTGCAGTCCATGGGGTCGCAGAGTCAGACACAACTGAGTGACTGAACAACAACAAAAAGCACAGAGAAACTTAAAAACTTGTCCACGGTCCCGTAACACTTGGACTTATACTGTCTGTCTCCAGATCCCTGTGGCTCAGATGGTAAAGAATCTGTCTGCAGTTGCCCCTGGGTCAGGAAGATCCCCTGGAGAAGGGAATGGCTACCCACTCCAGTATTCTTGCCTGGAGAATTCCATGGACAGTCCATGGGGTTGCAAAGCGTCGGACACAACTGAGAGACTAACACACTTTGCTAATGTACTCTTTATACAGAACTGCTCATTTTCTGTGCTTTTGCCTAGCAAGACTGTTTTCATCATTCCTGAAGTGGCTCATCAGTAAAGAATCTGCCTGCCAGTGCAAGAGACATACGATATGTGGGTTGGATCCCACAGTCCAGAAAATCCCCTGGCGGAGGAAATGGCAACCCACTCCAATGTTCTTGCCTAGAGAATTCTATGGACAGAGGAGCCTGGTGGGCTACAGTCCATGGGGTCGCCAAGAGTCAGACATGACTGAATATTCATACAACACAACAAAAACATTTATGACTTTTTCAGCCCATAGTTAAGAACTGCTTTCTGAGTCAAAGTATTAAGCAGTTACAAATGCAAAATATATTTTAAAATAAAAGTATGTTTATTAAATTATAAAACTCATGATACTAGAGTGGGAGATATGCTACTTTCAGATCAGATCAGATCAGTCGCTCAATCGTGTCCGACTCTTTGTGACCCCATGAATCACAGCACGCCAGGCCTCCCTGTCCATCACCAACTCCCGGAGTTCACTCAGACTCACGTCCATCGAGTCAGTGATGCCATCCAGCCATCTCATCCTCTGTCGTCCCCTTTTCCTCCTGCCCCCAATCCCTCCCAGCATCAGAGTCTTTTCTAATGAGTCAACTCTTTGCATGAGGTGGCCAAAGTACTGAGTTTCAGCTTTAGCATCATTCCTTCCAAAGAAATCCCAGGGCTGGTCTCCTTTAGAATGGACTGGTTGGACCTCCTTGCAGTCCAGGGGACTCTCAAGAATCTTCTCCAACACCACAGTTCAAAAGCATCAATGCTTCAGCGCTCAGCCTTCTTCACAGTCCAACTCTCACATCCATACATGACCACTGGAAAAACCATAGCCTTGACTAGATGAACCTTTGTTGGCAAAGTAATGTCTCTGCTTTTGAATATTCTGTCTAGGTTGGTCATAACTTTCCTTCCAAGGAGTAAGCGTCTTTTAATTTCATGGCTGCAGTCACCATCTGCAGTGCTTTTGGAGCCCAGAAAAATAAAGTCTGACACTGTTTCCACTGTTTCCCCTTCTATTTCCCATGAAGTGATGGGACCAGATGCCATGATCTTCATTTTCTGAATGTTGAGCTTTAAGCCAACTTTTTCACTCTCCTCTTTCACCTTCATCAAGAGGCTTTTGAGTTCCTCTTCACTTTCTGCCATAAGCGTGGTGTCATCTGCATATCTGAGGTTATTGATACCTCCTAAATTTTTATGTGACTACAAATGTTGCCATCTCCAAGAAGTGGAAAAAATACTTTCCCTTTTCTAGGTGTAGAACAAAATGCTTGTACTTTTCCCCCTGTGTAGACTAGAGTTCAGTGCTGGCACTGTGACTTGAGCAAGGTATTTAAGCCCTGTGGGCTTTAGCTCTCAAATTTGCAAAATGGAACAGGATAGTGTGAGGATGAGGAAGATATCCAGGTATTCTTTTATTCTCTCTGATTCTCCCTAGCTTTTCTCCTCCACAGTGCTTGAGTTTCAGAAGTTTGACCTTCTCCAGAAAAGCTTTTTTCAAACTTTTTGGACCATTGTCCACAATAAGAAATAACTTTACTTCACAAACCAGTAGACACATGATGCACATATATATGTATAATGGAAGTGATCACCTAGTTTTTTGTACACACTAGGAAAATTATTACCTTTGAAAGTAACTGTGGTGCACCTATGGATTGAAGTCAATGGCTTTTCCATGGTTCAAATAAATAGATTATGGCTTGTATGTGTAAGTTTTTTAATGTTTCTATGAACCAAAATCACTATGGATTGTGACTGCAGCCACAAAATTAAGACACTTTCTACTTGGAAGAAAATCTATGACAAACCCAGACAGTTTATTGAAAAGCAGAGGCATCATTTTGCTGACAAAGGTTCGCATAGTCAAATCTATGGTTTTTCCAGGAGTCATGTATGGATATGAGAGTCGGACCATAAAGAAGGCTGAGTGCCCCAGAAGTGATGCTTTCAAATTGTGGTGCTGAAGAAGAGTCTTGAGAGCTCTTTGGACCTCAAGGAGATCAAACCAGTCAGTCCTGAATATTCATTGGAAGGACTGATGCTGAAGCTGAAGCTCCAGTACTTTGGCCACCTGATGCAAAGAGCTGATTCATTGGAAAAGACCCTGATGCTGGGAAAGATTGAAGATAGGAAGAGAAATGGGAAACAGAGGAGAGATGGTTGGATGGCATCACCAACTCAATGGATACGAGTTTGAGCAAACTCTGGGAGATAGTGAAGGACAGGGAAGCCTTGGCGTGCTGCAGTCCATGGGGTCACAAAGAGTCGGACATGACTTAGCAACTGAACAGCAACAACAATGAACCAAAATGTAGATAAAAAAGCATCTTGAGTAAACATTCTCTATGATATGTATACAAATATTAGTAAGAAGTAAACCCCGTTTACTGTGATCTAGTAGCCCCTATGCAGCCGGGGTGGAGACTTCCGGGGAGGGAAATGAGGGAGTGTTATTGGGAAGGTTGATATTGATGAGGATAAGATAATAAAAGTTGTGTGTGTGTGCACACTTGGGTGTGTGTACATGCACCTAACCAGTCACAGAACCCTGCCATCACCCCTTTCACCTCCTTCCTTCTAGCCCTGCTTCTGTCCTTCCACATGTTCCTCTTAGCCTACAGAGTTTAAGATCAGCAGTTCTTAATATTTCTTGGACCTTATCCTGAGAACAAGGATAAGGATGTATGTAACACATCCATTACACACAGAAAATTTCATATGTATCAGGGGTTCTGGAACCTTAGATTTAGGAATATCTGACCTGTAGAGTTTGTACAAAGTTAATTCATAGATAAAACTATATTTAGCCAATAAATATATGAAAGGTGGTCAAGCTCACTAGCAATGAGTTAAAGAACTCTATTAGAGAACTCATAAAAAGATCTGTGTTACATATAAATGCTTTTGTATATATTTAGAATATATATGCATTTGCCTACTAAGACATCCTCAGCTGCCTAACACTCATCCTGTCCTTCAAGACTCAGTTTCAGCATCACCTTTCCCAGAACCTCTGGTCCACTAGCCACCTCCAGCCCAGTGGGTAGGGTGCTGCTGAGGGCTCCGTGTTCCAAGATGTATTTCCCCTATTACACCACTTTTTGTGCCCTCCTGCCAGTTTGTTTTAGCATCTGTTTTCTTTAGGTAAGAACACTCTGAAGATAGAAGCAGGGCTTTGTGTCATTGCGTCTCCATTGCATAACCCAGTGCCTGGCCACTGGAGGCTCCCACTAAGTGATTATCTGACGGTAAAATGCCCACACTTGCTTTCTGGCATCCTTAAAGAACTATGAGACACTGAATTTTTTTTTTTTTCTTTTCTTTTTTTTTTTACAAACCCTTGTGTCGAGGGGAGACACTGAATTTTTAAAATTTCTTGCCGATTACCTTTTTGCATAGAACCTAGATTGAAATTTAGAATCACAAAACTACTGTACTTTTTAAGTGGAAATGACTTAGGAGGAGTTGTTTTCAATTAAGTGTCAATAGACTAGTGCAAATTCTCACACTCAAAGGAAAAATGATAAAAATATGAGCAATGGAGCAGATTTTTTAAAAATAGGTTAAATGATGCTTTCTTATTCTGATATTATGTTTCCCATTCATTTTAAGGTTATTTTTTGATTCTATGCTAGTATTTTTTGAAAAGTTCTATTAAATCAAAAATTCTGGAAATTTCCAGCTCTAGTGTCTTTCTGCTCAGAACTAAAATCCAGAGAGATTGTGATTTTGCCCATGGCCAAAACAAGAAATAAACATTTCAGTCCAGTATCTTTCTGCTATTATGTTTAATGCAATTGTGTACATTTAAAATTTTTACAGATATGTTTGGTGCAATTGGTTTTCTGTTCAGCCTTTCAAATTTAGAAATGAAACGGTCAGTTAATATGTTTGTTGTTTTATAGTCAGAAACAGGTTTGCTCTCTGAGAAATATCTATAACCATATGATATTGCTGACTGTCAGTGTTTGGTGAGGTTTTAAGAAATGTCAGAATCTTCAAATTATATATATATCTAATATTAATATTGGGGCTTTCTTTGTGGCTCAGATGGTAAAGAATCTGCCTGCAGTGCAGGAGACCTGGGTTTCAGGTCTTGGGTCAGAAAGATCCCCTGGAGAAGGGAATAGCAACCCACTCCAGTATTCTTGCCTGGGAAATCCCATGGACAGAGGCGCCTGGTGGGCCACAGTCCTTGGGGTTACAAAGAGTCGTACACAACTCAGCGACTAACACTTTAATATTGACTTTGATATGGAATTAAAGACTGTTTTCTTTCCATTTTTGGATGTGTCTTAATTTTGAAGGTGTTGTAAGCACTTTAAAAAGAAGAGATTTTGAATTTGGCTATTGCTTTAATTCTGATTTTAAACATCTGAATACTGTCCATCTAAGAAATTCCACTTCTAGGAGCTCATTATAAGAAAATAATGAGATGTGCCGAAATGCATGCATAAATGTGTTCATTAAAACATTTATGTTAATAAATATTAGCAAAAAGCATAAATACCCAATAATAAAGAATTGGTTAAATACTTTGATATCGTCATTTTATGGAAAGTGCTTTGGTTATTAAATATGGCTGTATTTTATCTTCTTCTATATACCTGTATTTCCTAATTTTTATCAATCACAAATATTTTGTACTTATGTAACTTATTTGAAAAGTTTTAAAATTTGCCCAACTCAATATTTTGTCTGAAATTAAGTTCCTTACTTGTTTTTCTTATGCTTTTTTCCAATTTGACATTTTAATTGAATAGCCAAAGTTCAGTGTATGTGGACTCTTAAGTTTTAATTTTTCAATTTTACTTTTACATCTTCTGTGTTTATGTAGTTTAGCTTAACTTCAGCATCTGACACTGAGCTGCTTATAGAACAGCACAGAATCCAATGAAAAGCTGTCATTTTTGTCTGAACACTATGCTGTCCTGCAAACTCATATCTGAGGCCTGAACATTCTAATTCTTGATAATTTAGTATCAAGAAGGACAAGCACACCCATAAACTCAAAGATCTAGAAAATATTTGAAGATGTAATCAGTTCAAATATTCTTTTTTTCCTTTGTAGTTGGCTGCATCTTAGCTCAGAGTAGAGATTCCGGCTACAGCTTTTTGCCAGGATTGCAGCCTGCTGGCCTAAAAGCCAGTATGTATAGTATCTTTAGCATTTACAGCTCAAAATTGCCTCTTTGAAAGAGGAAGACAAGTGGTTCCTGATTACATCATAGCTAAGTATGCCTGTGTGTGCGTCTGTGTGCATGTGCGTGTCTGAGAGAGGAGGAGGGGGGCGGGGAGGGGATGGAGGAGAGGGAGAGAGTGGGATGGTGTAAAGGGTTTCTGTTACCTTTGGCACTAGGTTCATTGCCCATGTAAAGTTCTTGTAGACTCCAGTACTTCCTAGTAGTTGTACTATGTTAATTAATTAATTAATTAATTGTTTAATGTCTGGCTCTCTTTCTAGAAGTCAAAAGATATCAGAGCAGGAACCATGTCTCCACCCACCGCAGTCTCTTTTTGCTTAGTTTCCAACACAGTGCTTTTTGCATATGTAGTGAGGATTTATGAATATTAGTTAAGTAAATGCATGCGTGGGTCTTAGAAAGCTTGATTTGTTTATTTTCTACTATGTGTAACAGTTTCTATGGTTGCTTTAGCTCCCCCTCCTCCTCTTTCTTCCAGTTGCATCTTAAAGCCATGTTTAGAATGGGGTGGAGCAGGGACAACCATTGCCTCAGACTGAAGGAGATGCCTGCTGACACTCCATCCATTTGTGAGCTTCCTAAGGTGGGACTTGGGCTTCAACCCTGTTAGGATCAGTGTTTGTGCTTCCTTTCCTGGCTCCAGATAGTGTGATAAAAGCCAAGCATCTGTTTTACCATCTGCAGTAATACAAAGGTGTAGCCTGCATTGGAGAAGGAAATGGCAACCCACTCCAGTGTTCTTGCCTGGAGAATCCCAGGGATGGGGGAGCCTGGTGGGCTGCTGTCTATGGGGTTGCACAGAGTCAGACACGACTGACGCAACTTACAAGCAGCAGCAGCAGCCTTTTTAGGACAACAGATTTGGATGCCAGTGTGACTATGGGAACTCCAGCTCTCTCATAGACAAAGTATACAATCATCTTTAATTTGTGCAACATGCTAGGCTTTGCCTCAAGAAGGCTTGGTGAAGGCGGCACTTCTGTCTGTGTTGTTCATTGCCCCATCTTCATCCCTAAGGACAGGGCTTGAATGCCCACTCTGTGGGCACTCAGTAAATGTTTGTTGAATGAATGATGAATGATGAAATATCCTCATAGCTGAAGAATGTCATCTTGTGTTTGATGTGCCATTTTGGCAATAGTTCCAGTTAAGCTGGCTGGTTAGCTCAGTTGGTTAGAGTGTGGTACTAATAATGGCAAGGTCGTGGGTTCGATCCCTGTATGGGCCATCAGGTCTACTTTAGGGCTTCCCAGGTGGTGCTAGTACTAAAGAACCTGCCTGCCAATGCAGGAGATGTAAGAGACACGGATTTGATCCCTGGGTCGGGAGGAGGGCATGGCAATCCACTCCAGTATTCTTGCCTGGAGAATCCCATGAACAGAGGAGCGTGGCAGTCTCCAGTCCATAGGGTCGCACAGAGTAGGACATGATTGAAGTGACTTAGCACACCAGTTAAGAACTTGAAATGTGTGCTCTTTATGAAAAGGCAACCGTTTACTCACCGTTGCCCCCCCTCCGCCCCCACCCATTACTGTTTCCATGCTCCCATACTCTGCTGCATGAGCCTTCCAAACAAGATGCCAATTCTCCATTTTCCTTTATAGAACAGGCCAAACCATTCATGTTGGCAATCATGTGCTAGTGAGTATGTTGTTACAAAATTTCCAAATCTTCTGATCAACCCACAGACTTTACTAATATAATAAATTCATTTTTTAAATGCATTTTCAAATCAATGTTTTCCATAAGAATACTGATTTTTGTTGTGTGGATTCAGAGAACAAATGGTGATAATATATGCTAAAATTAAAATTGGTCTGCCTCCTTTTGTAAACCAGAATCTTATCACTTCCCAGCTTACTTTGTCTCTCAGGAAGCTCAGAGGTAGGAGTTATGCCCACCCGTGCTTACCCTCAACTTTCTGAAACAGGGACTTCATCTCTGTTTTCCTTCATTACTTTGTTTCTTGAATATGAAAAATATATATGGTATTACGCTTTGTTGAAAGTAGCCTCAAATTCTTTTTGGTAGATGGGAAATTATAATTAATGAAAAGAAAAATATTTGACTGTTCACAGGTGCTTTTCAAAGCCTGCCTTCCATGATGCTATCAATGCCTCCATCTAACTCACTGGGTATGGACCCTCTTCCTGAACCCGATTTCTCCAGTGTAGAGGCACTGGGAAATAGAGGTGTTTTATGTTAGAACGTTAGCATTCAGCAGAGAGAGCCCTGGGTTTGAAGTCAGCAGAGCTGAGTTCTTATTACAACTCCATGAACTGCTGGAGTGACCTTGGACAAGTCATTTAACCTGTTTCTCTTCTATACATTGAGTATAAAGTCACACACTATACCAACTACCTTGGGTTCTCCTGATGTTGAGGTAAGACATGTTCACATGTTTTGTTAACAGTTACAGTTGTCTACACGTCTGTGTCCCCACAAGTCTATAACATTCTTTCAGATCAGGGACTGCATCTTGTTCATCTTTGTGTCATCAGGGCTTGGCTTGTTGACCTGAAGATGCGGAGGGCATTGAATGTGGGTGACACTAACTTACTCATTGTTTTCTTTCAGCAAAGTTCCTCTGGTGTCTGTTCGTCAATAAACCTTCATTGGTCAGCTGATCTTAACTGAATACTTTCTGCATGCTTTTTACTACCCCTCAGATATTTAACTGTGGAAGAAGTACAGAGGATAAACACAGAAAAATGAAAATGCACGCATGTGCACACATACATACACCACCCCATTATAGATTCCTAAATGTCAGAGGTCACAAAATAGTGGCTTAAGGGCTAAATCTGCCTTTAAATGTGCTTTCTTTGGCTCAAACATGAATTTTTAAAATGTAAACCAATAACTTAAAATCCAGACATGTGGATTTTGCTTCTTCGTGAAGTTGTAAACAGCTGGTCACACCAGGCCAGCTGCAGTGTTTGCAGGGACAACTCGCAAGGCAATGCTGGCCATTACAGGCATTTCCTTGATGGGCCAGCTCAGATACAGCCCTGTCAGTCCCCATTGTCTCTTGAACGCCAAGGTAGATAGGAGCTACTATTTTTGATCACATTTATTATGCTTGCACTTGGGTGGCAGCATTTACTGAGTACCAGGAGAAGGCAATGGCACCCCACTCCAGTACTCTTGCTTGGAAAATCCCATGGACGGAGGAGCCTGTTAGGCTGCAATCCATGGGGTCGCTAAGAGTCGGACACGACTGAGCGACTTCACTTTGACTTTTCACTTTCATGCATTGGAGAAGGAAATGGCAACCCACTCCAGTGTTCTTGCCTGGAGAATCCCAGGGGCGGGGGAGCCTGGTGGGCTGCCGTCTATGGGGTCGCACAGAGTCGGACACGACTGAAGCGACTTAGCAGAGCATAGCATAGGCACTATTCTACGCTCTTTGCTTACTTATTCATCTTGACTGTTGTTGTTTAGTTGCACAGTTGCGTCCGACTCTTTGAGACCGCATGAACTGTTGGCCTGCCAGGCTTCTCTGTCCATGGAATTCTCCAGGCAAGAATACTGGACTGCGTTGCCATTTCCTTCTCCAGAGGATCTTCCTGACCCAGGGATCGAACCCACATCTCCTGCATTGCAGACAGTCTCCTGTGTTACAGGTGGATTCTTTCTGACTGAGCCACTTTATATACCCAAGAATGACAGGTAGGGAAACTGAGGTGCAGTTAGTCTGTGGTGGGTCAGGATTCAACCCCAGGCATTGGGCTCCCAGGTTCTGGCTCTTCATTGCTCAGCTAGCTATATAATATCTTGGTGGGGAGGGAAGGATATAAAAAAAAAATCATACCTAAGAAGTGATTTTGTAGTTTTAAAGGTATAAAGAGTCATGAGTCCAGGCAGGTTAAATGTACCGTGCAGAGCCCTGGCTGGAGATCTGAGCACAGTCTTGGTTAACGCCCAGTGCAAGAGGGTGCAGACAGGAGACAGGCAGGAGGTGATGTGTGGCGGCAGGGGACTGGGAGCTTGGGTCTGACTCCCCAGGGAAGGGGATGGCCCTAGGCCTCTTAGGGTGGCCTGAGCTAAGGTCAAAGTCCTGTGACCCACGTGGTGTGGGATGAGTCGGCATTCTTATAGGAGTTCTGCTGAACTTCATTCATTGCTTTCACAATAGAAGAAAGTCGATTTTGAAACCCAGGTGTCCCTATAATACTGGCCTGACTGTTTACTTCTGCTTCGGTCCCTGAGTATATGAGCAAATACTTCAGGCACTACAACGAGCAGAAACTTGAGACAAAGCTTATCTTGTAATGCTGGGTTTTGCATCATATCCAGGGTGTGGTGTTACTTTAGAAGGCAGGTTCAATAATTACGTGTTTACGGATTGAGCAAACTCTGCATGTGCCTGGGAGGGCTCAGGATTTATACTTTTGGAGCCTAGGGAACTTATTTAGCTGGTCGGCAGGCTTAGTACCTGGATATAACAAATGGTCACGATATATTCAACACATTTATGTGTATGTATATGTATTTACATTGAATATTTATGTAACACCTGGTATTGAATCATATTTATTTACAAAATAGCCTAGGGAACCTTGGAGATAAGTGAATCAATTAAAGCTAATTAGGCAAGCCCTGATCATTGACCCACCTCATGTGTCCTCTCTTGTTACATATGATCTATTAAGTAGCACATTTTGTGTTTTTGATGTAGTCTAATGATATAATAAAGGGACAAAAAATGAATGTTAAAAGCATTAGGGTCACCAAAACTGCCTTCTTTAGAAAATAAGGATGGCTATTAAACAGTTACACTCTTTGTTCTCTTGCCCTATTATTATGTCTCTCTTTAGGAGAGAGATTGAAAGCATGTTTATTGCTCTGTTCTTAACCAGGCTTGTCAACTACTGCCATACAGTAAGTGTTTAAAGCATCTGTAATAATGAATTGCAGCCCACACCCCTGCCTCATCTCTGTTTCCCTGCTTTATTGCCCTTTGATAATTTCTTCCATTTCTATTTTTGCATTTTCAAGGACAACACAAGGCAGAATAGTTATATGATTCAGGACTTTTAAACACACTTGAAATATGGCAATCACTTGTTATTCTTGATAACAAACCTAAAGGCAAGCTTTCAAGCACTGACTTGTCTTCTCCCTCCTCATTCCAGCTACTCAGACTTAAAGAGAAGGACTTTGAAATTATCTGCTTAATTGGGTTGCATGTCACTGCTGTTGGTAAAAGTGGCTTTGGGATACAGGTGTTGGTTTTGGGGGGAGGGCTTTGCTGTGGTTTTACATGTCTTGTCTTCATTGCTTTGCTATCTTTGAGGACCAGGCAACATCCTTGGCTTGTTCTATTCCCTTCGAGGTTGATGCCATTTGAGTCTGGGCTTTCTTTGCTCTGGCTGTTCAGGTGTTCTGGACTTGATATTCTGCTCCTTTTGGAATGGACATCAGAGGTCCACATACAGGCTTTTGGTGCACTTAGAGTTATGCTAGGAGGAGCATGAAATGACTTCCCAAAGGATGTGGTTCCCACCCGCTTAAGAACTAAAAAAGGGAAGGTCATGGTTGGACCAGTAACCCATCCTACTTGGCTGTCAGTTTCCTTATCTGTAAAGTGTTAGAGTCAGACAAGATCATCTCTAACATCCTTTTCTGCTCAAATATTCTGAGCCAAAGCAGGCTGAGAACACATCTACACTGAGAATTCTGTAATTTTAATAATTTTCTGGAAAAGCACGATGGTGGTACCAGCTAACAAGACTGAGACAGAGTTTGCAGTCAAATGGAATTAAGGATAAACCCAGTTCTGCCAGGTTTTTTTTTTTTTTTTGCTCTGTAACCTTTAGCATATCACTTTTCTTTGAGGCTTATGTTTCTCATCTTTAAATGAAAATACTACTACCTACCTAGCAGAGTTGTTGTACAGATTTAATACATATATTAGCATGCATAACCGACACATAGGAGTCATTCTGTACATGGTGGAAGTTACTCTAATGACAGTAATCTTATGAGTATGTGGTTTGGGGAATATTTGAGGGTTTGGAATAGGTTCAGTCTAAGGAAGATGGCATATGGAGAAGTCTTTGAAGTTGAAAGAGTACTAAGGATGATTTTGAGGGTAGGGTAGCTGCTGAAGGAGATAATGCCAAGGATGTGATAAGAAACAAGTGAAGGGCACTGATGGGCAAGATCATTCATTCACTTAATTCCAGTACTTGCTACAGGTGTAGGTACTTTCAGTGAGATCATCTCCTTGTGATCAGTGTTGTTTTGTGCCTTGTCCAGTATATTATCTTCCAGACACAGAGTCAACCTTTGTGATTGAAGATGGTGGCACATTGATGACAACATGTCATGGACATGGACATGTCTGAAAAGACCAACTCAAGATAAAACCCAAATATATTCCAAAACCCAAAGATGGAGACTGTTTTTTATTTTGTAGCTACTGTCAATGCATGTAGAGCCTGTCACTTACTATTTCTGCTGACATCTGGATTCTTGAAAATTTCACTTTACTTTAGATCTTCTTAACCTGGACTCCTCTAGTCCAGCGGATTTTTTAAGTCCTTGAGATTCTTTGCAGAACTGCGTGTATATGAGCATGTGTGCATTCTGGGAGGGGTCAGACTTGAAAAAGCCAACAAAGCTGCTGAAGGTGACTAAGAAAGAATTAAAATGATTTTACAAGATGAAAAAATGATCTAACACAAACACAGAGAGGTCCCCAAATACTTGCTTGTTTCCACAGCTTTGATAGGTCCACACCTTCTTCTTTCCTCTAACAAACAATGCAATGGGTGAGTCTCTTTGGCAAAGTTTTCACATTTTCCAAGCAGCTCTTTATGACATGATCCGGAGTTGAATGGTTTGGAAGATTTCTGGTGAGTGGATGTGGAGACTTTGTGCTTTCTTCATTGTTCCTAGAAAGAGCAGTAACAATTAAAAAAAAAATTTTTTTTTAAATTTCTTTAGGAAGACTAAAGACTCAGAGAATAAAGTTTCCAGGAAAAGAAATGAAAATGATTTTGACACCAGCAACCTAAAAGAGTAAAGTAAAAGTGGCAGGGTAATAAGATTTTTAAAGAAAAAGAAGGAATAGTGCTTGTTATCCAGATTTCGTTTACAAAGAGAGTTAGTCCTTTGTGTCCGGCTTTGCCTCCAGGCCAGCAGGGGCCACAGGGCCACTCCTCAAAGAGGGTTTGGGAACCTTCTCTCTTCCTCCTCCCCTCCTCTCCCCCTCCCTCTCCTCTCTCCCTGTCTTTTCTCTTTCTGTATTTCTGTCTCCTTCTCTCTCTCTCTCTCTCCCCCTCTCTCAAACACACACACACACACTCATCTTTAAAAGGCGCAACCTTCATTGTATCACCAGTATTAGGATTTGGAACATCTTAAGGACATGTTGACCCCCACAAATCTAAATTAGGAAAGGAAGTGAATTTTAGTTGAACCTGCTTTGAAAATACAGAACTTCTCTTTTAAGAAACAAGGGGAAATAAATAACTAGATAGAATTTCTTGAGCCTCTGTGAGGCCAAAGCTCCTGTTGAAGCTTTCTGATAGAGTCAAAAGCCCCAAATTCATCATTCACCAAATTGTTACACAGATACAATGATTCTCTTAGATACTGGCTGTGGAAGTTGCTCTTTAGATGTTTACTTTCTAGTCTGGGAGACAGATCTCACAAACATGGAACAATTAAGGAGAATAAAGTAAAGTCAGACTTCTGAGAAGGGAAAGCTTAAGTGGGCTGGAAGAATGCATCAGGTCAGCAACACACAAAAATTGATGTACTTCAGCAGGGGAATGGGTAAACAAAACTGATGGTTTCAAAAGATGGAATACTATTCAGTAGCCAGAAGTATTGAAATAAATCTATATGAGGCCACATGGATAAGTTTCAAAATATTGCTAAATGAATTTAAAGTAAAAAATAAAGCAATTTGTTTAGGATGTGTATAGCATTATGGTTTCCCAGCTGGTGCAGCAGTAAAGAATGTACCTGCCAGTGCAGGAGACATGGGAGTCTCTGGTTTGATCCCTGGGTAAGGAAGATCCCCTGGAGAAAGAAATGGCAAACCAATCCAGTCTTCTTGCCTGGGAAATCCCATGAACAGAGGACCTGGCGGACTACAGTCCATGGGGTTGCGAAAAGGTGGACACGACCGTTCATGCAAACACCAGCATAGCATTATACCATGTATGAAGAAAAACACATAAAATAACATCATTTATTCTTTGTGTGTGCGTGTGTGTATTACTTTCTGAAGACCTGGAAGGAAACACCTTAACTCAGAATCATGGTTACTTCTTGAAGATGGAGAAGGATGACAGTCAAAGTTCCCTTTAGTTTCATCTGTTTCATGCTGCTTTTGCATTTGGTGATTTCCTCTGTTGACTGGGAGTCTAGAGGCCCAGCTTTCTTCTGCAGGAAGAAGTTGAGGGTTTTGTAAAGATCTTGCCTTCTCCTAATACACCACATGACTTCCTGGTAGTCAGGGCCTCTAGTAGGTCTTTTCCATTTTTTTTTTTTGGAGGTTTCCAGCAAAGTAATAAATGAAGAAATGCCAGAAGAATGTTACAAGCGCACTGTACATTTAAACTGTCTATGTTTAGCCGTTAAAGATGTGTGATGATGTTTCTTCAACCCTGTCTGGGTATCTCTCATAATACCATCAGAAGTCTATATTTTAAGTCCCAATTGTCCCCCTGCTGTGCTCCTCCAAGTGGCCCCAGGGAGCCAGAGAAAGAGCCTGTGTGGAGCAGGCTGATGGACTGACAGTGGGAGGCCTCTGAAGGCATACTCCAGGGCCTTTGGTCCTTCCCTAGGCTTAAATTCTCCCTTGCACCTGGCGTTTGTATCTAGAGGGAGGTCTTGCCTGCAAAATGGGTTGAGTTTCAGCTCTGTGTGTGTGTCCTAGAACATCAGATGGAGAAAATTTCACCTTTCCTATTACTACTGAATCCTGCTCCCACAACACTTCCTCCATTCAAGGCATTTAAGGTCAAACAGGCTTTTAGTACAGATTCTGGGCAACTCAGCCCAACTCTGCATCCCCCCATGTCCAAGGAGAATTGGGGCCAAATGGGGCTTATTACAGTTTCATAGGCTGTAAAATGTCCAATCGTTTTATTTTTTAAGTAGGAAATGTTTATCCTAAGAAAAAGTTGCAAAGGGGCATAAAATATTAAAACTTGCATCTATTTCACTTTATAAAATGGATTTCATCTTCAAGTCTTTTCACTTGGTGAAATTCTCATAAATATCTGGAGAATGTGATAGCCTTAGCCAATTGTGAGCACACTTCTGAGCCCTTTTGAAGAGGTTTGCTCCTCTGGTCTCCCTCTTTTTAATATTCTATGGAGAGTGGATGTCTGATCTAAAGCATTCTCATTATGACTTCACTACTAATCATTTGAAAGAATACATTCATCTAAACAAATACTACACTCCAAGGAGAACCAAATGCTAATGCACATTTTATTAGACGAAAAGACAAACAATATAATTATACTTGAATTTCAGGGAATCAAAGAGTAAAGCAAAACTGACATCAGAGCCCAGAGCCGGGTTTAGGTTAGCCATACATGCATTCACTTTTCCACGTTTGGAAAGTTTGTTCATTCAAGCTGAGGGCTACTTCACCAGACTAACAAAAAGGAAAATGTCTATCAGTTTTTTCTTTTGTTCTTTTCAGATCCTGTTCAAGTGCACACAGAACCAGCAGGTTCACCAGAAAAGCTATTGAGCGTTTGCTGGAACACATTATGCAGGGTAAATTTCTCCTGGAATGTTGCCAAGGGTTTTTTATGCTTCTGTGGTAGGCATTTCTGGAACATTGTCATTTAGCCAAGCAAAGAACATTTGCTTAAAGGATAGAAAATGTTAAAAAATTCTTGTTTGTTTAAAGGCAGGTTAAATAGCAGTATGAGCTTAGGGTAGGGCAGCAAAAAGCACTTATTTCTCTAAGTGATCTGATTAGGTTATTTAATTTTGGGAGGGGGGTTGGGCTGGTTGAACAGATTTGTAGCTTCTCCTAAAATAATTACATATTAATATTTTTTTTCTAGAAAGTGTCTTCCAGTGCTTAATTTTCTTTGATGTGATTTAGCTTTTTTTTTTCTTTATTTCAAACTGAAATTTTACTTTAGTGATTTCTCATGTTTATGTATATAGGAGCTACTAGTAATAGCTAAAAAAATTGGAAGTGCAGAGCACATGCTAAATTAGAATTTCTTTTTTGACTTATAATTTCAGAACTAGATCATAAAAAATTAAAAAGGAAAACATGAAAATACCTTTAAATTAGAGCAGATAATATTTTTAAAGGATTACAAATTGGAGTAGAAATCCAAAGTTCAAATTTTTTTAAATTTAAATTAATTTATTATAATTAGAGGCTAATTACTTTACAATATTGTATTGGTTTTGCCATACATCAACATGAATCTGCCACGGGTGTACACGTGTTCCCAATCCTGAACCTCCCCTCCCACCTCCCTCCCCCAAAGTTCAAATTTTGACACATAAAAAAATATGACATAAACTGTCCCCAGAAATTATTTTCTAATGAGTATTAAAATCTAATCCCAAACCACCTCACTTTAACAAAGTTTCATTAATACCAAAGTTAGCATCAGATTCTCTGCAATACTTACTGATATGTAAGGGCTCTTGTTAAATGTGGCAAGGAAATATCCTAAATATAAAAGTTTGAATTTTGTCTAAAATTTGAATTTTATACAAATTTTATACAAAATTTGAATTTTATACAAATTTCATACAAAATTTGAATTTTATACAAATTTTATACAAAATTTGAATTTTGTATAAAAGTTGGCAATTTTGCCATTTGCTGGCTGTGTGATCTTGGGTAAGTTACTTAGTGTCTCTGAGATTCAGTGTCCTCTGTGTAAGACAGGAATAATGATACCTATTTCAAGGATCAGAGAGGTGTGAGGATCAGAGATATTTGTGAGGAGTCTCAACAGTGCCTAGCATCTTGTAAAGGCTTAAAAAAGTATACATTCCTTCCTCATCTTCCCCAATCCATTCCACCAGAATAAACCAATTTGGAGATTAAAATAGTCAAAACTGTGATCTAAGTTAGAATCGTGTTGTTTTAGTGTTAGGATATTTCTGGCTGCTTCTTTTCTACTTGGACCCTAAATATACAAGTGTCAATAAGCATTCTTTAACAAAGTTAATCTGTTTTTATTTTGATAGGGCTGATTCCGATACAATGCTTGGAGAACTAAATGACACGCAGGAGAGTTTTGTCTTTATAGGGCTGACTCTGTTACTGAAAATGTACTCCATGAGAAGTAAATACGGTGCTACTTTCACCTACTTAATGTTGAAGTTAATTCATAAGGAAAAATATGGCAATTCTCCTTTTATAACTAAATCCTATGGAATCTGCTGCCTCCTGTATTCAAGTTCGGGTTATGGTCTTAAACTTGGCTCCCTTCAATTGAGTTTTGTTACATACGTGGCATGTTCCCACAGCTGAACCTCCCATCGGTAACTTGCACCTGCAGTTCACAAGATTCAGCCCAGAGACATCTGTACTTCCTGGCCACTCAGGTACCTACAAGCTCTGGCTGTGGGCTTTCATGCCAGTTTCTTGGCCAGTTGAGACACTGCAAACATTTGGGCGTTCCAGTTTCTGCAACTTTGCTTTGGTTCTTTAAAAACAGCTCTTCCCCCAGCCCTGGCACATCACCATTTCTCTCCAAGGCACTCTTTGTAAAATGGGAAGGCTGGTGTCTGTCATTTGCATTCCAGATTGAAAAGAACAAAATCTAGACTTTCTGGCTCTCTCTCTCTTTGGAGTCATGACAAACTAAAGAGGATATGAGATGTATTTCTTTTTGTGTAAAATGCAGATGTTCATGTTCAATTTTCCTCATTTGCTTTGAGCTGTTTGTATAAACCATAGCCCCAGTTTTAATAGATACATGGAAGGTAGAGATACTGGGAGGAGAAGATGGTGATGTGGAAAAACTATTTCTTTCTCATTGCCATAAGACATTTAATTCCTGGAAAGAAAATTTTGTTGTTGTTTAGTTGCTACGTCATCTCTGACTCTTTTGCAACCCCATTGACTGTAGCCTGCCAGGCTCCTCTGTCCGTGGGATTTCCCAGGGAAGAACACTGGAGTGGGTTACCATTCCCTTCTCCAGGGGATCTTCCTGACCCAGGGATCAAACCCAAATTTCCTGCATTGCGTTAGGATTGTTAACCGCTGAGCCATCAGGGAAACCTAGAAAGAACATATATAATGACAAATAGAATGTCTTGATCTTTGGGCCAGAATCTGTGTTATGGATGTGCAGGTGTGCACATTTACAGCTGTCATAGCCTTGGTTTCTGTTGTTCTTCCCCCAGCACAGCACATTCTTTCAAGGTAAAGCAGCTTGATGATGGACCACGATCTTTGGATAAAGAAGAATAGACACAATAGGCAAATTCATAACAATTTCTTTAATTAAAAAACCCTTAAAAAAGAGAATATTAGGAAAGAGTGCGGCCAAAATGGCACTCTTCCTCAAATGGATTCTGGACTGAGGGATGGAGTTGGAGGCAGATGTGATATGATGTAAACGCAGGCTCTTAAATATTTAAAAATATTTTTGGGGAGGATAGTACTGAGAATCTATGGGTTAATGTAACGCCTTTTTTTTCCTTTCTTTTTAATTTTTATTTGAGTACAGTTGCTTTACAATTTTGTTTTGGTTTCTGCTGTATAGCAAAGTGAATCAGTTATCTGTGTACATATATTCCATCTGTTTTAGATTTCCTTCCCACTTAGGTCACCACAGAGCATTGAGTAGAGTTCCCTGAGCTATACAGTAGGTTATCATTAGTTATTAGTTATCCATTTTATACATCAGTATCAATAGTGTATATATGTCAATCCCAATCTCCCAATTTATCCCACCTTCCTGTTGTCCTCCTTGGTGTCCATACATTTTTTTCTCTATGTGTCTCTATTTCTGCTTTGCAAATAGGTTTAGCTGCACCATTTTTCTAGATTCCACATATATGTGTTAATATATGGTATTTGTTTTTCTCTAACTTACTTCACTCTGCTTTTTAACATTGTAAGTTTTGGTTAAGGTAAACCATTAAAATTTGAAGAGCATTTCCAACATCAGTGGTACTTCCCGCCTTCCCTCCCCACACCCCCATCTTCTTCCTTTCTTTTCTTCTTGCTTGTAATGGGCAGGAAACTTGCCTTCTTCAAGATGCTCATGATACAGTTAAGAAAGCCTCCAGGAAAAAAAAATGCAGATAGGCTAGAGCAGAAAGGGCTCTAGAGAAAAAATATATACCTGCCACAAAGGGAATTCAGAAGCATCAATCCAAAAGGGTTGCATGGAGGAGGTGTCTTGCAGATGACTAGACACACAGGAAGTGTGGAGGGAGTTGTGGCGATGGGATTCTGTGGAACTAGCTCAGGCAAGGGAAAAGAACAAGTGAACACTAATAATAATGAGTGCCTAGTACTTGAAAGTTTATTCTGTGCAGCCCCCTGCCAACTATTTTTCTTGGATTATCTCATTGAATTCTCACATATAAGTTTTAGGGTAGATTTTATCCCTGTTTTAATCAAGAGGAAATTGAGGCAGACCAAGGTTATGCTACTTCCCCACAGATACATGCTAGTGAGTGGGAGAGTCGGGAGCTGAACCCCAGAACCCTGGCTCTTACCGTCTTCAGAAAGTTGCTGCTGTTTGGGGAATATTGAGTGACTCGATGGAGGTAGAGTCCAGTCTGTTTCTTGTAGGTGTGGTGGGAGATGATTTCATTGTTATCTGGAGAGTAATATGTTTCCTAATGACTTCCCTGGTGGCTCAGATGGTAAAACATCTGCCTACAATGCGGGAGACCTGGGTTCAATCCCTGGGTCAGGAAGATCTCCTGGAGAAGGAAATGGCAACCCACTCCAATATTCTTGCCTGGAGAATCCCACGGATGGAGGAGCCTGGCAGGCTATAGTCCATGGGGTCGCAAAGAGTCGGACATGACTGAGCAACTTCACTCACTCACTCACTCACTCAATGACACATCTGGTCAGAATTTGCAAATGTTTTTTCTTTGGGGGATTGGGTAAGAGGTGAGGGGTAGGAGGTGAGGAGTGGGAGGGTGTAGTGAAATTTCGGTTTTTAAAATTAGTTCATTTTTATTCTTTTGCTTATATTAGTATGGAAGCAAAAATTTCCTTAAAATGTCCTCCATTTTTCTTCTAGGTATGTGTGTTTGTGAAAGGTAACCTGGAGGTAGCCTGGATGGGGGTGGGATGGTAGGGTGGAGGGGTGGAGGGGGTTGGGGAGGTTAGCATACTTGGAGGCAAGGGAAATGATTAGGAGACCCTTGCCATCTCAGATAAGAGACGAGTGATGAAGATGAAGATGACAGTTACTGTTTAACTGAGTACTTACCATGTGCCATTACATCCTCATTTAATCCTCACAGTGGTCTCATGAGATCATCATACCCTCAATGTACAAAAGAAGGGATTGAGGCTCCCAGAGGTTAAATAACTTGACTAATGTCAGATATGCAGATGACACCACCCTTATGGCAGAAAGTGAAGAGGAACTAAAAAGCCTCTTGATGAAAGTGAAAGAGGAGAGTGAAAAAGTTGGCTTAAACTCAACATTCAGAAAACTAAGATCATGGCATCTGGTCCCATCACTTCATGGCAAATAGATTGGGAAACAGTGGAAACAGTGAGAGACTTCATTTTTTTTGGGCTCCAGAATCACTACAGATGGTGACTGCAGCCATGAAATTAAAAGACGCTTACTCCTTGGAAGGAAAGTTATGACCAACCTAGATAGCATATTCAAAAGCAGAGACATTACTTTGCCAACAAAGGTCCTTCTAGTCAAGGCTATGGTTTTTCCAGTGGTCATGTATGGATGTGAGAGTTGGACTGTGAAGAAAGCTGAGCGTCAAAGAATTGATGCTTTTGAACTGTGGTGTTGGAGAAGACTCTTGAGAGTCCCTTGGACTGCAAGGAGATCCAACCAGTCCATCCTAAAAGAGATCAGTCCGGGGTATCATTGGAAGGACTGATGCTGAAGCTGAAACTCCAATACTTTGGCCACCTCATGTGAAGAGTTGACTCATTGGAAAAGACCCTGATGCTGGGAGGGATTGGGGGCAGGAGGAGAAGGGGACGACAGATAATGAGATGGCTGGATGGCATCACCGACTTGATGGACATGAGTTTGGGTGAACTCCGGGAGTTGGTGATGGAAGGGAGGCCTGGCGTGCTGCGATTCATGGGGTCACAAAGAGTTGGACACGACTGAGCGACTGAACTGAACTGAATTGAATGTCACACTGCAGGTTAAAGGCAGAGCTGGGATGTGGATAAGGGTCTGTCTGATTTCCGACTTATAGGGAATGAATGTGTGCAGAGGAAAAATTTGGGTGAGGATGGTGTCCTGGGAACCACTCCACGGAGGGAGATGAGCTTGAGCATGAATGACCCTTAGAAGCAGCAGTGGGGAATGAAGATCCTCCCCCTGGGCTCTGTCACTCCTCCACTGGGTGGTTGTGGACAAAGCCTTTACCCGGCATCTCAACCTCAGCATCTGTGAAAATGTAGGAAACAACCCACTTTCCTAGATGACTTGACAAGAGGTTATGTGATTATCAGTGAGGTGTGGTACATAAACATGTTTTAGGAACTCCAAAGTCCTTTATGATAGAATATGCATGACGGCAAGAAGGGAGCAGTGGAGGGTCTGAACCCAACAAGTGGGCTGAGGATGCTGAGGGGACAGAGCTGTGAGCTTGTACATAGAACAAGCAGAAGTTACTGAGATGTGCATGGGTTTGCATGGAAACCCTGGAAGAAATAACTCTTTAAGGAAGATTTAAAAGTAGGATGAGAGAGAGGACCAGGTAGAAACTCTAAAGAATGTTAGTGATGAGATTGGTGCCAGAAGAGGAGCCTGGTCTTTGTCTCCAAGGTGGGAATTCCTGCACCACCTTGACCCCAACAGGCTTTTGCCCTTTAGCACATTAGTCTCCATTTTGGGGGCTTATGTAAAAGTGATGCATGTGGTTAGCATAGATGGACCAAGCAGCCCAAACTGGGAATGACAAGTACTGCTTTATCTTACATCTGGTCCAGGGATCTATGAATGTTGTGTTGAGAAGGGGGGTGAAGCCAAGAGATCAGAAGTCAGGGTGGATGAGTGAAATCTGCTGATGGTGTGTGATGGGGGCAGTGCTTCATCCAGGCCTCTGACCCAGACCAGATGAAACAGGAGACTCACCATCCAGGACACTGAGGAGAGCCTGAGGAAAGGCCTCTCTGGAATTCTGGGGACAAGGTAATTACTTGTGAGATGTCAGCCTTGTGGCTTTGTTCCTCCGGGGCAGACCTGGTCCTTTGGGACAAGTCTGTGCTTTGTGAGGAGACTGAGAGAGGGGCGCTGGGAGTGGCCATATTCTTCTGGAAGGTGACTCCTGGGGTCTGGGCCAAGAAAGGGTTTTGAACAGGAAAGGGGATTCACAACAGGGCATACTTGAGAGGAATTGTTTAAAGCTTTAAACCCAGTCCAAGACAAGTAACATGAGCCAGACCTATGAGTTACTTTGGATCGCTCCATCCATCTATCTATCTATCTATCTTTCTATCTATCGTGTGTAACTTGAAAATGCCTCCCCTGGCAGTATTTGTGTTTCTGAACTCCCAGAGAGTTCCTCTTGTGGAGTGGGGGAAGGGATTCCTCTGGGGACAGACAAAAGTGGGGATGCACTGCTTTGAAGACTGCATTTCCTCCCTTTTTATGCCAGGGTGTAACCAGAGACCAGTGTCAACAAGGAATCTGGCTCGGGAACGCTTTTGTTTGCAGCTCTCCTTGGGGCGTGACTTATTTTTTTCAGAGGTCAATGAATTGTAAATTGTGTAATTTCAGATTCTTCTGAACCAGAGAAGGGAGCATTTTTGAGGGGGGTGGGGGATGTCACTCAGGCATCTAGGAAACTCTTGCTGTCTGTCTGTAAGTCCAGACCTGGCCATGTGGAATCTTCCCATTCACAGGAGAAAGAAAATATATGTGGATTAGACTGTTTATGTCTGAATTTGCTATAGCAAATGGATCTTGTGTCAAAACTCCAAAATAAGGTAATATCCTAAGTTCAGAGCAGTGAAAGCAATAAAACCAGTTATTTGGTATGCTTGATAACACTTTTCTGGTTAAAACTATTTGTTGTGGCCTATGAAGGTATATGGGCTTTCCTGGTGGCTCAGTGGTAAAGAATCCACCTGCCAATGCAGGAGACACAGGAGACATGGATTCGATCCCTGGGTGGGGAAGATCCCCTGGAGAAAGAAATGGCAACCCACTTCAGTGTTCTTGGCTGGGAAATCCCATGTACAGAGGGTGGGCTACAGTCCATGGGGTGGCAAAAGAGTCGGACACGACTTAGCAACCAAACAACAGCATGAAGGTATATACCCTGTGCTCTGGGGAAGGGTACCAAGCTGGGAGCTTCTAATGGTCTTAATCATTTTTTCAAAAACAATTTTATAACTTCCGTTTTTTCTTTGTAATTTTTAAATTAACGTATAATTGACATATAAGGGCTTCCCTTGTGGCTCAGCTGGTAAGGAATCCGCCCGCAGTGTGGGAGACCTGGGTTCAATCTCTGAGTGCGGAAGATCCCCTGGAGAAGGGAAAGGCTACCCACTCCAGTGTTCTGGCCTGGAGAACTCCATGGACTGTATAGTCCATGGGGTCGCAAAGAGTCGGACATGACTGAGCAACTTTCACTGACTTATAATATTAGTTTCAGGTGTGCAATGTAGTGATTTGACGTTTATATACATTATAAATTGACACCATGATGAGTTTAGTAACCATCAAGACTCAGCCACTATACAAACTTTTTATGATATTATTGACTATATTCCCTGTGCTTATATATTACATCCCCATGACTTATTTATTTTACGATGAAGTTTGTACTTCTGGATTTTTCTCACCTATTTTGATGTAAATTCCCCTCTAGCAACTACCTGAATATTCATTGGAAGGACTGATGTTGAAGCTGAAACTACAATACTTTGGCCACCTGATGCAAAGAACTGACTCACTGGAAAAGACCCTGATGCTGGGAAAGATTAAAGACAGGAGGAGAAGGGGACGACAGAGGATGAGATGATTGGATGGCATCACTGACTCAATGGGTATGAGTTTGAGTAAACTCCGGGAGTTGATGATGGACAAGGAGGCCTGGCGTGCTGCAGTCCATGGGTCGCAAAGAGTCGGACATGACTGAAATGAACTAGCAACTACCAGTTTCTCTGTATCTATGAGTCTGTATCTATTTTGCTTTGCTTATCTTGTTTTTTTTTTTTTTTTTTTTTAGATTCCATGTATAGTGAAATCATATAGTATTTGTCTTGCTCTGTCTGATTTATTTCACTTAGCGCAATACCCTCTAGGTCCATCTGGGTTGTTGCAAAGGGGAAGATTTCATTGTCTGTGATGAGTGAGTAATGTCCTATTGTGTATATAGGTCTTAAGCATTTTTAATCTATATTTCTCCTCCTATACACTAGGATTAAAATTACTCATGCACTCAACAAAAATCTATTCAATATTTAACTTATTCCAACCACTGTCCTAAGGGCTGAGGACGTAGAAATTAAACAAGCTATTGCTCTCCCCAAACTTACAATCTACTGGGTTGGGCCAGACAATAAAATTAATGTTGTATAATCTACCAAGTAGTGAGACCTGCTAGGAAGAGAAATAGAGAGGGCTCCAGGAGATGGAAAGGAGTAGTGTGTCTGAGGAAGTGGAGTTGGAGCAGAAGTGAGGCAGTGAGCCCTGAGGCTGACTGAAGGAAGCATGTCAAAGAAAAAGGGGTGTCCAGAGAGGGTTCAGGGAAAGTGTTGGAAGTGAAGTCAAAGGGGATCCAGAATCATGGGTTGTGCAGATGTTGTGGGGCTTTGTGGGTCACTATAAGGACTTTGGATTTTATCCTGAAGGAAATGGGAAGCTTGTGGAAGGTTTTCAGTAGAAGTGGGGCAAGATCATTGTGGCTACTGATTTTAAAATAAATTGAAAGGGCAAAGATGGAAGCATGAAAACAGGATAGAGAATCTAAGCAAGGAGGATGGTGGCGTAGACTAAGGATTTAACAGATTCTAAATATTTTGAAGGAATAACTGGCAAGATTTTCTGATGAATGGAATGTGAGCCTGGAAAGAAAGGAGCAAAAAATGAGTCAAGGTTTTGGGTCTGAGGAGCTGGATGAGTAGAGCTGTTGTTTACTAAGATTGGGAAGCCTGGAGGAGGGACATATTTGGAAGTGGGGGAGCCAGAATTCGTCTTTGGAATTAAGTCTATCTATCAGATGTCTAGTAGAGAGGTCTAATAGACTGTTGGATGCATGAGGGAAGGAGGTAGGGTTAGAGGTATAAATTTGGGAATGCGAAGCATGTAAAAGAATTGAAGCTGTGGATGAGATAATGTCACCTAGGAAGAGAGAATATAGATGGAATGAAAAGTAACCTGAGGCTGAGCCTTGGGGATGCCAGCATTAGTAGCTGAGAACATGAGAAGAACCAGCCAAGGTGATAAGGAGGAACCAGTGAGATAGGAAGAAAGAGGAAAGTCCCAGGGACAAGGGGAGAAGCTATTTCAAGAAAAGTGAAAGTGTTAGTCACTCAGTCGTGTTAGACTCTTTGTGACCCCGTGAACTGTAAGCCTGCCAGGATCCTCTGTCCATGGAGTTCGCCAGGCAAGAATACTAGCGTGGGTTGCCATACTCGTCTCTTCTCCAGGGGATCTTCCAGACTCAGGGATCAAACCTGTGTCTCCTGCTTTGCAGGCAGATTCTTTATCTTCTGAGCTACCAGGGAAGCCCCAAGAAAGGGCATGTCCTAATGGCTCAGAGGCTGCTGACAGATCAAGTTCAAAGAGGACTTAAAGTTAGTTATTGTATTTGGAACATGGAAGTTGTTGGTAAAGTTCACAAAAACCGGTTTTAGTGAGATTGTGGGGGTGAAAACCTGATTTGGAGTAGTTTTGAAACAGTCAGAAGAGAATAAGTGGAAATTGTGAATATATAGATAATTTTTCAAGAAATTAAGTATAAAGAGAAGCAACCCCCGCACCCTCCCCCCCAAATTGAGGCAGTTGCCAGAGGGAGCAATGTATCTCTAATATGGCCCTATCACATGCCAGAAGCTGCTTTTCAAATAGGAAGTCATTTTCCCTTCCAGAAGAGCTATAAGAGTCTGTCCTGTGGCTCTCCTATTGGGGCTTGCCAGAGACTCTACCCTGGATCCCTATCTGTCACAGATACCTCTAGTATCATTGGATCTGCCAGATCACACGAGCCAAGGGCACCTCACATGGCAGCCTGGATCTACTGCAGAGCCCTCTCTTGCTCCAGACCTCAAACGACTTCAGTCACCCAATACATAGCGATATTCCCTACTATAGGTTATGTTTCTCCAAAACCTTAAGGGGCTTAGCTAGCATTGTATTTCTTTCTTAGTAGTAGTAAGCCCAACATGTAATAATGTGTTCTTTATCTGTCAGGGGATGTCCTGACATGCCTTAGATCACTGAACTCCTAAAGACTTCACTCGTGTGGGAGACATTGCCGGACCCTTTCTCAAGGGGACCCAGATTAGGGGTCTGAGTACTGACTCAGATCTGGAAATTATGAGCACATCAACGTTCTTCTTGATAGCCCTTGATGTTTTTTTTCCCTTCTTGTTATACAAGTCACGCAATACCTTTATTGGCTGATCATCTGTCCCAGTCCCGGGAACACCACGGTCTATTAGCCTTCAGCAAAACCTCGTGGGTGGAGGCACCAGACGACAGCTCTGGTTGTCCCTCTGGCCTTGTTGCCTTTGTGTTTTATGTCCACCTGGACTCTGGTGGTGAAGCACTGGCTTCTTGGCCTTTGTTATTCTGGAATCCCATCATTCCCCCCGAGTCTAGGGAGCCCAGTTATATGGCAGGGTCACCTCTTCTCACCCTGGCCCACGATGGACAGTTATCTCCAAGCTTCTCAGGGATGTAGTTTCCCCTGACTGACATACTCCTTATTGCCCTAAAGCAGGGACTGTCCCCTGAACCCTCCCAGGAAGCATGTGTCTCACATAAATTTGTTCTAACATTTCTGTCTCCCTGAACATTCTGATCCTGTCCTCAATTTTCTGCCATGGTAGTGCAGCCTCTCCCTGTAATTTACTGTAAAGCATCATGCCCAAGCTTCAAGGAGCCATTCAGAAATGCAATCATTCTAACTTTAAGGGGGCTCCCAAGTCAACAACCCCTCCCTCACCTTTGTATTCTGCTCTCCTCCTTCCTTTCCTGTGTATCGTCCTTGAACTTGTTCCCACATGTGTCCCCCTAGATCAGGCTGATACATTTTCATCAAATCCTGCAGCTCCTTCTGAGGACAGGATGTTTTCTTCTGGACCAAGCATTGCATTTCTTCACTTGGGCTACCTTGAAACCTAACCCCAGTTATTTGACCAGAAGTAAAGAATGGAGGCGGCGTAGATCATGAGGAAGGCAATATCTTTTCGGCATAGTCACTCTCAAGAATAGTCCCACCCAGATCTGCAGAAGAAAATAGAAGCAACATTCAGGTAAATATCAGGCAACTAATTGAATATTTTGGTTGAAATAAAAGAAGCCAGGGAATGTACCCTCAGGCTCCAGGCTTCTTTCTACAGGATTGGGAAGAAGCTGGTAGTGACAAATTGTGGATGAGGCAGGAGGAGACTTGGGAAGGAGGTTCAGATCTCTGGTTCTTGCAACTGAAACAACATCATTGATTCTTTCATTTGTCTATTAATTCATTCAGTATTTAATGGAAGCTTCTTATGTCAATCACTCTGCTAGGTATTTGGATTCAAAGACAAATACAACCCTGTCTTTAGTTTTCATAAATTCACAGTGTAATGTGACTGAGTGTAAGTGGACAGAGAAGCGATTTACTATTTATTGCCTTACACATGATGGGAAAGAGGGATGTACAGGGTGCTATGGGAGTCCAGATGAAATAAAAAAACAAAACACTCTTGCCTGGTGTGTGTGCATATGAAGGAAGAGTTATATAAAGCCTTGTCTAGTTTCTTGTCCCCCCACACTTCCATTCCTCATTTCTAGAGCGACTTGACCATTGCTGGTCAGGGGTAATTTAAAGAATCCTGGTTTGGTAGCTCAGAGGACTATGAAACCAACCTTTCTTTCTGTTTTCAGCATCTGTATGTAATTTCTTAATCTGTTTTTATGACCCATGTTCTCTTGTCTCCCAATTCCGTTGTCTTAGATATCTTTTGGCTACTGTTGAGAAATTAGTTGTCAGTTTAATCATTGGTCCTTTGATGGAAATCTGTCTTCTTCCTCTGGCTGCTTTTATCTTCTTTGTTCATGGTCTTTAGCAGTTTTGCTTTAAAGTACCTAAGTTTTACTTTATTTTCAGTTTTGGATTTCCTGAATCTAACAGTTGATATATTCAATTAGTTTTGGAAAAGTTTCAGCTGTTATCTCTTCAAGTCTTATTTCTGTTCCATTATCTCTGTCTTCACCCTACAGGACTTCAATTAAACATACATAAAACTTTTCATGGGTCTTTTATATCAGTGCTATGGTCTGAGAAAAGTACAAAAATTGAGAGTAAGAATTTGGAAGGTTTTATAGCAACTGACAGAGTAATTTTATGTCTTACAAATCTAATAAAATTTTGGCCTATATTTGAATATGTCTATTACTTATTTCATTGTTCTACTCTGATTAAGTGAAGCCAATGCTTAAGAACAAAGAAAGGTATAGAGTAGCTATCAAAAGCAAGCAAAAATCTCACAGAGAATAGCCATTTGGGGACAATAAGTATAGGAACAAGCAGCTTTACGTGTTTTCCTAGACCCTCAGAACATGTCAGAGTCCACACAATGAGGATCATGAATTATTCATAAAAGGTCATATATTGTTTTTATTTCCTTTATTCCCTTTGTTTTTAAAAGATAGGAACCACACTGAAACATATAATGCCCATTTTCTTGTCTTCTTTATCAATGTGTTGTACTTACGGAAGTTTCAGTAGTCTAGAAAGTTATTTTCTCTGGAGCAGTAGTTCTCAAACTACATGTATCAGAACTACCTGGAGGGCTTACTAAATGCAGATTTCTGGACCCCCACCTTCAGAGTTTTTGATTCAGCAGGTTTGCATTTTTAATAAATTCCCAGAGAGATGCCAATGTTATTGGCCTGGGCACTACATTTTGAGGACCTTTGTTTGGGAGCATCCATGTCTCTGATGAATAAAGCATTGCAGAACCAGGAGTAGGAATATTTAGACAGAATATGGAGTAAAATAAAATTCAAATGCTTTGCTGTGATATTCAAGGCCCTGCATGATAGAGCCCTTGTCTGTCTCACCCACGTTATCTCACACCATGTTTGTTAATTTTTGCATTGGTCTCCATTCTGTTCCTTAAAGACAGCAGGCTCATTTCTGTCTCAAGGGTGTGCTTGCTGTCCCCTCTGCCTGGGGCTCTTCTCTCTCAGGTTATGGCTCTCTCTGTGTCATCACTGAAGGCTCTGAATGCCTCCTTTTCAGAGAGGTGTTCTCTCCTTAAAGAAGCCATTCTCTGTCACACTTCTCCTAGTTTATTCTCTTCATGTCACTTATGATCTAAAATTCCCTTTTTATTTCCTTGTTGGAGAATTCCAACATAGCAGACGTCTTGTCTCCTAGTTTCTTTTGCTAGCTCCATTCTGGAGGAGGGCCTGATATGTTTTAGGTTAAATATCTCGTTAAATATCTGTTGGTTGGATACACCGATGTTTAGCATGGGTCTCTTATTTTTTACTCTGTTTCTGGGGGGAAATGAAGAGCACTGGAAAAGGAGCTGAGTAACCCGAGGAATTTAAAACGTGGTCCCTCCTCCATATGCCTATATGTTATAGCTGCCAGGATTCTGCCTAGCTTATAATGTGAAGGAAAGGGGTCTGTATTTTTCCCTGCCCTTACACTGTCTATTCCTGGTTGCCTCATAAAAAGACAATATGGTGATTTGGGTAGCGCTCTTCATTTTCAGGGATTCTAGAGAGTTGCTAAATGGGTCATTTTCTCATGCATCCAGCACACTCCTAACATGTATAAGTGATTCTTTGCAGGATGGCTAGCCTCTGCCAAGTTGTCCTCCGCTACAGGGAGGGAAGAAGAGCTGCTTCTCTACCTCTGTTAAGTGCCAGGTGGGTTCTGTCTGTGCCTGCTCCCCTCAGGTACCTCCAGCTATTTCAGATTCCAGGTTAGGAATGGACCTGATTGATCCTATTGGAGAAGGCCTGGGCCTCTCAGATGATTGAAAAAGTCAATTTGCTGACTCAGATATTTTAAAACTGTGTTTGTTTTCCTCCCAGTGGTTTCCTTATTAAAAACTGAGTGTCTGTGCCCTTGCTGGCTGTACACAGGGCCTGGACATTCTTCTACAGACAACCGCTGGTGGTCTGGGCTGACTCATCCCTTCCCTTCCCCAAGGCAATGCCCCTGGAGTCTGCTCTTGGAAGGTTGGTATTCTGGTAGTAGTCTCAGGCTGCTGCCCTGAGCCATAGGCAACAGAAACAGGGCTTTCCTTAGAGAACTCAGGAGTGAGCCTCATGGGCTAGATGCTGGCTTTTGTTGCTGTTTGCGTGAGGTTGGGGTGAGGGTTTATCCCAAACAGGGGGAACTGAGAGACCTTTTGGTTGGGGATGCTCTGGATCCCCATAGCACTAGGGTTGAAAATATTTTTACACAGGTACGTTTTTATTTAATCTATCACTTAGATAAGCCTATAGAACATTCTGACTACACTAACATCTTTCACTTCTGTGCTTTATCTGTGTTAAAGCTGGTTAGAGACAGTGGTACTTGATTGATGACTTTGGCATTGCTTGTACTTTTTGTTGTGCTGGGAATGAACTGAAGATGGATTTGATGAGAAGCAGAGGTCGTGGGTGGGAGGTTTTGACAGCTGCCAGAGGAGCTGCCTTGAGTGTTTTGTTAGACCAGTTCACCTACTTCTAGAGCTTTCCATGTTTGGTGGCAGTTCACACATCAACTTGTTAAGCACCTACTCTAAACCAGGCACTCCTCCCAGTTAGGTGCTGGGGGTACCAACACTAATACAGAATCATCTCTTTGCCTTCAAGGACCTCAGCATCTTAAGGGCAGGGACCTGTGGTGGTGACTTCAAGATGGCTATACATGCTTTTTACTCCTTCTTTTGGATTTGAGCTTGTTCTATCACTTGCTTTGACTAGTAGAATGTGGTGTAAGCAATGTTGTGTAATTTTCGAGCTTGGGCCTTAAGGGAGCTACAGCTTTGGCTTTTGCCACTTAAAATTGTTCTTCTTAGCAAGCCAGCCACCATGTTAGAAGCTGATCTACCCTAAGCCCACAGTCCGGTGAAGAAGCCGAAGCTAGCCACACAGAGCAGCAACGTGAGAGGACCGCTGAGGACACGTGAGTGCACACGTCATGAGCCTTCTGTTCTGTCCAGGGGCTGAATGAATTCAGCTGAGTGAATGACCTCAGCTGATGCCATGTGGAGCAGAACCACCCAGCTAAGCTTTATCTAAAAGCTTGACCCATAACATTTTGAACAAATAAAATGGCTATTCTTTGACCCCATTAAGTTTTGGAATACATTGTTATGCAGCTCTAGATAATTAACATATACACATATTTCCTTTCCTTTTTTTCCCCCTCTTTTTGGTGGGAATTTAGTTCCCTGACCAGAGACTGAACTTGGGCCCTTGGCAGTGAAAGTGCAGAGTCCTGATCACTGGGCTGCCAGGGAATTCCCTACACGTATTTTCTTGAAGGAGGTATGCATGGGTTGTTATAGGAGCACAGAAGAAGATACCTGAGCAAGTGTGTGTGATGAGAGGATGGACATGGAATGCCTCCCAGAGGAGGCTTGCTTGAGTAGAATCTTCTCTAAGGACCCAGATGTGAGCCAGGCTTAGGGGAGGGTAAAGTCTGTCTAGATACAGGGGAATTGAGCAAAATAGCATGGAAGTAATTAACAGCATGGTAAAATATGTGGCAAGAATACACAGAAGAATTTTACAAAAAGATCCTAAAGATCCTGATAACCTCAACGATATGCTCACTCATCTGGAGCCAGACATCCTGAAGTGTGAAGTCAAGTAGGCCTTAGGAAGCATCTCTATGAACAAAGCTAATGTAGGTGATGAAATTGCAGCTGAGCTATTTAAAATCCTAAAAGATGATGCTGTTAAAGTGTTGTACTCAATATGTCAGCAAATTTGGAAAACTCGCAGTGGTTACAGGACTGGAAAAGGTCAATTTTCATTCCAATCCCAACAAAGGAGGAGAGTGCCAAAGAATGTTCAGATTACCATACAGTTGCACTCATTTCACATGCTAGTAAAGTTATACTTAAAATCCTTCAAGCTAGGCTTCAGCAGTATATGAACCAAGAATTTCCAGATGTACAAGCTGGGATTAGAAAAGGCAGAGGAAACAGATCAAATCGCAACATTTGCTGGATCATAGAGAAAGCAAGAGAATTCCAGAAAACATCTACTTCTGCTTCATTGACTACACTAAAGCCTTTGACTGTGTGGATCACAACAAAATGGAAAATTCTTTAAGAGATGGGAATACCAGACTACCTATCTGTCTCCTGAGAAACCTGTATGCAGGTCAAGAAGCAACAGCTAGAACCTTATATGGAACAATTGACTGGTTCAAAATTGGGAAAGGAGTATGCCAAGGCTGTGTATTGTCACGCTGCTTATTTAACTTATATGTATAGTACATCATGTGAAATGCCAGGCTAGATGAATCACAAGCTGGAATCAAGATTGCTGGGAGAAATATCAACAACCTCAGATATGCAGATGATACCACTCTAATGGTAAGAAAAAGTGAAGAGGAACTAAAAATCCTCTTGATGAGAGTGAAAGAGGAAAATGAAAAAGCTGACTTAAAACTCAACAAAACTAAGATCATGGTATCTGGTCCCATCACTTCATGGCAAATAGAAGGGGAAGAAGTGTAAGCAGTGACAGATTTTATTTTCTTGGTCTCCAAAATCACTGTAGATGGTGACTACAGCACAAAATTAAAAGACACTTGCTACTTGGATTGAAACCTATGAGAAACCTAGACAGCATATTAAAAAGTAGAGACATCATTTTGCAAACAAAGTTTGCATAGTCAAAACTATGGTTTTTCCAGTAATCATGTATGGATGTGAGAGTTGGACCATAAAGAAGGCTGAGTGCCAAAGAATCGATGCTTTTGAACTGTAGTGCTGGAGAAGAGTCTTGAGAGTCCCTTGGACAGCAAAGGAGATCAAACCAATTGATCCTAAAAGAAATCAACTCTGAATATTCATTGGAAAGACTGATGCTGAAGCTGAAACTATAATACTTTGACCACCTGATGGGCAGAGCTGGCTTATTGGAAAAGATCTTGAAGCAGGGAAAGATTGAAGGGAACAGGAGAAGGGAGAGGCAGAGGATGAGATGGTTAGATAGCATCACCAACTCAATGAATGTGAATTAGAGCAAACTACAGAAGATAGTGGAGGACAGAGGGGCCTGGTATGCTGCAGTCCATGGGATTGCAAAGAGTTGAACGTGACTTAGTTACTGATCAACAACAACAACATATGTGAGGGTACTTCAAGGTCTGTAGACAGCGAGTAATGGACAAGGTTTCAGAGATGTTCTTCATCATTATCATTGTCATCATCATCATCATCGTAATTGATTACATTTCTTGAACATTACTATGTGCCAGATACTGACCTATGGTTGTATATATATTAACTCATTTAATTCTCACAACTCTATATTATGATTCCTTTATTACATCAGAAGAAAATCAGACACAAAGAAATAACTTGTTCAAGTCCACATGGCTTGCAAGTGCAGAGTAGAGATTTAAGCCCAGACAAGACCTTGGAGAACTTTGTGTGCCTCCTGAAAGAGCTTGGGATTTGTTCTGTAGGTGATGGGATGTGACCCAAAGGAAAGGTTTTAAGTAAGGGAGTGACATGGCTGTGTTAAAAGGTTCTGTAGTCTTTGTAATTTCCCCAACTTTGGTTTTTTTTCTTTGCTTGCTATTTCTCTACAGTTACTAGCAGTGAACTCTATAATAAGCAGAGCCTGTGAGCTTATCTATGAAGGCTACAAGGAAAGAGGGAGGTATGTGGGACACGCACTACTCCACAGCTGGTCATGGGGGTGGAGGGGAGGACAGAACGCCCAGGGAGAGAATGGGTGTGGTGGCCACCAAGAGAGAAAGTGGGCTGTATCCTTGACCCCATGGCGGGAGAACAGCAGCATATGGGAGCCAGCCTGTTCTGAAAAGATTTGTTTAGGCGGAGGCACAGATAGGCTCATGGCTGTGCAGACAATCTGCCTTTCTGTCTTTCCTCCTCCCCATGGCCTTTCAGGTGATTAGCATCAAAATATTAAAAACAGCTGTTGAGTTCCCAGTGGCAGTTAGCAAAGAAGAGTGTGTTTCACATCGGTTCAGAAGTGCTCATCTGGCTGCGGCCATTCCTTTATGAAGAAGCCCTCCTGGGTGAGCCACTGAATAGTTCCTCCTTTGCACACACCACACCCAGTTTCTCCCTGCGCCCTGCTCTGTCGACCATGGATGGTAGAACTGACTCAGTAGAGTCGTAATCTGTAGGCAGCCTCCTCATGTTCTCACTTCAACAGATTTTGTGCAAGGAAAGAAGAGACAGAGTGAAGAAGGAAGAAGTCTGGTTTAGGTTCTAGCAGAATCTAGGAGATCCAACCCACAGACTTGGGTCAGCTCACACTTGCTTTGGGTGATAGGGACAAATGTCTGAAAGTCCCTAGGTCTCAAGATCCTCATCTGTAGTAGGAGGGTGTTGGGTGAAGACTAATCTCACCACAAATAATAAAAATAACCATAGCCAGTGTTTACTGAGCAGATACCAAAAGTCTGACTCTGTGTTAAGCATTTCATGCGTCTTATTTGTTTAATCTGCACAATGACCCAAGCTCAATGAAGCTCACTGAAGCCTTTCCTGATCATCCTATCTAAGACTCTCTGTATTAATTATTTATTGCCGTGTACCAAATGGATTCAAATCTTAGTAGCTTAAAAACCACAGTAAAAATGATAGTCTTATAGTTTTTGTGGGTCAGACTTCCAGCACAAATTGGCTGACTTGTTACAGCTTGGAGTCTTTTATGAATTTGCTAGGGTTGCAAGCATCACTTTCAACATGGCAGGTAGACATCGGCTGTTGGCAAGGTCAGTACTAGCTGTTGGCAAGGTCAGCACTAGCTGTTGGCAAGGTCAGCACTAGCTGTTGGCAAGGTCAGCGCTAGTCTTTCATCACCACCTTGCCATAGGATTGTCCATGAAACCATTTGAATGTTCTCACAGCATGGCAGCTGCCTTCCCCCAGAGTAAGTGACCCAAGAAAGAGATAGAAGCTGCAATGTCTTTTGTGACCTGTCCTTGGAAACCACACACTATAATTTCCATAACATTCTATTGGTTACCTCAGCCAGCTCCATGCAGTGTAGTGAGAGGTGTACAAGGACAGGAAAACCAGGAGGCGACCATTTGAATGCCCTTCTTTGAGGCTGGCTAGCACCTCCTCCCTAAACTTACCTTATGTTACTGTGTACTACCTTTAATAGCAATTCTCTGAAATTATCAAATTTGTTTCTTTGATGCTCATTTCCTTCCCACTGGAATATAACCTTGCTAAGAATAAGAATTTCATCTTTTTTTTTTTTTTTTTTTAATTCTTGTATCCTCTGTACCTAGAACAAGGTCAGGTGCATGGTTGATGCTCAATATTGAGCATAGGATAGGTACCATCATCATGCCAGTTTCAGATGCAGAGGCTCAGAGTAGTTAAATAATTTTTTCCTAAAGCCACAGAGATAGTAAGTGTTGGAGCTGGGATACCAGTTTATTCATAGGGACTGATAACAGTCTACATGGATAGCAGTCAATGAATAATTGAATAATTACAATTGAACTGGATAATTCCAATGCTGCAATTATGCAAGTGGAATTATCTGTAGAAGTGAAGAGCAGGACAGCATGCAGGAGGACTGGGAGAATTCCTGGGTAATTGGGAGATACTAGGAGGAAATATGGAAGTGTGTATATAAGTGGATGTGTGCATATGGTTGAGATGGTCGTGAGAAATAAATAGAGATAGGTAGGTAGGTAGATGGGAGAAGGCAATGGCACCCCACTCCAGTACTTTTGCCTAGAAAATCCCATGGATGGAGGAGCCTGGTAGGCTGCAGTCCATGGGGTCGCTAAGAGTCGGACACGACTGAGTGACTTCACTTTCACGCATTGGAGAAGGAAATGGCAACCCACTCCAGTGTTCTTGCCTGGAGAATCCCAGGGATGGGGGAGCCTGGTGGGCTGCCGTCTATTGGGGTCATACAGAGTCGGACACGACTGAAGCGACTTAGCAGCAGCAGCAGCAGGTAGGTAGATAGGTAGATAGATAGAGAGGATGTGTGGGCATGGTAGCGGGATCATTAAAGGGGAGATAATGTACTCAGAACAGTTGTTATGACATAGACCTAGAGATAATTCTTTGACCTTAGTCTTATTTGCTGCAAAATTCTTTGAAAAATTTGTTTCCCAGGAACATTCTTATTAAAATGACTAAGTAAATTTTCCTTTAAAAAATCCCCAAAGCAATTTAAGTCGTTATTTAACTAGAAAGCATATTGCCAAATTATACATGGATTGCTAACTTGATTATGTTTGTGGGAATTATCCATTTTCTGGATTACACGCCAGAAAATAAAAGCACCGACTGTTGGCCACCCACTCTCTTTTCTTCTTCCCAGCCTCTTGAGGGAGGGGTCCTGGTATTTGTCAAACATACAATGGGTCCTCTTAGAACAATGCCTCATCCACCCCCTCTCTTGGCCTGGGAGATGGAAATTTGGGGAGGAATGGAGGGAAATGGTTATAAAAGTCCCTCACTTACTTTCCCTCCTCCGAAGCATTCTGCATCATGAGTTTGGAGGCAAGGGGTCTTTGCTCTTAGGGCAAGATGAGAGTGAGACTCAGGGGAAATGCTATAGAAGGTTGATTCTGATCTAGCCTGGAAGCCAAGGTGGTGTTGGTTCCTGAGTTTCTTCAAGGTCCAACTCAGTTCACCACAGCAAGAAAGCAGACAGTGATTCTACACCAGAGGCCCACTCAGGAAAACAAAAAGAGTTTGAGTTTAGCTTGAAAGAATGCTCCGGAACCTGTGGGTAGCTGTGATTAGTGGAGCAAACCAGACCTGGCTGAAAGATTGAAATAAGTTTCCCCTCAAATGACTGAGTTTCTCTTTATGAGCAGTATCTAGACAGAGACCCCATAGCCTTGTGTGAAGGCGAATAGCATTCCCTGAGCCTTCCACTGAGACTTGCCACTTGCTTTAGTCAAAGCAGATTTTGGAGGGCCCACCTTTCCCTTTACCATGATTCCTTTAGGAGTGGGTATTTGTTGTTCAGTTGCTAAGTCATGTCTGACTCTTTGCAACCCCATGGACTGCAGCACACCAGGCCCCTTTGTCCTCCACTATCTCCTGGTGTTTGTTCAACTCTTGTCCATTGAATTGGTGATGTCATTCAACCATCTCATCCTCTGTTGTCCCCTTCTCCTTCTGCCTTCAATCTTTCCCAGCATCAGGGTCTTTTCTAATGAGTCGATTCTTGGCATCAGATGGCCAAAGTATTGGAGCTTCAGCTTCAGCATCAGTCTTTCCAATGAATATTCGGGGTTGATTTCCTTTATGATTGACTGCTTTGATCTTCCTTGCTGTCCAAGGGACTCTCAAGACTCTTATCCAACACTATAGTTCAAAAGCACCAATTCTTTGGCTCTCAACTTTTTTATGGTCCAACTCTCACATCCACACATGACTACTAGAAAAACCATAGCTTTGACTGTATGGACTTTGTTGGCAAAATGCCTCTGTTTTTTTTAACATGCTGTCTAGATTTGTCACAGCTTTCCTCCTGAGGAGGAAGCGTCTTTGAATTCCATGGTTGCAGTCACCATCTTCAGTGATTTTGGAGCCCAAGAAAGTAAAATCTGGCACTGTTTCCACTGTTCCCCTTCTATTTGCAATGAATTGATGGGGCTGGATGCTGTGATCTTAGTTTTGTTAATGTTGAGTTTTAAGTCAACTTTTTCACTCTCCTCTTTTACTTTCATCAACAGGCTCTTTAGTTCCTCTTTACTTTCTGCCATAAGGATGGTGTCATCTGCATATCTGAGGTTATTGATTTTTTCCCCTGCAGTCACGATTCTGGCTGTGCTTCATCCAGTCCAGCATTTTGCATGATGTACTCTGCATATAAGTTAAATAAGCAGGGTGACAATATACAGCTTTGACATACTCCATTCCAATTTGGAATCAGTTCGTTGTTCCATGTCCGGTTCTAACTGTTGCTTCTGGACCTGCATACAGATTTCTCAGGAGGCAGGTAAGGTGGTCTAGTATTCCCATCTCTTTAAGAATTTTCCACTGTTTGTTGTGATCCACAGAGTCAAAGGCTTTAGCATAGTCAATAAAGCAGAAGTAGATGTTTTTCTGGAATTCTTCTTCACTTTCTGCCATCAGAGTGTATTATCTGGTATCTGAGGTTGTTGGTATTTCCCCTGGCAGTCTTGATTCCAGCTTGTGATTCATCTAGCCTGGCATTTTGCATGATGTACTCTGAATGTAAGTTAAATAAGCAGAGTAACCACATACAGCCTTGATGTACTCCTTTCCCAATTTTGAACCAGTCAGTTATTCCATGTCTGGTTCTGTTACTTCTTGACTTGCATACAGGTTTCTCAGGAGACAGATAAAGTAGTCTGGTATTCCCATCTCTTTAAGAATTTTCCACAGTTCTTTGTGGACCACACACAGCCAAAGGCTTTAGTGTAGTCAATGAAGCAGAAGTAGATGTTTTTCTGAAATTCCCTCGTTTTCTCCAACGAATGTTGGCAGTCTGATCTCTGGTTCCTCTGCATCTTTGAAACCCAGGTTGTATATCTGGAAGTTCTTGGTTCATGTTCTGCTGAAGCCTAATTTGAAGAATTTTGAACATAACCTTGCTAGCTTGTGAAATGAGAGAAACTGTACAATAGTTTGAACATTCTTTGGCATTGCCCTTCTTTGGGATTGGAATGAGAACTGACCTTTTCCAGTCATGTGGCCACTTGTGAGTTTTCCAAATTTGCTGATATATTGAGTGCAACACTTTAGCAGCAGCATCTTTTAGGATTTTAAATAGCTCAGCTGCAATTTTGTCACCTATACTAGCTTTGTTCATAGTAATGCTTCCTAAGGCCCACTTGACTTCACACTCCAGGATGTCTGGCTCTAGGTGAGGGACCACACCATCATGGTTATCTGTGTCATTAAGACCTTTCTTGTATAGTTCTTCTGTGTATTCTTGCCACCTCTTCTTAATCTCTTCGGCTTCTGTTTCTTACTATCTCTCTCCTTTATCGTACCCATTCTTGCATGAAATGTTCTCTTGATCTCCAATTTTCTTGAAGGGATCTCTAGTCTTTCCCATTCTATTGTCTTCCTCTCTTACTTTGCATTGTTCACTTACAAAGGCCTTATCTCTCCTTGCTATTCTCTAGAACTCTGTATTCAATTGGGTGTATCTTTCCCTTTCTCCCTTGCCTTTCAGTTCTCTTCTTTACTCAGCTTTTTGTAAAACAACCGTGTTGCCTTGTTGCATTTCTTTTTCTTGGGGATAGTTTTGGTCATCGCTTCCTGTACAATGTTACAAACCTCTGTGCATAGTTCTTTAGGCACTCTGTCTACCAGATCTAATCCCTTGAATCTATTTGTTACCTCCACTGTACTATCATAAGGGATTTGATTTAGGTCATACCTTAATGGCCTAGTGGTTTTCCCTACTTTCTTCAATTTAAACCTCAATTTTGCCATAAGGAGCTCCTGATCTGAGCCACAGTCAGCTCCAGGTCTTGGTTTTGCTGACTGTATAGAGCTTCTCCATCTTCAGCTGCAAAGAATATAATCAATCTGATTTTGGTATTGACTATCTGGTAATATCCATGTATACAGTCATCTCTTGTGTTGTTGGATAAGGGTGTTTGCTATGACTAACATGTTCTCTTGACAAAACTGTTAGTCTTTGCCCTGCTTCATTTTGTACTCCAAGGCCAAAATTTCCTGTTATTCCAGGTATCTCTTGACTTTGTAATTTTGCATTCCAATCTCCTATGATGAGAAGGACATCTGTTTTGGGGGTGGAGAAGGGTCTTGTAGGTCTTCATAGAGCCTGTCAACTTCAACTTCTTGAGGTTTAGTGGTTGGGGCATAGACTTGGATTACTGTGATTTTGAATGGTTTGCCTTGGAAATGAACCAAAATCATTCTATTGTTTTGAGATTGCAGCCAAGTACTGCATTTTGGATAGTTTTTTTGATTATGAGGGCAACTCCATTTCTTCTGATTCTCTGCCCATAGTAGTAGATATTATGGTCATCTGAATTAAATCACCCATTCCTGTACATTTTAGTTCACTGATACTTAAGATGCTGATATTCATTCTTGCCATCTCCTGCTTAATCATGTTCAATTTACCTTGATTCATGGACCTGACAGTCCAAGTTCCTATGCAATATTGTTCTTTACATCATTGAACTTTACTTTCACCACCAGACACACCCACAACTGAGCATCATTTCTGCTTTGACCCATTTGCTTCACTCTTTCTGGAGCTATTGCCCTCTGTTCTTCCCCAGCAGCATACTGCTCACCTTCTGATCTGGGGAGCTCATCTTCCAGTGTCATATCTTTTTGCCTTTTCGTACTGTTCATGGGGTTCTCGCATCAAGAATACCGTGTGGGTTGTCGTTCCTTCCTCCAGTGGATCATTTTTTTTGTCAGAACTCTTTACTATGACCTGTCCATCTTGGGTGGTCCTGTATGGCATAGCTCATAGCTTCACTGAGTTACACAAGCCCCTTTGCCACAAGAAGGCTGTGATCCATGAAGGGGATGAAGGGGGATAGCACGGTGGTTAGAGCAAAGGCCTTAGAGTTTGCTTTAGTTTGTGCCCTGGACTCTGGCATTTACTATGTGGCCTTAAGCAAGTTCCTTAACTTCTCTGTGCCTCCATTTTCTCAAATGTAAAATGGGAATGATGATTGATTTTACCTCATAGAGTAGTTGTAAAAATGAAGTAGTTGTGAAGCTTTATATATAAAGCTCTTATAACAGTATGTTTCATTAAGTATTAATTTAACAAGCATATATGGAGCAATATACACTGCTGTGTGCCAGGTGCAGGAGAATAGTGACAAAGACCTGGTTCTGGCTCCCAGTAAAATTGCTATTTCAGTATGTGTTGGGTGGTAGGGAGAATAATGACCCCTGCCCCCAAGATGTCTGTGTTTGAATCCCCAGAACTGGTGAATATATTAGGTTATATGGGCAAAAGGGAATTAAGACTACAGATGGAATTGAGCTTGCTAATAAACTGGCTTTAAAATAGAAGATTACTTTAGATTATCTATATGGGCCCAATGTAATAACGAAGATGGAAAGAGGCAGAGAGTATCAGAATGATGCCATGTGAGCAGGACTTGACCTGCTGTTGCTGACTTAGAAGATGGAAGGAGGACAAATGCCAGGGAATGCAGATGGACATTGTGAGATGACAAAGACAAGGAAATGAATTCTTCAAAAGGAACACAGCCCTGCTGATATCTTGATTTTAGCCCAATGAGGCCCATTTCAGACATTCAACCTCCTGAACTCTAAGATAATAAGTTTGCATTGTTCAAGCCACCAAGTTTGTGGTAATTTGTTACAACAGCAATAGGAAACGAATAGTAATGCAGACAAAAATAAATCAGCGAGTGAATATATATGTAATTTCAGGTAATGATAAGTACTAGGAAGAAAATGAAGCAGATTGTGATTTGGGAGAATGGCATTGAAACATGCATAATATCATATATGAAACGAGTCGCCAGTCCAGGTTCGATGCACAATACTGGATGCTTGGGGCTGGTGCACTGGGATGACCCAGAGGGATGGTACGGGGAGGGAGGAGGGAGGAGGGTTCAGGATGGGAAACACGTGTATACCTGTGGCGGATTCATGTTGATATATGGCAAAACCAATACAATATTGTAAAGTTAAAAAAAAAAAAGAAAATGAAGCAGATTAAAGGGATAGAAGATGATGGGGGTGGGAGCTCTTTTAGATGGTCAGGGAAGGCATCTTTGGGGAGATGACATTTGAGAAGAGGCTTGAATGAAATGAGAAGACAAGCCATGAGTCTATACTCTAGGCAAAAGAAATGGGCCTATAAAGGCATCAAGGAGGGAAGGACCTTGAATCACTGAAGAAGAGTCAATGTGGCTAAGGTATAAGCGGCAAGTGGGAAAGCAGTAGGAGATGAGATCAGATGAGGCAGAAGTCAGATCTTACAAGCCCCCAGAGTTTTGATTTTATGGTAAGAAATTCAGATTTTATTCCCAGTGCAATAGGAAACCATCAGAGAGGAAACATTGGAAGGGTGATATGAAACGATTTAAATTTTACAAAGCTCATGCAGGCTGCTGTGCAGGAAATAAACTGAAAAGAGTTAAAAGAGTGGAAGTAACAGGCTAAATCAGGAGGATGCCATGAAAAACAATGGACTAGTCTCAGCTGGTGTGAGAAGGAGGTGGAATCTAGGCATATCTTGGTGATTAGAACTGGCTGTACTTTATGTTGGTTTGGATGTGGGGTTGGGGAAGGAAATAAATTAAGTACACTTAGCTCTGGGCTGGAGAAGCTGGATGAATAGACATGCCATTTATTCACATGAAGGAAACAGGAGAGAGGACAGGTTTGAAAGGTAAAAGTCCTGAATGTTCACCTGATAAATGCTTAAGGATTATTTTCAGTATCTGATGCTCCCGACTCACTGATCTCTTGTTATTTCTTATTTGTATCTATGCTCAGGCTTCCCTGGTGGCTCAATGGTAAAGAATCCACCTGCCAATGCAGGAGATACAGGATACACAGGTTCTATCCCTGGGTGGGGAGATCCCCCGGTGGAGGAAACGGCAACCCACTCCAATATTCTTGCCTGGAAAATCCCATGGACAGAGGAGCCTGGTGGGCTACATTCCATGGGATCACAAAAGAGTAGGACACGACTTAACAACTAAACAACAACGACAGCATCTATGCTTCTTATATTTCCTTCATCTGGAGCTTCCTCCTTCCACTCTGTTGTCTCAATTCATTCCCATCCTTCAAGGCCCATGTCCAGTGTCATCTATTGCCTACTTCTGCTATACAGGAGACCACTCTTGACTTCACAGAGGCTAGTGTTTGGGTCTCTTATCAGTTTGCTTTTGGACCTTCTCTGTAATGCCTTATCTTCCTTGCTGGGTAGTAATCTCCTTGAAAGCAGGGATGTGCATTTCTCTTCTTGGATTCTCTGCTGCTTAATGACTAGCACATAGGAGGGGCCCAGTAAATTATTGCTGAATGGAATTGGATGTTATGGAGAAGGCTGTGTTGTGTAAGGGAGTTGAACTAGGTGTTCTCTAAGGCTAGTTTCTGCTGTAAGAGTTCATGATTCATTTGAAACCATGGTTCAGAGGTTTCCAAGTTGCCTAGTTTTGCACTTGATTAAGGATTGTATGGAGAATGAAATCTTCCTTCAATGCCAGTCCAAGGAACACTTTCATTAAGGAAATTTGGGGTTTGTATTAATAGATACATTCAATGATGGTTTTCTGAGAGCAAATACAAATGGTTTCAGATTGTGTACAGTTTTATGCTATACAATATCCACACTTTCTTTCTGTTCCTTCCCCTCTCCAATTAATGGGGACAATCTTATAAAAGGTCAAAATTAGGAAATAAAAGTAGGATTCCAGTACTGCCTTCAGTTATTCCATTTCCACAACTGTGCAAGAGTCTCACACGTACATGTATTTAATGATTTAATTTTGGCAGCACACGTATGTATCCATTTCTAATGCCAAGATTGCTTAATGCAAGTATATATTCAAAGATTGCTTAATGAAATGTGGTTAAGGGAAGTTATTCTTAGCAACAATTTATACGGGAAGTTGTTCTTAGCAACAGGTTACATTTATGCATGTATCAGTTAGTTTTTGCTAGATGACAAATAATCCCAAAACATCATAGCTTAAAATAATAGTCACTAATTTAATTCTTAATTCTGTAGTGTGCAGTTTGGCCTGGGATAGCCAAAAGTCTGGTCTGGGTTGGCTTGGCCAAGTCCACTGTGTATCTGTGATCAACTCATGGGTTGGTCGGGCCTGGATGATTTGATGGCTCAGTAGAGGTGGTTGGGAAAACTGAGTTACTCTCCAGTTTTTCTCCTCCTGCATAGGCTAGCCTGGGCTTCTTTATATGGTGGCAGCAGGATTCCATAAGTGAGAAACCAACTGGGTAAAGCGTCTTCAGGATCAGGCTCTGAACTTTTCAACATTGTCCAAAGCAATCACAAGCCCATGTTCAAGGGGTAGAGAAATTATCTCCTGCTAGAAGGAGAAGCAAAGTTGTATTTTGCACAGGCCATAGATACAGTGAGTGGTGAAGAACTATGGCCATTTTTACAGTCTGTCACCATCAGTTAGGGGGCTTCTGGCCTAAGTAACAGAAAATTCAGTTCCAGTTGCATAAACAATAAGGATACATTATCTCACAAAATAAGAAGTTTGGAGGAAAAGTGATTACAGGCTTATTTCAGCTCCTTAGCAATGCTATCATGGATCCAGGCTTTTCTTTCAATCAACTTTCAACTCTGTTGTTCCCAACATGTTCATTTTTGTCCACATTTTAACAGTATGTCCATAACAGTTTCAGGCTTTATTTATAGATGACAAAATCCAGAGAAGAATGGAATGTGTCTCCTTATAGAAATGAGAAAATCTACCCAGAAAAGGAATCTTGCATCTCCTTTTAGAAATGAGAATCTACCCAGAAGCCCTTGTGGTCTTCCTGTTGGATCCCATCACATCATATCCCTGTGCCTGAGGATTGAATAGCCCTGCTTATCAATCTTATACTAGGAGCTTTTGGGCAGGAAAGATGGGGATTAGAGGTGGTGAGCTGGGGATACATTTCCCTCAATAATTACAGAAACTTAGGAATGTTGAATGGAGGACAAGTAGTTCTACCCAGAAAGTGGTTTTGGATTTATCATTCTGCTATTCTTACCATTTTCAGTGATTCCTTTCATAATAATAATGACAACAATGACAACAGCAAAAATAGATGGTAAACATATGTGCAAGCATAAAACTAATTCAATTGGTAGGACGTCTTTGACTCAAGGCAATTTCAAGTAAATTAAAACAAACAAAAAAATACTCTTGTTAAGTGAGCCTTATTTGGACTACTTGTGTGTGCTTCTTGAGCCATGTAACACAAAGTATAATTCTTTAAATCTTAGAGGTCAGTGATAAAATCTGATTTTCACAGTCTTAAACAGTCAGAGTAAAGGGATGAAAAAAAACAGCCACCATCTAGGAAACTTTAAAGCTTTTGTTTACAAAGTACATTTGTCCTTAATTTAATTAAGTCAAAGAACATCCATTAGTTCTCCTGTCTTTAAAATTTGACCTGGAGTGACATAAATGGCAAATGCAAGTATCGTTTTTCTAGAAAGTCGTGAGTAAAATATGCCTCTCCTTTAACTATGCTCCATAAATAAAATGTCTTGTAAAAAGGCTATCACCTTAGCAACTGTCAACTGAATCAGCTTTATGAAGACAAAGTAAAACTACAAGTAAACCTGCAGATAAGGCCTGAATAATTTTTTTTTACCATTAAAGAAAGTGAATTTTTTTAAAAAAGTGATGTTTGACCATGCTTTGAGAAAGATTAAACTAAGTAATTTTAAAGTAAACACAGTTTTCAAAAAGAAGAAGTTACCCTGAAAGGCAAGCTTGAAAATCGCTTTGTTCTACAGTTTCCTCCCATTTATGATTTGTTTGACTATCTATTTTCTCTCCATGTTAAACTGCTTACACTTCAAAAGCTTTTCCTCTTTCTATAAGTATTACCGTTAAAGTGAAATCAGCCAGAGGATTTAGTGAATCCCACACTTTGGATTTCTTTTATAGTGTTGTGATCCTTTGGTAGGATTTTGTCATGAGCATGCTTGTGCATATGGGGAATTGGGTTGTCAACCCTCCTGCCCAAACAACTTAAATATCTATGACAGGACTTTCAAAGGTAAACCACAATGATTTTAGAAAAGTATGAGCAACTTGGGTAATTGGTAATTGGTCAATGATCTAATGTATGATCGACTTTTTTTTTCCGCAATCACATATTGCAGGGGTGATGTACTTCAGACACCAGGGTGTGATGCTGGTTAGGAGAAAATTTTGGGTAAATTTCACCTTAGAATATTCTTTCCTAAGAACAAAAAACTGCACTGAGAAATATAAAATCATCTTTTGCACTCTCACCCCCAGTGTATAAGCGCGGAAGAAAGCCCGAAAGCACTCCTCCAAACTGTGTTAACTGTGACTGATCTCTGAGGTGATTCCTCTTTGGGAATCCCCACTGTGTTGAGTTTTGGTAGAGTACCATGCCCTAGTTGTCTGTGGAAGTGAAAAGTGGAACCTCTTCCACGCTCACAGCCTAGCAACTAGAATGTGGTTGTATGAATTGGGCTTGTACCCTGGAGCTTCCATCTGGAACTTCAAAACTTGAGTGTGTGTCACAGGACCTGGGGTAAGATGAGGCAAATGAGGCATCGAGGGTGTTAGAGTGTAAAATTTAAGGAAGCACACATTTTCAAAATCTTTGAAGTGCTGATATGCATTTGTATGACCCTTAGGGTATGTGCCTCCTTAAATGTGGTTTCCTAGGCACTTGACTTGCATCCTCAAGTCCCAGGCATGGTTTGACATCTGGACAGTCAGAAAGCAGGTCATCACAGTAGGGGTGGAGGTGATGGTAGTGAAACAATGATGGGGTTGTGCTTGTGACAGAAGAAATGATGATGGTGGCAGTGGCTGTGGTACTGCTGACTCCATTGGTGGCATCTTGTACCTTGGGATGAGCTTGGCACTGGATCCCATGGGAAGGACTGCTGGTTCTCCTGCCTTTGGATTTGTCATTTCCTTAATAATCCTTCCAATACATTACGTGCATGCTAAGTCACTTCAGTTGTGTCCGATTCTGTTCAATCCCATGGATTATAGCCTGCTAGGCTCTTCTCTCTATGGGATTTTCCAGGCAAGCATACTGGAGCGGGTTGCCATTTCCTCCTTCAGGGGATCTTCCTGACCCAGGGATCCAACCAGCAGCTCTTACATCTCCTGCATTGGCAAGCAGGTTCTTTACCACTAGTGCCACCTGAATGGAGTGTTAGTCACTCAGTCATGTCTGACTCTTTGCAAACCCACGGACTGTAGTCTGCCAGGCTCCTCTGTCCATGGGGTTCCCCAGGCAAGAATACTGGAGTCGGTTGCCATTCCCTTCTCCAGAGGATCTTCCTGACCTAAGGATAGAACCCAGGTCTCCTGTGTTGCAGCCAGATTCTTTACCATCTGAGCTACAGGGAGATCCCTGGGCTATAGGGAAGCACCACTTGGAAGGCCCTCAATAGATTACATTTCTACTTAAATGAACCCGTGTTGGTTTCTATTGCTAGCAACCAAGAACTCTAATACAGTGAGATAGCGAGCAATTTATATTTTGTTCTCCTTTATCCTTTTCTGTGTTTTCATGTTTCACATACTTATAACCAGATTACTCTTTCATGGAAGGCCAGATATTTTTATCAACTTGTTCTGTCATCAAGTTGACCAAAGTGTGTAGGATGGGCTCCAGAGTGAGTTAATCCAGCATTTCAATGATGTTAACATGAAGAACCTACATTCTTTTCATCTCTCCACTGTTCCATAGTTGATGTTGGCTTTATCTTCAGGTTAGTGGCAGCCTGACAGTAGCAATTCCAAGAATTCCATGCAGAAATGACAATGTCTAGAGGAAGAAGACAAAGGATCTCTTTTTATGGTTCTCCCCCAGGAATGAGGCATGGTCTTCCAGAAGCCCTACCAATTTCACCCTCATTTTTTTGGTTCAAACTGAGTCACATGCCTAAGGATGGCCTAACTCCTGACAAGGGCAATGTTCTCCTGAGACCAATCAGACCCATTCCTGGAGCTGAGGTTAGTTTCCCCTGAGGCATGTGACACTGTAGAGGAGAGAAGAGTAACTGAATAAAATGAAAATTCTCTTAGGGAAGAAGAAAGATTGAATGAAGGTTGGATAGTCGACCTGCAGTATCCATAATTTATTTTGATTGCTTGTTGAATACTTTTGCTCACTTTAGGGTGTGTGGCTACAGTCTGAGCATTACTGTATATGTGTTCTTTTAAGCAAGAGTTAATCACATTTTCTGAAACCAGCTTGAAAATGCTGACCAAATCATAGTAAAATAGTGCAGTCACTGTGGAAAACAGTATGGCAGTTCCTCAAAAAATGAAACACAATTATCATATGATCAAGTAACTCTACTTCTAGGTATTCAAAAGAATTGAATACAGGGTCTCAAACAGAAATTTGCATACTCATATTCATAGCAGCATTATTCACAATAACTAAGATAAGAGCAACCCACCTGCTCATGAATGGAGAAACAAAGTGGAGTATATGCATGTAGTGGGATATTGTTGTTGTTCAGTCACTCATTTGTGTGTGACTCTTTGCGAGCCCATGGACTGCAGTACACCAGGTTTCCCTGTCTTTCACCATCTCCCGGAGCTTGCTCAAACTCATGTCCATTGAATCAGTGATGCCATCCAACCATCTCATCCTCTGTTGCCCTCTTCTCCTCCTGCCCTCCATCTTACCCAGCATCAGGGTCTTTTCCAGTGAGTTGGCTTTTCATATCAGGTGGCCAAAGTATTAGAGCTTCAGTTTCAGCATCAATTTTTCCAGTAAATATTCAGGGTTGATTTCCTTTAGGATTGATTGGTTTGATCTCCTTGCAGTTCAAGGGACTCTCCAACACCACAGTTTGAAAGTATCAATTCTTTGGCATTCAGCCTTCTTTATCTCTCACATCCATACATGGCTACTGGAAAAAGCTGAGTGGGATATTACTCAGCTTTAAAAAGGAAGGGAATTTTGATACACACCAAAACATGGGTGAACCTTGAGGATACCTTGAAGTGAAATAAGCCAGTCACAAAAGGACAAAGCTTGTTTGAGGTACTTTTTTGTGTGTGTATGTGTGTGTGTTACTCTCTCAGTCATGTCCAACTCTTTGCAACCCCATAGACTGTATGTAGCCTGCCAGGCTCCTCTGTCCATGGGATTCTCCAGCCAAGAATCTGGAGTGAGTTGCCATTCCTTTCTCCAGGGGATCTTCCTGACCCAGGGATTGAACCCTGGTCTCCTACATTGCAGGCAGATTCTTTACCATCTGAGTCAGGAAAGCCTACATGTATGAGGTACTTAGATAGTCAAATTCAGAGACAGAATATGGAACAGCTTTTGCCAGGGGCTGGAGGAGGGGGAAATGGGGAGTCATTACTTAATAGACAGGGGGTTTCAGTTTGGCCAGATGAAAAAAATTCTGCACAACAGTGTGAATGTACTCAATGTCACTGAACTATACACTTAAAAATTATTAAAATGGTAAATTTTATGTTGTACGCATTTCACCAGAATTTTAAAAACCATAAATTAAAAAAAGAAAAAAAAGCCCTTTGTGAGGGTTAATTTTACTTGTCACCTGGCTAGGCTATTGCACACCAGTCGTTTGGTCAAATACCAGTCTAGATGTTGCGGTGAAGATGTTTTTTAGGTCAGATTAACATTTAAATTAGTTCCTTTGGTTCTGTTTCTCTGGAGACTAATACCTTAGGTTTTTCATACGCATTATATGGTATTTACAGAAATTTTATGATTAAACAAATGCCCTCCTATTTGTGACTCGAGGATGTGGGACCCATGATTGTGAATCCCAGCAGGGCTGGACCTAATGCCCATGGAACGGGTAGAAGTCACATAGGAACAGAGGAGGAAGTGTGTGTGTTGGGAAAACCCTGCAGAGCTTTACCCTTGGCCTGGAAGTCCCTTGCCTTACACAGTCCTCTACTCTGTTCTTTATGAAACTACTCAAAGCAATAGCTGGTATGACGAGCACTCAAACTATGTTCAGTTCGGTTCAGTTCAGTTCAGTCGCTCAGTCGTGTCCGACTCTTTGCGACCCCATGAACCGCAGCACGCCAGGCCTCCCTGTCCATCACCAACTCCCGGAGTTCACTCAGACTCATGTCCATCGAGTCAGTGATGCCATCCAGCCATCTCATCCTCTGTCGTCCCCTTCTCCTCCTGCGTCCAATCCCTCCCAGCATCAGAGTCTTTTCCAATGAGTCAGCTCTTTTCATCAGGTGGCCAAAATATTGGAGTTTCAGCTTCAACATCAGTCCATCAAATGAACACCCAGGACTGATCTCCTTTAGGAGGGACTGGTTGGATCTCCTTGCAGTCCAAGGGACTCTCAAGAGTCTTCTCCAACACCACAGTTCAAAAGTTCTTTGGCGCTCAGCTTTCTTCACAGTCCAACTCTCGCATCCATACATGACCACTGGAAAAACTGTTAGTAACTTTTATTATTATTTTAGGGGAAGATGTCTCTTCCCCATTCATAATATTTCCTTTTATGTGGAGAAAGCTCTACAAGGGAAATAATCTGGCCTCTCCTTCCTCTCTCTTCTCACAGATGGTTAATTTAGAAGAAGAAATGGAGTTATTAGTCTCTGAGAATTGTTGTAACAAATTAGCACGGGTTGAGTGGCTTAAAACAAGAGGAGCTTATTCTTTTGCGCTTCTGGAGGCCAGGGGTCTAAAGCAAAGTTGTGGACAGTGTTGGTTCCTTTCAGAGGCTCCAAGGAACAACTTGTCCAGGGCCCCTCTCCTCACTTCTGATGGTCATCCACAATCCTGGGCTTGTAGGTATATCACTTTATTCTCTGACCTTCTCCTCTCTATCTTCCGTCCTTTTCTCTTTTTTGGAAAAAATATTTATTTATTTACTTGTTTGGCTGTGCTGGGTCTTAGTTGTGGCACATGGGATCTTTAGTTGCAGCATGCAAAGTCTTAGTTACAGCATTGGGATGTAGTTCCCTGACCAGGGATTGAATCCAGGGCTCCTTCATTAGGAGCATGGAGTCTTAGCCACTGGATAACCAGTGAAGTCTCGGCCCTATTGTTTTAAGGATGCTTGCCATTTGATTTAGGGCCCACCCTACCACAGGACTGATCTCATTTCAAAATTCTTAATTACATCTGTGAAGAAGGTTTTTTCCAATAAGGTCACAGTCATAGATTCTGGGTGGACATATCTTTTGTGGGCCAGGGGCGGGAAGGTCACCATTCAACCTGCTACACTGAGCATGTATATTTCAGCCTCCTTCTCCCTGTTTTTTTTTTTTTGTTTCCTGAAGCGGGGTAGGGAATAAGCCTGCCTGCTGAGAATATGTGTTCTGCTCTGATTCTCCTATTGTAGGTTTTATCAGAGTTTTGCTGTCCCTCAGAAAGCCTGTGTGGCAATGCAGTCCTTGTGACTGTATGGATAAATCTAATTCAGGGTTTAGACTTGAAAACCCACTTACCCACAGTCATAAAGCCATATTCTTCAGCATCAACTTCATCAAGTAAAGGTGACAGTTTGGTCTCCCATCTACCCTATTCTTCTATTTCAACTAGTTTAGTATTTAGGAATAGAAGTAAGGTGCCCTTTATCCAGCTCCCTTGAAAAGTCAATGAATATTTCTTAAGGCTCCCATCAGATGTCCACAACTTTCTGAATCGTTCCCTTACTCTCACAGGCAGAATTAGTCATCTATTCTGGGCCTTCACCCTCCTTTGCATTATCTTTCATTAGTATTTTTTTCTTGGGATTACAGTTGTTCACAGACCAGCTATTCCCCATTTTGCATCCCCTGAAACCCAATTCCGTTGAGGTCTATGGATAAAGGATTGGGGCAAGCAGGGACTATATGTTGACAACCCAGACATCTTCTTAAGAATACTACAGCATCGCACACGTGGTTAGCCACCACCCCATTATTCTGTTATGCTTTTGATTTTATTGTCATCTTTGTTTTCTTAGCTGTTACAGGTCATGAATAAGAAAAGAAATCTCTATATTTTACTAAGAAGGATCCAAAGTATCATATATATATATATATATATATATATATATATATATAATTTAACTAAGTTATTTACTTTTGGCTGTGCTGGGTCTTCATTACTTTTGTGTGGGTTTTCTCTAGTTTCAGAGAGCAGGGTCTACTCTTCGATGCAGTGCACAGGCTTCTCATTGCAGTGCTTCTCTCACTGTGGAGCACAGGCTCTAGGGTGCACAGGCTTCAGTAGTTGCCGCACAAGGCTCAGTAGTTGTGGCTCGTGGGCTCTAGAACTCAGGTTCAGTGGTCGTGGCACACAGGCTTAGGTGCTCTGCAGCATGTGAAATCTTCCCAGACTAGGGATTGAACCCGTGTCCCCTGCATTGGCAGGCAGATACTTATCCACTGTGCCTCCAGGGAAATCCCTCCTGTATTTTTTGTCAAAACAATTTGTGGGTTTTACCTACTAAGAAAGGGTAGTCTTTTATGCTATTTTATATATCTTACAATTGAGGTGTGTTTTTTTTTTTTTTTTTTTTGCCTTTGAAACAATGAGAAGTAAAAAAGTGCATACGAAAGAACATAAAACTCACACATCACCCCATCATCCAGAATCCTTGTTAATTCATCTTTCTCAGTTCCAGAGGTGAATGTATAATTAATTCACTAATAATACTATATAAGTTATATGTACTGATTTTTATTTAACATTATATCAGTGAACATTTTTCTTTGTTATGATATATTCTCCAAATTATGATCCTTTGGAATACTGTATAGTATTTCTTATAAATACAATTTATTCAGCTATTTTCTTCTTGTAGAGGTATTCAAATTGCTTTTAATTTTTACGTATGTAAAGTAACTTTGAAAAGGTGCCAACAATTTAATAATTGTTATAACATTTTGTCTGACATTATTTGTAGCAAAGTTGAACAGCTGACATAGTCAAACTCAAGATGGCAAACAACACACTAGCACATTGTTCTGGAGAAGAGTCAGCTGTGATTGCCAGGCTGAGCCACACCCTCTTGCCATGCAAGCTGCTGCAGACAGTGCTCTATACGTGGGTTGACATGATGTAAGTCAGAGCCCTGCTTCCTTGGTTATAGCACATTGAACCGAGAAATGACCTTGACCCAGAGGCAGTGGTACTCGGGATGTCCAATAGCCAATGAGACTGGCTGATGCAAGAACTCCGCCCAGCGTGGTCACTGTATCCCGGATGATGACTGGCTAATCAAACAAAGCCTCTTTCACACAATTTGAATTTGAGGTCTATTGTACTCCTTAGTACTCCTTAGGGAGTACTAAGCCGAAAGGTTGGGCAGAAATGGGCTGATACCCAGAGAGGAGTCCGGAAGCCCTGACTGCAGGCAGTGGAAGCCGTGACACAGCAGGAGCAATGGAGTAGAGAAAGAACTACAGAGAGGCTGTGGCAGCATGAGCAGAGGAAGCAGAGGCAGAGTGTAGCTGAGTCACCATATTGGCAGAGCAATAGAGAGGGAGCAACAGATGCCCACTGCTGAAGCAATGTCAAGAAAAACAGGTGGCTGGAGATATACTATGTCCTGAGTGACATTCCCAGCTCCGCCAGGCAGCTGCTAAAACTGCTTCCTGCTCTTTCCCACTTCCTCGTGTATCCTTACAACACACCACGTTCACCCAAGTCACCAGAGCCCGTCTCTTCTCCTGGCAACCTGAAAGAGCCTCATCAACACCATGTAATATTCATATCTCTCTTATGGCACATATCAGGTGGCATTATGATGATTTGTTTTTATGATTTGTCCTGACTAAACTTCTAAGGTCAAGGACTATGTGTTCTATGCCTTTTTAAAACATCCTCTGCGACTAGGACATAGATTATCACATAGTAGGTGTATATCAGTTGTTTCATGAATGAATGACTGGTGAGGAGTATGAATGTGCAGGTGGGCAAAACAGCCTTCAAAGCACAGGGAACTCAATTAGAGAACATTTCTCTAAGGGAAGTACATTTCTGGTTTTTTATTTTGTCTGCTGTTAGTAGGGGTATCAAACATTTTAATCTCATAAATTTTATTTGAAACAATGGCTAGGCAACTATTATCCTTTAATTTTGGTGTAAATAAAAAACATGTTTAAAAAAATATGTTTATTCACTGAACATTTATTGAGTCTGCCTCATATCAGACATGGCCCTAAGCTCATAGTATACATTGTACTAAGCTCTGTGGGAAGAAAGTACGTAAGGCGAAGCACTGATGCTTTGAGGTTTTCAGTCTAGGAAAGGAAGAGTACATCCACACCAAGATAAATAAAACAATGTAGAATGCCTACAGTATTGCTGCAAAGTGCTGAGGAACTATATTCCTGAAATGTGATTCTAGGAAAGGCACTAGAAGTTTAGCTCTTAAGGTGATGGCATTTTTTAAAACAGTGGTTAATAGTGCTCTCTACATTGTCAGTTTAATAGGGCATGATCCTTAAATTTCAGATTTTTCAAAGCTATTTGGAATGTAATAGATTGTGAGCACCAGAATATTTTTCCTGTCTCAGGGAAACTTTGATCCACTGTCTAAGTGTGGCAAGGAGATGTTTTTCCTGTTTCAAATGAGATAAGAAATCACTAATTATTTTTTTCAAAAGGAAATTTGGCAATATAGTACTTTGATGCAACAGAGTCACATCAGCTTGCTGCTGTTTTTACATGAGCTGAATGAGTTCAGTTTGGCCATGTGGCATTGCAGTATCACCGTCACACTCACTGTTGTTGATAACCTGTCAGCAGTTAAGGTGAAACTTAAAATTGTGACTCAAATTGCAAAGCATTTATTTTGTTGTGTTCAGACTTTGAACCACAGTTACTGAGATATCTGAGTTTAAAAAATGATATTGAATGGCTATCATCTAAAAGAACACAAATGTTGGTGAGGATATGGAGAAAAGAGAACCCTTTGTACATTATTGATGGGAATGTAAATTGGTGAGCTACTATGGAAAACAGTATGGAGATTTCTCAAAAAACTAAAAATAGAACTATGTTGCTGCTGCTGTGTCGCTTTAGTCGTGTCTGACTCTGTGCGACCCCATAGACGGCAGCCCACCAGGCTTCCCTGTCCCTGGGATTCTCCAGGCAAGAACACTGGAGTGGGTTGCCATTTCCTTCTCCAATGCATGAAAGTGAAAAGTGAAAGTGAAAGTGAAGTCGTGTCCGACTCTAGCGACCCCATGGACTGCAGCCTACCAGGCTCCTCTGTCCATGGGATTTTCTAGGCAGAAGTTCTGGAGTGGGGTGCCATTGCCTTCTCCGAGAACTATCATATGACTTAGCAATTCCACTCCTTAGCATATATCTGAAAAAAATGAAAACACTGAGTTGAAAAGATACATACATCCCAATGTTCATAGCAGCATTATTTACAATTGCCAAGATATGGAAGCAATCTAAATGTCCATTAACAGATGAATGGATAAACAAGATGTGGCATATATATATATATATATATATATATGTATATATAAAATGGAATACTACCCAACCATAAAAAAGAACGTAATTTTGCCATTTGCAGAAACATGGATGGACTTGGAGGGCATATGTCAAGCCTATGCTCTTTCCAGTTGTCATGTACAATTGTGAGAGTTGGACCATAAAGAAGGCAGAGCAACAAAGAACTGATAGTTTTGAACTGTGGTACTGGAGAGGACTCTTGAGAGTCCCTTGGACAGCAAGGAGATCAAACCAGTCAATCTTAAAGGAAATCAACCTTGAATACTCATTGGAAAGACTGATACTGAAGCTGAAGCCTGGATACTTTGGCCACTTGATATGAAGAGTCGACTTATTGGAAAAGACCTTGATGCTGGAAATGATTGAAAGCAGAAGAAGAGGGTGACAGAGGATGAGATGGTTGGATGGCATCACTGATGCAATGGACATGATTTTGGGCAAACTCTGGGAGATGGTAGGGCACAAGGAGGCCTGGTGTGCTTCGCAACATGGGGTTACGAAGAGTCGGACACAACTGAGCAACTGAAAAACAGCAATGCTAAGTAAAATTAGTCAGACAGAGAAAGACAAATACTGTATGATGTCATTTATATGCAGAATCTAAAAAATACAACAAACTAGTGAATATAACAAAAAATAAGCAGACTCACAGAGAATAAGCTGGTGGTTACCTGGACTGGAGTGGGAGGGAAGGGGAAAGGGGCAATATAGGGGTAGAGAATAAGGTACAAACTATTGGGTATAAAATAAACTACAAGGATATGATGCATAATACAGGGAATATAGCCAATATTTTACAATAACTATAAATGGAATATAACCTTTAAAATTGTGAATCACTATGTTGTACACCTATAACATAAAATATTATATACATCCACTATACTTCAATAAAAATAAATGAATAAAATAAATGAAAATATTGTTGAATTTCTCATCATATTTGAAAAACCTCTTCCCAGTGAACACTTAAATTAGCAGAGGAGACTCTTCACAGTAGAGGGTTATCAAACTTTGAATTGCCTATTACTCAAACTTTTGGCCTGCTTTCAAAATCTGCACAAATTTATTAAATAATTTAAAAGTATCCTAAATGTTCCAGTATGCTGTTTGAAAAACTTACTATTTGTAACTACTCACCTATGTGAATCAAGATTTTCTCAATACCGTGCAAATAAATGCAGAAGCAAACTACAAGTTAAGGCTGATACAAGCCTGCAGTTGTCATTCCTTAACCCAAATTTAGAACATTTGCATATTATTTGCAAATTAGAGTAGACTGTTTTCATTTTAACCTGTCCAACATCTTTCCTTCTTCTCCTGGCAATAGCACCTTGGTTTTCCTCTGAGACGCCATCTGTCCCCACTCTCAGTTCGTGGAGACTCTGGGAGGATGAAGGACCCACCATGACCATTCAGTGTGTATCATGGTCCAGAGCACAGTTAACAGGTCTGGGGATGGGTGTGTGAGTCAATCAGGCCACGGAGACTTAGTTCTGAGATTGTGCTGGGTTCTCTTAAGAAGGAGATTGCAACTCGTAAAGATCGTTATAAGCCTAGATCTGCTGGGGACTGCCACAGGGAGGACACCCATCTTGAGAATGGAGCCGCCAACATGGAGGGACACGGAGCTGAGAAATGGACAGAAAGCTTTGATGATATTCTTTCAGCCCCTCCATCAACTGCTTGCAGAATCCCAGAACCACTTCTAGATTTACATGAGTCTATATATCTTTCTCCTCCCTCACTTTTTTTCTTCCCTGAGTTAGTTCGGCTGGGGCTTTCTGTCATTTGTACTTGATTGATGTGCAAACGATTACACTTTTTTCTCATTAGTTAATTTAAGAATAAGCAAACGCAGTAAAGTTGAGATTATGAAAGTAAGTTTGTATTCATAAAACATCACTTCTATTTGTTCTATGGATTCAAGTTCCTCATAATAATTGCTTGACAATGTAAATATTTGAAGTATAAAAATTTAAAAATAAATATGGAACAAATATATGGAATGTTTACAATTTGCAGACTACAAAATAAGTTCAAATACATGTGTTGTGAGTCATCATAGGCCATTTGCAGTCTCTCCTGACTTTTCCAGTCTCAGGCCTTGAATTCCCTTCATGTCAGAATTCTAACATTCTCTCTCTAGCCGCCTCTGCCTCTCAATCTTCTGAGTCTTGCTTGGCTCTTATCCTCTGCTCAGAATACCACCCTTTTCTAGATCTTGAATTTTTTTTACTCATTCTTTATGGATCAGCTAAATAGTACTTCTTCTGTAAAGCCTTCTAGAATATTTCCATGTGAACTTAGTTACTCTTTCTTCTGTTTAGTTCTCATCCCAGTTGGACCTGTACTGTGACTGGAAACGCATAACTGACTTCCTTCTAGTCTGGAGTTTCATGGGCTGGGCCTGCTTCTTACTCATCTGTGGATACTTCCTGCTTAAGCTCTGTCTGGCACCTGGTAGATGCTTGATGCATATTGTCAAATAAAATTTCAGTGCCAGGGCTGGGGGTAGGTATTGCTTTTATTTTCTCTCTGAGGGGGGCTTCCCAGGTGGCACAGTGGTAAAGAATCCATCTGACAAGTTAGGAGGTGCCAGAAATGCAGGTTCGATCCCTGGGTGGGGAAGCTTCCCTGGAGGAGGAAATGGCAACCCACTCCAGTATTCTTGCCTGGAAAATTCCGTGTACAGAGGAGCCTGGCGGGCTATAGTTTATGGGGTCGCAGACATGACTGAGCATGCACAACCTCAACCTCTCTCTGAGGTACTACAGGCCCTTCTCCTTTAGGGTGTAGAGGGAGGTGTGTATATTGTACTTAGTAGTACTACTGTCAGCACTCACAGTCACCAAACACCATAAATGACCCGTGTTCCATTCATGCAGAGTCCTGGTCCAAGGGTGAGTCTTATTGGCTCTATTTATTGGCTCCTTGATTTTAATGGGGCCTTGAGCCAAACTTAGAAATGCACAAATCAAAAAGCTCCAAGGCCATTCAGTATTGTGGATGGTACCATTCTTCATCAGTTTTTATTTTGGCTTAGTAGTTTAGTATATTTTTCCCTTGGAAATTTCCATATTTCACAAAAAAGGAAGATGCTTACCCAAGTAGTTTGCAAGTATTTCAAAACACATTTAGCTATCAGGAGGCTTGCTTTATACCCAGCCACACTGGGCGCGTCAACTTCTTTGGGCATCATTCATGACTCCTGTCACCTTCTTGGGCTGTTTAATTGACCTGCATGCTTTGGGCCATCTGACCTGGTAGCGACTTCCCATGTTGCTTTCCTGAGTAACTAATGATAGATACTATACCTACAAGTAGTAACCACTCCCAATTTCAGTTGGACTTGTTGAACAACATTAAATGCTCTTAAACTGGCCTTCCTTTGCTGATGGACTTTCTTGGGGATTGAGCACCTCACCCACTACCTCCCTGTTGAGGAAGAATATTGCTATGGACCCTTTACCTTGTATCACAGGATGCCTTCTATCTTCCCATCTGGAAGAGAATGCAGAGCCCATTCTATTGACCAGTGGGTAGTTAACTGTGATGACCTAGTTCCTACTGAGTGATAAGGAACATTTTCTTTGTGGAAACAGCCATGCAGAGGGGAGTGACAATCCAGATGCTAGGGTTGTTGGGCTGGCCCTGGGCCAGTCCACAGATATCAAGACTAAGTTCGTCTCTTTGGGATTGAATTCTGCTGGATTTTCATGGGGAATAAGGAGGAAGATGGACAACAGAGGTGAAAGGTTCTGTTCCCTTGGGCCTTCCTACTTTGTTGGACAATGAAGGCAAATTATAGACTGGAGAACACTGTTTGGGACGCATGATGACTTGTTAAAAAGAGTCAGCTACTCTGATAATCCTGAGTAGGAAATGACAACCCACTCCAGTATTCATGCCTGGAAGATTCCATGGACAGAGGAGCTTGGAGGGCTATAGTTCATAGAGTCACAAAGAGTTGGACATGACTGAGTGACTGAACATGCATGCACCCTGCTTTTCCAGTAGTCAATCCCATCATAAACCATTTTATTTTCAAAATGACCTTTTCTGTTGATTTGGTTGCCCATTGATTGAGTTTACCCAATTCCCCTTCCTAGCATTTGGGGCTAGGTGAGCTTTACAGGAATCATAAAATCAAAGAGAGAGAGTGTGTTTGGAGTAGATATGTTGCTTTTCATGATTAAAGTCTGAAAAATAAAGAAAAAAGACTTTGCTCCCATTCTCTAGAACATTTTTGTGTTGTTTTCCTGAAAATGTAGAATTACACATATTTTAGAAGGTAGGATAAACTGATTAAGAAAATATGATCATAAATGTCTACTCTGGATCTCTGGAATCCAGTAAGGGACAATCTGCTTTTAAGGAAAGTGTAGGAGCCTTGGGGTCTGCTGGGCATGAGTTCGAATCCTATCCAAAACATTGGCTCCTATTGCTGTGAATAGAAGGATTACTATCAGGTTCAGAGAGAGAATATGTAGCAAAGAATAAGATTTCTAATAGTGTAGTTTATTGTATAATAAGAACATTTTAAAAAGTAAAATTAAGTATTCTTGAACCTTTTGTCAGTATATATACCATGCAAAAGTAAGCTGCTTCCTATTCCCAGGGATTCGGTTAGTTTTGTAAGAAAAAGTGGTGGGCAGCCTTTTCTTTGTTTGCAGGCTTTCTCTGGTGCATTTTGATCTTGAGATTGGTGGATGTCTTCCTGTATCCTCCAAGGACTTACGGTTTGGTGGACATTGAGAGCAGTACCCACTTGTTCCTGCAGAGATGGAAACAAGGGGCTTATTGGCCATCTCGCTCAAAAGGCTCTAGACAGAGAAGGAGAAAGAGGAAGTGAAGAGGTTTAGGATTTGGAAGGAGATGAGTGCTCTCTGTATCTGCCTGGCAGAGTGAAAACTCCTAAGTGCAGAAAACATAATGACTGCCTTTGTTGGCTGGAAGGTTGCTGGTGCCTTTGGTTGTCAAGTTTTTGCCTGCTTCATAGAGGCAGGCAGAAAGCAAGAGATGCTAGATTCCCTTGAGTTAAGCACTTTGTAGTGCCAGGATATTAAAAAATTTTTTTAATTTTTTGGAATGCAAATTCAAGAGAAAAATGTGAAATTGTTGCATAAATGCATGCCATTTCTAAGTCTAATAAGTCCAAAGCATTATAACTTTGTGAGAAAACCATAAAACATAAATGCTATTAACCTAGCAAAGTCATCTTAATTATGTGCACTAATAATATTGCAAATATTTGTCTTCCCCCCAACTACATTTCTCTTAAAAGTGGGAGAAGGTACAGAAATGTTTTTTCCCCCACCTTTATTCATTAAAACATTTTAGTAGCTCCCTTTGTATAATTGATTATTGTATGAAGGTAAATGCATGGATGTTGCCTCAGTTTGAGTGCCAGCTCCACCTTTTATAAGGAAATCCTTTAACCTCTCAGTGATGTGATTTCTTTTAAAATGGGATTATTGTAAGTATTAAATGAGTGAATACGTGAAGTGTTTGGCAAGTAAGTATTACGTAAGTGTAATACTTTCTTTCTCTTCTTATAGGCCAGTTTATTTGTGAGGAAGACAAAGTAGGAGTTACTAATGTCCTGTGTGGAATATAAAGCTCAGAATGACAGAGTACCTTCTGTGGGATCAAATATTTAGTAAGCTAGAAAAGTGGGATTCAAATTTAAGCATTCTAGCTTTCTACTCTATCTTCCTTAACTTCTAGAAATTTTACACTCTTGGTCTTCTCCTTAATGCTCTGGGAGTGAATTGAGCACAACTATTGATTGAATATGTCTTCTTCAAATATATATTTATTAATTGAATAGAATGACTAAGAAGGAGATATTGCCTAAAGGAATACTAGTAAACTTTCTCTGATATAATAACACAAACATTCAAGCATCTTATAGACTTTTTCCCCCTTAGAGTAACAAAGTGTTTGTTATTATTATTATTTTCAGATAAGGTTGAATAAAGACAACTGATGCTCCAGTTATCACTATGCCAAGTTCAACAACCAAGAGTGAACAAGTCCTCAGTTTGTGTCATTTCATCAGCATGAATGCATCACGCTGATGAAATGACACAAAAGCCATGTTACAAATGATGCAGTCATTGAAAATGAAGCATTTGCACAATTCGAAAGTGCGGTTAATCTTACAGGAAATCTATTTCCGTATCTTTTGTCCACATGTGACTATCATTGCTTTTAATCAAAACACTGAAGCATGAATCACCCTGAACAACAGCATATAAGACTGAGAACAAGATTTCAGAAGAAATCCCTTCATTTTATCAATGTGTCTACTTGGAAGCTGTAGGAGTTGGAGAGGAGGAGTTGACGGCTATAGTGTTTTGTACATTGTTATGCTGAACACTTATAGAGGGGGCAGGGAGAGGAGATTGATGATAACCTGGAAGAGCAAAGATGAAGGAAAAGAGCTGCTTAGGGCATAGTGCTTGTTCAGTTCAGTTCAGTTGCTCAGTCCTGTCCAACTCTGCAACCCCATGGACTGCAGCACGCCAGGCCTCCCTGTCCATCACCAACTCCCAGAGTTTATTCAAACTCATGTTCATTGAGTCGGTGATGCCATCCAACCATCTCATCCTCTATCGTCCCCTTCTCCTCCCACCCCCAATCTTTCCCAGCATCAGGGTCTTTTCAAATGAGTCAGTTCTTCACATCAGGTGGGCAAAGTATTGGAGTTTCAGCTTCAACATCAGTCCTTCCAATGAATATTCATGACTGATTTCCTTTAGGATTGACTGGTTTGATCTTGCAGTCCAAGGGACTCTCAAGAGTCTTCTCCAGCACCACAGTTCAAAAGCATCAATTCTTTGGTGCTCAGCTTTCTTTATAGTCCAACTCTCACATCCATACATGATTACTGGAAAAACCATAGCCTTGACTAGACGGACCTTTGCTGGCAAAGTAATGTCTCTGCTTTTTAATATGCTGTCTAAGTAGATCATAATTTTTCTTCCAAGGAGTAAGCGTCTTTTAATTTCATGACTGCAGTCACCATCTGCAGTGATTTTGGAGCCTCCCAAAATAAAGTCTGCCTCTGTTTCCACTGTTTCTCCATGTATTTGCCATAAAGTGATGGGACCAGATGCCATGATCTTAGTTTTCTGAATGTTGAGTTTTTAGCCAACTTTTTCACTCTCCTCTTTAGTTCTTCACTTTCTGCCATAAGGGTGGTGTCATCTGTATATCTGAGCTTATTGATATTTCTCCCAGCAATCTTGATTCCAGCTTATGCTTCATCCAGCCCAGTGTTTCTCATGATGTACTCTGCATATAAATTAAATAAGCTGGGTGACAATATACAGCCTTGACATACTCCTTTTCCTATTTGGAACCAGTCTGTTGTTCCATGTCCAGTTCTAACTGTTGCTTCCTGACCTGCATTCAGATTTCTCAAGAGGCAGGTCAGGTGGTGTGGTATTTCCATCTCTTACAGAATTTTCCACAGTTTGTGGTAATCCACACAGTCAAAGGCTTTGGCATAGTCAATAAAGCAGAAATAGATGTTTTTCTGGAACTCTCTTGCTTTTTCAATGATCCAATGGATGTTGGCAATTTGATCTCTGGTTCCTCTGCCTTTTCTAAAACCAGCTTGAACATCTGGAAGTTCACGGTTCATGTATTGCTGAAGCCTGGCTTGGAGAATTTTGAGCATTACTTTACTGGAGAAGGAAATGGCACTCCACTCCAGTACTCTTGCCTGGAAAATCCCATGGGCGCAAGAGCATGGTAGGCTACAGTCCATGGGGTCCCAAAGAGTCAGACACGACAGAGTGACTTCATTTTCACCTTTTCACTTTCACTTACTAGTGTGTGAGATGAATACAATTGTGTGGTAGTTTGAGCATTCTTTGGCATTACCTTTCTTTGGGATTGGAATGAAAACTGACCCTTTCTAGTCCTGTGGCCAGTGCTGAGTTTTCCAAATTTGCTGACATATTGAGTGCAGCACTTTCACAGCATCATCTTTTAAGATTTGAAATAGCTCAACTGGAATTCTATCACCTCCACTAGCTTTGTTCATAGTGATGCTTTCTAAGGTCCACTTGACTTCACATTCCAGGACGTCTGGCTCTAAGTGAGTGATCACACCGTTGTGATTATCTGGGTTTTGAAGATCTTTTTTGTATAGTTCTTCTGTGTATTCTTGCCACCTCTTCTTAATATCTTCTGCTTCTGTTAGGTCCATACCATTTCTGTTCTTCATCGAGCCCATCTTTGCATGCAATGTTCCCTTGGTATCTCTAATTTTCTTGAAGAGATCTCAAGTCTTTCCCATTCTATTGTTTTCCTCAATTTTTTTGCACTGATCACTGAGGAAGGCTTTCTTATCTCTCCTTGCTCTTCTTTGGAACTCTGCATTCAAATCTTTCCTTTTCTCCTTTGCTTTTCCCTTTTCCAGTGCTTGTTAGGAGTAGATAAAGTTGCCATAAGGAAGTTTGTTTTAGTTCTTTTAAGGTTTTAGAAAAGATTTTTAAGTTAATTTCATAGAATTTTATTAAAGAATTCTAGAACTTATTTGCCAGAACCTTTTCACTTTTTTTGGTCAGGTAGACAATTGAGCTGTCTCTCTCTCTCTCACTGATGCAATGGGCATGAATTTGAGCAGAATCTGAGAGATGATGAGGGACAGGGAGGCCTGGCATGCTGCAGTCCATGGGGGCACAAAGAGTCAGACATGACTTGGCAACTGAACAACAATAGGCAGTTGAGGTCTAGAGGGATCAGTAATTCCTCCAATGTCACAAGTTGAGTGTAAACCAAGTCGTGATCAGGTCTTTTGATTCCCCTTTTAGCTCACTGTTGAATCCTGTACCTGATATGTTGCTGGTATTCTGCAAATGTTTGATGAAGGAAAGAAAGAAAAAATGAGTGAATGACTCTATCTCTCATCCCTTTGTTTTTGGACCATTTTGTGCCCCAAATTAAGAACAAGTCAAAAGCGATTGTCTTCTGCTTTGTAGTTGGGCATGAAGATGGGGAAAGCAAAATTTCTAGTTCTGACACAAACACATCAGAAAAATGACCCCTTTTCTTTTTTATTTTCCTCTTTCTCAAGGGAGGAATCATTCAGCAGAAATGTGTCTGCTGGGAGGGCCAGGTTCTGAAGTCAGCCACAGGATGAAAATTACAGATAAGCAAAACTTACCTTGAGGCTATCTTAGGGAGGTACCATGCTGGAGCCTGGTGAACTATTTCTCAGCCAGTTTTCCCTCTGTCTTTGGAGCAGACAGCTGTTTTCTAGATTGAGTACCAGTGAAGCAGTTAGCTTAAATTTTGGGGTCATATATATGAAAAATGTGTCTTTTAAGCAAAAGGGTGCACAGGGAAGGGTTTGTAGGCATGGAAACAAACCTGGGGCAAGACATATATGCTGGTGGTCTGTCTCATGTTCACTCTGGGGCATATGCTTTTTAAGATTGATATTCTCTCTCTTTTTCTCTCGCATATAATCCAATATATATAAATTTAACGTATGTAAGATTTCACTCCACCATTATATCTAGTACACTGGAAAAGCTGAATTAAACACTGCCCCAGTATCTAGAATTAAGATCCACATTAAAGGTATTTCTTTTATCTTGTAGAACATCTTAGATAAAGATGAGGTGGCTAAACTCTAGAATTAGATAATTTTGCTGACTGTGCTATAAATTATTATTACTTTTTTTTTTTTTTGCTGTGGAGGCTTAAAAGGGAATTTTTGGTGTGGATATGCTTGGGAAAAGGAAAATATATTATATGATGACTGAATTCAGAGAAATTTAAATGCAAAAGGCAATCAGCTTCTGCCACTCTTGTCCTCTTCCCCCATCTCTGAAAAAAGCAAAACAAGATCCCTGGTTTGCTCAGACTCCCTCTTTAAGACTTGGTTCAGACATCCAAGCTTTCTATCTTCAATAGGCTGTTTGTTGCTTTTTCTGCATCTCTCTCTCACTTCCTACTCATCTCTACTTCTAAATCTCCATTCCCATTCTTTTTTATGCTGCAGCTTCACCATGGACACAGACCATCGTATCAAGGAGGCTTTTGTGAGAATCTCTTAAACTTACTAAAAAGTAATCAACTCTTGCAGACATTACAAAGGAGGCCTTTGGACAGAGACACCTAGCTGATTTCCTGGAACAATACCTGGGGAATTATTTTTTGGCTCCAAGAGGATAATATTTTAAGTTGTTATATATTTGCTGATCTTGGGGGGATGGTTGGAAGCATCCAGGATGCACAGGAAGCTTGGGCTCTTGGCCCATTTGGCTCAGTCTAAATATTTGGAGGATGAATATTTGAAAATGCATTTAAACATTTAGAGCATTCTATTTGTTTTTCTAGTAAGTTGCATTGTTAGTGCAATATGCTTCTGAAGCAGGATTCTGTCTGTGGGAGGCATGAACCTCCTGGACAAGCCCAGGCTCGAGTTTCATCTTAGGCCTTGGTGTGAAGCCAGAGATGTGCATGTCCATTGCTTAATGTCCACACCCATGAAGTGGGTTACTATTATAATCAGTCACCTTCAATGCCTGTGTTCTAAAGTCATGCTAAGGGTCTGACCCAACTCTGTACTGAAGCCAGGAATGGAACTTCTCACATACACATGCACAGACACATACAGACACACACATAGACACAGACACACACACACACATGTACACACACACACTTCATTTCTCAAACCATTTGCTGCAGTGTTTCCCTCCTTTTGTTAGTGCAGTAGCTTTGTTATTAGTGCCAACTTTCTACTCTACACTGTGAGCATCTGTGATCAGTTTTCCTCTCCCACCTACTAGAAGATATCTTTGGACTGGTATGTGCTTAGAGAATTTAAACTAATACAACTGCATTAGATTATGTAAAACATAATTAGGAAAGCAAATTTGCTGTAAAAGCAGCCTATGTGTTTATAGAACTTGGAACCAATTATAAGCAACTAGGGGATTTTCCATGTTCTTTAGACCCACAGATATATCCAAGGACCTCAATTATATCAACTATTTGCCTATCTCAATCAAATGATCTAGGTAATTGCCAAATATCTACTTTGCTATGCTATCGCGTCCTAGACTCTCATTGTCTTGGTGGAATGTGAGTGAGTGTCAGCTTCACTTCTGAAATTTGAAGTAGAAAGGACTGGGGAGGCCTGGTGGGGTGGGGTAGCATGGGTGTGTACCGGGCCTGTAATTACCGTGGTAAAGTGTCTTAGACAACCAGATAATAACCCTCTCAATAGAATTGGGGACGCAGTAGCAACAGTAAAAATTATATTAAACTGGGCCGGATGCCCAGACTATCAGCCTCAGATAAACAAAGGGTAAGAGAAACATTTCAAGAGGGACTAGCTTGTGAATCAAGGAAGCTAAAACAGACCAGAGAGGTGCTCACTTGAGGAGCTTTTACCTCCTTGCAAAAGCTCTGCCCAAACTAATTAAAATGCCCAATCTAATTAGAAATCTAACCATAATCCCCCTGGTGGCCCCTCACTCCACCCCCTTCCATTGTCAAGATGCTAATAGGGTCGCCTGGTTGAAAAAATTATTGAACCGGTGACTATGTGAACACATACACATAATCCCCCGCCTACTGAGTTGGAGCAAAGATGCTAGTGATTTGTACAGTGATGGTGTTGTCTCCCTCAGCAGTGATGTATGACATGGATTAATGCAGAGCGGCCATCTGCTGTTGAGGAGGGTGATAGAATCTGTTCCTCGGTGGCAGACGGCTCCACGGCGCTGGCCAGCTGGCTCAGGGTGGACAAAATTGGACCGGGTAAGTGATGCCCCAGCAACCCTCTGGGGAAGTAACTCCAGGGCCTTCCCCTCAGGTGCTTATATTTGTCCCCATTGGCTTTATGCGTTCATATGCATCATAGAGCTGATACAACACAATCCACTTTGGAATGTGGAGAAGAGGAAGGAAGCACACGCCCTCCATGAAGGTTAAAAGTTGCTGATCTAGAGCATGAGACGTGCCCTTGAATTTCATGGTTGTTGTTGTTCAGTTGCTCAGTCCTGTCTGACTCTTTGCGACCCCATGGACCACAGCACTCCAGGCTTCCCTGTCCTTCACTATCTTCTGGAGCTTGGTCAAACTCATGTCCATTGAGGCGGTGATGCCATCCAACCATCTAAGTCCTCTGTTATCCCTTTCTCCTCCTGCCTTCAATCTTTCCCAGCATCAGGGTCTTTTCTAATGAGTTGGCTCTTGGCATCAGGTGGCCAAAGTATTGGAGCTTCAGCTTCAGTCCTTCCAATGAATGTTCAGGACTGATTTCCTTTAGGATTGACTGATTTGATCTCCTTGCAGTTCCATGGGACTCTCAAGAGTCTTCTCCAGCACCACAGTTCAAAGCATCAATTCTTTGGCACTCAGCCTTCTTTATGGTCCAACTTCTTTATGGACAAAAAGAGGAAAACTGATAAAGCATATGGCTCATGTTATCTGGGAAAAGAAAAATCAGTTTCTTAGAAGAAATAAACTTTTTCTTACTTTTTCACATTTGACTTCATAAAGAGGAGAAACCGAATTTATCAGGGTGTTTATTACAAAAACATCAAATTGATAAAGTGCTTGGCCTATTGACAGAGAAAGGGCCTGAACGTGGGCCTCCAGTGACCAATGAAAAATAGGTAGCCCTCTGCAATTCCCTAACAGAATCATGATTTTTACCTTTTGCTCTTTGCACATCTGTGTATTTTCTAAAATATCCACTGTGAACATGCATAATATTTTCTTTTTTTAAAAGCTTTTATTTATTTATTATTTACTTTTGACCATGCTGGGTCTTCGTTGCCACACGGGCTTTTCTCTAATTGGGGCAAGCTGGGGCAACTCTCTAGTTGCGGTGCATGGGTTTCTCTTCATGATGGCTTCTCTTGTTGCAGAGCATGAGCTCTAGGGCAAGCACACTCCAATAGTTGCAGCTCCCAGACTCTAGAGCACAGGCTCAAGAGTTGTGGTGTACAGGTTTAATTGCTCCACAGCATGTGGGATCTTTCTGGATTAGGGATCGAATGGTGTCTTCTGCATTGGCAGGTGGATTCTTTACCACTGAGCCACCAGAGAAGCCCCTACAAAACATTTTCATGCAGATGGCCTGGTTCTGGGTCTGCTTGACCTGAGATCCATTCCTCACCCTTCCTTCCAGGGGTGTATTCAGGAGGCCTAACCCTTCAGACCGATGTTCTCAGGCCCCATGTCAGCTGGCTCCCAACTGGGTTTGGTCCATGAAGGCTCTGGTGGGAGTTTGGAGAACAGAAGGGAGGGAGAAGTTGAGGTATTTCTCTCTCTCTCTTTCTGTACTGGGTGATATCTCTGGCAGCTGCTACCTCTCTTCCTTGGCTCCAGCTCTCACAGGAAACCTGCCACAGTTCCCGCTTCCTCTGGGTAATTCCAGGCCCAGGGCTTGGGTAGCATCACCTCCTCCCTTTGTCCCTCCAGCCTGGGAGTGGCGGCGGCTTCCTGTCATGGTTAGTCTCTGGACTGCCTCACCGTCCCTTGTTTGGCTTTTAAGTTTCTTTCATCTCAGTGCATTAAACTTCCTCTGTTTTAAATATTCAGAGTGGTTTCTGTCTTCCTGGTTGGGCACTGACACAAAGAAACAAAAAGGTGTTTGAAACACAAATGAATGGGGCAAAAGAATTTAGAGGACCATGAGTTGGGAAAATAACCAAAGAAGCAAAAGACAACAGATCATGGCAGCAGACACAGAGCCAAGTCCAGTCTTTGTATACACTAGCTGGAAGGGACTTCTGGTCACATAAGGCACATTCACACACACAAATTAAAACTTCACTTTAGAGTTATCAACTCCTGAAGTGAAGGATAACAATATGTCTGTTTAGAGAAAAAACAACCCCACCCCAAACCCCCATAGGATTTAGAGTCCTAAGTCTTTCAAGTCCCATAGAATTCAAGTCCTGGCTTGTGGTGGACTTTGCAGCCTCCATTCCACCCTTCCTGAGTGGCATAGCAGCCATGGAATTTGGAGAGGACTGATCCAACCTCCAACTTCTGGGTTGTGGCCTTGATTAACATGGACACGGGTTCCTGTACTCCAGGCTTGAGCCAATCAGTACATGGCATTCCCCTGGCCACTGGTGCAGTGGAAACGAAGCCTGGGTCCCCTGTTTGATGACTGGAGAGAGAAAAGTCCTTTCTCCTTCTGGGTAGTGTTGTGGGCCCTGAAACTGTTCCAGCATTTGGCTACTAAACTGACAAAGAACCTGAGAATAGAGCTGATGCAAAAAGAAGGATAAATTCAAGATAACCAAAGTAAAACAGCTGGATTTCTGATCAAACTGTTCCCAAAGCCCACTGTACCACTAAACTTTTCTATTACAGAGTTTCTATATTCTATTTACTGTTTACTGCTGCTGCTAAGTCGCTTCAGTCGTGTCCGACTCTGTGCGACCCCATAGACGGCAGCCCACCAGGCTCCCCCGTCCCTGGGATTCTTCAGGCAAGAACACTGGAGTGGGTTGCCATTTCCTTTTCCAATGCATGAAAGTGAAAAGTGAAAGTGAAGTCGCTCAGTCGTGTCCGACTCTTCACGACCCCATGGACTGCAGCCTACCAGGCTCCTCCATCCATGGGATTTTCCAGACAGGAGTATTGGAGTAGGGTGCCATTGCCTTCATTTTTATTTGTATTTTCTGTTACTTGCAACCAAAAACATGTGGTTCAGTGGTTAGGACTCTGCACTTTCACTGTTGAGGGCCTGGGTTAAATTCCTGGTTGTGGAATTAAGATCCCACAAGTCTCACAGTGCTCCTCCCTCCAAACAAAACAAAATAAAAACATGCTGGTTGAGACACAGAAATGTTGTTGGCTGTGTGGCCTTGGGCTAATCACCGAATCTTTCTGACATCACCTCCCTCATCTATAAAATGGAACTATCAAGACAATTTATCTTAAGGAATTTTTCGAGGATCTAATGGGGTAATAAATGAGTAGGTGCTTTGTAAATTGCAAGCAGTTATTTGAATCTTCTTATCACATATATAATTTATTTCAATTGTTAATGCAGTTCTATATCTCTCCTATAAATAAAAAATCAATTTTATCAAGCATAAACTTCTATAATACCCACCTCATTGCTGTATTGTGAATTTTCACCAAGATTAATCAGTAATAGCCATTACTTCACTCTGGTGGTGGTTTAGTCGCTAAGTTATATATGACTATTGCAACCCCATGGACTGTAGCCCACAGGCTGGCTCCTCCATCCGTGGGATTTCCCAGGTAAGAATACTGGAGTGGGTTGCCATTTCCTTTTCCAGGGATCTTCCTGACCCAGGGATCAAACCCAGGTCTTCTGCATTGCAAGCAGATTCTTTGACTGAGCCACCAAGGATTTCACTCTGTGTAGTCCTAGATAGCTTACTTTTGAAGTCCTGGATGACCTATATAAACTTGAAAGGATTTACCTCAAAACCCTCAGCCAGCAGACATGAGTTGAGTAAACCCTCTGTGTGACCACGCATCACTCACTCGGAAAATGTGTGGTTTCATTGCTCCCCTGGAGCAGCCGTGAAAGTGGGTATGTGACATTCCTCTCATGGAGTGAAAGTTTAGGCGCATCCAAAAAGGACCAGCTGGTCAGTTCTGCCCTTGCATTTTCTTGGAGTTGCTGCCCTGAGGTTGTTTGGTAACCTGAGAGAGTGGTTTAGGCTTGAACCTTTAAAAGGGCTGCAAAATTGAAAGCTTCCAGGGAAACAGCACTTAATGTTTAGATTTTTGTAATTACAAAAGATTGAGTAATTAATTTATCAAGCCTAATTAGATAAGCTGTCTAGCATTTAGGGCAATGACAATAAAAGTGCAAAAGAAGTATATTTGTTTGTCTTCCAGTAATGGTATATCTTGGGACAGAACTTGGGATGGCCTTGCGGGCTATGATGGATCGGGACAGACCCGTAATGACTGGAAGTAAGAACCTGACCCACCTACCTGCAGGGCTGGGGCAAGCCCAGAGAACAGGAATTGCAAGTTCAGACTTGATTTTTCTCACCAAGTACTGTGAATTCTACCTCCCAATTTGACCTCACGTCTCTCCCTTCTCTGTCTGCCTCGTAACTGAGCTGGGTCAAGAGCTCATTACATGTCACCTGGGTTAATCTCCCTGCCCCCAGATTCAAACCCCTCAAGTTGCCCTCAACTCAGCTCTATTCATCCTCCACCCTGCTATAGGAGTCATCTTTTAAAATTATACTGTTGCCCCACCCCCTTCTTCCCTTAAAGCTTTTCACTGGCTCCCTATGGGCTGATCCTATAAAGCCCAGAGCCCTTAGCATGTCAAGGAATTGTGGGATCTGACTTCTCTTAACAATCAATCCAGCTGCTTTCCTTCCTACCTCCCTTTCCACTTCCCCGCCTCCGCCCACCCCCACCAAGTTCCTTCCTAACTGAATCAGAGACCTGGGACACAGCTCTTCAAGGCTGTGGTTATCAGGATTTGACGGTCGTAAAAATTACTTGATCCTGTTTAAAATACAAATTCCTGGGCTATATCCTCACATGATTATGATCCAAGGGGCCTCCTCTAGGAATGTGACCTTTCATACGAACTTTGGTAAAGTCAGGTGCAGCTGGGAAGACTTGAAAGTCCAGGCTCAGCTGGGAATGTTGATTGAACACCTACCTGTGGCCCCTGGTGTGGCTGGATTCTGAGAGGGACCATCTGGAGATGGAGTTCTGGAGAGTAAGTGCTGTCAGAGGACCAGGCAGAAGCAAGGAGACCTCCCTATCTAACCTGCCTTTAGAGGCAGGCAGCATCTGCCAACTACCCTTCCAGTGAGTGGCTAAGGCCAGCACCAAGCCTAGAGAAGTGACTGTACACTTCACTTCTTATAGGCAAGCTCACCTAAATGCATTTCTGGAAAATGCAATTTGCCACAACTGACTAGTAGATGGTATTAATAAATGATTGTCATTTTTTTTCTTGTCCTGTTTTCATGGATTTTTTTTTGAAGTGTTTATCGAATTTGTTACAATATTGTTTCTGTTTTTTATGTTTTGGTTTTTTGGCCACAAGGCATGTGGATTCTCAGCTCCCCAACAAGGGATTGAACTTGCACCTCCTGCATTGGAAGGTAAAGTCTTAACCACTGACTTCCAGGGAAGTCCCTTGGATTTATTTTTTAAAAAGTCCTTGATATATTAGAGAGTCATGCTAAGTATTTATGAGTGAGATGATATATTTGATATTTGCTTTAAAATCCTACAAAAAACTACCTGCAATCATAATTACTCGTGTTTACATAGTTGTTGTTTAGCCACTAAGTCGTGTCTGACAGTTTTTACAACTCCATGGACTATAGACTGCCAGGCTGCTCTGTCCATGGGGTTTTTCCAGGTAAGAACAACTGGAGTGGGTTGCCATTTCCTTCTCCAGGGGATCTTCCTGACCCAGGGATTGAACACACGTATCCTGTATCAGCAGGCAGATTCTTTACCACTGAGCTACTAGGGAAAGTCTTGTTTACACAGTATCATAACTTAAATGTGTGGTAACTTATAATTTCTGAACATTTACATTTAGAGCATTTTCAACTTTTTGATATTAAGCTTATTGACTGGTATAAATATCTTTGTTTCAATATTTAGTCTCAATTTTATTTCCTTAAGGCTTCCCTGGTGGCTCAGAGGTTAAAGCTTCTGCCTGCAATGCGGGAGACCTGGATTCAATTCCTGGGTCGGGAAGATCCCCTGGAGAAGGAAATGGCAACCCACGCCAGTATTCTTACCTGGAGAATCCCATGGACGGAGGAGCCTGGTGGGCTACAGTCCACAGGATTGCAAAGAATCGGATGCGACTGAGCAACTTAACTTTCAACTTTAGCTTTATTTCCTTAGTGTAGACTCTAAAGCTACACATGGTATTATAGTGAAAGAACATGACCTATAAAATGACTCTTGATATATTGCCAGATTTATTTTCAAAGAGTTTCTGTTCACTTATGGTTTTCCTCCTCATCCCCAGAATGTAGGAGTATCAAGTCTTAGGTGATAGCTCAATCTCTCATGCTCGCCTATTATTTTTCCAAATGAACTTCATAATAATCTAACTAAGTAAAAAGAAAGAGGAAGAGGGAGGGAGAAGAAGGAAAGAAAAAGAAAGCTAGAGAATACCTATTAGGATTTTCATTGGGTTAAAAAATCCTGTGGTGCTTAAAAATCTCATACATAATGCTCATGCATACACACCTCCTTAGGAATTCAAATCATAATATGGAGAGGTAAACATTCATTTCTATTTACCTCCCCTCTCTCTATTGCTTTTCCCTCCCCTCTCTCTATTGCTTTTCCCTCCAGAGATACAATTTTTAATGCCTATCATACCAGGCTTAAAAAATCCTTATGATTTTATATTTATATATGCAGACACATATACTTATTGTTAGATTGATTTTTTGTTTCTTGCTTCTATTTTATTCATACTATCTCTATCCCTCTATAATTATTATTAAAAACCTAGTACATTTATTTGTACATCTTATTCATTCAATGTCTAAAGTTAAACCATAGTTTTGTCCTTGCCAAATAATAAGACAAATGTCATAGGAAGTTCTTACTTCTCCCTTCTCTCCATTTCCTACCATAAGGAAATCATCTGGGGTTTTAATTCCAGATTTCATTAATTTATTTACATTGTATATCAGAACTATTTAAACTTAAGTACCCATCTTTCTACATAAGGTTTTTTTTTTTTTAATATATATACATATATATATATTTATTGGCAGCTCTGGGTCTTAGTTGTGGGATCTTAAATTGTGGCATGTGGGATGTAGTTCCCTGATCAGGGGTTGAACCTGGGTCCCCTGAATCAGGAGCTCTAAGTCTTAGCCACTAGACCACCAGGGAAGTTCCTACACAAGGGTTTTTTGTGCCCCATTTTTTTTTCTTCCTTACAAGTTTTCATTTGTCTGAAATATATTCTCAAGTAATTCTTTCAGAAAGGAGCTGAGCATGTTATACTTTCACATTTAAGAAAATCTGTTTTTTCCCTCCATTTGAATGCTGGCTGATGGGGTATATAATTTTAGATTAAAATTCTTTTGTCTGAGAATTTTGAGGATTTGCTCTATTTTTTCCATCATCCAGTGTTGACAAGAAGGCTATTACCAGTCAATTTTTTTATGGTTGTTGCTTAAAACAAGTGATTGCCCCTCTCTGTCATCTTTCCAGCTTTATTTTCATGGTGTAAAGCATGAATCTCAGTGAGTGCCTCCTTACATCTCTGCCCTTGGCCCACCACCGAAGCCAGGCACTGCACATATGTTCTCTAGAAATAATAGAAAAAAGGTAGACTCGGTCTCTGTCTGCATGGAGAATATATCTGAGGGTTGGGGTTATGGAAGACAAGACTGTAAACAAATGCATAAACAAAGTAATTGATGTGAAAAGAAGGAAAGGAATATGTTGTTATAAATGAGAACAGCTTCTTAAGATGAAGAAACATTTAGGAACACATAGAATTAAAAAAAAACAACTGTATTTGATGGATCTCTTTAATTTGAAGACCTGTGATTCACTTCAGCTCTTGGAATTCTCATTTTTGTTCAAAAAACTTCCAGTTTTGCTACCATATGCCTTTATTTCATTTAGGGCTTTTGCGAGGGGCGGGGGGCAGCAACTTTAAAAGAATATTTATTTATTTGGCTGTGCAGAGTCTTAGTTATAGCATGTGAGATCTTTTAATTGTGGCATGAGGGATCTAGTTCTCTGACCAGGGATTGGGCCCAGACCCCCTGCATTGGAAGTGTGGAGTCTTAGCCACTGGACCACTGGGAAAATGAAAGTGTAAGTTACCCAGTTGTGTCTGACTTTTTGCGACCCCATGGACCATGCAGTTCATGGAATTCTCCAGGCCAGAATACTGGAGTGGGTAGCTGTTCCCTTCTCTAAGGGATCTTCCCAATGCAGGGATTGAACCTAGGTCTCCCACACTGCAGGCGGACTCTTTACCAGCTGAGCCACTAGGGAAGCCTGGCCACTGGGAAGTCCCTGTTCAGTACAGTTGGCTGTCCTTTTTTTGGTCTACAATGGCATATCTATTAGGATTTTTCATTATACCCTCTGTCTCATGTTCTCTTTTCGTCTTCAACCTTTTGTTTTGCCATGCTACACTTTGGCCATTTTATTCTTATGTATCTTTTAGTTCACTAATTCTTTACCGCTTTGTTTAATCTGCTGTTAAACTTGTTTTAAGAACGAAAGTCCTTAATTTTGGCCATTGTATTTTCAGTTCTAGAATTTCTATTTGATCGCTTTTCAAAGCTGTAGTGTCACTTTTATAGTTTACAGATCTTTGCCAACATTTTAAAGTTTATCTTTTATCTCCTTGAACATAGTAAGCATTGTTGTTTCAGAATCTATGCCATATCTACTAGAATGTGGAGTATCTCTGGGTCTGTTCTGTTGTCTGTTATTTCTGTTGGTTCTCACTCGTGGTATTTTGTCTTTTTTGTGTGTCTAGTCATTCTTAATTGTGTCCCAAACATCTTATTCTAAAAACTTGTAGAAATAATTTGAGAACTGAGATGATATTTTCTTTTTACCAGAAGACAAGTTTTATTTTTGTATCACGTGAATGTATTAGCAGTCTGGGATCACCTTAATCCAAGTATGCATTGACTGATATTTTTTAGCCTCTGGATGTTGTAAAACTGAGCTGCAGGCAGTGTGGTGGCTGATTTGCTTCCAGTTGACCTTTACACTCAGTGTGCAGGTCTTCAGGGTCCCACTTCAAAGTAGCGGGAGAGCATACGTTTTATCAGAGAACTGAGCTGACTTTGTTTTCTGACTTGTTATTCCTTGTCCCTGAGAGGCTGTCAGCAGTGGGTGTGTCTTCCCAGCCTTTTCTTCCAGATTGGCACATGTCCCCCCCATAAAAGTGATTTGAGTGGCAGAATCACTTTCCTGGCTTCATTTCTTTTCCCAGATCTTGTTTCTTAAAATAGAAGTCTTTCTCTGGTAAACCGAAAGACAGTTTTCCTTGATGAAAGGAGAATAAATTCTCCCTATGTAACCTTTCTATGAAATGAGAACTCCTCTTGCATTGTAAGCAAAGGCTTCCAAACCAGGTAATTAAGAGAATCACTAGAGGAACTTTTAAAATGCCCCAGCTCTTGGATGTGTATATGTCACTGAGTGAAGACTTTCTCAGGATTTGTGACCACAAATGATTTTAAGGTAATTTACAGATCCCTAATGTCCATAGATACTTTTCCCTTAGAAGCCACCTGTGCTTAGATACTCTCTTTTACAGAGCCCTTTTCCTATTAACAGATACCTGGGTGGACATTGAAACCAATCAGAGTTCTCAGTCCTCCTGGTATTCATAGTTTTTATCTGTCCATGAAACTGAATCAAGGTAAATTGGAATCCTACCTGGGAATTTTTTTTTAAGGGCCATCAGAAAACATTTGTACCTTCTGGACTGTGATTACTGAGGTGGGGTGGATGGAGTCTGGCATTGCTAGTGGTCATTTTTCTTTCTCTACAGAAAATCTGTTTAAGAAAAGAAGAAAGGAAGAGAGAGAAATAGACTGCTGACTACATGATGAAACTTCTACATCTTGTGCTGGATACTAGTTGCATCCTTGGACTCTGTAGTTAACAGACGATACATCCCATTTCTTCTGCTTCAGCTAGTGTGAGTTGGGCTTGTATCACTGGCAAACAATGAATGCTCTGTCTCTCCATTCCAAGGAGACTGGTGTGAATAGGCATGTTGCCAAGACAAGAACTTGGATCCAGGGAAAGAAGGCAGGTACTTAGCTATGATACCTGGAACATCTGGGATAGGACCCGAAGCACAAGATTGAACTGGGAGGATATAAAATAAAGTCAGTGCATAGATCCATCATCTCTGTCCTGTACTCATAAAAGACATCACTAACTGATCACAGCATTCTTTATACCAAGTCAGGACGTCATCACAATCCTACTTTTAATACTGAGCATCAGGCAATGCCTATTACTGATTTGAATTTAATGCCTGGAGACTGAGATTTGTTTGTCCAAGAACTAGGCTTGAGCTTGAAGATTAACCTAATTTTAGTTGGGATTTCTTTCTTGTGGATACTTTCAGAGTATGCCTGGTCAATTATTATTATTAAGAATACTATGAATATGTATGATTATAAATTATTGAGCTTTCTTTTTATATGTTTTAAATATTCTACATGAAACTATAAATCTGGGCTTTCCTGATAGCTCAGATGGTAAAGAATCTGCCTGCAATGCAGGAAACCAGGGTTCAGTCTTTGGGTTGGGAAGACCCCCTGGAGAAGGGAATGGCAACCCACTCCAGTATTCTTGCCTGGAGAATACCATGGTCAGAGCAGTGGGAGGGCTACAGTCTGTGGGGTCACAAAGAGTCGGACACAACTGAGTGACTAACACACACAGAACTATAAGTCTGGTTCCTGAATCCATGTCTTCCCACTGGTATCTTTGTTTCTTTTAGTTGTTCTAGAGAAATGATATTTTCAGTTGGTTTTGAAAGTTGTCAGGCACTACTGGTTTTGGAATTGTGTCTGTCCTTTACAGAGAAAGCCCAGGAGATCTTGAAGCTGACACAATGGTACATCACTTGGCAGTTACAGATTTTCTTCCTGCAGTGGCATAATGCTTCCTTTTGCTAACCACCTTAATTTCCTGCCCTTATCAACTTGAAAATCAATGATACGTTTCTATTATGTGGGTTTTCATTGAATCTTTTATGTTTAAATTCAACCATTTCTCCATAACCAAGCAAACACGATGTCCTACTCAACGGATTCAATTGCAATTGCTAACTGTAGTGCTGGAGAAGACTCTTGAGAGTTCCTTGGACAGCAAGGAGATCAAATCAGTCAATCCTAAAGGAAATCAACCCAGAGAATTCACTGGAAGAACTGATGATGAAGCTGAAGTTCCAGTACTTTGGCCACCTAATGGGAACAGCCAACTCATTGGAAAAGACCCTGATGCTGGAAAAGGTGGAGAGCAAGAGGAGAAGGGGCAACAGAGGATGAGATGCTTGAATAGCATTACTGATTCAATGGAGTTTGAGCAAACTCCAGGAGATAGTGAAGGACAGGGAAACCTGGTGTGCTTCAGCTCATAGGGTCACAAAGAGTTGGACTTGACAGCCACTGAACAGCAACAAGAGCATTTCTCATGGAGTTCCATGGGCTTTAGCAAAAAGTCAATACAGCCAAATATCACTCAAGTCTCTACTATTTCTAACCCTTCTTAAAATTTATTAAATATTACCGAAGAAATGTCAACTGTGTTCCTGTAGGAAGAGTAGCTTTTTTGTCTCTGGATTACAACTCACCGATAGATAAATGTAAGATGACTTAGGACAAAATATAAAAAATCATCCAATACTTAAAAAAAAGTTAGTATATCAAAAAGATCCACATAAAATGTTCAATGACCACATTGAAAGTGCATTCACTTTGGCTAATTATAGTAGTTACTATGACTCATTATCATCAACCTCAGCTTTAATAGCTAACATTTATTTAGCATTTACTTTTGCTAGACACTCTACCAGGTGCTTTAGAAGGATATACTTTTATTCTGTGCTTGAGATATGGAGAGATTGTGGAACTTACCCAGTGTTACAAATGTTAATTAATATACGTGAACGTGAAGTCTCTCAGTCGTGTCCGACTCTTTGTGACCCCATGGGCTATAGCCTACCAGGCTCCTCTCTCCATGAGTTTTCCAGGCAATAGTACTGGAGTGGATTGCCATTTCCTTCTCCAAGGGATCTTCCCAACCCAGGGATCAAACCCGGGTCTCCTGCATCGTAGACAGACGTTTTACTGTCTGAGCCACCAGGGAAGTCCAAATTAATATACAACTGCATTCAAACCTAGTTTATATGAGTGTGGAGCCTATGAATAAAATGTGACTATGAAGACTTGCGTATATATTCTTTAGGATCAGACACAAGTGATAGAAAAACTCAAAATGACAGCAGGTTAGTTTATCCATGTCCCTTGTGTTTAAGGGGTCTGGAGGAAGTCCAAACCTGGTAAGGCATTCCATGGTGTATGGGACTTAAGCTTATCTTGTTGCTCTGCCAGTGTGTGACTTCTATTCCTGAAATCACCTTATGGATCAAAATGGCTGCTGGAGCACCAGTCATCATATCTGCATTCTAGAAAGTAGGAATTCACATATGAATTGTATTTCATGGTTTTGCTTTGAAGTTAGTCATAGGGTCACACCTAGCTTCAAGGAAGTCTAGGAAATACAGTCTCCATTCTGGGCAGCCATGTGTCCAGCTAGAAGTCAGGAAGAAGAAAGAATAAATATGGAGAGTAGCTTAAATAACAGTTTTTATAACATCATATTTTCAGCTGCTTTCTCATAATTCATGTGAATACAGTAATTTTATATTTTTGCATTCAATACTATTCAGATTATTTTTAAAAATCAAGAACTTCATTAAACTTTTGCTTATTATTATACATTCAGACATGTCACAAAACAAATTAAAATTCTGAATCTAACATGACATGAAGCAAAAGCTTGACATTATCATTTGTCTACTACACAGGAGTGAGTGTTGCCTTGAATACTAACATGAGAAGGGGTTCTGTTATTGAGGAATATATATATATAAATATATTTAATTTTATATTGAAGTATAGTTGATTTACAATGTGTTAGTTTCTGGTGTACAGCAAAGTAATCCAGTTATATATATATATGTATATATGAATACATATGTATATATATTCATATTCTTTTCCATAATGTTTTATTACAGGATATTGAATATAGTTCCCTGTGCTATATAGTAGAACCTTACTGTTCATCAGTAGTTTGTATCTGCTAATCCCAAACTCCTTATTTATTCCTCCCCCACCCTCTTTCCTCTTTGGTAACCATAAGTTTGTTTTCTATGTTTGTGAGTATGTTTCTATTTCACAAATAAGTTCATTTGTGTTATATTTTAGATTCCACATATAAGTGCTATCATATGGCATTTGTCTTTCTCTTCCTTATTTCATTTAAAGTGATAATCTCTAGGTCCATCCATGTTACTGGAATGGCATTATTTCATTCTTTTATTTGGCTGAGTAGTACTCCATTGTGTGTATATACTACATCTTCTTTATCCATTCATCTGTCAATGGACATTTAGGTTGCTTCCGTGTCTGGCTATTGTAAATAGAGCTGCTAAGAACATTGAAGTGCATGTATCTTTTTGAATTAGAGTTTTGTCTGAATATATGCCCAGGAGTGGGATTGCTGGATCATATTGCAACTCTAATTTTAGTTTTTAAGAAAACTCCATACTATTCTCCATAGACAGCATGCATTCCTACCATAGTGCCAACAGTGTAGGAGGGTTCCCTTTTCTACAATGGAATGTTTTAACCAGCATTCTTTCTTGCTCTGTCTGTAATTTTTTTTTTTCTTTCTGCTTAACCATCCACTAGAAGCTATGAGAGAAAAAAATTTCCTAGTTGTTCACCCTTTCCTTTATACTGTGCCAAAATCTGAGCTGGAAAGTGTATTACTTTAAACATTCATTCATTCAATAAAAAATTCCAGGGACTTTGCTGGGTGTCTCACTAGTAGCAGTAATACTAATACAATTCTGTGCTCTTGTTTACTTGTCAAAGGTTTTATACTCCTGCCATCTGCTTTGATCCGTGTATACGGGAATATAAATGTCATAATCAGAGAAGTCCTGGAGCAATGATCGAACATTTTTTTCACTTACTTATTAAGCTCTCACTAGTCTTGGAACTGCTTAGACACAGAGAGAAGAGATTCAGTCAATGATGACTCTTCCCACCGCTGAGTTCAGAACTAATTCAGAGACAAAATAAAGGAGTAGGGCAGACAAGGATGAAATGCATCTTTATGACTGATAAAGTTGATGTTAGGGTGTGGCTTAGGTTTGTGACACAGGACCCTCAAGCTCAGTGGGCTTCATACATAGTCTCAGGCAATGCTAGTGATCAGTATGGGGCTTGACCTTGTAAAACCTGTGGGATGAAGGAACCAGCCAATAGACTGGACTGAGATTTGCTCTGTGTCCTAGAAGGAGGCTGAGGTTATACCAGTGGAGTGGAGACATCAAGATGTTTCCCTCATCTGTCTCTACCCCCACAGAGATCAACCTAGAACCATCTGGAAGCACCCCATCATCTACGGAGGAACTGTTTCCTGTCTCTCCAGCTTTTCCCTTCACCATCCTCCAGCTCCTCTGATGGAGGCAGAGGTTTCCTAGAGGTTGAGGTCCTCTTTTCGCCTCCAGGTACATCAACTATGTATCTCTCAGTTGGTTCACTGTCTCTACTGGCTGGCTGACCAGTCTCCTTCTACCATCTTTCTCCCTGATCCTCTTTCATTGAGAGGCGGTCATGTGACATTTTCAGTTTGGGATATTGAGGTGCAAGTGTAAGTTCTTGGGGGAGGCTGCCATTCCCAACCTACAGGGCAGAACCTTTCTAAAGGAGAAACTTTTGTGAGGGTGGGCCCTTCATTGTTCTTTTATTTTCATGCCTGGAATGTGAAGATGAGGTCCAGAGGAACAATGAGAAAGCACTTCATAAAAGGATGAGAAAAGGCCCCGTGTTAAGAACGTGGAGCAGAGCTGGAAAGTGCTTGGATCCCTGATGACACTGTGAAGTGCCTTTATGAGATCTGGACCAGTTCTCTCAAAGATCCCCAAATGAGACACACTTCGTACTATGGTCTGAATGTTTGTGTCCCCACCAAAGTCATATGTTGAATCCTAACCCCTCAAAGTGAAAGTGAAAGTGTTAGTCGCTCAGTCCTGTCTGACTCTTTGCAACCCCGTGGACTGCAGCCTGCCAGGCTCCTCTGTCCCTGGGATTTTCCAGGCAAGAATACTGGAGTAGGTTGCTATTTCCTTCTCCAGGAGATCTTACTGAACCAGGGATTGAATTCGAGTCTCCTGCATTGCAGGCAGACTCTTTACCATGTGAGCCATCAGGGAAGCCCAGTTCCCCGAGGTGATGGTACTAAAAGATGTGGCCTTTGGGAGGTGATTGGATCATGAGGGCAGAACCCCCTTTGGGAGGTGATTGGGTCATGAGGGCAGAACCCTCATGAATAGGATTAGTGCCCTTATAAAAGAGGCCCAGAGAGTTCTCTTGCCCCTTCCACCATGTGGATATAGCAAAAGGGACAGTCATCTATCAACTAGGAAGCTTGTTGTCATCAAACACTCTGAATCTTGGACTTTCTAGCCTTCAGAACTATGAGAACTAAATTTCTATTGTTTCAAAGCCACTCAGTCTATGGTATTTTGCTATAGCATCCCACATGAACTAAGACATCATATATCAGAGCCATAAAAATCCTGAATTTTGCTTATCAGAAGCTATACTTAATTTATAAAATATTCTTTTGGAGACAGGTATTTGACTGGATGTGTTCTGATGTTGAAGGCAAATATATGCTTTTGAAGTTAAATATTCATTAACTTTATTCTTTGAAGCATGTGTTTATACAAGCTGGTATAGCAGATGGGGATGGGGATGCATAGGTTGGAGACTGAGAACAATGAAGAACGGACCTCTACATCCAGCATCTAAATACCCTTAATGTCCAAGCCAGACAGGAACCTGGGGAGCTTCTAGTCTAGAGATCTCAGATTGTTTCACCAGGTCCTTGGACTTCCTGGAGGTGCTTCCAGGGCCGTCTTGAGGGGATGATAGGAAGTAGAGTAGACAGGCTCTAGCCTTCACCCTGGTTTAACCAGACATCTCTGCATTTATCTGTGCTCTATACTGGGATTCCTTGTAAAATTCATTCAGGAGGAAAAGGTGGAGAAGGTTTAGGTTGTCAAATTCAGTTTAAAGTTACTTGTTTAGTCAAAATTAAGTTTAAAAACAAACTTATGTTTCCTAACATCCTTATTTTATAAATAAGGAAGCTGACACCCAGCGAAGTTCAAATGATTTGATCAAGTGGCAGACTACACCTGAGTTCCTCAATATCCTCCCCTCCTGTTAACAGTATATTGCTACTCTGAATTAATGCTCAATTTCTACAGATTGTGCAAAAGAGAATTTCCTCCAAAGGTTCATCTCTGCAGGAGTGGATTTCCTTGGGACAGCTCCACGTACAGGAACCTCACATTAGGAAAGTCTTAGCATTGTAAATCCGTCATCAAAAGGAAGGATGCAGCCTGAAAATTCCAGATGTAGATGGGCTTCAGATTTGGTTTGATCAGAGCTCTCATCCTGTAATCTTCCATGGGCTAACTCAGTCTGATTCCCCACATGACAGATGTCTGAAGGGACAAACATAAGCAAATCCCAACCTTTGCTCTGGACCATCTATGAACCAATAACTGCAGCAAGCTGTCTTGGTTGCTCAGGATGATTACCTTGCATTGTTGGTGTCTGCCTAATGCTTGTGCAGGCTTTGATCTTACCTGTGCTTATTACAGTTTACAAGTATCTCTTTAACTCAATGATCTTACATGATCTAGTGATCAATTTCTTTATTTTGCTCCATTCTTCCTTTTCTGCTAAAGCATTACCTGCGGTGTTTCCTTCTTAGTACCTCATGATTCAGAGTTCCACATTATGTCCCTTTAGTGCCAGCTTCATTTTTAACATTGTCCAACCTGAAAATCGAGGTGGGATTGCTCAGCTTTTGCAACTTTCACCATTCAAGTGATCTGGAGAGTGGTCTATTCATCTTCCCTAATTGATGCTGGTGAGTTTGTATTCCCTGTGCGCCATTTCACGAGTATCCTCTCTATGGAGATGACTGTGGCGTGTGAGAAACACAGCAAGCATCATGGTGAGCTGAGGTTGCTCAGGGACACTCATATCACCAGATCTCTCTGACTTCAAACACTGTGTTTTCAAACCCCCTTCCCCACTTCCCCAGCCATGAGTAGGGACTTGGGATTGGGGCTGTGGGATATGTCCCAGACGCTGAACTGTCAGGACATCCCTGCACTTTCTATCTTGTCTGGATTAGCAGCTAATCCATTAAATCAAACTGACCTGAGTCTTTGTTCCTAAGGATAATGAAAAAGGATGAACCTGGCTTGAGGAAGAGGAACCTTAAAGCATGAGTGAGGGGTGATGAGGGAGGTTGGCTAGGAGAAAGGGATGAGAGTAAGGCTCCACCAGAGGATTTGGGAATGGAAGACCTGGGTTCTTGACAGAGTTCTTGGTTCTGAGGGTATGTAATGGGAGGATAAAAGAGACAGTTGGGGGCTTTGGGGAAACTTTGAGGAATATTTTAGTCAAAACACCACCCAGTTATAATTTCATTTGCAGGAGGTTTAACTTCCCAGGTGGCACTAGTGGTCAAGAACATGCCTGCCAATGTAGGAGACATAAGAGGTAAGGGTTCGATCCCTGGGTTGGGAAGATCCCCTGGAGTAGGAAACGGAATCCACCCCAGCATTCTTGCCTGGAGAATCCCATGGACAGAAGAGACTGGCAGGCTACAGTCCATGGTGTCACAGAGGAAGACACGACTGAAGCAACTTAGCATGAGTGCAAGAACTAAACAAATACACCGAAAGAAAAAGATGCCATAAAAGCAACCATTTTTTTTTAGCAGTGTCTATGTAACTGTACACTGTATTTTCTGACTGCTACTGCTACTGCTAAGTCGCTTCAGTCATGTCCGACTCTGTGCGACCCCATAGATGGCAGCCCATGAGGCTCCCCCGTCCCTGGGATTCTCCAGGCAAGAACACTGGAGTGGGTTGCCATTTCCTTCTCCAATGCATGAAAGAGAAAAGTGAAAGTGAAGACGCTCAGTCGTGTCCGACTCCTAGCGACCCCATGGACTGCAGCCTACCAGGCTCCTCCGTCAATGGGATTTCCCAGGCAAGAGTATTGGAGTGGGGTGCCATTGCCTTCTCCGGTATTTGCTGAAATAACCAAAAAAGAAAGAAAAGCATTTTTTGAATACCTAAGGACAGAGAAATAATAAAGTAAGATACCAATACTATGAAATATTACATATCCATTGTAAGAAACACATACAATGAGTCTTTAGAACTGTGGTGGCCAATAGTGGAGTCATTTACCCAGAAGTGGCTATCCACATTTGCATTTAAATAAATTAAAATCAAATAAGATAAGAATTCAGTCCCTCAGTTACATTAGCTCCACTTCAGATGCTTAAGAGCCACATGTGGCTAGTAGCTACCATTCAGGAGCAGGTATTAGGCATTTTCATTATCACAGAAAGTTCTATTGGGTTGCTCACTTTTTTCAGTGATACTCTAGAAAGCTGCAAAAGTGTTTAATGTGACCGTTCACATGGAACAAAAGAAGCATAAGAAGCACATGCACTGATTATGCCAACATAAAAATTATATATATGCCTGGATACATATTCATCAAGACAAGGAAGCATTGAAATTATTTCCACAAGGGAAATAAATACACAAGATGGATTTAAAAGTTGCTTTTTAGAATGGTTTAGAGTTGAACTACTAATATATGAAATTATTAAGTACTACATTAATTTGGGAAGCCAACTGTTCCTGCTCCTCCTGGGCTAGACACTGAGAAGTTGTAGAGGTGATCTCAGAACATGGGAGTAAGATCCTTTTGCTAAAAGAGCTCTGCGATGTCATAGAAGTCACTGCAAGTTTCCTGGTTTCTTTGGTTAGTTAGTCTCTAAGATCTCTTCCAGCTTAAGGGAATGGTTGTATTTGTTTTCCACGAAGGGCACATGTTCAAGGAACCTGTTATACTAGTCCTTGAGAAGCTGTACGAATGGAGAGATGGGGGAAAGTTATCAAGAAGCAGGGGAGTTCAGCAGAGTCTGGGGATAGATCTGTAGATCTATCTGTAGATCTAGTCTGTAGATCTCAGGGACAAAGGAAGAGATATAGAAAGGATTACTCAGGATTGAGAAGCTGGTCATAGTCCCGACACTAAAGACCTATAAGAAAAATTGCATCTGTTCTTATTAATTGTTAGAGATGACTTTTATCAGAAGCTAAGTGAAACTGCAAACTCAGCTGAGAAAATCCCATTTCTGTCTGGTTCCTCAGAAACTCCACCCCCTCTTTTTCCGGCTGGGTCTCTAGTTACAAGTGGTTCACCAAATACCTTCCCATGGCCTCATTAATAACACTCCAAGGCAGGGCGATTCTTCCATTTTCTCAACAATTTCTCTGATGTCAGACCATAAAATAATACTTCTTGAAAATCGCTTATTCTTGAATATTTCCTCTCTGAATTGACTGTACAGTTATATCACTTTATTTAAATCATTTTATATGTCTTTTTAAAGTAGAAAAGTATGTAGTGTCTCATCTCATTTCCCTTCTTATATATTTTTCTATTAAACATCACATAGAGAAATGCTTCTACAAAATAAGTGATGTTATCATCTACCTTTTTGAGTTTTGATGCATAATAACTACACACTCACATGTCTTTGAGATGCCTCATATGGTGTGATTTCCTGTTTGTACTTTTATTGTATATATATGTGTGTGTGTATGTGTGATCTACACATTCACTGAATAATGAGCCACCTACTATATGCCACGCCCTGTGGGAGACAGAAGTTGAAAACACATAGTCCTGTCTGCCAAGGAGCTTATAATCAAATAGACTAATACTTTGATCATTTCAGAACAGTCTCCAAATTAAAAAAAAAATTGGGTCTCCCCAATTTTTTTTTTTTTTTGGCTAGGTAGCCTGGCAGTTCCCAGACCAGGGATTAACCCTATGTACCCTTGAGTGGAAATGCGGCATCTTAATCACTGGACTGTCAGGAAAGGCCCCCCGAAATGAATTTTAAAGCCAATATTTTGGAATCCATAAGAATTTTTCTTTATAAAAGTTTTACACATTTAATAGTTTTCAAGTTCAGTCTCCCTCAAATGATTGAATGCATACTGTACTCTGCCTGAGTACAGTACAAGCTGTATTTAGTATAATTTAATTACCTATTATTTACTGACGTACCTTGTGAGGAACTAGAATACAAAAATGTTTAGGACATATTTCTTGCTTTTAGGCAACCGATAGTTCGGTAGGAAAGGCAAATCAGTAAACAGGTAAGTTCTAATAGGCACAAAGGGTGCCAAGCTGGTCTGGGAAACTTCCCAGTGAGCACTGATTACCAACCTACCAAGTTCCAAGTTTCATGGACACCGTTGTTTAGGGACGACATAGAAGGCTTGGAACACATTTTCTACTGGCAGAGCTCTGATGGTGGAAGAGGAAAAATCCATTTTTCTTACTCTTCAGACCTGCTGGTGAGGCTGTGGAGATGCACAGGCTCCAAGGTAGTAGGATCATAGCCCAGCGCAAAGGCTGAATGATCTGTCAAACCAGGACTTCCAGTGCCATCGTGCAGACTAACTTCCTGTTTTCCCCTTACCAGGAGTGACCCCTGGTTTTCTTCCACTGACAGCACCATTGATTCCTTTCCTGGCTCACTGTGCAGCTAAGAGTAGCCTAAGAAACCCATAAGAACTTCTCACTGTCTTTAGGATAAAATCCAACTTTCCTTCAGGGCTGGTCCTCATCTACATCTCCATCTTCCCCAAACCACACCCCATTGTGTTCTCTTTTCTACAGTCATGATCCCTTCTCTGCAATGCCTTCAGCTCTGCGCTCTCCAGTCTTTTCTCCAATCTCTTAGTTAAACTCTTCCTTTGACCTCATGACTTTCACTCCTGCTCTAGGACAGAAGCCTAGCCATTCACCCATCCTCAGCTTACAAGTCCTCTTCTTAAAGAGCTCTTCATTGATCCACTACGAGGGAGCTTCCAGGTGACCGGGCACCTCCCTGACCTTAGTCCGCGTCACGCTTCAGATGATTATTCCTTTCACTCCTTTCTTCTGTGCACTCTAGAGGGAGGACACAGACCACATGTCTAACTCCCCACTGCATTCCATCACCTGGTCCATCATGTGACGGATGCAGGATGGACTTCATGGGCATGCAGCCTGGGTAGTTGCACCAGGTTTCACACTCACAAAGGTGAGTTTAATGCTTGATTTAATGGTTGCCATTGCCATCTTGGAAATTTTTAGTAACGCAGAACAAGCGGTCCCTATTTGAATTTTGCAGCAGAGCCACTCAAATTGTGAGGCTGATCCTATGTGGATAAATAAGTGAATTAATGAATATGTATATCAATCTTCAGAATTTGTTGAACCAAGGCAATTAAGATTTCTGAAGTCCTAACTTCAAACAAGAAAAAATATTTTTTTTTTTAAATAGGAAGAAGTTTCAGTGTGTAGTTTAGGTATCTTTATGATCTGTTTTGCTACATTTTACATATTGTTTGTTAGAGAGGCAATGCCTGAGAGATGTACTTCCTTGTTTTGTGAGACGTATTTTCATTTAAAATTACTTTTTATTCAACCATAACATTTATGATTTTCCAGAATGATTTACTTTGTCTTGTGTCTGTTTCATTCTAGTAATTGGAAAGATGAGTCTAACTTCTTAGAAAAGAAAGACAAGGGAGCTGGAAAATTCTACAAAGAGTGAGTGTTACCTAGATGGTACCTCCTTAGGATGCGTGAGCATCAGCAGGACTATCATAATTTGAGTAGTAAAAGCAGTATTAGAAAATAATGAATCTCAAAGGAAAAAGATGCAAAGTGGGGACATTCCATTCATAAACTCAAGGATATCATTCAAGAGAAACAATGTCTGGGACTGAGCTTTCAAGGTCTGTAAAGGACCTTGTGGTAAACTTTGTGAGGACAGCTGGGGAGTCTTCTAGTTCTTTTATTAAGGGCCTTTCCTAACCTTCACCACCTTCTCTAGCAACCTGTGACTGCCTTTACTATCTTTGACAGACGATGGAGAAAGCAGCTTTTTGGAGGAAGGAGGATAGGAATCTGGATTCCAGCAGAGAGGGACCTGGAGCTCTTCACCATTTTGAGAAGCTAATTTCTTCTTACTCTCGTAGGTCCAGAGACCCAGCTTCAGGTCTGGCTATGCTGATTGCTCGCTGTTCGACTTTAATGATTTCTTGCCTCTATAGTTCTGCTTTCTTGTGTGTAAAGCCAGAAGTGGATTAAGATTTCACATCACCTCCCACCTATTTTTCCAGTACCCCCAATCTCCACTGAAGGATGTTCCCTTCCCTGGCCCCAGGAGCTTGGAACTCACCTCCTGATGTGCTCTGGGTTCTTCCTCATCAGATCTCCGTTTGCCACTTCCTGACCCTCTGTCCTTTATTGGATGTGCTGTGGTCTCTGTCTCTGTATCTTACTGGATACTCTTCCCTGATCTCCACACTTTCTTGATGTACCTGCCTAATACCTACACATCCTTCAAGAAATTAAATTCCATCCTGCTGAGAGCTCTTTTCAGCTTCAGCCTGTAGTCCACATTCTACCTTGTCCTGCACTGATTCCCATATGTTCTCACAGCTGACACTTTCCACTTCCAGCTCTCATCACACTTTATTGTTGTCTGTTTCCTTCTGGAGTCCCAGAGTTCTTTGAGAGCCCAGGTTATGCCTCTTCAACATGCAGCACAGTCAGTCAGACACAGTAGGTGTTCAATCCATGTTTGTAGAATGAATGAACCTATGAAGGAAGGAATGAGACTTCATTATCATTCATTTGGCTTTTAGAGAGCAGTATGCATTTAACTGGGCCTCCTGAAAACACAGTGTCTTAATGAGGGAGGGCCAAGTTGTAGAGGTTTGGGCTGAGGGGGGAAAAGGGGTCTCTATGCCCCTCAACTGGCCCTTCTGCTTGGCCTCAGCCCACCTGGCCCAGCTCATAGCACAGTTGTAGGGAGTAGCAACAAGAGGCATCAGGAAGCTCCTTGGGTTTTACTGACCTTGCCCACATTTACTGGATGTTTTCACCCTGTCTTAATGGTAACTGGCAGTAGGAAGGACGGAAGGGGAGCAATTATCCCCAATCACTGTAGCTCCTGTCAGATTGGCATAATTCCTTCCTCAGACGTACCCAGGGCTGTATGTTAGGGACATGATCTTCAGGCTTGGTGAGGAGAGTGATGTAGCTGATGGAAGTTATGTTCGCAGCAAACACACATGCAGCAGGCTCTGTGCTGGTGCTGGCATAGGTATGCGAGGACCAGACACAACTCCTGGCTTTGAGAAGCTAGAGTCTATTTGGGGAGCCAGACAGAAGCACTACAGTAGAATGACTATTACATAAACTTTTCTTTCCTCAGTATGTAAATAGCTAAGAGAAAGAGAAAGATATACCCAACTGAATGCAGAGTTCCAAAGAATATCAAGGAGAGATAAGAAAGCCTTCTTAAATGAACAATGCAAAGAAACAGAGGTAAAAATAGAATGGGAAAGACTAGAGATCTCATCAAGAAAATTGGAGATATCAAGGGACATTTCATGCAAGGACGGGCATGATAAAGGACAGAAGCGGTAAGGACCTAACAGAAGCAGAGAGATTAAAAAGAGGTGGCAAGAATACACAGAAGAACTATACAAAAAAGGTCTTAATGACCCAGATAACCATGATGGTGTGGTCACTCACCTAGAGCCAGACATCCTGGAATGTGAATTCAAGTGGGCCTTAGGAAGCATTTTTATGAAAAAAAGCTAGTGAAGGTGATGGAATTCCAGATGAGCTATTTCAAATTCTAAAAGATGGTGCTGTTAAAGTGTTCCACTCAATACATCAGCAAATTTGGAAAACTCAGCAGTGGCCATAGGACTGGAAAAGGTCAGTTTTCATTCCAATCTCAAAGAAATGCAATGCCAAAGAATGTTCAAACTACTGTACAATCGTGGTCATTTCACATTCTAGCAAGGTTATGCTCAAAATCCTTCAAGATAGGCTTCAACAGTACATGAACCGAGAACTTCCTGATGTTCAAGCTGGATTTAGCAGAGGCAGAGGACCAGAGACCAAACTGCCAACATCTGTTGTATCATAAAAAAAGCAAGAGAGTTCCAGAAAACATCTACTTCTGCTTTACTAACTACGCCAAAGCCTTTGACTGTGTGGATCACAACAGACAGTGGAAAATTCTTAAAGAGATGGGAATACCAGGCAATATATTTTACCTGCCTCCTGAGAAATCTGTATGCAGGTCAAGAAGCAACAGTTAAAACTGGAAATGGAACAACGGACTGGTTCCAAATTGGGAAAGGAGTACATCAAGGCTGAATATTGTCACCCTACTTATTTAACTTAGATGCAGAGTACATCATGTGCAATGCTGAGCTGGATGAAGCACAAGAGGGAATCAAGATTGCTGGGAGAAATATTAATAACCTGAGATATGCAGATGACACCACCCTTATGACAGATTTTATTTTCTTGGGCTCCAAAATCACTGTAGACAGTGACTGCAGCCATGAAATTAAAAGATGCTTGCTCGTTGGAAAAAAATCTATGACCAACCTAGACAGTGTATTAAAAAGCAGAGACATCACTTTGCTGACAAAGGTCCATATAGTCAAAGCTATGGTTTTTCCAGTAGTCATGTATGGATGTGAGAGTTGGACCATAAAGAGGGTTGAGGGCTGAAGAATCAAAGGTTTCAAACTGCGGTGCTGGAGAAGACTCTTAAGAGTCCCTTGGACTACAAGAAGATCAAACAAGTCAATCCTAAAGAAAACCAACTCTGAATATCCATTGGAAGGACTGATGCCGAAACTGAAGCTCCAGTACTTTGGCTACCTGATGTGAGGAACTGACTCATTGGAAAAGACCCTGATGCTGGGGAAGATTGAAGGCAAAAGGAGTAGGGGGCGACAGAAGATGAGATGCTTGGATGGCATCACCCACTCAGTGGACATGAGTTTGAGCAAACTCTGGGAGATAGTGGTGGACAGAGGGCCTGGCCTGCTGCGGTCCATGGGGTCACAAAGAGTCGGACACGACTTACTGACTGAACAACAATATGATAGGAACAACTGGACACAAGAGATGCAAGTTCCAGCCTGGGGTGGGGTGGCTGGTTAGGAGGAAGTTGAGACAAGATGTGGAACTCCTCTGGGGATAGGGAGAGACCTGGGTCCTACTCTGACTGCAGAGGCCTGGATGGGAAAGGAGGCCAGATGGTTTAGACATAGTGGGTTCAAAGGGCAGTGTGTGCTCCACCCAAGGATAGACCAGTGTTGGCACCCATTGGCATCAGGTAGTGTAATCCAGCAACTGTACTTTGGCCAGGATATTAGACTGTGGCCCAGAGCATAGAAGCCAGCATGTGGCTATGGCTAAGACCAAGTCTGAACACAGACCCTCCTGATCCTCTTCCCCCAGCTTCCCCAGCAGAGCGTGGGCAGCAGTGCTCCAAGGGGCTCCAGGACACCCAGACTGCAACTCTACTTGACTCTATGTCTGAGTTCTTAGGTCCTTGGTATAAATTGGAGGCCACTGACTTCTTGCCCCAATCAGAAACAGAGGCGTGTCTGGGCTTGTAAGTAAATGCAGCCAATAGGAGAGCTAGCCAAGGGTAGGCAAAGGCCAGGGGAAGAAGGAAGGGCCTGGGAGTACATGGGGTAACTTGCAATTAAGTGGCAGAGTAAATTACTCAGAAGACAACATTCCTCAACCATTCCAAAATGAGTTTACTGTAATTCCAGATAAAAACAAAACTTTCAGAACTGATACTTAGACACTTAAGTCAAGGTTGGTTTGTTTTTTTTCTTCTACAGTTTCAATATAATTCAGCACTTTCACTTTGCGAAGACAGACCTGACCTTTATGTGGTCTGCAGAATGCTGATTCAACATCAGGGTAACCAGTGGTGCAATCATGACATGAAACAAGACTGGTGGTTGTCAGGGTTTTTAAACCTCCTGACTTGGGTTATCCCACGATCTCTTAACACTCTGACTTTATCAGAAACTAGAATCCTCACTAAAGCCGAGGGCTGGGTATGCGCACGTTCATTTGGAACCAGTTTTTAAAGGAATCTGTTGTATTTTATAAGAGATAGAGTGCTGATGTGATGCAGGTCTTTCTTCCTTTTCTGTAGTAGCTGGCAGCTAAAGGGCTGATGAAAGAAGAAAAGGGGAAGGAAGAGGAGAGAGAAGAGGAAGAGGGGATGAGGAAGAGGAAGGGCCAACAAGGAAGGCTCACTTTCCTTCCCTGGAAACCTTGTGTTCATTTCCAAAACTCTAACTTGAGGTTCTCCTGGAAAAGAAAAAGGCTTGGGTTCTTCTGCATGCTTGATTGTGTGATTTTTTTTAATCTGGATTGATTTTATGGTTTCTCTGGAATCAAACTGGGAATTGAATTATTCCCCAGGTGAAAAACATAGACAAAACTTCTACAGTGTTCTCCAAAACACAATGCAGTACCCACCCCTCACACCCCCCCACCATACACCCACACTTCAAAGCACCAAACTGACGTGCTTGACATACTTATCGTAAATCAAATCTGCTGTGCACACCAGTACATAGTGCCAGTAAGCCCAGTGTAACCAATTCACATTTTTCAGCCTTGACTTCCAATGGTGAGAACAAGTGAATGCTGACAGAGAGAAAAAGGCTGAGGCAAGGATGCCATGCACGTGCCCTTTCAGAAGGCAGGAGCACCGCTGGAGTCGGGGAGGAAGGGAGCCTGAAATCAAGGCTGACCTAGTACTCCTCGGGATAGGCTGGCAGAAGCCAGACTGGGTCACGTGGCCTCAGGGTGCTCCTAGTAGGTTCTCTGCATTTTCTCTGCAAGAGCAGAGTGAACTCTGATGCAGATCAAAGGGAAGATGCGAGAAGTGACCTGTCTTCTGGCTGGTGGGACCCAAGCCTTAAGCAGCAGCCCCTGATCCATGTCTTCTCATTTGTCCTAACTCTCACACCCCAGCTCTGGTCCTTCTTCTAGAAACTTGATTTTTGCCTGAGTCCTTAGTTCACCTCTTGTGTCGAGTTGTGTCCTGGTACATACAAATTGAGACATTCTTCCTTGATGCTCACCACAGCTGCTGCTGTGATCCTTCTGGTTCTGCATCCTCCCTGTTCTCCACTGCTGTGCCATCTTCCTTTCCTGTCCCTGGTGCTCCCCATATCCAGCACTGGACCTCCCTCCAGCTGAGTCTCTTTAGGAACAAATATATAGGTCTATCGTTGCCAGGCCCCTTTAGTCAGTACCCCTCTACAAAAGGTTTATCTCGTTTCATCTTCTCCATAAGGAAACTCTTCCATCTCCTGACACAGCATGCAATCTGCGAAAATAGAGCTCTCAAGTCAAATCTTGCGATCTGAATCACTTTCAGATTCCTCTTAACATATTAGAGACATATTGTTAGTAAAGAAAGGAGTTTTGCTCTGTAAATTCAGCTGTGGAGTTGTTTCTGCCATTGTGCCTGGCATGGTACCTGGTGTTCCACAGCACCTGCTTTGGGAAACATCACTCTTCCTGCTGCCGGGCAGCGCGGTAAGAGGCTGAGTGACTTGCTAGGGGACCGTGCTGCTTCTTATAGAATCACCTCGGGTGAGTTAATCCCATCTTCATCTGGAGATCAGGCTGATCATAACATATTGCTTTGTAAGGACACAATGAGATCACTGAAGCAAGGTGCTTAGAATATGACTAGAATATTGTACCCACTCAATAAGTGACATTAGTTATTTTTCTCATTTTCTTTTGGGTCACCTCCAGTTCTGTAGTCTACAATATTTTCAAGGTGCTCTTTTTTGGCAATAAGTATCACTCTGGGGGCTATCCCATGCAAACATTTTAGATCATTTCCCTATAATTTACGACCTTACATGTGTATACAATAAAGTCTCTTAGCCGTATTTTTGCTCACTTCTGCAACCTCAGGAGGTTTTTCTGCACTTTACTTAGTCACTTGAATAATGCTTCAGTTTAAACAAAATCTCCATGATAGTTGAAGGAAAAAAAATCAGCTTGTGTCTCTCCCACAAAACAGATGGCAAGTGATTCAGAACAAGACAGTCTCTAGAGTTACAAATAGTGCCCTTTCTTTTGGAAGAAAGAATGACTTATTTTTTTGTGCCTATGCCAAAGTCTGGGACAAAATTAAGTTACTCCTTGTTTATTTCCTTTTTCCTATGTTATCTCCAACTGTCTGGCGACTCTGCCCACTCTGAGTGAAACGTCCTTTCTCCACTCAGAGGTTGTAGCTCAAAGGAATAAAACACCTCTTTTAGAAACAGACAAACACAGATAGATAAACAATTGTCCATGTGCCTGAAGCCTCCCAAATAATAAATTAGAAAACCTACTTTATTCTTAACTACAAGTGACACATCAATGTATTCTCTTACAGATAAATCTGAAGTCCTCATTGACTGTCAACTCAATCTCAGGACTTAGTTTGCATGTACACACACACATACACACACACACATCATTGTTTTGTGTTTGCTTTTAAACTTAAACTACATCCAGTTTTATTTTTCAGCCTATCTGTCCAACTCTTTGCAATCCCATGGACTGCAGCACGCCAGGCCTCCCTGTCCATCACCAACTCCCAGGGTTTACTCAAACTCATGTCCGTTGAGCTGGTGATGCCATTCAACCATCTCATCCTCTGTCGTCCCCTTCCTCTTCCCGCCTTCAATCTTTCCCAGCGTCAGGGTCTTTTCAAATGAGTCAGTTCTACACATCAGGTGGCCAAGGTATTGAAGTTTCAGCTTCAGCATCAGTCCTTCCAATGAATATTCAGGACTGATTTCCTTTAGGATTGACTGGTTGGCTCTCCTTGCTGTCCAAGGGACTCTCAAGACTCTTCTCCAAGACCACAGTTCAAAAAGCTATTTCAGTCTATAGCCTTTGGTTAAAAAAACACCTCTCAAATTTATTTAAGTGATTCATGTGTTAGCCCCTATCATTCACAGCTATAACTTCATCCAGTGAAATTGCATTCCAAGTACTAATGATATCATTGTTATTGACATTATTATCTGCAACAACCTTTTATTAGATTGCATAGATCAGTTTTTCTCAAACTTTGTTACATATTAAACTCATCAGGAAACTTAAAAAAAAAAATCTTAATACCCAGGCTTCACCCAGGGCCAGTGAAATCATTTCTAGGTATGGGCGGAGGCATCAGTGGTTTAAAAGATGACCAGGTAATTCCAATGTGCAGCCAAGTTTGAGGGCCAGTGGTTTAGGAGATGTCTGAATTCTGCCTCCTTAAACCTGATTCCTATCACCTTCAAATCCATGTTTAGAGAGGCTCTGAACTGGTCCAGGCTCCCAGGGATGAAACTTGGTTGGCCCAGGCAGACCAGGGGAAACTGTTCTTCTCTCCTGGCCACCATCAAAAATAAAAGCTGAGCACTAGCATTTTGCTGTCATTTCTTTTCTGACAATTTGGAAATATTGTAGCAGGTTTCTTCTGAGCCACCAATGAAACCTTCAGGAATATTCTGGGATATCTATGGAAGTTTTTCACCTTTAAAATTTACATACCCAAAGAAATTTGTTTTCCAGAACTCTGGGATCAGTCCACAGAACTATTTGTTTAAACTCTGCTTTGGTTACAATACCATAGATCACAAACAGCACCAGAGAATGGAATTACAGATACCCTGCTCAAATAGGCAATGAAGGGGTAATGATGTAAAACGTTATGGAAAGCAGAATAGTGAAGAGCAAATGCAAGGACTTAAATTTAGACAGACTCACGTTCCAATATTGGCACAGTCGCTTGATCTGTGCATGTGTGCATGCTAAGCCTCTTCAGTCATGTCCGACTCTTTGCAACCCTGTGGACCATAGCCTGTCAGGCTCCTCTCTCCAGGTAACCCTGGTCAAATTACATCATCTTTTTGAGGTTGTATTCTCAATTGTAAAATGAGCATACTTTTGTCTACCCCATATATTTGTATAGATATGATTGTCACAAAGTTTGTTAGAGTACCAAATATTTATTGGCACACAGGGGCAGTCAACAAAAGCTCTCTGATATTTCCATTTCAAAGTCTGAAAATAACTCAATAACCAGTTTTGTGATCTAAATGGAATCTGAATATTGGTTCCCCCTTGCCCATATTTGCATTCCCTAATTTAAAGAGTGGTGAGATGGTCCACAGGAATAGGAAATAGATTCTTTTTAAAGCAGAGGGGACTGAGCCAGAGATGAAATATTTAAGTACCACTGGTTCTCGCTTTGCCTGGTTCTAATACGGACAAAATTCAGTTTAATCACAGTTTAGTTCAATAGCACCAGATCTCAATGACACAGTTTAAATTTCAGTTACATGATATATTGAAGACTGTTCATCGCTCAGCCATGTCTGACTCTTTGCGACCCTGTGGACTGTAGCCTGCCAGGCTCCTCGGTCTGTGGAATTCTCCAGGCAAGAATACTGGAGTGGGTAGCCATTCCCTTCTCCAGGGGATCTTTCTGACCCAGGGATTGCACCTGGGTCTTCTGCTTTGCAGTCAGAGTCTTTATCATCTGAGTTGACAGGGAAGCCCTGTATGAGATTACAAGCTTTGCTGCTAGTTCTTTAGTCCACAAATTCCTACATAGATAACATGTGCAGTATGACCATGAACAATCACATCACTTCTTTCAGAGTCTGTTGTGAATGGTCACTGGGTATCTGTTGTTAAGTTCATATACTGACAGCAAAGTCTTCAGTTGCGTTGCTTCCTTGTCTCCAAGTGATAAACCTATATGACATGTTACAAACATGGATAATCAGAAGAAGGAATTGGCCAACGAAAATGAAAGGGAAGCAAGAAAACAACAACAACAACAAAATAATGCTGGAAGTGAATTCGAATTGCATGGAAATAGAAGAAATAGCTGAATGTGAGAGGTTCTAGACATGCAGCCAGAGAAACTTATTGAAGGGGAACTTATTAACATTAAACGAGGAATGTGGCTGTGATTAAAAAGATGAATGAAGCTATCTGAGAAGTGATGGTAGCAAAAACTAAAGGAATTCTCGGATGTGTTTTGTAACATTGAGAATGCAAAGGAAGAAATGTTGGAAGCTAATCTAAACTTAGAAGTACGACAATGTGCGAAGGCATAGGAAAACAGGCTTGTTCTCTATTATAAAGTTACATGATGAGAAGACAAGCACATTCACATGGCTCTTGAGAATTTTTTGACAAAGAAATAGAACACTTAAATTCTCAGTGTCTCTAATATTTTAAATTACCATCTACTAAAACAAGCACGTGAACTCCAGGAGTTGGTGATGGACAGGGAGGCCTGGCATGCTGCGATTCATGGGGTCGCAAAGAGTCGGACACGACTGAGCAACTGAACTGAACTGAACTGAAAACAAGCATTAGCTTTAGTATGTTCACCTATACACTTAAAACGAGTGTTTTCTTGTTTCCCTATATACTTATGGTTGACAGTATTTGTAATGTTTTGACAAAACATTTAAATATCACAAAATTGACATCATTTCCCACTGATTATTAAGATTGCTCAGCACTGTTTCATCTTGCATGGTCTTTTTTATGGTCCCATGCTGCCATGCAAAGCCTGTGCTTCCAAACTGTTTGAAAGAGAACTTGTAGTTGAGTGAGTGAGATTAAATGTGATCAACAGGAAACCTGGCTCCTCCCTCAGCTACTTCCGGGAAGGTAAATATGAACACCTGTGCCCCTGCAAAAGTCACATGTGAGAGGAGCCCATGGAAAACTAGCTAGATTTTTTCTTAATCCTTTCCTTTGAATTTCTTTATGGTCTGTACTATGAACTATTACATCTGCTTCTGCAGAACCATCAGCTTCCAGAGTTGCAGGCAGGATTTGGTCAGAGTACAAGCATAAAGCACTTGCATTGTGCCTGATACCTAGTATGTGTTCAATAAATTATTATCAAGAATCTTGCTGTTTGACTCTATGCTGACTGACTGTCCCAGTTTGTCCAGCAACCTGGAGGTTTCTGGGGATGCAGGATTTTCAGTGCTGAAACTGGAACAGACCCAGGCAAACCAAGATGGTTGGTTACTCTATTTGAGTCTCTAGATCTGGGCCAGACAAAATACTGAAACTACTGTAAGAAAATTTCTTGGGATGTAGAAAGTAATTAGAAGAGAGAAAATTCCCCATACATAATTTCTGGATTAGAACTTTAGGGGTAGAAAAGATTTTGCAGCCTGTGCTTCAATATCACACAGCAGGGCCAATTCCTCCCATGCAGACTCGGTTTTTGAAAGCCTACAAGGGAAGAAAGTAAATGACATATTCCATTGATAAATATCATTGAGCAATCACTCTGCCAAGTCCCAAGGGAAACTAAGTGAATGAGACTCATTTCCAGCTCTATTGAAGCTTACATCCTAAGTAGACAAAACACCAGTTATATGCACCATGAATTATCAAGAAACCACCCTTGACAAAGAACTGACACCACTCAAGGTGCTAACAAATGCAAGATCTCATTTGTTAATTAGTCACTCAGTCATGTCTGATTCTTTGTGACCATGAACTATAGCCTATCAGGCTCCTCTGTCCATGGAATTCTCCAGGCAAGAATACTGCAGTGGGTGGCCATTCCCTGCTCCAGGGGATCTTCCCAACCCAGGGATTGAACCCAGGTCTCCTGCATTGCAGACAGATTCTTTGTGATCTCATTTAGTCCTCACAATAATCCCAACAAGGTATCAATATTATTCCATTTTACAGATGAGGAAAGTAAGGTTCAGAGAGATTCAGTTGTGCAAATTCATAAAGCTAGTATTGAATTGGCCTCAGGACCCAGAGCATGAGCTCTGGATTCTGCTAATATGTGTTTGAATCCTGATTTCCACTGTCTTGCTATGTGACAAGTGCCTGTGAGCTGCTATTTCCTCCTCTGCAAAACTGGACAAACAATAATATTCACTTGTGTGAGTTGTGAAGATTAAGTGAGAAATGCACTTAGTATGTGCTTAACATATGGTGTGTGTATTGTGTCTGACTCTTTACCAACCCATGGACTGTAGCCCACCAGTCTCCTCTGCCCATGGAATTTTCCAGGCAAGAATTCTGGAATGAATTGCCATTTCCTTCTCTAGGGGATCTTCCTCACCCAGGGATTGAACCAATATCTCTTTCATCTCCTGCATTGGCAGGTGGATTCTTTACTACTGAGCCACCCGGAAAGCCCCTAACATATGGTAAATGTTCAAAAATATTTATCATTGTCACCATCAAACCAAAGTCAGAGTTTTCCCCCATAGCAGGTGGCCTCTTCCATTTCTAGGCAAATCCTTAGGGGAAAGAGAAATCAATGGAATACTTCAAGAGTTCAGGGGTGAAGATGACTGTTTCAGTTTGTGGTGATAGATAAAGACCTCCTGTACAGTGGAATTTGATCTTCATAAATGAATAGACCTCGGTATGTTGAGGTTGGGGCAGAGAGAATATTCCAAGCAGAGGGAGGGATTTTAGTTGAGGCAAAGAATCAGGAAAGCACAATGAGTTTGGGGAACAGTAACTACTGATGGTTGGAGTGTAGGCATCTTTTAGGAGACTGGTGGAGAAAAGGCAAAAAGAGTGAAAGCCTCATAACTTGGGTGATGTTCTAGGAACCATTACATGGAACTTTTCCTTCAGAAGCTGCTGTCACTGTCTTCTTAATTCTGGGCTCTCAAATGGACTGAGATCAAGACTTGGCTCACCTGGGCTTGGCTGGGACAACTCCCCTTGACCCTGCTATCTCACTGTCTTGTCTTCATGCCTCTTGTGGTGTGCGGAACAATGGTGTTAGGTTCCACCTTCTCCAGGGTGTTCACAGATAAGTTCACAACCCCTGCTAACAGATTGGGGTTGAGGGTAGGGCAGAGACTGAAAGAGAGTCTCAATGGTCAAGTCCGTAGGAGAAAGACAAGAAAAACACTTGTTTCCAAAATGGACAGGTTTCAGGTTTCTTGGCTTTTTCTAGAGGATTAGGTTGAATCAAAACACAACACAACACAGCTGCCTGTGGTGTGTACTGGAGGCATGTATATTTCTCAGAAGGTCTGTTTCTGGAAAGATAGTCCTGAGTGCTCATGGGAAATTTAGAAGGATGAGCTTCTATGTCTAGAAAGTGAGGATTACACTGGGGAGAAATGTTTGGAAACAGAAGGAAAGGAACAAAGGCAGCGTTATGATCTGGAGTTATAAGTGACTTTTCTAATAATGTAGGGCTTCCCTGATAGCTTAGTTGTTAAAGAATTCACCTGCAATGCAGGAGATCCCGGTTCGATTCCTGGGTCTGGAAGATCCACTGGAGAAGGGATAGGCTACCCACTCCAGTGTTCTTGGGCTTCCCCTGTAGCTCAGCTGGTAAAGAATCCACCTGCAGTGCAGGAGACCTGGGTTCGATCCCTGGATTGGGAAGACCCCTTGGAGAAGGGAAAGGCTACCCACTCCAGTATTCTGGCCTGGAGAATTCCATGGACTGTATAGTCCACGGGGTCACAGAGAGTCAGACACGACTGAGCGACTTTCGAATTTCACTTTCACTTTCTAACAATGTAGGCAGAAGTTGTTCTGCGTGGAAGGTATTTTGTGCTGGACTGTGTTCCCCCCAAATGTGTATGCTGGAAATGTGACTGTGTTTGGAGATGCGGTCTTTAAAGAGGGAATTAAAGTTAGTGAGGTCATTTGGGTGGGCCCTAATTCACTATGACTGTTTTCCTTATTAGCATATGTGAAGGGGAAGGGAGAGATGGTCATCTACAGGCCAAAGAGAGGGGCCTCAGAAAAAACCAACTCAGATGACATTTTGATCTCGGACTTTCATTCTCCAGAATTTTAAGAAAATAAATGTTTGTCATTTAAACCACCCAGCCCATGATCTGTTATAACAGCCCCAGCAAACTAATACAGAGGGTAAGGAAATATTGGGAATATTGTCAGCTCTGCTCCAATAGTATCTATTTAATTTGTCAATTCTTTTTCATTTCTCTGTAATATGCTCCAAAAGGACTTTAAGGAACTCATATGTTTATTTTTCAGAATTCTGTCAAAGGTAAAAATGAAGAAAATTAATTCCCTCCACCTAGCGGATGGATCCTGATGACCTGCATAGCCAGGTGCAGCCCCTACAGGGGCGGCCCTGAAGCAGGTGCTGAATAGCAGACCTTGGCAATTTCACTGAGGACCATAAGGTCTGAGAGGGTGGAGTGTGGGTCTATTAAAAGGTTTCTGACCCTTTAGGCCTCTTCTCCCCAGGTCGTTGTCTCCATCCCTTCTTCAAGCAGCACCTGGACCTCACCCTGCTGTACTCAGGGTGATTTAGCCTGCCTGCCCACAGCCCCTGAAGGCTCTGCCTCTGCACTCGCTCACTGATAGCGTTAGTTGCTCAGTTGTGTCTGACTGTTTGCGACCCCATGGACTGTAGCTGCCAGTCTCCTCTGTCCATGGAATTCTCCAGGTGAGAATACTGGAGTGGGTTACCATTTCCTTCTCCAGGGCATCTTTCCGACCCCGGGATTGAATCCAGGTGTCCTGCATTGCAGGCAGTTTGATTGTTGACCATCTGAGCCACCAGGCACCCTCTGCTTACCACCAAAGTGTTGACTCAGCACAAGTGGGTCTTTCCTGGGAACTTACTCTGCTACTGAGGAAACCATGATCCTTCTCCGTATGCGTATCTCCTGCTGGGCTAATATTTGCCACCTTGGACTCATCTGTCAGACTTTCCTCTGTAAGAAGTGTGAGAAGAGAAAACAAGACCCAAGAATCAGCTCTGCCTGGACTGTGGAAGGGTGCCTGGCGGGCCAGGCTGACATGGGAGGCACTCAAACAGGAGGGATGGTGGCCCACCTGGAAGCTGAACAAATGGGCTGAATAGGAAGACGGGATATGAAGAGGAGTTCAGCCAGGAGAGCGAGAGGGAAGGTTGGCCGTGGATCTGAGGAGGGAAGAGCGGGTGCAGAGACCCTGTGGTGGGAATCAGCTGGCGTGCTAAGGGCAGGGGCTACGCAAGGACGGCCCATGGACAGGTTCACTTCAAGCATCAGAACCTCAGCGGCCTGAGGCGTACTCCTTACCTCCCACCCCTAAACCCGCACAGAAGCCTCAGAACCATGTTGCTCAGCTGCATCCCCTGAAACAACACTTTCCACCTTCGTGTACTTCCTCCTTCCAAATGAACTTTGCTCTCAGGGGAGAATCTGGGAGCTCCCTGCTCCCTGGTGAAGTGTTTTTTTTTTTTTTTCTATTTTGCTACAAACACTCCCTTAGGCCTGATTTTCAAAATTGTGTTTACATAGCTAGGAGTAGCTGCGAAGTCTTTCGAGTCTGTCACAGAAAGGTCTTTGGCCTTTCTGTTGCTGTGTGGTCAGAAACCTGCCGTATAGAAGCCAGCCTCTCACCACACCACCGTATGCTCGTTTGAGGGCCAGCAGGCGTTCTACCACAGAGAGGCCTCTGTGGCTTTGAGGCCTCATATAATCCCTAATACCAGAACCTTGCAAACGTTCCACTAATTTGTTGCTTCTCCGCCCTGGGGTTGTGGGCCAGGTCTGCAGCATGCCTGCTGTGTAGTCCACCTACAGCTCAAGGCCTCCTCTGCAGTCCTGGCCTGCTGTTCTCCCCGAGGGTCTGTAGCCTTGGTCAGCACTTGCTGGACAGTCAGCCCACGAAAGGACTCCAGCCCCAGGTACATGCAACGGTGCATGGCGGTGGGGCGGGGGGGTGGGGGGGGGGCGGGGGGTGCTTGGGAGAGGGCTAAGGAGCAGAATTTAGTCTCTTCAGTGGGTCTCCTGTCACCTTCTGAGACAGAATCCAATTTCTCAAGGACTAAGGTGCTTCCATCACCAGTCTACACACTGTCCATTGGCCTGGGATTTTCTGAGAGAGTTTCTGGGAGAAAGTGTGCAGACATTGCATACACTGACACAGCCGGATGACCTTCGGAGGCAGTCATCCCAAAGCAAGCATCATTTTAGAGCTCCCATCCACAGGTGTGATAGATCTGACGATCCTCAGGATGGCACCAGCTTGTCCTCTGGTCTCTCCGGCCGTCGGGTTGGAGGTGCCCACCTTGCTCTCTTCTCAGAGGATAGTTTAATCTGAACTAGAACTGACTCCTCTGCCCTAAAGATCCGGGGTGGGACTGAGAACCATAGCCCAAGTATGGTCGACTTCTCACAGGAAGCCCTGGTTTCACTCCAAGCCAACCACAAATTTTGTCAATACATTTTCATATCTCCAAAATGAAATACAGAGTAACGTGTACAGCACATAGAGTAATGTAGATTACACTCAAAAGTTAGTGAGGAGGAGAAAAGGGCTTATGTGGCACACTGTAGCAAACAACAAAACTCTCTATAAACCAATTGGTTTTTCACACCTCCAGCCCATTAATTCCCTCCTCAGCCAATAGCTCCTTGCTCTGCCCACCCCAACTCCCTTGTGCTCTCTCTGAGCCACGTTTCACGTTTATATTCTGCAGTTGTTTGATGGAGTGTCCCATCAAATTTGCCAGTGAGGCCAAATTGGTGGGCAATGCTGTTCAAATCTTCTGTCACCTTCCTAGGGTCATTTTCCAGTGGTCTTTTGCTCTCTCTCCCGACACTATTATTAGATCTCTGTTTCTTCTGAGTTCCTTGTCCATGTGTTTATTTGGGGTTTGGTCTCTGTCTCTCACGGTTATTTTCCTCAAGTGTCTGCTGATCCTAGGTTGTCCGTTTATATTTGAGTTGAGGATGAAGCACTAGCAAGGTGGTGGAGGCTCTGTGTCTGCACAGGACTTGCTGATCTATGGACTATCAGGTATTGAATGGACTCAGATGGGGAGATTCACAAATGCCTGTATTTCTGGGTCTTTTTTATTGAAAGTTCTATTTCTCTGGAGGATAACTCTCTGGGGTCAAGAAGGGGAAGGCATAGGAGTCTCTCCATTCAATGTGCACTTAACCCCCTTGACATCAATAGGGAGCTCCCCACTCAGCCCCCTCTGTCCACAGAAAATTTCAGTTGGTTTCTCTGGAGAATAAACCCAGTACAAGAAAGGCAACCTTCACACTCTTCTGGGTGAAGGTATCTTGCTACCTTGTATTAAGGTTTTGAACCAGTCTTGGTATTTGCAGCCCTCAGTTTAGTTCAGTTCAGTTCAGTCACTCAGTCGTGTCCGACTGTTTGCGACCCCATGAATTGCAGCACACCAGGCCTCCCTGTCCATTACCAACTCCCAGAGTTCACCCAAACTCATGTCCATTGAGTCGGTGATGCCATCCAGCCATCTCATCCTCTGTTGTCCCCTTCTCTTCCTGCCCCCAATCCCTCCCAGCATCAGAGTCTTTTCCAATGAGTCAACTCTTCACATGAGGTGGCCAAAGTATTGGAGTTTCAGCCTCGGCATCACTCCTTGCAATGAACACCCAGGACTGATCTCCTTCAGAACGGACTGGTTGGATCCCTTGCAGTCCAAGGGACTCTCAAGAGTCTTCTCCAGCACCACAGTTCAAAAGCATCAATTCTTTGGTGCTCAGCTTTCTTTATAGTCCAACTCTCACATCCATACATGACCACTGGAAAAACCATAGCCTTGACTAGACGGACTTTGTTGGCAAAGTAATGTCTCTGCTTTTCAATATACTATCTAGGTTGGTCATAACTTTCCTTCCAAAGAGTAAGTGTCTTAATTTCATGGCTGCAATCACCATCTGCAGTGATTTTGGAGCCCAGAAAAATAAAGTCAGCCACTGTTTCCACTGTTTCCCCATCTATTTCCCATGAAGTGATGGGACCAGATGCCATGATCTTAGTTTTCTGAATGTTGAGCTTTAAGCCAACTTTTTCACTCTCTCCTTTCACTTTCATCAACAGGCTCTTTAGTTCTTCTTCACTTTCTGCCATAAGGGTGGTGTCATCCGCATATCTGAGCATATTATATTTCTCCCGGCAATCTTGATTCCAGCTGTGCTTCTTCCAGCCCGGTGTTTCTCATGATGTACTCCGCATAGAAGTTAAATAAGCAGGGTGAAAATATACAGCCTTGACATACTCCTTTTCGTATTTGGAACCAGTCTGTTGTTCCATGTCCAGTTCTAACTGTTGCTTCCTGACCTGTGTATAAGTTTCTCAAGAGACAGGTCAAGTGGTCTGGTACTCCCATCGCTTTCAGAATTTTCCACAGTTTATTGTGATCCACACAGTCAAAGGCTTTGGCATAGTCAATAAAGCAGAAATAGATTACCCTATATATATTTATATGTATTTATTTATAAATAAATAAATTTATTTATTTTATTATATAACAGCAAACTGGTCACTGAAGTGACCAGTCACTGCAAACGGGTCTTGCAGTTAATGAGTCTTTCCAGGGTGCTGTGATTTGAATGGGTTTGCTTTTTATGTTAATGAATAAGTTTTATTTTATATTGTTAGCATATGACACATCATGATGATCTGGGCAATTCCTTTTTTTCCCTCCTAATTATGTATAATTTATGACATAGACTGCCAAAAACCAAAACAACAAAGTACAAATAATAACGATTTTTAAAAAACAAAACTGAAGAGTAGATCTCAAAATTTTGGTTTCAGGACCTCTTGCAACTCTCTCTCTCTTTTTTTGAATGAGTTTGCTTTTATTGATGCCATCCCTTGACCCAAGAGAGTTAGGTTTCAGCTTTCTTCACTTTTTATTTTTCTTCATTTAAGAAAAATTGGATGTCTGGCCAATAATGCCATCAATGGATGATGGAGAGAGAAGAGAAAAGGGGGCTTTGAAAGGTTTGCAAATGAAATGGCATTTTGATTGGGTCTTGAAGAAGTAGTAGATTTTGACTATAGTATTATTTTGGGGGGATCCAAAATCACTGCAGATGGTGATTGCAGCCATGAAATTAAAAGACGCTTACTCCTTGGAAGAAAAGTTATGACCAACCTAGATAGCATATTCAAAAGAAGAGATATTATTTTGCCAACAAAGGTCCGTCTAGTCAAGGCTATGGTTTTTCCAGTGGTCATGTATGGATGTGAGAGTTGGACTGTGAAGAAAGCTGAGCGTCAAAGAATTGATGCTTTTGAACTGTGGTGCTGGAGAAGACTCTTGAGAGTCCCTTGGACTGCAAGGAGATCCAACCAGTCCATCCTAAAGGAGATCAGTCCTGGGTGTTCTTTGAAAAGACATGCTAAAGCTGAAACTCCAGTACTTTGGCCACCTCATGCGAAGAGTTGACTCATTGGAAAAGACTCTGATGCTGGGAGGGATTGGGGGCAGGAGGAGAAGGGGATGACAGAGGATGAGATGGCTGGATGGACATCACCAACTCGATGGACATGAATTTGGGTGAACTCCGGGAGTTGGCGATGGACAGGGAGGCCTGGTGTGCTGCAATTCATGGGGTCACAAAGAGTTGGACACCACTGAGCGACTGAAATGAACTGAACTGAACTGAAGACTGGCTGGAGTATTAGTATGTATGAAAGGCAATTCTAAGTCAAAGATTTTTTTTTAACGCTTTTATTTAATGCTTTTATTACTATAATATCAGGGTGTTTATGGGGAAGTAAACATTTTGAGTCATGAGGTAGATAGAAATTCCACTTGATTGTCATTTGTTTATTTTTTAATTAATTAATTAATTTATTTTAATTGGAGGCTAATTACAATATTGTAGTGGGTTTTGCCATACATTGACATGAATCAGCCATGGTTGTACATGTGTTCCCCATCCTGAACACCCCCTCCCACCTCCCTCCCCACCCCATCCCTCAGGGTCATCCCAGTGCACCAGCCCTGAACACCCTGCCTCATGCATTGAACCTGGACTGGCGATCTGTTTCACATATGATGACATACGTGTTTCAATGCTATTCTCTCAAATCATCCCACCCTCGCATTCTCCCACAGAGTCCAAAAGACTGTTCTATACATCTGTGTCTCTTTTGCTGTCTCGCATATAGGGTCATCATTATCATCTTTCTAAATTCCATATATATGCATTAGTATACTGTATTGGTGTTTTTCTTTCTGACTTACTTCAGTCTGTATAATAGGCTCCAGCTTCATCCACCTCATTAGAACTGATTCAAATGCCTTCTTTTAAATGGCTGAGTTAAGTCAAAGATATTACATGAGCAAATGAGGACCAAAGTGATTTAGGTTAAATGATTTCTTTACGGTAGTCATCAGCTTCACCATCTGCTTTCCATATGCAAAATTTGGACAGCTCTGGCCCACTTTCGTCTCTTCTCCTGAACTTTGGCCTTCTTCCATTTTTTATCTTTCCATACCTTTACTGTCAATTTAATAGGGCTTGGACGTAGGGCAGTAATGAATGCAGTTTTTAATCCAGGGCTTCTCAACCTCAGTACTGTTGATGTTTTGGGCCAGATGGTTCTTGATTGTGGGGAAAGGGCTTCCTTGTGTGTTGAAGAGGTTTAGCAGCATCCTTGGAGGCCAGCAATTCCTACCCGCAGTTGTGATAACCAAAAATGTCTCCAGACATTACTAAATGTCCCTTTTTGGGGACGGGGGGTAGGAGGTGAAGGATTGTCCAATTAACCACTGGTTTAATGCATTGTCTTTATTGGATGTCTGGAAAAATAGATTTATGAGTCAATGATGGTGAGAGGAAAGAATAGCGGTTCTGGAAGTCCTACTAAATGCATTTTGACAGAGTTTTGGAGAATAAGTCAGATTTTGAGATTGGAAAATTGGCTAGTGTTAGAATGCAGGGAAGGAAATTCTAAGTCAAAGAAACTATGTAAACGAGGGGGAGCAAAGTGATTCAGGTTAAATGGTTTTCTGTAATCTCTGGGTTAGGTACGCGTGGTGGGGAAAAGGCTGCAAAAGTAGGAGGGAGTTTACAAAGGCTTCGACTGCAAACATCTGGAACCTGGCCCTTATCACACAGTGATGTTATCACATCTTTGACCAATGACTCTTAACTTTAGAAAATGAGACCTGAGGGCTTGGGATGAGTTAGGTGTTTAGGGCAATAGTTGGGGATATGGAGCCTGCCTGGGGCAGTGGAAATTGGAGCTAGAATCTTTAAGTGTCTTCATTTTCATGATAATTAAAGGGACTGAAGGGGAGCTGGGGGATGAGTTCATTATATATTTGCAGATTAAAAGAAAAACTATGTCTTCATTCAAGGAAAGTACCTTAACCAGTGGGAATTTCAGGGGGTGGATACCCCAAAAACCACACCCATGAAACAGCAGCCTGCTTTATTGGTATATTGTCAGCCCAGGGGCCAATTATAGTAATTGCCTATCACAGATGGCATTGATGCTTGAGGTTAAAAAGGGAACTAATACTTCCTAATGAAGACCGTTTCAATTTGCATTTGAAGGCAAGATGGTCTACAGAAGAGGTGAAATGCTTTCGGAGGGAACATCACCCCGTCACCCTTGACACCTCAGTTCCTAATCTTAGTAAGAGAAACGGAACTACCCTTTTATCTCAGGTCTGCTTGGAACATCAAGCCAATTTGGCTTTCTGACAGCTGCTGCTATTTTTTTTTTTTAAGGTAATTGTAGAAATTGTCTTTGAGTCATTTTGCTTACAAGTTACAAATTCGTTAAAAGCAAAGAGAAAAAAAGAGGGTGAGAATAAATTGCTCGGAGATCTTGGAATTTGGTGGGTAGAGAAGAAATATTTATGGAGGCAGCCACCCTAGAGTTAAACTTGTATGTGAATAATCGGGACATTGGTGGTCCTTCTGGGGGTCAGGGGAGGTGCTGACCCCTCCAACTACCCTTCCCACTTTCAATTTCTCCTTTCTACCTGTCCAAAGGTTTTGAAATTTCGACTTCCCGGGTAGATCAGCTGGTAAAGAATCTACCTGCAATGCAGGAGACCCTAGTTCTATTCTGGGTCAGGAAGTTCCCCTGGAGAAGGGATAAGCTACCCAGTCCAGTATTCTTGGGCTTCCCTGGTGGCTCAGACAGTAAGGAATCTGCCTGTGATGTGGGAGACCTGGGTTTGATCCCTGGGTTGGGAAGATCCCCTGGAGGAGGGCATGGCAACCCACTTCAGTATTCTTGCCTGGAGAATCCCATGGACAGAGAAGCCTGGTGGGCTACAGTCCGTGGGGTCACAAAGAATCAGACATGATTGAGTGACTAAGAACAACACATTCACACTGTCCTCCTCATTAACGAAATTATGGGGAAGTTTTGGTGTAAAGTGAATACTTCCTGATTTGAGTAAAATCAGAAAAAAGTACAAAAAGGATATATGGTTTTGAGAGCAAAGGGAAACTGACTAAATGTGAAATCTTTGGCGGCTATATTAACCTGGGAACTCCACTTGGAACCTCATGTTGCAGGAGGTTCTTGGAGACACAGATGCTGAGATTCTCACATCTCCCAATGAACTGAGGAACCAGGCCTGATTTAAATGTCTCCATGTGACACCTTCACCTCAGACTGTATTTTCAGGCCTGGCTTCCGATTGGAAAGTGTGTCACACATCTGACTATTACAGGGTAAGAAATCTGTTCTATCAATAGAGAAAGTGACAATCAACTTTGAAGATTCCAGTAAACCTTCATAGAAATCTGATAATGTTAGCAATGACTTGCTGCTAGAGAGGATGAAACATCACCTATTGGAAGATATGTGTTCATTTAATTTCATGTTATCTCCTTGGAATTAAACAAGAAGAGAGCAGATACATTTAAACAAATGATTCATCTAAGTCTATTCTCCTTCCATATAAAATATCCAAGGCAATTATATATATGCATATATATAATTTTCTACAAATTGTAGTCATACTCTTCAAAGTTCATCTTTTCTTTCAGCTCAGCAGAAGTTTTAATTGTGGTGCACTATGCTATATCCAGTAGTTATGTATGGATCTGAGAGTTGGACCATAAAGAAGTCTTAGCACCAAAGAATTGATGCTTTTGAACTATGGAAAAGTTTGAACTCTTGGAGAAGATTCTTGAGAGTCCTTTGGACTGCAAAGAGATCAAACTAGTCAATCCTAAAGGAAATCAACCCTGAATATTCATTGGAAGGGCTGATGCTGAAGCTCTAATACCTTGGTTACCTGATGTGAAGAGCTGACTCATTGGAAAAGACCCTGATGCTGGGCGGCTCAACAGTAGTGCCACATTGATGGTACAATGCCCTGCTGGTTGCAGATGGGTGGAGATACAACAATGTACATCTGCAAATTGCCCAATTTGAATTGATTATTGGTATAATAAGGGATTATTATACCCATACTGACATTGTTGACAATTCTATTTGCAATAGCAATTTGCCTATATCAAGAAGAGTATTGTCTTCTGAAAGTAATTAAAAAAGAAGTAAACCTGATACAAATTAGACCTGAAAAGAGCAGAACATATGTTGGTAAACTTTGTCACAATCAACAAATGCTCTTTTTATGTCTTGCAGTTGCTCGGAGAAGGCAATGGCAACCCACTCCAGTACTCTTGCCTGGAAAATCCCATGGACAGAGGAGCCTGGTAGGCTGAAGTCCATGGGGTTGCTAAGTCGGACATGACTGAGCTACTTCACTTTCACTTTTCACTTTCATGCATTGGAGAAGGAGATGGCAACCCACTCCAGTGTTCTTGCCTGGAGAATCCCAGGGACGGCGGAGCCTGGTAGGCAGCCGTCTATGGGGTTGCACAGAGTCGGACATGACTGACGTGACTTAGCAGCAGCAGCAGTTGCTCAGAAGGAGGGCAGTCATCATTTAAATAAATAAAGTGTAGCAGGAAACCCTAACATCTACATAGACTCAATCTATCACTTGCTAATCGTTACTGGACTTCAGCTGGGTCAGATACCATGACTTTGATAGATACATTGAGAGGAATAATATTACTAGATGGTCAATTTCTCCTTTTGTTCTTTCAGGATTCTCTAAATGTTAATCATTAAAGTCAGTAAACTTCTTGAACTATTATCTTTTTCTCATGATATATTGAGGTGCTGATGGGAACTAGATCTTGACTTCTTGAAACCTGGGGAACTGCCATTTGGAATACTGAAGGCACTTGATGCCTGTTTGAGGGAGTCTACAGTCTGTCTTTGGTACAGATTGGTTTGGCTACGTCATGGAACTACGTGTCAGGCCGATACTAACAATACTGACAGCTAACATCTCCACACGTGTGTCAAGCAGCCCTCTAAGTACCTTACATGTGTTAATTCATTGTTCCTCAAATGGGCTGTTTGATGAGATATCCCCAGCTTGCAGATAAGGAGGCTGAGGCACAGGGATGTTAAAAACACTGTCTGCCAATGCATGGTGCCATCCTCACCCTAACTATAGGTATCAGCCATTTCCAGCTACATTTCCCTTTCAGCTCCAATTCCTCCCCGCTTCTTTTTTTTAAAGCTTCACAAATATGGTGTCAGAATCCATCTTGGACACAAATATCAATAAAGAACATCAATTTGAAGCAAATACATAAATAAAAACATTGTCTGTCAATACACGGTAGAGCCAGAGAGCCAGCATTCAAAGCTAGGCTTCTCCATGCCTAAGTCTGCACTCCTAATATGGTGAAGGATATTCCTCTTGAGATAATGATGTCTGGGCAGATAGGATTATGGCCAATCAAAGGCACCAACCAGGACAGGCTTATGGAATATGGACTCCCAAGGATTCCAAGAAATAAGTGGGCAAGAATAGAGCATGGGAAAGAGAATTAGGAACTCCCCATGTTTGAAGGAAGACAGTGATTCAGACTATTATAGAGGCATTAGGGACTGGAAGGGTTGAGGGTATCTATGTATGTTATTATAGTCCACGTTCTAACTATGTGACTTGTTTTTAAGCTGGAAGCTGGAGGCACAGGGGGTGCTCAATGTAGGGAGAAAATGCAACTTATAATTTAATGTGCTCACTGATTCAACAAATACCTGTTGAGAGTCTAGTGTGCTCTCTGTACCGGAGAGTTACACAAAGCAGAGGCCATTGCAGCATTTCTCTGGGGGGACGCAGTCAGGACTGGGGACTCTGGTTTCCTGTGGCCTTCTCAGTGAGTACAGCAGCTCTAGTGTAGCCCACCCTTCCCCCTCTTCTGTGCTGGGACCATGTTCCAGGGAACATCCTCAGGTGTTGACCACCAACACAGAGAGTGGTGGTCCCTGGTAGGACCGGGGAAGGTGGAGGGAACACACAAAGCCGAGGGCACCCACCCAGAGGGTGACTTAGAAAGTACTTACCGTAAAACTGCTCTTTTCCAGGTACAATTCTCAATTCCTTACCTATACTTCTAATGGGCCTAGGGGCAAGGGGGGCTCATCTTTATTTGGCAACAGTACTTGACCTGATAAGGGACTGTGTAAATTTATCTGTTTTGCAATGGAAATTTTAATATATTTGATTATGTGACCTCCACCCAATCCCACCAGGTGTGAAAATGGATGATGTGCACATCAGAGTCCTAGGCTAGATACCTTCTGTGTGCCCACATCCACTCTCTTTCCTTTTCCACTTTCCTTGGTCCCTGGGAGGCAAGTCATGTGGATACTTCAGTGGGTGCCTCTTGCTCTTCAGCTTCTGGTTGGGATCAGCCAATGGGAGGTATCAGATGAGGCCAGAGAGCAGGAGGAGAGGGAGATGGGGTATCTATGCCTCTGGTTGCCTTGCTGCTGGACCCAGAGGTGGCAGTGGCCCAGGACCTCTATGAAAAGCTACGGCTCTGGTCAGACAGCCTCTCCTAGAGCTACAGTCGCAGTGCTCTCTGCATTCCTGTAACCACACCTTCCCCTATCCTTTCAGGCCTATGAATTACTAATGTGCTGGGATACTTAAAATATAAGATACAATTATATGACATCAGGCATCATCTAAAAATTACCTAGGCTGGACAGTGAAATAAGAGGAATTCTAGCTTGGAATGTGGACTGAACCTTTTTGGCTCAGGAGAAGAAGAGAAGGAAGAAGTGGAGAAACAACTAAGTTCAGAGAACGGTCATTCACGGAGCGTCTACTGTGAGTCATGTTCATGTGCATTTATTATCTTGCTTAATTCAACCAACAGCCCCCAGAGATCTGGTATTATTCCTATTAGAGATTAGGGACTTCATTGTGGTTATATTGATAGCAACTCCTGCTAATTGAGCGGCAGGGTCTGAGCTTGACTATGTGTGTCAAGAGGGGATAAAAATGCATCCTTCTGCCCAGGCATCTCCTATGATGCCCATTCTTGGCACTGTTGGACTAGGAGCAAAGGGTACAGGAAAGGGGAGGCTGGCATGTCATGATGACAGATTCCAGAGATCAGAGCCTTTCCTAAGTTGGCAGAGGGTGAGCCAGAAGGAAGGGGGCTGGGTAGGAATTACCCAGGAAAGTAATTACCTCTGGAAAGGGTAAAAAAGTGCACCGAAAGCTGCCCACAAATGTATCTTTGTGAGGTGTCCTCTAGACTCACCCTGTTACTTTCAATCATATTGCAAAAATAAGAGGGAAGGTTGTCAGGTTCTTTTGTTTAATGGAAACCATGAGTGTGAGACTGTTGGCCCTATTGATAACCTAGAAATGCCACACAAACTTTATTGTATAGAAGATTCATACCTAAAGGGTCTTTAATTGACACCATTATTCTTTAGAATCAAGGATCAGAAAGTGGTCGTCTATTTTTAAGAAGCAAACACAAATACTTCTCCCATTAAGAATTCATACTGTTCATCTGATAATAGCACCTAGAGGGATAACTACATGGTAGTTAAAACATGGTTTTATTAATAGAATCAGGCAGAACTGGGTTCAAATTCCAGTTCAACTTTGAAATAATTTGGGATATAGGTTGGCTATTTAAAAGAAATCCAAATATCAGAGGTTTCAGCAAGAGAGAAGTATATTTTTTTCCATTACTTAATAGCTCTGAGGTAGGTGACCCAGGATGGTCTACACCTCTAGGCTCCCAAGAACCAGGCTCGTTTGATCTTATTCCACCATCTATAGGATGATGCCTTCAACTGTAAGGCCCAAGATATCTTACTCTTTTAAAATTTCCAGCAGCAGGAGGGTGGAAGAGGAGAGACCAGGGATGCTCCTTCCCTTTAAAGCCAAGACCAGGAAGTTACGCAACCTGTACCATTTCTCCTCTTAGCCCATAGGCCAGATCTTAGTTTGTGTCTGTACTCAGCTGCAAGGGAGGCTGGGAAATGAAGTCTCTATATTCTAAAAGGTTATGTTTTCAGAAAATCAGAGGTATGATTGCTATGGGACCAGCTGTGTGACATTGGGCTAGTTAATTAACTTCTGTGCCTCAGTTTCTGTATCTGTAAAATGGGAATAATAAAGTCTTACCTCACAGAGTTGATTGGTGATTAAAGAGGAATGTGTTTAAGCACTTAATAAATTGAGTTATGTTTATTAGTGGCTTCCTGAGATTGGAAGCAGTGATGACACAACCCACCGAGCTTGCCAGGATCCTGACCTTTTCTTTTCAGTGAAAGCTCATGTCTGAATCTTCTAAAGACTTTTCTGATTAGAAATTAGTGACTGAAAAATTACCTTCTAACAATGATAAACAAGGGTCTATTCCACATGATTCCTAGGAGAAAAGGAGTTGGCGGTGGCTATGGTTTCTTTGCTCTGTTCACTAGCTCACAGAGAACCATGGACTGGGGTCGGGGGATGGAGGTGAGGGGCAGAGTTTGGCTCCATCTTCTGTTTCCCGGTCATGCCTAGAGCTTACCTTTCATTTCCCCAACCCAGCACCCCAGTTTCAAGCGGAAGTATACCAACTCCCCACACAGTGCTCTCAGCTCCATTCTCCCTGGCCTGGACCCTGGCCAGCCTGCCACAGAGCCAGTCACATTTAGCTGGAAGCTAAGAATGAATTATTATTAGAAAATAATTTTTATAGTTGCCCAGTTTGCCTTTTGCTGGCTGTGTTTCAAGAGGCTGGGTATAATGCAGGTGCTAAATCAGATGAGAGGGAGAAGCTTCTTTCTTCCAGAAGGAGCATGGCCTCTAGAACCTTGTTGGGGAATGCATTTGCACTGTGACATGGCTAATCCACTTTAAAAGACCCTGTGTACACCCGTGGTGGATTCATGTTGATGTATGGCAAAACCAATACAATATTGTAAAGTAATTAGCCTCTAATTAAAATAAATAAATTTAAATTAAAAAAAAATAAATAAAAGACCCTGTTAAATATTCGGAGTTCAGAGAAGCCATCTGAACCTCTCTGAGGGATATTAGTCCATACATGTGACTTACAGGCACGTGTTTTCAGGTAGCCCTGGTTTTGCTGCACATCCTCATTTCAAGGTCTTCAGCCTACTCTGTTCCAAACTCTTTCATAGCCCTTGGGCTCCCTAGAGGTGCCCAAGGTGGTGGTGGGGGCATTGTCAGCCTGCTTTGCAGATGAGCAATCTGACCACTTAGCACAGCTCAACCTCCAAATTCTGTGGTCGTTCTTACTGCATTCTAGGATGTTGTTTCCTTGTCCCATTCCTCCTCATGGAAAGAATTATCTCCTTAACTTCAACACTACATCTGGCAGCAAAGGCTTAGAGCCCAAGGCAGTTGAAAGCATGCATGTATTTTCAGTCCACAGGGGATGAAGTTCTTCTTGGCTGTAAATCATCAAAGAATTCCTCAGCTGCAATGGTTCCATTGTTATCACATAGAGATACTAATGAAAGACGTTATAAGTCAATAGTGTTTCTTATGTTCCTTCCTTTTTCCCTCCCTTTCCCCCTTTCTCCTTCCCTCCCCTGCTTCCTTCCTCCCTCTCTCCCTCTCCTCCTTCCTTCCATTTCTCCATCTTTTCTTTGCTCTTTTTTTCTGGGAGTTGGGGTGGGGGATGTATAGAAATCACTGCAATTGCAATGAACAGCCTAGATTGAGGTTTCAGCAAGCTAAGGTTTACAGATCACTAATCACTAGCTTGTCCTCACTACAGTAAACTTATCTGATGCCCTCTGCACAGTTAAGGGAACCAAAATGAATTCTACTCCACACTCTGGTTATCCACAATGAGGACCAATGCCTTGAGATGCATCACTTATAATAAAAACTTTGGTTTTTCAAATTGATTCAATGACCCTCAATTCCATCTGGATAATAGAAGTTGTAATGTAAAACAAAAGCAACTCTTGTTTCTGCATAGAATAAGGGCCATGTGTGGAACTGAAACCACTCCTTTTCAATGTAGCTTGTTTTCTAACAATTTGGGCAATCTCCGTTTGTGATAGCAAGGAAAACTCTCCCAAGGCAGCAAAGATTCCCTCCGCCCATTCTTTAATATTTTTATGTTGATTCTTTACTACTTAGACCTAAGGAAATAATTTGGCTTAAATATAATAGTTATGCATTACCATAACCCGTTGCTTGGTATGGTTTTAAAGCAACTTTTATTTTTAATATATGTCCTTTGATAACAAAGTAACATGATCCTTCTAGAAATTAGTAATGCTTTTCAACAATCACTCTCCCAAAGGAACTGGCATAACTCTGCAAGTGTAGTTAAGTTTCATGTTAGTATTTGTACATAGATACAGGGAGGATTTTATAGACAGGCAGAAATACTACTCTTAACAACCCAGAAACCAATATGACCCCCACTGGAAAGATTCTTGTTCTCCTGTTAGATTAAAAAGCAAAAGCCTAAAAGAGGGCAATCTATATTTTTAATTGTTTACTTACTCAAGAAAAAGGTCTTATTTCTTCAAAGAAATATAAGACAGAACATACAGATGGTGGGTAACTTGAAAGAATGACAAGACTGCTCTTCTAAACTCATGGAAATTGGTTTCCACTGCTTTCTTTTGTATTTTTAAAAATGTATTTACTTTTTACTTTTGGTTGCACTGGGTCTTTGTTGCTGTGAGGGCTTTTTCTTAGTTGTGGTGCTTGGGGTGTCGGGGGAGTTGCAGGGCACAGGCTTCTTGTTGCGGTGACTTCTCTTGTGGACACAGGCTCTAGATGCGCAGGCTTCAGCAGCACTCCGGCTCTGTGGTTGCAGCTTGTTGGCCCTACGACATGGGCTCAGAAGTTGCGGCACACAGGCTTAGCTGCTCCGAGGCGTGTGGGATCTTCCCAGACCAGGGATCAGACCCTTGTCCTCTGCATTGGCAGGTGGATTCCTATCCACTGTGCCACTAGGGAAGTCTTCTTTTCTGTTTTTTTCTAGACAAAAAGACCACTTTCTATCATGTGATAAAATAACTGATAAGGCATTATTCAAGGAATAGAGAGAAACATTTCATTTTAGTTGACTTTAACATTGAAATGTGTATAGGAAATGTTCATAATTTAAGTGAAAGAAAGCAGAATGCCAGATCAGAAGCTCAGTTTTGTAAAAACTGGGAAAACACACATTAAAAAGATTGAAAGACTATGTACTAAAATGTTAGCATTTGTTTTCTCTGGATATTGAGATTATTTTCAGGGGATATTTACCTTTTTTAGGGGCTTCCCCGGTGGCTAGGTAAAGAATCTGCTTGCAATGCAGGAGCCACAGGAGGTGCAGGTTTGATCCCTGGGTTGGGAAGATCCCCTGGAGGAGGGCACGGCAACCCATTCCAGTGTTCTTGCCTGGAGAATCCCATGGACCAAGGAGCCTGATGTGCTACAGTCCAAAGGGTCGCAAAGAGTAGGACATGACTGAAGCAATTTAGCATGCACGCACGCACACCTTCTTTATTCTTTTGTGCCACTTTTTATTTCTATAGTGATTAAGTTATATCCTTTTAGGGGCTTCCCTGCTGGCTCAGAGAGTGAGGAATCTGCCTGCAATGAGAGGGACCCAGGTTTGATCCCTTGGTCAGGAAAATCCCCTGGAGAAGGACGTGGCTACCCACTGCAGTATTCTTGCATGGGAAATCCCATAGACAGAGGAGCCTGGAGGGCTACAGTTCATAGGGTTGCAGAAAGTTGGACATGACTGAGCAACTAGAGAAAAATATGAGTTTAAGAAAATACAAAATAATGCAAGGCCTCCTTTACCAATAGAAATAAAGCAGGAAAACATCGGAAAAAAAATTCTTTCAGAAAGTGAAACTTTGGGTATTTTTTTTCTTTTTTTATTCCAGGAGTTGACAAACTTTTCTGTAAAGGGTCAGTAGTGGATATTTTATGCTTTGCGGGCCATCAGCCTCTGTTGTAGCAAATTTACCCAGTCATTTTAGTACAAAAGCCAGTGTGGACAATATGTAAATGAATGGGCATAGCTGGATTCCTAAAAAACTTTATTTTTTGACACCAAAATCTGAATTTCATATGATATCATATATTATGAACTATTATTCTTCTTTTGATTTATCCCTTGTATTTAAAAGTATAAAAATCATTCACAACTGTGACTCATATAAAAACACACAGCAGGCCTGATTTAGCTTTCAAGCCACTCTGTGCCAGCCATTGCTCCATTCTATTCTGCCGTGTTTTCCCCCAAAATGTAAATAGAGATGCATTCATTTTTTTCCAGTTTTTTTACTTTAAGATTTTAACGACATCAAAACACATATCCCACAGACATAGAAAACAAACTTATGATTACTAAAGGGGAAGAGGAGAAGGGAGGGATAAATTAAGAGCTGGGGATTAACATATACACATTATTATATACAAAATAGATAACCAACGGGAACCTACTGTATAGCACAGGGAACTATACCCAATATTTTGCAATAACCTACAAGGGAAACGAATCTTGAAAAAATAATATATGTATGTATAAAACTGAATCACTGTGTTGTACTCCCAATACTAACAAGACATTGTAAATCAACTATATAAAAACATGAGGCAGGCACAGTTTAGCTTAAAAAAAACTTAAAAAATAAAAACTAAAAATGATTGCATATACTCAGGTCACTCACAGTACAAAAGTTTATTCCTATGGGTAGAAACTAAGGTGAGTTTTGCTCCAACTGAAATCCTAAGTCTGGGTGGTCAAGTCTTAGAATTCTAAAAAGTGGCTGGTGTGGCTTCACTGTGCTGATGAAAGGGAAGGGGGTCTTTCCCCACAAACGTAGCCATGGCTAAGCCTCAGAAGCCATTCCTCTGAAGGTATCTCGTGACGGTGTCAGTGACACTTCCTGAGGACCTCGGCGTGGAGGACACAACCATTCTCCCATGGTCACCACAAAGGCTGAACCAGGAGTACTTCCCCCACTACAATGAGTCAGAAGTAACCCCACACTGTACCTCACTGGTTCAGAGAGGATGTTGTTTATAGGAGAGGGAGTATGTAAACCAGAGGTCAGTGTGGCTCAACGTCAGTAATTTTGTGGCCCTTCTGAGTGACTGTTGTCATAAGCTGTGGTGACTTGGGGTGGGAGGGAGGGAGTAGAGTCAGACCCCAGTTGTTTATTTTTCTCAAATATTAGTAGACTGTTTCCTGGAGTCTTTTGTTATTAAAAAATACATCCCCCCCCCCCTCTTTTTTCAACTACTTCATTACCTAGTTCAGTAGAGAACAGAATCATCTTAGCAAGGTCAATGTAACTGAAGAGAGAGGGACAGTGGGTGTCTGGGGGGAGGGGCACAATTGTGGGAAATCGTGAATGCCATGAACCCAACAGAGATGGATCAAGGGAGGCAAGGGCGTGTACGTCATATCATCAGTCAATGTATCTATTGCAGAGTACTCATTACTTACCTGCTGCTGCTGCTGCTAAGTCGCTTCAGTCATGTCTGACTCTATGCAACCCCATAGAAGGCAGCCCACCAGGCTCCACCGTCCCTGGGATGCTCCAGGCAAGAACACTGGAGTGGGTTGCCATTTCCTTCTCCAATGCATGAAAGTGAAAAGTGAAAGTGAAGTCGCTCAGTCGTGTCTGACCCTCAGCGACCCCATGGACTGCAGCCTACCAGGCTTCTCCATCCATGGATTTTCCAGGCAAGAGTACTGGAGTGGGGTGCCATTGCCTTCTCTGCATTACTTACCTACTGTGCTCTAGATGTCTATGGCCCTGGTACATTCTGTCTGCTATTCTATACCAAGGACGGTGGTGGAGGTTTAGTCGTTAAGTTGTGTCCAATGACAGACACAATATGCTTCCAGGACTGATGGAAGGTCCATCAGCTCAGAAAAGTACAGGGAACATTTTTTTTTAAATACAACTTTGCAGCTTACCGTAGACTCAAAGGTCTGCTTTCAGAAAGGGGCTTAATATATGAGACATTATAAAACTAATTATAGACAAATAGATTCAAGAAGACAGAGTGCCTGAAGAACTATGGACGGAGGTTCGTAACATTGTACAGGAGGCTGTGATCAAAACCGCCCCAAGAAAAAGAAATGCAAAAAAGGCAAAATTGTCTGAAGAGGCCTTCCAAATAGCTAAGAAAAGAAGAGAACCAAAAGGCAAAGGAGAAAAGGAAAGATATATCTATTTGAATGCAGAGTTCCAAAGAACGGCAAGGAGAGATAAGAAAACCTTCCTAAATGATCAATGCAAAGAAACAGAGGAAAACAATAGAATGGGAAAGACTAGAGATCTTCCAAGAAAATGAGAGATACCAAGGGAACATTTCATGCAAAGATGGGCACAATAAAAGACAGAAACGGTATGGACCTAAGACAAGCAGAAGATATTAAGAAGAGGTGGCAAGAATACACAGAAAATTATACAAAAAAGATCTTAATGACCCAGATAACCATGATGGTGTGATCACTCACCTAGAGTCAGACATCCTGGAATGTGAAGTCAAGTGGGCCTTAGGGAAGCATCACTATGAACAAAGCTAGTGGAGGTCATGGAATTCCAGTTGAACTATTTCAAATCCTAAAAGATGATGCTGTGAAAGTGCTGCACTCAATATGCCATCAAATTTGGAAAACTCAGCAGTGGCCACAGGACTGGAAATAGTCAGTTTTCATTCCACTCCCAAAGAAAGGCAATGCCAAAGATTGTTGAAACTACCGCACAGTTGCACTCATCTCACACTCTAGCAAAAAATGTTCAAAATTATCCAAGCTAGGCCTCAACAGTATGTGAACTGAGAACTTCCAAATGTTTGAGTTGGATTCATAAAAGGCAGAGGAACCAGAGACCAAATTACCAACATTTGTTGGATCATAGAAAAAGCAAGAGAATTCCAGAAAACATCATTTCATTGACTACGCTAAAGCCTTTCACTGTGAGGATCACAACAAACTGTGGAAAATTCTTCAAGAGTTGGGAATACCAGACCACTTGACCTGCCTCCTGAGATATCTGTATGCAGGTCACAAAGCAACATTTAGAACCAGAAATGGAACAATGGACTGGTTCCAAATGGAGAAAGTAGTATGTTAAGGCTGTGTTTTGTCACCCTGCTTATTTAACTTTATGCAGAGTACATCATGCGAAATTCTGGGCTGGATGAATCACAAGCTGGAATCAAGATTGCCGGGAGAAATATCATAACCTCAGATATGCAGATGACACCACCCTGATGACAGAAAGCGAAGAACTAAAGAGCCTCTTGATGAAAGTGAAAGAGGAGAATGAAAAAGTTGGCTTAAAGTTCAACATTCAGAAAACTAAGATCATGGCATCTGGTCCCATCACTTCATGGCAAATAGATGGGGAAACAATGGAAACAGTGAGAGACTTTATTTTCTTGGGCTCCAAATCACTGCAAATGGTGATTTCAGCCATGAAATTAAAAGATACTTACTACTTGGAAGAAAAGCTATGACCAACCTAGATAGCATATTAAAAAGCAGAGACATTACTTTGTTGACCAAGGTTCATCTAGTCAAAGTTATGGTTTTTCCAGTAGTCATATATGGATGTGAGAGTTGTACCATAAAGAAAACTGAGTGCCAAAGAATTGATGCTTTTGACCTATGGTGTTCAAGAAGTCTTAAGAGTCCCATGGACTGCAAGGAGATCCAACCGGTCCGTCCTAAAGGAAATCAGTCCTGAATATTCATTGGAAGAATTGATGCTGAAGCTGAAGCTCCAATACTTTGCCACCTGATGTGAAGAACTGACTCACTGGAAAAGACCCGGATGCTGGGAAGGATTGAAGGCGGGAGGAGAAGGGGACAACAGAGGATGAGATGGTTGGGTGGCCTCACCAACTCGATGGACATGAATTTGAGCAAGCTCTGGGAGTTGGTGATGGACAGAGAAGCCTGATGTGCTATAGTTCATGGGGTTGCAAAGAATCTGACAGAACTGAGCCACTAAACTGAACTGATAGAACTAATTAATATCCCATTGTGTAAAGATATGCTTCTTAATAGTCCATGTTAAAAAAAAAATCACAAGAGGATGTCTCCAGTTTTCTTATCTTATTTGGTAGAGAAAGTTCCCACAGTACAAAGACATACCTTATTAGGATCTGGACAGAAGAATAGATGAATCCAATTCATTGGCTGTGGAAGGAGTCCTGGCAATGTGTGCTTCTCTGCTGATGATCTTCTGACAGCCATCACCATGATCTGTGTGTTCTTAAAGGACATCCAGACACCACCAGGGCAGGAGACTGGGCTAGAATGTGAGCCCAATAGCCCAGAGAAATGGAAGCATCATAGATGCCCTCCCTCCTTGACAGATCTGCTCTTTTATTTCACATTAAACCAGCAAGAGCTATAGGTGATAACTTTAGGAGAAGAAATAGATTTAGGCCCTTGGGCCTCTGCAGGATCTGGACGAGGGGTCACAGGAAGAGGTTAAAGCTGCTTCACACCTTGTCCTCTTGTGGGCTGGGCTTAGTCCCTTGCTGGCTGCAAAGCACAGCACTACTCAGGGATGAAGGACATTTCAACTTTTTGAATTAAATATTTTTTCTTGAAGTCAAAACATTTTGTGAGGACATAGCTCTGGAATCACAGATGGGAAAATCTGACTTGTTTTGCAGAAATTGACTTTTTTATAGGGACATTTTATTTTCTTTTAATGCAAGCCACTACTATGTTATTATTCCCATTTTAGTGAATCTCATGATTTCTGGAATTTTTTAAGTTAAGTTGGAAGAGGTGGTCAAAAAGAAAAATGGCAGTATGTGTGTGTGTGAGCACGCATGTATGTCTGAATGAATGAGAGTTGCTGTAATACAAATAATTTATGTAAAATAAAAGATTGGTGAATAGGATAGACACAGGTTAATGTCCTAACTAATTCCAGTTATTTTTAATGAAGTGATTCGGGACAAATTAGATGACCCCATTTTTTCATCTGTAAAGCTGGTATAACCTTAACTTGCTCAATGAATGACAATGTTCATTATTACATACAGTGCAATTATTACATACATACAATTATTACATTCATATATAACAATATAATTGTTATATATATATATATAATACATACAATTATTGTGTTCATTATTACATACCTCAGAAAAAATTGTATGGAACTCATGACCCACTTCCATAGTTTCAGAAGTTCTATAGTTTGATTTTGTTGTTGTTGTTGTTCAGTCACTCAGTCATGTCTGACTCTTTGCGACCCCCATGGACTGCAGCACGCCAGGCTTTTTTGTCTTTCACCATCTCCCTGAGCTTGCTCAAACTCATGTCCATTGATTCGGTGATACCATCCAACCATCTCGTCCTCTGTCGTCCCCTTCTCCTCCTGCCTTCAATCTTTCCCAGCATCAGGGTCTTTTCTAATGATGAGTTGGCTCTTCGCATCAGGTGGCCAAATTACTGGAGCTTCAGCTTCAGCATCAGTCCTTCCAGTGAATATTCAGAATTGATTTCCTTTAGGATTGACTGGTTTGATCTCCCTGCAGTCCAAGGGACTCTCAAGAGTCTTCTCCAACACCAGAGTTTAAAGGTATCAATTCCTTGGCGTTCAGTCTTCTTTATGGATCATATTTGAATCACAGAGGAAGCAAGAAAATTTCAGAAAAACATCTACTTCTGCTTCATTGACTATGCTAAAGCCTTTGACTGTGAGGATCACAACAAACGGTGGAAAATTCTTAAAGAGATGCGAATACCAGACCACCTGACCTGTTTCCTGAACTTTTGATTACTTTACCCAGTTGACTAGCGAATCTTCATACCTGTTGACTTCAGTTTCAGGACTCCAGATTCTGAAACATGTCTAGTGATAGGATTTGAAAGGGAAGCCCAGACCCATGGGTCAGGGATATGAGGGTGGGCCAGCTTACTCTGCAGATCCCACATCACAGCTCTTAAGGTGCTCATTCTTGATGTCTAACAATGCTACTATTTAAGAAAACTTGGACTAACTAAAGTTATTTTTGTTTTCCAGAGTGAATGATTAAGAAAGAATATACAATGTCTGAAATTTACTTACAGGCAGGAGAGGGCCCAGAAAATGAGTCCTGGACAAGGGTTCTGGGGATCTGGGCAGAAAAGACAGGGAGCAGGGGCGAGAGTGGAAAATTCCTAAAGTCAGTGTTGACAGGTAAAGCCAGACTGAAAGACAAGCAGACGACCCACCTGAAGTGTTCCTCTAAAGAGGCTGAACAGAGCTGGATGCATGAAAGTAGAATCAGTGGAAAACCTCCAAACAAAGCAGGAGGTTTGGGGTGGAGATAGGAGAGAGACCTGTGAAAACTCCCTGAGATCTTAGAAAGTCACTGTAGGAGACCTGCATGTGGGAGGATCTGGGTTGGAGAGTCTGGGTGTCTGGGTGTGTGTTGGGGCAGGTAGGGTCTCCAGAGTGCCAAACTAAGTCACACACACACAAAGTACAACCTTGATACCAGGTTCTACTAGGGAGTAAAGAGTCCCTCAAATATATTTGTTTTTCAATAGCTGAATTTTAGTACTTAACACCTTAAAATGATGGTTCTCAACTTTGGTAATCATTTGAGAATCATTTGAAGAACTTGGTACAAATGCAGATGTACATGCCTACATGCTAAATCACTTCAGTCATGTTCGACTCTCTGTGATCCTATGGACTGTAGCCCTCCAGGCTTCTCTATCCATGGGATTCTCCAGACAAGAATACTGGATTAGGATGCCATGCCCTCCTCCAGGGGATCTTCCTGATCCAGGGATCGAGCCTGCATCTTCTGCATTGCAGGAGGATTCTTTGTCCACTAGCCACCTGGGAAGCCCAGAAATGCTAATACCAGGGCTCAACTCACATCAATTGAATGGAATTTGGTGGGGGTGGGTCCCAGATACAGATGTTTTTGAAAAACCTTCTCCAAAGATCCTCCTATGCATCTAGGTTTGAGAACAACTGACCTAAAACATTCAAAATTTAACTTTTTTTTTTGGCCGGATTGCCACTTACACTGTATCAGGATTCATAATGCTTTTATTTGCTATTTAGATGTTATCTTTTTGCACTGCTGTTGACACCATTCTACTGCTAGGAGCTGTCTGTCCTCCCTCCTCCTCTCCTTTGTTCTAATTTAATCTTTCAAATGATGTTCATATTATCTAAGTCGTGAAGTCGCTCAGTCGTGTCCGACTCTTTGTGACCCCATGGACTGTAGCCCACCAGGCTCCTCCATCCATGGAATTTTCTAAGCAAGAGTACTGGAGTGGGTTGCCATTTCCTTCTCCATCATATTATCTAGGGAAGCTGCTAACCAAACATGTTAGAATTGTGGTTCACGATCATTCTCCCCTTTGGCAATTGACTCTTTGGTCTTCTAAACGTCCAGCTTCAAGGTGTCCAAGTATTAAAATGTATGTAATTCTTAGGTCAAGAAAATTGAGAACTAAGAGCCCAGAAACATAAAACATGGACTAGAGGGTAGGCCAGCCCATTTGGTACATGGTAGCCTCACAATTCTTATATTACAGAGTTTGAATTAAAGCCCAAGGGATTCTACTAGGTATGGAAAGGCAGAAACAACCCAGATCTCGGAGACCTGGGTTTTAATACTGTCTCTCTCATCAGCTGTGTGATCTGGGGTCAGTTTGGATCTCTGTTTCTTTAAAAAATAAGGGAGATGGACTAGACGGTTTAGAAAGCTATGAGATATTTTGAACAGAAACTCATATAGAATGACATAACATTTAGAGTGCCACCCACTTGAATAACTTCTACTCCTTTGCCATATTTCCTTCTTAAGATACTTCTGCAGCCTCTTCTGAACTCTGGCCTAATCCCATTCTCCTCTCTTCATCTCCAGAAACAATCACTATCTCTTTAGTGGGGTTTATTGTTCCCATGCATATTTAAAAAAAAATATTTGTTTATTTATTTGGATGCAATCAGTCTTAGTTTCGGCATTTAGGATCTTTGATCTTTGTTGCAGCATGCAAATCCCTAGGCGGGGCATATGCAATCTAGTTCTCTGACCAGGGATCAAACCTGGGTCCCTAAGGCATGGAGCCTTAACCACTGGACGGCCAGGGAAGTCCCTTCCACGGGTACTTTTGATACTCCACACCTGATTGCAAACAATGTCTCACATCATTTTGCTTGCTTTTACACTTGAAATGAAGGGGATGGCTATTCTTATCCTTTTTCAGTTTCCTTTTTAAAAATGCTATTCCATGTTTGGAGGTTAATGGATGTTGATGCATGTTGTTCTGGTTTGTTCTGTACAACATCCTGTTAAACAAATATACCATCTGATTTAGCCATCCTTCTGAGTTGGATCTTGAGTTGTTTAGAAAGAGAAATTCTAAGATGTCCTCTAGTTCTAATGTTCTAGGATTTGGCATAAAAATACATTTTTTTCTGAAGGAGTTTTGTAGCAACATCTTGGGCTTTTCCCATTGTTCTCAGGTGTCCGCTTTTTCCAGTGATACCTTGTGGGCGTGTGTGAGATCACTGGAAGCCTGATCTTGGACCAGTGAGGTCATCCAAATGGTTAGTAAGCACCAGAGAGGTTGCATCATGCAGTGATTAAAAGCACAGACTTGGGAACCAGTCAGACTGTCTTACATCCTAGCTTTGCCATCTGTGCTCTGAATGGTTTGGGCAAATGATGTAACCTCTCTGAACCTGAATCTCCTCGTCTGGAAAAAGGGGAAAACAACTTCTATTCCATATGGTTGTCATGAGGATTAAAAAAAGATAATGCATGTACAGTACTGGGCAGCATGCCTGCCACCTAGTAAGTGCTAGACAAAGTGATAGGCAATATTATATATAGATCTATAAGATAGATAGATCTAGATCTATATATAGTGACAGAGAACACTCTGCCAAGATCAGAGCTCATGTTTACCGTATTCTCTAAGGCATTTCCAGCTCAGCATGATGCCTAACACATAGTTTACACTTAATAAATATTTGCTAAAAAAAGAATGAGTTTCTTACAAAATTAAATGTAATTTTACTCTATGATCCGATTGCATTACTTGGTATTTACTCAAAGACATTGAAAGTCCATGTCTTCACAAACACCTACACATGGATGTTTGTAGGAGCTTTCTTTTATACTTGCCAAAACTTGGAGGCAACCAAGATGTCCTTCAACAGGCAGATGGATAAATTTGGTACAGTCAGACAATGGAATATTATTTAGTGCTAAAAAGAAGTTGGACCATAAAGAAAGCTGAGTGCAGTTGGAGAAGACTCTTCAGAGTCCCTTGGACCGCAAGGAGATCCAACCAGTCAGTCCTAAAGATCAGTCCTGGGTGTTCATTGGAAGGACTAATGTTGAAGCTGAAACTCCAATACTTTGGCCACCTGATCAGAAGAGCTGACTCATTTGAAAAGACTCTGGTGTTGGGAAAGATGGAGGGCAGGAGGAGAAGGGGATGACAGAGGATGAGATGGTTGGATGGCATCACCGATTCAATGGACATGAGTTTGGGTAAACTCTGGGAGTTGGTGATGGACAGGGAGGCCTGGTGTGCTGCGGTTCATGGGATTGCAAAGAGTCAGACACGACTGAGTTACTAAACTGAACTGAAAAAGAAGTGAGCTACCAAGCTATAGAAAGAAATGAAGGAAACGTCAGTGCATATTCCTGAGTGAAAGAAGCCAACCTGAAAAGGCTACATATAGTATGATTTCCATTCTGGGAAAAGGCAGAACTACAGAGATAGTAAAAGACCAAGGGGAGAGCCGGAGGGAGGCCTAGGTGGAGCACAGAGGATTTTTAGGGCAATAAAAATATTGTGTATGATATGATAATGGTAGATTCAGATTATGCATTTGTCCAAACCTGCAGAACGAATAACACCAAGAGTGAATCCTAATGTAAACTATGGACTTAAAGTGCTGTGATGTGTTAATGTAGGTTCATCAATTGTAACAAATGTACCACTCTGGTGGGGGATGTTGTTAATGGAGGAGGCTGTGCACGTGGGTGAGCAGGGGGAATATGGGAAATCTCTTCCCCTCAATTTTGCTATGAATCTTACACTACTCTAAAATACAGTTTAACTTAAAAATAGAATAACCAAGTATGTAAATATGTAAGTGACACTATAGGAAAGTGTATTTACCAGTAGGATTAAAGAAAGCGCAGTCTATGAAATGACACAGAAGAGTCTTCCAGAGGTTACTATTAGTAGCCTTTGAGTCAGAAAAGGTGAGAGAATTTTTTCTGAAGATCAAATATTCTGTTGTATAAACCAGTCATTTCTTTCGGTCCCCCCAAACAATCTTGCTTAAGCTCTAGGCAAAGAATAGCCACAGCCTACAGCTCAGATATTACCTACAGTTTCCTATTTGTCACTGTCGCAGCTCCTGGCTCTAATTGCTCCATCCTGTCTGATCAGAGTTCATTCTCGAGACAGCCTGACTTCTTAAGTGAATGTCCACGTTTACCCTGGAACAGCAGGCACTTCCTGGCAGGCTCCTTCCAGACAAGGAGCCTCTGTTCGCCTTGGGACTGGGGAGGAAACAGCCTCTGACCGTCCCAGCTGGTGAGTGAGGAGCCCCAGCCCTGAGACAGCAGACTTTACATACATATTTTTGAGTCGTGGATGGGAAGCAAACCAATAGGTTACGATGCCAGCCTTTTAAAAAAGTAGCACTCAGCAGTAGTGTTCACAGGCTAGCCTTTAGGACAACAAAAATGCCTATCTACCAGGAATTCCTTTTCAGTGGTAGAGAGTTTGCAAAGGTGTGTGTTCTCTGAATAAAGAGCTTCTGACAGGAGCTCGTGCTGAAAAAATGGTGGAGTACTGTCATGGTTCTCTGCTACTTTGGAGGCTGTGTTTTTATACAGCTTCAGGCCTTTAAAAACACTGTATATAATTTTGAGACTAGTTTACTTGGCTTCTATTTAAAAAAAGAAAAAAAAAAAAAAGGAAGAAGATAACTCGTGTTTCTGCCTGACTTTGGGGTTAGTAAATTGAATGTGGCGGGCTTGTGGTCTTTGGTCTGCTCAGTGAAATAGATTCAAATCCCCACTTTGAATCAGCTTTTGCCTGCTTTGAGGGTCAAACTGAGGCCTTTTGTTAGGGGGCATCCTGAGTAGGGGGAGGGCCAAGGAGGTGGAGGAATGACAAGTATTATAGGATTGCAGGTGGCTATTGTCTCACAAGCAAGCTCCAAACGCCTTTTGTCTTCTTCGGTTGAGGGGAAGCTGGATGAAGCAGGAGAGTGAGCTCTGGGGGCTGGGGCGAAGGGAGGAGAGGTGAGAGGGGCAGTGTAGCCCCTGAGACCTGCCTGCCCCTCCCTGCTACAGCCCCACCCCCACTCCTCACCCCATCGCCTTTCCGCTGACCCAGAGAGGGACCACAGAGACGCACTTTGCCGGTACAGAGCGCTAACTGGCAGTGGCCTGCTTGAGCTGAGGCTATTTTCTAAGCCACTCACTAATCAGAAGTGACTAGGCTCTGAAGAGAATACAGCCCAGCCTGGGTTCCACCCTCCATGCTAATGAAGAAGGCAGTGAGGTGGATAATTAAGGGCAGTGATGTGAATAATTCCACACTGATAATCCAGAGGTAATGAAATGCATTATGAGGTTTGGGGACAGCAGATTTCCTTTACCAGCCGAGGCTGTTTCATGATAAAATGAGCTTGCTTTTTCTAAGCCCAGAGCAGCTGACTCTGGGAGGAGCCACCCTGGGATTCAGGATTCAGGCAGCCATTAAAAACAACATTTAAGAAGCCTGCATAGCTATACAGGGAAACGTGTGTGATGAGATTTTAAGTGAGAAAATGAAGAAGCGTGCAAAGTGAGTATTTTGGACAACCACAGCCAGGTACAAAACAAACAAAACTAATACCAAGCAAAACATTACATGCAAAGAAGAAAGACTGAAAGGAAATACACCAGAATATTAACAATAGTTAATGTAAGTTAAGTAGTGGGACTGCAGAGATTGCTTTTATTCTTCTCTCTGTTAATTTTCTCTAAATTTTATGTTAAGTTAAATTATTTCCTTAATGAAAAAAGGGAATGCACTGAAAAAAAAAAAAAAAATGGCTTGGCAGAATTCTTCCCCAGAATCGACATTGGAGAAGCAACTCTGATGCAAATTTTCTGACTAATGCGTATCCAGGCTAGAATTCACTGCACAAGCTGTTCCAGGTCCCGGCAACCCTCTTCTGAATGAGAACATTACCTCTGTCAAATTCAGACCGTTTGTGAATCTCCCTGGCCCTGCTTTTCTGAGAATCAAAGAGATGTTTTCAGCGGCACTGGCTTTTTGGCTACACAGTCTTGGTGTAACCAGTTCCTACCATACTTAGTGGAACCTCCTCCTACTTAATGTTTCTTTGCCCAGTTTCCTGGTTTACAGACTCTTTTGGAAAATAACACTATCATATTAAATGGATTTCTTATTTCACAGAGTCATGGGACTGTGGGTTTTATAGTAGGTATCCAGGAGATGTGGAGAAGGCAATGGCACCCCACTCCAGTACTGTTGCCTGGAAAATCCCATGGACGGAGGAGCCTGGTGGGCTGCAGTCCATGGGGTCGCTGAGGGTTGGACCCGACTGAGCAACTTCACTTTCACTTTCCACTTTCATGCACTGGAGAAGGAAATGGCAACCCACTTCAGTGTTCTTGCCTGGAGAATCCCATGGATGGAGGAGCCTGGTAGGCTGCAGTCTATGGGGTCGCTAAGAGTCTGACATGACTGAGCAACTTCACTTTCACTTCCCACTTTCATGCATTGGAGAAGGAAATGGCAACCCACTTCAGTGTTCTTGCCTGGAGAATCCCATGGACAGAGAAGCCTGGTAGGCTGCATGGGGTCGCACAGAGTCGGACACGACTGAAGCGTCTTAGCAGCAGCAGCATCCAGGAGATGACTCGTTATTCTTCACTCTTACTAATGAGACAGATGTGGGAGAGTTGGTAGCAAATTCTTTGTTTCATTAAGGTTTTTAATTAACAAAGAGGCTCTGACAGCCAAAAATAAAAGCCATACTTCCTTCTACAAATGTTTGGGTGTTAAAATCCTCAGGGACCCTCTGAATACTCATTCTTACAATGTTGCTTTTGGCACTCAAGCTGCCGGATGTTTATGCTGCCATTGGCCAGGCCCTTCTTCAGGGTGGGGTGGGTACATTGCTGGAGAGTTAAGGTCCCACAGTCTAAAGGAGTTGATTGCATTACTTAGAGCAATTTTATATCATCCAGATTTTTCAGTCTTGTCCTCTTAACATTCAAATTTGTGCTAATGTATCATCATTTCATACAACCTGGAAAATGAGGACAAGGATACCTTAGTTATTCAGAGAATTAAATGAAACGTGTGAAGTGATCAGCACAGTGTTGAGCAGACAAATTCTGTCCTGGACCCATCAGTCAGGTGTGTGTGAATTATGGTGCTCACGTGGAGGGAGCCAAAGTGCTTACAGTGCTCACAGCCCCTCCTGAGCATGGCCTTGTGGAGTGCTGTGAAGTACTTATGTAGTTCCTTATGTAGTATGGAGGCTGTAACAGGGTTTTTAAATTTTCTTTTTTTTTTGGTGATGGGATAGTTTTTGAGGGATGATAATCCAAGAGCTTAGTGGGGAGAAATATAAACCTTTGGGTATGTAGAATACAAAGTTGGAAACAGTCATGAAAGGGAAATTCTGAAACAGAAGCTTAAAGGGGCTTTACTGTTTCTTCTTTTGAAATATACCACTGAATACCATGTCTTCAGCATCCCTCAGCATCTCCTCAGGACAGATTGAGGAGAACGTTAGAGCAAGGCTCCAATTCTTCCAAATCCGCTTTTTATGTGTTAATGTATTCTTGAGTGTGGGCTAAACCGCTTCAGTCCTGTTTGACTCTTTGCGACCCAGGCTCCCCTGTCCGTGGGATTCTCCAGGCAAGAATACTGGAGTGGGTTGCTGTACCTGTGTCTCCTGTATCTTCTGCATTGGTAGGTGGGTTCTTTATCGCTAGTGCCACCTGGGAAGCCCATTAATGTATTCTTGGTTAAATGCATTTACTGATATTTGCTTCTAAGAAGCGCATTCCCCAAATTGACCATGGAAATAACACGTTTCCTGGAGCTCCCCACGCACTGGCTCCTGTCTCCTTATGCTTGCTCAGACCCTCCAATTCCCTGGCACTCTACACCCTCAGCCACACTAACCCAGAAGCTGGAGGGGGCGAAGTCGTGCTGGCTTCTCCTGCATTTTCCTGACCTTTGCTGGCAGGTCAGGCGACCCTGCTGGGCTGCCGGCCTGGCCCAGCTGCTCGCAGCGCAGGTCAAGATCACTGTGTCCTGATGGCCACTGCCTAGGTGTCTGGGGTGCAGTGTTCCTCAGTCCCCAGGTGCGCAGTTCACTTCTCCACACTCAGCCTGTTGGGAGGTTTGGAGTTCTGCAGATGAAACTTTCTACGTTTAAAAAGTTTATATAAATTACACGAATTGTAGTTTTCATAGTAATAGAAGTCCTAGGCCAGAAGAAATGCCTAAACAACATTCCCTGGTGGCTCAATTGGTAAAGAATCCACCTGCAATGTGGGAGACCTGGATTTGATCCCTGGGTTGGAAAGATCCCCTGGAAAGGGAATGGCTACCCATTCCAGTATTCTGGCCTGGAGAATTCCATGGACTGTATAGTCCATGAGGTCGCAAAGAGTTGGACACGACTGAATGACTTTCACTTTCAAGCAACATTCCTCATTTGCTCAAGGCCGCTGAATGTCATGGATATCAATAACAATGAAAAAGCTTGTCTACGGCAGGCAGAGGGAGCAAAGATTTCAGCGTGGTATTCTATAAGCCAAGATTGCAAACCACTCTCACTATACAAAAGTTCTAATGATGTACGGAGTTTTGTATAGGAAACTCTTGTGCTTCTTGTTGGCACATCACCTACTTATCAATATGTGAAATTAATACAGAGGTTTTTGAGAGGTTGTGCAAACCATTGTATTTACAAAAATGGTACAGAAGTGAATTGGGTCGATGTACATGCACACTTCACTCACATCTTCAACAACAAAAGTTGTCAACACTACACAACTAAGAACACTCGCTCCAACTGCAGCTGTTAAACCAGAATGGGCAAATATTGTCAAGTAACATTTTCTGTTAAAGCAGAAACAGGTGACAGTGTAGCCTTGCCTGTGTTCCAAGTCATGGCCCCTTGTCTGCTGCTGTTTGGATCAGAGGAGACCACCGGACCTGAGGATGGTTCTTCTAGAGGCTAATTAATAGCCTTTGAAGCTCTCCTCATCTCTGCCCATCTGGAGTACGGGCGGCTCCCTTTCTCAGTCAGCTCTCTTAGTGAGCTGGGACTCAGGATGTTCTTGGAGGGTCAGTGAGCTGAAACAGTAGAGACCAAGTCAAAGGGGAACTAAGTCACTGAAAGGGCTGTAGCTTTTGTCTGCTCAGCTTCTTTTCCTGTGCCCCCTTCTGGAAATAGGCCCCAACCTTCCGGTCATAGCTAACCAAGCCGTGTCAGAGGTCTTTCTCAGCTTTTCCTAATTTAAGTTCTCTTCCTTCTCTGGGAAGGAGGTCCTATGGACTCTGGCTCTACAAGCAGATGCCTGCCAGACTGGTAACTTCAGTGAGAAGTGTTCAGATGGGGGAAAAAAAAGTGGGGCTGTAGAGAGCCTGTGACCAATGAGAAGGCACGTCTAAAGGCAATCAAATTAAAGAAGAATTGACACCTGGCCACACCTGTCTTGGCTAATAAAATAAGTCACACCTTTCCCCCCATTTTACTGAGACATGTTTGACATACAGCACTGTCTAAGTTTCGGCTTCCATGGTGGCTCAGTGATAAAGAATCCACTTACAACACAGGAGATGCTGGTTCTACCCCTGGGTCGGGGAGATCCCCTGGAGGAGGGCATGGCAACCCACTCCAGTGTTCTTTTTTTTTTTCCCTTATGTCTGTGAGTCTGTTTCTGTTTGTTGTTGTTTTTTTTTAATTGAAGGATAATTGCTTTACAGAATTTTGTTGTTTTCTGTCAAACCTCAACATGAATCAGCCATAGGTATACATATATCCCCTCCCTTTTGAAACTCCCTCCCATCTCCCTCCCTATGCCACCCCTCTATGTTGATACAGAGCCCCTGTTTGAGTTTCCTGAGCCATACAGCAAATTCCTGTTGGCTATCTATTTTACATATGGTAATGTAAGTTTCCATGTTACTCTTTCCATACATCTCACCCTCTCTTCCCCTCTCCCCGTGTCCATAGGTGTGTTCTCTATGTCTGTTTCTCCATTGCTGCCCTGTAAATAAATTCTTCAGTACCATTTTTCTAGATTCCATATATATGTCTTGCTGCTGCTAAGTCACTTCAGTCATGTCCGACTCTGTGTGACCCCATAGACAGCAGCCCACCAGGCTCCCCCATCCCTGGGATTCTCCAGGCAAGAACACTGGAGTGGGTTGCCATTTCCTTCTCCAATGCATGAAAGTGAAAAGTGAAAGGGAAGTCACTCAGTCGTGCCCAACTCTTAGTGACCCCATGGACTTCAGCCTACCAGGCTCCTCTGTCCATGGGATTTTCCAGGCAAGAGTACTGGAGTGGGGTGCCATATGTGTTAGAATATGGTATTTATCTTTCTCTTTCTGACTCACTTCACTCTGTATCATAGGTTCTAGGTTCATCCACCTCATTAGAACTGACTCAAATGCATTCCTTTTCATGGCTGAGCAATATTCCATTGTGTATATATACCACAACTTCTTTATCCATTCATCTGTCGATGAACATCTAGGTTCCTTCCATGGTCTAGCTATTGTAAATGGTGCTGCAATGAACAATGGGATACATGTGTCTCTTTCAATTTTGGTTTCCTCAGGGTATATGCCTAGGATGGGGATTTCTGGATCATATGGTGATTTTATTCCTAGTCTTTTAAGGAATCTCCATACTGTCTTCCATAGTGGTTGTATTAATTTACATTCCCACCAACAGTGCAAGAGTGTTCCCTTTTCTCCACACCCTCTCCAGCATTTATTGTTTGTAGATGTTTTGATGAGGCCATTCTGACTGATGTGAGGTGATATCTCATTGTAGTTTTGATTTGCATTTCTCTAATAATGAGCAATGTTGAGCATCTTTTCACGTATTTGTTAGCCATCTGTATGTCTTCTTTGAAGAAGAAGACATTGGAGAAATGTCTGTTTAGGTCTTTTTCCCACTTTTTGATTGGGTTGTTTGTTTTTCTGATATTGAGTTGTATGAGCTGCTTGTATGTTTTAGAAATAAATCTTTTGTCAGTTGATTCATTTGCTATTATTTTCTCCCATTCTGAGGGTTGTCTTTTCACCTTGCTTATAGTTTCCTTTGCTGTGCAAAAGCTTTTAAGTTTAATCAGGTCCCACTTGTTTACTTTTGTTTTTATTTCCATTACTCTAGGAGGTGGGTCATAAGAGGATCTTGCTTTGATTTATGTCATCGAGTGTTCTGCCTATGTTTTCCTCTAAGAGTTTTATAGTTTCTGGTCTTACATTTAGGTCTTTAATCCATTTTGAGTGTATCTTTGTGTATGGTGTTAGGAAGTGTTCTAATTTCATTCTTTTACATGTAGCTGTCCAGTTTTCCCAGCACCGTTTATTGAAGAGGCTGTCTTTGCCCCATTGTATTGTCTTGCATCCTTTGTCAAAAATAAGGTACCCATAGGTGTATGGTTTTATTTCTGGGCTTTCTATCTTGTTCCATTTGTCTATATTTCTGTTTTTGTGCCAGTACCATACTGTCTTGATGACTCTAGCTTTGTAGTATACTCTGAAGTCAGAAAGGTTGATTCCTCCAGCTCCATTCTTCTTTCTCAAGACTGCTTTGGCTATGCAGGGTCTTTTGTGTTTCCATATGAATTGTGAAATTTTTTGTTCTAGTTCTGTGAAAAATGCCATTGGTAATTTGACAGGGATAGCATTGAATCTGTAGATTGCATTTGGTAGTATAGTTATTTTCACAATATTGATTCTTCCTACCCAGGAACATAGAATATCTCTCCATCTGTTTATGTTGTCTTTGATTTCTTTCATTGCTGCTGCTGCTGCTGCTAAGTCGCTTCAGTCGTGTCCAACTCTGTGCGACCCCATAGACAGCAGTCCACCAGGCTCCCTGTCCCTGGGATTCTCCAGGAAAGAACACTGGAGTGGGTTGCCATTTCCTTCTCCAATGCATGAAAGTGAATGTGAAAGTGAAGTCACTCAGTTGTGTCCAACTCTTTGAGACCCCATGGACTGCAGCCTACTAGGCTCCTCTGTCCATGGGAATTTCCAAGCAAGATTACTGGAGTGGGGTGCCATTGCCTTCTCTTTTCTTTCATTCAGTTCAGTACAGTTCAGTTCAGTTGCTCAATTGTGTCCGACTCTTTGCCACCCCATGAATCACAGCACGCCAGGCCTCCCTGTCCAGCACCAACTCCCGGAGTTCACTCAGACTTACGTCCATCGAGTCAGTGATGCCATCCAGCCATCTCATCCTCTGAGATCCCCTTCTCCTCCTGCCCCCAATCCCTCCCGGCATCAGAGTTTTTTCCAATGAGTCAACTCTTCGCATGAGGTGGCCAAAGTACTGGAGTTTCAGCTTATCATCATTCCTTCCAAAGAAATCCCAGGGCTGATCTCCTTTAGAATGGACTGGTTGGATCTCCTTGCAGTCCAAGGGACTCTCAAGAGTCTTCTCCAACACCACAGTTCAAAAGCATCAATTCTTCGGTGCTCAGCCTTCTTCACAGTCCAACTCTCACATCCATACATGACCACAGGAAAAACCATAGCCTTGACTAGATGAACCTTTGTTGGCAAAGTAATGTCTCTGCTTTACAATATGCTACCTAGGTTGGTCATAACTTTCCTCCCAAGGAGTAAGCATCTTTTAATTTCATGGCTGCAGTCACCATCTGTAGTGATTTTGGAGCCCAGAAAAATAAAGTCTGACACTGTTTCCACTGTTTCCCCATCTATTTTCCATGAAGTGGTGGGACCGGATGCCATGATCTTCATTTTCTGAATGTTGAGCTTTAAGCCAACTTTTTCACTCTCCTCTTTCACTTTCATCAAGAGGCTTTTGAGTTCCTCTTCACTTTCTGCCATAAGGGTGGTGTCATCTGCATATCTGAGGTTATTGATATTTCTCCCAGCAATCTTGATTCCAGCTTGTGTTTCTTCCAGCCCAGCGTTTCTCATGATGTACTCTGCATATAAGTTAAATAAGCAGGGTGACAATATACAGCCTTGACGAGCTCCTTTTCCTATTTGGAACCAGTCTGTTGTTCCATGTCCAGTTCTAACTGTTGCTTCCTGACCTGCATACAGATTTCTCAAGAGGCAGATCAGGTGGTCTGGTATTCCCATCTCTTTCAGAATTGTCCACAGTTTATTGTGATCCACATAGTCAAAGGCTTTGGCATAGTCAATAAAGCAGAAATAGATGTTTTTCTGGAACTCTCTTGCTTTTTCCATGATCCAGCGGATGTTGGCAATTTGATCTCTGGTTCCTCTGCCTTTTCTAAAACCAGCTTGAACATCAGGAAGTTCATGGTTCACATATTGCTGAAGCCTGGCTTGGAGAATTTTGAGCATTACTTTACTAGCGTGTGAGATGAGTGCAATTGTGCGGTAGTTTGAGCATTCTTTGGCATTGCCTTTCTTTGGGATTGGAATGAAAACTGACCTTTTCCAGTCCTGTGGCCACTGCTGAGTTTTCCAAATTTGCTGGCATATTGAGTGCAACACTTTCACAGCATCATCTTTCAGGATTTGGAATAGCTCAACTGGAATTCCATCACCTCCACTAGCTTTGTTCGTAGTGATGCTTTCTAAGGCCCACTTGACTTCACATTCCAGGATGTCTGGCTCTAGGTCAGTGATCGCACCATCGTGATTATCTGGGTCGTGAAGATCTTTTTTGTACAGTTCTTCTGTGTATTCTTGCCACCTCTTCTTAATATCTTCTGCTTCTGTTAGGTCCATACCATTTCTGTCCTTTATTGAGCTCATTTTTGCATGAAATGTTCCTTTGGTATCTCTGATTTTCTTGAAGAGATCCCTAGTCTTTCCCATTCTGTTGTTTTCCTCTATTTCTTGGCATTGACCGCTGAAGACGGCTTTCTTATCTCTTCTTGCTATTCTTTGGAATTCTGCATTCAGATGTTTATATCTTTCCTTTTCTCCTTTGCTTTTCACTTCTCTTCTTTTCACAGCTATTTGTAAGGCCTCCCCAGACAGCCATTTTGCTTTTTTGCATTTCTTTTCCATGGGGATGGTCTTGATCCCTGTCTCCTGTACAATGTCACGAACCTCATTCCATAGCTCATCAGGCACTCTATCTATCAGATCTAGGCCCTTAAATCTATTTCTCACTTCCACTGTACTCATTAGTGTCTTATAATTTTCTGTGTACAGTTCTTTTGTCTCCTTAGTTAGGTTTATTCTTAGATACTTAATTCTTTTTGTTGCAATGGTGAATGGGATGGATTCCTTAATTTCACATTCTGAGTTTTCATTGTTAGTGTATAGAAATGCAAGTGATTTCTGTGTATTGATTTTGTATCCTGCAACTTTGCTAAATTCACTGATTAGTTCTAGTAATTTTCTGATACTATCTTTAGGGTTTTCTATGTATAGTGTCATGTCTTCTGCAAACAGTGAGAGTTTTACTTCTTATTTTCTGATCTGAATTCCTTTTATTTCTTTTTCATCTCTGATTTCTGTAGCTAGGACTTCCAGAATTATACTGAATAATAGTGGTGAAAGTGGACACCCTTATTTTGTTCCTAATCTTAGTGGGGAATGCTTTCCATTTTTCACCATTGAGAATAATATTTGCTGTAAGCTTATCATATATGGCCTTTACTATGTTGAGGTAGGTTCCTTCTATGCCCATTTTTTGAAGAGTTTTAGTCATAAATGGGTGGTGAATTTTGTCAAAGGCTTTTTCTGCATCTATTGAGATTATCATATGGTTTTTATCTTTCAATTTGTTTATATGGTATATCACATTGATTGTTTTGAGTATATTGAAGAATCCTTACATCCCTGAAATAAACCCAACTTGATCATGGTGTATGATTTTGTTGTGTTGCTGAATTCTGTTAGCTAAAATTTTGTTGTGGATTTTTGCATCTATGTTCATCAGTGATATTGGCTTTTAGTTTTCTTTTTGTGTGTTGTCTTTGTCTGGTTTTGGTACCAGGGTGATGGTGGCCTTGTAGAATGAGTTTGGAAGTGTTTCTTCCCCTGAAATTTTTTGAAAGCGTTTTAGAAGGATAGGCATTAGCTCTTCTCTAAATGTTTGATAGAATTCTCCTGTGAAGCCATCTGGTCCTGGGCTTTTCTTTTTGGGGAGATTTTTGATCACAGCTTCAATTTCAGTGCTTGTAATTGGGTTGTTCATAATTTCTATTTCTTCCTGGTTCAGTCTTGAAAGACAGAACTTTTCTAAGAATCTGTCCATTTCTTCCAGGTTATCTGTTTTATTGCCATATAGTTGTTCGTAATAGTCTCTTTTAATCCTTTTTATTTCTTCATTGTCTGTTGTAACTTCTCTTTTTTCATTTATAATTTTGTTGATTTGATTCTTCTCTCTTTTTTTCTTGATGAGTCTGGCTAAAGATTTGTCAATTTTGTCTATCTTCTCAAAGAACCAGCTTTTAGGTTTACTAATCTTTACTATTGTTTCTTTCATTTATTTTTCATTTATTTCTGCTTGGATCTTTATGATTTCTTTCCTTCTAGTAATTTTGGGGGAGGTGTTGTTCTTTTTCCAGTTGTTTTAGGTGTAAGGTTAGGTTGTCTATTCGATGTTTTTCCTGTTTCTTGAAGTACGATTGTATTGCTATAAACTTCTATCTTAGAACTGCTTTTGCTGCTGTCCCTAGGTTTTGAGTTGTCGCTTTTTCATTGCCATTTGTTTCTAGAAATTTTTTTATTTCCCTTTTGATTTCTTCAGTACCCTGTTGGTTATTTAGAAATGTGTTGTTTAATCTCCAAGTGTTTGTGTTTCTTACAGTTTTTTTCCTTGTAAATGATATCTAGTCTCATAGCATCGTGGTTGAAGATGCTTGATACAATTTCAATTTTCTTAAATTTACTGAGCTTTGATTTGTGACCCAAGATGTGGTCTATCCTGAAGAATGTTCCAATTGCACTTGAGAAGAAGGTGTATTCTTCTGCATTTGGATGGAATGTCCTGAAGATATCAACGAGATCCATCTCATCTAATGTATCATTTAAGACTTGTGTTTCCTTATTAATTTTCCATTTTGATGATCTGTCCATTGGTGTGAGTGAGGTCGTAAAGTCTCCTACTATTATTGTGTTACTGTCAATTTCTCCTTTTATGTCTGTTAGTGTTTGTCTTATGTACTGAGGTGCTCCTATGTTGCTGCTGCAGCTGCTAAGTCACTTCAGTCATGTCCGACTCCATGTGACTCCATAGACAGCAGCCCACCAGGCTCCTCTGTCCCTGGGATTCTCCAGGCAAGAACACTGGAGTGGGTTGCCATTTCCTTCTCCAGTGCATGAAAGTGAAAAGTGAAAGTGAAGCCACTCAGTTGTGTCCAACTCAGCGACCCCATGGACTGCAGCCTACCAGGCTTTTCTGCCCATAGGAGTTTCCAGGCAAGAGTACCAGAGTGGGTTGCCATTGCCTTCTCCCGCTCCTATGTTGGGTGCATAGATATTTACAATTGTTACGTCTTCCTCTTGGTTTGATCCCTTGATCATTATGTAGTGACCTTCCTTATCTCTTGTAATCTTCTTTAAGTTCTATTTTGTCTGATATGAGGATTACTACTCCAGCTTTCTTTTGCTTCCCATTTGCATCAAATATATTTTTCTAGCCTCTCACTTTCAGTCTATATGTGTCTTGAGGTCTGAAGTGGGTTTCTTGTAGACAGCATATATAGGGGTCTTGTTTTTATGTCCATTCAGCCAGTCTGTGTCTTTTGGTTGGAGCATTTAATCCATTTACATTTACAGTAATTATTGATACATATGTTCCTATTGCCATTTTCTTAATTGTTTGGGATTGATTTTGTAGATCTTTTTTCTTCTGTTGTATTTCTTGACTATATAAGTCCATTTAACATTTGTTGTAAGCTGGTTTGATGGTACTGAATTCTCTTAACTTTTGCTTGTCTGAAAAGCTTGTTACTTCTCCATCAATTTTGAATGAGATCCTTGCCAGGTACAGTAATCTTGGTTGTAGATTTTGCCCTTCCAGTGCATTAAATATATCCTGCCATTCCCTCTGGCCTGCAGACTTTCTGCTGAAAGATCAGCTGTTAAGTGTATGGGGCTTCCCTTGTATGTTACTTGTTGCTTCTCTGTTGCTGCTTTTAATTTTCCTTCTTTGTGTTTAGTCTTTGTTAGTTCTATTAGTATGTGTCTTGGTGTGTTTCTCCTTGGGTTTTTCCTGTATGGGACTCTTTGTGCCTCTTGGACTTCATTGACTATTTCCTTTTCCATGTTGGGGAAATTTTCAACCATAATCTCTTCAAAAATTTTCTCATACCCTTTTTTTTTTTTTCCTCTTCTTCTTCTGGGATCCCTATAATTCGAATGTTGGTGCATTTGATATGGCCCCAGAGGTCTCTGAGACTGTCCTCAGCTCTTTTCAGTCTTTGTAATTTATTCTGCTCTTCAGAAGTTATTTTCACCCTTTTATCTTTCAGCTCACTGAAAGATATCTGCTTCAGATATTCTGTTATTGATTCCTTTTAGAGTATTTTTAATTCTAGTAATTGTGTTGTTTGTATGTTTATTCCTTAATTCTTCTAGGTCTTTGTTAATTGATTCTTGTATTGTCTCCGTTTTGTTTTCAAGGTTTTTGATCATCTTTACTATCATTATTCTGAATGCCTTTTCAGGTAGTTTGCCTATTTTCTCTTCATTTATTTGGACTTTTGTGTTTCTAGTTTGTTCCTTCATTTGTGTAGTATTTCTCTGCGTTTTCATTTATTTTTTTTTTTAAGTTATTGTGTTTGAGGTCTCCTTTCCCAGGCTTCAAGGAAAGTTGAATTCTTTCCTTGAAGAAGGTTGAATTCTTTCTTCCTTTTGGTGTCTGCCCTCCTAAGATTGGTCCAGTGGTTTGTGTGAGCTTCATTTAGGGTGAGATTTGTGCTGAGTTTTTGTTTGTTTGTTTCCCTTCTGATGGGCAAGGCTGAATGAGGTGGTAATCCTGTCTGCTGATGATTGGGTTTGTACTTTTGTTTTGTTTGTTGTTTAGATGAGGTGTCCTGCACAGGGTGCTACTGGTGATTGGGTGGTGCAGGGTCTTGTATTCAAGTGGTTTCCTTTGTGTGAGCTCTCACTGTTTGATACTCCGCAGAGTCAGACACGACTGAGTGACTGAACTGAACTGAGGGTTAGTTCTCTGGTAGTCCAGGGTCTTGGAGTCAGTGCTCCTACTCCAAGGCTCAGGGCTTGATCTCTGGTGAGGAATGAAGATTCCACAAGTGGTTTGTTATGGCATTAAGAGAGATTAAAACAAATATCCAAAACAAGAAACCGAAGATGAACCCCAAACAAATGGCTGTTACAAAATCAGGCAACTAATAATTAAAATAATGGAATATACACATATACATATACACCCATGAGCAAAGTGAAAACAGTCCACCAAAAATAAAGTACAGTAGATTGACCCAGCAAAAAAGGAAATCAAAAATTATATTCATCAATTAAGAACAAAACTAACTTAAGCACAAACTGGAGAACAAAACTAAAGCAAGGTGCCAAGTGGGGAATAAAGAAATAAAAACAAAATTAACAAATATGTTGAAAGGAAAGGAAAGAAAGAAAGAATATATATGCAGAGTTAAATAGAGGTAGATGAAGAAGATTTATAAACATTAAAGATTAATTGCAAGAAAAAGAACAGTAGGAAAGGCAAACAAAGGAATAAATGTAGAAACATATGATAGGTTTAAAACAATTAAAAATTAAAATTATGAAAAAGAGAAAAGAAAAAAAGGAAGAAGAAACAAAAAAGGAAAAAAAAAAAAAAGGAAAACTCCATAGAACTGCAAAAGCCCAACATAGAGGCAGAGGTTTATAATAACAATAGAAAGTGTGACTGAATATACACATATATGCCCACAATCAAAATCAAAACAGTCCAACAAAAATAAAGTACAATAGATTGACCTGGCAAACAAAGGAAACCAAAAATTATATCTATCAGAATAAAACTAATTAAAGCACAAACTGGAAAACAAAACTAAAGCAAGGTGCCAATTGGGGAATAAGGCAATGAAAATAAAACTAACAAATATGTTGAGAGGAAAGGAGAGAAAGAAAGAATAGATATGCAAAGTTAAATAGAGGTAGATAAAGAACATTTATATGTGTTAAAGATTAACTGCAAGGGGAAAAGAACAGTAGGAAAAGCACACAAAGGAATAAATATAGAAAAAATAATAATAGGTTTAAAAAATTAAAATTAAAAAAAGAGAAAAGAAAAAAAAAAAGAGAGAAAACTCCACAGAACTGCAAAAGCCCAAAGTAGAGGCAGAGATTTCTGACAACAATAAAAAATGTGACTGAGAAAAAAATAAAAGAGCTCACAGGCTTAATTGGATTTCTTAGTGCCAATAAAATTGACAACTACAACAGAGGGGAGAGAAAGGAAACAAAGAAAAAAGAAAGAAAAATCCAAAAGAATCTACAGAACAAGTCAAAAATTAAGAATAATAAATGTTTTTCTTGAGTCACTGCTGTCAGAGTCCTTTCCCTCGCTGGAAGTCACAGTCCACCTTATCTCCCTAGGATGTCCTCCAACACTGTGCTGATCTCTGGACCTGCTGTGGGGAAGCTCAGATTCTAATCTGGTCCTACTCTTGTGTGTTCTTGCCTCCAATGTCCACAGCTATCAGAGCTAGTGTGTTTCTTTTGTGGGAGCTCTCAATGACCTTTCATATATTCCATTGACACAGAGTCTGCTTAGTTGATCATGTGGATTTAATCAGCAGCTTGTACAGCTGGTGGGAAGGTTTTGGGGCTTCTTCCTTAGCCATACTGCCCCTGGGTTTCAATTGTGGCTTTATTTCCACCTCTACATGTGGGTTGTCCACTGGGGTTTAGTTTCTGAGGCTGCCCTGGAGGGCTTGGGTTTGCCCCTATGAGGGCCAGGTGTGAAGGTGGTGCAGCTGCTTGGGTCACAGGGGTTCTGGCAGCACCAGGTACTCAGGGGAATTGGTGGCTAGGGCAGTAGGAAATATAGTGCTCTAGAAGGGTATGGCAACCAGTATTGGCCAATACACTTCAGTATTCTTGCCTGGAGAACCCCCTCTCTGACAGAGAAGCCTGGCAGGCCACAGTCTACAGAGTTGCAAAGAGTCAGATGACCGAAGTGACCCTGCATGCATAGATGCAAGATTTTATTTTGCCTGTGGCAGCTCTGCCCCAGTGAGAGTTAAGTGTGAAGGTGGCTTGGCTGCTTGGCTTGTGGGGATCCTGGCAGCACCAAGTGTGCAGAGACAGGGACTGCCTCCGACACAAGAGTTATGGCCCTCAGTTCAGTTCAGTTCAGTTGCTCAGTCGTGTCTGACTCTTTGTGACCCCATGGACTGCAGCACACCAGACCTCCCGTCCATCATCAACTCCCGGAGTTCACTCAAACTCATATCCATTGAGTCAGTGATGCCACCCAACTATCTCATCCTCTGTCGTCCCCTTCTCTTTCTGCCTTCAATCTTTCCCAGCATCAGGGTCTTTTCAAATGAATCAGTTCTTCACATCAGGTGGCCAAAGTATTGGAATTTCAGCTTCAGCTTCAGCATCAGTCCTTCCAATGAATATTCTGGACTGATTTCTTTTAGGATGGACTGGTTGGATCTCCTTGCAGTCCAAGGGACTCCTAAGAGTCTTCTCTAACACCACAGTTCAAAAGCATCAATTCTTTGGTGCTCAGCTTTCTTTATAGTCCAACTCTCACATCCATACATGACTACTGGAAAATACATAAATTTGACTAGATGGACATTTGTTGGCAAAGTAATGTCTCTGCTTTTTAATATGCTGTCTAGGTTAGTCATAGCTTTTCTTCCAAGGAGCAAGTGTCTTTTAATTTCATAGCTGCAGTCACCATTGCAGTGATTTTGGAGCCCCCAAAAATAAAGTCTTTCACCATCAGAGTCTTTTTTTGAGCCTCTTGTAGCTGGCAATCAGAAGGCCTCTTTGACCAGGCATTCTCTGTAGGTCCGCCCATTCAGGCACTTAGAGGGCTCCATTGCCTGGGGTCCTTCTCTGTTGTTCGACTTGTCAGTCACATAGAGGGGCCCCCTGGCTGGGATTCTACTCTGTAAATCAGTGCATCAGGCACTGAAAGGAGCACCCTGGGTGTAGTCCTACTCGGTAGTTCAGTGAGTCAGGCATTTGATGGGCCAGTTGCTTTATTGTTCAGCTGCCGATGCTGGTGTGTGGGTAGAGAGAGGCTATGGTAATGGCTTCACCTGCTACGCGTGACTCAGCAGTATCGCCTTGCTTCCATGGCTGCCTAGCTTGCCTCCACCAGCGTTTCCCACCACGATCTCCTCCTTCACATCCCCCCAGTCTGTCTCTCCACAGTCAACATCAGCTCTTGCCCTGGGATTGCTCCACAATCCCTGAACTCCAGTCCCAGCCACTGTGCCTTCCAGGAGACCAGCGTTCCTGTTTGGGGTATGTATGGTTCAGAGGTTAAAGCGTCTGCCTGGAATGCAGGAGACCCGGGTTCAATCCCAAGGTTGGGAAGATTCCCTGGAGAAGGAAATGGCAACCCACTCCAGTACTCTTGCCTGGAGAATCCCATGGAGGGAGGAGCCTGGTAGGCTACAGTCCAAGGGGTAGCAAAGAGTTGGACACAACTGAGCGACTTCACAACAAGACATGACGACATGGCTGCAGCAAGGACTGTCTGATTCTCATTTCATTTATGCTGCCACAGATCAGCTGTTTCACTCTCAGCCTTAAATGGTTCTCCTCTGACCCAGACAATTGTCCTGCTGTGGGGATCGGACCCCTGCTTCAGTTGCCCCACCCGCTGAGGACAGGTCCAGTCCTACTAACACTCCTGTTTTTCCTCCTAGTTCCTTCGTCCTACCAAGTTTTGCGTGGTTTTTATATATTCTTTTCCACTGATCAGGTACTCCTTCCACCTTAGCTGGTGTTTTGCATGCACTCCTGTGTCTGAAGGTGTGTTCTTGATATATCCGTGGAGAGAGATGTACTCCACGTCCACCTACTCTTCTGCCATCTTGTTCTCCCACTCCAGTGTTCTTGCCTGGAAAATCTCATGGACAGAGGAGCCTGGCAAGTTACAGTCCATGGGGTTGCAAAAGAGTGAACATGACTTAGCAGCTAAACAACAACAAACAACTAACTTTAAGCCATAAAGTGTAATAATTTGACTTACGTGTGTTGTAAATAAAGGAGGTCTTAACATGGCCCTTGCTGGGGATTTACTGCCCCAGATGTCAGCTCAGAAGCCCAGGTCTCATTCACTCACCCTATAGATGGACTTTCTCCAAGAAGTGGCCATTGTGGAAGATGTCATGGGCCAAATATTTACATCCCCCTCAAGTTCATAAGCTGAAATTCTAATGATCAAGGTGATGCTATTAGGAGATTGGGCTCTGGAAGGTGATCAGGTCATGAGGATGGAGTCCTCATGACTGGGATTAATGTCCTTTTAAAAGAGACCTCAGGGAGCCCCCTCAACCCTTCCACCATATGAGGACATGGTGGGAAAGTGTCACCCATGAACCAGGAAGAGAATCCTACCAGACAGGACCTGCCAGCATCTTGCTCTTCTTGGACTTTCCAGTCTCCAGAACTGTGAGAAATACATTTCTGTTGTTTATAAATTATTCAGTTTATGGTATTTTGTTATAGCAGCCTGAATGAACCAAGACAGAGTAGTTACTCTGTGTTTGGTGACTGGCTGTCTAAGTATTAAATATGAAAATCCTAAAGGAATAGAAATATTTAACCGAATAAAAGAGATAAAATGTCTGTAAATTAATAAGTAAATTATAAGGCAAAAGAGAAACTAAGAAAGTACTTGCAGTACACATTTTCTTGGTGCTGCCAACTCTAGCTGAGCATTAATGCCACAGGCCATTTCTCTTTCCTTCTGTGGTTTGTTAACTTACTCAGGCCGGCAGATACAAACAACTCTCTCTGTGAGGTGACAGAGATCTATTAGCCTGTGGGTCGTCTTTTCTACTTCGTCTGAACAACTAATCCCCCAAATCGGTCTGGTTCTAAGACTGAGGGGGAAGTTAAATATTTCATTTTTGAACTTTTAATTGTCATTTCTATATGGTATCTCCAAAGGGAACTCTTAGATATTTTGAGGTGAACTTTGAAAACTTAAAGTTGTTTTCTGATGTTTGGTCTTCTTGGGATATAACTCAGAACACCACTGAATGATGATGTCATCTCTGAGCCCCTGGCTCTGAGTCATATAGGATTGGAAGGGTCATGATACCGCCATGCAAAAACGAATGCTTCTGTGTAAGAAATACATTTAAGTTTAAGTGAGCTCAGTTCAGAGAAAACTCCCACATTTCCTGCTTCTCTTGGTACTATCTTCTATCCTGTGAGACTTAAGTAAAGTACCTGGGTTTTAAACCAGCAGCACCATTTCCCAGCTATGATTTCCTTTGTGACCCAGTAAACTCCCTAACTTATACATCTACTTCATAAAATTAAAAATACTTATTAATATCAAACAATAGAAGCACTTGACCTTGTAACCTCATCCATAATATCACAGACCTTGAACAACTTTGGAAAATAAGCTGTGAATGGGATGTTGGAAACACTGTTTTAAGGAAAGATAGAAGTAGAATATATACTCACAGAGATAATCCCACTAGTAGGGATTGTCTATTGGGGTATTCTTAAAACACAGATATTTTAGAGATACAAGACAAGAAAATTCGTGGACAAGCAGGGGAAATCATCACTTCTTTTTTACAGATAAGGTAGGGCTAATTCATGTTGGAACTCTTGGGAGGATCCCCTTTGGTTATGGGGACCCTAGTGTCAGCATTCAAGAAGATACCTGAGAAGGGGAAAGGAGAATAAATCACAAAGGGGAAAAGAAAATCATCATTCTAATCATCTTGTTGCATAATAAGCCACATGAGAAGTTTGTGACATAGCACATCGATTCATTATTCTTTCTCATGATCCTTTGGGTTGACATGGCTGGAAGAGCTAGGGGCAGTGGGGCATTGCTATCCATGTGACCTCTCTACATGACAGGATGAACTTCCTCATAGCCTGGTAATCTCAGGCTAGCCTGATTTTTTTTTTTTTACATTTTTTTTTTTTTTTGCAGGTGGGTTCTTTACCACTAGTGTGCTACGTGGGAAGCCCATCTTCAGTATAACTAATCCTAATTTTTTTATAGGCTTATATAATGTGTTCTCCAAGAGGCCAAGGTAGAAGTTGTCAGTCCTGTTGAAGACTGGCCCAAACCAGCATAGTATCTCTCTGCCATTCTGTGTTGGTCAATGGCTAGTCACAGGTCGGCCTAGACTTAAGAGGAGGGGAATTTAATCCCACTTGGATGGAAATAGTGTCAAAGAATTTGTTACCATATTTAATCCACCACCACCATCAAGATAATCTTGAAGGATGAAAGAAGAACCAAATTAGAGCCTGAAGGAACTAAGTAGAAAGGATGGCTTTTCCCTCCCACCTACTGAGCATGAGGGTATGTAGTTGTGATTTTGATAATAGGGGAGGGAGATAAGAAATTTGAAGATGTTTCAGAGAGATGAGGACCCCACAGCAATGATTTAAATGTTGAAAAGTGAGATCTGTAAAAGGGATTAAATGACATCAGATTGATTTGGCCTCAAGCAGGGAAGACTGAGGAGTAACTGAATAATCGTCTTCAAATATATGAGGGTTATTACAAAAAAGATGCATGAACACTGAAAGTTGAGCAAAATGGGACTGGGCTGAAAACACTAGTGATTTCCCCACCAAGAAATGGGTATCTTTGGGACCTGGAAGAAAATCTGCTTTCTGAAGCCATTTAAGGAGAACACATTATATAAACCTGTAAAAAAAATCAGGATTAGTTATACTGAAGATGGGCTTCCCACGTAGCACTAGTGGTAAAAAACCCGCCTGCCAATGCAGGAGACACAAGAGACATGGGTTCCATCCCTGGGTCAGGAAGATCCCCTGGAGAAGGGCATGGCAACCCACTCCAGTATTGTTTCCTGGAGATTCCTATGGACAGAGGAGCCTGGCAGGTTACAATCCAAGGGTCACAAAGAATCAGATACAACTGAAGTGACTTGGCATGCATGCACACATGCACACATGCATACTGAAGACAGGAATATTAGACCAGACCTTTTTTTTTCTTCGTAGAAGAGCTATTTTTTCAAGAGAAACCGTGCATGAAACAGATGAATGAAAAGTGATGCTGTGTGTGTTAAGCCAATGGTATGGCCCTAGTGACATTTACTCTCTTCCCAACACTTAATATCCCAGGTGGCCCAAAGGTCACCATATGAGACACAAGGACTCTGTTAAAATTTGTTTGAAAATAACTAAAACCAATAAAGAGCTTTCTAACTTTCTACAGAAAGTTATGGGTGCTTGGAGATCTTTTTTCAATGGCAGTTCAGCCTTGAGGATTTTGTGAAAGTGCCGTATTCTTTCCTTGGTTCATTTTTTGTTTGTTTTGTTTTGACTGTGCTGGGTCTTCGTTGCTTCATGGGCTTTTCTCCAGTTGAGGTGAGTGGGAGGCTACTCTCTGGTTGCCGTGCATGGGCTACTCATTGCAGTGGCTTCTCTTGTGGAGCACAGGCTCTAGAATACAAGCTTAATAGCTGTGGAGCATGGGCCTAGTTGCTCCTCAGCATATTTGATCTTCCGAGATAGGGACTAAACCCATGTCTCCTGCAGTGGCCAGGCAGTTTCTTTACCGCTGAGCCACCAGGGAAGCCCCTCTTGCTTTAAATTTGTGAGGCAGTGTTATTTCTGAGCTTAAGTCCTATCCTTCTGTGTATTGCCAAATGGCGCTCTTGTATCCACTCTCTTAGTAGCATATTTGTTACTAAGTGTACCAATGTATAAGGGGAAAAACAGTTGAAACTTTTAATTTTTTTGTAAATTTATTTAATTTGCTTAAATAAAGTTCCAGGAAATGAAATTAGCAGTTTTACTTCATTAACTTAATGAAATTAAGTGTTTATTTTATTAACTCTTTAAAAAAAATTCTTTACAAAAAGGAGAACATCTTATAACCACCAAGATTGTCATCCTAATGTTACTTCATAAATAATCATTTACTTTGGGATTCTCTCTATACAAAAAGAACAAAATGTATTCTGGCACCTCTTTAACACACATGTATTATTATGGCTTAATAATTTATAAAGTTTACATGAAATTTTTAAATATATGAAGATTTCATGGTTGACAACTTCTAGCTTCATGATGGTGAACTGATCACCTGCCCTTCATACCAAGGCCATGTAATTGGTAAAAATATTATTAAAATGCACACAGCTGCAGTAAAAATCAAGCACAGTCTTCAATTTAGGATGATTCGACTTATGATTTTTTTTACTTTGGTATGGTGTTGAAGTGATAATGCATTCAACAGAAATCGTACTTTGAATTTTGATCTTTTCCTGGGTGATAGGTGGTACAATCTTATTTCATGATGCTGGGCAGGGCAGCAAGTCACAGCTCTGAGTCAGCCACGCCATTACGAGGGTAAACAACCGACACACTGCTTATGACATTTCTATACCCAGATCGCCATTCTGTTTTTCACTGTCAGTACGGTATTCAATAAATTACAGGAGATATTTAACACTTCACTATAAAACAGACTTTGTGTTAGATGATTTTGCCCAATTAGAATAAAAGAAGTGTTCTGAGCACTGAAGTGTTCTGAGATTAAGATTGGCTACGCTAAGATAAGATGTTCTGTAGGTTAGTTTTATTAACTGCAGCATCACACACAACTTAGTGACTGAACAGCAGCAACAATATAACAATAGTTTTAACTTACAATGGGCTTATTGGGATATAATCTCATCATAAACTGAGGAAGATCTATACAGTGAGATTGTATTTAAAAATATACCTACATTTTATACAAGAAATATCTTAAAGAAAAATAACACAGAACAGTTGAAAATACAGAAATGCAGTGGCTATTATGGAAAACAACAGGAAGATTTTTCAAAAAATTAAAAATAGCACTACCATATGATCTAATGCTTTCATTCCTCATGATATTATCAGAAGGAAACAAAAAACTATAGACAAAATATAACTACCCCTATGTTCACTGTTGGAGAAGGCAATGGCAACCCACTCCAGTATTCTTGCCTGGAGAATCCCAGGGGCAGAGGAGCCTGTTGGGCTGCCGTCTATGGGGTCGCACAGAGTCGGACACAATTGATGCGACGCAGCAGCAGCAGCATGTTCACTGTAGCATTATTTACAATAGCCAAAATATGAAAGCAACGTAAGTGCCCATTAGTAGATGAATGGATAAGGAAAACCTGGTATATACATATATAGTGGAATATTACTTGCCATGAAAAAGAATGAAACCTTGCCATTTCTGACAACATGAGTGGAACTAGAGAGTGTTATGCTAAGTGAAATAAGTCAGATACAGAGAGACAAATAATGTATTGTTTTACTTACATGTGGAATAAAAAAGAACAAATGAAAAACATAACAAAATATAAATATAATTACAGATACAGAGAACAGGTGGTTGCCACAGAAGAGGCAGTTAGAGGGAGGGAAGAAAGAGTGAGAGAGATTCAGTATCAGTTCAGTCACTCAGTTGTATCTAACTCTTTGCAGCCCCATGGACTCCAGTACACAGTACACCAGGCCTCCCTGTCCATCACCAACTCCTGGAGCTTGCTCAAACTCATGTCCATTGAGTCGGTGATGACATCCAACCATCTCATCCTCTGTTGTGCCCTTCTCCTCCTGCCTTCAATCTTGCCCAGCATCAGGGTCTTTTCAGATGAGTCAGTTTTTAGCATCAGGTGGCCAAAGTATTGGAGTTTCAGCTTTAGCATCAGTCCTCCCAATGAATATTCAGGACTGATTTCCTTTAGGATTGCCTGGTTGGATCTCCTTGCAGGCCAAGGGTCTCTCAAGAGTCTTCTACAACACAACAGGTCAAAAGCATCAATTCTTCAATGTTCAGCGTTCTTTATAGTCCAACTCTCACATCTGTGCATGACTACTGGAAAAACCATAGCTTTGACTAGATGGTCCTTTGTTGGCAAAGTAATGACTCTGCTTTTTAATATACTGTCTAGGTTGGTTATAGATTTTTCTGCCAAGGAGCAAGTGTCTTTTAATTTCAGCATCTGCAGTGATTTTGGAGTCCCCCAAAACAAAGTCTGTTACTGTTTCCATTGTTGCCCCATCTATTTGCCATGAAGTGATGGGACTGAAAGACATGACCTTAGTTTTCTCAATGTTGAGTTTTAAGCCAACTCTTTCAGTCTCCTCTTTCACTTTCATCAAAAGGCTCTTTAGTTCTTCTTTGCTTTCTGCCATAAGGGTGGTGTCATCTGCATATCTGAGGTTATTGATATTTCTCACTGCAGTCTTGATTCCAGCTTGTGCTTCATCCAGCCCAGCATTTCTCATGATGTACTCTGCATAGAAGTTAAATAATCAGGGTACATAAAAGGGTGCAAATAAGTTAAATAAGCAAAGTACAGCTTTGACATACTCTTTCTCAATTTGAAACCAGTCTGTTGTTCCATGTAAGCTTCTAACTGTTGCTCCTTGACCTGCATACAGATTTCTCAGGTGGAAGGTAAGGCGGTCTGGTATTCCCATCTCTTGAAGAATTTCCCATAGTTTGTTGTGTCCACATAGTCAAAGGCTTTGGCGTAGTCAGTAAAGCAGTAGATGTTTTTCTGGAACTCTCTTGCTTTTTTGATGATTCAACCGATGTTGGCAATTGGATCTCTGGTTCCTCCATCTTTTCTAAATCCAGCTTGAACATCTGGAAGTTCATGGTTCACGTACTGTTGAAGCCTGGCTTGAAGAATTTTGAGCATTACTTTGCTAGAGTGTGAGATGAGTGCAATTGTGCGGTAGTCAGCATTCTTTGGCAGTTTGAGATCATAGATGTTCACTAATCTTATTGTGATGACCACTTCATGACATACGTGACTCAAATAATTATGCTGTACACCTTAAACTTATATAGTGCTGAATGTCAGTTATATCTCAATGAAGCTGGAAGAAAAAGAGGTAATCATAAAGCTAAAAAACACAGGAATTAAAGGAAAGTTTACAAAGTACATGCTAACAAAAGAGACTAAGCAATATTGGTGGTCATTTAGTCACTAAGGGAGAAGGCAATGGCACCCCACTCCAGTGTTCTTGCCTGGAGAATCCCATGGACGGAGTAGCCTGGTAGGCTGCAGTCCATGGGGTCGCAAAGAGTCGGACACAACTGAAGCGACTTAGCAGTAGCAGTTAGTCACTAAGTCGTGTCCGATTCTTGAGACCCCATAGACTGTAGCCTGCCAGGCTCCTCTGTCCATGGGATTTTCCAGGCAAGAATACTGGAGTGATTTGCCATTTCCTTCTCCAGGAGATCTTCCCATCCCAGGAATTTAACCCAGGTCTTCTGCATTGCAGGCAGATTCTTTACCAACTAAGCTACAAGGGAAGCAGTCAGACAAAATGTAATTCAAAGTGAAAAGACACTATCAGACAAAAAAGAATTCAAGGATGAAAAAACGTACTTCATGTTAAGGAGAGTAACAAGTCACTGAAAATATATAGCATTGTGTGCTTTTAATGCACCTGGTAATGTAGCTTTGACAAACAGACAGGTTTGAGGACATAGGTCATAGCATTGCTGATGGTTATAAAACATAAATTAAAACAAAATTGAAAAGAACCTAAAAGCCCATCAACTCATGATTGGCTAAGTATGCTGTGGAATATTAACACTTGGAAGTATTTTGTAACAGAGAATGAGGTCAGTCAATGTGCTAACATAGCTGGCTCTCTAAAAGATATTGTTGTCTGAGAAAGCAACTTTGCAGAAAGATGTGTACAATAATATAAAACCACTTATGTTAACACACACACAATGTTGCTATGTATTTACTTTGGATACAGAAGTCTTTATGTAAATATATAAGAAAAGAATCAGAAAAGAACAGTTACAAAAGACATAACTGTGGTAACTTCTGGGGAGGGGAAAAGAAGTAGACTTGGACTGGGATGCTTAATCAGAAGGGAGTCAAGATTTTATTTGGAACGCTTTCAAAGAGAAATTAATTTTATTATTCCTCATGTTTTGAAAATTTTAAAAAAGATTCCATGATTTCAGAAAGTTTTGAAAGCCCTGTACTAGTTGATGTGTCAAATTGGATGCCTTTGGACGCAAATACCACAAAACCTAATCTAAACGATAAAGCTTGAAAAGTAGTGCAGCTTATATTATTTTGTGTAACAAGATGTTCTGTAGAGGGTTCAGTTCAGTTCAGTTCAGTCGCTCAGTCGTGTCCGACTCTTTGAGACCCCATGAATCGCAGCACGCCAGGCCTCCCTGTCCATCACCAACTCCTGGAGTTCACCCAGACTCATGTCCATCGAGTCAGTGATGCCATCCAGCCATCTCATCCTCTGTCGTCCCCTTCTCCTCCTGACCCAATCCCTCCCAGCATCAGAGTCTTTTCCAATGAGTCAACTCTTTGCATGAGGTGGCCAAAGTACTGGAGTTTTAGCTTTAGCATCAGTCCTTCCAAAGAAATCCCAGGGCTGATCGCCTTCAGAATGGACTGGTTGGATCCCCTTGCAGTCCAATTGAGTACAAAGTTCACCTGTGTCATGGAGGACCCAGATTCTATTAATTTGCTTCAACACATTTTGAAGAAATTTACTTCAAATTCTCTTTGCATCTCTTGAGAATGCTTAATCCTCAGGCTCAAAGCAAGATCATGCCAGCAGTTTCAAGCAACAACATTCATAATAAAATAATAATAAACAACAGTTATATAGTGTTTTCTGCATACAAGTGTTTTACATATGTTAATCCATTTTTTGTTCTCACAACTCTTTTTGCTGATGAGAAAACAGAGGCACTGAAATGTGCAGAATGTTACATAATTATAAGTAGTAGATTCAAATCCAGTCAGTCTGGCACAAGAATATGTGCAATTAATCTCTGTACTTTATATGTTTTCCCTGTGACTTTTTTTTCTTTCTTGTCTTTCCTTGTAGTTTTCTCTAAGAAGAAAGGAAACTTTCCCCAGAAAGACAGCAGACAATTCAACATCTCATTGCAGATGCCCACTCCTGAACCAATAAATTACCCTCAGCCCAAACAGACCACGCCTGGAATAGACGGTGGGGTCACCTGCCCCCAGGGACATTGCTGTATGGGTAAGTGCAGGCACATGAACCAAATCTGGGCCCTCTTTGGACAGAAAAGGGAGCTGAGGGGGCTGATGCTGAAAAGATAACCAGCAGTCTCCAGTGAAGGTAACTTCTATTGGCCCTTTGTAGCTCAATGACTCATTCATTTGAATGCCTGTTATGTTGGGCACACAAGTGAAAATTTCCAGGAAGAATATACGATTTGAATCTTGAGGAGAAGAATCTAGGCTAGAGATAGAGATCTGAGTATTGCCAATGCATAGATAATAATTAAGTCAATAGGATGGAGAGAATTCCCACAGAAGATAGTCTAGAGTTTTGAGAGAAGAGGGTCTAATATGATAAGATTTAGTGTTTGCTAAGATTTACTGTTTCCTTCTTCTATGTTATTAGATTAAAAGTCGTATGATTAAAAAAAAGCTTTAACTGCATCTAGTATACTTAATTGCTATTAATAAAATACCCACTCATTTGTTCATTCATTTAGTTCGTTTATTAGTGTATTTACTTTATTCTAAACATCATAAATAATTTTGTTCTTCACAAATCCAAGATGTTGAAGGGTCCAATAATCACATTTTCATAAAAATAACCTAAAGCTAAATACAAAGCTAGATCCCTAGCTAAATACAAAGGATGAAGTAATATTGCAGCAGAGATGACAACAGAGTTGTATTTGGTACATGTAGCCTATCAACTTTGCCGTAGATGTTTCCTGTACTCATCCATCTTGAAGAGATAACTCCTCAGTGGGTGTTAGTTGGGCTAATCTATGGGAATACCAGACCACCTGACCTGCCTTTTGAGAAATTTGTATGCAGGTCAGGAAGCAACAGTTAGAACTGGACATGGAACAACAGACTGGTTCCAAATAGGAAAAGGAGTACGTCAAGGCTGTATATTGTCACCCTGCTTATCTAACTTATATGCAGAGTACATCATGAGAAACCCTGGGCTGGAAGAAGCACAAGCTGGAATCAAGATTGCCAGGAGAAATATCAATAAGCTCAGATATGCAGATGACACCACCCTTATGGCAAAAAGTGAAGAGGAACTAAAAAGCCTCTTGATGAAGGTGAAAGAGGAGAGTGAAAAAGTTGGCTTAAAACTCAACATTCAGAAAACGAAGATCATAGCATCTGGTCCCATCACTTCATGGGAAATAGATGGGGAAACAGTGGAAACAGTGTCAGACTTTATTTTTTTGGGCTCCAAAATCACTGCAGATGGTGACTGCAGCCATGAAATTAAAAGACGCTTACTCCTTGGAAGGAGATTTATGACCAACCTAGATAGCATATTCAAAAGCAGAGACATTATTTTGCCAACAAAGGTCCATCTAGTCAAGGCTATGGTTTTTCCTGACTGGTCATGTTTGGATGTGAGAGTTGGACTGTGAAGAAAGCTGAGCGCCGAAGAATTGATGCTTTTGAACTGTGGTGTTGGAGAAGACTCTTGAGCGTCCCTTGGACTGCAAGGAGATCCAATCAGTCCATTCTGAAGGAGATCAGCCCTGGGATTTCTTTGGAAGGACTGATGCTAAAGCTGAAACTCCAGTACTTTGGCCACCTCATGCGAAGAGTTAACTCATTGGAAAAGACTTTGATGCTGGGAGGGATTGGGGGCAGGAGGAGAAGGGGACGACAGAGGATGAGATGGCTGGATGGCATCACTGACTCGACGGATGTGAGTCTGAATGAATTCCGGGAGTTGGTGATGGACAGGGAGGCCTGGCGTGCTGCGATTCATGGGGTCTCAAAGAGTCGGACACGACTGAGCGACTGAACTGAACTGAACTGAACAAGCCCCATAGCTCAGTGGTTTAATCCAATAATGGTTTATTTCTGGTTTACACTGTAGTCCAGCTCAGTATGGCAGGGATCAGTTCCTTCCATTCAGCAGCTCCACTAAGACCTTGAGCCCCAAAGTCTGCCCCTGGATCCTCATCATTTGGCTAGGAAATGACAAAAAAGAGAAAGAGCATAGAGAATTGCATAGGAGGTCTTATGGGCCAAGCCTTGGTGTGATAGATACCACTTCTGATCCACATTCTGTTGACTGGGGCTCAGTCACATGATCACAGTGAGTGCAAGGAAGTTTGGGAAATTTAGTTTGTAGCCATGCACCAGGAAGAAGAGGAGAATGGGGTTGGTGGGTACCTGGTTAGTCTCTGACATACAATGGATTGAGTGAAACACTTTTTACCATGTTAAAATGTAATGTTTTTGTTTATTTGGTATTTTTACTGTTTCTCTGCAATATCTTATACTCATTTATGACATCTTTCTTATGTTGTATTCTTCCTTCCTGATTATAGATTGATCATTATTCATATTTCATGCTTTTAATTATTTGGAGTCCTCCCAGTTTTGCTTTTGTAGTCTCTGGGTATTTTCTTCTTTTTTCAGTTTTCTGCCTTTCATATTTTGGACTTGCATTTCAGTCAGAATGCATTTATCTTTCTTCCAGTGCTTCAGTGACATTTTTTTCTGTTTCCTATAGTTTTTACGTATGGATCAGTTATTTCATGAATCATAAAACTTTTAAACCTTGCAGTAAATGGACATTCAAAATACATTATTTGATTAATTAAATAAAACCTCAGACATGCACTCAACTCTTAGAAACACCGTAATGTACTACACTGAGTTCAAAGCAGATAAATTGTATTTAACATTATGAATTGTGGAAATTATAAGCTTGATTTTGAAAAGATTAAATAAATGCTCAGGAACACAATCACTCTTGAGAAACAAGCATTACATACCCATCAACTGGCACTGTTAGCATTTAAAAATTAACCAACATGGTTTTCATGTAATCCTGGCAAGATCAGGTAAAAACTACACCCAGCCGAACCTCGGAGAAACATCCTTGAGCAATTCAAATATATTGATATTATTTTTTCCATTGCTGTCATTACTGTCAAGATCAATGAGGTGCTTAGCGACAGATAAAGCCATAGCTGTTGCAACTAATTGTACCCTTATAGCCTCAAGAAACAAGCCCCAGCAGTGGAGACCAGCATAGTCCCAGGGAGTGACAAGTCCTAACAAGGGCACCTTGGCAGAGCACTCTCTGGGTCCCTCCCTGAAGACAAATCAGTAGCTTGATTAGGTGGGGCTGGGGCCAAGCCTCCCTGGGGTGGGGCTGGGGCTGGGCTTGGGCTGGGCCTGGGCCTGGGTGGTGGCAGTCTCTTAAGTGCCGGCTTTCATTGGCTTGGCCACACTCCACTCTATTACTCTACCTAGGTGACTCGACTCAAAGCCAGGTGAAGCAGTTTGGGAACCACAAACAGGGCACCTGGTAATTAGCTACCATTTTATACGAGTGAGTTGTAGGGTCATCAGTCCCCATTTTACAGGCCTGTGTGAGTTCGTGCTGTTACTTCAGTCGTGTCCAGCTCTTTGCGACCCTGTGGACTGTAGCCCACCAGACTCCTCTGTTCATGGGATTCTCCAGACAAGAATACTGGAGTGGGTTGCCAAGCCCTCCTCCAGGGGATCTTCCTGAGCCAGGGATCAAACCCGCATCTCTTATGTTGGCAGGTGGGTTCTTTACCCACTGAACCTCCTGGGAAGTCCTTTAGCAGACCTGTTGGCTCAGTATCAGAACAGCAGGGAGTGGTGGCTGCAGCTCTTCATAGCAGAGCAAGCATGGCAATGTTAGATTTCACTGAAAATTGTGACCCTCATTTGCCCAGTACTTGATCAACATTTGACTACTCACATCATGTCACACAAATGATGTGTAGTATATCTTAGGTTTTTTTTTTTAATTTGTTTAAATGATTTGTTTTATGATTTTCTCTGAAGCCAGAATTAGATTCTTAAGTGCTGTATGAAGAGTTCTAAGCAGGATTAAGTCTAACCTGGCTATTTCATTATCTGCTAGATCTAAGTATGTCTTCCTCATATTGTTCTCATCTCAGAGAAATAATTATTTAGCAATTCCAGGAGGTGTTTGTGGAAAAGCAAGGTTTTGGGGGTGGGGATCCTGTGCCAAACAAGTGCCCAAAATGAAAAAGAAGAGTTCATCATTTTATCACCTGTCTCTTGGAAAATATAAACCTTGTTTTCATGTAGCCAGATTTCCTGGAGGCAAATAGGAAACCGGGAAAATCAGATGGAGATGTTAGCAAACAGTTTAACCCTGTGTACCAATCCCTGGGGGAGGGGAGAGTGGGAAGGAGGGAGAGGGGAGGGGGAAATGAGGAGAGGGGAGGGGATTATCCTCATGTGCAAGGTGCTTGATCTAGAACAGTGTTTCTTTATGCCATTTCTTTGTAGATGGAGTCTGCCAGCTCGGACTCCTGACTACACAACACAGTCATTCAGCTCCCATTAAACAGGTCATTGCTAAAATGAGCAAAAATAGACATTATTCTGGGTTGAAAAGGGAGAAGAGTTGGAAAATTGAGATTGGTCTTATGGAACTTCAACCACTTGGAAAGCTCAGTGCCAACTCAAAAAGTGTCTTTAAGCAAAATGACGTGAATATGGATGTAAGTCAAGAAGGGCCCAGGATCATGCATCTGCCTTTAAAGGTAAAGTTACAATGTAAGTGACCCAACTTGGTAGAACAACATTCAGAGATGGGGGGCACACCAGAAGGTTAAGTGATTGAGTGGGATATGCAGTAGCTATGGTTGGGCTGCTTTGGGAAATTCTGAGCTTTTTCTTCTGGGGGCTGAGGGTGGGGTTGGGGGTAATGAATCAGGGCTTGGCTAGACAGTCTCTGAGTCTCTTAAATTCTATAGATAGTGCCCAGGGATGGGGAAGCTACATCATGAAAATTTCTGGCTGTCAACATCAGGGTGTTAACTGGTTGCTTTCCCTTTAACACCAATTAAGTGTTCACTTGGATGTTTTAACTTAGGAACCTCTGAAACTTTACTGTTTTAGCGTCATCAAGGTAGTATTTAGCAATTTTGATGCTTTAAGAACCTGGCTCTATTTATGTCTAAAAAGCTTTACAGTGCCTTTTAAAATGTTCTCATTGAAACACTTGAGATTATATCAGCACTACGTATGTCATCCACATGAATATCCCTGGAGTCTCACCGTGAATAATGTGATTAACAAGCATAATGTGTGGCCACCTGGCACATCAGGTGCTTCATCAGCCTGACTCCTCAGCTAACTTCCTGGGAGGCACTGCTGTAAACATCCTCCAAGATGGCCTCCCTCTTGCCTAAGAATTTTCACTGGCAAAGGAGATGAGACTGAGAGGTCCTTCCGACTTTCAAGCCCTATGATGAAGGAACACTAAGGATTTAACATTTTTATTTTGCATAGATCTTTTTGTTTGTAATGGACAGAGGTAAATGTACCCTTTGAGAGAAGACCTTGGGAGGCAACTCAGTCTTTCTGGCTAGCCAATCCCTCTCCTTCTCCAGCCACAGAGGAAGAGGTGGTGGTTGCTGGGGGGAGGAAGAGCATCACAATAACCGCCACCATTTTCTCTAACCTCTGGGCTCACTCTGACCTCCCGGCGTCCTGATGCAGGAGAAGGCAAACCTGTATCCCTAGTCAAAATCTGTCAAAAGAGGTTCTGCTTAGCAAATGAAGATAGATACTCCAACCTCTCCCTAACTCCTTAGATCCTAAGGATAATGTAAACTATGAAGCTGGTCACATTTATAGGGGGCCAGATCCTGGTAGAAAGCAAAGAGGAACTGAAGAGCTTCTTGATGAAGGTGGAAGATGAGAGTGAAAAAGCTGGCTTGAAGCTCAACATTCAAAAAATTAAGATTATGGCATGCAGTCCCATCACTTCATGGCAAATAGAAGGGGAAAAAGTGGAAGCAGTGACAGGTTTTATTTTCTTGGGCACCAAAATCACTGTGGACAGTAACTGCGACCATGAAATTAAAAGACACTTTCTGCTTGGAAGGAAAGCGATGACAAACCTAGACAGAGTATTAAAAAGCAGAGACTTTGCCAACAAAGGTCTGTCTAGTCAAAGCTATGGTTTTTCCAATAGTCAGGTATGGATGTGAGAGTTGGACCATAAAGAAGACTGAGTGCCCAAGAATTGGTGCTTTCCAATTGTGGTACTGGAGAAGACTCGTGGGAGTTCCTTGGATTGTACAGAGATCAAACCAGTCAGTACTAAAGGAAATCAACCCTGAATATTCCTTGGAAGGACTGATGATGAAGCTCCAATAATTTGGCCACCTAATGTAAAGAGCCAACTCATTGAAAAAGACCTTGATGCTGGGAAAGATTGAGGGAAGGAGGAAAAGGGGGAGACAGAGGATGAAATGGTTGGATGTCATCACTGACTCAATGGACATTTTGGGACATAGTGAAAGTGAAAGTCACTTAGTCATGTTCGACTCTTTGTGACCCCATGGACTATACTATACAGTTCATGGAATTCTCCAGGCCAGAATACTGGAGTGGGTAGCCTTTCCCGTCTTCAGGGGATCTTCCCAACCCAGGGATTGAACCCAAGTCTGCATCACAAGCGGATTCTTTACCCGCTGGGCCACAATGAAAAGGTCAGTTTTCATTCCAATCCCAAAGAAAAGCAATGCCTAAGAATGTTCTAACTACTGTGCAATTGCACACATCTCACACGCTAGCAAAGTAATGCTCAAAATTCTCCAAGCAAGGCTTTAACAGTACATGAATCATGAACTTCCAGATGTTCAAGCTGGATTTAGAAAAGGCAGAGGAACCAGAGATCAAACTGCCAACATCCATTGGATCATAGAAAAAGCAAGAGAACCAGAAAAACGTCTACTTCTGCTTTATTGATTACAACAAAGCCTTTGACTGTGTAGATCACAACAAACTGTGGAAAATTCTTCAAGAGATGGGAATACCAGACCACCTTTCCTGCCTCCTGAGAAATCTATATGCAGGTCAAGAAGCAACATTTAGAACTGGACATGGAACAATGGACTGGTTCCAAATTGGGAAAGGAGTCTGTCATATAAATAAGCTCTATATTATCACTCTGCTTATTTAACTTATATGCAGAGTCAGTCATGCAAAATGCTGGGTTGGATGAAGCACAAACTGGAATCAAGATTGCTGGGAGAAATATAAAAAACCTCAGATAAGCAGATGACACCACCCTTTTGACAGAAAGCAAAGAAGAACTAAAGAGCCTCTTAATGAAAGTAAAAGAGGAGAGTGAAAAAGCTGGCTTAAAACTCAACATTCAAAACACTAAGATCATGGCATTTGGTCCCATCACTTCATGGCAAATAGATGGGGAAACAATGGAAACAGTGACAGACTTTATTTTGGGGGGCTCCAAAATTGCTGCAGATGGTGACTGCAGCCATGAAATTAAAAGACTCCTTGGAAGAAAAGATATGACCAACCTAGAAAGCATATTAAAAAGTAGAGACATAACTTTTGCCAACAGAGGTCCATCTAGTCAAAGTTAATGGTTTTTCCAGTAATCATATGAATGTGAGAGTTGGACTATAAAGAAAGCTGAGCACTGAAGAACTGATGCTTTTGACCTGTGGTGTCAGAGAAGACTCTTGAGAAGCCCTTGAAATGCAAGATCAAACCAGTCCATCCTAAAAGAAATCAGTCCTGAATATTCCTTGGAAGGACTGATGCTGACGCTAAAACTCCAATAATTTGCTACCTGATGTGAAGAGCTGACTCATTGGAAAAGACTCTGATGCTGGACAAGTTTGAAGGCAGGAGGAGAAGGGGATGACAGAGGATGAGATGGTTGGATGGCATCACTGACTCAACAGACATGAATATAAGCAAGCTCTTGGAGTTGATGATGGACAGGGAAGCCTGGTGTGTTGCAGTCCATGGGGTCACAAAGAGTCAGACACAACTCAGCAACTGAACACCAACAACAAATCCTATATGCTGCCATGACAATGTCTGGTTAGAGTTTGGTTCACCAGCCTCCTTTATGGAACATTTCCCCATAGTTCCACCCACTCCCATTCCTATCTTCTACAAAATTCTTCTCACTTCGAATTTAAGGTCAAAAGCTTAGGCTCCCGTTATGATATATTTCATCAAAATGAAAGCAACAACAGCAGCAAAATGTTCAAACCAGCAGCAATAGGTAGTAAGAGTAAGATCACTTCTGGAACAGAGAAGTCAAAGTCACGAAGTTCGCCTTTTTTGCATCATCTGACACAAATTTTCTACTCTTACCCTACCAAAGAACTCTGGTGAGAGTATAACCTTCCATATTTAAAGTTAGTGTTCACTAAGCACTCACTATGTGTCCAGTGTCTACTGGGTTCTCTACCCTCTTTTCCTCTATCGAGTCTCACAGTATCCCTCTGGGGCCTATAAAAAGCATGTTTTATTGGGTTTGCTACTGTATAGATGAGAAAACAGAGGTGCAAGGTGATTGGGGATCTTGCTAAGAGTCGCCATGGCTGACCCTTGGCTCCCCAGATCTGTGAGGCTCCAGGTCTATCCAAGTTCACACTCTTCATTACTACCAGGTGGCACTGAAGTCTCACGAAGTGATACTTTCCATTGGGGGTCATGGAGGTTAAAGTCAGCAACCTGAGAGAGGAAGCTGATGGAGAGTTTGATTTGCAATTCCGATTTTTGTTTCTTGGTTCTTTCTTTCCCCCTTCTACCCAGATGTCTTAACAAAACCAGCTGTGTAATTTCGCCCAGTGCAAAATGAAAATGTGGGCTTCTTCAAAAATTATGAAAAATTTCAAAATGGTGCCCGTGAAGCTGGCTCTTCATCTAGCCCTGATTAAAGTTGGCTATTTCTAGTATTCTGTCTCTAGGACTCTCAAAACCCCATTTGGGAGTACTTTCAGAAGAGTGGCTCCAGGAAGTAGACATCTAGATGGAGATGGAGATATTGCTGAGTGAGCGTTGGTAGTATTTTTTTCTTATGTCCCAGGTCAATGAAACTTATTCATGTTGCCACCATTACTTTGGCAGCAAAGTGATGTTATACACCTTTTAAATCTAAACACTTAAATGTAGTTTTTATTTGTTAATGTGTATATCACCTTGCTGACAAAGATCCATATAGTCATATCTATGGTTTTTCCAGTAGTCCTGTATGGATGTGAGAGTTGGATCATAAAGGCTGTGCACTGAAGAGTTGATGCTTTTGAATTGTGGTGCTAGAGAAAATTCCCGAGAGTCCCTTGCACAGCAAGGAGATCAAACCAGTCAATCCTAAAGGAAATCAACACTGAATATTCATTGGAAGAACTGATGCTGAAGCTGAAACTCCAATACTTTGGCCACTTGATACCAAAAGCCAACTCACTGAAAAAGACTCTCTTGCTGGGAAAGATTGAGGGCAAGAGGAGAAGTGGACAACAGAGTATGAGATGGTTGGATGGCATCATCAACTCAGTGGACCTGAGTCTGACCAAACTCCAGGAGATACTGAAGGACAGGGAAACCTGGCATGCTGCAATTATGGGGTCACCAACAAATAGTTGACAATAGCTAGGTCAATGGATTCTATAGATGAAATGGGCCAAACTGATGTCTCCCCAATTAGTAAAAACAAACAAACAAAAACCACATCCATTTATTTTATTTAGTTCATGCAAAACAGCTTTGCTTGAGTGAAGAAGGAACATATTTGAGGCACCACCCTAGCTCTGAGTCCTCCTGCATGGCCCAGAAGGTGGCTTAAGTCATGGAGAGGCATTTTCACAAGCAAAGCCCTAGGCAAGAGCCAGGTTCACCTAAGGAAAGACCATTTTTGCCAAGACTGGACCTGGAAAGGGTGTGGCTCCACCAGGTAAGTTGAGCTTCAGGACAGCCTCTAGGCCCAGCATGCAGCTGGGCCAGCATCTCCCCGGGCTGGGCAAACTGGTCAGGGGAGGTTATGGAAGGCCTGAAGAAACACGCAGGAAGACGGATGCCACACATCATCAGGGTGGAGACCCCTAAGGGACTCAGGAAACCAGGGCAGGACCTGGGTGGGGTCAAAGCCACAGGTGATGATCTGTGGGCCTGCAGCTATTAATACTGTTTCATACTGAGGAAGCATTAGAGTGCCAAGCACAGTTCTCTAAGCACTTGAAATGCATTAACAAACTTGGCGGTTCTCAAACTTGAGCATATAGCTGTTAAGACAGATTGCTGAGCTCACTTTCAGGGTTTCTGATTCGGCAGCTCTCTTTCTCTCTTTTTTCTTCCTAAAGCCTCTCCTTTATCCATATCCTGTTTTGGGTCCCTCCCTCTCTGCAATCGCTTCCCTGTCCATGCCAACTCTGAGTTATTTCTCCTCTGAGCCCTTCTATCTCCGAGCATATTGGTTAAGGGAACATCCCAGATCTGGGTTTGAATCCTGGATCTACCACTTTACCAGCTGCTTGGCTGTGCCTGTGCGTGCTCAGTCATGTCTGACTCTTTGCAACCCCATGGACTGTAACCCTCCAGGTTCCTCTGTCCATGGAATTTTCCAGGCAAGAATACTGGAGTGACTTGCCATTTCCTTCTCTGGGGGATCTTCCTGACCCAGGGATCAAACCTGAGCCTCTTGCATCTCCTGCATTGGCAGGCAGATTCTTTACCAGCTGAGCCACTGGAGAAGCCCTTGAGAACAAGTTATTTTATGGCTTCACTTCCAAAATATAAACTCAAAGATAAAATTATTAGGAATTTCAAGACAGCAACTGGTGAGCATTAAACCCCAGGCAAGAGGCCCTTCTGAGCAAGGGGCCTTGAGCAATTGTATGGATCGAACACCCCTGAAACTGACCCTGGTTGCAAAGGAGAGAACTTACCGCAGCTCAGAGCCAGTGAAGACAGTCTGGGTGTGAGTGGGAGGATCAGGGAGTAGGTTCTGATAGAGATTTGGGCTCCCACTAGATTGGAAAGACTTGTCAACAATCTAATTATCATAGGAGAGAAATGCTCTGAATATTTAATTTTAGCATTCAGCCCAGGTAGGTAGGATAAAGGAACAAAATCTGAAAGTTGGCCCTGTGAGTTGTGCTACCACTCTGAGCTTAGGTACGCATGATTTAGCAAAATATACTCGGTAAGCTCATCCAATTTTAGTCTTCTGGGAAACTATTTTTCTCTTTCCTTTTTTAGTTTCATTAGTAAAAATTTCTTTAGCGAACTGCCCATCTTGATTTGGCTGAGCAAAGAGAACAAGGAATTTTTCCACATTGAGCTGGATAGACAGGGCTTCAGTGCCTCTCTGGAGGCCAAGTGCAGGGGGAGGCTGGGGCTGACTCAGCCTAGAAGAGGGGACCAGCACGACTGGACAGGTGGTGTGGCACCCCAGAGACTGGGGACGTATTCCACTGTGGGTGTTGCTCCCGCTGACCTGATGACCATCACAGAAGGACAATGATTTGCAGCCTTCTCAAGCAGGCTACACGTGGGAGAGTATTTTCCCTCCCAGTCATTCTGAGTCTATGCACACACTCATTGATGATCCTGAAGGGCAGTGTGGTAGAGCAGAAAGAATGTGGACTGTCAAAGGAGTCAGACCTAGACCAGAATCACGGCTTTGCTGCTTTTCAATTTCTCCCTCCTTTCTTTCCATCCTTCCTCTCTTTTTTGCTTCTTCCCTTTGCTTGCTTTCCCTCTCCTTCCTCCCCTCATTCCATCAATTCACTCACCAAACATTGATTGAGTTGTTATGCTGGTCTGTGCCAAGTGCTGAGGATACAGTGGTGACCAAGGCAGACACACAATCCCTTCTCTGATGGGACCTGTAGTGGAGAGGCTGTTGAACAGTTATTATAAGGGATGTGTATGTGTGTAATGACAGGCCACCAACCCAGTGTGGTGTGAGGATTTAGCAATGGGGTTTGACCAGGGCAAGGATCATGGGCAAGGTACTCAATGCTCCATTGTCCTCTGCTCTGCTGCTGCTGCTGCTAAGTCGCTTCAGTCATGTCCAACTCTGTGCGACCCCATAGACGGCAGCCCACCAGGCTCCCCCGTCCCTGGGATTCTCCAGGCAAGAACACTGCAGTGGGTTGCCATTTCCTCCTCCAATGCATGAAAGTGAAAAGTGAAAGTGAAGTCGCTCAGTCGTGTCCGACTCCTAGCGACCCCATGGACTGCAGCCTACCAGGCTCCTCCATCCATGGGATTTTCCAGGCAAGAGTACTGGAGTGGGGTGCCATTGCCTTCTCCGTCCTCTGCTCTAAATAGTGATAATTAATGGGTGTAAAGTGTCCAGCACTGGGCTTGGTCCACAAAGACACTATGACAACTCAAGCCAGCTTTGGGATTCTTCTTGGAGAACTGTTACCACAGGGAGTTTCAAGCCCCATTCATGGTCATTTCTTAGGTCATTGTCCTAGTTATCTTTTCACCCTGGTGCTGCCTCTCTGGGTCCAGGGTTCCCCAGAAGGCAGAGACAGCAGTTACCCTCTTTCAATCTATAGAGCATCTATAACAACGCCCAGTATGTAGTAATGGCTCAGTAAATGTTTCTGGATGAAAAGGAGCTGAAAAATGAAAATGAATCCCAGAGAAAAGACACCAGGCAATCCACAGAATGAGAACATTTTACAGAAAGAAATTAGAACCCATACAGCTGTTCTGATACTATCTTTATGACCTCTAGGGAGAATAAAAACCAACACATATCACACACTTTCTCTTATCGTTTCCTCTGCTATCAGGCACGGAGCATTAATAAAAGAAAGAATATTTAGTTGGGATTTTACTCCAAGGGATCCTTCTTAATTAAGTGGTGAGGCATTAATTAAAAATCTAATTAATCATCATAAGCTGTCACTGCTGTGCTTGACAGTCAGGTGCAGGCTTTCTTACAGACATGAAGTTATAGTAGCTCTGAGTTGTATGTAAAAGAAATAGTCACTAACCTTCCAAATGATGGAGAGTCACCAAGCAGGCCATCCTTCTGTGGGCGTCTTACAGGCTAATATACAGAGATGGACTTACCATGGAGACAGTGAGGCTTGATCTTTGGGCCCCTCACTTTCATAGATCTTATCCAGGTCATGGTATGGGACCTCAGTGTATGTTTCGTTATATATTAACACACACACACACACACATATATATACATACATACATAGATTTGGGGGGTGGGGCAAAATTTGCAATGGTAAGATATTTTTATACTCTCTTTCTTAAAGAGGGTGCCTTTAAGCTTCAAGTCAATAAATTTAGATTTCTGCTACTAATAACATGTCTCCTAGAAAAGGTCTAGGGGGTAAGATGAAGCCCAGGTGGAATGACGTTAATAATGAAGATGGTGTTGATGATGATAATGTAGGTGTGACTGTACAGAGAGGACCTGGAAAGAAGGGCTGTGCAGAGCCCAGAGAACTTGTGGAAAATTGTTTTGGATCAAAATGAACAGCAAAGGCCTCATGAAAGTATCTAAAGGTCAACTGACCAAGGTTAGAAGGTATAACTTAACCTGATCTAAACCCAGGGTTCATGGAGGGGCTCCTAGGGCTCCATGGGCACCTTGAGTGTGAGAGTCATTCAGTCATGTCGGACTTTTTACAACCCCATGGCGTATACAGTCCATGGAATTCTCCAGGCCAGAATACTGAGTGGGTAGCCATTCCCTTCTCCAGGGGATCTTCCCAACCCAGGGATCGAACCTAGGTCTCCCTCATTGCAGGTAGATTCTTTACCAGCTGACCCACCAGGGAAGCCCCCCAACTGTGTGCAAATTATCTCTATATGTGCATTTTTTCCTAGTAACAGCAATTCTATTCACAAAGATGGGAAAGTCTGAAATGGACATAATTGACAATGGATTTTGTAAGATTATACTATTCTACAAAATAGTACATATAATGGTTGGAGGAAATAAAATTTATAATAAAAATAGTGTGTTGAATAATCTTGGTTCTGTCTTCTCTGTATCATGTTTGAGTCCATGTTCTAAGGCAGGTGCAGGAAGACAGGCTGGATGGAGGCTACCTCCAGCTTGGTGGGTAAGGGGTTGAGATGGGGAGCTGCAGTCCTAGAACCAACCTAGGGGTCAGCCTCCCAGGCTACCTCCATAGGAGGGTCAAAAGGCTCATGGCCCACCAGAGAGGAGGCCAGAGAAGGGTGGGGGGACAAAGAGAAAGCTATCTCCCAGGGGTCTTGTGGTATGAGCTGATTGAGGGTTCTAAGATTTGGGATGCTGACCAAGTCTTCTTTATGTCATGATCTCTTCACATGCATAAAGGTTAGATCCAAGAGTTCAAATAGTAAACTGAGAGAAAGATTTAAAAAAAAATAATTCTTGATAACAAGATGGTACCTACCACTTAGAGATTCATCTTAACTAGAGGTTGAAACTAGAATCTGGGGTCCAATGAGGAAAGAACTCAGGAAGGGTCCTTATAAACCTGATCAGGAACAGGAGTAGGCTTGATCTTAGACACAGAGGATGAAATTAGGAACAAGCTAGGAGAAGACTCTTGAGAGTCCCTTGGCCTGCAAGGAGTCCAAACCAGTCAATCCTAAAGGAAACCAACCCTGAGCATTCATTGGAAGGACTGATGCTGAAGCTGAAGCTCCAATACTTTGGCCACCTGATGTGAAGAACTGACTCATTGGAAAAGACCCTGTTGCTGGGAATGATTGAAGGCAGAAGGAGAAGAGGGCAGCAGAGGAGGAGATGGTTGGATGGCATCACCAGTTCAATGGACACGAATTTGGGCAAACTCCAGGAAATGGTGAGGGACAGGGAGGCCTGACGTGCTACAGTCCATGGGGTTGCAAAGAGTCAGACACAACTGAGCAAATGAACTGAACGACAACAATCAGGAGCTATGGCAAAGCCAAAATCACAAGATAAAACCCAGACTGAGAAACCGGCTAGGAAGAGGACTCCTTGGACTCCAAGGCAAGAGCCAGAGAGTTCGTGGTTTATGGGGTCAGGGAGTGGCACTGGATCAGAGCCAAGTGTGTAGCCAGAAACCAGGTGCCTATCTGTAGTTCCCACCTACACACCCACTCGAGCCAGGTGCAGCTGCGTCCCTGCCAGCACCTGCAAGGCTGAGGCTGGCTAAGCCCAGGGTCTGGTCCCACCCCAGCTGGAAGGATGTGAGGGACTTCCTGCCTAGGGCCAACATTTGGCTCTCAACCAATTTCTCCTGGCTATTCTTCCCTTGTCTCTGCCTGCCCAGTCCTGCCAGCTCTCTGACCCTTCATTGCCCCCGACGCCTGGTCCTAGAATTCTCCCAACTCAAGCCAACCCAAGCCCCAATGTTTTGTCCCAGCTTTTTTGGTTCCAGCCTCTTGCACTCTTTCTGGGATCCTTCAATCCCATCCTTGCACCTACAGCAGGAAATAAGGCTAGTCTCCAATGCTTTCACTCAGGATAAGGGGTGGGGATACCTGAGGAGAAAGAGAATAAGGTAAAGGCTGTGGCTCAGGTAATGTTGGTAAGAGAAATTGTCCCTTTATCCCCCAAGAGTGTCATTAACATGTTAATTCAAAGTCCGAGAAGCCAAAGGGGTGGAGGAAACTATCAGGTGGATGCATTTTGTCACTCTTGGCCCCCAGGGAAAGAATAAGGGACAGTCAGAAATTCTTTATAATGTTCTGAGAGCACCTATCACAAAAGTCATTCACTCAGGATCTATGTTATGTGTCTCTGAGGAAAGAGTTACTGCTTATAGAAGCAGAGTCTATCCTCTTTCTCCAGCACGGGGACTATGTGCTCAATCTGGGCAAGGGTTAACCATTGCAGGAGATTATATCGAGCTTGGGTTTAACTTTTAAACAAGATGCTAGGGGGCATGTCTTAACTTCATGCTGCATTGTAAATTTAGAGTTTGGGTGTGGAAGCTCTGCTCCCTGCTTTATAATCTACACAGGTGTGCAGAGGACTTCAAAGCCAGTTCTAGAAGGAGGCTGTTGAGAATTACCTTTGGGGGAAAAAAAGAAAGAAATCTCACAGAGCAGATGACAAGAGAAGTGAACTAAACCCTCCTGTAGTAATTGCCTTTGCATTAATTTACAAATTTCAAAATCTTTTGTGCTTTTGCTCAAGAATGGGGACTTCCCCATTCCAAAGAATGATTTCAGATTTGATAACTTCTATTCTTTTCTGAAAGTGATTCAAATTGAAAGTTTGCCCAGGGAAATTTTGCCAATGAGGACACATACTCTCAGTCCAGCCTAGTACATGCTACCTTCTCAGACGTTGTTTCTTGCCATTACACTAACCATCAGCTATAATATTACAGTGGAGAACATATGTAATATGTGGTCACTTAGCCTTTGCTGCTCTCCTTTAAAATCAATTAAATTAATGAGTCAGTCAGTCAGTTCAGTCACTCAGTCATGTCCGACTCTTTGTGACCCTATGAATCGCAGCACACCAGGCCTCCCTGTCCGTCACCAATGGAATCACAGCACACCAGGCCTCCCTGTCCATCACCAACTCCCGGAGTTCACTCAGACTCATGTCCATGATCCAGCATCAGAGTCTTTTGCAATGAGTCAACTCTTCACATGAGGTGGATGGATGGACACATGAGGTGGATGGATGGACATGAATCCAGCCATCTTCCCCTCTGTCGTCCCCTTCTCCTCCTGCCCCCAATCCCTCCCAGCATCAGAGTCTTTTGCAATGAGTCAACTCTTCACATGAGGTGGCCAAAGTACTGGAGTTTCAGCTTATCATCATTCCTTCTAAAGAAATCCCAGGATTGATCTCCTTTAGAATGGACTGGTTGGATCTCCTTGCAGTCCAAGGGACTCTCAAGAGTCTTCACCAACACCACAGTTCAAAAGCATCAATTCTTCGGCACTCAGCTTTCTTCACAGTCCAACTCTCACATCCATACATGATCACGGAAAAACCATAGCCTTGACTAGACAGACCTTTGTTGGCAAAGTAATGTCTCTGCTTTTCAATATGCTATCTAGATTGGTCATAACTTTCCTTCCAAGGAGTGTCTTTTAATTTCATGGCTGCAGTCACCATCTGCAGTGATTTTGGAGCCCCAAAAAATAAAGTCTGACACTGTTTCCACTGTTTCCCCATCTATTTCCCATGAAGTGATGGGACCAGATGCCATGATCTTCATCTTCTGAATGTTGAGCTTTAAGCCAACTTTTTCACTCTCCACTTTCACTTTCATCAAGAGGCTTTTTAGTTCCTCTTCACTTTTTGCCATAAGGGTGGTGTCATCTGCATATCTGAGGTTATTGATATTTCTCCTGGAAATCTTGATTCCAGCTTGTGCTTCTTTCAGCCCAGCGTTTCTCATTATGTACTCTGCATATAAGTTAAATAAGCAGGGTGACAATATACAACCTTGACGTACTCCTTTTCCTATTTGGAACCAGTCTGTTGTTCCATGTCCAGTTCTAACTGTTGCTTCCTGACCTGCATACAGGTTTCTCAAGAGGCAGGTCAGGTGGTCTGGTACTCCCATCTCTTTCAGAATTGTCCACAGTTTATTGTGATCCACACAGTCAAAGGCTTTGGTATAGTCAATAAAGCAGAAATACATGTTTTTCTGGAACTCTCTTGCTTTTTCCATTATCCAGCAGATGTTGGCAATTTGATCTCTGGTTCCTCTGCCTTTTCTAAAACCAGCTTGAACATCAGGAAGTTCACGGTTCACATATTGCTGAAGCCTGGCTTGGAGAATTTTGAGCATTACTTTACTAGCATGTGAGATGAGTGCAATTGTGCGGTAGTTTGAACATTCTTTGGCATTGCCTTTTTTTGGGATTGGAATGAAAACTGACCTTTTCCAGACCTGTGGCCACTGCTGAGTTTTCCAAATTTGCTGGCATATTGAGTGCAGCACTTTCACAGCATCATCTTTCAGAATCTGAAATAGCTCAACTGGAATTCCATCACCTCCACTAGCTTTTTTCGTAGTGATGCTTTCTAAGGCCCACTTGACTTCACATTCCAGGATGTCTGGCTCTAGGTGAGTGATCACACCATCATCATTATCTTGGTTGTGAAGATCTTTTTTGTACAGTTCTTCTGTGTATTCTTGCCATCTCTTCTTAATATCTTTTGCTTCTGTTAGGTCCATACCATTTCTGTCCTTTATCGAGCCCATCTTTGCATGAAATGTTCCCTTGGTATCTAATTTTCTTGACGAGATCTCTAGTTTTTCCCATTCTGTTGTTTTCGTCTATTTCTTTGCATTGGTTGCTGAGGAAGGCTTTCTTATCTCTTCTTGCTATTCTTTGGAACTCTGCATTCAGATGCTTATATCTTTCCTTTTCTCCTTTGCTTTTCACTTCTCTTCTTTTCACAGCTATTTGTAAAGCCTCTTCAGGCAGCCATTTTGCTTTTTTGCATTTCTTTTCCATGGGGATGGTCTTGAAAAGGCAAAATGATAGGATACTGAAAGAGGAACTCCCCAGGTCAGTAGGGGCCCAATATGCCACTGGAGATCAGTGGAGAAATAACTCCAGGAAGAATGAAGGGATGGAGCCAAAGCAAAAACAATACCCAGTTGTGGATGTGACTGGTGATAGAAGCAAGGTCCGATGCTGTAAAGAGCAATATTGCATAGGAATCTGGAATGTCAGGTCCATGAATCAAGGCAAATTGGAAGTGGTCAAACAGGAGATGGCTAGAGTCAACGTTGACATTCTAGGAATCAGTGAACTAAAATGGACTGGAATGGGTGAATTTAACTCAGATGACCATTATATCTACTACTGTGGGCAGGAATCCCTTAGAAGAAATGGAGTAGCCATCATGGTCAACAAGAGTCCAAAATGCAGTACTTGGATGCAATCTCAAAAACGACAGAATGATCTCTGTTCATTTCCAAGGAAAACCATTCAGTATCACAGTAGTCCAAGTCTATACCCCAGCCAGTAATGCTGAAGAAGCTGAAGTTGAACAGTTCTATAAAGACCTACAAGACCTTTTAGAACTAACATCCAAAACAGATGTCCTTTTCATTATAGGGGACTGGAATGCAAAAGTAGGAAGTCAAGAAACACCTGGAGTAACAGGCAAATTTGGCCTTGGAATACGGAATGAAGCAGAGCAAAGATTAATAGAGTTTTGCCAAGAAAATGCACTGGTCATAGCAAACACCCTCTTCCAACAACACAAGAGAAGACTCTACACACGGACATCACGAGATGGTCAACACCGAAATCAGATTGATTATATTCTTTGCAGCCAAAGATGGAGAAGCTCTATACAGTCAGCAAAAACAAGACCAGGAGCTGACTGTGGCTCAGACCATGAACTCCTTATTGCCAAATTCAGACTTAAATAGAAGAAAGTAGGGAAAACCACTAGACCATTCAGGTATGACCTAAATCAAATCCCTTATGATTATACAGTGGAAGTGAGAAATAGATTTAAGGGACTAGATCTGATAGACAGAGTGCCTGATGAACTGTGGAATGAGGTTCGTGACATTGTACAGGAGACAGGGATCAAGACCATCCCCATGGAAAAGAAATTGATGAGTAGAGCATCCTTTTTTAAAAAATGAGATGATTTTGCTGAATTCACTACTGTTCAATAGGGTATGTACACTTGGAGGTGTATTTTTCAGTAATAATGTTAAGGCTTGATTGCAGTTATCGTATAAAAAGAATTCCTCCTTCTAAATGTCAATACTTGAGTCCTACTAAAAGCTAAGGGGGAATTTATGCATTCAGCCTAAAGCATATTTTACTTCTTGGTATTTTTGATGATTTGTGGCCAATGAATCATGAAAATGAAATCTTAAAACCTCAAGAAACCACCAGAAACCAAGCTAGGCAATTAGCATATTTCACAGTAATTATTCCCATCCCACTCCAAAATGAAAATGTTTGTTTTCCCCAATTTGTCTGCTTTTTTCAATTATTGACACTTGGGGGATTTTCAGATGAAATTGCCCATTCTACCAAGGGCAGGATCACTGACACTGGAGTTTGGAAAATTCTGTTTCGTTCAGTTAATCTCTTTCTTCCTCCGAGAACAGGAAAGATAGTCATTTTTCTCATTTCATAGAGGTTTCTTACCTTTTTTTTTCTTGGAAAGATGACTTCTACTAGATTGTTTCATAACTGTAACATATAGGACTTAAAAAAACATTTAACCTCTAACAACTTTCCAGTGGAAGCCTCCACCAACTTTAGTCATTCACTTTCTAGGCAAAGACTATTCAATGCATATAGCTATTTGTCGTCATTACGTTCTAGCTCACCCCATAGCTGGGCTACCAACACCCTATTTAATATTTTCCACCACTTATTCTTAGAAATTTTTACTTATTCTTGCTAATTATTCCTAATTTCTTTTAATTGGAGGGCCTTTTAATTTTTCAGTTTCTTATGGCAGACTCTTAGTTTTCTTTCTGTATCAATTCTCCCCTTCTTCCTGGTAATAGCACCTACTTCCGTTAGAGCAAAATACAGTGTTCCATCCTCTTTTCCTTCCTCCAAAGAAGAATTACGTTTCCCAATCTCCCTTGCAGCTAGTTGCAACCATGTGACTAAGTTCTCACTAATGGATAGAGCAGATGTGTTGAGCATGCATTGTATTTGCTTCCGTATAAGAACACTTGTTCACCTACCACTTCTTCTTCAACATAGGCTGGGACCTGGATGTGGCACTGATGAGCCAACTGTAACCATACATAAAGACAACATCCTAGCTGACAGGAAGACCTTGAAAGTAAAAGAAACTTTAGTGCTTGAATAAGCTACACACCTCTCCTGGACCACCTGCCTGTGGTTTTACCTGCCTAGACTCTTACACGAGAGAAAAATAGATTTCTCTTATTTGAATGCACGTATCTCGAAGTCTCTGTTACAGTAGCATAGCTGTTACCCTAACCCTGACTAATATATTTTTTAAACAAAAGAGAAGGTGCTCCCACTGTGCTCTGTGCTACTCAGATCTTACTTGGAGTGTAAGTGAATCACATTATAAGAGCATAAATACAAAGCCTAGGTTTTTCAGATAAAATCAACAGGAATGGTGAGGGAGTCATAGAAGAAGAAACTGGAAGAGAAGTCTCAGAGTACAAGTGCTATTTTTAGTCATCCAAAGGGCTAGCATGCAGAATGATTCCCCTCATTCTGTGTGGTTTTAGTGGGTAGAAGGAGGACTCAAGGTGAAAACAGATTTTGCTTGAGACAAAGAGCATTCCTGGCTGTCAGCTCTGCATAGAAATGAAAAGGGCTACCCTGGAAGCATTGAGCTCCCTGCCTGTGGAGACATCTTAACGGAGCATGGCCAGCCATTTGGCTGGATTTCATAATGATTGTGTGTCATTATGACGTAATGACGTCAGTCATCTCAAATTCTCAGAATAACACTAAAAATTATACATATTTTACCTCCATAGGTTAGAAAGGGAGTCTAAGTCTCAGGCAGGTTAAAACTTACCAAAGGTCACAGAGCTAGTTAGTAGCACAGCACATTTTCTTTCCACCAATCACTATTAAAGTTGACTTACAAAATGGCTTAAAAGATTTTTTTCCAAACCTGACATTCTATAAGTTCTCTGGAAAACTGTCTTTCCAGAATTTGTGCTTAAATTCTGAGGACTCAGAGCCAGACATCTCCTAAAGGTCAATGTGCCTAATCTCCTATGTTTTAACCCAGTTGACAACTTACTTCAAGTCTTCCTTTTTTAGGCAGAGATTACCAGTCAGTCACCAACCTTTTTTTCCCTTCTGTTTTGGCACACAATGAAAAGGCATTTTTCAGTTTCCCTTGCAGTGGAATGTGAGCAAAAATGAGGTGGGCCACTCCCAGAGCTGGCCCGCAAAAACCTCTCATATACTTTTTTATGCTGCTGCTAGATATGGGCACGTGGAGTGACCTTGAAAGCTGAATGCTGAAGTTGGAGAACTTCTGCCTTAGTGTTAAACAGAGCCTCCTGGCAAGCTGAAGCTGCTTTGGACTGTGTGATGAGGGAGGCATAAGCTTACTGTGTTTGGGCCATCTTGGTCTCTAGAGTCTATTGGTAATAGCAGTTAGCCTATGTCTGTACTACAGGCTTCCCTGATAGCTCAGTTGGTAAAGAATCCGCCTGCAATGCAGGAGATCCTGGTTCGATTACTGGTTCAGGAAGATCCCCTGGAGAAGGGATAGGCTACCCACTCCAGTATTCCTGGGCTTCCCTGGTGGCTCATGTAATAAAGAATCAACCTGCAATGTGGGAGACCTGGGTTCAATCCCAAGGTTGGGAAGATCCCCTGGAGAAGGGAAAGGCTACCCACTCCATGGAGAATTCCATGGACTGTATAGTATAGTCCATGGGGTCACAAAGAGTTGGACATGCCTGAGCAACTTTCTCCTCTGTAATACTCTTCATTTTCAGCCACTAAATTTCAAGAATTGTTAACTCAGTCATAGGACTATGCCCAAGGTCACGGTGTTTATCAGCAACTCTACTAGGCTAATCCTTTTGACACTGCAGATATTCCACACTTTCTGACTTAAAAAAAAAGTAGAACTTTCATATAGACTGAGTCACTTCAGTCATGTCCAAATCTTTGCAACCTCATGGACTGTAGCCTGCCAGGCTCTGCTGTCCAGGGTATTATCCCAGCAAGAACACTGGAGTGGATTGCCATTTCCTTCTCCAGAAGATCTTCCTGACCCAGGGATTGAACCTGCATCCCGTACTCTTGGCAGGCAGATTCTTTTACCGCTTGGACCACCTGGGAAGCCCGAAGTTTAATACGCTGCTGCTGCTGCTGCTGCTAAGTCGATTCAGTCGTGTCCGACTCTGTGCGACCCCATGGACTACAGCCTACCAGGCTGCTCCGCCCATGGGATTTTCCAGGCAAGAGTACTGGAGTGGGGTGCCATCGCCTTCTCCAAAACTTTAATATAGTTCAACCTAAAATAAGAGAAGGTAATCTGATGCCTTCCACCTCTCACTCTTTTGATCCCCCACACAACCCAGCTCAGCTGATAAAGAGGGATCACCTTCTTTATAGAACAGTGCCAGGGACGCTTCAAATACAGACTACCCTTGATAAAGGTTTGCCGCATGTTTGCTAAATGGAGTCCTACGGTCCAGTCCACTGGTTTATGCTACTAGATTCTTTCCTTTTCCCTTCTTTCTCTCCCTTCCTTCCTTCACAATCAATTTGAAAACCAATTTGACAGTTTCTTAGAAAGTTAAATATACACCTACTCAATGATTCAGCCATCTTATTGCTGCATATACAACAGAAATAAAAGCATATATCCATACAGAGACTGGTACAAACATGTTTCTGATACCTCTGTGTATAATAGTCAAATAGATAAGAGAACTCAAAGGTTCATCAATAGGTGAATGGATAAATAAATTGCAGTATGCTCATACAATGGCAAATTTCTCAGTCATAAAAAGAAATGCATTAGTGATACACACATCATGGGTGAATTTCAATACAATTGAGTTAATGAAGCCAGACAAAAAGAATGTACATACAGAATGATTCTATTTGCATAAAATTCCAGAAAGTGCAAACGAATCTGTAGTGATTGAAAGCACATCTTTCTATCTGACAGAGGTCAGAGAGGGTGGGAGTGAGAGATTACAATGTTGCACCAAAAAACCCTTGGGGGTGATTAATACATTCAGCATCTCAATTGTGGTGATGAGTTCATAAGTATATATACTTTAAATATAGGCAGTCAATTGTATGTCAATTATACCTTAGTGAAGTTAAAAAAATTTAACTAGAGCTGGATACGGCAAAAATTGGATATTGAGTGATGAAATTTTGGAAACACAGCCGAAGATTATTATTTGTTGCTTTTTTTTTGCCCATCCTTCCTATCTTATTCTTTTGTTCAGGCCCTTCCTTCTCTTCTCTCCAGGGAACAGTTTGTGTAAGATGACCATGTATAAGATGTCTATGGCATCAATATAATAAAGGACTTTCTGACATTTTCTGTTCTCAAAATATGCAAGGGAATGAGCTATTTCATAAAATAGGGAAACATCTATCTCTGGGATTCCCCAGCATAGACTAAATGAATACTTGACAGGGACATAGTAGCATCAAACATGATGCTGGGCCAAACAGTGGCTTCAATCTGTTTTTTTTTTTAAATATATATAAGTCATAAAACTTTTCCTACAAATGAATAAAATCTTAGGTGGAAGACAAATATTAGAGAAGATGAAGAAGCATTTCTTAAAAACAAATTTGAGTTCTCAGAGCCCTGCCTGCTTGGCCCCATCTTTTACCTACTGTTGTAGCATCTTCTTGAGTGGATGACTCTTGTTTGTTCCATCTCTTAAATCCTATGAACATTTAGTTTCAGTGAGAGTAATTGAGGGCCATGAATGAAAAGTTTTTAGCCGAACTACCCTAATTAGAGCAAAGGGTTGAAGTGAGGGTCTGACCACATCTTAGTCATCTGAGAAAGTGTTGCCACTTACAATAGAGGAGGTTACATTCTTTTCAAATGAATTATAACACTGATAATTTTTTTTTTCCCAGAGGGAGTGTCATATAGCTACTATTTATCCAGATGTAACAGTCCTTTTTCCTCTTTGCTTTCTGAGAAAAAAACAGTGGTTCAAATAATGGTTTAGGTTAATAACAGTTTGGTCATTTTTGCTACTCTTTATTTAGACCATGCAATTTTTTCCCCCTTTAACTCTGAACATGCCAATTGTGTTTGAACACATTTGAGCCAATAAGAGAAAGAAAGCTCTTTTTTCATACTCATAAGAATGATAAAAAGTAATCATAGTATTCACTGGTTTACAGTGCTCAGTTTCTCAGTCGTGTCCGACTTTTTGCCACCCCATGGACTGTAGCTCACCAGGCTCCTCTGTCTGTGGAATTTTTCAGGCAAGAATACTGGAGACGGTTGCCATTCCTACTCCAGGGTCGAACCTGTATCTCTTGCGTGTCCTGCATTGGCAGGTGGATTCTTTACCGCTGTGCCACCCGAGAAGCACTTACTAAGTGCCAAGCACTGCACAATAGTTAATTTTTATGTGTCACCTTGGCTACGTACCTAGATATTTGGTTATACATGATTCTGGATGTTTCTGTGAGTTTGTTTTCATTTTGTTTTTAACATTTCAATTATCAATATTTCCTTGAAACAGTCTACTCCTCATACAGCTAAGTCAAAGTCTATTAGTTTAGGAAATTGGATTCTCCCAAACAATTATACATTGATTACAAACTTAATATTAATCTTTTCCAAGTATATCCATTTAAATGTTTTATACACCTTAAAAAGCAGAAACATAATAATATTGTTATAATGATTATAAGAACACCATGGACACAAATTTATTTCTATACTATCTATGTCATCATTCTGTCCCCATTTCTGCTCTTTTTTTCTAATACTTATTGTGGTTCTTTTTAAAAAATGGATATATAGTCAATGTATGACATTATGTTAGTATCAAAATATGCTACATAATGATTTGACATTTGCATACATTGTGAAATGATCATCACAATGTATCTAGTAACCATCTGTCCCCATATAAAGCAATGCAATATTATCAACCATATTTCTTATGTTATATATTATATCCCTATGACTCATTTATCATATAAATAAAAGTTTGTACCTCTAAATTCCCTTAACCTATTTTGCCAGTCTCCCACACCCCTTCCTTCTGGTAACCACTCACTTATTCTTTGTATCTGTGAATGAGTTTTCATTTTGTATTGTTTGTTTATTTATTTGTTTTGTATTTTAGATTCCACAGGTAAGTATTATCATGTAGTATTTGTCTTTCTCTGTTGGACTTATTTCACTTAGTGTAATACCCTCTAGATCCAACCATGTTGTCACAAATAACATAATTTCATTTATTATGGCTAAGTGATATTCCACTGTACATATATATGTATATATGCACACACATACGTCTGTGTACATATGCCATACACCACCGTTATGAAGGCTCATATGCACACACATACGTCTGTGCACATATGCCATACACCACCGTTACGAAGGCTCACATGCACCACATATTCTTCCATTCATCTATCAGTGGACACTTAGGTTGTTTTCATATTTAGGCTATTGCAAATAATGCTGCAATGAACATGGGAATGCATGGATCTTTTCAAATTACTGTTTTCATTTTCTTCAAGTAAATATTAAGAAGTGAAATTGCTCAATCATATGACAGTCTTATTTTTAATTTTTTGAGGAATCTCCATACTGTTTTCCACAGTGGCTGTACTACTTCACATTCCTGTCAACAATACATAAGGATTCCCTTTATTCCACATCCTCACCAACATTTGTATTTTTATTGTCTTTTTGATGATCAGATTAGATCAGATCAGATCAGTCGCTCAGTCGTGTCTGACTCTTCTCGACCCCATGAATCACAGCACGCCAGGCCTCCCTGTCCATCACCAACTCCCGGAATTCTCTCAGACTCACATCCGTCGAGTCAGTGATGCCATCCAGCCATCTCATCCTCTGGCGTCCCCTTCTCCTCTTGCCCCCAATCCCTCCCAGCATCAGAGTCTTTTCCAATGAGTCAACTCTTCGCATGAGGTGGCCAAAGTACTGGAGTTTCAACTTTAGCATCAGTCCTTCCAAAGAACACCCAGGGCTGCTCTCCTTTAGAATGGACTGGTTGGATCTCCTCGAAGTCCAAGGGACTCTCAAGAGTCTTCTCCAACACCACAGTTCAAAAGCATCAATTCTTTGGCGCTCAGCCTTCTTCATAGTCCAACTCTCACATCCATACGTGACCACAGGAAAAACCATAGCCTTGACTAGACGAACCTTTGTTGGCAAAGTAATGTCTCTGCTTTTGAATATGCTATCTAATACGCTTTTGAATATGCTAGCCTTCTTCACAGTCCAACTCTCGCATCCATACATGACCACAGGAAAAACCACAGCCTTGACTAGACGAAACTTTGTTGGCAAAGTAATGTCTCTGCTTTTGAATATGCTTTTTGATGATAGCCATTCTGATAGCTGTTAGATGGTGTCACACTGTGGTTTTAATTTACATTTCACTAATGGTTAGTGACGTTGAGTATCTTTTCATGTATCTGTTGGCCATCTGTATGTCTTCTTTGAAAGATGTCTATTCATAGTCATGTCCTCTGCCAATTTTTTAATCAGGTTTTTGTGTGTGTGTGGGGGGGGGAGATGCTGAATTGTATAAGTTCTTTGCATATCTTAGATATCAACCCCTTGTGAAATATACCATTTGCAAATATCTTCTCCTATTCAGTAGGATACCTTTTTGTTTCATAGTTTCTTTCACTGTGCAAAAGCTTTTTAGTTTGATGAAGTCACATTTGTTTATTTTTACTTTTGTTTTTCTTGACTGAGGAAACAGATCCAAAAATATACTGCTAAAACTAATGTCAAAGAGTGCACCGCCTACATTTTCTTCTAGGAATTCTGTGGTTTCAAGTCTTATGTTAAAGCTTTTAATCCATTTTGAGTTTTGCTTGTTTGTATATGGTGTGAGAAAGTAGTCCCATTTGATTCTTCTGCCTCTAACTGTTGAGTGTTCCCAATACCACATGTTAAAGAGGTTGTCTTTTCCACATTGTATATTCTTACCATCTTTGTTGCAAGTTAATTGACCATATAAGTGTGGGTTTATTTCTGGCTCCCTATTCTATCTCTTTGATCTATGTATGTTTTTGTGCCAGTAAGATACTGTTTTGATTACTGTAGCTTTGATGAATAGTGTGAAATCAGAGTGTGATACCGCTAGCTTTGTTCTTCTTCTTTATTTTTTCTTTTTTAAATTGGAGGATAATTGCTTTACAATGTTATGATAGTCCCTGCCACACATCAACATCAATCAGTCATAATTAAATATATTCTTTAGTAATTTGGTTTTATATATTAATTAAGTGATTTCAAATGATACAAAAACAGAAGTCTATGCTTTCTCTACTTTTGTAAAATTTAGTCCTTGGAGTTGGAAAATGCATTTGTTCTCTACAATGGATTATGTATATTCTGGACCAGTTACCAGCAAAAGGAAGTGAGAGTTGCCAATATGGTTGCTATTCTGCTCTCATGACATCAGTCTTCACAACAGGCCTCTGAGAACCCCAGATGGATCCACAAAGTCTGGTACCAGCCTTCCCACATGAAACTATCAGAAAGAGAAATTAAGAAAATCTTATGCCTGCCCCCCTCTCCATTTCACCCCTCTGGGTCATCAGAATGCTAGGCTGGGCTCCCTGTATTATGCAGCAGTTCCCACTAGTTACCTATTTTACATATGATAATGTAGTATGACAATGCTATTTCCTCAACTTGTCTTACCCTCTCCTTCCCTTGTTGTGCCCAGCAGACCATTCTCTATATCTTTGTTTCCATTTCTTCTCGGTAAATAGGTTCATCAGTGGGCCTTCCTTGGTGGCTTAGATGGTAAAGAATCTGCCAGCAATGCAGGAGATTTGGGTTTGATCCATGGGTTAGAAAGATCCCCTGGAGAAGGCAATGGCTACCCAGTCCAGTATTCTTGCTGGAGAATTCCATGGACAGAGGAGCCTGGAGGGCTATAGTCCATGGGGTCACAAAGAGTCAGATATGACTGAGAGACTAAGACTTTCAGTACTTTTTTAGATTCCATATATATGTAATAATATGTGATATTTGTTTTTCTCTTTCTGACTAACTTCACTCTGTACAATAGGATAAAGAAGTTGTGCTACACATATACAATGGAATATTGCTCAGCTATAAAAAGGAATGAATTTGGGTCAATTGTAGTGAGGTGGGTGAATCTAGCTATGTTCTTCTTTCTCAAAATTTCTTTGACTATTTGGGGTCCTTTTGTGTTTTCATACAAATTTAGAATTATTCTTTCTATTTCTATGAAAATGCCATTGATATTTTGTTAGGGATTGCATTGAATCTGTAGATTGCCTTGGGTAGTATGGTCATTTTAACAATATTAATTCTTTTAATATATAAATATGAATTTGTTTGTATTTTCAATTTATTTCACCAAAGTCTTACAGTTTTTTGAATATAAGTCTTTCATTTCTTCTGGTTAGATTTATTCCTAGGTATTTTATTCTTTGTGATGCAATTGGAAATAGAATTTTCTTAATTTCTCTTTCTGATAGTTTCATGTGGGAAGGCTGGTACCAGACTTTGTGGATCCATCTGGGGTTCTCAGAGGCCTGTTGTGAAGACTGATGTCATGAGAGCAGAATAGCAACCATATTGGCAACTCTCACTTCCTTTTGCTGGTAACTGGTCCAGAATATACATAATCCATTGTAGAGAACAAATGCATTTTCCAACTCCAAGGACTAAATTTTACAAAAGTAGAGAAAGCATAGACTTCTGTTTTTGTATCATTTGAAATCACTTAATTAATATATAAAACCAAATTATTAAAGAATAAAGTGTGTGTAAAGAAGATACTTTTATATTCTGGAGGAAAAAGAAACCTGGAGAGAGGAGAAATTCAGAGTTTGAGCAATTGTTCCCACTCCCCATCTTGTGCGTGTATGTGTTTTTTAAACAACATTTTAGATAAAGTGCAGACTTCTACAGTTGAACTTAAACAAAAAGTTAAGGCAACAGGAAATCAATGGGAATCACATCTTAATGATGTGATCCAAGAATAATCTGAGAATCCATAAGGGACTCATTCTGTATTGGATTTCTGAGAGTCGGCAGAAAGGACCCGAGCTTGTAACCCAGTGACTGATGCCTGCCATCGCCAGCAGGTCCATTCGTTTCCTCCCTTGGAGGCTGAGACAAATTTTGCCTCATTCAACAAGCTCTCAATCACTTTCATGAAGTCAAGACTTCAAATGGGGCATGATTATAACTCTAATAGCTTTTCCAGGTAGAACTGATTCAAATGATGTGGGATCTTGGCAGAAGCTTAATTACTTCAGGGTAATGATGTGAATCTCAGTGAGGGGCCAGTTTGGGCATTGCTGGCTATTATATGCAATAATTCACACGACTAAGTGTGCTGCTTTAGAAATTCTTTAACCCGCCTCTTTGTACTAATATTTGGAGCTGGTCTTCTGAAACTATTGTTGAGCAATGTTTCCTTCCCCTCATTTCCCTTTGTAGGGCAGGATACTTTCCTGAGAATACAAGTATCTCTATGCACTGATAAAAAAAGATTTTTTGAAAATATTTTTTCAGAGATAAATCAGAGGAAGGACTTCTTTGTTCTCTTCATCATCTTTCTCTTGTCTCCTTTCCATGTTTATTTGTTTTTGCTGCCTTTTCCATTTCTGTGTGATTCTATGCCTCTTCAAAGATGAATTTAAGTTTTTGAGCACTGATGCAAAGACTTTAGCCAATGATAATAACAACTTATGTCTAGGCTGATGACCTACTGTGCCAAGAATTGCTGTAAGTGCTTTACTTGTCTTATTTTATCTCATCAAAATAACTATATGATTTTCATCTTGCAGATAAAAATATAAAAGTCTACATGGATTAGGCATCTTGCCCATAATAGTAGAGCTAGTAAGTAACAGCACAGGAGTTGAATCTAGGTGGTCAGTGACCCCACAGTGGGAGCTTTTCCATACTAACTTCTACTGAATCTGGTGGTTGTGAAAAGCACTTATCTTTCTCAAAATAAGTCATTCCTGAAAATGGATATCCTGCAACTTGCACGTGTTGGGGTTTATTATGTGCCAGGTCTACCTGAAGGCTCAGGGAACAAGATCTGCCTCCAGCCCTCAAGGAGTCATGTCCTTCTGGAAGCAATTATAGGAGTGGGAGGTAACTGTATGGTGGGAAATCCCTGAAAATATCTTTTAAAATGATGTTAATGTGGTCAGTAATAGGGATTTGATATGTGTCTGAAAATCCAGGCAATTCCAGCTACTAGATTGCTTCCTGCAAAAGTATGAAGATGAGCCATGGTACATTACATAGATGATAGCTTCACTTTTATCTCCCATGTATATCCTGTGGTCAGATGAAAAACTTGTGAGTTCTAGAATCCATGGACCTGGCTTGACATTTTTGCTGGGTTCTTTACTTGCTGTGTGACCTTAAACAATTTACTCAGACTCTCTGAACTTCTGTGTCCTCACCTATAGAAACAGTTGATAACAGATTTTACCTTCTCTGCTTTTATTTTTAGACAGCTAACTTTTTCTATTCTGTTTTAAAAATTGTTTTTGGCTGGGCTCAGTCTTTATTGCTGCATGTAACCTTTCTCTAGTTGTGGCAAGCAGGGGCTCCTCTTTAGATGTGGTGCACAGGATTTCTCATAGTGGTGGCTTCTCGTCGTGGAGCACAGGCTCTGGAGCAGGCTCAGTGGTTGTGGCTCATGGGCTCAGTTGCTCCTAGGCATGTAGGATCTTCCAGGACCAGGGATCTAACCTGCATCCAGTGCACTGGCGGGCACACTCCTAACCACTGGAGCCCCAGGGAAGTCCTAGCAAACTTTTTCTTAGAGAGAAAGAGTAAATGTTTTAGGTTTTGCTGGCCATGCAGTCTCCACCACAGCTACTCAGCTCCACCAGTGTAGTACAAAGCTTGCCATACACAAAATGTAAATGATGGTTGTGGCTCTGTTTCTGTAATGCTTTATAAGAACTGCTGCTGCTGCTAAGTCACTTCAGTCGTGTCCGACTCTGTGCGACCCCATAGACGGCAGCCAACCAGGCTCCACCGTCCCTGGGATTCTCCAGGCAAGAACACGGGAGTGGGTTGCCATTTCCTTCTCCAATGCAGGAAAGTGAAAAGTGAAAGTCAAGTCGCTTGGTCATGTCCGACTCTTCTCGACCCCATGGACTGCAGCCTACCAGGCTCTTCCGCCCATGGGATTTTCCAGGCAAGAGTACTGGAGTGCTAAATTTGGCTCACAGGTTATAGCTTGCCAATCCTGGGATCACAGCACTAAATGAGATGTTGAAAGGATAAAAAAAAAAAAAAAAAAAAAAACCCCAACACATAAGAGTTTTTGGTATACCCCACTCCAGCACTCTTGCCTGGAAAATCCCATGGGCGGAAGAGCCTGGTAGGCTGCAGTCCATGGGGTCGAGAAGAGTCGGACACGACTGAGCAACTTCCTTTTCACTTTTCACTTTCCTGCATTGGAGAGGGAAATGGCAACCCACTCCCGTGTTCTTTCCTGGAGAATCCCAGGGACGGTGGAGCCTGGTGGGCTGCCGTCTATGGGGTCACACAGAGTCAGACACGACTGAAGCGACTTAGCAGCAGCAGCAGCAGCAGGCACTTAATAACTGTTCATTTTCCTTCCTTCTTGCAATTTATTCCAATAGATCACAAAGCTTCAAGCAATCATTGGATCTTTCTCTTGAGGTGCTCATAGGCCACTTAGAGCAACGAGACACAAGTCACTCAGTCGTATCCCACTCTTTGCGACCCTGTGGATTATAGCCTACCAGGCTCCTCTGTCCCTGGGATTCTTCAGGCAAGAATACTGGAGTGGGTTGCCATTTCCTTCTCCAGGGGATCTTCCCAACCCAGGGATCGAACCCAGGTCTCCCACATTGCAGGCAGACGCTTTAACCTCTGAGCCACCAGGGAAGCTCTATAGATATATATACAGCAATACAATTTTGCAGGTGCCAGTTGTGAGGGCAACAGAATAGCCATCAAGTTATAGGAATTGCCTGGTACAGCTACCATAAGAGAAATGGTTACTGTTAAGCAAGGAAAGAAGAAAGAACTTCCAGGTAGGAAGGGGAATGCTCTAAATATTTTCAGAGGAAGCTGAGTGGAACTGTTTGTCTGGGGAAGACAGGTGCATATGAGAAGAGTAAGTGGAAGCCAAGTTTAAGTAGGGAGATGGGGGGGCTGAATGTTGGGTTCAGGAGTTTGCATCTTAATTCCATAGATGTCAATCAATGGTAGTTGAGGAGAACATAGAAGGCACTCAACAGATATTTGTTGAGTAAATGAATCCATTGGAAGTGAATTTACATGATGGTTGGGCAGAAAATGGCAAACAAAAGATCAGAGGATAAGGATTCAGACCAAGGTGATGACAATGAGAATTGGCCAGAAAGGATGTATGGAAAAGACACTAAGAAGGAAGAACTGACACGACCTGATGACTGAACTGCAAGCAAGAGAGAGGACTAGATAGTGGTGATGTCAAGTAAAGTCAGGTGGCCAGGAGAACTAAGTTACCATGATAGAATAAAGGATAGCAGGGAGGCTGCTTTTTGGAGGAAAAGTCACAAATTAGTCTTCAGTACTTGAATTTAGCATCCCTGAGGAACATCCATGTGGAAATGTTTTGTACAATACGATGGGCTCAAGAAAGAAATTGAATCAGGAAGCAGAGATTTAGACATCAGCCTCATAAAGTGATGGCTTGTGAGAATGGATGGACTCTTGACTCTGGATGAGATCTAAAGATCAAAATAGGTCTCTGGTGTAGGGACCAAGTCAGAGACAAGGGCTTTCTTCAGAAATTTAAAGTCATCCCTCTAGTTCATTGTGAATTTTACTGCAATAAAAGCACAGAGAGATTGCAAAGTCTCACAGCGCTTTTTAAAACCTAAAAACAAAGATCAGGAAAAGAATTAGATAAACCCTGAGATTCTTATGTCCAGAAACTACTCCCATGCAATCCTGAGGAAAAGACACTTAGTGCGCTTCTGAACTCTTAAAAGTTCTGATACGTAAGACTAGAATAATTTCTTTGTGTTCATCTAATAGAAGACATGAAATTTTGTCACCAATAATGATGATAAAACAACTCTAAGAATCTCAACATTTCTCCAAATGCGCTTAATCCAATCATTACTTAGCAAAGCTACTTTCAGATAGAGTTCTGGATAGGTTGCTCTGTTAAAAGAATACAATTTTATGTTGAATCTTCAACAGTTCTCGGGAGATCTCATGTCTATTTCTCTTGTCTTGCAACTTATGCTATGAGGAGGGGATTCCCTTTGACTAGAAAGAGTCGTGATCCAAGGAGCAAGAGAAAAGGATCCTTCTAGAATAGAGTTGTCATTATATTTTCTCCAATAAAATCATAAAGTGTCACCTAGAGACCTTGCATCCAACTTTGTTAGGATACCAACTTTTTATTAAATCAGTAAGTTGTGGAGAAACATGTCACCATCGGAAACGGTTTTTGAAGCTGTTTATTTTCCTCTTTCTATTTACCTGCTTCTTGAAGCCAATGAACTACATCGTATTTATGTCATTGCTGGGTCAAAGCACATATTTCAATGAAGGAATCACAGAATTTTAAAATCTAGCTCCCAGAGCTTGCCAAGTTTAAACTTCTAATTTTTCAAAGAGGGAAAACTCAGACCCAGAGGGACTGAATGCCTAAAGATGACTCAGTCAGGAAGCTGTGGAGCCAGGTCTGGAACCAGGAGTCCTGGCTCCCAGCCTGTTATTTTAAGTGCATCTTTCCATAGATTCACTATGGGCTTGGGTGATTCTCATTCGATTGTGGGAGTTTATAAAAAAAACCATGTAAGCCACAGCCACTTTAAAGATGGAGGATTTATAATGGGAATGTATCCACTAGGCCCATGTTTTAACAACACCTTCTTTCGAAGGGTTGGGACAGTGTCTGAAAGCTCTGTTTAGAGACCTGGTTACTTCAGAGGGAAAAGCAGAAATCTTAAGAAGTCATGCATAATCCATTTGCCTGGGAACACGAAGGGGACCTGAGAGCCAGCCCTGAAACCTTCGTATTTAAAGCAGTTGTCCGCAGACATAATGCCCTTAGCTTGATCAAAGGGCCGGGCCACACAATCCCAGGAACAGGAAGGCTGACAAGGGGGGAGGGTCCCTTTGTCCTGGAGGACTGAAGGCCTGGAATCCAGATGCCTAAGCAGGCAGGGCTGTGGGCCCATGCAGGGAGGGGCTGAGGCCCAACCTGTCCCCCAGATTCCTCCCCCTGCCCTCTGCAGACACCAAGAAGTCCCGAGGTCTCAGAGCCCTGCCCTCTCTCCGTCTCCTCTCACTCTTCTTCAGCATGTCAGTGAAAAAAATTCCCCCAGCCCAAAGGCTTTGCTTGAACGATTGCCCTTTCCTTCTGCAATCAGAAAAGGTAAGCGCCCCAGTTTAACTCTTTCTTAGGTCTTTCTCCCAGCACGTGGTTTCCTAACCAAATATTTCACGTATCGTTCGGGTCACATTCTTGACCTTGTTGTTTCAGGTGCCTGATAATTCTGGGCTAATAACAGCCCAGCCCGCACACTGGCGGCCACTCTCCCTTTCCTCCCGGGTCCCTGGACAGCTTTCCTGGGCCCATTTTTGTGCTGGCTTCTTCCTGGTGAATTGCTCTCCCCCTGCAGCCTCTCTTTATAAACGTGCCTGCACTGAAGGCTTACACCTCAGATTCTTGCCCCTGGTGCCTTTGGCCTGTTCATTATTTAATTTTTCTTTCAGACCCCTGTCTGTCTGGTAATGTCTGCATGCTGTGATTGTTTTCATTTTTCCAAGTCTCCAAACACCCATCGTGGACAGCCTTGAGGAGAAGCTTTTAAGGTGTAACACTTCCCCTGCGCCTGCGCAGATGGACACACAGAAGTGCATTAGGAAGATGCGCTTCAGACCCACCCACATTCTTCGAAGCACAGAATTTCAGTGATGAAAGGGCTTTAGGCACTGCCCTTTGACCTTATCAGCAACACCACCTTCATACCCGCTCTCCTGTTTTGCAAGTTGTTGGAAAGGGCCTTTATTTTTCTCCAGTTACTCAAACATATACACAGAAAGTAACTTCTGGTTACTTAGTGAGGGCCCCAAACCTGGTGGTTTGGGGTCCTTGTAAGAAGAGGGACTTGGGACACAGGCATGTGCAGAGGAAAACCATGAGAAGACACGGAGAAGAGAAGATGGACGTCTGCAAGCCAAGGTGGGAGACTTCAGATGAAACCAACCCTGCAGACACCTTAATCTCAGATTTCTGGCCTCCTGGTCTGTGAGAAAATAAATTTCCTTTGTTTAAGCCACCCAGACTGTGGTACTTTGTTATAGCACCCCTAGAAAGCGAACACAAGCTTTAATATTCAAATGGTGTTAGTTCTATATGGACAATGAAATTAATCAAAGAGCACTTTCTGGGCAGGAAGTGGTTCTTCTGTCCCCGTATGGGTTTTTAGGTATGGAATTCTCGTTTGAGGACAAGCAGTAGATATTCAGCATGTGTTTATTGGGTACCTAGCACATGCCTGGCAGTGGGCAAAGACTCAGAAGTCAGTGACTCTGTCTAGATTCTAGATGAGGTTAGCATCTCACTCTGGCAATGGATGTGTGTTGATGTGGAGTCCCAAAGACACCTCCTCCCTAGGGCCTAATGGGTGCATCGTAACAAGGTTTTTCTTCTTCGGTTGCTAGACTGTTTGCTAAAGTATTGCTTTGTTCAGTCGCTAAGTTGTGTCCGACTCTTTGAGACACTATGGACTGCACGCCAGGCCTCCCTGTCCCTCACCATCTCCTGGAGTTCACCCAAGTTGATGTCCATTGAATCGGTGATGCCATCCAACCATCTCCTCCTCTGCTGCCCTCTTCTCCTTCTGCCTTCAATCCTTCCCAGGATCAGGGTCTTTTCCAATGAGTTGGCTCTTTGAATCAGGTGGCCAAAGTATGGGAGCTCTAGCTTTAGCATCCGTCCTTCCAATGAGTATTCAGGGTTGACTTCCCTTAGGGTTGACTGCTTTGATCTCCTTACCGTCCTAAAGTATTAAGTGCAACTATATAAAATTGTTGTTGTTTTTTAGCATAGGTTAAAAAGCCCTACTAAATACGAGTTTGCTAGATTGCATCCTGAAACAGAAAAAAGAGACTAGTGAAAAAAATTATGAAATCCAAATAAAACAGTTTGGTTAGTAGTAATGCACTAATACTAATTTTGTAGTATGCCAAGTGTGCCATGCTTATGTAATCTGTTAACACTGGGGGAAACAGTGGGTATATACAGAATGCTTTCAGACAATTTTTGTAGCTTTTCTATAAATTTTTTTCCAAAATAGAAGTTCATTTTAAAAAATATTTGAATATTAACCATTTTACATAATTTGGTAAAGTCTAGAGGCCTTGAATATAAAGTAGATTGCTGACTCAATCTCCTAATTATACAGTAATGAGATTTATGTTTGAAATTTAAGTTTTACCTTTAGTTGTTTTAAAATGATTGACTAAGTATTTGTACCCTGGATGCCTGGTCAGTCTAGGTAAGAGAAGCACATAAGCTGACCTTCAAAGACAGAGAGCCCAGTGGCCACTACCGAGGGACTGTGTTGAGCAAGACCTGCTGTTCAGCTTCTCTGTCCTCCCTGATTGTCTGAGAAAAAAGCCAATTTCTTGAGGACTCTATGCTACTGGAATGACTGAGTCTCTCTGCTCTTCTTGGCAGTCAGTGGGCACCCAACATGGCCTCATTCAAAAAGAGAATATCACTTTCAACTCCCTTCTTCAGCTGAGATCCTGTTTTTATTCCCCATCAGGTCATGAGAAGATAGAGGATTATGCTATACCCCTTTATGGGGAGTCTAGATTCTCCTTTAGAGGAAAAAAGAAAATTTATTCTTAATTTATCCTGACCAATACCACGTGAAATACTTGTTTTGTTCAGCTGGCAAGCATTTAAAATTTTTATGAATTATTTACTACACTTTTAAATTGGGAAGCCTCACAAAAGTATCTGGATATTAGGCTTTTCTTGAACCATCACAAATTATAGCAACAGAGACCTGTATTCCTACATGGGAAAGATTGGCTGGAGCCAAGGAACCACTGTGGCCTTTCAGGGGCAATATGCCCTCCATTTCCCATAATCCCACACAGCTCTTTCTATTCATATATGCTACTTGTTCCATGGCTTCAAGCATTTGAGCTTACAACCTAGATCAGTGTTTTTCAAACTACAGATTATGACCCCTTTGTGAGTCATGAAATCAGTATAGTAGATAGCCAACACTAAATGAAGGAAAAGGGGAAGGAAGGGAATGAGAAAGAAGAGGAAGAGGAAGAAATAGAAGCTATCAGAATTTACCACCTGCAGTAAGGGTATGTTGTATTGGATGAAATTTTGTTTCTATGGTTTTTTGTGTTGCTTGCACATAGATTATATTAGAAAATGTATTTCTCCCTATGAGTTGCAATAACATGTTTGAAAGCCAAGACTAATGAAAATTTAAATAATTCAGCTTTTTGGTTAAACAGTTAGTTTGCTATATTAGCGTACTCTTTGTGTAACAAAGTTTTTCCTTAAATTACCTGAATACATCAGGAGTGGGGCTTTATTTGTTATATAATCATAACTACAGAATTCAAACCAACATGATAATATCAGTTCAGTTCAGTTGATGAGTCATGTCTGACTCTTTGTGACCCCATGGACACCATGCCAGGCTTTCCTGTCTATCACCAACTCCCAGAGCTTGCTCAAATTCGTGTCCATCGAGTTGATGATGCCATCCAACCATCTCATCCTCTGTCGTCCCCTTCTCCTCTTGCCTTCAATCTTGCCCAGCATCAGGGTCTTTTCCAATGAGTCAGTTCTTCGCATCAGGTGGCCAAAGTGTTGGAGCTTCAGCTTCAGCATCAGTCCTTCCAATGAATATTCAAGACTGGTTTCCTTTAGGACTGACTGGTTGGATCTCCTTGCAGTCCATGGGACTCTCAAGAGTCTTCTCCAACACCACAGTTCAAAAGCATTAATTCTTCAGCACTCAGCTTTCTTTATAGTCCAACTCTCACATTCATACATGACTACTAGAAAAACCGTAGCTTTGACTAGATGGACCTTTGTTGGCAAAGTAATGTCTCTGCTTTTTAATATGCTGTCTAGGTTGTTCATAGCTTTTCTTCAAGGAGCAAGCGTCTTTTAATTTCATGGCTACAGTCACCATCTGCAGTGATTTTGGAGCCCAAGAAAATAAAGTCTGTCACTGTTTCCATTGTTTCCCCATCTATTTGCCGTGAAGTGATGGGACCAGATGCCGTGACCTTAGTTTTTGAATGTTGAGTTTTATAACATGGATCCCTATGAATGCTTGTAAAAGATCTGTAATAAAGGAGTAAAGCATCTAGTTGAAATGGAAGAAGAGATCAATCTTCTTGGTATTTTAAGACTTAATGATCTAAGACCTATGATCCACTAGATTGCATAGTTGCATGTTAGATCATATTAAATAATAATCGGACTTATTTACATAGATTCTGGGGGCTCCCCAGGTGGCACTAGTGGTAAAGAACCTGCCTGCTAATGCAAGAGACATAATACAGGTTCAATCCCTGGGTCAAGAGGATCCCCTGGAGGAGGCATGGCAACACACTCCAGTATTCTTGCCTGGAAAATTCCATGGACAGAAGAGCCCGGCAGGCTACAGTCCGTGCAGTTGCAAAGAGTCAGACATGACTGAAACAACTTAGCACACACATTGATTTTTAGAGCAACTACTTTAGACTAGATCAGCACCATACAATAGAACTTCTGTCAGTGGAAAATTCTGTATCTGCCTTATACACTCGAGAAACAGCTAGCCACACATGGGTCTTCATTATTCAAAATGTACCAGTGTGACTGATGACCTGGATTTTTAATTTTAATCAACTTAAATTTAAGTAGCCACATGTGTGTGTTGGACAGCGTAGCTCTAGACTTTAGAATGTGTATCTTGAAAGAAGGTTGGCTCTTTTTCATTTTCCACACTAGAATGTCCATTGGCCTGATAGAATCATCTAATTCAGGCATTGAACCCTTAAGAGCAAGGCAGGCTGCCACTCAATATGCTCAGAACAGTTTACTTTTTTGGGTCCAGATCATTGCTAGAAACAAATTTATCCAGCTTCTACATGTGAACCCTCCAAGTTCTTTTATTGTTGTTGTTCTTTTTAATTTATTTTTAATTGGACTATAATTGCTTTTAATGTTGTATTAGTTTCTGCTGTACGGCAATGTGAATCAGCTATATGTATACATATATTCCCTCCCTCCTGAGCCTACCACCCCGCCATCAGGTTCTTATCCCCACTGATTTGTGCTTTTTCAGATTAAAAATTGCTTGAAGAAGATTATGTGATTTTTTAACTATACAGACAAAAATATAATAACTATTATTTAATAATTGCAATAGTAATAATAAAAGTAATAAATAGTAACAACAGTAGCAGCCACTTATTAAGTGCTTACTGTGTACTTGGTGGAGAAGGCAATGGCACCCCACTCCAGTACTCTTGCCTGGAAAATCCCATGGACGGAGGAGTGTGGTAGGCTGCAGTACTTGGTACTGTGAGAAGCACTTTGTATACCTTATCCCACTTATTCACATTAATTTCATGAGGGTGCATTATCCTATATGAAGAAACTGATGCTTGTGAAGTTTATGTAATTTACAAGGTCACACAAGTATGAGTGAATGAGGCATAACGTGACTCTGGTTCTGTCTGCTACAAACCCCTTACTGTAACCACTGTGCTATCCCAGAGGATGCTAATAAACTGTGTTTTTCATCAGAACATTATTTCCTTGATAATAGCTGAGATAAATTATTAATGGCCGTGCTAGGCCAGGGCCTACCTCTTATGATTTCAAGGCATGTGCTCTCCACTGCGTTCCCCTTATCATAGAAGCTGCTTTGGCCATACTGCAGGAATTGGCCTGTATGTTGCACCGAGACAAGCATTTTTAAATTTGGGAACCCATTTCCTCTTTAATACTAAAAATTACATCTCGCTCTATTGGTCTGAAGAGGTCTTTCCTGGTGTCTCAGACAGTAGAGTCTGCCTGCAGTGTGGGAGACCCAGGTTCAATCCCTGGGTTGGGAAGATCCTCTGGAAAAGGGAATGGTAAACCCACTCCAGCAGTCTTGCCTGGAGAATTCCATGGACAGAAGAGCCTGGTGAGCTACAGTCCATGGGGTCTCAAAGAGCCAGACACAACTGAGCTATTACCATACACATACATTGGTATAAAGACAAATACATTAATAGTCTATGTTAGACCATTTTATTTTACCTGAAAGTCTTTTCCTTTGTGATTTTAAAAGAAATGGAAACATTTTATGAGCCCTGTGGTAGGTAGAATAATAACCCCCTCAAAGATGTCCATACCCTAATCTCAGAACCTGAGGATTATGTCACTTTTTTTGTGAATATGTTACTTTTATGGCCAAAGGAACACTGCAGCCATGATTAAGTTAAGAATCTTGAGATGGAAAGATTATCTTGGACTATTTGAGTGGATTGTGTAGAACTCCAAGGGTCCTAAAAGGAGAGTCAGAGAAGGAAATGGGATGACAGAAGCAGCGTGTTAGAGGGACACAACTTGAGCGAGACTCGACCGGCTTTGAAGATGGGAAGATGGAAGGGGCCACCAGTGAAGTTAGGCAGGCAGCAGTGTCTGGCCCCATTGCTGTGAAATGCAGGAAAGACAGAGATCGGGAGAATTTTTTTCACACTTTCAAGAAATCGCAGGATTCAAAGTGATTGTGGAAGAAACTTCAAGCCCAACTAATAGGTGTCCCCCCCCTTTTGTTTTTCCCTCAGAATGTCTGGAGACCATGAAACTGTTGGCTGGGATTGTTTACTTTCACCAGAGTTGGTGATTCTGATGCTCTGCAGAAACTATCAATACATGTGGGAGAGAATGAGCAGCATCTGGGAAAAGTGCCTGGATGAGGAGAGAAATAGAGACCAAGAAGGGAGAGGAGGCGGAAAGGCGAAAAGTGTAAGCGCACTAACGGGCCTGAGGATGTCAACAGGGAGGGAGAGAGAGATGTTTATAGAAAAGAGGAAGGGAGGAAGAAAGGGAAGGAAAGAAGCAAGCAGTCTGGGGTTTGAAGGGACCCAGGAGGAGAGGTGGGGAAAGAAAAGAGACAAAAAGCAAAGCAAGCAGTGAGCCTAAACTGAACTTCCTTTCTTTCCATAGCTGACACTGAGTAGAGCTGAACTTCACAGGCCCGAAGCCATCTGCGGCATCAGCCCAGTTCCACAGCACTGCCCCGGGCTGCAGGGCTGCACTCACGGGTCAGGGCGGAACGCAGCTGGAGACACCGAGGAACTCCCATATGGTCAGAGGCTCTGCTCTCTTTACACAAAGCTGCTATGGACATCAAAGTGGCTCCCTGTGACCCGTGGTGTTCACTGTTCAAGCTCAGAGGCCTCTCTTTCAGTCTCAGGCCATCTTTGTAACTGTTTAAACCGGTCATCTTTAGGGAAGTAGACCCTATGCCCAAATTTGTAATGATTTCTATGCTTTCCAGGGTGTGGGTTTTGTTTAGTTTACCGCCAATAGTCAGTTGGTTCTGGGTGATCTTTTCACCTCTTGGTGTCACTTAAAAAGAAGTTTTTTAAAAAGGAGACATTTCTTTATTTGTATATATGTATGCATACGTTGAATATGGAAATTTTGTGGGTACATACACATACACGCGTATACACACCCACACTCTCATAAGGCTTCCATATACAGTTTCTAGGAAACCAAGAACAAAGCATTGCAGGGTATTTCTGAATAATCCAGAGTCCCTCTTTCATTTCGACTTTTATTATCTTAGAGAGTATGTCTTTCAGTGAGATACATTTCTTAGCTCTCTAGACAATTTTCTGGGACCACACTTCGATAGGCCCCTCTTACGGTTTTTAATTTTACCCCTTTCAGTAGACTTTTGCACATATAATCATTCATTTCTGTAAGCTCTATCCCAGGAATTTTTTTTAAAACCAATTTTGCCCGTGTGGCTTTTAATTGTCCTCCCAAATTGTGTCTGGTATGCCGACGTCCTCCCCACACCCCCAGCTTTAGGCTTTCGGCTTTCTCAGTTCGTTCTTCCTCGGCTGACACTGGGTGGTCTCTCTGCCTTGTCTGGTCTTCGGGTATCACGAACAGCTCTGTTTTATGTTTTTCACACAGTTCACTTTTCCGTCTGGGCTTAGGGACTGAGATATTATTCCTTGTTCTTCTTTCTTAATGGCTTGTAATTTTTCACAGAGGATGACATTTAAGCTTTGTCACCTTGGGTATCAAATCTGTGCATAGATAAATAAACAGGACAGCAGTTACGTAACTTCTTCAGTCTCATTTTACATATATATATATATATGTAAAAAATATATATATTTATTATATATATAATTATATATAATATATATTATAATATATATTATATATATATATATAATATATATAAACATATATATTATATATATAATAATAATATATATATTATTATATATATATATTTCTCCTATTTCTCCTGCCCTGAAGCTAGGGGACAGAAGAGTTGATGTATTTTAATCTTCTCTTGGACGATTTATTTAACAAGTGCTTATATTGTCCTTATCATATACCAGGCGCTAGGGCACAATGCTTTCCAAATATGAGCCAATTCCATCCCCAGGACAACCTCCTGAGGATGGTGCTGAGATTCTTCATGTTATGTAGTTGGGGAAATGGTAGCACTAAGAAGTAAATTGCTGCTGCTGCTAAGTCACTTCAGTCGTGTCCAACTCTGTGTGACCCCATAGACAGCAGCCCACCAGACTCCCCATCCCTGGGATTCTCCAGGCAAGAACACTGGAGTGAGTTGCCATTTCCTTCTGCAATGCATGAAAGTGAAAAGTGAAAGTGAAGTCGCTCAGTCATGTCCGACTCTTGCGACCCCATGGACTGCAGCCCACCAAGCTCCTCCATCCATGGGATTTTCCAAGCAAGAGTACTGGAGTGGGGTGCCATTGCTGTGTACAAAATCACATGTCTGATAAGCAGCAGGGTTGGGATTCAAATCCAGACATTCAGATACTGTATCCAGACTGTTAACCACGATATTATGGCGGGGAAATGGGGCATGAATTTCTTGCTTTAAGGCTTTCTGGTTAAGAATCCACTTGCCAATTCCCTGCAGGGGACATGGGTTCGATCCCTGATTGGGGAAGATTCCATATGCCTCAGAGCAACTAAGCCCATGCACAACTACTGAGGCTGTGCTCTGCAACAGGAGAAGCCTGCAATGAGAAGCCTGTGCACCTCAGCTAGACAGCAGCCCCATTTGCTGCAACTAGAGAAAGCTTGTCTGAAGCAACGAAGACCCGATGTAGCCAAACTAAATAAATTGATTAATTAATTAAAAAGAAAAGACTTTCTAATGAGTCAGTTTAGTGTTTCCAGGACTAACATCAATTTTTGACTCTTTACATTAGACACAAATGCTTTTCTTTCTTTTTTCAAAATACTTTAGGAAAATTATTACAGCTCGTAGCAAATGAATGCAGAGTCCTATAATTCTGTGCAGGTATTTTATTTGCATCTTTCCCTTTTGAAGTCAGATGGTCTGAGTTCATTGTTCTGGAAAGTCTGATGGCATCTGTGCCTCTTTTCACCATATTACTGCTCTCCCTTCCCTCTCATCGCTTTTCATAAGTTTTTTCATCAACACACAAGGCCTGATTTATGTTTTGAGAGCCACACCCTTTTCAACAAAGCATACACAGATGCCATATATAAATGAAAAGTGACCTTTACCCATGAAAAGAATTTTGATGAATTGCAGGAAGTAATATACTGTGAAGGGAAAATACTTGTTTGATCTTTTTCTTTCTTTTTTTTTTTAATGTAAATCACTTCCCATGAAGAACAATCTGAGTGTAATGAGGTTCTTTAAGTGGAGACTACAAAGACCCCCAGCATATTAGAGAATAATTTCATTTGTGCTGGTCTCTGGCTTACTGCTACTAATGGGGTGTGCATATCAGGGAGGCAGCAAGAAGTTGAGGGCTGTTGAAGGAAAAAGCATTTAGATTAGTCAATGACTATTTCTTGGTTACAAAACATGGGCTGGACTCTCCATAGCAATGTTTTCAGACTATAGACTGGGACCCATTAGTGGACTCTATGGTCAGTGTTAAAAGAAATTTTAAAAATTAAAAGAGAAGAATAGAAAATATCAGAATGCATGACACAGAAAAACAATAGAGTTTTGTGAAACTTTTCTAAATGGGTGTGTATACAGAATGTCTATAATAAGCTGCAATGTAAACTGTCTCTCTTACTATGCATTACATTCAAAAAGTGTTTGAAAAATACTGCTCTGTAGAATGGAAGTAGCCAAAGGCTTTTTCGCTACCATCTGAGAACGTGCACTACAAGACAGAATGAACTTTCTTGATGTTCTAAAGGTGTTAGGGGAATTCTATACAGGTGTTTCTGCAGGGAGTATTAGGAGAGAGGAATTGTAATAGGAGTAAGTGGCTCTACTCTTCTGGTTAGTGAGGGTGCATTTCTGAGATGAGGTCAAAGAAGGACTCTGAAGAGGGAGGTCAGAGTCTAAGGAGATAGGAAATGGTGGCTTTTCCAACCTCACAGGCTGGGAGAAGAAAACCCAAGTTGCAAATGGCTGATGAAGGTAGACTGTGGAAATCTTCTGGTAGGATCGAAGGAGCAGGATCCAGGAGAGAACAAGATGAGGAGAGTGGATCTATAATTGCAAACTAAATGTGTATTGGCCAAAACTGAACCATAGAGATTTGCTTAGACTAGTCTGCTGTTTTTAAAATTAAGATGTTCTCACAAAGATTGGGATTTCCGGTTTCTCTAGAAAAGTAAGGCCTTGCTCCCCTCAGTCTGTACTCATATGTGGGAGTAGTTGGCTGGTACTGATGAGCAGGCGCTCCCTGTGTGCTGTCCCACGGGATTGCCCCTAGTACATTCAGCTCTTAAAATTGAAATTTAATTGAAAGTTCAGTTTCAAGTAGCCACTTTTCAAGTGTTTGATAGCCACATGTAACTGATGTCTACCATATTGGTCAGTACAGGTACAGACCATTTTTATCATCACAAAATTTCTATTGGACAATGTTGCTGTTAGATCCTGTGTGCCCACAAGTCACTGCTTTCCCCTCCTTGGGGTAGCCCCACTCCTTTCTGTTGTCTGCCTCACTCTTCAGGCATTTCTATTTGCAACTTATGTTCAGTTCAGTTCAGTTGCTCAGTCGTGTCTGACTCTTTGTGACCCCATGAATCGCAGCACGCCACCGTCACCAACTCCCGGGGTTCACTCAAACTCACGTCCATCTAGTCCGTGATGCCATCCAGCCATCTCATCCTCTGTCGTCCCCTTCTCCTCCTGTCCCCAATCCCTCCCAGCGTCAGGGTCTTTTCCAATGAGTCAACTCTTCACATGAGGTGGCCAAAGTACTGGAGTTTCAGCTTGAGCATCATTCCTTCCAAAGAACACTTAGGGCTGATCTCCTTCAGAATGGACTGGTTGGATCTCCTTGCAGTCCAAGGAACTCTCAAGAGTCTTCTCCAACACCACAGTTCAAAAGCATCAATTCTTTGGTGCTCAACTTTCTTCACAGTCCAACTCTCACATCCATACATGACCACTGGAAAAACCATAGCCTTGACTAGACAGACTTTTGTTGGCAAAGTAATGTCTCTGCTTTACAATATGCTATCTAGGTTGGTCATAACTTTCCTTCCAAGGAGTAAGCGTCTTTTAATTGCATGGTTGCAGTCACCATCTGCAGTGATTTTGGAGCCCCAAAAAATAAAGTCTGACATTGTTTCCACTGTTTCCCCATCTATTTCCCATGAAGTGATGGGACCAGATGCCATGATCTTAGTTTTCTGAATGTTGAGCTTTAAGCCAACTTTTTCACTCTCCTCTTTCACTTTCATCAAGAGGCTTTTTAGTTCCTCTTCACTTTCTGCCATATGGGTGGTGTTAGGTTGGCTAAAAAACTCTGTCAGTAAATTGTGGGAAATGAAACCTATCCTAGTTGATCACTGACTCACTGAAGTATCTTGAATTGAGTGTATGTGTGAGTGTGTGTGTGTGTTCTTTGCAAAGGAAGGAGTAACATGAAAATGACAGAGACTGTGTTTGTGTAAATAGCATCTTATAAAGTTACTTGTACAGAAGAGTGGGTTTCAGTTAGAGTTCTTCATTAGAGGGAAAAACTGTAGAAAAATAAAACTGATTTTCTGTCATCTGCAGCTGTGAATATACAATGGGGTGGTCAGGGCAGAACCAAAAGGATCAAACCTGGTGAGAGTAACTAACAATAAAGCAATGAAGAACTTGCCAGATAAAAATTAGCATCCCATTACAATGTGGGACGGTAGAGTACCTTCTGACTCTCTCCAAATATTACAGGACTCAGGGAGACCTGACAATGACTGAGTTTATCTGATGAACATAGAAGGCCTGCTGAGGTAAATCAGACCTGAGAGAATTGTTTGGCTTTTGTCATGTTTGGCTGACAATTCTAAATTTACCATCTCAGCTTAAATATCCATATTATTTATGCATGTACAGTCATTAAATATTCACCTTTGAGCTCAGTAACACACACACACACAAACACACATATCCTTTAATTTCCAATGCTGTTCCCAAGAACATAAGAGGGCAGAGGGCTTCTAGAGTCATTATATATTAACAAGTTAGGGGTTGTATTTTAGCAAATTTTAGCTATTTCTTCTATCTTGATTGCCTTGTCTTAAGCTCTTTTCCTGTGGAAGTGGGTGGAAAAGAGGAGAGAACCCTGAAATTCTTTGGGCAGTGAGAAAATTTTGTTTTTCAACCTGCATGTTCACTGGCATCACTACCTACATTTTCCCAGGTTCGCATATGAGAATAATTATTCCTCACTTCAGGAAATCCATTTTTAAAAAGTCCATTTGACTTCAAAGGATCCAGCACCCTTACTAGGGTCAGCTCAGCCGAGGAGACAGCTGGCAGGAACCCTTGCCCCGGGGCGAAACTGGACTTTCCTGGCTCCTTATCTCTTGGAACTTGTGCTGGAGTCCTGGGAAGTCAGGGCTGTGCTCACCCAGAATAGGAATGTCTGTCCCTAAGGGCTGAAAGTAGGGGACAGCTCTGTCTTTCCTGGAGTCAAGACCAACTGCTTCAAACCCCCAGTGCCTTTTACAGGGGCAGTAAAAGGGCCCAGCACAGGGTCAGGGCAACTGCCATCCTGCCCGGATATGTGACCTTAGGTGAGTCTTTTAGCATCTATGAGTTTCTGTTTACTCAGGTGTATGGAAGCATTCAACTGAATCAGTCTCCCTTTTGATAAATATAAAAATCTCATGTCCTTATTGGATCTACATCACGGTCACTGCAAAATCAAACTTCCTCCTAAAGCATCAATAGAATTAGGATCAATGTTATACTTTGGTGAATAAAACAGAAAATGTTCACATTTGCACATGTGGTAAGAGTTAACTCTACTTAAGGGCCCCACACAGCACTTCTTAAATCATACTGGGCAGAAGAATCATTTGGAGAGGCTCATTTCAAATGCAGACTCCTGAGACTTCCCTGGTGATCCAGTGGTTAAGACTCTGAATTTTCACTACAGGGGACATGAGTTCAACCCCTAGTCAGGGAACTAGGGCCAAAATATAAATAAATTTTTAAAAACGCAAATTCCTGAGATTCTATAGCAGGTTTGGGGAGATGCTAGGAATTGCATGAACAATCACACAAGGTGATTCAGTGTCCAGAGGGGATATTTAGAGGAATCTTGGCACTGGCTCTAAATTTCCAGATATAGAGAAACCATGTCAGTCATGTTCAGCACAGAATTCCAGTGCACCCCGTGCCTTGTAGGGAACTCAATGTTAGCCATATGCTTTGTTAATTTAATCCCTCTAATACTTTTTGGTAACATCCAAGAAGAACATGTCAAGTTTCTTTTGAGAGCAGTTATTTTTACCTGATTTGTTCACAGTTGTAGGTTCAGCAGGGAAGATATGCCTGGCACATTGAAGTCTCTTAGTAAACATTTAGAGACTAGATGGCTCTCTATTACACAATGATTAGAATTGCTCTTCATTTTCCAATTATGAAATTATGTTTCCATATAATTACCCTCTGCCTCCAGAGGGTAACTGTGGCCTCCCCCATCACCCAAACCCAGTGAGAATTTACAACCCAATTTTCTCCCCATCAAGGTGGAGGGATTTAAGAGCAGCATCTCAATGATGCTCCTAAAGCCCTAGCTCAGCCTTCCTTCCTGAAGAGGCCATAGCGTGGGAACCCTGCATCAACCCCCTCCACTCCCCTCTCCCGCCCATCATCACTAGCCTCCAGCAGCCTTCCCCAAAGCATACAGCTGCACCTGACCTCACGCTGCAGCATCATCACTAGCCTCCAGTAGCCTTCCCCAAAGCACACAGCTGCATCTGACCTCACGCTGCAGCACTGTAATCAATGAAGCTCATAAACTGCCCGAGGAAGGACACCCCAGTGTAATGAGCAGTCCCTCTGCCACCACTCCTGTGTGGCCGGCCACCACTCTATCATCAACACCTGCTGGCCCGCCTGCCCACCCCCACCCTCCAAAGGAGCAGTTCTGGCTCCTGCATCTGTGCTCTTAGCAACAAGCACAGTGCCCAGTGAAGGATGAAGGAAGACCAAGGTGGGGACCACAGGAAGGTAGGAGAGCAGAAAGTGGGGGGCTGCTTGCCCCTGGCAGGTTCAGAGGACACTTCCTCAGAGTGATCCTCTTGCCCTGAACTAAACTTGTCCACTCCTATTATTTTCCCAGCACATCCCATTCTTTTCTATCACTGCACAGTTAGCAACTGTCAATGGCACCCCACTCCAGTATTCTTGCCTGGAAAATTGGAGTCGGAGACGACTGAGTGACTTCACTTTCACTTTTCACTTTCATGCATTGCAGAAGGAAATGGCAACCCACTCCAGTGTTCTTGCCTGGAGAATCCCAGGGACGGGGGAGCCTGGTGGGCTGCCATCTATGGGGTCGCCCAGAGTCGGACACAACTGAAGCGACTTAGCAGCAGCAGCAGCAACTGTACATTTACTAGATTCCCTTCTTATTTATTGTCTTTCCAACTAGATTGTAAAATCCATGGGGCAAACCCATGTCTATTCTATGCTCTACTCAGAATCTCAAAAAAAAAAAAAAAAAAAACAACCAAAAAACTTGTAGGTATCCAAAACATATATATTGAATGAAGGGGACAATATACCTAGTAATTTCCTGAAGCTACTCTGATCGATCCCTGCTCCAGGCAGGAAGTCTTGCTTCCTTCAGTTAGTCTTCCCCTCCACTCCTACCCTAGTTCCCCCAACAATGAGCAAACTTCCACACCAGAATGTGGGAGTGACAACTCTGGTTATTTCCCAGAGTGTAGGAGTGACAGTTTTGATTGGTTATTTGCTGGGGACACCTATCAATTGATACAAATAGTTTGCTGGTTGACACAGGGGCTTTAAAAATGACATGGTACTCCTGTATCAATAGAGATGATCTTACCTTGAAATTCATTTTTAAATGAATAAATCATAATAGCTCTCATTTCTGAACATTTACTCTGTGCCAAGTGCATAATGATATCCACTGTTTGTGGAGCATATGTACCAAGCACTTAAAATATATCACTTCATTGAAGCCTTACAAAACCAAAGACAGGTGCTATTACTGTCTTCATATTATAGCTAAGAGCTTGGATAAGTTAAGTCATTTGCCCAGGGTCACAAAAGTAGTACATGATCAAGAAAGACCATCTCTCTCTCTTGCTGTCAGACTTCCAAATCTATGATCCATCTTCTGCTCTTTGCTCTGAAATCTGCTTTGAGGAAGAGGTCTACTCATCCCCAGTGGATATGATGAACAGAGGACATGAGGGAGGGACCAGGTAAGGAAAGGAAGAGAAGGCAGATTCCTACTTGGGCAGGAACTGTAATCTCCCCTTCATGAAAAAAAGGAAAGCTTCAGATCAGTTGAGGGACTCATTCCAATGGGCCAGGGTGGTAGGAGAAGTTTATGTTTTATTTATTTTTTTTAAGATTATTTGTGTGTGTGTGTGTTTATACCATTTTAAAAGTCTGTATTGAATTTGTTACAATATTGTTTCTGTTTAGTGTTTTGGTGTTTTGGCCTCAAGAGATGTGGGATCTTAGGTGCCTGACTAGGGATTGAACTTGCACCCCCTGCATTGGAAGGTGAAGTTTTAACCACTGGACTACCAGAGAAGTCCAAGGAGAAGTTCAAAGGTACAGATCCAGTCTTTAGAGGCTCTGCTTTCACTTTAGGTTTGCCCAAACGTGAACCCTGTTGCCTTACTCCAGTATCAGATGCCTTAGGGACAACAGTGGGCCCAAGTCTTCTTGTGCTTCATCCATCCTTAACAGGAGCACCCTACAGCATTGTGGCTGGGTAAGCGACTCTGCTTAGCAAGTGAACAAGAAATAGTACAATTCTGACATGTCTTCTCCTAAAGTCTTCACTGTGTCTCAGGGAAAGTGGCTGTTTCCAAGCATGTCCCAGAACACACAGCCTCAGCAATGCTTTTGTTTATCAGAAAGGTGAGGTGTTTATCAGAAAGGTGAGGTGTTTATCAGGAGGTGAGGCACCAGTGTTAGTTATGTCTTTGACTTTGCAGTTATACTTGAAGCATTAAAGTAAGGAAATTTTACATATCTTTTTCTCCTTCCCATCTTCCTACCCTCCAAACTTACTTCTTTCTTCCCGTACTTACTCCCATTCTTCCTTCCTTCCTTCTTTCCTTTTTTTTAAAAAAGAAAACATCAAAAGTTTGATGTCATTTGAAGACTAACATTGAACTGTCTTGACCTATTGAAAAGAGTCATTATGAAATTATGGATTCAACTATGCATTGATGAAACTTTTGACGAGTATTTTTGTTGAACATAATTCTAGTTGCATTGATTTCTTACCAGGTGTTTTGGCTTAGTGTCTAAGATAGAGTTCTGATGGTCTCTCAGAACTGTTCTAGAAAGTTTTGTTTTAGTCAGCTGGGTTGCTCTAATGGAATATCATAGATTGAGTGGCTTATAAACAACAAATATTTGTTCCTCACAGTTCCGGAGGCTGAGAAGTCCAGGGGTCTGGCTGATTCAGTATCTGATGAGGATCCACTTTCTGGTTCATAGACAGCTGTCTTTTCCTTGTGTTCTTACCTGGCAGAGCGGCAAGGGAGCTCACCTCGGTCTCTATTATAAGGGCACTAATCTCATTCATGAGGGTCCTACCCTCATGACCTAATCACCTCCCAAAGGCCCCACCTCCAAATACCATCACTTTGGGAAGTAAATTTTAAAGTATGAATTTCCAGAGAGACAAAAACTTTCAGTGTACGACAAGTTCCTTCTCAATGGTTTAACTTTTTACTGTCCCTGGTGGCTCAGACGGTAAAGAATCCACCTGCAATGCAGGAGACCAGGGTTCTACCCATGGGTTGGAAAGATGCCCTGGAGAAGGGAATGGTTACCCACTCCAATATTCTTGCCTGGACAATATCATGGACAGAAGAGCTTGGCATACAATCTATTGGGTTGCAAAACAACTAACTTAACTGTTTCTTCAGAAAGTCCAATTTTCAGATCGAAAGTCTTACTCTACTGCTCAAATTCCAGAGGAAACTCAAACTGTGTAAGAGAAACAGCAGGAAAAGCAGGCCACCTGGATCTGTGAATCTCAAGCTATTTCTGCAGGCCCCATCCCCTACTCCATCCCCCAAGCCCAGATTTTTCACTACTACGTCACCAAAAGTATAGGCAATCAGTCAGTGAGTTTTCTGTCTTATAGGCTTAATCTGGGAGCCTGAGACCACCTGACCTTTAATTAGCAGCTATCAAGGGAAATAAAAAGGGAAATAAATATTAATAATATCTATTTTATAAAACATTCAATTTTGTTCACATGAATACTAATCAAAGCCTGCATAAAATTGTAGCACATCATGTTTGAGGAAAAGATGTGAGTTATAATAGATCCTATTTCCATAATTCTAACATGCTGTAATTTCCATCTGATGAAATGTAGCTATGAAATTAAAAGTGCCATTTTATGTGTGAAAGTTCTAAACCTGGAGTAAAAGTGGAGGAAGATATTTTTTAGAGTTTTGAAAAAGACTATAGAAAAATGATGGAAATATGAAGTGTTCTCTTGAAATTTATTAACAATTTAGGAGAAATAGTAAGAAAAGCAGTCAATTGCTTTTGATTGCTATGAGGGGGATAAAAGTCTTTAAAAATGTTATATTCCCAGCCCCTAGAACAGGGTCTGGCAAATAGTAGAGCCTCCATATTTTTTTTTTTAATGAATTTTTGAGTGCAAATTGGGGAAGAAGGCAGGAGGAAAAGGCAGAGCAGTCTAAGAACCATATTTCATGAGAACACCATTTTTCAAGAGGGAGGTGGTGTGAGGATCTGAGTGGGTATGATAGTTGGACCACAAAGGCAAGGTGTCTGTAGTAGTTTCTCAGGCTGTCATCACAAAGTATCATAAACTAGATGACTTTAAGAAAACCCAGACATTTATTGCCTCATAATTATGGAGCTTAGAAGTCTAAAATCGAGGTGTCAGCAGAGTTGTGCTACATTTAAAACCTAAACAGCCATCTTTCCAGGCCTCATTCTAGCTTTAGGATGTTTAGATAGGCTCACAGTTTTCTGGCTTTATCCTTCTTATATGCCACAGATCTAGAATTGCTCTTTATATTATGTGGCCTAATAATAAGTTTTTGTTTTGCAAGAATAGCACAAAGCACTTTTTTTCCTGAACCATCTGAAAGTGAGCTGCCGACATAATGCCCCATCACCTTTGATATTTGAGTACAATTTTCCTCTACACAAAGACATGAATCACAGCACAACCATAAAAATCAGAAAATTAACATTGACACCACTACTACCTAATCCTCAGACCCACCTAGTTCCACCAACAATCTCAATGGGGTCCTTCAAACAAAAGGATATGATTTATGCTTACATGCTACATTGAATTGTCATGTTTCTTCTGTCATCTTCAGTGCAAAAAAATTCCTTAGTCTTTCCTTAACTTTCATGACCTTAATACTTTTAAACCAGGCTCACCGGCCACATCCAGCCTGGTCACTCAGTTTTAGAAAGAATATTTTACCGGAACCCAGTTACATACGTTCATTTACATATTGCCTAAGGCTGATTTGGGGCTACAACAGCAGAGCTGAGTAGTTGTGACAGAGACCATATGGCGGGCAAAACCTACAATATATACTTCCAGGCCCTCTATGGAAAATGTTTTTTGACCCTTGTGTGAGACAGTACTAGAAGGGAAGAAAAAGAAATGAAAAGAATAAATATCAGAAAGGAAGAACACTAGTTTTAGTGTATTTTATTGCTTTCATGGAAACTCCTAAGGAGTCTATAGAATAACTGCTAGAACTGATAATTGAATGTAGCAAAGCTGCAGAATATAAGGTAGGTACAAAAAAACCCAGTCTTGCTACTCTATGTAAGCAATAATTGGTAGACAATATTTTTAATTTCATTAAAATATTGTCAGGAAACATGCTTAGAAATAAATTAAAATGTGCAATCCTTCTACATCAAAAAAGAGAAAAAAATGCTGAGAGAAATTAAAGACTTAAATGGAAGTGAAAAGTGCAAGTCGCTTAGTTGTGTCCTACTCTTTGCAACCCCATGGACTGGGGCTTGCCAGGCTTCTCTGTCCATGGAATTCTCCAGGCAAGAATGCTGGAGCAGTAGCCATTCCCTTCTCTAGAGGATCTTCCCAAACCAGGGACTGAACGCAGGTCTCCTGCACTGCAGGCAGGTGGCTTTACCATCTGAGCCACCAGGGAAGCCCAAAGACCTAAAGAAAAAGAGAGAAGTACTGTATTCATATACTTAAGACTCAAGATTGATGAGATGTTAATACTACCCAAACTGACTATAGATTCAATGCTATCCCACTGAAAGTTCCAGCAGTATACTTTTAGAAATCAACAAGCCTATTCTAAAACTTATTTGAAAGTTCAAAGAATCTAGAGTAGTCAAAATTATTTTGAAAGAGAAAAACCAAGTTAAGTGACTCATACATATGACTTCAAGATTATGATTTCAAGATTGTGACCAGCATTCAAATAGCTCCCAATCATCCCTGCTTGCTGATATTATCCTTGGGTGGTCCCTTCCCAGGTGATAACAGGTTGGTCTGTGTGGCCAAGAGTCTATGACAGAGTGATGATATGTTGGTTCCCAGATTAAGTTATGAAAGATATTGTGATCTCTCTCTCTTTCATTTCCTTCCCTCTCTTATTCTCTCTTTGACCACTTGTTCTGAGAGAAACCAGTCAGTCCTGAACAGTCCTATGGACAGCCCCACATGGTGAGGAACTGAAGCTCATGGCCACCAGCCAGCAAGAACCTGAGGCCTCTGTCAGCAGCCGCATTAGTGAACTTGGAAATAAACTCTGCAGGCCCTGCTCAGTCTTACTATGACTGCAGTCCTGGCCAATAGCTTGACTACAAGCTCATGAGAGATTCTGAGATGGAACTACTCAGTTTAGGTGCTCTCACATTCCCAACTGTCAGAAATGGTGTGAAATAATTATTGTCTGTTGCTTTATGCTGCTAATTGTTGTAATGAGATAATTGTTATACAGCAATAGAAGACAAATGCAAAGACTTACATTTAACTTATAGTAATCGAGACAGTGTGGTATTGACATAAGGATTGAAAATAGCTCAATGGAACACAACAGAATTCAGAAATAGACCCACACATAAAGTCAATTGATTTTTGACCAAGGGACCAATATAATTCAAAGAGGGCAGTCTCTCCAAAGAATGGTGTTAGTAGACTCTTTGACATACCAACCACCAAAAATAATTCAAGGTAGGATACAGAGAATACCTTGGGGTGGGCAAAGATTTCTTAGGCTGATGAATGAATAAAGATGTGGGATATACATATGAATATATTATTTGGCAATGAGAAAGAAGAAAATTCTGTCATTTTGATGATACGAGTGGATCCTGAAGACATAATGTTAAATGAAATAAGTCAGACAGAAAAAGACAAACATCATACAATATCACTTATGTGTGAAATTTTAAAAAGCCAAATTTATAGGAGCAGAGAGTAGATTAGTGGTTACCAAGAACTGGGGCTGGAAGAAATGGGGAGATCCTGGTCAAAGGGTACAAACTCCCATCTATAAGATGAGTAAGTTCTATGGATCTAATGTACATCGGGGGGACTATAGTTAACTCTGTGTGTGTGTGTGTGTGTGTGTATTTTCCTCCACATCTTAGTTCGCCTACCAGGGATTGAACCCAGGTCCTCAGCAGTAAGAGCACAGAGTTTTAACCACTGGACCACTGGGGAATTTCCAACAATGTTTTATTATATGCTGGAAAGTTGCTAAAAGAGTAGATCTCAAATATTCTTTCCACAGAAAAGAAATGGTAATTATGTGAGGTGATGGAGGTGTTAACTAACTCTATTGTGGTAAACACTTCAAAATATATGTGTATAAAATCATCACATTATTTATCTTAAACTTACACAATATGAGGTCAATTATATCTCAATAAAACTAAGGGGAAAACCACATATGTCCACAAAGACTTGTACAAGAATGTTTATAACAACTTTGTCATAAATGGTAAAAACCTGGTAACAAGCTAAATGTCCCTAAACAATTGAAGGGTAAACACACTATCCTATATTTATACAAAGAAATACTACTCAGCAGTGCAAAGAAGCATATTAGTGACACATACAACAAAAGTGAATGGATTTCAAAAACAGTATGCTGCATCAAAGAAAGCTAGACACAAAAGAGTACATACCTGATAATGCCATTTATATAAAGATCTACAGGTAAAACTAAGCTGCAGTGATGGAAATCAGAACAGCAATGGGCTCTCGATGAGAGGTAACTGATGGAAGGGAACTGGAGAAAACTTCCTGGGGGATAAAAATGTTCTGTATGTTAATCCGGGTGCATGTATTTGTCAAAAAACTCACTCAGCTGTATACTTAGAATCTGAACATTTTATTACATGTAAATAACCGTGCAAGAAGATGAATTTGAATGCTTTGACAGGGCAGGCACTTTATAGATCCTGGCTATTTATAGCACTGCAAACATACTAGTTGGTTTACATCAGTCCTGAGAGAGACCTAGAAAATGGGAGGAGTGTCGAATTGAGTCTTAAGAAGGAAAGGAGAGAATGGAGAAGGGAGCCATTCAAATGGAAAATAAACACAAACCAAAGAGGTTGAATATTCACTTGGCCTTGGGTCTTACATTGCCTTGGACTATTTTCCCCTTTTCTCTTTAAGATGAGATTTCAAACTCTTCAAGGGTGGTGATGCGTCTTATAAGCCTTTGCATTTCTTATAACTCTAGCACTATTTTCTGAAGAGAGATAGAATTTGGTAATACCATAGAAAGAGAGAGAGGCAGCGAGCTGTGATTTCAAATATTTTTCAGTGAGTTTTTGCGTGTGTTTCCTGGAATGGTTGACTAACAAATTACATGAGAACCAGGACTGTTCTGTGTTTCCCAGTCGGGCTTGGTGTCTGGCACATGGAATAATGTATTTTCATTGATTAACTGAAGTGTACACTAGAGAGAAAAGTAAATGAGCTTCTCTCAAAGGCCTATTGTCTCTCCTCCCTCACCATCCCCCACAATCTCTCAGCAGTGGAAATCTTTAAGTATGCTTTTTGTTGTTTTACAGCCGTTTGCATTTAAACTGGGCGTATCTCTATCCCATTTTATTAGCTATTTCTCATACCAGCCCTGTGAGGTTAGCGCTGTTATCTGCATGTTACAGGCAAGGGCACTGGGAGGTGAAGCCATTTGCCCAGGTCAGGATCCACAATGAGCTGCTGGGAGGGGTGGGATGTGAGTGCACTGGGTCCCTTTCCAGCCAGCTTTGCTGGTCCAAAGAGTGTGTGGCTTCCAACAAGACAATAAAATGTGGATTTTCTATACCAGACTTTGAAAACCATTTTAAAGACATTTATTCCAAGAAGAAAGAGATAGGATTGTAATTCTTTGGCCTGATTCCTTTTCCTGAGAATTTTTTAGCTACTGCCTGGCTGCCTGGGCTTCCCTGATGGCTCAGAGGTAAGAATCTGCCTGCAATGCAGGAGGCACAGGTGATGTGGGTTCGATCCTTAGGTGGGGAAGATCCCCTGGAGGAGGAAATGGCAACCCCCTCCAGTATTCTTGCAGGGAAATGCCATGGACAGAGTAGTCTGGAGAGCTATAGTCCATGGGGTCTCAAAGAATCAGACATGAATGAGCAACTAAGCACGCACACGAGGGCTGCCTAGGTTCAAGTTCTTTGAAATGACTCATTCTATCTAGAGATTCAGCACCTTTAGTTCCTACTCTAAACTGTTTATTTAACTTATATACAGAGTACATCATCAAAAACGCTGGGTTGGATGAAGCACAAACTGGAATCAAGATTGCCAGGAGAAATATCAATAACCTCAGATATGCAGATGACACCACGCTTATGGCAGAAAGTGAAGAGGAACTCAAAAGCCTCTTGATGAAAGTGAAAGTGGAGAGTGAAAAAGTTGGCTTAAAGCTCAACATTCAGAAAACAAAGATTAGGGCATCCGGTCCCATCACTTCATGGGAAATAGATGGGGAAACAGTGGAAACAGTGTCAGACTTTATTTTTCTGGGCTCCAAAATCACTGCAGATGGTGACTGCAGCTATGAAATTAAAAGACGCTTACTCCTTGGAAGGAAAGTTATGCCAACCTAGACAGCATATTGAAAAGCAGAGACATTACTTTGCCAACAAAGATTCGTCTAGTCAAGGCTATGGTTTTTCCTGTAGTCATGTATGGATGTGAGAGTTGGACTGTGAAGAAAGCTGAGCGCCGAAGAATTGATGCTTTTGAACTGTGGTGTTGGAGAAGACTCTTGAGAGTCCCTTGGACTGCAAGGAGATCCAACCAGTCCATTCTGAAGGAGATCAGCCCTGGGATTTCTTTGGAAGGACTGATGCTAAAGCTGAAACTCCAGTACTTTGCCCACCTCATGCGAAGAGTTGACTCATTGGAAAAGACTCTGATGCTGGGAGGGATTGGGGGCAAGAGGAGAAGGGGACGACAGAGGATGAGATGGCTGGATGACATCACAGACTCGATGGACGTGAGTCTGAGTGAACTCCGGGAGTTGGTGATGGACAGGGAGGCCTGGCGTGCTGCGATTCATGGGGTCACAAAGAGTCAGACACGACTGAGTGACTGATCTGATCTGATCTGATCTGATCTATGGCAGAAAGCGAAGAAGAACTAAAGAGCCTCTTGATGAAAGTGAAAGAGAGTGAAAAAGTTGGCTTAAAACTCAACACTCAGAAAACTAAGATCATGGCATCTGGTCCCATCACTTCATGGGAAATAGATGGGGAAACAATAGAAACAGTGACAGACTTTATTTTTGGGGTCTCCAAAATCACTGTGGATAGTGACTGCAGCCGTGAAATTAAAAGATGCTTGCTCCTTGGAAGAAAAGCTATGACCAACCTAGACAGCATGTTAAAAAACAGAGACATTACTTTGCCAACAAAGGTCCATCTAGTCGACCTATGGTTTTTCTAGTAGTCCTGTATGGATGTGAGAGTTGGACTACAAAGAACGCTGAGCACCGAAGAATTAATGCTTTTGAACTATGGTGTTGAAGAAGACTCTTGAGAGTCCCTTGGACGGCAAGGAGATCCAACCAGTCTATCCTAAAGGAAATCAGTCCTGAATGTTCATTGGAAAGATTAATGCTGAAGCTGAAACTCCAATACTTTGGCCACCTGATGCCAAGAACTGACTCATTGGAAAAGACCTTGATGCTGGGAAAGATTGAAGGCGGGAGGAGAAGGGAAAGACAGAGAATGAGATGGCTGGATGGCATCACCGACTCAACGGACATGAATTTGAGTAAACTCCAGGAGCTGGCTATGGACAGGGAGCCCTGGCGTACTGCAGTCCACGAGGTCGCAAAGAGTCAGACATGACTGAGCGACTGAACTGAACTGAACTGAGTTCCTGCTCAGATCCTCCATCTCCAGAAGTCCCCCTCCCTTTAGCAACCTCCCAGTAGAGCCCACCCAGATAGTATAATCTTAAACAATATTTTAATTGGAGTAAATTTTATAAAGTTGGAAGGGAATTTAGGGCTTATTTAATCAGGAAATATTTAATGTGGTTTGTTCAGTTCAGTTCAGTCACTCAGTCGTGTCTGACTCTTTGCAACACCATGGACTGCAGCATGCCAGTCTTTCCTGTCCATCACCGACTCCTGGAACTTGCTCAAACTCATGTCCATCACATTGGTGATGCCATCCAGCCATCTCATCCTCTATCATCCCCTCTCCTCCTGCTTTCAATCTTTCCCAGAATCAGAGTCTTTTCCAGTGAGTTAGTTCTTAACATCAGGTGGCCAAAGAACTGGAGCTTCAGCTTCAGCATCAGTCCTTCCAGTGAATATTCAGGATTAATTTCCTTTGTGATTGACTGGTTTGATCTCCTTTCAATCCAAGGGACTCTCAAGAGTCTTCTCCAATACCACAGTCCAAAAGCATCAATTCTTTGGCACTTAGCTTTCTTTATGGTCCAAGTCTCACATCCATACATGACTACTGGAAAAACCATAGCTTTGATTAGACAGACCTTTGTTGGCAAAGTAACGTCTCTGCTTTTTAACATGCTGTCTAGGTTGGTCATAGCCTTTCTTCCAAGGAGCAAGCATCTTTTAATTTCATGGCTGCAGTCACCATCTGCAGTGATTTTGAAGCCCCCAAAAATAAAGTCTGACACTGTTTCCACTGTGTCCCCATCTATTTCCCATGAAGTGATGGGACCAGATGCCATGATCTTCGTTTTCTGAATGTTGAGTTTTAAGCCAACTTTTTCACTCTTCTCTTTCACTTTCATCAAGAGGCTCTTTAGTTCTTCTTCGCTTTCTGCCTAAGGGTGGTGTCATCTGCATATCAAACTTCCATAAATCTAAAACATATGTAAAATTGTGAATCAGGATCCGTATAACTTTTTTCCCCCTTAGAAGATCAATCTTTCAGATAATTCTCGTTAAAAGTGGTCATGTCCCGAATGGACAGGAAAATTGAAGCAAAGTGAGTTTAGAGAACCTGCCTTAATTTTACACAGCCAGACAACTCCATCCAGACTCTCAATTCTCCAGGAAGACAGCAGAACTGACTTCTCGTGCTTCCTGGAACATGCATTTCATTTGAAGAATTAACACCCACAGGCTCTTTGACTCAGATACTTAGTTCTAAGAAACTGGTTTACCCCATATGGCATCCTTCATTAAGATAAAACCACCAGTCTTTTCCTTCAGCTGCATAAATCGGCTCTCCTGGAGGACAGTCAGCAGAGGGATGCAGGATTTCTGTGTCCTTTTCCTGAATGGAAGATGGAACATCAGCATTTCCAGAATTCCCGGTTCTGATACCACGGCCCAAGATGATCAGCGATCCTATTATCTCGTCACCTGCTGACTCCCTTCAGACACTGGATTCAATTAAGACAAATGGTTTTCAATCTAGTTTCACTTTAGATTTCCCCCAGGGGAAATTTTTCAAAATCCCCCTGCCCATGGCCAGCCTGCACCCTAGACCAATTAAATCCAACCTTCCAAAGAAAGGACACAATATAGAGTATTTTTTAAAGATTATGATGCGTAGCTAAAGTTGAAAACCACTAATAAAAGCAAGAGAAAAAACCGTACTGCTTAGACTCCTATTATGTACCAGGGTTTTACGTACACTAGCCCTTTTTCTCCTTCCAACTCAGAGAGGCTCTATAACTTTTCTAAAAATCACAGCTGGAAAGTGGCAAAGCATAGCTTTAAATCCAGGTCCTTGTAATTCTTGGATTTAAAGCTATACTTTCATTGTAGGAACATATGGCTTCCTGAAAGCTATCTATAAAACACAGATTCAGTGATGATCAAAGGAGTCACCATCAAGCACCTGGTACATAGGAGATGGGCCTGAATAATCTCTATTACTCCATTTCTCTGCCTATTCATTTATCTAGAACATTCCTTCTGGCCATGCTATGACATGACACCAAGACTTTAGGTTAGGGAACTTTGGGTTAACCTCAGCGACTACATAGTCATTACGCCTTCTTTATACATTAACCATCAGTTTCAGTTCAGTTGCTCAGTCGTGTCCAACTCTTTGCGACCCCATGAACCGCAGCACGCCAGGCCTCCCTGTCCATCACCAACTCCCGGAGTTCACTCAGACTCACGAACATCGAGTCTGTGATGCCATCCAGCCATCTCATCCTCTGTCGTCCCCTTCTCCTCCTGCCCCCAATCCCTCCCAGCATCAGAGTCTTTTCCAATGAGTCAACTCTTCGCATGAGGTGGCCAAAGTACTGGAGTTTCAGCTTTAGCATCAGTTCTTCCAAAGAACACCCAGGTTGATCTCCTTTAGAATGGACTGTTTGGATCTCCTTGCAGTCCAAGGGACTCTCAAGAGTCTTCTCCAGCACCACAGTTTAAAAGCATCAATTCTTCGGCGCTCAGCCTTCTTCACAGTCCAACTCTCACATCCATACATGACCACTGGAAAAACCATAGCCTTGACTAGACGGACCTTTGTTGGCAAAGTAACGTCTCTGCTTTTGAATATGCTATCTAGGTTGGTCATAACTTTCCTTCCAAGGAGTAAGCGTCTTTTAATTTCATGGCTGCAGTCACCATCTGCAGTGATTTTGGAGCCCCCAAAAATAAAGTCTGACACTGTTTCCACTGTTTCCCCATCTATTTCCCATGAAATGATGGGACCAGATGCCATGATCTTCATTTTCTGAATGTTGAGCTTTAAGCCAACTTTTTCACCCTCCTCTTTCACTTTCATCAAGAGGCTTTTTAGTTCCTCTTCACTTTCTGCCATAAGGGGGGTGTCATCTGCATATCTGAGGTTATTGATATTTCTCCCGGCAATCTTGATTCCAGCTTGTGCTTCTTCCAGGCCAGCGTTTCTCATGATGTACTCTGCATAGAAGTTAAATAAGCAGGGTGACAGTATACAGCCTTGATGTACTCCTTTTCCTATTTGGAACCAGTCTGTTGTTCCATGTCCAGTTCTAACTGTTGCTTCCTGACCTGCATATAGGTTTCTCAAGAGGCAGGTCAGGTGGGCTAGTATGCCCATTGGGATCCACATAGTCAAAGGCTTTGGCATGGTCAATAAAGCAGAAATAGATGTTTTTCTGGAACTCTCTTGCTTTTTCGATGATCCAGCGGATGTTGGCAATTTGATCTCTGGTTCCTCTGCCTTTTCTAAAACCAGCTTGAACATCAGGAAGTTCACGGTTCATGTATTGCTGAAGCCTGGCTTGGAGAATTTTGAGCATTACTTTACTAGCGTGTGAGATGAGTGCAATTGTGCGGTAGTTTGAGCATTCTTTGGCATTGCCTTTCTTTGGGATTGGAATGAAAACTGACCGTTTCCAGTCCTATGGCCACTGCTGAGTTTTCCAAAATTGCTGGCATATTGAGTGCAGCACTTTCACAGCATCATCTTTCAGGATTTGAAATAGCTCAACTGGAATTCCATCACCTCCACTAACTTTGTTCGTAGTGATGCTTTCTAAGGCCCACTTGACTTCACATTCCAGGATGTCTGGCTCTAGGTCAGTGATCACACCATCATGATTATCTGGGTTGTGAAGTTCTTTTTTGTACAGTTCTTCTGTGTATTCTTGCCACCTCTTCTTAATATCTTCTGCTTCTGTTAGGTCCATACCATTTCTGTCCTTTATCAAGCCCATCTTTGCATGAAATGTTCCCTTGGTATCTCTAATTTTCTTGAAAGATCTCTAGTCTTTCCCATTCTGTTGTTTTCCTCTATTTCTTTGCTTTGATCCCTGAGGAAGGCTTTCTTATCTCTTCTTGCTATTCTTTGGAACTCTGCATTCAGATGCTTATATCTTTCCTTTTCTCCTTTCCTTTTCACTTCTCTTATTTTCACAGCTATTTGTAAGGCCTCCCCAGACAGCCATTCTGCTTTTTTGCATTTCTTTTCCATGGAGATGGTCTTGATCCCTGTCTCCTGTACAATGTCACGAACCTCAGTCCACAGTTCATCAGGCACTCTATCAAATCTAGCCCCTTAAATCTATTTCTCACTTCCATTGTATAATCATAAGGGATTTGATTTAGGTCTAACCTGAATGGTCTAGTGGTTTTCCCTACTTTCTTCAATTTAAGTCTGAATTTGGCAATAAGGAGCTCATGATCTGAGCCACAGTCAGCCCCTGGTCTTGCTTTTGCTGACTGTATAGAGCTTTTCCATCTTTGGCTGCAAAGAATATAATCAATCTGATTTCGGTGTTGACCATCTCGTGATGTCCGTGTGTAGAGTCTTCTCTTGTGTTGTTGGAAGTGGGTGTTTGCTATGACCAGTGCATTTTCTTGGCAAAACTCTATAGTCTTTGCCCTGCTTCATTCTGTATTCCAAGGCCAAATTTGCCTGTTACTCCAGGTGTTTCTTGACTTCCTACTTTGCATTCCAGTCTCCTATAATGAAAAGGACGTCTGTTTTGGGTGTTAGTTCTAAAAGGTCTTGTAGGTCTTCACAGAACCGTTCAACTTCAGCTTCTTCAGCGTTACTGGTTGGGGCATAGACTTGGATTACTGTGATATTGAATGGTTTGCCTTGGAAATGAACAGAGATCATTCTGTCATTTTTGAGATTGCATCCAAGTACTGCATTTTGGACTCTTTTGTTGACCATGATGGCTACTCCATTTCTTCTGAGGGATTCCTGGCCACAGTAGTAGATATAATGGTCATCTGAGTTAAATTCACCCATTCCAGTCCATTTTAGTTCTCTGAATCCTAGAATATCTACATTCACTCTTGCCATCTCCTGTTTGACCACTTCCAATTTGTCTTGATTTATGGATCTAACATTCCATGAATGTTCCTATGCAATATTGCTCTTTACAGCATTGGACCTTGCTTCTATCACCAATCACATCCACAACTGGGTATTGTTTTTGCTTTGGCTCCATCCCTTCATTCTTTCTGAAGTTATTTCTCCTCTGATCTCCAGTAGCATAATGTAACAGTAACCATGTTACTTTGTAATTTCATTGTATGGGATATTAGGTTTTAGGCCACTTAAATTGATGGACTATATATAAAAATATGTCTTTTTACCCATTGCAATCATGTTAAAGATGTTTTAACGCTCTGCAGTCAGACATGACTGAGTGCCTTCACTTTCACTTTTCATTTTCATGCATTGGAGAAGGAGAAGGCAACCAACTCCAGTGTTCTTGCCTGGAAAAATTCCGGGGACAGGGGAGCCTGGTGGGCTGCCGTCTATGGGGTCATACAGAGTCGGACACCACTGAAGCAACTTAGCAGCAGCAGCAGTCATTACTTCTCTCTTGTCATTATAGAATGGTATAATTCTCCATTTAACTCATGGAAAGTTAAAAAAACTAAGATGAAGACTTCTGATTCCATCATGGAAAATAGAAGGGGGAAAAGTGGAAGCAGTGACAAATTTTATTTTCTTGGGTTCCAAAGTCACTACAAACAGTGCCTGCAGCCATAAAATTAAAAGACACTTGCTCTGTGGAAGGAACTATGGCAAACCTAGACAACGTATTAAAAAGCAGAGACATCACTTTGCTGACAAAGGTCCATATAGTTAAAGCTATGGTTTTTCAAGTAGTAATGCATGGATGTGAGAGTTGGACCATAAAGAAGTCTGAGAGCCAAAGAATTGATGTTTGGACTTGCGGTGCTAGATAAGACACTTCAGAGTCCCTCAGACTGCAAGGAGATCAAACCAGTCAATCCTAAAGGAAATCAACCCTGAATATTCGTTGGAAGGATTATTGCTTAAGCTGACTGAGCTCCAGTACTTTGGCCACCTGATGTGAAGAGCAGACTCACTGGAAAAGACCCTGATACTTGGGAAGATTGAAAGCAAAAGGAGAAGGGGGTGGCAAAAGATGAGATGGTTAGATAGCATCCCTGACTCAATGGATGTGAATTCGAGCAAACTTGAAGAGATAGTGAAGGACAGGGAAGCCTGGTGTGCTGCAGTCCATGGGGTTGAAAAGGGTTGGACATGACTTAGTGACTGAACAACACCAACAACAATGTTGGCTTTAGTGGCACTGCCCACTCACAAAGTTGAAACCTTGTATAACCAGATCATCTATCCATTCATCACTGTCTTCATAAGACTAGAACAGAGGCCTGTGCCCTAGTAATTCTGAAGTTTCCCCCTTTCTTCTAGTATATTTATGAGACTTGCAAATCGTTAAAAAATGTTTTTCTGACTTGGTGACATTCATTCAAACAGGATATGAATGGGAGCAGGAGCTTTAAGACAAGATGCCTCCTTCATCGCTTGCATGCTCCAGTGTGTACGACTCTTTGTGACCCCATGGACTGCAGCCAAGCAGGCTCCTCTGTCCATGGAATTTTCCAGGCAAGAATAATGGGGTGGGTTACCATTTCCTGTTCCAGGGGATCTTCCTGACCCAGGGATTGAACTCATGTCTCTGGCATCTTGTGCATTGGCAGATAGATCCTTTACAAACTCTACCACCTTGGAGGCCTCCTTGGAGTGGAACAAATGTTGGCATCTTCCAAGGAGGAAAGGAAATGACATTGTTCAGAATGCCTCCATCTGCTGACAGGTACTGAAGCGTTTGACTGAAGCAATAATAGTAATGATAGCTAATGTTTACTGCAGCCTCTTAGTCCAGGCATTGTCTGAAGTGCATGTTGGTGAGAGAGAGAGCCAGGATTCAAACCCAGGCGGTCTGAATCCAGAATCTGGTTTCTAACTTCATGGTTATATTTTGGGAGCTACCAGTGGGCTGCAGGGATGCTAAAGAGGAAGTGGGGTCACCATGCTTTTATCCTTCCTTTGTCTTCCTTTTCTTCCCAATTATTGTTTACCAAGTTGAAGAAAATAAGGAAACCCCTAGACCATTCAGGTATGACCTGAATCAAATCCCTTAGGATTATACAGTGGAAGTGACAAATAGATTCAAGGGATTAGATCTGATAGACAGGGAGCCTGAAGAACTATGGACAGAGGTTCATGACATTGTATAGGAGGCAGTGATCAAGGCCATCCCCAAGAAAAAGGAGAGCAAAAAGGCAAAATGGTTGTCTGAGGAGGCCTTACACACAGCTATGAAAAGAAGAGAAGCGAAAAGCAAAGGAGAAAAGGAAAGATATACCCATCTGAATGTAGAGTTCCAAAGAATAGCAAGGAGAGATAAGAAAGCCTTCCTCAGTGATCAATGCAAAGAAATAGAGGAAAATAATAGAATGGGAAAGACTAGAGATTTCTTCAAGATAATTAAAGATACCAAGGGAACATTTCATGCAAAGATGGGCACAATAAAGGACAGAAATGGTATGGACCTAACAGAAGCAGAAGATATTAAGAAGAGGTGGCAAGAATACACAGAAGAACTATACAAAAAAGATCTTCATGACCCAGATAACCATGATAGTGTGATCACTCACCTATAGTCAGACATGCTGGCATGTGAAGTCAAGTGGGCCATAGGAAGCATCGCTACGAACAAAGCTAGTGGAGGTGATGGAATTTCAGTTGAGCTATTTCAGATCCTAAACAATGATGCTCTGAAAGTTCAGTTCAGTTAAGTTCAGTCACTCAGTCGTGTCCGACTCTTTGCGACCCCAATGAATCGCAGCACGCCAGGCTTTCCTGTCCATCACCAACTCCCGGAGTTCACTCAGACTCACGTCCATCGAGTCAGTGATGCCATCCAGCCATCTCATCCTCTGTCGTCTGCTTCTCCTCCTGCCCCCAATCCCTCCCAGCATCAGAGTCTTTTCCAATGAGTCAACTCTTTGCATGAGGTGGTCAAAGTACTGGAGTTTCAGCTTGAGCATCATTCCTTCCGAAGAAATCCCAGGGCTGATCTCCTTCGGAATGGACTGGTTGGATCTCCTTGCAGTCCAAGGGACTCTCGAGAGTCTTCTCCAACACCACAGTTCAAAAGCATCAGTTCTTCAGTGCTCAGCCTTCTTCACAGTCCAACTCTCACATCCATACATGACCACTGGAAAAAGCATAGCCTTGACTAGACAGACCTTTGCTGGCAAAGTGATGTCTCTGCTTTTGAATATGCTATCCAGGTTGGTCATAACTTTCCTTCCAAGGAGTAAGCGTCTTTTAATTTCATGGCTGCAGTCACCATCTGCAGTGATTTTGAAGCCCCCAAAAATAAAGTCTGACACTGTTTCCACTGTTTCCCCATCTATTTCCCATGAAGTGATGGGACCAGTTGCCATGATCTTCGTTTTCTGAATGTTGAGCTTTAAGCCAACTTTTTCACTCTCCACTTTCACTTTCATCAAGAGGCTTTTTAGTTCCTCTTCACTTTCTGAAAGTGAAAGTGCTGCACTCAATATACCAACAAATTTGGAAAACTCAGCAGTGGCCACAGGATTGGAAAAGTTCAGGTTTCATTCCAATCCCAAAGAAAAGCAATTCCAAAGAATGTTCAAATTACCACACAATTGCACTCATCTCACATGCTAGCAAAGTAACGCTCAAAATTCTCCAAGCCAGGCTCCAACAGTACATGAACCATGAACTTCCAGATGTTCAAGCTGGATTTAGAAAAGGCAGAGGAACCAGAGATCAAATTGCCAACACTGGTTGGATCATCGAAAAAGCAAGAGAGTTGCAGAAAAACATCTACTTCTGCTTTCTTGAGTATGCCAAAGCCTTTGACTGTGTGGATCACAACAAGCTGCATAAAATTCTGAAAAAGATGGAAACACCAGACCACCTTACCTTCCTCCTGAGAAATCTGTATGCAGGTCAAGAAGCAACAGTTAGAACTGGACACGGAACAACAGACTGGTTCCAAATTGGGAAGGGCTCCGGTCCCATCACTTCATGGGAAATAGATGGAGAAACAGTGGAAACAGTGTCAGACTTTATTTTGGGGGGCTCAAAAATCACTGCAGATGGTGACTGCAGCCATGAAATTAAAAGACGCTTACTCCTTAGAAAGAAAGTTATATCCAACCTAGATAACATATTCAAAAGAAAAGACATTACTTTGCCAACAAAGGTCCGTCTAGTCAAGGCTATGGTTTTTCCTGTGGTCATGTATGGATGTGAGAGTTGGACTGTGAAGAAAGCTGAGCACCAAAGAATTGATGCTTTTGAACTGTGGTGTTGGAGAAGACTCTCGAAAGTCCTTTGGACTGCAAGGAGATCCAACCAGTCCATTCTGAAGGAGATCAGCCCAGGGTGTACTTTGGAAGGAATGATGCTAAAGCTGAAACTCCAGTACTTTGACCACCTCATGCGAAGAGTTGATTCATTGGAAAAGACTCTGATGCTGGGAGGGATTGGGGGCAGGAGGAGAAGGGGATGACAGAGGATGAGATGGCTGGATGGCATCACTGACTCGATGGACGTGAGTCAGAGTGAACTCCAGGAGTTAGTGATGGACAGGGAGGCCTGGCTTGCTGTGATTCAATGGGGTCGCAAAGAGTCAGACACGACTGAGTGACTGAACTGAACTGAGAAGAATCTGGAGCGATCCATGTCTGGTGCTACTTCTAAGTGTGAAAACAATAGTATCTCATTTTTACTGAACGTTTTTTATATACCAGGTTGTTCTCAGCCCTTCACTGCGTGGTTGCATTTCATCGTATACCAGCTGCACATGGGTTTTAAAGTTTTACCATGGGTTTTAAGGGATTTCCAGGTGGCTCTAGTGGTAGTAGTAAAGAACCTATCTGCCAGTGCTGGAGACTTAAGAGACATGGGTTTAATTCTTGGGTCAGGAAGATCCCCTGGAGGAGGGCATGGCAACCCGCTCCAGTATTCTTGCCTGGAGAATCCTATGGACAGAGGACCCTGGCTGGCTATGGTCCTTGGGGTCACAAAGAGTCAGACACGACTGAAGTGACTGAGCACACATGTACATGGTTGTTAAGTTGCAGGATAGTATTGTTCTGTTCTTCTTAAGATAATACAGAGCCAACCTGCCCCATTCTCCACCCTCCTTTCCCTTGTCATGTGTCTCAGAGGTTGGTTTTCTTGCATGATTCATCCAGGATTTCTTGTCCTTTGGCTTCTGGTCAGATTCAGTTAAAGTGTGTCCCCAGCAGAAGATGAGAGTTGGGTGTAGAGTTGCGTCCCCCCTGCTCTGAGCTTTGGCAATGGCTGGGCTTCTCTATCAGTGAGCAGGGCTCTTGTCAGGTAGCCACTCTCCCCCAGCTACAGATATCACCAGATCCCCATAAGAGCTTTTCCTTCTGCCCTTTCAGACCTGAGATGACTGTGACTTCCAGTCATTGATAATCTCTTGGTACTTCATCAGCCCCTGTTGCTGTCGTTCAGTCACTAAGCCATGTCTGACTCTTTGAGACCCCATGAACTGCAGCACGCCAGGCCAGGTTTCCTTATCCTTCACCATCTCCAGGAGCTTGCTTGAACTCGTGTCCATTGAGTCAGTGATGCCATCCAACCATCTCATCCCTTGTTGCCCCCTTCTCGTCTTGCCTTCAATCTTTCCCAGGATCAGTCTTTTCCAATGAGTCAGCTCTTTGCATCAGGTGGCCAAAGTATTGGAGCTTCAGCTTCAGCATTAGTCCTTCCAATGAATATTCAGGGTTGATTTCCTTTAGGATTGACTGGTTTGACCTCCTTGCTGTCCAAGCGACTCTCAAGAGTCTTCTCCAGTCCCTTAACCCTCCCCACATCCCTGTAAACAATTCTCCCCAGTTATCCCTTATAGAGTGCCACCTCTTTCCTACTGGTTTCTGGCTGATCCAGCTAGCACTTGAGAGCTTACACAGTGCCACTACCCCTTTATCTATTAGAGTAGCTGCTTTGAGTCAAGAAGCCCTAGTTATGAAACCCAGTTTGATCTCTTACTAGTTATATGATTTTAAGCAAGTTATTCAATCTCTCTGAGCTGTAGTTTACTTACTCACAAAATCAAAGATAATGGATTAGGGAGAATTAAAAATTATATGCAAACTAGCCCCATGTTCTGCGCATAACTGGTGATTAATAGAATTAGAAATGGCAGATACTGTCATGAAAGTATGTCAAACTTAATTATTAAATTAAAATAAATTAGTCTATAAACAGTCTATTAAACTGACAGACGGCTTTTTTAAAGATGATAATCCCCAGTATTGACAGTGATATAGGGGAAGGCACACACTACAAGTGAAATAATAAAATTCAGGGAAGCATTTCTGAAGGGCATTTTATCTATAGGTACATAAAGCTTTGCCAAGAAAATGCACTGGTCATAACAAACACCCTCTTTCAACAACACAAGAGAAGACTCTATACATGGACGTCACCAGATGGTCAACACCAAAATCAGATTGATTATATTCTTTGCAGCCAAAGATGGAAAAGCTCTATACAGTCAGCAAAAGCAAGACCAGGAGCTGACTGTGGCTCAGACCATGAACTCCTTATTGCCAAATTCAGACTTAAATAGAAGAAAGTAGGGAAAACCACTAGACCATTCAGGTATGACCTAAATCAAATCCCTTATGATTATACAGTGGAAATGAGAAATAGATTTAAGGGACTATATCTGATAGATAGAGTGCCTGATGAGCTATGGAATGAGGTTCGTGACATTGAACAGGAGACAGGGATCAAGAGCATCCCCATGGAAAAGAAACACAAAAAAGCAAAATGGCTGTCTGGGGAGGCCTTACAAATAGCTGTGAAAAGAAGAGAAGTGAAAAGCAAAGGAGAAAAGGAAAGATATAAACATCTGAATGCAGAGTTCCAAAGAATAGCATGAAGAGATAAGAAAGCCTTCCTCAGCAATCAATGCAAAGAAATAGAGGAAAACAACAGAATGGGAAAGACTAGGGATCTCTTCAAGAAAATCAGAGATACCAAGGGAACATTTCATGCAAAGATGGGCTCGATAAAGGACAGAAATGCTATGGACCTAACAGAAGCAGAAGATATTAAGAAGAGGTGGCAAGAATACACAGAAGAACTATACAAAAAAGATCTTCACAACCCAGATAATCACGATGGTGCGATCACTGACCTAGAGCCAGACATCCTGGAATGTGAAGTCAAGTGGACCTTAGAAAGCATCACTATGAACAAAGCTAGTGGAGTTGATGGAATTCCAGTTGAGCTATTTCAAATCCTGAAAGATGATGCTGTGAAAGTGCTGCACTCAATATGCCAGCAAATTTGGAAAACTCAGCAGTGGCCACAGGACTGGAAACGGTCAGTTTTCATTCCAATCCCAAAGAAAGGCAATGCCAAAGAATGCTCAAACTACCGCACAATTGCACTCATCTCACACGCTAGTAAAGTAATGCTCAAAATTCTCCAAGCCAGGCTTCAGCAATACGTGAACCATGAACTTCCTGATGTTCAAGCTGGTTTTAGAAAAGGCAGAGGAACCAGAGATCAAATTGCCAACATCCGCTGGATCATGGAAAAAGCAAGAGAGTTCCAGAAAAACATCTGTTTCTGCTTTATTGACTATGCCAAAGCCTTTGACTGTGTGGATCACAATAAACTGTGGAAAATTCTGAAAGAGCTGGGAATACCAGACCACCTGATCTGCCTCTTGAGAAATTTGTATGCAGGTCAGGAAGCAACAGTTAGAACTGGATATGGAACAACAGACTGGTTCCAAATAGGAAAAGGAGTTCATCAAGGCTGTATATTGTCACCCAGTTTATTTAAGTTATATGCAGAGTACATCATGAGAAATGCTGGACTGGAAGAAACACAAGCTGGAATCAAGACTGCCAGGAGAAATATCAATAACCTCAGATATGCAGATGACACCACCTTTATGGCAGAAAGTGAAGAGGAACTAAAAAGCCTCTTGATGAAGGTGAAAGTGGAGAGTGAAAAAGTTGGCTTAAAGCTCAACATTCAGAAAACGAAGATCATGGCATCCGGTCCCACCACTTCATGGGAAATAGATGGGGAAACAGTGGAAACAGTGTCAGACTTTATTTTTGGGGTCTCCAAAATCACTACAGATGGTGACTGCAGCCATGCAATTAAAAGACGCTTACTCCTTGGAAGGTAAGTTATGACCAACCTAGATAGCATATTGAAAAGCAGAGACATCACTTTGCCAACAAAGGTTCATCTAGTCAAGGCTATGGTTTTTCCTGTGGTCATGTATGGATGTGAGAGTTGGACTGTGAAGAAAGCTGAGCACCGAAGAATTGATGCTTTTGAACTGTGGTGTTGGAGAAGACTCCTGAGAGTCCCTTGGACTGCAAGGAGATCCAACCAATCCATTCTGAAGGAGATCGGCCCTGGGATTTCTTTGGAAGGACTGATGCTAAAGCTGAAACTCCAGTTTTTGGCCACCTCATGCGAAGAGTTGACTCATTGGAAAAGACTCTGATGCTGGGAGGGACTGGGGGCAGGAGGAGAAGGGGACGACAGAGGATGAGATGGCTGGATGGCATCACTGACTCGATGGACGTGAGTCTCAGTGAACCTCGGGAGTTGGTGATGGACAGGGAGGCCTGGCGTGCTGCGGTTCATGGGTCACAAAGAGTCGGGCACGACTGAGAGACTGATCTGATCTGATCTGATCTGATGTATTGGAATACAAATTTTGGTTATTTCTGGATGGTAGGAATATAGTTGATATTTTCCCGTTTTTTTTTTTCCCCCCTGGATTTTCTGACTTTCCTACAAGGAACATGATACAGAACATTGTATGGAACATTGTGTAGATAGGATTGCTCTTGGCTACAAGTAACAAAAAGCCAAACTCAGTGGTTCAGTGGCTCAACAAAGTGAGGACCAAAGTCTGAAATTTTTACGGTTTTTCCTTCATGATCTTGATGCGTCCACAGCCCCTCCAGTCATCACATGTGTTTTCAGAGTACAAAGCAGGACCAGAAGGACTGGTGCCTTTCTCAGGAAAACAAGAGCTTTCCCAGGGACTCCAGGACAGACTTACGTCCCACTGGCCAGACTGGTGCCACAATACTACGGCTAGCTGTAAAGCTGAAGAGAGAAGGGAGGTGGGAAATGGAGGTGAGTCAGCCCCTTTGCAACATCTGCCACAAACATAGATTGCTTTTGTCATAAAAAATAAAGGTTATTAAAACATTTCAAACAAAAAAAAAAATTGGGGGTGGGGGGCGATTTACCTTAATGCCTCCTCTGCCACCCTCCCATCCACTCTGGCTGCAATAGCTAGAAAATCATATTCACTGAGCCAAAAGGGTGGGGAAGGATGAAGAAACTTGAGTGGAGGCTGCACCCTCTAGGTGGAGGGAGTGGAGAGATGGGCAGAGTGCCAGAGACCTGGGAAATCAGCCTGTTGCTTATTCAGCCAGCTTCATCTAGGTGTCCCTGATCTGTGTGGCTACACAAAGCTTATCAACAGAGACTTTTGCAACGTCGATACTTTTGGCCCTGCTGTTATTGTGTAGTGTGCAGAGCTGGCTTTGGTAGTTCATCAAGCTTACTCTGGGCTCAGCAGGGCTTCCTAATGAGCATAAAGAACATGTTCATGACTCCTACTGAGAGACTGGACCCAGATTGCCTGGCTCTAGATCCTGGCTGTGCCACTTACCTGTTATGTGATCTTGGACCAGTTACTTAAGCAATCTGTGTTTTGCTTCTTCAACTGTTAAATGGGAATAATAATAGTGTGCATTTCATAGGTTTGTTTTGAAAGGTTAGATGAGTCAGTATTTGTCAAATGCCTGCAATGTATCACATGGTAAATGCTATAGAAGTATTTGTTTAGAAAATAAATGTAAGAAAGGCAGAAACAGCCATTGCTGTCTGAATCCTATTTGTTTGAAGTCACATCTTACATGACATAAATCTGAAACACCTAAAGCTACAAAGAAGGGCTGAATTTTCTTCCTGTTCCCTGCCAGCCACCCCACTTGGTCTCAGTAGGGAGCAGGGGAGGCAGAGGAGAACCCACAGGAAGCTAAGAGCTATGGAACACCTTCTGGGTGGTGTAGCAAGCAGTTCATTAAATCTTATGAGGCAGGTATATATTTTACAGGTCTTCATTTTACAGGTGGGGAAACTGAGGCTCAGAGGAATGGAGTAATTAGGCCACAGTCATATGTTGGGATTCAACCCTATACCCTGAATATTACATGTTAAGATATTTACACAGGGCAACTTTCCTGTACAAATCGTAAAAGGTTTAACATATACATCAATCCCTAGTTGAAAAAGACTTTGTACTTAAAAGACCCTATCACAAATCCTTCTGTAAAATGCTGTATTTATCTATATTTAATTTGGCAAATTTGAACTTTCATATATTGTGTTTTCTTACAATATATAGTGTGTCTCTCTTGTTTAAAAAATAAATTCCAAGGCTGAAACTCCAGCTAAAATTCTTTTGTAGGGTAGTGGGGAGGAAGGAGTGTTAGTGGACTTTTTTGCCCTTGTTTGTTTGTTTGTGTCTGTGTGTGTGTATGTGTTTTTTGAAGTGTAGAATACAGTATCCAAATATAGGATGTACCCTTGAAAATAGCTGAAGCTTATAACCCTTATTCCCATATCCCAGGTGGCACCAGTGGTAAAGAACCCACCTGCCAAAGCAGGAGACATAAGAGACGTGGGTTTGATCCTTGGATCAGGAATATTCCCTGGAGAAGGGAATGGCAACCCACTCCAGTATTCTTGCCTGGAGAACCCCATAGACAGAGAAGCCTGGCAGGCTACAGTCCATGAGGTTGCAAAGAGTCGGACACGACCTAGGACACACACATAACCCTTATTAGCAATAAATGACCATTTTGTTGCCACTTCCAGGCATACTGTCTTGAAGCTCAAAGCCTGGCTTAAACCAGTTGAAATTCTGCATAACTAACATCATAAATATCTTGCAGGTCAAATTCCTCCATTCCTCCTCTCTGCAGTGTTAATGCCACCTTTGAAATGCCAGTTCCAAAGAGATGCAACCAGACATAGCTCAATGGTTTCCTTTGTGACTCTGATCAAGTTCAAGCAAAATGTAAATGTTTCAGGAGAGTTCTCTATTCTTGCCCTTTAAGAAAAAAAGAAAAAAAAAAAAAATCTCTAAGCCCCACCCAACCCCACCCTTAGTTTCTAAGGTTCTGGAGTCAGCAGTGCAAAAGACAGAGCCAAAATATGAAGAACAGAAAAGAAAATGGGCTTTTTTTTTTTTTTAAACTTTTGTTCCCAGCTCTTATACCCCACCTCCCCTAAATTGAAGTCCAGGGATCTGGGATCTATCTGTCCCTGACCTGTGCCACCTGGGACCTCTCCCTGGCCTAGGGCCAGGCCTGTGCAGGCTGAAGTCCATTCCAGATCAACCCTTAAGGCCATCCAAGGGGAATTAACCCTTTCAAAAGGCAGGAGGTAACCTCCAACAGACCCACCTTCCTATTTCGAGTACTAATCTTTCCCCCTTTTATGCTTTTGGCTTCACAGTAGATCTCATTCTTCTGCCAGGAGGTTAGAGGGTGCAAACAGCCAAGAAGCAGCTGCAAGGAAGCTCTGAAGTGCCAATCTTGTAGGTAGGGCGACCGCCGCAGGCAGAAGAGACCAGGAGAGAGATTAAGTGAAACATTAGCCGTGGCCTTTTGGATTCAGTCCAGTGTCTTTCAATTATTTCTTTATGTGCTTTTGGTCCTGGGTTTATTTGGCATTGGACAGGCATCCATTAGAAGATTTCACAATGATTTGCCATGTTACAGTTCTAAACAGATGTGAACTTGTCACCAAAGGAAATTTATGTTTTACCATCTTTCCCCCCCCTTCTCCCTGGGGAGCTGCAGGGAAAAGCATTCCAAGCGAATTAATCAAAATGACTAGGTAATGCTCTAAAAATAATAAACGGTGTTGTAGTCTGGATCTCTTTCAAGTTTGAGCTTATTTTGTGAGCTTGAAGATCCATACATCACATTGCATGTATATATTTTTTATTAGAGTGAAGTGGGCAATTGCATAGTAACAGATAAGTTATTAAGACACATAAATGCAATTACTCTCATAACCCTGGACTGCATTTTAACTAAGTTAATTAAGCAACTGGGCCAAGGAGGGGGCAAAGGGTAGGTGTCTTAATGATTCCTTAACTTGCCTGCAGAAGCCAGCTATGCAAATCAGGACAGGCTATGACTCCGAAATCAGGGCTGGACAGAAACGGAGGGGCAAGGTTAGAATAATAACAAAAAGGGAGAATAAATGTCGCCTCTTCTTGGGCTTCCCTCAGCTGCTAACATAAGTTACACAGTTGCTAGACCGAGGCAGGAGGACTGGAAGTTTTGGAAAACAGGTTCTATAGTCAGTGGATAATGAAAAAACAAACAAGCTGGTAACATTATTATCACCATATTTTCAAAATATCTTCCAAAAGCTCCAAAAGAATACTTTTATATTAAAACAAACAAGCAAACAAACAAAAACCTGTAGCAGGGTCCTGGGTTCTCCATCTTGGAATGAGATTAGATAAGCCTCAGGGTGAGATTGGGAAGAGAAATCCATACTGGAAAAAAGGAAAGCATGGATGATAAGATAGATTTTTTTCTTATTTTAACTGATGCAGTTTTTCAATTTTCAATTGGACTCTTTTCCCTAATATATGTCCCAAATATCCAAGAGCAAGATATTCTCTAAAGATCTGTATCCAAACCACCCACAGCCCTCGATGAGAATTTACGTACATCAGGCAGGAGCTACTAAGCCAGTGTGACTGTGAGGAAAACTAGGAGCAAGGACTGCCCAGGTTTGTCATGCATGCCCTTTGTCTCCAAATGCAAGCCCTGCTGTTATTAGGCTAAATTATCCACAAAGATAATTCCAACCTAAGAAGTCTCATCCAGCCTCAGAATGCTTGTTAGATAATTCCCAGGTCTTCATTCTCCAGAAACGACGGATTGCAGTGTTGCTAATCTCAACCTGCTTTAGCCGGCTTCCATTCATCATGGCTGGCAGCAGAGACTAGAGGGTTATGGGTAATTGAATTCCAGCCAACCTTCCAACCTAATTTAAGTCAACCCTTTGACCTCTTACCTGACCAAATCTGCTGCCAGAGTTAGTAAATAAATATTGTTTTTCCATTAAAAGAAGCTTTTTTGAATGCCTACTATGTGTCAGCTTTGTGCAACATATCCTTTATCTCACCTCATTCATTCATTCTGTCAACACTTTGGTGGGAACCCAGACACGAGGAATTAACAGATAGTGAAGATGAGTGTAAAGGTCATCTCAGGGTCGGTCTGGTGGGGGAAATGTGTGCTCTGCAGACACCCTGACTTCCTATCTTTGAAAGAAGATAAATCTTTAGCTCTGACAGAAAGCCTGAAACCTCTTGTGCGCCAGAAAATGAAATGATAAACATTTCCCTTCTCTCAAAAAGAAGCCATGTAGGATCTTTGCAGTCCAAAGACTTCCATTCAAATCCTCCCTCCTCTGTATTTGACACACTGTGTCAGATATCTATTTAAGTTCTCTGGGCCTCATGTGATAAGGAGACCAGGGTGTGTTGTGGGGGAGGTGGAGGGGAAGGAGTAACAACCCTAACTGGCACAGTTATTGTGAGGACTTGAGGATTAAGTGCCATACTGTGGAGGGGAGCTCCTTGTAAACTGTAAAGCTCCTCACACGCAGGAGATTACTGCTAATAATTCTCACACACTGCTAAAACTACCAACCAGCTCTGAGACCATAACAGAAGGGCTTCTGATCGAACAGTAGACACTCTTATTTTAAATCATGGAAGCAAAAGTGTAATTTCTTGTGAAATTTGCTTCATTTATTTTCTTTGGTAAATCTCTGGGTCACCATCACATCTGCTGCCTGTATGTATGATCTGGGTTTTGTTGCCAGAAAGCGTTCTAACATTTCAAAAGCATTAGAAATCATGTTCCTGTACCTATTATTTCTCATCCTCAGTTAGAAACCAGCTCACCAGGGACTAGTCCTATTTGACTAGTTACCCCGCCCCCCACCTCAAGTCCATTCTAAAGCTGGCACTGAATGGCTACAGATAATATTCTTGGCAGCAAAATTTTTTTAGGAACAGTCAAGGTCTGTTCAGGGAAAAAATTAATGTATTTGAATAATTTATTTTCCCTTTTTAATTCTAAAACGATACGAGGCCCTAAGATTTCACAAGCAGCCAGAGGATCCTGAACAGCCAGAGCTGCTGGGTTTAAATGGTAATGCTAATGGAATTATCAGCTGATGCTGGATAACTGTCGGCTGAATAATTACCCAGGCAAAGATGAGGTATCGCTGAAGATAAACAGTGAAGGAGGGACCTCAGTGTTTATTTTCCACGCTGCAGCTTAATCTCCTCCACTGTTTAACTTCATCAGCATCACTGCTAACCCCAGGGCCACACAATTTCACTTAAAAGAAGGAAATTAAATCACCAAAACATACATGCAATTGTAAACAGAGCTGCAGGAGATGTGGGCTGGGATGTTTTTGCTGCTATAGTCAATGGCAAACAAGTGTTCCCTTTTACCGGCTCCTTCTCCATTGTGTGATGAAAAGGACAGCAACATTTACTGAGCATTCACCGTGGGGCCATGCTCTACATTAAGCATTTTCCATACATGGTTCTAGTTCATCTTCATGTGCAACAGAGTTAAGTACCAGTGGAGGGAGCTGGGTGTCAGAGAAGATAGGTAACTGGCCCAGGGTTCTAGGACTAGTGAGCAGTGGAGTAAGGCTTTCAATTCTGGTGGACCAGCTCCAGCTGTTCAAAGAAAAACACTGGAACACCCATGTTTCCCCATCTTGAGTCTGTTCTTGACTTCACAGATGAGTCCAGGCAGTTTTATGACTTCTACAGCTGCCCCATGCTATCTCTATTGGAAATGCTGCCAAATCTCCCGTCTGGTCCTACGTCTGGATTCTGTTTTATTGAGAAAGTATTTGCATCCAACCCCGTGTGGCCAATCTTGAACTTTGTAACTCAATTCAGAAGGCCTTCACATTGGCCAAGTTCCCTGCCTTCTTCAGCCAGTCTGTAAGTAATCACTGCCTCCTTCTAGTAGGTTCTTCCCCCCAGAATGTATGAAAATAAAATTTTTTTAAAACTAAAAGAATATTTCAGTGCACACGTGTTTATCCTCCACCAAATCCAACAATTGTTGTCGACATGCTGCCATATTTGATCAACTAATCAGTCAACTTTTCTATTTTTCTTTCTGAGCCATTGGGAAGTTAGCCTCAGAAATCGCTATGTCAGCCCAAAGCATCATTCAATGTGCATCTCCTAAGAATATAGAGCATTTCCTACAAGATCAGACCTGAGAAATTATAATTCCTTAATATCATCTATTATCTAGCTCAACGATAGATCTCTTAACCATTCTTTAACTTTTATGGATTTTTAAAAATTAATTTCACGCATGGTATTGGTAGTAATGTCTCTTTCAGTTCAGTTCAGTTCAGTCGCTCAGTCACGTCCAACTCTTTGCGACCCCATGAACCGAAGCACGCCAGGCCTCCCTGTCCATCACCAACTCCCGGAGTTCACTCAGACTCATGTCCATCAAGTCTGTGATGCCATCCAGCCATCTCATCCTCTGTCGTCCCCTTCTCCTCTTGCCCCCAATCCCTTCCAGCATCAGAGTCTTTTCCAGTGAGTCATCTTTTCGCATGAAGTGGCCAAGGTACTGGAGTTTCAGCTTCAGCATCAGTCCTTCCAAAGAAATCCCAGGGCTGATCTCCTTCAGAATGGACTGGTTGGATCTCCTTGCAGTCCAAGGGACTCTCAAGAGTCTTCTCTAACACCACAGTTCAAAAGCATCAATTCTTCGGCGCTCAGCCTTCTTCACAGTCCAACTCTCACATCCATACATGACCAGTCAGGAAAAACCATAGCCTTGACTAGACGGACCTTTGTTGACAAAGTAATGTCTCTGCTTTTGAATATGCTATCTAGGTTGGTCATAACTTTCCTTCCAAGAAGTAAGCGTCTTTTAATTTCATGGCTGCAGTCACCATCTGCAGTGATTTTGGAGCCCCCCAAAAATAAAGTCTGACACTGTTTCCACTGTTTCCCCATCTATTTCCCATGAAGTGATGGGACGGGATGCCATAATCTTTGTTTTCTGAATGTTGAGCTTTAAGCCAACTTTTTCACTCTCCACTTTCACTTTCATCAAGAGGCTTTTGAGTTCCTCTTCACTTTCTGCCATAAGGGTGCTGTCATCTGCATATCTGAGGTTATTGATATTTCTCCCGGCAATCTTGATTCCAGCTTGTGCTTCTTCCAGTCCAGCGTTTCTCATGATGTACTCTGCATATAAGTTAAATAAGCAGGGTAGTCACTGGTAATCTGGAATCACCCCCGTCTCCATCTTTATTTTTTTCCTACACTACATTTAGTTTTCTAAGACTCTCTCTAGTATGGGCACAGCTGAATTGCTTCCTGTTCCTAAGGGTGTCTGCCAGTCTCTACTTTCAACTCTTATCCAACTGCTAGTGAGAAGGCAGCTCTAGACTTCCCATGTGGGATGGGCTTGGGAGTTGCAATGTAGTAATAAGGAGTGGGCGGGTGAGAGGACTTCTGCATAACAAAAGCATTTTAAAAGGCTTAAATTGTTGATTTATTTGACATGGCTGCTTCCCTTTCAGGTGATAAATGGTGAATGATACAGACTGAACAAACTGTCTACCTTCAAACCTCAGCTGTGCTACTTACAAGCTGTGTGACCTTGAACAAGTTATTTAACCTCTCAGTTACTCAGTCTTATTTTTTGTAAAATTTTTTTGTAAAATGGTGAATTAGAATAATGGAATCTAATTCACAGAGTTGGGCTGACGCGAGTTGGTAAGCGCAGAGCAGTGAGAATCCTGCCTGGAACAGCATGCTATCCACACGTGTTAGCCATCATCATTATTGAGTCTTCCCTCATCTACTAACTTCCCTCTTTAGTCATTTCCTGGAACTGGAGCATCCAGAATCTCTGGCTGCCTGATAGTTTTACCCACTGCCATTCGATTTTTTTAAATTGATTCTGATTGACCTAGGGAACATATAGTTTGCCCTCAACCACATCCTCTTTCCTCTCTCCCTAATTCTCTGTTTTGTTTTTCTAATCAAATTCTTCAAAAAAATATCCATTTGGTCCTCCTTTTTCCTATTATGTTATACGTCTGGAATAACTTCCTTACTTTTTGGACTGAGACATAGCTTCACCCTTTGATTTAAGATGCAATTACATCAGTTGTTTCTAGTCCAGGAAGTCTTTCTTGCTTAAGGGAAGGTCGAAGCCTCTTGGTTCCCATTCATTCTTTCGGTCAGACTGCCAGTCTTTCAGTGCACTTTGGGGCCCCCTATAAGGAACTGAGTCCTGGCTGAACACTGGAGTATACAGCAGTGAACTAGACCTCGTCCTCGATGTAGACAAATAACCAGCCAGCTACTCACAGTGATTCTGAATGGCAGGAAGGGATGGGTTGAAACAGGTAGTTCTGGACTCTCCCTGCACGTGGACCACACTAGAAGAAAAATTGCAAGAATGTTAATGGGTCCCTTTCTCCAAAGGTGTACTCTCCATTGTCCTGAAATTCTTGCCAGAGTACTTCTAGAGTGGCTAGTGTTGCTTCCTGTTTTTTCTACAACTCCTTTCAACATTTCTAAACTCTTTTAAAGCTTCAGCTATTACTATTTCCATTAAAAAGTGTGTATTTTATTGGAATGACTGTTATAGCACAATAGCTTCATCTGAAGAATGGGGATAATACTAATACCTACCTTCCAGGACTGGCACAAACATTAAACGAGTTAATAGAAAAATGCTTAGAATGCAGTATAGATTTGTATGTTTGATAAATAAATAAAAATAAAGTTTGTTGAAATATCACAATGGAGTCAAAGAGAGTATGACTCAGAGCAGGTGAGCTTTGAGGGGGTTCAGGGGCCCTGACTCAAGGAGCAGATGAAGCAGGAAGCCTTTGAAGACATTAAGGAGAGGCCAGAAGAAAATCCAAGTATTAATTTTGACTACTTGAAAAAAAGTGTTTTTGGTTTTTTTTTTCAATGTGGCCGCATGTACTTTCTTTATTCTGAGTTCTGGGCTCTAATAAACCACCTCCAAAACAAATATGCCATCATTTGGTGTGTTTCAAGAAAGAAACTTGCTGGGAGAAATAGTTTCCATGGATCTACTGAGTTTTGCACATCTTGTGAGGAGGGAGACTGACGCCCTTTGGGAATATCTTTTTGAGGATGCTTGTATAGTGAACAGCCTTGGAAGATAGAAATAGTGTCTCCCTCCAGTTTGAAGAGCAGAATGTTTGCTGCCATTATAAATGTTCAGGTTCCCTAAGCTCAGGTTCCTCCCCTGTAATGACGTTCCCATGACAACAGGATCATCTGGCCCTCTTCTCATCATCCTATGGGAACTGGGGGTCAGCTGACACAAAGGCTGATGCTCTGGTTGCTACTATTGCTGTGAGGAATAAACTGTTCTTTGTTTCTGAACCCAGAGTCTCAAACTTCTACTAACTCCCATGAAAATGCAGCAGACTAATTTGTTAGCTTGCAAGTAAGATAAATGGCAGCCCACTCCAGTGTTCTTGCCTGGAGAATCCCAGGAACGGGGGAACCTCGTGGGCTGCCGTCTATGGGTCGCACAGAGTCGGACACGACTGAAGCGACTTAGCAGCAGCAGCAGCAGCAAGTAAGGTAAAGTCTCAGATCTTCAAGGTTCTTGACACAACTATTATTTACAGTCCAGGTTCCTTCTCCTCTCACAGTCCCTTGTGGGGCAAGCAGTCCTAGGTGGTTCTTGGGGAGTGGGTGGCCCAGGTCTCTATCACACGATCCTTCTGCTTGAATAGGACAAGCATGTGGATCAAAGGCAAACAATCTATGGGCTAGATAGTAGTCCATGAAGCGGTCTAACATGCAAGCTTTTTCCTTTGGTGATAATAATGACTAACTTCACCAATCAGGTCCTTTGTCTCAGGAATCTGAGCTTAGGATACAGAGAATCTGTCAGTTAAAGTCGTGGAAGCAGCCATGGAGTGACCTGTAGAGGCAGACGCAAAGAGTTAACAGAGGCAGGCTAATGGCAGCTACTGGGACAGCGAGGAGCGTCAGTCAGTCAGGGCACAAGGAGGCATGCTGTCCCATTGTCTCCGAGAGCCCTGACCTCAAGGTCTCTCTGTGTCTCAGTCTGCTTGGGCTGCTGTAAGAAAATACCATAACTGGGCAGCTTGAAAGCCACAGAAACTTACTTCCCACACTTCTGGAGGGTGGGAAATCTGAGATCCAGGTGGCAGCAGATTCAATGTCTGGTGAGAACCTGTTCTTTCATGGACAGCTGTCTCCTACTGTAACCTCACAGGCAGAAGGGGCAAGCTAGCTGTCTTTCACAAAGACACAAATCCTGATCACGATGGTCCTGCCCTAGTGATCTTATCCCCTCTCAAAGGCCCTGTCTTTTCACACCACCACTTCAAGAAGTAGGATTCCAACATATGAATTTTGGAGGGGCACAGCTTTCAAACTGTATCTCTCTGTCTCCTGTCTTTCTTTTGGTGAAACTTGATTATTCAATGATTTCCCTACTCTTTGAAGCCGAGCAAAATGGCTAAGCTTTTTTGTTTGTTTTGTTTTTAGCTTTCCATCTTTCCTTTTAATAAAGCAGGGGAGACCTCACTGTCACATAATGGAATGATTACTGCCTCTCCCCAGCCCTTTCTCTTCCTCACTCAGACCAGATTACTATCTAAAAATGGTAACTCTGTTCTCTTCCCTCTTCCCCACTTCCTTCCCCTCTCCTTACCCTACCTAGTTCCTCCATCACTTCAGCCCCGTGTCCCATTTCAACAAGAATAACAAACTGTACATTTGACCTCCTGCCAAATGTGCCCATTTGAGATCACAGGCTTGTAAAAATGAAAGCTTGAGGGAGTCTTGCCTCTGTGACTTCCTTCTCCCTTTCTAACCCAGCAGAGCATTCCTGTTCAGTGACTCCCCAATAGCTCTGGGCTTATAATGTCCCAGTTTGCTGTGTTTTCTCTTTCTTCTTTTTGCCCCAATCCTTCTTTGTGTTGTCTGGCCCTCTCTGAGCCTCCCCACTGTCTCTTTTGTCAGTGGGAGGTTCATCCCAGCTCCTGGTGCTTGGTAGGCACATAATCACCATAAATTCCCAGACTCTTCACCCCAGCATTCTTTTTCTTCTGCCATCCTAACCCTTCTCTCCCACACTCTCTGCATCTCTTTTCATTCTTAAAATGTATCTATGAAAAACCTAGAGAAAGAAAATAAAAGCAAAGACTAAAGAGTACTTAATAATTTTATTTTCTAAACAATAAAGAATACATAATGTGTGTTTTTTTGTAAATGGTTTTACAGATGACAGTGATAATCTAATAAGTGTTTATAGGACACATAATTGTGTATTTACAGCCTTCTGCTGTTTGAACATTTAAAGTTTTTACAAAGCAATCTGTACCACCAACACTCAGAATAGACATAATCTGGGGTGATTTAGGTTGGATCTGTTGTATAGCATTTTAGGGACTGATCCTAACACGATATTGTGGGGAAGTATTTGCTTTTCAAATAGTGTTCTTGTTGAAGTATGAGTCAGTTGGCTGAGATTAAGCCAAGGCTGGTGACAGCTACATGCATTTGGCAAACTCTTTGGGGGACAGAGTGGGAGGATGCAGGCCTAGTATGCAGAGACCATGTTCTCAGTGTCAAGTAGCAAGGTTCATGGGGTCTCTGGATAATCAGCCAGACCTAATCCATCAAGAGACCAGGAATTTGAAACAGACAGACTCATCAAAAAAAAAAATCAATAAAACACACAATGAGTTTTTCAAATGAACCAAATTATGTGTGAACATTGTAGAAACATTAGAAAACATAGCCAGGAAATTAATAAATAAAATTATCCATAATTTCACTACCCAGATATAACCACTGTTAACATTTTGATGTAGATCCAGTTTTATTTTCCATGTGTACTTATATTTTACACACATGCAAATGGGGAAAAATTCTCTTGCAGTTTAAAAAATTTTTTTTGCTTCCACTGTCTTGTGACCAAAAATTAGACATCCACAGCAAAAGGTTAAATGGTTACTTGGCATTTCACTGTGTGGACAGTCAAATGATCAAATAGATTAATAGGTAATTAACATATTTGATTATTTGGGTTGTTTTTAATTTTTCATTATTATAAATAGTGATGTCATGAACATCCTTGGACATTGAACATTTGCCTGACTATATCCTTGAGATAACGATCTAAAAAAGGAATTTCGAGGTCAAATGGCATGCAAATCTTCAGAGCTTAATTACCTACTACAACTATGAGCGCAGTGCTTAGTCGCTCAGTCTTATCTAACTCTTTGTGACCCCATGGACTGTAGTCTGCCAGGCTCCTCTCTCTATGGAATTTTCCAGGAAAGAATACTGGAGCAGGTTGCCATTTTCTACTCCAGGAGATGTTCCTGTCCCAGGGATGGAATCCCTGTCTCCTGCACTGGCAGGTGGATGCTTTACCACTGTGCTACCTGGAAAACCCTACTACAACAATACCTTCCAAAAAGTTTTAATCCATTACAGTTTCACCAGCAGTCACATCGGATTTTTGAGCAAAGCTTTCAGGCCAAGCTCAGTCCTAAGAAGGAGTTTGAGAATCACTTGCTGCTAAAAATCACAAGATGGCTTGAGGTAAGTGCAAAACGGAAAATACTGTTGTTCCTACAAGGCTCTTTGATGCTGTGACCTAGGTCAATTCTACCAAAAGGAAAAAATATCCTGTGTATGTAGACACAATATACACTGATCATGAAAGCAACCAAAACCCCAGTAGTTTTCAAACTCTAAAGAAATAAACCCTGTCCAAGAATCCTTGGTCAGAAAAACAAGTTATCAAAGTAAGAGTATTCAATTTTCACAGCTGCATGACAAATTATCACACTTAGTAATTTAAAACAACACACATCTGCTATCTCACAGTTTCTTTAAGTCAGGAGTCTTGGCATACCTTATCTGGGATTTCTAAAAGGTTGTAGTTGAGATGGTAGCTAGGACTGGGTTCTCATCTAGAGAATCAGCCAGGAAAAGGTGGGCTTCTCAGCTCACTCCACTTACTGCTATAGGACTCATAGAAGCTTGATTCTTCAAAGCCAGCAAGGAGAGTAAGGCTTCACAGTGTATCTGCTAACAAGACAGAGTCTTACACAGTGTAACGTAATCATGACAGTGGCAGCCCATCCACTTTGCCATATAACAGAATCTAATTATGCCCATGGCACCCCACCACTTTTGCCATATTAGAAGCAAGTCATAGGTCCCAGCTACACTCAAAGGGAGGGAATTACACAAACACAGGAAAACCAAGATGTGGGGATCGTGAGGGCCACCCAAAGTCTCTTCATCATGGTAAACAACTCTGAAATTTCTCTCCTTAAAGTGCTTTCCACATGAGTAATCAAGGGGGCTGAAGATGGGAAAATGTAAAAATCTGAAACTCATCAGCCTAAAAATAGTCTTCCTATGTCTCTCATTTCAACTGGAGGTGAATGACACAACATTCTGTAAACAATCCCTGGCCCTGTGATAAATGTGGCATCATCGAAGGTGCACCCTGGAGCGAGTGGTTCATGTCTTCCTGGGAATTCAGTTCTACATCCCTATGACTCAGTTATTTTCTCCCAATTTTGTCTTGTGGAATGAGGTGGCTTATTCCCAAACCCATGTCATGATGACCATAGCTGAGACATTTTCCATGTGAAGTTGTGCTCACTATTCTTATGTCTCTAATTACTATCTCCCTGAAGACCTAGCCATGAGCCTCCACAGCCCTTTGAAGAATTTAAAAAGCACAAAGGGAGGCAGGCAGTTTAAAATGTTCTTCAAAAACATGATAGAAATCGTGTTATTAAAAATGGGCACTAAAGAATTTCCCCATCAATGTCCGCAATTTTATCTTCCTTTTCAAAACTCTAGGGAGAGTTTAGGTTGCATATTACACACCTTCTTTTAAATTTTTTAATTATTATTTTTTAATTTTTTATATATTTTTTTCTTAAATTTATCTTCTAATTGGAGGAAAATTGCTTTACAGTGATGTGCCATACAACAATGCAAACCAGCCATAATTATACATATAACCCCTCCCTTTTGAGCCTCTATTTTATTATTATTATTTCACACCTTCTTTGTAGTGCAGTCAATCACTACCTTCATTGTAAAGCAGCTATAACACAGCATTTTCTCAGGAAAACATTGTGCATTTCATGTATCTTCCCCTCATTGTCCACAATCAACATCATTTAAGATTGCATCAAAAAACCTTGGAGGAAGGGTAAGGGGAAAAGATCTCTTAAAACACTTAGCTTTACTCCCCTTCTTGTCTTCCAATTGGTTCCCTTTCCTGACCCATATTTAGAGAAAAACAAGCTGATGGCCCAGGGGAAAGTATGATAAATGACTGGAAGATAGTCAGCTTCAGTTACACAACACTGTACAGATTTTAAAGGCTTAAGTTCTATGTAACTGCGTCACTGTTCAGCTTATTCCTTCCAAGGGCTGTTGTTCAGTTACTCAGTCATGTTCGACTCTTCGCCACCCCATGGAATACAGCACTCCAGGCTTCCCTGTCCTTCACCATCTCCTGGAGCTTGCTCAAACTCACGTCCATTGAGTCAGTGATGCCATCCAACCATCTCATCCTCTGTCGTACCCTTCTCCTGCCTTCAATATTTCCCGGCATCAGGGTCTTTTCTAATGAGCCAGCCCAGGTGGCCAAAGTATTGGAACTTCAGCTTCAGCATCAATCCTTCCAATGAATATTCAGGGTTGATTTCCTTTAGGATTGACTGGTTTGATCTCTTTGCAGTCCAAGGGACTCTCAAGAGTCTTCTCCAAGAACAGACGTATGAATGCAGGGAAAGGGGAGGAGAGGGTGAAATGTATGTAGAGAGTAACATGGAAACTTACATTGACATATGTAAAACAGACAGCCAATGGGAATTTGCTGTATGTCTCAGGGAACTCAAACAGGGGCTCTGTATCAACTTAGAGGGGTGGAATGGGGAGGGAGATGGGAAGGAGGTTCAAGAGGGAGGAGACATGTACACTTATGGCTGATTCATGTTGATCTTTGACAGAAAACCACAAAATTCTGTAAAGCAATTATCCTTCAATTTAAAAAATAAATTAATTAAAAAAAGAGTTTTCTCCAACATTGCAGTTAAAAATCATCAATTCTTTGATGCTTAGCCTTCTTTATGGTCCAACTCTCACACCCATAAATGACTACTGGAAAAACCATAGCTTTGACTATGTGGACTTTTGTCGGCAAAGTAATGTCTCTGCTTTTTAATATGCTGTCTAGGTTGGTCATAGCTTTTCTTCCAAGGAGCAAACATCTTTTAATTTCATGGCTGCAATCACCATCTGCAGTGACTTTGGAGCCCAAGAAAATAAAGTCTGTTACTGTTTCCACTGTTTCCCCATCTATTTGCCATGAAGTGATGGGACCGGATGCCATGGTCTTAGTTTTTTGAACCAAGGCTAAATGTTGTAAGTGCACAGTGAAGATGGTGGGAGAAAAACATTTAATGTGTTCAAAGCCTATCCTCTTCCTCTTGCCTGCTTGGTTTCTTGCCCCCCACCCACTTATCTAAGGGAAAGAAAAGAATTGCAGAAAGATTTGCCAGAGAAACCAGACTGGGAAATAAAAGACTGTTCCCCAGAGGGTGGGGGTGGTGGGGAGTGGATCTAGCCCGGGACTGTGTTTGGGGAATTGAGATCTTCTTTGACAGGCAAGATGTAAGAGAAACCAGGAGAGAAACAGAATGCACTCAGATAAAAGTTTGGGAGGACCAGGAATTGGGTGGGAGGAAGTTAGGGCTGGGCAGGGGGTTTTAGTAACAGTGGCTCTAGACCTTATACTTGGACTCTCTTCAGTGTTTGAGGGAACTGTTAATGAAGATCAGTGATTCTATTTAGACTGGGTTTATTTAAGTGTTACATCACTCTGGTCCCCCAAAGCATGTATTATTACATGCAAGCATGTAGTATCATGACCTCTCTCCACCCCAGCATGATCTCTTCCAGCTGTCTTCACAAAATGCCACAAATTAGGTGGCTTAAAACAACACAAATGTACTATTCCACAGTTCTGGAAGCTAAAGTCCAAAAGCAAAATGTCAGCAGGGTCCTGATCCCCCTGAAACCTACAACAGAATTCTTCCTTGCATCTTCCTAGCTTCTGGTGTTTGTTGGATATCCTTGGCATTTCTTGGCTTGCAAACACATCACTCCATTCACTGCCTCTATTATCACTTGTATTCTCTGTGTGTGTGTGTATATGTGTCCTCTGTGTCATCTCCTCATTATAAGGACACCAGCCATGTCAATTTAGGCAGTACTAGCCCCATAGGACCTCACCTTAGCTAATTACATCTGCAAAAACCCTGTTTCCAAATAAGAGCACATTCTGAGGTTCTGGGTGAACATGAGTTTTTTTGGGGGGTGGGGGGAGCATTATTCAACTCAGAACAGATAAAACATAAAGAAACACACACATACACAAAGCTACTAACCAATTAAATTTAGTTTTCATACTCTAATGTGTTGTTTTAGAAACAAAGTCAGCGGTGTTCTGCTTGGGGAAGGAATTGTTCTGAAACCTTCAAGTTTTTATTTATCTGAAATCTTCCACAGGAAGGTGGAAAGGGTAAGAGACATTGGGATTATGCACCAGAAGATGACTTCCAACCCCCTTAGCTGAGTCTTTCTTACAAGAACCTCATTCACCGAATGCCAGAAGATGCCTAGGACCATATTTTCATCAAATCAGGGAGCCTGTAAGATTCAGGACAGGTAAAATCCAGTCTCAGACTTGTCCCAGGCTCAGGTGTCCAAAAGAAAAAAGTAAGTTCTTAACTTTGTATAACTGACTCAATTGCCCTTAAGTGTCCCCTGACACAGTGCCACTGACTGGTGAGAAGTGCTGGTGGAACTGAATTATAGTCCAACCTGGTAGACTCAGGCTATCCCAGGAAGCAGTCTTTTTGAGTGAGTCAGTTTTTCCAGTTTACATCACTCTCCCTGTTGCCTCTCCAAGACGGTATCTGGGCATGTGGGAAGCTCACAAATTTTGGGTCAGCTGGGGAGAGGGAGCCTTGCACTTCTCCATAGCCAGGAGCTAGCAAGTGTCTGCAGTGATGACTGATCTGCGATTAGCTCAGGCTGTTCAGAAGTCCACTGCTGAAGTGTGCATTTGGGGCCCTTGAGGTCTGGTCTCTCTGTTTGGACAAGGCTCAAGGTCCTCCCTGCTGACTCAGCCCCACCACAGTCCTCGTGGCACTCTAACGCACTGCTTCTCAAGACCTAGCTTGGCAGAGGGCCCTACCACATGCCCCAGCATGGCCACTGTTCCCCCCACAGGCACCAGGAGGCTCTCAAGAAGACAGAGGCGTATGGCCCCAATTGTCCCCTTCTGGGCCACTCCACCCATCTTTAATAATTCTCAGCTATATCCTCTGCACAGGACCAGGACTGCAGTGTGTGAATGACGTAAAAGAAATTATGTATTGCCACACTACCCTGGCTTGCCTCTGAACCATGGATGGGGGTTGGGGGTCAGAGACTAGAGGTGGAGTAAATGCTTGAACATAAACAGGAAGACAGCAAGAGCTTTAAGAGAAAGTCACAGTACTCCCAACCCAATCCCAATATTACTGTGGGAAAATGTAGTCCATAATATTGGGGTGAGGGCAAAGCGTGGCACTGAAAAGACAAATCAGAAATGAAGCACTATGCCCTAGACCAGTGCTCTCCAATAGGATTTTCTGCAGAGATGGACATACTCTGTGTCTCTAATTGTCCCCTATGCAGTGGTTCCCCAACCTTTTTGGCATCAGGGACCAGTTTCATGGAAGACAATTTTTCTACAGACTGGGGTTGGGAGACGGTTTCAGGATGATTCAAGTGCATTACACTTATTATCCACTCTATTTCTGTTATTATTACATTAGCTCTGCCTCAGATCATCAGGCATTAGATCCTAGAGGTTGAGGACCCCTATACTATAGTAACCACTAGTCATATGTGGTTATTGAGCACTTTAAATGTGATTGGTGTCACTAAAGATATGAATTTTGAGCTTAGTTTATTTTTAATTAACTTAAAGCTAAATTTAGATAGCTTAAATCTTAACCTATATGTATCCCGAATCCCTTGGGTACTTTGGTGAAGCCCATGAACTCCTTCTTAAATTAATGTATAAAATAGATAGGATTATGGTGGAAACCAACTAATTTTACATTTATGTGTTATTAATCTTAAATTTCAGAGAAGGTGATGGCACCCCACTCCAGTACTCTTGCCTGGAAAATCCCATGGACGGAGGAGCCTGGTAGGCTGCTCCATGGGGTAGGAGTCCATGGGGGTCGCTAAGAGTTGGACACGACTGAGCGACTTCACTTTCACTTTTCACTTTCATGCATTGGAGAAGGAAATGGCAACCCACTCCAGTGTTCTTGCCTGGAGAATCCCAGGGATGGGGGGACCTGGGGGGCTGCCGTCTATGGGGTTGCACAGAGTTGGACACGACTGAAGCAACTTAGCAGCAGCAGCAGCAGCAATCTTAAATTTAAAGTTATTTTTTAAAAGGTTGGTAATATAGTACTCTATTTTCTTCTTTATTCATGCATTAAATATCAATCTAGCAGTGAGCCTAATATCGCAATTATGAACTAGTGATGAACATAAACAGTATTTTGAGGTCATGTAATGTGATATGAAAATGTCTATGACTTACATAGGTGATAAAGTCACAGATACCGCTAATACTGTTGTGGTTTGGGTTCAGTTAGGAGTTAGGGGGGAAAAAAAAACAAGTACAACTTTTTCCCATCAATGTTTACAAACCTCCTGAATTCTCTTCACAGATCTGTTGAAGATACAGGAACGTATGCTAAAAATCCGTGCTCTAGACTTATGTAAACAAGACAGGTTGATGAGTTAGGTTGACACATTTGAAGAAATACTTATGGAATGCATTCTTTATGCCAGGTACAATTCTAGATGCTTGAGTTGCAGTTGTGAATAAGACAGACAAGTTGGAATTCTTGTGTGTTTTCAATAAGCTTATATTTCAGTAGAGAGGAAATATGATGAATCAATAATTCAATCATTTCAGATGGCAGGAAATGCTGTGAAGAGTACCTAACAGGTTGATCTGATAGAAAGTGACTCAGGGTGGCTATTTTAGATTGAGTGGTCAGCAAGGTCTCTAGAGAAACTGACATTTGAGTTGAGGCTTTAATGGAAGGATCCAGCCACATGAAATCTGGAGACAGCACCTTTTGAGCCTGGGAACAGTGAATAGAAAGGCCCTAGAGCTAAAGGGAGTTGGTATGACGGGAGTAGCATAATCAACGAGAGAGAGCACCCTGGAATTGAGGTCAGAAACTTGGAGAGGGCCTGAGTCGGTGCTAGAATCTGTGAGTTGTCATCACATGTGGTAGGGAATTCAGATTTTATTCTAAGTCAACTCACAGTGAAAAATGGTTGCATGACCCTCTTGGTAAAGAATGGATGAAATGGGTAAGTGGAAGCAGGAAGTTCATGCAGGAGGCTGTTTAAGTCTTTCAAGTGCAAGGAGAAGGTAGCTGATGACTATGAAGTCACAATACAGAGAGAGAGGTGAACGTTTCCAAGTAGAGCTGATCAGCTACAGTTAGAGAGCACCAAGGAAAGAAAACATTTCCTGAGTGACTCAGGTAATGTGACTTACTGAGATGGAAGAATAGTGGGGGAAATTGATTTGGCACAGAGTCAAGACATATTTTAGTTGTATTAATACCCTTTAGGTGTTGAAGTAAAGATGGTCGTATATATGAATTTGAAGCTCAGTGAAGAAGTTAAGACCATAAATGTTGGACTCACCATCATAGAGATGGTATTTTAGCCATGGATTGAGTGAGATCAAACAAGAACAGTGCTTATACAGAAAAGAATGGGTCTGATTTGAACCCTACGGAAAGCAAGTATTCAGAATTTTAAAAAATTATTTATTGTGCACCCTTTTTAGGTCTGTACTTTCAGGTTTTTGCATGTACCCTAAGGCACTTCCAACATTAGTGTGTATCTCTAACCCCAAACAGCCGCTCTGATAAATTATGTGGTAAAATGTGACCTCATAAGGCTTCTGAGAAAATGCAATTATCCTATTTACAAGGACCCATTCCCCTACATCCCATAATAACATCACAGTGACGCTCCCATGGGCTCTTGTCATTCTGTTTTGGTGAGTCCAGCATCTTTGAATCTCCTCCCTGCATTGGAAGAAGTCCCCACTTTGTGAGTTCTTCCTTCCTCTCTGGATTTCCCATAGTGCAGGCAGGTGACCTGGTTTCCACTCCAGACTTCCAGCAGGAAGCTAGAGGCATAAAGTTGCAGATTCTGACCCCCATCCATTCTGGAGAAGGTAGTTGCAGCCACATTCACTCTAGAGCCAGGAGTGACAGCTCTTAGTACTGTCAGTGATGCAGAAGGTACAGGGGGAAGCAGAAGCATTTCCACTGGAGTTGTCTATGCAGTCATAGGGAATTTTTTTTTTAGCGCATTCTCCACGCTTGGTTTGCTGGCCTTCTTGGAGATTCTGTGATCCTTTTCTGCTAAACCAGTGTTGATATTTGGGTTTCCTAGGAAACAGACAGACAGAGATTTGTGTGCAGGAGGTTTTTGGGTGGAGCAGCCTCCAGGATCAACATCTGTGAAGGGTGAGGGATGCAGGATTGGGCAGTGGAAGAACTTGAATCATCATCATCTGATCCTATGGGGAGCTCTAGAGCTTGGGGGCTCTTCAGAGTTGCCCTGAATTGAGCTGAGGAGGCTAGAATTTTTTATCCCCATGACCTCCACTATCCAGTCACTGGACATAGGCTGTCCCAGGACGGGGCATATCCTTGGGTAAGGTGACTGTCAGGTTGAGAGCCATATCTAGCCAGAGATGCAGCAGAAACTGTCAGCCACCAGCACTTTCAATCTCCACAATGATCTTTACAGTTTGGAAAGCCATTATTCCCCCAAAATCTACTAATAATCTGCTGATTTTCTTCAAAGTTCGAATAAGACATTGAGGCATAGAAATATTAAATGAACGATCGAAAGTGGTAGACATGAAACTCAAGCCTTAGTCTTCATAATTCCAAATCCTGTTACTTGGCCTGCACCATGTGGAATGATGCAGAGGAACAGACAAACCCTCAGGAACAGGCAAACTATCTAAGAACCAGAGTAAGGCCTGGTAGATTTAACATTTTGAGGCATATCACTTTGGAAGATTTTCTCAAGAACTCGCAGTCTAACCAGGATTTGGGACAATGGAGTCCAACTGGAACCTCCATTTGTAAAAGAGTCTTTCCCTATACTCCTGTGCAAAAAAAAAAAAAAGCAAACAGGACCACTAAACAGCAATCAAAGCCCCATGCTGGGTGTTATCTTTGATATGAAGCACCTATCCCTACTTTCACTTATGTTCCCTCCTAGGTTCCAAAATCACTGTGGATGGTGAATGCAGCCAAAAAATTAAAACATGCTTGTTCCTTGGAAGAAAAGTAGTGACAAAACCTAGACAGCATATTAAAAAGCAGAGACATTACTTTGCCTGCTGCTGCTGCTGCTAAGTCACTTCAGTCGTGTCTGACTCTGTGTGACCCCATAGACAGCAGCCCACCGGGCTCCGCCGTCTCCAGGCAAGAACACTGGAGTGGGTTGCCATTTCCTTCTCCAATGCATGAAAGTGAAAAAATAAAGTGAAGTCGCTCAGTCGTGTCCAACTCCTAGCGACCCCATGGACTGCAGCCCACCAGGCCCTTCAGTACTTTGCCTACAAACATCCATATGACCAAAGATATGGCTTTTCCAGTAGTCATGTATGGGGATGTGAGAGCTGGACAATAAACCGGCTGAGTGCTGAAGAACTGATGTCTTTGAACCATGGTGCTGGAGAAGACTCTTTAGAGTCCCTTGGACTGCAAGGAGATCAAACCAGACATTCCTAAAGGAAATCAACCCTGAAAGGACTGATGCTGAAGCTGAAGCTCCAATACTTTGGCCATCTGATGTGAAGAGCTGACTCATTGGAAAAGACCCTGATGCTAGGAAAGATTGAAGGCAGGAGGAGAAGGGGAGAGGATGAAATGGTTGGATGGCATCACCCAGTCAATGGACATGAGTTTGAGCAAGCTCTGGGAGATGGCATGCTGCAGTCCATAGGGTCACAAAGTCGGACAGGACTGAGCGACTAAGCAACAATGGCTAGGTTTCTGGGTGAGAGTTAAGGTCTGCCAGGGAAATGTACTTTCATGACGTTTGGAAGGCAGAAGAGAGAAGGTGACCATTTTCCTATAAATGAGACAGTGGACAAAAGGAAGGAGCAGCATCCAGACTCCACATCTTCTGCCTGGTAATCGGTGGCAGGAACAGAGATGGCATCAACAACAACCTTTTCCTGACCTACAGCTTATAGCTACAATTGTAGATTTTGAAGCCAAAGGGCCAGGAGATGTCCCCCGATTTCAACCTCTCCAGCCCTTCCAAGAATTTTGTTAGCACTTAATTTCCTATATTAAGCCAATGTCTCTTTCTGTTTGAAATATTTACTGTGGTTTTCTTTTTCCTGTGCAGAATCTCATCACACACCCCCAGGGTGAAGCCAGAGTCCCTGGCTTTGCTTCACACACCCACACAACTGACACAACTGGGGAAAGAAAGTTCTTACTGGAGAGAAACACAGAACAAACCAAGTCCCTAAATATGAGATGATTCTTCCAGGGAAACCAGTGACAATGGGTGGACTTGGAGCCTCGTCTTGCTGTCTGGATTATAATATTCAACCCTCTGACCATGACACGTGGTGCCAGCATAGACCTATTCTTTGCCATGCAGCCACAGAGAGGTGAGGCATGAAATCCCACCAGGTGGTCAGGATACTTCCCAGCACACTGTGTTGATAAGATGCTTCTCTGATAAAGCAGATGTGCAGGCGCCCAAGACCACTGGCAATTAACCAAGTGTTGACGGCTCAAGTGGTAAAGAATGCAAGAGACCTGGGTTTGATTCCTGGGTTGGGAAGATGCCCTGGAGAAATGAATGGCTACCCACTCCAGTATTCTTGCCTGGAGCATTCCAGGTTGGTGGGCTACAGTCCATGGTCGTACATGGACTGAGCAAAGAGTCATACATGACTGAGCGACTTTCACTCACTCACTCACTCAGCTAAAGTTGTAGGCACCAAAAGCAATGAATGAAGAAGAACGCTTTACGGGCCTCAGGAATCCCATTCCCAAGAAATGGAGAAAAGTAATAAACTTTTAGAACTCAAAAATCACTTGGATTTGTAGCCATTAAAAGCCAAAAGACTTTTCAAATAAAGATGCCATTTTTAGAGGAGGACAGAGCCAAAGCTGCAAACAGTCTTTACAAATTCAAGCTTTAAACAAATATTCAAGGACTGACTGCACACAAATGCAGAACCTGGAAGACAGAAAGTGCTATGAAACTTGGTTGAATGATACACAATGAAAGAAAGGATTAAGGTAACGTGCAGGCACTCTTCCGTTTTTTAACAAGAATCACTGAAATATCCAGTTTCCACTTCATAAGGCTGTTGCTATGTTTCAGGCAACAGCTGGTCTCACTCTACTGCTGTGGGTACAATGAGTTCTAGTAAATCCTGTGTAATAGATGTATTCGTATGCTCCATCCTCTTAAAAATCTTAATTAGGGTGCTGTCTTTTAAGCAAAGCATTTATATAGTTACTTTATTGCGCTTGAATACAGTGTTAGCTTCAGTAGACTTAATATAATTGTATAGCATTGTTTTTTTTATCTCTTTACAATGAAGGGAATATTTTTTATCATCACTACAGAGTTATTCCCATGGATATTTAAGAACCATTGGTGCAAAGGTTTATGAATCTCTGTTGAGAAGGAAAAGTCTTAAAGATATAGTAGATGGTGATAGTTTGGCCAGTTATTAACTTCTACAAACCTCAACTTCTTTGAGGTTGGGGTCAACATCTTCCTTGCCTACCTCATGAAGTAATTGTGAACACCAAATAAAATACTATACATAAAAGGGCTTTATAAAGAGCTATGTGCATTTCAAGGGTTGTGTGTATTTCAAGAGCTATTACCATACCCATATAAGCTTCTGACCTTACACTCCACATGGAGATGATGCTGGTGCTGGAAATTTACAAGAATTAACGTAAAATTGGACTTTCAACAGGCATGGGACTAGAGGGCAGAGAGAGCTTGGATTATTTAGAAAGATGATGGAGGATAAGCAGAGTCAAGATCCAAGGCATTTGGGGAACAAGGGACAAAAGACAAATGTGTGGTCAATTAGGCCTTAGCCAGGGTACACACTGATGTTCTGATACCACATCTGTGCCTCCTCTCCATGACACCAAATTGTTTTTCAGGCCTCCACCCAACCAGCCTCACCCCAAACCTCATTCTTTCTTGCATCGGAGATCAAACAAACTATTCTTCATTTAAGCAAATGGATGTTCTGAAAAACCCTCTCCATGTACTCCTACAGCACCAGGATTCCATTTATTGAGGTCGGATGTCCTATACCCTCTAACAAGTGGATAAAATGGAACTTGGCTGACATCAGGTTTCAGTTGCCCATGCACACACAGATATATCCTCAGCAGTGTAATTTTCAAAATTAAATGACAAGGATTTATGAAGGAGGCTCTAATGTCTTTTCAATAACACTACATTACCAGTACTCCAGTATGATCTGTATCATTTTCTTTATCATTATACATCATAGAACCAAAGGAATATTAGTCATTTTTCAAATTATGGAGTGAAATTGACTGTGTTGTCCACAATATATCTAATAAGAAAATGCAACTATTTTAAGTCCAGCTGTTTTATCTACTTCTTTTAAGTATACCAAAGTTTCATGTATTTGAAGTGTTTAGGCACAGAGGCAGTTGTACAGTAAAAATATCACCATGGTTGAGGTCAAAAAATATAGTTTGAATATAATACCTATTAGTTGAGGAATTCTGAGCAAGTTACTCTATCCCCCTGGGCTGTAGTTTACCAAGCTCTTTTCATAAAATGGGGATGATAGCATTTACTTCACAGGGCAAGGATCAAATGAGATATTGTGGATGTAAGAGCTTTGAAAAATAATGTTCAGTTTGGTTCAGTCGCTTAGTCATGTCCCACTCTTTGCAACCCCATGGACTGAGGCACGCCAGCCTTCCCTGTCTATCACCAACTCCTGGAGCCTGCTCAAACTCATGTCCGTCAAGTTGGGATACCATCCAACCATCTCATCCTTTGTCATCTCCTTCTCCTCCTGCCTTCAATTTTGTCCAGCATCAGGGTGTTTTCCAGTGAGTTAGTTCTTCACATCAGGTGCCCAAAGTACTGGAGCTTCAGCTTCAGCATCAGTCCTTCCAGTGAATATTCAGGAATTATTTCCTTTAGAACTGACTGGTTTCATCTCCTTGCAGTCTAAGGGATTCTCAAGAGTCTTCTCCAACACCACAGTTCAAAAGCATCAATTCTTCAGTGCTCAGTTTTCTTTATGGTCCAACTCTAACATCCATATATGACTACTGGAAAACCATAGCTTTGACTAGAGGGACCTTTGTTGACAAAGTAATGTCTCTGCTTTTTAATATGTTGTCTAGGTTGGTCATAGCTTTTCTTCCAAGGAGCAAGCATCTTTTGATTTCATGGCTGCAGTCACCATCTGCAGTGATTCTGGAGCCCAAGAAAATAAAGTCTGTCACTGTTTCCATGGTTTCCCCATCTATTTGCCATGAAGTGATGGGACTGGATGCCATGATCTTCGTTTTTTGAATGTTGAGTTTTAAGCCAGCCTTTTTGCTCTCTTTCACTTTCATCAAGAGGCCCCTCAGTTCCTCTTCTCTTTGTGCCTTAAGAATGTTGTCATCTGCATATCTGAGGTTATTGATATTTCTCCCAGCAATCTTGATTCCAGCTTGTGCTTTATCCAGCCTGGTGTTTTCCATGATGTACTCTGCATGTAAGTTAAATAAGCAAATAATGTTAGGGCCTTTCCTTATTGATTGTGTGTTATAGTTACAGACAACTGTCCTATTTACAGATACAATTGTGATATTGGAAACTCTCAAATATGTCCTTACCACAAACACTAATTTCAAAGTTTTTAGCTGAAGATCAAAATTAAGATCTATCCTTTCCTTCTTGGCTTCCCTCTTCCTGTCTCAAGTTTCAATATTTAATTGTGGTCATGCCTTTCTTGGCTAACATCTCGTTGAAGATCAAAACCCAGAGAGTCTCACTGACAATTTTAGGCCCACCTAACTGCTAGCCAGTTAGAGAGACTTTTATATACCTCAGTATGTTCCTAAGAATCTAAGTCACAGGAAGAGTAGAGGGAAATGTGGAACAGTCTTGAAGCTCTGAGTGAATGGAAAAGGAACTCACAAGGGTTATAGCAAAATGTAAAAGCCAAATGGTTCTCTGTACGTCAGTCTTACTGATTTCGAGGGTCCGTTTATCTATAAAAGCTCGAAATGGAATACCAAACTATTTCTTTTAATCCACTGGAGAGTAAAGGAAATGTTAATCCATTAATTAACCTGAAAGTTAAGTCGAAAAAAATATGAAAATATATTTTCTGGCAGATGAAACCTACTAAGAGTCTGTTGAGGTTTGTGGGGAACCAATAACTAGCTCGGCTTTTTCTTGTGCATGCTCTGAACCTAGAAGTCAAACAAGAGGTTAAGGCAGGCAGACAACCAAACCATCACCTTTATTATTGATAATATTAAATTTAAGAGCATGGCTAATCACTCTAAGTGGGCTTCCTAATTCTTTCTAACAGTTAAAAGCCTGCTTCATCTCTGCATGCCACTGGGCTTCCCTCACTGCTGACTTATTCTGTGTCTGAGAGCAATAATGACTTGTTCTCTCTACAAGTGGGCTTCTTCCCAAGAGAAAGGGAAGAGGAAGGAATTCAAGAATGTATGCTCAGCCCTCAAATTCACCCCGAGGAAGAATAAAGGATGGAAAGCAGAATGTAATGCCAGTGGAAGTCCTTCCACATGGATGGAAAGATCAACGCCAGGAAAGAAGCATTCCTGTATAATACATCGACCATCTTTTTCAGCCAAAAGTAAATTTCTGTAAGAGGCATTAACTCTGAAATCCAAAATATCACACAACTGTACTTCTTAAAGATGATGATTTGGATGAAATATCCATATTTTAAGAATACTTATATATTGCAAAATGTTTGGTTGCCACATGTTTTAAGTTTCTTCTTACAGGGCTTTCTCCTCTAGGTTGTCTACTCTGCTGATTATAAAATCATCCATCAACTCAAGTCTAGTAAGACAAGGGTTGAAGAGCAGTTGGAAATAGAGGGACTGAAGTGATGGCTGGTTTCCAGATCACAGAGTCGAGGCTATGAAACACTTTGCAAGATGGCACATTTTTTTTTTTCTCCCTTAGCCTGGATTACTTCGTAGTGTTCCTGATTCTCCTGGCAGGAGTCCTGCTGAATTCAGGAAAACCATATGAAACCCATCCCGGGCATTGCCAAAATAAATTGTTAATCATATCAGATGTAGCACCAAAGAGTGTTCCATCGTAGGCAATTTTCTGTTCTGTAACTGTTCCCCTTGGCTTCATTCAGGATCTGCCAAGAGGAAAGGAAGCCCATATTGAACATGCCACATCTGGTTATCTGCCAGAGGAGAGAGAACAGCGGGGGATGCTCATGGGGTCAGAGCAAGGGTACTCTTAATACAAACGGGAGATGTTCATTACAGCCCAATTTCAAATATCCCTCTGGGGATATAAGAGTTTGGAATGCTCTACTCTATCTATTACAGCTTGAGAGTATGAGAATCTCATGAAAGTTCAGTTTTCACAGAGTAGGGATGACCATCAGCATCTGTGCCTGCATGTCTCAAAAATGGCTTCTTTAAATACAAAAGTTATTAAAAATTACTGCAATTGCTTCTGCTATCTGGTTCGATTAAATGGAAACAGGCTCACCTGAGCACTTAGTTATCTGGACTATCGTCTGTTTCTCCATTATGGGATAAAGAAAGAAGTAAATGATAACCAGAAATTTTTTTTTTAATAGAGCGAAAGCAGAATGGATAAGCAGCATCCAAAATCTGTCCTAGGGAAGACCACATTGACACATCTAACCTCATGATAATAGACCCTTGGAAAACAGATTAATACTTTTAAATTGAATCTGTACCCCCTCTACATTTATAATTATGCTAGAGTTGTTGCAATGAGCAAGTAGAGGGGTTATGCAACTCTTGAATATTAATCATGGCATAGGACTTCTGTGTTTATCTAGGTGAGAAAAGTAACTGCTAGAGTTCAAACAACAAGAGAATTTTGTCCAGGCCTCAGGTTCCCAACTAAACAAACTCAGTATCCCTCTTTAGGCCTTCATTTTACTGAAGTTCAGCTACTTCAGAAAATAAAACATGAAGGTTGTTACACTGTCCTTCTAAAAACTTGTCTGTTCTAGGGACTCCCATCATGCCTATTTTAGATATAAATTTTTATTTCAGCTTTAATAAAGTAGGTTCTCTTCACCAAGCTTCATTTTTCCATGACTCATTTAAAGAGTGATTTATACATGCTGATTCGTTCCAAGTTAGGCATCTCCCTGCTTTTCTGAATTTGGAGAGGCTTCTTACCTGAACAGGGATCCTGAGTCCAAGTCTGAAGTAGAACTGTCGTGGCAGAAAATTGCTGACATTCCTAAAGTCAATCTAAACATGTTGTCAGACCCAAGGGTTGGATTAACACCTGGAGATGGTTAACTAGTGAGGGAGGAGGAATATATTTAACAGAGTCTAAGGGAAAATGCATCCCAGCAAAGCAGACTGGATACAATTTTGCTATATTTTCAACATGAAACTTCCAAATTTGAAGTTTCAATCTACCAGTTCAAAGACTAGCAATGATTTTCCTGTGTGTGTGTGTGTGTGTGTGTGTGTGTGTGTGTGTGGTGGGGTGGGGGGATGTGCGGGGAGAAGGTGGACATTTTTGTAAAAAAATTCAGTTCAGTTCAATTCAGTCATTCAGTCGTGTCTGACTCTTTACAACCCCATGGACTTCAGCACGCCAGGCTTCCCTGTCCATCACCAACTCCAGAAGCCTACTCGAACTCATGCCCATTGCATCAGTGTGCCATCCAACCATCTCACCCTCTGTCATCCCCTTCTCCTCCTGCTTTCAATCTTTCCCAGCATGAGGATCTTTTCCAATGAGTCAGTTCTTCACATCAGGTGGCCAAAGTATTGGACTTTCAGCATCAGTCCTTCCAATGAATATTCAGGATTGATTTCCTTTAGGATTGACAGGTTGGATCTCCTTGCAGTCCATGGGACTCTCAACTGTGGTCTTCTCCAACACCACAGTTCAAAAGCATCAATTCTTCGGTGCTCAGCTTTCTTTAAAGTCCAACTCTCACATCCATACCTACTACTGGGAAAACCATAGCTTTGACTAGATTGACCTTTGTTGGCAAAGTAATGTCTCTGCTTTTTAATATACTGTCTAGCTTGGTCATAGCTTTTCTTCCAAGGAACAAGTGTCTTTTAATTTCATGACTACAGTCATCATCTGCAGTGATTATGGAGCCCAAGAAAATAGTCTGTCACTGTTTCCACTGTTTCCCCATCTATTTGCCATGAAGTGATGGAACCAGATGCCATGATCTTAGTTTTCTGAATGTTGAGTTTTAAGCCAAATTTTTCACTCTCCTCTTTTACTTTCATCAAGAGGCTATTTAGTTCTTCGCTTTTGGCCATAAGGGTGTTGTCATCTGCGTATCTGAGGTTATTGATGTTTCTCCCGGCAATCGTGATTCCAGCTTGTGTTTCTTCCAGTCCAGCGTTTCTCATGATGTACTCTGCATATAAGTTAAATAGGCAGGGTGACAATATACAGCCTTGATGTACTCCTTTCCCAATTTGGAACCAGTCTGTTGTTTCATGTCTAGTTCTAACTGTTGCTTCTTGACCTGCATACAGATTTCTCAGGAGGCAGGTAAAGTGGTCTGGTATTCCCATCACTTTAAGAATTTTCCAGTTTCTTGTGATCCACGTAGTCAAAGGCTTTGGTGTAGTCAATAAAGCATAAGTAGATATTTTTCTGCAACTCTCTTGCTTTTTTGATGATCCAGTGGATGTTGGCAATTTGATCTCTGGATCGTATGCCTTTTCTAAATCCAGCTTGAACATCTGGAAGTTCATGGTTCCCGTACTATTGAAGCCTGGCTTGGAGAAGTTTGAACTGTACTTTCTTAGCATGTGAGATGAGTGCAATTGCGTGGTAGTTTGAACGTTCTTCGGCATTGCCTTTCTTTGGGATTGGAATGAAAACTGAACCTATTCCAGTCCTGTGGCCACTGCTGAGTTTTCCAAATTTGCTGGCATATTGAGTACAGCACTTTCACAGCATCACCCAACTTCTAGGATTTAAAATAGCTCAACTAGAATTCCATCACCTCCACTAGCTTTATTCTTAGTGATGCTTTCTGAGACTCATTTGACTTCGCATTCCAGGATGTCTGGCTCTAGGTGAGTGATCACACCATCGTGATTATCTGGGTCATGAAGACCTTTTTTTTTATAGTTCTTCTGTGTATTCTTGCCATCTCTTCTTAATATTTTCTGCTTCTGTTACGTCCATACCATTTCTGTCCTTTAAAGAACAAAAATAAAGGCAATTAAGAGATGACATGTTTGTTTTCTTATTGTTACTATGTGCTGAACCATTCTCAACAATGTTAGAGATAAAACTCCTTTACTCAAAAAAAAAAATCTTTTATTAATCTAAGTTCTAAACATGTGCTATTGTTACTGTTGAGTTTAATAATACATAGATAAGCCTCAAATTGGAACACTGTTACTTATCCTTTAAAAAAAATTGTATGGGACTTCTCAGGTGGAGCAGTGGTAAGGCATCTGTCTGCCAGGGCAGGAGAAGCAAGAGACACTGGTTCAATCCCTGGGTCAGCAAGATCCCCCAGAGGAGGAAATAGCCCACTCCAATATTCTTGCCTGGAGAATCCCACGGACAGAGGAGAGCCTGGTGGGCTACAGTATATGGGGTCGCAAAGAGACATGACTAAGCCACTGAACACTGAAGACACTAAAAAGACTGAAACACTGCATTCCCCAGGAAGTTAGGTTGTAGAACTTCCAGTGATACAGCTACTCTTGACACGCTGGACACAGCTTACGGACAACATTCGTCTCAATGTAAGTTTATGGCTCAGAGTTATTGCCACTCCCTTTGGATATAGTTCTTTCTCTAGTACCTGTGATACAAAGTTCATCAGAGGAAAAATTTCACCGTGTTTTCTTCTGGCTATTATTGTCATTCATTTCATTTCATGATTATTCCTGAAAAAAATTTTCTCATTTGGGGACGAAGTGTCTTGGAAGATGACCTGCTCTAAGCATCAAATATACCAAGTACACCACTTGGTTCTAAACCAAATCCACAAGAGTGTTTCTACTCTGAAAAAGTACAAAAAGTGATCAAAGGAAAATAATGATTTATTTGTGGATGGATACATATTGATAAATGAACAAATCTTGTTTGTTATACAAAGATTTGATGTAGGGTCTTTTTTTTTTAATGCCTACAATAAAATAGCAAAATGCAAACAAATCATTTAAAAATTGGGATGAGGATCCCTTAATAAAATTACTTCACAAGTACTAGTCTCAGTTCTTTAAAGGTAAAAATTATTTGACTTATCATGGAACCCATACCACCTCAGGAAAGACACTTTCATGGCAGAACACATAGAAAGGTTTCAAGGAAGAGTTAACTGTGTACTCGATCTGTCTTAGGTAATGAAGTGCTTGGCACTGACTTTCCAGGCAGAGCAGATTTTAGTGCATGTGCTATTGTTACCGTTGAGTTTAATAATACATAGATAAGCCTCAAATTGGAACACTATGTTACTTATCCTTTAAAAAAAATTGTATGGGACTTCTCAGGTCGTACAGTGGTAAGGTATCTGTCTGCCAGTGCAGGAGAAGCAAGAGACACTGGTTCAACCCCTGGGTCAGCAAGGTCCCCCAGAGGAGGAAATAGCCCACTCCAGTATTTGCTCCAACAATAGCAAATGTTCCAATATTCTAATAAAGAGCAAATCATTCCCCACACTTAGTTGAGACAAGTTCCAGGCAACTGGGTTAAGGATGAGTCAGGAGTGAGGAGAGTAGCTGAGACATTTTTATTTACTTAAAAGAATCATTTCACATGGCATCCCTGTGTTCATGAGGCATGTAGCATAGTGGTCCAGAGCATGGCTCTGAAGTCAGCTTCTGCATCAAAGCCTGGCTATGGCCACATAGCTTAATTTCCTCATCTGTCAAAGAGGGATAATAATACTAAGACCAACCTTATAATAATGTTGTTGTGAAGGTGATTGAATTATGCTGTTGTTATCACTCAGTAGTCGTGTACAGATGTGAGAGCTGGGTTGAGTGCCAAAGGCTGAGTGCCAAAGACTTGATGCTTTTGAATTGTGGTGCTGGAGAAGACTCCTGAGAGTCCCTTGGACTGCAAGGAGATCAAACTGGTCAATTCTAAAGGAAATCAACCCTGAATATTCATTGGAAGGACTGAAGCTGAAGCTTATCTCCAATAATTTGGTCACCTGATGAGAGGAGCCAACTCATTGGAAAAGACTCTGAAGCTGGGAAAGATGGAGGGCAGGAGAAGGGGGTGACAGAGAATGAGATGTTTGGATGGCATCACTAACTCAATGGACATGAGTTTGAGCAAACTCCAGGAGGTACGGAAGGACAGGAAAGCCTGGCGTGCTGCAGTCCATGAGGTCGCAAAGAGTCAGACATGACTGAACAAGGACAACAAGCACTTAAATACTCCTCATTCCCATTACTAGAAGCATTAAGATGGAGTTGAATCCTGACTCTCGACATGGAGTTACATTACACTACTTTACATGTTAACTCACCACATTACACACACATTTGAAAGTAAAATGAGAGATTCTGTTATGTTCCAGCTACTTGGTAAATTTAGAAATAAGGAAGTGGCCACTGCTCTCTTCTGTACTCTTGCCCCCTGCCTTGAGAATAAGGGAGAAAACGGATACTCGAAAATAAATGATTAATATGTTTTGATCCAAGACCCAGTTCCAAGTATTTGGTAGTTATTACATTAGTTTCTGAGGGATGCCATAAAAATTACCACACACTAAGTGGGTTAAAACAATAAAAATGCTTTAGCTTGCAGGTCAGGAGGCTAGAAGTCTGAAACCAAGGTTTCTGTTGGGTCTTATACCCTCCAGGAAAGAAGGTTCTACAGGAGAGACCCTCCTTGTTTCTTCCAGTTTGGGGTGGCTCCCAGCTATCCTTGGAGCTCTTTCTTTGGCTCGTAGCTGCCTTACTCCAATCTCTCCCTGTGTCATCACATGACCTTCTTCGCTCTGTGTGTGTGTCTGTGTCTTGACATGGCCGGTGACTGGATTTAGGGTCGATCTGGACCCATGTGACCTCATCTTGCTGCTGCTGCTGCTAAGTCGCTTCAGCCGTGTCCGACTCTGTGCGACCCCACGAATTGCATATGCAAAGACCCTGCTTCCAGACAAGTTCGTGTGGCGAGCTTCACGTCCAATACTGTGGACACGAATTTCGGGAGACACTATCTAACCCAGCATAGCTATTTATGGTCACACTTTCCCAACTGTAGCTTCAGGTCATCACTATCTTTTATGTCCTAGTCTTCTGACTTTGGCACCCTCTCTGCTCCTCTCACTGTTAACTGTGCCTTGAGGCATAGCTACCTCACAAGGGAATGCTTTAGAAGCCCACTTCTGCACTGTTTTTACCTCTTTTTTGGCAAAGCAAAGCAGGAGTGAATAAATCTTCGCCTTGGAGCTGTGCTTTGCCACTTGGAACACTCTCCATTGGAAAAGGCAATATTTTCTCTTAGAAAATACATTTCAAGTTGCAAACAGTCAATTTAGAAACTATTTTTAGAAACGCTGTCAGCTCCACGTTGGGGGCTGCCTGTATTGTTAATGAGACATCACGCAGGGTTTTGGACTGTCATCAGAACCACAGCGGGAATCCAGCTTCAGTGTAATCGCTTCAGATAACTCTGTCTTTGATTTTTAAGAAATGAGTATCTTCATCAAATACAAAAATTTTATTCTGGGGAGACTCATAAAAATCAGTTCATTTATTAGATAAGATTCTAACCTGCATGCTAAGAATTCAAATATGATATTATTTAGTATGGGTTCTTCTAAAATCAGAGCCTGGGAGGTCTTACATCCAGGTGGTTAATTTGGGAGATGATCCTGGGAAGTAGGAGTGCGGGAACAAGGAGAGCAAGAGATAGGCAAAAGAAAAAGACAAAATGAAGTGCATGATCAAGGTCATTCCTGTGTGTGAGAGAAGCTTGGTTGCCCAGGACTCTGGAGAACTGTAGAGAACACCTGCCCAAAATCATCCTCTCAAAAGACCAGAGGCTGGAGTACTTCCACAGGCCCTTCTCACCATCAAACGAGTTCTGCCTCTGGGCATCCTTCACACTTCTGATCTGTACCTGCCTGGGAGAAGGTGCTGGCAGTACATGACAAGGCTTCACTTCCACGTAACTGTGCACCAGGGCTGAGGATTCCCGTCAGAAGGGGGCCAGGGGAAGATTGCACAGGGACCAAAAGCATCTGCTGTATTGGAATTCCTTCTTTTCATCAAGGATGTTATCTTCACTCTGGTCATCACCTAAAAGCTAGCCACTCTATGAATTAGAAATGGCATACAGCATATTTCTTTTACAAGTAAAAGGCAATTAAAGTATTTTTAGGTAGTATCGCATCAGCTCAGATGTGCTCAGCAGCAGTACAAGAAGATCCAAATCGGGATGGTGTGAAGAGAGGAACAGAGGCTGGTATGGCATTCTGTGCTGTGAGATAGCAACACTTTTAGCCTCACGAAGATAGCTGGGATCCTTCTGCAGGCTCACTTCTGCTGTGAGAAGCCTCATCAGGGACTCCTGGCAGGCTGGCCTGAGGGGGTGGGTTCCACAGCACCATTATAACTTGCTGAATTTAGCCAAGGAGGTGCTCCACCACTGAATGGAGACTTCTCCAGTGAAACTGCTGGAATGTTCACGTTCTCGGTACCCAGAGAGAATAGCCCGAAGAGTCTGAGCTTTGAGGAGGGGCAGCAAGGTAAAGTAGGGTCTCCTAGTAGCACAGCTCCAAGTGGTGGCCCAAACATTTGTCTTTATATGTACGAGATGCTTCTGTGCATGTGTAGCTACTGTAACCACCTAATGGCATCTGAGCTAGCTGTAGCATCTCTACTTTAACAGTGTATCTATAAATTATAGCTCCACATGGTTTTGAAATATTTTATGTGAATTTTTTTTGTTAGATGAGAAATCCATTTCTTATTAATCCAAAAAATTTTAGCACTAAATTGTCAATGACAAAAAAAAAAAAATGAGCTGTGGAACTTACCAATACAATTTCAACTATTGTATTTTTAAATAGTCTTTTTTAATGATTTAACATTTCTTCAACTACTTTCACAAAATTTCTAGTCGACAGTCACATTCAAGTATTTGAAGATATCATTATTACAGATTATGGTCAGTAATTTCCATAAAGCATAAATCTCTGATTAAAATAAATTATGTTCACAAAAGCAAGTCTGAATTCCTCATTAAAATGTTTGAAATGCTATTATTTGGAAATTTTACATAAATTCTATATTCAATATATTCCCTCCTCAATGCATTTTATTTTCCATATAGTATAAGCTCTCATAGAACATCTATGCCAGCATATTATACAAACATCATCATTTTCTATGTGTACCATCTCATTAAAAAGAAGCAAGCATTTTGAAACAGGGCTATTTATTATCTCACATAAGAAGTTTGGAAGAAGTACAATTCTTGGTTTGATTTCATTAGATGCATAATGACATTAAGTGCCCACAGTTCTGTCTTGACCCTGCCATCCTCTGTAGCTTAGCTTCTGTTCCATTATATCCCTTCATGGTTGCATGCTGGCTGTAGCAATCTTGAGCATTATACCCTTATGCAATAATATCAGAATGTTGGAAGGAAGAGTGTCCTTTCTTCAGGCCCATCCCCAGGGCAAGAAAAGCTCTCATAGAAATTTCCTTGCAAACTTTCCATCACATCTCAATGATCAGAATTTATTCATGCCACTTCCCAGAAAATGAATTACCACATAAATCAGAATGTTCCATTGTAGGCCTCAGAAGTTGATCCTGGCTGATATCAAAGGAGAGGAAGTTTATAAAGGATATTGGTTTTGACTCACTAATAATCTTAGCACCATTAAAAGGAGGACCAGCCAAAGTGCACCTTACAATGAGGTGATACAAGTAACCAGCACATTCTGTGAAGTGTCCTTGCAAAATCATGAAATTGAACCTGAATATTATCAAGTCTCTAGGTCCAACTGGAGAAGGAAATGGCAACCCACTCCAGTATTCTTGCCTGGAGAATCCCAGGGACAGAGGAGCCTGGTGGGCTGCTGTCTATGGGGGTCGCACAGAGTCGGACACGACTGAAGCCACTTAGCAGCAGCAGCAGGTCCAACTACCAGTTTAAAGGAAACACTGGAGCTAGAGGAACTAGCTAAACAGTACCACAAGGGGAAAATCAGCTGAATCTAGGATATAGGCCATTATTTGGGGCAAATGATTCACGTTTTCCAAGAAACCAATTGCATGGGGGGAAAAATGGAGGGAGGGAGACTGTTAGAATAAGAGACTTAGAAGACATGACAATCAAACTCAATAATGTGAACATTTTTGGATCCTGATTCAAGGAAGCTGACCATGAAATGACATATTTGAGACAACAAGGGAAATTCAGATAAACTGGATATTAGATGATATAAAGGACATTAGACAGTCTTCCCTGGTAGCTCAGACAGTGAAGAATCTCCCTACAGTGCAGGAGACCTGGGTTCAATCCCTGGGTTGGGAAGATCCTCTAGAGAAAGGAATGATAATCCACTCCAGTATTCTTGCCTGGAGAATTCCGTGGACAGAGGAGCCTAGTGGGCTATAGTCCATGGGGTTGCAAAGAGTCGAACATGACTGAGCAACTAACCCTTGCTTTTGTCTAGCTTTTGATCTTTCTATAATACATTACAAAATGTTGAACAAATACTGAGTAGCTCATTGTATTTGGAGGAAGACCTAAGAGCTAGGCTTTAAGGTTATCCCTAACAACCAGTGCCCCAGACTATGTCTCAGAACTGGCGTGATAGGAGACAGCCTCAGTCACTCCACCCTCACTGAGCACCAGAGGAAACTGTTGCCTCTTCCGAACCAGGAACTGTCTTTAAAACTGGTACTTTTGACACTAAAAGACAGACATCTCAATTCCTCCTCAGAGTCAGCAAAAGACGGAAACATCACACATAGCCTGTTTCCTCATATTGCTCACTTTTGAATTGAAGTTTTATACAAGCACATCTGATGGGTGGAGTCTCTGCTGTGTCCTAGCTTCAAGGGAGTCTGAATTTAAGCCCTGACTGATACATGAGCAAGGCAGAATATGTAATACCAACATGTAGCATATCCCAATCTTCCTCAAATGTAGAAAGGCTATCCAAAAGATGATGGGTTCCCATGCCTAGTGCAGATGTCCACTATATCCTACACAATAATCACCATAGATTAAGATTCATCTTTCAGGCTGGAGAGAGACTCAGTCATCCCTGGTTTCAGAGGGCTTTCCAGCCCTCTGAATGGTACTAATGGTAAAGAGCCTGCCTGCCAAAGCAGGAGACCTAAGAGACACAGGTTTGATCCCTGGGTTGGGAAAATCCCCTGGAGGAGGAAATGGCAACCCATTTCAGCATTCTTGCCTAGAGAATCCCAGGGACAGAGGAGCCTGGTAAGCTACAGTCCATGGGGCCGCAAAGAGTCACACGTGACTGCAGAGACTAAACACCAACACCTGACTAATACAGGGTTCTAATGGCAAGGAAGAAATGGGTTGGGATAGGGAGAGCCATGCAGGAGGTGGCTGCTGGGATGGTAACCCATAGTGATTGCCACAGATGTTAAAGAGTCAGTGTGATAGTTACCTTTGAAAGTGACCTGATCTGGAAATCAGATTTGTATGCTATCTGTATAGTCTTGGGGGCTTCCTCGGTGACTCACTGGTAAAGAATCTGCCTACAATGCAGGAGCTTCAGGAGACGCAGGTTTGATCCCCGGGTTGGGAAAATCCCCTGGAGGAGGGCATGGCAACCCACTCCAGTATTTTTGCCTGGAGAATTCCATGGACAGAGGGGCCTGGCAAGCTATAGTCCATGGGGTCGCAAAGAATCGGACACGACAGCGATTTAGCACAAAGGCATATGCATAGTCTTGGATTAGTTGCTTAGCCATTCTGCCTTTGAATCAAATGAGCAAGTTTGCTTAGCTCAGTGATATTCCCCTCTCCTCTCCACCTCCCACCCTCCCTTCCTCCTTCTCTCCATCTCTGAGGAATCCTAGGGAGCACTACACACTTTAAAAAATTACTTGACTAACTGATTTTTCAGTGAGTCCCCCTTCCCCCAACTCTAGTATTTTATTATTCAGTGACTCCTCTTTGGACCAATTTCTATTTCATACTTTGCTTTACATTAATAGAGCAAAGTTTTCTATGAAAAGAGTCAAATAGACTAGGGGCCACAGTAGCTCGGTTTCCTAACACTCCTCGGTGAATCATTTGTCTGTCCCTCGGTGTTCCAGGCAGTCAGACATTCAGGTGCTGAGATTGCCAGGATGTAGATTGAATACTTGCTGTGTTCATGCTTTCGTGTTATAAACTGCCTAGGGAAGAGGCTCTGTCTAATTTCTCTTCATGTCTGTCAATCTCCCACAATGCCCTACACAGAGAAGGTGCCCAGGAACTGTTGGTAGATGATTTGTTGATATACGAACACAGTTTTAATGTTCTGAGCACTTTACACCTTATAAATCACTAGTACAATGGAGAGTGACTAGGGAATGGGTTCCTTAGGGCTTCAGGAGAGGGAGGGGCCCCTTTGAGGCGATGAACACACAGAAGACACTCCAGAGGTGGCAAGTAAAGCTACATGTCTTACCGTCCTCTCCACCTCCTACTCTGTGCCTTGGATCACTGGTTTTAAAACTCTCCCATTTATTTTCAAGAGCCTTTATCCTTCCACCTCGCCATCTTCCATGAGCAGTCTAGCATGTGTCCTAGTTAGAATCAGGGCAAAAATACATGGATGAAATTCAAGACCAGTGTTGATATGACTTGCATTTTTTCTTACAAGAATCAGACCTACCGGAAGACATTATGATGCCCTGAGATCTCTTTGATAATCTTGCTCATCATGAAGAAGAGAAAGAAGGAAGCAAAGGTTAAAAAAACTATTTAACATTCTGCAGTGGGTAGTCCTTTCAAATACAATTAGATTGACACAGTCTTCATTTCTTCTTCTATTTGCAAAAAGACTAATGTCCTCTAAGTTCATCGTGTCTGTCCTCTGCCTTTCAAACCACATTGAGGGTTTTATCAGGAAAGGAATGGATCCTCACTCCCTCCTGTAAATTATATAATTGGAAAGCAATAAATTTAAAGATCTAAAAGAACCACCATAGTGAAACAATAACTTACTCTAATTAATAACCATTTATGTCTCCCATTTGGTGAAGTGCTTTGGAAATGTAATCACCTTTTAGTTTAAAGCATATGCATTTTGTGAGTAGAAAATTATTTCATTTGTGAGAATGAGAATTAAATATGGCTTTTAATCAGCCTGGAGCTATTTAGGGCTAGAGGGACTTTAAAAATATTAGCAGTACTATGAATTTGCTACAGTTGTTTAAAAATCTTATCTTACCATAGATGACAATTTTTCCTTCTTTCTAATCAAGAGAAAATTAAACTTAAAGGATAAAAGTATGTACAATTATATAGTATTAAAGCAATTAGTGTTAAAATTCTCAAATGTCAGCATTATTTTTGAAAGTCTTGTCTTTACTCATGACTTGATGTTTTATGATTTATCATTTTAGGCAACATGTTGCTGTATTTAGAACTAGCCATCCAGGTACTGAGCTCCAACTATAGAAAATTTCTAAAGATATTGCTACCACTGATAAATTCACATTAATGACACTAATTGTTCGGTATCTGTCCTGCCAAGAACAAATGTCATTTTCTGAAAAGTTTAGAGATTGTCTTTTTCCTAACTTCAGACTACCTTGTAGAAATCTTTGTTTAAAATTTGCTTTTAATAAATGTGTGCTGTATCGGAGTTGGGAAGACATGGTGGTCTGCACACTGGGACAATAATATGTGGAAAGTTCTTTGTAAGCTTTTATTGGATTCTCACTATTAGTGTGGTCCAACCAGAATAGTAGTCTTTTTCCCTCCAATATTTTATTACAAAAAAATTCAACATACAGAGTAAGTTATACAGTTCTACGGTAAATCCCTCTATATCCCTCTCTAAACTCTATGATTAGTATTTTGCTATATTTGCAAAAAATAGTTATCACATAACTATTCATCTAGTCGTCCCTCTATCCATCCATCAAGCTACTTTTTAAAATGAAAATCAGATTAAGTTACAAATAATAGTATACTCTCTTATAAATACTTCACTGTGCATATAATAGCTGGAGTTCTCTATTTTGTTATGGAATTTTTGAAAAATATATGTATATCAAAATATGTAAATCTTCAGTACTTCATTTGATAAGTTTTGAGAAGTGCCTGTGTATCTGAATAGTTATTAAAATATAGAACATTATCATCACTGCAGAAAATTCTCTCTTGTCCTGTTCTAGTCAATCCCCTGCTGCTACTTCCCCACTCCGATTTAATCACTATTTGGATTTTTTTTCACCATGGAATAGCTTCTCCAGTTTTAGAACTTTGTATAAACGGAATCATCTATACATACTAAATGTATAAGGTTTCTGTTACTGAGCATAATTCTTTTGAGATTCATCCATTTCATAGCCTATTTAGCAGTTTGCTTCCTTTGTATTACGCTGTAGTATTTCTTTGTGTGAATTTATCAACTTTATCTCTTCTTCTGTTGGTGGTCATTTAGATTGTTTCCAGTCTGGGATTCTTGAATAAAGCTGCCTGTATAAAATTTTTGTTTTTCTTGTAGATCTATACTTCCATTTCTTCTAGTCCCTTAATGCCTCCAGAAAGGAACGTAGCTTTGATTTTCAACACCTTAATTTTAAATTTGGGTGCTTTAAGCCACTAAATTCCAAGTGATTTGTTATATGTGTGTGTGCTCGGTTGCTCAGTTGTGTCCAACTCTTTGCGACCCCATGGACCGTAGCCTACCAGACTCCTTTGCCCATGGGATTTTCCAGGCAAGAACACTGGAGTGGCTTGCCATTTCCTACTCCAGGGGGTCTTCCGGACCCAGGAATCAAACTTGTGTCTCTTGCACCTCCAGCGCTGGCAGATGGATTCTTTACCAGTGTGCCACCTGGGAAGCATCATAGAAAACTAATACAGACTTTGGTACTAGGAAGTGAGGGTATTGTATCACAAATACCCTAAATTATAAAAGTGGCTTTGGAATTGGGCAATGGGCAGAGGCTGGAAGAACTTTTGAGGTGCAGGATTAGAAAGCATAGATTACTTTGAACAGATGGTTAGTAAAAATATGAGTGTTAAAGACTCTGCCACTGAGGGCTCAGAGGAAGTGAAGACTATGGTAGAGAAAACATGAATTGCCTTGAGAATGCCCAAATAGTTGTAAACAAATGATTAGCAGAAACAATGGGCTTTAAAGGCACTATTGATGAGTGGTCTGGAAGAATACATTATTGGGAACGAGAGAAAAGGAGGTCCTTACTATACAAGGCAGAAATTCTGTCGACATTCACCTGAACAACAGAAATTGTAAATGATAAAATTGTATTATTTTCCCAGAGGACCTGTCTAAGCAGAATGTAAATGTGAAACTTGGTTTCTTCTTGATGCTAGTAGAGAACTATGAGAAGAAAGAGATAAACTGAAGTAAAAACTATTAAAAAGAAAATTAAAGGGAATCATAACTTGGAGATTTGGTAAATTATCAGCTGATTCAAATCGCAAAAAATGCTAGAAAATAAGAGATCCACTATCAAGAAGACATGCTCTAAAGATAAGAAGGGGGTGGCAAAGCAAGCTTTGCAAATGCTCCGTAAACATGTGAATCATTACCTATAATAAATCTCTTTTATATTCAATATATCTATAAATATTTCATTGGTTCTATTTCTCTGGAGAACCCAGAATTATATATAGTCATAATGTATTATTATTTTTTTATATATTACTGAATTAACTTTATAAACATTCTGTTAGAATGTCATGAAGGATATTGGTCAATAATTTTATTTCTAATGTCTTTATCTGGCTTAGGTTTCAAGGTAGGCTAGCTTCATAAAACAAATTTTTGGAAAGAGTTTATCTAAGATCAGTTATTTATTTATTATTTAGTTCTTAAAAAATTGACCAAGTTCAGTAGCAAAATAATCTGACCCTGGAGTTTTCTTTGTGTAAAGATTTTAGAGAAAAATTCAGCTTTTCTAATGGAAATAGAGCTATTCATTTTTTCTATTTTCTCTTGTGTCAGTTTGGGAAAGTTGTACCTCAAGAAAAAATTTTTTGTTCTAAATTATCAAATTTATTGTGAATTGTGTCTAAAGCATCTCTTTTATTCTATTCATGTCTACAGGCTGTCTACTAATATTCCGCCTTTAGTTCCTGATATTCATAATTTGCATTCTTTCTCCTTTATTCTTGATCAGTTTACAATGGTTTTACCAATTGTAGAAGGTTGAGGAAATAAAAACGATGCATAATTCAGAGAGCTTAGGTTTATTTGTGTACTAAGAACTGACATGTATTATTTCCCAATTTCTACTACTGTTAAGTCATTTCAGTTGTGTCTGACTCTGTGCGACCCCATAGATGGCAGCCCACCAGGCTCCCCCATCCCTGGGATTCTCCAGGCAAGAACACTGGAGTGGGTTGCCATTTCCTTCTCCAATGCATGAAAGTGAAAAGTGAAAGTGAAGTCGCTTAGTCGTGTCTGACTCTTAGCGACCCCATGGACTGCAGCCTACCAGGCTCCTCTGTCCATGGAATTTTCCAGGCAAGAGTACTGGAGTGGGGTGCCATTGCCTTCTCCTAATTTCTACTAAAGGATCATATAATAAAATATTTATTGCATTAAAATCATACAACTATTTTCCTATTTCTCAGCCTTTCTCCATTTACTAATCTACAGAAAATAATGCAAGAGCAGATGAGTTATATGGAAAAAAAGCCATTGAGTTTGACCAAAACCTATCATTACAGCATCAAGATTAGGCAACATATCCTAGTGGTTAAGAGCTAAGCTTCTGGAAATCAGACAGACTTGTGTTTATATATTGGCTCTAGTGCCTGCTAGCTGAGGACTTTAAACAATTTACCTTATTCTTCCAAGCTCATAATGTTCCTAGGATTAAATAAAATAATACATGTAAAGCATTAAGTATAATTATTGACCCAATGTGTTCAAAGTATTTTAGGCTCTTATTTCTATCACTTTTTTGTTGTTGTCGTTCAGTTGCTAAGTTGTGTCTGACTCTTTGTGAACCCTTGGACTGCAGCACGCCAGGCTCCTCTGTCCTTCACTATCTCCCGGAGTTTGCTCAAATTCATGTCCACTGAGTCAGTGATGCTATCTAACCATCTCATACTCTACCACCCCTTTCTCCTATTGCCTTCAATCTTTCCCAGCATCAAGGTCTTTTCCAATGAGTCGGACCTTGATTCATGGACCTAACCTTCCAAGTTCCTATGCAATATCATTCTTTACAGCATTGGACTTTACTTTCACCACCAGACACATCCACAACTGAGCATCATTTCTGCTTTGGCCCAGCTGCTTCATTCTTTCTGGAGCTATTAGTAATTGCCCTCTGCTCTTCCCCAGTAGCATATTGGACACCTTCCAATTTGGGGGGACTCATCTCCTGGTGTCATATCTTTTTGTCTTTTCGTACTGTTCATAAGGTTCTCATGGAAAGAATACTGGAGTGGTTTACCATTTCCTCCTCCAGTGGACCAGGTTTTGTCAGAACTCTTCACTATGACCCGTCGGTCCTGGGTGGCCCTGCATGGTGTGGCTCACTGAGTTACACAAGCCCCTTCCCCACGACAAGTGTGTGATGATGAAGGGGTTTCTATCACTACCATCTCTATCACTAACCCAGTCGGATTTAATCTTAGATAACAGAGTTCAGCTTATTTTGTGTGTTTTTTTCCCCTCCTGTTATTCATTGTCTAAAGAATTTTTACTTCCTGTCCTAAAGTTTGTGAAATGCTGCTCAGCATTATTTTACTAGTACATGGTTGTAAATTATCTTGAGAGAAATTTTGACATCAAGTGGAATGTTGTCCTTGATTGATTGAAGCGATTTCTGTACCATTTCATTTGCATAGTTCTTTGGGGAAGAAGAGGGTATGACCAAGACTTTTTCCACGTGTTCTTGAAAATTATCTAAATAAGAACAAAAAGGACATTAAAATATAGCCCCAAGCAAACAGGAAACTGACTTTTTCTTTCGGGAACTTAGTCAAAAGCCAACTTTTTGTGGTTTCTGTGAAGGTTCCTCCCACAAAGTTCAGATATCCGTCTTACATTTTCAGTCTCTCTTTCCCTCATCTTCCAGGCTACCTGCAAAGACCTCAGCCCTTCATTCACCTCCCAGAAATTGCCTCCAAAGATGCCTGCACAGATTTTTTTTTTTATTCTTTATTTTTCTTACAAAACAGAATTTTTTCTTCTGTCTAAGATGAAGACAATCTCATAGAAATACCAGACAGCCACGCTGGCTTCAGGCAACTATAAATAATTTCCCTATCCACAACCAAATACAAGTATCAGGCATGCTGTTTATATAGCCCATTAATCATTATTTAGTCAAAGGAAGTGTCAAGCAATGGACAAGCCTGGACAGAAGATGCGTCTTTTGTGGAGAAACTCTTTTGCCTTGTTATACAACTACAGATATTTTATAGCCATATGATTTAGGATAAGACTGTTAAGTTATCCTCAAACTCATGGCAAGCTTTTGACTTTAAAAAAGTGACAGAGCTGGGTCAATTTATTTGGAGAAAAGAAAAAAGAGAACTTGAGGGGCACATACTGTTTGCTTTCCTCATTGCAAGTTCTTTTTTCTTTAAAAATATATATTCAACATGTTTTCATGTAATGTGAACCTGAGTGTGTAGATTGTTTTGTGATCTATTTTTTCACTTCTTTCCATTTTCTATACATAATAATACAGATTATATCAGTCCATTCTAAAGGAGATCAGTTCTGGGTGTTCATTGGAAGGACTGATGCTGAAGCTGAAACTCCAATACTTTGGCCACCTCATGCGAAGAGCTGACTCATTGGAAAAGACTCTGATGCTGGGAGGGATTAGGGGCAGGAGGAGAAGGGGACAACAGAGGATGAGATGGCTGGATGGCATCACCGACTCGATGGACATGAGTTTGAGTAAACTCTGGGAGTTGGTGATGGACAGGGAGGCCTGGCATGCTGCAATTCCTGGGGTCGAAAAGAGTTGGACACGACTGAGCGACTGAACTGAACTGAACTGAACTGAACAGATTATATATTTGTCATCATTGACTAAGGAGCAGTAAATCAGGTTACAATAACTTAGTGTGCTTAGCTATTCTCCTATTGGTGAGAATTTGAATCGTTTCTAATTTGCTAGCTACTATAACAGATATTGGACAAATAACAACTTCGTTAGGCTTCCTTGGTGGCTCAGACAGTAAAATCTGCCTGCAATGCAGGAGACTTGGGTTTGATCCCTGGGTCAGGAAGATCCCCTGGAGAACAGAATGGCAACCCATTCCAGTATTCTTTCCTGGAGAATCCCATGGACAGAGGAAACTTGTGGGCTACAATTCATGGAGTCACAGAGTCTGACACGACTGAGCGACTAACACTAACACTTTCTTAAGGACTTCATTATCTTAATTATCCTCTCTCTTTTGGGGTTATTTTCTTTGTATATACTACCAACAGCTCTGTATATCATATTAAAACTTTCTTTTGGGGGGATGATCTGAAGGAAAGCTTTATTTTAAATTAATTCTTTGTAATCAGATTTTACTTCAAATATTTGAGCACTGGTTTATTTTTTACAACCACATTCCTTACTTTTATTCAACCTATGAGACATTCCAGAATCATAGAGTCAAAATAAGAACTTTGGAAATAGCTTATTCAACTATTACTATTGTACCTTACGTATTATACTAATCCCAATCCTCCCCCCTTTTTATAAATGAGGAAAGTGAGACCTGGAACAGAAACTCTGAGAGTGAAATGCTAGTACTTTCGTCTTGTATTTGAATATGACATTTTGCATTTTGAAAGTTTTACCTTGAACTATTACCTATAATTACCCCATTATATTGTCTCAATGGTCCCATGAAATTAAAAAGACAAACTTGTTGCCTTTTTAAAATTTTACTTTGATTTTTAGAGGAGACATTAAAACCTTAAAGTCACAGAGTTAACTTTTTTTTTAACTTTTTATTTTGTATTGGGGTATAGCCAATTAACAAACAATGTTGTGACAGTTTCAGATGAACAGCAAAGGGACTCAGCCATACATATACATTCTCCCCCAAACTCCCCTTCCATCCAGGCTGCCACATAACATTCAGCAGAGGTTCTCTGTGCTATACAGGAGGTCCTTGTTTGTTATCCATCACACAGTTAAGCCAGAATACAAACTCATTTTAGTGACTTCTTTTCCATGATTCTGTCCTCAAGACTACAAATATTCCAAAATTAGAAACATAAATTAATTCACATGTGTGGGAATGTTAACTTGCTACTTTTTATAACTGTTATAAAACTGTAGACTTTCCAACACTGGATTTTATCATTTCAAATATCTGATCATTAAAAACATTATTCTGATTAGATAAGTGGGCAGTTTATAATTTAGAAATTAATTTTGTAAAGTATTTATTGGGTGCCTTCTATATGTCAGACACTCTCCTCAGAACTAGGGATTCAGAAATAAGCAAAATAGACACAATCCTTGCCCTTATGGTTTATATACATTGAATTAAAATGTTCAACCTTACTAACAATCAAATGTGCACATATAGAAATGCAGCAACCATGAACTTTTAATTATTATTGTATCATATTAGCTCTTTAAAACAAAAAGAGACAATGCTCAAGACTTCCAAGTGTGTACGAAACTGATATCTCATACACTAGATAAGAGGAACTCCAAGATAGAACCCTCTGCTGGGAAAGAAATTTTGCAATAGAAACAGAGCCTATGAAATGCCTATAGGTTTTGGTTCAGAAGTCTCACTCCTTGGAATCTTAACAGAAAATACTAGATGCACAAAGATATTCTTTTCAGAGATCTTCATAATAGTTTAACATTTTTTTAAAAGGAAGGATGATAATAAGAACAAGGAAGAAAAACATGAGGTATCCACACGATAGACTTAAATATCAACTTTCAGATAAAACATTTTAAATACTTTGTATAGGGGGAAAAAAACAAAAGACTATGTAAAATGGCATAGTCAGTATGAATATGCCTCTCCTGGAAGGAGAAATATCAGAATGATAATATTATGGGTAGTTTATTTTTTACCTCCTGTTACATTTTTTGGTACTTTTTAGAGTTCAACAGCAAGATTTTATTACTCTTATCAACAGGAGAAAACTTTAGCTCTCCATCCCTCACCCCCCTCCCCATACCCTCCCACTCGCACTCACTGTATTCCCACCGCCACCAAATAATGTCTTAGCCACAGCCGTATTTGTCTTTGTGGAGTTGCAGCACTGAAAATGCTAATGGGACGAAAAGGGTACCAGAGGATGTGTGAGAACTGTGTTTTCTTTTTTTCAATTGTCATCTTATATTTAACTCTGAATAATTCTTTTCCCCTCTTTTATCATATTTGTGCCGGACTTACATATAACAGAGGTCCCCAAAGAGAATTTAAACATTAATGTTAGGTTAAAACTTCATCCTACTGCCTTTATACACTGGATCAGAGCCCACACGTATCATAAATGTACCTGAAGTTTCATTCAAACAGCTTTGCGCAACTAAAATTAATCTCTTACTGGGTAAGCGCCCTGTGTCCCTGATCCCATATTATCCTCCAGCCCTAGTCATCCAGAAAAGATGGAAATGAATCCTAGCAAAAGGCTCAAGAAAACCTGCCAGATGCACAGGAGGAAATGTCTTTATTCAGCTTTGTCCACAGCTTTTCCATGAACTGCTGTGGGTTTATCTGGATGGAATGTTCCGTGCTGGCAATGGCAAGGTCAACTCAAGAGTTAAACCTGACCAGGTCAGAAATGTGCTAGGGAGTGGTCTGAGGGACTGGAGGGCGTGGAGGCGGTGGAGGGGGTGGGGGCTGGCAGGCACTCAGGGGGTTTGTGATCCTGTCCATCTGTTCTCAGGGCCTTGAGAGACTTCCGATGACCTGCCCCTCCTCTCCTCCAGTCGCTTCTGCTTGTCTTGATGCCAGATGCCATGGAGCTGTTAGGATCACTGATCTAAATGCAATGAAACAGTAAAACGAGTTTTGGTTACCGATGGAATTTCCACCCAGTAGCAATTTGTTGTTGATGCCTTCCGAATCCTTAAAGAAAAATCCTTAATAAGCTTATGTTTAATATTGCACTCAATTGGAAATATTAGCTAGGAAAGCCTAGCTCTGAAGGATTTAGATTATATATGTTTATTTCTTTTATTACTAATGCACATTTATATGTGTGCATTATTTAACAATTAGATTCAGAACAAAATATTATTATACTATATCATGTTGTATTATTGAGTGCATGCATGTTCAGTCACTTCAGTTGTGTCTGACTCTTTGTGACCCTATGGACCATAGCTCACCAGGCTCCTCTGTCCATGGGATTCTCCAGGCAAGAATACTGGAGTGGGTTGCCATGCCTTCCTCCTGTTGTATTATTATGTTATACTAAATAAAACCTTTAAGATGAAACTAATCCTCAATGCCCAAATAGTTTCCAAAAGAAAATATTTAATATAAATCAACTTGGAACTCTGACAATGCACCTTGTATTGAGTAAGTTCTACTGAAATATTTGTATTCAACTGAAAAACATGCTAGAAAGAGAAGCAAGGAGTCAGGATGCTGTGTGAAAACTCTGGTCTGGCTAACCAGCTGCAGAATTTGGGGAAGAGTTTACTCTCCACCTTTGAGCCTCAGTTTCTGTATGTGTAAAATGAGATCATTGTAAAACAAGGACCTCAAAGTCTTCATCCAGTGTTCTGACACAGAGCTGATGGGCTGGGCTCTCAGGAGTCTATGTGTCATCCATGGTGGTTACTAAGGAAAGGAATTCCAGGGTCCACACTCTTGACTGCCTCTACTGCAAGTCTCTAAGCATTGATGATGCAAGAGTGTGTGTCCATGACTTCAGGCAAACATACATGTTCCAAAGACTAATAATAGTGAGACACAAGGAGGGACAGGAACCAGAGAGAAAAAGATGGTTCTGGGGTTGTGGGCAGGGCCAAACATCATTGAATAGAAGCACAGCATTGAGAGAAGCTAGCCTGAGCACCAGTCCCCATAGCGAGACCCGATCTCCTCTGCCATCCCTTAGAAAGGACCACTATAATCCGCCCTCACCAAGAGTAAACAATTCCTTTATCCTCCATGATTTTGAGGTTGGGGCTTCCCTGGTAGCTCAGCTGGTAAAGAATTTGCTTGCAATGCAGCAGACCCTGGTTTGATTTCTGGGTCAGGAAGATCCCCTGGAGAAGGGATAGACTACCCACTCCAGTATTCTTGGGCTTCCCTGATGGCTCAAATGGTAAAGAATCTGCTTGCAGACCTCGATTTGATCCTTGGCTTGGGAAGATCCCCTGAAGGAGGGCATGGCAACCCATTCCAGTATCCTTGCCTGGAGAATCCCATGGACAGAGAAGCCTGGCAGGTTAAAGTCCATGTAATTGCAAAGAGTCGGACAAGACTGAGCAACTAAGCATGACACAGCACAAGATAAGAATCCCCCCCAACCCTCCTCCCCAGGGTTCATAACTGGCCCTTGAAATTCCAGCAGCAAAATACATATAGGCTTATGATGGTTTATTACAGTAGAATTATTTGTTTATTTCACCAGCTCTTGCTGGGTATCTTTTTATTGCAAGAAAGCTGTGGAGACTGGAGGCATAAAGAGGGTATAGTCCCTACCCTCAAGGATAGCAAAGACTTGCACATAACCATTAACTCCTTCTCAGTTCTATGGGATTTACAACGTGCAGTAGAGTCATCAGAGACATGATCATATGGTACCTACAGTGATGTCTTCTTACATCCATATACTATCTCCTGGGCCAGTTATGAAGTTGCTGACTTTCAGTGTGAAGTGCCCCCTTCTCTGCTCTGCAGCTGGGTTCCTGCAGACTGCAGCTCTGCTCTGCCAGCGGGCTCTGTGCTAGTTTCTGCCGTCATAGCTGCGAGGCTGAAAGAGGAAGAGCCTCGCTTTGTCTTGTCTGCCTCCTGGTCCTGGGAGTGTCACTCCAGCCAGGCTTCTTCACTCCAGAAGTGACAGTGCCTTCCCAGAGCAATAACTGAATCCAGTTTGCAGTTTTCCCAACACTTAGAATCCGCTTTGTGGAGTGGGCCGCCAGGGCCACAGCTGGCAGTAGGCTTCGCCGAGTCTGGGTCCCACAGTCCTGGGAGCTCAGAGACACCAGCACCAGCAAGTAGCATCCACTCTTCAGAGGTCCAAGTTTCAGTTCCATGGGGCCTGCCCTCGTGATTTCTAAGTTTTAATCATGTAACCTCTTCCCTTTGTTTCCTCAGCCCTGGGGGCGGTAGCTACTTCCTGCAGTGACAACCTCCATGGTATCTGAAGACTTCCCTTTTCATCTTTCACTTACCTGTGAACATCTCCAAATAAGGGATTTGGTTTCTGTCTCCTGATAAGACTCTAATGGATGAGACTCCTTGGATAAATTGAGAGTCAGGAGAGAGAAGAGTGAACATCATGAGTTTTGGAGTCACCCAGACCTGGATTTGAATTATGGTTCTGATCTTCCTGACCCAGGCGTGGAACCCGTGTCTCTTATATTTCATGCACTGGCAGGAGGGTTCTTTACCACTAGCACCACCTGGGAATCCTTCTTATACTTTTAACAGCTACCTAATTCCTTCCAGCCTTGATTAGCTGCTAACAAAGATGGGGTTTCCAGCTGTCGTGAGGCTAGCTGAAGGTCTTGGCACAAATGGCCTGCTCAGTGATAGCAGCCGTAACCATTATCAGATTGTTAGCTTCTAAGGCCAAAGCCAAGATCTTGTACATCTTACCATTCCCAACAGGATGTACCATAAATCTATTTATGTGAGATATACTTAATAAGGTGATACTGAATGAAAAAAGTACTTAAGCTATTCATGGATGAAGTGAAGTACTTAACTTGCACAGATCTAACATGAAACCCTTTGTGGTGGTCAGGTTTTATCTTGAAGTTATGGTTTAGAACATCTTTTTAAATTGCTATTTTAAAATAAAGAGTAGTGAATTGACCTGGATGATAAGAAAAGAAAATCTGTGTCATTCATTCTTCTATCAGCCTGGCAAGTTGTCTCAGAGCCTGACGAATAGGATGTCAGAATGTACCATAACTTCTAGAAAGAAGCCAAATTGGGTCGGCGAGTGACACATTTGGGGCTCTTCCCAGCTACAAAGCAGACACTAGTTTTGTTTTTTGTTTCATGGAATACGTCATAAAGAGAAAGATTTTGACAACTCATATAATCAGTGATATCTCTTCTGAGTGTTGAATTCAAGACTCTAATGTAAACCCTGAAAATGAACGAGGTCCCAAAGGAGTGTCCGGGGCCTTCGCAAGTCACTGTGGATAAAAGTCGTTCCAATGCCAGAGGGGAGAACAAAGCATCTATTCTTTTCAGTACAACAGATAGATAGACACCCAATCTGGGTAACGGCTGTGTACACAGGAGAAGGAGGAAGTCCGCAGTGCTTTCTTGTTTCACATTTAGGGTTGTGTGGGGTGGGGCCTGATAAAGGTATTTGCGTCTAAGTGTGGAAGGCTTCCCCAGTCCTGAAGGCCTGGATGGGGATGTGGAAGAACTCAGTTCATTCCAGAACATTGCCTTCCCACAAAAGCCTACAACATCTATAAAGAGAAAAACAGCTGCCCCAAGATCCTAAATCATTCGTTTCTCAAATAAGCCATGAATCTTAGCTAACCAGGGGTGCAGGTTTGAAAGAACCATAGTTTGCTATCCTCTTGAATGGCTTTCCTAGCCTTGAAGTAGCTTTTGATTTCTTTGTGAAACAGTGTGACCCTAAACACAGGAAAAGAGACTGCAGCGTGCAGGAAGAACCGGAGAGCTAGTCATTCTGTTTCCAGAAGACTTTTCTTGTTTCCATCCATTTATTTGGGGGTTGGCCAAGGCCGTGTCCTCCAGAAAGCCTTTTCTGAGCATGCACCCTTCTCTTAGAGCAGGTGGGCATTGCAATGAACACAGAATCCCACCTGGACTGTGAGCCAGACACTGTGTTTGCTCTCTGACAGTCACACACACACAACACACACACACACTGCACAAAAGAGAGAGAGAAAGAAAGAGGAAGGAAGGAAGAAAGGAGGGAAGAGAGGGAAAGAAAGGAAAAGAGAAGGAAGGACAGAGACAGAGGGAGGGAAGCAGGAAGGAAGGGAGACAGGAGAAAGGAAAAGGAGGCAGATGGGAGAGAGGCAGGAAGAGAGAAAGAGAAAATTAAGAGAGAGAGAATCATTCAGAAACAAAGTGTTCTCAGGCTGTGTGAGAAACAGCCGTTTGTAGAGATCATTGCTACTACACAGACGGAGATTATCTTTTCTTGGATTAATCATTGCCCAGGCTGGAGGTGGAGCACCTGAACCATCTGCACAGAGCACCTGGGGAAATAAGTCTGGGTAACCTGTGAGGGTGAAGCGCTCTGACTGTGTCTTGGACGTTCATTAGGGTGTGGAGTCACCTTCGCTGCATTAATACGCTGCAAGCTAGGGCTTTACCCCTTGGTCTGGACACATGGCTGGTGGTGGTCCACCAGGACGCCAGGTTTACAAACAGAGACAGCAACTTTCAGCAAACTGGGGCCAGGGCAGAGATGGCAGTGAGGGGAAGATTACCAGATTAGATCAAAGCCAGAGGGGACCTCTAGCTGATGACTATGCTTCAGGCATGTTCAATGACAGCAGCTTGAAGGCCAGGCAAGGCACAGAGGCCTGTGTACCCTTTAAGCTGAACCTGCACGTCGTCCGTGCCGCTGCTGCCAGTCCTCAGCTGGCTCTCAGTTATCTCAGGACACCAAATCTGTGTGTCTCTGCCCCGCCATGCCCAGCCATTTCATTACCTTGTGGTTTCTTTTCCTCTTTGGTTTCCTAGCTACACTTCTTTCGAAAACTGTTAACTTTCTTAGTTAAATTAAGGTATAAAGGGAATGCTTACATCTTAGCTAGGTAATATAAAGAGAAAAAAAAGCACTCATACGTAGACTAGGCATAAGTGAACATACAATCGTATGTCTGTACAGGCTTGGGAGCAGTGGAATGCTGTTCAGTCCCAAGTCTTTAACTAACAGCCTTAGACAGGAACTTCCCTGGTGATCCAGTGATTCCATGAAGGACGTGCAGGTTCAATCCCTGGTTGGGGAGCTAAGATCCCACCCACATGTCTTGCTGCCAAAACCCATAAAACAGAAGCAGTATTGTAACAAACTCAATAAAGACTTTAAAAATGGTCCATATTAAAAAAAAAAAACAACCCCCCCAAAAAAAAAAAAAAATAGCCTCAGACAAGTTAACCTCTCTGAGCCTTGATTTCCCTGTCTATTAAATGAGGGTGATAATCATACCCATTTCACAAGACTGTGATAATAAAGATCAAATAAGTTAACAGGATTGTGGTAGAGGCTGCTCCACGTCCATCTGTAATATCTATTCCCTCCTTTTTTCTAGTAATGAAGTTTTACCTGGATTCATGGCCATCTGAAGGAAAAATTACATCTCTGAGTGTCCCTGCAGTTAGTAATTCCATTTGACTCAGTTCTAACCAATGAGTTACACATGGGGGCATGGTGGTCAACTTTTAGGAAATGTTCTTAAGCTGGAAAAGAAATGCCTTCACATCTTCTTCTTTTCTTGCTCATTAGAATGTGGAAGTGATGGCTAGAGCTTGAGCAGCCTTCTTAGTCCAGTAGACAGTGCACTAACCATGGTGGAAGAGGCATCCTCAATATGAGGATTAGGAGAATATGTTGCCTCACCAATTTAGGGACAACGCCCTTTGTCAGCTTGGAAGCAGTTATGGAACGAGAACGACGCCCCTTTTCCCTAGGCAACATAATTCTCCTAAAAGAAAAGGGGGGGATGAGAGAGTCATTTCCTAGGCAGGTTGATAAGGAGTCTAAGGGTCCCCAAGGAGAGAGGGATCTGGAATTCTCAAGGAGGAAGAAAGGACAAACTTTTTTCCTTCTACATCCCTTAGGATTATATAACAATAATGTATCCTGCCTGAGGACAGTCTCTGGATTAAACCTTCTGGTTAATTCTGTTACCTTAAAATGTAGATTATGGGAGTAGGTCTGGTGAGGTCTTTACAACCTCCAGACATTCTTTGGATTCATTGGAGAGTATATAACTTCATTGCCTACACTAGCAAGTGGGTACTCTTTCTGCCCCCTTCTGATGCCTATGTCAGAAGCTTTCTCTATCTCCTTTATACTTTAATAAAACTCTATTACACACACACACACACAAAAAAAAGAATAAAGAAGACTGGATTCCTGTAAAGTTTGAGGGTGCCATTATACAGCCCTTAAGTGCCTACTTTGGGATTCATTACAAAAGAGTAATGAACTAACTTTTGAAAAAAAAAAAAAAAAACACCATTTTGAGAGAGTCCTCAGGTACCATTACACTACAATCTAACTAGGGCTATAGAGTATGCAGAGTGATTAGAATAGGAGAGATCTTATCGTCATTTTTTCTGATTTTTAGGAAATACATATCAAAGTTCTCAAAATTACAGACATGAAGCAGATGGGTCAAGAGGGCCAAAGAGGGAGTATTGCTCTACCCCTCCATGACCTTGGCACCATTCCCAAGGCTATATGGATAGGACAAGAAATACAGTCTTTACCAGGCAGAGGCTATGGGCCACCAGCCAGAAGGGAGCACTCAGCCTCCTGGCCTCACTTTATCCCCACTGCTAATCCTCTTCTGCAAGCAGCAGTATGACCTGGAAAGGGGGAAAGGACAGAAAGTGCCCCCATGAACCACACAAACTTCGGACATCAGTAGACCTGAGTTTGTGCCCTGGCACCTCCATCCACTTGCTGTGTGACTTTGGGCTAGTTTCGAACCTCTCTGAGCTCCAGTCTCTTCACATCAAAATGGATCATGGGATATTACTAGCTCCTTGGCGTTGCTGTAAGACTTAAACAAAATGTCAAGTTTTGAACATAGTGCCTGACACATTATAAGTATTTGGTAAATGTTTAGATGTGAAACCTGAACTTCATCTCACCATTCCCAACCACAGCCACAGGCTTCATCCAGAACCATTTGACTCTCTGCAGCAAGGGCTCTTTCCCCAGCTGTGCCTTTTGCTCACTACTCTCTACACATAGCTCCATTGCTTCTTTCTGTCTCTCCTTATCTTCCACAGATTTTCCAGGCACCTTTAAGGCCTCCTTGACTTTCAGCCCGGGGCAGTCTCTCTCTCTTATTCCTGGACGGTGCCAGCATTTGATGTCCAACCACTCATTAACATTTACTGCCTCAGATTGGTATTGAATTTCAAAGTGCGTGTCTCATCTTGCCAGCCTTACCTTATGCTCTACACGGGTGTGGCTCATGCCTGTTGCACCTTCTATCCCCTCAGCCCTTAACTCAATGAACACTTGCTGAGCAAGGAAACCAAACCCAATTATCCAGAGCCCTCTAACTAATTTCTCTTTTGGAGTCCTTTTTGAACCTACATGCCTATTGGGTGGGCTTCCCAGGTGGCACTAGTGGTAAAGAACTCACCTGACGTGGATTCTCTCTGGGTTGGAAAGATCCCCTGGAGGAGGGCATGGCAACCCACTCCAGTATCCTTGCCTGGAGAATCCCATGGACAGCAGAGCCTGAAGGCTACAGTTCATGTGGTTACAAAGAGTCAGACAGGACTGAAGCAACTCAACATGCATGCATGCCTATCGGGCATCAGTGTTCCTCAGAGTTCAAAGCACATGGACAGTGGTGCCTTCCTGTGACATCATCAGGGGTTCAGTTACCTTTGCTCCTGAGCATCCAACTCAGGACCAATAGCACAGATTGCTTGGCTGACCCTGGTCAGTCATGGGGAATAAGAGGAAAGGTGAGAGAGGATTTCACTTAGAAGAAACTCATTACTCCAAACAAGTAAAATGATGTAGAGAAATGTTTTAGGGGTGGTAAGTCAATACTAATATTTGGAGTTTGGGAGCACAAGGGATTTGTCTTTTGAAAGAAGAATACTGCGATGGAAGCCATCACTATTGTTTTGAATACGAGAATGCTTTTGTCTTTTAAAAATCTATTTATTCTTGACCGCACTGGGTCTGTGTTGCTGCCTGAGGCCTTTCTCTAGCTGTGGCAAGCCAGGGCTCCTCTCTTCTTGCCGAGCACGGGCTCTAGCATGCACAGGCTTCAGTAGTTGCTGCATGTGTGATTAGCTGCTCCCTAGCATATGGGATCTCAGCTCCGGGTGCTAAGTCACTCCAGTTGTGTCTGACTCTATGTGACACCATGAGCCTGCCAGGCTCCTCTGTTCATGGGATTCTCCAGGCAAGAATACTGGAGTGGGTTGCTATGTCCTCCTCCAGGGGATTTTCCTGACCCAGGGACCGAACCTGCATCTCTTACACCTCCTGCAATGGCAGGCGGGTTCTCTACCACTAGCACTAGCTTGGATCAAACCTGTGTCCCTGCACTGGCAGACAGATTCTTAACCACTGGCCCATCAGGGAAGTCCCTGCATTTGTCTTTTTAAACAGGTATGCTGGACTTGTTTCTTGTGCACGCTGTCTCCAGTGCCTTAAGGGAATGAACAGAATGGCAAGAGCACTGAGCTGGTCACTCTGGAACAGGGTTCCTCCCCGGGACCGGAGGCACTGCCTTCCTCCAAGGAAGCTGGAAAGATCCACAGGACTGTTAGGTCATCCCAGCTGCATGGTGGGACAGAAATATTACAAAAGGAATTCTCCCGCCATCACTATCGCTTTTCAGGTAATTGAGGACTCATTAGGGATGCTTGTTAACAATACAAATTCCCTCGTTTCTAACTCCAGCCTACCCACCCCCAGGGACTCAACAGGGCTATGGTAGGACTCAGGAATCTGCATTTCCACCCAAACTTCAAGTGCTCTCGATGCAGGGCATGGCTCACAGACTACACTTTGAGAAACACTGCTTTAAAAGAAAGACCTTTCACTCTGAACAGGAGCCACTACTGCCTTCCCTCTTGCACCCCTTCCACCTTAGATGTGGCAATAATAAAGCAATGAGTTAATCATCTCAGTTAAAATGCAGACGGAGCAGTAATTTGAGTACAGTTTTGGACTAGAGACACTCCGGTTCTGGAGGTGTGTGGGTGGTTGGCCCTTTCAAGGCAACTTGCTCTGAAGGGTAGGTCAAAATGTTTTGGCGGGGGGGGGGGGGGGGGGGCGGTGAAGGGCATGTCCTGGAAGTGCTCCCTAACTGTGGACAAGAGAAGGACATTGGCCACCAGCTGCTGTGGGAAGGTGACTCATCAGCCTATGTGGCAGTAACCACTGGCTGGCGGAATGACTCCCTTGGCCGTGGGGGGCCGTGGGGGAGGTGATGGCTGTGACTGGAGAGAGCAGTGCATTCCAGAGGAGAACCGGACCTCCTGCAAGGATGCCGATCTGCGCTGTCAGTCACCTTGGCAGCAACGGAGGAGGGAGAGGGAGGGGTAGATGAGCGGTCTCAGCAAGATGGCAGAGGCACCATTTAGTCATTGGTGTGAACAGCCTTATGTTCACTACCCCGGACTCACCCTGCCTCCTTCTCTCCCCCATCTCTAAATCCAATGACTAAATCTGGTCCATTCTACACTTTAACGTCTTCCAGGTGCCCCCTCTACCACTACCTTTGTGTCACTGCCGTCATATATCACCCATCTTTCTCTTTCTGTGTATCCCCACCATTATGACCCAGGCTTGAGTCCTGTCATCGCTCACTTGGACTCCTGTCCCTGCCTCCTGCCTCCCTATCTCTAATCCATCCGTCCTACAGCCACCAATGTGTTCTCTCCAAAAGTGAAAATCCAAGCATAGCATTCCCTTACTTAAAATTCACAGCTAGAAGGGGAAAAAAAAATCCTCAGCTTACCACAGCTCAGTGGTTCTTGAACTTCACTGTGCCTCGGAATCACCTGGGGGCTTGTTAAAACACAGCATGGGGCCCCAGCTGGAATGTTCTTCACTCTTCCACATCTTCCTCCTTTACCCACTGAATTCCTGACCCTATAATCTCTGTGAGGCCTTCTCCATCTCTTTGCCTTCATCCTCACTCCACCTCCCCCACCATCATCATCATCACCACCCACACATGTTGAGTGCTTGCTATGGTGCATTCCGCTGAATCATCACGGGAAAAAAAAAAAAATCCATGATGTGGGTCCCATTATTCTTCCCATATAATAAAGGTGTTGAAACTGGGGCTCAGATAGGTTCAGAAACTTGGCCCAGTCAGACGACTAGAAAGCAGTGAAGTCAGAATTCAGTGCCTGGGCTCAGGACCCCAGCAAATATCAACTCATCCAGATGGAATTAAACCTTTCTTCCTCAATGCTCTCAGAACACTCTTCCTATCACACATCTAAATCCACACACAACCAGGCTGAGTTATTTGAGGGTGGGTCTTCACCGTTGTTTCCTATGCCTAGCCCACAGAGTGAACTCCATGCTGGGTGAATTACGCGCACTGGAGTGCTGGCAAACGTAAATTTTTTGATGGGCCAGAAGAAATGAGAAATATTCCAGATTACTTAAACTCCTTATAATACGCAAACTCAACATATAACATGCCAACAGGTACCGTTTCATATTGGGGATACACAAGTATCACTCTATATTAGGGGAAACCCTGAGACAAATGAAAATACAAAGAACATGATTGCCATTAAGTCGTCATTTTGACCTTTCCATCTTTTAGACATATTCAAAGTACATGGAGGTTTCTCTCTGGAATAGCATGATGGCAGAAGTGTTAATTTTACAGGAAAGTTTGGTTAAGTCTTTTCTACTGATGCAGAAAAATAACTTGAGAAGTCAGCATATTAAGCAAAAAAAAAAAAAAATTTACAGGAGTATGTGTTTAAGAGTGAAATTTCACATGTATTTGGAACCAAGGCTGAAACAATGCTTTCTGTAAATGAGCACCATTCACTAGAGAATACAACTTATCTTCCACATACAAATCCAAAGTATAAGCAAATGGCAACTTTTTGCTTCTCTCTTTTACTAGGAAGGAAATTGTTGCCAGCTAGCCGCCAGGGCATCTCTCCCCTGCTGCATCTTTGCTTTCCTGGGTTAAGACGTTAGATTTTTGGTTAAGAAAGGGGAAAAAAATGAGAGTAAAAGTGACCTGTCAGCACTGATTTTCCAGAGCTAGGGCCTGCCTCATGGCTCCTCCCCATCTCACTCTGGGCTTGGGGCCATGCAGTGCCAAAGGTAGTGCTCCTTTTCCATCTGACTTCAAAGCCTTTGTCAAAACGAACCATAAGTTAACAGGCTCTGTCAACATGGATGCCTCTTTGAAGGCACGTTAAGGCCAAGCGTCAAAGGCAGCTTGGAAGGCAGTGAAACAAGAGGAAAAGCCGCACCTCTCCCCTCCTGCAGTGTGCTTTCTAACTCTCTTGCTACCAACTGTACAAAACCCTGTTCTCTCTAGGTTTTGGACCCAGAGTAGCTCACTGTCTGGGCCTCTGTGTCGTCTCCCTCCACTTAGAAGCAAAGCTTTCAGGCCTTCTGGAACCTGCTGAGGCCCGGAGCTGGGGCTCCTCCTTGGTGGCAATGGGGAAGCTTGGAGTTCCTTTCACCCAGTGGGCATAGAGGTGACTTCATTCTGCAACTCCCTGAGTCTGGTTTTCCCTTCCCTACAAGTCAGTAAGCACAAATCTGTGCGGAGAAGCCTGGAGTTCTAAGCATTCGCTCAGCAGAAGGGGAAAAAAAAAAAAAAAAAACATACCACTTTTCCAACCCAGCCCTGTTAAGGACATGGTCTCAGACATTTCCTGCCTGAGCCTCTGCGGCTTCCCTCCTCTTGCACACGTGCTCCCCCTACTGCCTGCTGCTGGCAACGCAACCCTGGCTCCAGGAGACCCAGGAACGCCCCAGCCTGGCCCTGGAAGAGCCATGTTGTAAGGCTGCAGTGGGACTGCCAAAAAATGAAACAGTAGATCCTTAAGAATTCTTCCATGGCTTCGGCGAAGGGCCCAGGCTAAGTCTTTACATTTCAAGAGTAAACTCTGTAATAAAGACTGAATAAACAAATCTTCCCTGAATAGAATTTTGCCAAGTAAATTAAATGTAGGCTTCCCTCTAAGAGTTAAATAAGTGAAAAAAGCTTTGGACTTGGATTGAGAATAGAGGACTCAGATTCAGGTTATGCTCCTTTTTTAAAAATGAGTGACCTTGGACTTAACCATTTTCAGTCTGTTTCTTCATCCATTATTTGGGCATATGGCTCATCTCTTAGTGTTGTGAAAAGTAAATGAAAGAATGTGAATGTGTGAGAAAAGTGTTTTATAACATAAAAATTTAATATGAGCTATTATTTTTTCCCTTCCAATGCAACACACACACACACACACACCTCCCTCTTTCATACATTTCAGTGGAAATGGTAGGGGGAGGCAATTTAAACCCCCAAAAGGAAGTAGGACAAGGAAGCTCAGTCACAAACAGGAAGTAACAGAAATGCCATCAGAAAAAATTGGCTCAAGCAAAAGAAAAAAAAGTCATAGGTTACGTTTTAAAGATCAAGTTAGACTTAGTTCATGATTTGGGGTGTTGCACAGCCCCCTAAGTTAGGGGGTTTTCAGAGATGATTAGGTAACTCTTTTGACCTTGATTTGACCTCACAAATGGGAATTCTCCGGGGCGTTTTTTGGATCTCTGTAGTTGGTAGGTTCCTGCCTTTTTAAATGTAGGTCTCTCCTCCTTTTCCCCTGCGGCCCTGGGAGGGGCCCAGCGCCCCGAGCTGGGGCCCCGCCCTCGCCCGCGCCCCGGAGCCGCCCTGCCTCCTCTCGGATTACTCCTCCCTTCCTGGCCTCACAAACTTGCCACATTGTAGGTTGGCTTCTGCAGGAAAAGTAAGAAAAGCAGTGCAGTGCCGGCGCACAAAGAAGTTTTACAGTGCTAGGGTTCAGGTCCAACTTTCCTTCCAAATTTTTGTTAAGAAGAGACAAAATCTTGGATATTTTCCTAGGAGGAAAAAAAAAAAAACAACCTAAAGGGAAACAAAATAACATGTCAGGACACATTGTGCTATTTATTTTCTTGCTTTTCCTCTCATTCTTGAAACTTCCCCTTCAAAAATCTTACCACCTTTCTTGCCTCTTCTTTATCTTGTGTGTTTTTAGTGTAGGGACAGAGAGGATTTGAAGCCTAAGGATTTTAAGCCAGAACCAAGGAGGAGGGCATGGCAACCCACTCTAGAATTTTGCCTGGAGAATCCCCCTGGACAGGGCAGCCTGCTGGGCTACAGTCCATGTGGTCGCAAAGAGTCGGACATGACTGAGGGACTAAGCACAGTATATGTCAAGCATTCCTAAATCTCGTCATCTGTTTGCAAAATCAGGGTTCCTTTTCTGGCCCAAATGAAGAGACTGGTTTCTGCCTTCTTTCCCCAGGCTTTTTAAATTAAACTACTCTTAAGCAAATTGCTTGAGGAAGGTGAGATTTGGAAAGTAAGGAGATCCATGTCCATCTAAGTGATTCAAGTTTAAGGATAGTGGCATCAGTTCAGTCGCTCAACAGCGTCCGACTCTTTGCCACCCCCATGGACTGCAGCACGCCAGGCCTCCCTGTCCATCACCAACTCCCGGAGTTTACTCAAACTCATGTCCATTGAGTTGGTGATGCCATCCAACCATCTCATCCTCTGTCATCCCCTTCTCCTCCCCCTCCTGCCTTCAATCTTTTCCAGAATCAGGGTCTCTTCGAATCAGGTGGCCAAAGTATTGGAGTGTCAGCTTCAGCATCAGTCCTTCCAATGAATATTCAGGACTGATCTCCTTCAGGATGGACTGGTTGGATCTCCTTGCAGTCCAAGGGACTCTCGGGAGTCTTCTCCAACACCACAGTTCAAAAGCATCAATTCTTCGGCGCTCAGCTTTCTTTAGAGTCCAACTCTCGCATCCATACATGACCACTGGAAAAACCAAAGACGGACCTTTGTTGGCAAAGTAATGTCTCTGCTTTTTAATAGAAGGATAGTGCCGTAGAGACACATATTCTAAAGACTGTCCCCTGTCTTGTTGCAAGTTTCGTGTACTTTATGGCGGCCTCCAACTGTGTCTTGGTCTCCAGCTGTAGGTGTACATTTGGCAACTGTACTGTCAGGATGCTGATAATGATATTTTCAAAGTGTTTTCACACTTGTGCTTCATAACAACCCCAGGAGCATGGTGAAGGGATGGAATTTGCTGCTGTTACAGACGAGGAAGTGAGGAGAAGGAGGGAAAAGTGATTTGTCCAAGGCCACTCAATTGGTTCCCTACAAAACCCAAACTAAGAGGTCAAGATCTTCCAAATATTACACTGGTATTTAATGCCCGGTTTGGAAATGATTACCAACAGGCTCTACAGGCTCTTGTTTATGCCAAAACAAACTGTCTTCATTTTTAAACTAGGGTAGCATGAACATTTAAATTAACTTTTTACAAATTATGTAGAGTGTGTATCATTAGCAAAGGGACTTAGAGGCCCTTTTCAATAGACAGTATTTTTTTTAATTAAAACTTCATTTTTAATAAATTTAGGGAGGGTATAATTCATTTACATGACTGAAAATTCACAGTCCTAAAGCCTAGTACACTTGGGAAATCTTGTTGCCACCTCCTCCCCCTTCATCTCTTTTCTCCACTTCTTCTCTCCCTCACTGGTAGGTATTTTTATTGTCTTGAATCCTACCCCTGTTTCTTTAGGAAAATACAGATAAGTACAAATACATATTCCTATTCTTATGTATTTACAGTCTTAAAAAAGGGAACACTTTGAATTGGTTTTCTGGTCATGGTGGTGGACTTTGCTAAACCATCTCTCTTTCCCCTGGGAAGCTCAGGGATCTGCAGACAATTCTAGTGTGACTGAGAATCTAGAGGCTTCAGCTGGCTGTAGAGGTTTCAATTGGGTAGCTTTACCTGGTAAACCTAGGTCTTGCCCTCAACCAGAACCAGATGCAGCTGCTGCAACCCTGGGCTTCGATAACATACTACTACAGGACAACTAGTTGTTTCACAAGGAGAAAGTCATCTAGATGCCCGAGTGAAACCCACATGATATGATAGGGGCAATGTTTTAAGCAGTAATTGTCTGTTACTGTTGCTGGAAGGATGGTTAGTGACGAGTGTCATCACTATGGGACTCATTCTACTATGTCCCACTGTGACAAGGTCATAGTGCCTGACAGAAAGAGGGGCCATCTCCAGTACACTCTCCAAGTAGGATTCTTCCACCAAAGGAGCTTTCGCATCCTTCCTGTCATCAGTGGCACTGAAAGAAAAATCAAAGATCAAACTCAGGCTATGGCAAGGAGGAAGATCAGGGGCTCTCTGAGAGCAGGAAATCCAGGCCAAGAGCTAAGCAATGGAAGGACCAGTGTAGGTCAGAGCACCTGGGCCATCACTGCTCTAGACTCAGGAAAAAAAAAGGCACAGACCAGACCAGCAAGTGCAGAGACTGGCCAGGAGTTTACAGCAGCTCCTCCTGAGGAGGGATGGGCATGCAATGGGGCCCCTCCAGGTTCTCTGTACCATTGACGGGACAGATGCTGAGGAGAGGGCTGACAGACATGCCATAGAATCACCTGCTGTCCCTTGTGTTCGTTTACTAGGGCTGCCACGACAAAGTGCCACAACCTGGGTGACTTAAATTTCCGAGATGTATTGTCCTGCCGTAATGGAGGCTAGAAATTCAGGACCAAGATGTCTGCGGGGCTGGTTTCTCCTAAGGGTTAAGGGAGGAATCTGTTCTGGGACCCTCTCCTTGGCTTGTGGATGATCGTCTCTTCCTGTGTGTCTTCTCATCATCTTTCCTCTGTGTGTCTAAATGTGCCCCTTTTTATAAGGACACCAGTCACACTAGGTTAGAGCCCATCCTAAGAACCATTGTTTTAACTTGGCTACCTTTGGAAAGATCCTGTCTGTAAATAAGGTCACATTCTGAGGTACTGGGGGTTAGGACCCCAACATATTTCTTAGCTTTTAGGTTTTTAAAGAATTTATTTAAATTAAAACTTATAGCTTACTGTCAGCATTAATAGTAACATACAGTTAATAGTTTTCACCCTTTTAACTGGAAATACCAAAACTCAAGAGTTTCTAGAGTTGTTGGTGTAATTATTATTATTGTCATCATTATTATTTTATATGGTTCAATTACTATTAATAAAGATTTTTGATGTTGAATGTGAGAAATTTGAAAGCCCATATTCTATATTTTCTATTCCCATGGTATTTCTCTGGGACCATAAATTTCAGAGAAAACTGTTTTCTCCGTTTATTTTATTGTGGTGGAATAGACTTATACATTTTGCCATCATAACCATTTATAAGTGTACGTTTCAATGCCATTAAATACGTTCATATTGTTGTGCACAGTCACCACCTTCCATTTCCAGAACTCTTCATTTTGGAAAACTCAAGCTTTAGACCCATTAAGTAATAACTCCCCATTCCTCCCATCCACCAGCCCCTGGCAATCACCACACTACTTTCTGTCACTGTGGTTTGGACTACTCTAAGTACCTCACATAAGTGGAATCATGCAGTATTTCTATTTATGTGACTAGCTTATTTCACTTAGTATAACGTCCTCAAGATTCATCTGTGTTGTAGCATACTGCAGAATTTTTTTCCTTTTTAAGGCTGAATAATATTCCATTGTTTGTATATATATATCACCTTTTATTTATGCATATCTTCATGTTTTAACTACTGTGAATAATGCTGTGATGAACATGGGTGGACAAATTTCTAAGACTCTGCTTTTAATCAGTTTGAATACATATCCAGAAGTAGAATTGCTAGATCATATGGTAATTCTATTTTTAAACATTTTAATTACTGTAAGTGATGCTGTGATGAACACGGGTGGACAAATCTCTCTTCAAAACTCTGTTTTAATTCATTTGGATGTATATCAAGTATTAGTAGAATTGCTAGATCACGTGGTAATTCTGTTTTTAATTTTTTGAAGAACACCCTACTGTTTTCCCAGCAGCTGTACTATTTTACATTCTCACCACCAGTGCACAGTGATTCCATTTTCTCCGCATCCTGGCCAATGCTTATTTTCTTTTTGATAGTAGCCATCTCAACAGGTGTGAGGTGGTATCTCACTGAATTTTGGTTTGCTTTTCCCTGATGATGGTGATGAGCATCTTTTCACTCTTTTTCAGATCCACAAGAGTTCTCTCTATTTTCAGAGGTGTTGGCCTCACACCCCCATTTCAATATTGAGAACAAAGCCGTACAGTCTGTGGAAGTGGTGAATTAATTGGGCGTATTATGGTAAGTAGGAGGCAGTTTGAAACCCCTCTGCTTTCTCACTGGTTGCATATACACCAAGTCTAACATGATCTCATTGTGAAGAGTGGGTCCTGTCATTTTCAACAAATCCTTTCTTTGTTTTTATAAAGTCCAAAGCAGAAAAAAAAAAAGAGAGGAAATCCCTCCAACGTTTATGCTATAAACCACGCTCCTTCACCACTCTCACCCCTCAGGACATACACCTCACCACTGGTGTTGAGATCCTGATGCCCAGATTGTACAAAATTGCATGCTCCTTTTACTCAGAAGAATGTTCTTTGCCTACAGTTTTTAAGACATACTAAGCTAAAATGTGCATATCACTCTATCTAGAGTTGGGCTTTTGGTGATGTGGTGTGGTTATTAATCACTTTACTTTTGTTTCTGTTAAACCTGGCCCGACATCTCGCTGAGACGCTGTGACAAACACTTTGGGTCCATGACTCGGCAGGACCAGGTGTGGCCGGGCCCACCCCTTGTCAGGCAGGCGAAGGCAGCCAAGCTCGCTCAGTTCAAACATGCTCGAGGGATTCGGCACCTGGAAATCCCCACAAAGCTAGTTCCATTCCAGATCTTTCTCAACACCCAGAGGAGGGAACACAAGGACTGATTGTCCTCACAAGATTTTCTGCCTGCAGTTCCATAGTCTAGGGGTTTGTGTGGGCCGAGGGTGGCTAGACACATTTACTTATTAGTGTAGGGGCTCAAGTCAGAAAGATGCCCTAGAGCTCAATGACCAAATGTTGCACCCTGGGATTCTGTAGGGTGATATTTAGAACAACGTGATCCCCAGCCTGTGGGTGCCAATGTCAAGCCCCTCCCCCAGGCTCAGCCCGATGGCCTATTTTCCATAGGACTTTGTGATTCTGGTTTCTTGTTGCTTCCTGTCGTTCTTGTTTTCCACATTTCTTGGGCTCCATCCAATGCTGAGTAATGATTCATAGCCAGAAGGCCCGAGGCGAGAAGCTGCCACTCCAAAGAGGGAGTAACTAACAGCTCCAGGCACCAACGGCGGGCCCCTCACCCGGCCCACAGGCTCCTGGCCTCTACGCGCCTACAGGAGGAGTTGGTGCAGGGTAGGGTGATTTGTTTTCTCTGGCGGGGCTGGGGAGAAGCGGGGATGTGCCCAGCTGAACCTCCATCTCTGGTCTTCCTGGGAGAGGTCCCTTTGTAATTCACACACAAAATGTGATGTGCAACAGTCTCTCACTTCCCTTCCTTTCTCCTTCCCTGTCCCACCCATGCCAGGTTCTTCTTTGGAAGGATTTTACTCCAACATTGCCTTGGGGGGAAGGAAAGAAAAATCTGAAATCAGGGAGGGGGAACACAGTGACTTTCCTCATGTGCCCTGAGTCTGTGACATCCACTGGTCTCTGAGCTGGCCCCAACTCCTGGGGGGTGGACCCCCAGGGCTGGTATGGGAGTTCAGTGGGGCTGACAGAAGGCCTCAGGGAGGTGCCAGCCTTGAGAGTGAGCTCCCAACAGGCACTGTACGAGATTATGGCAGAGGTGAAGGCAGTACCGACAGCCAAAGTTCACTGAGTGCCTTCTGTGCGCCAGGTGATGTTCAATTTAACACTCCCAACAACCCTACGAGGTCCATGTAATCGCTGTTTCCATTTTGCCAGTGAAGACGCTGAGTCACAGAGAGGTCAGGATCACACAGTGAACACAAGGCAGAGCTGGGGAGTTGTAGCCCTGGAAGTCCAGCTCTTGAGTTGACTCTCAGTCACAGCTCTATATTAACCAAGACATGGTATCCTTGTTCCTGTGTTACAAATGAGAAGACTGGGGAGTGGTGTGCTCTGTCCCACACTGCTAGGGGACACAGATGCCAGGCGCCTCCCGTCCAGTCCTGCCCACTCCTTTGTTGGGCGGGGAGGAGTTGAGGAGGGGTGGAGTCAGGATGTGACTGCTTCCTACTCGCCCTTCTCCACCCCAAGTTTCCACCTTCCTCCTGAAGCTTTGTGCTCTTGTTTCAGATGACAGGAAGCTACCAGAAAGAGAGCCAGATAGTGAGAAGCAGATGAGGAAATCAGAAACCTGCATTTGTCAATCTAGGAATCGGTCCAACACGTCTCATGGAACTGAAAGCTGGCTGCCCAGGTAAAGTGTCCAGATGCCCCAGGCAAAGGGAGGTGAACATTGGAGGAAGTTAGAGTTTCCAGAATGGTGAATGTTGGGTAGTAGAGAAAATAGAGAAGGCTAAGGTGTGACAGAAACGGGCTAGAATTAGATGCCCTAGATCTCTATGGTGGGAAGAGCCAGAGAGATTAATGAGTCCAACCTCTCATACACTATTATTAGTGAGAACTAACATTGCTTGGGCACTCCTGTGCCAGGCATTGTGCTAAGTGCTTTCCATGTGCCTATAACAATCCTATGATGCAGGTGCTATATTTGTCTTCACTAAGAAACTGAATCAAAAGTTAATTGGCCCAGTAAAAGGTAGATCAAGGCAGTCTCCCTCTCTCCAAAGCCCACATACTTTTGTACTCTTTAACATTTTATGATGAACCATTTTAAACATATACAAAATAGAGAGAATATTATAATGAAGCTCCATAATTTCACTGACCAGTTGCAATAATCATCAACACAAGACAGATCTTATTTCATCATTCATCCCTCATCTACCCTTCCAGTACTAGATTATTTTGAATCTCATACATATTATTTCTTATTGTATCATCCTATTGGTATCAGTGTATATTCTAATTGGTATCTCCAAGAAAAAAAGACTTTCTTAATGTAGCCATAATACCATTGTTGTAGCTAAAAAAATAACAAAAATTTCTTAATACCATCAAATATCCAAACATTGTTCAGATATCTCAGACTGTCCCCAGATGTTTTTTTAATAGTTGATTTATTTGAACTGGGATTAATAGTCTCTATATTAAAAATAGAAATACCATATTATCTGGCAATTCCAGTCCTGGGTATCTATCTGAAGAGAACAAAAACACTAACTCAGAAAGACACATGCACCCCGATGTTCATACCAGCCTTAGTTACAATTGCTAAGATATGGAATCAACCTAAGTGTCCATCAACAGATGAATGGATAAAGAAGATGTGATGTATGTATATATGTATGTATATATGTACAACATATACACACACACACACACACAATGGAATACTACTAAATTATAAAAAAGAATTTCATAATTTGCAACAAGAATGGACTTGGGGAGTATTATGTTTACTGAAATAAGTCAGAGGGAGAAAGACAAATACTGTATGCATCACTTACATGTGGAATCTAAAAAATAAAGCTAGTGAATATAACAAAGAAGAAACAGACTCACGGATAGAGAGAACAACCAGGGGTTACCAGTGTGGAGAGGAAAGTGGGAAGGGCAAGACAGAGGCAGGGGATTAAGAGATACAAACTACAATTAATATGTATAAAATAAATCAGATACAAAGATATATTGTGCAGCATAGGGAGTCTAGCCAATATTTTATATTAGCTATAAACAACTTTTAAAAATTGTGAATCACTATGAAGGAATGATGCTGAAGCTGAAACTCCAGTACTTTGGCCACCTCATGCGAAGAGTTGACTCATTGGAAAAGACTCTGATGCTGGGAGGGATTGGGGGCAAGAGGAGAAGGGGACGACAGAGGATGAGATGGCTGGATGGCATCACTGACTCGATAGACATGAGTCTGGGTGAACTCCAGGAGTTGGTGATGGACAGGGAGGCCTGGCGTGATTCATGGAGTTGCAAAGAGTCAGACACGACTGAGCGACTGATCTGATCTGATGGTATACACTTTACATTTACATAATTTGTAGGTCAATTGTACCTCAATTAAAAAAAAAAAAGTCCCAACATTTGGTTGATACATAAAGTCCCCTCCCTGCTGCCATTGTTGAAGAGACAGAGTCACTGGCCTTGTAAACTTTCTCACATTTTGGATTTTGCTGATTATATCCATTTGGTGTCATTTAACATGTTCCTCCATCCTCTGTACTTCCTGTAAACTGATAGTTAGATCTAGTGGTTTGATTAGATTCACATTTAATTGTTTGGCAAAGCCACTTCATAGGCAGTACATAGTCGCAGCCCTTATACTTACACCTACTTTTCTCCGGAAGACAAAAGGTCAAATCTAACTCAGGGTAGAGTCAGAAAAAAGCCAGAACCAGGATTGGAACTCAGTCTTCCAGCCCCCTGCCCTTCCACTCATCACTGGACTTGACTTTAGAATATTCTCTTTTACTAGGAGGACAGTTTGGCTGTCATTTAATCCTCTACCTCCTTCTCTAAGAGAAGCCAATAGAGGAGCAGTGGGAAAGTTCAAGCCTTTCTCTGGCACATGGTACTAGCTTAATTTTAAACATGATGGGAGGGAGGGGTCTCCTCAAGGCTGGATGGGGCTGTGTACCTTCTGCTTTTGCTGGAGGACTGGAAGCATTTCAGCCAGAAGTCTGGCATGGAAAGGAGATAGAGCTCCTTTCAAATATTGAGAACTAATTTACTTGAGTACTGATAGGAACATTTCATCTTTTTGACTTATCCATTTTCCTTGATAGAAAAGAAGTAAGTGAACACTCAGTGCTGGAGGCCTAATGAGGCACACAGAATTCCACTTGGGGGAAAAGGAAAGGAAGAGCTAGTGAAGATGGCAACCCTTCTGTGCATTTCAGCACAGGGAGCACTTTTTTTTTTCTCCTATTCCTGCTACACTGAGTATACAAATGTCAGAACCAAGATTGATTCAGATAACCAGAACTCTTCCCATTGCAATGGGAAGAAACCACCCTATACCAAAGATTGGACCAGGGAGAGGGGTTGGGGAGGAAAGATGACCTGAAGGCACAATTACAGTGAGCATTCACATTCATTGGACACTTAAAACACACTGGGAAGATTATTTGCAGTATCTCACTGGGGCTTCCCTGGTGGCTCAGACAGTAAAGCGTCTGCCTGCAATGCGGGAGACCGGGGTTCGATCCCTGGGTTGGGAAGATCCCCTGAAGAAGGAAATGGCAACCCACTCCAGTACTCTTGCCTGGGAAATTTCATGGACAGAGGAGCCTTGTAGGCTATAGTCCATGGGGTCGCAAAGAGTCGGACACGACTGAGAGACTTCACTCACTCACTCACTCACTTAATCATCACAACAGCCCTGCAAGGTAAAACAGAGGTGCTTTAATCGAATCTGCAGGTGAGGAGGGATGTGAAATCTCACAGATACTATCAATGAGGCAGAATTCAAATCTCTGTCTTTCTCATATAGTGTCTGTAGCTTAACCATTAGGTTACAAGGTCAGCCAAATGAAGATGGTGATTTGAGAGGGGCTAGAAATCCAGAGGGCTTCCCTGGTGACTCAGACGGTAAAAGAATCTGCCTGCATTGCAGGAGACCCAGGTTTAATTCCTGGGTTGGGAAGATCCCCTGGGGAAGGGAATGACTACCAATGCCAGTATTCTTGCCTGGATAATTCAATGGACAGAGGATACAGTCCATGGGGTTGCAGAGTCAGACAGGACTAAGTAACTAACACTTTCACAGTTTTTTCTGGGAATCTAGACAGGAGCTTCTATAGGGTTCAGGAATGGCTTGGATAAGGAACACAGGGGCCCCTAGCCTTGGGGGACAAGTCATCTGATATTTTAACACAGGTCTCTGAAGTTCATGAATCGAATTTTATGGACAGAGGGATGGGAAGTCTCCACAAGTAGTTGCCATAGAGAAGTGATAGGCACTCTCCTGCTCCCTCTCTGTCAAGTTTAAGGCTCCTAACTGGAAAGGATTATTGGGGTCACATCTGACACATGTAAAGCCTTGTGTAAATTTGAAAGTGACACCTCTTGAAGGGAGATAAATTGCAAAAGCTGCCCCTCTGGGAGGCCCCTTCTGCAAGAGTGCTATCTGTACAGGGCCCACTGCTTGGGCCAACGGTGGGTCGGATTTCAGCCCCCTTCATGGTCTCAGCCAAGCCGTAGAGTATGCAGCAGTCTCTCAAAGAGCCAAGCTGGTTTTCCACCCAACATGCTGTGTGTACACTTGTCAAGGCCAAGTGACCCTTGCTGAGCTGTTATCATCTTTTGGTGGTTGTTTCATGTGACTGTGGTCTCAAGTCAGCTCAGAAGAGGGCAGAACCCAATTACTAGATTACTCACGCTGCTGATTTTCTTTCTTTCTTTCTTTTTTAACCACATCCACAGCTGTGGCACATTCAATGCTGTGGCAGTCAAATTTCCCCCGTCTAACTCAAGAGGCCAGGTTCCCCCACCAAAGCCTCCAAGGGCCGCATGGTTCCCAGACCTGAACCCTGCCTCCAACAAGGCCTCTTCTGGTCATCAGGTCCAGGTAGGCCAAGTGCAACCCTTCTCCAAAGCCTCCTCTGACTGTGCCAGCCCCTGCAGATATGCCTGTGAAAGCCTAACTGGCCTGCAGGGACACCTGTACTCCAGGCCAGCTTCAGGAGCAAATACTGGTGAAAGGAACACACACAGAGATGGGCTGACACGGCAGCTCCAGAGACCTACTTAGAGATCTTGGAGGGCCTCCTAGGGAGGTAGGGAGTGGAGGTAGCTCACCTTGTGGGCAAGGACACAGTGGAGGCACCAGGGAATTTTGTTTGTTTGCTGTTTTGTTTTGTTGCTGCTATTGTTTCATTTATTTTACCTTTTCTAATATATTTTTAAATTTTTCTAACTTTGTTTTTTACTTTTTGTTATTATTCTACTCTTTTCTGTTTGTGTCTTTTGTTTTTTGTTGTTGCTGCTTTTTTCTTTTGATATTTGTGTGTTGTTTTGTTTCATTTTGGTTTTTACTTCATTAAATTTTTATCTTTAAAAAATTTTTGTTTTTGCTTTTGTCATTTTTGGGTATTTGTCTTTTGTTCTCTTAGCTTTTCTTTTAGTTTTTTGTTTGTTGTTCAATTTTTGTTTTATGTTTAGGTTAGTTTTGTTTTTATTATTGGTTTTGGACTCTCATTTGTTTAGATGTCTTATTTTTTGCTTTCCCTTTTTTTTTTTGGTGTTGTTGGTTTGTTTTTTGTTTGCTTGGATTTGTTTTTATTATTTATCTATGGTTTTATTTCTGTTTTCCTTTCTTTTTTTGTTTCTGTGTTTGTTTTTGTTTGGTTGGCTTGGTTTTTATTATTTGCCTTGGGCTTTGTTTGTCTGCTATCTTTTATCCGCCCCCCCCCCACCCCCCCCCCCCCCCCGATGCTGCACATCTTGCAGGTCTTGATTCCCAGGCCCGGAATCAAGCTTGAGCCCCTGTAATGGGAGCACCAAGCTGCTGGACTACCAGAGAAGTTCAGGCCCCAGGGAATATTAATTGGTGTGCGTTCTCCCTGAGGTCCTCATCTCAGCACCAAGATAGGGCTTGACCCAACTACCTGCAAGGTCCAATTCTAGATGCCTCTGGCCAAACAATCAACAAGACAGGAACATAGCCCTACCTATCAACAAAAATGAGGTGATAGAGAAATATGTTACACATGAAGGAGCAAGGTAAAAACCTACAAGACCAAATAAATGAAGAGGAAATACCTGCAATCTACCTGAAAAAGAATTCAGTGTAATGATAGTAAAGATAATCCAAAATCTCAGAAACAGAATGGAAGCACAGATCAAGAAAATACAAGAAATGTTTAACAAGGACCTAGAGGAACTAAAGAACAAACAAATAGTGATGAATAGCACAATAACTGAAATGAAAAATGTACTAGAAGGAGTCAATAGTAGAATAACTGAGGCAGAAGAACAAGTAGGTTAGCTAGAAAATAGAATGGTGAAAATAACTGCTGAGGAACAGGATAAAGAAAAAAGAATTTTAAAAGTGAGAACTGTCTCAGAAACCTCAGGACAGCGTTAAACACACCAACATTCAAATTAGTGGGGTCCCAGAAGAAGAAGAGAAAGGGTCTGAAAAAATATTTGAAGAGATTATAGTCCAAAACTTCCCTAAAATTGGAAAGAAAATAGTCACCCAAGTCCAGGAAGCACAAATAGTCTATACAGGATAAATCTAAGGAGAAACATGCTGAGACACATATTAATAAAACTAACAAAAATTAAATTTGAAGGAAAAATGTTAAAAGCAACAAGGGAAAAGCAACAAATAACATACATACAAGGGAATCCTCATAATATTATAAGCTGATTTCTCAGTAGAAACTCTGCAGGCCAGAGTAGCAGGAGTAGCAGGCTATATTTAAAGTGATGAAAGGCAAAAACCTATAACCAAGATTATTCTACCTAGCAAGGATATCATTCAGATTCTATAGAGAAATCAAAAGGTTTACAGACAAGCAAAAGCTAAGAGAATTCAGCACCATGCAACCAGCTTTACAACATATAGTAAAAGAACTTCTCTAGACGGGAAACACAAGGGAAGAAAAAGACCTACAAAAAAACAAACCCCCCAAAATTAAGAAAATGGTAATAGGGACATACCTATCAAAACATTACCTTAAATTTAAAAGGATTAAATTCTCTAACCAAAATACACAGACTGGCTGAATAGACACAGAAACAAGAGCTGTATATATGCTATCCACAAGAGGTCCACTTCAGACCTATGGACATGTACAGACAGAAAGTGAGAGGATGGAAAAAGATATTCCATGCAAATGGAAATCAAAAGAAAGCTGGAGAAACAGTACTCATATCAGACAAAATAGACTTTAAAGATTGTTACAAGAGACAAGGAAGGACACCACATAATGATCAGGGGGTCAATCCAAGGATAAAATATAAAAACTTACAAATATTTATGTACCCAACACAGGTGCACCTCAATACATAAAGTGAATGTAATAGCCATAAAAGGGGAAATCAACAGTCACAGAATAATAGTGACTTTAACATCCTACTTGTACTAATGGACAGATCATCCAGACAGAAAATTAATAAGGAAACACAAACTTTCAATGACACACTAGACCAGATAGACTTAATTCATGGTTATAGGACATTTCATCTGAAAGTAGCAGAATACACTTTCTTCTCAAGTGTACATGAGACATTCTTCAGGATAGTCCCATCTTGTGTCACATATCAAGCCTCATTAAAGTTAAGAAAATTGAAATCATACTAAGCATTTTTTCTGACCATAGCCTATGAGATTAAAAATCAATTACAGGGAAAAAAAACCTGTAAAAAACACAAATACATAGAAGCTGAACTTCTGCTACTGCTGCTGCTACTAAGTCGCTTCAGTCGTGTCCGACTCTGTGCGACCCCATAGACTGGCAGCCCAACAGGCTCCACTGTCCCTGGGATTCCCAGGCAAGAATACTGGAGTGCCATTTCCTTCTCCAATGCATGAAAGTGAAAAGTGAAAGTGAAGTCGCTCAGTCGTGTCTGACTCTTCGCGACCCCATGGACTGCAGCCCACCAGGCTCCTCCATCCATGGGATTCTCCAGGCAAGAGTACTGGAGTGGGGTGCCATTTTCCTTCTCCAGGGGATCTTCCCGTCCCAGTGATCAAACCCTGGTGTCCCATATTCCTGGCAGACGCTTTAACCTCTGAGAAGAAATCAAAGACAACAAAAAAAGATGGAGTGATATACCATGTTCTTAGATTGAAAAAAATTCAATATTGTGAAAATGACAGTGATACCCAAAGGAAACTACAGATTCAATGCAATCCTTATCAAATTATGCAATCCTTAGCAAATCCTTATAAAAAAGTCCTTATCAATGGCATTTGTCACAGAATTAGGACCAAAAGTTCTACAATTTGTGTGGAAACACAGAAGACCCTGAAGAGGAAAAGCCATCTTGAGAAAGAAAAATGAAGCAGGAGGGATCAGGCTCCCTGACTTCAGACTAGTCTATAGTAATTAAGACAGAAGGGTACTAGCGCAGAGTCACAGATGGACCTATCATATAGAGTGAAGGATTAGCCTATCATAGAGACTATCATATAGAGTGAAGTAAGTAAAAAGAGAACAAATATCATATATTAACATTATATATGAAATCTAGAAAAATGGTACAGATGAGCCTATTGGCAAAGCAGAAATAGAGACACAGGCATAAAGAACAAATATATGGACACCAAGGGGAAAGGTTTACTGAGCATGGCCCCGCCCATCAAACAAAACCCACTTTCCCGCACAGTCAGTCTTTCCCATCAGGAACCTTTCATAAGCCTCTTTTCCTTGGAGGGAAGACAGAATGAAAACCACAATCACAGAAAACTAATCAAAACAGTCACATGGAACACAGCCTTGTCTAACTCAATGAAACTATGAGCCATGCCATGTAGGGCCACTCAAGACGGACAGGTCATGGTGGAGAGTTCTGACAACACGTGGTCCACTGGAGAAGGGAATGGCAAACCACTTCAGTATTCTTGCCTTGAGAACCCCATGAACAGTATGAAAAGGCAAAAAGATAGGACAATGAAAGACGAACTCCCCAGGTTGGTAGGTGCCCAATATGCTACTGAAGAAGAGTGGAGAAATAACTCCAGAAAGAACGAAGAGATGAAAACAACGCCCAGTTGTGGATGTGACTGGTGATGAAAGTAAAGTCTGATGCTGTAAAGAACAATATTACATAGGAACCTGAAATGTTAGGTCCATGAATCAAGGTAAATTGGAAGTGGTCAAACAGGAGATGGCAAGAGTGAACATAGACATTTTAGGAATCAGTGACAATACATATGGACATCACCAGGTAGTCAATACCAAAATCAGATTGATTATATTCTTTGAAGCTAAAGATGGAGAAGCTCTATACAGTCAGGTAAAACAAGACTGGGAGCTGACTGTGGCTCAGATCATGAACTCCTTATTGCCAAATTCAGACTTAAATTGAAGAAAGTAGGAAAAACCACTAGACCATTTAGGTATAGCCTAAATCAAATCCCTTACAATTATACAGTGGAAGTGACAAATAGATTCAAGGGATTAGATCTGATAGACAGAGTGCCTGATGAACTGTGGATGGAGGTTCGTGACATTGTACAGGAGACACGGATCAAGATCATCCCCAAGAAACATGCAAAAAGGCAAAATGGTTGTCTGACGAGGCCTTACAAATAACTGAGAAAAGAAGAGAAACTAAAGGCAAAGGAGAAAAGGAAAGGTATACCATTTGAATGCAGAGTTCCAAAGAATAGCAAGGAGAGATAAGAAAGCCTTCCTCAGTGATCAATGCAAAGAAATAGAGGAAAATAATAGAATGAGAAAGACTCGAGATCTTTTCAAGAAAATTAGAGATACCAATGTACCAAGGGAATATTTCATGCAAAGGTGGGCATGATAAAGGACAGAAATGGTATGGACCTAACAGAAGCAGAAGATATTAAGAAGAGGTGGCAAAATACACAGAAGAACTATACAAAAAAGATCTTCATGACCCAGATAACCACCATGGTGTAATCACCCACCTAGAGTCAGACATGCTGGAATGTGAAGTCAAGTGGGCCTTAGAAAGCATCACTATGAACAAAGCTAGTGGAGGTGATGAAATTCCAGTTGAGCTATTTCAAATCCTGAAAGATGATGCTGTGAAAGTGCTGCACTCAATATGTCAGCAAATTTGGAAAACTCAGCAGTGGCCACAGGATTGGAAAAGGTCAGTTTTCATTCCAATCCCAAAGAAAGGCAATGCAAAGAATGCTCAAACTACCACACAATTGCACTCATCTCACACGTTAGTAAAGTAATGCTCAAAATTCTCCAAGCCAGGCTCCAACAGTACATGAACTGTGAACTTCCAGATGTTCAAGCTGGTTTTAGAAAAGGCAGAGGAACCAGAGATCAAATTGCCAACATTGGTTGGATCATCGAAAAAGCAAGAGAGTTCCAGAAAAACATCTGCTTCAGCTTTATTGACTATGCCAAAGCCTTTGACTGTGTGAATCACAACAAGCTGTGGAAAATTCTGAAAGAGATGGGAATACCAGACCACCTAACCTGCCTCCTGAGAAATCTGTATGCAGGCCAAGAAGCAACCAGTTAGAACTGGACATGGAACAACATACTGGTTTCAAATCAGGGAAGTAGTATGTCAAGGCTGTATTTTCTCACCCTGCTTATTAAACTTATATGCAGAGGACATCATGTGAAATGCCGGGCTGGATGAAGCTGGAATCAAGATTGCTGGGAGAAATATCAATAACCTCAGATATGCAGATGACACCACCCATATGGTGGAAAGCAAAGAGGAACTAAAAAGCCTCTTGATGAAAGTAAAAGAGGAGAGTGAAAAATTGGCTTAAAACTCAACATTCAGGAAACTAAGATCTTGGCATCTAGTCCCATCACTTCATGGCAAATAGATGGGGAAACAATGGAAACAGTGAGAGACTTTATTTTTGAGGGGATTCCAAAATCACTGCAGATGGTGACTGCAGCTGTGAAATTTTTAAAAGACACTCGCTCCTTGGAAGAAAAGCTATGACCACACTAGACAGTATATTAAAAAGCAGAGACATTACTTTGTCGACAAAGATCCGTCTAGTCAAGGCTATGGTTTTTCCAGTAGTTATGTATGGATGTGAGAGTTGGACTATAAAGAAAGTTGAGTACCAAAGCATTGATGCTTTTGAACTGTGGTGTTGGAGAAGACTCTTGAGAGTCCCTTGGACTGCAAGGAGATCAAACCTGTCAATACTAAAGGAAATCAGTCCTGAATATTCATTGGAAGGATTGATGCTGAAGCTGAAACTCCATTACTTTGGCCACCTGATGCAAAGAACTGATTCATTGGAAAATACTCTGATGCTGGGAAAGATTGAAGGCAGGAGGAGAAGGGGAAGACAGAGGATAAGATGGTTGAATGGCATCACCGACTTGATGGACATGAGTTTGAGCAAGCTCTGGGAGCTGGTGATGGATAGGGAATCTTGGCATGCTGCAGTCCATGGGATCTCAAATAGGACATGACTGAGCAACTTAACTGAACTGAAGAGGAAAGGGAGGATGAGATGAATTGGGAGATTTGGATTGACATGTATGTACTTCTACATATAACATATTTAACCAGTGAGAACCTACCATAACACAGGGAACTCTAGTCAATGCTCTGTGGTAACCTAAATCGAAAGGAAATTTTAAAAAGAGGGGATATATAAATATTTATGGGGTTTCCCTGGTGGCTCAGAATGTAAAGAATCTGCCTGAAATGCAAGAGACCTGTGTTGGCAAGATCTGGAGAAGAATGACTACCCACTCCAGTATTCTTCCCTGGAGAATTCTGTGAACAGGGGAGTCTGATAGGCTACAGTCCAGGGGGTCTCAAAGAGTCGAACCCAAATGACTAACACTTTCACTTTCATGTATACTTAAGCTGATTCACTTTGCTATACAGCAGAAAATAACACCACATTGTAAAGAAACTATACTCCCCCTAATTTTTTAAAAATGCACAGAGTATTATAGTTACATTGCTTGAAAATAAAAAGTAGAGATGAAGTGAGTGTGATAGTCATTCAGTCATGTCTGACTCTTTGTGACCCCATGGACTGTAGCCTGCCAGGCTCCTCTGTCCATGGAATTCTCCAGGCAAGAATACTGGAGAGGGTTGCCATTTTCTTCTCCAGGGAGAGATGAAGGCTTAAATACAAAGAAAAAAAAAAAAAAAAGAGGCCAGGCTGACAGTACTGTATATGTGACCATATTAATCTTTCTTTTTAATAGAGCTGATTAAGCTAAATGGCATATTTATGTCATTGGATTTTGTAAAAGAACATGAAAAACAACTGGCTTTTTATAAACATTTTTTTTTAATCATGCGAAAAGCTCAAGGTAAATATGAATCTGTACAAACTGTCAGGAAATAAATTTGGTTGTGACTTGGATATGGTCATTCCACTTTTGGAAATTAATAGTCAAGAAATTCTAAACAGAAAAGAAAAACAAAAAACTTCTTTTTATAAAGATATTCACTGCTGTATTATTTATAATAGGGAGCAAATAGAAATCAGCTGTTCTTTATGGTGAATTATGATATGTATTATGTAACAGTTTTACATAGTTTTTAGAACTTGTGCTTGTTAAATGACATAGATGCCTATCTTATTGCACGGGGAAAATATCAGGAAACATGTAAATATCAAGTATGGTCACAACTATGCCAGGCTTGCTTAAAAGACTTCAGAAAGATATACTAAAAGCTGTCTTATTAGACTAATGATAATAATGAACATGATCATATTTTTATTATGTACTGGGTATTGTTCGAAGTGACTTACATATATTAACTCAGTTTATCTGTGCAGCAACACCTTGAGGTAAGTACAACTATTATGATTCCATTTTACAGATGAAGGAACTGGGGCAGAGCATTAAGCAAGCTACCCAAGTCTCCTAGTGTGAACAAGGTCAAAGCTGAAAGAGAAATCCAGGAAGCCTCAATGGCCATGTCTCTTAGCTGTCAATCAGTTCATGGAAAAATAGAAAAAGGATAATGTGGAAAGATATCATTAAAAATGTTACATGCAACAGGGTGAGCCTGGGACATTTTGTCATAATAGAAAGCAAGGAAGCTGCAAAAGATTCGAGGGCTATCGTCAAGAGCACTCAAGAGCTAAATGGAAGAGGTTCCCCTCGCCTAAAGAAAATACTCCTGGGAATCAATAACGGTGGTGCATTGAAACACATCAATATTTTGAAACATATAGGTTTAATTATGCAGGAAGAAAAAGACCTGCATTGGTCCCTTTAGAGGAGCTAGGAAATAACTCATTATTTTGAAAACTGGTAAATAGAGGAAAAGTATTTGTACTGTACAGGACCTAGGGTTACTAAATTGTTGATGAGGGCAAATTTTTATTTATGGAAATATTCCAGATAATACTGAGGAATTGAGGAATGAAGCAGAAATAGTAATTAGCACAATTTTTAACCCCCAATAAAATAATGGATTAGGCAGTAGATGCTAATGTTACAGAAAAAGACATAGCCAGAGTGCGTACTTATTTATGGAATTATCACATCACCATCTATGAAGTATTCAAGCTACACAAACAAAACGTGAATCAGTTGCATCTCTAGATGTGACTCTCAATTTATAAGAAATGCAGGAGACAGAGAAGTGCTTTAAATGACATGATGGGGAATGAAATTAGCAAAATCTAGTCTGGGAAAATTTATAGAACAGGATTGCAAGAAAAAAAGATGGAGAGTGGGGCCTTAGATATTAAAAGAGACTAATTGCAACAATCTCATCTGCATCCTATTTGGAGGAAAAATTCCTTAAAACATTTTTGAGACAATCAGAGAAATTCAAATACTGCTTTGATGTTTTATTGAATTAAGGGATTATTGATGCTTTTGAACTGTGGTGTTTGAGAAGACTCTTGAGAGTCCCTTGGACTGTAAGGAGATCCAACCTGTCAATACTAAAGGAAATCAGTCCTGAATATTCATTGGAAGGACTGATGCTGAAGCTGAAACTCCAATACTTTGGCCACTTGATGCAAAGAACTGACTCATTGGAAAAGACCCTGATGCTGGGAAAGATTGAAGGCAGGAGGAGAAGGTGATGACAGAGGATGAGATGGTTGGATGGCATCACAGACTCAATGGACATGAGTTTGAGCAAGATCCGAGAGTTAGTGATGGACAAGGAATCCTGGCATGCTGCAGTCTACGGGGATCACAAACAGTCATACACGACTGAACTGAAGGGATTATTGTTCATTTTTTAAGTGTGATGATGATACTGTGTTATACTTTTTAAAAGAAGTCTTGTCTTTTGGAGATGTATTATTAAATATCTGTGGATGAAAATATATTATTTCTAGAATTCACTTTAATATGTTTCAATAGCAAGGGGGAAATGAATAAGGGATGGATGCAATAAAGATTGGCCATTGACTGAACATTGTTGAAGCTGAGTGATGAGTACATACAGGCTGATCATACTCTTCTTTCTACTTTTATACAGGCTTTAATATCTCCGTAGTAAAATATTTTTAATGATACAAACATATCTTAAATTTGATCTTATATAAAGTATTTAAATATTTTACTGTAGAATTGAGGGCCAGTAGTAGGCAGTGAATGAAGGCATGGACTAAGGACCAGACTGCCTGGTTTGACCTTCAGTGCTATCACTTACCAGCTGTAAAATCTAGACTAAGAAACTTGATGTCACTCTATCTCAGGTTCCTCATTTGTAAAATGGGATTAACAATGCCACCTACTTAATACTTCATTGATTTAATATGACAAAAAAATGAGTAGAATTTCTCCAGTGTCTAAAACAGTTCATGGCACATACTGAGCAGGATATGAATTTAATATTTTTATTGAATTTCTTTTCTTTTTTGTCTATGGACATAAGAATCCTGAAAAATGTCTTCACTTATTTTGCATTTTATAAATATGACTCTGATCCCACTTCTGATCACCAACTCCAATTCTAACACCAACTAATGATCCTGGTACCAATTCCAGTATGTGGGAGTTCTCCCCACATATCCAAGCAATTACTGTTCAGATTCTATTCAACTCAGTTCTTACACTATTTGGGGAGAGCATATGAACCTGCAGGTTAAGGACTCAGTCCCATGAAATTGCCCACACACCCTCAACTTTAGATGCCAGTCATAAGTTCAGGCATGTTTCTGACCCACTGGCTATACGCTGATGTTTCCAACAACTCCCTCCTTGGGTTCAATGAATTTGCTAGAGTGACTTACAGAACTCAAGAGAAACATTCTACTTAGTAGACCACCAGTTCACTATAAAAGAATATAACTCAGGAATGGCCAGATGGAAGAGATGCATAACTGGGGAGGTATGGGAAGAAGGCCCAGAGCTTTCATACCCTCCCCAGCTATGCACTCTCCCCAAGTGTCCATGTGTTCCCTGCCAGGAAGCTCTCCAAACGCCCTCCTTTTGGAGCTTCATTGCATAGGCATCATTGATTAAGTCATTGGCCATCGATGATTGAACTCAACCTCCAATCCTTCTCTCTTCCAGGAGGTCTTGGTGTGGGAGTAGAAGATTCTACCCTCTAATCACTTGGTTGATTGTCCCAACCAACCTCCATCCTTAGGCTACACAGGTGCTTCCCAAAAGTTTCCTCATTAATGTAACAAAAGGCACCTTTACTAATCTCATCACTTAGCAAATTCCGAGGGTGCCAGGAGCTCTGTGCCAGAAATGTATTAATATTTCTCATTACTAATTTCAGTATAAATAACAATATTCACCTATTCAATCACTCACCCTAAATGTATCAGCTGCAATTTTCCAGTTTCTTTAAAATGGAGCAAGAATTCAAAGATACTGAGGGCAAATCCTGCTAGATTTTAATGTTACTTTCAGTCTTTTATAGTTGCTTGTCTACACCTAATCTGACAGTATTTTTTTTTTATCATGCCTCACTTTTATCAAGCCTTTCAAAGAAACTTGATTTTCTTAAGACTGTTCTTTCTGCATTGTATTTTTATTATTTACCTGATTCCTAATTACATTACAAATTTGGATTGCAACCATTTCAAATATGTCTGGGAACAAAGAAACTGGCTCTTGGTAAACAGACAACGCAACTGGTGGCAGACGTGCTCAGATGTTTTCTGAGAATGCCACTCAAACGTGTTAAGCGGGCTGAGGGCATCAGAAAAGTGCTTTACAGGTAGAGTGGAGGCTGCATCAGTCAATCTGGTGGGTTTATTAAGTGGAAATCAGTTAGGGAAACCTGGTATATGCATGCCAACAGTGGCTGTGTTTGGGTAGCCCAGTCTTCCTTCTATTCCAATCTGTTTTAATGATTATGTGTGATAATTCCACAAAAATTAAAAAAAAAAAATCAGCACTTCAAGTTCTTGGGGGGGGAAATACATATATAGTTAGCAAATCTATCCACAGAGGACTAGAATGCAAACACAAAGAAAATGTGCAGTGAATATTGGTCATCCAGACACTCTTGCATGCAAACAAGTGGCTGAATTCTACGAGCTTCCCGTAACTGATTTCCACTGTTCTTGTGAGAAGTGACAGTGAGGACCGCTGATGCTCAGACCCTAGGACAGTGTGTATATCGAACACTGCTGTTGCATGATGCCAATTCCTGAATGCTACAGCAGTCCAACTTCATACTCAGACGGTTCACACACTCTAATATTCACATTCTAGTTTCATTTTGACTTTAAAGTTACACAGAAACCAAATGATCAAAACTGCATTTCTTTCTAAATCTACATGCAAATTGTGAGGCAGGGATTCCCCTTGTCACTGGCATTCCTTTACAGAAAGGATGCTGGGCAACCTCAAGCACCGAAGATATGAGCTGCCTGAATACCAATCCAATTTTGCTAAATTAGACATATCCTGTGTTTGCCCGAATTTCACAAAGCTCACTCTAGTCTGCTTCTCTGTGATATATGATGTTACTATGCTTTTTGATCAACTGTTAATTCTCACAGTCCTCCTTGAACAGGAGAGGAAGTGAGAGAGGTGTGTAGCTACTGCTGTATTCATTCTCATCACTTGACAGAGGGGGAAGCCAGAGTTACAAGTCAGATCTGTTTTTATCACCCTGGGGCATTCCGCATCTCTCCTCTGACTTGGAGACTTGATCGTAGGGGCACTTCATGAGAGGTGCTCACAGGAGAAATATTTGAACCAAACTCACCTCATTAACAGTGGCGGTGACAATGACCAACTTTGGAGCATTTAAAAATACAGGTGCAAGATACTGAATTTCGTTTTCTGTGCTATACAGTAGGTCCTTGTTATTGATCTATCTTATGTATGGTAGTATGTATCTGTTAATCCCAAGTTTTGAATTTTGATAACCTATAATGAAAATGTATACATGCATAAATATATTTATGTATAATTGTACATCTGAAATATTGTAAGTCAAATATATTTCAATTAAAAAGAAGGTACAAATACAATATAACATATACATATATATATATATATAGAGAGAGAGAGAGAGAGAGAGACTGAGAGAGGGTTTCCCTGGTGGCTCAGATGGTAAAGAGTCTGCCTGCAATGCAGGAGACACAGGTTCAAACCCTGGGTTGGGAAGATCTCCTGGAGATGGGAATGACTATCCACTCCAGTATTCTTGGCTGGGGAATTCCATGGACAGAGGAGCCTAGTGGGCTACTGTCTATGGGGTCACATAAAGTTGTAGCCAGAACACACCAGTTCCCAGTCCTCATCACTTCACTACATGTTTCTAGAAGTCTGAGCCTGAAGTACTGTTCAGAGAGTCCTATTGCCTAACGAATTGTGCCGACCAAGTAGCCAACCTTGTCCCCAATCTCCTTAAGTGTAATGATGTCATTCACAGACAGTACATTCATATTTACATTTCATCAGGGGAATGTATTTCCTTGTTATCACAACGTTCCCTATGATAGCAAAGTCAAACAGAAAAATACACGGCAACTCCCTCTGAAGAAACCCCCTGCAGCTAACATTTCCCGCAACTTGCTCCACCTTACTCTGTTTTTCTTCTAATTGCCAGCAGATCATTCTTTCATATACTGAAAATTTGCTGGCATTATTCAAAATAACTCCAAACCACAAATATTTATTGGATTCATTCATTCACTTAAACAATTATTGGAGAATCACCAATAATTTATACAAGATGCATGAGAGCTAGGCTTGGAAAAGAAAGATTAGCATAGCAGTGCCATTTCTGAAGTCAAGGAAAAATGGTATCTGATTATGCAATCAGATACTTTTGAAATTATTGTTATTCTCATAGGACTCTATGCATATAATTATTGTGAGAATGTGAGAGTTTCTGCAATACAGAAATCCAGCTAAAGGCAGTCTAAAGCAATAACAGCACAGAGTGTCACTATGGTTTCTTTGGAGTCCACAGGCAAGAAAGAATCCTAGAGAATTCCAAAAATGTAAGTTGCTTTAAGCCAAAGTCTAGAAAAAGAGGAACATTTATCAAAAATATATTCCTCCAATGCTATCTAAACTAAGCCCAGCTATTTGGTTTTCAATTTATTATTTCTCTCAGTCTAAAAAATAAAAATCTAATGAAATATAGATCAGAAGATGAAAATGAGGTCAGTGCTGCTTCTAGAAGATTGTTCTCAATAATTTCTCTTTGCACAGCATCTGTGCAGGGTAACTTTGCTGCTGTTATAGTTAAGAGGTGTTATGTATTTTCCCCTCCTTTAATCTGGGCCAGCTTTGCAAGCTGCTTTGGACTAATAGGGCTTCCCTGGTGGCTCATCTGGTAATGAATCCACCTGCAATGAGGAGGACCTGAGTTGGGAAGATTCCCCTGGTAAAGGGCATGGCAACCCATTCCAGTATTCTTGCTTGGAGAATCCCCATGGACAGAGGAGCCTGGTAGGCTACAGTCCGTGGAGTCACAAAGACTTGGACAGGACTGAGCGACTAATCACACACCACAATATAATAGAATGTGATGGAAGTGATGCTGTGTGAGTTCCAGGCCAGGGCGTCACCAAGCCTTGTAGCTTTCTTAGAACACTCCCCTGAGACTTCCATGTATGAAAAACAGCTTAGATTATGGATGTTTAAGAAGCCACAAGGAGAAGCACTGCTAGGCCTGTGAGTGAGGCTGGCTGGACTTCCTAATCCACCTTCTGAGCTTCCAGCTGGTTGCAAACACATAGATAAGCCCAGGTGAAACCAATAGAAGAAAAGCTCAGGATGATTTATAAATTACTGTTGTTTTGAACCATATAAGTTAAAAAATATATATATATATATAATAATTTTTGCCATTCTAACCATTTTAAAATATACAATTCAGTTGTATTTAGTATACTCACAGTGCTGGGCAACCATCGCTATCATCTAGATCAATAATATTTTCATCACCCCACAGGGAACCTGTACCCATTAAGCAGTCGCTCTCCATCAGCCCCTCCCTCCAGCCCCTGAAAACAACTCATCGGTTTTCTATCTCCATGGATTTCCCTATTCTAGGTATTTCATATTCATATATGGCTTTTTGTGTCTGGCTTCTCATTTAGCATGATGTTTTCAAGTTTCATCCATATATTTTATGGCATATGTCAGTAGTTCACAACTTTTTACAGTCAAATAATATTTCATTGTATGGACATACCAATTTGGTTTATCCATTCATGGATTAATGGACTTTTAGGTTATTTCTACTCTTTGGCTATTATAACTAATGCTGCTATGAATATTTGTATGTAAATTTTTGCTAGAATAACTGTTTTTCAAATGTCTTCAATTCTTGAGTTTATACCTAGGACTGGAATTGCTGGATACTATGGTAATTCTATATTTAATTTATTGAGGAATCACCAAATGAGTTTCCACAGCAGCAGGTTTCCATTTCGCATTTCCACTGGTAAATAGGAGGGTTCCAACTTCTCCACATCCTCTCTCCATAGCCTCAGCACCACCTGTTATTCTCTCTGTCTCTCTTACAGTCATCCAAGTGCATTGGAAATAGTATCTTACTATGCTTTCATTTTCATTTCCCTGATGACTACTGATGTTGTGCATCTTTTCATTTGTTTGTTGGCCATTTGTATATCTTTGGAAAAACAGCTGTGTCTACTCAAGCGCTTCATTTTTTAAATTGGGTTTCTTTTCTTTCTATTGTTGTGTTGTGAAAGTCTTTTACAAAGTCTGGGTGTTGTTCTGTCCCTCGGTCATGTCCAGCTCTTTGTGACCCCATGGACTGTAGCACACCAGGCTTCTCTGTCCTTCACCATCTCTAAGTCTGGATACTAGACCCTTATCAGATATATGACTTTAAAATATTTTCTCCCATTTTGTGGGTTGTATTTTAACTTTCTTGATAGTGTCTTTTTTGATGCACAAAAATTCTTAACTGTGGTGAAGTTCATTTTTTTTTTCTTGTGTTATTTGTAATTTGGTGTTATATTGAAGAAACTGATATCAAATTCAAGATCCTGAAGTTTTACCCCTATGTTTTCTTTTAAGACTTATGATTTTAGCTCTTATATTTAGGTCTTTGATCAATTTTGCATTAATTTTGTATATGATGTGATGTAAAGGTCCTACTTCTCTCTTTACATGTAGATTTCTAATTGTCCTAACACTAAGTGCTGAAGAGGCTATTCTTTCTTCATTAAGAAGAATAGTCTTAGAACTCTTGTCAAAAATTAATTTAATGAATCACTGATTTTGAGGCTGTTGTCATGTAGCAATAATTAACTGATACATTTCTTGACCGGGTGAAGTTCACCTGGTGAATATAGTATATTCTGTGCTCATAATCATAATGTACCTCATCTTTCCTTGAAACTTTACAAATAAAATATGTAAGAATAATGGAAAATAAAATAATTTTTCCTTGACCATAAACACATCAAATAGATCATGAATGGAAAGTTAGCTTACATCACATTTAAGGTTAATATTCTAGGAATGGCCACTTGTGACTTGATATCCGAGTTTCCAAAAATAGGGCTAACCTTCTAGGGTTTATATTCATTGTCTTTTGCTGTATACAAAATTACATCAAAACTTAGTAGCTTAAGACAATAATAAACAGTTACCTCATACAGTTTTTGTGGGCAAAGGAATTCAAGCATAGGGCTGATTGAATAACTTTGTGTTACATCAGCTGCTTTCTTCCAGATGAGTGATCCAAGAAAGCAAGACAGAACTTGCAAATACTTTTATAAGCTGGTCATGAATGTTATATAAAATCCTTTCAAAATATTTCTATTAATTACACAGATCAGCCCTTGCTCATTGTGGAAGGGGACTGACTATACAAGAGCATGAATTCCGGGAGAGAATCATGGAAGGCCATCTTAGAGATGGCTACCACAATCCATCCTCTGAATTATTCATGGCTTCTCACATGCAAAATATACTCACCTCCTTTCGAGGACCCCAAACTCTCATTTCATCATAGCATCAGCCTAAAGTCCAGACTCTCATCTCATCTAAACCAGGTCCAATTCCTTGAGTAGAGTTAATCTTGATTTGAAGGCCTGTGAGCTTATATGCCCATCTCTCATCCCCCCAAAATCCAGTTTATAATGGTAGCATATGAGTGAAAAAACTACAGTGTGGAAAGGAGAGACCTACTAGAATCACCCCTCTCTCTCTGTGAAAGTCATTCAATCGTGTCAAACTCTTTGTGACCCCATGGACTATATGAACCATACAGTCCATGGAATTCTCCAGGCCAGAATACTGGGGTGGATAAACTTTCCTTTCTCAAGGGAATCTTCCCAACCCAGGGATTGAACCCAGGTCTCCCACACTGCAGGCCAATTCTTTGCCAGCTGAGCCACCAGAGAAGCCCAAGAATACTGGAGTGGGTAGCCTATTTCTTCTCCAGTGAATCTTCCCAACCCAGGAATTGAACCAGGGTCTACCAGTGTCACTGGTCTGTGAAAATTCTGAAATTCAGCAGGGCATTTTTTCATAATTCCTTGATTGGGAGTTGAGTTTTGGTAATAATTCTCTGGCTACTGACTTCACCCTCTGGGCTCACGTTTTTGCCCTCTGAGGTATCATTCCCTTCCCAAAAAGGTTTACAGTTCAATAGCTTTCTCAGACTTCTTCCTGCCTATAAAGTTTGGGGTCCTTTTCTTCATTTTATATTATTTTTCTCTTTTTCAGCTCAAGCAGGAGATGGTTTTGCCAATACAGTACTATTCTCTTAAAACTTTGTCAATAATCTATAAATATTATTGATAGTCATTATATTGGTCAAAACCATGCCCACAAAACTCTTTGAGATAAGCTCTTCTATATCTTAAGCGTCTATGAAGAATACCTGGGGACATCACCCTTAAGCTTGTTAGAAGCCCTGTTGTTTGACCCAACGGTTCTCTAAGGCACTGACTTAGATCTTTCTAGATGTTAGCAAGGATTTTACAGGCACATCCTTGCCTTCATCTCTATATCAGGCTTTCCTGAGAGGCCTTGGATTTGATCTTTGCTCAGAAGTCATTTCTAAATTTTAGTGTCATTTGACATCTACAAAGGCTGGAAATTTTTCAAATCCAGAAATTCCAAGCTCTTTTCTGATTAACAATTCTCCTTTTAGCTTTTTGTCTTCTCTCACATTTTACAGCAAGGCTAAATCAGGGAGCACCTTTAATAATCTGCCTGGAAATCTCCTTAGCTAGATACCCTGGTTCACCAGATACTTATTCTTCTTTCCATGTTATCGCTGGCAATAACATTGCTAAACTTTCTGTTTCTATGCTGCAAGGGCTCCCTTTTCTCTGGTGTGCTTTAACATTTTCCTCACTTTCCTCACCAGGAGCCTCCTCAAAGACCACCTGGCTTCCGAAATCTGTTCCAAACCATTTAGACCTTCACTTAACACTCTTCTCAAAATCTTTCTGGTTTCTACCCACTGTTTAAGCACAAAGCTTCTTCCACATTTTTGATTTTTGTTGCAGCAACATCCTACTTCCAGGTACAAAAATGTGTATTAGTTACTGTTTCTGTATAACAAATTACCCTAAAATTAGTAGCTTAAAGCAACAGTAAATGTTCATTAAAAAAAAAAAAATGAAACTCACATAGTCTCTGTAGGAAGTTGGAAATTGCTGAAGCTGAGTAGTTCTGGCTTGGGATCTCCCATGAAGTTGTGGTCAAAATGTTGGCCAGGGATGCAACCATTTAAAGACTTGATTGGAGCTGGAGAATCCACTTTCAAGATGACTCACTCACATGGCTGGCAAAACAGTGTTGGTTGTTGGACAGAGGTCCAATTACTTGCCATGTGACTCTCTTCATAGGGTGACTGAGTGTTCTCATGATATTGGCATGGGTCAGTGATCCAAGACAGCAAGGCAGAAACTGTACTATTTTTTATACTCTAGTCTCAGAAGTTACACACCATCACTTATTCTATTGGCCCCACAGACAAATTCTGATACAGTGTGGGAGGGAGACTACACAACAGCAGGAGGTGGGACTCATTGGGGCACATCTTGGAGACTGGCTGCCCCAGTATGTATATTTCATTCATGTGCTTATGTATTTCCATTGTGATATACCATTACTTTTTTCAACAAAGAGTTATTGAGTATCTACCATACACATAGATCTTGGTACTAAAAAAAATACTGATTTCCAAAGCCTCCAAAAACACTTCCTCTCATGATCTTAATTCCAAATGTAGAGAGACAGACAACAAGCAAATAAAAAACTATGTCAGATGGTGAAAAGTGCTATGAAGGGCAATCAAAAAAGGGCAGGGGTGTTGAGATAGCAAGGGGTGGGGTCAAGGATTGCACTTAAAATAGCATGGTCAGGGAGAACTTCCTTGAGAAGGTGACATTTGATCAAAGATCTGAAGGCAGAGAGGGAGTGGTTTCTAGAAGAAGAGCTTTTCAAGACAAAGAGCAAGAACATGCAGAGACACTGGAGTGGCAGCATCTTTGAGATGTTGGAAGAATAGCAGAGGAGCCTGTGGGTCTGGAGCAGAATGAACAAAGGTGAGAGTACTGATGATGAGGCTCGAAATAGTGGGGAAGGATAGGGTTTATAGGCAACTGAAGGGACTTGAGCTTTTGTGCCAAGTGATTGGGGAAACAGTTCAAGGATTTCAAGCAAAAAAAGTGACATGATTGGAATTAAGATTAAACAGGATCATTGGTTGTTGTGTGAAAAAAGATGAAGGAGTCTAGTACCTAGGTGATGGCGTGGATAAAGTTGACAAGAGACATGGAGTCCAGTAGCTAGGTGATGGAAAGGATAAAGTAGATTACAGAGGCCTGGACCAGGAAGCTGATAGATGTTGTGAAGTTGGCAGATGATACTTTGAAGGAAGAGTCAATGGCATTTGCTGATGAACTCAAGGTGGAGTAGAAAAGAAGAGCAGTCAGTAAGAAGTTTTGAGGTTTTGGTCTGAGCAAGGAGAATAATGGAGTTGCCTTTTACTAAGATAAGAAAAACAACAGTAGGTTGGGAGAGGGGTTGTAGATTAAGAGTTCTGTCTTGTACAAATTTAGTTTGAAATGTCTGTTAGACATCCAAGTGGAACTGTTAACTAAACAATTGGATATATATGTCTGGGATTTGGGGGAGCGAGTATAGCTAGAGATGAGGTCCAAAGATTAAATCCTATCACCCCATTGATAAGAGGTTGGGCAGAAGAGGAGGAATAAGCCAAGGTGACTAACAGATGGTGCAGCCAGGGAGCTGGAGGAAAATGGATCTAATGTGACATCTCAGAAGCAAAATGAAGGAAGAAGTTGTTTCATCAGATGCTCCACATACGGTATGTCAGGTAAGATGAGGACTGAGAATTGACCACTCGTCTTAATTCCTAAACTGGAGTTTAACAAACCAGTTTTTTAAATGATGTAGTGGCTTTTCCATTACCATGTATGTGATTATGTTTATATTTAATTTGAATTCTTTGTATAGTTAATAGCAAATGGAACTATGCACACACACACATACCCAGACATATAATTCAAGTTGTCCCTTGGAACCCATGGGGGATTGGTTCCAGGTCTTTCACAGATGCCAAAATCACAGATGCTCAAGTCTCTTATAAAATGGCATAGTATTTGCATATAACCTACTCATATCCTCCAGTATATTTTAAATATCTAGATTGCTTATAATCATATCTAGACTACTTAGAATTTTATTACCTAATAAAATGTAAATACTATGTAAATAGTTGCAGGTGCACAGCAAATTCAAGTTTTCCTTTTTGGAACTTTCTGAAACTTTTTCTGAATATTTTTGTTTTTGTTTTTTTTGAATATTTTTGATATATGGTTGGTTGAATCTGAGAATGCGGAACCCACGGATACAGGGGGCTAACTGTACTTATAAACATGTCCTTAGTCTAGTCAGTGAACCTAAATTGTACATTTCTTAGTATAAGCTAATGTGATCTTTCTCAACTGTAGACTCCAGCCTATGCCCTCATCACTCAATTATAAGCAAGCTATGCAATTTATAACATTCTTTGAAAGAATAAAGCAATCAGCTCAAGTGCCCCCTCAGGAAATGAATCAGCAGAGTGCCATCTATAGGAAAGCAAGCTAAGGATGTAGCCAAAAAAGTTAAAAGTATCTTTTTGCTGGAGTATTTGGAGTCTAAGTCATTGGCCTTATATGTGACTGAGAAGGCAGTGCCTGTAACAGTGGGCACAACAGCATGGAGATTTTCATGCACTGAGTCCATCCTAAGTTAACGTCTTGAATAAATGTTATAGGACAAATAATGACCTGGCTTAGTGGAGTCCTTACTTAGAATGTTGGGCTTTCCTGGTAGCTCAGACAGTAAAAAATCTGCTTGGAATGCAGGAGACTCAGGTTCAATCCCCAGGTCAGGAAGATCCCCTGGAGAAGGGCTACCCACTCCAGGATTCTTGCCTGGAGAATTCCATGAACAGAGGAGTCTGGGGGGCTACAGTCCATGTGGTCACAAAGAGTTGGACATGACTGAGCGACTAACACTTTCGCTTTTTTGCTTTACTTAGAATGTGAGCCATATGACTTATATGACATACAAAGTATGACTACATATTTCAAGAGTGGATTTTTAAAAAAACACTCAGAATTGAGATAGTTGCGAGAGTTTTGTCTTTCAAGAGAAAAAAATATATACTGATTCTAGTACTGCAAATATTTATCAGCTGGCATAGCCAAGTACCAACCAATCAACGGAGAGACTCAACCAATAAAAATACCCAATCAATTAAAACAAAAGGAAGTTGTAGGCAGCCTGTGTGTCCATTTTGGGGCAGCCTGGCTATGATAGTCACCATCACTGCAGAGACTGTTTTTTAAATTCTCCACCTGGTACCTTAGATGCATTTACAACTCAGAATGCCAGTTATGATAGGTATTACGGTGTTGCATAGCTTTTGATTCTGAATAGTAATTCTGTACTTGATCATAAACTCAGGTCACCAGAGCTGGACCCAAATGGTCTAGACTTTTTCCACATCTATTCAAAATAATGTTCATAGGTGATTCAAGTGAGTTTAGAAGAGAAGTTCCACAGGTGGAAAATTCTGGTGGGGCTCTGCATTTCCCCAGGCTCCCTCTATCCTCCTGGCCAGAAACAAGGTGATGGAAGTTGAAGTCTAAGAGTCAGGTTGGGTGAGGAGGGGCATCACTAGAGACATTACGCATGTGAATCAACCAAATGGAGAGATAAAGTCCATAATTTGGAGTCACAAGGACATGCATCCCTCCAAGGGACCTAGTGAGAAAACAAGGGCAGGTCAGAGTGTTTCAGGTGTAGTCCTAGGATGCCTGCAACAAAAATTCCTACAGTGTTTCTTAAAAAGGCAGATTCCTGGGACCTGCCCCAGAACTAGTGAACAGAATCTTTGCAGGGCTGGGTTCTGCAATTTGCACCTGTCCTCCCGGTGAACTTCGTGCAGGCTGAAGCATGAGAACCACTGAAACCTGGAAGAGGAATGAGATAAGGAGAGAAGTATTGACTGAGTCGGGGAGGGGCAGGTGGCTGGACCCCTGGCACCACATAACAGGGTCAGTGTCGTGGACACCTTGCATTTAAGAAAACCACAACCTGACTCTGTGTGAATTAAAATCACATATGCAAGTTATATTTCACAGAGAAAGAGTGTAGTACATCGAAAAAGGCCTTAAGAGGTTTTCAGAGGCCTGGGGTATTTCTCTTTTTGGAGGTTTGAAAGTGAAAGTGAAAGTCGCTCAGTCCAACTCTTTGCAACCCCATGGACTATACAATTCATGGATCTCCAGGCCAGAATACTGGAGTAGGTAGCCTTTCCCTTTAGCCTTTCCCTTCTCCAGGGGACCTTCCCAACCCAGAGATCAAACCCAGGTCTCCTGCATTGCAGGTGGATTCTTTACCAGCTAAGCCACGAGGGAAGCCCAAGAATACTGGAGTGGGTAGCCTATCCCTTCTCCAGCAGATCTTCCCCACCCAGGAATCAAACCAGGGTCTCCTGCATTGCAGGTGGATTCTTTACCAACTGAGCTATGAGAGAAGCCTTTTTGGAGGCTTAAGAACTTTTAAAAATAAAGAAACAATGGTAGGAGATGGGCAAAATGGGTGAAGAGGGTCGAAAGGTACAATCTTCCAATTATAAAATAAATAAGTCATGAGGCTGTAATGCATAGCATGGTGACTATAGTTATTAATACTGTATGGCATATTTGAAAATGGCTAAAAGCACAGATCTGAACATATTCTTATCACAAGAAAAACAATTTGCAGCTGTGTACATGATGGATGTTAACTAAACTTATTGTGGTGATCATTTTACAAGTATAGAAATATTGAATCATTAGGTTGTACACTTAAAATTATTGTAATACGATATTATGCATCAATTATGCCCCAATAGAAATAAATTAAATTTACAATGAAAAAAAGCAATTAAAAAAATTTAATGCCAGAGGTATACATGTGTTCCCCTGTGGCGGATTCATTTTGATATTTGGCAAAACTAATACAATTATGTAAAGTTTAAAAATAAAATAAAATTAAAAAAAAAAATTTAATGCCAAAACAAAGTTACAAAACCTGTGATATATTTTACATGCATGCATGTAACAAATTAACGTTTGACAGCAGCCAAAACTAATAGTAATAAGTAAGTGAGAGAATACAATTTCCACACAGAATTTATTTTTAAAGTGTTAGTTTCTAATGCATCTAAAGTAGCAAGGTCTGGTTATACAGTAACAAAACAGTTTGAAAGCGATATGAAGGACAATTCTAAATCTTTCAGTGTGTTGCTTTGACTGTATCTGTTATAGTCTCTTTTGAGGGTAAAGAAAGAACGCTGGGACAGATGTACACTGTGCACAGGAGGTTCAAACCGCAGGCGCCAACACTCACCTTTCCACGGAGCCTGGTAATGATGAGCTCCCTGGGCTGAACTGATTCCTGGGACACCGCCTACAAGTGTGACCTTAGGCACTTCATTTCATATCCTGTTACACGTTTTTCCCAGTCTGTAAAATGAAAGAAGATGATTGCTGAGGTTCTTCCCAGTTCTATTATCTATTATCTTTTCATCTGCTGTGGTCTATTTACTATGCATTTCTCCAATACCTCTCATCTCTTCCCAGAGTTTCTAGAATTTCCTTGGTGCCAGTCAACTGTGTAAAACTCACTTGTTCCTTTTATTACACTTCAATTCAGTCTCTTGCTCTGAGTTCTTTGTCAATGGTACAGCTCTTTAATAAGCATTTCACATGCTGTCTCAATAATTGACAACTAATTAACAGGAAAGCTCTGCTGCTGGGGGCTGGTGATTTCAAAAAGAAATGAGCAGGAAAGTTGCTTTGCTTTCTGTCTCCACAAGCTCCTGCCGTTGTCATTGTAATATGTTGGAGATGGTGATCCCTTAATAGTGTGAACAATTTTACTAGAGATCTCTGCTGAAACTATCCATTTGCTATCAGAGGACCATATTGATCCTGAAGAACTGTCATTGAGTTCCAGAGTGCCTGTAAGAAATGGACAATAGGAAGTATGCTTCAGTCTGGGTTATTCCTTTCTCTGAGAAACACATTATAATCAAATGGAATCTAAGTGATTTCCTCCACTGCTCCTGCAGGCTGGAAACACTGACAAGGAATTTCCAGTAAAAAAAAAAAAATTAGCAACTGGTCCCTTTTCCAGATACTTCAGTTAATCTGTCCCCTTCTAAGATGCTTCTGGGTGTCCATTATGGCCCCCTCTTTGGAATTCCCTAATTTGCAAACTTGATATCATGTGGCCATGCTTCCCTGGCCACGGGAATAGGACCTAAAGAGACTCATCTCTTCATTGACCATTAAGACAGCTAGGCACAGGAGTTCTGTCCAGTGGAAGTACTGAATACATGTTCTGTTGGAGTGGTTTGGATGATGGGGAGAGACTCTGAAAAGGAGCTGCTAGTGACAGACACAACAGAAGCAGAGAAGGGAGCATAGGGTCTCCCCAGTGGCAAACCACTAGACTGGGTAGCAACAGACATGTGATAAGAGACCTGATGAGCGTGCTCTGAACAACAGCCAGTGCTCCATCATGGCCACTGCACAGAAAAGGGGAGCATTGCAAGTCTTCTTCATCAGGAGGGTAACCTGAGCATGCAGCTGAAGTTGCTACCACCATTGAGAGTCCAGTGCCAAGATTTTGCCAGGTCAAACACCACTTGCAGTTGGTAGGGTGAAACACTATGAGTCTCAACTTTATCCTCTGAAATAATAACACAAAAATATATCCACACTTACACACATTGATCAATATATTGCTGTTCAATTGCTAAATTGTGTCCAACTCTCTGAGACCCCATGGACTCCAGTACCCCAGGCTTCCATGTCCATCACCATCTCCTGGAGCTTGCTCAAACTCATTTCCATTGAGTTGGTGATGCCATCCAACCATCTCATGCTCTGTTGTCCCCTTTCAACTGATGCTGTGGTACTTTTTTAATAAAGAGAAAAACAAATAGAAGACTGTGCTGTTTCACTGGAACTGGTTGAGTGGTAAAAATGAAGACTAATGACCAAATTAAAGCAGAGGTTTAGTATCTGGAAAGGCTGACTCCTGATAGCAGTGTTTTTCATATATACAGGTAGCTAGAAGCAGGAATTGAATGTCATTACTTTCTGTATGAATTTCTTGTAAGGCACACATGTTTTTGGTATCATACAAGAGATGGAAGGAAGGATGTTGTTTAGGGAGCAAAGAGTCCCCAAATAACCTAAACATATGCCATGAAAATGGTGGAATAAATAGTGGCTCACCCATACTGGTAATGTCCACCCATCAATTTTTTTTTTTTTTTACTTTAAATTTTTAAAATTAATTTTTATTGGAGTATGGTTGGCTTTGCAATTTTGTGTTGGTTTCCACTGCACAGCAAAGTGAATCAGCTACACATATATATTTATCCCCTCCTTTTTGGATTTCCTTCCCATTTAGGTCACCACAGAAAATTGAGTCAAGTTTCCTATGCTATACAGTAGATACTCATTGGTTATTTTATACATAGTAGTGTATATATGTCAGTCCCAATCTCCCAATTCAACCCACCAATTTTTAAAAGTGAGGTTGACCTACAGGTATGGCTATGGAATGTTTATAAGCTATATTGTTAAATAAAAGAATACTACACCACGATGTCCACTCAGCAGTCACCAGTCAGGGAGCTGATCTGTCTTTAGGTACCACGAGGGCAGAGAGAGTCCCCCAGTTTCCCTGCAGCATATAGACACCAACGTGGGGGAAAGAAAGGAAAGGACACACTCCAAAAGGACAGATTTATCCTGAGGATACTTTTTAGACCACCCCAGGTGATACCCATCTGAACTTGAAACAGAGTGTTTAAATGGAGAGGGGACTGTTTAACCCAGAAGAGACTTGAATGTTGCTTATTATCAAGTCTGGACTTTACTGGATACCCTGAGGGTGAGCCTTGTGAGGAGCTTAGAGCAGTTTTTTAATATTTTTTTATTCTGTTTTATTTATGGCTATGCGAGGTCTTTGTTGCTGCATGAGAGCTTTCTCTAGTTGTGCCTAGAGGGGGCTGCTCTCTTGTTGCAGTGGATATTGGAAAAGACTCTGATGCTGGGAAAGATTGAGAGCAAAAGAGGGTGGAGGATGAGAAGGTTAAATAGCATCGCTGACTCAATGGACATGAATTTGAGCAAACTCTGGGAGATAGTGGAGGACAGGGGAGCCTGGCATGCTGCAGTCCATGGGGTCACAAAGAGCTGGACGTGTGAGCAACAACAACAGCATGAAGTGATAAAAAGACTCTCTGGATCTAGAGTGATGAGATGTATTCAAATCTTTGTTCATCCACCAACCAGAAGTGTGCATTTGGGTGTCATTTGACCTTCCTGAGTTTCAGTTTCCTCACTACAAAATGGAGATAACAACTTGTAATCCACCATCCCACAGAGTTGTTAAGACAGAATGAAGAGAGACCATGCATATGTAGGAACACTGTAAGATGATGATGCGATGATGGTGATGCCCGTGGTTGGCATCTGAGATGCTTAGGTGCCTAGACTTAGGTGCAAGGAGTGTCTTGGAAGCAGAGGGGTGGAGCCAGCTCTTGCTGCCTTTGTAGCAGTTTCCCCCGTTCTTTACGTTCAGAATTCTGTGAGTACTCTGTAACACGCATGCTGTTTAGTTATGGAACACTGGTGAAATGGAGACAATACGTTCAGTGAATAAATTACTCTGCTAAGTGAAGCCAGGTCAACAACTTCTACTCTTCTTTCTCACCTAATTGACTTATCACCTAGTGTTCACAATTAGACTAGAAAGTCAGGAGAAAAGAGCTAACTTTTGCATGCTTGCAGATGCCAGGAATCTTACATACATCATTTTGGTTAAAAGTCACAGTGAGAGGGTCTAATTTCCATTCTACAGATGAGGAAACAGAGGCTTAGAAAGGCTTGGTCAAGATCACAGAGGAAGTGAGTAGAGGTCCCACCATGCATACCTGGAGCTGACTATAACACCTGTGTTTTTCTTCTACTACAGCACTGTCTACCCAAAAGCCCAGCAGCTGACATGTGGGCCGATCTCTTTTTTAAATGACAAAAGTCTTTAATCCAACAGCATCCACCATCAGCATGCATGCATGCTGAGTCATGTCTAACTCTTTGCGACCCATGGACTGTAGCCCACCAGGCTCCTCTGTCCATGGTATTCTCCAGGCAAGAATACTGGAATGGGTTGCCATTTCCTCCCCCAGAGGGTCTTCTTGACCCAGGGATCGAACCCCTGTTTCTTACATCTCCTGTATTGCAGGCAGATTCTTTACTACTGAGCCACTGGGGAAGCACTTTCACCATCTTATCACCATGGGTAAATCTTAATTTTCCACAGTAACAGAAAATTGGGACAACAGTCTGGATGATTAAAATCTCAAGTGTTTCTTTCCAACAGTTCCACTCTCTTCTTTCAATCTTAATTAATAACAAGGAATAAATTTGGCTGATTGATTTCCTTTTTCTATCCTCTGCTGTACAAAATCCCTCTTCAATTTTGGTGAAAGAAGCCAACAAGATGTGAGTAGACTGATCAAGGAAGCAGGAAGTCCACAGATGCTCCTCCAATTGGACTGCAGTCCCCAAGTAATCAAGGGTTGATTAAATAATTGGGATAGAATCTAATTAGGGCAGACTTTGCAAATGCCCAAAACCCTCCACAGCTAAAACTTAAGCTAGTTGTTTTCTACCTTGGATCCCAAGATACCTGGATTTTCACAAAAGAATAAGGCAAGGGACAGTTAGAAATCATTTTCAATATTTTAGCAAATCTAGCATCATTCACATATCTTCAGGTTAACAGACCAAAATACATGTTCAAGAATCTTGGCTTCAGGCTGGAGTTCAAGACAAATTCATATGAAATATAACTATCATTCAGTTCAGTTCAGTTGCTCAGTTGTGTCCGACTCTTTGCGATCCCATGGACTGCAGCATGCCAGGCTTCCCTGTCCATCACCAACTCCCAGAGCTTGCTCAAACTCATGTCCAATTGAGTTGGTGATGTCATCCAACCATTTCACCTTCAGCTTAATAATAAAGACAGCAAAAGCAACAATAAATATTAACTGAGCACTTTTTCTGTTCTAGGCACTTTATACTCATTTCAGTTGATGCTCAAAACAACCCAATAATGTAATAACATTCCCCTTCTCATAGATAAAGAACTGAGGCACAGAGAGGTTAAGTTCCTTGGCGAGAGTCCAAGCTCACACTGCTCACCACACGACAGGCCAATAAATTGAGAGACAAGTTGTTGGGGTAAGGAATAGTAACTTTATTTGGAAAGCCAACAGATGGAGAAGATGGTAGGCTAGTGTCCCAAAGAATTACTTAACTGGAGTTAGAATTTAAGGTTGTTTTATACTAAAAGTGGAAGGGTTGCTTGTTGCACATTTTTGCTGTTAGAATCCTTTGTTCTTACAGGTGTCCACTTAGGGAGGCCAAGTTATGATGTTCCTGTAAACCTCCAACAAGACAAATGTTATTCTCTGTTCTGCAACATTTTATCTCTATATGAATGAAAGATGTTATACCTTTAAAGGTCAGAGCCTTGAGAATGGAATATCCTGAATATTCTTAACTTGTAGCAAAAGCAATAGAAAACAATGGGTAAAGTAAGAGAAACATCCAATATGGAGTCATATTTGTTCTTCCTTATTACCGGTAGGCACAGCTAGTAAGTGTAAGAACCTAGCTTCACTGGTTATTAGTTGTCTCCTGGTGATCAGAAGCTATGTTTGACAAGTACATATATATCTCTGAATAATATGGAAGGAAAGGGGGAGATTTATTTTTACTACAACAAGGCAGAAGAATAAGGAAAGGAAGTCCCTCACGGCAAAAAGTTTAATGAGAGCCGAGTTATGCCATTCTGATAATGAGAGTTACTCTCTGGGGCTAGTAGAACCTGAAGTGGCTTGTTGTTGTTCAGTTGGTAAGTTGTGTTTGACTCTTTGCGACCCCTTGAATTGCAGCACGCCAGGCTTTCCTGTCCTTTGCTATCTCCCAGAGTTTGCTCATGTCCATTGAGTCAGTGATGCCATCCAATCATTTCATCCTCTGTCACTCCTTTCTCCTCTTGCTCTCTATCTTTTCCAGCATCAGGGTCTTTTCTAATGAGTTGGCTCTTTGCATCATGTGGCCAAAGTATTGGAGCTTCAGCCTCAGCGCCAGTCCTTCCAATGGATATTCAGGATTGATTTCCTTTAGGATTGACTGCTTTGATCTCCTTGCTGTCGTCCAAGGGACACTCAAGAATCTTCTCCAACACCACAGTTTGAAAGCATCAATTCTTTGGCACTCAGCCTTCTCTGTGGTCCAGCTGTCACAGTTCAGTTCAGTTCAGTGGCTCAGTCAAGTCTGACTCTTTGCGACCCCATGGACTGCAGCACACCAGAACCCCTTGTCCATCAACAACTCCCTTGAGCCTACTCAAACTCATGTCCATCGCGTTGGTGACGCCATTCAACCATCTCATCCTCTTCGTCCCCTTATCCTCTTGCCTTCAATCTTTCGCAGCATCAGGGTCTTATCCAATGAGTCAGTTCTTCCCATGAGGTGGCCAAAGTATTGGAGTTTCAGCTTCAGCATCAGTCCTTCCAATGAATATTCAGGACTGATTTCCTTTAGGATGGACTCGCTGGATCTCCTTGCAGTCCAAGGGACTCTCAAGAGTCTTCTCCAACACCACAGCTCAAAAGCATCAGTTCTTCAGTGCTCAGCTTTCTTTATATTCCAACTCTCACATCCATACATAACTACTGGAAAAACCATAGCCTTGACTAGATGGACCTTTGTTGGCAAAGTAAGGTCTCTGCTTTTTAATATGCTGTCTAGGTTGGTCATAGCTTTTCTTCCAAGGAGCAAGCATCTTCTAATTTCATGGCTGAAGTCACCATCTGCAGTGATTTTGGAGCCCCCCCAAATAAAGTCTCTCTCTGTTTCCACTGTTTCCCCATTTATTTGCCATGAAGTAATGGGACCAGATGCCATGATCTTAGTTTTCTGAATGTTGAGCTGTAAGCCAACTTTTTCACTCTCCTCTTTCACTTTCATCAAGAGGCTCCTTGGTTCTTCACTTTCTACCACAAGGGTGGTGTCATCTGCATATCTGAGATATTGATATTTATCCCAGCAATCTTGATTCCAGCTTGTGCTTCATCCAGCCCAGCGTTTCTCATGATGTACTCTTCATATAAGTTGAATAAGCAGGGTGACAATATAGAGCTTTGACGTACTCCTTTCCTTATTTGGAACCAGTCCATGTCCAGTTATAACTGTTGCTTCCTGACCTGCATACAGATTTCTCAAGAGGCAGGTCAGGTGGTCTGGTATTCCCATCTCTTTCAGAATTTTCCACAGTTTGTGGTGATCCACACAGTCAAAGGCTTTGGCATAGTTAAGAAAGCAGAAATAGATGTATTTCTGGAACTCTCTTGCTTTTTTGATGACCCAGCAGATGTTGGCAATTTGATCTCTAGTTCCTCTGCCTTTTCTAAATCTAGTTTGAACATCTGGAAGTTCATGATTCATGTACTGTTGAAGCCTGGCTAGGAGAATTTTGACCATTCCTTTACTAGCGTGTGAGATGAGTCAATTGTGTGGTAGTTTGAGCATTCTTCGGCATTGCCTTTCTTTGGGATTGGAATGAAAACTGACCTTTTCCAGTCCTGTGGCCACTGCTGACTTTTCCAAATTTGCTGGCATATTGAGTGCAGCACGTTCACACCATCATCTTTTAGGATTTGAAATAGCTCAACTGGAATTCCATCACCTCCACTAGCTTTGTTCATAGTGATGCTTTGTTTGTTAGTGAAGTCAAGTAAGGTCCACTTGACTTCTCATTCCAGGATGTCTGGCTCTAGGTGAGTGATCATACCATCGTGATTATCTGGGTCATGAAGATCTTTTTTGCATAGTTGTTCTGTGTATTCTTGCCACCTCTTCTGAATATCTTCTGCTTCTGTTAGGTTCATACCATTTCTGTCTTTTATCGAGCCCATCTTTGCATGAAATGTTCCCTTGGTATCTCTAATTTTCTTAAAGAGATCTCTAGTCTTTCCCATTCTATTGTTTTCCTGTATTTCTTTGCACTGATCACTGAGGAAGACTTTCTTATCTCTCCTTGCTAGTCTTTGGAACTCTGCATTCAAATGGGTATATCTTTCCTTTTCTCCTTTGCTTTTCACAGCTATTTGTAAGGCCTCCTCAGACAGCCATTTTGCTTTTTTGCATTTCTTTTTCTTAGGGATGGTCTTGATCCCTGTCTCTTGTACAATGTCACGAACCTCAGTCCATAGTTCATCAGGCACTCTGTGTATCAGATCTAATCCTTTGAATCTATTTGTCACTTCCACTGTAAGGGATTTGATTTAGGTCATACCTGAATGGTCTAGTGGTTTTCCCTACTTTCTTCAATTTAAGTCTGAATTTGGCAATAAGGAGTTCATGATCTGAGCCACAGTCAGCTCCTGGTCTTGTTTTTGCTGACTATATAGAGCTTCTCCATCTTGGGCTGCAAAGAATATAGTCAATCTGATTTCGGTGTTGACCATCTGGTAATGTCCACGTGTAGAGTCTTCTCTTGTGTTGTTGGAAGAGGGTATTTGCTATGACCGGTGCGTTCTCTTGGCAAAACTCTATTAGCCTTTGCCCTGCTTCATTCTGTACTCTAAGGCCAAATTTGCCTGTTACTCCAGGTGTTTCTTGACTTCCTACTTTTGCATTCCAGTCCCCTATAATGAAAAGGACATCTTTTTTAGGTGTTAGTTCTGAAAGGTCTTGTAGGTCTTCATAGAACCATTCAAATTCAGCTTCTTCAGTATTTCTGGTTGGGACACAGTCTTGGATTACTGTGATATTGAATGGTTTGCCCTGGAAACGAACAGAGATCATTCTGTCGTTTTTGAGATTTTATCCAAGTACTACATTTCGGACTCTTTGGATCACCAGAATGGCTACTCCATTTCTTCTAAGGGATTCTTGCCCACAGTAGTAGATATGATGGTCATTTGAGTTAAATTCACCCATTCCAGTCCATTTTAGTTTGCTGATTCCTAAAATGTCAACATTCACCCTTGCCATCTCCTGTTTGACCACTTCCAATTTGCCTTGATTCATGGACCTAACATTCCAGGTTCCTATGCAATATTACTCTTTACAGCATCGGACTTTACTTCTAACACCAGTCACATACACAACTGGGTGTTGGTTTTGCTTTGACTCTGTCTCCTCATTCTTTCTGGAGTTACTTCTCCACTCTTATCCAGTAGCATATTGGGCACCTACTGACCTGAGGAGTTCTTTCAGTGTCCTATCTTTTTGCCTTTTCATACTGTTCATGGGGTTCCCAAGGCAAGAATACTAAAGTGGTTTGCCATTTCCTTCTCCAGTGGACCACATTTTGTCAGAAATCTCCATTATCACCTGTCTGTCTTGGGTAGCCCCACACAGCATGGCTCATAGCTTCACTGAGTTAAATAATGCTGTGGTCCATGTGATCAGATTGGTTAGTTTTCTGTGATTGTGGTTTTCAGTCTCTCTGCGCTCTGATGGAGAAGGATAAGAGGCTCATGGAAGCTTCCTGATGGGAGAGACTGACTGAGGGGGAAACTGGGTCTTGTTCATTACTTTTCTAGTGTGTGAGATGAATGCAATTGTGCTAGTTTGAGCATTCTCAAATAACAGGGAGGGAACACAGCCCTGCCCATCGGCAGAAAATTGGATTAAAGATTTACTGAGCATGGCCCATCAGAACAAGACCCAGTTTCCCCCTCAGTCAGTCTCTCCCATCAGGAAACTTCCATAAGCTTCTTATTCTCCTCCATCAGAGGGCAGACAGACTGAAAACCACAATCACAGAAAACTAACCAGCTGTCACAGGTACTGGGAATTTTGGTTCCATCTGTATTGGAAGAGACCACCAAAGGTGTTACTAGTCAACTGAATCTTGAGAAGAGTATAATATTCAGAAAGCAGACACATGCAGAGCTAAAGTAGTTTCACTGCAAAGATGGAAGCAGGGTTGATTGCCTTTGTCCTAAGCCTACAATATTCACATTTCTTATATATCTATGAAAGAGACTTTATAGGTATCAGAAAGAACTTTTCAGCACAGCTTCCAAATCCCTTTTAATGAGAAGCAGTACAGTTGCTAGGAATGCCATCTTGGGAGCCAGACTATCTGGGTTCAAGTCCAGGCTCCTTACTAGCTGTGTAAGTGCCTCAGTTTTCCCATCTATACAACCCAGGTGGCAACCATAACACCTACCTGATAAGGTTGTTGTAGGGGTGAAAAGAATTGGTTTTTGTCCAGCACTCTAAACCTCTCCTGGCACACAAGAAGCACTGCACAGGTTTTAGCTAGTATTATTGTTGAATGAAGACATCTATGGAATCAGTAATGAAATCTGTGTCTGGCCTTTGAACAAATAAAAGTGATCAAATTGGGGGTTACGTTTACGTCTAGGATGATGGAAGAACTTACTATTGGAAAGAGCACTTGGGAAGTTTCTAGAGCTGATTTTGTATTTTGTTTCTCAACCTGGGTGGTAATTACACAGGTATTCATTTTATAAAAATTGATTAAGCACTTCTCTGCCTGTGTGTGTGTGTGTGTGTGTGTGTTTCCAGTGTCCCATTAGAAAAAAACAAAGTAGATGAAAGAAAAGGAAGAAAGAGGAAGAAGAGTGGAGGAAGCAGAGAAAGAGGGAGAAGAAAGAGAAAAAGACGCTCTGTTCAGTGTGAGTCGTCCCTTCTCCCCCCACCATGACCAAGCACTTTTGCAGCAAATGCCTTTTCATAAAATACGTAAACCAAGGTTTGTTTTTAACTCATTTTTCAGGTGAGAAAACTCTGGCATGGAAAATGCTTATATAGCATCTTATTCAAAGTAAATGAATAGCTGAATTGAAGCACAATTCCTGAGGAACAGAATCTTAACCATCAATGTGCTGACAGGTCTACATGGAGCTGGTGAGTCCTAGGGCAGGGACTAGGAGAGGGACGTCATGAGCCCAGCTTGAAAACTAGACAGCCAGTGTGCATAGTCCGTGAATCACTGTACCCCTTCCAGGAGACGTCCAGAAGAATCGAAGTCTAGAGGAGAGCTACACACACACCATGCAAGAGGAGGTCCTCTTGTAGAGTAAGTTTTCTCTTGTAGGGAGTCTCTTTGTAGAGCATCAAAGAACAGTCATGAGTCTGAAAACATCTGAGTGGCCAACTTGTACGAGAGGAAGACTAAGGTCTCAGCAGGCCTGGAGAATTATCTTGACAACCTGCCCATCAGCAGAACTGGAGAGCATAAAGCTACTTCAGTTGGTGACACTTCCCCTAAAATCACTGGGGAGGGCAGGGTGGGCAATTCTGGTAGTTCGTGGTGACACTTTATGGCTACTTATCATCCTTAGCTCCAGAAAAGCAACTCCTGGCAAATTCCCACTGTCCATAACATCTCGTGCAGAAACCCTGCAGAAGTGACTGGTTAACTGAATACGGTTGGCCTTTTAGAGTTACAGGGACCTACAGAATCACACAGACCAATCAACTACTCCTTCCTGGAGAAAGGTCAGAGGCCAGTGAGGCAAGGGAACTCACTCAAGATTGCTTAGTTAATTAGACAGAGAGCCAGGAGAAGAATGCAAATGTTCTGCTCTGAGGAAAACTCCTGAAAAAGGCAGTGAGTCTTCATAATAAGACACATTTTCTCCAAAACTTGAGATAATAGTGTTTAAAATATTGGTAGGGGCTGCGTTAGGCCATAAATCTCAAAAACGAAGCTTATCTACCCAAAAATAAAAACATCAAATGCATCAGCTTTGGAGGTCTAAGAAAGATCTCAGGATTTATTCCCCCATCTCACCTCTGACTCCAGTTTTAAGAGTGCCACCCTGTATCAGGCACGAAATGAACTTCTAGAGATAAGGAGTGAGCAAGACAAAGGAAGCCCTGCCCTGATGAGCTCACAGATCAGGGAGGGAGAGAAAGAGAGAGAGGAAGACAGAGAGAGGTTGAATTAATAATTCTGTAAAAATGAAATTATTTGAAGAGAAAGCACAGTTTTCTAGAAGAGCAAGTAACAGGTGGATTATGCTAGAGGATGAAGGAGTTGGCTCTTGGTTTCATGTCTCACCCCTAGATGAACTTCTCAGATGTAGAACATTCTCTTACAGCCAAGTGTGGCCCAACAGTGAATACCACACCCTAGATGCTAGAGACACAGTGAATCCTAGGGGTGAGTATTACAGCCCCTAGGGACTAGGATGGACTACTCCAGCCCTCAGGGACAACTTAGACAATCTTTCAGAGAAACCTCCCAATCAACCATACATCCATAGCTCACCTTTGTAGAAAACATAATTTCTCATAGGTGGCAAAATGTTGTTTACTGGGAACACATCACTCTGCTGTTAACACAAATCAAAGGCATTCACTGGAATGTGGCCTGCATGAGGCTGGGGCTTTCTCTTTCTTGCTCTCCACTCCGTTCAGCATCTGGGAGACATCTGGACACAGGAGGTGCTGTCAAGCATGGCTTTGCAGGATGAATCCGCGCACTCGCATGAAGAATTTTCCCCATTCTGATCAGATCATGAAAATTAAAATCAGGAATGAAAGCACTAGCTCTGTGCCAGGGAACAACAGCAACAACAAAAAAGCAGGGGGAGTCAAATGGAAACATGACAGTGATCAATTTATAAAAGAGCCACTTGGAAAGTCCCCCAGCTCTTCCCTTATTTCACACACAGGCCAGTGGTGAGCAAGTTCTGACAAGTCAACTCACCCTGCCTGGGAATCGTGAGTTGTTGTTTAGTTGCTATGTTGTGTCCAACCCTTTGTGACCCCATGGACTGTAGCCAGTCATGGGATTTCCCAGGCAAGAATATTGGAACAGGGTGTCATTTCCCCTTCCAGGGGCTCTTCCTGACCCAGGGATCGAACCTGTGTCTTCTGTGTTTCCTGCTGAGAGGCCTGAGCATTATTAGCGTTTATAATGTTTCCAAATGACACCAGTGCTTCTAGTCTGGGGACCACACTTTGAAAGCCCTGGAATGAATCGTATGCATGAAATTAATTCTGACTGGTGGAGAGGAAGGAGTCTTGAGGGATGGATAAGAGTTCATTAGACAGACAAAGCAAAAGAAAGGCTACTATGGGAAGAATTATGAACAAAGAGGCTGGAGGAGCTTGGTGGGGTGTGAGAAACCACAGGTGAGAAAGAAGCAGCTGGCAAATTCCAGAGTAAGTGCAGCAAACGGGATAACAGGGAGGAAGCTGCTGCCATCTCCAAGGGAAAGGTCACAGACTCTACCCACTCTACTGAACTGGAGCAAATCCGTGGGGAGAGCAGGGCATTTCCGGAGCCCCAGTCCCAAGCACAGAGAGCCTGGCTGTGGGAAGGGCTGGGTCTCTCCTGCTTCATCTCTTCGGGGGTCTGAGCAGTATCACCCTGGGCCATCAATTGCATGCCATTCCCCAACCCCACCCCCCACTCTCCCCTCCTGTTCAGAATAAATCACAGGTTTTTGTTTTCTTCTTAGATGTCTGAGCTGAGGCCCACAGAATAGGTTTCCATTTGGACAGGGGCTCTTGACTCTGCCAGGCGAGGAGAAATTAGGTCAAGTTAATCACCGCTGATGTCATGAAAGCAGCTTTCCTAATGGGAGCCCTGATGGAGGGTGGGGTGGGGAAGATGCTGAGAACTCCACAGGCTGCTAAGAAGCTCTGGAGAAAGGTGGGTCCCTGGGCGGTGCCCGCCCAAGGCCTTTGAAATTCTATTCATGGAGTTTTACGACCACATGCAGTGAGTAAATTGCACCTGCAGGCAGCTGCCCTTTGCCTTCCCTGGCAAAGGGCGGTGGAATTCACACTAAAAATTTCTGTCAGGAGGTTAGTGCACAGGATTGGAGGACTAGAAGGAGATGGAGTTGGTCTGTCCCTGACCGTGTAGTGGGTCTTGTACACGGACTATACTGCAGCCCTCTGCTCAATTTCTCAGGGCCCTTTGCTGTGTTGGCACATGTCCCATTGCCCCTAAGCCACCCTCTCAGGGCAGTTTGGGCAGGTCTTTGGAGCACCTGAGTTCTTCAGGATGTTTCTAACCATGGCACTGAGTCCATGTAAAATTGGAATGGAGGTGGAGGTGACTTGTTGAGAGGTTATTTGTCATTTCCTTTTCAAGCAATTGTTTCCAAACACCTGTGCATGAACTAGTTCCCTCAGATTTTGTTTTAATTGGCTTAGAGTTTACTTACAATGTTGTGTTAGTTTCAGGTATACAGCAATAAGGCCATATCATATTGCAAATTGAAGTAATAAGATACCACTATACACCTAGTAGAATGGTCAAAATCCAAAATACTGACAAAACCAAGTGCTGGCGAGGATAAGGAGAAACAGGAACTCTCATGTATTGCTGGTGGGAATACAAAACAATACAACCAGAGTTGATCTGCTGTGCGCCTGAAACCATCACAACACTGTTTATCGGCTATACTCCAATATAAAAAAAGTTTTAAAAAATACAAAATAATATGGCCAGTTTGGGAGAGAGTTTGGTGGTTTTCTTACAACATTAAACATATTCTTACCATACATTCCAGCAGTCACATTATTTGGTACTTACCCAAATGAACTGAAAACTTTTGGTGACACAAAAAACTCGATGCAAATGTTTATAGCGACTTTATATACAACTGACAAAGCTTGGGAGCAACCATGATGTCCTTCAATAGGTCAATGGATAAACTGTGGTATATCCAGAGAACAGAATATGATTCAATACTAAAAAAAAAAAAAAAAGGAGCTATCAGGCCATGAAAAGGCATTGTTGTAGTTGTTGTTATTGCTTAGTTGCAAAGTCATGTCTGACTCTTTGTGACCCCATGGACTGTAGCCCCTGTAGCCAGGCGCCTCTGTCCATGGTATTTCCCAGGCGAGAATACTGGAGTGGGTTGGGCTATTTCCTTCTCCAGGAGATCTTCCCAATCCAGGGATTGAACCAGCATCTCCTACATTGGCAGGCATATTCTTTACCGCTAAGCCACCAGGGAAGTTCCATGAAAAGGCACGAAGGAAACTTCAATCCATATTACTAAGTGCAAAAATTAAATCTGAAAAAGCTACATATTTATGATTCCAGCTATACAACATTGCGGAAAAGGCTAAATTATGGAGACAGCTAAAAGATTAGTGGTTGCCAAGTGGTTGAAGGGAAGGAGGAAAGATGAATAGGCAGAGCTCAGAGGATTTTTTGGGCAGTGAAACTATTCTATATGCTACTATAGTGGTGGATACCATCATCATACATTTGTCAAAAGCCATAGAATGAACACCACCAAGAGTGAACCCTAATGTAGACTATGAACTTTGACTGATAATTATGTGTCAAGATAGGTTCATTGGGGCTTTCCTTGTAGCTCAGCTGGTAAAGAATACGCTTGCTATGTGGGAGACCTGGGTTCGATCCCTGGGTTGGGACGATCCCCTGGAGAAGGGCAAGGTACCCACTCCAGCGTGCGTGTGTGCTAAATCTCTTCAGTTGTGTCTGACTCTTTGCAACCCTATGGACTGTAGCTCACCAGTCTCCTCTGTCCATGGGATTCTTCAGGAAAGAATATTGGAGTGGGTTGCCGTGCCCTTCTCCAGGGGATCTTCCCAACTGAGGGACTGAACTTGAGTCTCTTAAGTCTCCGGCACTGGAAGGCAGGTTCCTTACTGCTAATGACACCTGGAAAGCCCTGCACATGTGTAGGGACAGGCATAGATAGAATATCTCTGTGCTTTCTGCTCAATTATGCTGTGAACTTGCGAATACTATAAACAGAAAGCTTATTAATTAAAAAACAGTGCAAAACCAGGCAACAGGCTGGATTTGGCCTGTGAGCCTGAATTTGCCGATCCCACTATTGGGGCTTGTGTTTTTGCTTTCAAACTTCATTTGCATTCTGGGTAGCCACCATGCACAGCATGCAAATGGCTAGAAATGTTGGGGCAAACTGAATTGCCAAAGAAACCCATGGCCAGACAGTGGCCAGACACAGGGATGTTGTATGGAATCCGGCAGCTTTTTCTACCTGTAAGCAAGCTTCCTCGTCTTCAGGGCAAATGATAGCAGAGGGCCTTAGCGCGGAGAGAAGAATCAGGGGCCTCAGCTCCCAATAGGCAGCTCTTGGAGCATCTCAGCCCTGACACTAGTCCCCCAGGAGCCATCACTGAGTAAGTCAGCAATGGGTTAACAGCCAAACCCAAACTGAAGTTTTACCTCCACTGCACCTATAGAATAGCAAGCAGGGTCTGGATTAACATTTAAGAAAATAACCCCTGAGGACAGTGCTCTCTAATAAAAGAATCCTATTTCCACTCCACCCTCCACTTGCTTTTTTTTTTTTTTAAGCAAGTCTGAAACTAGCTTAGAAGGCTGTCAAACTATGAGTGAGTGATGAGTCAGATGTTAAACCAAACAAGTTTGCTCTCCTTGTGCTACTTGACACCTGCATTAGCAATGAGGGTGGGACTAGTGGAGAGGCCTCAGCAGCTGCGGCCCTGGGCAGACACAAGCAGACAAAGTCCATCCAGATCAAGGAGGCAGCCTCACCACCCCCAGCTTTGACATTGGCCTGGGTACTCTGTTCTTTAGAGTTTTGCCCTGAATTGTGTCATTGCTGACTCCTTCTTAAAGTAACTACTTAAGTAACTGCTACCCATGGACTGTAGCCTGCCAGGCTCCCCTGTCCATGGGATTCTCCAGGCCAGAATACTGGAGTGGGTAGCCTTTCCCTTCTCCAGGGGATTTTCCCAACCCAGGAATCAAACCCGGATCTCCTGCATTGCAGGCAGATTCTTTACCATCTGAACTACCAGGGAAGACCAAGAATACTGGTGTGAGTAGCCTATTCCTTCTCCAGGGGATCTTCCTGTCCCAGGAATCTAACCGGAGTCTCCTGCATTGCAGCTGAGCTACCAGGGAAGCTCGAATAACTACTTAGACCTATAAAATATTCAATACCCAAGCCAGATGCTTAAACAAAGGAATGCCCTGGCAGCTGTGCCTTGAGAGGGCTGAGGTATTCGTGGGTTGAGAGGGCTGAGGTATTCGTGGGAAGATTCACTCTATCTTCTCCCCCATCTCCTGTCAGCTAAGAGCAGTCCTCAAATATTAAATCTGGGAGTAAAGGAAAGAAGTTACATTTACTATATTAAATTAAAGAATGTTATATTACACTGGATCCTCACTTTGACTCTATGAGGTGGGTCTTATTCTCCCCATTTTATGGATGTGAAACTGAGGTTCAGAGAGATGATGATTATCCAATGACCCAAAGCTAGGAAGTGGCAGACCCAGGGATAGAACCCATCTCTTCCGTCTTCCAGGGCACAGCTCCCTCCCCTGCACCAGCTGGGGAGTATCCCCACTTTTATCTCGAGCAGACTATGAGAATCCAGAAGTTTCTGGGAGAGTTGGAAAAGGCATAAATTTGGAGTGGCTCCAGAGTAATTGTGGGGAGCTAAATCAAATCCAACTTCGATACTACCGTCCCATGAACCTAGTCTGCTGGGTTGGCCCCAAAGCAAAATGGAATTTTCAGACCCATGTCAGGTAATCAGGTTGAATTTGTTGAGTTGTTGAGATATAAACTGCATGATTCATCTTGCAGGCACTATAAGATGCAAATATTTATTACCTAAAGTTTTACTCATGATTACTCCTAGAGATTAATGCCCAGATGGAGGACAGCTTGTTTACACTGAATGAACTGCAGTCATGTGGGAGAAAATAGCCCTCCAGTACTCCCTATGAACTTTGACCTTATAAAAATGGCCCCAGTTCCCCGCCTCTCCTGTATCCATGTTGTCTGCAATGTGACATTAGCTGTTCCCATCCAAATGTAGAGTTTATTTCCCCACTCCTTGCATCTGGGCTGGCCTTGTGATTTGCTTTAGCCAATAGGGAAAAAGCCACCTTTCTTGTGACTGGGCTAATAAATCAGGTTGGATCCTAATAGCAGACAGGATCTGAACTTCCTCTTGTTAATTATTCAGTCTGGTGGGCAATGTCCAGTCACCCCTTCTGCTCCCAATCTTGGTTTTATACTCTTGTGGTCATGATGCTCTTAATGCCTGGCTACCTTAATTCTCAAATTGCCTGTACCCCCGACCTTTGATTTGGGTGCCTCCGGGGGATAGCTTGAGGGCTGCCTGCATGAACATCCATATAGGTTCTGCTGGTCACCTACACTACCTTGCGTGTGGCTCCCAGACAAAGCCCGGTGCCTGAGCCCTGCTTTAGCCAATAGAATGTACCAGACGCGATGGTGTGCTGATTTCAAGTCTTATACACTCCGCTTGCTCTCTTTAAACTCTCTGCATCCATTGTGTAACAAGCTGGGGCCAGTCTTCTAGAGAATGATACCACGTGAAGCACAGACAAGCTATCATAGCTGATGCTGTCTTAGACAAGCTGGCCCCCATCTCATCTAGTAGATGATGACAGATACATGATTCAGACCAGTCAAGAGGATAAGAACTGCATAGATAAAGGCAAGTCCAATTCCTTCCCCTGGAATTGTGAGCTAAACAAATTTTGATTGTTTTAAGTCAGTTTAGTTAGTTTACAATAACTGTATGATACACTCAATAACTTTTTATAGGAATCCATCCCTAGAAATACAATCAGAAATTCCAACAAAATATGAAAAAGCTTCTCAGTGCTAATTATAATAGCAAAGCAATTTTTTAGAAACCTAAATAACAAGTAATAGGGGATTGGTAAAATAAATCTTGATATATCCATACAATGCAATTTTATTTTTTTATTTTTTATTTTTTTTTTAGAGATCCATAAATGACCTGCATGGGCTTCCACTGCAGTTTTGAGAGTCTGTTTCTCTACTGGCTTTCTCATGTAAATGACAAGGCTTACGCTGAATTCTGGGTGAGGGAAGAATACAGGAGTGGGTAGCCATTCCCTTCTCCAGGGTATCTTCCTCACTCAGGAAATGAACCTGGGTATCCTGCATTTTATAAGCAGATTCTTTACCATCTGAGCCACCAGGGAAGCCCCCCCCCACCAAAATGATACACAGGCTTTCTTGGAGTGTACGTGTGTATGTGTGTGTGAGAGAGAGAGAGAGAAAACAAGTTGGAAAAAAAAAAAAAAGAAGAAGAATGCAGGGGAGAGGGGGGGTTACCCCAGTAAAAAGAGAAAATATATTAAAGATTTCAACCCATGAAAAAAAACCTGATTTTAACACATACAATGCAATTTTACAGTACAGCTATTTAATGTAGAGAGATCAAACAGTTTATGGTACAGCCAACACTGCAGAGTACTCTGTAGGTATAAAAAACAAGTAACAGCAAAATAAGGACTATCTCAATACCCTATAGTGATCTCTAAGATATTGTATTAAAAAAAAGATTGAAAATGTATGCATATCTGGTCTGAGAAGTAGAAGGATGAATAGGCACAGAAGATTTTTTAGGGCAGTGACACCACTCTGTAATGACACTATTAATATAATGATGAATGCAGGTCATCATACATTTGTCCAAACCCATAGACTGTACGTCATCAAGGGTGAAACTAAATGGAAACTATGGACTTTGGTGAAAATGATGTGTTAATGTAGGTTCATCAATTGAAACAAACGTGTCACTCTGGTGGGGGACGTTGAAGTGGAAGGGGTTGTACATGTGAGGGGATCGAGGGCATATGACAACTCTACTTTCCACTTGATTTTCCTGTGAACCTAATTCTGTTCTTTAAAAATTGTCTATTTTAAGTATGCATAACATCTAGAAAAAGGGAAGAGAGCAAATATGTATGTTTGCATATATTTTAAGACGCAGGAGAAGAACAAAGAAAGTTTTTAATGGTCATGCACAGGAGGGGGAGGAAATAAGGTAGAATGTACGGAAACAGAAGATGAACTTCTCTAATGTACCATGGTGTGTCAATTTGACTTAGGGATGTGTAAATATTGTGTAATTATGAAATAAAAGTGTATTACTTCCCTAAAGATAAAAACCAAAATAAACTCCAAGAACCTAATAGTACATGGAATTGTTGACATAATAACAAAGAAGGCATTTTAAATGACTTTGAAACTACAAATTGACACCCAAGGAGGATATAAACTAAGGCCAAAAAAGAGATAGAGAGTTATAAAAAAAATCTTTGTTTTCGGTAATTACTGTGGATGGTAATATAATTATTTTGAGGCTGTTGTGTATATATTATGGGATTAAAGCCTCAGGATAACTATGTTGGTGTTGTTAAGAACCAGGGAGGAATGAGATACAGATATTAGATCAAGGAGGTAAAGTTAAAAACTCATAGAATCCTGGAATTGAATTGCCAGTATTGGTATGCACTTTTGATGTATTTTATCCTTAACTAAAAAGCTCAACTCCAATGATTGAAAAGGCCTAAAAATAGTGATCAACCCAACAGCACTGAATACCCGTCATCCCCAGATTATGATCTCTAAATACCTTTTTGTATCAAAAGGACTCTTAAAGAAATGACTGACTCTAGGTCTAGATAAGAAATGTCTGAGATATAAGTATGAATATCTTAGAAAAATAAGGATGCTGTCAGATTACAAGGGTCATATTGTGAACAGACACAAGACCCAATCTGAAAAGGATCTCACTTGTCAAAGATGGGAAAATTTGAGCCTCAGTAAGGACTTTTATTGCAATAAACTACAATTCATGAGTTCATAATGATAATGATTTTTAAAAATTTATTGCTCCTATTAGCAGATACTAGAAACCACCTCATTTTAAAACAATTGGTAGAAAAGAATGAAGATTTATCTTACCTTTTCCTTACAAAATGTTCTTCAGAGTACCAAATAGTTGATAAGAGGAAGTTTATAGAATTATTTCAGCTAATACATGAAAAAAAGAATTCAAACATCATTATTTTACATTTTCTAAAAAATTTATAATCTGGGTGAAAATTATGAGTGGGGCTGACATCATAAAAACAGTGACAACCAGACCTCATGGGCCTCCTCATGAAAGTTCCCAGCACCATCTATGAAGTATTCTTATCGAAAGAATCCAATCTGAATCTGATAGAGCCTCTAGTTCTGATTCCAATTTACAGAAAATACAGGGGAAACTGGAATATGTCGAATGACATCACAGAAATGCAGTCAACAAAACCAGACCGGGGGACATTCTTTAGGACAGAGGATCCTCTTTCTTCAACTAATAAGTTGCAAAGAAAGTAAATACATAAATAAAAGAAGGAGAATCTGTACATTAAGAAGAGACTTATCAACTTGTTTCAGTAATGATAATAATTATGAAACAACTGGGGACATTTGTATCCTGGATAACAAAAAGTTGTTATCAAATTACGGTTGCCATTTGAAAGAAGGAATAGCACGAGTCATTGTTTATTGGGAATCCACCAAGTGCTCAGCATCATGTGAAGCACCAGACATTTAGTATCTCATTTAAGTCTTACAACAACCCCCAGGATAGCAGCTATTGGTCTCACTCTTCAGTGAGACCTCAAAGGCATGAACTATTATTTCCAAGCCTGTTCAGCTACTCAACCACCAAACTTGTGCTCACCTATGATCTACAGTCATTTAACTCATTTGCTATTAGAGCAAAGCATTAGCTTCAGCCAAAATGCTTAACAGCCATGAAAATATTTGGTAAGTTATGGCAGATTCTCCCAGGGGAGTACTGTGGAGTAATGTAAGATGATAATTATGAAGACTTGGTAGCAATTTAAAAGTATGTTTATGATTAAGCAATCACAACATTTCACATGTATTCTAATTTTAACCACAGTTAAAGAATATGGAGTGCCAAATATTGAAAAGGAACAGGGTCAAATGACAGACTTATTGCCTTAGGGTGATGATACTTGGATACATTTTATTTTGACTTTGCAGTTTGTTCTTTAATGATAGGTTACTGTTACAATACAAACTATATTCTGATCCATGTTTTATTTCTTTAGGGTTCTGTTTTCTGTTGAGGTGGTCTATTAGTTTCCTATTGCCCTGTAACAAATTGCCACAAATTCTAGTGGGCTTCCTTTGTGGTTCAGCTGGTAAAGAGTCTGCCTGCAATTCAAGAGACTTGGGTTCCATCCGTGGGTGGGGAAGATCCCCTGGCGAAGGGAAAGGCTACCCACTCCAGTATTCCAGCCTGAATAAGATTCCAGCCTGTATAGTCCGTGGAGTTGCAAAGAGTCAGACACGACTGAGTGACTTTCACTTTCATTTTTTTTTAGTGGCTTAAAACAACACATTTATTATCTTATAGTTCTTGAAGTCAAAGTCCAAACTAAGTTTCTCCGGACTGAAATCAAGGTTATCAGCAGGCCTGAGTTTCTCCTGAAAGCTCTAGGGGTGAATTTGTTTCCTTGTTTTTACCAGCCGAGTGACTGCCCGCATTCCTTGCCTCAGGGCCCCTCCCTCCGTCTTCGAAGGCAGCAGTGTGGTGTTACCACTCGTCCTTCTCTGCCTCTGCTTCCATCATTGCATCTTCTTTGACTGATTCTCTTGCCTCCCTCTTATAAGGACCCTTGTGATGACATTCAGCCTACATGGATAATCTAAAATAATCTCCCCATTTTGACAGACTCGACTTATTCACACCTGCAAAGTCCCTTTTACTCCATAAGGTAACACAGTCACATAGTTTCAGGAATTAGGACATGGACATCTTTGGGGGCCATTTTCATCTCCCACAGGTAGACCATTCATCTCACCATCCACTCTGTGCTCACATGTTGCCGAGTACAGTGTGTTCCTCTGTGATGCCAACAAGGTCTTAACCAAATGGAGAAATAAACAGTGCAAAAAGTAAGCATTGTAACGGGGCAGAGGACAGGTAAGTAGCCAGTGAGCACCCCTGGAACAGTGTGGAATCCTGGGGTCACATCCAGCATGCAGAGTCAGTGCTTTCTGGGAATCAGCAGAAATGGGGCTGCTTACATGTGTGGTCTTTGTGTAAGAACAGGTCAACTCCCATCAGTGTTTGGGAACCCTGCCCAGGTCAGCTGAGGCTGAGCAGTTATAAATAAATAAACAAACAGCTTCCCGTAACTGCAGGAGTCACAGTGTAAAGGGCTTTTGGAATTAGGAGTATGAAGCAGGAACTAGGATTTCTTGAAGTTACCCAGTGGTAGACAGGAATTTGAAGACAGATCTTGAAAGCTCACAGCTTGAAAAGTAGGCACCTGGGAGCCAGGAATTCCTCTGGGACAATCAAACCACTGTGTTGGGACAGCTGGGAGACATGTAACAAGAACCCAAATGTCAGTGTTTGGGGAACCAACAACATTGTTCAACTCTATCGCACAAGTGGTGATACTTATGCCTCCAAATCCTCTGGGGACTCTGGGGTTATGGAAAGTTTCTCTGGTTCTTCTCTTTTCCCCCACCATTTCCATCTGGGAGCTCCTTTTTCTTGAATTAGTCCAGTGAATGAGTTACCTTGCCACTGTCCACGGGCTGCCCAGGTGAGGGCACACAGCTTTTCTCCCTTGATTTCTCCAAAAACATCAACCATATAAGGCTCAAGTCTGAGGCTCAGAAAAGAATTATGGTACCAAAATTCTAAACAATTTTCAAATTGAACAATGGACTTTCCTATTCTTATAAACACTTCTGTCTCATTACTAGTAAATCCTCCACATCCTTCCATAAGCTTCTTATCCTTATTCATCAGAGGGCAGACAAAATGAAAACCACAATCACAGAAAACTAATCAAACTGATCACATGGACCACAGCCTTGTCTAACTCAGTGAAACTATGAGCCATGCCATGTAGGGCCACCCAAGACGGACAGGTCATGGTGGAGAGTTCTGACAAAACTTGGTCCACTGGAGAAGGGAATGGCAAACTACTTCAGTATTCTTGCCTTGAAAACCCCATTAACAGTATGAAAAGGCAAAAAGATAGGACACTGAAAGATGAACTCCCCAGGTCAGTAGGTGCCCAATATGCTACTGGAGATCAGTGGAGAAATAACTCCAGAAAGACTGAAGAGACAGAACCAAAGCAAAAAAAATGCCCAGTTGTTGATGTGACTGGTGATGGAAGTAAAGTCCAGTGCTGTAAAGACAATATGGCATAGAAACCTGGATCAAGGTAAATTGGAATCAAACAGGAGATGGCAAGAGTCAACATTGATATTTTAGGAATCAGTGAACTAAAATGGACTGGAATGGGTGAATTTAACTAAGATGACCTTTATTTCTACTACTGTGGGCAAGAATCCCTTAGAAGAAATGGAGTAACCCTCATAGTCAACAAAAGAGTCCAAAGTGCAGTACTTGGATGCAATTTCAAAATATTGCTTTAGAGGACATGCCAGGTGGTCCAGTGGTTAAGACTTCGCCTTCCATTGCAGGGGTACGGGTTTGATTGGGATCCCCAGTCGAGGAGCTAGAATCCCACAGGCCACAGGGCAACTAAGCCCATAGGCTACAACAAAGACCCAGTACAGTCGAAAAATAAAATTAAATTAAAAAAAAATCTTGCTTTAGACTTCCTTATTTTCTGTTTCCCAGATGCACTCTGATTTCTTACCCTCAGACTCAATTCTACTCACTTTTTAATGCAGATGAATTGCTCTCTGCTAGATTCATTACTGTGCCCTGCCAAGCCCTGGGCATTCCACTCCAGGTGCTACCCTCTTAGCAGCAATGAAGAGTAGAAACAAGTTTTGAAATGTGACCTTTCTTCTCTATCTCCCTCTAGTCTCTGTGAGAGAAAGAGGTCACTACAGAGGTAGATTCCCTGTCTGAATGTATGCAGTTTCCTTAGGTGCTTTCTGTCTTAAATACCAGTTCTCTTCTTCACATTATAGAGACAAGATGGGGAAAGGGCCGATTTAGGGACCCAAAGACCCAGTTTCCAGCTCCAGTGTTGCCAAGTGACCTTGCATAAGTCACTTCACTTCCCTGAGAGTTGGTTTCCTTGCTGTAAAGAGCCACAGTGATGTCGCAGAGCTGTTATGATGCTTACAGAAGAAAATACGTGGGAATCTTTAAAAGTGGTAGAAGGCTATGGACTCATGGAGGATTGTTATTAATGTTAGCAAGGAAGCTACTGTGTATGCAGTTGGCAATCAATCAACCAGAGAAGTGGCTGGTTGGTTAGTTGGTTTCCCACACTGCGTTTCAGAGCTGAGTGATACAGAAAACTAAAATGAGTTGACTGGATGACCAGTTCAGGCCACACTGATTTCAGAACTGGGCATTCCTGCTGTCAAAAGCAGACAAGGCCACCCACATGCAGAGGGTGATGGGGAAACTGTGGGTAATCTTGAGAGGCAACTGGCATTTTCCATAGTTTTTAGAAAAAACGAGAGAGTGACAATGTTACCAGCTGGACCCGTGTGGGGGCTGATGTCATGGGACTTGGAGTCTCTTGCCTTCTGAGTTGGGTCCAACCAATGGGAGAGATGAAAGTGTGGAAGAGTGAGGTCAAAGTATTGATTTCCTCAGCTCAGCCCTTTTACAGTTGCTGCCTGTTGCTACTTGAAGGTCACAGTGGTCCTCTGTACCCAGAGATTTCCTCCAGTGACCCATCTTTCTTCTTGCCCCTTCAGGCCAAGAGTAGTATCTGCTCCCCAAAGTTGCTAATCTATCCTGGTTCCTGCTTCATCCGTGGTCAGTTTCCCTTAAACTGTCCCTGTAAAATATTCTTCTTACTTACCCTATTTTGTATATTAGTGTCTTCTTGCTAAGACACTAACACACTTCTTTAAATCCATGACAGGCTAACAAAAAAGTTTAATGTGATAACACAAGAAAAATATTTTAAAATCTAGTTAATAGTCAATTGCAGTTAGAACCCGGAAAGATATGCAAAACAGAGCATAGGTTGCCAATGTAATATTCAGATTCCAGAAACAGCTCAGCCTGACATCACTGGCATTAGTTCTGTCCTGACTCATCCTGTGTGACAATCTCATCGTTTTGAAAATACTTGGACAAGGCCAGGTCACAGTGCCCAGCCATATCCTAGCTGTTGACAAAGACCTCTGGTTCCTTTTAGGATATTCGTCTTTCTTAATTGGAGTACCAGTTAGGAAACTTAATTTCTAAAAGAGTAGTTTTGATGCCAGACTAATGAAAGACATCTGTAGTGGGTTCTGTTTTATAAATGGGACACTCTCTCGTGTGCTTCCTTGCCAGGATTTTTGAAGACTGATGAAAAAGCAAACTCAGTAGATAGGTCTCTCATCCTCAGTTGGTTATCAAACAAGTACTATTGTCTACTGAGTGTAAGCATGGTATGTGCTAGAGCCAGGGTCCTGCTGGGAGGGAGAACAGAAGTGAAAATGTTGCTCCCTTTCCTTAAGGAATTTACAGTGTCATATACACACACACACACACACACACATATGCTTAGCCACTCAATCAGGTCTAACTCTTTGCGACCTCATGGACTGCAGGCCACCGGGCTCCTTTGTCCATGGAATTTTCCAGGCAAAATTGGAGTGGATTGCCATTTCCTACTCCAGGGGATCTTCCTAACCCAGGGATCAAACCAGTGTCTTCTGTGTTCTGAATGTACACATATTCATCTAATGCAGGTATAAATAAAAATCTTTATATTTTGCTCAGTGTTGAGGCTAGATCTTGTGTGTCTGTCGGCATATCTGTCTACTTGCATGCCAAAAACAAAGGGCAGGTTTAGCAGCAGTGTGAATTAAGAAAAAATTATTGAGTTTCAGAATTAATTATATGAGTTTTACAGTTAATTATTTGACTTAATTTGTTTAGCCATATGGTAAATTATTTCATCTTTCTAAAATTTTCACATCTGAAAAATACATAAAATAAACAAAATATATTGAATATACAGATAGACACAGCTGCTATGAAGATTTGATGACTTGAGATAAACCAAGGGGCCTAGATTGAGCTGGCACTTTGGAGGCCTTCATGAAATGTCAGTTGCTCTCTCTTCCTTCAGAAAAAAATAGACTTTGAAATCTATTTTTATTAATAGCTTGTTTATAAAGGCTTTGTCCTGGAAGAGGGCATTGGAACCCACGGAAGTATTCTTGCCTAGAGAATTCCTTGGACAGAGAAGGCTGGTGGGCTATGGTCCATAGGGATGCAAAGAGTTAGACACAACTGAAATGACTTAGCATGTGTGCATAAAGGCTTTGTGTAGAAGATGAATCTTTCAAAGAATTTTGACAGATAAGCAGGGGGTCAACAGAAATCATGACCTCTTCATATACTGCCAGAAAGGGAAAATCATAGAACTGAAAAAAAAAAAAAAAATCCCTATAAATGTTAGGCCACCCATTCTATTGCCTCTAGAGAGAATTAAGCTAGTCCAGAGAATACTCTTTTCCAAAGGAATTTCTAGAAATGTAGTTTCACAACCCACCTAGGTATTAGTATCTCTTGCTGCTGCTACTGCTGCTAAGTTGCTTCAGTCGTGTCCGACTCTGTGCGACCCCATAGACGGAAGCCCACCAGGCTCCCCTGTCCCTGGGATTCTCCAGGCAAGAACACTGGAGTGGGTTGCCATTTCCTTCTCCAATGCATGAAAGTGAAAAGTGAAAGGGAAGTCGCTCAGTCGTGTCCGACACTTCGCGACCCCATGGACTGCAGCCCACCAGGCTCCTCCATCCATGGGATTTTCCAGGCAAAACTGCTGGAGTGGGGTGCCATCGCCTTCTCCTAGAACCACTCAAATTTACTCTTTAAACTCTTATCTTCAAGAACTTCTCACTACTATTCAATACAGATATTCACCTGAAATTTTAGTTCCACTGCCCCCTCCCCACCAAGCCTATGTCTCCTGAGATGGTGTAAAGTTGCTCACACTTCATACCATGGCTGTCTCCATTTCCTTTTCATCATTTGTACCTTTTGCTTTCCAGTCTTCAAGATGTTTTTTGTAGGAACCAGACTAACATGGGAAGGAGACTTTGGAAATAAGTTCAGCTTAAGTCCTGAGCTGCCTTAACCCTAGGGAAACTTTAAAATTATCACAGCTGGACTGACCACTTTGTTTAGAAGAGTTGGAAAGCCTCCAAAGCCAATTCACACACCTTCCATGACCGTGTGTGTGTGTGTGTGTGTGTGTGTGTGTAGGTTATTTGCAATCTGCTTGCCTCCTCAAGGATTGTACCTTCTGCAACAACCAATGAATTAGCCACTGACAAGGTGATCTCTGATGACTGCAAATACTGTTGTACCCAGAATTTCAAACATCATTTAAGCAATTCATTTCCAGTCCACAACACAGTTTATTTAGCAGGAAGGGACAGTGCCACTCTGTAAATCGGCAAGAGACTGAGGAAGAGCTGGCAGAGAAGGGCTTCCTTGTTTGTTTCCTGGGGGTGTGCCCTATGGACTGTGATAGTTAGGGGAAGGGTGGGGCCCACTAGACTGAAAATGATAGGAAAGGTGCTTTCCTGATTAATGAATTTTATTGGGGTAATCCTTTGATGTAAGGTAATTACCATCTGCTGAACTTCATTAACTAGACCTCATAAATGGCCGGCTAGGGCTCTAAAGGGAAGAGACAGTATTACAGCTTGCCCTGAAGCCCTTAACTGGAGACCATTCAAAGACCAGGTCCAAATGGTCATCTCAAATACAGAGATGTGCTTTTTCAATGAAACCATTTTTGGAAAGAAGGCATCTCTGATGCATGGCCCTCTTTGGGGTATCCAGTGAGCATTTAAGCCCCTGGGGCAGGCATATATGATTCTGACCCTCACTGAGTTTATTGTAATTGCCCATTGAATTACCTGTCTGCCCTGCTTGGCAATAAAATGTTATAATTTCTACCACTGGGAAAGGATAGAGTGTTTTGAAATCACATGGCAAGGACAACTAATGAAATTAAGAAAGTCATGAGACGTTTCCCCAAGGAGGTGAGATCTCAGCCAAGATTTAAGGTGAGGCCGTCTAATCAAGCTGAATGATCAGGATGGCAATGCTACCTCCAGCATGGTTTACCAATCTGGTGCTTCTCAAACTTGAGTGAGCATTCAAATCACTGGGGAATCTTATTTAAATATGGATTCTGATTCAGTAGATCTTGGGGCCATGAGATTCTCCCAGGTAATGGTACCAGTCCAAGGATTACTCTCTGAGTAGCAAGGTGCTACTCAGAAGGTGCTAGATGACCTTCTGAAGTACTCAGCTTCTCTATGCCTTAGTTTTCTAGTCTATAAAATGGGCTTCCAAAGGCTTGAGAAACATGGAAATGAATTCAGCTGTGGCATATTCTGACCTGATCACATTCCTGACAAATACTTGTTGATTGAACAAGAATCCCTAGAGATCTGTCAAACTGCTTTTCCTTCTATCTTATCAGTATTTTTTTCATCTGCTTATACAATTTTTTAAAAAGTCCTTTTCCTACTTCAGGTTTTATACTATTATTAGCTAGAGGATAGCTCCTAATATAGGATGTATTATGTAAAAGAACAGAATTATTTAAAACATTAAAGTTCTTGAGCTGAAAATTCAAAAAATATTGTTGTTGTTGAGTCACCCAGTTGTATCGGACTCTCTGTGACCCCAAGGACTGTAGCCCTGCCAGGCTCCTCTTTTCATGGGATTTCCAGGATTTCCCACTGGAGTGGGTGCCATGCCCTCCTCCAGGGGATGTTCCTGACCCAGGGATGGAACACGAGTCTCCTGCATTGGCAACCAGATTTTTTAGCACTGAGCCACTAGGGAAGCCCTCAAAAGCTGTTGGTATCTTATAATTTTGGAAGTTAACTGATCCGTGGATACGTGCTATAATCCTGGAGCAGAATCAGGGCCCATGGATGCTAATTTCTTCACTCAGTGACAAGCATTTGGTAACATACAGCCTTCTTGCTATAATTAGCTTTCAGGTTAAACATCATAACATTTGTCTCAGAATTGCAAAATTTATACTTGCAATCAAACAGATGTTAAATTCAGGGGCTTCATGACTAACCGTGAAATTTACCCTTTTACTTTGACATCTTGGTTTTCCACAGCATCTCACCCAGGGCTTGAATCAGAGTGTGAAGGGAATTTTTGAAAAAGCACCCACGACTGGGGCAAACTGAGATGTGGGTGGGGTTCTTCTGAGATAAGAAAGTGATAGCAAAACAGGAGCAAATACAAGCCAAGCAGACTAAGTAAGGGAAATTATATATTTCACTGATAGGTTCACCAGAACTATTCTCTTTGAGAACACTTTGTTAATATTATTTTTTCTTATCTTTAAGACATTTCCAATCCTTTTGTTTTTATTTAAAAAAAATTTATCTATAATTTTTTAAATTTACTTTTTATTGAAGTATGGTTGATATATATTATATATGTAAATATAGTGATCCACAATATTTAAAGTTCATTTATTTATTTATTCTCCATTTATAGGTATTATAAAACATGTTGTACAATAGATCCTTGTAGCTTATTGTATACATAATAGTTTGTACCTCCAATCTCTCATTTGGGGTGTTTTTGAAAACTCCCATTTCTCAATTTCTGCCTGATTGCTTCTTCCATCTAAATTCACACTCAGAATTAATTCTGAACAATGTATGAGAGTGAGAATAGGCTTCACCTACTTCAGTTAGAAGACACCATCCTTCCTCATTTATTGAGCTCCTACTATGTGCTAGGTGCCCTAATGGGCCCTGAGCAACCAGTGGTGTGTGTCTGCCTTCTTGGACTTTTTAGTCTAGTTGGGGAAGGTAGATGCAGGTAAACAAATAAGTACATAACTTGAACAATGTGCTCTGAAGGAGATAGGAGGAGTTCGGTGCCAGAGAACAATGGGCAGGGGAGGAGGGTGTGGTTGATTAGCAGGGCAGGGAGGATCTCATTCAGGGCGTAACACGAAAAACCTGAACTGAAGAATGAGCAGAGACCACTATGCTAAGTGTGGGAAGCATGTTCTTGGCAAGGGAGCCGCGTGTGCAAAAGTCTGGAGTGTTCTAGAAACTTGTGAGTTTGTGCTTCTTCATAACCCAAACTAGCTTCCTGGGAGCCTTAATGTTCCTCTGTAGGAAAAGTCAAAATATAGTGCACAGAGATATTCTGTATGTGTGTGAGTTAACTGAGCAATTGTGTCTGACTCTTTGCAACCCCATGGACTGTAGCCTGCCAGGCTCCTCTGTCCATGAGATTCCCCAGGCAAGAATACTGGAGTGGGTAGCCATTCCCTTCTCCAGGGAATCTTCCCAGCCCAGGGATCAAACCCAGGTGTTCTGCTTTGCAGGCAAATTCTTTACTGTCTGAGTCACCAGGGAAGCCCAGAGATATTTTATAGAGAGACTTATATGATGTGATGATTAAGAGCATAAATCCTGAAGACATACCGATTTCTAGTTCTGCAGTTCACTAGCTGTGTATCCTTGTGCACATCATTAAATCTTCCCCAACTCAGTTTCCTCATCTATAAAACAGAGAATAGTAATAGCTCCCACCTTATAGGGCTGTTGGAAGGACAAAATGATGAACAGGTTAATACTTTCTGGTACATAGTAAGTGGTTGGTAATGCCAGCTCCTCTTACAGGCAATTTTTAGAATATAAGAGAAGTAGGGTGCTGAAACCAACAAGGTAAAATGCTAGGAAAGCACAGAGGCAGGAAAAGGAATTTCCACTGGAGGATATCATGGTGCAGGTAGCTTTTTAACTATATGTTAAAGGATAGAGAGATGTTGACTCTCTAAATATGGTGAAAGCAAAATCAGCCACCAGGGGATCTTTCTCAGCTCCTCTTTTCCTTCATCTTTCACATCTAATTGATCATCAAGTCCTTTCTCTGATCACCCACCACTGCCTTTGACAGTGATCTTATCCAGACCACTGCATTGACAATTGTCTTGTCACCTGTCTCCCTTCAGACCCGCACCCATGCCTGTGCTACACTTAGGACAACAATACAGGGCAATTGTCCCTATAAGGGCTTGTTTTCCCAGGAGCCTGAGCCTTCTCCCTAAGTTTGTGATTGAGTTCAGCTTTTGAGCTGAACTGCTATCCACTACTATTCCCCTCTGCATCCATCAGACTTCAGTCAGAATAAAAGAAGCCATTCTAGGTGTTTCCAAAAGTGGGAATTGAACACAGAAGATTGACTTGCAAGAGAAGAGCCAAAAAGCCAAGAGGGTTCTTTTTTTTTAAAGTAATTATTTTTAATTGGAGGGTGATTGCAGCCATGAAATTAAAATATGTTTACTCCTTGGAAGGAAAGTTATGACCAACCTAGATAGCATATTCAAAAGCAGAGACATTACTTTGCCAACAAAGGTCCATCTAGTCAAGGCTATGGTTTTTCCAGTAGTCATGTATGGATGTGAGAGTTGGACTGTGAAGAAAGCTGAGCACCGAAGAATTGATGCTTTTGAACTGTGGTGTTGGAGAAGACTCTCAAGAGTCCCTTGGACTGCAAGGAGATCCAACCAGTCCATTCTGAAGGAGATCAGCCCTGGGATTTCTTTGGAAGGAATGATGCTAAAGCTGAAACTCCAGTACTTTGGCCACCTCATGCGAAGAGTTGGCTCATTGGAAAAGACTCTGGTGCTAGGAGGGATTAGGGGCAGGAGAAGAAAGGGATGACAGAGGATGAGATGGCTGGATGGCATCACCGACTTGATGGACGTGAGTTTGAGTGAACTCTGGGAGTTGGTGATGGACAGGGAGGCCTGGTGTGCTGCAATTCATGGGGTTGGTTGCAAAGAGTCAGACACAACTGAGCGACTGAACTGAACTGAATTGCCTTATAATGTTGTGCAGGTTTTCACCATACATCAACATGAATCAACCATAGGTATAAACATGTCTCCTCTCTCTTGAGCCTCCCTCCCACCTCCCACCCCACTCCACCCCTCTAGGTTGTCACAGAGCACCAGGATGAGCTCCCTGCGCTATACAGCAACTTCCCATTACTTATCTACTTTACACATGGTAATGTATATATTTCAATGCTACTCTCTCAACTTATCCCATCTTCTCCTTCCCCTGCTGTGTCCATAAGTCTGTTCTCTATGTCTGAGTCTCTATTCCTGCCCTACAAATAGGTTCATCAGTACCAGCTTTCTAGATTCTATATATATGCATTAATATGACATTTGTTTTTCTCTTTCTGACTTACTTCACTCTGTGTAACAGGCTCTAGGTTCATCCACCCCACTAGCACTGACTCAGATCATTCCTTTTTATGGCTGAGTGATATTCCATTGTGTATATGTACCACAACTTAATCCATTCATCCAACAGGAGGTTTTAAGTAATTTAAACATTAGCATTTTCAAGAAGCTGCTAGCACTCTTGATGGGGGAAGGAGGTAGGGTGGCCAGAGCCCTAAAGCTGACACCGTGTGACCAGAGCTGAAATACAGCAGGAGCTGGAATGTGTGGAGGGGCTCTCCCACTGAGGAAATGGAGGAAGACAGCCTCTAAAGGAGACGCTGTTGGAAGCTGGAAGCTTGAAAACACTCTGGCTTCTCCCCAACTCCCTCCTGCCAGGCTTCTGCCACTGTCTTCCAAGGGTGCCACTTGTCTGGAAGCCAAATGGCAAAGGAGACTGGGAAACGTAGTTGCCGGGACACAGTGCAGAGCCAGGGAGGCTGGGGAGGGGCACAGAGAGCAAGCAGACAACCAACCTGCAGTCACCCTTCTGATTCTCCTCCCACTGCTGCTGCTGCAGGTCTGAACTTGCTGTCCCCCAGCTCCCCTAAATGTAATCAGACCAGCTCCTTGACATCTACAGACTAAAGACCAAACTCTGCAGGGATGAAAAATAGCAATAAGAAGGTATCTGAGAGGCTGGTCAGAGGGGACCTCTGTGAGAACACCACCCCACAGCACCGCAGGTGAGATACGAGGCCCAGCGAGGGAAGGAAGCACCCTGCTCATCTCTCCTGGGGGTGAGAGTGTTGAATAGATTTGAGCACTGGTCCTATTGGAACTCTTGGCTAGTGTTATCATTAAAAAAAATAGGAAATGTTCATGTGCACATTTGAATCACTTTTTATACTTTTTGAGGTCCTTTCAGAAGCATCATCCAATTTTATCCTCACAACAGCAGGCAGGAGGACATTATTATATCTCATTAGAGCCACAAGTAAGCACAAGAGGCCAAGGAAGGAGAAGTGCTCAGCACAGGGCAATGACAGAGTGGTCCTTGAACTTGGGGGCCCTTATTCCTGATTGAAGTTGTTTATATCAGGCCCAGACCTGGGGTCTCAAACCTCTCAAAGTCCTTGCCATCAGGATGTGGCCTCTACCCAAGGTTTTCAATACACAAAATGCTGATCAGAAATCACACATTAGCTAACTAAATGTGAGGTTGAGTTTTTCCTATTGGACTTAAGACCCCTTAGTTTGGTAAGTAAAGTTATCTGTGAGAAAAATGAATTATTAACTAATAAATTGTTTATTTAGTGGGAAGAGAAAAAAGTTCCAACACATGGGAAATGAAGAGAGCAGTAGGAGGTGGGGGAAGACAAGAAGCTCTGACATGGTTTTTACACATTCCCCTTTATAAATTTCTCTTATGCTTTGTTTCTTGGTTAGAATTTTTCTGTCAAGCGGGGGCAAGATGAGAAAGGTTATGAAATGGGGATAAAATAGAGTAAAGAGAGCTTAAAATTAAACTTACAGAAATTGGTGCAAACTCTCTGAGGGACAATTTGATGACACCTGTATCAATATTCCTAAAAACGTGCCCTTCCTTTGAACCAGCAATGTCATTCCTAGGAATTTATCATAAAGAAATAAATCACAGCTACCCACAAAAATATATTTTTTAATTAAAAAAAAATATTTTTTTTAATTAAAAAAAAATATTTTTTAATGTTCATTGCAGCTTGACTTGCAGTTGCAAGTATATTACAGCACCAAAGTTAAAAAATTATATATTACCTAATTCAAGTAAATTACCTAATTCCAGTAAATAGAGAATTTGTTAAATAATCTGTATTACATTCATACAACAGACTGTCCATTCATACAACAGGCCATGGAAAGTGATAGTACAGAGGAACATATAAATAAATCAAATAAAAAAATCAAAGTGAGCTACAAAAATTTATATCAAATTGATAATATATCTATATATACTATAATTACAGTTGAGTAATTTTTTCTTGCTTATCAATGTATTTTCTAAACTTTCTACACTCATTTGATTTGGTTATCCTTTTCAGTGTGAAAAACACCTATTAATGTTATGGTAAAGGTGGATAATTATTTTAATCAGGTTTATTAAGGTATAGTCTGTATATATAGGGAAAAAATTACATTTTAGTATTTAGTCCTATGAGTTTTGACAAATATATACAACATAATCAAGACACAAATTTTCCATCATTCCAAATAAGTTCCCTTGAGTCTCTCTGTAATCAGTTCCTTCTCCACTATCAATCACTGATCTGTTTTCTCTCGTATAAATAGAATCATATCATGTGTAACCTTTTGAATCTGACCTCTTTAACTTAGCATCAAATTTCAAAATTACACTCTTACATGAATTAGCAGTTCATGGTATGGATATAATATAATATGTATATCCATTCATGAGTTGATAGACATTTGAGTTGCTTTTAGTTTTGAGCTATTATGGATAAACCTGCTATAGATATTCTCATACAGGGTTTGGTATGGACATATGTTTTCATTTCATATACATTTCATAAATACTTGGAAGTGGAATTGCTGGGTCACATGGTAAGTGTATGTTTAGCTTTGTCAGAAATAGCCAAACTGTTTTCCAAAGTGACTGCACCATCCCAAGCTTCTCCAGCGCTTGGAATTGCCAGGTTTTTTTGTTTGTTTGTTCATTCGTTAATGTTTTTTAAGCCCTTCTGATAGTATGCAGTGATCTTTTTTGGTTTTAACTTACATTATTTAATGAAAAATAGCATTAGGCATCTTTTCATGTACTTATTTGTATCTGTATCTCTTCTTTGGTGAAAAGTTTGTTCAGATCTCTCACTGTGTTTGCAGGGATTATTTCTTTTCTTATTTCTGAGTTAGAAGACTCTTCATTTGTTCTAGATGCCCATCCTTTATTGATATGCAGTTAGTAAATATTTTTCCCAGTTTGTGGCTTGTCTTTTAACAATATTTTTATTGTTTATTCTTTATTTTGATGAAGCTCAACTTATTAATTTTTATGAGCTGTACTTTTGTGTAGCATCTATCAAACGCTTACCTGCTGGCTTAGACAGTAAAGCATCTGCCTGCAATATGGGAGACCCAGGTTCGATCCCTGGGTCAGGAAGACCCTCTGGAGAAGGAAATGGCAACCTACTCCAGGACCCTTGCCTGGAAAATCCCATAGACAAAGGAGACTGGTATGTTACAGTCCACGGGGTCGCAAAGAGTCAGACATGACTGAGCCACTTCACTTTGTGTAGTATCTGTGAAATTTTTAGCCCAAGCTCACAAAGATTTCTCTCCCATGTTTTCTTCTATAGTTTTATAGCTTTAGGTTTTACATTTTAGGTTTTTATTCAGGTATGTATTTGCAAATACTTCCTCCCAATGTGTGCCCTGTTTTTCCAGCTTATCATATCTTTTGGTGAGAAAACATTTCCAGTTTTGATGAAGTAAAACCCAATTTTTATGGTTTGCATGAATGTTCTTACTCTTACACATACACACCACAAGCATTCTCTACCCCCGCCAACCTCCCTGCTTTCCTTTATCCCTTCCCCTTCCTTCCTCGCTCCCTGTCCTTCCTTTCAACTCTCCTCCTTACCCACCCCGCCCCGCGCCCCGCCTCCTTTCTCTCACAGAGAAAGCCCTAAGATATTTGCCAAGGGCGGTGTAATGCAACGGTCTATGAAAACCCAGCTCCTCTTGAGGGTTTCTGCACATTGTGGTTTTCCAGACACGAGTCAGAAGCATAGGGAGGTAGATGAGCAAACCCGGTAGACAAAAATCACCGAAAGATATATAAATAGCAGCCTGTGGTTCAGGGGATTATCAAACCCACACACTTTAAACCACTCTTCAAAGGTGAGGTGGGCACACACTTTTCCTCTTGTGCTTCAAAACTTAAAGGGGGGATTGCTCTGTGGAAATAAGTGAATATAAATAAGCTCATTATTACTTGGTTTTAAAGGGTATATTTCAACACTTTTCAATGCAAAAAATTGACTATGGAAGTTGAAACCTCGGTCAGTATAGCCCATTTCCCAGGGTAAGGGTGTGTTTGGACAGGTATCTTATTTCATGGATCAAAAAAGGCCAGAGCCACTTCACAAGTGTTTCATGACTTGCAAGAATTTGAGGTCTTAAGCTGACCTCCGTTTTACATAGTGTTTCATAGGAGTTAAGGGCCAATTAAAAAAAAAACAAAAACTATGAAAAGTATAATGTTTTGAACAAAAATACTTAAAATCAGTAATGAACTGGCTGAGAGAAAAATCAAAATGAAAAAATCCCTTATCCTTATGATATCATTTAAGAAGGAAAAAATTGAGGTCAAACATTAACTTTCATAGTACTCATGTTTCAGGAATCTCAGTATCCCTCTCTCTCTCTACCTTTGTCCTTTCTCTCAAACTTGGAATTGGCAAAAATAAAAAATAAGAGTAGGGCTTTGATAGGAAAATAACTTCCACATTCTCTTTCCTCTCCTCATGTGTAAACAGGAACAACCTCAGGACCCCTGAACAAAGAAATAAAGACAGCGATGCGCAAGGCAGCAAGCGGTACTGTGAGCACTGAAACTTTGAACAAACATCTACATTTACTGGGCTGTACTCTGTCTTGATACCTAGAAATGACAAGTGGAGGACAGAGGAAGGGAAAGAGCAGTGACACCCAATATGTTCTCCAGACCAATGAACTGTAGCACAGTTGGCTCCCCGTTTCTCTAGGACACTTTCCGAGTCTTAGAAAATGATTCAATACATGACAATTCACATTTCGTTCTGAATGTCTGGAACAAAGAAACCTATGGACAGGACATGAGCCAAAGAAATGGGTGTGGGCAGGCATTCAGGGCTTTACAATGACTCCTCATTATGGACCTTTTAATGACAGGACTCTTAAGCACTTTTGTAGAAGGATGAAGGCATAGGTGGGGCTAATAGTAAAAATCCTGCCTGTCGATGCAGGAGATGTAAGAGATGCAGGTTCTATCCGCAGGTCAGGAAGATCCCCTGGAGGAGGGAATGGCAACCCATTCCAGTATTCTTGCCTAGAGAATCCCCATGGACAGAGGAGCCTGGTGGGCTATAGTCCACAGAGTCACACAGAATCAGACACAACTAAAGTGACTTAGCGTGCACAGATGAAGGCATAGACCAGGCCTTCCTTGGGACTCTGTTGTCCCCACAGCTGCCATTTGGCACTTGGCATTTGCTGCCTTGAGTTATGGGTAACTGTCCTCATGGACATGACTTTTCTACTCTGGCTAAATCTTAAGTTCCCCAAGGGCAAGAATACCCACAGTGAAAGTGAAAGTCGCTCAGTCATGTCCGACTCTTTGCGACCCCATGGACTATACAGTCCATGGAATTCTCCAGTCCAGAATACTGGAATGGGTAGCCTTTCCCTTCTCCAGGAGATCTTACCCACCCAGGGATTGAACCCAGGTCTCCCTCATTGCAGGCAGATTCTTTACCAGCTGAGCCACAGGGGAAGCCCATCCCCCAGTACAGCACAGTAAATAAATGTTTACTGACTAACATTTATTGATATAAATAGAAGGGTATATACAGTTTCTGGAATTCCCAGGTGGTACTAGTGGTAAAGAATCTGCCCGCCAGTGCAGGAGACACAAGAGACATGGGTTTGATCCCCGGATTGAGAAGACTCCCCTGGAGGAGGGCATGGCAACCCACTCTGGTAATCTTTCCTGGAGAATCCTATGGACAGAAGAGCCTGGTGGGCTATAGTCCATAGGATCACAAAGAGTTGGACACGACTGAAGTGATTTAGCATGCATACAGTTTCTAAAAGATTTTAAAACAATATTCTCAGAAAACTCCTAGAATAAAAATACAAAATATTTGGACTCCTTCCATGATAGATAGTTTTGTTTTTTTTTTTTTTTCTTTTTTGTGTACATGCCCATCCCAAACTCCCTAACTATCCCTTCCCCCATCCCTGCCCCCGGCAACCCTAAGCTCATTCTCAAAGTCTGAGTCTGTTTCTGTTTTGTAAATAAGTTCATTTATATCATTTCTTTTTAGATTCCATATATAATGGGTGTCATATATTTCCCTTCTCTGTCTGACTTCACTTAGTATGACACGTTCTAGGTCCTCCATGTTGCAGCTTTTTACATAGAATTTTAAAATTTTAGTGCCTGTGGCAACATTATCACAAGCATAACTTGTTTCCTTTACAACCCTATGCATAATGCATACATGCTCAGTCATGGCCGACTCTTTGTGACCCTATGTAACCTTCCAGGCTCCTATGTCCATGGAATTTTCCAGGCCAGAATACTGGAGTGGGTTGTCATTTCCTACTCCATGAGATCTTCCCACCCCAGGGATTGAACTTGCTGCGTCTCTTGCATCTCCTGCACTGACAAGAGGATTCTTTACCACTCCACCAACTGGGAAGCCCTGTAAGTCTAAGCAAAAACCAATTTAAATTTTTGCATTTATATCCATCCTTAAAGCCATCAGATAAAAGGCACTGTTAACCTGATCTGTCCACATATGTAAAACGATTAAAACAGTGGCTGTCATACATGTGTGTGTTAGCAGTTATCACTGAAGATGTGGAAGATTAGATTATTGTTTACAAGTCTTTACTCTCTCCTTTAATGGAATTATATGTCCACATTCTGCCATGTGGCTTTGCTGTGCCTTCCAGAGTAGCTGTGAGGACAACATGAAAGTGTGTGTGAGTGTGTGTGTGTGTGTGTGTGTGTGTGTCCATATCTGAAACATAATATGTGCTTATTAAGAATTTGTTGGATGAATAAATGCTTAAACCTAAGGGGAAAAGAAACTTCCCTCTATGTCTTATAAATATCAGTACTGTAACCACCTCCTTTTCTTTGAAGGACATGTATTAGTGAGATATTGCTATGTTAATAGTGGATAACAAATACTTTACATAGCAATATATATATCTTCCTATCTAACTTTGAGCTTTATGATTTGCTTTAGCCAATGAAATATTAGCTGATATGATGCAATCAGAGGTTTTAAATGTACTTTTATAGCTTGGCTTGGCCTCTTAATTTTCTGAATCCATCATGACCAGTTTATGCCTCTGGTAGCTGTTGATCTCACAAGAGACTCGGGGAGCAAACTTAAACCCAAACTAAAATACAGCCATACAGTCAGCTCACAGACCCATGACTCAAAGATCTTGATGTTGTAAACCATTAAGGTTTTTAGAGTTGTTTGTTATCACAACAATAGCTGACTAATATATAACCATCAAAGAAAAGGACATGGTCACGGTATTGAGATTCAGTGTGTATATATATATATCAATATCAATACTAGGAAATGTCAACCCACTCCAGGATTCTTGCCTGGGAAATCCCATGGACAGAGGAGCCTGACAAGCTACAGTCCATAGAGTCACATAGACTTGGACACAACTGAAGTGACTGAGTATGAATGTACACACACACACACATATATATATGTAAATATATTATAAAACATGTATAAAGATATAGATGATATCCTTTTATTCTCAAATTTAGAGATACAGATGATATCCTTTTATTCTTAAGTTTAAGTATTTATTCACTCAACAAATTCTTAATGAGCTCTTTTTATGTTCCAGACATGGTGATAGAGATTTTAAATTAACAATATTAAGACAAAACGGGCCCGAACAATGCAGAAGATTGTTTTAGCTTATTCTTCCACCCCATAGTGACTGGTGTTCAAATCCTTCTCCCCCATTTCACTCTTCAAATATTTAAACCCTCATACGAGGAAAGTTATGACCAACCTAGATAGCATATTCAAAAGCAGAGACATTACTTTGCCAACAAAGGTCCGTCTAGTCAAGGCTATGGTTTTTCCTGTGGTCATGTATGGATGTGAGAGTTGGACTGTGAAGAAAGCTGAGCGCTGAAGAATTGATGCTTTTGAACTGTGGTGTTGGAGAAGACTCTTGAGAGTCCCTTGGACTGCAAGGAGATCCAACCAGTCCATTCTGAAGGAGATTAGCCCTGGGATTTCTTTGGAAGGAATGATGCTGAAGCTGAAACTCCAGTACTTTGGCCACCTCATGCGAAGAGTTGACTCATTGGAAAAGACTCTGATGCTGGGAGGGATTGGGGGCAGGAGGAGAAAGGGACGACAGAGGATGAAATGGCTGGATGGCACCACTGACTCGATGGACATGAGTCTGAGTGAACTCCGGGAGTTGGTGATGGACAGGGAGGCCTGGCGTGCTGCAATTCATGGGGTCGCAAAGAGTCGGACACGACTGAGCGACTGAACTGAACTGAACTGAACCCATCATATACACAGCCCTCTGAAATCCCTAAGGGCCACCTGCCACTTTCCCTAGACTGGGGGATTTCCAGCTGAGAATGGAAACTCCGTAGTCTCCTGCATCTTCTCAAGTGTCTGCGGCTGACTGTGATATGAACCTAGTTTGGGGAACTGCAGGACACTTGGCTGCTGCATGCCCACATGCTGCTTACTGTCCTGCCTGCCTGGCAGCACTCAGCATCCACGTTGCCATCTCTGACTCCAAGTATCCCAGAGCTGGAGCCAGATAGTTACTGAAATATCTCAACATTTAGCTCTTAACAGCCAAAGAATCAATATTTAACTTTTTTTTTTTTTTTAGCTCATCTTCCTCATGGGGCTTGGGTGCCAAGAAATGCTTGGGAAGGCCTCATCATGGAAACAGGAACAGAGAGAAAGATTTTGAAGGGTTGCTGTTGGTAACCCCTACACCTGGGTCTTGATGCCTTCTGGTTGCAAAAAAAAAAAAGAAAAACTGTGAAATACAGACTTCAGAGCAAGGAATTTTATTAGGAGTAAAGAGAAGCACTACAGAATCATAAAGACTATCAATTTACCAGGAAGACATAACAATCCTAAATGTATGTGCATTTAAAAACAGAGCTTCAAAATACATGGAACAAACATTAATAGAACAGAAAGGAGAAATAGATCTTCAATTGCAGCTGAAGGTTCCAACACTCTTCTCTCAGTAATCAATAGAATAAGCAGGCAGAAAGTCACTAAAGCTAGAGACGACCTGAATAACACTATCAATCAAGTTGACCTAACTGACATTTGTAAAAGACTCCAAAATGTCAGAATATATATTCTTTTCAAATACACATGAAGCATTCACTAAGGTAAACAGTGTACTCAGCCATAAAATACATTTCAACGAAATTTTCTAATTGAAATCATGCAAAGGATTCCTAAGACCTCACTGGGATTAAATCAGAAATCAATATCAGAAATACAGGTGAAAACTTCCCAAATATTTGGAAATTAAACAACATGCTTCTAAATAGAAATAGATCAGAGAGGATTTCAGAAGAGGCATTAGAAAATATTTTGAGTTAAATGAAAACAAAAATAAAGCTTGAAAAAATTTGTAGGATGCAACCAAAGCAGAGATTAGAGGGAAATGTACAAAATTAAATGATTATATTAGGAATGAAAGGATGGAAATCAATTATCTAAGTGTTCCTCTTAAGAAGTTATAAAAAGAAGAAAACAATAAACCCAAAGCAAGAAGAAAGGAAATGATCAAGATAAGATCAGAAATTAATGAAACTAAAAGCTGATTCTTCATAAAGATCAATGCAATTTATAAGCATCTAGCTGCACTAATCAAGAGAAAAAGAAATGAGATGCAAATTACCAATATCAGAAATGAGAAAAGTTTTATCACTTCTCTTATAGATCTTTCTGTAGGCAGACATTAAAAGGAAAATAAGAGATTATTATGAAATATTTATGTTAATAAATTCGATAATTTGAATAAAACAGACCAGTTCCTTTAAAAGCACAAATTACCAATACTCATCAAATATAACCTCAGTAGCCCTATCCTTTGGAGAAGGCAATGGCACCCCACTCCAGTACTCTTGCCTGGAAAATCCCATGGGCGGAGGAGCCTGGTGGGCTGTAGTCCATGGGGTCGCTAAGAGTCGGACACGACTGAGCGACTTCCTTTTACTTTTCACTTTCATGCATTGGAGAAGGAAATGGCAACCCACTCCAGTGTTCTTGCCTGGAGAATCCCAGGGACGGGGGAGCCTGGTGGGCTTCTGTCTATGGGGTTGCACAGAGTCGGACACGACTGAAGCAACTTAGCAGCAGCAGCAGCAGCCCTATTCTTATTAATGAAACTGAATTTTTAGTTTAAGAACCTTCCCACAAAGGAAACTCCAAGTCCATATGGCTCCACTGGAATTCTACCAAACATTTAAGGAAGAAAAATACCAATTCTACACAGACTTGCAGAAAATTGAAGAGGAAGTATTTCCAACTTACCCTATAAAGCCAGCTTTATTCTAATACAAAAACCAGACAAAGATATTTTAAGAAAAGAAAACTGCAGACAAAGATACAAAAATTCTAGACAAACTTTTAGCAAATCAATTCCAATAATATAAAAACAACATAATTTAGTAGAGTTTAGCCCAGGAAGGCAAGATTGGCCTAAAATTTGAAATTCACCACATTAACAAAAGGAAAACCATATGAGCATCTCAAAAGACTCAGAAAAAGCATTTTAACTCCAACATGCATTCCTGACAGAAATTCTCAGAAACTAGAAACCTAAATTTGATAAAGAGCAGCTATGAAAAATCTATGGCTAACATCTCACATAATAATGAGATAGTGAATGTTTTCTCCCTAAGATTAGGAAAAAGACAAGGGTGTCCAATCTCACTACTTCTATTCAATATTCTCTTGAAAGTACTAGCCAGTAAAATTAGACAAGAAAAAGAAATTATAGTTTTATACCCAGAATATAGGTATATTTCTCAAAAATCCATAATAAGAAAACAAAAGCCCAATTTTAAAAAGTGGACAGATGATTTGAACCAACACTGCTAAAAGGACATACAAATGGCACATAAGCATATTGAACATCTTTTATGTTCAATATCACTAGCAGTAAAGGAAATAAATTAAAACTATAATGAGATACCATGTCACACATCTTAGAATGGAAGATGTAACCACCGATATCAAGTGCTAGGGCTTCCCTGGTGGCTCAGATGGTAAAGAATCTATCTGCAATGCAAGAAACCCGGGTTCAGTCCCTGGGTTGGGAAGATCCCCTGGAGAAGGGAATGGCAACCCACTCCAGTATTCTTGCCTGGAGAATCCCCATGGACAGAGAGCCTGGTGGGCTACAGTCCATGGGGTTGCAAAGAGTTGGACATGACTGACTAATACTTTCACTTTCAGTGAGGAGTCAGAGCAAGTTTAACTCTCCTGTGTTGCTAGCAGGAGTGCAAAAATACAGCACTTTAAAGGAGTTTTGCAGTTCCTAATAAATTTACTTACCATATATTTGCCATATGACCCAGGAATTTCACCCTTAGGTATTTATCCCAGAGAAAAGAAAGCATAAGTATGTGAATACTTACAGTGGCTTGATTTTTAACAGTGAAAAACATATTACAGCTCAAACACCCATTACCTAGTGTATGGTTAAACAAACTGCAGTACACCCATGGAATGGAGAACTGTTCACCAATAAAAAAGAGACCAACTCCTGATACATGAAACAACATGGATAAATGTCACACCCATTATGCGAAATGACTAAAGTCAGATTTAAAAGACCACAAATGTATCTTCCATTTATGTGCTATGCTTAGTCACTCAGTCGTGTCTAACTCTTTGTGACCCCATGGACTATAGCTCGCCAGGCTCCTCTGTGCATGGGATTCTCCAGGCAAAAATACTGAAATGGGTTGCCATGCCCTCCTCCAGGGGATCTTCCCAACCCAGGAATCAAACCCAGGTCTCCTGCATTGCAGGCAAATTCTTGATGCCGTAAACTGAATGCTGTGTCCCCAAAATTCATATTAAATCTGAACCCCTGTGTGATGGTATTTGAAAGTGGGGCCTTGGGGAGATGATTAGGTCATGAGGGTGGAGCCCTCATGAATGAGATTAGTGCCCTTAAAAAAGGGACCTCAGAGAGCTCCCTTGCCTCTTCTGCCAGATGAAGACACAGCAAAATGCTGGCCATCTATGAACCTGAAAGTGGACTCTCACCAGATGCCGAATCTATTGGTGCCTTGATCTTGGGCTTCTCGGTCTCTTGAATTCTGAGAAACAATTTTCTGCTCTTTTTAAGCTACCTGGTTTACTTATTTGTTATAACAGTCCTGAATGAACTAGGATGGTGACCTCCGAAAAAGGCAAAATGTTGTAGAGACAAAAAAACAGACCACTGGTTGCCTGGGTTGGGTGAGGAGAGGGCTTGATTACAAAGGCACATGAAGGAATTTTTGTGGAGGGATGGAAATGTTCTTTCTCATTTATGGTGGCTACTTGGTCACGGTCAAGTTTAAAAAAAAACAAAAAACAGCTGGGCAGGGCTAGAGTTCAAACCTGCCTTCCCGTAATCAAAGAATCTGAGTGGGTTCCCTGTGAGCTGCCCGTGGGAAATCCATCAGGGCCTGTACTGGATCTCACCCCCTTCGTGTCCTTCAGTGTGGCCTAGTGAAGGAACACAGCTCACAGCTCCACTGTCAGCTCTGTCACTAAACAGCTGTGTAGCTGTGGGCAAGTCACTTTCTTTTTCAGTCCTGTTTCCTCAGCTGTGACTTGCCCCGTGAGAACTATACACATCAAGCTTAGTCCGGCTCTCAGTTTCTCTGACATTCCCCAAGGTTCTTTCCTTGTGCTGGAGAGGATGGATGCATGGCCTCAGCAATTTAATCTGTCTAGCTTTGGAGTTTTAAGTGCTTTTTTCAGACTTCAGTTCATTGGCCCTCACAAAATCCTGTGAGGAAGCTAATTATCCCCATTTCATTGTTTAAGAAATGGCAACCCAGGAAGATTCATCAATGTGCCCCATCACAAAGTTGTCCCAAAAGGCAGAACCAGTGCTCCCATCTTTCCAGAGGCCCTGTCCCAACTCTGGGTAACATCAGCCACTGGGCTCCAGATCTGTCAACACGTCTCTCTGTCCTCCATTAGGTTTAGGGGTTTTATGAAAATGTTTTAAGTAGTCCAGCAGTTTTCTAGTTGGATAAGCAAACAATGGGCCAAACAGAATATGGGATTTATAGGCTGTCATCAAGTCTGGTCTTCAGAGGTCAATGTCGACCTGGAATTCAAAGAGAACACACTGCTGCTGGCCCCAGTGCCTCACTAACAGGAAATCCGTTTACAATATCGCATCCTTATTGCGTGCCAGGCACTGTTCTAAATGTTCCGTGTGTTCTCCTGCTTAGTCTTCCCAACCACCAGTGGGGTTACCATATGTAACCCCAAACTATACATGGGAACAGAGCTCTGAGAGATTTAAAGCTATATTCCATGGCTTATGCTTCTCCTCCTACCCATCAACCAATGTGCATCTTTCAAGATCACAGAAAGATCTACTCCACTGAAGAAAGGAAACAAAGGAAGGGAACGAGTGGGAATAAGGGAGGAAGAGAACAGAAAGGCCCGCAGGCAGGTACAGATGAAAACAAAGCAAGATAAAAGTGAGCATCAGCTTCTCTATCAAGGCAGATGGTGGTTGCTTAAAAGACTTATGAAAGAGGCCCAGGAAATAGACCAAAGGAGAGAGGCTAAGTACTGTGTGGGAACCATCACTCCATCCCATGTCAGTGCGCACACACACACACACACACACACACTGTCCAAGACCACTGATCATCCCAACATTACCTGCTTCATTCTTCACATCTGACAGCCCTGGCTTGTTTCACTTGCGTGTTTATTTTGTTTAAGTTCTGCTTGAAAGGGCTCTCCAAGAGAGGCGGAAGGGGAGGAGGAGCGGGGGAAACAACTCTTTAAAAGAGAGTTTAGTGATTAAAAAGGAGCCAAGATCAACAGCTCTGAGGGCTCCAGCAGCCCAGGAAGCCAGCGAAGCCCTGGAGTGGGTCTCCCTTTAAAATGCCACCACCACTGCCGTCCAGCCCTCCTCGCCCTCCTTCCTGTCCTCTCTCTGCGGCAGGTGGTGGTCACCCTTCACACCACAGGCTTTTCCTGTCACAGCTGACTTTGCTCTGGGTGAGAAAGTCTTTTTGAGATAGCATCTGCAGCGACCTCAAAACACAAGTCATCTTGTTGACCTCAAAGACAACAAAGCATCTGCTGGCCGAGCGCGTGGCATCTGTACTTCCCCTCCATCTCCCAGAGCTTAGTCAGCGTCAGGCACCTAGAGAGGCAATGCGGGTGTAGAAAAAAAGACTGGATGATGATCAGGAAGCCCAGGTTCCAGCTCCAGCTCCATCACTCACTAACCATGAGATCTCACGCCACCCAGTCTTGGGGACTCAGATTATTTATCATGGGAGAGTGACATCTGTCCTGCCCACCTCACAGGGGTGCTGAGAGGGAGAAATGAGACAGGGCGTCTGAAAGTGCTTTCCACAAACATGAGGGAATGACAGGTACTCAAGGAAGGTTTGCTGCTTAACTGATGGCCTGAGTGACAGATGATGCTTCGGGCGACAAGGCTTCCCTGCCTTTTTGGAAACACTTTTCACCAGAAGCTACAGGATGATGGATGCAGTCTTCAGGGTCAAAGACATGATTACAAATGTCAAACTGGTTGAACACTGTGTTCTGGCCAAGGAGTTTCCCACTTGCTCCCTCCTCTAATGGAATTCCTGTCCCATTTAACACAGTGTGTCTGTGATGGAGTCTCTAATTAAAGACTTGCAAGAAAGATAAAAAGTCATTATGTCTCACTTTAGGAAGCACTCCTATTACTTAGGGCTTCCTGTGAGAGGCCCCCGAGGAATGTCTGTCTTCTGAGACTTGGCAAATCCACCAGCTTTTCTGGGCTTTTCTACACTTGGTCACCAACACACAGATGTTCTAAAGCTCTAAGTGCCCCTTTCAGCAACTACTGAGCCCGGTAAGCTTAATCCCAGGCTTCAGAAGAAGCTAAGAGAAAAGAATCAAAACCCATCCATCTTCTAGTACTTATAGAAAGAGCAAGCAAGTCACTCTTGGAGAAGGAGAATCAAGACATTGCATTAGGACTTCAGTGGATAAGAAATCCACCTGCCAATGCAGGGGACATGGATTCGATCCCTGATCTTCCAGGGAAGATCCCACATGCCTTGGGGCACCTAAGCCCATGTGCCACAACTACTGAGCCCATGCACCTAGAGCCTGTGCTCTGTAATAAGAGAAGCCACCACAATAAGAAGCCTGTGCACTGCAAGGAAGAGTAACTCTTGATTGCTGCAACTAGAGAAAGCCCACGTGTAGCAACAAAGACCCAGCCTAATCAAAAATTAATTAATTAAATTTAAATATATATATATTTTTAAAAGACTACATTAAGTAGGGGTGTGGGGAAAAGAGAAGTGAGTGGGGGAAAGAGAAGGGGCCCTCATTGCTGTGTTGACTTGTGTCTTAAAAGGTGAATGTGACTGCTGTATGGAGAATAAAGTGGGAGTGGAGCTGGGGCAGGGAGGTGGACTGGGGGTAGGGAGACGGTAAGGAAGCTATTGGGAGAGTTCAGTGGAGATATGATAAAGGGGAGGGCCAAAGTCAGCAGGTAAGCAATGAGAAGTTGTTGGGTTTGATGTACAGTTCAGAGATCTCTTGGAGGCTTGGAGCATCCTCTACCAGTCTCCATGTGTCAGGCCATTTGCTAAAGGTTTTCCCCTTAAGATCAAGAGTAAAGCAGGTGTAACCACTTTACCACTTATTTAACACTGTGTTGGAGATCTTAGCCAGTGTAATCAGGCAAAGAGAAAGAGGGGAATGAAGGAAGGAGGGAAAGAAGAAAGAAAAGGCATTAAGAATGGAAAGGAAGAAGTAAAATTGTCTCTTTTGAGTGGACACCAAGACCCTGTATGGAAAACATCCTAAGGCATCTATTTTTTAATTACTAAAATGGATAACTGAGTTTTATAAGGTTACAGGATAGAAGGGCAATATAAAAATTATATTTCTACATACTAGCAAAAAATGTCAATGGATGTAAAACAACCAAATTAGAATAGCATCAAAATAAAATATAGAGAGATCATTTTAACAAATTATGTGCAAGACTGGTATTAATACAATGAGATTTACAAATGTTCACTGAGAAAAAGCAAAGAGAAATGAAACAAATGTATTCATATACCACATTCTGGGGCTTCCCAGGTGGTGCTAGTGGTAAAGAACTCTCCTGTCAATGCAGGAGACTCAGGAGATGCAGGTTCGATCCCTTGGTTAGGAAGATCCCCTGGAGGAGGGCCTGGCAACCCACACCAGTATTCTTGCCTGGAGAATCCCATGGACAGAGGAGCCTGGGGGGCTACAGTCCATAGGGTCAGAAAGAGTTGGACACGACTGAAGCGACTTAGCATACACGTACCACATTCATGAATTGAAGGATTCAAAAGTGTTGTCAGTTTTCTCCAAATTGGTCTCCAAGTGGATTCAACAAAGGCCAATCTGTATTTCAGCTGCCACTTTTGGTAGGAGATTACAAGCTAATGAAATTAAAAGACGCTAATCCCTTGGAAGAAAAGTATGACCAACCTAGACAGCATATTAAAAAGCAGAGACATTACTTTGCAACAAAGGTCTGTCCAGTCAAAGCTATGGTTTTTCCAGTAGTCATGTATGGATGTCAGAGTTGGACTCTAAAGAAAGCTGAGCGCCAAAGAATTGATGCTTTTGAACTGTGGTGTTGCAAAAGACTCTTGAGAGACCCTTGGACAGCAAGGAGATCCAACCAGTCCATCCTAAAGGAAATCAGTCCTGAATATTCATTGGAAGGACTGATGCTGAAGCTAAAAGTCCGATACTTTGGCCACCTGCTGGGAAAGATTGAAGGCGAGAGGAGAAGGGGATGACAGAGGATGAGATGGTTGGATGGCATCACCAACTCAATGGACATGAGTTTGAGTAAACTCCGGGAGTTGGCAATGGACAGGGAGACCTGGCGTGCTGCAGTCCATGGGATGGCAAAGAGTTGGACACAACCGAGTGACTGAACTGAACTGAACAAGCTAATTCTAAAATGTAAGGAAATACAATATATCTAGAATATCCAAAGCAATTATTTAAAATAAGAACAAAGTTGGAGGCTTGCAGTATGAGATTTTAAGACTTACTGAAAAGCTACAGCAATTAAGAGAGCCTGGTATTGGCATAAGAATAGGCATGTAGATCAGTGCAACAAAACAGGGGGTACAGAAATCAGCCTACACAGATACGATTGATTGATTTTCAACAATTGATTTCCTATGGTGGAAAAAATGGATTTTTTAACACATAATGCTGAACAGCTGAATCATCACATGAAAAAAAAAATGAACATTGACCCATAATTACACCATATCCCCAAATTAACTAGACAAATTATTAGACGCTAAAAGTATAAAACTTCTAGAAGAAAACCTGGGAATCCCAATGTAGGCAAAGATTTAGCAGGAGTCAGAAGAAAAAACTGAACTTCATCACAATTGAAAACTTTTGCTCCTCAAAATATGCCATTAATTAAAAGGCAATCCAGAGACAGGGAAAAAAGATTTGTAATATGTATTACTGACAAAGGACTCCAAGGTATATACAGAATTCTCAAACTCAGTAGAGTATTAACAAAATAACCCAATAAAAAGTAGTTAAAAGATCTGACTATTTACCAAAGAAAATATTTTAAAAAATACCATGGCTTTTTCAATTCTGCCATTGTCCTCCTGGACTACACATGTACACACACACACACACACACACTTTTTTTTACTGCTAAATTTTCCCTTGTCTTTCCTAAGTCATACTCAAGGTACTTATCTTCCTTAAGTCATACTCAAGGTACTTATCTTCCTTGGTAAATATGTAAATACTGCTGTCTATGAGCTTTTATCATTAGATGAAGAACTTGCCTCACATTATTATCATTGTCCATTTCAGGATCTATTTCCTCCACTTAAATGTGAACCCCTTAAAGGAGAAGATTGTGGTTTCTTTATCTTGTTATCTCTATCACCTAGCACAGGCCACAGCATGAATAGGTGCTTAATACATTTTTGTAAATGGAGGGGAAAAAAATTCCTTCCTTACTTCCTGGAATGCACTTTACATCTTGATCTTATTATTTTTGTTAAATTGGGCTCTTTGAGGGAATAAGGAATCCTAGATCCATGAGATCATCACATTTTAGAGCTCAGAGGATCTTGAAGTTTATAAATTGTGTCCTGCAAACCTGAGGGGGCTCCTCAGAAACCATCTGCAAGGGCTGAAGGACACTCCTCTGTAATCTCATTCTAAGGGATGCATATTATTCTATCGTTGCTGCTGCTGCTGCTAATTCACTTCAGTCGTGTCCGACTCTGTGCGACCCCATAGACAGCAGCCCACTAGGCTCCTCTGTCCCTGGGATTCTTCAGGCAAGAATACTGGAGTGGGTTGCCATTTCCTTCTCTGTTGGGGTTTATTAAAAATTACTTTGAAAAATCCCTCCTGTTATAAATTCAGATGTTTGTCAAGATTTTATGTTTATGTTTGATACTAGAATGAACCTCTTGCATGTTTAATAATTTCTATAATTATTTAAGTCTAATAGTCTATTATTAGATCCATCCCAACTCCATCCCCTTCCTACCACTGACTGTGGTATCATTGTTATTTGAAGCCAAGTAATTAGTGCATCAGCCAAATGTTACTTCCTCCTTGGGATTCAGTAATCAATGATCTTTCATTAGTTTTTACTCTGCAGTGTCACATAAAACACACGCCTTCCTTTGTCTCCCTCAGTTCTTTATCCACTTCCTCTAAACACCTCTGCACATCTGTCTCTATCCCACCCGCTACGGATTTGAGTATAACACCAGAGGTAACAGATGCAGGAGAGGTGAGAAAGTCCTCTCTGTGGGTTTAAAAAATAAAATACAAAATAAAATAAAAGCCCACCTCAAGGAAAAAATGCAACATGTGCGATCCTCCCAAATTTTGGAAACATGTGGAGAGGTTTAGGTAGAAAAAGTAGGGGTTATTATTCTAGTAAAATTTGATTATGAAAAATGTTCTGAAAGAGGACACTGAAAATTTGTTGGGTTGTGTTACCAAAGGGATTTTCATCACTGCAAATGAGACATAGGAAGAATAGAACGGCAACATTTTAAAAAATTATACATATTTTTATGTGTTCTTAGGAGAAAAACTGTATTTTCCTAGAAGAGCAAAAAAAAATTACTTTCACACCATAAAGTATTATAACGCACATCTACTATAGAAATTGCAGTAGTTTGGATAAGAAAAAAGAAAAATGGAATTACTTTTATATATCTTATATATATTCACATATCTTTTTTAGAATTAATAATTTTCAATCAATTCACAGTCATCTTTCCAGGCTTCTTTCTGTGTGTGTGTGTGTGTGTGTGTATGTATGTGTGTGTGTGTAACCAAAATGGGATCAAAGTGACATAGAACCTGTTTTCCCCTCTGTAAACCACACCTTGAACATCCCAATGTAATTCATATTCTTCTATAGCATCTATTCATATCTAGCAAAATTTCTTTCACCAATCCCCTACGCACTGAATATATAGGTTGTTTCTCATTTGGAACCATTATAACAAACTCTACAGTGAACATTCTTATACCTACAGCTTCAACAATTGCCCTAATTATTTAAGATGCTGCTGCTGCTGCTAAGTCACTTCAGTCGTGTCCGACTCTGTGCGACCCCATAGCCAGAAGCCCACCAGGCTCCCCTGTCCCTGGGATTCTCCAGGCAAGAACACTGGAGTGGGTTGCCATTACCTTCTCTGAATTATTTAAGATAAATTACTTGAAATAGCATTCTGGGTCAAAGGATATGTAAAAAACTTGAAAAAATTCCCTTATTCTTATTCCACAAAAGATAATCTTTTAAGTTTTATGACAGGCCTCCATCAGCACATATGACTCTTCTGGACTTGGCTCCATGTGAGTTCCTGGTTAGTTAAATGATTTTGGTTGTTAAACTCATGATTGCCAAACTACAAGTATGTTTGTGCTGCATATGATTCACCTAACACAGGTTTTTCCTTCTACCAAAAACCCCTGGGAGGTTGGCATTTCCTGCAGCCTGTTTCACCCTAACTTAGTCATGGCTGCTAAGTCCTGCCTTCCTGGCTTCTGCCTCCTAGTGGATGTGTGCGCTTAGAATCTTGCTTCCCCTGAGTCCCTAATCTCTCAGCACCAAATTCTGTCTTTTAAATCCAGAGCATTTTCCACTGGGAAATCTTCCGTTAGTTTGTTTCTGCCCGTGTTTGTAACAGCTTGTAATTTGGCCACCTGGCCAATTTCATCAAGATGTTTATATCTGATGGATCGTCAATAAAGATTAAATGGGCAACAAGTAAGCTGACCTCCCTGGTCCCACCCATGGCTCCACCCTGTGTCAGTTTCATCCTTGGATTTCATGACACTTCCATGCTTTCTAATTTTCATGTGACCACACTTTGGCTGAAGAAGCTGGGCTCCATGGTCACACCACACTTTGACCACTCATTTCCCCAGACTCTTAAATGACCCCGTGGGCTGGAAAGCCTCCATATACCTTTCCATCTCCAAACCCTGCCTTCTCTAGCTTGCTCTATACTCAGGAAGGTCACTGGGACAGGCTGCTTCAAAAGACTCCACAGCCCTCTGGCATCCAGTTGTGTTTAGCCAACTGGGAGCCCTGCAGGGGAGGGAGGGCAGGGTAGCCTCTCAGCTCCCTTCCTCAGAACTGATGCCCAGTCCTTCCACCAATAGTCACTGCCTTGTCAGGAAGCCCTCGTCACACAGCTCTCTCCAGGTCCCCCACCCACACCCTCTCCTTGCCCTTTTCCTCCTAGGAATGGTCACAACCCTTTCCTACCATTCCTGGGCTCTCTATGCAACCCCTGTGGTTGCCCTCACCCTGCTCATCCCTTGAAAATAATGTCTTTATTAAATTCTCCTTGATTTACCCAATAGGAAAGTGTCATCTGTTCTCTACTGGGACCATGACTGATACACCATGTAACACGGCCAGCCCTTGGATGAGGCTACTACAGGGCTGGGCTGGACTCTGTTGAGGTTCATCACCTCTGCTTGCAGACAGATTGCAATGAGGCCAAGTGCCTTCTGGAACTGAACCGCATATCCTCTCAGATCCATAAACATGTAGCTCTTTTGGAGTTCTTACTGTTTTTTAATACAAAAGAAGACTTTGAAATTCTCTTGACAAGAACTGTTTCAGATGTTCCAGCATTTTCCACTTATACATTTAACAACAAATATTCACCGAGCACTTCCTATGTGCCAGACACTGAGCCAGACTCACCTGGGGCAACGCACACGTCAGAGTGTGAGAATAAGCTGGAACACGAGACCAGCAACCCTGGATGCTCTGCAGAGAAATTGCTTCTCACAAAAAGAGTGACCTTTTGTTCTATGTTTCAACTGGTTGAAGGCCAGTACCCCTTCTTTCTGGAGGTCTCTAGTCGACATTTCATGATATCCTAAAAGAACGTCACTCTCAGAAATATAAGAAGACAGGAAGGGAGAGCCTCAGTTTCTTTGTATTCAAAGCTTCGCCCTGAGCACCCACAATCCTGTCTGTCCTGTCTCCAGGGGTTGTCACCATCCTGCCACTCACCCTGCCTCTGCTCTCTCCAAGCCTGTCACCCTCTCACACCTGACCTGCCCCAGGCCCAGCTGCAAGGTGTGTGTGTCCCAACATGCCACAGCCGTTACCCCAGTGCCCCCTTTCTTCTTCCCGATCTGGTCTCACTCTCAGTTCATTAATTCTGGAGACTGAACCTCAGACTCGGCTGCCTCTACCATCAATCACCCCTCGGGCAGTGAAATCGGTATTTCTCTTCAACCTTCCAGGTCTTTGATTCTTGCCTTCTTTTGGCGAGTCTGACCTAGCTCATCTCTGGCTTTTCTTGTCCCATACCGCCTTACGGAGCACCTGCTTTCATAGTTCTGGTCTCTTAAAGCCCAACTCCTCCCCCACCCATTCCCAAACTCCAACAGTTCTTTTTTCAGCCTCTTCTAATGTCTCTTCTTCAGATGCCCTGAAAAACCAATTCTCTTCCTTTTCTTTATTCTCTACTCTCTTTTTTGTGCCTTTTCTCCTTTCCTTCTCTACATTTTCGCCTCTCACTCTTCCTTAAAAGAGTTACAGGAATTCCTTGCTCTGAAAAATATTTTCCTGGGGATTTGTATGTAATTAAAGTTTGTAACATTTGAAATTTGGACAACATGTTCCAAATCATCATGTGATGCTGATAGTAATAAGAGCTTCCAATTACTACGTTTGCTACATACGAGGCACTGTACTGTGAACTTTATACACATCAGCTAATTTAATCCTTACAGAAGCCCTTGGAATAAGTAAATATTATCATTCTGCCCAGGTACAGTCAAGAAAACGGAAGTTAAGAGAGGTGCAGGGACTTGCCAAAGGCCACACAGCAAGTGGCAGAGCTCAGGCTTCAACACTGGCCTGCTGGATTCCAAATCCCAGTCTTCTTGCCCTCATCGCCTCACTAGTTAAAGTAATCCCATTGTAATTTCCCTTGAAAGGATCAAGCTTCTGCAACAGAAAGAGCCCCTCCCCAACTACCCAAACTGTAAGTTTAAACCTTTATATAAGGAACCTCCCTCGGCGAGACACACCCATCCTTCTTGTGAAGTGAAGTGAAGTGAAGTGAAGTCACTCAGTCTGACTCTTTGCGACCCCATGGACTTAGCCTACCAGGCTTCTCTGTCCATGGACTTTTCCAGGCAATAGTCCTGGAGTGGATTGCCATCTCCTTCTCCAGGGGATCTTCCCGACTGAACCCAGGTCCATCGCATTGTAGACAGGCACTTTACCATCTGAGCCACCAGGGAAGTCTAATCCTTCTTATGGGGTGGAGGAAATCTCCCAGGTGACACCTCCTATTTACTGTCCTTCCACAGCTGGTCCTGTACCACCGGGCGTGGCAGTGGGTGGAGAGCCATCCAAACCACCTCTTTATATCCTGTCACTGACAGGTCCTCCCCAGGATGACTCTGTCAGCTGGTCTGCCTGCCTGACAGAGCCATCACAAAGGACAGCAGCAAACATTCGACTTTGACTAGGGTTAGAGCTTCTAGTGTGGAGAAGGCAATGGCACCCCACTCCAGTACTCTTGCCTGGAAAATCCCATGGGCAGAGGAGCCTGGTAGGCTGCAGTCCATGGGGTCGTGAAGAGTCGGACACGACTGAGCGACTTCACTTTCACTTTTCACTTTCATGCATTGGAGAAGGAAATGGCAACCCACTCCAGTGTTCTTGCCTGGAGAATCCCAGGGACGGGGGAGTCTGGTGGGCTGCCGTCTATGGGGTCGCACAGAGTCGGACACGACTGAAGCAACTTAGCAGCAGCAGCAGCAGCAGCAGAGCTTCTAGTGATATGCAACCTCTGTCTGGTCTGTGTTTCTAAAAGAATGGCTTTTGTGGCTCAGGTGGTGAAGAATCTGCCTGCAGTGCAGGAGACCCAGGTTCAACCCCTGGGTTGGGAAGATCCCCTGGAGAAGGAAATGGCTACCCACTCTAGTATTCTTGCCTGGAGAATTCCATGGACAGAGGAGCCTGGTGGGCTACAGTCCATGAGTCACAAAGAGTTGGACACAACTGAACAACTAACACTTTCATTTTCTTTATAAAAAACAGATGCAAGTGGAGAAAGACCAGGCACCTAGTTAAACTAAGCCATGATAGTTCAATTATTCATTCAACAAACACACGCCAAGTGTCAATGTTCCTGGGAAAGAGCAAGGTATTGGGCTCTCTCTTCCCAGGGGTTTATACATCCATCAGCAGAAGGAATAAAAATATTCTGTGTACCAGTGGTCAACTGTATTACAATTAAGCAAACATTTACTTTGCTCTTCCCTCTCACTCCCTCAATTTCTGCCCCATTGACTGGGGACTTGGCCATGTAAAATACTTTTGTGAATAGAATGTGGGCCACAGTGATTGCCAGTTCCAAGTGAAGCCTTGAAGAGGCATTGCAAATGTCTGCTGGCTGTCTTGAACACCTGCCCTCCTAAATGGAAACACTGCTGGCCAATGGGGGCTGTTCGTTCAGCCCAGGTCCCAAAATAAGAAGACACGTGGGGACAGTCCTAAACCACAGCACAACTCACAGCACTGACACAACACATAGCAAATAATTTACACTTGTTATTGAAGGCCATTAAGAACTTGAGGTTGTTTGTTACACAGCATTATTGCAATAAAAACTGGCAAATCCATTCCTATACAGAGCTATATTTCAAACCTCCCTCTGGTATTTTTCTTGCTTTTTAAATTGAAATCTACAGCACCCTACAAAGCAGAGACATTGCTTTGCCAACAAAGGTCTGTCTAGTCAAGACTATGGTTTTTCCACTGGTCATGTATGGATGTGAGAGCTGGACTGTGAAGAAAGCTGAGTGCCGAAGAATTGATGCTTTTGAAGTGTAGTGTTGGAGAAGACTCTTGTGAGTCCCTTGGACTGCAAGGAGATCCAACCAGTCCATTCTGAAGGAGATCAGCCCTGGGTGTTCTTTGGAAGGACTGATGCTAAAGCTGAAACTCCAATACTTTGGCCACCTCATGTGAAGAGTTGACTCATTGGAAAAGACTCTGACGATGGGAGGGATTGGGGGCAGGAGGAGAAGGGGACGACAGAGGATGAGATGGCTGGATGGCATTACTGACTCCATGGACGTGAGTTTGAGTGAACTCCGGAAACTGGTGATGGACAGGGAGGCCTGGTGTGCTGCGATTCATGGGGTTGCAAAGAGTCGGACACGACTGAGTAACTGAACTGAACTGATAGGTGATGAGTTTCACTGATCCATCCAAGGTATTTGCAGAACGACTAGTAAGGTGAGGAAAGCAGTCTGAACAAAAGTTACTGATTTACACATCATAGAACATACCTGCAGAAACCCCAGATACCCAACAGCAGCCCTTCTACAGACAGTACTGCTAATCACTGCTACCCACAGACACCTTATTTTCTGTTGTTCATTATCAATTTCTAAAGTTAACATTAGCCACATCAAGAGCAAGTACTTGTTTAAATACTCTGAAAGCTACAAATGAATTCAATGTTTATAATCCAAGACTAAGGCAAGTCAGGAAGACAGGAAACTGGGTACTGTGGCTTAGAGGCCTCTCCAGTCACCATGTGGTACACTATAGATGTTCAATCTTCTTTTAATTTCCTTTAGTTCAACGAATATTTATTGAACATGTCCTATGTACAAAGGGAAGAAGGCATGGTTCCTACCCTCGACTCATTAGCTTACCATCTCAAGGGAAGGAGGAATATTTACATAACCATAATTAAAGACAACACACATGAAGTATTTTGAAGGAGTACCAAAATGTTGCCAGGGTTGGCTTCAAAAAAGAGAAGCAAGGCATCCAATCTGAGGAGGTCAAGAAAAAAGAACGTTTCAAATATAAGGAACTAAGGTGCAGGGGTTGAATGGGATAGAATATGAACGATTGAGAGAGTCAATAGGAAGATCAGGAAAGACCACACAGCGCACAGCCTTCAAGACCAGGCTGTTGAATTTATAGCCAAACCCAAGAATGACTGAACACGCAACGAGATTCATCACGTCCATTTTGACTAGGCCCTTCTCTGGCCCCCAAGATTGAGTTTTTCTGAGAACTTCAAGTTATGAACAGCTGGAGCCTCCACAAAAACAACCAGTGGTAAAAGGTGCCAGTGAGAGGTAAAGATGACAGCAAGACGGTTTCCGTGAGAACAGGCACGCTGAGCAGGTGTTTTCACAGTCTAGACACCGTCCGTCCCGGCTGAGGGAAGAGGGATCAAGCAGTGGGGTGGGCCGTCCTGAACCTCACTTACCCTTGACAATGGGGTCTGGCCTCTCCAGGAAGCAGAATCCCTGTAGGCTGCTTGTGGCAGGGTAGGGCAGGGCAGGGCCCCCCACCCTCCCCCACCCTACACCCTCCCCCACCCTCCCCTACTCCCACGCCTCTTCCCCAGGCTGCACCTGGCCTCCAGCCTCACCTGCCCCACCTAGTTACACCCAAGACTCTACCTGGCCAGAAAACACATCACTATCAGGCAATTACGAAACAAGATGAAGAAACTCCAGCTGTACTAGGTTTCTGGCTGCACTCAGCTAAGCTGCTCCAGCTTGTTGATATGCCTCTAGCTTTCTGCTCCCGCCCTATCAGAGCCATCTGTTCGTGGGTTCTTCCCCACTGGGCCATACACTGTGCGGGGACTGTCACCTTTGGGTCCAGTGCCTAGTCCCTGGATAGCACCTGTTAAATAACAGCAGCACCCGCCTTTCTGTGTATTAAAATGCTTTTTCTCCACCCGCTCTGACATATTATTTCACTGAATCCTTGCAACAACCCAACCCTACTGAGTGGTTATTATTATCCTCAATTTGTAAACAGGGAACTTGAAACTCAGGAAGATTAAGTAATCCCTCCAAGATCATGCAGCTAAGAAGTAGAGACGCTGAGATCTATCTGAGGTCAGGCCCTTCTCATAGAAGTGGGTTTATATGCATTGTGTATGTGTTAGTTGCTCAGATGTGTCCTACTCTTTGCAACCCCAAGGCCTGAGGCTCACCAGGTTCCTCGGTCCATGGGATTTCCCAGGCAAGAATACTGGCTTGGGTTACCACTCACTTCTCTAGGGGACCTTCCCAACCCAGAGATTGAACCCAGGTCTTCCATATTATGGGCAGACTCTTTACCATCTGAGCCACCAGGGATAAACTAGGTCTCGGGAAAAATAAAACAGAACTTCCTCACTAGATTGATCATTTGGAAGAAAAACTTCTTCGAGGGTTGATACTTGGGAAATTCCCCCTTGGCTGGTGTTTGGCAGAGACATACAGGGCCTGTCTTTATTGTCTTGATAACCTGAAACGGAATATGAGTGTCTCAGGTGGGAGTATAGGGAACTGACAGGAATAACTCTGTAACTCAGAGTTACACATGCCAAGGCAGATGAGAACTTCCCCAAGAAAGCCAAGGGCAGGGCCCTGGACAAGGGATAGCGATTTGTAGGCAGGCCTGACACACCTGTTGGGAACTCTGCAGGGGCCTCAGCCACGTGCACAAGTTCAGAGGACAGCACTGATGGGAGAAGGGTAGAGGCTGGCTCAGACAGAAACTTAAATTACCGGCTAGAGGTTAATGGGAATCTGAGCTAAGAAGATTGCCTGCTAGCACTAACATATTCAAGAGGGCATTTGTCTCAGGGAAGCCTTTTCAATCCATGGAGGAATTAGTCCAAAACCTAGGTTGTTTCCTAAAAAGAAACTGACACCCTAACACTGCCATACAATGACCAGCGCCTGTGGAACCACGTTCCACAGGCCAGCATCCAGGCACATCATGAGGGCTGTGTGAAACAGCTGGGTTTCCTGGCATAGCGACCCTGGGTCAGGAGCTGTAGATAAAGAGGATGACTCTGGACTCTCACCTTGGACTTGAGCAAGGGCACACAGGGATCCACCCTGCTGACACCAGTCTCCACCACCTGGCTCATCAGGATGAAATTATTTTTGTTTGCAGCCCCACCCTCCTTCCCTCCACCTCAAGAAATAGTAGGTAACAGCATCCAGCCTGGTCTGACCCCTGTCACAAGGCACTCAGAGCACACACAGGTCTCTAGACAGACCCAAGAGACCAAGGCTTCTACAGAAATCAAGGCGGACACTGGGAAAGCCTGCACAGAGGGAGGGGCCTTGGGCCTCAAAGCATTTCCTTCTCCCTCTAGAAGACCAGTTAGGGACCTAGTGAATGATTTACAACTAGACTATTTATACAAAGGAGAGCATTAACTTTCTGGATCACTCATCCACAATAAATAATGAAATGCAAGATTCCGTAAGGCTTAAAAGATAAATCAGGCAATAGGTTAATAACTGTGATTTTTTTCAAAAAAACTTTGCCTAAATTCAGACTTGAAAGAAGTTAGCCACGTTAAATGAAAGGCTGGCATTTTCTTAGATAAGCTAGAAGCTCATTAACATCAGATGACAGTTCAGCGTAGGTACTCAGGTAAGGATGGGGAGCCAGTCTGCACCAGAATCCTAGACCGACCCACCTCCTTCCCTCCCCCTCATCCCATAAAGAAAGCAATGGAAAGTGACAAAGTCAGGTCACTCGTTTCCAAATGATCCTGCTTTAAGAATGCAGGATAAATGTTAAAATAGATTAATTTAGCGAACATATTGGCAAGAACTTTGTCTTTGTGAGTTTTGCTGAGTTAAACTGTTTTCAATTAACATTGTTTTTCAACTGCACTGATTTGGAGCCAGGCTTGGAATATTTATCTTTCTTTTCCCAGCAGGAACTGCTTCTTATGCTTACTTCATTAACAGTTATGAGTCTAAAATCAATTGACTAATATGAAATGTCAGAGGAGAAAATTGGGATCAGCAGGGTGATGCTGCCCTCTTGAATATGTTTCCAGTCTTGGAAAAACCAGTCACAGAAGTCATAATACTGTGGGTCTTGGCTCTACCCATATGGCACACTGGTCATATCAGAAATGAGGACGGATCACCCAAGCTAAGAACTGATATTTGGCTTACGTGCTCTGTTGTGGCCAGCCTACTGCCCGTAGTTGTACAGTGTGTGGCCTGTACAACCAGACAATGCAGGACTGGGGATTGTCTTCCCAGTTGTGTATGTCTGGTATGTTTCTGATTGGCTGGTGCTCTTGCTGGTTGTTAAAGGTTGTTTCTAGCATTCTGTCAAGGGCCAAGACCCTGCTGCTTACAGAGACTCCTTTACTGAGGTCATTTTTTGCTCATTTTCCCCCTATCTCTGGGGCTTGCTTAAAAGTACCCCCCTACCAGTTTGGAGTGGGAATGCTGGTAAGTGTTCAGTCTGTACATAGTCACTTCCTCCTTCTCTTCTGGCCATGGCCCCCATCTACCTGGTATTTCCCAACCAGAGATTTTCTGTTTTTCCTGAGAACAAACTTCCAAATGCCTTTCAGGGGAGCATGATCTCAGAGGGATGGGTTGGGGAAGGTGATGTGGATCCAAAATTTCTCAAAAAGGTTTCACCCCACTTCCTATATTAGCTCCTCTTTCATGATAGTTCCAGAAACATCTATGCCTTTTGCACAGGTTAGTTAGCAGCGTTCCCCATTGCCAGTTTGAATTTTTCCCATCTGCAAAGTCAGCTAGTACACGTCCATCTTTTGTTCAACTTCAGAAATTATGTTGCTGTGTCTCTTCTCCTATTCCCCATGTCCTTGTGAGTTCATTCTTTAAAAAAAAAAAGCCAAAAAAAAACTCTTGTCATTTTAGTTGGGTTTGGGGAGAAAGTTAATCTAGATGAGTATGCTGAGTCCACCGTCTGAAATTCATGCCAGAATATAGTTTTTAGATCTAGCTACACATCCAAGATTTCCAAACTTTTAATTTTAAGTAATATTACTATATTAGACTGGGCTTCCCTGGTGGCTCAGGAGGTAAAGAACCTGTTTGCAATGCAAGAGACCTGGGTTCGATTCCTGGGTCATGAAGATCTCCTGGAGAAGGGAATGGCAACCCACTCAAACATTCTTGCCTGCAGAATCCCATGAACAGAAGAGCCTGGTGGGCTAGAGTCCATGGGGTCTCAATAAGTTGAACACGACTGGGCAATTAACACACTATATTAGACATTTTAGCAATATAAACTCTGAAAGAATCTTTAAGTTCAGTTCAGTTGCTCAGTAGTGTCCAACTCTTTGCGACCCCATGAACCGCAGCACGCCAGGCCTCCCTGTCCATTACCAACTCCTGGAGTTTGCCCAAACTCATGTCCATTGAGTAAGTGATGCCATCTAACCATCTCATCCTCTATGGTTCCCTTTTCTACCTGCCTTGAATCTTTCTCAACATCAGGGTCTTTTCAAATGAGTCAGCTCTCCGCATCAGGTGGCCAAAATATTGGAGTTTCAGCTTCAGAATCAGTCCTTCCAATGACCACCCAGGACTGATTTCCTTTAAGATGGACTGGTTGGATCTCCTTGCAGTCCAAGGGACTCTCAAGAGTCTTCTCCAACACCACAGTTCAAAAGCATCAATTCTTTGGTGCTCAGCTTTTTTTATAGTCCAACTCTCACTTCCATACATGACTACTGGAAAAACCATAGCCTTGACTAGCCAGATCTTTGTTGACAAAGTAATATCTCTGCTTTTTAATATGCTGTCTAGGTTGGTCATAATTTTTCTTCCAAGAAGTAAGTGTCTTTTAATTTCATGGCTGCATTCGCCAACTGCAGTGATTTTGGAGCCCAAAAAACTAAAGTCAGCCACTGTTTCCCCATCTATTTGCCATGAAGTGATGGGACTAGATGCCATGATCTTAGTTTTCTGAATGTTGAGCTTTAAGCCAACTTTTTCACTCTCCTCCTTCACTTTCATCAAGAGGCTTTTTAGTTCCTCTTCACTTTCTGCCATAAGGGTGGTGTCATCTGCATATCTGAGGTTATTGATATTTCTCCTGGCAATCTTGATTCCAGCTTGTGCTTCTTCCAGCCCAGCGTTTCTCATGATGTACTCTGCATAGAAGTTAAATAAGCAGGGTGACAATATACAGCCCTGACAGACTCCTTTTCCTATTTGGAACCAGTCTGTTGTTCTGTGTCCAGTTCTAACTGCTGCTTCCTGACCTGCATATAGGTTTCTCAAGAGGCAGGTCAGGTGGTCTGGTATTCCCATCTCTTTCAGAATTTTCCAGTTTACTGTGATCCACACAGTCAAAGGCTTTGGCATAGTCAAGAAAGCAGAAATAGATGTTTTTCTGGAACTCTCTTGCTTTTTCGATGATCCAGCAAATGTTGGCAATTTGATCTCTGGTTCCTCTGCCTTTTCTAAAACCATCTTGAATATCTGAAAGTTCATGATTCATGTACTGTCGAAGCCTGGCTTGGAGAATTTTGAGCATTACTTTACTAACGTGTGAGATGAGTGCAATTGTGTGGTAGTTGAGCATTCTTTGGCATTGCCTTGCTTTGGGATTGGAATGAAAACTGATCTTTTCCAATCCTGTGGCCACTGCTGAGTTTTCCAAATTTGCTGGCATATTGAGTGCAGCAATTTCACAGCATCATCTTTTAGGATTTGAAATAGTTCAACTGGAATTCCATCACCTCCACTAGCTTTGTTCATAGTGATACTTCCTAAGGCCCACTTGACTTCACATTCCAGGATGACTGGCTCTAGGCGAGTGATAACACGATCGTGATTATCTGGGTTGTGAAGATCTTTTTTGTACAGTTCTTCTGTGTATTCTTGCCACCTCTTCTTAATATCTTCTGCTTCTGTTAGGCCCATACCATTTCTGTCTTTTATTGAGCCCATCTTTGCATGAAATGTTCCCTTGGTATCTCTAATTTTCTTGAAGAGATCTCTAGTCTTTCCCATTCTGTTGTTTTCCTCTATTTCTTTGCACTGATCACTGAGAAAGGCTTTCTTATCTCTCCTTGCTATTCTTTGGAACTCTGCATTCAAATGGATATATCTTTCCTTTTCTCTTTTGCTTTTTGCTTCTCTTCTTTTCACAGCTATTTTTAAGGCCTCCCCAGACAGCCATTTTGCTTTTTCACATTTCTTTTTCTTGGGGATGGTCTTGATCCCTGTCTCCTATACAATGTCATGAACTTCTGCCCATAGTTCATCAGGCACTCTGTGTATCAGATCTAATCCTTTGAATCTATTTGTCACTTCCCCTGTAAGGGATTTGATTTAGGTCATACCTTAATGGTCTAGTGGTTTTCCCTATTTTCTTTAATTTAAGTCTGAATTTGGCAATAAGGAGTTCATGATCTGAGCCACAGTCAGCTTCTGGTCTTGTTTTTGCTGACTATATAGAGCTTCTCCATCTTTGGGTGCAAAGAATATAATCAATCTGATTTCAGTGTTGATCATCTGGTAATGTCCATGTGGAGTCTTCTCTTGTATTGTTGGAATAGGGTATTTGCTATGACCAGTGCGTTCTCTTGGCAAAACTCTATTAGCCTTTGCCCTGCTTCATTCTGTACTCTAAGGCCAAATTTGCCTGTTACTCCAGGTATTTCTTGACTTCCTACTTTTGCATTCCAGTCCCCTATAATGAAAAGGACACCTTTTGGGGGGTATTAGTTCTGAAAGGTCTTGTAGGTCTTCATAGAACCATTCAACTTCAGGTTCTTCAGTATTACTGGTCAGGGCATAGACTTGGATTACCGTGATATTGAATGGTTTGCCTTGGAAACGAACAGAGATCATTCTGTCATTTTTGAGACTACATCCAAGTACTGCAGTTTGGACTCTTTTGTTGACTATGGCTACTCCATTTCTTCTAAGGGATTCTGCCCACAATAGTAGATATAATGGTCATCTGAGTTAAATTCACTCATTACAGTCCATCTTAGTTCGCTGATTCCTTGAATGTGGATGTTCACTCTTGCCATCTCCTGTTTGACCACTTTCAATTTACCTTGATTCATGTCCAAGGTAAGAGAAACCCAAGTAAGACTGTAGGCCCTGAGAGAGGGCATCAGAGGGCAGACAGACTGAAACCACAGTCACAGACAACTAGCCAATCTGATCACATGGACCACAGCCTTGTCTAACTCAGTGAAACTAAGCCATGCCGTGTGGGGCCACCCAAGATGGACAAGTCATGGTGGAGAGGTCTCACACAATGTGGTCCACTGGAGAAGGGAATGGAAAACTACTTCAGTATTCTTGCCTTGAGAACCCCATGAACAGTATGAAAAGGCAAAAAGATAGGACACTGAAAGATGAACTCCCCAGGTCAATAGGTGCCCAATATGCTACTGGAGATCAGTGGAGAAATAACTCCAGAAAAAATGAAGGATGGAGCCAAAGCAAAAACAATACCCAGTTGTGGATGTGACTGGTGATAGAAGTAAGGTCCAATGCTGTAAAGAGCAATATTGCATAGGAACCTGGAATGTTAGGTCCATGAATCAAGGCAAATTGGAAGTGGTCAAACAGGAGATGGCAAGAATGCACATTGACATTCTAGGAATCGGTGAACTAAGATGGACTGGAAGGGGTGAATTTAACTCAGATGAAAGAATGTTTAAGAGTTTTTAAATTATTATTACTGCTCTTGTTGTTGTAGCTTTAAAAAATAAGAGAATCTGAAAGACTTGAAATACAAATCAGAGTTCCTAAACTATTGGTGAAACTGTTTGAAATCTCACGAGAACATTGGAACTTCCTAGTGGTGTCTAGTGGAGAAGGAAATGGCAACTCCAGTGTTCTTGCCTGGAGAATCCCAGGGACAGGGGAGCCTGGTGGGCTGCCATCTATGGGGTCACACAGAGTCGGACACAACTGAGTGACTTGACTTTCACTTTTCACTTTCATGCATTGGAGAAGGAAATGGTAACCCACTCCAGTGTTCTTGCCTGGAGAATCCCAGGGACGAGGGAGCCTGGTGGGCTGCCGTCTATGGGGTCGCACAGAGTCGGACACGACTGAAGTGACTTAGGAGGAGGAGGAGGAGGAGTGGTGTCTAGAGTAGAGTGTCAGCCTCTTGCTTGGAGAGTGTGGATCAGTTACGATGATAGCCAGCAGTAAGGTTGTGTGTGTGTGTGTCTGAAAAAGCTCAAATATGGAACAGCTATTTATTCTGACATAGTTGGAAGTTGGGAAAGATCATTAGGATGTTGCACACAGAAACATGTCAACGGCATAAGTTGTTGACCTACTCCAAGAGAAGACTCACTCGGTTGGCCATGGATGTTCTCCCATTCTCTTGAGAAAATAAAACAGAAGACCTGGCCCATTTATTGTAGAAATGAGAGAAGGACTCAACTCACAGCTGGGTTTGCCCTACCCTATGCTCCATAGCCTTTTCCTTCATTTCTTAGACCCCAACAACTGCTGCAGGAGACAGCATCCTATTACACCCATCCAGAAAGTTACACTCCATACTGTATGGAGTTCATTCAGCCAGGATTTACTGAGTTCCTACCATGTACTGGGATCAGTTCCAAGTCAAGCAAACAAAAGAAAGTCTCTGCTTTCATAGAGCATTTATTTAAGTGGGTGGTAAAAATAATACAGCAGACAAATGTATATGTATTATAGTAACTGTGAAGGACTAAGAAATTTGAAAAGAATAGTTTTAGATAGAGGGTAAGGAATGGCCTCTCTGATGAAAGTGAAAGAAACTGAAAGTGTCAGTTGCTCAGTCATGCCTGACTCTTTGTGACCCCATGGACTGCAGCCCGCCAGGCTCCTCTTTCCACGGAATTCTCAAGGCAAGAATACTGGAGTGGGTTGCCATTTCCTGCTCCAGAGGATCTTCCCGACCCAGGGATTGAACCCAGATCTCCTGCATTGCAGGCAGATTCTTTGCCATCGGGGCCACCAGGTGGCTGAATAGCTAAAGAAAGAGCCTTCTAAGGGGAAAGTAGAAAGTGGGACCCGCGGCAGGATCCTAAACAGCCAGCATGTGTAAGAAACAGAAAAATGCAGTGAAAATTTTAGAAGAGGAAATATTCCTGGCTGGGATGGTCGAGGCCGTCTCCTCAGAGGAGGAGCCGTGTGAGCTAGGCATTAAAGAAATGAGTAGATTTCCTTTGAGAGAAGATCTAGGTGAGGGAAACTTTTATGTTGGGAGACTTTATACTAATATTCCTCAGCCTTTTAAGTTCCTGCTTTCTTGGCTGGAGAGTAGGGTAATAAGAGAAATGCTTTTTGGGGTACATGCTGGCAGCTAGTGGATAAATAAGTTCTGGAGAGTCAATACGCAGTATAAGAATACAGACAACAATATTATGTCATAATCATAAAGCTAGCTGAGACTAGATCTTAATCATTTTCCACCACACACACACAAAAAATGGTAATTATGTGATGTGATAATTAACCACAGCTACACATTACAATATAGAAATGTTTCAAGTGATGTGTTATACATCTTAAATACACACAAGGTTGTCTGTCAAATATGTTTCCATTTAAATAAGTCGTTGAAAGAAAGAAGTCATGCTTTTTTTCAATAAGCATGAAAAAGCCGTATCCTCATTTAATGTTATTTGAATCTCAAAATAAATATCAACCCTTAAAACAAACTGAAGTCATTAAAGAAAACGAAGTCCTTAAACTAAATTCTAACCTCCCAACTCACTCTCTCTGCTTCCCTAGTCACCCAGTTCTTATTAAGGGAACAAGTAATATGAAGGTGATCCATTCCAAAACCAGAGGACTATGAACTAAACATCTACCATCCGTCCTCCCCACAGCATTCCAAGCAGTTACACAGATGCACACACACGCACACACAATGCTAGGCAATGCAGTGAAGATAATCAGGAGAGAGCAGGGCACACACTGTTTCTGACAGGAAGAAGCATCCCAGAGAAACTGATAATCAGAGTTATATTTTCTAGCCCAAATTCAAGCTGACTTTACCTAGAACTAGTAACTTGGCAAGAGTACCTCTAGAGACTGCCTCTTTCCACCAGTAAATGTGAAAAGAGTTTGAAGAGTAGAGAACATAACATTTGCCACAAGGAGAGCAAACATGTTTAAAGAGAGGTGCCTGACTTTATCAGAAGTGCAAAATGGCCTGTCGTGGGTCTAGACTGCTCAGTGATGCACTAGCAGGCCATGGAATCAAAGGGACTTTTATCTGAAACACTCAGTGGAGGCCCTGTTGTGACAAGCCTCAGTCCGGAGCAAACAGAGGCCAAATGAACTTCTTCCTCAAACCAGAGGAAGGAAGGCAGCCCCCAGATCCACTTTTGTGGAGAAGACCCACTGATCATGGCCTTCTCTCACTGCAACATGAAACAAGGGGCATTAGAACTCCACCACACAAATAAAAGGGCTCCCCAGGTGGCACAGTGGTAAAGAATCTGCCTGCCAATGCAGGAGACACAAGAGACACAGGTTCAATCCCTGGGTCTGGAAGATTCCCCTGGAGAAGGAAATGGCAACCCATTCCAGTATTCTTGTTTGGGAAATCCCATGGACAGAGGAGCCTAGTGGGCTACAGTCCATGGGGCTGCAAAAGAATTGGACTCAGCGACTAAGCACTCATGCACACACCCAAATAAACACAGGGCTCACTTATGTGTCTAATGGTTAACACAAGGTGCAAATGCCATGGATCATATGGGTTAATTCGGAGAGAAAACACACCCAATCGTGTCATTAATCATTGACTCAAAATCTTAACTCCCACGACAGGCACAGTTCTGAGACTTTCTTCTGGAAAGCAGTAATAAAGGAGATTGGTGCCAGATTGAGTTCCTAGAAGCTTTTTAATGAGGAAAGATTGCTGATGTCATAGATCTAATGTTGGCAATTAAGCTTCAAGGGTTAAATAAATGCACTGGCCTGGTATATTTTCCTAAAAACCCCTATAGTCAATAGTGCCATAAATTGGAATTGTGTTGCACAAAGGCAGCTGATTCGAACTGTTGCAGAGAAAGTTCACAAGAGTTCAACGTTGAACTTGGCAGGCCAAGGCAGGACACTTTGGCACTTCCACAGATTTGGATTTCAGTTCCCTAAACTTGCCCTCAGGATTTTATTCTCCAGAGGATGGGTTGGCAGCAAGAAGGCTCCTTTGGGATTGATTTAGCAGCTCCTACACCTTCTTTACAATTTTACAGCCTATTGTACCTGGGAAGAAAGACGGTTCCATGGAAGTAAATCAAGTCTTATGTTGTTTGATATTTTCTGCTAACCTTATAAAGCTCTCCCTGTAACCCCATTAATTTTTGGAGCATGTATGAGGAACTTTAGGAAGAGCTGATTTGGAGACCATAACTGGGTTAAGCATACTTTTCTGGGTTTTTTCAAAAAGTCAAATCATTTTTATCCTCCAGGCTTCACAACACAGGAAAAACAGCCTTTAAAAAGGGAGAGAGGGTGGGATTTGGGGACATTTCAGGGAGTGGTACAATCTGCCATCTGCCACACAGAATAGATGTGGCGTCAATATTACTGGTTCACTGCTGCCAACAGAGTGAAATATAAGATTTTTCTCATTTTGACTCTTTTTAAAAAATTATAGTTGAATTTTTAAATATGTTTTTATTTATTTGGTTGCACCAGTCATAGCTGCAGCATGTGGGATCTCTACTCGTGACATGTGAATTCTAATTTGCAGATCTAGTTCCCTGGTCAGGAAGGAAATCATTACCCTCTACACTCTCCCCCCACCATTCTCACAGATCTGCCTGTTCAAATATAATGCTTTTTTTCCCCTAATTAATCCATTATTCTAGAATGACTTTTCCATGACTCCCATGGAAAATTCATCTCTCCCTCTCCTATATTCCCTTTGTGTTTTGAGTTACCCTCTAATGGGACAAAACAAAGTCAATTTTACATAAAAGTTAGCATATATCTGCTTCCCTAAGGATATTAAACATCCTTTGGATCATCAAGAAAGCAAGAGAGTTCCAGAAAAACATCTACTTCCGCTTTATTGACTACACCAAAGCCTTTGACTGTGTGGATAACAACAAACTGTGGAAAATTCTGAAAGAGATGGGAATACCAGACCACCTTACCTGCCTCCTGAGAAATCTGTATGCAGGTCAAGAAGCAACAGTTAGAACTGGATATGGAACAACAGACTGGTTCAAAATTGGGAAAGGAGTATGTCAAGGCTGTACATTGTCACCCTGCTTATTTAACTTATATGCAGAGTACATCATGAGAAACGCTGGACTGGATGAAACACAAGCTGGAATAAAGATTGCTGGGAGAAATATCAATAACCTCATGACACCACCCTTATGTCAGAAAGTGAAGAAGAATTAAAGAGCCTCTTTGCCGGGGTCCAGCCCCGGCTGATCCAGGGTATTCGAAGGAGAGACGGCGTAGGCGAAGATCAGGAAACAATTGCTTAATTAAACGTTAATTAAGGATATAAAGAGTAATAGATTAAGGATAGCTCAGTGAGGAAATTCAGTGGAGAAAAGAGGCTGAAATAAGGATAGCTCAGTGAGGAAATTCAGTGGAGAAAAGAGGCTGAATAATTCAGCCAGAAGGTAAGAGAAAGAACGACATGGTGAGACCAAGTTTCGGTGAACAAGGCCCGCACTTTATTTTCCAAAGTAGTTTTTATACCTTAAGTTATGCATAGAGGATAATGGGGGAAGGGGTAGAGTCTTGCAGCAAGCCAGGCTTTCTTCCTGCAAACTTATCATATGCAAAAGCTTAGGTGATTTGAGTCATCTTCTGGCCCGGAGGCCTGTTAACATTTTAAGACCCTTTCTTCAGAAAACTTATTTTTCTCTAAAGGTGATTGGTCAGGAGCCACCCTCCAAAAGCACTAGATAAAGTTGCATTCCTACAGAGCAAAGGTGTGGTGGGCTATAACAAGAAAAAGAATTAACTCAAGGGTCCCAGGTTACAAACATTAAAGCTACTATTTACACCAATTATATTAATCAATACACTGCCAGGGACACAGCAGGTAAGGGATATGGAGACTTAGCAACAAACATTGGCCCAACAAGTGAAAATCCCCTCACCAATACAATTTCTAATCAATCTTTCAACTGCTCAAAGGAATCTGTATTTAGACAGTTTAGAACATCTCATGCCTATCACAGTTTGGAGGCTCTGAGCAATCACATGTGGCCGGAAAAACCTATTCAGGCAGGCTAGAGGACTTCCAAGGGAGTTTGTAGGTTGAAACACTGTCACACTCAGGAATTATTAACTGGAGCTGTAAGCTAACTCTTTTTTCAGAGAGAGGTAGTGGGGGACAGCCCCCCGTAAAGTCAGAGGTGTAGGTGAAAGCACAAAGCAGAAAGTAGGCAGACTCTGGTTTTGGGGGTAGATGGGGGACTCCTGAGGCTTGATCCTGCCTTTGCGTATGCCAAGCCTCCTTCCTCATGACCTTTGTCATGGGTGGAGTTCCTCACGCTGGCTACCGGCAGTGATAGAATTCCAGTTGAGCTATTCCAGATCCTGAAAGATGATGCTGTGGAAAGTGCTGCACTCAATATGCCATATGCAATATGCACTCAATATGCAATATGCCGGCTCCCGGCACCTCTTGATGAAAGTAAAGGAGGATAGTGAAGAAGTTGGCTTAAAACTCAACATTCAGAAAACTAAGATCATGGCATCTAGTCCCATCACTTCATGGCAAATAGATGGGGAAACAATGGAAACAATGAGAGACTATTTTGGGGAGCTCCAAAATCACTGCAGATGGTGACAGCAGCCATGAAGACAGCATATTAAAAAGCAGAGGCATTACCTTGCCAACAAAGGTCCATCTAGTCAAAGCTATGGTTTTTCCGTTAGTCATGTATGGATGTAAGAGTTGGACTATGAAGAAAGCTGAGCGTCAAAGAATTGATGCTTTTGAACTGTGGTGTTGGAGAAGACTCTTGAGAGTCCCTTGGACTGCAAGGAGATCAAACCAGTCAATCCTAAAGGAAATCAGTCTTGAGTATTCATTGGAAGGATTGATGCTGAAGCTTAAAATCCAATACTTTGCCCACCTGATACAAAGAACTGACTCATTGGAAGAGACCCTGATACTGGGCAAGATTGAAGGCTGGAGGAGAAGGGGACAACAGAAGATGAGATGGTTGGATAGCATCACTGACTCAATGGACATGAGTCTGAGTAAACTCCAAGAGTTGGTAAAGGACAGGGAAGCCTGGAGTGCTGCCATCCATGGGGTCACGAAGAGTCAGACATGACTAACGACTAAATTGAACTGAAGGATATTAAACACAGATGAAAACTAATGCATTTATGGGTTCCTGACAATGCCTACCAGCACGCTCTGTGCAAAGTAAATGTTTAAAATTATGTATTGACTCTACTAGAAGAAAAGAAGTCCCAAACCTCTTCAGCAATGTGAGCATGCCAACAGAGAAGGGGAAAACCTCACTCTACATAGTGTTTTTTTTAAAGTTTTTCTTTTTATTCTTGAGCAAGAGCAGCACAGCTAATAACCAATACCCTGAACAACTCTAATTCATCTGGGATCCACTGGAAGGGTCTGGGAGAACTTTCAGGAGTCCAGCAAGCCCAGTGTGGAGATGGATGGCAAACTCCAGGAAGTTTTGGTGTCTTTACTTTGTGTCTCCTCTCCAACTCCTCCTTTTCATTTGGTTTGTTTATGTAATCCAGAACATCAGCAAATACACTTCACAAGGTCAATCATTCCATCAATAACTGAAGCCTGGCCATGAGACAATTCCCCACCCAGTGAACTTTATTCAGCCAAACTCACTGTTGGAGCAGAGAAACAATCTTAAAAATAATGCAATGCAGAAAAGCAAACAAATATAATAAATATATATACCAATAAGTATATCTTTCAAATTGTGGTACTGGAGAAGATTCTTGAAAGTCCCTTGGACTGCAAGGAGACCAAACCAGTCAATCCTAAAGGATATTAACCCTTAATATTCATTGGAAGGACTCATGCTGAAGCTCCAATACTTTGGTCACCTGATTCAAAGAGCTTACTCATTGAAAAAGACCCTGATGCTGGGAAAGATTAAGGACAGGAGGAGAAGACAGTGACAGAGGATGAGATGGTTAGATGGCATCATCAACTCAATGGACATGAGTTTGAGCAAATTCCAGGAGATGGTGTAGGACAGGGAAGGCTGGTGTGCTATAGTCCATGAGGTTGCAAGGAGTCAGACATGACTGAGCAACTTAACAACAACAAAATGTATCTTACAAAGGATAGAAAGCAAAGAGAAGAAGAGAGGTAGAGAACTTGTGTCCGAAGGCTGTGTAGCATAAAGTTGGAAATATAGGTTTTGGATCAAAGCTCTAACACTTTTGAACCTTGTAACCTTGGATGAGACATTTAATTTCTCCATGTCTCACTCAGTTCCCTTCTTTAAAAAATAGAGAAAATACCAGCTCCAATCTGATAGACTTCTATGAGGATGAAATATGCTATTTACATGCAAAGGGCTTGGAACAGTGACTGGCACATAGTAAGGTTTCAACGATGCTATCATGATTATAACTAAAATTCTACAAGGGTTGTGTCTATGAAATTTGAGAAAAGCACAGGTCTTTGAGTTAGAAGACAAGAGTGACATTCCATCTCTGCCCTTGAACAAGCTATGTGAACTTGGGACTGTCCTATCACCTCTTTGAGCTTTCATTTCCTCATCCATACTTGGACTTGGAACTCTCAAGTCCTACCCTCTTTCTGGGGAAGGGAAGGGCACTTTCTTATCAGCCTCTCTCCTCTTCCTTCAACCCTCCCCCTGGGCTCCAGGTCACCTATAGTGACATCAGCTGTCCTCCAGGATATTGTGCAGGTCCCAGGTATAATGTCATCAAACTTCGGTCAGTTCTCATTGGTGGGTCCATTTGCCTGAAGCAGATTCGCTTGCCATTGTCAGAACTGATTCTATCCAATTACAAAGCATAGTTCCTTCACCTCATTGTCTAATATCCAGGTTGGGGATCCAACTGTAAGGACCTCTCTTCCAATGGCTCTGGGGCCCTCTTTGCTATGACCTACAATCCTAAGGTTGACAAATACTTTTCAAACTGGGATTGAAAACCAGAAGAAGCTCAAAAATAAAAGCAAATATATTTAACCATGTAAATATCTTTACTTATTTGTGAGTCACAAAAAATTAGTAGGAAAATAATAGATTCAGGATAAACTGTAATACACGTGACAGACCAAAGATTAGCATCTGTAATATAAAAAGAGTATTTACAAACTGGCACCAAAAACATGGACAACTTAGAAAAATACAGAGAAGATAGTAAATGGACAATTCAGAAAAAGAGCTAATCCAAATAACAAAATTACTTAGATCAATTACATCTAGGGAAATAATGAGACATCACTTTACTCCCATTAAATGCCAAGAGATTTTTAAATTGAAAACATCAAGTGACTATGGGATGGAGTAAAAACTCTGGTCTACAGTGAAGAGAGTATTCTCATACACCTCTGATTGAAGAGTAAATTATGATAGCCTTTTTGGAAACATTCTGACCGTGTCTATTAAAATTTAATAAATATCACATCCCTTTAATCCTTCAATTCCACTCTTGAGAATCCATCCCACAAACATAAAACCACCAGTACAAAGGACAAGTTTGCAGGAATATTTATCATAACCTTGTTTGTTGTGACAAACCTGGAAATGATGCCCAGCAGTAGGGGAATGACTATAAATTATGTGTATCTACACAAAAGGAGATCTTTTACCACCATTAAAAGAATGAATGAGAGCTTGATCAGTTGATGTAAAGGATTTCCATAAGGCATATTGAATACAAAAACACAAGTGTGTATGTTATTCTTGTAAAGTAAATAATGGCAAATCTTCATTTGTATGATTCATAACAATCTTCATTTGTAGGATTACATGTGCATGGAGAAAAATCTAGAAGTCACCCTGGGCTATAACATGTTAACTCAGTGGAGGCCGAGGCACGTGGTTGATGAACAAGAAGAGATGAGGTAAAGCTCAGGAGAGGGGAGTTGAGCAGCAAATGACAAGGAAAAAAAAATCCTCTTGGATATGTTCACATTTATTAAAAAATCATATGTGTTTGTGTATATAAATAAACTAACATTTTATTATTGAAAAGTTTAGCTGGGAAAAAAGTGACAGCTTCTGACCACTTTTGTCTCATCATCAGGGAAAAAGCCTGTCCTGTTAGCCTGGTCTAAGACAAGGCCCTCCTTGTGTGTGTGTATGTGTGTGTGTGTACACCTGTGTGTGTCTGTGTGTGTGTGTGTAAGGGGGGGTAGGGGAGGGACACTCAGAACTTCTCAGAGCAGTGAGCAGGGAGTTTGCTTTATATTCGCCTCTCCTCTTATTCTTTCCCTCTCCCCAAATTCCACTCCCCTGCCTTTCCAGACAGAAGCAACAGAGACAGTGTACATGAAACAGCATCTGCTAGTGAGGCAATGAAGGATCATCAATATCAGCAGTAAAAAGGGTTCTTTATTGTTTGGAGGTACAATCTGAAGCATATGAAGCCACTGCAGAAGACCCAAGGATCAGAAGCAGATCCTGGAATTCAAAGCCAGAAGCCTGGTGCAAAAGACAAAGAAGCCCCAGGGAAGAGAAGAGGGAAACAGTAAACCTTAGTGACTTCTATTTCTATCAGCAGAGCAGACCCAGACACCCAGAGCAAGCCTCCCACTAAGAACAGGTAACATGCTAATACAACATTAACAAATGTACCTTTATAAATGTATCACTGAGCTGGTAAGAAAAGGACTCTTCAGAGTCCAGAAATAAAGTAAAGATAAGAATTTAGATAGGTAATTTACTTTGCTCTTGGGGGCTTAAGTCAAACCCTGGTGTCATTGAACTTTTGTTTGAACAATGGGAACTCAAAAGCTAAGTTTCATGCAAGAAAAGAAGCATAGGAAGTCCTGCCTTGTAGAACTGAGATATTACAGACCAGCACTGTTAGTGTACAAATAAACCTACCTCACAAAAGCTGAAATAATATTAAAAGTAGAAATTTATAAAGTTAAATATAAACATACAACAGTGAGGATCAATTAATCAGGTTCTCTGAAAAAGTACAATAAAGTTGACAAGCCTCTGGCAATACTGATCAAAAAAGAAAAAAAGCAATCATTTTTAAAAATCATATTATGAATGAAAGAGTAAACTATAGTTGCTGCAGATATTTAAAAGATAGGGTTTTATAAAGAGATTTGTGCCCCATATTAAACAGGTGAAAAAGAAAAAAGTTAGAAAATATAAAGTACTAAAATATTACCCAAAAGAGAAAAAAATAATAATTTTATGAAAAATTTAAAAATTAAATCCTCTAGTTAAAAAAAAATCTTCCTACAAAGTAAACATATCATTCCAATCTTAGATAAATTCTTCTACAGAATAGAAGAACAGATAGCTCTTTCCATTTAATGAGGCTGGTGTACCCCATACAAACAACCAAGGATAGTTTGGAGAAAGATAACAAGACAAATTTACTCATGAACATGAATACGAAAGCCTAAACAGAACATTAGAAAACTGAATCCACCAATAAATGATTAAAAAAAAAGACAATACAATAGAATAAATTGACTACATTCACAGATCAAAAAAAACCTCATGATAATCTTAATAGATGCAGAAAAGCACTCAATAAAATTCAACATCTATCACGATAAGAAAAATTAAGTAAACTAGGCAAAGAAAAAAATGCTATTTTTAAACCTATCACAAACATAATGGTAAATGGTGAATGCACAAAACTCAATGGCCAGGAGCCATTTCCTTCAAGAATAGGGCCATGGTGACAATCTTCACTATTACCATCTCCATTCAGCATCACCCAGGAGATCCTGGCCAGCACAAGACAGAAAAAACCCAGAAGAGAAATAATCTTCTGTGGACCCACCCAAAGCTGACTTTCTGTACAAAAACAGGTGACAAAAGGGAGGAAGTTGTAAAGTATCTTCCGCATGCTATGTAAATTCAAGTGCTGCTAACTGAGACATCACACACAGCATGGCATTTTTGGAGGTACGTGTATAGAAGGTCCATAGGCCTGGCCAATATTACAGGCAAACTAAAGAGTGATATCTGGGGACACGAAAGGCTACTGGAAATTGTTGAAATATCATACTGTATCCAGCCTTAGTGAATCACAACACTCCATAGGACCAACTCAACTCTATGAGTGTAGGAACCACAGAGCTCTTACTTTTCACTCTTCTGCCAGAACCACAGCCTGCCCACATACAGTTTAATCAAGTTAGAGACTATTCCCCTGGCCTCTCATACATAAACAGTTGCTAGAAACAAACAAGAAAGAAACATCCTCGTGCAAAATAAAACCACTTTTCAAGCAACATATCTGTTCTCATGGACATAATCTGAGATATTCTCAGCTTTCCCCAGAGCTTAAGCATTTCTATCCAAGAGTATGGGATTCCATCAGAGAAGCAAAAAGTTGGGAGAAGAGACTCCTTTGGCCATAAAACAATTATAAGCCTTTCATGGTACATGAAATAATGCAAGTAAAATTCAAAGCAGTATGCCTATATCAGTCTTATTTTTATAACTGTTTATTCCATGTCATTGTCTACTTCAAAATAGAACTTCCCCTCACCCCTTCAAAGTTGTTTCTTATCTTTCATCTGAAAAATATCTGTAATTTCTAAAATTTCTCAACTTTGACAGTCTTTAGACTCTGAACAAAGCAAGACTTTCTGTAATAATTAGGTTCCCAAACCTGGGGGATTTTGGTACTTCTCTCAGCTTAAATTCTGGGGTAGCTTGAATTTCCTTCCTCTTTCTCTTCCACATTTTGCTTCCTTGATCTTTGCATTTGGGGAAATTCTTTCCTCTCCCTGAGTCCTATGTCACAGTCTTTCATTGGTTTTAAAAAAAATGTCTTATCTTTCCCACCACCACCGTCATCCCCACGTTCCCTTTCTGGTTCTATTTTCCAGAGTCCTTGTATCATCCCAAGGATAATGACAGAAAACATGCTGGACCAGAGTTAGGAGACCATGATTTCATGGCAATCTCTCTTCCAAGTGTAGAAAGAAGATGTTTGAGTTGGATATGAAAGGTCCTGGGTTAAAGTCTTAGCTCTGATATTTACCAGTTTATCTCAATTGGACAAGGTTCCCAGGTGGCTCAGTGGTAAAGAAATATATAAATTATATATTTATAGAATATAAATATTATATTAATATAAATATTAATTTCCAGTATGCCAAGTCACTTATGCATGTTAAGTTGCTTCAGTTGTGTCCAACTCTGTGACCCCATGGACTATAGCCCACCAGGCTCTTCTGTCCGTGGGATTCTCCAGGCAAGAATACTGGAGTGGGTTGCTGTTTTCTTCTCCAGGGTATCTTCCCAATCCAGGGATTGAGCCCGCATCTCTCAGGTCTCCTGCCCTCTATGTAGGGCTTCCCATGTGGCACTAATGGTAAAGAACCCACCTGCCAAAGCAGGAGATGTAAAGAGATGTGCATTTGATTCCTGGAGTGGGGCATGGAAACCACTCCAGTGTTCTTGCCTGGAGAATCCCATGGACAGAGGAGCCTGGTGGGCTACAGTCCATAGGGTTGCAATGAGTTGAACACAACTGAAGCGACTTAGCATGCATATATATATCACGTCTTCTTTATCCGTTCATCTATCGATGGACACTTGGGTTGCTTCCATATCTTGGCTATTGTAAATAATGCTGCAATGACCATAGGGATGAATGTATCTTCTCAAATTACTATTTTAATTTTCTTCAGCTAAATACTTAAGAGTGAAATTGCTGGATCATATGGTAATTCTATTTTTAATTTTTTGAGGGAACTCTATATTGTTTTCCACAGTGGCTGCACCAGTTTACATTCCTACCAACAATGCGGGAGGGTTTCCTTTTCTCTACATATTCACCAACACTTACTATTTGTGGTCTTTTTGATGGTAACCATTCTGACAGATGGGAGATGATATATTATTGTGCTTTTAATTTGCATATTCCTGATGATGTTCAAGCTGGTTTTAGAAAAGGAAGAGGAACCAGAGATCAAATTGCCAACATCCGCTGGATCATCAAAAAAGCAATAGAGTTCCAGAAAAACATCTATTTCTGCTTTCTTGACTATGCCAAAGCCTTTGACTGTGTGGATCACAATCAACTGTGGAAAATTCTGAAAGAGATGGGAATACCAGACCACCTGATCTGCCTCTTGAGAAATTTGTATGCAGGTCAGGAAGCAACAGTTAGAACTGGACATGGAACAACAGACTGGTTCCAGATAGGAAAAGGAGTCCATCAAGGCTGTATATTGTCACCCTGTTTATTTAACTTATATGCAGAGTACATCATGAGAAACGCTGGACTGGAAGAAACACAAGCTGGAATCAAGATTGACGGGAGAAATATCAAAAACCTCAGATATGCAGATGACACCACCCTTATGGTAGAAAGTGAAGAGGAACTAAAAAGCCTCTTGATGAAAGTGAACTGTGGTGTTGGAGAAGACTCTTGAGAGTCCCTTGGACTGCGAGGAGATCCAACCAGTCCATTCTGAAGGAGATCAGCCCTGGGATTTCTTTGGAAGGAATGATGCTAAAGCTGAAACTCCAATACTTTGGCCACCTCATGCGAAGAGTTGACTCATTGGAAAAGACTCTGATGCTGGGAAGGATTGGGGGCAAGAGGAGAAGGGGACGACAGAGGATGAGATGGCTGGATGGCATCACTGACTCAATGGACGTGAGTCTCAGTGAACTCTGGGAGTTGGTGATGGACAGGGAGGCCTGGCGTGCTGCGATTCATGGGGTTGCAAAGAGTCGGACACGACTGAGCGACTGATCTGATCTGATGATTAGTGATGTTGAACATCTTTTCATGTGCCTGTTGGTCATCTGTATATCTTCTTTGGAGGAACATGCTGATTTTTTATTCTTTGCTCAAAATTTTGTAAACCATCACGAGTCTTTTTTGAGTTAACCCCTAGAGTCTCCTTTTTTACATCTAATTTGTATGATCCTAAGAATATGCTTGGTTGTTCTGCTGCCCTGGAATTTTAAGAGACCCTTCCACAAGCTTCCTTCCAGTTTTTCTGAATGTTCTTGGAGGTTTGTATTGAGGTACCTTAGCCTCTGAGGCTTTGCTGCAGATCTGGGGAGTGACTACCCCTTCCTGAAACTGTTAGTCGCTTAGTCATGTCCGATTCTTTGTGACCTCATGGACTGTAGCCCTCCTCTGTCCCTGGAATTCTCCAGGCAAGAATATTGGAGTGGGTAGCCATTCCTTTCTCCAGGGGATCTTCCCAACTCAGTGTTCAAATGCTAGTCTTCCTCATTGCAGGCAGCTTCTTCACCATCTGAGCCACCAGCCACCTTTCTGAAGGGAGAAGCATACTGGAGCTAGAATTTCCTCAAAGCACCAGGATTCTTCTAATTCTGATTTATTGGCTTGGAGTAAGCAAAATACAGAGCTGGCTATTGAAAGTTCTGAGTTTAGAACAGTCTCTAGCATGTGGAACTCTCCTGGGTCTCCAGGCAAGTCTCCTCCCAGGCACGACCTCTTTTTAGAATGGAGCACACCTTATCTGAAATGAAAGGATGTCTGGAGTGTGCACTTCCACCCCGCTCCATCTACCCTGTTGATGCGGGAATTCTCAGTCTTCTCCTGCTCCATTCTCTCACCCACCACTAATCCTGCCCACACCGCTTTACACCATCTTGCTCTCCACCAGGAAACCAACGAGCCAATGTCTGGTAGGTCTGATCATTTCCTATTTCCTCAGGGCCCCCTCACACTTGGTTCCTGAGGTCCCCAGAGGTTCTCCCCTGGCCAGCATGTCTTAGCCACTGATTCTCTGTTTATCCTTATGACAACTCTTTTGACAGGACTGACTTTCCTACATATCAGATTCCACCGGAGCCACCACCTGTAAGATCGTATAACCAAATGGCTAAGAGCCCAAGCTCCAAAGACAGAAATATCTGTGCTGGAAACAATAAGGGGCCGGGGGGGTGGGAATCCTCCAGCTGCCATTTACTGGCTCTGTCATCTCAGTCAAGTTTTTTCAACCTTCGAAGGCTCAACCACCTCACCTTGTGACATGGATATAAAATTAAATCTTAATGTAATTATGTGTTAATTATATGTGTCTCAGCTGGGTCACAGTGCCCAGATACCTGATCAAACACTATTCTGGATGTTTCTGTGAGGATGCTTTGGAATGAGATTAATGTTTAAATGAGTAGAATTGGAGTAAACAAGGTTGCCCACTATATATGGGTGGGCTCTTTCTGTCAGGTAAAAACCTAAACAGAACAAAAAGACTGACGGATCAAAGGTTACTTCCATCAGTAGGTGACCTTCAGACTTCAATTGCAACCTCAAGTCTTCAGCTGAAAACTCCTCAAGTCCTCAGGAGTCTCCAGCGTGCAAGCCCACCCCACAGATTTCAGACTTGTCAGCTTCCCATGAACTAATCTTTAAACACTCTCCCCTGGCCCATAGATAGATAGAGAGATGATAGATAGATTAGTTCAGTTCAGTCGCTCAGTTGTGTCCAACTCTTTGTGACCTCATTGATTGCAGCATGCCAGGCTTCCCTGTCCATCACCAACTCCTGGAGCTTGCTCAAACTCATGTCCATCGAGTCGGTAATGCCATCCGACTGTCTCATTCTCAGTCGTCCCCTTCTCGTCCGGCCTTCAACCTTTCCCAGCATCAGGGGCTTTTAGATATATATATATATATCTTGGACAGCAAGAAAATCCAACCAGTCCATCCTAAAGGAAATCGGTTCTGAATATTCATTGGAAAGACTGATGCTAAAGCTGAAAATCCAATATTTTGGCCACCTGATGTGAAGAACTGACTCATTTGAAAAGACCCTGACACTGGGAAAGATTGAAGGTAGGAGGAGAAGGAGACAACAGAGGATGAGATGGTTGGATGGCATCACCGACTTGACAGACATGAGTTTGAGTAAACTCCGGGAGTTGGTGATGGACAAGGAGGCCTGGTGTGCTGCAGTCCATGGGGTCACAAAGAGTTAGACATGACTGAGCAACTGAACTGAACTGATACCATATAGGGGACTTCTCTGGAGGTCCAGTGGTCAGGATTCTGCACTGCCAATGCAGCGGACAAGGGTTTGATCCCTGGTCAGGGCACTAGATTCCACATGCCAAGTGACAAGGCCAAAAGATTTTCTAAAAAAGAAATATACTGTATATAGTAGATACAGATATATTATACTTGTTATATATCTATGCCTGTGTGCATACTAAATAGCTTCAGTCATGTCTGACTCTTTACGACCTCATGAACTGTAGCCTGCCCAGCTCCTCTGTCTATGGGATTCTCCAGGCAAGAATACTGGAGTGGGTTGCCATGCCCTCCGTCAGGGGATCTTCCTGACCCAGGGATCGAACCCTCATCTCTGACATCTTCTGCACTAGAAGGCAGATTTTTTACCACTAGTGCCAACTGGGAAGCCTGTTGTATATCTATATCTGTATCTATATCTCTATATACACACACATACATTCTGTTGCTGTTTCTTTTCTGCATAACTCTGAGTGACATCGTCCCTCATTGGGTTCCTGTAAGATTATATGAGACAAGGTTTATACAAGGAAAACCACTTGCCTGGTTGTACAAATCTCCAATGAAATGAGAAAAAGGGACAAATGATTCCAGCCGGCTCATTTCTTCCCTCCTGTCTACTCCTGGAGCCCAGTGCCCCTGGATGCTGATACGGTCTTATCCAGTGCTGCTATCCCCTATATAGACTGCAAGTAGACGAGGGACCCAGGTTCAGGATGAAGAGGATGAATGACAACCACCCTGTCCACAGCATCCTGGGAGCAAAGTCAACCATTTCAGAGCCATGGGCTTAGGTGTCCCCGTAAGGTACCTGCAGCTTTGGGGACCACGTTGGCCACATTTAGCTCCTTCTATAACTAGGAAAGGCCCAGCTTACTCTAAGGCCCCTAGGAGTTAGATCAGCCTAGAGAGATGGACTACTAGCTTCAAGATCCCAACCGTAAACCCTCTCCAGATTCTCAGACTCACTGGCCAGGCCACCATAGGCCAAAAGTAAAAGCTCTAACAGTAGGTGCTAAATCAACAGGGCCTAAGAGGAAGCGAGGAAGATAGAAATACATTTTCTGAAAGGTGAGCCCTTATACATTTTAACTGCCTTTTATTTACTTAGAGTCTGGAAACCTGGCCCTGCTGGGGCCTCGGCCAGACCAAACACAGCCTCCCTGCAGCCACAGCTCTCCCACACAGGCCCTAATGGAGGGCAAGAGCCTCGAACACGTCCTCCCCTTCCCCTGGCAGGCTGCTTCCTGGGAGTGGCAGCTCTAGGTTTCTGCTCGGATTATTGTTTTGCTTGAACAACCTCTGCTTTTACAAACAGACCCAAGCCACTTGGAAGTCGCTTCTGGAGCTCCATCCCAGACCACTGTATTGTTTTTGTTTCCTGTGCCTCTGAACTTCCTTGTCTTAATGTTATCTTACAGCCCCGGCGCCGCTGGTCAGCAGGCGGGGTGATATGCCATCCTTTGGCATCAATGGAAATGTTTCATTCAGCTTCTAATCGCGGTCCCTCTAAGTGGCCCTTTGGTAGTTGTGTCGCTAGTTAGGAGTGAATGTCACAGCAGTGCTTGACTTTAGACGAGGTAGATATTTTTCAGATAGGCTGCCCCATGTTGAAACTGGTTTGTGTGGGAAGTGGGAGTGTGCCATCCGGAGAGGTGGAGATAGAAGCCTGAACCTCCCTTTTGCCTGGTTCTCCTAAGTCAGGTAAGTTATCAAAACCCCAGGAGCACCTGGCCCCACCCTGACAGCCCCTGAGTCGCCTCCCCACTCCAGTGGACAAGCTGCCTAAGCTGCTCCTTCCACGCTCAACCTGAAAACCCTCCTTCCATCATCACCACAGACTTGCAGCCTCACTGCAGACACTCACGACACAGTGCCAGACAGAGGGGAAATCAATAGTTCATATTTTCTCTCAGACCTCCCTGGTTATAGATTTCAGAGACATAACATGTGAGGAAATGGCTAGTGGTGATTTGAAAACATTATTCATCAAAAGGCTCGTTCTTATTTCTGAAATGTTAAACGATAAGGGGGGGAGGTAAGTGTTTAAAATGAATAAAATACAATATCATAAACGTGGTAGCATTCTAGTCGCTAAATTATTTGTTTGGGGTACAAGGCATAGCTATACTTATATTCTTAATCGTGTTGAAGACTATGAAAACTCAATAATATATTACATTTTAATTATGTTTTACACTTTATAACTTATGTGAAAAGACTTTATACTCAAACTTCCTCCTTCATCCATCCAAGAAAAACCTTGAAGTTGCCAACCTGATTTTCCTCCTCTGTCCAAGGAAAATTCCTTCTTCCTGGGAGAGAAGCTACTGGTGGCTCAGCGGTAAAGAGCCTGCCTGTGATGCAGGTGATGCAGGAGACACAGGTTCGATCCCTGGGTTGGGAAGATCCCCTGGAGGAGGGCATGGCAACCCACTCAGTGTTCTTGCCTGGAGAATCCTATGGACAGAGGAGCCTAGTGGGCTACAGTCCATGGGGTTGCAAAGAATCAGACACAACTGAAATGACTGAGCATATACAGGAGAGAAGCTAAGTTAATTTCATAAAGAAGGGAGAGTGTGAAGAAAAGGAGAAAAATATCCGCACAGGAGGTGGAAAACAAGGTTTGGGTGGGGGATGGGGGAGACCTAAGGGGTCAAGGGCATGAAGTCTGTACCTGTGAGGAAATGGGATTTTCTGTGTGTTAAGTGCTTAGATTTGTTTTCTAGTCCCTCAGGAGACATAAGGAAAGAATGGAATTCTTTTTTAATTACTTTTGGCTATTCAACTGTGCTTCTTGAGTAATGATGCCATTTTGGGACTGAACCACTTGGCTCCAGGGTTTTAAGGTTTACATGAACAGTGATTCTGTGATGTGGCAGAGTAAACATCTTTATCCCTTACTATTGAGAAGAAAATTTAATCTCAGATTTGTTAAATGATTTTGTCCAAAGGCTTCAAGAAGTAACAGAAACGAGAACCAAATCCAAATTTTCTGATTCCCAATTCACTGGTCTTTTCCTGTGCTCCTGCAATAAAGTGTTTGAAGTGTAATTTTTTTTAATGTTGTTGTTCAGTCACTAAGTTGTGTTCGACTCTTTGCAACCCCATGAAATGCAGCATGCCAGGCTTCCCTGTCTTTCACTGTCTCCTGGAGTTTGCTCAAACTCATGTGATAATGCTATCTAACCATCTCATCCTCTGTCACTGCCTTCTCCTCCAGCATCTTTCCCAGCATCAGGGTCTTTTCCAATAAATCGGCTCTTTGCATCCAGTGGCCAAAGTATTGGAGCTTCAGTTTCAGCATCAGTCCTTACAATGATTATTCAGGGTTGATTCCTTTAGGATTGATTGGTTTGATCTCCTTGTAGTCCAAGGGACTCGCAAGCATCTTCTTCAGCACCACAATTCCAAAGGATCAATTCTTCTTTGGTGCTCAGCCTTTTTTTATGGTCCAACTCTCAAACCCATACATGACTACTGGAAAAACCATAGTTTTGACTATACAGACCTTTGTTGGCAAAGTGATGTCTCTGCTTTTTAATATGTTGTCTAGGTTGGTCATAGTTTTTCTTCCAAGGAACAAGTGTCTTTTAATTTCATGGCTGTAGTCACCATCTGCAGTGATTTTAGAGCCCAAGAAAATAAAATCTGTCATTGTTTCCACTTTTTCTCCATCTATTTGCCATGAAGTGATGGGACCAGATGCCATGATCTTAGTTTTTTGAATGTTGAGTTTTAAGCTAACTTCTTCACTCTCCTCTTTCATCAAGAGACTCTTTAGTTCCTCTTGGCTTTCTGCCATTAGAATGGTATCATCTGCATATCTGAGGTTGCTGATATTTCTACTGGCAATCTTGATTCCAGCTTGTAAGTCATCCAGCCCAGTATTTTGCATGATGTACTCTGTACAGAAGCTAAATAAGCAGGGTGACAATATACACCTTGACGTACTCCCTTCCCAGTTTTGAACTGGTCTATTGTTCCATGTCTGGTTCTAACCATTGCTTCTTGTCCTGCATACAGGTTTCTCCGGAGGCAGGTAACGTGGACTGGTATTCCCATCTCTTTAAGAATTTTCCACAATTTCCCACTATTCTTGAAGAATATTCAAAGGCTTTAGCATGGTCAATGAACTAGAATTAGATGTTTTCTTCTGGAATTCTCTTGCTTTTTCTATTATCCAATGGATGTTGGCAATTTGATCTCTGGTTCCTCTGCCTTTTCTAAATCCAGATTGTACATCTGGAAGTTCTCAGTCCATGTATTGCTGAAGCCTAACTTGAAGGATTTTGAGTAGTAATCAATTTTTCACTAAGCAAATACACAATTCTTCATGGTAGAAGGAGCCATGTCAGTTCAGAGATGTAATTAAAAAAAAAACCCACTTCAGTTAAGATTTTAAAAGTAAATTGAATGTGTTCATATATTTGAACCAAATGTTCAACTGAATTTGTACATTATCCTCAAAACTTAGTATATCTATAGATTGCCAATCATGACACTATTAACAGTGATATTAGGGCCTCCCTGGTGGCTCAGTGTTAAAGAATCCACATGCCAATGCAGAAGACACAGTTTGATCCCTGGTTCAGGAAGATCCCACATGCTGAGGAGGAGCTAAGCCTGTGTGCCACAACTATTAAGCCAGTGCTCTGAGCCCCAGAGCTGCAACCACTGAGCCTATGCACCATAATTACTGAAGGCCAGCCATGTGCCTAGAGCCCATGCTCTACAACAAGAGAAACCACTGCAGTGAGAAGCCCACACACTGCCACTAGAGAATAGCCCCAGCACACCACAAATAGAGAAAAACCCACTCAGCAACGAAGACACAGCACAGCCATAAATAAACAAATCCTTTTTTAAAAATGATATTAAAAAGAGCTGGGTATGTCAACTTCACACTAAATATTTACCAAAGAGAAATGAAAGTGTATGTCCATACAAAGAATTGTATGCCAATGTTCATAGCAACATTATCCACAACAGTCAAAAAGTGGAAATAATCCAAATGTCTATCAATTGGTGATAAATGAACAAAAGGTTGTATATCCATACAACAGAACACTATTCAGCAATTAAAAGGAACAAAATGCTGATACATGCTACAACATAGAGGAAATTTAGATACTAAGTGAAAAAAGACAGACATAAAAGACTACATATGTTCTACGATTCCATTTATATAAAATACCTAGAAAACATAAATCTATCGAAACAGAAAGTAGATTAGTGGTTGCCTGAGGTTGGGATTGGGAGAGTGGGCTGAGAAATCTTCTTGGGCTGATGGAAATGCTCTTCATCTGGATTATGGTAATGGTTGCATAACTGTTCATTTACTAAAATTTTGTACACTTATCATGGACACATTTTATGAGGTACAAAAATTATACCTCAACAAAGTTGTTAAAAGGAGGAGGAGAAGGAAGAAGTGTCCTACTATGATGAAACTCAGGGAAATTAATTAGAAAGAGGAGAGAAATGGGTGAGGCTGGCTTACATGGGCAGGATTGTTGACCATAGGAATAGAGTTAAAGGAACATAGTGCATGCTGGCATATGCGAAATGTGGGCTGTGGTTATGCAATGAATGGTAATCCAGAGAGGAGGACAAGTATTCAACAGAAAGGCAAAGTTTGGAATGCTAAGCTAAAGGACCAACATCAAGGTTTAATGTCCATTAATATAAATTCAAGAGCTTATGAGATTTTATGGAGTCCACTATCAGAAACCAACCTGTAGGAAGATGAGGATACATAGGTCCAGACCATTATGTTTTGCTGGCCTCACTGAAGCATTCTGGATAAAATCCTTACTGTAGCAAATGTTTGATACATTAATATCTACTGTTATACAAAAAATGAATCAGATTTATAATCTATTAACCTAGAAATGTTCCATTCTTGCCCTCGGTAAGTGCTTGGTATTTGAATATAGTTTAAAATATATTGCTTTGAAAATGCTTTATTTGCTTTTACTTTTATGATGGATGAAATCATGTGTCTTGTTTAAAATAGAGTTTTATGGTGTCAAATGAGTAAACTTCTGTTGACAAAAATTTCAAAACCCAAAAGAAACACCTGGTCCTCATAAAGATGAAAACAGACAGAGGAAGAGTGTTAAGATTCTAGGTAAACAGGGGCTTCCTTATATCACGCAGAAGATAAAGGGACTTAAAGAAGAATGCAACAGTGAGGAAGAGATCTACAAAAGCATGGGCTCCCAACACTTTCTGCGCCTTCCTCCACCCTGCCTCTCTTCCAGTCCACCCACCATACCTCCCAAGAAGTAAAGGAAAAGAGAGGAGTTACTCAATGTCTCTGCCTGCCTGGCTGGATGACTCTAAAAAAGCTAAGTTCACACCTTCTGCAGTATTAGGAAGTTCCCACAAGGTGCAGCAGAACAAACATGACTGACCAGGTGTGGACATTTCCAGAAGAATCTTAATCCACCTGAGCCTTCTGCATTACTGAAACCAACACTTAGATCCAGAAAGTGTAAGAGCGCAGTAACAGTGTTTAAGACAATCACGGTCGTGATCCTGCAGCAGCCGCAGACCTCCCGACTCTGAAGATGAACTGCAATCTATTAGGATCTTCTATGCAGCCATGAAATTAAAAGACACTTGCTCCTTGGAAGAAAAGTCATGACCAACCTAGACAGCATATTAAAAAGCAGAAACATTACTTCGCTGACAAAGGTCCATCTAGTCAAAGCTATGGTTTTTCCAGTAGTCATGTATGGATGTGAGAGTTGGACTACAAAGAAAGCTGAGTGCCAAAGAATTGATGCTTTTGAATTGTGGTGTTGGAGAAGACTCTTGAGAGTCCCTTGGAATGCAAGGAGATTCAACCAGTCCATCCTAAAGGAAATCAGTTCTGAATATTCATTGGAAAGATTGGTGCTGAAGCTGAAACTCCAATATTTTGGCCACCTGATGCGAAGAACTGACTCATTTGAAAAGACCCTGATTCTGGGAAAGATTGAAGGTGGGAGGAGAAGGGGATGACAGAGGATGAGATGGTTGGATGGCATTACCAACTCAATGGACTTGAGTTTGAGTAGGCTTCAGGAGTTGGTGATGAACAGGGAGGCCTGGTGTGCTGCAGTCCATGGGGTCTCAAAAGTTGGACACAACTGAGCAATTGAACTGAAATGAACTGAATGAGCCAGGCAATGTGTCACATGTTTTACACGCATCATCTCACATAATCCTCACTGCTAGCCTCTAAGATTCTCATTGTCAGTCTCCCCTTTTATAGAAAATTAAACTGAGTCTGGGAGAGGCTTAGTTTCCTTTCCCAAGGGTACACAATTAATTAGTAGGATTTCTAAGCTCATGTCTTCTCTATCATGCCATGGGTACCCCGGAATCAGACCAGGAGTTGGTGGCTTTATGAGAGTCAGGAGCCAAGTTCACATTCCTGTTCTTCTGCCCTAGGTGGATGAGCTTACCATCACTCAGGGGAGGCCAGGCTGAGGAAGTATCAGGGTGGAGGTGATTGACAGCCCTGTCAAGGAGTCAGGCTGCCCTCACAGATGTGGGACCCGGGAGTAATGCTGAGAGAGGTCCAGTGGCCTTTGGTACATCGGGGTCTCTCTCCCAACCTGTGTAATTAAAAAAAATATGTTTCTATTCATTTTCTCTTATTTGTTTCCCCATTTTAAAGAGTATAGAATGTGGAATTGGAAAAACCAGGATTTAAACCTGAGGGCTCTGCAGTGCATTGTTCATTGATCTTAGGGAATTTACTTAAGCCCCAAGTCTAGCCTAAAATGAGGATGATTGGCCATACCTACCACACAAAGTTGTTTAGAGATTTAAACAAGATCATTCTCCAGAGAAGGGCTTTATAGGGTGCTACATACGTTCATTATTGTTCTAAAATTTGGGACCCTTTCATTTTTTGTAAGAGCTGCTGCTGCTGCTAAGTTGCTCAGTCGTGTTCGACTCTGTGCGACCCCATAGACTGCAGCCCACCAGGCTCCCCTGTCCCTGGGATTCTCCAGGCAACAACATTGGAGTGGGTTGCCATTTCCTTCTCCAGTGCATGAAAGTGAAAAGTGAAAGTGAAGTCGCTCAGTCGCGTCTGACTCCTAGCGACCCCATGGACTGCAACCTACCAGGCTCCTCCGCCCATGGGATTTTCCAGGCAAGAGTACTGGAGTGGAGCGCCATCGCCTTCTCCGTTTGTAAGAGCTGCTCCCCCTCAGTTTATGGCACTCACCAATTTTGTAAACCAGCCTCCTGTGTCTTCATCCAAGTTGTTTAGAGAGATGAGGGGATGTGGGTGGGGGCAACAGGATCTGGCTGAGGTCAGAGCTCTATTATTTAATAGCAACAGCCTCCCTCAAGCTGTCATTAATCAGCACATCTGATTAATGACAGCATAATTTTTTAATTTAGCTATTTTAATAGCTAATCTATTTGTCCTAAATCTGCCTGTGTTTCCCAATCTTCTGAAAGAGATCATGAAAGGATCTGTCAAGCCCCTTGAAATCTGGATGCTACCTTCACAATCCTTCCTTGATCTGTTAGTCCAATTTTTTAACAAAGGAAATCAGATTTACTAGACCAATTTTATCCTCACTGAGCTCGTGGCACTCCCTACAGATCATCTTTAGACATGCCCACAAGCCACTTGTTCTAAATTTGTTCTAGAATGTTCTAGGGAAGGTATCCCTCCTCAGGGTAATGGGTCTTGGGAGAATCCGGATGGCACATCAAGTTGGTAAGGAGAGCAGAGCTCAGGCACCAGGTTTTGTCTGGGAGCCATATGCAAGGAGGTGCAGGGGACCGGCAGGAATTCATGTGGGTATTTATGCAAGTAGTCTTCATGTCATCCATGGCGGGACACAAATAAAAAATCCAGGGTACAGGCAAGTTGAGAGTTAAGGCAGCCAGGCATTAAGAGCATCAAGGCCACGAGAGTAAAACCAAGACTGGGAGCAGAAAGGGTAAGTGAATATCACCCACCAGGCTGAGTGATTAGCAAGAGGAAGTTCAGATGAACTCCACCCATCTCCTACCAGTGTCCAACCTGACTTATTAACCCAGACACAAGAAGTGTGGCTTGTTCCCTAGGCCTTTTTTTAAAAAAAAAAAAAAAAAAACAAGGCATTCATCCTTGACACAAAATGAAACTGAAGCTTATATAAAGTTTCAGGAGCCCACTTTCTCCCACTTCTTGAAAATGCTTCTATTTGTGTGTGTCTAGTCTTCTGGTTATTTCCTTCTCACCCACAGTTTTTAGAAAACTGCCAGCAGCTCCTCTTCCATCACACTTGATAGTTATCTCACTAGAGTTGAATCAAGGCTGAGAATATGGACTTTGGCTGCCAAACAGGCCTGGGTGCAAGTTCCTGACAGGCTATTTACTTCTATGAGACTTTGAGCTACTACCCAATTTGAGCCTAAATTTTCTCATTGACAAATAGAGATGACCCTAATCCTACCACATAGAATTGTTGTGAGGCTTCAGTGTGATAGCATATGTAAAGCACGGAGCACAATGCTGCCCACCAAGCTCGGTCCACACATCCCTCTAGTCAATTGCATCATAAATCTCTATTGCTGTCTCCTGTAGGGATGGATATCCTTTGCCATCTACCTTTGCAGTTCACCCCACTAGAGAAAACATGTACCTTCCATCCCGTTAGTGTTGGGTTTGGCTGGCACGTGATTGGTTTCAGCCAATAGAATTGTTCAGAAGGGACAATGACTACCCTCCCCGAGAATACAGGTTATTTGACTTTGTCTCCACCTTTTGTTCATTCATTCACATTTATGTGGCACCTGACGTGCCAGGCACTGTTGTAGGCCCTGGCAATCTAGTGGCCTTATGAGGCAAATAAAGCCACTACTCTCATGGAGCTTACATTCTAGAGAAGTAGATAATGAATAGGAGAACAATGAATAACCTAGATAATTCCACACAGCAGTCAATGCTATGAAGTAAACCTATGAAGGATAATGAGATGGGGGGTGAGGGGTGGGCAGGGGGCCCAGGGGCCAGGGCAGTCCTCATTGAAGTAGTGACACTCTGTTCTCCAAACAGCAAAAATGTCCCTCTCTAGTCCTTGTTCCATGTTCGCCCAGAGATCATTCTGTCTTCAACACTTTAGCAAGTTGATTTTTCTTCTTTCCTTAACCACCTGCTGATCTTGGTATAGATTCAAGTGACTCTTCTAAATGCAACCCCGGTGTCATCTTCCCCTCTCTGTGCCTGTCTGGATTCTATGAGCTACCTTGGGCAGCCACATCCACCTTTTTAGACACCACCTCCGTTTCTTCCTCCCTGACTCCATTTTTAATTCCATGCATAGTAAGGGTTCCTTTTTTGAGGGCTCACAACTTGTCATGCCATCTTCCCTTGAAGAACCTTACACTGATCTCATCTTTAGACACTTTGAAACTGCTTCTTTGTAGCCCACAATATTTGACTCTCCCTCCAGTCCTCTTCCTGACTGTTAAGAACCTAAATGAGAGGACGCTTTCATGGTCTTTGCCCACATCAACCTCAGCCTTCTTCGTGGGCCAGAGGACAGTTCACATGAGCATTTGGCCTCACCCCAGACAGGTGATATCATCGGGTAGTTTTTTGAGGAGACGATGTGCAAGCTGAGCATCCAAAGATGAATGCGGGAAGACTTGCAAAGAGTCAGAACGGAGGCAGAGGGAAGAAAGGTCACATCAGGGAGAAGGAGCTGCATCCACAAAGGCCCTGAGGTGGGAAAGACAGCGGGTTTGAGGAACTGAAATGAGTCTGCTGTGTGGAGCCTTGCACAGTGGGGCAGGGCAAGTGGCAGAAGGGGAAGTTAGGGGGCAGTTCATTGTCTTGGACCTTTGTCCACCAGTGGACTAACCACGACTATTAAACAAGCCTGAAATTCTGCTGCAAAAGGGTAAATCTGTGATTTGATGGGGTGGAATTTGTTGGCACAGATACTTTCAAAATACCTCTTTGTTTTAGGACTGGTTCATGGAAATCCATGGTAGGTTAAATAAAAGTATCTGATAGAATGAAATGAGAAAGACCATCGATCACTGTTCAGATGGCTCTTTATTTGCTCTGATAAAGAAAGGAACTTGGTGAAGAGGTTGGGTGGAAGCGGCAGACATCAACATAGCCCTCCTCTGGGCTGGAAGAAAGAAAGGGATAAACATATGCTAAGTGAAGTAAGTCAGACAGAGAAAGACACATATTATATGTCATCACTCATATATGGAACCTAAAAAAAAAGTACAAATGAGTTTATTTACAAAACAGAAACAAACTCACTGACATAGAAAACAAACCTATGGTTACCGAAGGGGAAGGGGAGTTAGTAAATTAGAAGTATGTGAATAACAGACACACACTACACATAAAATAGACAAGCAACAAGGATTTACCGTATAACACAGAAATGTTGTGTGTGGGGGCTTTCTCTAGCTGTGGTGCTTGGGCTTCTCATTGCAGCCCCTTCTCTTGTTGTAGAGCACAGGCTCTAGGCGCATGGGTTTCAGCAGTTGTGGTTCCTGGGCTCTAGAGGACAGGCTCAATAGTTGTGGCACACCGGCTTAGTTATTCCTCCATATGTGAGATCTTCCTGGATCAGGGATTGAACCCATGTCTCCTGCATCAGTAGACAGATTCTTTACCACTCAGCCACCAGGGAAGCCCAACACAAGAAATTATATTCAATATCATGTAATAACCTATAATAGAAAATAATCTGAAATATATATGCTACTGCTGCTGCTGCTAAGTCACTTCAGTCGTGTCCGACTCTGTGCAACCCCATAGACAGCAGCCCACCAGGCTCTGCCATCCCTGGGATTCTCCAGGCAAGAACACTGGAGTGGGTTGCCATTGCCTTCTCCATGAAATATATATATATATATATATATATATATATATATATATATACGCAAATGACTCACTTCCCTGCATACCTGAACTAACACAATATTGTAAATCAACTGTACTTCAATTAAAAAAAAAAAAGAATGGTGTAAGCATACTGCACTTGCCTGTGTGTGTGTGCGTGACGGGGTCAAGGAGAGCAAGGGCAGTGCAAAATAAAGCAAAACCTCCAAAGAAAAAGCAGATGGACTGGAAACAGGGTAATAAAAACATTCTCACACCCACTCAACCAATCATGTGATCCTCAGTGATAGAGGTAAACGAGGGCGCAGGGTAGAACAGGCGTCACAGGAGGTATGGTGTGGCCAGAGGTATGGTGTGGGGACATCTGTGTAGCTCACTGGGTAAGAGGCAGGCCTGTGACCTCCCCCACCAAGCGTAGCAGCTGGTAAATCACCTATTAGATCGATGGCATCAAGTGCAATGTGGCTTGGACAAGGCTCCATGTTTTTTTAAGTTTCCTCAAAGCCCGAAGTCAGTATAGAGCTCTCTGAATTCCCCAGGGTAGATGGCGCAGCTAGAGCAGCTCCTGGCACTGCCTGCCCTGGGACCAGTTTCCTTCTTTTTGGAGCTCCTCCAGGAGAGAAAAGAGAGGACTCAACTCTGTCCTTTCTGTGCAGGAGACTTTCCTTTCTTAGAGACTTTTGAAGAGGCTGAAGAAAGCTTGAGATTTGGTGGCATGTGCACTTAACTCCTCCACAGACGTCCCCTGCCCCAGCATGGAGCACACCAAATTTACTAATCATGTATTGACTCAATTTGGACAAACCTTAAGCTAAAATAAGACATTCTCTGTGCTGTTTAAGAAGCAGTCTCAGTGTATCTGACAAGTTTTTTCAATATATTTTTACTTCTGTGTTTTTATTGAGATACAGTTGACATCCAGCACTGTATAAGTTTAAGGTGTACAGCATAATGATCTGACTTCCGTACTTCACAAAATGGCTTCCCTGGTGGCTCAGATGGTAAAGAAACTGCCTGCAATGCTCCCAGGTTTGATCCCTGGGTAAGGAAGATCCCTTGGAGAAGGGAATGACTATCCACTCCAATATTCTTGCCTGGAGAACCTCATGGACAGAGAATCCTGGCAGGATACAGTCCACAGGATCGCAGAGAGTCAGACACGACTGAGTGACTAACACCCACATTGCAAAATGATCACAATATGTTTAGCAAAACCCATCAGCTCATAGAGATACAAAATAAAAGAAATAGAAAAAAAATCCTTTTCTTATGAGGAGAACCCTTAGGATTTACTCTCTTAACAACTTTCATATATAACATCCAGCCATATTAATTGTATTTATCATGTTGTACAACACATCTGTAGTACTGATTTATCCTGTAAATAGAAATTTGTACCTTTTGACTGCTTTCATCCAGTTTTTCTTTCCCCCACCCCCTGACACTGGTAACCACACATCTGATCTCTTTTTCTATGAATTTGTTTGTTTTTGAAGTATGATTGACCTGCAACACTTCCAGAAAAACATCTATTTCTCCTTTATTGACTATGCCAAAGCCTTTGACTGCGTGGATCACAATAAACTGTGGAAAATTCTAAAAGAGATGGGAATACCAGACCATCTGACCTGCCTCTTGAGAAACATGTATGCAGGTCAAGAAGCAACAATTAGAACTGGACATGGAACAACACACTGGTTCCAAATAGGAAAAGGAGTCTGTCAAGGCTGTATATTGTCACCCTGCTTATTTAACTTATATGCAGAGTACATCATGAGCAACGCTGGGCTGGAGGAAGCACAAGCTGGAATCAAGATTGCCAGGAGAAATATCAAGAACCTCAGATATGCAGATGACACCACCCTTATGGCAGAAAGTGAAGAAAAACTAAAGAGCCTCTTGATGAAAATGAAAGAGGAGAGTGAAAAAGTTGGCTTAAAGCTCAACATTCAGAAAACGAAGATCATGGCATCTGGTCCCATCACTTCATGGGAAATAGATGGGGAAACAGTGGAAACAGTGTCAGACTTTATTTTTCTGGGCTCCAAAATCACTGCAGATGGTGACTGCAGCCATGAAATTAAAAGACGCTTACTCCTTGGAAGGAAAGTTATGACCAACCTAGATAGAATATTCAAAAGCAGAGACATTACTTTGCCAAAAGGGTCCGTCTAGTCAAGGCTATGGTATTTCTAGTAGTCATGTATGGATGTGAGAGTTGGACTGTGAAGAAAGCTGAGTGCCAAAGAATTGATGCTTTTGAACTGTAGTGTTAGAGAAGACTCTTAAGAGTCCCTTGGACTGCAAGGAGATTCAACATGTCCATTCTAAAGGAGGTCAGCCCTGGGTGTTCTTTGGAAGGAATGATGCTAAGGCTGAAACTCCAGTACTTTGGCCACCTCATGCGAAGAGTTGACTTATTGGAAAAGACTCTGATGCTGGGAGGGATTGGGGGCAGGAGGAGAAGGGGACAACAGAGGATGAGATGGCTGGATGGCATCACCAACTTGATGGATGTGAGTTTGAGTGAACTCCAGAAGTTGGTGATGAACAGGGAGGCCTGGTGTGCTGTGGTTTATGGGGTCGCAGGGAGTTGGACACAACTGAGAAACTGAACTGAATTGAACTTATGGGACCAGATGCTGTGATCTTCATTTTCTGAATGTTGAGTTTTAAGCCAACTTCTTCACTCTCCTCCTTCACTTTCATCAAGAGACTAGTTTTTCCTTCACTTTCCGCCAAAAGGGTGGTGTCATCTGCGTATCTGAGGTTACTGATATTTCTCCCGGCAATCTTGATTCCAGATTGTGCTTCATCCAGCCCTGCATTTCACATGATGTACTCTGCATATAAGTTAAATAAGCAGGGTGACAATGTACAGCCTTGATATACTCCTTTCCCAATTTTGAACCAGTCTATTGTTCCATGTCCAGTTCTAACTGTTGCTTCTTGACCTGCATACAGATTTCTTAGGGAGCAGGGAAGGTGGTCTGGTATTCCCATCTCTTTAAGAATACAGCTTGTGATGATCCATGCAGACAAAGGCTTTGGCATAGTCAATAAAGCAAAAGTATATGTTTTTCTGGAACTCTCTTGCTTTTTCGATGATCCAGCAGATGTTGGCGATTTGATCTCTGGCTCCTCTGTCTTTTCTAAATCCAGCTTGAACATCTGGAAGTTCACGGTTCATGTACTGTTGAAGCCTGGCTTGGAGAATTTTGAGCATTACTTTACTAGCATGTGAGATGAGTGCAACTGTGCAGCATTTGAACATTATTTGGCATTGCCTTCCTTTGGGATTGGAATGAAAACTGACCTTTTCCAGTCCTGTGGCCACTGCTGAGTTTTCCAAATTTGCTGGCATATTGAGTGTAGCACTTTCACAGCATTGTCTTTTAGGATTTGAAATAGCTTAACTGGAATTCCATCACCTCCATTAGCTTTGTTCACAGTGATGCTTCCTAAGACCTATTTGACTTCACATTCCAGGATGTCTGGCTCTAGGTGAGTGATCACACCATCATGGTTATCTGGGTTATGAAGATCTTTTTTGTATAGTTCTTCTGTGTATTCTTGCCACCTCTTCTTAATATCTTCTGTTTCTGTTAGATCCATACCATTTCTGTCCTTTATCATTCCCATCTTTTCATGAAAATTTCCCTTGGTATCTCTAATTTTCTTGAAGAGATCTCTAGTCTTTCCAATTATATTCTTTTCTTCTATTTCTTTGCACTGATTGCTGAGGAAAGCTTTCTTATCTCTCCTTGCTATTCTTTGGAACTTTGCATTCAAATGGTATACCTTTCCTTTTCTCCTTTGCCTTTATCTTCTCTTCTTTTCTCACCTATTTGTAAGGCCTTGTCAGACAACGATTTTGCCTTTTTGCCTTTCTTTTTCTTGGGGATGGTCTTGATCCCTGCCTCCTATACAATGTCATGAACCTCTGTCCATAGTTCTTCAGGCACTCTATCAGATCTAGTCCCTTGAATCTATTTGTCACTTCCACTGTATAATCATAAGGTACTTGATTTAGGTCATACCTGAATGATCTAGTGGTTTTCCCTACTTTCTTCAATTTTAGTCTGAATTTGGCAATAAGGAGTTTATGATCTGAGCCACAGTCAGCTCCCAGTCTTGTTTTTGCTGACTGTGTAGAGCTCCATCTTTGGTGCAAAGAATATAATCAATCTGATATTGGTATTGACTATCTGGTGATGCCCATGTGTAGAGTCTTCTCTTGTGTTGTTGGGAGAGGGTGAGAAAAGGAACCAGAAGGGCTTGGGGGAGGTCTCCTTCCCAAAATAGACTGAAGAGGTGCCCAGGCACTCACTCCACATCACAGGACCCACCCCACCCCCTACCCTTGGTTTCCTTCCCCAACAGGGATTTACCTGTCCTAATCCTCTGGGGTCCATGTATCACCACTTTTGTAAAGCCATATTAAGGCTCTAAAGATGCCAAAGCATTCATTAGTTCCCTGAAGCAAAAACATTTGCCAATGCTTCCTATCTAAACTAGCTCAGAAAAGCAGGTCCTTTACAAACAGGAAGCATTCCCCCCAACAGGGGTTCTTGCCTCTTCATAGTCTGTTTCTCCAGGCCACTGATGCAGGTTGACTCTTTTGCCAAATTGAAGGGTGACTTCTCTTCATGAAGTACCCAGAGGTATTTGATACCTAATGTGATGACAGTAGGTTGTATATGTGTATAAAATAGCCAATTGGACAGTTATTATTTCTGTAGGGAGAGGAAAAGTGAGTCAGTTTAATTCTCTTTGCAAATCAATTATTAAGCACTCATTTGAGTACTTTTTATTGAACAATTTTTGTGTGTTAGATGCTGAGAAGGATACTAATCAGGCAGAGAAGCCACTTCTGGATACTGACAGCCTAATAAGAGAGCCAATGTGGGTAGGGCACATGTAGATGATGCTGTTAATGTGCTGTACTCAATGTGCCAGCAAAGTTGGAAAACTCAGCAGTGACCTCAGGACTGGAAAAGGTCAGTTTTCATTCCAATCCCAAAGAAGGGCAACGCCAAAGAGTGTTCAAAGTGAAAGTGAAAGTCCCTCAGTCGTGTCTGACTCTTTGAGACTCTATGGACTATACAGTCCATGGAATTCTCCAGGCCAGAATATTGGAGTGCATAGCCTTTCTCTTCTCCAGGGGATCTTCCCAACCCAGGGATTGAACCCAGGTCTTCCATATTGCAGGCGGATTCTTTACCAGCTGAGCCACAAGAGAAGCTCAAGAGTACTGGAGGGGGTAGCCTATCCCTTCTCCAGCGTATCTTCCCAACCCAGGAATTGAACTACCATACAATTACACTCATTTCACACACTAGCATGGTAATGCTCAAAATCCTTCAAGCTATACTTAAACAGTACATGAACCAAGAGCACAAAATACTTTGGAAAATTCTTAAAGAGATGGGAATACCAGACCAACTTACTTGCCTCCTGAGAAACCTGTATGCAGGTCAAGAAACAACAGTTAGAACCAGACATGGAACAGCAGACTGGTTCAAAATTGGGAAAGGAGTACATCAAGGTTGTATATTGTCACCCTGCTTATTCAACTTATATGCAGAGTATATCATGCAAAATTCTGGGCTAGATGAAGCTCAAGCTGGAATCGAGATTTCCAGGAGAAATATCAATAACCTAAGACATGCAGATGATACCATCCTTATGGCAGAAAACCAAGAGGAACTAAAGAGCCTCTTGATGAAAGTGAGAGAGGAGAGTGAAAAAGCTGGCTTAAAACTCAACATTAAAAAAAACTAAGATCACAGAATCTGGTCCCATCACTTCATGGCAAATAGATGGGAAACAATGGAAGCAGTGACAATGGAAACAGTTATTGTCTTGGGCTCCAAAATCATTGCAGATGGTGACTGAAATTAAAAAGATGCTTGCTCCTTGGAAGAAAAGCTATGACAAACCTAGGCAGCATATTAAAATGCAGAGACATCACTTTGCTGACAAAGGTCCATCTAGTCAAAGCTATGGTTTTTCCAGTAGTCATGTATAGATGTGAGAGTTGGACCATAAAGAAGGCTGAGCATCAAAGAATTGATGCTTTTTAACTGTGGTGCTAGAGAAGACTCTTGAGAATCCCTTGGACTGCAAGGAGATCAAACTAGTCAGTCCTAAAGAAAATCAACCCTGAATATTCATTGGAAGGGCCGATGCTGAAGCTGAAGCTCCACTACGTTGGCCACCTGATGCAAAGAGGTGACTCACTGGAAAAGACCCTGATGCTGGGAAAGATTGAGAGCAGGAGGAGACAGAGATGACAGAGGATGAGATGACTGGATGGCATCACTGATTTAATGGACATGAGTTTGAGCAAACTCCAGAAGGTAGTGAAGGACAGGGAAACCTGGAGTGCTGCAATCCATGGAGTCCCAAAGAGTCGGACAAAACTGAACAACAACAATACCTATGTATGTACATGTATACTAACACGCACATATGAGCACAAGGAATAGACAATAACCTCAGAGGAAATGTTTAGATCGTGTTACAGGAGTCAGACAAGGAACCCATTCCCTCCAGCTGAGACCTGATCTCACCACCCTACTTGCTATCACAACCTGCCTAACCCCCATACTTCCAACCTGCCTCTTCCTGCTTTCCCAGGGCACTTATCACCCTGTAGTGCATCATACAAGTTATTTATTTATTGTTTTCTTATCTTTCACCACCACTAGGATGTAATCTCTCTCCATAAAGGCAGAGATCGTTGTCTGTTTTGATGGAGCCCAAGTGCCCAGAATAGAACCCAGTAGATGAGTAAGAACCAAATGATTTTCCCTCAGTGCAAGGCTTCCCTGGTGGCTCAGACAGTAAAGAATCTGCCTGCAGCACAGGAGACCTGGGTTTCATTCCTGGGTCAGGAAGATTCCCTGGAAAAGGAAATGGCAACTCACTCCAGTACTCTTGCCTGGAGAATTCCACGGACAGAGGAGCCTAGCACTACAGTCCATGGGGTCCCAAAGAGTCAGACAAGACTGAGTGACTGGGCAGAAACACACACAGTGCAAGGGAGGCAGAACAGGTGTGAGAGACAGCCATGCCTCCATTCATTCATTGAATAAGCATCTACTGAGCATCTCTCTATGCCCAGCGCTATGCTAGTCCCTGGAGATGTAAAGAAAGGAAATCCTCTAACCTCATTAGGGCCTGGCAACCTGGACAGAGGACAAGAGCTTCCTGTTTAGATAAACAGTGTGAGCAAAGGCTACAGAGGCAGAAGTGTTAAAGCAGGTGGAAAGCAGGGTGTGATGTGGACTTCCTGGGAATAAAGCTGAAGTCACAGCTGGTGCCAAGGTCGGGAAGTGAGAACCCCTGACAAAGAAATCCGTGCTGACAGCTGAACCCTTGCAATCCTCAGTGATACAGCTCCAATTCTAAATAATTCCCTTCAATACGGACATAAGACTCCATCAAAGCCAAATAAATCAGACTTAATCCAAGAGGTGGAAAGTGAGACAGCAGGAATGCACAGAGCTCTCTGCCTTACAGCCTGTGTCGTTTTCATGCTTCCTGCTTTTCTTGTCTTCAAGACACAGAGGAATGGGTTCACCCATGCAGACCCACACAGAACACATGCAGGCTGCTTCCAACTTTGCACAGATCATCCCAGTCAAGAGAGGAGAAGTCCAGGTCGAATGAATACACATGCCTGGCTCTTGGATTGCCCAGTCGCCTTGAGAGGAATAAGGATTTTGTATTCAAGCAGCACGTTTCTGGAAAGACAAGGGTGGGCTATAGCTCCAAGACACTGTGCAACTCCCGTCATCCCAGGCCTGAGTACAACCATTACTGGGCCTTCTGAGTACCGAGCTTAGAGCCAGGCACTGGGGGAAGTCAGAAAAGAAGTAGAAGAGAGAGTCTGAAAAGTTCACATCTGACCCAAAATAAGGAGGAAGCAGATGCTATAAAAATAGATGCTTATAGGCACAGTTAGATTGGATGGCTATACTGAGCTCTGGAAAAAAAAAATAGCCTATAAAAATAATCCTGTTATACACCGACTCTCTCCTATATATAGCAAATACAAATAATCATCCACTTCCCCAGTTCATCTCTTTCCCGAGTCTTTGCTTTTCAATGTTGTGTCCTCTTGAGAGCTAACCTTACAAGCAAGAGTTCTAGCACCCATCAGAGAGGAATGTCTAGCCATCACGGTGAGCTGGCGGTCCCTGCAGGGGGAGAGGACATCACAGAGGGGTTTTGTGGGGACTGGGTGATTCATTCACAGAGTGGATGTCAGGCCACTGGGGCAAAATCAGAAGCTTGCATTCCAATTGCTGGTGCTACTGGGCTCCCACTCCTGTTCCCTGGGGCCCCAGAGTACCCTCTGAACATTCCCACCTCCCCACCCCCGGCACCTGCTTTGGAGTTCCTTAACAGCATCACTGTAAAATGCCAGGGTCACAGTGGGAAGAAGCCACTTACACTGTGTGTAAAGGTGTGTAAAGAAAACAAGTGTTCAGGTGATCACGTGGTCCCAGGTCCGACATGCTGTCAAGGCCCATCTGTGAGGGCCTTGTGATGCCCGTCTGTGAACCTGTCTCTCTTCCTCTAAGCAGCTCAGCCACGGAAATAAACCCCCACCACACCTCAGCACGGCTGACTGACAGGGCTGCTGCTAGGAACGTGTAGAGAGAGGGGCCAGGCAGACAGGAGGGATCACTCTTCAGATGACTTCAGAGGACTACGTGCTAAGAGATTTCCAAGCCGAGTCTTGTCAGGAAATGCAACCTGGTGTTAAGCCTTGTAATTCTACCCAAGAAGCCTCATTTCCCATTTCTTTTTAATTGTTTCCTCCCTCTGTCCTCTGATGGGAGCAATTTAAGTCACTCTGATGCCCCACTAACAGCCTACTGGATGACAACAGCCCAGAAAAGAGAAGACATTCCAAAAATAGAAAACCACAGTGAAAAATGCCTGCTTAGAGTTTCATTAAGTCTCAGATAGCAAGACCACTCCCTGAATTGTTCATTGAATTTTTCGGAACGTAAGGGGATCTGAAATAGCAGTGGAGTATATTTCTGGTGACTTTCCGGCTGCTCCAGACAAGGGGTGTGGGTCCGGTCATCTGTCCAGTAAACATGCCTTGAGTGCCTGCCCCATGTTAGGCATTGACCAGAGCTAATAGCTGATATCTGATGGACCTTTCCGGGCCAGATCCTAGGCTAGGGCTTTTGTAGGCTATATTATTTAATGTAATATTCCCAAATATCTATAAGCATCCTTCCATTATGACTCCCAATTTAATGAAGGCACTTAGAGATTAAGTCATTTTCCCCAAAAACGTAGAGCTGAATCCTGGAAAAGCCAGGATGAAATCCACTTCAGTTTCCAGTTTTAACTGCTACACTCCAGGGCCCCTAAGAAAGATGTACAAGGAAGATTGTGCAACTTGCCCTGAAAGTCCGTTTCAGGCTTTACCATCAGAAAGTCCCTTAGAGCAAACTCAAATGTCTCCCACTTCCCTTCCAGTGTATTTCCTCCTGCTTAGCTCCAAGCAAAGCTGGAGAAGAACCAGGCGGGGCAACTTCTGAGAAGCGAGAGGAAGGAGGGGGTGGTCCCAGCCCCACACTGGAGGGGAGAATGCATTCCTTCTACCCAGAACTACAGCCCCTCCAGCCCCTCTGCGGAGCCCTAGTTACATCCTGGTTACTTCTCCTTTATATCCTCAGAGAGCAAAAGGTTCATTCTGCAGATAAGTCAGAATTCTGCCTCTGTTGCAACACTTCTGGCATTTTGTCAAGCTGACCCCGCTCCCGTCAAGGACAAACAGAGATTTTACGTTCATTAGAGAAGAGGCCCTTGGGTCAGAAGTGCATTTCTGCCTTGGAACCCTCACCAACCTGGGGGCTCAGTTCTGCTCAGCACTGGTTAACACCACAACCTTAAGCAGCTCTCTGGTTCCACAGAACACAGGACACAGCTGAAACCCAAGATGCTGTGTGCTATAGCGCCACCCAACAGCTCCCTGGGCCTGGGATGGGGCCCGGGAACTTGCATTTCTAACAATTTCCCAGGTGATGCTGGTGCTGCTGATTCGGGAACTCTACGGCTTCCTGATAATTTTCTGCAGAATTCTTGGCGCTGTGTTAGCACCAGCTGCACCATTCTTATAAATCCTGGCTCCAAACACAATTCCTACAATCTCAGGAGCACAGATATGTGAATGAGCTGAGAGGCAGAGGGAATGCAGAAATGAGGATGCTGAGCCCAGGCTGAATGGGCATTTAAGAATAAAGCTCTTAAGGCCTGGAGGGCAGAATACCGAATGGAGCTGAGAGGGCTTTCCACCTCCTTGCTAAGGGTACTGGAATTGGTCTGGGCAAAGCCAGCCCTGCCAGCCCAGCTCAGCTCAGACCTGCCCGAGGCACTCATTCCTTCCTCAGGAGGGAGCCCACTTACCTTCCAGCCACAGCTCAGTGGCTGAATTCACATTCCTTTCCCTGGGAAAGCAGGACTTCCCAGGTGGCTCAGTGGTAAAAAAAAAAAAAAAAAAAAAAAAAATCCACCTGCCAATGCAGAAGATGCAAGGAGACATGGTTTTAATCCCTGGGTTGGGAAGATCCCTTGGAATAGGAAATGGCAACCCACTCCAGTATTCTTGTCTGGAGAAATCCCATGGACAGAGTCCTGGTGGGCTACAGTCCAGGGGGTCGCAAAGCGTCGGACACCACTAAGCACGCACGCAGGCAGGCACACACTCTGGAAAAGAAGGGACATCTCTCTGCCTTGCCTACCAGCTCATCAGCACCTTTCCCAAACGTCTTGGTTGGACCCTGGGTTTCAGGATAAATCGATGAAAGGAAGGGATCCTGCCTCTCATCTGCAATCACTGATCCTTCTGGAAAGCCTGGAGGTCAGGAGCCTGACACAGTCCACCCAGGGACTCAACCTCCTCTTGTCTTACACAGCGGGGCTTCACTCTCGTCATTTCCTCTGAATAGAAATCCCTTTGTCTTTGGCCTCCCAGTGAACTCCCAGTCTTCCTTCCAAACTCATCTCAGGCCTTTTGCCTATGGAAAGCCGTCCCTCAGCACCAAGCAGAGTCTGTCATTCCTTCCCCTATGCCTTGGCTGCACTGCATTGCAAGCTTCCATGCTGTTTACGAATCTGAGCGACAGGAGAGGAATTACCGGCCTCTAAGTATCCCCAGCTTGGCTGCCCTCTCCTTACCAGCTACAGAGGCTCTTCCACTCAGCTTCCACCTCTTTCTGTTCTGAGCATGGCAATCTCCCTTTCCAGGATTCTTCTTTGATGTGATATAGAATCAAAGTTGGGGAGAGAAAACTAAGAGAAGAAAGAGGTGTTTAGAAGACATGAGAGATATAAGGACTAGGACTAGAAAGACATTTTCTCTAAAATAGAGAAAGGAAAAATAGAATAAATTGGGACAGCTTTCTGGGGGGAGTTGAAGGAAGAATGCCAAGGCAGGCTGAGGGTGTAAGGAAGCGGATAGAAAAGGGAAGCGGTTATATTGAGAGTAACTCTGGATGTCCACGAAGACTCTATTTACTGAGTTTAAAAGTACAAGTAATGGACTTGAATTACTCTGAAGTGTCTTTTGGTTGCTGGGGCCCTCTCTCTGATGCTGCTCTAGGACTGGACCACAGGAGTTTCGCTTTCGTTGGGTTGCATCCTCGGGTTTCTCCCGTCTTTCACTTTGCTGTTCTCAGGGTCTGGCACAGAGCCTGGTGCATAAGAAATGCGCAGAAAAGTTCAGCTTTTTTCCCCTCCTTTCTTTGCTTCTGTCAACCTTGAGCAGCCCACGAGGCTGAAATGATGGCAGAAGGGAGCAGGAGCTGACAGGACAGCTTGGGGGAGAGAGGCAACTAAAACGTCCCACTAAATCTCCCTGGACGGAGCGAGAACCAGCCGCACACTGCTGATCTTGGCTGGGAGCCCACCATTTACCAGCCCCCTCCGGGCCTCTAGGGTATGGCTAATTAAAGACATGGTTACTCATTTCATTCCCAAGTCGCTATTTAAGGAAGTAGAATCATGCCATTCCTATAAGGCCTCTGACCCTACCCTAGAGGCAAACAATGCCAGGGCTTGTCTGAGTGGCTGTAAGTACAGAGCTGTTGGGAGAGGCTGGGAGGGGGCGGAGGAGCGGGGAGACAGCAGGCCCTACCGCTGGACCAGCAGCTGGATGCTCCCTCCCTCGATGTCCTCCTCTCTCCCTCCCCCTAAGGGGCTAGGATCTTGTGACCACCCTCCCTGAGCCCACTGCCAGGGCAACTCCTGTGTTTTCTGGACACAGAGTCACACAGCTGACTCAGAAAAAAAGCACTAACAATCTCCTTCTGGATTTCAAGTAGCAGCAACTCGGAGCATCTGAGATTTTTCAGTTGTTTTTTAAGATGTGAAGAAAACATTGCTTTTAATCAGCAGACTTGCTGAGATCTGCTGTATGTCAGGCCCAGTGCTAAGCACTGGGAAGGGGAATGAATAAAATTAAGCGAGTGTTGCTCTGAAAGAGTGTCCAATCTGATAGATGAAAGAGATGCATAAACAAATACATTACACTAATGTGGAATAAATGTAAAAGTAGAGTTTTGTACTATGCACACTACAGAGAAAGTGGTGATAACCTGTAATTAGTAGGCAAAGAAATGTGTGTGGAGCAGGGGTGGGGGTGGGGAGATTTGAGGTGAGTTTTGAGGTACAAATAGGAGTTCATCAAGTAAAGGGAAGAACACCCCTAGCAGAGGCAAAGCATATTCAAAGTCATTTAAATCATGGAGAAATGAGTTGAATCCATGAGTTTCAATGGGTTTCAAACTTTGCTAACAAATATCTCATACAGAATAAGTCACATTAAAGTGAATAGGTTAGTCTGAAGCATCCAGTACAAGTATGGATTTTTAAAAATTTTTTATTGAGAATTTATTGACATAAAGCATCATATTAGTTTCAAGAAGCCTGAAATTTCTTAGACTTTTTAAAAACAATTTTAAACTGTGCAAAATTATGCATTATGGTTTATAAGAGTCTCATGTTTTGACATTAAGATTTTCAATTTCTAGTAAGATTATTCAACTTTCCAAACATAGATGGTCAAATAAATTGATCCCCCATGTAGGGAGAATCTCCACATGGATCTCTTGAGAGAGACAAAGGCAGTTTGTAACCAGTGTGAGAACTAGAAAGCCTTTAAAAGAGGGTTGGAGACCAGAGCTCTGTCTCTGACTGTACAAGTGATTTTTCACTCTCATATTTAGGTGTTGGCTGGGTTTGACCACAGTTACAGCATTTTCCAAACACTCTTAGAGAAGTAAGTTTGTCCTGGTGTCTGATGAGGCCGTCCTGGTTTTTGCAGGAATGGGGTTGTTCTTCTCACCCTTGCCCAGGCCACCACCCTCTGGGCTATGGGTATGTGGCTGGGGTGTGGTACCCAAGGAAAGAGATCACAGGCTAGGAAGGCCATGATTACCGCCTGCAGAGTTCAGAACACAGAGGGAGATATTTGTGCTAGAACGTTTCAAGAACGTTTCAAACAGCAAATTTAACATTCACACTTTCTTACAGGATAGGGAACCCTCGCATTTCATGCTCAGTATCAAGGGGAAGGCACAGTGCAATCTTGGAGAGGGTCACGGGAGCCACGGGGAGCCCGTCTTCCCCAGGAGTAGGAGAATGAGGCAGCTCACCAGGTACCATGTAACAACCCTTAATTTAATGATGTTGGAGGAAAACTGAAGGGAGATCTATTTTGTTTCAATACAAGCCAGGCTCTGAGGAGTGCTTGTGTGATAACAGCAATGTTTCTCCTTCCTTACAGTGGGAGATATGAAATTAACTGCAAACAGCAGGTTGGACTATAAAGGACAGGAAGACAGGGTGTCTGGACCCTACAAAGAATCTTCACATGCACTGACTGAACAATAAATACAGTTTATTTATTTAAATAAAATAGCTTCCCATTTGATTCCAGTTTTGTACCAAGAGCCAAGTGTTTCTGTATCAAAGGCAAGCAGGTGGATGTCCACACTTCCAGTTCCAGCCAGCAATGCTGACATGCCCCAGGTGAGGTCAAAGGTTGAATTGTATCCCCCTACCACTGGAATCTTTTTGTTGAGGTCCTAACCCCCAGGACTTCAGAAAGTGGCCTTATTTGGATATTCAGTCTTTGCAGATGCAATTAAGATAAAGTCAGACCAGAGTAGCGTGGGCCCCTCCTGCACTACGATTGGTCCCCTCGCAAACAGAGGGAAACAGACACACATATGGGTAGAACACCCTGTGAACAGGAAGGCAGAGATCAGTGTGATGCATCATGTGAAGACTGCCAGCAAAGCAGCAGAAGCTAGGAGCGAGGCTTGAGACAGATCCTGCCTCACCGCCTAGAGGGCACCGGCCCGGCGACACTTTGATCTTGGACTTCTAAACTCTGAAACTGTGACACAGTGAATGTCTGTTGTGTATACCACCCAGTCAGTGGGCCTTTGTTACGGCAGCTCCAGCGAATTGATGCAGGGGTGGGAACTGTCCTCAAGGAAACCTAACAGAAGTTCAACAACAAAGGTTCAAAGTAGATTAAAAGCAAAAACAAAAATCAAAAGCAGAATCTCTCCTGGTAATGAAAGACTTGGAAATCATTGGAAACTATTCAGAAACTGAGAGTACCAGTGTTTTAGTTTTTCTTTCTTTCTTTCTTTTTTAATGCACTTAACACTGCTGCAGGAAGCATCATAAATCTCCTCAATGAACAGTCCCAATCTGCTGATAGCTGGTGAGAAAGTAACTGGCTGTTTTTGTGTAAAAGCGCCTATGCTTCTTTCACAGCCATGTTCATTTTAGCCTGTCAGGCCAAGAGGAGACAATTGCATTAAATCACCTGGCAACTTCAATGCTCTCCTTTTTGGCATCAAAGAAGACTTTCCCTTTAATCAATTAGAAACCTGAGGTCTCCCTGACAAGTGCATAAACCTTAGAATTAGGGGGCAGCCAAGAGCTGGATTCAGTAGGTGACCTTTTGCATGCAAGCTTCTGGAGGACCCTTCTGGTGGACCCTGGCAGAGGAACCCAAGAGGTGTCATTTTCAGTTGCCAAGTTGTGTCTGACTCTTTTCAGCCCCATGGACTGCAGCATGCCAGACTTCCCTGTCCTTCACTATCTCCTGGATTTTGCTCAAATTCATGTCCATTGAGTCAGTGATGCCATCAAACCATCTCATTCTCTGTTGCCCCCTTCTCCTCCTGTCTTCAGTCTTTCCCAGTATTAGTGTCACGGTGATTGAGGCATGCCCTTGATCATGCCCCTTAACAGTGACCTGTAAAACTCCCACCAGATACTGAGTCCTCTGAGGGAAAGGACTGTGTCCCTTACACCTCACCACAGGTCCTATTTTCATGATGGTGCCATTGAATCCTCCTACTCAAGCCCTTCTTGGGGTACCAAGAGTCTTCTTCCTCACCTGATTCCCGTATGATGGGACAAGGATAAACAGAGAGCTCAAAGCCTATAGGATCTGGGAGAAGGCAGGAAATGAACATCTTAACAAGGCATTCATGACTATTTTCAGGGTCACACAAGCTACGTAAAAAGATGATAAATGGAAATTTAATTAGGGTCAGTGAAAGGGTAATGGGTGTTGAACTTAGAAATGAATTTTTCTTTTTGAAGATGTGGAAAGAACCTTGGAGTCCTTTGGATCTTCTGACCTACAGAAATGGTTTTCTAATTGAAGAGCCTGAGACTCATCTTCCCACATAAGAGGTGAGCAGATCTAGGGAGCTTTAGATAAGGCTCTTAGAATAAATGCAAATGAAAGAAATGAATGTCTTCCGCCCTGACAGCTCTTCTCAGGTCCCCTCCTACTCTAGGACTTTCCGGAGGGTAGACGTCGAGGGGAAAAAAAATATTCAAATATGCAATCGATTGTTCAATCCCAAGTCGGTTTCATTTTCTAGCTCTCTGGCAGTCTGCTTGCTGTATCAACGATCACACTCCAGTTCCCTAGATGTGCCCCTGTTTGGATACGCAACACCCGGTACCTTTCTAGGCTGGGCCCTGCTCCTCCACTGGCTGCTGGGTCTCTGCTGCTGAGAGAGGCCTTGTGTAAAGAGCTTCCATAACAGCTTCTCAGATTCCAGTCCGAATCCTTCCCTGCTGCAGGTTACTTGACTCTGCAAGACTTGGCTTCCTCTTCTTAGAATGGAGATCAAATGAGTGATGAGAGCAGCTTCGTGGTCTCCTTGTGAGGACCCAAAGGAAGAATAAATTTGATAAATAGAGCTTGTGAGATACTGTGTCAGGAGAATGAGAAGTAAAGCAAGGTCCTGTTATGCTCCTTGCTTGCTTGTTAAGTCGTCTCAGTAGTGTCCGATTCTTTGCAATCCCATGGACTGTAGCCCACCAGGCTCCTCTGTCCATGGGATTCTCCAGGCAAGAATACTGGAATGGGTTGCCGTGCCGTCCTCCATGGGGTCTTCCCAACCCAGGGATTGAACTGGCATCTCTTATGTCTCCCACACTGCAGGAGGGTTCTTTACCACTGAGCCACAGAGGAAGCCCCTTCTGCTCCTAAGAGATAATAAGTAAAACCCCTGGTGCACTGAGGTAGGTGCTCAATAAAAGGGCCTCCAGTTATCTGCCCTGCAGCTTAGCTGAGGGTCTGATCCTTCTCCCCTGTCCATATGAAAACAGACAGGGAATGAGCCCAGTGGTCTGTTCCCCGGGCCCTGTCTCCTCTGGAGGTAAACCTGAGCATAGGCTCCTGTGCCTGCCTTCCGAGGAGGGAGCTAATGCTGACAGAGAATGAAAGAGGCAGAAGTCTAGCCCTTTCCCATTTGAGAGAATCAAACGAAGGAAGCTCTGTGTGCTGGACTTTAGCTCCAACGGGTACAAATGAGTTGAGTGTGGACCACTTGTAGATGCGATGCTACAGCCTGAGGATGAAGAAATGAGACGCTTGGTCCCTCCAAGCCTCTCTCCATCTCCATGTGCCAGTTTAAGAACGCAAGCTGTCTTTCAATACATTCCTAACAAACTGTCACAATTCCGTATTTTATTATACTATTTTGTTTGACTTTTATTTTAACAAAAAGATTTATGTGTGTCAAAGAAAAGTACACTGTTTTTTTCTCTCTCTTAATTCCTAAATCTCATCGGCTTTTAAGATGGAATTAATGTCAGTAATATAAACAGGAAGTGGCTGTCTTTTTAAGTGACTAAATAAAGCCAACCACTTTCTCATTGAGATAATTTGACAACAGTTTTTAAGTCCTAGAGAAGAACTTGTTTTCCAATTGACTAATTAAAACCCACTTAATCTAATAAAGTGGATTCTCTACGGACCCCCATAACAGAGAAAATCAAGCTGAATTGAGCTATAATATAAACATAGAGTAAATTAACTGCATTTTGTGAGGAGAAAAAGCATGCTATAGGTGGTAATTCTCACTTATCCACACCAGCTCCGTAACGGACTCCAAGAGCTGTATTTATAGACACGTCTGCACTCCCCACCCCCAACGCCCCCACTTTGACAGGGAGCCGTCTTCTCTAGTTAGGAACTGGGAAGCCAGATCCCCTCATGATGGCCGGTGATGTTTCTCCTATGGGAAGACGGCATTCACTTTCTGCTCCTTCTTCCAGGTCAAAGTGATCTTGTTGTTATGACACTTCCTCTCCTATCCGGCAGTTTCCCTTTGAAAAATGAGACCATTCAGTCCAACGAGCTTTGCCCGTGCCTTCGAAGGAAGCTTGGGGTGGAGCAGAGACTGGCTCTGTCTGGTCGTCCTCCCACACAAGAGGATATGGCGCAAAAGTCTCTCTCCAGGGACTCGCTGAAGAGTAGCTGACACCAGAGTGCACTGTCATCTGAGTTATGGGGCCTCTGAGTAAGAACATGCTCCTTAGAAAGTCACATGTATGTGTTATGTATATATGTATCTGCAAAGATACAGCTATGACTATCTCTATTTGTTCAAGGAAGAAGCCTCAAATTGAGGCCAACAAACATTTCCCTAGGCCCTCGATGCCTCAAAGAAACTTGCTTTAATTAATAGATCAGAATAGTTAGTATTTAATGTATCAAATAAATGGATGATAGATACCTAGATACACTGATGGACAGATAAATGGATAGATTGATAGATACATAAATAGATTAGTCGGACCTAAGTTTATACCAATTCCTGGCTGAAGGAGCCAGTATTGTTCTGTGCTGAGCTGCTCAGTTGTGTCTGACTCTTTGCGACCCCATGGACTGCAGCCTGCCAGTATCCTCTGTCAGGGATTCTCCAGGGAAGAATACTGGAATGGGTTGCCATATCCTCCTCCAAGGTATGTTCCCAACCCGGGGATTGAACCCAGGTCTCCCGCATTGCAGGCAGATTCTTCACCGTCTGAGCCACCAGGGAAGCCGGGACCCAGTACTAAGTTTCCCTAGATCTAAATTTGTGTGTGTGTGTGTTCAGTCATGTACAACTCTTTGCGACCCCACAGACTGTAGCCCGCCAGGATCTCTATCCATGAAATTTTCCAGGCAAGAAATACTGGAGTGGGTTGCCATTTCCTATTCCAGGGCATCTTCCTGACCCAGGGATTAAACCTAAGTCTTTTGCATCTCCTACATTGGCAGGGGGATTCTTTACCACCGTGTCACCTGGGAAGCCCCAAACCTAAATGTACAAGTCTGTAAAATGGGTTTGATTACCTCTCTGTTTGGTTTCCAGGCATAAATGAATGAATGCATGTAAAATACTTATTAAAATAACTGCCATGAAGTAAGCTTCAATAAGAAGGAACCATCACTGATTTCATTCTTGGTGGAGAACAGTTCATTTGGGGGCATCTTTAGCAGTAGCAGCAGTTGAGAGTTCAGATTTCGGAACTGCAGGGAGACACAGTGGTTTTATGGGAAGGCTCTGATATACCTATGTGTAAATGGATACTTTCTGCAACAATGCACAGCTTAAGTGGGGCCTGTCACCTGGTGGTCAGACGTTTCTTGAGGGTGAGACAGTACTGCCAGGGAACCCAGCTTGATTTCCTGGTTCAAAAATCACACCTGTGAAACTCGATCCAGGTGGGAAATTCTTCTGGCTGTTTCGGCTAAAGCCATGGTTCATTATCAAGTTATGTCTCTGGGTCACTCTGAGGTCATCTTTTTAATTAATGTAACAGCCAAGGAAGGGCACAAAATCTCGCTGCTTAGCCTTCGCCTACAAGTCCATCGCAGCAGCTCTCGCATGTTGACTGAACATGTACTTGGTGCTAGCAGCCTTGTGGTCATCAGTTTCTTTAATCTTCCAATAAGCCTTCAACAACCCTCCATCAGGGCAGCTGCAATAATCCCCATTTAAAGATGAAAAATATCAGGCTTGCAATGTCCAAGATCACAGCTAGCAAGTGGAACCAACACTGCAGGTAAATAGGGGGCTCTTGCCACCAGGCTGTGCTTCACAGAAAACCATTCATCCTGTTTTGCTCTCCTGTGTCATGTGTGTGGATTTTGCATCTGAGAACAGGCAGAGGTTTAAAATTCTCATTTTTCTCACCTGCTAAAGAGAAGCACAGCCTGTTATAAGGCTCAACCTTGCTCCAGGCTCTCGATTCTTCCTCCAATCCTCTTTATAGAGCATCTATCTCCCTTTACCCCCCACAATACCTGCTCAGGATTCTTCCTGGCCTCTCAAAAAACAACTGGCAACCAGCAACTAGCTTGAATCCCTTTAGTTTGGCTGCTGCTGCTAAGTCGCTTCAGTCGTGTCCGACTCTGTGTGACCCCATAGATGGCAGCCCACCAGGCTCTGCCGTCCCTGGGATTCTCCAGGCAAGAACACTGGAGTGGGTTGCCATTTCCTTTTCCAACGCGTGAAAGTGAAAAGTGAAAGTGAACTCGCTCAGTCGTGTCCAACTCTTCGCGACCCCATGGACTGCAGCCTATCAGGCTCCTCCGTCCATGAGTTTTTCCAAGTAAGAGTACTGGAGTGGGTTGCCATTGCCTTCTCCGTTAGTCTGGCTAAGACGCCCCTTTTCAGGGGACCTGGTTGGAGCAAGAGTGCCACCTGCTGGAATATCTGAGTCACTGCCAACACATGTTCCTTGGGCCAACGTTGACAGGCAGGCGGAGGGGGCTTAAGCCTAGCCAAGGAATCAAGCAGTGTTCACAGAAATACCTCAGCAGGGTCCAGGCACCAACTTACTGACACACTCGGTGTTTAGTTGTTCAGTCGTATCTGACTCTTTTGTGACCCCATGAACTCTAGCCCGTCAGGCTCCTCTGTCCATGGGATTTCTCAGGCAAGAATACGGGAGTGGGTCGCCATTCCCTTCTCCAGGAGAATCGTCCCCACCCAAGGACTGAACCCGTGTCTCCTGCAGTTGGCAGGCAGGTTTTTTACCACTGAGCTACCGGGGAAGCCCAGACACTGACACTCAAGGTCTTATTCAAATACAAGTTTGGGACTTTAAGGCTGTGCATTTCTTGTTTCCAAATAGGGGCTGGGATGAGGGTGGGGCAAGTGGCGCAGGGCCATGCCAGTACAGTACATCCCATCTTTGTTGAAAATTGTGAAATTGTATTCATCATGGATTTTTGCATTTATTTTGACTTTTTAAAGTGCATTAAAATATTACATATCTTGTGACTGAATTGTTTGGCACCCTCTCCTTTATGATTTATACCCACTGCAAAGGTTTCATTTGCCTCATGCTAGTATCAGCCCTGCTGAAGCCTTCTGCAAAAGGATTCAGTTTCCTTTCCGAGCTCTGTCTGTAGATGAGCTACACTCAGAGTCTCTAAGCTGAATGCCCACATCAGGGCCAGTCCCCATGCAGCTCTGTGTCCACACTGGGTTTTTCCAATCCCCAGACCCACAGCCTGAGGTCAGGTGGGGCTGGGGGCGGTTCTTCATCTGTAGTGTGTGGGAGGGTTTCGGATGGGGGATGGTTCTCAAAACACTTGAAATTTTATGGGAAAACTATGTGCATTTTCTGGGGAGATGGCTTATCGCCCTCCTTCATTCTCCAAGGAGGCTTGACCCCATAAGGGATAAGACTCAAAACAGCCTTCATCAAGAGTCTATGCAGGAAAAAGCAACAAGAAATGTCTTCCCACGTCTGCCCTGGTAAAATGAATGTCAATCATTAGACCTGATCTGTGGTCTATAAACGGTGTTGGGTGACCCTGATACAAAGATTCAAGGGTTCTCAGAGTTTGGAGGAAGGAGAAATTCCTCTCTCGATAAACTGGAATCTCAGCTGCTGCTGAGAACTGGATAGTCCACGTTGCCCTCTTTAATTTTCACTCCCTGCTCTGAAAACCTCTCAACCTTGCCATTGTTCTCAGGCAAAGCTCTTTTGCAAGCTCCAGGCTCTTCCACCCTCCTGGCATCCTTAACCCATCCTTCAAGATCAACTTTCTCCACATTCTCAGGCAGGGCTAGGCTCTTACACATTCCCGTTACCCTGCAGATGACTTTTCTAGACTGATTTGCATATTGATCTACCTTGCCCACAAGGCTGTGAGTCCCAGAGTGCAGGAATCGAGTCTTGTTTGTTTTCATAGCCCCAGTTCTTGGCAGAGTCAGTGTGTTAAAAAAAAAAAAAAGTTAGATGGATGAATAAATAAATAGATCTGTGAATGAATGAACAATACATCCCCCCCGCCACATTCTCCCCCAAGAGCTCTCCTCAATGAAACCAAAAAACAAAAAAATTCTTTAATATAGGTAAATCCAGAAAGGGCTTCCCTGGTGGCTCAGATGGTAAAGAACCCACCTGCCAACGCAGGAGACCTAGGTTCGATCCCTGGTGGGGAAGATCCTCTGGAGAAGGAAATGGCAACCCACTCCAGTATTCTTTCTGGGAAATCCCTTGGACAGAGGAGCCTGGTGGCCTACAGTCCATGGGGTCACAAAGAGTCAGACATGACTGAGAGATTAAACAACAACAACAACAATCCAGAAAACACTCAGGGTCTTGAGTCATGACATTGTAAGCAGCCGTTGGACCTCTTCTTGTCCACTTCTCAGAATCACTGGTCCCTTCTCCGAAGAACACAAAAGCCCACACAGGAAAAGGGAGGGCTGTCCCAAATTTACAGCTGGGAAAAGGGAAATCTGTTACTGTTTGTCCTCAAATGTTCACCGGCTCCAAACTCCCCACCTCTTCCTGAAGTCGGGTAGAAACCGGCCACTTGTTCCGACCCCGAGGTTCTCTGTCCTGTGTCTTTTCTGTTCCCCTAAATCTTAGATCTCTTTCTGTTCCCTTTTGTACCTACTAACTAACAAATATTGATTGACCAATAGTAGCCTAGAAACCCTAAAGCCAACGTAAAACCAAGGGCATTTTTATAAAAATAGAAACCATTTAGGAAGTGTTACTACCAACCAGGCTCTTTGTTTAATATTTAATCCTCCCTGCCATCCTGTAAGATGTGTTTTTATTCCATTTTTCAGATGAGAAATGGAGGCTTGGAAGGATTCTGGGGGTGCAAACAGCTTTTCAGGGGTGGAATTAAGATTCCGAGAGTGACTTGCAAAGCTTTGCCTTCCATCACTGGAGTTTCCAGTGTTTCCACAAATGGCCCAGGGAAGTTTTCACTCACTGTCACAAAGGCCCCACGGGATCAGGTATGCTAAGTCATTTCAGCTGTGTCTGATTCTTTGCGACTCTATGGACTGTAGGCCTCCAGGCTCCTCTCTCCCTGGGATTCTCCAGGCAAGATCAGCGGAGTGGGTTGCCATGCCCTCCTCCAGGGGATCTTCCCAACCCAGGGATCGAACCCACATCTCTTATGTCTCCTGCATTGGCAAGCAGGATCTTTACCACTAGTGCCACCAAGAGATCAGGATGCTGTGCAAAATGCAGCCAGGCCCAGAGCAGGGAGGGGCTCCCTGTGTGCTAGAGGTGTCAGTGCTTTTCCTGGCAGAGCTTCACGTACTGCCCAGAACAAGCCCTCTTTCCTATGGTTCTGCTATTCCCTCCTAACCAGGCCCAGCTCTTCTCACTCCGGTCCACCTTGGGTGGGTATCAGACCAATCCTTCCTTTGTCTCCTTCATCTAACCGGCCCTGGGCTGGGAGCATGGCGCAGTGTGGTGGCTCTGAGAATGTATGTGACTGCTGACGCTCCCCACAATCATGCCCTTACCTGATAACTCTGAACCTATTCCAGCACTGTCTACTCTGGAAGACAGACTGGACCTCGGAATCCTTCTTAACACAGCATTCCAGGCCTAGCCACTACCAATCAATCAGCATTGCTTCTGAGATTAAGCCTATTGGTCATTATTGGCACTAGAAGTAACCAATATAACTTAATTTCCGTTTCCTTCTATCCTTCCTCCGGTGTTCCCTAGCATTTCTGGGATGGATGGTGGGACAGATGTATGGATGATAAAGGGAAACTGAGTTCTCAGCTTAAGAGGAACATTGGTTGGCCCCAGTCTTAAATCTGCTGATTTAACCCAGTGCCGGTGCCTCCATGACAAAACTTGCCCCGGCATGAAGCATATTTTGTGGTATTTGTTACAGGAACTCGTGAGATTCCTGGGTCATTCAGAGGCCATGGAGGATCCTCAACGTCAGCACTTTGCTTCTCACTCAATCTCATTTCCTCCCCCTCTAACATATGTTTGAGCTTAGAAACATCCAGCCACCCCATACTTCCTTCTTTTTTAAAGCTCAAGCTGACAAGAGAAGTTTCTTCTCCCCTTCACCTTTATTTTTTTCTTATGCAGGGAATAAATACAGCTCCACTGTGGAGTATATAGAAATGGCCAGTTAAAAGCTTCTGTGTCTTTCAAGCCATCAGCATCTTTAACTTACGCCATTAGCTGCCTACAGGTTCTGAATCATTTCGTGTTTTCCCAAGGCCCTTTCAGAATCTCTGGCTTCTGGTTTTGAACCAATCCAGTGATGGTGATATCAAGATAGTCCTTCCCTTAGCAAAATACCACTCAGTGTTCGAGAGGAAGGAAATGTTAAGAAATTCTTTTTCAAGAGATGTCAAAGAAGAGTATAACAGCTCTTATAAAGCAACATTTTTGAGATTTGAGTCCAAGTAAATCAGAAGCATCTGGATTGTGTGCTGTTAAAACATGTTTTGGTTCCCCTAGGGAGGAAAAAATACTTGGAAAATATACCTTTTATAAAATGACATGTATTGGAAAATATAGCTAAAGATTTTTCAGAAAACCTAAATGTAGCAGAGATGGTCCAACCCTAGTTATAAATATCCTGGAACCAGCTGGGGAGTAAAATTAGGTGGTGAAATGATTGTATCATTTGTTATTCCAAGCTGGAAATGACACATTTCTTGTATATTTCTAAAAAAGAAAAATGCTGTACTGAGGTCTATGAGATGAGATTTGCTTTTGTTGTCTTTGATTTGATATTCATTATGATAATAATTATTTTCACTGACCTCCCAGACCATGAATGATAAAAATGCAGAGGTAAAGAGAGGTCCCTGGGGCCAGACTCTGCCCCCACTAGCCATGGGATCTTGGGCAAGTTCATTCACCTCTCTGTGCCCTAATTTCACCTGGAAAGTGATAATGATGATGATGATAGCAATAATTGCTGCACTTAGAATAAATGTTGTCTTCCCTGGTGGCTCAGCAGTAAAGAATCTGCCTGCCAATGCAGGCAATGCAGGAGACTCGAGTTCAATCCCTGGGTTGGGAAGATACCCTGGAGAAGGAAATGGCAACTCACTCCAGCATTCTTGCCTGGAGAATCCCATGGACAGAGGAGCCTGGTGGGCTGCAGTCCATGGGGTCGAAAAGAGTCGGACACAACTGAAGTGCCAGCACACACAGAATGAATACCTGTTATATAGGGAGTTCTCAGTGTTAGCTGGTGTTATTTGTCATCCTGTCTAGAAGATTCTGCCACTAGAGAACTCTGTGTTTCAGTCACTCACTTCAAAACCTAACAAACCTTTAGCTAGCCTGCCACAGGAAAAAATGAAATGAAATGAAAATGAGGCTATTACAATCAACCTTGTGAGCATGTGTGCTAAGTCACTTCAGTCGTGTCCAATACTTTGCAACCCTATGGACTATAGCCTGCCAGGCTCCTCTGTCCATGGGATTCTCTGGGCAAGAATACTGCAGTGAGTGGCCATGCCCTCCTCTAGGGGATCTTCCCAACCCAGGGGCTTAACCTGAGTTTCTTATGTTTCCTGTATCGGCAGCCAGGTTCTTTACTGCTAAGCCACCAAGGAAGCCCACAATTGACCTTACAGAAATAAAAAGATTAGAATACTGTGAATAACTGCATGCCAACAAATTAGATAACCTAGATGAAATGGCAGGTTCTCATAAACACAATGCACAAATTGCTTCAAGAGATTCAAGAAGAAATTAAAAAAACCACAACAGACCTCTAACAAGTAAAGAGACTAAATCAGTAATCAGAAAAATTCTAAACACAAAAAGACCAGGACCAGATATATTCGCAGATGATTTCTACTAAACAGTTGAATAAAAATGAACACTATTCCTTCTCAAATTTTTCCAAAAAATAGAAGAGAAGGAAACACTTTCTAACTCATTGATTCTATGAAGCCAGATAGATACCAAATTTATTACTCTTATACCAAAATTCTTGGCTCGTTTCATTCAAAAGTCTACCCTCCTTGACTCTTCTACACACACACAGAGGCAGTTATTCCCTCTTCCCAATTTGTTTGTTGTTTTTATAGGACTTATAATGGCTGATATATATTTATTCACTTATGTATTTGCTGACTCTCTTGTCTTATATGATGTAAGCTTCATCAAAGCAGAGAATTGGGGGTTTTTCCAACTGTTGAATTCTCCATACTTAGGATAGTGCTGCTGCTGCTGCTGCTGCTAAGTCGCTTCAGTCGTGTCCGACTCTGTGCCACCCCATAGACGGCAGCCCACCAGGCTCCCCCGTCCCTGGGATTCTCCAGGCAAGAACACTGGAGTGGGTTGCCATTTCCTTCTCCAAGGATAGTGCTAACCACATAATAGTTGCTCATAAAAATGAACTGAATGAATAAATAAGTTGCCTAATCATTCTTTCACAGTGAAAGAATAGAGGGAAAACTAGTGAAGGATCTAGGGATTACAGAATTCCAGGACCCAGCTGATGAGAAGAAAATAAGCCTTCAAAGGCAGATAACCCAGAAAGTATTGTGTCAGGAAAACCAAGAGAAATGAGATTTCTGAAAAGCAGCGATGGTGAGAAATCAGATACAACAGGACAGAAGTGTCCACGGGGTTGAGCTGTGTGATATCACTGGCCACTTGTGACGGTCAAAAGCCGGGCTGCTTTGAAGGGTGGATGAGGGGAGGTGGTACATTCTAACAACGTACTAAAACAAAGAAGAAGGCACAGAGATAGGGAAGCTACTGGAAGAGGGTAAGACAATGGAGGATATTGTGTTTAAGTAGGAAAGACCTTACGTCAAAAAGCCAACGGAAGGAACCAAATTGAGAAAAAAGAAGTTGAATGTTGAGAAGAGGCAAGTTTCCCAGGGGTGTCATAGGAACCAGATCAGAGGACTTGCCTAACAAAGGGCAACATCTCCTACACCTCAGACTGCGGACAAAAAAAGACTCCAGGAAATCCAGCCCTGGAGAGCCAATGTGCCTCACCCATGCACCCCAACCAGGATCCAGGGCTCCTGACACCCAGTTCAGTGCTCTGTTTACAATATAGTTTTTCTCTCTTGCTCAAATTAGGGTGATCAAGGGGCAGTGCAGAGGTGAGAAGAATAGAAACTAAAGATGGTGAGTAGAAAATGCCAACTGTACTAGCCTTTAGCATTGAAGACTGTTGGAGACAAGGTGCTCCTGTCCCTGTGGTGGGTGCCCCCTTAGCACAGCGGTCTTCCTGCAGCCCCCACTCACTCCTCCCAGGAAGTGGAGGGACTTCCCTGATTGGTGAACCTGCAGGGAAAAACTGAGCCTGAAGGCCTGGCCCCTTCCTATCTCTTCTTCCTTTTAGGAAATAGCAAAAAAGACATGCTCTAGATGGCTTTCCATCCCACGGGAAGCAGAGCAGGAAATCTTCACTCACCCCACCCTATGCGGAGGCCAGTGGTGGTCCAGCTCTGCCTGTGGCCAGATGGGCAGTCCTGCCAATATTTGGCCCCACAATTAGGAGATCCGTTTGCCCACAGATGTATTCTACCTTCTCCCATGTCAGCTTTATCAGTCAGAAAGATGATAGTTTGGTCTCCATCTGCCTTTCTCCTTTGTCTTTTTTTTCTTCAATGAGTTTAGCAAAAGATGAAGAAGAAGGAGGCTAATGACTCCAACAGAAATTATGCTACTAATGTTGGCTTATGAAGCAATCATTATATTCATGGTATTGTTGTTGTTGCTCAGTTGCTAAGTTGTGTCCCACTATTTGCAACCCTGTGGACTGCAGCATGCCAGGCTTCCCTGTCCTTCACTATCTCCTAGAGCTTGCTCAAACTCACGTCCATCGAGTCAGTGATGCCATCCATCTATCTCATCCTTTGTCACCTCCTTCTCCTCCTTCCCTCAATCTTTCCCAGTATCAGGGTCTTTTCCAATGAGTTTGCTGTTCACATAAGGTGGCCAAAGTTTTGGAGCTTCAGCATTAGTCCTTCCAATGAATATTCAGGGTTGATTTCCTTTAGGATTGACTGGTTCGATCTTGCTGTCCAAAGGACTCTCAAGAGTCTTCTCCAGCAAAAATGATTCAAAGACCAAAAAAACACAAACAAACCATAAAACACAATAGGAATATCTTCTGGTGTAATGCAAACAATGAATATGCATTCTTGTTGGAGAAGATCATACATAGTGTAGAATGAAAGCCTGATTCCTTTCATGAGTGTGGAAAACCCCCAAGGACCTGCTTTCTTAATTCAGCTAGATCAGAGAAATCATGGCTGATAACGTTTCAACTCTGTTCAGGGTTCCACTATTCTCCATCTGGAAACAGCCATGGCCACACCCACAATTTCAAAATTGAAAAAATGACCCAGAATCATCACTGCATTTGAAGAAGCTGCAGAGCAATAACCATGCTGCGAGGGCCAGAGAGAAATCTGCCAACGTACATTCTTTGCTGATGAGAAAAATGCATCAGCAACTGTAAAACTTGGTGTTGGCACCATATTTAGCCATGGATCCAACCTTCAACTCCCTTCTCTCCAACTTTTCCAGTGCCAAACACTTGATCCTAATCATCATTTCAGAAACAGTCACTCTCACCTTCTCCAATGACTTCAGTCTCCATATTTCAAATTGAAAAATACTGACCTTGACTGTACAACATCTCTCTGCTGCTCCTAAATGGCTATTTGGAAATTTACCAAATAATCTTAAGCCTATCAGTGAAGACAAAGATTATCAGTGAAATCCCTCTTGCAATTTTGTTTGCAAACTATCTTAAGAAACGAAGGAGCCGGGAATTGTTCAAAGACTTTATGGCACATTGGAATCCATGGGGGTCAGAAGTCCAGGGTGGAAAAATAGACAGAAGAAACCCTGCAAAACTCAGAGTAGGGCTGTGTAGTCCCGCTACTACCCAGGTCCCGTGATGAATGGCTCCCCCAACCTCGCAGCCATTGCTCAAAGTTCCCAGAGAATCTGGCCCCCTGTTTCCAAGCATCCAACAATCCTCCACCACCACACACTTCAAAAAACAGTCCATGGCAGGAAATTCTCTATAAGGAAGAAAGAGTGCTATTAGAATGGTGGGATTGGAACTTCCTGGTGGTCCCGTGGATAAGACTCCTTTGCTGTCAATGCAGAGGGCCTGAGTTTGATCCCACATGCCACAATGAAGATCAAAGATCTCAGGTATTGCAACTGAGACCCAGTGCAGCCAAATAAATAAGTATTTTTTAAATGGTGGGATTGGGTGTCAGGGGTTGGGGGGGTGTGGTGCACAAATCTGGGGAAGTGCCCCCCATACCTGGGCCCTGATGGGGAATCCTATATCAATTCAGTGGCTTAATTTATTACCAAACCAAACTGGAATCCACTCCTCTATGCACCTTAAAGCCAATCTACTGACACCAGGTTGTGGTGAAAGAAAGCGCAACATTTGTTACAGGGCACCAAGCAAGGAATTCAGGACAGCTAGTGCTGAAAACACCCAACTCCCCAAAGGGTTTCAGCAAAGCATTTTTTAAAGGCCAATTGAGGGAGGAGAGACCCAGGGTATGCAGTCAGCTCATGCACAATTCTCTGATTGGTTGATGGTATGGTAATGAAGCAGTGTCACAGGGATTAACGTTGTCACTTCTTAGGCACTTGTAGGCTTGGGGTCCATGTGCTCACATTTGATCATCAAGTAGTTCAGTTCAGTTCAGTCACTCAGTCATGTCCAACTGTTTGCAACCCCATGACTGCAGCATACTAGGCTTCCTTGTCCATCACTAACTCCCAGAGCTTGCTTAAACTCATGTCCATTGAGTCGGTGATGCCATCCAACCATCTCATCTTGCAGTTAATTTTCACATCTGTAAAACAATGCAGGAAATATGCATCAAATACTATTATCTAGCTTCTTCAGAGCGGAGAAGGCAATGGCACCCCACTCCAGTACTCTTGCCTGGAAAATCCCATGGATGGAGGAGCCTGGAAGGCTGCAGTCCATGGGGTCGCTGAGGGTCGGACACGACTAAGCGACTTCACTTTCACTTTTCATTTTCATGCATTGGAGAAGGAAATGGCAACCCACTCCAGTATTCTTGCCTGGAGAATCCCAGGGACGGGGGAGCCTGGTGGGCTGCTGTCTATGGGGTCGCACAGAGTCGGACATGACTGAAGTGACTTAGCAGTAGCAGCAGCTTCTTCAGAGAGGAGCTACAGCAGAGGATATAGGGGAGGGGTTTGTTCCGGGAAGGCCCATTAGGGTCCTGCCAGGTTACAGATTCATTCAAGGCTGTTTGTTGGTGGTGATCCTGGAGCTCCCATAGATTCAAAGATCGTGCACTACATAACGACTGGGCCTAAATGGGTGAGGACGCATTGTTGAACTAAACAGACAGCCACTGCCTTTATGCTGCTCACAGCCTCCTTAAATCGTCCACCTCAATCGACAAACCACTGAACCCATCCTTGTCATGATGAGCCCATAGCTGCTATATAACAGTCCTATCCAACCTCAGCCCTGGTCTCATGGAAAGTCATGGGGAGAAGGACACCATTGGTACAGGCTTGGAACACTGAGGACTGAGATCTCGGAGTTCAATTCATCTGCAAATTAAAAAGTGAGCTACAAAAAAAAAAAAAAAAAAAAAAGTGAGCTACATGTGCAAGGAGAGACAAAATGTGCTAAAGTCACAGATCGCCAGTTGGTGACCTGGCAGAGTGAGAAGACAGCAACCTAGCCTGCTGGAAACTTTGTACTGAATTTCTGATATTGGCATATGGTGGTTCAAATACATAAACATTCCCATTTCAGCAGATTCACTTGTGAGAATAATAATTCTCTTTTCAGAGAAATAGCTGAGCTGCGTGTGTGTATGTCTGTATGTAGATGTGCTAACTAGCAAGCAAGAAGAGTTCACTTTTTCCCTGTTTTTCGTCTAGATATCGACAATGGTTAATGTCAAGGAAGAATTACAAGCCCCAGGGGCTTCTGCATCTAATTCTCTAAATTATTTATCTGCATAGTCTTGGGGAAATTACTTCTCTGAGGTTTGTTCTCTGAGGTCTGATGAGATTTTCCTCATCTGTAATATGAGAATAACTATTTCTACCATTTTTTATGCACTTATCTTGTGCCAGGCATGATGCTAAAAATTTTAAGTATATTATATAGTTTAACTTGCTCCCCTAAATCCATTGAGGTTTTACTTATACTGATTTTACAAATGAAAATTCAGACACAGCAGTGAAGTAACTTGCATAAGGTTATAAGGCTGCCAAATGTAAAACAGACAAGATTTTAACCAGGGATGTCTGATCCTCAAGCCCAACCCTTCCAACACCTCATTCTACTACCTTTTTGCAGTGTGTTTCTGGTAGGATAGGTTCAGCCGCAGATGACCAAAAAACACAAAATTCTCTCTCACAATTTTCAGGGACTGCAGCTTCTTCATGGTACTTTATCATTGTCAACAATGTCAACCTCTTGATCTAAAATGGTTGCTCACATCCAGCAATCATGTCCATATTCCAGTCAGCATAGAAGGGAAGAGGCAGAAAAAGGCATGTTTGTCCCTGTTAGGGATGCTTCCTGAAACTTGTACACAGTACTTCTGCGTATATCCCATTGACCATATGGGCATGCACAGAAAAACACGCAAGAAAAACTGGGCTATGTACTTACTGAAGGAAGTCATGTACCTAGCTACCAAAAAAAAGAAAAAAAGTGCATTTTTATTATTAAGGAAGAAGAGAAGAATGGATGCTGGAGGTCAATCTCCAGGGTTATTGAACATATGAGGGATCAGTTCAGTTCAGTCGCTCAGTCAGGTCCGACTCTTTGTGATCCCATGAATTGCAGCACACCAGGCTTCCCTGTCCATCATCAACTCCTGGAGCTTACTCAAACTCATGTCCATCGTGTCAGTGATGCCATCCAACCATCTCATCCTCTGTCGTCCCTTTCTCCTCCCGTCTTCAATCTTTCCCAGCATCAGGGTCTTTTCCAATGAGTTGGTTCTTCACATCAGGTGGCCATAGTATTGGAGCTTCAGCTTCAGCATCAGTCCTTCCAATGAATATTCAGGACTGGTTCCCTTTAGGATGGACTGGTTGGATCTCCTTGCAGTCCAAGGGACTCTCGAGGGTCTTCTCCAACACCATAGTTCAAAAGCATCAATTCTTTGGTGCTCAGCTTTCTTTATAGTCCAACTCTCACATCCATGCATGACCACTGGAAAAACCATACCTTTGACAAGACGGACCCTGTATGAGGTACACTAGTATGATACCTAGTAGGTATTTTGAACCTAGCACTGCTTGCTATGTATTAATATTGACCTATATCTTGAGTCCTGTGGAACACATGCATAAAATCATGAGTTCAAATCAGACGGGGAAAGGTCACAGGAAAAGGGTAGGAGAAGGATACATTTTAAAATCGCCATATTACGTCCTGGGACCTCCAGTTTCACTCACACCAAAGTGCCACCTTTGCTCATTTGCAGCATCCCTGGGACTGTGTGGAATTTAATAATGAGTAGATGCTCCTGCTGCTATCCTTAGATGAGCCAGTCCTCACCACATGATCTGCTGGGTGATGCTATCACAGGTGACTCTCGGTAAATAATTTCTACAGCAGCCATTAATGGAAATGCAGTTTTCATTACAGTAAGAAATTGAAATCTCAGCCAGCCTCTGCGGGTGCCGTCTGACCCATCCCTCACTTCTCATCAGACAGTGTGTTTTCGTTTCCCCGTGATTAACCTTTATCATGAAGGGTAGAGGGGACGGGGTAATTGAAGTCCTCAGGAAATCTTCACATCACACTGCCATTGAACGATCTTCCTCAGCCATCCTGAAACCAGGACTCTGAGTAAGTAGGAAAGGACCACTTTTAATTTGAGGTGGAGATTTTATCTAGTATGGAAGGTTCCAGATGGCTGCCCTGAGTTGAAGTGACAGACACGCAGCTGCTCTGGAAGGGGAAATAGGAAGGAGAGAGAGAGAGAGAAGCCCTGGCATCAAGGGACCCATGTCGTTGAAAAGTTCATGAACTTTTTGGACAACTTCCCTTGGGTAGGACAGACATATCTGGGGCATGAGTACGGGGACTGCCTCTCCAGCGCAAAGTGTATCTTCAACTCAGTGTGGCTTTTGCTCTTGGAAACGCAAATGATCTGTGGCTGCACAAATTTTCTCCCTTGTTAAAAGTGAGCTGAATAGGATGTAAAGCTGCTCCCTCAGAAGCCCCTTTTCGCTGAACTCTGGGTCATTGTCCCTCAGCTCCTGATCTCTCAGAGGCTCCGTTTCCTTCCCTGTCACTGCTGGCTCCTCCCTTGCAGCTTCTATTTTTGCGCCACCCCCTTGACAGAGTAAGCAAGAAGCTGATAGATCAGCGACAGAGAGAACATCTGCTCAGCAACGCAAGTCAAGGCATTCAGTGTCCTAAGTTTGTTGAGAAAGCAAAAGAGCACAGGGCATCCTCCATTCGGCAAAGGCCTGCCCTGCTTACAACTTAAAGTCTTAAAGTCCCTGTTGTTTTTTTTTCTGTCACAGCTTATCATAGGACCAAATGTGTCCTGGCTGCCATTTTCTTAGCCCAGAACTGATCCTGTATCAACTATGTGCACATGATTTCCAGAAGGGAAACCATTGTCAACTCAGGAAGAAGGGAAAGTTTGATTTTAGCAGACAGCCAGAAGCAAAGGCTTCCTGCCTGTTGCAGCCATGACCAATTCAACATGGAGCACTGATATGAAGATCCTTCCAGAGAGCCAAGGACGCTCAAGACATTCCAAGGAGGATTATTGCCGTACCCCTCACTTATTCATTCATGTGTTCTCAAATACTTCTTCTTGCTCAATCTCTCTCTTTTAGGGGATGCCTGTTGTCCCACGACTGGCAGAAGTTCATGGGCACTGGAGTAAATTCACCTGTTCAGCTCTTGGAGGCCATCCTACTGGGATTCCAGGTTGGGGTCATTTCACCAGTCAGTTGGATTCAAGTTCACTCTCCAAATCTGAAAGCTTCTTCATCCCCACTCTTACCCTTGAATCGTGTTTCATTTGCATCTGACATTTGAGCCTTTAATACTAGGACCAACAGGAGACCCTCAGCATCTGACTTGTTTTCACCTTTTCCTTTTGCATCTCTGAATCCATTGAAACCGCTTGATGCCCCTCCATGCGACCATTCTTCTTGGCCTCCTGCTAAAGGCAGGCCAGAAGTGCCAGAGGTCAGATAGTGAGCCAAAGAAAGATAGAACCACAGATTGTAGATTTCAGACTTTTAAGGAAATTTGGAGACCATCCATCCTTGTCGCATTACAGAGGGGAAGGCCAAGGTCAAGACCATGCACTAACCCATGGAGACCAAACCTCTTTCTAGTTCAGGGCTCCCTCTGATGTGCCCAGCGTGCCTGATGAATGCTGACTGATTTGTACCCAATGACAATACCCAGCGCTAGAGTTCCCACCATCACGGGAAGACATCAAAGAGAGGCAAATGTAGAACGACTGACAGAGGAGAAGGGGCGGGAAACTTTTTTTAATCTGTGGACATCTGGTACTACCATTTGAGTGAAAGTGTTAGTCTCTCAGCTGTGTCTGACTCTTTGCAGCCCCGTGGACTGTATCCTTGGTCCATGGAATTCTGCAGGTGAGAATTCTGGAGAGGATAGCTATTGCCTCTTCCAGGGGATCTTCCCAACCCAGGGATCAAACATGGGTCTCCTGAATTGCAGGGAGATTCCTTACCATCTGAGCCACAAGGGAAGCCATACTACTATTAGCCTATTCACAAGAATGAATTGCTGAATGGATCTGAAGGATGGGGAGGGAAACTAAGCTTTGGAACCAGCCAACACGGGGCTAAGTGCCAGCTCTCACACTTTCTAGCTGTGTTGCTTAACCTTTCTGTGCTTTGGTTTCTTCATCTGTAAAATGGAGATACTATCTACTAGTATAAGGTCTACTAGGTAAAGATTTACCCTACCCACCCCAAACATCTATGTAATTCTTTATTTGAGAATTATGTCTTAAGTCACAGAATTTTAGTGTAAGAGGGAATCCTGGTGTGCATGAGTCCATTCCAGAGTTATGCCTAGCTTACTGTAAGCTTGATGGTGCATTCACGGTCAAACTGTTAATAAGATACAGCTTCAATCTCTCGATTCCTATGTCTGAAGTCAAAACCAATCATGAAATTAAATGTTCCTGCCATGTTTTGTGACGACAGAACTTCAGACAGAAGTTTTAAATAAATACCCATGGATGGGGTCTGCCAGCTCTACCCACCTCATCAGTGGTTGTGAGCATTAATTGAGATAATAAACGTAAAATACATAGGACTTCAGTGCAAGGACATTGGAAGGGATATTTAAATGTTAGCAATGGATGTTACTTTGGTACAGAGCAAGGGGAGTGTCCCAAGACCAGATGAGGGCCTGTGGGAAAGCTAGTGTGGCTTGGTCTTGGGCCCGAAGGCACGGACAGATCCCAGAAGATAGGGGCTGGCCGTTACACCTTTGGCAGCCCAGGAACTGGGGCAGGAGTCACGTGAGACCACCCAGAGAGCTGGAGAACTTCAGCCTGGATCAAGGGAGCCACAGGAGACAGGGGCCCAGCTGGAGGCCTCTGCAGAGCCCGTGCCAGGCCCGGCTTTCATCATCTGCCAGGCCACCCCGTGGAGGCCAGCTGCCGGCCCAGAGGGCTTCGGCCACCCAGCCACGTGAGAACACTCTTATTTCCTTACCTCTCCCCTTTCTGGGCTTCACTCCAGGCATGCAGGGAAACAGCAGCTAGCAAGGGGAGGAGGTGGGCCAAGGGAGAGGAGAGGAAAAGGACCATGCCCCTTTTCCCAGGGCAGGTTTCCAGGACCAGGCCGGTCGGAGTCATGGGAAGAGGGGAGGCTAAAGGCTCAGCTGCAGAGTTTTAATGGTTTCTTGGGACTTGGAATGCTAAAATCTGAAGTGAGCCTACTTTTTGCAGCTCAAGGGACTTTTTTAATTACCTGACTGTGACAGTAATTTCCTTAAGTTGTCCAAGTCATCACTGGGTGTAGAAGGCTTCTGTTGCTATCAAAAAAAATTTTAAGAGATAATAGGGAACCCCATAAAACTCAGATCTGCCCTTCCTAATCTTCTGGAGTAGATAGATGATAGATTAGGTGTGTAGATAAATGATAGATAGATAGATAGGAGAGTTACATTTTGTTCACAAACTGTTTCATGCTTTTCCAGTGTTGCCATTAAAACACTGATCATCACAACATGGTGTTAATAGCCATGCTGGCTGTACAAGTTATTTTTCTAGATAACCACTTCCCACTAAGAGGACCCACTTTTATTCTCTTGTGCATTCACTGAATTAAAAGTAATCTGGAGACTTCTTTTTCAACTTCATTGCACAAATGATAACTTTACTTTCTATAATCCTTTCACTCCCTCAAGCCCAGTAATGTACATTATACAGGCCAATATTACTGTGAACTCCACTCAAGCTTACATTGTGATCACTGACTCCTGATGTCTTCAAACCGTAGAGTCCTGCTACACAGTTTTTCATGGTCCTTGAGGCCTTCCTCCATCACCCTCTACTGACAACCTGCACAGATTCCATTTAGTCAGTTCACCACTCATTTATTCATTAATTCATCACTTATTGAGTTGGCTACCTTTTTCATACCAACCACCCTGTGGGTGCTAGAGATATGACCTTAAAAATGGAATGATACACAGTCCCTGCCCTCAAGGCAGCTACCATCTACTATTCTGTGATTCAGTGGATATGAAAACATTGTGATAACAGGTGACAAGGACAATGTCGGCGTTATAGGCAAGGTTCAGCAGGAGCACAGGAGGGAGGAACTGACTCTCTTTGGTGATAGGTCAGATCAGCTGCACTGAAGAGAACACCATGGAACTGGAAGGATCAGCAGGACTTTCCCAGGCAGCTGAGAGGGGTGGGGCAGGTGGAAGGGACAGTCGGGAAACACCAGCTAGAAGAGGCAAGAAAGGATTCTCTTCCACATGTTTCAGAGGGAGCATGGCCCTGCTGACACCTTGCTTTCAGACTTCTGGTTTGCAGTATTTGGTTACAGCATCCCCGAGAAATGGATACAGGCTTCCAGGTGGCACTGTCCTGTTGAAAGGGGTGGATGAGGTGAGACCAGTCTTCTTCCAAAAGCCCAAGGAGATACATGTGAAACTAACACAACGTTGTCGATCAATTATACTTCAATACAAATAAATTGATTATTTTTTTAAGACATAATGTGTTAGTCACTCAGTTGTGTCCGACTCTGTGTGACCCCATGCACTGTAGCCTGCCAGGCTTCTCTGTCTGTGGAATTCTCCAGGCAAGAATACTGGAGTGGATTGCCACTCCCTCCTCCAGAGAAACTTCCCAATCCAGGGATCGAACCCTGGTCTCCTTCCTCACGGGCATATTCTTTACCGTTTGAGCTACAGGGAAGTCTCCAAGCCCAAGAAGAGATTACTAAGGACACAGAGCGCACTGGGGCGTGTACTGGAAGAGATTGATTCTGCCCAGAGTGGAGAAGAGAAAAGGATGGGACAGGGAAACTTCAAGATGAAGATGACATTTGAAGATGGCGTTGAAGAATCTTTTTGTCTCTTAGCTGATGATAAACTCCTGGGAGCCCAGTCCACAAATTCATACAAGTATTTGACAGATATTTATCCCGCACTTTGTGTTAGGCTCTGTGCTAGGCTCTGAGAATAGATTGGTGAGCAAAACAGGCACAGCCCCTACTCTCATGCAATGAGTCATCTGAGGGGGAGACAGACTAGTGTTCGTGAATACAAACAACTACCCAGAAAAAAAATGTAAGCATCACTCGGATAAGTGATATGAAAGACAATTACCAAGTGTTAAGAGAACATATTGCAAGGAAGTTGTTCAAGGCTGGAGGCTGTGAAAGCCTTTTTGAGGAAGTGATGTTTGAGCTGTAATCCAAAGTAAATGAGTTAATTTGAGGTGAGGAGGGAAGGGAGGAGACAGCCCAGGCAAAGCCTCAGAAGGGAAGAAGGGTGACTGCTGTGGATATGAGGATCTGAAAGATAGCCAGCGTCACTGCAGGACAGAAAGGGAGGGACTGTTGACACTGGGAGCAGGCAGCAGCCATAGCCTTGAAGGGTTTAGTGTTCATCCCCCAAGTAACAGATGAAAGGGAAAGGCAGTCAGTGAATTTCAGCTCGAGGGCCAAGAGACAAGATCAGATTTGAGGGGCGGTTTACTGTTGTTTGGGGCTTCCTTGGTGGCTCAGAGGTTAAAGCATCTGCCTGCAATGTGGGAGACCCGGGTTCGATCCCTGGTTTGGGAAGATGCCCTGGAGAAGGAAATGGCAACCCACTCCAGTACTCTTGCCTGGAGAATCCCATGGAGGGAGGAGCCCAGTGGGCTACAGTCCACAGGGTCACAAAGAGTCAGATACGGTTGTTTAGATCACCTTAATGAGAATGGTGGGAGAAAGTCAAGAATGAAAGCAAAAAAAAAAATTTAAGAAACTCTTGCACCTGTCCAAGTGGATGGTGGCTTGAAAAAGGTGGTTGTGGGACTTCCCTGGTGGTCCAGTGGTTAAGAACTGCCTTCCAGTGCAAGGGATACAGGTTCGATCCCTGTTTAGGGAACTAAGATCCCACATGCTGCAAGTCAACTAAGCCCAAGCGCCACAACCCAGTACAGCCAAAAAACAACAAAACAAACAAGGTGGAAACAATGAAGAATGTAGGTTTAAGAAGTGTTTCTCTAGGCAAACAATGAATGAATGAATGAAACCAAGGTGTTTATCTACAGCTATTTCATATTCTTCTCTATCGTCATGTTTTAAGCCACTACTTCTCTGAAAAGTGGCATTGATGTCTCCATATGAAACATCTTGACATCTGATAATGAAGATTCAGATAAGAAGAAGGGTGCATTAAGTGGTGTTCTGGGAGATGGTGAGGCTCTCTCCAGTTAGGGAAAGGGAAGAAGAGAGAAGAGAGGCTAGACTCCTGAACACTTTGATAGGCCGTGGAGGACCCAAGGCAAGGACCTATCTGAAGAAAGGGATGTCTATATTACCTGCCAGCCAGTAAGCTTCTCTCATCTGACATTCTCCAAGAAGCCTGACTCACAGGCATGGAGCTTAGAGGTAACATAACGTACAATTGAGCTCCCTAAGGCATCCAGTATCCTATCATTTTGCCTTTTTATACTGTTCATGGGGTTCTCAAGGCAAGAATACTGAAGTGGTTTGCCATTCCCTTCTCCAGCAGAGAAACGCTGGGCTGGAAGAAGCACAAGCTGGAATCAAGATTGCCAGGAGAAATATCAATAACCTCAGATATGCAGATGACACCACCCTTATGGCAGTAAGTGAAGAGGAACTAAAAAGCCTCTTGATGAAAGTGAAAGAGGAGAGTGAAAAAGTTGGCTTAAAGCTCAACATTCAGAAAATTAAGATCATGGCATCTGGTCCCATCACTTCATGGGAAATAGATGGGGAAACAGTGGAAACAGTGTCAGACTTTATTTTTCTGGGCTCCAAAATCACTGCAGATGGTGACTGCAGCCATGAAATTAAAAGACGCTTACTCCTTGGAAGAAAAGTTATGACCAACCTAGATAGCATATTCAAAAACAGAGACATTACTTTGCCAACAAAGGTCCGTCTAGTCAAGGCTATGGTATTTCTAGTAGTCATGTATGGATGTGAGAGTTGGACTGTGAAGAAAGCTGAGTGCCGAAGAATTGATGCTTTTGAACTGTGGTGTTGGAGAAGACTCTTGAGAGTCCCTTGGACTGCAAGGAGATCCAACCAGTCCATTCTAATGGAGATCAGTCCTGGGTGTTCTTTGGAAGGAATGATGCTAAAGCTGAAACTCCAGTACTTTGGCCACCTCATGAGAAGAGTTGACTCATTGGAAAAGACTCTGATGCTGGGAGGGATTGGGGGCAGGAGGAGAAGGGGACGACAGAGGATGAGATGGCTGGATGGCGTCACCGACTCGATGGACGTGAGTTTGGGTGAACTCTGGGAGTTGGTGATGGACAGGGAGGCCTGGCATGCTGCAATTCATGGGGTCGCAAAGAGTCAGACACGACTGAGCGACTGAACTGAACTGAACTGAACTGAAGGCATCCAGTGTTATTACCTAGAAAGCCCCAAAGTTTCTATAGTCATATTTTCCTGGAATGCATAGGGTTTGAATTGTTCACTCAGTGGGGTACCTAAGATGCTGCATTAGGTGGGCTGCATATTCCTTTCCTCCTCCATCACGCTAGGGAAGGATGCAGGTCAGAGGGGAGAAAGGCAACCAGCCATCTTTGCACACCTATAGTGTCTCACAACTGATCGAATCTGAAGACAATGGGGGAACTGCTTCACATCTTACCCTCTTACTATACAGTTCAATAGGTTCTGGAATGAACTCTAGTTTTAATTTAAAATGAACAATACATTTTCATCCTAATTAATCACACAACCAAAGCTACTTAGGAAGTGAACAGATGACTCAGTATTTGTTCAATAATGACATCATATTTGCATCTTTGCCCTAATTCTAATGACTTCAAGTTCCTCTTGCCAAACAGCAGAATCTGAGCCCTCCTTTAGAATTTTCCTGTTCTTCTTGAGCAGTCCCAAAAAGGTAAGAGTCTCTTGGCCAAAGGAACTGCACAGGACCATCAGTTGGCTTTTTCTGGAGAAAAATCCACAGAGAGGACCCTTAAGGAAACCTCGCCGTCACCACTGCTGACAGGGCTGAGACTGTTAAGAGCCCTGGGCATGTCCACAGAGAAGTGTTACTTACTCATTTACTCTTTTCACTAACTACGTCAGAGCTTCAGTCCCCATCTACCCAGACACACAAACACACACACACACAAATGCAAATCATCACATACATAGAGAAGGAGCCAAAAGGTCCCACACCAAGGATTCTAATAGTGGTGATGACTCCTGGAGCACGCGTGTTTGGATGTTTCTTGCTTTTGTCTGCTGACATACTCACTTGCTTTGCTTTTTCACTGTCATTTCATCTTGTCATGATCTTTCTGTTATGTATTAGTAAATATTTTGTATTTTATTATGTGGTACTTTCATTTTTAAATATCGTTTTAGGTAGCAACATTCAGCTGGTAATTGGAAGCCTTGCAATTTCTTTGGTCTTCCTGTAAGGTGCATTGAAACTTCAGAAACGGTTCTTTGCATGTTATCTGGCTTTGTGTTTCAGTCTAATATGAAAGCTGGCATCTGCGGGCCCTCACTGTGTGCCACGCACTGTGCCAAGTGCTGCCTGTGTGTTGGGCCACACCACCCTCCCCAGAATCATGGGTGGGCGCTGTAACCCGCACTTCACCGATGAGGAAGCAGCACTTCAGAGTGGATGTGCTCTACACAGCAGCACGGTCAGTGCCGGGTGCCGGCTTCCTGGTGCAGAGACCCAAGTTGTGTGGGAGCCAGGAGGTCTAGAGCTCTTCCGGGGGCATTGGTTAGGGCACTGGTCTGGGGGCTTCCTCAGGCACTGGCTGGCTACACTCCCCACCCTCAGGGAAACCTCTCTCCTCTTCTCCCAAGCTCCCAAATCATGGAAGAAACAGGGAAGGGCTGGCTCCTCTGTGGAAATGTGCCCACTCCCCACCCACAGGCAGAAAGTCAGCAAAACTCAGCCAGCCGGAGTCCTGCCAAGCCCGCCCCACCCATCCTCCTGTAAGAGCTTAAGTCAACTGGCCCAGAAAAATCAGACAGGCCATCTTGGGATAGAGAAAGGAAAAACCCTGCAGCTGCCACCTAATTGGCATTCTAAACAGCTAGAAGCCTCCAAGCCTGAAAATGAATTAAATAAGACTTTTTTCCCCTTCAGGGTGGAGTACAGCCTCCAGGTTTCCACCCAAGTCACACCCTAGCAGCGGCTATTTATAATATCTAAATGCCAGATGGAACCTGCCGAGTGAAACAGAAACCAGAGGCCTGGACAACAAAGGCCCTCGGAGCAGATGCAAACCCCGAGGGAGGCAGCTTGTGGGGACTGGCCCAGGGGCAGGGCCCTCAGGCCCCGCAGGCGGCTGGCCAACCCTCCCACCCAAGTGGCGCCTCCCCAGCCAGCAGAGACCTTCAGAGAGCCCGCTGGTGGATGCTTCTCCTACATCCCACAGCCCGAGGCACAGGTTGGGTGCTGGGCAGGGACTCGGGCTGTACCTGATTGATTGGGAGTGGCCAGCACTGGAGCGGAGAAGGCAATGGCAACCCACTCCAGTACTGTTGCCTGGAAAATCCCATGGACTGAGGAGCCTGGGAGGCTGCAGGCCATGGGGTCTCTAGGAGTCAGACACGACTGAGGGACTCCACTTTCACTTTTCACTTTTATGCACTGGAGAAGGAAATGGCAACGCGCTCCAGTGTTTTTGCCTGGAGAATCCCAGGGACAGAGGAGCCTGGCGGGCTGCCGGCTACGGGGTCGCACAGAGTCGGACACGACTGAAGTGACTTAGCAGCAGCAGCAGCAGCAGCAGCACTGGAACGGGCCAGACCCAGCACCTGGGGTGGAGCCCTAGGTCCAAGCAGAGGCTGGAATCAGGAAGAACGTGGTGGTTCAGGGAACAGAAGCAGGGGGTGAGGCAAACCCCTGATTTCCTCTTCGTACCCCATGTGATTTTCTGCCTCTTTTTTTAACCCCCAGGGGACTCTGGCTCCTTCTGTGTGAAACACAGGCAGTAGTTCTAACAACTGAATGGGATATTTGAAACACTGAGTAGACAGTAAGTCCTTAGAGGATAGATCCGCAGCATTGAAGCGGCAGTTGTTCCTACTGGACTTTTTCGCCCAGATACAAAAATGCCTCTGTGCTGGCTGCTGGCTGGACCAAGGACTTGCCAGGCAAGCACAGGTCCCTCTCCTCCTGGAGGGCTGACAGGCCAGGAGACAGATCACATCAGAGGCTTCCAATTCCTTCCCCTAGTGTACCAATGCAGACTGGAAAGCTGACGAGCTAAACGGGCACCTGAGTAAAACCCAGTTAGTATCTGGCTACTCCTGCCACCCTGGTCCCGCTGATCAGCTAGTGAGTTAAAGCAGTTTCTCCCAAAATGAAAAGCCCTTCTCTCCTTCTCTGATGAAATAAACACCCCCACCCCCCCCCCACCCCCCACCCATCTCAGTGCAGCTCCACTCTGCTTTTCTCTAGGAACATCGCTGACCCTCAGACCACACTGAAGTTTCTTTCTGAGTTTCTAGGGTACCGCTGTCCTATGGAAATGTGATGTGGACCTCATAGGTCATTTAAAGTGTTCCAGCAACTTCACAAAAGAAAGTAAAAACAGATGACACTAATAGTTTTATTTAACCCAGTATATCGAAAATAGTATCATTTCAAAATGTGATCCATATAAACATTAGTTCTTGTTGTTCAGTCACTTAGTCGTGTCCGACTCTTTGCAAACCCACAGACTGCAGCACACTAGGCTTCCCTGTCCTTCACCAACTCCCAGAGCTTGCTCAAACTCATATCCATTGAGTCTGTGGTGCCTTCCAACCATCTCATTATCTGTCTCCCCCTTCTCCTCCTGCCTTCAATCTTTCCCAGCATGAGTCTTTTGCAATGAGTCAGCTCTTCACATGCATCAGGTGGCCCAAGTATTGTAGCTTCAGCTTCAGCGTCAGTCCTTCCAGTGAATATTCAGAGTTGATTTCCTTTAGGACTCACTGGTTTGATCTCCAAGGGACTCTCAAGAGTCTTCTCCAGCACCACAGTTCAAAAGGATCCATTCTTCGGTGCTCAGCCTTCTTTATGGTCCAACTCTCACATCTGTACATGACCACTGGAAAAACCATACCTTTGACTATATGGACCTTTGTTGGCAAAGTAATGTCTCTGCTTTTTCATGCACTGTCTAGGTTTGTCATAGCTTTTCTTCCAAGGAGAAAGCGTCTTTTACTTTTGTGGCTGCAGTCACCGTCTGCAGTGATCTTGGAGCCCCTCAAAATGAAATCTGTAAGAGGGTGTTTTACAGAGTCTTGTGTGCATTTTATCCTGATAGTACATCTCAGTTCCCTCTAGCTACATCTCAAGTACTTGGCCTGCACATGTGGCTGGTGGTGACTGAATTGGATGGCACATCCTAGAGCATTTGCTTGACTTACCGTTGAGTTGTGTTGGGGACTCCAGCTTGAGGCTTTGATGCCAGCTGCTCTGAGGCTCTGATAATTGTAGGCATGTCGAGAGAGAAGCAAGTTCTGTTGCAGGCCAGTGTGAGGAGTCTGGTGAGAGAGACTGCCCTCTGTTTTCTCATAGCCAGTCCCCCGACAGTTTGGATATTAGTCTTGGGGTGGGGATGGGTCATGGGCACTGTGAACAAAACATAGAAAGCTGGGAATTCTCTGGTGGTCCAGTGGTTGGAGTCTGCACTTTCACTGCCAAGGGCCTGGATTCCATCCCTGGTTAGGAAACTAAGATCCTAAAAGACACATGATGTGACTAAAAAAAAAAAGCCAGTTGCCCTCAAAAGAGCAGACAGCTGAGCTTCAAACACCCACCTCTTCAGAGGAGGTCGTTTCCTCACCTCTCTCCAAGCTCTTGAAGCTGGAGTGAAGACTGGCGTCCGGCTATTACCCCTGAGGAATAAAAGGAGCCTCCTTGGGAAGGGGCCTCATGGGGAAAGAAACAGGAATAAAGAAGAGTGAAAGCGAAGACCTTCAGACCACCAGCTGCAAGGGCATTGACAGCCCTTTCACACAGTCCCAGAAAAGCTTCTTTGGTTTCCAGAATGTCTGCTTGTGGCCTCTGAAAATTCAGCGAGGCTCTGCCTGTGAGAAATAGTTTCCAAGACATCACATGAAAAATATTTTCTGTTGAGGACCTAAGCTCAGTGAGGTCTGATCCTACCCATGAACACCGAGGAAGGCACTCCCTGACTGGGAGCTGCTGGCAGCTCCACTTGCCCCCATCAAACCCCAGGGTTATGATGCCTGTCTTGTGCAGAAAATTTGAGAACCTTCTGGAAAACCCTGGGAGAGGCCAAGATGGGACTTTGCGGCTGGTGCCTACCAGTCCTGAAGCTGGGGAGCCGACCTGTGGTTTTGCACAGGTCCCCACCCTGCCGGAGCCGCTGGTTTCTGGCACAGCCCTAGAGGCGTCCCGAGCCCGGGTTTGGCACAGCTTTCCCAGGCATTCGCCCTCTCTGTTGACTGCCCGTAATATGAACTGCCAAGCCAGTTACTGAAAGGATTTGGAATCTGAGGAGTAACACAATCACCACCTATGCTTTAGGCGAATTTATGGGAACAGTCTGAACAAAATGACCCCTTCCAAACAACCTGGAGTGAGTGCAGCCCTGCCCTGACAGAAGCACCACTTCCTGCGAAGTTGAGCCAGTGGGCAAAGTTGGGCACCCACTGATGTTGTCTGGGCTACTGTCATGTCCATCCGAAAAAAGATCACAAGGACACCTTGTCCCAGAAGGCACGTCCCAGAGAAATCGCTGCAGCACACTCTCCTGAAAAAAAAATGTTCCTTCTTATCAGCACGCACGTGTGTGCTAAGTTGCTTCAGTCATGTCCAGCTCCTTGCGTCCCTATGAATTATAGCCTGCTGCTCCTCTGTCCATGGGATTCTTCAGGCAAAAATACTGGAGTGGGTTGCCATTCCCTTCTCCAGGGGATCTTCCCAAACCTGGTCTCTTAATGGCTCCTGCATTGGCAGGCGGGATCTTTACCACTAGCACCACCCGTGAGGCTCTCTTATCACCATGAAATCATAAAAATTAAAATGCTGAGAAAAAGAGTTTCTTTTGATTACTGGCCTTTTATGGATAACAGGAAACTGGTTTTGTTTTAACCAGCTGCTGGTTTAACCAGATGTTGAAAATCTCTGTCCCGTGGACCAAGGCCTGGCCTGTTTTTAATCCAAAGGACCCTGCCAGGTTATACGGTACAGTGATTCCAGACGGCACGGACCAGCACTGTAGGGCACACTGAGTCACCCCTGCTTCCTGGCCTGCCACTGGCTGCTGTCATTCTGCTTCTGTTTGGTGTTAGCCAGACCCTTCAGATGAGTTCATTTCACTGTAGTTATGTCCTCTTTCCCTAATATCTAAGCATAACACTTCAGTTAGGGCTCAAGTTAACCAGGTTCCACTTGAAAAGTGGCTCTAGCTAGAGAAAAATGTTTCTGGCTCACGTCTAGCCCCTGACCACATTTTGACCATGGGATGACTTTAGCATTCACTTGGCAAGGGCACTTCCATTTGGCTCCCTATGAAGTCACCGAAATTCTAGTTATTTCTGGAGTGTGTGATTGCCTGGTTTATTTGTGAGAACTATCCATCAGGGCTGAGCTATTTTGTTTCTGGAACCGCTTGTGTGATCACAGTTACGAAATGTTTATTTTCTTAGATCGGCTTAAGCTGATAAGGCATTTTTGAGCCATTAAGAATCTTGTAAGTCAAGATTGTTTAGATAGGAGATGATTTTTCTGATGGGGGTAAATCAGATGAATCAAGGTCTCTCCCTTGATTGGGCTATTATGTTAAAGGGGTGTGACTGTCACATGCTCCTTTGAGAAATGGTGTTGCCTCCTTAGGAAGATCGGCTGCCAGCCCACTCTTTCTCCTCTGGCTCACACCCCAGCTGCAACCCAAGGATCTAGAGAGATGAGGCCACCCTGGAGAGGTAAAGGGTCAACTGTGAATGTCAGATAGGGCCACAGGGTCTATTGGCAACCACACCGGGTGCAAGAAGCCCAGAGAAAATATTCCAAATTAATGAGCACTGCAGAAGCTCATGGACTTAAAGGCTCGGCACAAATCTATCTGAAGACAGGCCTTGTACTCACAAATCTTGCTTTCCTGTGGCAAACAGAGAAGGAAATAAATATGCCTTCTGCTGTCGAGAGCACTGAGTAACAAGGACAGAGAAGCAGAATACAGGGGGAGGAGGTACAGGGAGGAGGGGGCAGGGGGTACCTGTCAGGCAGGGCAGCTCTCTCTGAGGAGTAACTCAAATGGAGAGAAGACACCAGTGCTTCCAAAGCAGGGCGGGTAGGGGGTGCAAATGCCCTGAGGAGGGAGTGTGCTGGCCACCAGAAGAGCAGAGAGGGGGTGTGTCTGGAGGGGCAGGTGAGGAGTGGGGAGAGAGCAGGGAGGGCTCAGAGCTGGAGAGCCTCTCAGTAGAGCTGCAGGCCATCCTGACGTGCATTCTTTCTGCCTCCTCCAGTCATGAAATCCTCCACCATCTTGGCAGGGCTTGCACGCCTCTGCTAGTGACCACATCTTCCAGCCTCTAGTGCAATGGAGTGTGGCCACACCATTAAGTTTTTGCCAATGGACCGTAACTGGAAACAGGTTCTGCTGTGTCCCGGTTCGGTGCTCACAGAGCAGGCAGTGTTCCTCACTCCCCTTCATCCTTTCTTACAGGTGGAACCCAGCCCTGGTGTTAGGGTGTCACTTGGTCCACATAGATCAGGGAAGGCCTAGGCAAAGGTTTGAAAAGTGGGGTCCCTAGACCTGCAATGTCAGCATCCCCTGGAAACATATAGAGATGCACATGGTGGGGGGAAGGGGACCCCAGACCCACTGAATTAGAAACTTTGGGGGTGGGGCTCAGCAATCTGTGTTTTAACACACCCTCCAGGGGATTCTGATAACACTCAGGTCTCCAAACCACCGCAGGCTTTCTCATCACAGGCAAGGTTGAACTGCGGGCACAAGCCGCTTTGTTGTGGGGGCTGTCTGTGCCCTGTGGAGCGTTCGGCAGCAGCTCCGGCCTCTACCCACTAGAACCCAGGGGCACACACCCTTCCTCTGCCCTACAGGTTACCACCCAAAATGTTCCCATGCACATTTCCTGTAGTAAGTGTTATCAACTCTTGGGAGAAGAGACAAGAAGCTAATAAAAGCGATTGCCTTTGGGTGCTGTATTGAGGGAGTTTTGAGGGATGTGCTTTTATTTGGTATGTTTCTACTGTGTGCTTGAGTCTTTACCCTGTGTGTTGCTAAAATAAATCTCTAGGCCCAAGGTGGAGTCACTCCTTTCCAGGGTGCCCCATTAGCAATCTGAAATTTGAGAACATTCATGTCCCTGAGAAGGCAGGGTGTCCAGTCGGCCAGTCCCCAAAGGCCAAGCCCATTCTGGGCCTTCTCACTCCCAAAAAGGGTGGGAACTTCGCCTCAGCTAATCAGATATTTTCTATTTGTCTCATCCTTGTTTATTCTTTATCCTATAAAAGCTTCTTGAGATTGCCCACTTTGTGAAGTGTTAAATGTAGTTTGTATTGTCTAAATTGTCTTCTTTAATCACTTTTAAATAGGGTGTTACAATAACAGGGAAGAAATGTTTTAGAAAGACTACATATCGAAAGAGTGGAAACTAGGTTTCTTCACCACAGTTTTGACACCAACTCCAGCGTGTGTGAGTTTTCCCAGGCGATTCGTGGAAGCCTGCAGGGTGTCCTACAGCTCAAATCCTTTCTAACACCACCTGGAGAGAGCATCAGACCCCACAGGTTAGGGACTCAGATGCCACCTGCGAGTCCAGGCAGTCACCTGTACTTCTGACTGACTCTCGACTGGAGGTTCTCACGACTGCATCCTTGGGTTCAGTTAATTTAATAGAGGGGCTCACAGAACTCAGGAAACCAGTTTCCTTACTAGATGACTGACATATCATTAAAGGATACGACTCAGGAACAACTAGCTGGAAGAGATGCACAGGGCAAGAGAGAAAGGGAGTCAGGGAATGGGGCTCCCAGTCCTCGCCGAGCACCCCACTCTCCCTCAGTTCCCATGTTCTCAGCGACTGGAAGCTTTCAGAATCTCATCCTTTTGGGTTTTTGTGGAGGCTTCATTATGTAGGCATAACTGATTAAATCATTGCCCATAGGTGATTGACTCAACCTCCATTCCCTCTCCCCTCCCTGAAAATCAGGGGTTTGCAGCTGAAAGTTCTAACTTTCATTCCTGGTTGGTTCCTCTGGCAACCAGCCCCCCTCAGGTGGGTTCCAAAATTCACCTCATTAACATAACAAATAACGTCTTTATCAGCTTCAATTCAGGAAATTCCAAGGGTTTTAGGAGCGTTGCTTGAAGATCAAACACATATGTCTTATTATAAATCACCATATCACACTGACTACAGGGCTTCTCAGCATCCATAACTCATGCTAACACATTTTTAATCCCTAAAGGTAGCCAAATCCTGGAAATGGCATGCCTCAGAACACTTCTGGAAGCACCGACCTGGCCAACACTGAACCCTCACCATCCAGGAGAGAGTTGAAGGTGGCCAATGCTGGGCATTTTACCAGTAAAATACAGTAAAACAAATACTGGCAAATTAGTTACCGGTAAAACACAGGCTGGTCCTTCCACCCAGGTGAACAATGTGCCCTGAGATATGACGCTCCTTTCAGCAACTTTGGGTCATCCTCGGGGTAGTACATTCTTGAGAGGAGTCCCGCAGGGAGTCACGGTCTTTCTGGTTATACCTCACTTTGGGGATGAACCACCTGTAAGTTCCCCAGGAGCTGGAGGCAGGGGGACTTGGAGGGCTACGGCCCTCTGCACCCCATTCCCCTTCCTTGTCCCTTTCTTGGCTTTATAGGCTCTCTCCTGGCTTCTTTGCCTTCTCTTGTCCCCTCCAGATATTGAGGCAGATGCTTTTCCACCTCCTCACCTGCTCCTTTTAGGGGATGGGGAGGAGGGAGGTAAGAGAGGATGACATTTTAAATTCTAGTAATGATTTTACTATTTATCCCAAAGGTCCCCAGGCATACAGCACACCTAGTGATCTATCAGGGCTTCCCTGGTGGCTCAGACAGTAGAGAATCTGCCTAAAATGCGGGAGACCTGGGTTCAATCCCTGGGTTGGGAAGATCCCCTAGAGGAGGGCATTGTAACCCACTCCAGTATTATTGACTGGAGAATTCCGATAGACAGAGGAGCCTGGCAGGCTACAGTCCTTGAGGTCGCAAAGAGTCAGACACGACTGAGCGACTAAGCACACAGTGATCTATCAAAAGCACTGGAAGTTAACCGAACCAACCCTTCAACTGTTGCTACTCAACCAATAATGGTGACCATTCTGTAGCTGCAAACACATCAAATCCTAATCATTTCTTTCCTCACTAAATGAGTTGCTGCTGCTGCTGCTGCTAAGTCACTTCAGTCGTGTCCGAGTCTGTGTGACCCCATAGATGGCAGCCCACCAGGCTCCGCCGTCCCTGGGATTCTCCAGGCAAGAACACTGGAGTGGGTCGCCGTTTCCTTCTCCAACGCATGAAAGTGAAAAGGGAAAATGAAGTCACTCAGTCGAGTCCGACTCTTCACGACCCCATGGACTGCAGCCTACCAGGCTCCTCCATCCACGGGATTTTCCAGGCAAGAATACTGGAGTGGGGTGCCATTGCCTTCTCCACTAAATGAGTTAATAGTCATCTAAAGGGCTCATAACAGGGCCTGGCATGTGGTGACTGCTGGTTTTGTTTTGTTTAGCCATTATTATATCATCATACTCTACATTCAACATTTCTCACTATTTAACAGCCTCTGGAATTATCCAGACGTTCAGTGAACAGCATTATAGCATGAATGTGGAAAGAAGAGATAAGCATGTGACTGGACCCACAAAGTAAGTAAGATTTCCACAGCAGTAGGAAAATGAGGATAGAACCATAGGGACTTCCCTCAAGGTCCAGTGGTTAAGACTCCAACTTCTACTGCAAAAGCACGGGTTCCAACCCTGTTTGAGGAATTAAGATCCCTCATACTGAGCTATGCAGTCAAAAACACACACTGTAGATCCACAGAGCTGTAGATAATGAGATTCTCTCACAGCCATGGATGCTAACTCAGGTGTCTCCCATTTTGTACTGCTCCAGTGTGACTTCCTCCACCCACAAGCAAGTGGTTCTCAAATTTTGGCACAGGTCAGAATCCCTTGGAATCCCTCAGATGCTTGCTAAAAAGACCATCGGCTCCACCCTCCTGAGTTTCTGAATTAATAGGTTGGGGTAGATCCGGAGAATTTGCATCTGAAACAGATTTTCAGATGCTGCTGACGCTCTTCTTTGGGAACCACTGCCCTTCGTGTTAACTTAGACCCTGGCATTTAAATAAACCTTTTGCTCAGATCAGGGCACGGGTCCAGCTTGTCACCATTCATCAAGGTCCTGTCATTCATTGTGTTTGTTTTGCGGCACCTTTGCTTGTGAGAGGCATGCCCCCTTCTACAGGTCCTTGTACAGGTCACTGATGAAAATGTGAACCGGACTGGCAAAGGACAAAATCCAGGTCAGGTTAATTAAAACCCTGCTTTAGGTTCAATCCATTATAATTACAGCGGTAGTTCTCAATCCTGATTAAACTTTAACATCACAGGGGAAGGTTAAAAAACAACCAAAAAAACAATTTTTAAAAAAAATCTCTCCAAGTGATTCTAATGTGCAACCAGGGCTGAGAACCGCCATCCAGAGATCTTATAGGTTTAACTTGTTGCTGCTGCTGCTGCTAAGTCGCTTCAGTCGTGTCCGACTCTGTGCGACCCCATGGACTGCAACCTACCAGGTTCCTCCATCCATGGGATTTTCCAGGCAAGAGTACTGGAGTGGGGTGCCATTAATTTGTTAAATCAACCCAATTGAGCTGTCCTGCCCACGTAGTTTCATTTAAGCTATTGTGTGGGATGTTGTCAAAACCTTTGCTGACATCATGTGTGTTTTTCCACAGCTGGATCATTGCTCTTTCAAAACCATAAAATTATATTGGGCTAGCATGACATGGTTTTAGGGAATCATACAAACTTTAAAGATCAGATTTAAATATGTTTATAGTTGTTGAGGCCTTTTGCCTGGGGTTGATGTCAAGCTCACAGAATTGTATCCATTTAGTTTATATAATCCCAATGTAATATGTGTGTTCTGCTCAGTTGTGTCTGGCTCTTTGCAACCCCATGGGCTGTAGCCAGCCAGGCTCCTCTGTCCATGGGATTTTCCAGGCAAGAGTACTGGGGTGGGTTGTCATGTCCTCCTGCAGGGGATATTCCAGACCCAGGGATTGAACCTGCATCTCTTGCATCTCCTGCATTGGCAGGCAGGTTCTTTACCACTGCGCCACCTGGGAAGCTCCCAGTGTAATGATATTTAACATTTATTGCTTGTTGACTTTGTCTCAGCCACAGTGCTTAGTGCTCTTTTTAAATATCCAATCCTACAAAATAGATACTGTTATTTCTATTTTACAGATGTGAAATCAAGTTTCAATTTTAGCTGACTCCAGGGCTCGTGCTTTTAAATACTAGCTGTTGCTTCCATTTTTAATTGCGAGACACCATCTTGTTCTTCAAATGTTTTATGATGTCTTACAAGGATGCTAAAGATATGAGGAAGCATGAAATAAATAACTGGAATAAAGACAGACCAGAGAGAAGCAAAATGAACTGTGGATCAGAACAAAATGTTTGAGCATTTGCTAACTGCAGGGTCACTGGTTTGGCTTTGAGTGTTCTGAAAAGTCAAAATAGGAACACATGTTCAATTGCTCAGTCAGCACTGAACGCAAACATTGCTCAGGAGAAGTATCTGGGAAACCTGGGGCTTCTTAAAGATGATACTGAGGATTAAAGGAATGTCTGCAAAAACATCCTCATGATCTATGCAGACAAGAGTGTCACAGGACTCAGTGAACCACAATTTATACCATCCACTTCCTCCCTCATAAAAAAACAAACAGAATTTTGGCTTGCTTTATACTTCTTCAAAAATTTCTTCATTCCCATTTCCAGTACCTTTCCCATCACTAATCACTCACTCCAAAAGAAGATTAATAACCACCATGCAAGTCTTGGCTCACATTTTCTCAGTACTCCAGAATGTAATAATAATAGTTGGAGTAGTTAGGATTTCCTTTTACAGTTTCACAGTTTCTTGGCTCACCTTTCCTTTTGGATTCTCGTGCATGAAATCACACCTGACTTTAAGGAATGAGGTTTCCCCTTGCATGAAGTCGATGTGCTATTTCCCAGGCGGCTGTCAGGTCTGCAGGTGAGGTTAGCGTGAACGGGAATAACAAGGTGCCCGTCACAGTGCCAGTGCACCGGCCCATCCCTCCATGCAGCTTGATAATGTGGAGTCAAGAACAGCAGATTCCCTCGTGTCAGTTGAAACCAGTGATGAGACCCATAATTTGTCACTTACCTGTATGAGACTATACAGTAATGGGAGTTTTATCTTGAAAGATATCAGTGTTTTCTTGCCATCTGAAAAAGACATGATGTTAAACGTGCTGGGATTTTTGAAAGGAGATCTGTTGACACAAGACTGATGGTTAGGATAGAATCATGCATGATTTGGAAAGTACTCTGTCATCTTCTAACATTAAGCCAGGTAACTCCTCTTTAGCTGGTTCCTTATCCTTCAGATCCCACCTTGAGTACCGGCTCCTCAGCTGAGCCTTCTCTGACATCTCTGAATAGGCAGTCCTTGTCCCTTGATGATTTTTTGTTTACTTATTGCAGTCAGTAAACATTCCCTATTCTGCTACACAGAAGGGCAGCAGGACTTCCCTTGTGGTCTCAGGGCCTAGATCAGGGTTTGGTTCATAGTAGGGGCACTGTAACCACCTGCTGGAAAGAGTGAAAACAGCCAAACACGTGGCTGTGGAGTCAGGCTCTGAGGAGCATGTTGGGACCAAGTCTACATCATGAGAAGAGAGTGAGGCTGTTCTGATATCCGGAGTGATCACAGAAACATAAAGGGTGAAGGAGAGGGCTCCTGAAAGGAAAAGCTCATTTCATCATTCCTGATAATCAACATGAACAGATGATTAGAGCAAATGAAATTTAGGAGTAAAGGTGATTGCCATGTGCCTCAGAGGAAGGAAAATGGAACACGAAATCCTCAGTGGGAAGTACAGGAAGAGCTGAGGTGGGCAGAACATTGCCATATACGTCAACCTGCCCCCTCCCACATCCACCAAGCACACTTTCCGCCACTTCCCTCACGCGAGGCTTCACCATCTGCACCGATTCCCTTGAGATGGTGCCCCAGGATCACCCAGCAGGGGCTAAGAACCAAAGCCACAGGGTCAGCTTTTCCTACAGTTGGAAGAAACGAGGAATACGATTAGAGGTTTAGGAAGAACCACTATCAAGAACAGCAGAAAGAAGACACCTAAAACACAGACCCACATAACGAATGAGGTGGAAACAATAGCAGGAAGATGTAGCCAGAAGAGCGAGGAGAAGCAGGCAAATCTAAGGGGGATGAAGAATGCTGCAACCCTGTCTCCCCGTGGCCCTGTCAGGCGTCCAGGCTAAGCCTGTGAAGCTCCTCTCTGCTCCACACAGCCGAGCACTCCTCAGGCCCCTGCAGGACGTCGGGAAAGGGGCACAGGGAGGGGGCAGGGGCAGGTGGCAGGCAGCCATGGACGAGGAAGACCCTGCACCAGTGCCTCCACCCCCGCCCCGTTACGGAGAGCGCTGGGCTAGGAAAGGGAAAGCACAAAAAAAGACTATGAGAATGTGCCATGGAAAGGGCTTTGTCCGAAAAGGATGCTTGGTGTGTTATTGTTTAGGTCATCTCTTAACCAAAAATTACATGCACGTTTACTTAAACGATCTTGGAAATGCTTTTATAACTTGTTCAAAGCTTTCCAAATGAAGAGTTTGAGTGTTTTTTAGTCCTTGATTAAAAATATAAAAGTCTAACACATTTTAATTAGTTCACATTAATCTGCCTTAGACAAAGATGAAAATTTACTAGCCAGGTATTCACAAAAAGCCTTTGCATAATTGATGAGTACATGTGAACTAATGCACAGCCTGACTTACTGTGACCAGCAGTGCCCTTTCTCCATTTAGAGGTTGGAAGCCATCTTTTTTTCAGCCATGGCAGTGCACTCAAACCAACCATCACACTAGGCTGAACTTGGAAACTGACATTGGAATTACTGTGTCACGGTCTTAAAACAATATTTAAAATGAAGTGTTTATTGTTCTCCTTAAAGACACTGGATATCAACTTTTTAATCGTTAGTATTTTTAAACTATTTTGTTTCACCTCATTTAAAACTTCTTATATAATTTAGTGAAACTTTAAAATAAATATTCAGATAATGATATAAATTCAAATGACTTGCTAATAAGGGTTTTCAACCAAAACAGTTGATTATTCACTTTAGAGATATGAAAGCAATTAATCTATGAAGTGTAAGTACTAAGAACATTCTTTTTCATCTTTTGTTACCAATTTTAATTAATAACTGCTGTAGCTGCTCCATACCCCAGGTCTTATATTTCCCTAATCATTCTGATCGTTTCTAAAGATGGCAACAAAAAACTTTACCTACTGGGAAGTTCCACTTCTTAAAAACCAAAGGCAATTCTGTGATCTTTTTTTTTATTTAGGCAATACAAGGGTTTTAGAAGTCTAAAGTAAAAAAAGAAATGACTGTCAAGAACAAAGGTTGGACCCAATTAATTGAAACCTGTTGCCGTAGCATTTCTCTGCCACACATAGACAGACTGGGGAGTGCCTCTGTTTTTTTTTTTTTTTTTGTGGGGGGTGTTTTTTTTAATTATTTATTTTGGCTGCAATGGTTCTTCAGTGCTTCTCTAGTTGTGGTTTGAGGGCTTCTCGTTGCGATGGTTTCTCTTGTTGTGGTCACAGGCTCCAGGTGCTCGGGCTTCAGTAACTGTGGCACACAGGCTCAGTAGTTGAGGCATACAGGGCCCAGCTGCTCTGAGGCTCATGGGATCTTTCTGGACCAGGGATGGAACGCGTGTCTCCTGCATTGGCAGACGGATTCTCAACCACTGGACCACTGGGAAGTCCTCCCCTCTGGTTTTAACTCAGGACAAATTAAGGACCCCTGGAGACTCCATATCTCAGGAGAGAACCTGAGTTGGGCTCCTTACTATACAGATCACCCTTCTAGAAAGTGAAGCAGACCTTTCCTTGCCTTGAACTTTAATGCCATCAGAAGTGATTTGCAGAACTCACTGGAATTAAAGCTGGGTGATGTGAATTATTAACTAGTCAGTCAGGAGACTGAGGATCCCCCTGACCCTGCAGGCAACCATTAGCTGAAGCTCTCTTCTCAGTTTTTCCCCCTGTAAAATTAGATAGAAAATGATTTTCCAGTATGAAACAGAAGGTTCTTTCCAATCTGAGATATTTTGAGCTATCCCAAACCCTTAAAGTAGTTTCCATTTAGGACAATATGGCCGGTAAATTATTTTTACATTGCAAGTTTCTGGATCTTAACCTGTAGAATGTTTGGTCACACTTGATAGAGGGAAGTTTCATACAGGGGTTTCCCCTATGGCTCAGCAGGTTAAAAAATCTGCCTTCCAACACAGGAGATGAAGATTTGATCCCTGGGTGGCAAAGGTCCCCTGGAGGAGGAAATGGCAACCCGCTCCAGTATTCTTGCCTGGAGAATCCATGGACAGAAGAGCCTGATGGGCTACAGTCCATGGGGTCGCAAAGAGTCAGACAAGACTGAGCATATGGCACAACGATGATAGAGGAAAGGAGATGGAAGGCCGGGGTGTTCCGACATGTCAGCTGTGGTTCCTGCAGTTTTTAAGTCTTCAGTGTCATACTATCAGCGACAAAGTCAAAACCAGTCTATGAATTCTAATCCTACGGATCACAAATCATATATACTTAGCTGGAGGGCCTCCGTTGAATGACTCACATATGCATGCTCTCATTCAGGTTAGGCAGGTTCCAAAATTAATTGTCCTGGTGTGTATTACATCAGTTTGGTTAAGCCAGGACTACTTTTCCCTGTGTCCCCTTGCCTCACGGTTCTAAATTAGAATTAACTCAAAGACATGCTTGTGTGATTTTTAAAAGGTAAAGTGAAGCCAGGGCCACTTTTCTCTGAAGGGCATCAGTCAAGTACGGTGACGGACAGGCATGAGGTGTCTGTGGGTCGATTTGTCCTCGTTCTCCACCTCCAGCTCTTCTTCCCGTGTTCCGACCTTGAGCAATTACCAAGGCTGGCTCCAATCCCACCTCCAAACACTGGCTGTAGATGCAGAGGTGGTCACTGCGTGGTGGCCACAGCTGCCCCCAAGCCCTCACCCAGGCCTATGTCGGCACCTACATGCGTTCTGCCTCTCAGAAGGGCCTTCTGAGTTCTCATGAGCACCTCCTTCTGCACCTTCCCCTCTGCAGCTTCTCGAACAGTAGTATTTTCTCTTATTCTGGTAACAACTCCTGCATCCTACAGCCCTCAGAGCAATCTTTTTCCCCCAATTCACCAACCGAACACAGATCCCCAAATGAACACTGTTGTACTATCTACGTGTGACTCCTCACAGGGCCCCCAACTGAGTGTTCTGCCTCACAGGGTGCTTCCTGGGGATTCAAGGTCTTCCGTCTGAGAGGGTATGCTGCCGCTGCTGCTGCTAAGTCGCTTCAGTCATGTCCGACTGTGTGTGACCCCATAGACGGGAACCCACCAGGCTCTCCCATCCCTGGGATTCTCCAGGCAAGAACACTGGAGTGGGTTGCCATTTCCTTCTCCAGTGCATGAAAGTGAAAAGTGAAAGTGAAGTCGCTCAGTTGTGTCCGACTCCTATCGACCCCATGGACTGCAGCCTACCTGGCTCCTCCATCCATGGGATTTTCCAGGCAAGAGTACTGGAGTGGGGTGCCATTGCCTTCTCCCTGAGAGGGTATACATTTTATCAAAAGACAGACAACCTACAAGTGCACACGAGTGTGTGCATACAGTTGTGTGTTGGGGAAGAACACAACAGGAAACTTTCTTAGTTTAAAAACTTGCCTCTGTGAATCCTCAGGCAATGATGTGAACCATGACTTTTATCTGACCCCAGCTAAGACACAGGTGACTGTCCAACCTGTAAACACAGGCCCGTGTCCACTGTCCTCTCCACCCAGCGCCATCTCATGACAGCACCCATTGGCACATACCACGGATGAGTCTGGTCTGAGCAGCCCTACTATGTACACAGAGTAGAGGTGTCACACTTGGGGAGCAATACTTGAAAAACAAGACACCAATCCCTCAGAGAACTCACTGCTGGTTAGGGAACAGTCACACTCTGACCTACAGGTGTTCATATACATGCTAAGTCACTTCATTCATGTCCAAATCTTTGCAACCCTATGGACCATAGCCCGCTATGCTCCTTTGTCCATGGACTTTTCCAAGCAAGAACACTGGAGTGGGTTGCCATGCCCTCCTCCAGGGGATCTTCCTGACCCAGGGATTGAACCCACATCTCTTACGTCTCCTGCACCGGCAGGCAATTACCGAGGCTGGCTTCTTCACCACTAGTGCCACCTGGGGTGGTCCTTCAGCCTTTTGCTGAAAAGCAAAAACCCAACATTAAAAAAAAAACAGAAACGCATAAAAGTATGAGTATGAATTATTTGTTTTATTGCTTTGTATCTTATTTAATGCAGAGTTGATGTTTTTGAGTAATGGTAATAAGATGTCCAAAATTCAACATTATTAAACATTCAAACAGTAAAGAATGTGGGAAAAAGATCTCACATGTTAACTCCGCTAAATTATAGCTGGTGGAACAATTCATAATAAAGGCTATAGGCTTGTCATCATGGTTTATGACACGGGCAACGGTAGAGTCCCGGTGTCAACCAACTGTGTAGGCACCAGGGGTGGCATGTGTACCTCCCTTGGAAACATCTGGAAAGATCTAGAAAGACTCCGGGTATAAAAACCCTTCCTTTCACCTCAGGCTTGAAAGACACACCCACCACAGAGGGTGTCAAAGAACTCCTGTGGAATAGAAGTGGTTATGATGATAAAGACCAGAAATGGTTCTGCTGTCGAGAAGTGAACTTGCTTACACGTCCCCTCTCTAATCTACCGCCCACTCTAGCTTGTCATGAGCAAGGGCCTCAGGTGGCGACCAGATGACACCAGGCAGCGGCCTTTGGACGGCTGAAGGCACTGGATCTCCTCATCCTGAGGGAGTGGGTCACTGGGTTGTGACTTACACTCAACACACACATCCTACCATGAAAAACTGCTCTCAGCTGCCATACATTTGATGTAATTCCAGGCTGAAAAGTCTGAAGACTTTAAAACCCCAGAATGTCTGGGGCCCCTGAAAGTCCTGACGTGCTGGGCAACTTCAGCAAGGAATCTGATTCCCAAGGGGTGGAGGCTCGAAGGGACACAGGCTGCTCACATCACATGGCAGCACAACATAAATACGTGACTCTACAGTGTGGATATGAGACACCACAGTGAAATAATAAATACTTCAAAATCTACAGCTGTCAGTCACACGCTGGCCATACCCGGTACAGTCTAAAAACTGGTGATTTTCCCATAAAAACATGTATCTACAGTGAATGCGACCAATACTTAATAAGGGCTAAGCAAAAACATATGAAAACTATTCTTCAAAGACAAACTTCATTAAATATCAAGCATAGTGACCAAATTTAAGATGTCAAATTTAAGTAAATCACTTTTGATTTTTCCCAGGGGTAATTTGGGGTTTCCGCAACAAGAATGGTCAAGGGCCAACTGCACCCCACCGGTGATGCTGAGGGTGTAAGTCATGCAGACCCTCTTGGAAGAACAATGGACACATCTTTGCCAGAGGAAGCATACCTCCAGCCTCTTCATTCTCTGAAATACCAGAGAACAAATGCCCTTTACAGACACAGTGATGCTGAAAAAGAAAGCAACAAAGAAACATAAAGGTGCATTTATTCGAGTCCATGCCATCTAATCTACTGAGTACAGTAATTAAGACTGGAAAAGGGAAGAATTAAACTTAAACAACAACAAAAACACTGGGACGTTCGTCCCCTGCATTGTGAGTCAGTTCAGAAGAATGTGTGTGCTGGCAAGCCAGTCTCCTCCCTGAGAAGCACGCTTCGTTCTCCGTTCTCCTCCAGCATTTTCATCTCTCTCAGTTAAGGCCTGGACAGTGTCAGGGTGGTGGCCACACCTGTTCTGGAGCTGTGGGCTGGCAGGAGCTGGGCCCCAGGCCATCAGTCACCCGAGGGCTTGGGCAGTGTGGGGTCAGACTCCCAGCTGCCCAGCTCTGCCGTCTGCCTCCGGAGCTGCTCCACCGTCTGCAGCAGGGCTGACCTCTCCAGCTCCAAGGCCAGGGTCGCCTGCTTCAGCTTGCTCTCGCTAGTCAGGAGCTTCTCAACAGTGGCTTCCAGGCTCTGGATCCTCCCATTGGCGACCTGGAGAATAAAAGAAGACATGTGAATGTAACTGCCTGGGAGACGGTGGGAGATCCATTGTGTGCTCTGCTGTCCAGCCTTGGGGGAACTGTGGAGCCTAATTCTGGCAGAGACACACCTTTCCGCATTTATTATCACTTCTGGCCACAAAAGACTCTATTTCCCAGGCTCCCTCAAGGGTGGGCTGGGCCATCCGGAGACCCTCCAACGTCTTTTTCCTTCCAGAGTAGCCACACGTGGAGACAGTGGCTTCCCAGTGCGGAGGAAGCCTGGTCCCCGAGTTGCCTACTGGAGACGGCTGGGAAATGGTCCAAGACTGCTTCGTGGAGACGAGGTGGTGAGTGTACAGTGCTGAGTGTACAGTGCTGAGCCCTGGGATCCAGGGTGCTGTTATTGCAGCACAGTCTGCCTGCTCTGACAAACACAGGCAGCTACAGGTGCACACTGGTCTTAGACAGACCATCCAAATGGTTTCTATGTGAAGGCCCACGTAAGAACAGCTCTCTAACCTGAACCTTTCGTTTTCCCTCCAGTACCAACAACCGGCATTTCCCCCAGAACGTGTGGAGCGCCCAGGGGACCGAGCTCTGCTAAGAGGGTCACATGTGTGGCCTCACTGACCAGACACCAGTCGTGTCCCCACTCCCCCCAGTCTGTATCCTCAACACTCAGTCAGTGTCTGGCAGCCCTTCCAGGCGCTTCTCTCTAGCAACGGACTCTCCTCCTCTTTTGAGTCCTCTTGGACAGGCTTCCCAGGCAACCACAGAATTGGCTCCAGCTGTCCGCTGCATCCCCCCACATTCAGGCCCAGAGTCTGCAAGGCACTGCTCTGGCTCACTCATCCGCCCAGCCCTCTTCGTGTCCCCATGGACTAAATGGTGTTTTTTTTCCCCCTCATTTTCAAAACAAGGGAAACAGTTTTTTGAGCAAGGTAACACCTGTGCCAGACAGACAATTTATGACTCAAAGCTGAGCTCCAGCTGTGACACTGGAACACTCAAAACAGAAAGAAAAAAGGCCTGAGACCCTAAGTCTGTCAGTTACCGGGCAGCAGGTAGTCACACTCAGGGGCTAAGTCCGAGCAGCCCTCTCAGACCCTCATACTCCTGCCCACAGTCAAGGCCTACAGCCGGTCCCACCTTATCTCCTCCAGGGACCACTCCTGCCGAGGCCATGGCACTCCCAGGGGTACCTGCCAGCTTAGCAGTGAGCTGTTATGCATGGTTGTTTACTGTTTGGCATGAATGTCAGGTCTCCTCCTCAATCAGACTGAAGCTCTCTCACCCTGCATGTGGGTCTGATCTCCCATAGGCACCCAGCTCACAGACACTCAGTGACTCAATGATTATTATGAAAAACGCACATCCCTTATCATATGGCAGTATCAGGCGTGTCTATGCAATTGTCTCATGCGTGCTGCTGGACAAAAGAGGTTAGACAGTTTAGTCTCCAGCTGCCAGAGGACAATCTTCAGTGTTCAACAAGAAAATAAATGGGGTTTTGGTATGTCCAACTATATGAATGGAACGGAGTCAAAACACAGGTCAATTTTGATAGTTTGGGGAAAAAAACAAAGATTTATGTTGGAAAATTAAGTAATGCACTGAACACCTATCCCTGGGCTCCGAAAACTGTTTTAAAAAATAAAAAGAAAAAAAGGAAGAGAGCCTCATAGAACTTCTGTGGTCTGGCTGAAAGATAGTAATTCCATGTGACTCAGAGGGTAAAGGGAAGACTACACTCAGGCCCCCACAAACTAACTTGCCATAATCCCTAGCACAACTCTTTGAACATCTGTTGTTACTAATTACCGCCTGATGCCTTTCTGGAGGGCTATAGAAGTTGGAGCAGTTTTTCACAACTCCTCTCCTCACAAGGAGTGAAGTTCACAGTATCATGGAAGCAGCACCAAATTACCTCCCCTTTTTACCACAATCCCACGTGGGTATCAGCCTAGTAAAATCAACCTTCTATTGGAGTGCTATTTTAACAAGACAAATGCTTCTAACGGAGATCTGAGCTTTCCATCCTGCTGTATTTCAGGGATCAGCTGTTTGTCTGGAGGGATTTAAAATTCCCACCTACACTGCAGGTCCTTACGTGCAAGACAAGGTTCTTTGTCCCCTGGCGCCTCCCCTTCAGGTTACAGCTGAGATCCCCCTGGAGAAATCACACCCAGACTCGGTCATTTTCACAGTTAGGATATCTCTATCTTAGGGGAACACAAAGCCGACTTTGAGAATGTGACTGGGAGTCAGGACTGGGTAGGCTAAGCCTTTTCTTTGTTCCTCTACAGTAACTATCTACTAGGTTATACTGGCATAAAATCCCTGCTGGGAAGAGTACATTTTAGACAAGGGTTGACTGATTAAGCTCCCAAATGCTGGCCTTTCTCCCATCACTGCCAAGTTTGCATCTGCAAAGCAGCAACTTTTAGGCAGAAAAATAAGAGGCTTAGATCAGGACGGAAAGCTTATTCTAAGGACAGCCTAGAACACCACAGAATACATATTTTGAAAATAATACAAATTTTTCTCCACAGTAGCTCAAAAGTAATTTTTAAACCCCACCTCCACCAACAGACACATTTCCATAACAATGATAGCTGTACCACCGATCAGATCATGACACTTAAAAAGCAGATGATACGGTTACTTTACTCCATCTGATTGGTGGAGGAGTCGTGCAGAGCAGTAAGGTAATTTTCTGTCCTTGTCACATAAATGAGGAAATCAGAGCAGATGGGTGACAGTGGGTGACACTGGATCTGGCAAGACCTGGGTCTCTGGTCTGCATCTCTGTGCTCACTCCCTCTTGCCCTCCAGCATATGCGATCTGGGTATGTCCCCACCCACATTTATGCAGGCCAAGATGGAAACTTCCAGAGGGGAGAATCGTGCCCTTCGTGAACCTAACTTTTGTATTTGTACCAAGGACTCACAATTATGATCACAGCTCTGGTTTATTCTGTTATTCCTCACTTGATGTCACTTTGAGGACCTAGCTGGTTTTGCTCCTGAAAGCTCCTGCCTTTGATTCTCCCATCATTATTCAAAGCACAATGGCTGGTGTTTGGTTAATAGAACCAGAGCGCCGTGGACCCAAGCTCAGTTCTTGGCACACCTCCTGAAAGGGTAAGTGTAGAAACAGTCTCTCAGAAAGTTCCAGGACAGTCCGACCTTAGCAAAGGATAATCTGTCTGCTCCCTGACAAACCGGAACAGCTCTCCTGGGCCACCTTTGATCCCAACTACAAACAGAGCAGAAAGGGCCTCCAGCGGCGGGAAGCTCAGCCTGCGGGCCTCTGGTGAGTTAATGAACCACCACATGCTCAAGGCTCAGGTGGCGGCCTTGTAAACATGCCCTACCTGCAGCTGTTCAAGGAGGTCAAGGTTCTGTTTGCGTAAGCTGCTGTTGGTCTTCTCTAGTTTGTCCATTCTTTGGTTGTCACTGAGAGGAGAAGAATCGATAAGCTCTTCCTGAAGCACGTGGTACTCAACTTCATAAGCTTGTAACTGTTTCGAGATGTCCGTCTCAAACACCTGTCTCACAGAAAAGTCATCAGGCATTGGAAATGAGAAAAATCACACACACACACTCCCACTCTCTCACACACATGTGACCATGTCAGTGGGTATCCACTGAGCACCTACTCTGCACCCAATGCTATTTAGTGATAAACACAGAAAACTCTCTGAATGGAGAAGAGAATAATTTTACTTGGGAAGAGAGAATTTAAGGAGCATTTGGAAATAAACTGAGAGAAACAATAAGTATAGGGCTTTCGTGGTGGCTCAGTGGTAAAAGAATCCATCTGCTAATGCAGGAGACTTGGGTTTGATCTGTCAGTCAGAAAGATCCCCTGGAGAAGGAAATGGCAACCCAGTTCAATATTCTTGCCTGAAAAATTCCATGGACTGAGGAGCCTGGTAGGCTACAGTCCACAGGGCCACAAAGTGTAAGACATGTCTTAGTGACTCAACAACAACAATTGTCAGTGTAGGTCTCTGATGCCATTTTTCAAAGGCAAAACCTTATTTTTTTAAAAGCTTAAAAGAGTTTCTTTTTAATTCTTATCTCAGTATTCAGATCTTTTTTCTCTGAAAATTCTATTAGATACATCAACTATGGGTCAACGACAGAATAAAACAAAAGAATCACAGCCCTACTTGCCCAGTCACCAGGTCAAAGTTTAATTATAGTTCAGCTGGGTTTTCAGAGTTACAAGAACAGCTAAGTAATGGAACTGTTTACTGAAAAACCCTTTTCTGCACATAAGAGATGAAGAAATGAGCCAAAACCCAAATGTCACCCACATAGATGAGTGAATATGAAACAATGCCTGACTTGCCTTTCTTCTTATAATAGTAACAGTCATGAAAAAAACCACTCGTGTGAAAAACAACCCCAAAGTGCACAAGTGAGTGAGCTGTTAATGTTTGTACTTTCTCTTGGTGAGTGAGCTGGACCGAGGCAGGGCCGAAGAGGGAAGGGGTCCGAAGGCAGAGGCTGCTGCCGCCCCAGGCGTGAAACCCCGGCACACATCTGAGAATTCAGTCACCATGTAAGAAAAACCAGCACGATCAGAACACACGTTTAGAGAATGAAATTAGTATTTTCAAGGGCAGAAACTGCCTCTTCACAGCATTTCCTTAAGAAAGAAACTCCAACACAGTTAAAATCAATGAAAAACTCATTTCCCTGGACGGCATCCTCTTAGCATTTAAACATGAATGAGCCCTATCTTTCCTGAAATCAATTTTAAAAATCTATGTTTACTTTTTCACCATTCCCAGAAATTTTCTCTTCCTTGAGATAAACTTTTCCACTTCCTGGCTTTCAATTTAATTCAGTGGCTAATACTAATCAGGCACAAAAGTCACTCCAGGACAAAAAAAACAGAACACATTCCATTTGCGATGTGTGTGTGCATGTGTAGCTGACTGGATTGACTTGATTCTCTCCTGTCCATCAGAGTGACCCTGAGCTCAGCAGGGATTATCATCTCTGTTCCACAGTCAGGAAAACTGACCCAGGAGCTTTCAGACAGCCCTCTAATGGGAGCTTGGCTGGCAACTCCCTGAATGACCATGAATAAGTTACCTGACCTTTCCCGGCCTCAGTTCCTGGCCTCCCCTATGGGCTGATAACCCCTACCTCCCAGCATCTGTGGGAATCGTGAGACACACACCTGGCAAGCTGAGCTAAGGGATCTGCTTCCCACACTTATCATGAAACCCCTCGCATCCATGCTTGTGCTGCAATGAATGGCAGAGGCTGCCACACCATGGAGCCTCTGACTAGCTCAGCACAAAGGCTGCACACACGCAAACCAAGACATTCATGTGTAATCACACATACAGTCCGGGATAAATGCCACGCGCACACACACATCTCTTTTTTCACCCAGGTTTCTAAGTGAGGTCCTAACCTGGAACACCCGGGGATGAAACCTTGGGCCTTTGATGCAGAGGGGCTGAGGTCAGGGGCTCTCGGCTGTGCACAGGGCGGAGTGCTCTCGCAGGCCCCCATTAATCCCGAGGAACCATCCCAGGTCACAGGCATCTCTGTTTAATTGCATCACCACCTCCTGGTGCCAAAACACACACAGCCTTGCAGTCATGCCCAGAAATCTATCCCCGACTGCGGCAGCACGCAGCTGGCAGTGACAGCGCCTGGTCCTCCAAGGGTGTTTTTTCACATTGCTGTATATTCTTCAAAACCGCAATTATAAATGGCTTCGTGGTATTCTATCAAGTTGATGCATCAATAATCATGTTAATCCAGTCATCGAATGTTGGCTATCTAGTTACTTGCAAGTTTCTGTTATAAATGACAACTCTAAACATCTTCATATGTACTGTTTTTCCCATATTTTGGCTTATTTCCTAAGCATGCATTCCAAGAAATGGGATTACTGAATCAAAGGATACGAATATTTTACTGGCTTATGATACACACTGCCAAATTGCTTCCCGAATGGGAATAATCAACACACAATGCCACTAGCAACATTAAGAATGTGCCAGACACAGTACACCCTTGGCATTGGGTACTGGCCTTAAAATGTTTCATTCTGTTAATCTAGGCAGGTAAAGAATTATACCTTATTTACATTTAAATTATGCACAAAGCTACATACTTCCCCAGCTATTATTAATCTGCTCTATGAGTCTCCTTTAGTGAACTCCTTTGCATTCTTGGCTCATCTGCTATTGGACACTCAGTGTCTTTTTCTCTCTGCTGTCTGTGGACACTACAATGAAGCCATCAACCTTGACGGCAACAGAACTAGTCACATACTTTCCACCCTCCCCACCCCCACACCCTTCCCCGCAGCTGGGGTGGTGGGGGGCGGTCTCAATGGTGCAGCTTCTGCCCAGGTATCAAAATAAAGGGGTTCAATGTCTGTGGGGAATTTAAAAATAGTAATAAACTCAACTGAAAGTTGGTCTGCTTTTTATTATCACCACAATGCAAGCAATTCTCAACAATGCCAGGGGTAAAGGACGCCTCCCCACCATATCCCTACCCTCTTGGTATGGCAGCGATTAGCCTTTTAACAAACTTTCAACAGCACAACCTGCCTGAGCCGCGAGGACTCCTCCCAAGGCAGAAGGGGCAGCCTCACCACTGTGATTCTGAAGAGCATCTTCTGAACAAGGGAGCTTTGGCGAGATGCCGATTTCTCTCCTACCAGCTCAAGCAGAACCGAGACCTGTCTGGCGTGTTTATGATGGAGTCACCCACTGCAGCTTTTCCAAGGTGTGTGTGGCTCCCCCGGGGAACTTGCTGAAAGGCAGATTCTGACTCAGCAGGTCTGGGGGGGCGGGCCTGGATTCTGCGTAAGTTCTATGCAGTAGGACAATGGTACCGGTCAGGAGCCCACTTGAGGCAGGGCCTGCAGGATGCTGAATGTGGGCTATGGGCTCCATCCTCCCGACCCCCCTCCCCTACAATCTTCCTTGCACTGACCTGAGGCTGCAGGGCACGTGCTGTGATGAGACAGCCCTGACCTCCCTTCCCTTCCTTTCTGTTTATTCCCAGGGCTTCCCCCTTCCTGAGAGAGGGTTGTTAAGGCTTACATTCAACTGAACTAAGTCACGCTGAGCAGCTGCCCCAGAGCCCCTTGCCGCCGTGCCCTGGACCCTGTCAGCTCTGGGCCGGCCTCTCGGCGGCGGCTCTGAGCCTGTCTGTGTTGAGCGGGAGCTGCAGGGCCCCGTCCTTGGTGACTCTGCCCACCCTGGATGCAGACTGTGTCCCAGAGGCTCAAGTTGAGGTTTCCACAGAGAAGGCATTTAGTGAAACACAGCTCGTCTATCACAGGGGTGCACCCGGCTCCATCCCTTCTCACACAGGACAATTAACTCAGCCATGTGCAAGGAACACAGTACCATTTCCACCCTGCAGGCTCTCCAAAGGTGTACCTCTAAGCTGAAATTGAGACTAGAGCACCCTCTGCAGGAAGGGGAGGGGCAGCGAGAAAACAGAAAGCTTGACAGCCCACAGAGGTCAAGCTCCAGATGGACCGTGTGGGAGGGGAGAAGGGCCAGAGCTGCCTGGTACCGTGAATCTGGTTTCCCAGGGAGACCTGTGACAGGCTGAAAACCTGGACCTCAGAAGCAGATGCTGTGTCCCTACATGCCACATCCAATCCCCCACCTCCCCCCAAGAAAGCTGAAGCCGTGCCTAGAACATCTCTCACCCTGTGCCTTTGCACGTGCTATAACTGCGGGACAGTTGACTGCAGCTCGTGCACCAGGGCTGTCCCACCGCATGCTTTGCAAACAAAGCTTTATTTCAACACAGTCACTTCACTCCACACACACATTGGCTCTGGCCACTTTCAGGCTCCAGAGACTGAGCTGACCTCATGTGACCTTATGGCCCACAAAGCCTGAAATACTTTCTCCCTGGCCCTGTGTGGAAAAGGCCTGCTGCTGCTAAGTCGCTTCAGTCGTGTCTGACTCTGTGTGACCCCACAGATGGCAACCCATCAGGCTCCTCCGCCCATGGGATTTTCTAGGCAAAAGTAGTGGAGTGGGGTGCCATTGCCTTCTCCGAAAGAGAGTAAATGCTCGGCAAGGTCAGAAAGGAAAGCATCACAGGGTGGAGGATTCTGTCTTAACGGACAATACAGCAAAACTCTTGATTAAATGATACCTGGAGGCACTTGGTGGAGCTGAGTAGTTGCTAAAGCATTTGCCATGAGAGAGCCTCAGTCTGAAACAACATCTTTCCACTTCTTGGCCATGTGACTGTGGGCCAGCTAATTAACCACTCTGAACCCTAGGTTTCTCATGAGTTAAAACCAGATGTCTTCTCAGGAGGTCATGACTGAATAAGATCAGGTGTATATATGCAGAGTTGCTCAGAACCTGGCAAAAAGTAGGGCGTTGATAAGTCAGAGCGATTCACACTGAGAGGAGGGCGCCAGGGAAGTAAAAGCCTCTCTTGAGAAGAAAGTGCAGAGTTGAAAAGCGCTGCTCCTTCACAAGTAAATGAAACGTGCAGAGACCCAAAGCGGCACCGGGGCTAAACCCTCTCTCTCTCTCAGGCCAGACGTGCCTCCTTCTCTGGGCTCAGCACTGAAGGAGGAGCAGCAAATGGAACCACAAACTGCTGCGTGTGTGCGTGCAGCCCACCACTCTCAGACGAGCAGGAATTCTCAGACTTTTTAAAAACATATCTTTATTTCACTATTTGTTTTAACAAAATTGCTGTAAGTGTTGGGCTTATGAGAGGCCCGGCTGCTGAGTCTGTGGTGGCCCAGTGCTGAGATCCCTTCCGCAGCACTCAGCCATCTGGCCTCGGGACACTTTCAAGGGTGACCTCACCTTCTGCAAGGCAGTTCAGCCCTGCGTGGTCAGCAACCATTACTGGAAGAGTCTTCCTGACACAGAGTCACAATCTGCTCCCACTCCTACCCCGCTGCAGTTCCCAAGTCACTTCACTCTCAACCTCTTAACATTCCAGAGAGTCATACATGCATACATGCAATTCTACTGCACACAGAAACCAGAGGTATGGGGCCACAGATGTGGAACTGAGTACTATTCACAAACACACACATCATGAAACAAACTTAAAGAATATACACTCTTTATCACAACTTCATAGCAAGATATTTTAGAAGATTCCAATTAATGCCATTCAGCACAAAAATCAAAGCACTCATTTTACAAAAGCCCACAAGGAATAAAAAGCTATGAATTTTGGAAGAACAAACGATGAGGGGTGAAGCCTCTTAACCGTAAGAAATTACAGTTACAATTCTTACAAACTTTAAGAAATTGTGCTGGATGTCACACTCATAGCACATGCACACTCAGACACACACTTAGTCATGGAACAAGGCCTTGAGCTGTGCCTCCTACAAGCTACTCAGGACTTGGTAGGTCCTGAGTGGTAGGAAACGGACGGAGAGCAGGAGGGAGAGAAAGAGAAAGAAAAGGAAGGAAGAAAGGAATTCAGCTTCTGAACATCCAGGATTATGGAGCTTCTGGAAGGTCCAGACTGAACCATACCTGACTGATAGTCTTCTCCATCTGCACCAAGCCCAGGTTGGGTAGTGTGCTTTTTATAAAGTCAACTATGGTTTCTAGGTTTTCATGCTGCAGAATCAAGGGCTTATGGCTTCCCAGCAGACTTAAAGCCACTTTAAATATGACCTCTGATCCCTGAAGAAAGATCATATCTGGGAAAACATAGAAAAGCCAGAAGTTAATATGGACCCAGTTGCTGATAAAATGATACACTGTCCCCTTTCACACACACTGAAAAGCGGGACAGTGGGAAACACAACCCTAAATTACAAGATCCTGACATTTCAGATAGGGTTGTCAAGATAATACTAAGAAAACAATGTATGCAAACATACTGCTAAAATTTTGTCACAGGTTCAGATCTTTTTTTCACTCTGAAAATATACTAAATTCAAACACACTTCAAAAGTTGAACTGTGAAAAAGAAAACTTTTAATTAGTCTGTTTTTCCAGAAATTCTCTGGATTTCAAAGGAGTTATTACTAAAACACATGTTTTCATGGGTAAAACAAAGATTTGTATACTCTACCCTAATTTCTGATGCTGCAAGTGAAAAAAATACCCATTTTCCTCTGCTTTGAAATAAGGAGTTTAGAGATGTAAAGATCTCTAAAAACTGTAAAAAGCCTACATCATTGCAAAAGTACATTATTAAATACAAGTATACTGCCTGTTTAACTTATATGCAGAGTACATCATAAGAAATGCTGGGCTAGATGAAGCACAAGCTGGAATCAAGATTGCCGGAAGAAATACCAATAACCTCAGATATGCAGATGACATCACCCTTGTGGCAGAAAGGGAAGAACTAAAGAGCCTCTTGATGAAAGTGAAAAAAAAGAGTGAAAAAGTTGGCTTAAAACTCAACATTCAGAAAACTAAGATCATGGCATCCGGTCCCATCATTTCATGGCAAATAGATGGGGAAACAATGGAAACAGTGAGAGATTTTTATTTTGGGGGGCTCCAAGCTGGTTTTAGAAAAGACAGAGGAACCGGAAATCAGATTACCAACATCTGCTGGATCACTGAAAAAGCAAGATAGTTCCAGAAAAACATCTATTTCTGCTTTCTTGACTATGCCAAAGCCTTTGACTGTGTGGATCACAATAAACTGTGGAAAATTCTGAAAGAGATGGGAATACCCGACCATCTGACCTGCCTCTTGAGAAACATGTATGCAGGTCAAGAAGCAACAATTAGAACTGGACATGGAACAACACACTGGTTCCAAATAGGAAAAGGAGTCTGTCAAGGCTGTATATTGTCACCCTGCTTATTTAACTTATATGCAGAGTACATCATGAGCAACGCTGGGCTGGAGGAAGCACAAGCTGGAATCAAGATTGCCAGGAGAAGTATCAAGAACCTCAGATATGCAGATGACACCACCCTTATAGCAGAAAGTGAAGAAAAACTAAAGAGCCTCTTGATGAAAATGAAAGAGGAGAGTGAAAAAGTTGGCTTAAAGCTCAACGTTCAGAAAACGAAGATCATGGCATCTGGTCCCATCACTTCATGGGAAATAGATGGGCAAACAGTAGAAACAGTGTCAGACTTTATTTTTCTGGGCTCCAAAATCACTGCAGATGGTGACTGCAGCCATGAAATAAAAAGATGCTTACTCCTTGGAAGGAAAGTTATGACCAACCTAGACAGCATATTAAAAAGCAGAGATATTACTTTGCCAACAAAGGTCCGTCTAGTCAAGGCTATTGTTTTTCCTGTGGTCATGTATGGATGTGAGAGTTGGACTATAAAGAAAGCTGAGCACCAAAGAACTGATGCTTTTGAACTGTGGTGTTGGAGAAGACATTTGAGAGTCCCTTGGACTGCAAGGATATCCCACCAGTCCATCCTAAGGGAAATCAGTCCTGAATATTCATTGGAAGGACTGATGCTGAAGCTGAAGCTCCAATACTTTGGCCACCTGGTGTGAAGAACTGACTCCTTGGAAAAGACCCTGATGCTAGGAAAGACTGAAGGTGGGAAGAGAAGGGGATGAAACAGGATGAGATGGTTGGATGGCATCATTGATGCAATGGACATGAGTCTTGGTAAGCTCTGGGAGTTGGTGATGGGCAGGGAGGCCTGGCGTGCTGCAGTCCATGGGGTTGCAAAGAGTCAGACACTACTGAGCAAATGAACTGAATGAAATAAAAAATTTTTTTCACTCTGAAGAATTCAAAGAACTTTATCAGAGTTATTTTCTAGTTCTTGCCATTTTTTGCCTTAGAATGGCTGGCAAATGCTAACGATTCCCACATCGACTATGCACAGAGGGGAGGCAAGAGGCTGCTGTCAGCCCACCCTCGCTCTCCCTTCCCCAGAGGTGAAGCCATTCAAAAAAGAGACTCCAATGCCCTGGGGCTCAAGTATAGAACTAGTAACTCACTGTTGGGTGACTAAGTTTGGGAAAGTGACCTAACTACTGGAATAATAATGTAAGAAGAAATAGAATTTTAAAAGAGAGGGGCATAAATCTAATTAGAGGCAAAAAATTTTCTTTTTTTTTAGGGTGGGGGGAGCTGCAGGTGAATGGAAGAGACAAGGCAGCTATAAATGCCATCAAGTGAAGGAGGACAGAAGCAGGGGAGAGAGTATGCCCCAAGCAAAGGTGGCTGCAGAGCCTGACCTTGAAGAACCCATAGAAACTCCCCAGATAAGAAATCAGGGAGTAATACTCTGAGCAGAAGGAAAAGCAGGTGGAAATGTAGACAGGGGTGAAAGCACACAGGAGCCTGGAGGAGCAGGTAAGGTGAGAGTACCTTATTCTCCCTCCAGAAAGTTCAAAAATTAAGTAACTTTTAATTAATAGTACAGAAAATGTTACCTATAAACCCACTGCCCCAATCCAGCTATTGTCATTTCTGCCCATCTCCCAATTCTTAAACACTTACAGACTGGAATTTAAAAACACAATAATCTCCTTGGAAAAGTGAGTTGATTTTCTGCATTTGAACATCCCTGCACAAAGAAAGTGAGCTGTGAAGGCTTCCAGCAGCGTGGCAGGAGCCCCGCTCACAACCTCATGGCCAACTCTCCTTTTTTGAGCCACCAACAAAACAGGCAAAGGGGTTTAGCTGGCAGGAGAGGGAACCTAAAATTCAGCTGACTCCACCACTTTGCAAACTGCTTGCTGAGAACACTGCAAATAACTACTTTGCTTTGAAGACACTTCAGCAGCCCTATTATCATGTTAACCTGTATGGGCACTGTATTTGAAACTCCCCATGAAACAGAAGTTCAATTTTCCTGTGGGGGAAAACGATCAACTCCAGGCACACGGCCAGTTAGGTGAACTTACCCTGCATCTCTTTTGCAGCCACCGTCGTCTTTGTCTAGGGTGATCCCTCTCCTGCACTTTCTCTGGGAGGCTGCAGTCCTCCCACTGTGAACCCCCGACATCCCTCCCAGGATCGGGTAGGAGGGAGATGAACGAGGACAGCAGCCTTGCCTCAGAACAACCGCACAGACTCTGTGAAGACTCACTTCTTCACCACGGTATCACGTTACCCTGAAGAGCTGTTTCTCCAGGCCACCCAAACAACCTTGTTTTCCAGTCTCTTTTAGTCCTGAAGCCTCTCAGAATCCTTCCCTATGTTACAGGTGGCTTTTGTGTTTTGCCAAACTTTCGGTTTTTATATTCCACCTCCTCTCTCATCTAACTTGGCAAAATGCCCTAGAGAAAACATCTGGAGCCTAATAATAGCATAGCTGCCACCTCCAGCAGGAGCAAGAATGGTCCTATTTTTCAGACTTTTCCCCCAAAGATAGATGTTAGAAGATGAAAAGAACAAGCATCTCTCCCAGGAGGGCCCCTCTGCACCCAAAGAGGAAAAATACAGGAGGGGGCGATTCCACATTATGTGACACCCAGAAGAGTGTGATGAGCACAGGCTCATCACAGCTCGACGTGAAGGTCGAGCACAGGCATTACTGGCAGCTGTCCCTCCAAGAAGTGCATACTTAACTAGAGGTAAAAAGTAAATTCAAAGTGTTGGCTACTCAGTCGTGTCTGACTCTTTGCAACCCCATGGACTGTAGCCCACCAGGCTCCTCTGTCCATGGGATTCTCCAGGCAAGAATACTGGAGTGGGTTGCCATGCCCTTCTCCAGGGGATCTTCCCAACCCAGGGATTGAACCCAGGTTTCCCCCATTGCCCCATTGCAGGCAGATTCTTTACCAGCCTGAGTCACAACTATTAACCTATATATGGGCTATGTTGACCGCAAACTGAGATAGATTCCTTTACTTACATATAAAATGCTACTGCTAAGTCGCTTCAGTCATGTCCGACTCTGTGCGACCCCATAGATGGCAGCCCACCAGGCTCCCCCGTCCCTGGGATTCTCTAGCCAAGAACACTGGAGTGGGTTGCCATTTCCTTCTCCAACACATGAAAGTGAAAAGTGAAAGTGAAGTCGCTCAGTCGTGTCTGACTCCTAATGACCCCATGGACTGCAGCCCACCAGGCTCCTGTGTCCATGGAATTTTCCAGGCAAGAGTACTGGAGTGGGGTGCCATTGCCTTCTTTGATATAAAATGCTGAATAGTTAACAAAATTTCACGTGTTTTTAGGTTTATCCAGGCCTAAATGCCTATAATGAAATGGCCTCAGACCAAAAAAGCCTACTGTGAATGGTAGGCTTTGGGATTTAAAATGAAGCTATCCACTATCATGGAGCTAAGTCACCCATGTTAAATACAGAAACGGTTTTTTAAAAACCTATCTTTTCTAGGAAACCTACTAATAAAATGGTTCGTTTTTAAGTATTGGTAGAGGAAACAGTGATATCACAAGACAACGCTGCCCGAAGTCCCCACGTCCTGCCTATAATCTCAGGAGCCCTGAGCCCTTTAGCCAGCAGGACATGGGGTTGGCAGGATCCAGGAATCATAGACACTGGCATTGTTATGCATAATATATGAGAAACTCTGAGACCCACCTCTGACTGCACAGTATGGAGAAGACGACCCTGCTTTTGTGGCTTTAGCTTTATTTAGGAAGTCATTAGGATGAGCTTCATGCTCTAGAGCCCAGGAATTGCAGCTACTAAAGCCCGCACACCTTAGAGCCTGTGCTCCACAAGAGAAACCACAAGGAGAAGCCTGTGTCCCGCAGCTAAAGAGCAGCCCCGACTCACCCCAACCAGAGAAAAGTCTGCACAGCAACGAAGACCCAGCACAACCAATAAGTACATAAATAAAGTTAAAAAAAAAACAGCACAGGTTTTTAAGTTATCAAGTGACTCAACAGAAATGGTACTTCAAACCACTCGGTATGTGATGATGATCAATTCTTTAATAACCGCTTTCTCCACAATAAACAGATAAAAAGAACTGTCAGAGTCACCACTTCATCCTGAAGCAGGGAAAGCAGACTGTACTGGAGCTGACTGTTCACAGCGCCTCACTCAGCTGCTATCCCTGCCACGTCAAGGCAGACTTTTACATTTTTAAGTTTTAATTTCTTTAAATTGAAGCATAATTGACAAGGAGGCAGTTTTCAGACTTTACATGTGAACATTTATTTAACTTTGACAGAGACAATCTTCTTGAAAAGTAAATTGAGAAAAGGGGAGATGGTTTGAAATGTGACCCACCTGTGGTCACAAGGGCAGAAGGCTGAGGTGGGGCCTGTGAGAACAGACCGTGAGTCAGTGATACAGAGGTGCTTTCAAGAGCTGGGCCGCAGAGGAAGCACATAGAGCCAAGAGCCAAGGACAGAGGAGGAGAGAGGAGGAGGAGAGGAGATGCAGAAGAAGCCCAGAACGCAGAGGAAGCACATAGAGCCAAGAGCCAAGGACAGAAGAGGAGAGACGAGGAGAAGAGGAGGTGCAGAAGAAGCCCAGAAAGAAGAGTGGCCCAGAAGTCCCTGCTGAGAAGTCTTAAGGAGCTGTCAGTGAGCAAGCCCTGGGCCAGAGAGGTGGAGGAAGACAACTCAGGAGAAATGTCTCTGGACCACGCACCCGGCTCCTCGGTCTAGCCTTCAGGACATCTGCTCCAGTGAGAGCATGGCAGGAGGAAATCGGACCTTATTCCCACAAGAAGGCATGGAGGGGTGGCCCTGATCATCAGAAATCAAGCAGGTCCTGAAACTCACAGAACTCAACCTCCTCACTAAATGAAAATGACAACATCCTGTTCCTGCAGATACAGGTCTGAAAATAAGAACCACAGCTATGGAGAAACCATACCCAGTTCCCATCGAATCTGAGAACCCAGGTTCTGCAAGCAGCCTCACACACACTCACCAAAGACTCTGGCGACGAAGCCCAGGGGGAACTGTGAGGCAAACACGGTGAGGAACCAGGGCGCAGCATAGAGGCTGGGGCCAATCTCATGCTCCTCCAGGTGGTTGTAGAGGTCCCTGTGGTAGTCGTGGAGCAGCCTCGAGAGCTGGTACATCTGGATCTGCAGGGACACACACAGGGTCTCAGGGAGGCAGCAGCCTCCATCCCCACTTGGAGAGGAAAGAGAAGGACCATGAGACTGGCCACATGGCTCCCTAGACCCTGCCCTCAGTTCTCTCTTGTCCAGCCAGTGCTTGCCGGGGCTGCTGCCACAAGGCTGGGGCTGGCCGGCACTCAGGGCAGGGCTCCTCAGCTAAGACATGTTCCACATCTGCCTCATGAAAATGATCTGTAAGTTCTCTTACAAATACATGTTATTAGCGAAACTCAAAGCTAGGAGAGTTGGAGATAAAAAGCCAGCCTCTGGCAGAGAGTAAAGTGGGAGGGAAGCATTCTGTAGCAGGAACCTACTGAACCTGTTCCCGTAGTAAGTTCCTGCTGAATCCCCCCAACCCCTCCAGAGGCAGGACAAGTGTGACTTCTTCAGGTTTATAACACAGGTGAGTTAAAGTAAGATGACAAGGGTTTATCTCAAGATGGAGAAAATAACTTTTCCAACTGGGCTGGACCCAGGGTGGCAGGGGCTCAGGGATGGGGGTGGGGGGGCTCCCTGGCAGAGGAAATAGCAAATACACTGGGAGGTGGGACTCAGACTACCTGAAGGTGGATTCAAAGAGAAAAGGTAAAAGTAAGGGCCCTGGAGAATCCCAGGGACCGGGGAGCCTCGTGGGCTGCCGTCTATGGGGTCGCACAGAGTCGGACACGACTGAAGCGACTTAGCAGCAGCAGCAGCAGCAAGGGCCCTGGAGTCAGACAGGCCTGGGTTTACATCCCAGCTCTGCCACCTGCTACTGTGTGACCTGCTCAGATTATTTACTATGTAACTTTTCTGAGCCTTAGCTTTCCTGTTATAAGCTGGGATCAACACTGCCTTCCTGAGGGTGGAGGAGGTAAATAAATGCGTATGAACCACCTGGTGTAAGGCTAGCACAGAGTAAGTTCTCAGCAGTGACAGATGCTACAATGTTAACTGATGGTGGGAAATTTCCTTAGATACACTTGGAAAGGGATCATAAACATGTTTATTTTAGCATTCAACTTTATCACAGGCAGAAGGAAGGCTTTCTACCTGTAAAATAATCATGTCCGGCCGATATTGTTTCCGCAGTCCCATGTCAAACATCAGAAACTTGAGCATGTTAAACGCCTCTTCTTCACCCATATGAAGCAGCAGGATGCCTGCTACAAAGCTGAGACCTTGGCAATAGCCCACTTCTTGGTCTAGAAGCGAGTAGGCCTTCAGGATGTTGTAAAGTGACAGCTGCCCTGCTCCTAGCTGAGCAGAGTAGTACGGATGTGTTGGAAAGGTTCGCCCTGTAAAAACAAAACACATTAGCTATAAGTTTTTAAAAAGAAAGTCTATTGAACCAGAAATCCAATGTGCTTCAAGTTAAAGCAACAGACCTTTACAAGTGGGATCATGTCATAAATCAGCTCTGTAAACAAAGTCAGCTGGTTGTGCTTGGAACAACTTTTTGTTCTTTGCAATTAAAAAATCAGCAATTAATCATGCTTTCAGGTGAAAGAAATGAGAACCACCTTCAGGCCTGCAGATATTTGGATTTCAATCTATAACAGAAAGAAAACTGTGCATCCTCTCAATAGGTATCTGCTCTCCAGAGACCTGTGGTTCTCTACGGCATCCCATGCCAGCACCAGCGCCCTGCCCCACCACGCCCTGATCAGCTCTCCCCAGACTACTTGTTTCCCTGCAAGTGCTTCACACAACTCACACATTTCTACACAGTAAGTCGCCTACATACAGATGAGTTCCATTTCGAGAGAGCGTGCATAAGTTCAATTTGTTTGTAAGTCCAACAAAGTTAGTCTAGGTCCCCAACTAACACTATCGGCTGTACAGTGCTGTACTATAATAGGTGTATAAACTTTTCACAGAAATAATAAACAAAAACACAAACATTTTTAATCTAACAGTGCAGTACCTTGAAAAGTACAGTATAAGAGCTGGCATACAAGGGCTGGCATTGAGTGAACAGGTAAGAAGAGTTACTGACTGGAGGAGGGAGAGGAGGTGGGGGATGGCAGAGCTAAAGGATCGTCAGCAATAGGAGAAGGAGGGCAAGCTGCAATTTCACTCATGGCTGACACTGATGGTACAGGTTCTGGTTCCTTGGTTGAACCAGATCCACATCTGCATCTTTGAAAGTTCATAACTTGAAGCTTTGTATATGGGCGACTTACTGTACTTTTAAACCATAGGCAGTACTCTGATACACACTGGGGAGCAGCAGGCATTTTCTTTTGTACAAAACAGTCGCCTCTCAAAACGAGGTTAAAATAAAATGCTCTCAACATCCTGATTTTCACAAAAAGCTGGTACTCAGACAAAATGTAAAGATTTCTTTTGTTCTGGAGGCCTGTGAGGTTGACACCTGTCAAATCCCACCTCCCCCTCCCATTCTGGAATGTGACTGATGGGGAAGTGTGTTTCCAGGGAGCAGAAAAGTGCCTGAAGAAAGAGATGCTCAGTTGGGGCCACGCATGGACCCAGGTGAGAATTAATGGCCTCGTCAAAGGCAGAAGTGCACCAAAGCCACGAGGGAAACATTCACCTTGATTATTCAGTTTCAGCAAAGGGAGGAAGATATATTCCAGTGTTCTTCCCCAGCTCTGTGAGAAAGCATTTCATCAATCCAGATTGGTTTACCTGAACTTAATTTAAGGGAAAGCGTTAGTCGCTCAGTTGTGTCCGACTCTGCAACCCCATGGACTGTAGCCCATCACACTCCATGGGATTTCCCAGGCAAGAATATGATTTATGAGGACAGCAATAACCTTTTCTGATTTCCTGTCCTGTGTTCATCTTTCCTGCTGCTCTACCTCTCTCCGCAGCAAACCTTCCCCAACATGCCCTGCACACATTACCCCATTGCTGGAAAGCCATCAGCAGGTCCCCATGGGGTTCTACACGCTCCCATCCTCGCCTACCCTCCTGGCCTCACGCTCTGCTGCAGGGTTAACCTGGGAACAGCTCTTCCCACCCCGGTTCCATGGAGTGGGAGCACAGTGTATCTCTGCCCTGCCCTGCCCGCACCCAGCCCCAACTCTCTTTGGGTCTCCAACAGGAAAGGGTGGCAGAACACACAGGAGTTGTGTGTTCCCAGAGGAACACCGGGAAAGGTTTAATTATTTTAAAATTTGATCTGTCAGTGTTACCATTTTTGCTCATCAGTCACCTTCTCATATTAGAGAAGGGCCCCCCACACCTCCTGATCTTTAGTTATTAGTCCCATCAGCCAAATCTTCCCTGTCGCAGTCTTAGGGACCAGCCCTGATGTTCTTGATGAAGGAAAGCTGTCTGCACCAGCCTGAACAGGGCTCCTGTGTGTTCCTTGGGATTCTCAAGTGTCATTTCCTGAGACAGCAAGACAGGTCCTGAGCCCCTCCCAGGCCCAGGGAGAGTCAGGCCTCCGGTTTCTGACTGAGAGAGGAATGGCTGTCCAGCCGACATGAATGCAGCCCGTGTTTTACATTAACTTGTACTTGGGAAGACAATGCCTTCCTGTATTTACCTAACATGGTAAATATTGATAGAAATGATCCATGTCAAAAAGGCCCTTTGGGCTTCTCAGTTGTGCTTAAGAGTGAAGGAATCCTGAGATCCAGAGCTTGGGAACAACTGCTCTAGATATATATCATGGCTCACACACTCTAGGCAAAGGGAGAGGGCAGGGACCAGGTTACACGTTTGTGGATAATCACAGCTATGTAATCCAGAACTGAGGTCTGCAGCCTTCAGCCCTAACTGAGAAGGTCCTCTGCTAACACTGGGAGGGAAAAAAACTTCTCTCATCTTCTAAAGACCATACATGTGTAGCTGATCTGCAGCAGGTGAACCCTGGGCAGTGCACACACAGGACATGTGTCCACATCCCGCTTGATCATACAGAGGACACCCACAAGGCTGCTCAGGCTGCACTGGGCTGCAAGAGTTGACAAGTTTCTTTCCTTTGATTTTTTTTTCACAAAGAGCCTGGAGATTTCTGCCTCTCTAGGGAGGGGTACCGACAAACTAGCAATCTTACTGTGGAGTTCGGTTTCCTCATGCGCAGAAGGAAGAGTAACCTTACAACCACGTGAGCACCGAGGCTCCCTCCTGGCTGAGAACGGTGATGCCGAGATCTCACAGTGCTGCATTTAACTCGGAGCAGAATGTGAGTTATGACTGGAGGAAAAATGCCCTTCGAATGAAGCCTCACAATTTTAATAAAAAAAAAAACTCAGTCATCAGTTGTTCAGTGTCTGCTTCCCCGCTAGAACACAGGCTCCTAGAGTGAGGGGATGCACCATATATGCTTGAGACGCATCTGTGGCTCACCACCAAACGGCATGGGTGGGCGGGGGATTAAGAAGGCAGAGCTCTCCTGCACGCAGATTACTTTTAGAACCAGCTGTCTCAGTCCAGTGACTGAGCTGGAACTGGCTCCCACAGGCCTGTGCATATCTCTGCTCAACCCCATGATCAATGACAGCAAATTGGTAGCTCAGATTAGCCAAAGTGAATGTTTACACCAAGGAAATCTATAAATGTTGACATCAGGGCTTCTTTTGAGGGGTCTGGGGGAGCTGGCTATCGCCAGCACACCCCTGATTGGCTGGAAGGGTATAGAGAGATGTTAGATCACTGAGAGAGAGCAAGGGAAGTCACCCCATTTTATTTCTTTACCATCTACATTTAGTTACATCATTTTGAGATTAAACAGGATATTTAGAATGATCAAATAAACATGAAATCATGATATGCTCTGGCTATAAGAGGCTATGGCAGACCATTTGGAATAATGCATGTAGCTTTTTGTGTATGTGTACAGCTTCTGTTGCAAGATATTAAGACTTGAGTTGTGATCGTTCAACTGACCTCCCTAAGGCGAAGTCCCCAAGTGGACAGGAAGGTGTGTTATGGAAAAAGATTGCCGCAGGACAAATCCTAGGTACTTTCCTGTCCTTTGCCATTAATGTTTTTTAGTTTTTCTCATGGGACTTAAACCCAAAGATGAAACAGAAAGTTGTGCTCACCACCAGCATCCCTCTGCTGGTCATGAACAGCCCCGTGTACTCCTCAAAGCACACTACATGCAGCTCCTGGCAGCAAGGCCAGGCAGGGGAGGAGGGAAGCCCTTCCCTGTCCTTCTATGGTAGGGCATCTTCAATACTCTCAGCTGATCCTTCATTTCAGAGGTTTGTCTCCTCACCTTGAAGGGTTCTAAAAAAACAAAGAGAAAATTCTCTCGTGTAACCCCTGGATTATAGCTCCTTTTCTTCTAGATACCAGGCAGGTTTTATATCTTAAATGTGTTAAGTGGAAGCACAAATCAATGACAGCTGCCATGCTGGCTTCTTGACTCAAATAGATCTTTGAATATGTGCTTTGCCTCTCACTGAAGCTTGGACATGCCCAAACCTGCTTAGGGAGCACTGTTAAGACAGTCTCTGCAAGTCCATCAAAAAGTGCTATCTGTGGTCATGGAAAGACTCATCAGACCTCTGCAGGGTATGTAAAGCAAGCCACCACTTTACTGACATCCTGTAAAACAGATATTAAAATAACAAGTGATCAATGTGGGGGTGATCAGGAGCAGTTTCTCATCGGGAAACTGCTCTAATCGGGAGCACTGCCCTCTGATTCAGTGGTGTCCCTCCATCTCTGGACCTGGTCCAGTGTTGCTCTGGCCAAGCCTCCGATCGTGGGGAAGGCTGGACAGCCTCCTTGGGGAAGCCCTGATGGCAGGATGCCTGGGAGAGGAGCAGCTGACAGGGCGGAGGGTGATGTGGAGCCTGGGGGGGGGGGGTTCTCCAGCTTGCTGCTCCGTGTCCCCCACAGCCACGTGTGGCCACGACTAGACGGGAGGCACAGCCAGAGGCCAGGATGCTGGCAGCAGAGGTTGTCCATCCAGGATGGACAGCCAGGGAAGAGAAAGGTTGTGACTGCCTGAGGGCAGCACAGTTGCAGTAGCTGCAGCCAGGCCGAGAGGGTGGGGCAGCCCCCAAACTAAGGCCCAGCGTGGCTTGCTCAGGGTCACCTGCTGCTGTTTTCTCCTGGCTGGGTGGGGCCAACTCGAACGACGTTCCTCCACCTAACCAGAGGAGGGCATAGCTGTGCTGGTCCACAGCGGGCACAGCCAAGACAGAGAGGAGCCAAACGGTGTCCTGGAGGTGCCATGATACAGAGACTAAGAAGACCAAGGTTCTAGCACTTTCTGCCATAAGCAGCAGCCCGTAACTTGGGCAAAGCACATCACCTCCGAAGTGGAAATTATGTACACCTTCATACAGGGTTGTGTAAAGCTGAAATTCAACAAAGCTAGTGAATATGGTTTACAAACTGCAAAACACTGCCCGACCATTCAATTGTTGTTCAGTCACTCAGTCGTGTTCATCTCTTACTGACCCTGTTGGGGCCACTGGGAGGAGGGCAATAGGGAGTAAACCCCCTCCTCACAGACGGCAAACATATCGGAAGTAAAGGTCAGGTTGTCTCAGATTAACAATAGCGCCTGAACCTGCATGTTGTAATTGTTAATTCTTCCGTGCCTGCATGTTGTAAAACATTACTAACGTGTAACCAGTCATGCAGAGCAGGGGTATATAAAACGGAGTCCTCCGAAATCACTGAGGGGACCCACTGTCGTAATAAACTGTACTCCACTGTCTTAAGTGTCTTCTGAGGAGTGTTTTGCGACTCTGGATTCTACAACATTTCTGGTGTGTTGGCCGGGAAGCCCTTGGAGAGATAGGCCCATTGAGCCTCCGCCTGTGACTCGCTGGGACGAGAGCCTTGGGAAGGGGAAGGTGTCTCCTCCCTCGGATCAGCTCTTGTTTTAGTGACTTGTCTTTCTAGGCAGACTTCATGAGACTGTGGACGACAGAAGGGAAGCACGCAGGTAGGTCCCCCTGTAATAGTGGAAGGAGGGAGCTGATCAACCCCTTGGGGCTGGATGAGTCTAAGGTGGCTGTGTCCTCCTAGGCTCAGTGGGAAACTTACTGAAATAACTAAAACTCTGATAACTGAATCTGTGCTGATTGTTTGTCAACACAAATTTTTATTTTCTGGTTTCCAAGGGACCGTCCCCTTTGCCACAATACCCTCCTGTTCTTAGGGATTCAGGGACCTCCCAAACATTGTTTAGGACCGGACTGGGAATGTAGCTCTGGATGTACATTTGTCTGCACCAACCTGTGATAAGATAGATCTGGATTTTGCCAGGATCAGACTTGTGCAAGGAGGAGTACGTAGAAGCCTTAATTGATTGGATCTGGCTGGCTGCTGACAGAGAACCATGAGAGGTACTATCACTGAAAGACTTAGTAGGTAAGGCCCTTTGCACCCAGGTCATAGCCGAGGTAAAGGGGCAGTTGTCGTGCTCCTTTGAGTGGAGACATCGGTGGTGGCTGGGGTACAACAAGACTGTGGCAAAAGAGTGACGAAACAGAAGTTGGACTTGCTGTAAGTGATAGAAGGAAAGTGAAAAGTAGGATGGGTAGCGGAGAATCCAAGCCAACCGCTCCTGAATGCATGATTAAAAACTTCCAAAAGGGCTTTGGAGGAGACTATGGTATAAAGTTAACCCCAGACAAGCTTGAAACCTTTTGTGAGATAGACTGGCCATCCTTTGGGGTGACGTGGCTCTCAGAGGGAACCCTAGTATTGGACAAAGTTCAGGCTGTGTACTCTGTGGTAACCGGACAGCCAAGCCACCCAGACCAGTTCCTGTACATTGACTCATGGCTACTAACTGCACAAACCCCCTTGGGCCCAGATATGTTATCTTGGAAAAGGAGAAAGCAAGGTTTTTCTGGTGCAGGCAGAACCCAAGCAAGAAAAGTTAAAGGAAATATATTATGATTCGGAGGAGGAACTCCCACCTTCCCCTCCATACTGCGGAACACGAAGGGGACCCCCAGAACAAGAGGGAGGGCAAGAGAGGAGGGAGACTTTCCTTCTCCGCCTCCCCCAGTGGAGGAGGTTTCTCTCCCTCTTACTGTGCCAACCTTATACCCACCCTTCCCCTGTTTAGAAGAGGGAAAAAGGGAGAGCCAAGTGTTTGGAGGTGGCTGAGGTCTACAAAGGAACCTTAAGAGAGAGAGGTTTTGCAAATGCCTCTCAGGGAGGTCCACGTGGCTGGTGGGGCCAGATGGACACATCCACCCTGGCCCCACTGCTCTTTACTATCAGCTGTTCTCTACCACGGGTCTCTTGAAAAGGCACACCCCTCCCTATTCTGAGAAGCCGCAAGGTATGATTCATCTAATGGAGACTATTTTCAGGATCTACCAACCAGTGTAGATGACACAGCCCAGCTTCTCCTCACCCTCTTCAGAATGGAAACGAGACACTGGACCCTCACAAAGGCACGTAAGTGACTCTGAGAAACGCACCAGGGGGCCAACCGGACCCTGAAAGTGGGGCTCGAGAAGCCACTCCTGACACAAGACCAGACTGGGACTTCAATACTGACCGAGGTAAGCAATCCTTGGAATGGCATAAGATGGCCATTATACAAGACCTCAAGAAGGGGGCTCGCAAGCCTACTAACGTGGCCAAGACTAACATCATGATCCAAAAGGCAGACGGGACTCCCACAGAGTTTTATGAAAGGCTGTGTGAGGCCGTTTGATGATACACCCCCTTTGACCCAGAGACCCCTGAAAACCAAAGGCTCATAAATGCCACCCTTGTGACCCAGTCGTATCCAGGTATTAGAAGGAAACTCCCAAATATGGAGGGGTTCTTGGATCTTACCAGCACCCAAATGAAAGAAATCGCTGACAAGGTTTTTGTCAATCGGGATCAGGAAACTATAAAAGAGGCCGAGCAAAAACAAAAGGAGAGTGGCAGAAGGTCCTGTCAAAAGACAGCTCTCCTGGCAGCTGTGCTGGGCCGCCGGATCTCAATAAGCAGCCAGCTGCTACCAAGGGAAGATGAATGGACACTGCATCAGTCATCAGCAGGGGGGGACCCCGGAACCCCTAACAAGGCTGTTTCCTGAAGTATGGGCTGAAAGTAACCCCCCTGGACTAGCGAAAAACCACCATCCAGTAATAAGAGTTAAAGGTGAGGGCCCAGCCCATAAGGAAAAAACAATGTTCTATACCACTGGCTGTCAGGGAGGGAATCAAGCTCCTCATTGACAGGCTGAAGGTAGCAGGCGTACTGGAACATCGATCACCACGGAACACCCCTATCCTCCCGGTGAAGATGGACGAGGAAAAGAGTATCAGCAAGTTCAGGACTTGAGGTTAGTAAATGAGGCGACAGTGACCTTACACCCAAATGTCCCTAACCCCTATACTCTGCTAATGCCTCCTAATGTCCAGTATTTTACCTGTCTGGACTTGAAAGGTGCTTTCTTTTGTACAAGAGTGGCTCCAATTAGCCAAAGAATTTTTGCTTTCTAATGGGAAGACCCTAAGACGCGTCAGAAGACCCAGCCGACTTGGACTCAGCTGCCACAAGGATTTAAAATTCCCCTATGATATTTGGGGAAGCCCTGGCAACACATCTCCTCTCCTTCCCATCGGATGCTACTAAGTGTCAGATCCTACAAGTGGATGACCTACTCCTGATGGCAGAGACTTGTTCTCAATGCTGGGAAGGAACTAAGACTCCCCTGGGCCTGCTGGGCCAGGCTGGATATCAAGTATCATGGAAAAAGGCCCAGATCTGCCAGACTGAAGTAAAGTTCCTGGGGTTTGTTATAAAGCAAAGCAGGTGTGCCTTGGGCTTAGAATGAAAACAGGTGATCAATCAGACAAGCCAGCCTACTACCAAAATGCAAGTAAGAGAAATTTTGGGAGCTGTAGGGTTTTGCTAGATCTGAATACCTGGCTTTTCACAAATAGCTAATCAAGAACTTTATTGTGAAAGTCCCCACATAAAGGTGCAACCACCCAGCAACTTATCTGCCAATGAGCCAAGGCCCTCCCAACCATGACTGTGAGGAGATGCTAGAGGAAGTCTTTTCTAGCTTACCGGACCTCAGAGATGTCCCCTTAAGTCAACCAACTGAGACTTACAACACAGATGGGACCAACTGCCTGGGACGGGACACAGGAAAACTAAAGATGTGGTAACCACAAAGAATACAGTAGTCAAGGCAGGGTGACTCCCCACACACTGGTGGGCTCAACGAGCAGAGCTCTGGGCACTTATACGAGCCCTGAAAGTGGCTAAAAGAAAGAAGGTAAATAAATATACATACTGACTCATGGTATTCCTTCACTACCTTACATGTACACGGAGCCATAAATAATGAAAGGGGGAAATTAACTGCAACTGGCAAGGAGATAAAAAGTAAAGAGGAAACTCTGCCTCTGTTGTAAGCAGTGTGGGAATCCACTGCAGGGGCAGTAATACCCTCTAGGGGCCACCAAAGGGCAGACACACCTCAGGCAAAAGGGAACTGTCCGGCCGATCGAATGGCAAAGCAAGCAGCCACCCAGGACAATATAGTAACCAAACTTATGGTAACACCTGTGGTGTCTAGCCTACTAAACACCCAAGTGGCCCCAGTCTATGGCAAGGAAGAAACCACCTGCGCACGAACTGAGCAGGGAATGCTGTGGGAGGACGTATGGTGGAAACTCTCAGATGGGAGACTTTTCGACCCCTCTAGGTAGGCATTTCAACTGGTTACGGATTTCCATCAATCCATCCATTTCAGAAAAACAAAGACTTGCGAGATTTTAGACCGCTATTTTGTCATACCACGTCTAACAGCCTTGTGTGCAGATGTAAGCCTCCGATGCATAACCTATGACAAAAATAACCAGTGCCAAAAATAACGCAGCTCCCAAGGAGACCGTGCCTCCTGGAATACAATTAAAGAGGACCCCTCCATTTGAACATCTAGAAGTGGACTTCACCGAGGTAAAGCCATGCCGAGGATACAAATATTTGCTGGTAATGGTATGTACAGTTAGAACTGGACATGGAACAACAGACTGGTTCCAAATAGGAAAAGGAGAACGTCAAGGCTGTATATTGTCACCCTGTTTAACTTATATGCAGAGTACATCATGAGAAACGCTGGACTGGAGGAAGCACAAGCTGGAATCAAGATTGCCAGGAGAAATATCAATAACCTCAGATATGCAGATGACACCACCCTTATAGCAGAAAGTGAAGAGGAACTAAAAAGCCTCTTGATGAAAGTGAAAGAGGAGAGTGAAAAAGTTGGCTTAAAGCTCAACATTCAGAAAACAAAGATCATGGCATCTGGTCCCATCACTTCATGGGAAATAGATGGGGAAACAGTGGAAACAGTGTCAGACTTTATTTTTCTGGGCTCCAAAATCACTGCAGATGGTGACTGCAGCCATGAAATAAAAAGATGCTTACTCCTTGGAAGGAAGTTATGACCAACCTAGAAAGCATATTCAAAAGCAGAGACATTACTTTGCCAACCAAGGTCCGTCTACTCAAGGCTATGGTTTTTCCAGTGGTCATGTATAGATGTGAGAGTTGGACTGTGAAGAAAGCTGAATGCCGAAGAATTGATGCTTTTGAACTGTGGTGTTGGAGAAGACTCTTGAGAGTCCCTTGGACTGCAAGGAGATCCAACCAGTCCATTCTGAAGGAGATCAACCCTGGGTTTTCTTTGGAAGGAATGATGCTAAAGCTGAAACTCCAATACTTTGGCCACCTCATGCGAAGAGTTGACTCATTGGAAAAGAGTCTGATACTGGGAGGGATTGGGGGAGGAGGAGAAGGGGATGACAGAGGATGAGATGGCTGGATGGCATCACCGACTCGATGGACATGAGTTTGGGTGAACTCTGGGAGTTGGTGATGGACAGGGAGGCCTGGTGTGGTGCTATTCATGGGGTCACAAGGAGTCGGACACAACTGAGCGACTGAACTGAACTGAACTGAATGGTATGTACTTTTACGAGATGGGTGGAAGCTTACCCCACCAAGACTGAAGCAAAGGAAGTGGCCCAATGTATGCTGAGAGACATCATTCCTAGATTTGGGTTCCCTCTGAGTATAGGATCAGATAATGGACCAGCATTTGTGGCTGAGTTACCCCAAATGGTTTGCAAAGAAACTACATACAGCGTAGAGGCCACAAAGCTCCGCAATGGTTGAGAGAATGAACCAGACTATCAAGGTGACTTTGGCAAAATGGATGCACAAAACTGGCACCCCCTGGATGGACATGCTGCCATGAGTGTTAACGAGGGTCAGGATGACCCCCTAGTCACATGGGTATTCCCCCTATGAGATAATATTTGGGAGGCTTCCCCCAGTTATTTGGGAAGTAAAGGGAAATTTATTACAAAGAGGAAGGATGGAGATATCTCGGCATCTAGAACAGTTAGGGAAGGTGATCCATGACATCACCCTCTATGTTCAGGAGAGAACTCCATTTTCTCTTGGCACTAATGTACACCCATACTCACCAGAAGATTTAGTATGGGTAAAGGATTGGGAGCAGCAGACGCTCTCCTGTTCGGCATGACGACCTTACCAGGACTACAAACTCAGGATAATGTGTTCCTGTCCTGGGCCCACTCGTATGGGAACTTCTATAATACTTTTAACTGTTGGGTTTGTGGGGCCACACCTTTGTTGGTGATGGGTGGACTTCCTTGGTGAGTGTCTCCCTTGCACAGAGGGAACTTTAGCCCCCTCTGGTCGTTCTTGAGACAACGAGAAACGTTTCTTCCTTTGAACTCACAACCTGTCGATTCTTTCTTGGTGTAGCCTGGACTCTAACCAAATTAATTAAGGCCATGAGGTGACATTTGAGGTAAAAGCTATGTCTAATGGTAATCCTCCTTTTTGGTCATCAGTATTTTCTTGGATCAAAGGTGATTGGTGGAAAAATCTTTTTGTGATTATTCTGTTAATCACTGTATTATTTAGGCCTTGAATTCTCCAATGTATAACTCAGTGTGTAACCTCTAGACTGACAGCTTTGCTACAGCTACATTGTCCCTGGGCACAATAATGACCCATGACCAATACCCATCCTTAGTTAAAGATAAGATGAGCATCAAGAGGGGGAAATGTTGGGGCCACTGGGAAGAGGGCCAAGAGGGATTAAACCCCTGCCTCACAGATGGCATGGGGCAATGGCACCCCACTCCAGTACTCTTGCCTGGAAAATCCCATGGATGGAGGAGCCTGGTGGGCTGCAGTCCATGGGGTCACTAAGAGTTGGACACGACTGAGTGACTTCACTTTCACTTTTCACTTTCATGCACCGGAGAAGGAAATGGCAACCCACTCCAGTGTTCTTGCCTGGAGAATCCCAGGGATGGGGGAGCTTGGTGGGCTGCCGTCTGTGGGGTCACACAGAGTCGGACACGACTGAAGCGACTTAGCAGCAGCAGCACAGATGGCAAACAGAAACTGGAAGTAAAGGTCAGGCTGTCTCAGATTAACGACAGCACCTGCACCTGCATGTTGTAATTGTTAATTCTTCCGCACCTGCACGTTGTAAAACTAACGACTAACGTGTAACCAGTCATGTTGTGGCTTAAAACTCAACATGCAAAAACGAAGATCATGGCATCCGGGCCCATCACTTCATGGCAAATAGATGGGGAAACAATGCAAACAGTGACAGACTTTATTTTGGGGGGCTTCAAAATCACTGTAGATGGAGACTGCAGCCATGAAATTAAAAGATACTTGCTCTTTGGAAGAAAAGCTATGACCCACCTAGATAGCATATTAAAAAGCAGAGACATTACTTTGCCAACAAAGGTCCGTCTAGTCAAAGCTATGGTTTTTCCAGTAGTCATGTATGGATGTGAGAGTTGGATTATAAAGAAAGCTGAGTGCCAAAGAATTGATGTTTTTGAACTGTGGTGTTGGAGAAGACTCTTGAGAGTCCCTTGGACTGCAAGGAGATCCAACCAGTCCATTCTGAAGGAGATCAGTCCTGAATATTCATTGGAAGGACTGAGGCTGAAGCTGAAGCTCCAATACTCTGGCCACCTGACGTGAAGAACTGACTCCTTGGAAAAGACCCTGATGCTGGGAAAGATTGAAGGCGGAAGGAGAAGGGGACAACAGAGGATGAGATGGTTGGATGGCATCACCGACTTGATGGACGTGAGTTTGAGCAAGCTCCTGGAGTTGGTGATGGACAGGGAAGCCTGGTGTGCTACAGTCCATGCAGTCACAAAGAGTCAGACACAACTGAGCCACTGAACTGAACCAGTCAAGTAGCAGGGGGTATAAAACCAAGTCCTCCGAAATCACTGGGTCCTTATTGGGAACCAATTGCCCTTGGACCCACTGGTGTTATAAACTGTACTCCACTAGTCTGAGTGTCCTCAAGAGGAGTGTTTTGCAACTCCAGATTCTGTAACAACCCCATGGACTGCAGCACACCACGCTTCCCTGTCCTTCACTATCTCCTAGAGTTTGCTCAAACTCAAGTCCATTGAGTCAGTGATGCCACCCACCCATCTCAATTTCTGTCACCATTCAATACAAAGTCTATTATTCTCACTCTTGAAAGGAAAAAAATGTTGCAAAGACTGATTAGATTAATAGCTAATTTCAGAAAATAAAGCAAAAAGCTAAAAAAACAAAAATCCTTGCAAAGCCAAAATACTTCCAACCAACAAGCATTCTGTTCTCTTGGCCAAGATATGGATGTTACTTTTAAAGAAAAACTGAAACATGATTTGTTTTTGCTCTGCTGCTCCACACACCTTTCTTGGGCCTTGAATGAGCCACAGTGCAGACAAAATAAGAAGTGTAGACAAAACAACTGACTTGGCAAATACCACGTTGTGAGAAGTGAGGGGGGACCAATGGACAGTCTGGAGGAACCTCTAGGCGTGGCCTCCCTGAACCCAGCAGAGCCGGCCAGGCAGCAGGGCACCCGGGCCTCCACTGGGTCTGGGCCAACACTTCGCTTCTCCAGATCTAAGGGAAGAGGGGAGGCTGGCCCTGGAGGAAGCCTGGAGAGACGCACCGATGTTACCGTTACCAGGGAAATGCACTGTTGGAAACAGGTTCTCTGGGGCCTTGGGGGGTACTGAGGGGCATCCAAACTGGGGGCTGTGATGGGAAAGAAGTGAGGTGGAGAGACGAGGCCACACTATCATCAGGAGGGGAGTGGGGGCGGGTGCAGCTAGTCTTCCAGGGTGCAAAGGGTGAGGGTGGGAGATGGGCAGGGAGGGAGGAGAGAGACCGTGAGAGTGCAGCCTAGCCCTGCCCTGGAGAAAAGGCCTAGATTCTGGCTCGCTTGTGCAGACCCTCTGCCAACTAGAGGAAAGGCAGCCATGGGCCCTGGGAAGGGAGGTGTCAAGGGGGACTGTGCAAACACTCCCCGGGGGAAGAGCCCCGCCCTCATGCTGATCCAGCCTTTTCTCCCCTCTGCAGAAAAGTAACTGTGTAGCATCCACAGAACAAGGAGAAGGGTATTCACTGAAGGGATCTGAGGGAAAAGAACATTCAAGAATCAGGACGGCTCCTCCCTTCCAGAGTGGTGTGGGGGGTGGGGGGGAGAGGGGGCGGGGTGGAGACACAGAGACGTCTGTGTACTCCCTCCTCCCTTTCAACCTCCTACCCCAAATTTATTTTTTTCTTCATTTCACATGATAGGAATATGATGTCATGTTTTCTGTTACTCATCGCATTAGCAAACACAGTTACTGCCAATTTACAGAACTGCTTCCTTGGGGTCAGTGGACCAAATGGGCTCCTGCCCCAGGCCTTGCACGCTCACTGTCCCCAAGTTACAATCACGGCCCGTCAGCATCACCCTCCGCCCAGCTAGCATGGGGCTCCTAGGAGTGTGTGGGGCTCCTGGGCAGAGGGCCTGAGGGATGGAGGGACCCATTGCAGCCCAGAGCCAGAGCGGGTTTAGGTCCTGGCAGGCAGCTGTGTGACCGTGCTCAGCACTTGACCTCTCTGTGCCTTGGAAACTGTCCTCATCTCTTAGAGAGGGTTCAGGGCCAATTTCCCAAGGCTGCGGTGAGGGTCACGGGAGATTGGGAGGCCAGCACCATGCTTCAGTCAACATCAAGAGACTTAACTGAGTATCTACTATGCGATAGGCTCTGTCCAAGGGGCTGGGGTACAATGGCCAATGGCCCCAGTCTAGCCCACAGCGGGAGGCCTGCAGCCCACTGGGGAGAAAGGCAATAAAAAGGCACTGCCACCTAGCTGAGCGCAGTGCGGGCCAGGAGCAGAGGCCTGCAGCCCCAGCGCTCAGCGGCGCACCAGCTCTGCTATGTGGGCAGGTCACCTAACCTCTCCGCATTTCAGCGTCCTCAACTCCACACAAGGGCAGGAGGAAGGATATGTCCCTGATTGCACTGTGAGGACTGAAGGAAGCAGTTTAAGTAACTTCACCCAACATCCAAGGGAAAGCTAAGTATTAACTTTAATAATAATGGTAACTGTAATAATACTAAATAAGTCTGCTGAGCAGAGTATAGAGGGTAAGACAAAGGCAGAGGCACCTGACCCAGCCTGAAGGTGGGAGAAGAGGCTATCTCGGGGACAGTCTCAGAGATAACATTCAGACTTAGGCCTGAAGGGGAACATTTATGAAGCCGACCCTGATGAACTGCAGTGCTGTTGGATAGAGAAGCCTCGGTATTGCCCAGCCCAGTTCATGTCAACTGGAGGGAAAGGTCCTGCCTTCCCCTGGCCGCTGTGCTAAGGAATCTGTGAGTCAGGCCTTGATGGGACCCCTGACCCAGCCTGGGGAGCCCCAGAGCAACAGCACACAGAGTAAATGTTTCAGAAGCAGGACCATGTGCTCTAGAAGCAGCTGGGCCTGGAGGCCAAGGAGTTCCCCAGGAGCCCTGCTGCCCGCGGGGACAGAGGCCCCAGGGGGAAGCAGAGGCAGGACGGATGCACTGCTCAGCTGTCTCCTGGAAATGCTTACAGTATAGTCAGTGATTTGGTAAATACACAACCACACTTACTGTGACCACATCCTACCCTCTGAATGTTTATCTCAGAGTTAACTGGATGACCCGGTAAAGTGGGGGGTCTCACAAATTGCTTTCGAGATTTTTTTTTCTAAATTTTTCTAATAAATTCTGTTTGTAAACCACAGAGACTAGGGTAGCTCCTATAACTAAACATAGCCTCGGCTCTGACACTTGCGTTTCCAGGCTGTGTGTTTGGTTGACTATAACCCCTCCTATCAACCTCCAAGTCACTGAACTGGAGCTTGGGGGAAACCAGGGCCTGCACAGTGGCTGCTTGCCTTGCCGCAGAGCGAACAAGCCACCAGGCACAGGGGGAGGTTTTTATACCTGAGAAGACATTTGTGATGACTTCAGGGCTTTTTTACTTGAAAATCTTAGCAGTAAATTGTGACTGCTAAACCTAAAGGCAGACCGCTCAATAACTCGGACGGTCTCTTCAGGTTTTCCGAGTGAGTACGGCTTCCATCTCCATGTCACGTTGACTGCAGGCTTACCAAGGTCGATGAGAATGGCGTGCTGCTGGGAGGTGAGCTGCTTTAAGAGCTCTTTGTAGGGCGTGTCCTTGGGCTGCTGTTTGCAGGGAAACGGGTGCTTCAGGTGGTACTGCTCCGCCAAGAATTTCCAGATTTCACCCCGGTGGTGTCGCGGCACACCTTCAAGACGAGGGGTGGGAAAAAGACAGACTTCAGGTACAGAATACAACTAAGTGATGAAATGAGGTATGTCTCACTCTACTGATTCAGCTTCTTGTTCCACTGTGAATTAATGGCACAGAAATGGAAATAAAACAACCAAAATTCTGTCCTATTTGGTCCCTTCCTTCCTCCACGCCCGCTGCCATTCTTCCCTTACCTCCCCGACACCCTCCTACCTTCCAAGTATGTGTGTACTGTGTTTGGACTCTGTTTGGACTGTGCCAAACTCTGCAATAAACTGATGAAAGACATGAAAATCCCTAACTAGTACCAATTAACAATGTCCTCAGGAAGTAACTGCAAGCATGTGAAACGACACTGCAAAACGTGATCTCAGAGAAGGGACAGAAGCAAACTAGTGAGTTTGGATGAAGGAGATGAAGGTTTCCTGGATTCCTTCACTGGTGCTAAGACTCAAGAGCGAAAGAAGAGAGAAGTCAAGTCAGAGGAAGGGAACTGCTAGTGTTTGCCCGGACCTCCGAAGACACGGCGCACGTGTGGGAGGAGCAGGCAGGTGGCAGTCAGGCTAGACAGGGCTTCACTAGAGGTCAAACTGAGAGCAGGAAACCTGCACTTTATGTGGCAGCTGAAAGGAATCACCGAATGCTTTGAAGCCGGGGAAGGAGTAGCTGAATCAAAGCTGAGATTCTGGAATACTGACTGGACATCTTTCTGCAAGGGTGGGCTGGAGGAAGCGGTCAGATGCTAGACAGGGGATAGTCGGCATGAACGTGCCCTGGTAGGCATTCAATGTGGACCTGAAAGCAAGAAAAATTACCTAGGAGCCTCTTCCTAATATTTTAGATGTGACTGAGCTGAATACTCAGAGTGTTGCTAAAATGCTATCTAACAGAAGTTCTCTTAAAGTTAATGAGGGCTCATTAGAAAAAGTGACTGTTTTGAATCAAATTCTTGTGTTCATGACTCCGCTGTTTCAAGGCCCAGATGTGGAAATGGGAAGACCAAGAAAATAGCAGGATAAGACACCAAACCCTTCTCATTCCTGAAAGGAGAGGTCGCCAGAGAAAGGGAGCCTCTGACTCAGGGATTAATTTTTCCATCCAGAAAAAGCATGTGAGGACTGTGTAGCCTTCCCTGCCCCTCAGGGACCTACCCAGGAAGGCTACTCGCCAGTCTGCTAAGCCTTCTCTCAGAGCAGTGCTACTCCAGGCAAGAGCAGCAGTTAATCCTCCCCAGGAGGTGACCAGGTGCTGTCGCTGGTCCACACACTTCACGTCATCCCCACAACCTGCTGTGGGGAACGCGATGATATCCCACATGGTGAGGAGGAGGAAAGAGAGGCCCCCTGCTGAGCAGAGATGCCCCAGTGGGTTGGTGGCAGCCCAGGGACAGTAACCGCCATTTTCTCTTGAAGTCCTCACTGCTGGACAAGCTGCTACTCACAAGGATAATGGGGAGAATATTTTATGTTCCTACCTGGCAATTAATAATAAAATCATCATTTGTGGATCTGAACCAGAGAGTCAATTTCATTTATAACAGACCCACAGGAACTCTTTAGAAAGCACTGCTCAGCCATCTCCTGGAAAGACTTTATAGTCAGTGATTTGGTTTTACACAGTGGAAGAAAAACATGACCACACTTGTGACCACATCCTACCCTCTGAATGTTTATCTCAAGAGTTAACTGGATGACCCTGTGAAGCAGGTTGAATGGTGAACTCCAAAAAGGTATGTCCACATCCTGATCACCAGAAGCTCTGAGTGTTACCTTATTCGGGAAAAGGGTCTTTGCAGATATAATTAAGTTAGGCAAAGACCTTGAAATGAGATCATCCTGGGTGATCATTACCCAGGTGGTCCCTATATCCAATGACAATATCTTTAGAAGACAAGAGGAGGAGGTGCCACATCCATGGAGGCAGAGACAAGCGTTGTGGCCACAGACGAGCAGTGCTGACGGCCACCAGGAGCCTGAAGAGTCCGGGCACGGCCTGCCCACGCGGCTTCAGACATCTGGCTTCCAACATGAGAGAAGACTTTCTGTTGTTTTAGCCACGAATTTTGTTATCAAGTGTTATGGCGGCAACAGAAAACTAATGCATTCTGTTACCTGGCTTTTTATATTATTCTATTTCTTTTCTCCCTACTATTCCTGCTCAGATGTTTCTCAAGGGGAGAGGTGAGTATAGACACATACAAACCTCATATTTCAGACCATATTAGAAGTAAATGTAGGCTGAAAAAAGAGTCAGCATGTTAAATGATTAATAGTGGGGCTTTCAACAAAATATTCCTGTCAAACTGGGAAATATGCCAAGTTATGAGAGGACCAATTTCCCCTTAGTACTAAATCATTCCCATTATCTTATCAAACTTTTATTTGGGGGAGGAAACAAGCATTGGCTGTCACTGACAGTGCCACAGACTCTGGAGTTTAAGGGAAAGCTCACATTGTATGATTTAGAAACGAAGGGTCATGCAAACTGGTGCCAATGTTTTTGGTAAGAATGATCTTCAACACCCTGCCCCAAAACCGAGGAGGCTCGGTTTTGCCTCCACTCCTGACCCCAGAGAGAACCCCGGCAGTGGACCAGGCCTACAGGCAGGAGGCCTCCCTCCCTCCGTATTAAATACTTTTACAGTTTTACTGCCTTTACTGCTCATTACTTATATGGGGGGGGGACAATCTTCTGAAAATAAAGAGATATAAAGAAGAAAGTGAAAAACCACCCCTTACTAGAGGTAACACGCAATTCACCACCCAAAGCAGGAAGCTTCTGACAGTGAAGGGGAGGAAGGCTATCAATTACTGTACTTGGACAGGTGGAAAAGCAAGAGCATGCTGGGCAACCCGGATACATGGCCATCCTCGCTGTAACTCGGGTGTCTGCAAACACGCCACGTACAGTGACGGAGACACAGAGCAGCACATGAGGCCATGCTGTCCTTTCTCACTCAACTGACCTCAGACATCTTTTACATCAGTTAATACAAATCTACTGTGCTATTTTCAAGGAATATGATGTGGGTGTGGCCATGTGGTTGGGTTTTTCGGTCATTAAATGATGCCACAGTCAACACTCTTCCCACTGCCATATATGTTTACTGATTAATTTCTAGAATGGGTTTCTACACGTGGCAGTGCTGGGGCAAAAGTAAGCAGGGACTGCACCTATCTCACATCGCCAGCTGCTCAGGAAGCCTCTTGGCCTCTCTGCAATGCCACTCCTAGAAAACTGTGGCCCAGGTTCTAAAACTCTACCTTGCCACCTTTGGAGAAATCATTTAAACCCAAAGTAAACTTTGAATTATTTAAAATTCCCTATAATTCTTCCTCATACCAAGTTGACACCCTAAAATCCCACCATCCTGATCCAACTTTAACTTGGGACATTTATAAATCTCTCTACTTCTGCCACTTAGGGGTCTTTAGATCATCAAGAAGAAAGGCCTTGTTACCCACACAAGGCATGTTTTTATTTCAAGGGTTTGTAAGTGACTTGGCCTCTACCTCAAAGATTCAAGGTGAAGTTCTGATTTGATCTCTTTTTATAATAACTCTGAGTTAGGAGATGGACTGTGGTTATCTGTTTAGAGGTGTTAGATCTCATATGTTGAAACCAGCTGAACAACTGACAAATAACAACTTCCTTTTACAATTAGTAAAAGGAATAGTAATAATCCTTTTACAATTAGTGATACAATATTCCTGGCACAGAAAGTGATGTGGCAGCTCACCTCAGTATAAACTGTCCAATCCTCTATCGTCAGCTTCATCATGTAGGTTCTGGATACTGTGCTGAGTTCAGTCGTGTCTGACTCTTTGCAACCCCATGGACTGTAGCACACCCGGTTCCTCTGTCCATGGAATTTTCCAGGCAAGAATACTGGAGTGGGTTGCCATGCCCTTCTCCAGGGGCTCTTCCTGACCAAGTACCTAGAGTACTTCTATTTGGTTCCTCTTGTAAATGCATGATGAAAACCACTATATGTCCAGGTGCCAGGCTCCTAAGAGGCTCAAACATTTGGACTGCTGTCACAGAACCGTGCAATTTACCTACGCAAAAGTAAAGCCACCTGAAGACTTTCATCTAGTCAACAGTGCAAAGGGAAAGACTGGACTCATTCTTTTCTCTGGTTTCTTTTTTCAAAATGGCAATCTGGGGCTAGCTGGTGCAATGGTAAGCCTCCAGCAACCATTGCTGCACAAAGAATATAAGACCTAGAAGAAAGCTGTGAGATCCTCTGTGGGGTCCACACCTCTCATTCTGGAAGCCAGAGGCCAGAAAGATTAGGACAACTGCCACAGGCCACTGTGGCCGATACAGGACCCGAGTCCTCAGCACCCACGACAGCACGGCCAAGGCCTAGTTCAACCTTGGGTAGCATCAATGGTGGAGAGAACTCTAGCAGCCTGGGATGCAACCTACTCTGTGGTCCTGGGCCCATAACTCAACATCTCTAGGTCCAAGTCTCCTTAACCATATAAAGGGGAAAGTTATAACTAGTGGTAACTCATATATTATTACTAAAACTTAAGCTATCAAAACTCAGATAAAGGTTAGATAATACCTAATAGAGAGACCATAGTAGAAAAGCTGCTTTGCTCCATTTACTCGCAGAGATAAATAATGCACGTGCAACTTGGTTTACTGAATTGCTGACGCAGCCGGAAGATAAAATTTACCACCCTTATTCTAACCACCTGGTTATTCACGCCCAGACTGCCAAGACTTCAGGAGCACTAGAACTAGGTTAGACTCAGGAAACTCCCCATCTTGCCCACAGATATTAACACACATTTTAAAATACATAGTTCTGTGTTACTTGAATACTAACAATCATTGAAGAAGAATCTATTGATTCTAAGCTCTAAAATGGAAGTCAAACTACCTCCAGTTTTTTCTTTTGAAATGTTCCAATGAAGGACCAGTTTTTTCTTTTTAAATGTTCCAATCCTTACAGACTGATACTTTGATAAAATACAGTGAATTAGCAATGGGAAAAAAATAAGACTGACAAAATATACAAGACCACTTTTTTCCACTAGGATCACTGTCAAATCATGGGGGAAGTTTCTAGATGCCGAGTCTCAAGTTCTGCACTTACCTTGGATAAGCAACTGTCCAGACCAGCACCCAGTCAGATCACATGGAAAACACAGGCTCCCCACACTCCACAGCCTTTCAGCAGAACACACACCTGCAGTGGCTCCTCACAACAGCCACTGTCGTCACCCACATCTCACACGTGTAAAGTGAGGCTCAGAGAGGTTAAGCCATTTGCCTAAGATCACTCTGCAAAGTAACTGGTAGAAGCACAATCCCAACCCAAGTCTACCTGCCTGAAGTCTGGGCTGGACACTGTGACCTGCGGAGAGCACCCAGACAGAAGGTACACAACTTGTTGTCAGTTTACTATTTAACTCTGTATCATCACATCACTATACAGCTTGTAGGCAACTATGCCCTTAGGTGTACCTTTTTCTTCTTCCTGTTTCCTTAATTAATTTAAGAGAAATCGTAAAGTAGACAAATGGTAATTTAAGAGAAATTGTGATGAAGACATCTGGAAATAGATCAGGTAAAGATATGATAAATAGGAGAGAGATGGCCACTGAAATTGAACCTAAAAAATTTTTTTTATTCCATACTTCTCCCCAGTCATCAATGAGGGGTGAGGCCAACTGGACTGATTCCCAGTTAGGCTTACCTTGGCCAACAGCCGAGTGCATTTTTTCCATGTCAAACTTAATTTTTGATCTTCCTGGAGTGCTAAGTATCTTTTCCCACACTGTAGTCACTTCTTTAAGACAGGGAGTGATTTCTTCATAATCAAGCTTTAGGCGCTTGTTCAGCAAATCATTCTCAGAGGCTAGAACAGACAATTTAAGAGCATGTTAGTGAGTTATAGCTACGTGTCTCCTGTCTCACAGCAAGGCTGCCTGCTTATCACCACCACTGAGACGCCTGCAGCCAGCTTAACAGGTCCAAGGTGAAGACTGGTCCGCTCCTACCCCCACCCCAGCTTTCTTATCAAGGAAAAAGCTATATACCCAGGAGGCATCCCTGATTCCTCTTATTCCTTCATCCCCGATGGATTTTGTTGGCTCTACTGCTAAAATATACTACACTTATCCAATCCTATCCATCTCCATAGCTACCCTATTAACTATAAACATGTCAAAGGCAAGAACTGTGTGTTAGAATTCCTAGTGTCTGGCAGGATTAGATCTCAACAAAACTTCACCTAAACTAGGAGAGGCTCTCAGAGGATAGTTCCTTCTTCAGTTCAGTTCAGTCGTTCAGTCGTGTCCGACTCTTTGTGACCCCATGAATTGCAGCACACCAGGCCTCCCTGTCCATCACCAACTCCCGGAGTTCACTCAGACTCATGTCCATTGAGTCAGTGATGCCATCCAGCCATCTCATCCTCTGTCGTCCCCTTCTCCTCCTGCCCCCAATCCCTCCCAGCATCAGAGTCTTATCCAATGAGTCAACACTTTGTATGAGGTGGCCAAAGTACTGGAGCTTCAGCTTTAGCATCATTCCTTCCAAAGAACACCCAGGGCTGATCTCCTTCAGAATGGACTGGTTGGATCTCCTTGCAGTCCAAGGGACTCTCAAGAGTCTTCTCCAACACCACAGTTCAAAAGCATCAATTCTTTGGCGCTCAGCTTTCTTCACAGTCCAACTCTCACACCCATACATGACCAGTGGAAAAACCATAGCCTTGACTAGACAGATCTTTGTTGGCAAAGTAATGTCTCTGCTTTTGAATATGCTATCTAGGTTGGTCATAACCTTCCTTCCAAGGAGTAAGCATCTTTTAATTTCATGGCTGCAGTCACCATCTGCAGTGATTTTGGAGCCCAGAAAAATAAAGTCTGACACTGTTTCCACTGTTTCCCCATCTATTTCCCATGAAGTGATGGGACCAGATGCCATGATCTTCGTTTTCTGAATGTTAAGCTTTAAGCCAACTTTTTCACTCTCCTCTTTCACTTTCATCAAGAGGCTTTTTAGTTCCTCTTCACTTTCTGCCATAAGGGTGGTGTCATCTGCATATCTGAGCTTATTGATATTTCTCCCGACAATCTTGATTCCAGCTTGTGCTTCTTCCAGCCCAGCGTTTCTCATGATGCACTCTGTATACAAGTTAAATAAGCAGGGTGACAATATACAGCCTTGCCGTACTCCTTTTCCTATTTGGAACTAGTCTGTCGTTCCATGTCCAGTTTTAACCGTTGTTTCCTGACCAGCATATTGGTTTCTCAAGAGGCAGGTCAGGTGGGCTGGTATTCCCATCTCTTTCAGAATTTTCCAAAGTTTATTGTGATCCACACAGTCAAAGGCTTTGGCATAGTCAATAAAGCAGAAATAGATATTTTTCTGGAACTCTCTTGCTTTTTTGATGATCCAGCGGATGTTGGCAATTTGATCTCTGGTTCTTCTGCCTTTTCTAAAACCAGCTTGAACATCTGGAAGTTCACGGTTCACATATTGCTGAAGCCAGTTCTTTCTTACTTGGAGCCAAACCTCCTTTAAGTATTGATAACGTCTACCCTTGCTCATGTTTCTGCTGCCTGGGGCTGAACAGAATAAATCTACCTTTTTCACATGGCATCTTCTCAAATATATGAAGACAGTTACTACTTCCTACCTTTTTCAGCTTACAGGTCCATTAGGAAGAATTCTACCTGAATCACCAAACTGGAGGTGGGGGATCAATAGAAGAAAAGAAACGTAACTGAGCATTCTAAGAAGGACTAAAGCTGACAGCCTTACTCCCACCAAACCACGAATTCCTATTCAGACCACAGGGGCAATGCTGTCAGTCCCCCACCCATTCCACAGCACATCCCCCATCTGGACTGGGAGTTTATTGGGAAAGCAGGTAGGAGACATAGCTAAGCAGGGGCCAGTATACAGGCTTCTACAGAGCTGCTAAACTTGTCTTCTTTATGACAATAATAAACAAATACTGTATGTCTTCAGTACTTTACATTTAGTAACATTTAATGTTAACAACACTCTGAGGTAGGTTTTTTTTAATGTTTCTTCAATAATATTTAAAACAACATTTTTATTTATTAATTGACAGATAATTGCTTTACAATTTTATGTTAGTTTCTGCCATACATCAACATGAATCTGAGGCAGGGGTTTTTTTTTTTGAATCAGCAGACTGGGCTCAACACCCAAGGCCCAAGCAGAAAGCATAGTGGGCCTAAGCCCCCCGACTTTCTCTACTGTTCTCCAACACACTGCAGAACTTGCTGTGATGAATGACACATTGTTTTCTAGGGATGTATCAATTAGGAGCCTTAAATATTTGATAGAATCCAGTGGAGCTGTTTGGACCTAGAGTTTTCTTTGTGTGAAAGATTTTTAACACAAATTTTATCTCTTTAACAGATATAGGGCCATTCAGACTTTTTTTTTTTAATTTCAATTTTGATAAATTGCATCTTTCAATAAGTTTGTCCATTTCATCTCAGTTCTTTAGTTTATTGGCAAAGAGTTCTTCTTAGTCTCAGAAACACTGAAAGTCAGTGTGCACCTCGAATAAGTCTGCTCTCCCCTGACCCCATAAACACACACTCCCTAGCCCAAATCTTAATCCTGGAGAAGACCGAGGTTGAGCAGGTTCCTTACTTTGTCCAGGGCAGCAGAGTAGGATGTGCTGGGCACAGGATTTTTGCACCCTGAATTATTTTTTAAATAGGAATTACCGCTATTTCGTTGAGTTGCTCCTGTAAAGATTAAGTGAGATGAAATACACTTAGTTGTTCAGTCTCTCGGTTGTGTCTGACTCTTTGCGACTGCATGGACTACAGCAATGCCAGGCTTCCCTGGTCTTCACCAACATTCAGAAAACTAAGATCACGGCATCTGGTCCCATCACTTCATGGCAAATAGATGGGGAAACAATGGAAACAGTGAGAGACTTTATTTTGGAGGGCTCCAAAATCAATGCAGATGGTGACTGCAGCCATGAAATTAAAAGATACTTGATCCTTGGAAGAAAAGTTATGACCATTTTAGACAGCATATTAAAAAGCAGAAACATTACTTTGCTAACAAAGGTCCATCTAATCAAACCTATGGTTTTTCCAGTAGTCATGTATGGATGTGAGAGTTGGACTACAAAGAAACCTGAGCGCTGAAGAATTGATGCTTTTGAACTGTGGTGTTGGAGAAGACTCTTGAGAGTCCCTTGGACTGCAAGGAGATCCAACCAGTCCATTCTAAAGGAAATCAGTCCTGACTATTCATTGGAAGGACTGATGCTGAAGCTGAAACTCCAGTACTTTGGCCACCTGATGTGAAGAACTGACTCATCTGAAAAGACCCTGATGCTGGGAAAGATTGAAGGTGGGAGAAGAAGGGCATGACAGAGGATGAGATGGTTGGATGGCATCACCGACTCAATGGACATGAATTTGAGTAAGCTCCAGGAGTTGATAATGGACAGGGAAGCCTGGTGTGCTGCAGTCCATGGGGTCACAAAGAGTCGGACATGACTGAGCAACTGAACTGAACTGAACTGAACTTCACAGATAAGATACTCCTCTGACTGCTGCCATCTCTTGAAAGCTTAGGAAGGGAAGGAAGGCTAAGGGGCTGGGAGGCTGAGTAAATGACACCCAAACTTGTAGAGATTTTAGAAAAACTACACTATCTAATTCTTTTATAACAAACGTAGTATTTGTTTAACCAGGAAAAAAAAAACTTTAAAAAAATATCTTCAATTATAATTCAATTAAAACTCAAACTTCATTGTGTTACCATTATGCAGATAACCATGATGATGTGCAGAGTCAGACATCCTGGAGTGAAGTCACCTGGGCATTAGGAAGCATTACTACAAACAAAGCTAAAGCTAGTGGAGGTGATGGAATTCCAGCTGAGTTACTTCAAATCCTAAAGGATGGTGCTGTTAAAGTGCTGAACTCATTATGCCAGCAAATTTGGAAAACTCAACAGTGGCCACAGGACTGGAAAAGGTCAGTTTTCTTCCCAATCCCAAAGAAAGGCAATGCCAAAGAATGTTCAAACTACTGTACAATTGCACTCATTTCACACGCTAGCAAGAGGATGTTCAAAATCCTTCAAGCTAGGCTTCAACAGTATGTGAAGTGAGAACTTCCAGATGTGCAAGCTGGATTTAGAAAAGACAGAGAAACAAGAGATCAAATTGCCAACATCTGCTGGATCATAGAGAAAGCAAGGGAATTCCAAAAAACATCTTCTTCTACTTCACTGACTATGCTAAAACCTTTGACTGTGTGGATCACACAGTGGAAAGGACAAAAGAACAAACTGTGGAATATTCTCAATGAGATTGGAATATGAGACCACATTACCTGCCTCCTGAGAAACCTGTAAGCAGAACAAGAAGCAACAGTTAGCACTGGACATGGAACAACAGACTGGTTCCAAATTGGGAAAGGAGTATGTCAAGGCTGTATACTGTTACCCTGCCAATTTAACTTCCATGAAGAGTACATCATGAGAAATGCTGGATTGGATGAAGCACAAGCTGGAATCAAGATTGCAGGGAGAAATATCAATAACTTCAGACATGCAGATAATACCACTTCAAAAGCAGAAAGTGAAGAAGAACTAAAGAACGTCTTGATAAAGGTGAAAGAGGATAACGAAAAAGTTGGCTTAAAACTCAACATTCAAAAAACTAAGAACATGGTATCCAGTCCTATCACTTCATGGCAAATAGATGGGGAAAATGTGGAGTTAGATTTCATTTTCTTGGGCTCCAAAATCAATGCAGACAGTGACTGCAGCCACAAAATTAAAAGACTCTTGCCCCTTGGAGGAATAGCTGTAACAAACCTAGACAGTGTATAAAAAAGCAAAGACATCACTTTGCTGACAAAGGTCCATACAGTCAAAGCTATGGTTTTTCCAGCAGTCATGTATGGATGTAAGAGTTGGACCATAAAGAAAGCTGAGCACTGAAGGATTGATGTTTTCAAACTGTGGTGTTGGAGAAGACTCTTGAGAGTCCCTTGGACTGCAAGGAGATCAAACCAGTCAATCCTAATGGAAAGCAACCCTGAATAATCACTGGAAGGACTTACGCTGAAGCTGAAGCTCCAATACTTTGGCCATCTGATGTGAAGAGCTGACTCAGTGGAAAAGACCCTGATGCTGGGAAGGACTGAGGGCAGAAGGAGACAGGGATGACAGAGGATGGGATGGTTGGATGGCATCACTGACTCAAAGGACATGAGTTTGTGCAAACTCAGGGAGATAGTAAAGGACAGGGAAGCCTGGCGTGCTGCAGCTCATGGGCTCACAAAGTGTCAGAAAGGACTTAGCAACTGAACAACAAGTATCTGCAACATTAAGTATATGGGTCATTCCAAAAGCAATATAGTGCTGACCAAAACCCACAGTTGTGGTGAGTCGCCCTACTGTCCAGCATCAGGCTGCTCCATCATGCATAACTGGGGGAAATGGCCTTGCAAAGGGTGCTGCAGAGGACTGTGGGCCCATGATAGAGGCCTTGCATTTCAGTCCCAACACCACTGAAAATCAGCTGTTTAACTTTGAGGAAAGCACAATTCAGCCTCCAATGGTCAACAAGTAAGTGAAGTAGGTTCAGACAACAGGGTTTGATTCTTTCTTGGATGTAACGCTCCAAGAATAGTAATAAATATTTGATCCATGCATTCCAAAGCCAATAAAAAGCCTTAACCATGGGAAAAAACTCCTTGTATATGTTCCTCTAATTTCTTTCCCAAAGAGCATGCAATTCAGCCTGAACCCTTAATCAACTGCAAGAGTCTCTCCCAGCTGCAAAAAAAAAAAAAAAATAGAATAGAATGATTCTCTCCAGTGAACTTCTGGCTGGTTTTTGTCAAATCTTGCTTTTGCATTTAATAATAATGTTCTGCACCCCTGTAACCCCAAGAAAACCTACTAAATGTTTTTAGATGATTCATGATCAGGCTCTTATTGGTGATTATTTTCCTCAGCAATACAGGTACTGTACACACTGACACAACGCTTCCTAAATGATATTTAGGAAGTTTATTATGCTTTCACCACTAAAGTATGTTGGACTCCATAGAGCTAAGGAAAGAAATAGACTCAAACAGTAACAATATGAGACCACACAGGATAGAACTCTGCTGGATGAAATAAGGAAGCAGCAAATGAGGATGCCGGCAAGGGCTACTGAACTCAATGCAACACCTGGCAAGGTGTTCCCAGTACCTCAGGGAACCCTTCCCCACCCATTCTAGCTGGCCTGGTCATCATTTGCACAGCTTCACAAAAACTCTGCCTCTGTGGCAATCTGATCCTGTATCATCAACCACAGTCATGATTCCTCCCCACATTCCCAAGAAGCCAGCCAGTATCCTTTACATTTTATAACTACGTTCTGAGTTCCTGCAGCTGCCATCTGCAAGAAGACTGGATAGGATACGCGTAAAGGTTTATGGGCTACGTGATGAATATAATTGCCTTTCAGCTTTTTAACAAAAGTCCCAACCAACATCCAATGACTCTAAGTGCTCTGCTCCAAAGCTGTCATTTAGTTGATGGAACACTCAGTGATGCCATCACTATCAAATCTCTTTTAGACATCTGCTTTTAGAATTACTTTCAAGAACATGCAACAAAATGATAGAAAAACAGAGTTGGGAGAAAACTTAGCATTCACTGCTATAAAATCCCCTCACCATGGAATCTCTTTCCACAGTAGCCTCATGGGACGAGCTGTCTTTCTCAGCTTCAATACTGGGTACTGGAGAGGCCATGGCACCCATGAATAGACCATTCCAACCATTCAACTATTCTTATCAAAAGGTCTTATTACTTTGTATTTGACTCCTTGCTTTTGGTCAAAGATGATATACTCATTTGGACAATGAACCTTATTCATCAGATTTGCTGTCTTAACTTTGAGTTCTATAAAAACGTTACAATAAAAGATGAAGATCTGCAGTCAAGGAGCAAGTTCAGTGAAACAGGAAGTAATTCCCAAACTGCTCTGGACAGGGTCAGCATGTACAACCCTCTCTTTTAAAGAGTATGTTCAGATTTCTCAACCAAAATCCTCCTTATTTTACATTCAGGGAGCTCTCTGTACTCCAAGACCCATGTTCTTTCCATTATACTACCAGGGTACATAAAACATAGCTTCTCAGCTACTTTGAAAATAATACTTATTGATTCAAATGACTATTGGAATCAGGAAATGAACAAAATCTAAACTTCAGACTTCATGTCTCAATTTGGCACTAACATAACCCTAGAGCTGTTCTGAGCCTCAGTTTTCTCTTCAGGCTACTACCTAACTTCTGGAGTTGTCACCAGGATTAAGTGAGTTAGTCTATATAAAACCTGAATATCAATACAGGTAGAACTCAGCTAACCTGAAGTCTAGATCTCTGTTTTTCAGGTTACCTGCAAATCACTAAAAAAGTACAGAGTGAGGTTATGAACTGTAATGATTTATGTAGGATCTGTTCACACCTAATACCCAGGCAAAGACTACAGCAGAAGACAAAGCAGGGACAAAGAGAGAGAAAACAAAAGACACTTTTCAGAGAGTTAAAGCTGACATTTGAAGGATGCCTCTCAGAAGATTCAACTTAATACAATGGGTGCAATTATCATTAAATCTCCCGAAAGTAAAAGGTATTAACTTTACTTTAAAAAAGTAAAACAGGCATTTAATACGTACATTTATGTATGTTGGAGTACCTTGCTTTTTTTTTAATAACACCTCTATGTCTGATGTGTCTCACTTTAGAGTCAGGACCAATTAAACCACCATCAGGCCAGTTTAGTGTTAAAAAAAGAAAACCAACCTTGCAGTTTTTGATTTTCCTTCTCCATCCTGAGCAGCAATATCTGTTGTAGAATGGCCTTTTGCCACAGCTCCCGAAGTTCACGAGATGTTCTTTTCTTTTCCTCTGGGACCGGGCCAAAGGGTCCATCTTCACAAACTGGTTCTAGTGGAGATCGTGGGGGAAGCTCTCCCAACTCTGAGTAATCTGAGGAGGCAAAAGGACATTTCAGGATGGTCAGTTTTATTTTTTCCTTTTCTTCCTTTTTATTTATTTTTTTTAAGTGAAGTACAGTTGCTGTACAGTATTATACGTTGGCTTCCCAGGTGGTACAGTGGTAAAGAATCCGCCTGCCAGTGCAAGAGACGCAGCTTCGATCCCTGGGTCGAGGAGATCCCCTGGGATCACAGCATGGCAACCCACTCCAGTATTTTTGCCTGGGAAATCCCAAGGACAGAGAAGTTTGGCAGGCTACAGTTCACGGGACTGCAGAGTCGGACACAACTGAGCACGTACACGTTACAGGTATATAATATAGTGATTCACAGTTTTTAGAGGTTATACTCCATTTATAGTTCATACAAAGTACTGGCTATATTCCCTGTGTGGTACAATATATTCTTGTAGTTTATTTTATACATATTAGTTTGGACCCCTTATCCTCCTCCCCTTCATCCCACCTCCCCCTGAACCACTAAGTTTGTTCTCTGTGAGTCTTTTTTTATTATATTTATTAGTTTATTGTATTTTTTGGATTATACACACAAAGGAAATCATACAGTTTTCATCTTTCTCTGATTTATTTCACTTAGCATAATACCCTCCAAGCCCATCCCTTGTTGCAGCAAATGACAAAAATTCATCCTTTTTTATGACTGAGAGGTATTCCATTGTATACATATACCACATCCAGAATGGCCATTTTTCAATAAAAAATTATATTTAAACATAGTCCCTAATCAGAAAATTCTGCTCATTCAGATATTAACAATGACATTACTAAATTTAAAATTCAAGTTTTACTATGAATTGAAAAACTACACCTGAGCCACAAACATCTAACAAGTTATACTGCTACATCAAATAGTAAGAAGTCACAGCAGCTGGGGAAATCTTCAAAGACACCTACTTTGTAAGGTATAATATTTTATCTTTTTCTGAATTAATGACTATGTGATTGATAACCACAGCAAACTTTCATATAGTGTTCACTCTGATCCAAATTGTTCTGCAGGTTTTATGTATGTAATTCATTTACCTCTCAACCACCCTAAGACGCAGGTATGGTAACTGTTCAGTTCTAAAGAGAAACAAATGGCAGCTCAGGCAGTTGCGTGCCTTGCCCAAGGCCACACAGCTAGGAAGCAGTTAGAGCCAGGGGTGGAACCCAAGCAGTCTGGCTTTCATGCACATTCCTGACCACTGTATTATAAGGCTAGGTGCTTTAAAAGAAGATTAAAACTTTTCATCTTTAATTGCCAATAGTAACAATGACCATTAATAGTTCCTCTACCAAGCACTGGGCACCATGTCAGGTGTTTCATATGGACAGACTTCTTTCATCCTGATGCCAACTCCAGAAGGCAAGTATCAGCCTGAAGAGAAAGCTATGGCTCAGAGAAGCCAGGTAATTTGTCCAGGGTGAAACAGTAAGTTCATGCTTTCTATAGATACCCCTACAAGGGGCTTCCCTGGTGGCTCAGTTGGTAAAGAATCTGCCTGCAATGAAGAAGACCCAGGCTCGACCCCTGGGTCGGGAAGATCCTCTGGAAACAGGAATGGCAACCCACTCCAGTATTCTTGCCTGGAAAATCCCATGGGCAGAGGAGCCTGGAGGGCTACAGTTCATGGGGTTGCAAACAGTCAGAAATGACTGAGTGATTACCACTTTTACAATTCAAATGTCTCTTATGACATCAATTTTCAAATTTCTATTTCTTAGCTGAAATCTCTTTACAGATCAAGAATTTGTACCTTTCCCAACTGCAGACATGATGTTGCTGGTGCAGTGTTACTGTAATCAATACCTTATAGACACACAGAGAACATCCCAGTGGCTCACCATGAAAGTAGTGATGAAGAGCTGCATTAAGTTCCCCTACAAGCGGACCTCATCTGACTCAGTGCATTCTTAACACATGCAGTGAAAAGCCTGTGCAGGCAACCTGAGCCTCACAACCACCCACCAGACAACACACTCTCTTCCATCCAATGGCTCTAACACTATTCCATGTTATGTCTAATTTACAGAACGGTCATCACCATTGCCTTTTATCTAAAGCTGGGTTTGTTTTCCTGCTGTGAAATCATGCATAAGCCACAAAATGCTTAATTTCCTAATGTAAGTTGTTCACCTTAACTCCTCTTAAAAATGTTGGATTGAAAAAATAATAATAAGCCATTAAGAGTACTTATCACATTTTTATTTACACTTATTTCGTTGTGAGCCTATTAAACAAATGAACTAAAATTGTACTTTTTTGGAGGTAAGAAATAATAGACCATTTAGGAACGTTACAGGATGCTCAGTGTAATGGTCAATTTAAAAGCAGGAATCAAAACTATCTATATTGTATGGTCTCAATTTTGTAAATATTATGAGAGGCAGACATTTCAGTGATTAATAGGTCAGGCTCTGGAGTCAGGATGCCTGGCTTTTAATGGTTTTAATCAACACCCTGCATGTGTAGATTTTGTGATCTTTAGCAAGTTTCTTAACCTCTTTGAGCCTCCATTTCCCAATCTTTCAAGTGGGAATAATAGCCCCTCCCTCATAATGGTGTTACAGGGACTGAGTCAACACATACATACAAACCACCTAAAACAGGGTCCAACACACAGGAATATAGGGAATGCTACCTCCTATTGTTGGCTACCACATATTAAGGGCACACAAAAAATACTAGCAGGAAACACATCAAAATTTAGTCCCTCAACTGTAAGCTCAGAGAAGGTTAGAACTTTGCCTTCTTGTCCATGAGGGTCTGTCCAGCACCATGCAGTCCCTGGCAACCAACAGGTGCTTGATAAATAATAGCTGAGTAAGAGATTGGCAGGTTCTAGGTTTGGTGTGATTGCCATTCATCTTTGTATTTCCTGAAAGTTTTCTAAAGTTTATAATAATAAACATTTTTATAACTGAAAATTAAAGAAAATACTGCAAACCTGTTCTGATTTAAATCAAAGGTTGAAAAAATGTTCTCTTGCAAAACACTTAGAAGACAACTCTCCTCTCACAACCTGTATACTTAAGAGGGGCACTCATGACTGAACATAATACAGTCTAAATTAATCTCCTTTTCAAAAGGAACTTTAGTCAGTATTATTAATCTTATTCTGCAGCACGAAATCTTCCACTTGAGCCCTTCTCTTTTTCTGTTCTTTGTTCTCTTCTTTCACCATCTTGGCTGCTGACACTCTGCTGGACCCTGCAGTTATGATTCAAGTTCTGCTGTATCTCATACTGGAAGTATTTACCCTTCCTCTGGTTCATAAAAGATTCTTGTTTCCAAAAAGTAATTCTTGTGAGCTGTCAGGGGTGATGCGGCAGGCGCAGGAGGGGTGGGTAGGGCCGAATTTCAGACAACCTTTACGTGTATATAGAAAAAAACCAGGGACCGCCCTGTCACCTGAGCATTCAGTGTACTGAACCTGAAGTCCCATCCTTAAACTCTACCAGTAAGATGAGGACTCAACTCTCGTGGTCTCCTTCCTCAAACCGCATCCTTCCTGTCTGCCACAGCCTTTCTCCTTTTCAGTGTCCTAAAGATTCCTACTATGTTAACTTTCAAATTGTGGGAGAATGAACAGGGCAGTGTGCCTCAAGCTGGGCTGATGGAACGTGTCTAGGAATTCTGGCTATTCGGTCCCCAGACCCACCTACTCTCTGCCAACTAGGCTGCCGACAGGAACCACAGTCTACAGAAGCTTATGACACTCCAGGTTCCGCTATTTTCCTATTCAAAGAAATCAGATTTGCAGAGTCCAAGCACTGTCTGGTGATGATGACTGTGAGGTTAAGACATAAATTGCCTCCCTAGGGTTCTCTGTAAAAAGCAGAGGCATTACTTTGCCGACAAAGGTCCATCTAGTCAAAGCTATGGTTTTTCCAGTACTCGTGTATGGATATGAGAGTTGGACTATAAAGAAAGTTGAGCACCAAAGAACTGATGCTTTTGAACTGTGGTTTTGGAGAAAACTCTTGAAAAGTACCATGGACGGCAAGGAGATCAAACCAGTCAATCCTAAAGGCAATCAGTCCTGAATATTCATTGGAAGGACTGATGCTTAAGCTCTGATAAGCTTTGGCCACCTGATGCAAAGAGCCACCGGATGCAAAGAGCCACTCACTAGAAAAGACCCTCATGCTAGGAAAGATTGAAGGCAGGAGGAGAAGGGGATGACAGAAGACAAGCTGGTTGAATGACATTACTGACTCAATGGACATGAGCTTGAGCAAACTCTGGGAGATGGTCAAGGACAGGGAAGCCTGGTGTCCTGCAGTCCATGGGGTCGCAGAGAGTCAGACACAACTGAGCAACTGAACAACAAAAGGGTTCTCTACTTTAGCCTTCTTTTTCTTTTTATTAATCACAGCTCAGTTCGTTGAGCTTTTACCATGTGATGAGTCCTTGGCACAGATAAGCCTGTTTGATTGTCACGACCACTTCAAGAGGTAGCTGATGGTATCCCCTTTCTACAGGCAAAATAACTAAGGTTCAGTGAGGTTTTATAACGTGGCCAAGGTCACACCTCTGGTAAGAGTCAGAGCCACAGTATGAATGGAGATATATTTTCCTCCAAGTAAAAAATGCTTACCCAGTGCCTAACTTTCAGACACACATGGGTATCCTGCAGAAATGCAGATTTCGACTCAGTCAGTCTGAGGGGAGCCTGAGAGTCTGCATTTCCATCAAGCTCCCAGGGGATGCCACCACCGGTGGTCTCAAAACACACTTGGAAAACTGGGCTCCACACCACATTTTTACTGTTCACCCCCTCCCGTGACCCTAGGTACTTATTATCATGTCAGTTCTTCCTTTTCTTTGGCCGTTCTATGGCCCATAGAACATAGTCTAAGTGTTGCCACCAGCTGCCTGAACTCAGGCTTTCACACGTGGTTGGAGCTCATCCCAATCCTGGTCAGGGTACCAAGGCCCAGTGCAGAACACAATGGATTATGAGCACTAGTGTGATCTAACTAAATAAAGGCTAATCCGCTATACAGTTCAGCAAATAAACCTAACGATTTACAGCAGGGTGTCTCACCGGCAGGACCACTGATACTTCGGGCTAATTCTTTGTCACGGAGGACTGTTCTGTGCATTACAGAATGTTTACAAGCATCCCTGGGCAGTACTTACTAGAGGATAGTAATATCCACTCATGCCAGCACTAACAATCAAAAACACCCAGACAACACTAAATGCCCACTGGGGACAAGGGAGGACAAAATCACCTCCAGTGAGAACCTGAATCAGAATAAAATACCCATCACTTAGTCGCTCGTAAACCCTGGGAAGGGGTAAAATACCCCCTTCACCAAGTTTATTTTATGTGATAACAATTACTGGTGTTCTAATCTCTAACAGTTTTTAAAAATATACTATCTTTTGTTCATATTAACAGTAACCTAGCTACTAGTAATTTACAAAAAGGGGATAGTCAAACCTTTGTTTATTATAAATGGGACCTGGCTAATCTCATCAATGGAAAAAGATCCAGATCTGGGACAAGGCTATATTTGGTGATCACTCAGGTGTGTGCATGCGTGTCTGGGGCGCAGCTGTGTGAGGAGTACACCCATGTATGCAGGGGTTGACTGGAGTGGCAGAGTGAGGATAACAACATGAAAATGTTGGACAACTGCTGGCTTGCTTTTATTATTAGGACCTTGCTCTAATAATAAACATATGCATGAGTTAACTTGCATAGTTCCTAAGCTGTTGACACCAGAATTTGCTGAGTCCTTTATATGTACCCAGGATATGATGTGCTTGGTGGTCTGAGAGAGGCTTTGATGTTTCTAATATTCTCCAGTACAATGTGGGGACCTTGCTTCTGTCCTCGACTTATGTTCTTGCTGAGGGGCAGCCACCCAGAGGCTCAGGTGGAAGAGGGTGGCTTAGTGCAGAGAGGCAGAGCTGGCCGCCCCACCCCCAGGCCAGCTTGGTCAGTCCCTCTCTGTAAACCTCTGCAAACAGGCACACCTTCTGGGTTCCAGCCCCTCAGGGCAAAATGTGAGAAATGGCATTCACCTCTGATCAACCTAACTGCGGAAACCACAGGCACCGACAGACGTCTTCCTAAAGCCTGCAAAGCCACACAGCCACAGGGCTGCAGGAACAGGTCAGTCTGGGGCTGGCTTGTACTATTCTGACATCTCCTATAAGGACAGGATGGCGAGGGCTTAAATTATGTAGACGCTCAACAACAATAGCCTTCAATGGGTTCTAAGAATTGTTAAATCAGCCATAATTCAGGGCCCCTAAGAGACAGCTGCCTCTACCTAAATCACTGGCATAACCTTCTCAGTAGAGTCATAAACATGATCTATGCCGGTGTGTCAATACTGTTGATGCCAATTTGTTCTTCAGCTGCTCTGTGCTGCCACATCCTCTCTGCACACACACGTGTGGGGAAGAACGTTATGGAGGAAAAGGAACGTGTGTGCCTGGCCTCACACCTGTCCAGCCTCCGGCTCTGTGAAGTCCGGAATACAAGGAGGGCTCCTTTCTTGCAGTTTAACAAGACACTGATTTCAAGTTTGAACTGCAATTCTCCTCCTTTTAAAGACATGACATTAAATGATGCGTTAAGTACCCCTGTAAGAAAGAGGAGCTGCCAGAAGAAAATGAAGAGACAGACCTTCTAAGAGACAGTACTCACCAATATTCTGCTTTTAATTCTTATCCCACGATAGAGCATTATATAACTATCTCCATCCCTTTTGAAAAATCCTGATTTCCCATGCCAAAAGAGAAAGAAAATGTTTAAAATTCCAGTTACTCTCAAACCTCTGTTTTAACTATGTCCCACAGACCTTGGAAACAAGAATTAAAACTGAACATTTAATCTTTGGAGAAAAGTTAACAACAACAGGGATTAACACCTGCAACATCTGTTGTACCAAAAGCTGAAGAAAATTTCTTAGAAAAAACAAAAGGAATGTGTAGATTTAAGAAAGAAACAGGCGGTCCTTGAATGAATGCTGTCAAACTGTTTACAAAGCGCAAACCTCACCCCTCCCACAACAGAACACAGATGTCAGGGGAGCAGAGATATCGGCGGTCCCTGCTGTACTCCATGCCTGGGAAAACAGCAGACACACACAGGAAAGTCACCAACAAATGAATTCATCTCTCTGCACCCTACCCTGACTTCTTTGGATGCTTTATGGAAAATAATTAAAATAAAAACAAACTTGCTATTTTTCTACAGTTGCATTATATGAGGTGGCTCAGTGGTAAAGAATTTGCCTGCAATGCAGGAGATGCAGTTTGATCCCTGAGTTGGGAAGATGCCCGGGAGGAAGGCATGGCAATCCACTCCAGTATTCTATCCTAGAAAGTACGTGCCCTGGAGAAAGGCATGGCAACCCACTCCAGTATTCTTGCCTGGAGAATCCCAGTGACAGAGGAGCTTGGCGGGCTCCGGCCCATGGGGTTGCAAAGAGTCAGACATGACTGAAGCAACTTGAGTACAAGAAAAAAGCATTTTTAAGAAACATTCATTTTTTAAAAACCAGTATTTTTAAGTTTTTGACACCTGCTACTAGAAATCCAGAAGCCCTATGATACAGTCCCTCAAATGTCAAGGATGACTGAGAGAAGTACACGACTGCTAAGAAATACAAAGGGTACAAGAAGTTTAGCAAAGAAAATGAATTTCTCCTGTGCATCAAGTCAAGGCCTTGGGCCCTGGAGCCAGATGTCTGGGGTCAAATCCCAGCTCCACCACTAACCTAGCTACTTAACCTCAAACAGGTGGTCTGAACACTTGACACTTGCACCCTCAAATGCAAAATTTGCACCAGAGTGCCTCTCAGAGGATTAGCATGAGCATTCAATGTAGATGCTTCCCCGGTGGCTCAGATGGTAAAGAATCTGACTGCAATGCAAGAGACCTGGGTTTGCTCTGTGGGTCAGGGAAGAACCCCTGGAGAAGGAAATGACAACCCACTCCAGTATTCTTGGCTGCAGAATTCCATGGACAGAGGAGCCTGGCGGACTACAGTCCATGGGGTTGCAAAGAGTCGGACACGACTCAGAGACTAACACCTCCTGAATATGCAAGTGTGGGGACGGGGAAGCCTGGCACAAAGGAAGCATTCGATAAAATATCAGCTGTCGTTCTTAATAACATCAGGTTGCTGGAACTGGTGGTTGTGCTTTAAGGACAAGTAATATTCAGATGGGTGGAAATAATAAGAGCCATTTCCTATAAGAGCAGAACAACAAGAAATGCAGGTGAGCATTATGCACTGAGCCATTCTGCTAATGACCAGACGGTGCACATACAAACAGAAGAATGGTCGTGCCCAGGTTATCGACAGCCTGACTGGTTTATTTATGTATTAATTAGTGGGAATGATGGAAGGATTGGGGCTCTTACAATTTCTTAAAAGAAAATTTATGTCATTTATGCATTCTTCAGCCCTGGAAGGATACCCCAGCCATCAGGGTATGCAGAGCTTAGCAGCTCTGACAAATGAAGGGCTATTATGAAACAATGTGGAGAAGTGCTGGGGTGGGGAAGGGAGTAAGCTCTAAAGACAGAACAGGGAGCCTACCTCTGCCTGAGATGGGGTGCAGTGGAGTGAGGGATGGAACAGGGAGGCAAACACACAATTTTTTTTAAGCAGCCAAGAAATGCAGAAACTGGAAACAAATGCAAGAGCCCTACATATCTCTGTCCCTGTGACTTCCCAAAGTAGGCATGTGGGGTTGAGTTTCCAAGGGTCTGTGAAGATGACTTTTGGACTCAGTCTGGTGAGGGGCTGTGACGACAGCTCATGGAGAAGCAAGAAGGCACAGGGTGATGCAAGTCCAGGGAGGAGAGCCGGGCAGAGGCAGAAGATGACTGAGGGAGGGAAGGTGCACGCAGGCACTCCTGGGGAGCCTGGGGGGCCTCCCTCTGGGGCTGAGCTGTGAGAGCTCAGGGTGAAGCACTGCCCCCGTAGCGGGAGGAAGTGCCTGGGAAAGTCAAGGCCTACAGAAGCTTGAAAAGAACCAAAAAAATGCTGCAAACATGTGAATTTTTATTTAGCGCCCTGGATAAATTATCCTTTCAAAGAATGGCATTTATTTTTGCATCTGCAAGGGAGATGATAATATGCTTTTTGGAGGGATCGAAGGTCGTCAGGACTCCCATTTCTTGATTAAAGACAACAAAACCCAGGGATCAAACCCAGGTTTCCCGCATTGCAGGCGGATTCTTTACCAACTGAGCCACAAGGGAAGCCCAAGAATACTGGAGTGGGTAGCCTATCCCTTCTCCAGCAGATCTTCCCAACCCAGGAATCAACTCGGGGTCTCCTGCATTGCAGGCGGATTCTTTACCAACTGAGCTATCAGGGAAGCCCCAACAAAACTATGAAGAGGAACAAATACTCAGTCTCAGTGGGAATATGAAATGTTCATCTTCGTCATAGTTTCATCTCTCCTGTTACCATTTACATAACCTTGAATTTCAAATTGTGGTTCCTGCAGTTTTATGAGACACAGTAAGGTGGAAAAGCACACCACCACCAAAGGCCTTTGTGGGGGGTGTGTTGGTGGGGGGGTGCGTCCGGACCAGGCCTGCCCCCCAGGGGACGCTCCTGCTCACCTGCCTTCCCTGCCCTGCCCTGAGGGAATCCTCAGCACTTGCAGGAGCACAGGAATGTGGGGCTGAAAGGGACACTAGAGGATGACTTAGCTCAAGTCCCCTCCTTTTCCAATGGGGAAAGTGAGGCTCCAACAATTCACCCCCAGCACTTACTCTGCGCCAGGCAGCATGCTTCATGAGTACCCATATATCTCACCCTCCCAGCCGCCCGATAGGCCTCGGTGACAAAGGTCTGAGACACAAAGCTGACATGCTGGTGGAGCTGGGCTGGCTCATCCCAGTGCCTTGGGGTGAAAGGAATGAACAGAGAGGGAAACAAGGCCCTGATTACACGTGTGCTGCCCCTGACCAACCCAGAAAGCAGTCCCTTGACCGCTCCAGGCCTCAGCTTCCTCGTCCACAGCGTACAACAGCATCTGCCTCCGACAGCTCTAAGGCAGGGAATATGTGACAATCCCTTGAGAGCACTGACAGCAGTACTGGGCCAGGGGTACATGCTGAACTGCACATCACTGTGATCATTATTTTATCATTTTAATCTAAAGCTGGGAAAATCTTTGTGTTGTTTAGACTTTTCCACAATCAGACTGGGGCTGGGGATAAAAAAGACGACTGGCTGACTGAAGGATACTGGGGAAGAGAGACACATACTCTATGAAGAAAATAACAGCATGGTCCCAGGTCTCCAGGGCTGTGTCCGGAACCCATGGTCATGAGAGGAGCAAGCACTGGAGAGGCCTGGCCACTCTCAGGACGGCTGCATGGCCTTTCTGGCCTTTCTTTGTGTGGCTGACTCCCTTCCTCCTCCTCCAGAGCTCAGCTGAGGTCATGCCCCCTGAGAAGACTCCTCCGGTCACTCCCAAGCCTCCCAGGTCCTTTATGCTCCCTCAGCAAACGTCAGCAGAGCTGCTAAGATTCTGAGAATGGTATGCCGGGGGTGGGGGCGGGGGGGCGGTGGGGGGGGCGGCTGACAGTCATGCAAGAGCAGCTCACAGGAGTAGGAGGTCACAGCAGCCTGCAGCATCTTGGGAAATGTGAAGCAGGAGGGAGAGAAGTCAGGAAGGACGGTCTAGGTGGAGGGGACAAGGGAGAACAGGCAGAGGAGGAGGAAGGAACACCGAGAGCTCCAGGCAGCGCACAGTTCCAGGCCCAGGTGACTGGGGCTCAGCTCTTTTCAGCAGTTTTATTTTCAATTTTAAGAAAAACTATTTTTAAAACTTTATATAAACTTTACATGTAGCTATCTAAATGGAGACATCTGACATTTATGTAGATGAAACTTTTTATATAAAATATGAACATTACAAATTGCAGTGTTAATCATCCAGGGACCAATCATGCATTTAGTTCATTCTGAGAACAACAATGAAATGAACCAACTGCTGTCCCCAAGGAGACAGCTGAGGAGGCCACCATGACAGGTCAGTATGTCAAGTGGCAGGACAAGAGCCCACAGGGGTGGCCAAGGCGCACAGGGCTGTGATGGAAGACCCACTCTAGGAGAGGTGCCCCTAGGCTGCCCCTTCCATTGGGGTGGGGCAAGGGCAGTGGTGGAGGGGATGGCCAGGCACTAAGTCCTGCAGGGTGACCAGGAATGCCACTCCCTGCAAAGGGAAGAAATTAAAACGACACATCGCGATGAATTCCTGGGGAGTTTTGAGCAGTTCCATGTCACTCTGGGAAAGTTAGTGCGAGTTGGGGTCTAGAAGGAGGGCATACAGATTGTAAGAAATGAGTCTGGTCAAACAGTGAAGGATCTCCTGTGCTAAATAAGTAGGACTGCCATCCTGACCGAAGCTCCAGAGCAGAGGTGAGAAAACAACTAGCCCGTGAACATTTACCACGTGGGGATTTGCCCCAGCTGCTACCTGAGCCCTTAAGAGCTTGTCCACATGGATTTTTAAAAAGGGATAGGACCACCCAGGAGAAGGCAATGGCAACCCACTCTAGTACTCTTGCCTGGAAAATCCCATGGATGGAGGAGCCTGGTAGACTACAGTCCATGGGGTCACTAAGAGTCGGGCACGACTGAGCGACTTCACTTTCACTTTTCACTTTCTGGCAACCCACTCCAGTGTTCTTGCCTGGAGAATCCCAGGGACAGGGGAGCCTGGTGGGCTGCCATCTATGGGATCGCACAGAGTTGGACATGACTGAAGCAATTTAGCAGCAGCAGCAGCAGCACCAGCAGGACCACCCAACATTCACCACTCACATGGTTGACCCTCCAAGATGAGAGCTGCTGGTCAAGCCCACACTGCTTGGACCTCACTGTGGGTGTCCAGGAGGAGATGTCTCCCTGATCCCACTGCCCACACCAGCATGTGGGGTCACTGTCAGCAGAACCCAGGCTATGGGTTCAGTCCACAGGAGTAGTTCTCACAGTGAGGTCTGCAGACCAGCAGCATCAGTATCACCTCACTTGTTGACTTGTTAGAACTGCAGATTCTCGGTCCCACCTTAGACCTATTGGATCACAAACTGGGGGGGTGGGACCCAGCAACCTGGGTTTCTGATGACTGGAACACTTACTTTAGGTTATAGGTTTACCTTAATTGGTGGTTTCATAAAACACTTGGGAATAGGGGTACTTTTCAAATAAATTATTTCAAATTAATTCAGCAATGACTCCATCCATTATGGATGACTGATTATTAAATAAAAATTTTTAATGTAACACAGCTTGTTTTGCAAACACCAAGACCAACCTTGTTTTTATCTTTGTCAAAGGCAATTGTTTATAATTAATACCATTTCTTAGGAAATGCATTAGAAAGTGGTCCCTCCCTGCTAACCCAGATCAACTACCCACACAATTAGTGATAATACATTTTCTTGCAGAAAACTCCCAAATACGAACATAAATAGTCAGAAACACAGACCAATGAGTCATCTGACACAAACAGAAAACTATACAACAGATAAGCTCATGATTTCTCTCCTGTTTTTTAATCATCTGCACAAAAGCAGCTCCTTTGTTTACCACGTGTCTTCCAGTGCCTCCTCCCAGCAGGCCAGCCCCAGCCACCCCACCTGAGGGCGAGGGGCCTTTCTGCACCTCTGTCTTCCTGGGCAGGTGAAAAGAAGCCTAGAGAGGAAACCACCATCCTCGCTGCAAATCCCCCCTCACCACAACACAGGGTGTCAGGGGGATCAGGCCACGGCCTGGTGAGAGTAGATGGGCTGCATATGGAGTGCTGGTTCCCAAACTGTACCCCAGGACGCTCCGCATGCAAGGTCCACGTGGGGGTGCCAGGAGAGGCATGGGGAGCAGAGTGGTCTTAGCTGAGGGTACTGCAAAAAAGTGCCAACAATGGGTTGCAGAGACAACAAATGCTCATTTCTCCCAGTTCTGGAGGCTGGGAATGCCAGGTGCTTGAGGAATGCCTTCCTCCGGGTCTGCCTCCTCCCTGCTGTACCCTTCATATCACAGAGACAGAACTCTGGTCTCTCCCTTTTTTTTCACTTATAAGAAAGGAAAGCACTAATCCCAACTTGGAGGCTCTACCTTTTGTTTAGTCACTAAGTTGTGTCTGACTCTTCTGTGACTGTCCAACTCTTTTGTGACCCCCATGGACTGTCATCCGCCAGCTTCCTCTGTCCATGGGATTTGGACAAGAATACTGGACTGGGCTGCCACTTCCTCCTCCAGAGGATCTTCCTGACCCAGGGATCGAACCCAAGTCTCCTGTACTGGTAGGCAGATTCTTTAGCACTCAACATAAATTACTCGTGCTTTTCAAAAGTTCAGCTTAAAAACAAACAAAATCCCATGTATCTCTAGGTTTACTAAGATCAGTTAGCTACAAACAGTGAAGTTCAACCCAGGAAGCACACCCCTCCCTCCAACCCCTCCTGGAGGCCACCCAGCAGGCTTTAGACACTTGTGCAGAGAAAACAGACACGAAGCTGTGACCACAGCAGACACTACACATGACGACTTGCCACACAGCGACAGAGCCACTGCCAGCACCAATGACACGGGGGACGAGACTCCAGCGAAGACATACATGTCTTGCAAATCACATCCTTCTTCAGCTGGGGGATCCTAAGCTGCAGAAACACCTTCCAGCTTTTGGTCTGTTGGTCCCAATATCATTGACTATACTTTTGAATTCACTGGGGGTTTCAGGATGAATGCCAGGCTGTCAAAGGTGCCCAGGGACTTCTTTAATATAGGTCACAGGCGATGGTGTTCTTTCCGTAAGTGATCTGCATCTGGCTCCTCATCAGGACACGTTCATCAGTCTTCAAGTTGGCTGGCAACGCAGACACAGGCTCCTTTGAAGCCAAACTCCCTGATGATGACTTTCTCTCCCTTCCAAAGTCATTTATGAAGTGTTTCCTTCTATACTTGAAATTTCTTTGTTAACTGTAGACCTCATTTCATCTTCTTCCACTATACTTGCCCAGTCTGAACATCTGGAACCTCATCTAAACCTAGTTACCTCTCTGAGGAGGCCCCACCTCCAAATACCAACACACAGGGTATGAGGGCTTCAACATACGAATTTAGGGGAGACATAAACATCCAGTTCATAGCAGGAGTACATGTGGTTCTACAATACCCCTCCACTCCGTTTCAGCATAGCAGGTCTGATTTAATGTTTTATACGACCTCTTTAAAATTTCCTTAAAAAAGAGATCAGCGGCAAAAAAAAAAAAATAAAAAGGAAAGAAAGGAAAAGTTCTGAAAGCACAGATAACAAGGTTTTATTATGACCTAAAGGAACAGACAGGTATTTTGAGTCTTGGTGGATTGGCAAAATCCAAATTTGTAAGGAGAAGGGAAGACCCAGAGATCAGAACAAGGGATCTACTTGAACCTGCCATCTATGCCATGATCGTGGAGACTGTCCTGGGCTGTCATATGGTGTCTATTATAAGCCAGGTCCTGAGCTGGACTTAGAAGTAGACCATCACCTAGGCTACATCTTATCCTGCCACAGGAAGCAGATTTGGAAGTTTCTTCCACCCCAACAAGCTGCAAGACACCACCCGGCACACACTCAACAAACACGTGCTTCTAAGTCCCCATAAGACTGTGGATGAACCCATCTTTCAATTAAAATCACTTGAACGCTTGTAAGATGATGAAGAAAAACAGGACAACTCCACAGCCTCAAGACATGAGACAAACACAAATTTTCAATATAAGATTGGAGAAAATACACTCAAGGCAAGAAAGTACTAAAGTTATGTGAAAGAATCAAGAGTTAAGACAGTTTCTGTCACAGAGACTTTTATAATATTGATGGACAGATTTACTGTTACTTAATTTGTACTTAAATAATACTTAGAAAGCTTGGAGTAGAAAGGATCATTTTATCCTGATAAAGTTATAACTCCCAAATCATTAAGGTTCATGCCACAAAACAGCACTGCATCAACACAAGATGATAACCAAAACCCTCCAGGGAATTGAAAAGGGTCTTTCCCTCTGCAGTCACAGCTTTCCGATTCAAACCTGAACTAGGCTATATCCACACTCAGTAGTTCCCATCCTTTTTTCTTCCTGACTACACCTCATGCTCCTTTAAACCCGATGCCTGGGACAGCATTCCACATACAACTTCACACTCAGAATCTCTGTATGTTAATTATATAGACCTCCCTCCTCCGGTCACTGGCAGAGGATGGATCTTGCATGTAAATTTTGGACTTTCACTTGAAAACAATATCAGCTCCTTGATGATGTGATGATAGAGACTGAGGTACAGAGCCCCTGTGAGAAGAGGGTAGAGGTCTGAGATCCGACCCTGAGGGGCTGTGCATGAGGAGGAAGGCAGGGACAATAAAAGGAGCCATGAAAAGAGAGGAGACAGAGAGCTGCCTCAGTGGCGTCCAGTCTTGAGGGACCAGGAAAATCATAAAATGGTGATTTACAAGAAGGGAAGCCCTATTTTTTTTTACCTTTTGACTCAGGTGAAGACTTTTAGGAGTGCTGACTGGCTTTTTTCCCCACAAAAAGGGTATTACTTCAACTGACTGCAGAGAAATTAGAGACACTAAAAATATGAAAGGAGAAAAAAAAAAAAGGACAAGAGTTACTGACAACCCCACTTCCCAAAGCTAAGTGCTCTTCATGGTCTCTGCTTTCATTGAATGTGCAGACGTGGCTTCTAGATTTTTGTCAGCACTGCACTCTGTCCACAACCGCCCTTTGGAGCCACCACGATGGAGCACAGGGTCTGCGCCCTGAGGCGAGCAGACGGTGGGATCCTGACCCCAGGCCTGCACAAAGGGTTGGGTGTGCTGGGCACACTCAGCACTCACCTCCAGAGAGGAGCGCTGGAAATCACTCAACTAGAAATAATCAGGATGAGAGTCACATTCCAGTCCCGTCATCCCCAGAGAGAAGCTGGTGAGACGGAGGGAACTGTTGGGAAGCGGGAGGAGAGTAGAATGGGAGGTAGAGGGGATGTGTGGCCAAGGGGAAAGTTCAGAGGGACAGTGGGAGGACAGGTCCCAGAGGCAGGACAAATGGTCCATGAAGGCGGCGGGGGAGCCTCACTGGGCTATGCCTGCACGAGGCCCTGCAGTGAACTCTGACTCAGTCAGCGAGCGGGAGGAACTGCTAGAAGCCCTCCCTCCTGCCTCTCCTGCAACTGTGACTAAATAATCATCTCCCCCACCCATCCCATTACACAATGCTTATCTGGATGTGATCTAAGGTCGGAATCCATGAAAGGAAGTTCATGACTAAAAAAGTTAGGAAATACTTGTATGCCTTTCTCGGGAGAGGGGATGGGGAAGTCCATGGTATGAAATAAGAAGTTTAAAATAGTGAGCCCAGTCCTTCCCTCGACCCCACACAATGCTCATCGGGTTATATGTGGAAATATGACCTGTCCACCTGGAAAGCCCCAGCCTCACTGCCTTCCTTATAAGGGCTGTGTCCTGAGAGAAATCAGCCTGAGAAGCGGCATTCTTCCTGGGGATCCACAACCCTTGGGCAGTGGGGAAACTTGGGTTTTGGCTTTAGTCAAGTTTTGAGTTTTGATGTTTTCAACTAGAAAATGGAAACTATACAATCACTGAGATGTCTCCCTGCCCTTAAGAGTCAGTACACTGGTACTCATTCAAAACTTCAATAGATTTCAAACAGTTCCTCAGTTTATAAATCACATAACTTAAAGTGGACATATCAAGTTCAAATGTTCTTTGAAAGCTGATGCTGTAGTAAGCAAATTTTAAGACTATTACCATGATTCACTGTGCCCAAAAGCTTATTAAAGGGGAAACTGTGCGATTCTCTGACCATCACTGAATGTGATAAATGTTGGGACACTGAAGAGTTCTGGTGAGTAAGTGAGAGGTGTTACATATGCACAGGACAAAACAGAGAGGGGAGAAACTGACTGCTGTGCTTGAGCAAACAAAGCAATCTGGTCAAGACTTACCTACCTGCCACTCCAGAGGACAGATACTTTTTGAAACATCCTGGCAGAACACAGAGAAACCAGGTAAGGCACACTCAGTTTAATTTCAAGGAAGGTCAGCCCAGGGGGAAATTGACCCTCTGAAGCCTGGCAACCGTGGGCGTGGCTGGCCAGGTCACAGCTCACTGCAGCTGTCAACTTCCAGGACATCTTGAAAGCCACATGCTGTCTAACCTCTTGCCGGGATGATTTTAAAGAGTGAAACATCTGTGACTAATTTCTTCATAATGATTCCTGGTCTTTTGTCTCTCTCATCAAGAGAGTTTGAAAAGAAACCAGTCCCTTGCATCCATCAGCACTACTGGCCCATGGTTTTTCCATCTCTGAATTGAGAGCACGGGGCCACTCAGTGAGATGGCACCTGGGGTGGAGCAGGTTCCTAAGGACCCAGGTTTCCTCTGGCTGTGACTTCGGACGATGACAAACATTCTGCCAAAAAGCTGAAGCCATTGTGCAAACCACCAGCGCACGGCCCAGGATGCCAGATGTTCTTTTTGGTAATATGAGTGTCCTCCATATAACACAGAGTCTCTGACTGTCCCAGCACAACCTTTCGCTGGTCCTAGAAGTCTAGTGATGATCAAAGGGAAGGTGGTAGGGGTGGAATTAAAAGCGGCTGCCATTTGCGGAGGGGACTGAGAAGGCAGCTATTTTCATTTCCTTCAAAACCCTCTTAGGAACAGACCACTCTATCATGGAGCACTAGCTCCCATTTCTTGGGTCCTTCCACAGAAGTTGCTAAACATCCCTAACTCTTTGAAGTGGGTACTAATACCATATCCATGAGATCGCTGAGGATTCTGTGGCAACTGCCTTTGGTCAAACAGCTACAAATGGAGGGGCCAGGACTGAAGCCAAGAACGGTCTGATTTTAAAATTCATTCCTTTCAACTCAGCAACAACAAAAAATCAAATAACTCAATTTAGAAATGGGCGAAGGATTTGAATAGACATTTCTCCCAAGATGATACACAAATGGCCAACAAGCATATGAGAAGATGCTCTATATCACTAATCATTACAGAAACGCAAATCAAAACCACCACGAGATATCACTTCATATTCATCAGGATGTCTACTTCAAAAAAAAAGAAAACACAAGTGTTGGTGAGGACGTGGACAAACTGGAACTCTTGGGCACTGCTGGTGGGAACGTAAAGTGGCGCATCTGCTGCGGAAAACAGCATGGCAGTTCCTCAAAAGATTAAAAACAGAACTACCATGCAGCCCAACAATTCCATTTCTAGGTACATATCCAAAAGAATTGAGAGCAGGATCGTGGAAGGATATCCGCATACCCATGATCAAGGCATTGTTATTCACAACAGCCAAGAGATATAAACAACCTAACAGCCATGACAGAAGAACAGTTAAACAAAATGTACTATATACATATAATGGAATAGTATTCAGCCTTAAAAAGGAAATATGCTTTAACATGGATGTACCTTGGGAACACTATGCTAAGTAAAAGAAGCCAGTCCCAGAAGGACAGATACTGTATGATTCCCATTGACATGAGGTAACTGAAGTAATCGAACTCATAGAAACAGAAAGTAGAGTGATCGCTGGCAGGGGAGGTGGGAAGGAGGAATGGGGGCTACTGTTCAAGGGTATAGAATTTCAGTTTTGCAAGTTTAGAAAGTCCTACAGGCCCAAGACACAACAATATGAGTATACTTAACAACTATACACTGAAAAATGCTTAAGATGATATATTTTGTGTTATATGTTTTTATTTTTCTTTTTTTACCACAATTCAAAATTTAAAACCATTTTTTAAAAATCCACACTGTTAAGCAGGATGTTACAGCCAACTCTCCAGTCAATCACTTCTGAAATTATTCACAACCCTAATCCCCCCAAGCAGCCAGGAGCCATGTGCAGGCAGATGTATTACAACAGGAGTCATCAGCTGGCCCTGAGTCTCACTTGCTTCTACCTCACAACACATCAACAAAACAAAGGACCACTGGGCCCAGTTTTAAAACTCTGGCAACTCAGAAAGGGCAGGTATGGAAGGAGTGTTGATGTAAAATGAAGATCTGAGATTCCAGGATATCCTCCCAAAGGTCATTCCAATTCAGAAACATGAAACCACAACATTCCCAGGCCCTGTCCCTGCCCCACAGACCTGTGAGGGTTTTCCAGAGCATGCACGTTTGCCTCATTAAGCCCTGCATTCATTATGCAATACTGCCTCTCATAGAAGGAGACAGTTAAAGCTCACTCCTCTTACAGAGGAATAAGGTGTGGTAGCAAGCCTGAGGTCCTAGAGGGGAGAAGCAACGGGGCGCTCACAGATCAGACCCATCCGCTCCAGGGCTCCAACCAGGATGCTCTGGGACTGGCCAAAACCAGGGTGCTGACCCTGAACACCATCCTAAACACAACGCACAGGAAGGCTCCTGTGGGCATGATGGTCTTTGAGCCTCAGTCTTACCTGGAAAATGAGGTGCTGAATTAAGAACCCCTAGTCCTTCTTACTGGAGAAGGCAATGGCAACCCACTCCAGTACTCTTGCCTGGAAAATCCCATGGATGGAGGAGCCTGGTAGGCTGCAGTCCATGCGGTCGCTAAGAGTCGGACAGGACTGGGCAACTTCACTTTCACTTTTCACTTTCATGCACTGGAGGAGGAAATGGCAACCCACTCCAGTGTTTTTGCCTGGAGAATCCCAGGGACGGTGGGGCCTGGTGGGCTGCCTTCTATGGGGTCGCACAGAGTCGGACACGACTGAAGCGATTTAGCAGCAGCAGCAGCAGCAGCAGCAGCAGCAGCAGCAGCAGCAGTCCTTCTAACATGAAAAGCTCCAAATAATCTAAACTACCAACAATATCAAGGAGACTTTGGTGAGCTCCACAGAACTTGGTATCGTAACAGGAGTATGAAGTATTTAAGCAAAAAATAAAAAAGCCTTTTTACCCACCATCCAAAAGTCTGTAATCTAAGGAGAAAACCAATGCAGACACATGTGCCAAAGAGAATGGGGACAGAACTACACCCTTCCAGAAGGAGTGAGGTAGCAAAAGGATGATAATGAAATCATTCCTGACCCACAGCTGGTAGGAAAATTATGGATCACAACCAAAGGGAGAGGCTAAGGGTAGGATAGCCAGGGACTGTGGCAGTGACCTAGAGTTGACATTAATATGGGTACACAAGAAGGCAAAAGACAAAAGCAAAAGCCTCCACGGAGAGGCATCTAGAGGGAGATGACCTGGGTCACCATGCCACTACAAACAGACACCATGATATGCTGGCTTTTCTGTATCACTGACATTACTTCTTCAGGGAAAAAAAAAAAACATTATCAGAAAATGACTTCAACCATAGAGTTTAAACTTTAACAAACTATGTTATTTTAGAAATAGAACACACTGATTTGGAATAACTTATCAATTACAATTTCAGAAAAATAGTTTTCAGTTGTATGTAAAGAGCAATTGGAGATGATAGAACGTAGTATCTTTTAAGCTACCAGAAATAGAAGTGAAGGTTCCATGGGTTTTATATTTCTTAATTTAAATTTCATTTTTAAAATCAATTTCCAAACTATGCTTTGAAACTATGTTGTTGTTCAGTCATTAAGTCACATCTGACTGTGATCCCCTGGGCTGCAGCATGCTAGGCTTTCCTGTCCTTCACCATCTCCCGGAGCTTGCTCAAACTCAAGGCCCTTGAGTCAATGATGCCATCTAACCATCTTGTTCTCTGTTGCCCTCTTCTCCTCCTGCCTTCAATCCTTCCCAGCATAGGGGTTTTTCCGATGAGTTGACTCTTCCCATCAGGTGGCCAAAGTATTGGAGCTTCAGCATCAGTCCTTCCAATGAATATTCAGGACTGATTGCCTTTAGGATTGACTGGTTTGATCTCCTTGCTGTCTAAGAAACTCTAAAGAGTCTTCTCCAGCACCATGGTTCAAAAGCATCAATTCTTCGGCACTCAGCCTTCTTTATGGTCCAACTCTCACATCCATACATGACTACTGGAAAAAACCATAGCTTTGACTATTGAGACCTTTGTTGGCAAAGTGATGTCTCTGCTTTTTAATATGCTGTCTAGGTTTGTCATAGCTTTTCTTCCGAGACTATAAATATCCTGAAATCTTATCTCTGCTGGGACCAGAGAAATCTGAAATCTCGGTAAGCATTAGGAAACAAGGTGCTTTGGGAGCTCCTTCTTGGGTAGGTGAGCAGTGGTGTAAGTTGCCCCTTGGGAGCAGAGGTTTCTGAGACAGGTGACAGCAGTGGCAGGAAGGTCAAGAAGAATTCTTCAAATGAAGACCGGGTATCTCTAACCTTTAGGCTTGATTTCTGCAAATTAAGGCTGTCAGTTTCGCAATGCATATTACTGGTCATGCCAAGTCTAATAATTCAATAGAAGAAGGGGGGTGGGGAATTGCCAAATGATGACCTGTAGCTTAAGCCCACAAAAGGGAAGTGATTTTATAACTGCGCCCATTTCCAATAAATCTGAATACTCACTACCATCATGATTTGTGATAGAAACGTGCTTCCATTTTAACCTCCATAAGGCTAAATACATACTGACTATTTAAAACAAACGTTTTGCCTACCACCAAAATGTCACTACATCATAAAAGTGAAAAAGAGAAATGGGAAAAATATCACTGATGACTAAAACTTGTGAAAACTTATATCAGTATGCTTTCTTTGTATTTTTTCCATGTATATGTTATTTTTTACACAGTCTGAGTAGCTAACAATAAAATACCCATATTTGGTCAACATTCCAAAATTGTAAAGCCCTGCACCCAACAGAAACTGAGCACCAGCTATGAACCTAGCCCTGTGTCAGGTCGCAGAACCAGGACACAACAGTGTCCCTGCCTCATAGAGCTGGAACTGGGTTTCAGAAATAAGCCCCTGAAGGGTGCAGCACTGAGAGGGCCCGGAGGCTGGCTCTCACACACACTGTGTATCTGAGGTCCACAGGAGCTCAGCATGGCTCACCAGCCTGACCTCCTCCAGGGACCCTGACCACTTTTGGTTGTTCAGTTGCATCAAAACTATTTGCTCTAAGAATTCCAAATTCTTATTACTGGGTAAATATATCAATCAAGCCACATCCCCAGCAGAGAAATCTTTGACAGAAAGTTACTCAGTTTCTTTCCATCCCAGTACTTCTGGTAGTAAGAAACTTACATACTTACCCACACACAATTTCACCTACTTTCAGATGACCATTAACTGTTAACAAGCTATTGAGTCCCTGTTACTTCCACCATCCTGGTTTTGCCTATGGTGGGTGAGCAGTATAATTAACAAGAACACTCTGACTTGTGGTGGCTGGAGGCTGTGCCCTCTCCTCCCCACAGCCCCGGTGATACCTTAGGTGGGTCCCCATTGCTGGGCTGGTACCAGGCTTCCCCCACCCCTTCCTGGATGAGCTACGATGAGTTGGGCCAGTCAGCTCTGGGAAAAATCTAGAGTAAAACACAGATAGGCAGCCAGTAACTGGATGCCTCTGGAGCTAAGAGGTCATATGGACTCGGGGGCTGGCTGACTACAGTGACAAACAAGCTGGGAAGGCTGGTATGAAGAATGAAGAGGAGACCAGGAAAAAAAGAAGAATTACATGATCCCAAAGAGAGGGAGTCAGAGAGACTTCCTGGGTTCCTGACAGTGACCTAGTTCCTGGCTCTTGCCCTTATCCTGATTTTTATGAGCCACCATCTGATTAAGCTGCTTGAGTCATATTCTAATTCTTGCAACTAAGTGATCACTGGTTGACTAAGACAGGCTAATACTCATCTGTTTTCTGAGCATCCTCTGAGCACTGCATCTATGCAGTGGGCCTCTGAGGACAGCCAAGAGTGAGAAAGAACTTTCTCTCAAGAAGCTAGTTCTTGCTGCTGTTGCTCACTCAACTAGCTAGGTAGAAAAAGCAAGAACAGAACTTAATTAGGAAAAACAGACAGGTTGGTGATACTAATCAATTAGGTTTTGTTTAATGAAAAGAGAACCACAATTCTAGTTCATTCTACCACTGACTATCTGTTTGACCTTAAGTGGGCCCCTGTGTCTCTCTCAGTCTGCTTCTTCATCTGGAAAATAAGGAATATGGAATGGACAACTTTTAAAGTTCCAACTTACTTTCAAGATTCCTTGAAAGGAGTGGACTCAACTCCTATATACCCAGTAACGATCATTTTAGAAGCAAGGTGAGTTGCAGAATATCCTGCCTCAGCCCAAAGTCTACTCCTTGAGTGGCGAGGGCACACAGAACAAGCACCACCCGTAAAGTGCCGTGCCTGCGGTTCCGAGAGGAGTCAGGGCAAAGGGAGACCTCTGAGGGGCCCACGAGAACGTGCACAAGGGCAGAGCTGTACTCTCCAGCACATGGCCGCTAGCCACACGTGCCTTCTGAGCACCTGAAATGGGCTGAGGGTGTGAAATTAAACATCTACGTTCAAGCTTAAACAGCTCTACGTAGCTAGTGGCTACCATACTGGACAGTACGGATCAGATCTGAAGGTTGGGACAAAGAACCACAAGACAAAGCAAGCACCAGTCTAACAGAGACAAACACAAACCTTAAGGAATAGCGGGAAAGCAGAAGCTGACCGCGCCTACAGAAAAGAAGTCACGGTGACCTGGAAGTGGACGGACGGAAAGGATAAGGAACTGGTCAGTGCCAGAGTGTGGGCAGAGGAGCTTCTGCGCTGCATGAAGCAGGACAGCACACCAGGGGCGGAGAAACACTAGGCCCAGGCAAGGTTCCCTCCACGTCCACTCTACCTTCATCCGGAGCGCATTGCACAAGGTGGCTGCATGCTCAGCCAAGAACCAGTGTCGCCCAGCTGCCACATAGCCACAGGTGACCAGGACACACACAGAAGTCTTCCAGTGACTCTGGAACAGCCTGCTCTCTTGATACGGAGGGATCACTCTGCTGTCCTCACTGCTTGCTCCTTCACTGTGCTCGGAGCTGTAGGGGAAGCCCAAGGCGGAGCAGCCATGCTGTGACCAGAAGGCACCCAAGAGGATGAAACAGAAAAGTAGAAAGGACCCCAGCCTCCTGGGAACATCACGGAGCCAGGGAACCACCTCACCTTATCATCATCCAGACTTCCTGTTGAGAAAAATAAACCTACCTCCCCCCCAACCCCCAGTCACACCAGTGTGGCAGGGTCTCCAGTACATTCAGTCAGACGCAATCTCTAAGTGATGTCAAAAATCTGGTGCCTGGAGGGGAGGGGCTGAACCTGGTAGAAACGGCCGCAGAGAGGAAACTAGGCAAATGAATGGAAACCCGGTAACTTTGCAATGTGCTGCTGAAACATCTGGTCTAACGGTGCACAGCCTGCCACACACTGGGACAGACACCAGGTGTGACTGAGACAGCAGTGTTAGGGACAACGGGAGAAAACTCCCAAGAGGCGGTGCAGAGATGTCTCTTAGGGAGAATGGTGAACCAAAACCACACCAGCCACTCTGCAAACGGAAACAGAAGATATACCCCTTTGTTAATGCAGGTATCCCCACCGATGGCTTCTAATCTAATAAGCCCCACGATCTGAAGCCCTGTGGGGCAGAAACAGCCAACTGTTTCTATATCCCGCCCAAGTCTTGGCAACAGGACACCAAGAGGAAAAAGAAAAATGTCCCTTCCGTAACTTCAGGGAAGATGCTACTGCAAGAGAATTCCAAAAACCAAACCACAGAGGAAAGACCATAACCTCTCATAGCCAGAACTGTCCCTAATCGAAAGTTCCTAAGCTAACACACCTGGACAGGAAGTGAAGCACAATACTTCAACTTTCTGTGGGAAACCCACTATTCTCGCAAGTATAAAATGTGTACTTGGGGTTCCAACCTGTTTTCAGAATTATATAAGACTGTAATTACAGTGTTCCTACTTTGGTGAATGATGTTTAAAATCTTGTTAGTACTTATTCTGCAAATATTTTCACTTACATGAAAGTGATACAACAAATTCACTTGGGAAAAAATCCACTCAGGAAGCACTTCAACGTATCCCTGTGTTTTCTCTCTGAATTTTACAAAACCAAGAGTGTGCTGAGTGCACCTACAGCTCTAAGGCTGGGGCTACTCGGTCACATCTGCTGGGACCGCCCTGCCTCACTCCCTCCAGTAGGAACATTTTTTCATTTAAATAAATGAATTTAATAGAAACCATTCAACTAAGAATACTCTAATTCTATTTTTCACAAATTAGAGTTACCAGTAAATAATGCCCAAAACATGCACTGTATTAACAAGAGTTAACATTTAATTCTTAACTCTTGGATGGCATCACTGACTCAAGGGACATGAGTTTCAGCAAACTCCGGGAGATGGTGAAGGACAGGGAAGCCTAGCGTACTGCAGTCTATGGGGTCGCAAAGTCAGACACAACTGAGCAACTGAACAACATTTAATTCTAGAATACTTTCCACATAAGAACTGTTCTTTCACTTGAAGGCAGCTTATTACTACACAGACCCTAACTTCAGTGAGTAAACCAGTCAAAACTCTTGATAATTTATTCCTAAAACTGTCAAGAGCTCCCTACTGTGATTAAGAGACTGGATTTAGAATACAGCCAACCTGATTGGGGGCTTCCCTGGTAGCTCAGCTGGTAAAGAATCTGCCTGCAATTATGGAGACCCTGGTTTGATTCTGAGGTCAGGAAAATCCCCTGGAAAAGGGATAGGTTGCCACTCCAGTATTCTTAGGCTTCCCTGGGGGCTCAGACAGTAAAGAATCTGCCTACAGTGCAAGAGACCTGGGCTCAATCCCTGGGTTGGGAAGATCCCCTGGAGGAGGGCATGGCAACCCACTCCAGTATTGTTGCCTGCAAAATCTCCATGGACAGAGGAAAGTGGCGGGCTACAGTCCATGGGATTGCGAAGAGTCGGACACAACTGAGCAACTAAGCACAGCACAGCTTGATTGGAATCGCAGCTGTGAGAACTAAGTGCTGTGGAGCTATGGGAACGTTATCCAATATTTCTAGCCTCCTCTCCTCGAAAATATCGGGCATAGTACTGACTGCATAGAGTCAGTGTGAGAATTACCATCTAACTCTGTGAAAGTGCAAACACTAATGTTCAATACATGATAAGGATAATTTCAATGGCTACTATTGATGTTTGGTGAGTTTTATTGCAAACAAGATGGGATTTATTGGTTATTTCATAATCCGCCATAGAACATATTTCTAATTTTCAACTCACTTATTATACTAACAACCACTCGGGGCTTTTTGGCATGAGTTTAAATCAGAATAGGATGTACCCCTGCCTATCAGCTGCTGCAGCTTGCGACATTCAGAGGACCTCAAAGTGTGGTCCCCAGAACTTGTAAGCATTGCACAACCTTAGGCTCCACCAAGAAACTTCAGGAATGAGGAACAGCATTCTGTGTTTCCGTAACTTCTCCAAGGGATTCCGGGCACACAGTCTGAGGATGGTAGAAAGAAATGCAGCCCTGGGCCAATGTTGCTGACCTGGAATGGGAGAGCTGTGGGAGCCTGGACGCAGCCCCACCCTCACCTTCCCCAACCCCACACTCACACTCTCCCCTCAGTCTGCAGGGGAAGAAAGGCAAACAAGGCCAGCAGTACAGAGGCTCACCCACCCTCACTGGCCCAACCATCCCCAAGGTCAGAATTACGAGTGACAACTCAAACCCTCCAGAGAAGGAGCTTCCATACTCACCATTAAAACCCTTTCTCAGTGTGTGACCACACAACACTAAGCATATGAAAGTTCACAGGCGCATTAGAGCCAAAGGTAAATGACTGTATTTGAGGTCTGTCTATGTAATGGAGTAGTAACTGACTGTATAGAAGAATGAAGCGCTGATACGCACATAACACGATGCACCCTGAAAACACTGCTAAATGGAAGAAGCCCCACACGTCACATATTGCATGACTCTGTTTATATACAATGTCCAGAACAGGTAGATCTACAGAGACAGAAAGATGATGGGTGGTTGTCTTGGGTTTAGGGGAAAGGGGAGTGGTTTTGGGAAGTGACAGCTATGGCTTTCTTCCTGGGGGACAAAAAGTATTTTAAAATTAGACTGCAGCAATGGTTCCACAACCCTGTAAATACAGAAAAATATATTGTATACTTTAAATGGGTGAACTGTATAATATATGAATTTTAGCTCAATAAAGCTGTTTTTTTTTAAAAAACAAAAACAAAAACAAAAAACAAAACCCCAAAACACGAGTTTCTTGCCAAGGACTCCTCTTTAAGCTAATCTAAACTTCCCAGGCAGCGGTGTCCCAGCTGTAGAGTAGCAGTGAGTAGGGTGAGGAAGGTGGGCCCCTAGGATGCAAAATATAAAGGAGGCACTCACTGTCAGGGTCATGTGCGCACAGGGTCCATACTTGCAGGGCCCTAAAAGTGAGTGCCTCCTTAAAATTTGCACTCGGAGCACGTGACTGCCTCACCCTAGTCCTGCCCCAATTTTGAGGCTGTTTCAAGTTCAGGTATGTCTACAGATTATATCCCCCTGAGAACAGTTTCAAACTACCTACCATTTCCTTGTTTTATAAATGTCAGTGGCTCCCCAGTATCCACAGATTAAAGTTCAAAGATGACAGATCAAGATCTTTGACTCTGGATTCTAATCCTGAAGGCACACAGGCTCTGAGAGTTAGATGAGCCCTGAGGAGGAGTTTCCAGGGCACTGTAAGCAGGATTCGCACTCCAGTCTCCCGACTCCAGGACCTTGGGTGCCCAAGCCCTTGGCCCTCCGTCCCCTTCCTACCAACAGCAGAGACTGAACTTTTGTCTCTGCATCACCACCAACCCTCAGAGCCAACCTCTGCATAAAGTGTAACAACTGACTGTTTAAATGCCAACGGTTGACTAGGAAAGGCTCAATCAGGCTAATTTACAACTGATATCAGGCCTCAAAAACAGCAGACTGAGGTCAAGTCTGGCCATTCACTGTGGCTTCCTCACCTATAACGATGTACCAAAAAGCACAATTAAAGGAGAAAAATCTCGTAGCTTCAAACTATTGAAATTCATGAACAGTCCATTCCTGGCATGCAGTATTTTATCCTGAACCTAGTCTTTATTGACCACAGAAAAGCAAAATTATATGGAAAGTAGGTTAAGAACAATCTTAGAAAGCCTTGTATCTCTGGCAATCAGGGACTATTTTTCTCTTCCTTGTTTTGCCCGCTCCCTAAAACCTTGTGGAAAACGAAAGAAAAACATCTCGATTTCAGAAGGTACTCTCCTTACTCAAATAAGCTGCAAATCAGTGAGGAAGGTACATACTATAACAAAAACAAGACCAAAAACAAAAACACGGGAAAAAAGAAAGCACACTTTTCCGGGATTGAAAAAAGAAAGAAGGGCCAGCAAGACACAGGGAGCAACACTGCCACCAAGTGGTAACAGTGCCTCAAGTCATCCTCTTCAGTTCAGTTCAGTTCAGTCGCTCAGTCGTGTCTGACTCTTTGCAACCCCATGAATCGCAGCACGCCAGGCCTGCCTGTCCATCACCAATTCCTCGAGTTCACTCAGACTCACGTCCATCGAGTCAGTGATGCCATCCAGCCATCTCATCCTCTGTTGTCCCCTTCTCCTCCTGCCCCCTATCCCTCCCAGCATCAAGTCTTTTCCAATGAGTCAACTCTTCACATGAGGTGGCCAGAGTACTGGAGTTTCAGCTTCAGCATCTTTCCTTCCAAAGAAATCCCAGGGCTAATCTCCTTCAGAATGGACTGGTTGGATCTCCTTGTAGTTATCCTCTTACATTTAACTAAAACAGCAGTTCCACAATTAGAATGTTTTGGGTGGGTTTAAAAAGATAGGAGGATTCAAGCCCATCCCCACCCCTTGAGATGATGAGAGCATAGGGGCAGCTGTGGCCCACATGCTAAGTTTCCCCGTGTGGCTGATACACAGTGAATGGTGAGAACTGGGGATCAAAACAAAGGATCACTGTGACGCTTACAGGTTCCAGTTAAGTCCTACTTGCAGTTATTCTACTTATACCATCTGTTACAATTTCCCAATGGCATATAAATTCTTGAAAATTTGCCATGAACAATATAAAATAAATCATAGTACAACAGTTTCTACATTTTTCATGATATAAAATAGTCATTATGAAGATTCTGATTATACTCCTTGGTTTTGCCATTACTATTTACATCTAATATCTAATCCAACTGACTTAACTGTGTCATAAATCAGGCATATTGACACAGCTATACTCACAACACAAAAACCCTTTGAACTTCAGCTTCACTGGATTAGTTACTTATACAATGGGTTTCAAATCAATAAGTCTGATCTATATTAGATGAGTTTTCTTTTTCCTTTTTTAAAATAAGACATGTAAAAATTTGACTCCTTCTATTGTTGGCAAAATTGGTAAATGCACAGTATAACCTGAGATGCTTAAATGAAAGGCATTGAACCAAGACTAAAATTGTTCCTTGGCACACAGAGGTAAGTAATTTCCTCCTTCCATAGTTGGGAGTTACCTAAAAAATCATTTCTTAACAACAAAGAATTCTTTTTTTTTTTTTGTATGAAACACTAGGAGGAAAAACCATGGACTATTTCTACTACTGAACATCTAGTCAGAAGTTGATTTTCAGCATTTTTTGTAGGCCTGACGATTAGGTCAGAGCCCACAGCTAAGAAAACAAACACCTGCACAGCCTCTGTGCCCGGGGCCGCCCAGGAGACAAAGCTCGGCTGCGAGCGGAGCAGCAGGGACGAGGCAGACGCCATATGTTTAGCTTCACTTGGCACGCTGTCAGACTCTTCTTTATCCCTATTACCACATGTCTTGTATCACTCCATTTTCCCACCAGATCAACTCTTTGCATCTCCAGGCAGCACAAATCCTCTCAAAAAATCTAGGTCACTTATGACCTAGATTTATTTGAGGTACGACACACGTGGGTGACGCCTCGGGTCATCTACAGGAGGAGACACACACAGGAGTCCTGACCAAGGACTAGACGGTCTGGGCTGGACGGACCACCGTCGCGGTTCTAAGTGCCTGCCACTCACAGTGGGCCAGTATCATCAGTATCACCAGGGAGCCTGTCAGAAACTGAGACCCTCTGGCCCCACCAGATCCAGACACCAGAATCGGCCTTTAGGGGATCACCAGACGCCTCTGAGCACAATGGTAGGTTGTGAAGTGCTGTTCTAGGTCATGATCTGGAGAAAGCCACATAACCTACAGGTATGTTCACTCCCAGCTGAGAGATGACAGCATCCCTGCCGCCTGTACCTTCAGGGCAGGCCCGTGGTGGGGACCAATGGTGGGAAGGCTTTGAAAGTGACAAAGGGCCGTTATACAGACATCAGCAACACGGAATAGCTATGTCTGCCCTAAAAGTGTAGCCTTAAACACATCCAACCTTCAGGGCTCTGCCCTGTAACAGATTTCACTGAACGCCCACACCACCCTCAGTCATCAAGTTTACAGTTTACCAAGTATGGACCTTCCACATACCCAGTCTCTCACAAACCTTTCACCCAAAGAACTGGTAACACAAAGAAGAGAGAATGCCTTTTCCCTAGGGGTCCTGGGGCACCAGCCATGAGTGGCCATAAATTCAGACCATCAGTGAAAACTCTGCTTTAAGTGTAAAACACTACACAGCTTTTAGTATTCCACTTTATGATCTACCTATGTTTGTCTTATCACAAAAAAGTCTGCCTCACCAAGTCTTCAAGTACAAACTGGTGACGGTCCTACTTTTACCACAGTTTCCCTGTGATGCAGTGGTGCTGCTGACATGACCTACCAGCTGAAAAGCAGAGAGCCCCCATCCCCTCCACTGCCTCTGGGGGTCAGAATGGAAATCACCCTGCTGGACTCTGCTAAAATAACTTCAAGTGGGAATCCCTACAAGAAACCAACTGGTCTATGTTGAGTTAAAAAAAAAAAAAAAAAAACAGCCTGGGATTTAGGAATATTTATGATGGATCTACTAAATATTTCTAAATAAATTTCAAAATGTAAAATAACTGAAGTCCACCAACTTCAGATAGGTCTCCGAACATAAAGTTCAGATACCTGCAACTCAATTATTTCATAGGGATTTTGCGCAAAGTCACACACCCCTGAGTATAGGACAAGCTGACTCTCGGGCAGTATTTGCTCAGTCTAACCTCCCCGCCTCTGTCCACACTGCCTGGCCTTGTCCTTTCCTCTCGCTTTACAATATATTTAGTTGGAGTCACACTCCCTAGTCACCAGCACATTTCTCTCCAGGTTTTAGCCCATCTGTAAAAATCAGGGGAACTTCCCTGGTGGTCCGCTGGTTGAGACTCCGTGCTTCCAAAGCAGAGGGTTCAGTCTCTGCTCAGAACCCATACCTGTCCCAACTTGCCATGGGGTGTGGCCAAAAATTTTGTTTTAATTTTTAAATCAGAACCCCCAAATTATAGAAAATTTTATTTATCCTTCACTTATCTTTACTGCTCTGCAAATACCATGGTTTTTAAATTACGAGTTTGCTTTATTAGTATTTTATAAGTGGGACAAAATAGATGGGACAGTACAAATACCCGTTTCAAGTTTTTTTTTACCTGGAACAAAGGTTAACTTGTCTGTTTAACTGAAGTTTGCAGTACCAGAATATAAATACAAAGTAGTCACAGTTGCTCTGAGCACCTAAAACACTGTAAAAGGCATTTGCTAAGTGCGCCTTACAAGCAGACTTTTGTGTCCCTCATGCCACGGGTTGAAGACACCGGGGCTGCCACGGGTCCCCCCACAAGCGGAGCAGACAGACACCCAGAGGCACCCCTGACAGCACGCACTCTGCCTGGCATGGTCTGGTTGATGCAGGGATCTCTGGGGCCCTCAACTGCCTGTGGATCTGGAGGTCTCATGCTGCTGCTGCTGCTGCTAAGTCACTTCAGTCGTGTCCGACTCTGTGCGATCCTGTAGACGGCAGCCCACCAGGCTCCCCCGTCCCTGGGATTCTCCAGGCAAGAACAGTGGAGTGGGTTGCCATTTCCTTCTCCAATGCATGAAAGTGAAAAGTGAAAGTGAAGTCGCTCAGTCGTGTTAGACTCTTTGTGACCCCATGGACTGTAGCCCACCAGGCTCCTCTGTCCATGGGACCTTCCAGGCAAGAGTACTGGAGTGGGGTGCCATTGTCTTCTCCGGAGGTCTCATAGCTGGAGGTAAACACACAGAGGGTATGTGAGCCCAAGTGGTCCCAGGCCACAGTGGAAACACTGCTCTCTGCACCTTAAGGTTGGGAAGCAGACAGTGGCAGAGAATAAAGACGATCCGTCAGAAGAAAATTCAGACAGATATAAAGAGATCAACCTCCCTCCCAGCACACCCTAGTCCCAGGGCTAACATGTGGGGAGGGAAGGTGATTAACTGAAGGCAAGCCTGTATGTCAAAATGCTCTGAAACGTGTTGCTACCTGGCCAGCAATGGGACAGAGGGACAGACTGAAAACAAACACCCCATGCAGAGAGAAGCAGGCCCACAGCGCCACACCCAACTTCCAGCCTGGGGTGCGGTTTCATGGGAGCCGTGGGGCACAGGCCCATGGCTCCAGTCCTGCCCACCAGTTCTGTGCTTTGGGTAAGATGACTTAAACCACTCCAAGCCTCTGCTCCCTCATCTGTGAAACTGGTGTAATAAGAACACCGACCTTCATAAGGTTGACTGGGAATTAAAGGAAACAACTCATGTAGAGCACTGGCCAAAAATAAGGGTGATAATTATCACAGCAAGTCAAGAGTTGTGTTTTTATTTTCTCTTCTCTATTTTATACGCAGAGTTCCTACCATATAATTTAAAAGGCAGCATTTCTTAATTCTGTAAGAGCAAAAAGGACATAAGCAGGAAGAAGCAGGGAGTTGAGAAATCAATAAGGACCAAGTATTATGTTTGTAAGAATCTGAGCAAGTTACTTGTCTTCCCTTAGAAGTCATGGAGCCTGGGGGCTGGAGGAACCTGATGATAAAGATAATACTTAAGCAAATAACCAGAATATGTTTCAAAGTGAGAAATGCTATGGAAAAAATCACGATAAAGAGACGAGGAATATCTGAAGGGATGGGGGTGCAACTTGAAGTACAGTGGCTGCTGCAGCCTCAGTGAAAAGATGATGTTCAGCAATAATCTGAAGCAGGTTGGGGGGTTATTCATGGGGGTTGTCGGGGGGTGGTGAGGGGGGCGGGGAAAAAGCATTCCAGGCAGAGGGAACAGCCCGAGCACAGGCCTCAGCAGGGAGCCCACATGGCGAGCATGAGGGTTTCAAGCAGAAGCCTCTCTCAGAGAGGCCAGGAGGACACTGCGCCGTGACGGTCACCCAACGCAGCATCAGGGTCCCTGGGACACCTTCCTGCAGGAGGCAGTGGTAAAGCCAACAGCAGCTGCATAGTCTGGGCCCTGATGAGTCAGTGAGGACGGCAGCGTAGGAGCAGAGGGCAGAGCCTGCGGCCCGCAGTACTGTTCCATCACAGAGAGACACGGAGGGCAAGCCTCGTTAACTTTACACAGCTTGCCACAAGGCACTGGCCACCAGCGCGAGCTTCAAAGGACTGGATGATGCTGTAGCACTTCACAGGTACGAACTAGATAAACACTACCTTAGAAATCTTTCTCCATCAAGACCAGCTAGGACTTGGTCCAATTTTGAAATAACAGTTCATGCCCCAGAGGACAAGATATGGTAAGAGCCAAGAATGTGAGTTAATCACCTAAAGCAGAGAGAGGCTACGAAAGTGACCTTAATTACCTAAAGAGGATTGCACTGCATGGGTGGGAGATGGAGGGATGCAGAGCTGGGTTCTGGGTCCCTCGGGGGCCAACTATGCTCAGCGACAGGACTCTGACTAGAGTGGACTCGGCAGTAACACCGTGCTGGGGCGAAGGACTGAGGGCAGTCAGCCTGGAGAAGACTTTCAGAGGAAGCAGCAACCCCATGACCCTCTGTCATATGAAGAAAGGAAGTGCAAGTAAGTGCATTCTGTGTGGCTCAGAGACCAGGAGGAAGGAGGGATGGAACCACAGGGAGACAGGATGTGGCTCCACCTAAGGAAGCTTATTTGAAAGCTTAAAACCACTCCAGAGTGGGCCAGGCTGCTTCACACCGTCGTCCACAGCCCGTATCACACTCCTGGCCACTGCGCTGAGTGTTTAAACACACTGTCAGTACGTGTTACACATCTGAATACACTAAAGACATACACACTTCGAGCCCACCAGTCCCCACATAATACAGCCACGGCCACACGGGGGCCCTATTGTCAAACAGCGGAACTCCATGTCTGGCATTACTGTTATCCTGTTGTTGCGATCACAAAGCACAGCTCAGGGTCCCCTCCTGGGCCTCCTTCCCTCTGGTCCCTTCTCTGCCCCCATCTTCCACTCCCCCAAACGAAGGAAGAGCCCTCTGCAGCAGGGGGGCCTGTTCACAGCAGCCTGGCCAGAAGGCTTGGCCACCAGCTCACCACGATCGCAGACAATCAAAACCCTGACTGCTCAGCCCAGAGCTCCCCCAGAGCTCCAGCGGCAGGAAGCCCCCTGCTGGAGGGGCCGAGGCCAGAGCAGCTTCCAGTGGGACCACCAGAGTGACTTCCACACAAGAGTGGTGACTATACCAGACACATGTGCACCACTGATTTTTTCTAACATTATGAATTCTGAACACTTTCCACACTGTCAGTAAAAACAACACACTCCCTTATTTCAATCAGTGTGGCAAGAGGCCTAATGAATACAGCATCGAAGGTGAGAAATTAGATAGGCTGTTCCAGACCATGGCCCCCAGGGTATAAGCTGGGGCCTGGACCAGGCACTCTGCTCCTGCTGTCACAGGCAGCTACCTGAGTGAGCTCTCAGTCTTTCCCTCAATTCTCTCCTTAAGTGCATCCTCATAACCATTCAGACCATGTCAAAGAGACTACCTCTGTACTTTCCTACAAACAAGGAGGTGACCCTGGGGGCCTGGCAGGCGGATACTGGGGTGCTATTTTGAGCACCATTTCCAGAAGGGGAGATGGACACACCAAGCGCTCGGTTCCCAGTTCCCTGGAGACCATGCTGCCCGGTGTGCAGGGTATTGGATGGATCTGCCCAGTGTTCTGACCTCTGGGGCAATAACCACGGATCCCATCTCATCCCCTGCATGCTTCTGGCCAGCTGTTTCAGAGTGTCCAGAAGTCACCCAAAAATGCTGTCTCCTATAAAGACCATCGTAAGACTACAACGTGGAGTTAATTATCCATTTCTTACAATATTTCCAGACAAAACTGATTTAAAAGTTTCCTGCTTAACTTTCAAAGGGAGAATTCAGACACAGACAGAGGCGTTCCGCCCATCCCTTTTCTAGGTGCTGGGGCGACACAGGATCACACACTCTCATGCTGCCCATAGTGCCGTCTCCTCGCCCAGTTTATCTTGGGGTTCTCCAGAGGACCGAGTGTACACCAGCACTGACTCAGGTCCCCCCAGACACCGACTAGGAGATAGGAGTGTCCGTCCTGTCCAGAAACTCGGGTTATTTCCAACACCAGAGCAGAGTGGCACCAGGGTGGGGCCTGAAGAAAGAGGCCAGAGCTCCAACCAGGAGCTGTGCCTTTTATCTGCCTGGTGAAATGGCCACCACCCTTCTATCGCCACCTACCCTAGCAGACCCCTCTGCCTTAGAATTTTAAGAAAAGAATTTTTTTAAAAGGAGAGAACTAGATTACACAATCTGGCTGTTGAACATTAGTAGGCAATCTACAACATGAAAATAAAATCTTTAAAACTTTCTAAAATGACAGATTGAAATAAATTCAGTTTACTAAAAAAAATTTTAAATCACACTGAATTAATAAATCATGTTCCCTTACACTGTTCCTGCCAGGAAACATCGGTATAGGAACCTAAACACATCAGTGCTCCAAACTCAACAATGGTAACAAAAATGCTCCCACTTTACATTTGACATGCCTTTAGGCTTTCAAAGTACTTTCACATTTATAATTTAATGTAATTCCACGAGATAGGAAGAGCCAACACTACTGTGACCATTTTATAATCAAAGAACTAAGTACAAATGAAGTTACATGTTTTACATCACAAAGCTAGCTGAGCCCAAACCTGGTTCTTGTTTAATCTGGCAGAAGATTCAGGATCCAAATTAACATTAAGAACTCTGGGGGGGAGTGGTGGGGGGTAAGAGAGAAGAAACCACAGCGAGCGGGGAGGGAACAGGGAGAAAGGCTTCCTCCAATAGTCACACCGCCTCCCAAGACAGTTACATGGAACCTAGTCTGAAAACCCTCGGATTAGCCTTGGCTGTGTCCTAAGAGACAAAAAGCAGCGTGAGTCTACACTACAGGCAATCTTGAAATCTGAGGAATTCAAGTAATCTTTGGAGAGCGACTGTTTCGCTGTGCTTTTGTAACACTTTCTGATTAGGAATATTAAGGAAAGCAAATATCTATTGTTCAAAGTTTATGACCTCACTGGGCAAAGAAAAATCTTAATTTTAGTCAATGGAACTTCATTTAAACTCCTCTTTCACATTATAACTCAACATGCAAAAGCCTAAAAATAAACTTTAGCACATTCTATACCACTCGCAATGCAAGTGGAAAAGAACTCGCCTCCCAACACAGGACATTAAGAGACGCAGGTTGGATTCCTGGGTCAGGAAGATCCCCTGGAGAAGTGTATGGCAACCCACTCCAGTATTCTTGCCTGGAAAATCCCATGGACAGAGGAGCCTGACAGGCTATGGTCCATAGGGTTGCAAAGAGTTGGACACAACTGAAGTGACTTAGCATGAACACGCACATAGGTATACCTTGTTTTACTGTGCTTATTAGCTTTACTGTTCTTCACAGATACTGCATTTTTTTAGAAACTGAATGTTTGTGGCAACCTTGAATTATCAGATGATGGTTAGCATTTTTAGCAATCAAGGTTTTTTTTAGCTGAGGTATATGTGTCTTTTTTAGACATAATGCTATTGTACACTTAAAAGACTGCACTGTAATGTCTACTCTATACTACAGTGTAAACATAACCTTTATGTGCACTGAGAAATCAAAAAATTCATGTGATTCGCTTTACTGAGATATTCTTCTTATTGCATCTCTGAGGTCTGCATGCATTTCTTTGGAGGGCACAAAGATGATGAGAAAGAGTCCTCCCGTGACACCAGACCGATGGACAGCAATCAACAAGGCACAAGGCAGCACAAGTGTGACCAGTGGGGTGGCGGTACCTCAAAAACCCACCATGTTAAGGCAGGGTGTAAACTGACACCTTGATTGCAGAGGGAGAAAACAGAAAAGCCTGGGAACGTATCAGGAAGAGAAGAAAGGATATGGGGGATTCGAGTTGAGCTCCCAACATTCCCTGGGGGGGCAGGGCAGGGGTAGTCACAGAGGCTCAGCAGAAGCACTGTTTGTAACACAAGGTGTTGTAAGCTGCTGAATGCTATTACAGGCTTCCAGGAATGTGGGATCCTCTGAAAACAGTGACAGGCATTGGCATTTGAACTTCCTAACCTGGGAACTTTAAAATCGGGGGATGATTTTAACTTGAAATCTCATTTCACCTCTTCTTTCACCAAACACAAAACTCAAGCCGGAATCCAGGCTCACATGCGGGGTGGGCCTCACCTTCGTATCTTTTGGGGGACTCGCAGGCCTTCTGGGGGGTGGCCACCCGAAGGAAGATCTGCTGCCTCCACGAGTGTCTCCGTGTCTTCACAGGGGTCCTGCTGGCATCGCTGATGTGGTCGGCTTTGGACTCAAAGTCCCTAAAATTAAAGACAGTTGTTTATGACTGGTGGGGAGATACAAGCAGGTATTTTAGCTTGACTTTTTGTCTTTTTTAACCAAGCACTAAATTATAAATTATCTCTGTACAAGCAAATATAACTAGATCATCACAGGTGTCAATCAAGCTCGTGGCGGGGCAGCAGTCCTACAGAACTGCTTTCTGAAAGGGTGCTCTTTATGGTAGACTATGGTTACATGTCCTTAATTTATTTTTATTGTAAATATATTACAAACTCCACTCCACGGACCTTAGCTTCCAACTAGGCCTCTCTTGATGCCACTTTAGAAAAGAAAAATGGCCTAAAGGTGCGGGGCGGGGGGGGGGGCGCCGTCACCAGGTTCACAACTTCCCCTAGTCTGTGTGTGAGAAGATCTCCTTAGCATAGCCCTATGTCTCCAAGCATCACCTCAAAAAATAACTAAATAAATAGATTACACAGAACCAGCAAGGGCAATAATGATGCAGTTACTTGCTAATGATGACTTTTAATACCCGTATGTTTTAAATGACAAAACAAAGTATATTTTTCAATATACATAAATAACAATTTTCCTATTCATAGGACAACGTGGGGAACCCTTGTAGGTTGCACCTGAATTTATACCCACAACTGAACAAGCATCTGAACTTACAGACCAAACATCCTGACTGATTTATTGGCAGCCATATATGCTTATCTAGAAATACCTCTATCACTCAGAGAAATGGTTAAGACTTCCTCTAATTTTCTGAAAATAACAAAATATAAATAAACTAATTCTAGTCAAAATTGGGTAGCAAGTTGATTCCATATTTTTTAAATTACATTCAGTAAGAAAAAAAGTGTAAGAAAAAAGATATAATAGATCTAGTGAAAATGACTTTGGAAATGGCAAAAGAACAGCTAAAAAAATCCCTGTGTCTAACAAGCAACATATACACCCAGACTTGATGTATCTAAATTGAACCCTACCTTTGAGTGTTCATAAAGTCAGAGGTGTTATTTTCATCTACAGGAGCCAGAAATTTTAGAAAATTTGGCACAGAGGAAGAGGAATGAAGTTTTTTCCGCAGGGCATTACGGTAGGAGATGCTGAGAGTATGGTTGAAAAAAGAGTTTAGGGTAAACACAAACACACAAACTGTAAAACAAAACCTTCAAAACAGAAGACACATTTTATACATCTAATGATAAGAAAATTAAAGCAAGTAAGAAGTCAAAAACAGTTTACAAATGAGATTTAACTTTCATTTTCAGTCGAATAAAATTCTACTATTTTAAATGAAAGGAATCAATGAACTAATTAACAAACATCAGTCCAATCAGTTACACAAGATGAATAAATTCTAAAGATCTGCTGTGCAACACTGTGCCTGCAGTTTACAATGCAGTGCCCGTATAGTTAGTAATATGTGAATACATGAAAAATGTGTTGAGGATAGATCTCATTTTAAGCATTCTGACCAAATAAAAACAAAACCGCAGCAATAAAATTCAGTCCATCATCCAAAGTGATTCTTTCTTTTCGAAGTAGAAAAATAATTTTTCTAAATTAATGAGGAAGTTTCTGAAATGGCACAAATTGCAACTTATATAATCAAGCACATTGCCGTTAAACCTGTGTGTGTGTGTGTGTGTATGTACACACACCAGAGCAGGGGAATGTGAAAAGAAGTATCACATCTTGCCCTCAAGATTGTTTTCACAACAATTTTGAGGGAATTAATCAATGGTAAAATTAAATGGATTCAAATGATAGACTGAAAATAAGAAAAGCACAACCAAACAAGCACACACACACACAAACACACACACACACACGCGGTGGCCCCGGGGTCCTGTGTGGACATGCAGCACACCCTCTCTGCGTGACCATCCTGGGAAGACCAACGACACTGCACTTGCCATGCGGGCGGCTCACCTCTTTGGCACGGCATTCCCACTCTGTTCTCCACTCGGGTTATGTTTGAGGTACTTAAAAAAATTAGGCGAGGAGGCGGAGGGGTTAAGACGAGGTGGAGGAGCAGGAGCTGAAGACTGACCTGAGGGACTTTGAGACTCGCCAACAGGTGGACAATTCCCACTAAACAGCAAGTAGAGAGAGGCAGGGGAGTTAGAGGGAGGGGGAAGGAGCCACACCGGAAAAGCAGAGGACACACGGACACAGGAACTGTCAGTCAGTGGGTGCGCTCCTCTTCAGCACCCTCATCCCCACTGGTAAAGCAGCTCAGTCAAGAGGGCGCCATGAAAGGTCCTGCCTGATCACGTCCCACACTCGGAATGACCCCAAGACATCCATTTCCTCCACTCCCTTCTTAGGATCTGACAGGGAAAAAAAATTAATTAAAAGCAAAGGAAAGCAAAACAAAATCCAGAGTTTTAGAAATACATCTCTCTTCAAAATGAATAATAAGCTGCCTTGAACGTCAAAGTCTCATTTCCTGTGCATAAGTGAGCAGAGAGGTCATGAAGGGTCACGCAGAGCAGAAGAGACATGCTGCAGGGAGACGGGGAGGACAGTCCCACGTCCTCTCACCATCCACACCAAACACAACCCTACAGGAAGCTGCGTTCTTCGGGGAGAAGGGAAACGGACGGTCAGGAATTCTAATTTCCTGCCACCTCCGGCTTGTGTGAAACAAGAGGACTAAGAACCTCCAGACAGGAAGGTTTCCATCATCGCTGAAATGCCAGAAAAAGAGGGATGGGAGTGCAGTGGAGAGGCAGAACAAAAGAAGCGTGTGCGCAGGGTTTTAAGAAACATGATGAGAACCCATAAAGCCTCAAACTATGCTTGTCGTGACTCCATGGGTAAAGAATCGCCTGCAGTGCAGGAGACAGAGGAGATGCAGGTTCGATCCCTGCATTGGGAAGATCCCCTGGAGGAGAAAATGGCAACCCCCTCCAGTATTCTTGCCTGGAAAATTCCATGGACAGAGAAGCCTGGAGGGCTACAGTCTATGGGGTTGCAAAGAGTTAAATACAACTGATCACATGGCACATTCATCTCTAGAACATCACAGAATTGAGTATTAGCTTCTGAAGCAGGTCATGCTTTGGGATCACAGGTATCCAGCCAAAGTCCAAAAAACCACATAACTATTTTCAATAGTTATGAAAATAAAAGCTGAAAGATTATGAAAACAAAGCTGAAAGATTCCACAGCCTCATCCGAGACTGCTAGCACATGTCGTCCTTCACCAGCAACGTATCAGAGTGCCTCCCCACCCCGTGTGGACATGACATGTCCTGGTTTCTGTTGTCACTGGTCAGAGGGAGGCAGCGGCTGTACACAGGTGCGGCCTGTTTCATATTTACAAGGTGAGAAGCTTCGGATTTTTGAAGTGATTTTTACAGACACCCGTGTCCATCATGTCTCTGACACGTGAGGTCAAATTAACTGCCACGGGACCCCTGAAGGAAGTGGAACTTCTGCTGCTGTACTGCTGACCCAGCTCTAGAAGCAGGACATTCCAACTGCTCACTACGGCAATTTATTAAAATCAGTAAGTGTTACTGCAAGAATCCAGAATTCTCACATTGGAGGTGATTTTCGAGACCATCTATTCCAATCATGTCCTGCAGTGAAGTCAAATAACTCTGCCAGTCAGGGACAGAGTCCCCACATCACTGTGGCCCAGGCCCCCACCTTCAAACGAGTACTCTCCTGCCCACCTGCTCGCTGCTCTCCTCTAGGCTAGTGGCAGAGTTCCCAGTCACGGCTGCCTCTCAGACCGCTATGCATCTCAAGGGCCATTTCTGCTCATCTTATCTGCTTCCTCACAGTCCCTGCACTTGAACAAGTCATGGGTATCTCTTACAACTACATCTCTCCCAAGAGAGGAAGGTGAGAGAGACACGTTACTCTTTTTAAGCCAAGAGTGAAACCGGACTCAGGTTTCTTTTTCGCTCAACAGACATGCCTGGGATGCACATACCTGGCAGTAACATATGCCCCAGCTATTCATACAACAAATCTACATTTTCAACAAATCTTACTTTCGTTCATGAGGCGTCTCTGTGCTCACTGAGTGATACCTCACAAGTTTCCTTTGCGAGACCCCTGGAGACCCTCGCACCAGCTGTGGAGGCTCCTGGCATTCCACGGGAACATGACTCAGGGTGTTGGCGCGCCTTCGGAAGCCCTGCTTGGGCGAGAGCAGGGCTGGCTCTTCTGTGGGTTGGCTCTCTGAGTCACTGGACAGGTCGTCCGAGGAGCCGAGGAGCCTGAAGCAGCTCTCGGAGATGGGCAAGGCCTCCTTTTCACAGCCAGACGGCTCCTGGTAGCAGACAGACAGCAGATCAGACGTATCACAGGGCACTGGTGGCATTTACAAATCTCTGATTCCAGTGGCAGGAAAACATTTCAATACGTAAGCACATCTTCTGGTCATAATGCCATCCAGAGGCCACCAAAAAAGGCAATAAAGGCCCATTAAGTGCCTCCTCCTAGTGTGCAGGACAAACAGGAAACTGCCCAAGCGCAAGTGTGAAGAACATAAATTACAACAAGTAACTGCCCTAAGCAAAGCCAAAACAGTTCTCTTTGCAGAAAACAAAGCTCTTCCCTACTGCCTATAACAGGTCTAGTGAGTGCTGTGTAACCTGTCTGCACTGTTTAAACAAATCAACTTCTTTATCTGGGCCAAGGGTGTTCATACATGTTTAAAACTCTCTGAATTTGAGCTAATGTTTGGATTTAACTGGGTAATCTTGAGTGTTTAAAATTACATCCCACATTATTCTTAGATATGGAAAATCTCTCTCTAGGCACTTATTGACATGATTCAGGGAAAATCACTTAACTTTTTCCTGCACTTCAATTTCCTCATCTGTGAAAGGGTACAGTGAAAATTTATCTCACTGGGTTTCAGGATTAAGCAAGATAATACAACCAAAAGTACTTGTCCACTGTAAAATGTTATGTAAATATAAGTTATTATTTTATTAGGCACTCAGTGAATTTCCTGAGTGAGTCCTCAAACATTTGTTAGGACTCACAACAATATTTTAATATCATAGGCTGTCAGGACGCATACTTTTTCAAAGGAATGAACTATCACCACTCACACTTAGCATTGCATGCCCAGGATGTGGCCAAGGGGGTAATGGTGAGGGGGAAGCGGGGATATATTTTTCTCAAATCAAAAAGTACAAAATAAGAAGTATACCAGCTTGTCCCTACTGAAATTGCTAGAAGGGATGAATAAGTCAACATGAAAAGAGCGAATGCATCGAATGGTGGACTGGAGAATCTAAATTCCATCTGTTCATCTGACCTGTAACTGAATGCCTCTTAAATAAGAGGCATTAAGGATTTTAATTTTTTTAATTAAATTTATGTTTATTAAGGAGAGAGGTTAAAAGCACTTAATGTAACAGAAATTAGATTTAAAAAGCTTAACTCCCAATACCTTATGAAATGTTAATCACTCTAACTGTAATGTAAATTTTTCATTCTTTAGGACTCTACAGTTACAAAGATTCTTTAAAGGTTTAAAAATGTGTCTAAGACAATCCACCATGAAAACCTATTCATCTCAATTCTCATTAACATCCCTCCAAATTATGTGAAAGAGTTACCCTTTAGCTTCATATGACACCTGAAAGGTCAATGGATGTTCAAAGAACATAGTGATACCAATTTAGCAGTTTGCCATAAACTTTTTAAAACAACAGAAAATACCAGTATGTATCATACACTGTTTACAGTAAATATTGTTTTGTAAAATTTTAATTTTATGTGTGAGCATGTATGTACGTGTGTTTGTGAACCATTTCACAATGTTGTTATGGTCTAAAAACTTGGAAAGCCACATGCCCAAAGGGGAGCTCAAGGCAACTTTGATTCCTGTGGTAAGGGGCTGGCCTCCACAACAACTCCTCCTCTTCCCATTCCAGGGCACTCTGCCCTCCCCAGCATAAAACCCGAAATCCACTTTGCTGGTGGTTAAAAAGGTGAGCTAACCAGGATTAAGTATGTTTGTGTGTGTGTGTGTGTGTGTGTGTGTGTGTGTGTTTAATTTTATTTTATTTTTAAACTTTACATAATTGTATTAGTTTTGCCAAATATCAATATGAATCCCCCACAGGTATACATGTGTTCCTCATCCTGAACCCTCCTCCCTCCTCCCTCCCCATACCATCCCTCTGGGTTGTCCCAGTGCACTGTTTGTGTGTTTAAAAGGCAAAAAATGAAAACAGCGACATCATAGACACAGGTTTGTTACCAAAAAGAACGGTTGGCTTGCTTATCATCACAAAGCTGTGCTTGGTGGCAGACATGGAAGGGTGAGGCTTATTTACAAAAATCGTGATGCTTAATGATAATCACAGAGTCAGCTAAAGGACACAAGAATTTAAGCTGCATACTTCTCAAAATTCATAAGCTCATGTTTGAGGTTTTCCCAATTTAAATTATTTTTAATGTATTTCATTCAGATTTCATTGGAAAATCTACTAAAGAAAGAAATCCACTGATTGCCTTGTGATTAACTAGATCTCAGTGGCCTGAAATTGTGCGTTTAGCTCTTTGCTATGGCAGAGCCTTCTGCTTCACTAAGCACAACTTGTGTGTCAGAGTAGATCTGCACGACCAGCCTTCCACCTGCATCATGAAGTCTGGAAGCACCAAAAGTTTCATGATGGCAGCTGTGAGGCTTCTCTGGTTCCTTCTGATAGGCCCTGTGTAGAGGAGACGAGCAAGACCCATTTGTTGGTTTCTTCAGGGTGTCATATAAGAAGAAACGTGCTTACTTTGCTGGTGTTACTGAACATGCTAGACACGGAGCTGTCCAGATCCAAACTGGCTGAGTGTTCCTGGAGGCCTCTGGCTTTATTACCCTATGGAAACAAAAGCCATCAAGTTATGACTCCTGAGGCTTTTCCAAAGACATTTGCTAGAAGCAATCTAGTCTATTTAATAAGCTCAGGAAAAGTACATCTGAGAAATGCTGCTGAGCATATATGTGCATTAAGACAATCAACATTTCTTTTTTTGTTTTTTGTTTTTTTAAACCAACCTAAACATTCCAAAGCACCCTGAAGATTAGTCATTTGACAGGAATGATGGGCAGGAGAGGAGACAGTGCATCTAGAAGAAAAGCAAGCGCTGAGTGTGCACACTCAACAACTCTCCTCTGAGTCACACAGCATGGTGAACTGCCAGCCTAGGACACGCAAACCACAATCTCTCCGTTTGGGAGCTCTCAAAGGCAGGCCCACTCCAACTCCAGTTTTGTAAATGAACCGCTTTTAATGATCTGTAAGGATGCTGTATAATTCTCAGAAACATCTTCGCACAAAATAAAATTTAACAAAAAAAGTTTCAATTGGAGTGCTTTGTGAAATAAAAGAGAACCATAAGAAGATACTGAAAGTTCCAGAAAGGTGTGAAACTTTTGAGACATTTGTTAAAGAACTCCCAGATTGGTATATATGTTCTTCCATATGTTTCTTCCTGTAGAGTTCCCAGTCACAAATTTTTTCTGTAAAGTGCCAGATTAGTAACCTCTTAGGCTTTATGGACCATGTGGTATCCATGGCAATGACTCAACTCTGCAGAAAAGTATCCTGAGACAATAGGTAGCTGTGTTGCAATAAAACTTTATTTACAAAAGCAGGAAGTAGGAGACTTTATAGCGGTCCAGTGGTTAAGACTCTGCCCTTACAATGTAGTGGGGCTCAGGTTCGATTCCTGGTTGGGGAACTGCTGCTGCTGCTGCTGCTAAGTCACTTCAGTTGTGTCCGACTCTGTGCGACCCCACAGACAGCAGCCCACCAGGCTTCCCCGTCCTTGGGATTCTCCAGGCAAGAACACTGGAGTGGGTTGCTATTTCCTTCTCCAATGCATGAAAGTGAAAAGTGAAAGTGAAGTCTCTTGGTTGTGTCCGACTCTTCGCAACCCCATGGACTGTATGTAGCCTTCCAGGCTCCTCTGTCCATGGGATTTTCCATGGACAAGGGAAGAGAACTGGAGTGGGGTGCCACTGCCTTCTCTGTTGGGGAACTAAGATCCCCCCCCACCCCACACACACAAAAACAACCAGGAGGTGAATGGCATTTGATCCCCAAGGGCCATGGTTTGCAGATCCTGCTATAAACAGTTCCAGACACATAACAACAGCAGCTAACATAGACAGTTTTTAAACTGTACCTAGTGACGATAGGGAGACCGGAACCCACACCTCAGTGTATCTAACCCATGCTCTTTACAGGGACTGGCCAACAAATAACATTCCTCTGGGAGCCAAAAATTCCAATTGAATATAATACAAAAGAGCAGAGAATTTTTTAACTCTAAGTTATAAACTGAATTTTAAGGGTAGATAACATTTTTCTAACACTGAGAAGACACGAACAAGGCTTTACACTTCTATACTCTATGATGAACACTGATGGAATGAAAGCAAAGAACTAAATTTCATGCTCTCTCAAAAAGGGATTTAACTGAAATTAGGAGGAATTATGTCACTTACCCGAGACAAAATACTTTCTAAAGATTCTGTTAAAGACCTCTTCGCTTTGTTTTTCAGCATATCTAGCCTAAATCGAGTGGCACTTGATGGTAATTCGCTTCCAATACTCTCTGCTGCAATCTGTGACGTCTAAAAAGTGAAACAATTGAAAGTTAAGCCACTTAGGTCTTCCTTCCCTCCTCCTTTCCTTCCTTTTTAAAGGACTGAAAAATTTCTAGGATGCATCTTTTTGATCCTAGGTCATATTCTTTCTGTGACTTCATCTGCTCCTTGGTGACATGACTGCAAGTCTGGGAAATAACTTTGCCTCAAAGAGTTGCACTACCCACTCCAAACAAAACAGGGAAAAGCACTTAGAAACCAATCAGTTCACAAAGAGTTTAGAGCTCAGGCTCTGCAGATGGATCAGAGACATGTCATTCACTAGCTACGGGATTGTGCAAGTTCCTTTCTCTGAGCCACAATTTCCTCTTCTGTAAATTGAAACCAACCTCAAGATCTAATCATAGGACTTTGTTATGAGATTAAAACAGGTAAAGCATGTAAAACAATGGGCACAGCTTCCAGTACAAAGGGGACTATGATTAGCTTTTCAGATTAAAGTAACAGCTTACTTTTGGGGGTGATTCAGAGAGTGAGACAAAAAAAATCTAATCAACTGAAGAATCCATCCTGCCTACAATAATCTCTTCATCCCCCCCAACAGGGTTCTTTTTCCTCTCTCCTATGGTTTCCATCATCTCATCATTCACTGTCCTCTGCAACCCAGTCTCTCCCTTAACTGACCATAACATGAAATGACAACATAAAAGTCTGTCAATCACAAAATCAAATTTAGTCTTACTTATTAGAGCTATGCTTACCAAACAAACAAACAAAATAAATAAATAAAATTCTCTAGATTAAACTGTTTCTTCTATGGATTCTTACCTGAATGCTTCCTGCTAGATGATGATTTTGTTAGAAAAACACACAACCGCATCCTCTATTACTCTAAACACCAACTATCCTTTGTTGTTATATATTTCAAGCATACAGAAAAGTGTGCAGATTAATACCTTAAAAGCCTTCATACCACCCCTAGCTTTGGCTAAGTTAACATTTTGCAGGTGTTGACAAGAACAATAACGAGCACAGGCTCTGGCATTCACTCAAAAAATTATATATCCTGGGTGAGTGTGTTATTAGTCACAGTTTGGTCCTGTGCAATCATTTACCAAGAATTAGAACCCATCCAGGCTCAAGTCAGTCTCTAGAGCTAAGAGAATTACTCACAAAGAACCCACAGGGGCTTGCATTTGACTCAACACCAGTTTACTCCTAAGAAGTTAAAGACTTGCTTTCAACCAAAGTTTTCACAAAGGAGAAGCAGTTTGAATAATTTTGGTACATAAAGAAAATACTGGCTAAAAGACTGGCAGCATGTAGAAGATCCTTCAGAGACAGAAGAAAAACTACATTGTGGTTTTCTTTTTATAAACCAAGCCATAAAAATCTCTGTATACTTAATTCAATGCTTCTTCTAGTCTCCTCTACGGTCTAAAAAGGTTCTTTTCTATGTCTATCACCATAATTCAAATGTAATCTGAAAATACAATCTTTGGAAAATAGTTCACATTTAGAAAATAACACAGTCCTTGTTTATTTTAAACTAAGCATCTAGAAGTTTCTCCTTTGAAGCTGATGCTGGTTTTTGGATAAGCTTCTTCTTTGGGGCTCCAGAGTGACTTGTACTGCAGTCCCCATACTGCCCATGCCAAGACTGAGGGGTGAACTCTAAGCAAGAACATTTGGAGCCAAGGTTTAAATTCTGAAGCTAGGATGAAGTTCTCAGCTCAGAACCCACCATCCAGGGGTGTCACAGAGTATCCACCAGCAGCCTTGTTCACAATAACCAGCACCTAAAGTTAACTTTGGCGTCCATCAAAAGGAGAATGGAGAAACAAACTGCGCTGCTGATGCAATGGAATAAAAAGGAACATACTACTGATTTATGCAACAACAAGGATGAATATAAAAAATATCCTTTTTTTTTTTCCAACTCCACACCCCCAGTATGCTAAGTAAAACAGAAGCTCTGTATCTGAACAGCATATAAACCAGGCTAATACTGTATGCGATTTATCAGTAGTGCTATCTTACATCCACACTGCATTTTTAGTAGAAAGAATTTCCAGGCACTGTATGTAATTGTGAAAGAAGCTGTACAATGTCACCCTCATTTTATCAGGGAGAAAGGTGAGATGATAGGCCTGGCTCCTTGCAGCTCAAGGAGCTCATTCAGGTTGCAGCATTCACTCGATGCCCTACTCTAGTCCCGTGTCAGAAGACCACTCTGCCGCCACCACGATGACACAGACAGAAACTCGCCTCACCTTTTCCAAGCACTATCTACACATTTCCAAATTTTCCCTACATGTGTAACAAGTGAAAATAAATTGCAGGGAGGAAAAGAGGTTTCAAAGCTTCAGAAAATCCCCAAGACTCTGTTCTACAGAGTGTCCTGGTGAAATCAGACAAAGAGAAAAAATGCCATACCTGTTTTATCTCCCCAATATGGATGTGAACTTTCTGCTTCTCTTCATATAAACATCTCAGGAAAGAAATAATCAATTCATTCTCTCGTTGCTCATTTCTTGGTCTCAATTTCTTAAGGTTAAAAAAAAGAGAATATTTTACATTAATTTTTAATTGTCACCAAGACTGCTAAACCATTCATTTGAAAATGCTAGCTTCCACCATCGACCAGTGCTTTTACCCAATCATCTCACTAGGGGGCACCAATGATCCTAAAAGTGAAGATAATTTTTAAAAAGAAACAATGAAGCCAGTGGGCCAGATTTGGCTTCTGACCTCTGATGTCCTTATACCTAAAACAAACATTTCACATCAGATAGAGGCATAGTTAAAATATTTAATAAATACTCTTAAAAACATCAGAAAAGGACAAGAGCCATGATGCCTGCACGTTTATAAACTCTTACGCTTAGGGAAGTAGAAAGGAAAATAGCAACTGATGCAGGGTCATGGCTCCTTTCACATATCAAACATGTTCATCAGGAAGCATTTTCTGGGAGCCCCAAAAGGCATACACTTGCACACAAAATTTCATGGCACAGACTCAACTTTTTTTTTCTCGTATTTTAAAAATTCTTTGCACTCCTTTTATTTTTCGGGCAAGGTAGTGGCAAAACACACTGACCTAGAAATCAGGTCATGTAGGTTCAAGGTGCTGCCCGGAAAAGGGATCAAAGGAAACTCATTTAAGCTCAGCCTCTCTGTCTGTTCAAATGAAGATTATGCATGCAATACACTCCAAGGTCTCCTCCAGCTCCCAGACTCTTTGGACTTGAAATACCAGAGTTCGTATTTAGAAGACCATCTAATTTAATGTATTCAATTATTTTCCCTGAATATGAAGCATACAAAACTGAATTACTCCGGAGATACACAAAGCCTGCAGTTTATAAACTTTTATATATATATAATGACAGTTTTCCACTGCCCTGCTTCTTCTCTCTCCCTACCCCAACCCTCTAGCTTGCCCTTTAAAACCAAGTCTGGGTGTATAATAAGCAGATCAACTACACAAGCATCTGAGGCTGAATCAAGGCTGTTCTGAGCAGCCCAGCTAAGGAACAAGTTTACCCTGTGTCATAGGCTAGAAAGAGAGCAGAGGTAACACCTAACCCACACCTTCTAACATTCCCTCCCTTAAATGCAAAGATCATCTTAAATAAGTGTTCCTGCCACTCAAGGAAATGGTAGTAAATGATCAGAAGAATTAACCCTGAAGTAAACTACAGACTTCAGTTACCATGTCAATACTGGCTCAATTGTCATAAAGGTACCACTCTAAGACAAGTCATTAATAGGAAAAACTGGCTTGAGGAGGGGGAAGGGGCATGAGAAGTTTTATGGGAACTCTCTGTATTTCCACCCACTTTTTCTGTAAAACTACTCTAAAAAATAAGTCTATTTAAAAAAAAAAAACTGCAAGAAAGAGAAGCAGACGGGAATTACGAAGCCTCTGAGCAGGTACTCGAGAGCTGACCCATTCTTTCTTTTCCTAATCTTCAGTGAAACTTTTGGGCACTCTCACAAGAAAATCTGTATTTTCCTTGGAGAAAATTCTTCACAATTGATTATTTTCAATATCAAAATAGCCCAAGAATGCAGCAGTAAGAGAGGAGCATTATTAGTACATTCTCTTTTCCTCAATATACACATGAAAGAAACTACTGGAATGGACAGAAAATGAGACTAAATCGAGCACAGTGTACTCCCACAGCTGCTGGCCTATGCGAGACACAGGCCAGCGAGACATCGCACCATGGAGCTCATTAAACACCATGGGGGGAAAGACACTAAGGCTGAGAAGATCGTGTCTGTGGTGTCACACGAGGTCAAGAAATAAACGCTTCCTTACAATAACTGAAACGTGACTACGGGCTACCCTTCCATTGAGTGAAGTCCCTTGAATGCCTCCCAGGGAACTTCACCATTCTCCAAAGGGGAAAATCATTATGTCCTGTAGGTGACTTAATCTCATAAACATTCATGAGTCCAAGAGACAGGTCTAAGGAAACTAATGGGGAATCAAGTTGGATAATATCGCTTTGCAGTCAAAATTAACTTGCTTATTCAAAGTTAACCTATGGTCAGGTCAAGAATCAGGATGCCGGTTACCTGGGGCAGGACCAAGGTGGGGCTCTGAGGCTGGAAATGCTCTATTTCCTAACCTGTGTGTTGCTGCAAGGTGTATTCATCTTATAAAAATTCACTGAAATACAGTCAAAATTTTATAATAAAGTTGTTAAATATATTTACTATATATAATAACTATAAACCTTTAAAACTGATATACTATATATTATGTATAATATATAATTATATAGCATATATGATTATATATTGTATGTAATAACTATAAACCTTTAAAAACTGAGGTATAATTATATACAACATATAATTATATATAATATATATTACTTATATATATATGCATTATGTATGTAATATCTATAAACCTTTAAAAACTGTGAATCACTACATTGTACACCTGAAACTCAAGTACTATTATACATCAACTATACCTCAAAGAAAATTTATTTCATTGACTGACACACCACTGATTTGTATGCTTTTCTATCATTAGTTAATTTTTTAAGAAAGAACAATACAAAACAATTGCCTGTTAAAAGTAACAAAGCCAATTTTGTTATATGTTTTTAACCTCCTTTCTATGAGATGTGGGGCTATAAACCAGTTATAAAAGCAATATGAGAGTCAGTTTCCAACACTGTCTACGAATACCAGCATGCTGAGAAGGTCTATGGTCTTCTGAGGAGTCTACTTAAAATGCTTAGTTGGACAACGACATCTTTTTAAAAAATTATAATGAAATCTTATACAAATAATTTTAAAACTGTGGAAAAATCCACCTAAGTCCCTATATATTCTGTTCAAGAGGGGGAAAAAAGCTCCTCTAGCTATTAATCTTTAACTTGTAAAGTCATGTCATGTTATTTAATTCATTATCAGCATTTATTGAGTATACATCTATTTGGTTTACCTACTCAGTTGAGTATTAAGTCATTCCTTGAAATACACTCAATCAGATGAAGAGAATTTGACATCTGAGGCATTTTCTTTACTAGCCCTATTCAGCTTGAAAGCAACTTCTCCCCAGGACAACCGACGTGGACTCAGCACAGCCGGCCAGCACAAGGACAGAGCCAGATCCTGCCAGGAGGGAGGCTTCTCACATGTCCACTTAGACGTGTTTGGAAACTGTACATTTCAAAAAGGTCATAAATAAAAAAAAAGTGGCTCTGCAGTGTCATGAGTTCTCTTAGAGAAGGGTTAGCACATCCACATGCCCATCTGGCACCAAGGCCTCCTCTCAGAGCTCAGAGTCAAAGCCAGCTTGTTGGCAGCAGTGATAAACCTCAGCATCATTTGCATAGTAATTAATTTATTTTCCTTTATGGTTCCACTTGGGTTGCACTTTTATTTCCCCATGAAACATTTACTTACAAAAACAATGAATATGTAAGCTTTGTGCTTAGTTGCTCAGTCGTGTCCAACTCTTTGCGACCCTGTGGACTATAGCCCACCAGGCTCCTCCCCGCCCATAGAGATTCTCCAAGCAAGAACACTGGAGTGGGTTGCCATGACTTCCTCCACGGGATCTTCTCAATCCAGGGATTGAATCCAGGTCTCCCACACTGCAGGCAGATTCTTTACCATCTGAGCCACCGGGGAAGCCCAGTGTATGCTTTAAGTACAATTATTTCAATAGTAATTACATTTGTTTTATAAAGACTTGCCCTTGGAGAATTCCTCAGAAACAACTTTTCTCCAGAAAAAACTGAAAGGAAAAATATTAACCATTCTATTTATAAGAGGTCTCATGACACTGCAAAGCCACTTTTTCTTTATGATCCATTCAAAATGCATGATTTTCAAATGCATTAGCAGGCACTACTACCTAAAAAGAAACTAGTGACTTGGTTTATATAATATTTTATATAAAACAAAAACAGTCATTGAGCAAATAACAAGACTATCAATAAGCCATCAGAAGACGAGATCCATGTGAAGTGTGTATTATTCAAAGAAGAGCTACACCTACAAGGGTGAAGGACAAACTACAAGCTGGTTATGCAAAGCCAATGAACAATATGACTTCTTTTTGGTCTTTAATCAAAAATTACAGAACCTGCTACAACAACACATAGGGATCCCAGTATATTAACTGAATGAATTTTTTGAAGCAAACTTCTGTCCCTGATTTTCTCTAAAGTCTCTTTGTTATAATATATTGGAGTGTCTCTAACTCACATGCATCAAAGAGAACCTCAGAACCACATCTATCAGGAACCTGTCACTGCTGCAGAACAATAGCTGGGGTGTTACCTTCCCTGATTCACCACACTGTTTGGGGGAAAGTTACATAGTGCTGTCTAAATGAAAAAGAAAGCAAAGTCACATCAGGGAAGGAATGAATCCTCTATGCTTGCTAAAGAGACTTGATGGCACTACAACAAAGTAAGCCAGCAAAAAGGCCCCAGCTCCCATCACAAATGCATTATCAATCAGAAGCAAATTGTCCATCTATTTAAGAATTCTAAGTACCAATCACATTAAGTCTGTCTGAGAGTACTGTGTACTTAGAACTCTAAAGATCCTTTAAGAAAATTAAGTAGTGCCTCGATTCAGAAGAACACAAGAAAATTTAAGAACAACTGATAATTGTGAAAATAACATTCTAAGCTATTTATAAAATTCAAACTCTTTCTAATTTTACTGCAGAAGACCAAGGAAAGGAGAACTGAGAACATGTGATTAAAAAGAAAAAGACAATTCTTTAATTTCTCACTCTTAACAGAAAACAGATCATGGGTCCTGTCTGTAGCCTTTTCCCCAGTGAGGAGGAAGAGAAAACTGACAACCTAGACTTAATGGCCTTCTTGCTTTGTTTGAAGACCCCTCTATGTGCAAAGCCCCCGCCACTCTCCTCACAAGACAATTATGCTTTGTTCTGCTGTGATCGCCTCCCGAGAAAAAGTGCCAGGAAACCACAGAAAACGTCCCTTTGCAAAAGCAGACATGACATTTTTGATGAGCTCATCAAAGATTCATAATGAACGGACTACAGGCAGACCAGCACACAGAGCGTGGTCTCCCTGAGATACATGCATCTAAATGCAAGGATGAGAGCGAGTTTCCAGGGTTAAAGCAGGAAACCAATGAGCTTGGGTTTTGTCCTATATTTTGCTTTTATGTTTAGATTTGATATACTATATAGTGTAGGCAACATTTAAATGTATTTTCAAAACTGAAAAAAAAAAGAGCGAGGAGGGAAACTTATGTTCAAGTTCATGTACAAAATGTTATATCCTTAAGATTCCCACACTGAGGTCTGAAATCCTGAGTGGAACGGAGCTGGCATAAGTCTCTGGGGAAAGCAGTGCTCAGGGACCAAAGTCCAGGGTCCTCTGTATCCCAGGCTGAGGCTCATTCTACTTTATAATTTCCTTCCTCTCATTCCTTAAGAGAGCACTCCCCTGGGTTAGTAGTTTTCACACGAAAGCCAAGTTCTCACAGGAGTCTGCAATACTGACCTTGCCCTTGTCCTGAGACTGTTAAAGCTCAAACCAAGAGGAACTCAGGCCCACTTCCTCAGGGCTCCAACAGGTCTGCTTTGCTATTTTTTATGATAACATTCCACAGAGAAGATGCCTTTTTCCGCCCCACCCCCTTTCTGGAAATTAAAAACCAGTACTGTACCTGAACCTCCTCAAAAATAGTTGCTTGCTCCTGATTAGTTAATGTTGTCAGGTGCTTCTGGAGTTCTAGTTTGGTTTTGGAAGAATTCATTCCTATTAAGAAAAAAGAGAGACCTGAGAACACACTCCGTAACAGTCAGGAGGTAGAGTTAACACCTTCCATTCCCACTCCCTCTCTTACATGCCTTCCCTCCCTCTCTAGGCCTCTCTAGGCATCGGAGGTCTTATGGAAATTCTAATCAATAACAATGTCAGTGATGAGGACACTGACAACAAGTAACAGTTTTTGATTGAGCCCTCATGTGCTAGACGCCCACTTAAATGTCAGGTGTGTATCATTTCATTTTATACTAGAACCACCTGACGAAGAGGGCTTGGTTAGCCCCATTTTACAGTTTAACAAAACTGAGACCCAGAGAGCTCACAAGACTCCCGAAGTCCAACACACTGGACTCTACCTCAGCCTCGTGTGGCTCCAAATCATTTTTCTTTCTACCACTACTCCATGTTAAAATATCGCACACAACTGGAACACTGTCCTCAGAAAATGATAAAACGTCATGAGTGTTTATATGTAAACTAGACAATCTCCCCTGGAGAAGGAAATGGCAACCCACTCCTCTCCTCAAGCAGGGAACTTGGTGGGCTACAGCCTATGGGGTTGCAAAGAGTCAGATACGACTGAGCGACTTCACTTTCACTTCACTGTCCCTATCCACTCGCCAGCCCATTTCCTCCTGAGGGTGAGCCGCTGGGCCAGGCTCTAGGCCAGATTTATCCTCATAATGAGGATGGCCAGATGCGCATCTCGGAAATCAAGAACAGGGACTTGGAAATCAGGCTTCTGTTTTACAGATGAGTTTGCCGAGGTCCAGAGAAGCCAGGCAACTGACAGGTCAGGAGGCCAATTAGCAGCCAAGCCTGTCTGTCCCAGAGCCAGCACTCCCTGCTCTCCCTGCCACAGAAGGCAGGGGCCCCACCCTTCTCAGCAAGCAGTGGCGAGGCCACTGCCCCAGCTCAAACCACTGCAGCTTCTAGAAGTCCTTCCAGAGGTACTCCCCCACCACCTTTTTTTTGGCCAAGAAAACCCTAAACGGCCACCATAAAAATAAAAGCCAGTATTTTTTTTAATGACTGCTGTGCCACTTTACGGGAACACTGCACAATCTCATCTAACCCTCAACATAATCCTGAAAGTGGGCACTATATACAGTAATCCCAAGGTCCATAGGTGAAGAAACTGAGGCACAATCAAGTCAAATACTTTGTCCAGTGTCATCAGCTACGTAAGGGACAGAGTGAGAATCTGACCCGCGTTGATCTGCCTCCAGAGACCACTCCAGAACACTCCACTGCCTCCCTTAATCCACACACAGTCAAGTCACCTGACCCCAGTGACTTCAATACCAAAGTGAACTGCTCAGTGAAATAAGTCAGGCAGAAAAAGACAAGTACGGCAGATTTTCACTTATATGTGGAATCTAAAACACAAATATAACAAGACACAAATAGACTCACAAAGAACAAGCTATTGGCCGTAGGGCAGAAGGGAAGGGCAAAATAAGTGAAGGGGACTAAGATGTACCAGCGGATTAAACTACCCGTTATAATATAAATAAGTCACAGGGATGTGATGTATGGCAAAGGGAATGCAGTCAATCATGTTATGATGACACTGTGTGGTACAGAAGATACAAAAATACTGAATCACCACGTTGCACACAGACACTAATAATATTGGAAGTCAACTATTCTTCAATTTAAAAGAGAGAAGTGATTAAAGGTGCAGAAAGGACAGCTCGATTTGTCAGAGCACAGTTTATTCAGCTACTCCTCTGGCAAGCTGTCAGGTCACACCAGCCAGGGAAACAGCGATGCCTTCACTGCACTAACTCCTTACAGGCTGAATCGAAACACTGTTTACAGTTATGAGCAAAATTAGCACTCAGAAGTCATTAAATAAAAATCCTCCCTGCATCTGGATGTCAATGATACCGTCCAAGCATCCTCTCGCGGACACATTTGTACCGTTTGATGAAACATTCACATACGGAGAAAAACCTCAAGAAGAGTTAGGCTTATTATACATACTTCTAACAATCTCAGGTGAAATCATACAATACAGTCCACTCTTTATATTCAGCAGGTATGCAGAGATCCGTAGACAGGTCTATCAGGAGCTCTCAATTCATTAAGTCCTTTCTTCCCCATCTCAAATCAAAGCTGATCCTCCAGCCTCCATGCCTACTCTCCACTGTGCACCCTCCGTGGGGCTTCTCAACACTTTCAGCCGCTCCTGGGGGTTTCTGCAGCAAGAAGGCAGCATTCCCCACGTGATGCCAAAGGTTTTACAGGAGAGAAGGGCAGCAAGTCAGTCTGCCTTCATGCTGGCCGCCAGAAAAGGCTCTTATTAAAGGGAGCACTGATGAATAGTTTCGCTTTGCCGAAGGCAAATTTACTTGGAGAGCAAAAGGAAACCTCAGTTCAACTTTTTCTTTTTAGTGAAAGTGTAATTTATGCCAGAATTCCCAAAATGTTCCTCTAAACTTTAAAATAAGCAAAATGCTATATAAATACTAGCAGTTGTAGAGAGTCCAAACACAGAATCTGTACAGCTGCCCCTCTTATGTGTTTTAAGTGTCCAATGGCACCCACAAGTACAGTCTATTTATTCTACTTTATGGATTCCAGAGCGTATTAACTACATCAGTTGATTAAGAAAACAGTCTTTAAGTCTTTCTTTTTGTGGCCATGTCATTCATTGTTCCTCTCCACTGTTTATGATGTTCTTGGCCAGATCATAACTTCCTATTAGAACCACTGTTATGGGTACATACAATGAGCTTTAATAAACGATTTCATTCTCCTTGGGGATTCCCTGGTAGCTCAGATGGTAAAGAATCTGCCTGCAATGCGGGAGAACTGGGTTGGATCCCTGGGTAGGGATGCAATCTAGCAAAATGTAAGAACCTGAAACTAACTATCCATAAAATAATCAGCATCTCCCTTACTAAGGACGGCTGTAATAATGTGCCATCGATGCTTTAGAAGTGCTTCCCATCACGTAGGCAAAACGTACCCTCCCCAGTCTTCTAATTGTGCTAGTTAATGGATGTTTTTACATTAGCATAGCTTTCTGCTTTGCTTGGATCTTATCCAGTAAAAAGATGAATTAAATAATCACTCTGAAACTACAGCAGCAAAATCCCTACCATAATTAAACTTTTCAGGTATAGCTCTCTGAAAGCTAAGCCAGACCAAAGAAAGATTTGTCAAGTGGAACTCTGGAACCCTTCCAGCTCCTGCAGGTCAGAATCTGCTTTATCTTCAAGGCCGAAGTCACTGCAGGCTTCTTAACAAGCTCATAGGGGACACTGCCGTCATCGTTTACCTTATCTCACAACCACTAAGGAAAGAACTAGTGATGCCCTCAGATGGGATCTCTTGTTAAAGCACAACTTTCCTTGTTCCCAGATATATTTTGTATCATGTCAGCAAAGAGGAACAACTAGGAAAACATGATTGAAAATGTTAATCATTTTGATCCATTTTAAACAGCACTGGAATGTCAGCAAGTGAACCTTGAAGACCTTAAGATCATGTCAATCTGTCTTTAAAAAGGGAAATCAGATACCACTTCACATCCATCAGGATGGTTATCATCCCCAAGCCCCAGAAAGTCGGTTTGCTTATCCCTCAAATGTGCAGTAATCCCTTTTCCTTCCACAAAGTGGTGAGGATTAAATGGATGATAATACATGTTAAAGAAAACAGTACAGTGCCAGGCATATCTTAAGCATGGAAATCATAACATTTATTGCAGTTTCTCCCCAAGCCAAATTCCTAGAAAAACTTGGAGCAATACTTCCTGTGCTCTTTCTCACTGGCTCCTCAACTGCAACCTGCCCTCTGGCCATTCCTCACCATTAAAACTGCTCTGGAAGAAGCTATCATTGACCTTGTAACGGACTCTTTGCGTGTCCAACTCTGCAACCCCACAGAATGCAGCTCACCAGGCTCCTCTGTCCATGGGATTTCCCAGGCAAGAATACTAGAGCAGGTTTCCATTTCCTTCTCCAGGGGATCTTTCCTACCCAGGGATCAAACCTGGGTTTCCTGCATTGCAGGAGAGCTGCAGTGAGCCACCAGGGAAGCCATGCAATCGGCTCACTCAGTGGTAATTCTTACCTCTCATCTTACTAGATCCCTCTTTGGCAGCCAACTGGACACTCACCCCACCATGATTAACAGCGCAACTCGTCTTGTGCCCTCTGTTCCTCTAACTCCTCCACCCTCCTCCGGGCCCCTCGAGGGGAGATGGTAGCACCTGATATACAGAGGACATCCATCCATGACCCCTGTAACTAACATTGGCCTCCGTGGGACAGAACCTTCCAACGAATTTGCCCAGGACCCTGAACTCCTGCCCACCCCACCCCGCCCCGGCTCACCCTCGATCCGCTCGCAGAGCTTGTGCAGGCCCTGCAGGGGGCAGCCCTCACACAGCTGGGCTGGCGCCTTGGCTGTCTGCTGCACAGCAGCCACCGTGAAGGCCTGCTTCAAGGTCATCATGATCTCATCCACCTGATCAGAGACGACAGAGAGCAGAAAGTCCATTTAAAATGATCTGGCAGAGATTTCAGGACTCTGTGGAAAGACCCAGTACTTAAGATTCTTCTGGACTGTTAGTCACAGGTTAATGGATAATAATCATTAAGAACCACTAGGATTATACATAGTCTAGAAACACTACAAATGCTCAAGGCTTTTCAAGGAGGGAAGGTAAAAACTAGATGCAAATTAAATACTGAACGAAAACCAACTCTTCTGATCAAAAGTCCAAAATGACTTTTGAAAGATGCTAAAGCAGAGGGTGAAAGTGAGCAGGCCTTTAAGCATGATGAACATTGAAAATGTGCACCCAAGTAAGTCTCAAGTGTATATTAACTGGTTATTAAATAGTCACAAAAGTATAATGAAAACCAAGTAATTTGTCAGTGAAGCCACATAGTTTTGCTATGTAAAGAAATCAGTGAGGCTGACATCCCCTGTAGACGAGATTTCAAGGTAAGAAGAGCCCCTTCTCACTTACCAGAGCTTCATTTGTGCATTGAAACACATAACAGACGAAATGAAAGCCTCCACCTCCGGAAGACTCACGGCAGATGAACCCAAAGTGGTCCACATGTCTAATACCCTGTGGAAGGCAGGGAAAGAGCAAGAATGGTAAGCTGTACCCAGAGGAGGCACCACTGCCACACGCGCAGCTGAAGACTCACACAGCACGGTTTTAAAGGACACTGTGAAATTACTGTTTTCCAGATGTTTTAAATATCTAAAAACATCTTTCAAATATGAAGTTCTACTAAAATGTTACTCCTCTGACTATTCCTACAAGCAGGATCTGAAAACCAGAGCTTTTATCCTCATTTTAGTAGTGAGAGGAAGTGGAGAAAAGCTGACACAGAAAAATGAGAACTTTTCTTGAGTATTAAGGAAAAAGTAAATGAGAGATTAACAAAGAAACACAACTGTACACATACACAAGCAAACACACGTAGACACAAAAATTAAAGGAAAGGATTTAAAATATTTGTACTCCTAAAATAACAAACAAGTAAATCCTGAAGTAAACTGGTAGGAGGAATGAGTCAAAAGTTATACACACAACGAACAGAGGTACTTTCAAACATAAGATATTAAGGCCAAAGCTGTACCAGTTTCCTAAGAGCTCTTTTTAATAAATATTAATATGTACACTTGTTTTGAAAGTATCAGCTAAGAACCACCTTAATACAGATAAGATAGCACCTCCTAAAAGCACCAGCATGCAGAGTGTTGACAGCTTGAAGGGCAGGTGATCATGTAAACTTGTAAACATCCTTTAGGAATTAACAAAATTACCATATGAAAAAGCAAATATTTAATATTACCATTTCAAGAGAAATACAAGCAAATCAAGATAAAATGTCTATGGAGAATCTCACTTTCAGGTCAAATATTTCCCAATAAACGAGCAATCACTGACACATCCTGGCACTGCCATCAATGTTCTCCAACAGCAAGTTAAGCATATGCAAGAGGTTACTCCAAAGGAGAATATGATTTGGAAAAAACATTTTCTTTGTAAATGGTTCTCTAGTCGATCTTATGCATGAACGTCATTTTCACCTTTGGGGGGAAAATTCCCTATTGAATCATTACATAGATCACATTATAAATCAACAATGAGAGTTTCATTATATCATACTAATTTTGAGAAAATGAAAATGAGAAAATGATTTCAGACTTTTTAAAACTACCCAAATAGTAACACATTTTTGCTAGGAAGATTCTGAGTAAAAAGTTGTCATAGCTCATTATAACTGACAGATTCTCCAAATCTCTCTATGAAACACACCCAGGAGATTTTCAGGAAAGAACTCAAGTAGACACTGTACTCTAAGGAAAAATCCTCAAAGGTAGTCATTATTCATTATATTTTAAGGAAGAAGAAATAATGATCTTGGTATCCCAAAAGTCATGAATTCTTAGAAAGTAAAAATAAGTATTTTAAAAAATACATTAGTGTGTATGAATGTATATATAAATATGCATACAGACACACATACACCTGGAAACCATGACTGTGGACCATTACTACCAATGACTGGGAAAAAAGGAAAAGGAGACCTTCTTTCTCCAGTTAAGTTATGGTCACTAAAAGCAAAAATTTTAATTTCAAAATTATATTTTGCCTTAATATACAAAAGGAAATGCAAGATCACAAACCCAGCACTTAGAAAGCATACATCTTGTAACCTTAGCTACTTCGGTTGAATGACAGACAGTAAAATAATTCATTAAAAAAATGCAACTGCAGTTGAGCTGATAACCCACGTCCATTTACCTGAGAGCAAAAGGATATCTCCTTAAAATTTTTCTGCAACGCTATTTTTTTGGTGTCAGGACTGATGAGGTAAACTTCAGATTGACCAATCTTAAAAGACAAAGAAAGAAAGAAACTAGCTTTGCATGAACACTGAATTCAGATTTATTACACACACTTTCTCATTTCATGACCTAGGGAAATAAAGAATCAATGGCTCAAGCTCCTACTGAGCAGGGACCATATCATGTAGAAGACCACTTCCAGGTCACACTCTATTCTACAGGCTTCGGGTAGGAGACAATCATCAGTGTGTTCACCTTCATCAGGCAGCAGTCTTGAGGTGAGAGGACCAAATATCTCAAAGTTAGTCACGAAGCCTCAGGTTCCCACAGCTCCCCTTTGTAAGAGAGAGAGGTTTCTGCATAAGTGAATCTCCAAGGATAGAGGAGCTTCTCTTTTAAAATTTCCAGGACACTTTCTAATGATCAGAAAAGTCTTCTTAAATTATTGTTTAAAATCTACCAATTGTTGAGTACATACTGTGTTAGGTACTCACTCCTGCTTACCTGACTTCCTAAAAAAGCTAACAGTGCGAGCACAAACTAACATTGTCTTACAGACGAGGGTCAGCCTAACAGATCTCCGTTAGAGCAGAGGACTGTGTCGCAATAACCATAGTTAACTGTGCAGCTTCCCTCCCTCCCCTGCTGCTCCCTGAACCCAGGATGCTCCTCTAGCTGGCCACAATGACACTTCTGCTCAGTGACTATCACTGCCTTCAGAAAGCCCTGATTCCCCAGAAGCCCTCACAGCATCCTTTGCAGCATTTATCACAATTTTAGTGAGACAATTACTCATACAATCAGTTGTCAGTCTCTCACTGGAATCTAAATTTCACGTGGGCAGAGATCATGCCTGTCCTGTTCATTGTTGTATTTCTAGCATGTTGCAAGTGACCCTGTGGAGAGCATTTACACAATAAGTACTTGAAAATAAATGCACTAAGCAACTTTCCCAATGATACCAAGAGGTTTTGGTGGTTTTTTTTTTTTTTTTTAAATACAGATCACACATTACAACACCAGTCTGACTGCCAACGTAGCACTCTTTTCAGTATATTAGGTCAACCATGAAAAGAGGAAGAAATCGGCCCTCTGACACTCCATCTTGATTTCAAACCTGTATATCTACACAGCCAGCTTCCTCATCACTTGGCCCTGAGTTAGGCACAGAAATGTTACCTTGCTCTCTCCCTAAACTCTCAGTCAGCCTTAGGCCAAAGAAGAGACAGAGGAGGCTGAGAACAATCTGTTTCCCATATTGCAGAGGCCAGCTCACTAGGGAGCCAGCTGAGTCCCATCAGCTCAGACCCAGAGGACTCCCAGGACAGCAACCTTTCCAGAACAGCTGGGATCAGCCTGGAACCCAGGAGCCTCAACAGCCAGGGACAGCCTCCTGCCCATGCCTTTTCTGGCATTTGGCTCACTGTCAGTTTATCAAATTATTTCTAGAAAAGAGTAAGCAACTGGCTAAACTAATACTGTAGTTTGGGTATCAATTTCAAATATCATATTATCCCCAATTACCCAGGTAACAAAGTGTAAGTAGTTTTACAAATTAATAAAAATAATAAAGAAGGGGTATTTTCCAAAAAATTTTGCTGAAATATATTACTTGAAATAAGTTAAAAAAAAAAAAAAAAAAACCTTCTGGAGCCTCTTTTACACACATTAATTGATCCACATTGAAAAGATGTCTTCACCACCACGTGGGAGGCAGATAAAAATCATACAGGATGTAAGATAGATTCTGTTTGTTACCCCCTGATGATTCCCAAGGCTAATAGGGATTAAATAAGGATTCTATCCTGACAAAAGAATTATTCAGAATAAAAATATACGGATTCACACATAAATCCAAAAGCAATTCACAGATAATCTTTGTTCGACTAAGCAGATTTTCTTTTGAACACAAAGGCCAGATTGGGGATGTGCAGGAGGCTTGATAATATTTTACCGTGAAGAGCATAGTTCGATTTTCCTCAATATCTGTCGGCTGCACAATATTGTGTCCACTAATCAGGTGGTTCTCGATGTCGCTCTCCTCAAAAGAGCTGAAGAAACTACTACTCCGCAGGCCTGCATCCTGAAACTCCTTTCGGAAGGCCAAGGAGCGCAGCCCGGGCTGCGAGAAGGACTTGCGCATCGGCCGCGGGCCCCGCTCCCCATCCCCCGGTGGCTGCAGTGCAGACCGGAACTGATCCGAGGAGAAGCCACCGCTCACGTGACTGAAGCCTTCGATGCACTCATCGATCAGGGCGGGTGGAGCCTTCCTGTGCGCCACGGCCACGCGGCCGCAGAACAGCACCTCGAACTTCTTGGCGAATGTGTCATCGAACTCCGAAGGGCAGCGGAGCTCCTCCTGGCGGGCGATCTTCCCAGCCTGCCGGATGGAACTGATGATCTCAGGCACCTGCAGGGAAAGGAAGGAATGTCATTTGGAACCTGCTGTGGTTGGGCTTCCCTGGTAGCTTAGCTGGAAAAGTATCCGCCTGTAATGCAGGAGACCCGGTTCCATCCCTGGGTTGGAAAAATCCCCTGGAGAAGGGAATGGCTACCCACTCCAGTATTCTTGCCTGGAGAATCCCTTGGACAGAGGAGCCTGGTAGGCTACACACATACGTGGGGTAGCAAAGAGTCGGACAGGACTGAGTGACTAAGCCCAGCACAGCACAGTGGTTGGGATGCACAGGGCCTGCGACCACAGGAGCCACGTCATGCTCCCCACATCCATGCACTGCATATTTCATCACACGGGGCCAAAGGAGAAACCCACAGAGGTCCGGACCAGGAGAGGGAAAGGCACAACCTTCACAGAGAAGAGAAGGAGAGCAGTATTTATTAAGCATCCCTTAACATGCCAGGGATATGCTAGGGGATTCATGTGCCTGCAAGCATAAGTAATAAGTCCACAGACACAGCAAGTTAAATCCAGGCTGGTCCCCCCACTCCAGAGCCACAGGTCTTCTCCGAGAAGTTGTCACTCTCCCTTCAAAAGGTCTGTCACCAAAACAGTATGCAGTTATTCTAGATTGCATGGCAGTACGTCTTGGCAGCGCATCAAGTCTTCTAAATAAATGACAGGATGAGGATAACGAGACTGAAATTACCTTACACAACCTTTCTTCTATCATAACATCATTATTTTCTCTAATGACAACTGACAGTTTATTCCTCAGTTTTATATTCCCTAATAGCTGAAGAGTATTGACTACATAGCTCGGAGGTTTTAATCGAGGAATCAGCAACCCACGACAGTATCATTATCAAGGCAACACAGTGCGGCTTCTTCCCACTGAGCTTCTAAAGCCTTCGGCTCCTAATGCAGTCGTGGTCAAGAGAATGAACAAGAGCCTCATGTAGTATCGTCAGCCTGACTGCCATACCCTCTCATCATTAGCTTCCGACAAGATCCTTCAAAGAAGCCACAGAAAGAGACGAGTCTTCCACAGAATGAATAAGCATGTGTCCGATCATCTGGAAGACGTACAGCCACAGCACTAACACAAGATAGGCGTGAATGCATTTTCATAAGGAAGGGCCTAGCTTTTGATATGACCTATTAAATAACACCCAAAGCCATTTTTTCCTTTTCCCTTTCTAAGAAAATCCAATTGAACACCCAATACCCATAGACCCATTTCTTTTTAATAACATTACAGAAGGAAAAGAAAACCAAACCCTTTTCAATTTAGGTCAAAGATCAATACATACAGTAAAGGGAGGTGGTTTCAGTAGATCTGAAAAAACTTATATTCTGTGTTCACAACATAATCCCCAAAGACCCAACTCAAAAGACTTTTCTCTGTGATTTCATATCATGCACACCTTAAAGACAAGCTCTGCTGAAAAGATTAAGATATATGCTTTCAAGGTACTTTATCATACAAAAAATCAAAACATCTTTAGACATATTTTATATTTTAAAAAATTAATTCCTGAAGCATAAGACCTAATGACACTGAGGAAGCCAGAATTTCAACGTCAAGCATCCACATGCACTGAGTATTGCACAGCTTGGGCTGTGGCTCATTCCTCTATGTACAAATAATTACACATCTTGCAAAGGACTAAAAGTTATTCATAAATATAAAAGACAGGACAGAAAGAAAGAAGTAGAAAGTCTAAATTTCATTCACACATTTGCCAAACAGTCACGACAGGACCTTGGCAAAAACAGCCTCAGTTTTTCTCTCTTGGTGGGGGCCAGGGGGGAATTCTTAAAAGATTTTTCAGGTAAAAGTTGTTTCTGTGAGCATAAAGAATAATGACTTTTACAAAAAAGAAAAACAGTTCATGCAAATAAAAGATGCTTTTCTAAGCAAATGGGTAAAATTATTTTATCAGGAGTCATGTGAATCCTCCTAATTACTAACCCCACTCTCTGAACAGGAAATTCAAAGCTTACTCAGTCTTTTGAGGCTTCTTAAAATACCGGACATTTCTGTATGCTGGGTCTTCCCACTGCATCGGAATGAGTAACGGTGTCTTTCATTACATATCAAAGGGGAGAGAAAATGTGTGAAGTCATATGAATTTATGGTGACTCGGTAATAAAGTACAAACACAAGCAAGACACAAATTAGAGAACTTGCTTTTTCCGTCTCTTCACAATGTCAGAAGAGGCTAAAGAGTACATGGGTCCTAGGCAGACAGAGTTGTGCTGTGGTCCTTTTCCCAGCCACCAATCTTTTTCCTATCCTTTAATCAGAATCTTCAAAAGATAATGCTTTAGTCAAAAACCAGTGCCTCCCTCTCCCTGAGCTGGTAAGCTGTGTGAATATGGGTATAAAGGAGATAACTGGGCTTAGAAAAATCTCAGGGATCCTGACAAGATATAGCGATTTCAAAATATTTGAAGGCATATTACCAAACACAGTTTCAACAATAAATTGTAAACAGTTTAAAATCCAACATTTTAAAAACATTTCTGTAAGTCATTCAGGTATACTAAGAGACTAAATAAAAAATGAGCTCCACTTATGTCTGAAGTGAAGTGAAGTGAAAGTCAGTCTCTAACTCTTTGGACCCCATGGACTATACAATCCTTGGAATTCTCTAGGCCAGAATACTGGAGTGGGCAGCCTTTCCCTTCTCCAGGGGATCTTCCCACACCAGGGATCAAACCCAGGTGTCCTGCATTGCAGGCAGATTCTTTACCAGCTGAGCCACAAGGGAAGCCCCCATTTATGTCTAATTTTGCAAAACTTTGATAGTTTAGTTCTCTTTACCAGAACAGACCTGGGTACTGCTTTTTGAAAAATGAAGGCATATGACAAACCCACAGCTAATGTCATACACAACAGTGAAAAGCTCAAAGTATTCACTCTAAGATCAGGAACAAGATAAGGATACCCACTCTCACCACTTTCATTCAACATAGTTTTAGAAGTCCTAGCCAAAGCAAGCAAAGAAAAAGAAAATAAAAAGGAATCCAAACTGGAAAATAAGAAAACTGTCACTGTTTGCAGATGACATAATACCATACATACAAAATCCTAAAGATGCTACTAGAAAACTACTAGAGCTCACTAATGCTCTAGTAGAAATCCATAAAGTTTCAGGTTACAAACTTAATACACAGAAATCTGTTGCATCTCTATACACTAACAACAAAATATCAGAAAAAGAAACTAAGGAAACAATTCCATTTACCATTGAATCAAAAAAAAAAAATACAATACTGAAAAATAAACATACCTAAGGTGGCAAAAAACCTGTACTCCATAAACTTTAAGACACTGATGAAAGAAACTGAAGACAATGCAGACAGATGGAAAGATATACTGTTACTGGACTGGAAGAATCAATATACTTAAAATGATTATACTACCCAAGGCAATCTACAGATGCAATTCAATCCCTATCAAACTACTAATGATATTTTTCACAGAAGTAGAATAATTATATATATAATCATATTAATACATATACATATATATATATATATATATATAATGGAATACCACTCAGCCAGAAAAAAGAATTAAAGTTTACTATGTGCAGTAACATGGATGGACTTGGAGGGCATTATGCTAAGTGAAAGAAAACAGAGAAATCACCTATATGTGTGTGGTATCAATTTTATGTGAAGTTTAATAAAATGGGGATTCCCTGGTGGCTCAGTTGGTAAAGAATCCTGCAACGCAGGAGACTGGGTTCAATCCCTGGGTGGGGAAGATCCCCTGGAGGAGGGCATAGCAACCCACTCCAGTATTCTTGCCTGGAGAATCCCATGGACAGAGAAGTCTGGCAGGCTGTGTCCATGGGGTCGCAAGAGTCAGACACGACTGGGCACACACACACAGAATACAACAAACTAGTAAATATTTAAAAAAAAAAAAAAACCAAGTAGATACACAGATACAGAGAACAAACTAGCGGTTACCAGTGAGGAGTGGGGAAAGGAGTAATAAAGGTAGGAGAGAAAGGGTGTAAGATGGACTCAAGAATGTACTGTACTGTACAACACAGGGAGTATAGCCAACATTTTGTAATAACTGTAAATGGAAAGTAGTCTTTTAAAATTGCATAATTTTTAAAAAAATGAAGGCCTCATGTCCACATATGATGAAATCCTGAATTCTCTATTCTTTATAATTCTGTCCTGGACTCACCTACACTATTGTAACATAAGGGAAGTGAGTCATTTATTTCATTTTATTTCCAAATGTGATCCTAGGTATAACTGGATGCCAAGAGGCAGGGATTCAGAAGTGTGAGATGAACACAAGATAGCCCTGCCTGACTGAGAAGGGAGTGGGGCCTGGAGGAAGGTTTGGTTAGAATCTTTACAGTAACTGAGATGGGGTCTGCTGGGAACCTGAACTAAGCAGCAAGCACTGCAAGAGAAAAAAAGGCTGCAGGAAAGATTCTGGAAGACAGACTCACAAGACCTGGTGACTACCTGGATGGGGGAGCTGGGGGCATGGGAGACTGCATGGGACTCACAGATGCTCTGGCTTAGGCTTCTTCATTAGGGAATACAGAAGCAGCAGGTTTGGGGAGAGATTTCAGTGAGCTCCCCTCCTGTCCATATTGAGTACGACCAGAAGGACTTGAAAGTAAAGACATGTGGTGGGCAGCTGAACAAGCCAGCCTGCAGTCCAAGACAGGAGATCTCGACTGGACATCAACAGCCCATGTATACAGATGGGAGGTGGCTGATGCCCTGACAACAGAAAAAGGGAAAGTAAAGGAAGTGAGCTAAGATGGTACGTTAGGATACACCAACATTTCAGGTATAAAGAAACTGAGGGATCACGGCAGAGAAGCAGGAGGATAGGCAAGCAGCAAGATGCCAGAGGTGGCGAGGGAAACAAGCCCTCCTTCTTGGGGTGTGGGGCGGGGGCGCTGAGTGAGAATAAACAGAGGACTGAGTCGGATCTGCTGGAGTTGGCAGCTTGTGTAAAACATAAAGCAGGGATGCCCACAATGACCCTCCAAACCAAGCAAGCAACGGAAAAATGTCTCAAGGTGAAACTTCTAGTCTATGAGAACGTATACTTCAAGTTACAATATTTACTGCAAATACACAGACGCTTTAAGGGCAAATATGCTGAGGTCAGTAGTGTTTATTCCCACTGATATGATCTGGGTACTTTTAATAAAAATCTTTTTTTAGTCACAGCAATAATATCTACGTCATTTCTGACTGCAGATAAAGTAAATCAAAACTAATGGCAGCAAAAACAAGAATCTGAAAAGCATTTTGCTGAGATAAATTCATAAGGATTTCAGATTTGGTTTTCTTCTTTTAACAATGGGCATCGCAATAAAAATGTTAACTGAAATGAACTGCCAATAATGAAGAAACAAGTTCTGTTTTAAACGTATAAAAAATTTATTGAACTACTCTTCTGTCAACCTATTTGAGTTTATGCTAAAGGTCATTTTTACGTCTGCACTTCTTTCACAGCCCAAATAAGTTTCTTTTGAATTCACATACTAATAAATGCACAGTACAGTATGAAGTTTCTGTAGCAGGCTTGTGAATACTGTTTTATAACTAGTCAGAAAATGGTAATCTAAGAGAATTAAAATACTCATTTTTGCAAATAAAATCCTTATTTAAACCTTTGGGTCAAATTTCTTTTTAAAGATTTGAGGATTTTAAAGGATTATAAACACATTGCAAGTGTAATTTTATTCACAAGGACTTGGGAAAGAGCCCTTGAAACATTATTGAGGATGAAAAGCCATTTTACTGAACATTTACACTTGTGATTTTCTGCCAACTAGTAATAAATAAAATATTAAAAACCGTGTTTTGCCCATTGGATGAAATGTTCACTCACTACAAGGAGTTAAAATGAGCAGTTCGAATAGAAAACAATCATTTCAGATAATTATTTCCCAGAAGAAACAGACTTGTTTTGTTTTGTTTTCGTTGGTAATAAGTGGTCATTTGTATTTGTTGGTCACAAACAAGTAAATAGGGAAAGAAAATGAAATTAAACCATGTCTTCATGAACTCTGTCGTATCTGCCTTGAATTTCACAAAACACTTAAGAAAACATCTTCTTACTAGTGCTCGATACTTCGATTATTTAAAGAGAATAAGACCGCTGTCTGATATTCTCGACATGACACATGTGAGCATTTCCTATCATTCAACAGTTTGACCTATCAAGACTAGATTCCAAATAAAGATGTGAATACACCGCATACAGTGAAGAAGATGAGCCTGCTCCTGACCTGAGCAGAGGGTCGAGTGCAGGGAGGAAGAGACTTGTCGGAATGTGTGGCTTTCAATGTGCACTGCAGAAGCCTGGTCCCTGGGAGAGGTCTGGCGCGGCTCCTCCCAGGGAACCGATGCCCCTGCTCCCGCTGTGAGCTTACAGTTAGCCAAAGGTCAGATGAATGCGCTACATCTTCCTGACAGAGAGATCAGATGTGCTGTGATCTGGCTGGGGAAGCACCTGGCATCTCAAAAACGCTGATGACCGCTGGCCCCTAACGCAGCCCTCACACCCTGGGTCAGGACTGCCTCATCTGTCTAATCTCCGGTTAAAACACAAGTAGTAGCATTCAGCCGCCCTGGTTCTAATATGACAAACTGGATAAACTCTCTTCTTCGTAGCTTTTAAACCTCATGGAATGATCAGTGCAAACACAAAACCCAGCACCATACTATGAAATGAATCGTTTGAAAGGTTCCCTACAACTTTCTGGCTAAACCAGCACTTTTCTACAAACACTTAAAACAATGAGAATAAAATCCAACTTAGGAAGTGATTTAAAAGCTGCAGGAGCTAACACAAGAAGGTGGGAGAAGATAGCGCTGTAAGAGTATGAAACTGCTTTGTAACTTTTCTAAAACAGTTTTTTAAAGCTAAGACATTCTGAATGGTCAGCATAAACACTGACAGAAGTCACTAAAAGATCAACCTGGGAACTTAAGTTTTCAAAATCTAAACCTCTTCATTTAATGCACTGATTTGTAACTCAAATGCACACTAGAGAGGCAGATAAACCTTTAAAACGAGTGACTTTTATCTAGTTTTCATCAGTCTAGATGAAGCAGTCTGTGGAGGTGGGGCCCTGGCACCTGCAGTTTTCAGAAACATCTAAGAGCTCTCAGGAGCGGAATTCCTGATGTACCACCTGTCCTCTGTCATCCCGGAGGTAAGGAAGACGCTCCTCACCCTGCCCACTACATCATCACACCCAAAATCCATGGGATTCTTAAGAACCTAGGCAAACTGTGAACAGCAGTGAAGCAGCCCAACTCACAGATCCAGACCCTGCTTACAGCAGAGATGAACAAACCAGTGAAGTCAAAAACACAAAACTCACCCCACGGATATCTGGCAAGCTATGTATACCATTTAAGGGCAAATCTGACTTGCAAATAAATTCATTGTATTTCAGAAGTCTCAAACTATTAAATACAGGAGAGCAAGTGCCTTGTAAGAAACACTACTCTATATTTTTGACCAAATATTAGAAACATCAAAATAATGTCTCCAAGATTAAGAAACATTCACAAATATAATGAACCAGCAGTTTACCACAGCAATCATCCCGTATGAGTTCTGCATGTTACACAATCTTTGAAAAAGGACTCTCGGGTCCCTTTTCTACAAAACAGGGGAACTAAAACATGTAAATATGCTACAAGTAACTATTAAAAAAAAAAAGTGCTATTTCATTCTCCAGGACACAAGTCAAAGTCGGTTTCAATAAATGATGCCCTGAATGTAAATAAATGGAGTTAGAACAACACCTTAACACCATGCACAAAAAATAAACTCAAAATGGCTTAAAGACTTAAACATAAAACATGATACCATAAAACTCCTAGAAGACAGCATAAGCAAAACATTTTCTACGTAAATTGTATCAACGTTTTTATTAAGTCAGTCTCCCAAGGCAATAGGAATAAAAACAAAAACAAATGGAACCTAATCAAACTTACAAGCTTTTGTACAGCAAAGGAAACCATTAAAAAAAAAAAAGACAACCAATGGAATGGGAGAAAATACTTACAAATGATGCAACAGACAAAGGCTTAATCTCCAAAATATACAAATAGCTCACAACAACTCAACAATAAAAAAACAACTCACTCAAAGAATGGGCAGAAGACCATAACAGACATTTCTCCAAAGAAGGCATACAGGTGGCCAGGAGGCATATGAAAAGATGCTCAACATCACTAATTTTTGGCGAAATGCAAATCAGAACTACAGTGAGGTACCACCTCACACCAGTCAGAATGACTATCATTAAAAAGTCTACAAATAACAAATGCTGGAGAGGGTGTGGAGAAAAGGGAACCCTCCTACACTGTAGGTGGGAATGGAAATTGGTGTAGTCACTATAGAGGCTCCTCGAAAAACTAAACATAGAGCTACCATAGAATCCAGCAATCCCACCCCTGAGCATATACCTGGACAAAGCTATCATTCAAAAAGATACATGCACCCCTGTGTTCATAGCAGCACTCTCCACAATAGCCAAAACATGGAAACAACGTAAATGCCCATCAACAGATGAATGGATACAGAAGATGCAATGCACACATACAGAAAAGAACGAAATAACCCACCTGCAGAAACAAGGATATAACCAGAGACTCCCATACTAAGTGAAGGCAGTCAGAAAAAGACAACTACCATAGGACACCACTTACATGCGGGATTTAAAACACGGCACAGATGAACCTATCTATAAAACAGAAAGACTCAGACACAGGGAACAGACTTGGGGCTGCCAAGCGGGGAGGGAGAGAGAGGGCCTGGGAGTTTGGGGCTGGAAGATGCGAACTATTACATTTAGAATGGATAAACAACTAAAATCTTAACGTATAACACAAGGAACTATATTCAATATCCTGTGATAAATCATGATGGAAAAGAACATGAAAAAACAATGTATATATGTATCTAACTGAGTCATTTTGCTATACAACAGAGATTGGCACGACATTGTAAATCAACTCTACTTTAACAGGAAAAAATATGCCCTTTTGAAACTGTCACTGAGAAGAGATCTTCAATAAAGGACTGTTTGGTCACATAGTATGCGTTTGTCAACAAAACAGGGAAACCAGCTAGAGTACTGGGCACCAATACTGCTTTGTTTCTACCTAAAATCACTCAGGACCAAACATTAAACTCATTAAAATTGATTTCCAAGCTAATGAGTGCCCATGTATTATCTTTTCATGTCCAAATCAATAATCTTAGAGGAAAGGAGACTATGGACCTTCTATTAAGTGACAGACACATGAGTGCTTTTCACTGTTCTCCTTTATTTCTCAAAAGTCCTTGAAAATCTCAGAGCAGTTAAAACGCTAGTGGCCTGCAGTATGAAAATAAACACGCTATTGTCTATGCAGTAACAGGGGTAAATACAGACACCACACTGAGTGAAAGCAACAGGTATAAAAGAATCACATGGTACAATTCCATTTTTGCCAAATTTCAAAAACAGGAAAAACTAAACTATGACAAATAGGAAGCAGAATAGGGATTATCTCTGGAGGACAGAGAACTTTGAGGGGGCTATGATGGGGCCTTCTGGGCTACTGTTTATTGATCTGTTTGCCAGCTATATAAGATTATTCAAACTGTAAAGTCACTGAGTATATGATTTATATATAATTTTATTTGGTACACTTCAATGAAGATTTTACCAAAAAGAAATATTTTTGCAGGCATGATTCAATACAATTGAGAAGGGGACAGTGGCTCAGACGGTAAAGAATCTGACTGCAATGCAGAAGACCCAGGTTCGATCCCTGGGTCAGGAAGATCCCCTAGAGAAGGAAATGGCAACCCAACCAGTATCCTGCCTGGAGAATTCCATGGACAGAAGAGCCTGGAGAGCTACGGTCCATGGGGTCTCAGAGTCAGATATGACTGAGCGACAAACACTTTCAACAACTAGACCAATGTTACCCAGCTAATAAGGAAAGGAGCCAGATGGAATCAACCTGATGCTAGACACAGCCTCTTTCTACCACACCAAGCCTTCACTCTCAAGTCACACAGACACCCTAGTCCCTGGCAGGTGGGGAGTCGGGGGGTGGGGAGCAGTGGGGGGTTCACATGTTCTTTGCTTTGGTTTGGGAGTTTGGGGCTTTGTTTTGGTCTTACATGGAATCCATCCCCCTTGTTTCTAATAATAATCAGTACCTCATCCCACTCCCATTCCAGTAGTTAGGTAGGACACACAGGCCCACATAAACCACAGTTCATGAGTGGGCTGGCAACCCCAGACCAAGCTGACCAGCACACTATTAATGACTCCACAAGCCCCACCACCACCACCCCTACCGGCCCTGTAATTAGTTCAGGGTTGGGTATGTAACTCCATTCCAGACCAATGACTGCTAGACTTAGGTGGTTTATGGAATTGACGGGGGGCGGGCGGGGGGGGGGGGAGGAGCAGGAATAAAACCTGCTATTGCTTTAGACAGTGATTCTCAAACAGGGGCAATTCTGCCCCACCCCTCCTCACCCAGGGGCTATCTGGCAATGTGTGGGGACATTTCTGGTTGTTACAAATGGAGGGTGAGCAGTACCACTGACACTGGATGGTCGAGGCCAGGGACGCTGTTGCACACCCTACAATGCACAGAGCAGGCTCCCCCGCAAAGAATCATCTGGCCAAAAATGTCAGCAGCGCCAAGATTGAGAAATCTTGCTTGTGAACTTAGTTCCGTGGGTATAAGCCTGGAACTGCAGGTGCCATCACACATAAATGCATGCCAGAGAGTTCCGCAGGAGGTGCAACAAAGACAGGAAGGGAGAGAACAGAAGCAAGAGGGTGAAAACGATGGCTGAGGGCCTGGATCCAGCTATCCCTGAAGTCTTATCAATCTCATTCTCATATCAATAAATTTTTGGATAATCCCATTTTATACTGTCACTTGAACAGAGAGTCCTGTTCACACTCCCAATATGTATAAAGTTCCAGTCTCTCAATCATGTCTGACTCTTTATGACCCCATGGACTGCCATGGAATTCTTCAGGCAATACTGGAGTGGGCTGCCTTTTCCTTTTCCAGGGGATCTTCCCAACCCAGGGATCGAACCTGGGTTTCCCACACTGCAGGCAGATTCTTTACCTTCTGAGCCACCAGGGAAGCCCTAACCTTATGCCAAATTCTATGGGGAATACAAAGATAGGAACACATAAATCTCCTTCAGGGAACCTACAATCTAAACAAAGAAAATAAACAAGTATGAAAATAACTAAACAATGTGGAACAGCAATCCAGGAGCAGTAGTGCTAAGGAGGTTACAAGGATAGGGAAATACAGACGCAGTATAGAATATATTTCAAATAACTTATTAAGAGCAAACAGGATGATCTATATATTCACCAAACTCTACCCTTCTTAGAATAAAGCCAGCTACCAAAGACCCTCCAAACTGGCTCTATTTTTTTCCCTATAAAAAAAGTGAATATATAAAATTTTAGATCACATCAACAACTGTTGAGAAAGAGCCAAAGTAAAACTCATATCTGAATGACTTGTTTACACATTACTGCTCTATCCACTTATCTCCCTGCTATCAAAGATGAGAAAGGACTCACATGTAATGCAAAAGAACGAAGAAACAGGACCACAACACATGGGTTATTTGCAAAGTAGCTACACAATGCCTCGTACACAGGTCTAAATGCTTCACTCAAAGATGACTCTGCTTCTCTCGAAAGGTCATCTCCCCCTTGCACCAGATTGGGAGTGGGACTGGTGCCCACCCTGGGTGACTGGGGCACTGGAGCATCACGCGGCCTGCCCTCTCTCCAGAATACACAGCCTCCTTCACTGCCGGTAAGCACAACCACCTCAATGAAAAACAAAGCAAAGGAATCTCCTGGGCTTCAGCAAGATCTCTAAGGGCCAGACTTAATTTCTTAGGCAAAAGATTGGTTCCCTCCCCCAAAGGAAAACAATGAGTAAAGGAGAACGCCCTGTGCCCAGTACAGGGCTCTGATCCACAGCAACAAGCAGCAGCTGTCCCCATGGAGGCTGTGCTTGTGTCTCAGAACATGGGCAACCCAGGGTGAGCCTAAGAACAGCATCACGCACGCCATACAAAGGCCAGGCAGGGCTGCTCCCCACCTGAGCGCACAGTCTCACCCTGTTAATCAAATCAGGGCTGTACTTCCGTGTGATGGGTGACAGCCCAGGCTGTGGATAACCAGCCCCAGAGACTGTCGTACAGTCTCACTCTTTGTGCTTAAGACAAACTGAATAGAGTCAGTTTATCAGGATCAAGGCAGCTATTGGAAAATGCAGGTTTTTCTCTCAAATTCTTCCCCTCTCTCTCCACCCCCCCCCCCCCCGCATTCTAAGAGGAAGATAAGCATGTGTTTTTCCCTCTGGGATGCATCCTTCATATGTACCCTCTGTTCCTGGAGTCCCTGGGGCCTCCACTCCAGGAAGCACCAGTCCAAGCGCGGCTATGACTAAGACAGTGCAGGCTGACAGTTGCTAGGCGGAAGGGACAGAAACGAGGGACACCTATCCCCTGCCTCTGACTACCTTCCAGGGCCAAGGTCAGGGCCTTCCTCCTGGGTCCGAGCCAGGAGCAAGCCGGTCTGTGGCAGCTTGCCTTAATAGGAAAGGGCCAACCTCCAGAACCAAGAAGCAGCAAGTACTAACTGTCTTCCCACTTTTCAATAATTCAGCCTCCTTCTAAAACACAGCAGCAGAATGTATTCTTTAGTCATCTTTCATTCCCAATAACAAGCTTAATAAATATCCACATAAAAGAAAAATACAGAAAAACTTAAAATTGCCTATAATCCCAAGCCCAGAAATGTCACAGTCAACATTTTTTTCTTAGCTGTGGTTTCTTGCATACACTAAATGGTCATTGCATACACTAAATCAAAAAAAAAAAAAAAGGAGGGGTGTGGATCACAGTGTTCTGCATTTATCATCATGGGCATACGGTCAACCCATTCTAGAACCATCTCCCTCCCCATCACTACACAATGGAAATAACAACAGCAAATAATCATAATCTCTTCAGGATCCAATTTCAATTAATCTCACACTAGCTGTCATGAACTCTGGCCCCATCAGAAGCTATTCTGGCAAATGTGCGATGAGCATCCCAAACTTTGCATCCACTGCCGAGACCCCTACTTGTGTCAAGAGCATGAAGTTTTTGTACACATGGGGAGAGGCGGGAAGGTAATCAGGAGAGAGGAGAATGAACCCAGTATTGCTTTTTAAGTCAGAGAGAAACATTCCATTCAGAGGAAGAAAGAGGAGATAGCCTATCTGGGAGCAAAACGGAAACAGAATAACCTTCGAAAAGATAGACAAGGTCAGCCCTAAGGCCTGCCCCAGCTGAAGCCATGAATCTACTGCAATGACAGATCCTGCAGGCAATTCTGGAATGGGAATGCCAAAATAAGCTCCAAAATCTTGCCAGTGTGAGCAAGACATCCAGCTTCTTAGAACTCAGCATCCTACCTTGCAGGCTGTTTTGAGGAGAAAATTAAGCAATGTGAAAGTTGTTAGTGTAGCACCTACCACACATTAGCTTCCAACAAATGCCATCTGTGACCTTCACATTTGCCAAGTAATGAAAAGGTCAACTCTCAATTAAAGTAACAGCAACTGCAGGCAATGAGCTTGCTATTATTCCAACTGCCTTTCAGTACAGAACTGGTAATAAATGACAAAAATTTATTGTATATCAGCTAGCCACAGATAATGCCAATCACATTTTTTGGAAATGTGACCGAATTTCCAAACATCCCATAGGCAAGAGAACTCCCCCCATTACACCCCACTCCTAACTTGCCAGCAATCCCAAATACCTAAGAATAGCAAAGCTCTGATTCAAACGGAGCTGGGGAAGGACATCCCTTCTCCTTCCTTCTGCCAGCACTGAGGGGTCACAAGGCCCACAGGAACAGAGTGAAAACCATCAGCTTACAAAACTACATATGTCTGAGAGTGGCAGGCAGTTCCGTAGCACATTCAGGACAGCCCCATAAACTTCGGAGCATAAAACACTGAAACGCTTGAATGACAGCTCTAAGAGAGCAGAATTACTGTCTATTTTGCTCACTGTTATAGCCTGAAGTGTCCAGGACAGTGCCTGGCACAGAGCAAGTATTCAGTAAGTTTGCTCAATGTATGCGTGACTGCAATTGAAAATGAAAATTTAGTGATTTCAAGGTTTTTAAGTGATAAGAAATATCTCAAGTAGACCTTAGAAGAGAAACCATGATAAACCTGTAGGATCTCCAACACAATGCCTGTGCATAGTATGCATGCAACAAATATTTGCAGAAGGAACGAATGCTGTAAAAATAGCAAACCAGAAACAGAGACTAAATCCTTTTGGATTAAAAGATTTTTCTAGACAGCTGAGGGCTGCCCCTTTAAGTGCTTAAGCTATTTTTATTTTAACCATTTTTGGATAGGAATCATTTACTGTATTTTTTCAAAGGCGATAGAGAATGTACTTTTAACACTTTCTGTTTTGTGGTGAGCATATATTACAACAACCACAAGAGCTACTGAGGCTGTGAAAAGCTCCGTGCTAGTATGGCTGAGGGCAACAGACAAGGCTGTGGGAATGAGAGACGGTATCTCAGCTTTTAATTACATAGCCCACCTTCCCACCAGTCCTCCCAAAACAGACGCTGGCATGCTTTGAAATGCACCCCAGGAACCGAAGCAGAAGCTCCTAGACTCCCAGTGTCACAGACTCCCTCTGACAAAATCCTACAGACCCTTCTCAGAGTAAGATTTTTAAATGCCATAAAACAGAACACAAGACAATACAAAAGAATTACACCAAAAGGGAATTATCCAAATAATTATGACATAGCATTATGTGCTTCTCACCATGCTTAACTAGGTCCAGTGGCAAATCGTGTAACTACTGAAACTCAAAGTAATGATGAGCATATTTGGTATTTTTGAAAAATGTGTAACAACTATAATACAATATGAAAATAACTGATTTTGTTGGTGTTATTGTCATAGGAGTTGCCAGTGCTAATGGGAGGCGGGAGGGTGAGAACTCATAACTGAAGATGTTAAACTGCAGTTAGAGATTAGTGGAAACAAAGGTGAATTTTTCTTTTGTCCAAGCTCATGAACCTCCCCCGACCCCCAACTTCCATCCTTCGATTTCAGGATAAGGATCCTTGGACTAAACGAAGCAGGCGGGGTGGGGGATAGGACCAGCTACAGTTAAACATAAGATCACCACCAGCCATCTCTCTCGGGACCATGGTGTGAATATATTGTATATATAAATAATAAAACAAAGCCGCTGCACCATTCCAGTGCAAACGTAAGTCTAGCTGTAAATGGGAAAGCTACACCAGAAGCCATAACCATCCAAGTCTACAAAGGGAAATTACAATGTTACGATGCAGTCAAGAAGGGAAGCAAAATCTAAATGGGTTAAAACTCCAAGTGTCCATTAGAGTTATGGAATTAATTTCTACATAATGCAAATACTTCATCAATATAAAAACATTAGAACTCTTTTCAAATGTTACAAAGACTCAATTTTAGTTTGATGTGATACATTGCCTAGCTAGTCCTTGATTATGACAATTTGGTCTAATATACAAACAGATGAAAATAATTTTTTACGTCAGCTTCAAGTTATCCCTGCCAATGGGAGAGTAGAAAAATATGACAAATACCTTTAAATCCTTATTTCAAGAAACTGTCATTTAGATTGCAGCTCACATTTGACACTGCAAGCAAGCAGGGGAGGCTTTACTCTAGAATGTTCTTCCATCAACTCTCTACTAGCATCTGCTGATTCTTCCAGGCCCAGTCCAATCACCTCCATTCCCACGGGCCTGGCCCCCTGGTATACAGGTCACAGCCCTAACACTTCGGGCTGGGAACAGGGTGTTGTTTGGTTCATTTCTGTGGGCCCTGCAGGCCCATATCAGTGTTTACTAAACACAAAGACTTTAAAGAGACAAATGAATAGCTTTTTTCTGTTTCTCCACCTTAAAGTATAAAGTATATAATGTAACCTAATAAACCTAAATTTAAATATGTGTGTATTCAGTCACTCAGTCATGTCCAACTATTTGTGACCCTAAGGACTGTAGTCCACCACGCTCCTCTGTCCATGGGATTCTCCAGGCAGGAATACTGGAGTGAGCTGCCATTACCTCTTCCAGGGGATCTTCCCAACCCAGAGATTGAACCCATGTCTCTTGCATTTCCTGTACTGGCAGGCAAGTTCTTTACCACTGAGTCCCCTGGGAATCCCCCAATTTAAATATATTTACTTGAAAATACACCAATGTCAGGAAAGAAAACTGTATAGGTTAAAATGAAAGACAAATAACAAAATGACTGTTTTCAAATCTTACCTATTATCTGGTAAAGAAAGTGTGACACCAACATTTCATATAATCACACAAACACTATCGAGGGAAAAGCTGAACTTCTGAGACCTTCACTGGATCGAGTAGTTTAATACTGTACTTATGGAAGCCCACTGTGCTTCACACAGATTCTCTCACTGAATCTTCACACCAACCCTCTGAGGAAAACCCCACTATTTCCATTTCACAGAAGCACAGACTCTTCTGGATAAGTGCTGGGCACTGGGGCTGTCAATGAATGTGACCGTCTAAGTGGGGCCAGAAATGCAGTACTTTTTAGGAAACCAGGAGCTGGAGGCCACAGGAGTTGCACTGACCTCAGCTCCCTGGGAGGGGAGGGGAGGACCAGAGGAGAGGCGCCTCCAAGGAATCGAGGCTGGTGGGGAGAGCCACAGAGGGAGCTCTCCCGCCCAGCTCACACCTGGAGAACGAACAGGTGAGGCTGGGCCAGCAGTTTCCAACAGATCATGGGGCTGCTGTGGACAGAGCGGGTTTGACAGACAAAGTAACAGGAGGAGGATGGTGTGCAAAAGGATGTTGAAGTGGAAATGCCTTCGTTACCTGCCCTCACCCCCACGCAGAGGCTCAGTCCCAAAGGCGAGGGCCTTGTCACCCCAGGGCCTGGCTCTGTTCCTCACATCAGACTGAGTAAATGAGCCCATTGAAAATGTAGCCTCTGAGCAGGAAGAAACGTCAGCTAGGGCAGAGGCAATACAAATGGAGAGAAAAAAATGAGGTAAAATAAAGCACGCTAGGGAAGGTAATAGCACCCCACTCCAGTACTCTTGCCTGGAAAATCCCATGGACGGAGGAGTCTGGTAGGCTGCAGTCCATGGGGTTGCTAGGAGTCGGACACAACTGAGCAACTTCACTTTCACTTTTCACTTTGATGCACTGGAGAAGGAAATGGCAACCCAATCCAGTGTTCTTGCCTGGAGAATCCCAGGGACGGGGGAGCCTGGTGGGCTGCCGTCTATGGGGTCGCACAGAGTCGGAGACGACAGAAGAGACTTAGCAGCAGCAGCAGCAGGGAAGGTAAAAAGGGGAGTATCAGTAATTCACTGGGTGTGGGAGTTGACTGGCAGGTGGTAGAACCACCCACAAAAACAAACAAAAAAAAAACCCCAGACATTTGAAAAGAAATTACAATTCACTATTTAGTCATACGACATCTCTTTTCAAAGAGACTTTATTTCTGAAGGAAAGGTAGAAATTGTGCAGGTAGCATGTGCTGCACCCCAGAGAACAAGTTGCCTCCTCATTCACCCAGTCCATTCTGGCATTCTGGGCCGAAATTCTGACAGATTTTTGTGAAGAGCTATTATTTCTTCTACTTATTTTCAGCAAAAGAGATGCAATTTTAAACAATGCTTATCACCAAAAAAGATCTGGAAGGAACTGCCCATGGTTATCTCTGGGTAGCAGAATTAAGGTGGTTTGTTATTTTTGCTTATCACATGTTATTGTTATATATTTACGTACATTGCTTTTGCAACTTCAAAAAAAGGTTAATTTTTAAAAGAGTACATTTTTCTCAAACTTTAAGAAAGTTTAAAGGTTACTGTCTAATTGCATTAGATAAAGGCTTCCAGGGACAAAATTCTTTGGAGGAAAAAAAACCTCTTCATTTTAAATATGTGATAGTTATTTTCAATGTACAATTTTGGCATACATTTCTAAAGTGCCCCCAAATGTTTCACCACAGAACAAAACTTAAGTCATGAGATACAATCTAAAAACTAAACTTCCACATCCATAGGAACTAAAAACAAACAATATTCAAAAGACTGCCTTTTTATATGTATAGGCAATTATTTAAGATAAAAACTATAATAATAGTAAGAACTGGCCTGTTAAATGACACTGACAGTTCAAATTTGGGTTTAGATAAACCATTAGCCCTCTTAACCAGATAGCTGTGCTACTTCGGAGGACTTGCAGTAAAATCAATGTAATTCAAATTATAACACTTGTGGATTCAGTATGGAACCACCTCGACAACATCAATATTAATTTCTTTAAACACAAAATAATTTATAGCATAGGGCTATCCTCTGCATAGCGCTTTTGTTCAACTTACTGAAAGCCAAAAACCCCTGTCTACCGCCTACCTCAGAGACAAAAAGCTACAGACGGCAGACTTTGGTACACACAAGTGTGGGCTGGACCTCAGGCTCTGCCTGCCCTGTGGGCTGGATGCGCTTGTGCAGTGTGCAACATGCACACAACACGCATAGCTGGCGGCCCAACCATAGGCCTGTCACCGGCATCTGTGAGACCCATGGTAGTCTCCAGGAGCATGTCAGAAATTTAAACTTAGTAATGCATGATTGCCAGACTCAACTGCCAGAAGGGGTTCTGGTATGACTTATAAATATTAATTATAAGTCATATTATTTATAGTTCTTAAATTCTGTACCACATTAGCTCTCACAGCATTAACGGCATTCTTGAACAAAATCTATCAAGTATATTCAAGAATTTTGAACTTCATTCAGGTGAGTGGTAGAAACAGGACTTTTCTCGCATATCATCTCAGTCCTTTTCTTGAAATTGACTATACTCACCAAGGGGCCATCCCTTTTCTTTAACCTTGATCAATAGACACATTAGAACTTTGGCCAATAAAGGATATTAGTTAGAACTGACCTTATTATATATTTCTCATCTAACATATTTTATATTTACCAAGTGTAACAATAACAATACTATTAGCTGGTCCTTGATTTTTCTCAGAAGTTATGTTAGACAACTTCAGTAAATGTTTTAAAAACTCAGACTGTATCCTGGCACAGGATAGCTCAAAGGTAGAGTAAAAGAGGTAACACTGAAAGACTGGAATTGACATATATACACTATTATACATAAAATAGATACTAAACTAATAAGGACCTACTGTTAGTCAAAGGTATGGTTTTTCCAGTAGTGATATATGAATGTGAGAGCTGGACCATAGAAAAGGCTGAGCACTGAAGAACTGATGCTTTGGAACTGTGGTGCTAAAGAAGACTTTTGAAAGTTCCCTGGACAGCAAGGAGATCAAACCAGTCAATCCTAAAGGAAATCAACCCTGAATTTCATTGGAAGGACTGATACTGAAGCTCCAGCAACAGTTTTTGGCCACTGGAAAAGAGCGGACTCACTGGAAAATATCCTAAAGCTGGGAAAGTTTGAATGCAAAAGGAGAAAGAGGTGGCAGAGGATGAGACAGTTAGATACCATCACCCCATCACCGGCTCAATAAACATGAATTTGAGCAAACTCCGGGAGATACTGGAGGACAGAGGAGCCTGGAGTGCTACAGTCCATGCATGGCATTGCAACAAGTCGGACAAGACTGAGCAACTGAACAACACAGGGAACTCTACTCAACACTCTGTAGTGGCCTGCATGGGAAAAGAATCTTAATGAGAGTGGATATATGTGTATGCATAACTGATTCACTTTGTAGGACACCTGAAACTAACAGATTGTAAATCAACTATACTCATATTTAAAAAAATTTTTTTTGAAGCAGAATTAAGTGGCAAATACTTTCTTCCTCAATTTAGAGATGAAGGAAATCAATCCCAAACATGTACACAAGACAAATATGAACCGTGCAAAGCTGCAGGTAGAATGAAGTTCTTCAAGTGTCAATTCCTAACCAGCCCCAGCCCTCAGCTAACGTTTCTCCTCCTTCCTAACCCACTAACCCTTCTGGTTTGTGAGAAAGAAAATCTGATCTTGTCCAAGAAACCAACCATCCCTCCACTGGCAGTTTCCTCAAGACCAGCTACTCATGTGTCACATTGAAGGGAATAAACTGCAGTTCTCTTTAAATCACTTCTAGTTCCAAAATCCTACTATACAAACAAATTGGCTAATCAAATGAAAAAATATATATTTTTAAAATCCCAATATCAGGAATGTGGTGCTATGTATAAAACATTTACATAAGTTGAAAAAAACCCTCAACTGGGTAGGTACCCACGGGGTAGATACAGCATGCCGAAAGTTCATGTGAAAAAGATTTAAAGATTTCAGTTGACTGTAAGCCCAGGATAAGCCAACAGAACAGCCTGGATACCAGAAGAAGGAAAAAAGAACAAAAAACTCATGACAATAGGAGAAATGTTATCCTGACATTAAAGAGGCCATGGCCCCACCATCCACCCCGCTCATCAGGCCACACAGCAAGTTTCAGTTTCAGAAGACCTTAAAAGCAGAGGCAGTAAGAATGGCAAGGTGCCTGCAAATCCATGAATAGAGCCTGGGGGACCAAGCCATGAGCTTATAGCTCAGGCAGAAAAACAGAATACATGCCACTGCCTTAGCAAGTAGGTCGAAGGGAAAAACATGGGCTTCAAGGTGAGACACAGTGAGAGAGAGCTCTGCTCAAGTGTAGAAGGGTGGGGGCATCTTGGGATGCTGAGCCTCCTGGAAGGGATGGGAGCACAGCTTCAGGGTTCAGAGCCTAGGGCCCCCTTACAGACAGGCACCAGGACCACCTACTCCAGGCGCCCCCAAAGCAGCACTTCCCCCGGCTAGAATTGGACAGAGTAGTTCCTCCTCCCCGCCTGCACCCCACCAGGTTCCTCTACTGACTGAAACTTCACTAGCCCAGATATTTTACAATCAGGAACATTCCTAGAGAACCAACACTGAAACCAAGGCTGACAAGAGATAAAGGCGTAGATGTGCCAGCCAAGAGCTGCTGCTAGGAATGTGTTCGAGGCTTTGTTGTTTCTCTCGTGCCAAGGGGACAGCTAATATGTGAGAAGCTTCCCAGCCTGACCTACCACAGACTGATCCCATGATAAAGGAACAATCATTCCACCTACCAAGCAGGAACTACAGTCTCTGAATCCAAAAGACATTTTCAAATGTGGGATTTCATCTTGATTTACAAAGAGGAGAAAAACAAGCCCCACAGGGAGGGAAAAGGTGAAGAAATTTTGTTGATGTAATCCCCTCCTTTAGACTAGTACAGTCTAAAGACTGGAACAGTAAAAGACACCTCCATTTCAGGCATCTCAGAGAAAACTATTATGTTCTGCTTTTCTCTCTACTCTCTCTCCAGGAACCTCACCCACTCCCCCAAGGTGAACAAAGATACTTTAGCATAACCCTGAACTCTTTCCTAAACTTGACTCAACTTTTTTTTTTTTTTTTGGTGAAACAAGTTTGACTTAAATTTCTTTTTTTTTTTTTTTAAGCCCTCCTCGGCCCCAGACCGGGAGGACGGAAGAGAAGGGGTTTCTAGCGGTCCCGGCAGGGGGAGGGGGAGGCGGCTGCCCCGGGTGCCAGGCTCTCCGAGCGCAGCACTCCGCGGTGCGCCGACACCCCCTCCCCCAGCCGGCTGCCTCTTGACTTAAATTTCTAATCACCTCTCTGAGAATCGCCCAGACTTTGGGCACGCTGACCTTAAAACATCCAAATCAAGCTCATTCTCTTTGCCCTAAAACAGGTCTCTCTCATTTCCTTGTTTCCCAACTGCTTTCCAGGCAATTGGTGTGAAAACCTGCTAAGTGCCCTCTACTCTTCTCTCTTTCTCCATTTTTCAGTAAGCCATCAGGATACAGTCTCTCTCACTAGGTGCCAAAACCTAGTTTTGGCTAAAAAACCCTCAAGCACTGGTCTACGCCTATACTTCACTCAGATCACAGCAAGACCCTCATCCTTCCCCCAGCCCCGCCTCTGGCTTCTAGCAGTACTCCTCTCCCACACTCTCCACTGGCAGCCTCCTCTTTCACTCAACCAACTGTCCAGGGCTTCTCTCCAATGTCTACCGTAACACTGACCCCCCCCAGCCTGACCCGCAGAGCCTCCACACCGGGGCATGAACGCTCCAACAGGCCAAGCTTGGTGGGCAGGGAGGGTCACAGCTCCACTCACACACGTCCCTGGCCTTTGCTCATTTGGAAGTCCGCCTACATGCCTTTGCTCACTCGAGCTGCTTCTTCCATCCAAGCACTCCCTCTCACCCCTGGATGCGACTCTCAGACCACTCATTTCATCTGTTCATTTTCTCAGGAAACGAAGCCCCAGGGGCCTGGAATGACAGGCATCAGGTCACAGGCTGGGCTAGACAGAGCTGACCTCTCTCCCTTTAGGGCTTTTTCCCTAGACCACACCAGGTCCCCATGATTTGCTTTTTTAAAAAAAATGAAATAAATACCTCGGCTTGAAATGTCTTAATTAGACTAAACTTCTAAGCCCACCAAATTAAAAAAAAAAAAAAAAAAAGCACAGTGCCCACATTTCCAGTAACTTGGGGATTTCCCTTAAAAGACTCACAAGCCCCGCTGCACTTTCCAGTTTAACCACTCAGACTATGTGGATGTGAAAGCTCTGGTGCCCAGCCTGGGGTCTGCCCCAAGGACCTGAGAGCAGATTCACCTTGCCCCTACAGAGAGGAGCCAGTTGTACTCTACAGCCTCTGTTTATTCAATCAGGGTTAAAACCAAAAAAATTGTTAGATCTACAGAGCCCTGAAAACCTGCTGAAAGAGGGGCTCCAGGACACTGCAGGCTTTCATAACACCTACATCCAAACCACATCTCTGGCTCCTGTCGGGAGGGACAATATTTAAGATGTGTACGACCGGTTCCGACTATGCCTGCTGATTAAAGTCAACAGTGAGACTGTCAAGTAGGATTTACTGCATTTTGAAAATTATGACCTCCATGGACCAGAAGGCTACTGATGTGTTGAGAGCCCCAGCCCCAGCCCACTTGATTGTGAGACTTCTGTGCACAGACCACTGCACACACCTACCTGCCCTCCCCTCTGAGAGCCAGGAATTACATCTTTCTCATCCTGGCATCTGTGTCCCAAGTGCCAGGTTCAGAGAAGACACACCGCCAGTGTGTGCTGACTGACACTGAACTTGAAAAAAAAGCTGGATTTCTTGGCCAAGAATGTCTGGAAATACCACAGGACTCCCCGAATAGTGTGGTAATTGCAAAATAATTAATACAGAGTTGTATGCTTTGGTTGTCTAGCACAGTGACCTCTTGCTCTGGGGCAAAAAACCCAGAGATTACATCTCAAGTAGTCTAAGCACTATAGAATGGGTAAAATCACACCCTGGAACGATGCTCTTTCAGTTACACTAAAACTGCGTGATACACCGTCACTGAGACTCCAGCGTACTTGACATTCTCATGTACTCCCTTCATTCCTCTTCAAATGCAGGAACAGTACTACGGCTATTTTTAGAACTATAAAAGGGTTCTGACCATACCAAAAGCACTAGCAAACTTCATGTTCATTACACAATCCATTTAGTAATAATCAAAACACAAAGAGCCACGAACTCATTACTCATAAGCAAGTTTTTGGTTTGCACTTCTGAAGTCACATTATACAATCAAAGCTCTAATATTTCAAATCTGGAAACTTACATGTGTAAGAAAGCAAAAAACCTGACACAATAGAGACCATAATAGACCTGTGCAAAATGTCCCTAAGCAAATTGTCTCAAAGATCTTAGGATTTATTTTCACCTAATGACTGATTTCCTCTGGGTCCACCCTGTGAAAAGAACTTCCGCAAAATACCATTTGGCTGATTCTTATCTGCCTACAATTATGAACTCTGCTAAACAAATAAACTTCCTTCCCATTTTTAAAGTTTTTCCAAAATTGGAGAATCGACATCTTTGGGGGTCACACTATTTTCTGAACTTGAAACAGCACTGGCAATGAAGGAATTCTTCACAGTATTTTGAGACAAGAAAAGGACTTCAGAAAGGGTGGCACAGCTGCTCCCTACCTCTTTTTTAGGGAAGGGGAAGTCAAGGCACAATTGTCCCGCTGGGTCAGGTCACAGAGATGGCTGGTGGCAGAGGCCAGTCTAATTTTCTCTGTCCTGTTATTCCCTTATTGGAGCTAAATGACTTGTGACCTAAAAAGCATTATGATCTTGTTCTGCACAAGTGAATCAGGACTTATGTTTAATTCATGCAGAATGTGATAAAACAACAGGAAAAAAAAAAACCCCTTGATACCAAGGTGAGTACCCAGTGATGCAAAGAGCTCTGGTCTGAGTCAGAACACCTTGCATTAATCTCAGTTGTCACTTCAGGGAAACCACCTCATCTCTGGAGGACCCAATGTTTTCATCTTTCAGAAAAGGGAACGGAACTAATAAGCAACTGTGAAGGTCATCTCCATCTCTAAATGCAATGAAGAAGATGATGGTGATGCCTCACACTCAGTAAGTGCTTGATCTGAGCCAGACGTTGTTCTAAGTATCTTATGTGGGTAAATCCTCAACAGCCTGGAAGATGGCTCTTAGCCCCATTTTGAAGATGAACACATTCATGCTTTAAGAGAACTTATGTGTCCAAGGTGGCACCTCCACTGGGAACAGATGGAGAGGAGATCCATCCAGGCCAGTGGGTCCAGAGGCCCTCTCTTCCTTATCAGAGGTAGACAGTCTAAGATGACCGCCCTGACTTGCAGTAACAAGAGATATTTCAAACTGAGAACAATCATTGAGATCATTCAACATGATGTCCTATGAGACCAAAGGTCAAGGCCCAGGGAAGTACAACTCTGATGTATGAGTCAAATTCAATGGAAACATATGACTCCATCCACCCCACTGCCTGGACCAGCCCACTCTAAAGAGTGCTCGACAGTGTACATTCACTCACCTCATCTCATGTGACACCCAAGCAGAACTGCACGGTTGGCAGCAGAGCAGAGGTTACCATTCCCATGGCATTGAGCCAAGACTAAATAGCAACACCAGCAAACCTGGGCCTCCAAGCCACACCTTCAGCTTCCTGTCTGGTGTCCTGTCGCTGGCTGGAGGAGATGCCACTACGGTAGGAAGCTCTGGAATAATTCTTAACATAAAGAGCACTTTCCAGTAATCTCAATAGCTATGACAAGCTGCCTAACTTCTCTGAATTCAGTTTCTTCATACACTTTTCCCAACAAGGAGGAAAGAAGGAATAATACCACTACTTCCAGGATTCCCTGGAAGCTGACTACTCTCAACATAATAGCTAGCACATATTAACTGCTCAGAAATGTAATAATCTCTTCCTTCCTATGGCTGCACTAATGTTATAAATCTACTCTGTAAGTGATGCTTCTCTGAGAAAACTCGCTCTTTCTTACTGGAGGAGAAGAGCTATAGCATACACACCTGCCTCGTCTTCCACAGGACACCCTCTTGGTAGTGGGAGCCCAGGACTGGGAGGTATGTCACCTCACTGGACTTTGGCAACTTCCACTCTCTTCAAATAATCAGAACCTGGTTTCTTCCTGTACAAAGTTCACAGAACTGGTCAAGCCTCCCAGGCTCTTGAACATCTACGCCAATGACACTCTTTCATATATTAGAGAATCTCCATCCACCTCAACAGACTACTCAATTTATGCCTCTTTTCTTTGCCTATTTCCTTGCAGGCCCCTTGATCTACTCTGAAATGCACATGCGTACACTCAGGTAGCTAACCAAAATATTCTCAATGACAATCTACTGATAGACATGCATACTTTTGATTTTAGTAAAATAATTTAGAGAGAAAGTACAAACAAATCAGTAGGACATTAACAAAGCGTGCAAAAAATCCAGGGATCCGGGACCTTGAGTTTAAGTTCTACCATAACAAGATATGTGATCTTGTTCAAATAAAGTCACCTTGTTCAAATGAAGCCCTGGGTCTCAGTTTCCTCATGTAGAAAAGGGAAAATGGCTTTCCATTCCAGTATAACCAGCATGACCACCATACCACAGTTATCAATAGGTGTGTCCACGCGCTCGGATATGCTGGATGAAAGAAGAGAGTCACTCTTAATTCTGCATCTCCTGGTATCTGGGTAATTTACTTAACAGGACCTGTCTTCCTTAAGGTTAAAAAAAAATCACTGGTCTCAAAAGCAAAGCAAACAGAGTTAGAGAGCAGCCCTGAAAAATACTAAAATATGATGGAAAACTACCAAGAGTATATCCTAACTTTTTTCAATCATGTTTCTTTAAAGACTTAGTTCAAATATCCTCTCCTCTAAAGTCTCCCTGACTCCCTGTGCATATCTGTATTATCACACTAAATTCAACTATCTTCACAGGCGTCCTCTTCCTGCTAAACTGCAAGCTGCTCAAAGGCTAAGCCTGTGTCCTGTCTCCTCTGGATCCACGGCACCTACCACCACGCATTCACAAAAACCATGAACTACAAACTCAACCACATTTTAAATAGTTTACATTTACAGTCTTCATAATTTCTTATGCAAAATTTGACATTCCATTTTAAAATAAGACCTATAAAAAAGAGATACAGATAAATACAAAACACATTATTAATTTTACAGATGAAAAAGGCTCAGTCCAGCTCAAAGTGAACAAGGCCTGTGAGTCTAATTCCATCGCAACATGTAACAGACAAAAAATACTCTGCAGAAGTACCAAAGTGCACGATAACGAAGGAAATTTTTTTAATCACATTTTTCTTATAAATCTAACAAAGTAGTGTAGATTTCTAATTCATCAATCTTTCAAAAGCAAATACAGAGGTAACAGAAATAATAACAGAAAGGTACTTAAGTCTAAAGACACAAATAGAACCGAATAAATTTTTTTGCTTTTCTGTAACTTTTATAAATGTTCCTGAATACCAATGTATATTATGAAATAAAATTTAAAAAGACTATTATTTCTACTCCTTAAAAGTTATCAAAAGAAAGAAAGGGTTCCACATCATGTATCAATAGGGAAATGCAAATTAAAGCAACAAAGAGATATTATTATACATCTATTTGAATGGCCACAATCTGGAACACTGGCAATACTAAACACTGACAAGGATGTGGAGTAAAAGGAACTCTCACTCACTGCTGGTGGGAATGCAAAATGGTATGGCCACTCTGGAGAACAGTTTGGCAGCTTCTTAGAAAACTAAACTTACTCTCACCATATGATCCCACACTCCTTCTCCCTGATGTTTACCCAAAAAAAGCTGAAAGCGTATGTCCATACAAAAACTGACACAAAGATGTTTATAGCAGCTTATTCATAACCACCAAAACTTGGAAGCAACTGAGAGGTCCTTCTGTAGACGAATAAACTGGTACATCCAGACAATGAGATATTATTCAGTACTAAGAAATGAATGATCAAGCCATGAAAGACACTGAAGAAACTTACATGTACATTACTAAGCGAAGGAAGCCAATCTGAAAAGAATGCATACTTTTAGGATTTCAATTATACAACATTTTGGAAAAGGCAAAACTATAAATATTGGCAGTTGCCAGGGGCTGGAAGAAGGGATGAAAAGCATTGCACAGAGAATTTTTAGGGCAGTGAAACTATTCATTGTGATATTACAGATACATATGATTACACACTTATCCAAACGCATGGAATGTACAACCCTAATAATGAACCACAGTGTAAACTATGGACTTTGGTTGATAATGATATATCAATGCAAGTTCATCAATTGTGACAAATGTACCACACTGATTAGGGATACTGATAACAGGGGAGGCTGTTGCATGTGTGGGAACTGTATCTTCTCCTCAATATTGCCATGAACTTAAAATTGCTCAAAAAATAAATCTATCCAAAAAAACAAAGCAGGAGATTTGAATCTACTTTTCAATAACAATTTGATGCCTAGTTCATTATATTATCCTAATGGTATTTGGGGCGAAGTTAAATATACTGAAAAAGAGGAAAGGTCATCAAAGTATTTTTTTAATTTAATAAACTGAACAGGGATTTCCCCAGAGTTCCAAAGGTTAGGATGCCACACTCTTACTGATGACAGTGTGGGTTCAATGCCTGGTCAGGGAGCTAAGATTCTACAAGCTGTGGGGTGCGGCCAAAAATGAAAAAAAATAATAAACTGAAGAATTCATATGTAAAATGTTCAAAATTTTTAAAAGGTGCAAGAATATGCAATGCAAATTTTTCCTTCCACTCTTGTTCTCCAGACACCCAATTTCAAAGTTGCTGAGCTTTTTTAAGTCTTATTTCATAGAACACTATTTCCACTACTGTCCTCCCATATAACGTGACTATTCTGAAGTCACAGCATTTGTTTCAAAAAATACGAGCAACTCCTATGTCTAATAGTAGGTATAAAAGGAAATATTTAAATTGAGAACCTTCCTACTCAAAATGTGGTCCCCAGATGGGCAGTATCAGCATCATCACCTGTGAGAAGCTTGTTGCAAATGCAGAATCTTGAGTTCCATCCCAGACCTGCTAAAGCAGAACTATTTAATACATTTCAAAAAGATGCCCAACTGATTTGTACACACTGGTATACATGACAACACCACCTCTGTTTTCACAGAGTGTACAAGCTAAGAAGATAAAATACTTAAATAATTGCAATGCAAGATACACAGACTAGACCCCACAGCTACGAGAGTCTGGGGACTGATCAGTTTTGGTCTCTAATGGTTCCCACTATCGCAAGTAAAATGCCAACTCCTCTGAAGGGGTCTGTATGCCACGCACATCCTGGGCCCTGCACATCTGTTCAGCTCTCCCTCTGCTACTCCCTATAGCAGATTTCCTGCCCGTCTGACAAACAGCCTGTCACTGAGGCTCCTCCAACGTGCCTGCACGCCTCTGAACATGCTACCCTAACCACTTTGCACCCCTGAGCTTCCTGGCTACCTCCCCCTTGGGCGCCTTCGGGAGGGGGCAGGAGCCCCTCCCTGCTCTCCCATGGCACAGCACAGCTGGCTGATGTCTACCCTCCCCTGCCAGAGGAGCTCCTGTAGTTATTTTCTATCCAGTTCAGTATGCTCATCCAATGAATGAATGAATGAGTAATCAGAGATGCTTCAGAGAAGGTGTCACCATCAAAAGGACTCAGATGGTCAGAAATGGAAGATCAGAGAAGAGGCACATTTAAGGCCTAGATTGGATTAGGCAATCTATCTAGGAGAACAAACTATAATTTACTTTCTTTCTCATTATGAGATCTGCTCCAGGCAGTGTTTCGTTGTGGATTAGATGGGGTTTCTATCTCTGCTTTTCTCCCTTCTCTCGTTGAAAAATCAACCTGTGCCCAAGTTATTGTCATTCTCAGTAACCAGAGCTCCCCAAGCACAGAGAGAGGCTGTAGCCACCACTGCTCAAACACCCCCACAGGAGCTTGATGGGGGCCATACCAGTTCTGCTTAGCAGAGGCAGCAAATTTTTCAAATTCAAGGAGTGGTTTGGCTATGACAAGTTCTTCCCTCTTCATTAAACTCAAACATGCACTAATTAAAAGTAATTTAAATCTACAGACCAAAAAATATGGTAATACATCTTTTAAAATTTTCCATCTCAACCTAGGACATAATCTCAGCAACAAACCAACATCAGGCTGACTTTAAGCAAGACAGCAATACTGCCACCTATATACTAGCTATAGTCAGAGTCTCACCTTACAGGAAGGCTGCTGTGTACCAGTTAACAGAAGAGCAAGTCCAACTGGTCAGAGGCACCCAAGGTGGGCTGATCCAGTCTGCAGGAAACCTCAAAGGTAAGTAAATAAGCCGAATGCCAGGACCCAACTGTGCCTGCAAGCTGTGGTTAGCAGCAGCTGAGCAAAGAACAAATTGTGCTTGTATTCAATACAGAAGAAGCAATTTGCTACTCAGTCATTTGCACCAATCTCAGACACCGGGTCACAGTCATTCCAGAAGACAGAGAATAATTACATATCCAAGGCATCACTACCACCTCCTGAACCACACCAGCCTCCTAAGCGGTCCCCCTGGCTTCCCAAAGCAGACATCACTCCTAGCTTTCACACCCACAGCACTTAGAAGCAACCCCTGCACAGCACCCTGGAACCCTCTATAGTCTGGCCCACATCAGCCCTTCCTGACTCACGACCCAGCTCTCTCAGGCATCACCTGCCTTCCTCCTGCTGCTGTACCAGGCCCACCTACAGGCCTTGTTCCCTGCTGGCCCCTCTTCCTGGTACTTCTTTAGGGACCTATTACCACTCAGGTGAAATGCCACTTCAGCCCCAGGCACTCCCCACCAAACCTACCTTGTTAACTTTCCTTCCTAACACTCATCACCATCTGCAATTATTACAGTTATTTATTTGCTTCCTTCACTGCTGTCTCTCCTGTCTAGAATTTGAGTCATGAAAACAGGGGCCTGGTGTGCCTGTTCACTGCTCAATCTCAGGTCCTCAATCAACACCTGGCACATAGTAGGTGCTTAGTAACTAGATCCGTGTTGAATACATTTGTTAACTTGTTGAATGAATAATGGCTATAAACCCAGGTTCTAAGCAAGGTCAAAATAAGAAAAAGCCTGGTTTTACATAAAATATATATTAGTGATTGAGTATGAATTTACAAGAGGACTCCTTTCCTAATATATTTTTAAATATTACAAAGCATCAGTGTGTACACTTTTTAAAAGATAAACTTTTAGTGCAAAATGAGCTAACTCCTCCAGGGCATGAATAGTGAGTGCCTGGTGCACAGATGGCACTCACTAAGTATCTGCTGAATATATACAGAAGCATTGGAGAATAGCTTAATACAAGGCATGAGCTACATGAAACTCGACTTGGATTTGAAAACAGCAAATTTGGCTATATTTAGCTCCCATTTTCTATTTTATCTGACAAATTGACATGTACATTTTAAATCCACTAATTTGAGATACTAGCAGTAATCTTAGCCATTGTTTTTATAGGCAGTAGAGATCCAAGGAAGTTCAGAAAATTATCTGGCAGTTCTCTTGCTGTTAGTCTTCACAAACAGGGAAGTAGACGCATAGAAATACTCAATAGATAACTCAGAACTGCCAGGGATGTCTGTGGATTTAATATAAAAATCACAGAGCTTGAGAAATTTGTTTTTATTTAACGGTGTAATCTACATAAAAACTCTGGTATCCCTGATGAAAGACTAATCAAGAAATCATACCTCAAAAAAATACAATAAAATAAAGAAATCACACCTCCATAAACCTGGCTCCATTTTCAATATAATGCACACCTGCCTTAATGCTCCAAGACATGTCTAATATTTAAAAGGTATGTTAATTTTTCTTTTAACAGATAATCTCTTTGAAATAAAATTCTTCCCTATTTTGGCTTTATTCTTACATGATAAAATGACTCTCTCTACATGTTCAGTATTCACACACTATGAATGCATCACCAAAGAAAACCAAATTCAAGTTCAGGTCACCACCTGCATCAAGTAACAGACATCTACTCCCAAGTAACAGACATCTATTCCCCTTCTTCTTCGCTAACAGATGTTGGGCTGCAAATTACAAAAGTCAAATTAGGAATTTTTAATAGATGTGCAAGCGATTGTGTGAGGTGTGTGCTTGCGTGCATTTGTGAGATCTTGAAGGGTCATTCTAAAATCTAACATAAATGCACTTTGGGAGTAGGCACATTCTGTACCGTATCTGTGCCTCGTTTCTACTTTTAAAACATTTCCTAGTCTATAATGCAAAGTGTGTTAATGACTTGTCTCTTAACTGAACACCAAATAGGTTCCATAGAAAGCCATTCTTATAATTATAACCCGAAGAAATGAACTTTCAAACAGTAACTTCATATTCTAAAAGTGCTCACAGAATAACACAGTCTACAAAAATCAGTTATAGGGTGCAATTTACAATAGCACAAGACCTAGAAATGAAATACAAAAGAATAACATTTCTTAAAATTATGCTGACAACTGATAACTTTGCTCCAAAAACATTTCATAGTTGTTTGCTATTGTTCTGTAGTTTAAACAATTTTGGAATAACATGATTCAGAACTTAGATCAAGTTGGTCACATGCTGTTCATTTTTTACATGAACTTTTCAAAAGTACTGCCAGTTGTGGAAAGCTGACAATCCTTACAAAATCCTTGATTTTTTTTTTTTTTTAATAAGGCTTTGGTTTGCCGTTTTCAAAGTTCACCACACTCCTATAGTGTAAAGCATCTTATATTGTATGCTTTAGGAAAGTACATAAAACTATAAAACAGTATTAGCAGTAAGGTTTTTTTAGATTTACCTCTTGATTTTGAAATAAAACAAGTCTTTTTTTTTTTTCTTACTCCTTTTGGCCTTACAGTATAACAGTATAGTAATATTGGGTTGGCCAAAAAGTTTGTTTGGGTTTTTCCATGCGATGTCACCAAAAAACGAACTTTTTTGCCCAACCCAATATAGAAGCAGATTCAAATCCTCAACCTAGAATGAGTAACAGAATACTCAGGCAACACACCCTGAATTACTTTTTAAATCATATGACATTTTTAAACTTCAGCATTATTTGGAAAAGCCAACAAGTTATCACTTCAAGCCAGAAAATCTGGGCATTATTAATTTGTCTTCAGTACAAAACTGCTTCACAACGACTCAAAACACGTTTGAAAGTCACTTCACTTTTACTACTAGCTGTGTTTCAGCAACTGAAGATTCTGGTGGGCAAGAGGAGACAGTAAGATATAGTACCTGTCTAATAACTAGTGTTATCTGGTTCCTGCGTCTCTATTTTATTATCACTTACATGACAGGCAAAGCCTATCGGCCTCATATAAAGGTATTTGTAAAAATGTACTTTTAACACTCTAAAAGCACTGCATCATAACTAGACGTACCACCACCTATTATTTGTAAAGGGTCACAGAACGGCTAACGGGTTCTCTCAGTGAGTTTAATTTAATTGCTCAACCAACTTGCCATACACCAAGAGCGAGCCCTGCGAAGGGGCTGGCAGAGAGAGGAGCCCGCTGGACTCGAGAAAGGTGCCCCATTATCCCGCCGGCCTGTAGAGGCTTCAAGAGTTGCATCGTTCAAAGCACACAACACCTGGCACTCTGGGAGGATATTATTCTATCACTGCCTTCTCAAACTGGTGGGAACTCTAGAAATCCACTCCAATCCCTTCATTTTTGGAATAGCAGAATTGGCCTGGACTTGTAACGCTTAGTGATTCTGAAGGCGCCAATGTTCTGAAAATAAAACTTCAAAGAAATAAAAAACTTAGATTTAAAATTCAGACCCCCCGCAAACCTGCCCTTGAAAACCAGGGAGTTAAAGACAAAAGACAGACATCTTCTAAGCGCACCGAGTTCAGCCTCCGGGCATCCTCCGTGCACGGTCCCGACAACCGAGCACAAACCTGTCTGTATAGGGGAGGCTGACACGCGAGGTCCCGCCGCCTGGACACGCCTCGCGGGGAATCCGGGGCGCGCTGGGGGCCGCAGAAGCCCACCCGCCCGGTGTCGAGCCTCACTCTCCCCACCTGTGAACTGGCCGTGAGGCCCCTGGCTCTTTCTCCCCACAGGGAAGAAAGTCTAATGAATGAGAACCACCTGGTGAGCGACCCGGACCGCGCTGGCCGCTCTCCGGACGCGGTCCCCGAGCAAGGGGCGCCCCTCGCCGCGGTCCGATCCCACCCCCACCAAGCTGCAGACCCCCAGCGGCCCGGACGCCCGGCAGCCCCACGGTTACCAAGGTTCCCCGAGCCACGCCCGCCGGGACGCTAGCTCCCGGGCGGTCCGCTACCGTAACGGGCGCCGGCCCGACGCCGCCTACCTTGGCCACCCAGCTGAACAATGGTGACATCGCGGGCCGGGCGGCGGCTCGTCGCCCGCAGCTCCCGCTCACTCCCTCCGCCGGCCCGAGCGGCGGCGGGCAGCCAGGAGCGGGCTCGGAGCGCGGCGGGGCCGGGGCATGGCTCCCCCCCTCGGTGGTGGCGGCGGTGGCGGCGGCGGACTCCTCCCCGCTCGTCACTGCCCGGAGAGGTCGCGCCCGCGGGGCTGCCCAGCCGAGGAAAGGGAAGTGGGTGGGGAGAGCGGGGGAGGGGAGCGGAGGGGAGGGAGCGCGGCCGACCCCGCCCCCACCCCGCCCACCCCCACGCTCGCCTCGCGGCGGGAAGTTGGGACCCGCGGGGGTCGCCCTCCTCCGGGACGCCCCCGGCTGCGCGGGTATCGGGGGAGGGGTCGTAAACCCTGAGGGCTTAGGGACGCGGCTTTCTAGGCCTTCGGGGTCCGTTTGGCCCAACTTTGAAAAAACTAGGAATTCCTCTCCCAGAGGTTTGATGAAAGCCCCAGAGCCGGAGCCGACACAAAACCCGCCCAACTTTCCAGGGGTTACCCCCACCCCCATGGCTTTGCTTCCTAAACGCTCCAGATTGCTAGTAACAAAAGGCCTAGTGTTTCCCTAACTCCTAATACCTTTATATAATCAAAGGTGGTTTTCTTGTAGTCAGAAAACTCAGCTGTTGAGACTAGAAAAGGCACGGTGGAGAAAGAACCTTCAGTTCCTGCCAGCCTGGAGATTTCAGCAACGTGAGAAATGTTGGTTTCACCAGTTTTCTTCTCTCCAAGGCAAGATGATAAGCCGTGTAGTCACTTTATTGCTACAAAGGTTAAGCTGAGTTTCAAACTCAGACACCCAAGAGTTGCACATTAAAAAAAAAAAGAAAAAAGGCTAAAGGTCACAATGTGTAAATATAGATATATGTGTCATATGGAGCCACTCACTGAATGCCTCAGACCAAGTAGCCACCCTAGAACCAGAATTCTGATTCTTTCCTTTTTTATATTAATTGTGCCCTATCTTCATGGGGGGCTTCCCCATGGCTCAGTTGTAAAGAATCTGCCTGCCAATGCAGGAGACTGGGGTTCCATCCCCGGGTCAGGAAGATGGAGAAAGAAATGGCAACCCACTCCAGTATTCTTGCCTGGGAAATCCCATGGACAGAGGAGCCTGGCAGGCTACAGTCCCTGGGGTGGCAAAAGAGTTGAACATAAGTAGAGACTAAACAACAGTCTTCATGGGACATTTTTATGGCGTTTCCCAAATGCCTGTTATCTTGAGTTAGATGGGTATATTCATTATTTATCGCTACATGACAAATTACCCCAAAACTTAGAAACTGAGAACAGCAGTTTCTGTGGGTCAAAAATCCAGCAGCATCTTAGCTGGGCACCTCTGGCTCCAGGTCTGTAGCTGGGTCTGTAGGCATCTCAAGACCGAGCTGGAACTGAAGCATCCACTTACAAGCTCACACACAGTTGTTCCCAAGATTCAGTTCGTTGCAGGCTCTTGGGCTCAGGGTCTCAGTTTCTTGCTGCAGCATATGGTTCTCCCCATAAAACTGCTCACAGAATGACAGCTTGTGCACCCCCAGGATCTAAGAAAGAGCAGGTGTCCAAGAAGGAAGTCAATGGTTTTGTAAACCACAGAAGTGACATCCCAAAACTTCTGCAGCATTCAGTCTAATCTACACTCAAGGCAAGGGTATGAGGGCATAAATACCAAGAAGACCACACAAAAGGAAAGGGTGTCTTCTTTTTCTTCTCCCAGGTGGGGTGCATGGGAACAAGATAAATGATAAAGTCATGGTGAATGTCAAGAGTGACATCATTCTAACAAAGCCTACCTGGCTACTTGAAAAGAGCCTTCAGAGCATCTTTGTTGCTTAGTCGCTAAGTCGTGTACAATTCTTTTGCGACCCCATGGACTGTAGCCCACCAGGCTCCTCTGTCCATGGGATTTCCCAGGCAAGCATATTTGACTGGGTTGCCATTTCCTTCTCCAGGGGATCTTCCCAACCCAGGAATGGAATCAGAGTTTCCTGCATCTGGCAGGAATTCCTGTATTGGAATACAGGAATCTATTCCTGTGTTGGCAGGTGGATTCTTTACCACTGAGCCACCAGGGAAGCCTTTGGAACATCTTGCTGCTGCTGCTGCTAAGTCGCTTCAGTCATGTCTGACTCTGTGCGACCCCATAGACAGCAGCCCACCAGGCTCCCCTGTCCCTGGGATTCTCCAGGCAAGAACACTGGAGTGGGTTGCCATTTCCTTCTCCAATGCATGAAAGTGTAAAGTGAAAGTGAAGTCGCTCAGTCATGTCCGACTCAGTGATCCCATGGACTGCAGCCTACCAGGCTCCTCCGCCCATGGGATTTTCCAGGCAAGAGTACTGGAGTGGGGTGCCATTGCCTTCACCGTTGGAATATCTTCAGTTCAGTTCAGTTCAGTCGCTCAGTTGTGTCCAACTCTTTGTGACCCATGAATCAGCACGCCAGGCCTCCCTGTCCATCACCAACTCCCGGGGTTTACTCAAACTCATGTCCATCGAGTCGGTGAGTTAGGGAAGTGCTATTCTTTCATTCATTTCAGCAGTAACGTTCCCTAGAGGTGGAAAGGGGGAGTGCATTTGCAACCATCTAACTAAATCTTTCCGTGTTATCACATTACTTCCCCCAAGCAAGCAGAAGAGATAGAGCCTGAGAGCTCCATTTAAGTGAGAGCCTTTATGGTCCCTACAGCCTTGCTACTCAAAGTGTGGTCTGTGGATCAGCTGCCTCAGCATCACCTGGCAATTTGTTAGAAATGCAGATACTTGGACCCCGCCCTAATCCCATCCTACAGAGTCACAAGCTTCATTTTACCATGACTCCAAGAGGCTAGGATGCACATAAAGTTTGAAATGCACTAGAATATGAGACACATTGGCCTTAAAATAATGTAACTGCAAACAGTTGAGAGACCAGCTAAAACTGTCCCTCATCTCTGTGATGGTCTGAACTAGCTCAGCAGAGAGACACCTAGTGAGCTAAGGGAAGCAACATCATTTTGCTGGGAGTGGATGAGCAGCTGAGGACCAGCAGGACAAGCTGGATGGATGACAAATGTCACCCTGCATCATCACTCCAATCCCCAGCCTGAGCTCTATGAAAACGACTAGGATTGAGAAGCAACTCAAGGGGAACCCTGAGTGTACTCAGAGGGGAACCTGAAATGTACTAAGGAAACCTGAATTACCTCCAACCGACTGAGATAAACTTTCTGCTTCTATGGCAGGAGGCGGGAAGGCAAAAATAGAGAAATTACCTTAAATTTAGAAAATTGAACTTCTTGCCAAAAAAAAAAAAAAATTAAGACTAAATCCTGAATATGATAGAAAGGAACGAGTGTGGGCAGGTGAAATAGAGATATCCAGGCTTCACTGTTTAAACCTGGATCCAAGTACACACACATCAGGATGGAGTCTCCTGCAGTTCCTGGTTTGCACTTGCCTAAACCTTACATTGGCCACCTGATGTGAAGAGCTGACTCATCTGAAAAGACCCTGATGCTGGGAAAGATTGAGGGTAGAAGGAGAAGGGAACGACAGAGGATGAGATGGTTGGATGGCATCACTGACTCAATGGACATGGGTTTGGGTGGATTCTGGGAGTTGGTGATGGACAGGGAGGCCTGGCATGCTGCAGTTCATGGGGTCGCAAAGAGTCAGACATGACTGAGTGACTGAACTGAACTGAACTGAAACCTTACATGATTTTAGACTCAAGAGAGGTCTCCATCTGTTCCAGGTGTCCTGCTTGATCCAGGATTGGGCAGAATCACTCATTTCAAGGGAATCTAAGAACCTTTCTGATGAATGGACTTGATAGTAACATGTGGGGCTGTAAGGCTAAATATTACATGTATGTATGCACACTCAGTTGTGCCCAACTGTTTGTGACCCTATGGACTGTAGCCCACCAGGCTCCTCTATCCGTGGAACTTCCCTGGCAAGAATACTGGAGTGGGTTACCATTTCTTTCTCCAGAGGATATTCCCAACCCACGGATCAAACCCATATCTCTTGCATCTCCTGCACTGGCAGGTAGGTTCTTTACCAGCTAAGTTCTTAATTCCCTGCCAACATGTACTTTGCCAACAAAAACTCTGTTATAATCTGGAAGTTTGTTAAGGGGAAACTGTTAACATCAGACAAGCTAACAGATCTCACATTCAAAACGATTTTCCTTAAAATATTACATTTCCTCCCATATTAAAAAGGTATCCTCCTCTAAGAAATTGTATATTCCCCCAGGGAAGGACTGAACATAGAGGGGGCATGGATAATTTTTAATAGCTCCCCGGTGATGCCCTTTCAGCCAGAATTGAGAATACTTACAGACACTTACAGACAGAATAATCATTGCTCAAAGATGCTGATGGTTCTCTAGAGTCACCTGTGCTGTCAAGGCGGTTGGGTGAGGAAGGAGGGCAGATGATTTGGCTGTTTGTGGCAGGCTTGAATTCTCAAAGACCTTAAGGGGCAGGCAGGTCATATTCATGTGTGAAGAGGGCCAAGTGTGAGACAATAAGGAACAAATGAACTGTGGCAATGTGGAGAATGAGTACTCGATTATTAAAGCTCTCCACCCAGCCAAGCAAATGTGTAACCCGAATGAATTCAGCAGGAGAGGTGTTATTGGTGTTGACCTCTGGATTTACTTAAAACTTGGAGGAGTGTGGTGTGTGTGTGTGTGTGTGTGTGTGTGTGTGTGTGTGTGATTCTGTTTATTAGCCAGGATTGAGAACCACTTCCATAATTCTCAATCCTGGATCCTTTATTTTAAAAAATAAGTTCCGTGCTCTTTGGAGAGCAACAGGCTATCCCAATAATACTGAAGAGGTGTAAACAAGTAGGATCTACAGAACACCCAGGACCAATTTCCAGGTAAGTTTAAAAGGAAGCTTATGGCTTCCCTGATGGCACATTGAAGAATCTGCCAGCAATTAGGGAGATCTGGGTTTGATCCCCAGTTTGGGAAGATCCCCTGGAAAAGGGAATGGCTATTCATTACAGTATTCTTGCCTGGAGAATTCCATGGACAGAGGAGCCTGGCAGGCCACAGTCCATGGGGTCACAAAGAGTCGGACACTTTCACTTTCACTTGAATGTCTCATCATCTCAGTTTTCCTGAGACATTAAAGGAGGGCTAAAAAGAGGAAACTCAGAAACTGGAAGAGTTGCTCATTGACTAAACTTGATCATAATTTCCCAAATAAGCCTGACACTGCTGCCCTTTTGCCATGTTCCTCCTTTGAAAAGGAGCAAGGGGCAAGGACAGCAAAACCTCCTCAGAGTCCAGGAGGAGATGCTGGCAGGCTCCTCTCCCACACCTGAAACGTGGAGGGCACAGAAGTCGGAAACTTGCAGGAGCATGACCCCACTCTGCAGCCTGTTCCTCCCCACCACAAGACCCGGTTAAAAACAGAGTCATTGTCATACCAACTCCGGGAGGAAACTCAACTTGGTTTCAAGAGAATGAGAACCATTTTGCACTTGGTAACTCGGATGCTGACAGCAGTTACAATGTGTTTGGTTTGATTGTTTCTCCCACAACACTATGCTATTCTGGGACACCAGCTGAGCGTCCTACAATTCAACTCAATTCTGACATTATCTACTCCCACCCTAACTTCAGACACCAATTGCAAGTCCAGGTTGTCACCTGTGCTTCTGACCAACTGGTTATAGATTGGAGGTTCCTGCAACCCCTCCTTGGCTTCAGTTAATTTGCTGAGTGGTTCACAGAACTCAGAGAAACATCTGACTTACTAGAGCATCAATTTATATAAAAGGATGTAACTCAGGAACAGCCAAAGGAAAGAGAAACACAGGGCAAGTTATGGGGAAATGGGGTGAACCTCCCATGCTCTTTCTAGGCACACTACTCTCGTCAAATCTGTTACCTGTTAATCAACTTGGAAGTTCTTCAAATCCCATCCTTCTGGGGTTTTATGGAGGCTTCATACACAGGCATGATTGACCTCTTCATTGGCCTTTGGCCATTGTAATCATTCTCCCCCTCCTCTCTCTTCTGTAGAGTTCAGGGGGTGGGACCTTCTAATCGCAAGGTTGGTTCCCCTAGCAACCAGCCTCGATCCCTAGAGGACCTAGGGTCTTTCCAAAAGTCACCTTATTAACATAACAAAAGACACCTTTATCACTCTCTAAACAGGAAATTCCAAGGGTTTTAGTGGTTCTGTGTCTGGAAAGGTGGACAAAGAGCAAAAGTAAATTGCTTATTATAAATCACAATATCACAGCAACTGATCAAGAATTTATTCAGTTTGTGAATATTCCTTAGCACCTATGGAGTACAGCAACACGTGTCCTAACAAGGAATAGCAAAAATGATCAAACCCGAAGCATGCCCTGAATATGCATAGGAAGTAGCAGGAGAGAGTGAACAATGTCAAGGGAAGGGCCCAAGTGAAGCTCCGTGGAGTTCCAAAGGAATGAAAAATAACTTCTGGCCACAAAGGAAGAACCAGCGTCCTGACAGAAGACATCAGGACTTCTATGGATGATGATGAACGAGTGGGTTTTCCACTGGCATGAAGGATTGATGTTCATCTCTGGAAATCAAGCCATACCAGGACAGATAGGATAGAAGTCAAAGCTCACACTGCAGAAAGAGCATTTTAGTAAATGGCAGTTTGGAGGTGTGTAGTCATGCCTCTCTGGCATAAAAGTTTGTTTCCAGAAAAAATATTTTCAAAGGATACTAGCAAATCCAGAAATGTCATGAAAAAAGTGTCTCCTTATGAACTGAAAACATACGTCCATGAAAAAAAGCTCGTATATGAATGTTTTCACAGTAGCATATTGTAATGGCTAAAAAGTCGAAACAACCCAAATGTCCATCAACTGACAAATGGATAGTGTGCCCACACAAAAGAATATTATTTGGCCATAAAAAGTGATAAAGTACCAATGCATGCTACAACATAAATGGACCTTGAAAACATTATACCACATGAAAGAAACTAGACACAAAGAACTATATATTGTATGCGGTGGTGGTGGTGGTGGTTTAGTTACATAGTAGCGTCCAGCTCCTTGCAATCCCATGGGCTGGGGCCTGCCAGGCTCCTCTGTTCATGGGATTTCTCAAGCAAGAATACTGGAGTGGATTGCCATTCCTTTCTCCAAGGGATCTTCCCTACCCAGGTCTCCTGCATTGCCGGATTCTTGACTGACTGAGCGGCCATGCTGAGACATATATTGTATGGTTCCATTTATAAGAAATTTTCAAATAGACAAATCCAAAAAGACAGAAAGTGGATTTGTGGTTTACAGGGATTGAGAGGAAAATGAGGAGAGATTGCTAATGATTATGGATTTTTTTTTTTTGAGGTGATGAAAATACTTTGGAATTAGACAGTGGTGATGGTTACACAATTTTGTGAGTATACTAAAGCCCCAAATTCCATGGCCTGTGAATTACAGCTCAATTTTTTAAATCCCTCTATGTGATGATGGTTTAATGACTTATATAATGTTTAATGGTTTAGATAAATTAATTTCCTGAGCTTGTATAACAATGGAACCTATACTTCAAAGGGCTAATTTCAGAATTAAATGAGATACATATAAAGCACACAGCCTGAATCCTTGCACATAGTAGGTGCTCAGGAAATGTCAGCTGATGTTGGGGGGTGGGGTGGAGGAGGAGAAAGAGGCGAAGAGAGGAAAGAAGAAACTTGAGCGATGGCAGCCGTAACTGTTGTAGCTTAATGATGGGTATAAGTAAGTCTTAGTCTCTCAGTCGTATCCGATTCTTTTCGACCCCATAGATACTGTAGCCTGCCAGGCTCCTCTGTCCGTGGGATTCTACAGGCAAGAATACTGGAGTGGGTAGCCATTCCCTTCTCCAGGGGATCTTCCCAACCCAGGAATCAAACCTGGGTCGCCTTCATTGCAGGCAGATTCTTTACTATCTGAGCCAGCAGCGAAGCCAATGATGAGTATGTGTGATGGTTAATTTTCATGTGTCATTAAGAGCTGCCCAGACAGCTGGTTGACATTATTTCTGGGTGTGTCTGCGGCATTCGAGTTAAGAAGGTCACCCTCACCAATGTTCGGTAGACATTATCCCCTCCATTGAGGTGCTGAATAGAACAGAAAGGTAGAGGAAGGAGGAAAGCGCTCACTCTCTCTCTCTCTCTCTCTCTCTCTCTCTCTCTCGCTCTCTCGCTCTCTCGCTCTGCCTGAGCTGAAACCTCCATCTCCTCCTGCCCTCAGACCTCAGTGCTTCTGGTCCTCAGGCCTTTAGACTCAGACCAGGATATACTTACATCATCAGCCCTCCCAACTCTCAGGCCTTCAGACTTGTACTGAAATACACCACTGGTTTTCCTGGTTCTCCAGCTTGCAGACAGCAGATCATGGGGCTTCTCAGGCTCCATAACCACATGAGCCAGTTCCTATAATAAATCTCCCCTTATATAGCTCTCTAATATACCCTATAGGTTCTGTTTCTCCAGAGAAGGCTAATACAGCGTGACTACTATAAATACAGAAATAGAACACAAGTGATGGGCTGGAGATCTCACGCTCATGGCTGGGTTTATAGACAAACACTTGAGAGTAAAGAAGAGATTGTGTGTTAGCCAAAACTAATTCTGGGACAGGTGGGCCCCCCAACATCTCTCAATATTTTCCTCTCCCTTTTTATGGGTTGCTATGTCTAGCAGTATGACTGTGCTCCACTTGTTACTTTCACTCTATAAGGCATACCGTGAATCGTCCAAGTTTTGCTGGTTAATTCCCGTCATTCTGGGCAGAGACTTGGTGTGCACAAGCATTACTAGCCTGTCACACTTTCAGAAAGTTCAGATATTCCTTCCTAAGAGATGGATTCTGCTCACTCACACTGCTCATCCATCATTTCTCTTCCCTGAACATCCTGTGTGTCATTACCTATTGACAGCTCTTGCTTTTTCTCAAGCACAAACATGTACTCACATTTTAAATGATTCAACATAGGGTCTCTGGGTGGCAAGACTGAATATCTGAAGACCAGCCTCAGAGCAAAGGATGCTCAATAAACTGGTGAATGAATGAAAGAAAGTACAGAGTGGAAGAATAAATCTTGTGCAAACATTTAGATTTAGACAACAAATTCAGGGGAAAGGCTGAAGAACACTCTACTTTGATAGAGCTGTGTCAGTGTTTAAATTAAGGTCTCTAACGTTATGTTTTGATTTTGTGCATCAAGTTGTAGTTTCTTATTAGCCAGAGTAACAACAAACAAATTTAAAAGAACATTTTTAAATTTCTTAAGCGCCAGTCACCTTCACTACATTGCAAAATTAAAAGCTGGTTGAGAATTCCCTGGTTGTCCAGTGGTTAGGGCTTTCCTGGTAGCTTATACAGTAATAATGTGCCTGAGATGCAGGAGAACAGGGTTTGATCCCCAGGTTGGGAAGATCCCCTGGAGAGGGAATTGGCAACCCACTACAGTATTCTTGCCTGGGAAATCCCTTGGACAGAGGAGCCTGGTGGGCTACAGTCCATGGGGTTACAAAGAGTTGAGCACAAATGAACAACTAACATTTTCTTTTTCTTTCCAGTGGTTAGGATTCTGTGCTTCCACTGCCAGAGGCTTGGGTTCAATCCCTGGTCAGGGACTGCATGCTATGCCAGAAGGTCAAAAAAGAAAAAAAAGCTGGCTGAAGCCCTGCTAGAAATTCTAAGTCTTGCAGTGTAAAAAGGGAACCACTGAACTTGTAACTCTAGAGCTGTATGGTGAACCAGACAGTAACAAATCCCTCCAAGAATAAAGCTCACATCAGTGAACTTTCTCAAGATGCCTTTTTTTCTCTCAGTACTCAGCAGTCTAATTAAAACAGAAACTTCCTTTATGACACAAAGTTCTCTCTTCAGTAGAAAGAACAATCAATATGTCATTGTGACATTTCACAACTAGCTAAATTAATATATTTTGCTATTTAAATTTCTGTTCCCATCTCAATATTTTCCTTAATATATGCAGTAACTGTGTTCACTTTTTAGCTGGTAAGGCATTCCAAAAATAGAAACAGTGTTTTTCTATTTTTAGCTCAGTCTGTAAAGTTTAAGCAAATAATCTTCTTTCCAAAGTACTCCACACACATGTTTCAAATTCATGGAAAAACCCAGTGGCAATGAGCTCATAAAAGAAAACAGTGAAAAGTTGGAGTCAAAAGATTTTTGATATCCTCACCCTGTGTTACAACTCAACATAGACACTCAGCTTCCAACTCAGACATTTTAATTATAATTTCTAATAGGAACATGAAAAACACTACTTAGTACAGCACTAATTACACTGAAAAATAACTTCTTTTTCTACACTAAAAGTTATGTTTCTCCTTAAAAAGTAGACTAAAAACCATCAGTTCCTACTTCCTGGTCAAATATATTAGTGAATAAAAATCACACCAAGACTTCCTTTCCCCCTTTTCTCATACTAAATCATAATTTCCTTTTTCCTCCCAAAAAGGCCGTTTACTCTGTCCTTGATTAGAATGACTTCCCACTTGTAAAATGATGTGTTTGTTCACTTTCATCCATTTAAACGTGTCATCTTTCAGTCAAGCAATCGAACTCCTTATTATTTGCCCAACTAAGTTGAAAACTTATGCTCACACAAAAGCCTGCATACCAATGTTTATAGCAGCTTTATTTCATAATTGGTGAACGAATAAATAAACTGTGGAATATATTGACAATGGAATATGATTCAGTGTTAAAAATAAATGAGTGATGAAGCCATGAAAAGACATGGAGGAACCTTAAATATACATTACTAAGTGAAAGACATCAATCTGAAAAGGCTACATACTGTATGATTCCAACTATATGTGATACTCTAAGAAAAGCAAAACTGTAGAGGCAGTAAAAAGATCCGTGGTTACCAGGGGCTGAGGATAGGAGAGAAGGGGCGAGTAACCAGGGCACAGATGATTTTTAGGCAGTGATAATACTTTGTATGATACTATAGTGATGAATGGCTCAGCAATAAAGAATCCACCTTCAGTGGTTCAATCTCTGGGTCGGGAAGATCCCCTGGAGAAGGAAATGGCAATCCACTCCCATATTCTTGCCTGGGAAATCCCCTGAACAGAGGAGCCTGGTGGGCTAGAGTCCCTGGGGTTGAAAAGAGTCCGACATGACTTAGCAACTAAACACAACACAACAACATAATGATGAGTACAAGTCATTATATATTTGACCAAACCCATAGAATGTACAACACTGAGAGTGAATCCTAATGTGAATTCTGGACGTCAGGGGACAGTGGTGTGTCAGTGAAGGTTTGCCAATTGTTATAACTGTTTTACTCTGGTGAGGGATGCTGACAGTTGGAGGCAGGGTCATGATTGTATGGGGGCAGGGGCCATATGAGAAATACCACCTGCTCAATTTTGCTGTGAACCTAAAACCAATAAAGAATCTGCTGGCAATGCAGCAGACCCAGGTTCAATCCCTGGGTTGGAAAGATCTCTTGGAGAAGGGAATGGCTACCCACTCCAGTATTCTTGCCTGGAGAATCCCATGGACAGAGGAGCCTGGCAGGTTACAGGCCATAGGGTCGCAAAGAGTAGGACATGACTGGGCGACTAACGCTTTGGCACTTTGCCACTACAACTATTCTTTAAAAACTTTTGAAAAAAATCAAGTTTTAAACATCACTGAAACTTTCTGTCAACGTTCTCAGTGTTTTGTGTGCATGCTCCCATATTTTGGAACAGAACTGCACACCTTGAAAGAGATAAAATGCCTCTTCGTGTCAGAGTCCTATGCCTGGTACACAGGCATGCACCTCCACACAGTCATGCAAAAAAAAAAGTCATATCTGTTTCCTCACCAGGGCTTGAGATTCTGAAAAAGATTCCACCAAGCTATGTATACCAATCCTGGCTCTGCTCAGCCGAGTTTTCAGGTGCACAGGACAAACGTGCTTTCCAGAAGCTAAGATCCACGTGCTACATTCTTAGGTCCACGCCCCTCCAAAAACTCTAAAGATAAAAGGTCTCTCTGGGCTCACTGCTTAGCAAAAGAATGCATAGGTTGTAAAATAAACCAGCACCTGCATCCTGGTCTGTACACACAGCTGGGGAAGGTACATCACTCATGTTGGCTTTGATAGGAGATGCAAAGGCTGAGAAGATACAAGAAGAAGGAAGTGGCTTCTCTTTTCTATTCGTGTTGGAATCACCTTCCGTTTCTCAAATGCGTATCAGTGGAGAATCCTAAAATATGGCTCTTGTCATCCAGAGTTTTTCAAACACAGTACAGGTTATGCTTTGGGGGAAGTGAAGATGGATTCAACCTTCAGATGAGGGTCAGGATTCATCTTAAATGGTCAGAATGAATTGCACCCAGCCCTTGGAGCCTTTCTGTCTGTGCAGGGAGTGTGGTTTTGGAGACAGCCCAACAGGAGGAACAGGGCGTTGGTGTCCAGGTGTGCGCAGCTAGCTTCCACCTGCTCACGACTGGCTGTGTGACCTCAGGCAGCTATCATTGCATTTCTGGACCTGTTTGCACCTTGTAAATTTTTAAAATATAATTTTAGTGTATGTGCTGCCAAAGCAAGCACTTTTAAAATATAATTTTAAAATTTTATTTTATCTTTGATTCACGCCACTTGGCATGTGGGATGCTAGTTTGCTGACCAGGGACTGAGCCCACGCCCCTTGCCTTGGGAGCATGAAGTCCCCACCTTGTAAATTTTTGGAGGTTGGGTTCCTTCTAAACTTCCCTTAGGAATGCGATGGAATATATTCTAATTTAAATGCCCATGGTGGGTTTGTGACTGGCAGCCTTAGCTCAGGGTCAAGGTAGAACGGAAACATACCTGCTTCGCAATCTCAAGGTCATAATTGGAAATTTCCAACTTAGAACATTTGCAAAACCTACAGTTAGTTTACCTCAGGGGAGAAGATGACAAAAAAGAATGCCTACAACACAATGGCAGGGGTCACCTGCTTCCTGTCTGAGGTACCCTTCTCCAAGGTCAAGGGTCAGGAAGGAACAACACCCACTGAGCCCTTATTACATGCCATGTGTTTTCATATATTCTCATGAACCCTCACAACTCCAAAGCCCTGGGGGCTGGACCTCCCAGAGCCTGGGGGGTCAGACCTCTCCCTGCAGAACTGTAGGGGCAGAACTTCTGCCCCGCTGTGTCCAGAAGGTGAGACCTCTGTCCCAGTGGGACTGGAGGGCAGAGAATCAAGCCAAAGGGGCTTGTTCTAAAGCATTAAGGCTTTAGATCTCATGGAGTTTGCCTGGTGTCTTGGACTTACTTGGGCCCTATCAACCCCTTTCTTCTCTCTGATTTCTCTCTTTCAAAACAGCGTTGTCTATCCTATGCCTGTCCCATCACTGTTCTTTGGAAACACATAACTTGCTTGATTTCACAGGTTCATGGCTGGAGAGAAATTTGTCTCAGGATGAGTCATACCTCGAATATCACCCATGTCTGATTTGGGTGATATTCAGATGACACTTTGGACTTTTGAGTTGACAGTGGGATGTAATAAATGAATTTATTACAAAAGACATGAATTTGGGGGCATCAGGGACAGAATGCTACGGAATGAATTGTTTACATACTCCCCACATTGCTATGTTAAAACCAAATTCCCCAGGGTCTCTGGGGGTGATTAGGTCGTGAAGGTGAAGCCCTCATGAATGGGATTAATGCCCTTATAAAAGAGACCCCAAAGTGATCTTTCTTCCCTTCCACCACATGAGGTTACAGCAAAAAGCCTGTCGTCTATGAACCAGAAAGCCAGCTCTCACAAGACACCAAATCTTCAGCTAGGATGTCTCAGCCTCTAGACCTGTGAGAAATAAACTGCTGCTGTTCATAAGTAACTCAGTCTGTGGTATTTTTGTTACAGCAGCTCGAATGGACTAAGACTAACAATAGTAGTAGAACATGTGTATGGAGTGTCTACTGTCTACCGGCCACTGCTAACACTAGCAAACCTTTGACGTGCATTCATTAAGGATCAGGCATGGTTCTAAGCATCTACAGTGCACGAGGCTGGGACCAGGATTACTCTGCTTCTGATGGCAAACTGAACAGGTAAAACCAGGATACAGGCTGAAACACTATGCCAACCTAACCACTTTACTACCCTAATTATTATCTCAAAACTAAGATGCAGGCTGTTATTTATTGTTTTGCAAGCAAGGAAGTAGAAGTCGAGCAAGGTAAAAATCAATCCTTCACCCAAGGTCTTACTTGGTTAGAGCTGAGGCTGTCTTTGCAATGTCAAGAAAGCAAATGGCCCTAAGTGCTATCAACACAGGACTCTGTGCTCTAAGATTTCGGGGATCTAGTCTGGCCAAGAAAGGTTCTGGGGAGAGTTACCAGCTTGCAGCCAACAGGCTCTGTCAAGGGCAGAAGTTTTGGAGCCAGGGGCTGAGCCAGTGCCAACTAGGCTAGGGGGAGGTGGGCTTGAAATGGCAGCAAATTTTAATGAATCAACAATTGAATGAGAGAGGAAGGGAGGGAAAAGAGGCTAGTTCTCTTTGAGTCTGAGGGAGAAGGGCCCTTTCTGAGGGTACAGCGGGGCCAGGGGTTAGTAAGAAGGAAGAGAGGCTGCAGTGGGCTGCCCCACGAGGCCACCTGACCTGAACCCAGGGCAAACCGGGGATTATGCGGCTGCATGTGGGGGAGGCTGGAGCAGCGGCCCTTCCTGTGAAAAGCTGGCCTGACTGATGGGCTGGGGAACCTCATCTCCCAGTGCCCAGGAAATTCAGCTGGATGCAGTGTGGCCCCTGCACAGCTTAATGAGAACCTGATTCTTGGATTGGGTATATCTGTGGGTCCAGAAAAAGGTTTCCTTACGTGAAAAACATCACCCTGCCCTTCCCCTCCATGGGCCCACAGCTGGCCAAATCTGAGAAAGTAGCACAGAGCTCCTCGACGTCAACAAACTCTGCTTTATAGTTTCAGCCCAACAAACAGTGATTTCAGGTATCTGACTATGGCCCTCCATGTGCACAGCAAGGGAACTTAAGCCACTGAAATATCCATGAATTCACACACAGTCACTTGATAAATACTACGGCGCACATTCACACAGCTGTCCCTAGGGATGCCACAGTAAAGACGCTGCCTGTGCCCAGAGGAATGTCATAGGGTCCAGTAGGCCCACAGAAGCAGCAAACAGGACACAGCATGACCAAGTGAGAAGTGCTGTTAGAAGGAAAAGGCACGGTGCTAAGAGAGCATACAGAGAAGCCTGTAACCCAACCCTGGAGAAGGGGCACCCTCTAAGACAGCTGAAGGGTTTAAGAACACACCCGAAGGCCAAGTGAAAACTAGCCACTGGGGGATAAAAGGGGAGGAAGACGATCCCTAAACTGCTAAACTGCAAAGGGGTAGACGTTGATACTGGACTTTTTATTACATATAGCATTCTTATTTTCTAAGGTGTTTTTTAAAAAATTATAAAATACATCAAAACATTAAATAGAATAATATGACAGATACTTAGGTAGATACTACTAGTTTTAATAATTTTAAATATTTTGTATATGTGTGTGTGTGTGTGCATAGGGCTTCCCAGGTGGCTTAGTGGTAAAGAATCCACCTGCAAAGCCACAGACTTGGGTTTGATCCCTGGGTTGGGAAGATCCCTTGGAGAAGGAAATGACAACCCATCCCAGTATTCTTGCCTGGAGAATCCCATGAACAGAGGAACGTGGTGGACTATAGTCATGGGGTCGCATGGGGTCGCAGAGTTGGATACAATGACTAAACAGCAGCAGCAGCAAAAATAGATATTTTTTAAAAGAAGTAAAATGTTACTTTTAGAGCTCTTCTCCTCCATCCCCAAAGGTAACTATCATCCTGCACTGGGTATAACTTTCCCTATGTTTTCATTTATTGATACCATAGGTATCAATCCACAAACAATAGAAAGTAGCATTTTGTGATTTTTGAAGTTTTTCCTACATGGTATCATAGTATATACATTCTTTTAGGAATTGCCTGTTTATATTCAACATTGTGTTATTCTAACTGCTGAATAATATTCAATTGTATTAAGTTGCATGATTATTACACAATTCTCTCTTCCCTTTTTGATGGACATTTAAAGTTTTACCTCACCTCCCACCTTTTTTTTTTTCCTTGCCATAACAGTAAACATCCTTGTACTTGTCTCCTTGTGCACATTCCATGATGTATGCCTAGAAATGGCATTGCTGGGTTAAGGGTATTCTCATCTCCAGCGCGACTGCACACGGCCGTAATCTGCTGCAGAACCACTGTGCCAATTTACATTCCCACCTACATGCTTATGTTCCTGTTTCCTCATGTCCTCACCAATCCTGATGTTAACAAGCTCTTAAATTTTGCTAATCTAATGAGTGCGACATGTTATTTTCTCCCTTTAATCTGCCTTTCCCTAGTTGCTAGTGAGTAGTCCACCTTTTTATATGTCAAATGGCTATTCAGGTTTCCTCTGCTCATTGCCTCTTCACATTGTCAGGCCATTTTCTACTGGGTTGTCTTTTTTAAAAGACTGGTTTGTAGAAATCCATTAGATATTCTGGATATTAATTCTTACCAATTGTTGTTTGACTTGACAATTACTCAGAAACAATACTGTTAAGAGAATCAGTTAAAAGATGAGTGTAGTCTCTTAAATATGGGTACCTTCAACCAAACGATTTTTATTGACTTTAGCAGAGGATCTGGCTTGTATTTTCTTAATGGTTTCATATCTCATGGCCTAGGGCAGCATATGCAAACAGATGTTTAAAAAGAAGAGTTCACGTTCATTGCTGAAGAGGTACCTACATTAAATGATTAACTACTGTCCTGGAAATGTTAAAGACCCTCAGAGAAGCTGCAAGCCCTATGATGACCACAGACACACTTTAAATTAAAGACCAGATTATCATTTGATTTGGGGTGATTTTCTAAATGTTTTCATTTTTGTTCAAATTTTGTTTAATGTGTTTTCTTGAATTCAATTTAGAATTTGACTTTTTATCATACCTCATAACAATCCTGAAAAAGTCAGTAATAACATAACCAAAAATTATCACAACTATTAACATCCTCATAACTAAATCCAAAGACTGGAAAGTTATCATCCTCTTAAATCTCTTTATTTACAGGTGATGAAACTGAAGTTTGAGAGGCCAAGAAAGTTACTCATTCATTCATTCAACAAATATTTATTAAACTTCTACTCTAACAAATATCATTTAGGTGCTTACTATGTATTAAGCTAAGAATTTCATCTAAATTTAGATATTAAATATTTAAACAGAATTTAGACATATTTAGTGTCTCTGATGATGACTTTAAGAGGTAAAATTTTGGAAGTTAAATAGCTTGCATAGTCTGTAGTCCATCAGTGAAGGAGGCAAGATTAACACCCCAGGATTCTGATGCCAGCAGGGCTTCCAACCTTGTCATAGGATATGCCTACGGTGCTTGCTCTGAGTTTGAAACACAGAGATATGCATCCTACAGGAAAACAGGGCCCTGGCATTCACACAATATCATATCCTCTTTCATAGATGAAATTCAGATCTTCTGGTGAAGCGGGCAATGGATAGAGGATGGGCAGGAGCCTATGCCCTCAGGTAATAGAAACGCATCCTTGTGTGGGCCATTGAGCCAAGACAAAGATTACTAATGTAGAGAACCCACCGTGGAATCAGCTCTGGGAGAAGAGTAAGTACTTAGTCTTCTTGGTGAGCCAATCAGACAAGAGCCCCCATGAGGGGCTCATAGTCTAGTAGAGGAGACAAGCTATAAGCATATCAGGGAACCAGTGAAATAAATAATTACAAAGTGTGGTTAAGGGCCATGAAGGAAGGGAACAAGGTAATGTGAGAGAAAGGCTTGTGGGCAAGGGACTTATTTTAGAATGTGTAGTCAACAGGCTTCTATTAACACTAAAACGGAGACCCATGTGAGTTAGCCATAGCACGAGTTGGGAGAAAAGCACGTGCAAAGGCTCTGTGAAAGGGAGGCAAAAAGTATCTCTGTGAGTACCACAGGGAGAGTCAGGTAGCAAACGGCTTGAGATAAAAGCAAGGGACAGATTACTCAAAGCCCTGAAGGCTACGGTAAGGAGCTGGAATCTACTCTAAATATAATGGGGAACTATTGGTGGGTTAAGTAGTGGAATTACGTGATTAAATCCTTTACTCAGTCACTCTGATCATTAAATGGAGAATGGAATACTGGGGTCAGAGATGGGAACAAGAGACCAGTTCGCTAGTTAGGAGGCCATCATGACGGCGGCTTGGATTAGGATGGTGTCAGTGAAAGTTGACAGAAGCAGATGGATTCAAGACATATTTTGGAAACAGAACCAACAGGGCTTACAAATGGATGGATGGTAGGGTATAAGTGAGAGAGAGAAATCAAGGATGACCTTTAGATTGAAAAAAACTGTGAATAAGGAACTGCTTACAATTACTTCTCCAGTGTTTTATGATCTGTCTTGAATTTTTTAACTTCACAGACTTCCAAGGAGAAATGTGAGGGGGACAGAAGGTCACAACACAGTGATTCTTCTACAACGAACGGTATGGCGGTCTGGGACTGAGACCCTGTATCTCTTCCAGAGGTCAACTTTGTGCATCCTTTAGTTGGGAAGGCATCTGGACCCGTGGCCTCTGGCTGCTTCAAGTGGTCCTTCAGCAAACACATCCAGTTAGCTGTTTGTGAAATGAGATATTCAGAGACATAACTACCACCTGCTTTTTAGTAGCAGCAAAAAAACTACTCACACACGCAATAAATACCAACTCCTGATCTAGAAAGCTCACTAAATTCTAGAATTCAGCAACCACGGAGTAACTCTGTAGGCTTCTCCAGTTATGTAGACTGACATTAGACACATACCAGAATTTTGTATAGAATCCCAGGCTGTTTGTAAAGCTCCTCTAACTTTGAACACATTAGAAGCAACATGAGAATTCATGCATATTATTTAACCACGCAGATAATTTAAGATAATCAATGTTAGTCCAAGTTGCAAATATGTTTCCTATTTTTTTTTCTGGCATTCCACTTCACTCTCCATCTTCTCTTAATTAGCACCTTTGGTTTCTAGGACCTCCTTAAGGCTTCTATCTGATTCTTGCAAGACTGGAAAGAGCTGACAAGGGAAGCTCTTGACCTGACCCTGGCCGTTTCACCTTTATCCTTTGTTGTTGCCTGTCTCCTGATTTCTCTGCAGGAGCAGACCTTGTTCATACCTCATCCAAAGTAGGAGCCTGGGTCTGGAAACAGGGTAGAACCTGGGGACAGCTCCGGGAGAATAAGAAGGAACATGACCCACTTTATATTTACGTAGAATGTTCATTAAAGCAGAAATTGTTGTGGTAATAACTAACTCATGTAGCTGGAGCATGACCTGGGAGCCGCAAAGTGGGCAGGCTCAGGTTGGACAAAGCTGCAAAGGGGTCTCAGCACAGCTTACTGTGAGCCTGGGGACTCGGGCAAGTTTATTTAACATCCAAGCCCTATTTCCCAATCATAAAATGGAGGTAACACCCATCCTGCAGGCATTTGAAGTGATCAAAAATACTTAGGTAAAGTACAGGGCAACCAATCAATAAACAGCAGCATTTATAGCACTTCCTAATTTATAATGAACTTTTGCATACACGGTTTCACTTCTTACTAACCTGACTAAATCCAAGTCTTCCAATTTTGGCTAAAGCAACACCCCAGTGTTCTTCTAACTGTGAAGGGCCAAATATTTTCACCCTGACTTCCCTCTTGTGCTGACTTTGATTATTGGGAGCAGAAATTTAACACTTAGTGTTAGAGTCATAGAGCCTTGTCTAGGCTCAGTAGTGACATCATAGGTGGTAAAGTCTGGGCACAGGATATAGAGGTGTGGTGATGGCCACACCCATTTGCCAACCCTCTTCCAACCCAGTCCAGCCTCTTGATTCATAGCAGCAAAGGGTCACTTCTGTTTCTAAGGCTTAGAGGTAAGTTGAAGGCAGCTTTGGTGGGAGTTCTTTCAGTTCAGTGATAAACATGCTTGTTCTCCAGTGCATTCCAGGAATCTTTGACCCATCACCACACGTGTGTCTGTATTTGAGTCTATAGTCAAATATATACCTGTTTCTTTGCATAAGGCCCATTTCAAAGGCAAAAGGCATTGAAAGGTATTAATAGAACTCTTACTTCTAACCCAAAACAACTAGCTAGGAAGTGAGAGTCATGATCTGGACCTGGTGTATTGTCGAGTGACTGATTAAACAGCAACATGGAGCATGTGAACTCAAGTACCATTAGAGGTCAGGCAGCATGTGTATACATGTGAAACGCCAGGTGGAAGGCAACAGGGAGCGGGGAGGCTAGCGAACAGAGTGTACATGCCAATCCGAAGGCATTCAAATGGAATTGCTTTGCTTCAACTATGGTTGACAAATTTAAAGTCTACAGGCTGCCCATCTGCCACCTTGCACCACTGTACCACTAATAGAACCTTTGCTAATTGCTTTCATTCAAAATATTTTGACATTCTTTTTTTTTTTTTTTACGATTTATCGTATCAGCTCCTTTTTATTTTTACAAGATTTGCTTCTAAGATACTTTATGTAAATGTTTTCTTATGTCTAAATACAGCTTCATGCAAATAGGGTTTACGACCAAACAGCTAATATAGCTACCCATTCTTTTTTCTTTTTGGCTGTGCTGGGTCTCAGTTGTGGTATGTGGGATGTTTAGCTGTCACACAAGTGCTTAGTTGGGGCATGCAGGATCTCATTCCCTGACGGGATTGAACCCAGGCCTCATACATTAGGAGTAGAATCTTAACCACTGGACCACCAGGGAAGTCCCTACATATTCAGTTTTTTTAAAAATAGCCTTAAAACTGTTCTCTAAATTTGGGCAAAAATAAAGTAAAAATTTGTTGTTGTTGTCATTTAGTCACTAAGTTGTGTCTGATTGTTTTTTGACCCCATTTTTGCCCGCTAGGCTCCTAGGTCCATGGGATTTCCCAGGCAAAAATATTGGTGTGGGTTGCCATTTTCTTCTCCAGGGGATCTTCCAGATCCAGGGATCAAATCCATTTATCCTGTACTGGCAGGAGGGTTTTTTTTTAACCAGACCCATCCTAAAGAAGGGACAGACTGGTTGTGTCCAGAGGTGTGAAAGCAAATCTAATCCAGGAAAGCTCTCTGGAGGAGGCAGTATTTGAGCTAGGAGAGATGGAAGGAATACTTTTCTTAAGCAAAGGAAAAAAGGAAAAAAAACCTCTTCGGGTAAAACAAACAAAGGTGAGCAAAAAGAGGAAAGCTGGGCTCTTCCAGAAAAATAAACAGTCTTATTTTGTTGCAGAATAGAACACAAAATCTTGGCATTAGAAAGCAAAGTCCAAAAAATCATCTGAGACCAGATGGGCAAGGCCTCTGACTGCCAAACCAAGGAGTTTGGCATTTATTGGCTGGGGAGTGGGAGGTGGACAGGCCAGAAGGCTTCAGAGATAAAATGGCCTGATCAGAGAATGGGTTTTCTAGAAGATACATCTGCCTCTTTGATTTTACAGACCCTTTCTTAAGCATGATTTTTTTCCTAGACAACTTAAATCTGAAAAAAAAAAAAAAAATGTCATTCTTCTCAGCATGTTTTTAAAAGTAAACTTGGTCACCATAAATGTATAGGAGAAAAGGAGACATAGAAACTAGCAGCAAATCCAGCAAACATGCCCATCTGTTTCTGGGACTCTTAGTAGAGATCAGCAAAAATAGCTTTTTAAAAACACGGAACTATGGCTGAAATCATATTTTCCAGCGTAGGTTTCCACTAGTGACTACTTATAATTTTATTTGTCTGGCATTTTCCATAAAATATACCATCACTAGCACACCATGAAAAGCTATCATCTGTTCCATTATAAATGCAAAGAATTAAAAAGGAAGGGTAAGAGGAAGGGAGGAGAGGAGGAAAATGATACATGGCTTGTCAGGAAATGTAAATCAAATGTCAAAATCAACCTTTTCAAAGTAATGATGAAGAAAAAGAAAAACATCAAACAATCTGTTCAGAACTTTTATGAAAAAGTGGTGTAGGGTAAAAGCACAACAGGGTTTGGAGTCGGAAAAGCTCTTTTGGAATCTCCACTCTCTCCTTTTATTACTACCTTCTTGTGATGAGGTAAATTTCCTCCTTTCTAAAATGGTGATATAATTTATTACTTTAATGGTTGTGAGGGATAAAAGCGTCACCCAGTGTCATGGATCATATGTATTTGCCTCTTTCTCTCTTTTGGAAAGTAAGGGATGTGCCTGTTGTATGATGGGGCTGTGGCCATGGGGATTGCACAAAGGCAACAGCTGCTTGAGTTCTCCCAACCTCCAAAGGGAGTCTAAACATCCATTTGGTCAGCTTGGGCCTGCATACAAGGGAGAGAGGCAGTGATGCCAATAACACCAAGGACCAGGTGACAATAATCACTTTGGCTTCACTGTGGCAGGCATCGAGTGACCTCTCTGGGGGGAATTCATGACTGTACTTCCCCTTTCTCTAGATTAGTATTAATTAATATTAAGTAAATATTAAAACTGGTTAGCCCCCTTGAGAATACCATATGAAATTTATCTCATCAGAAGAACGTAGTAATAAAAGGAGAGCGTGGAGCTTCCAAAAGAGCTTTTCCGACTCCAAGGAGGAAAGGCACAGAAGGGAGGTACAGGGGAAAAAAAAAAAACATTTGGAGATTTCAAATGTGTTAAAGCACAGTGAGAATAATCTGCTGGAAACACATTCATTTACAAATATTTATTGAGCACCTATTTGGGCAAGATGCTGTGCAGGCTGTGAGGATATATCTATTAACGAAACAAACAAAAAAATCCCTGCCCTCACAAAACTTATATCCTAGTGAAGAAAGACAATGAACAAAACAATAAATGCACGTTAGATTAAAAGCTCACGAGAAGCACATGCTGTAAATTTTAATCTACACACATGAATAGAAAAAGAGGAGATGCGCCACGGCTTCGGTAGCGACCGCCTCTCTACGCGGGTGGGAGCTTCGCCAGCGCCCCCCACTCCCACCCCAGGAGACCGTTGCAGTCGGCCAGCCCCTGCACCTTGGTAACCATGTGTGACCAAAAGGCCGTAATCAAGAATGCCCATATGTCGGAGGAGATGCAACAGGACTCGGTGGAGTGTGCTACTCAGGCATTGGAAAAGTATAGAGAAGGACATTGCGGCCCATATCAAGAAGGAGTTTGACAAGAAGTACAACCCCACCTGGCACTGCATCGTGGGGAGGAACTTCGATAGTTATGTGACACATGAAACCAAACACTTCATCTACTTCTACCTGGGCCAAGTGGCCATTCTCCTGTTCAAATCTGGTTAAAAGCATGGGCTGTGCCACACACCCAGTGATCCATCCAAAAACAAGGACTGCAGCCTAAATTCCAAATACCAGAGACTGCAGTCTTCAGCCTTGCCTAAGGGAACACCTCCATCTTTGAACCTTTATTGTGTTTTGTACAGGGCATTCTCCATAGTAGTTTGTGGTTATAAAGCAATTAGTAAAACAAAAAAAGAAAAAGAGAAGGTGCAAACTTTGAGGCAGAATCCTCCTGTGTTAACACTGGGGATTCTTCGAATTCTGGCCACACACGACAAATAAAGGGCAAGGATTTTTGTGGAAAAGAGTGACAGCGGAAATTACACGCTGCAGACTAATACGAATTTATCATTCTGAAAAAGAGAAAGGAGAGAAGTGTGTATGTGCATTGGAACCTCTGGGTATTCTGAATTACCTTAAGGAGAAAATTGGGGGAGGGTGCACATTTCCAGCAGCAAGATGGAGAGGGAAATTTCTTTTTTACTTTTTATAATTTCTTAAATTTATCAGATTACAAATGATTCTTAAATTCCTTGGGCTTTACAGTATTTTTCAAATAAATACAAAAATAGTTAAAGAGGGATGAATGAGTTCTCTATGTACTAACACAAAAATCAGCTTGCGATCCATGAAGTGGAAAATCTAAGTTACAGAGCTTTGTAACTTGTGATCACATGTATGTAATACATAGTTTTTTTATAATGGCAACTCCCGTTAGACAACTTATTTATCCCGCCGAAGTCTCAGTGACTCACCTCTGAGCCCTTCCCTTTTTTACCGCCCGCATACAGCATCACTAAGTAATGGCTTCTGTCTTGGAGTGGCCTTCCAAATGTATCCCTTCTTTCCATTCCACAGCTTGTCGCTGTCCTAGGTCAGCTGTCATCACCTCTCACTTGAACAACTGCATAATAAATCTCCTTACTGGCCTCAGTACCTGCACCACAGACTAGATTTGCTTCTCAAAACATCAACCCTCCCTTGATTCTCCAATGACCACTGTGGATCAAGTCCAGTCTTGGCATGGCTTCCAACACTCTTCCAAATCTGGCCTATCCTACCAGCAGTAGGCAATGATTCCTGTCTAATAATGGTTTCCTCCACCCCTCTTTACTAGCTGAACCCTAATTTTGTGCAATTAATGAACAGAGACTCTTGATCTCAGGCTTAGCCCCAAGGGATATGCTATGGGTTGACACATAGCAGGCAATCCACTTTTTTTTTTTTTTTAACTAAATGAACAAATGGTATAAATCAACCATGTTTATACCATTCCTCTTCCCAAATGATTACAATTTTACAAGTCAACATGTAACCCTGTTCTGGCCAATGAGATACTACAAGTATGTCCCATCCTTCCTGTTTGGAACTCACTTGTGCAAAGAGCTACAGCAGCCATCTTGGAACCATGAGGTCACTGAGAATAAGGCTAAAAAAATCGACGTGCTAACTCTGGCAAAATGTAATGAGATGAAAGCTTACGTTATTGATGATATAGATCCAGTGACTCTGGAATTGCTTACCTCCAAATCCTGAGATAAAAGCCTGTGTTGGGACTTCCCTGGTGGTCCAGTGGTTGAGAATCTGCCCTTCAATGTCAGGGATGCAGGTTCAATCCCTGGTCAGGGAACTAAGATCCCACATGCTTCAAGGCATCTGAGCCTATGAGCTGCAACTAGAGCCCCAATGCCATGCTACAACTAAGACCCGTTGAATCCAAAAATAAATACATATATTTAAAAAATAAATAAATAAATAAAATTATAAAATAAAATAAAAGCCTGTGTTATTGATGATCCAGAGTGGTAGATCTAACCACTCTGAAACTGCTTACCTCCAAATTCTTATTAAAGGATATATCAAAATATCTTTATTGCCTTAATTGGACTTTAATATGCCTATGAATCACTTGGAAATATCATTAAAATGAAAATTCTGATTCAGTAGATTTGAGGTGGGGCCTGAGACTCTGCTTCAATAACAGACTCCCAGATGATGCTGCTTTCCAAGGACCACATTTAGAGAAATGAGGCTGTAAACCGCTACAGACTGGACACTCCATTACTTTTAGCTGGGTTGAAAGGTATGAATGCTAAATTTCAGCTAAATTACTTTTACCTGAACTTATCCTTACTGCCCACTGTCCCTCCCCACATCCAAGCTAACTACACTAACCATCCAAACTTCTCAACACATACGAAAAGCCTCCTGGGCCTGCCTCATGCTCATCCTTTACTTGAAGGAGCGCCTGTAGATTTTACCACTATTCCACCCATCAGCCTGGGTCACTTTTTTCACTCATTAATTTTATTTGCACTTACTCCCATATATGTTTCTCTAGGGTATTTTATTTCTCTAGGGTCTGGAGAAGGCAATGGCAACCCACTCCAGTGTTCTTGCCTGGAGAATCCCAGGGACAGGGGAGCCTGGTGGGCTGCTGTCTATGGGGTCGCACAGAGTTGGACACAACTGAAGCGACTTAGCAGCAGCAGCAGCAGGGTCTTTTATTCAAGTAATTATTAAACAATTACAGCGACTTGTTAAATAGACAAGATGATTTTGAAAGACTTGAAATTTAATTGCAAAACTGTTGAATTCCCTGGTAGATTTTATATATTATATTATGGTTGTGTTCCATTTCAGTAGCGTGGAAATTAAAAACCACATAAACAGTGTTCTGTTGCCAGTAATGACATGCATGTGTCTCTCCTTGATTAACGTTTAATTGCACGTGGCACTTCGACAAATTTTTTATCTTCTGATATTAATATGCATCAGCTTGAAACTGAGCTCATAAGAATTTTTCATGCTCACTCTCAGATTACAAACACCATCTCTCTCTTATCTCTCCAAGAAATTCCTACCTGATTCTATTTCATTAATTATCAATACGCTTTTCATAGCACCATGTATTTTTAAAAAATATTACTCTGAAATTTAACATTCATACCTTTCGGCCCATACTTGCCAGAAGAGGCCTTCAGTGACTCGATTAGAATGCAAGTTATGTCGAGTGTCGGGATAGGAGAAGGCTGAAGGAGATGAGTACCGCAGCTGTCACAGACGGCACATCAATCAGCACATGACGGCTGCACACCATCAATCAGATGTGCTGATATGCTTTGATTTCCACTGTAAATGAGCATAATTTATCTGCCGCCCCAATCAAGCCAACACCATCACAAAATCTGTGCAAACAAGGACATCAGGGATAACTGAAAAAGCAGGACTCCAGAGATGGAGGTTTTTATTCAAATTCTACCAATGACTCTGCACAAGAATATCACCTTTCCCTTGCCCCTCACTACCCCGCTTCCCCCACCAAATCAGCAGAACTTAAAGTCACACATGGTAAAAGTGAAAATCCAAACTACTTTATGGGGACTTTCCTGGTGGTTCAGTGGCTAAGACTCTGCACTCCTAATGCAGGGGGTCTGGATTTGATTCCTGCTCAGGGCACTAGATCCCACATGCCATAACTAAGAGCTCAAATGCAGCAACTAAAGATCTTGCGTACCACAGTGAAGATCAAAGATCCTGTGTGCCCCAACTAAGACCTGGAACACTCAAATAAAATTTTAAAAATAAATATTAATAAATAAATAAAACTACCCTGTGACATCCACAACTGATTCAGCAAAGACCAAAACAAAAATCTCAAAGAACAGTGTGAGGACACTGGTATGAATAATCTCAGGGCCCCTGGTATGAGCTGGAAGCCACCAGGCGACAAGTAACCGCAGGCTCTGTGACAGTCTCAGCCTTGCCAACACTGCTAGCGTTGTTGTTTTCCAGGTAAATCTTTCCCACCCTCCTCTTCCTTCAAATTCCACTACATTAATGGCGAACAGTTATAATCCAATGAAAGGATCATTCATAGTCTGAGGACTCTTAGGTATAATATGTAGATTTGTGTCCCGGCAGAGCAGGGTGGCATGGTAAAGTACATATCCATTGTCATCTGAATCTGAACTTCATGTTAATATTCTGAAAGCTAAAACTCATAACTTACTGCCTTGCTTGTCTAGACAAAGACTGTGATCTCTTTCTAGATCTTCAGTACTTAACTGCTCTTGGACAAATACTATAACCACTTTACAGGTCCTGAGTGCTTTACTGAGCAGATACCCTGAGCTCTTTAAAATATTTATTTTGAACATCCCTTTCAAATACCCTTTTTGAAGTCTGTTAATTTATAACCATAAGGTCCACTTTCCCCTCTTGCTAAGTGTCATTATATCTTGTCTTCTCTAGCTGAGGGTCATGAGGCCCTTCCCCGATTGCTGACCAAATAATTTGATATGTTTTGACATAGGAACGTATCTGTGAAACCAATGCAATTTACCAAATATTTCCATAACCCCCTTAAATTCTTGTGCCCCTTTGCAACCCATTCCTCCTTCTGCCCTATCCCCAAGCAACCACTAAACCACAGATTTGTTTTCTTCACTAAAGATTAGTTTGCATTTTGGGGGTTTTATATAAATGGAATGATAGAGCATATATTCTTTTTATCAGTGAGGGGAGAGCCTGTCTTATTCAGTAAATGATTTTGAGGTTTTCCACACTGCTATGTGCATCCTTTTTATTGTCAATAGCATTTTACTTGCCACCTGTTGATGGACATCCGGGTTGTTTTGAGTTTCTAGGCTGTTTTCCATTTTTGGCTATCACACACAAAGCTGCTAGGGGCATTGGTACACAAGGCTTTGTGGAGACATGTGTTTTTGTTCTCATGTAGATTCCTATTACTGTACTGAAAGTTTGCAAAAACCCGGTAGCACACTTGGCTTGTGGTTCGTGGGCTGAGAAGACAACTAGCTTTGGCAACACCACAACTTCCACTCCACACACCCTCTCCAGACAGCACTGGCCCCCTGCTCCCTCCACGGCTCCCGCTGCAGCCACAGCAACTCGACTTCCTCCTTCTGTGCCAATGCCTCTAATTCTTTTCCTTGACCCTTCAACGCCCTAGTCATGGTCTAGCCTCTCCCTGGCGAAATGACAGACCGGTTTCCTTCCTATTCAGACAAAACAAAGGGATTGTTTTAACAGATTCATATATGGGCTTTTCCAACGTTTCTAATCTATTTAGATTGGCTGTATAACAGTCAAGACACCAAAGCAAGCGCCAGTTAAATTCAAAGTAAGATATTGAAGTGTATCACTTTCACCTATCTTTACGTTACCACTTTAACTGGCACCTTCTTTTAGAAAGCCAGTGTTTCTTGGCATAAACAAAATATTATGGCTTTGTGTCATATTTGTTCCAGCTTCACTGTAGACACGTTGGAAAATTATAATTTTAATGAAGGCCTGTCTTTGTTGTCAACACTCAAAATGTCCACGTTTCCAAATGAATCACAGCTGACTTTTTTTTTGGCTGTAATTCCAAGATGAAATTGTCTCACTGAATCCACATTTAAAAATTTCAGCCCATATCTGTTCACCAGATTCTATCCAAAAGACCTAAAATGTATGCCATTTCACAACTGTGAAATAGAACTGCTACCAGTTTAGGTACCAATATAGCACCTAAGTTTAGACTTACATAAAGGCTTTGTATGGGAATCCTGGATGTCACATTATAATCTTTTGGTATCTGTTCCCTTTTGCGTAGAAACACTGTGGACTGCTTGGTAAGGAAGAAGCATAAGGCAGGGTTCAAAAATTACATACGTAATCTTTTGTAGCAGTAGACCTATGACAACACAGAGCAAAGCAGGCTGGACCAGGGTGCTGGCTTTTGCTCCTAGGTTCTTCCGAGACCACACTGAATACCAGCCCAAGGCTTTACTTTGGGACCAAACTCGATGACCAATTTGGGTCAGCCATGCAACAACCTGAGATATATTTATTAAGATGCACTTAAGTATTTTATTTCGTTTACAATTTTAACATATTTTTTCATGTATTTCTTACAAGTAAGATTTTAAAAAACCAGTCTCACTTTGTTAAAATTCAAATCACTTATTTGAGCCCCAATTCTCTGTCTTTGTGTGTAACTGTCTGACATATAAAAGTCTTAGTTTTGCTTGGCCAACCCCTTCAACCACCAACCCAACAAGGAAAATTAACAGCTACATGCCCAGAATAACTTCCCTAGAGGTCAGTTGAGAATGGGTTGGTTCTAGAACTTTGCTTCTTTAAAATCAGCAAAATACTATTTCAGATAATTTGGGTTTTGGGTTTTTTTAGAGAAAATTTAATTTTTTCTTTTTTCCAAATATATTGAATATAACTTACATACAACATTGTATGTTTAAGGTATACAAATGATTTCAATATAGATAGATAGATAGATAAATGATTACTACAATAAGTTTAGTTAAGACCCATCAAAATTTTTGTTTTCTTAAGAACAGAACACTCTGCAAGCGACATCCTGAACAGGAAGACGTTCCTTTGGCCCTCAAATTGAGACAGGCTGGGACCTGGGACCCCATGCTTCAATGCTGCAGTGCTTGCACCTGGACACATCTCCCCACCAGCGACAAAATACAAAGAAACTGTATGGAACTGTTACAGCCCATAACTGCAGGCATGGGCTATTAGGGCAAATTCTGGACGAAAGATACAAAGAGACCAAAAAGCCCAACAGCCACTTCTGAAGAGCTTGGAGCAAAGCAGGCTACTTACTCTGCATGCCCCCTGCACATAACACCACCTAAGAGGTGGACAAAACACCCAAGGCAGCCCTCCAGCCCGACCCCTGGACACACCTTACCCTCTGCCCATATAAGGAACCAGCTTGCTCCCCACAGTAAGAAAACAAGCAAGGGAACCTATTGTTTCTTCTCCTTCCCTCTGAAGCTGGGGCCCCAATAAACCTTCGCTGAATTTCTTGTCTGGCCTCTAATCAACTTCTATTGATTAAGAAGGCCAAGAACCCTGGTGAGTAACAAAACTTGGTCAAAAGCAGGAGTACCTTCTCTCCAACAAAGCCCAAATTTTGCTTACCCACCAAAATGACACACCCCATTACATCCCTGATTCCTCCCAAGCAAGAAATATTCCCAGTAATAACTAACTAAGCACAAGCAAAGCAAATTACTTACCCTTCATTAGGCAGGTAGCCCCTCTCCAGGAATATGAACCCACAGCAATGCCACGTAACCCAGACTAAGAGTCCAAGTAAAAAATATCTGACTATAAGCTTTACATGTAAATTCTAAGCAACTTCATAATGATGAAGTCCAACCCTGTACAGTTTAAGAAACAATTCTGATCCAAGAAGTCTCTTGAAGAAGAACCTATTTCCAACTGATAAGTGTGGTTATATCTTGGTATAGAATGGGGATTGGGAAGTAGAGGGACTTAACACTTTATACTTTACCCATATCTGAATTATTTGAAATTTTATAATTAGCATTTATTATAATTAAATGTTTTAAATGAAAAAATACTTTCCTTGGTTCTGAATTTTTTTCTCCAGCCCTCCCATATTGGACATAAAGCATTTTTAGGCTGCCTAGCATCAAATGACTGTCTTATTTAGGGAGAAATTCTCAAATAGGTGGCAGCATGGCCCCCTCTGCTGACGGGGGACAAATATTCACACTCTCTCCCTTTCTGGCAATCAACGTTGGCTCTGCCAGACAACCACTCCTGTCTGGGATCTGAACCTCGAAGGGGTAAATTCAGGTCATAGGGTCAGTGAGATCGACTCATAAGGAGGGCAGTGTCACTGAAGTCCAGCGGGGCCACAGCTCACAGCCAGTGGTGGGAGTGTGGCGGACACTGGCTTCTGGTAGCAGGGGTGTCAGAGTGGTGTCCTTAGCAAGTATTCCTGTGCTACAACCTCGGCCATGGTCCCGCCTGCCTGGCTCCCCTTGGTTGCTGCTCATTTGTGAGGCTGGATTATCTTGGTCTTTATGTTGATTCTGAGAACTACCCTATATCCTTTCAATAAATTCTTTTTCTGCTTATGTCAGCCAGGGTTGATTCCTGGAGCCAAGAATTGTGACCCAGAATTTGTCCATTCATTCAGCCAATAAAGTATTTTATTTTTCCCTTTTTTTTTTTTTGGTCATGCCACACAGCTTGTGGGATCTTAGTTGCCAGACCAGGGACCACACCCGTGCCCCCTGCAGTGGAAGTGTGGAGCCCTAACCATTAGACCACCAGGGAAGTTCCCCAACAAAGTATTTAACTGCCTAATATGTGCCCAATACTGTTCTAGGCACAGGGATTCTGCTGTGAACAAAATTAAAATCCATTCGCTCGAGGAGGTTATAGCCCAGAGGATCTCATTTCTTCCTGGCCCTGACCTTCCTTTGCCTTTCTCTGGAAGCCTGTTTTAATTTGATACTACCCCTCTAGCCCTAAGCCAAGCCAAGCCAAGCTGGTTTTTCTCAGTTTCCTTTGACATTAAGAAGCAAGGACATTTTCATGTCCTCCTGGCCTTGCTCTTGAGTTCAGGCCAGAACTATGGTTTTGACACCACGCTCAGTCATTCATGGTCATTTCATAAGCATCTGCCAGCACCTAGACTATTTGAGACACTCTGCTAGGAGTTGAGTCACAATGTTGAAGCAGTCACTGCCCTGAGAGACATTACAGTGAGGCAGCAAAGACAGATAACAGACATTTAAGGAAGCTATAAAGGGTGATGTGCGCCAGGGAAAAGAAAGCCTGCTGCCCCAGAATATACAACAGGAACACCTTACCTGCTTTAGGAGGCAGCCAGGGAAGGCTTCCCGGGGGAAGTGAGTTTTAAGGTGAGACATGAGGGATGATTTAAAGTCAGACAGCTGAAGAGGATAGAGAGCAGAACAGTCAGAAGGAACAACAGGGACCTCCCTGGGGGTCCAGTGGCTAAGACCCCACCCTCCCAATGCAGGGGGCAAGGGTTCAATTCCTCATCAGGGAGCTAGATCCCACATGCTGCAAGTAAGACCTGGTGTGGCCAAATAAATAAATAATTTTTTAAAAGAAGGAACAACACATGCAATATACCAGAAGCAAGAGAGGGCACAGCACGTAGAGAAAATGGAAGGAGTTCAGTGCGGTGGGGACAAGAAACATAGCACTTGTGAGGGAGGGACAGTGGATAAGGTGAGGCTGGAGAGGCAGATAAAGAGCCTTCCTGGCACTCCACTCCCAGAACAATCAGAAGCCATCTGCTGAGGAGCTCAAGCAGAGGTGGCAACAGAAGGGTGTATTATCGGTTCTGCAAATTAGAAAGATCACCGCATGTCAGGTGGAATGAACTGGGGAGGGGAAATACAGAGACATCAGGATTATTTTAGGGCTCACCAAGAGTTCAGAATAGAAAAACTATACTCCAGGTGGCACAGTGGTAAAGAATCCGCCTGCCAATGCAGGCGATGCAGGAGATGCCAGTTTGGTCCGTGGGTTAGGAAGATCCCCTGGAGAAGGAAATGGCAACCCACTCCAGTATCATTGCCTGGAAAATTCCATGGACAGAGGATCCTGGTGGGCCATAGTCCATGGGATCTCAAAGAGTCAGATACGACTGAGTGACTGAGCATGCACGTAAGAACTAGTAGGGGCAGGAGAGATGAAAAGAAGCAGGAATAGTCAAGGGACATGTATTGGGTACAGTCAAAAAGATTTTCTGAGTGGTGGGTGGATATGAGGTGAATAAGGAGAGAGAGGAGTCACAGATGACACCTAGGTGTCTGATTTGTGTAGCCAGGTGGACAGGAAGCCTTCAACCAAAAACAAACAAAATGCTGAAGAGGAAATGACTTTAGTTTGCTTGTTCATGTTCAAAGTGACCAAGGAGAACTGCCTGATTGGCAGCCACAGATGTGGGCCTAGATTTCTGTGCAGAGATACGAGATAGAGGACGGGAGCTAGGATCACATGGGCAATGACTGAGGTCTGGGAGTAGTGAGACGCCCCTGCGGTTGATATAGTCATGGGGTGGGCTGTATTATTCTTATAAAGATTCATTGCCCCTTCCTGGGGGGAGATTCAACTTTGCTACCTTGCTGTTGCCACATGACTTGTTTTGACCAATGATATGCAAGTGAAATGACATAGATCACCTCCTTCTGTACAGAAAGCTCATCTTTAAGGTCAGCGCAGCGTTCTCCATGGGGCTTCCCAGGTGGCGCTAGTGGTAAAGAACCTGCCTGCCAATGCAGGAGACACAGGAGACCTGAGTTCTATTCCTGGGTCCGGAACATTTCCTGGAGGAGGGCATGGCAACCCACTCCAGTATTCTTGCCTGGAAAATCCCATGGACAGAAGAGCCTTGTGGGCTGCAGTCCATAGTGTTACATAGAGTCGGACATGACTGAAGCGGCACACATGCGTGCAGGGTTCTCCATAGTTTATTTTCTATCTGCTATGATGAGCAGCAACATTCCTGAGAGGGCTGCACGATCAGCCTGGACCTCAGAATAAAGATTTCTAGTAACCAAGTGATAGGTAATTCATAATGAATACATAGCTAGAACAAGAAATAAGTGTTGTTATAAGGTACTGAGATTTGTTTGTTACTGCAGCAAAACCAAACCTACTCTGACTGATACAGGTGGGAAGAGAAGCAAGCAGGTCTGTGGCAGAAACCTGCAGAAAAGCAACATTTATCAGCCGATAAAGTGGAGCCTACAGAGAAAGCCCACTCTTGCCCTAGCTTCCGACTCACAGAAACCTCTGCAAATTAACTCTTGCATTCACCTCTGGCTTACCTTGTTTTTGGTCTTTGGCCTGGGGGTCATCTGGGCAGCCTGATGTCCATTTGCTCCTGGCACAGGCCCAGGGACACCTTGCACTGTGGTGTCCATGCCTCTTCTGACTCATCCTGAGCTTCTGGGCTTGATTCCTGGATGTGACTCCAGACCAACAGCTGTTCTGCCAGTTGACCTTTCCAGGTTCCAATCAGTCTGATTCTTGTCTTCTCACTCACATTGCCTGCCCCCTGCCCCCGACTGCACCACCCCGCACAAACTGACATGTGTAAGTGTCTTCATTTACACTGAGCACATGCAACACGGGCGACTTCTGCTCTTCTTTGACCTGGGACAGGCTCTTCCACAGGCCGCCTGCTCTCCCACCTTCTAGGCTCCTTTTACCATGGATCAGGATTGAGAGTGCCACCATCTATTTAGAAGCCCTTTTTCTCAAATGAATAGGACTATGCCACTTCTGTGGTTTTGGTCCAGTCCTCAAACCAGAGGTAACCAGTTTGCCAGGACAATTATGATCAGCATTAAGGTCAAGATAGAGAAACATATCTACCTTTTCTTAAGTTTACCCATTGTTCAACGTTTTGTACATTTTGTTCACAACATTAGCTACTAACATTTATTGAAAGTTTATTTGGAGACTTCCCTGGTGGCCCCAGTACTCTTGTCTGGAAAATCCCATGGATAGAAGAGCCTGGCAGGCTATAGTCCATAGGGTCGCAAAGAGTTGGACATGACTAAGCACGAACACTGGCACTGCCTAGAGGCCCAGTGGTAAAGAATGCATCTTGCAAAGCAGGGGACGCAGGTTTGACCCCTGGTCAGGGACTATGATCCCACAGGCTGCAAAGTAACTAAGCCCACACACCACAATTACTGAGTCCGCAAGCCACAACTTGAGAGTCCATGCACCACAACTTATTAGATGGCAGACAATGTGCTAAATATTTAACATACCATTTATTTTGTTTCTCACAGTCAGTCTAAGCATAGTATTATTTTTTCTATTTTACAAGTGGTAAAACAGGTTTTAAAAGTTCACATATTTGCCTGAGAAAATACAGCCAATACCAGTAGGGTTGAAAGTTTGCCTAACTCCTGAGTCCTTGTTTTCTACTCTTCTACTGTATGTGTGTGTGTTGAGATATATATGTATGTGTGTGTGTATTTACTGGCGTGTGTGTGTATGTATATATATGTGTGTGTGTATATGGTGGTGATGGTTTAGTCACTAAGTTATGTCCTACTCTACTCTTGCAACCCCATGGACTGTAGCCCACCAGGCTCTTCTGTCCAAGGGATTCCCCAGGCAAGAATACTGAAGTGGGTCACTATTTCCTTCTCCAGGGGATCTTCCCAATCCAGGGGCTGAACCGAGGTCTGCTGCATTGCAGACTGATTCTTTACTAACTGAGTCACCAAGGAAGCCTACGTATGTATAATGTGTATGTATATGTACACATATATACGTATGTGAGTCTACTGGCATATATGTGTATGTTTATTATAAATGTGGGCTTCCCTGGTGGCTCAGAGGTTAAAGCGTCTGCCTGCAATGTGGGAGACCCGGGTTCGATCCCTGGGTTGGGAAGATCCCCTGGAGAAGGAAATGGTAACCCACTCCACTATTCTTGCCTGGTGAATCCCATGGACGGAGAAGCCTGGTAGGCTACAGTCCATGGGGTTGCAAAGAGTCGGACACGACTGAACAACTTCACCTTCACCTTCATAGATAAATATGTGTAAGGATGTGTATATATACATGTAGGTGTGCATATAACTATATGTGTATATATGTTTATGTGTGTTCATGAGTATATATATGTGTGTATATCTATCTATAGGTATAAAAATCTTCCAAGCTCAGGTTAGAAAGTATGGAAGGTAATATACTGTGTTTTAACCACCTGGTATAACACCCAGTACAATATAATATTTCAATAGAAGTTTTAACTCTTAAATTTATTATGTTTTGAGTTTCTTAAATAAACTCTTTTCAAATTATATTTTACACTAAAGTCATTTAGAAATTGTTTTCTGAGAGCAGGAAGCCAAGAGTACTGGGTTCCAGTCCTGGCTCTGCCGCTGTCTGGCAGCACATAGCTTCTCTGAGTCAAAGTTTCCTATCTGTAGATTTCCCTGGCAGTCCAGTGGTTAAGACTCTGTGCTCCCAGTGCAGGGGGTATGGGTTCAATCCCTGATCAGGGTAGTAAGATCTCACACACTGCATGGCAAAAAAAAAAAAAGTACTAAAAGTGCCTAAAAACAAAATCAAATGACAAAGTTCCCTATCTACAAAATGAAGGAGTTTGACTTAATGCCTTATCAGGGTTGTTCCTGCTCAGAAGACTTAAAATGTCAAATCAAATCACTTTTAAAAGAATAGCTTTATATTTAAAGTAGATTTGATGTTCTAGTGCCTTTTTTCCATCCTAAAAGCCTTGTAAAATTATTTTCCCCAAGTATCAATGAGAATAATAAAAGTTGATTTCATATGACCTCTAGTTTAACGAATGCACTAAAGCAGTACGATTATGAAACATCACTGGTAATTCTTAGTGTCCCACATCAATTAAAAGCTCAGAAATGGAAAAGACTGCATATTCTCTCTACGTTTAGTGGGCTAGATAGACAATGCACCATGAAAGGAATCAGTTATAGAGACCCGACAGAAGCTATTTCTGTAAAGGGCAAACTAAGGTCCAGTTTCAACATATCCTTTGGAAATGCCTGGGAGTTAGGTTCCAGAGACCTCACCGAAGATTCAACTGTTTATTCTGGCAAAAGCCCACAATTGCAATATTTAGCTGCCACTGGGGAGAAAACAATGACAGAGGAGCTGAAGACTTTCTCAGATGATTCCAAAGTTGTCAGTTAAAATCCTAACAACTGAAGTCAATGGAGAAACAAAAAGAAACAGTTACAGAACTTTTAGATCTAATTTATTATTTCAAAATTGATTTCTCTATCCTGGTCATTTCCTATCATCAGGGCAAAGTGAATTAGATTCAAGGCACAGGAAAGAGTAACAGTATTTTACATTAAAGGATAAGTCTCAAAAACATTGGGTGTGAATGAGTTAGAATAGAAAATAATGAGTGGCGAAGAGAAAGGTTGGGGGTACTGGGGACAACAGGACTTCATTCTCCGGAATCTGTGTGACAATTGAAAACAAAATACCTATGTACCTACAGTGGTGCATCGTGTGCCTGCTCACTCGCTCAGTTGTGTCTGACTCTTTGCAACCTCATGGACTGTAGCTCACCAGAAGCCTCTGTCCACGGAATTTTCCGGGCCAGGATATTGGAATGGGTTCTCAATTCCTTCTCCAGGGGATTTTTTCTGACCCAGGAATCAAACCTGCGCCTCCTGCATCTCCTGCATTGCAGGTGGATTCTTTACCACTGAGTCACCTAGGAAGCCCTGCCTATGGCGGAAAATGGCCTAAAGTAGGCATAGAAGAAATGGTAATGGCCATCGTTATTCTTATACAGGCCACTATCACAAAGTCTCCAAACGCATTCTTTCTCCATATGAAAGGAAGAGTACTCAGAGAATAAGTCAGTATGATTTTCTCTCCCTTTGTTGGAGGAAGTTTTATTTTGTGTGAATGTGCCTAATTTCTTATCTTTTCATCACTTATACAGGCAAACTTCGGAGATACTGCAGATTCAATTAGATACCACCACAAAAAGCAAATATCACAATAAGGCAGGTCACACGATTATTTCGACTTCCTGGTGCGTATAAACGTATATGGGGAAAAAAGGTATATGATATACTGATAGTCTATTAAGTGTGCAATAGCATTATGTCTAAAAAAATGTATATTCCTTAATATTTCTGGTCACACCCTGCGACATATGAGATCTTAGCTCCCCAACCAGGGGTTGAAGCTGTGCCCTTGGCTGGACTGCCGACCACTGGACTGCCAGGGAATTCCCTGCATTCACTCTTTTTGTAGATAATATCAAACTATTTTCCCAGCACCACCCCACCCAGCTTTTTTCCCTCTTCTATTCTTTTCTCTCTAAGACGCTTTGGTACTCTTCTCCAGAAGGTCAGTTACTACCTCTTAATTGAATACAATAGACTCATTGACTTATTTCACGTTAGGGAGGATTAAAGAAGGCATTTTCTTCATGAATTCCTATGCAAGTCCAGGTCCTCCTCAGACACTAAAGGGTTTTTTTTTTGGCTACAGAAACATAATTTGCGGGATCCAGGGATTGAGCCCTGGGGCCACGGCAGTGAAAGCAGAGTCCTAACCACTGGACCGCTAAGGAATTCCCCAGGTATTACAGTTGATCTAAGCCTAGTTAAGCCTTCATGTATACCTTATGCCAATGATGCTATCTTCTGCACACTATGAAAAAAACAGTTTTCCCTTTTCCTGTTGATGGTCAGAAACCCAGGAGCCAAATTTACCCATTGGCAGTAGGTAAATAGTTCAGTGCTCCTAGAGTATGTCTACACCACACAGTAGGAGTCCCTGGGGACACGTGTTAGCAACGTGGGTGTCAGAATTCCTTTGGGGAGGCCAAGGAACTGCATTTTAAACAAATATTCACACCAAGAGACCACTGCACACTAAATTTTGAAACCTCTGGTGTAATGCTATCAATAGATGACACTGCATTTTAGCTTTCATGTCTGACTCAACACCCTTACCATTGTGTTCTTCCCTCGATACCCATTTTTTTTTAAAGAATATTTATTTACTTTTAGCTGCGTTGGGTGTCTGTTTCTGCATGTGAGCTTTCTCTAGTTGTGGCCGGCGGGAGCCACTCTCCAGCTGCCATGTGAAGGCTTCTCACCGCGGTGGTCTTTCTCGTTGTGGAGCAGGTGCTAGAATGCATGGGCTCAGTAGCTGTGGCTCATGGGCTCAGCCACCCCACGACATGTGGGATCCTCCCAGACCAGGGCAAACCAGTGTCCCCTGAAGTACAAGGTGGACCCTCAACCACTGGATCCCCAGGGAAACCCCTGTCACCCAATGTTTAATCCATGGACTACTGTCGTATTTTATGTGTACATATCAATCACCCACGATCATTTCTGGTTCAGGAGGTGGACTGGCTGATAAACTGATAAATGCTTAACTAGATATACAGAAAGAAAAAGTTTCTCTGGTGTCCCGTAACTACAGATACCACTAGTCACTTATGAAATGATCAAAAAGAGATGAGAAAGAGACAAACTACTGGATACAGCTTTACATTTTATATTAAGCCATCTTATAGTTTCATCATGACAAATTTAAAGGACCAATAGATGGGTTTTGACTAGCACTCCAGAAATAAATTCTTTGTTTCCCGCTCACAGTTCCCAAACCAAGCCTAAGGACTGTTCAGAAAGAGCTCACAGCACTTCAGGTAATCCTACCTGGGGTTTGCATGACCTTGCATTTCAAAAAGTTACTTGTTAAAAAGAACTACTGTAGTGTAAAAAAGGAAACTAACTGGCCATCATCAACTTCTCAAAGTTATGATGATGCTCCTTTCTTCAGTAGAAGGGACTGGAATAGCAGAAAATTGAGTTCCTTCTATTTCAGCTCAGATTCCGGCCACCCACAGAGGAACATGCAGCATTCCTGATCAGAGCGGCCAGTTTTCAATCCTGTGCCAAAAAGAGCCGGAGAGAAAACTGGCACAGGTCGTCTGTTTATTGTGCACAGACAAGCTGCAAAAACAAGATCTAAATTTTCTGAAGTTTACCCACTGCAAGGGCTGGCTGCTTTATGCACAGAGGAAGAGAGCAGGCAGAGTCCAAACAAACTGTGCAAGAAGCAGAACAGAGCAGAGAATCTTGCCACAGGGATAGAGGAAGAGTAGCAGAAACAACCAGGCAACAGTACTGGAGTGGGTGCCATTGCCTTCTCCCAACAAACTGAAAAATCAGATGTAACAGGAAGAAATATTTGGGTTCTACTATTTATTAGGGCTTCCCTGGTGGCTCAGTGGTAAAGAATCCACCTACAATGCAGGAACCAAAGGAAACGTGGGTTCGATCCCTGGATTGTGAAGATCCCCTGGAGGAGGGCATGGCAACCCACACCAGTATTCTTGCCTGGAGAATCCCATGGACAAAGGAGCCTGGTGGGCTACAGTCCTTGAGATCACAAAGAGTCGGACATGACTAAAGCGACCTAGCATGGCACAGCCCTTACTATGCTTACTTTGATTCTGACAAATACATGCCATCTAGAAAAGAAAACTCCTAGGGTAAGTCAATGATCAAAAGTGTGCAAAACAGATCACCACTCTGTTTTAAAACATTTAAACATTTGGTATTTGTCATTGTTGGATTTTATCACAATTTGCTTGGGCAAAGCATTAAAAAATTAATACTACATTATAAAAATGCCCACCTAAATTTTGTCTGGCTTCCAGAAGGTAATCATACAGTATCTTTCATGTAATAGTCAATGCTTATATGCTAGTAGCTCTTACTGTGTGTCAGGCCCTATGCTAAGCGCTTCACATATATTAACTCATTTCATCATTAGAACAATGCAGAATAGTGGTATTATTATTATTCCCATTTTACAAATGAGGAAACTGAGGCACAGTTTCTCACTATCTTTCAGCTCTAGAGTGCAGCTTTTTAATCACACTCAACATACATACAGCAGTCATTACCATTTTGGGGGTTATAGTGATCTGAATTTCATCCTGCTACTAAGTCGCTTCAGTCGTGTCCAACTCTGTGCGACCCCATAGACAGCAGCCCACCAGGGTCCCCCGTCCCTGGGATTCTCCAGGCAAGAGTAGTGGAGTGTGGTGCCATTGCCTTCTCCACTTGAGAGTGTGTATATATACAGTTAGGAATTTCATCCTAACTGTATATATATATATATATATATATATATATTAATATATATCATATATTAACATATAATTAATTTTAATAAGTATTATAATTCATATATATATATATTTGCTGCACCACATGGCTTGCAGAATCTCAGTTCCCTGATAAGGGATTGAACCAGGGCCATGGCAATAAAAGCCCAGAATCCTAACTACTAGACCACGAGGGTACCCCTATCTTACTCATATTTTTGAAGGTGAATTACCAGATAAAAACATAATGATTTGTATGTTTATGTAAGTACTTCAGTTGACATGAGCTTCCCTGGTGGCTCAGCAGTAAAGAATCCGCCTGCAATGCAGGAGACATGAGTTCGATCCCTGGGTCAGGAAGATCCCCTGGAGAAGGAAATGGCAACCCACTTCAATATCTTTGCCTGGGAATCCCATGCACAGAGGAGCCTGGAGGGCTACAGTCCACGGGGTTGCAAAAGAGTTGGGTACGATTTAGCGACTAAACAACAAGCTCAATTGATGCTGTATCCCACTTATTCAAAAAATTATACTGCATTTGCGTAACAGCACAAAGACTGTTTCTAACATGAAAAATTCATCCACCAACAATGTAACTGCTGCTTTTGCTTTTATGCAAACATCACCGTGGTAAAGCAAAAATTAGGAGTGCTTAGTATAGCTGAAGCCATAGATCAGCGTGCCCCAGACCAAGAAAATATCAGTTACACAGCAATAGCTATAAGAGAGAAACTCTTCAGGAGTAGCTGAAGAGAAGGAAAGGCTTGAGACCAAGTCTAAGAACCAAAATCCAAAGAGGAAATAGAACTTATTTTAGCAGAAGGAGAGTGGACTTCAGCTTCAAATGAAAAAAAATAAAATTAGAAATGAGGGGAGTTTTAGGTGGTTTTGGAGGCTCCAGTTGATGTGTCTGCAAATACATGAGGAGTCTGCTTATTAGAATGGCTGCAAATTCAGTAATTACACAGTGATATTTCAAGTAGCTGTAGACAAAACAACTTCCAATAAATTCAGCGGAGACTTCTGAGAGTTCTAGTCTCTAAAAGACAGAGTTGATGGTGGCAGTGGCCAAAGAGAAGGTGAGAAGCAGGTAGTTTTCCATGGGGGCCAGGCTTGGATACTAAGAGCTCGATAAACACATGTCAAGTTGAGGACCACATACCCAGGGCTCACCTAGAGTGGGGGCTGCATCACCTAGATCTAGAATATCTACAGCCTCTACATCCCTGGAGAGGGATGAGCCTCAAAAGGGCAAAGCCAGGACCACTACACAGAGTTCTGTGTGTTGTTCACTGAACAAGGATGCTTGGCCGGGAAGAAAGTGGAAAGTGCATTCAGTACCGTTTTTCTGTCCACATTGTACAGCACAGCTACCTCCTGCCACAGGAAGGAAGGGGTGCCTTTTTCTAATTTGGACAAGGTGACATATGACTTTAGCAGCTCTGGAGAGCAGTGAAATAAGAAGGAGCCACCGCAACCTGACCGACAGGTATGGGAGGCCGTGGGAGGCCATGGAGGCACCAAGGGAAGGAATCTGCGTCCTGATGCTCGCTGCCAGGATCCGCCATCTTCTTGGGAGGCCTCCCTCTCTGTTTTCCTCACACAGAACCTTTCTTCAAAAGCACACACATTCCTTCCACATAGTTAAAGTTCATGCTGACAGATTAGGAAGCATTTCCTTCTAATGATGATGGATAATCAAAGAGCCATTACAGGGCACCATCTGGCAAATTCTGCAGGATGAATGCCTTTCAAATAGGAAGACATAAATCTGCAGTCAGAGAACTGAGTAATTTAAACACAGTAGAGGCAGCTGAGGGATAGGGGATCTTCAGGGACTGATTTCTCCCCTTTGTTTTACAGAGTAAAATGATAACAAACTACTTCGATTGGTAGTGGTTCAGTCACTAAGTTGCGTCAGACTTGTTTTTGACCCCATGGACTACAGCCCGTCAGGCACCTCTGTACATGGGATTTCCCAGGCAAGAATACTGGAGTGGGTTATCATTCCCTTCTCCAGGGAGATGTTCCTGACCCAGGGATCGAACCCAGGTCTCCTGCATTACAGGCAGATTCTTTACTGACTGAGCCACCAAGGAAGCTCCCTAGTGGGGGATAATAAGGCATTTTATTAGCTTAGTTTAAACTTTCATTAAAAAATCACCTCTGAATAGCTTGATTATAGGGTGATTTCTGTTTTCTTTGCTCTATGTTTCCATAATTTTCCCAAGTTGTCTGTAATGATTATGTGTCATTTTCATAATCAGAAGAAATATATATATATATATATTTTTCCCCCTTGTTTCCTTGTTCCCTCTACCTCCAGAAAGGACTGGATTCATCCAGGAAAGCAGCTCTAAAAAAGCCTGGCAGGACTGATCACTGTCTGGGCAAGAATAAAGTCCAGCGATATAAATGGAGAAGATAACACTCAGTGCATGAAAGACGGGCCAGGCACCTTCACTTCCCATGAAGCCCAGGCCAGGCTTCATAGAACAGGGTGACTGTATCTCCTCTCAATTCACTAACAAGCACCCCAGGCATGATGAACACGTGATTATGTACTCCAGCATTTGATCCAACGCCTGACACACAGTATCTGCTCCAGATGTGCTTTTTGAAGAAACTGGGGATGATTTTATAGAAGCCTCAGCATTCCAACTAAGATCACAGCCTCTGGAGTCCAACAGGTATGGTTGTTTATGGAAAAGGATAAGCCTTTGCTCATGGTAAATTCTCTGAGCCTCAGTTTCCTTCACTTTAAGGTAGGAATAATAATACTACCTCATAAAGTTGTGAATACTAAATAAAATAATGAACATAAAATACATATAGCACAGTGCCTGGCACATACAAAGTGCTGGGTCGATCCGATGGTTCTACTTCTGTGTATATACCCGAAAGAACTGAAATCAGGGCTTCATTCAAAGGGGTACTTGTGTATCAGTGTTCATAGCAGCATGACTCACAGTAGTCAGAAGGTAGAGATGGAAATAGTATGTATCAATAGCACACAAAACATGCGATGTACACACAGTGGAATACTATTCAGCCTTAAGGAGGAACAAAATTCTGATACATACTACAACATAGATAAACCTTGAAAATAATATGCTAAGTGAAATAAGTTAGTTACAAAAGAAAAAAAATTATATGATCCTATTTATAGGAGATGCACAGATCAGGCAAATTCATGAAGAACACGCAGAATGGAGGCTGCCAGGGGAAGGGAGAAGTTGGGAGTTATTTTTATTGGCTACAGAGTTTCTGTTTGTGATGATGAAAACATCCTGGAAATGAACAGAGGTGATAGCTGGTCAACAGTAAAGGTACTTATTGCCACTGGTTGTATATCTAATAATGGTTAAAATAGTGAATCTTATGTATATTTTATCACAATTAAAAAAGTGCTGGGTTAATGGCAAAAAACTTCTTCTGTTATTATTAATAATAGTAATAGTTCATTCAAAGTGCAGGCAGCTCATAACTTCTAAGTCCTGACTCCTAGAAGAGTTAGGACAGACTTCCCTGGTGGCCCAGTGATTGAGACTCTGGGCTTCCACTGCAAGGGGCATGATTTTGATCCCTGGTTGAGGAACAAAGATAATGAACACCTCGAAATGTGGCCAAAGAAACAATAGAAATTATATATTAGAAAAAGAGTGATGAGAAAATATCCCATGAGAGGGTTTGGTGAGGGACAACAGGGAAGGAAGGAACCACCAAGGTATGGCAAACTTGAAGAGGCCCAGAGTAAGACTGGTCTGAAGCAAATCCTAGAAAATTTGAGGGTCAAAGTTGGTGAGTCAGATCAAGACACAGGGGAGAAACGGAGCTACAGAAAGGAAAATATTAAATAAGGCCCTTGTGGTTGCAACTGCCACTCAAGAGGACTGAACGTAGCTGGGGACTTTATTGGCTTGTGCACCTCAAGTGCAGGGAGAGCTCCAGCTCCAGGCAGGCTGCATCTCGTGAGCAAATGACATCATCATGATCCAGCCATCCATCTATCACTGGGCTGCTTCCATGCTGTCTTCCTTCTCCCAGGCCCTTCCCAGGCAGGGGTCACATGGTCCCTGGCAGCTGCAGCTGAGAGGTTGTTTTTCCAAGATTGACTCTGGTTTTCATGGCTTGGATCACAAACCCACCCCTGAACCAACTGTTGAGGCCAAGGTAACAGAATATGCTGATCAGCCATGAGTCTCCTGAGTGTGCCATATGGAGGGGCTGCTGGCAGAATAAGGAAGAAGACATGCTGCTCTGGCAAAAAGACTGAATGTCTACCAACAGCAGACAGGAGTGGGAACAAAGTGAGGGAGTCATAGGCAATTACCACAGAGGAGACTGGAGGGTGTGCGGTTTAGTTTTATTGCTTACCTGCAATTAGCAATGGATGAGTCAGGATGGTTTAAAGGGACAGGATCATATTCAGCTATGGGCCAGAGCTCCTCCTGTACTGAGTTTCAACAGGGTTGTCTGAATCTCATCAATATTCCCACTCTGCAGTTAAGAGTCGTGCAGTGAAAATCAGGAGGTTGGTTTCTAGTGCCGAGACACACCAAAGAGCAGTGAAACTGACATAAGACACACATCTGTCTCAGCTTCTGATGTGGTACTAGTAGTAAAGGACACATCTGCCAAAGCAGGACGCACAGGAGATGTGGGTTCCATCCCTGGGTTGGGAAGATCCTCCGGAGGAGGGCATGGCAAACCACTCTGGTATTTTTGCCTGGAGAATTCCATGGACAGAAGAGCCTGGAGGGCCACAGTCCATATGGTCACAAAGAGTCAGACACGACTGAAGTGACTTGGCACACATACTATTAATAATAACATACATCTCTCTGAGCCTCAGTTTCCTCAGTACAGAAAGAGGTTTTGAGGACTTTGCTGGTCGTTCAGTGGCTAAGACCCCAATGCAAGGGGCCTGAGTTTGACCCCTGGTCAGGGAACTAGATCCCACATGCTGCCACCAAGACCTGATGCAGCCAAATAAATAAATATTCAATAAGAGAGAGAGAGAGAGGAGGAATTTCAAGGCATCTATGACCTCAAGTCTGAGCCTCAATCCTAAACAACTATAATTCAGTTAAAATGCCAACTCAAAGGGTGGGTGAGCATATTATATATGGTGATATATATGTGAAAGCATTTTGTAAATTATGAAGAGGCATATCATTTAGTTACAGTTTTTAAGGTCAAAAGATAGGTGAGGTTAAAAAAAAAGGATGGGCTTGAATGGAGATAAGTTGGAAAAGGAAATAAAACTAGGCCAGGCAGAATGAAAATTTCATAATTTGTATCTAGCTGTAAGGATGTGAGAGTTGGACCATAAAGAAGCACTGAAGAATTGATGCTTTCAAATTGTGGTGCTAGAGAAAACTCTTGAGAGTCCCTTGTACTGCAAGGAGATCAAACCAATTAATCCTAAAGGAAATCAACCCTGAATATTCATTGAAAGGACTGATGCTAAAACAGAAGCTCCAGTACTTTGGCCACCTTATGTGAAGAGCCAACACATTGGAAAAGACCCTGATGCTGGGAAAGATTGAGGGCAGGAGAAGAAGGGGATGACAGAGGATGAGATGTTTGGATGGCATCATCGATTCGATGGACATGAGTTTGAGCAAGCTGCGGGAGATAGCGAAGGACACAGAAGCCCGGCACGCTGCAGTCCATGGGGTCGCAAAGAGTCGGACTGACTTAGTGACTAAACAACAATCTTTACTTCACTACTGCTCTTGACACTGCTGTCCTAATCTTCATTTTGAAACTTCCTGTGCCTTGGCTCTGGGGACACCACTACCACATGAGTCTCCTCTTATCTTAACATTCCTTTTGGGACTCCCCTTTCCCTACCCACCCTCGGAAACAATCACATTCGCAGGTGCTCCTTTCTCCTTGGATGTTGTCAACCACGCTCATAGTCCTGACTCCGTGGCCATGCCCCTGCTACGTATCTCTAGCCTGGATTGTTCTCTGAGTTTCAGCCCACTGCACATCACTCCAATCATTCCAATACCCCATATCCCCAAATGGAAGCTTCCTCTCCCTCAACCTTCTCCCTAGTCACCCTTTCCCCATCTCAGGCAGTCACAAGGTGAGACCTCACCTCCCTCCTCCCTCGTCTTTTTGGCCACGCCCCACCTCACACTCTTCCTTGCTCTGGGCCTTGTCTCTTCACGTGATTCTCAGTCCTCCTTAAAGATTCAGCTCACACGTCGGCTTCTTCAAGATGACTTTCCCAAACCCCTGGATTGAGGAGAAGAGTCCATCTAGTGCCCTGGGCATAACTACCTCCTGACTTTTTACCAGATATTACAGAAGCATCTGCCTGGAACTGTCCTCCAAATTCCCGTCCACCCTCACCTAAGTTCCCCCTAGGTTCTTCAAAGGCATAGGCTGCTTTTATCTCTTATGCCTGGCACAGTGTTCAGTTCATACTGACTGAATTAAACCAATCTTTACCAATTGCACACCCCAGGTGGCGCTGGTGGTAAAGAACCTGAATGCCAATGCCGGAGACACAAGGGACTCCGGTTAGATCCCTGGGTCAGGAAGATCCCCTGGTGGAGGAAATGGCAACCCATTCCAGTATTCTTGCCTGGGAAATGCCATGGACAGAGGAGCCTGGCAAGCTACAGCCCATGGGGTCTCAAGAAGAGACACAGCATGTATGCATCACTAGTTGTGATGAGGCCAAATAAGAACATTCTGCTTGCAATGAAAAGAATTTGTAGGGGAATTCTGTGGTGGTCCAGTGGTTAGGACTCTGAATTTTCACTGCCGTGGCTCTGGTTCAGTCCTTGGTCAAGGAGTTAAGATACTGCAAGCCATGGGGTGCAGACAAAAAAAACAAACAAAAAAAAAACAAAAAAAGAATTTGTTATTTTTTAGGAGTCAGTATAGATATTTTAATCCAAGCACTCAGCACTGATGAAGTTGAAGAAGGGGAGGCTCAAACATCAAAACTATGAAAGAGAGGATGCAGCAGATTCTAAATTTACACTAGGTTATTTATTTTGAGAACTACGCACATGCATTTTTTAACCAGTGATCACATTTTGAGTCTTAAATAGGAGCAGTTGTTTTTTTTTCTAGTAGTTAACCACATAGAAACTGCTAACAAATTAAAATCTATAATCTTAAAATTCTTTGGGTTACTGTTTCTTTTGAAACTTTGATTTCCAAGATACACATTTTCAGTCTAAAAAAAGAAAGAGAGGGTAAGACTTCACGCTTCCATGTAGGGATCATTTTCTTTTGCATCTCTCACCCTGTTGCTGACATTTGCAATAAGAAGTAAAATATCATCTAAAGCCTTTAAAGGAAAAGTTATTGAACAATTATGTTGAATTATGCTAATTAGCAGTTTGAAGTATTAAATATGTCAGAAATGTAATAAGAAATTTAAAATAGTATATGTTGTCTATCTATTTTTTTTAAATAGCATCATTTAAAGTTAGTTGATAGATGAAATATTCATTGGTACATCTGGTTTTGGATGCTGATCAAAGATGGTAAGGCTAGCTTTACACAGAAAATGCCAGAAACACTCCATGATGGCATTGGCCTGTTCACTTATTTTAAACAGAAAAGCCAAAAGAAAAATCTCAAATCTTATTTAGTGTAATTTTATTTTCCTCTTAAAACACAAATGCCAAATACAGTCAAAAATATAAAACAATTTTTCTTTTTCCCTTCTGCATTGTAAAAGTCAGTGGTAGTCACCTCATTTATTACGAGCAGTCCTGAGAAAACCCAGAATATAGTGTAAGTGGAAGGAGAAAGGCAAAAACAGATTTCAGAAATCCAAGTGTTATAAATGAAGCTCTGAGAACAGAAAGCGCATGGCTGTGACACTTATGCACACGCATGTGCAATTTATCTCCAGTTGTTTGTTTTTTTTTAAGCTGTGAATCCCATTAAAGCATGCCATCATAATTAAAATATGATCTGGCTCCAAATTTAACATCAAGGAACTAACACAGGGCAATTACGGGCTCCAAGCCATGCCTGCTGCTATGCGGATCATATTCAAAGTATTCTTAGTCTATTTTTTGAGGAGGCAGCATTGTTTCTATTAATATGTATTAATTAACTATAACTGCTTAGAAGCAGACACAAAGCTATGCAAGATTTTGGTTACAGAGAAAACTATAACAAAGACAGGAAAATGGGGAAAATCTAAAAGACCATTAATAGGGGCTTGACTAAATTATGGTACATCCATATATAGGCCAGATGGCAGCAGGGGTCATTCTGCCATTTGGGAGATTTAAATCAGATCAAAATCTCTTCTCATGAGGAAAGAGAAGCCCAGCATCCACCCCAAATTCTCCAGGGGTTCCTGGGAGTCCACAGCTCCTCCTGTTCCCTCTGCCTCTGGATTCCAGCCCCCAGGGAACACTAGCTCTCTTTCCTCTCCTTCTTTTTATCATTCATAACTCATTCCTTCTCTGTTCACTGAACCACACAGTCCTTTTTTGTTGATGTCCACAAATAATGTTCACACCTCTTATGTGTCAGGGACTCTAATATCTGTTTGGGGAGATTAGCAAGGGAAGGCCATGGTGGGAAAAAGACAGACAGAAAAATTACTGCAACATAATCAACATAGCAACTAACTAAAACAAGGCTTCCTATCCTTAGAAGACCCTGGTTATTCTTCCAACTTCGCCATCAAAAACAGGAATTTCGTTTTGGCCTCAGCTTCCCATCCTGTTGAGGCTTAGCTTTCTCCAAAATCCTTTTTGTTTTTATTGTTGTCATTTTTATTTGGGGGATTTTATTTTATTTATTTTTTTGGCTGCACCTTGAAGCTTGCAGAATCTTAGTTCCCTGACCAGAGGTTAAACCCATGCCTCCTGCAGAGGAAGCATGGAGTACTAACTACTGGACCACGAGGAAATTCCCTATTTGAGGATTTTATCTCAGTATTGTTCTTCTTGTATCTTTTTTTTTTTTCACAGCTTTACTGAGGTATCAGATCAGATCAGATCAGTCGCTCAGTCGTGTCTGACTCTTTGGGACCTCATGAATCGCAGCACGCCAGGACTCCCTGTCCATTACCAATGCCCAGAGTTCACTGAGACTCACGTCCATCGAGTCAGTGATGCCATCCAGCCATCTCATTCTCTGTTGTCCCCTTCTCCTCCTGCCCCCAATCCCTCCCAGCATCAGAGTCTTTTCCAATGAGTCAACTCTTAGCATGAGGTGGCCAAAGTACTGGAGTTTCAGCTTGAGCATCATTCCTTCCAAAGAAATCCAGGGCTGATCTCCTTCACAATGGACTGGTTGGATCTCCTTGCAGTCCAAGGGACTCTCAAGAGTCTTCTCCAACACCACAGTTCAAAAGCATCAATTATTCGGCGCTCAGCCTTCTTCACAGTCCAACTCTCACATCCATACATGACCACAGGAAAAACCATAGCCTTGACTAGACGGACCTTTGTTGGCACAGTAATGTCTCTGCTTTTCAATATGCTATCTAGGTTGGTCATAACTTTCCTTCCAAGGAGTAAGCGTCTTTTAATTTCATGGCTGCAGTCACCATCTGCAGTGATTTTGGAGCCCAGAAAAATAAAGTCTGACACTGTTTCCACTGTTTCCCCATCTATTTCCCATGAAGTGATGGGATTGGATGCCATGATCTTCGTTTTCTGAATGTTGAGCTTTAAGCCAACTTTTTCACTCTCCACTTTCACTTTCATCAAGAGGCTTTTGAGTTCCTCTTAACTTTCTGCCATAAGGGCGGTGTCATCTGCATATCTGAGGTTATTGATATTTCTCCCGGCAATCTTGATTCCAGCTTGTGTTTCTTCCAGTCCAGTGTTTCTCATGATGTACTCTGCATATAAGTTAAATAAACAGGGTGACAATATACAGCCTTGATGAACTCCTTTTCCTATTTGGAACCAGTCTGTTGTTCCATGTCCAGTTCTAACCGTTGCTTCCTGACCTGCATACAAATTTCTCAAGAGGCAGATCAGGTGGTCTGGTATTCCCATCTCTTTCAGAATTTTCCACAGTTTATTGTGATCCACACAGTCGAAGGCTTTGGCATAGTCAATAAAGCAGAAATAGGTGCTTTTTTGGAACTCTCTTGCTTTTTCCATGATCCAGTGGATGTTGGCAATTTGATTTTTGGTTCCTCTGACTTTTCTAAAACCAGCTTGAACATCAGGAAGTTCACGGTTCACATATTGCTGAAGCCTGGCTTGGAGAATTTTGAGCATTACTTTACTAGCGTGTGAGATGAGTGCAATTGTGCGGTAGTTTGAGCATTCTTTGGCATTGCCTTTCTTTGGGATTGGAATGAAAACTGACCTTTTCCAGTCCTGTGGCCACTGCTGAGTTTTCCAAATTTGCTGGCATATTGAGTGCAGCACTTTCACAGCATCATCTTTCAGGATTTGGAATAGCTCAACTGGAATTCCATCACCTCCACTAGGCTTTGTTTGTAGTGATGCTTTCTAAGGCCCACTTGACTTCACATTCCAGGATGTCTGGCTCTATGTCAGTGATCACACCATCGTGATTATCTGGGTTGTGAAGATCTTTTCTGTACAGTTCTTCTGTGTATTCTTGCCATCTCTTCTTAATATCTTCTGCTTCTGTTAGGTCCATACCATTTCTGTCCTTTATCGAGCCCATCTTTGCATGAAACGTTCCTTTGGTATCTCTGATTTTCTTGAAGAGATCCCTAGTCTTTCCCATTCTGTTGTTTTCCTCTATTTCTTTGCATTGATTGCTGAAGAAGGCTTTCTTATCTCTTCTTGCTATTCTTTGGAACTCTGCATTCAGATGTTTATAGTTGACATTTAATGCTGCAGAAGTTTAAGGTGTACCTCATGCTGATTTGATACACATATATTACAAAATACTACCACTATAGGTTAGTTAAAACCTCCATCTCATCATGTAATTACCATATTTTGTGTGTGTGTGTGGTGAGAACATTTAAGATCTATTCTCTCAGTAACTTATAAGTATATAATACAGTATTAGTAACTATAATGACACGCTGTACATTAGATACCCAGAATTTATTCATCTTTTAACTGGAAGTTTATATTCATTGATGGGGTTCCCTGGTGGCTCAGATGATTAAGAATCTGCCTGCAATGTGGGAGACCTGAGTTCGATCCCTGGGTTGGAAAGATCCCCTGGAGAAGGGAACTGGTACCCAGTCTAGTATTCTGGCCTGAAGAATTCCATCGACTGTATAGTCCATGAGGTGGCAAAGAGTCAGACATGACTGAGCGACTTTCACTTTATACTTTTGCTCACCCTCAGCTCGTGGTAACCACCACTGTACTCTCTGTTTCAATGACTTTGGCTTTTTTAGATCCCCTGTGTAAGCGATATCACACAGTATTTGTCTTTCTCTAACTTATTTCACTTAGCATCATGCCCTCAAGATCCATCCATGTTGTCACAAATTACAGAATTTCCTTCTTTCTCATGACCGAGTAATATCCCATTGTATCTGTGTACCTTGTCTTCTTTACCCTTTCATCTGCTAATGGACACACAATGGTTTCCATATCTTAGCTATTGTGAATAACAGCTACAATGAACATGGGAGCAGAAATGCTGGGATCTTGTTTTCATTTCCTTTGTATATATACCCAGATGTGGGATTGCTGGATCACACTGTAGTACTGTTTTTAATTTTCCAAGAAACCTCCATACTGTTTTCCATGTGGCTGAACCAATTTCCATTCCACCAACTTCCATCCCACCAACAGTGCACAGTGTTTCCTTTTCTTGAAGCCAACACTGATCTTTTGTCTTTTTGATGACAACCATTCTAACAGGTGTGAGATGATATCTTATTGTGGTTTATCTTTGCATTTCCCTGGTATTAGTGATCCTGAGCACCTTTTCATGTACCTGCTGACCATCTGTATGTCTTCTTTAGAAAAATGTCTATTGAGTTCCTCTACTCATTTTTGTTTTTTTTAAAGACCTCATTCAGCATCATGATCAGACTATTACATTTAGCAATCAACAGCATGGGTGCAAAAAAAAAAATCTACATTAAAACTCTTTGTTGGAATGCTTTATACTTTTCAGAGAACAGAAACTAAAATAATCTGTTATACAATTAGTCACAAGTACAGTCCTAGAGTTTTTTGCCCATACACGTGAGTATTGTCTAAAACATGTCATCTTTGTAGCACAGCCCCTGCCACCACTGTGCTTGGCTGAGTTCACAAATCTGCTATAATCTGTAGCTTCCCTGTCACTTCTCTGGCTCTCCTCTCCTGCTAAGCATTGTTTCCTGGCAATAATTAAAACCTTCTGCCAATGCCATAGCCACTGCTGTGCTGGAACCACCATAGCCACCTTGGCTTCATGGTTTGGCAAAGTATTGGCCTCCACCACCTCAGGAGCCAGAACTTCTGTCTCCAAAGTTTTCTTCTTTCATGGGTCCAACATTTGAATATTGATTGTTGTAACTGCCAAAATCATTGCAGCTTCTGCCACCTCCAAAATTGCTTGCATCATTACCAAATCCATTATAACCATCCCCACTGCCACCATATCCGCCACCACCACGGCTGCCACCAAAGCCACCTTGACCACAGAAGCTTCCTCCATGACCAAAGTTGTCATTCCCGCCAAAACCACCTCCATGACCACCACCAAAGTTTCCAGAACCACTTTGACCTCTCTGGTTGGATGAAGCACTAGCCATCTCTTGCTCAGACAGGACCTTTCTCACTTCACAGTTGTGGCCATTCACATTGTGGGATTTGTGAATGACAGTCTTGTCTACGGAGTCATGGTCATCAGAGGTTACAAAAGCAAAGCCTCTCTTTTTGCCAATACCTCAGTCAGTCATGATTTCAATCACTTCAATTTTGCCACACTGTTCAAAATAATCTCCCAGGTGATGTTCTTCAGTGTCTTCTTTAATACCACCAACAAAAATCTTTTTCACAGGTAAGTGGGCACCAGGTCTTTGCGAATCTCCTCTTGAGACTGCCCTTTTTGGTTCCACAAGTCTTCTGTCCACCCTGGGTGGCCTTGCACTCATGGCTGCATCCACCTTCTCCACTGTGGCATATGCGACAAACCCGAAGCCCCTGGAGCGCTTGGTGTTTGGATTCCTCATTACCACACAGTCTGTGAGCATGCCCCAATGCTCAACATGGCTCCTCAGACTCTCATCAGTTGTTTCAAAGCTCAATCCTTCAGTGAAGAGCTTCCATAGCTGTTTGGGCTCTTTGAGAGCCTCTGACTTAAACACGACGGCAGTGAAGTAGGGGTGTGGGGGAGACTTCAACAATGCTTTCTCAGTGGCGTCCGTGGGCAGAAAGCCTCTACTCATTTTTTAATCAAAATTTTTTCTCTTGAGAGGTATGATACTTTGTATACTTTAGATATTAACCCATTATCAAATATATACTTTGCAAATAATTTCTCCCATTCTATAGGTTGTCTTTTCATTTTATTAATTGTTTTGCTATGCAGAAGCTTTTTAGTTTGATGTAGTCCAACTTGCTTATCTTCGCTTTTGTTGCTCCAAATCTCGTTTCTTTCTAATGATAGACAGATCAGACATCTCTGAGTCACCTCCAGCCCATCCTGGTCATGCTCTTTTTTCATAACCAAAATGGTTCATCAAAGCTAAACAAAGCTGATGCTGTCACTTTCTACCAATCGTGAAGCTAGCCTTTCCTTTCTCCCTGCTGCACAAAACTGCAGCCATGCAAAAGGACACATCTCTACCATTATAAAAAATGTCTAAAATATAACTATAGCTATAGCTAATTGTGTGTGTGTGTATGTATGTATGTGTATATATACAGCTTCCTGGGTAGCTAAGCTGGCAAAGAATCCGCCTGCAATGCAGGAGACCCCAGTTCAATTCCTGGGTCGGGAAGTTCCCCTGGAGAAGGGATGGGCTACTCATTCCAGTATTCTTGGGCTCCCCTGGTGGCTCAGACAGTAAACAATCCACTTGCAATGCAGGAGACCTGGGTCTGATCTCTGAGTTAGGAAGATCCCCTGGAGGAGGGCATGGCAACCCGTTTCAGTACTCTTGCCTGAAAAATCCCCATGGACAGAGGAGCCTGGCAGGCTACAGTTCACGGGATTGTAAAGAGTCAGACATGACTGAGTGACTAAGCACAGCACAGCATATATATATATATATATATATATATATATATATGTATATGTATATTCTGGAGGAGGGCATGGCAACCCACTCCAGTATTCTTGCCTAGAGAATACCCATGGCAGAAGAGCCTGATGGGCTACAGTCCATGGGGACTGAGGGACTAAGCACAGCACACACACACACACATATATACACATACAGATATATAGATAGATAGATAGATATAGACAGGGAGATCAAAAGGGAGACTGAGTTTAAAAAGATATGTGGGGTCTTCCCTGGAGGCTCAGTGGTGAAGAATCCGCCTATCAAGGCAGGAGACATGGGTTCAGTCCTTGATCCGGGAAGATCCCACATGCCATGGAACAACTAAGCCTGTTAGCCACAACTGCTGAGCCTGTGCTCTTGAGCCTAGGAATTGCAACTACCAAGCCCACACACCCTGCAGCCCATGCTCCACAACAGGAGGAGCCTGAGCACTGCAACTAGACAACAGTCCCCATTTGCCACAACTACAGAGAAGTCTGCACAGCAACAAAGATCCAGCACAGCCATAAATAAATAAATAAAATTATTTTTTTAAAGATAAGTGTAGAAAGGAATATATAAATTGATTACATATAAACACATTTGTTTATATAATAAAAGAATAAAATCTATAAGGCTATACACCAATCCGTTCGTTACTGTTGATTTCTCTCTAGGAGGTGGGATTAAGGGAGAACTTTTAACTGTAACTCTATTGTACTATTTTTTTATATTCAGCATAAATGCCTTTATAATCAGAAAAACATTTTATTTGGGGGGAAAAAAGTTGATGCCAAAAAAGATGGGCTCAAATCACAGCTGAAGGGAAGGGATTTAACCTATATACTACAAAGTTACTGAGAAGTAGACTACTCAGCTTTCATGAAATCTTCCCCATAATTCTCATCAATAATGCCCCTAAATTTTGTGTTTATCAAATCCAGAGAACTGTGCAACAGAATGGAGAGGCAGTGAATATTATCATGAACAAAGACTCTGAGGGGAAAAACACTCAGTAGGGATAGGAAGACAGCGATGGTGTCTAAGACTGAAATTCTGGCTGAACAAGAGAAATCTGTATTGATGAGGAAGGAAAAGAAGAACAAGGAAATAAACTATTAATAATATGGCTGCATAGGGGGATTCCAGAAGAGATTTGGCCAAAACATTAAAAATAAAAAAGGAGGACCACACCCTCCAGGAACAAATACAAAAGGTAACATCCACTCATACATTCATGAAGCAACCCCCTGTAGCAGGCATGGTTCAGGTGCCAGGGTCTAGCCTGGAACAAGACAGGCAAGGGCCCTGTTGTTTTGTGGCTCCGGCAGGTCAGGGTTCTGTAAACAAGGAAGCATACACCAGCAAGACAGTTCCAGATAATGATAAGCAGCACAAAAACATTCTGTAGGGCTTCCCAGGTGGCGCTAGTGGTAAAGAACCTGCCTGCCAATGCAGGCGACGTAAGACATGTGGGTTTGATCCCTGGGTCGGGAAGATCCCCTAAAGAAGGAAATAGCAACCCATTCCAGTATTCTTTCCTGGAGAATCCCCACGGACAGAGGAGTCTGGGGGCTACAGTCCATGGGGTCGCAAGAGTCGGACACAACTTAGGACTAAACCACCACCACCACAAAGACATTAAAATCTAATGAAGTGTCAATGATTGGTGTGGGAGTACTTTTGACTGGGAGGCTTGAGGATGAGGCTGAATTGAGTTCATAACAGTCTAAGGAACCAACCACATGAAGAGCTGGGAGCAGAGCTCTCCAGGGAGAGGCAACAACAAATGCAGAGACCTCGTGTGAAGAAGGAGGTTGTCACATTTTAGCCATGTGAACACCAGGGTGGCTGGGGTCCAAAGAGCACTGAAAAGAGTGTGGGAAATGAGGTCCATGTGGAAACTCCAGCAGAAATACAGGATTTTAGTCCAAGTACATCAGGAAGTCCTTAGAGAGGTTTTTGAGCAGGAATTGGTAGCTATTCTAGAGGTGCTCTGGATGCTAGCTTGGTGGAAAGAAGAAGCAAGAAAGGAGACAGGAAGAAAAGTTAGGAAGTACTGCAACATTCCAGATGAGAGATAGTGGAGTCGTGGCCTCAGGATTAGCCATGGAATCAGAGCAATGACAGATTTGGAATGGGTCTTGAATAATTTGGATGACAGTGTGAAGGAAAGAGAGAAATCTAGGAGAAAGATGACTCCTAGATTTTGGCTGTAGCAACTGCCATTGTCACTTAAGAGCTGCAGAAGACTGGAAAAACCACAGGTTGGTGGGCAGTAAATTCAAGAGTTCTACTTTAACCATGTTGAGTTCAAAATGCCTATTTAATGGCTAAGTAGAAGTCAAGCTCAGAGTTGGATAGATGAGTCTGGAACTCACTGGTGAGTCTAAGCAATAAATTAACTTTCAGAGTCTCCATCAAATAGGTGGTATTTACTGCTATGATGAGTTCATCTGGAAAGCGTGTCAAAGAGAGAAATGCAGAAGACAGTCTCAGATCAGATCAGATCAGATCTGTCGCTCAGTCATGTTCGACTCTTTGCAACCCCATGAATCGCAGCACGCCAGGCCTCCCTGTCCATCACCAACTCCCGGAGTTCACTCAGACTCACGTCCATCGAGTCAGTGATGCCATCCAGCCATCTCATCCTCTGTCGTCCCCTTTTCCTCCTGCCCCCAATCCGTCCCAGCATCAGAGTCTTTTCTAACGAGTCAACTCTTCGAATGAGGTGGCCAAAGTACTGGAGTTTCAGCTTTAGCATCATTCCTTCCAAAGAACACCCAGGGCTGATCTCCTTTAGAATGGACTGGTTGGATCTCCTTGCAGTCCAAGGGACTCTCAAGAGTCTTCTCCAACACCACAGTTCAAAAGCATCAATTCTTCAGCCCTCAGCCTTCTTCACAGTCCAACTCTCACATCCATACATGACCACAGGAAAAACCATAGCCTTGACTAGACGAACCTTTGTTGGCAAAGTAATGTCTCTGCTTTTCAATATGCTATCTAGGTTGGTCATAACTTTCCTTCCAAGGAGTAAGCGTCTTTTAATTTCATGGCTGCAGTCACCATCTGTAGTGATTTTGGAGCCCAGAAAAATGAAGTCTGATACTGTTTCCACTGTTTCCCCGTCTATTTCCCATGAAGTGGTGGGACCGGATGCCATGATCTTCGTTTTCTGAACGTTGAGCTTTAAGCCAACTTTTTCACTCTCCACTTTCACTTTCATCAAGAGGCTTTTTAGTTCCTCTTCACTTTCTGCCATAAGGGTGGTGTCATCTCAAGGGACGTACAACTCAGAATTAAGAAGAGGAAAAACCAACTAAGGAGACTGTGTAGAAACCACTATTAGAGGCAAAGGGAAAACAGCAGGTTGTGATTTTCCAAAAGCCAAGAGAAGAGAATGTTTTAAGACAGAAGAAACAATGTCTTGTCAAATACATCGAAGTTACTGGATGAGAGAAGTACAGAGAAGGGACAACCAGATTTTACAAGCTACAAGTGACTGGTGACATGTAGGAGCCATCAAATCAAGACAGAAGCCCAGTTGGTAAACCAAGGAAAAAAATGGGGATTTCCCTGGTGATCGAGTGGTTAAGAATCCACTTTCCAACACAGGGAACATGAGTTCCATCTCTGGTCTGGAAATATTCCACATACTGTGAAGCAACTAAGCCTGTGAGCTGACTTGTGAAGTCTGATTCCTAGAGCCCAGGCTCCACAAGAGAAGCCACCACAATGAGAAGCCCTCACTCTTCAACTAGAGAGTGGCCCCCCGCTCACTGCAACTAGAGAAAGCCCACGTGCAGCAACGAAGACCCAGCACAGCCAAAAATAAATTTAAAAACATTTAAAGCAAATACCTTCCACTTAAACAAATTTTTTAAAAAAATAAAATGGGCGAGTAGAAGCAAAGGTAGCCACCATGGCAACTCTTGAAAAACGGAGCAGAATATTGGACCAGTTACTGGAGGAAGCTGGGATGTGAAATGGGGCTAGAGGATGGCTTGTTTTTAAGACGGGCGATACCAATACTTAGAAGACCAAGCAAAAGCAGACCAAGAATTTCAGTTCTGTGTTATTTTTCATATCATTCTTTAGGAACCAAGCAGATCAGCATCAGTAGGACAGAAGTCTTATCTGACTTTCTCTTCCATTGCTGCTGCTGCTAAGTCGCTTCAGTCGTGTCCGACTCTGTGACCCCATAGACGGCAGCCCACCAGGCTCCCCCGTCCCTGGGATTCTCCAGGCAAGAACTCTGGAGTGGGGTGCTATTTCCTTCTCCAATGCATGAAAGCGAAAAGCGAAAGTGAAGTCGCTCAGTTGTGTCCGACTCGCAGCGACCCCAGGGATTGCAGCCTACCAGGCTCCTCCACCCATGGGATTTTCCAGGCAAGAGTACTGGAGTGGGTTGCCATTGCCTTCTTTTCAGTTAGAGGCCAATAAACAGACTATTAAAAATTTTCTGGGTACTGGAGAGGAAAGTGATCGGAAGACATCAACATGGGTTTAGCAGAAATGAACCACTTCATATAATACTTATGGATCAAGACACTGCTTGATTTTTTACACAACTACTGTGACAGCCTCCTAACTAATCTCCCTCTTCGATCTCATCTCTCTACTTCAAAATCTGAAAACAAATCTAGTTATTTCACTTTCCGAATACCTCTCATGGCTGACATAGCACAACCTTTTTAAGAAAAATACCCAATACCCTTAACAAGGCAGATCAAGCCCTATAAAATCTGACTCCAGTTTTTCCTTCCTGTCACATCTCTGACCGTGCAATTTGCAAAACATCACATCATAGCAGCTCCAGCCACAATGGACAACTCTGTACACCTTTGTCCCACTTTGGCTTGATGTGCTCAATCCCCTACTTGTCCATGAGTGCGTACTAAGTCACTTCAGTTGTGTCTGACTCTTTGCGACCCCATGGATTATAGCCTGTCAGGCTCCTCTGTCCATGGAATTCTCCAGGCAAGAATACTGGAGTGGGTTGCCATGCCCTCCTCCTGGGGATCTTCCCAATCCAGGGATTGAACTTGTGTCTCGTATGTCCCCTGCACTGGCAGGCGAGTTCTTTACCACTAGCGCCACCACTTAGGACGTCCATTCAATCTGCACCAAACTCATCAGCCTGGGAAATATCTAGAGGATCTTCAAAACCCACTCAAATGTCTTCCAAATTACATTTGGAAGGTCCCTCCAGAAGACAGAGCTATGACGAAGAACTAAACGTTTCAGGAAACAACTTCATTCCAGTGTAAGAGATTTAGGGACAATTCAGTTTTCTGAAACAAAAGGGGACGTTGTCAGGTACCATGTGTGGACACAGGAAGTGATGACTTGCCAGGTGAAACCTCCAGCCATGTCCATTGTTCAATACGACCCACGTAATTATTTGATGGCTATCATTGTCGGGAGGAGCCAAAAGTCAGCCTCTAGAAATTTCTCTTGTTTCTAGTTCTGCCCTCTGAAGCAATTGAGAAATTGTCTACTTCATTTTGTATACAGCAGCTTTTCACATAGCTTCAGGCACTCATTATGAGTATACTAGGCCTCCTCACGGTCTCTCAAATTTGCTCTTTTATAACTTACAGATGTTTGCTAACTCCCAGCCGTGCAGCCTTCAGAATCTATATTTGGCATATAAAGCATCATGCTACTTCTTAAGGGGACAATCATGGCTTACTTGACTTTGAACCCTAGCACCCAGCCACATAAATGTACATTAGTTGCATTTCAAAGAAAGAATTAATGTAAAATCTGTAACATTTCAAATACATCACTTGAGCACAGGAAAGGATGACTTCTGATGTTCTGCTGAAATTGAAAGCAGCTCCTTTCCTGCCCTGAAGTCACATGTGAGTTTTCTGGTACATCCTGCATTGAAGTCCTCCCCTAAGCCCCATTCCTAATCCAGCCTCTTCTGAGACTTTCTCTGAACGGGGCTTAGTCTCCAGTTGGCTTGCTCTGGTTGGTGGTTCAGGATTACAGGCTGCAATTAGTGTGGTGGACACTGAACCATCCAGAAGGGGGAAAAGCACTCAAAAAAAGAAAAATTAGAAACAAGAGATTTATCTCTTTCACCATATTCCAAACTAGCAGCCCTCAGAGTTCTTAACCACTGTAATATGTACCTAGAATTAAAAACAGGTCCTAGTGTTTAATGTGATTTTTTTAAAAAATAACTTTGAGCAAAATTCTATCACTAACAAATAGAAAGCAGCAAAGGAAAACAGAAAATCTGAACTCACTCTGTGATAAACATTCAAATTATTTCCAGAAATCTTTTCTAGGTAGCTTCTCCAAGGCTGACTAGTACAAGATGCAAGCTACATATGTAATTCAAAATTTTCTTGTAGGCACATTCATAAAGATACAGCAAAAGATGAAATTAATTTTATTATTATATTTGATTTAACCCAATATATAGAAAATATTATGATTCAACATGCAACCAAAATAGAAAATTATTGAGACATTTTCCATTTCTCTTTTCCAACCAAGTCTTTGAAATCCACTGTTTTAACACTCACAGCACATTTCAGATGAGACCTGCCACACTCCAAGTTCTCAACAGCCTCAGACAACTACCAATGGCCGTCCTGGACACTGGAGGTCTCGGCTATAAATAAGTTCTTCTAAGACACAAGTCAACTTTAGGTTCACGACACTTGTAAAGTCTATTCTTAGGAACAGATTTTTATTATAAAAATAATTACCAATGCAAAGCAATCAGGGAAAAATGCAAAGCTATAAAAAGTGATATGTATTGAAAATAGATGTCTAAAGAAATTATCTAGACACCGATCACAAGGCGGATGCTTCTGAAACCCTCAGACTCATCTCTCAAAGTAAAAAATATATTGCATAATCAATCCTGTGTCATGGACCCAAACCTTCCAACAAATACTTTGGAGTTCATGCAGTCCAGGACATTCTTTTTATAGATGAAAAAGAGTCCCTGCCAATCCCTGTACCAAGCAACCGGCTTCTGTCTAGTGTGACAGACAGTCAAGTGTTGATGGGTTGACTCAGACACACTGCTCCGTGCACCCATGCCCTGGGTCATAGCCACCGAGTGGGCCCCCAGATGAAATCTTACATAACAACCAAGATGGGATAAAAGATGCCACGTGGCACTTTCAACATCCATGAAAAAATCCTCCAAAACATATGCCACATAGCCTTCTCAGAACCATTCCCTGAGTAGCAAAGAAAGCCTCTTGTCTGATATTTAAAATTATGAACACTCAATGCAAAAAGGCGCTAGATTGGAAGAGCTGCAAAATCATATTATGCTCTTCAGAATAATCACCCTCAGGAACAAAAACACTCCAGCTCAGTGTTATAATTTCGATCTTCACTCCAGCAAAGAAAGGAAGTAATGAGCCAGCAAATATAACAGCCAAGCAAGAGATGCCATCGAAGCCAGCCTCTATTGAAAATCCTGAAATAAATGATGCATATTTTAAGTCACTAACTTAAAATTCCAAGCAGATGGGGAATTATTAAGAAAAATGAATGATGGGTAAAAGTGCAACCGGAACAAAGCTATGATCAAAACCAAAATTTTTTAAATTGTTAATTAAATCATAAAATTCAGCCAAAGCAACTTGGGCTTATATAAGGGACTTAAGTATTAAACCTGCTAATCACAGGAAAATAACTTTAGACCACCTTTTCAATTGATATGCAACATAATGAATCCAGAGAGGCTCGGTGGGGTAGCAGTCCATCAGTTACTAAGAAAGATGGTGTGCTTAGAGGGCCTCGTGTGAGAATACATTGGTCCTGTACCGGAAATTTCAAAAGGAAACATTTATTGTTCTTAAATTAAATTCACCAATAGTTAAGCACTCTTCAAACAAGCAGTATGGGAACCCACAGAGTTCAGCCTCGGATATAGCTCACTTTCAAGAAATGCAGTTTTGTTGCCAAAAATCATAGAAAAGGAAACCCATTCTTTCAAAGGACACTGACATTCTCTCAATCATGCCTTCCTCAGCAGCACTTAGAAAAGTCTTTCTAGAAGTAGACTTCTTTCTAGACCTTCCCATGCAGTCACCCCAGCTCCTCTATCCCTTACCCCATGCTCCTTTGGCATACTTTGCTGTCCTCCTCGTCGCTAAGGTTTTAGTACTTCATAATTTTCCAGCGAAAGATAACATTTCCTCCTTAGAAAAGGGAGAAATGAAGCTAGCAAGATTCTAGTAAATCCACGATGCTCTTAGGGAGGGTGGGGGAGGGGAAGCTCTGCTCATTCATGACATCCGTCACAGTTACGAAACCCCCATGTTGTGCCCAGACTGGACAGACTGTTGTGCCCAGATGAACCCTAACTAAAATGTTTGAAAATCCAGGACAGGTTACAAGTATAAGTCAGCTGAAGAAGAGTGGGTCCTTATAGCAAAACTACTCCCACACACCCCAATTTCTGCCTTACCCCGGGTCCCATGAATTGCCCATTCCCTCACCTAACACCAGCCTACACTTCTCCTCCATTTATTACTGGCTCAATAATCCTTGTCATTCCTCATTCAAAATCCATTCTTTCCATTCATTGACATAAAACAGCAACATACACAGTCAGAAGCCCCAGCCCAACACTTCCACTGCCTGCAACTCAGTGCTGGAAATTCTTTTAAAGGAAGCAGAGATTTTTACTTTGTGGATTTTTAAAAGAAAATTAAAAAAAAAAAAAGGATTAAAATGTAAATACTCTTCCGAGTGAGTGGCCAAGCTGATGTTCTTCTTAGAAGAAACAAAGCTGAAGAACTGGAGAAGGAAAGAATATTGAGATAATTCTCTTAGACTTTTTGCTTTTCCTAGGGCTGAGTCCAGGAGGAATTCTTGATTTCTTTGTCATGTGATGGGGTAAAGACCTACTCAGCGTCACCCATGTAGCTATTTGTCTTCCAGAGTGGATTTTTTAAATTTCCTGCCATGGATTCTAACTTTAAACTTTAACTCAGAACCTTACGCTACTGTGTCCACATGTGTTTGGAGGGATGTTCTTGAATGTTATGAGAAAAATGTAATCCATGGTTCAATAAATTTAGAAACTTACTGGACAAATGTACAGTTAAAGAGTGGAACAGAAAACATATTGTTTCCCTAACACAACAGTTTTTAGAGTGTGGTCTGTATAATTCAGTGAACCAATATTTTCTGAATAATCACTGTATTATGTTACAGAATCATTCGTGCTTAAAATATTCATTAAAGCACAAGACAGACTAATGGATTTTAATACAACAAAGTGCAAAAAGTACTTTGATATGGTTCCGGATTGCACACTGCAACAAACCTTTAAGAAACTGCATCTGTCTAGTTTATGTACAGCATTAAAGAAAAATATCCATAATTTTCTAAAAAGGCTCAAAAGTATTTCTCCATTTTCCTAGTTCATATCCATGTGAAGCCAAATTTTCTTAATAGGCTCAACCAAAACAACATATCACAAACAGAATGAGTGGAGAAGTAGCTGAGAATTAATAGTTGACCACTAATCCAGATATGAAAGAGATTTGCAAAAAACCAAGCAAACAAAATTAAACGATGCCAGTTTTATCACTAAAATTTTGGGGAAAATACAATTGTTTTTACAAAAAAATATTATTCAGGATAACACATAGGGAACTTACTATCACTTTTTAAATTAATACCTTTATAATATCTCTGTTTTAATTTCTAATATAGTCTAAGTATTAATAGATACAACCCACATTAATGCTCTTTGGGATACTGAATAATTTTTAAGAATGAAAAGCATCTTCAGATCAAAAAGTCTGAGATGCTGCCCTAATGTATTTTGATCACGGAGGCCCTTCTCTGTGGAACATATTGGGTATATTCTATGAAGCATACAGTGGGAAACACAGTCTCATGCTATGCTTATAAAACTATTCCCTATCACGTCTCTTCTCAGACCTTCTTCAGTAAGTTAATTTATATGCTGTTCAAAGATTTCTTCTCATCTCACACGGTGGTTTTGTCATTATGACTCTGGCAGTAAATGCATATATTCTCCTCTGGCAAACACAGGTGGATACTGATCTCACTTATTCAGAAGAGGGCTAATAGCATTATTTATCTGAGCAAACATTACAAATAGTCTGGAGAAATAATGACACAGGTTAACTTGCTCCCACAGCAGATAATGCTCTGCGATAAGATAGGGTGCCAGGATGACCCAAGAACACAGCATCGTGCCAGCTAGAATCGGTGCCAGTTTGCTTCACCATTCAGTTTTCAACAAGAGAATCACTGATTGAGATGCCTATGCTACAAATTACTCTTTTATGAAACAAGCGGGATGATAGCAATTTATTACTCTGAGTACTGGCAATTTGTGTTTGTAAAAATTGTAAGCAAGCCAAAGATAACTTAAGGATGGATTCATATTTCTACCGTGGCTTTTTAGAACATAGAGTGAGGTCAATTCTCTACTTTCAGCACGACTCAAAGCCCTAGTTCCAGAATTTAGTTATAAATCTCTTCTTCCTGTCAGGTAGCTGAATGACTGGCTGGAAGCCTGTTCTCAGATGGCTATAAAAGATTTTGGGAAAGAGTCAGAAGTATAAAGTACTGAAGAGCTATTCCGTGCAGAGACTGCCCCCAAGGAAACAGTCCTTATATAGAGCTGGCGTGGAGAACAGGCTGTACAGTCCTCTAATTTTCATTCTGGAATTTGCCCAAATAAGAGCACCATTAAGGTCACTTATGCAGTTTTGTTTTGTTTTTGTTTTTTTTTTAATGTCTGGTTTATAAAAATGCTGCTCAAGGTTGACCAGGATTGTATCCTGAGAGCTGAAGATGCTCATCTTGGTCTTTTTGTTTTTGCTTAAGATTTGAAATGGAATTAGTGTAAAATCTGCTTCTGATAAAACTTTCTTTAATTAAAATTTTTATTGGCATTAATGCTTACTAGTTTCAGGTCCCATTCTAGTTCATGTAGTCCTCCCAGCAGCTCTCTGAGACAGAGACTATAATTACCCCATTTTACAGATAAAGAAACAGACTCAGTGTTGGGTAAGGCCACTGACTTTATAGATGGTAGACAGGACTGGAGTCTAGGAAGTCAGTCCCTCTGAGCTCTGAACCAGGCCCCGCTCCCACCTGAGATTCATGAACAATAACATCAACTGCTTTTTAATAAGAAGATATCCAATTCTGTATGTAAAATAGTGGTTTTAAGATCCAGGTGAGCCATTATTTCAAAAAGCCTTCCTTATACTCCGGTGTGTTGAACTCCATTCTCTGAGTTCCTGACACACATCCTGGCCACAGACTGAGTTGTGTTTAACTGCCTGGCGAAAACCTTGAATTTTAAAATGAGGTTTGTGCACCCTGGAGGGTATGGAAAAAAAAAAACAAAACAGTGTGGTGTAGGGACAAAACATTAGCATTTCTCTTTATAGTTTCTGACATTTTTTTTAATTGGAGGATAATTGCTTTACAATGTTGTGTTAGTTTCCACTGTACAACAATATGAATCAGCCGTGAATCCGCAGTAAGCATATATACAGCACCTCCCTCCTCACCTCCCTCCCACCCTGCCGGTTCCATCCCTCTAGGTCATCACGGAGTACCAAGCTGAGTTCCCAGTGCTGGACAGAAGCTTCCCACTAGCTATCTATTTTATACAAGGTAGTGTATGCATGTTAATGCTATGTTTACTCCGAGGATTGGCATTAGCATCCTCAGAGTCTGCCTCGGTGTGTGTGGAAACAGCCACATAGGCCCCCCACACAGGCACACAAGGCACTCAAGACGAGCGTGGGCACTCCTCACCAGCAGGGTTAACACCCTCCCCTGCTTGTCAGCTTCCTGAAGCTGTACCAAATCTCAGTTTACATAGGCACAATTGAGAAAGAGGCTGTCAGGATTATATTTTCAACCATACCTAAACTAACTCTCACAAAACAGCCAAGTGGCTTCAAAGGAGTCCTGCAGAGAACTGCAAACAAATGCTAACAACAATATAAGCACAAATAAACAAGAAAATAGTAGAGCTGGTGATATTTTTATCATTTCTTTTATAATATTCTTCTCAGCCATATCATGAGATATAACAACAACAAGCCAGTGAGGATAGACTTGAAAGTGGCCAAAAGAAACAAAACAAAACAAAAAACCACTGAAAGTATCAAAACTTAGATTCATAGCCACTACTCTTTATGAATGGTCTCTGCCTAAGTGAACATGATACTTTGGGAAACTGGCTAATAAGACTCTTAGGCAGCTTACAAATAAATATATTTTTGTTAACAGCATCAAGAACATAAAACTCGCTGATCTAGAACTTTGCTACTCAAAGTGCAACCTGCAAAGGGGCAGTGCCCACATCATCTGTCAACTTGTTAGAAATGCAGTCTCAGGGTCCATCCCAGACCTACTGGATCATATTTTGCATTCCCCAGGTCATTCATGGGCACATTTCCGCTTGAGAAGCACTGCTCAGGACACACATCTTAAATGATCTGAATCCTAGTGGTTCAGCTCTTCTGTATACGTTTCGAAAGATTTCTCTGTTGAATTTTTGAACTCATAAACTTCTCATTTTAATAAAATATCTATTATCAAATGATCTTAAAGATTATAAAGAAACCATCCCCATAAACCAAAATCCAGTGAAATAATCTTGTATAATGGCAGCATTAGCTCCTTATTAATTCAGTACACGTAAATGCTCTAACCCCATACAACAAAGACCTTCCAGCCACACCCATCTTTTTAATCCCCACCTCCACTTACTTTTGTTTGATCATCGGCTTTGAACACATAGCAGATACTCTGCTGATTGGCTGCATCATTTTTAATCAGACAAGCAAAATAACTTGGGTCGTGACTATTGTGAATCAGTTTGTGAACTCGTTGAGGCTTACACTCGAAGATACTGGAACAGATCAATGGATCCCATTGTTGACTTTTTCCTGGCTCAGGCTCACATCTCAATCCAGAGGGCGAAACACAAAGGCGGACTGGCTTGGTGCCAGGCTCCTTTTTGGAAGACTGCCCGCTGAGCCTTCGCACCTCTGCCACCACCCACGGCAGCATGGGCATGGTAGTCAGAGAATGCACAGGCAAGGAGCCCACCAGCTGGAGGCCGAAGTCCACGGAGACCTCGTTAGGGAATGGGTGTTTCCTTGCTGTGAAGGTTATTGGTTCCATGTTGGGAAAGGTCTGGAAACTCAGCAAAACGTTGCCACTGTTTTTCTATTTTAGACCAAGCAATCTATTTCACATGCTTCTGAATCCTGTGGGAGAAAAACAGAGGCATTAGAATTTAATGAAGTCATGGCAATAGCTACTTTCAAAGAGATTATTTCAGCACTTGAGAGTCTGAAACCCAAATAGATGAAGAAATGGATATTAGCTCAAATAAGCTGCTCTGCCTAGAAAGAGCTTTCTTTAAATTGTATTACATATAAAACCTAAAAATGCTGTAACTGTCACACTCACTACGGGTTACAAAGCTCCCAGTGGGAGACTCCTGTTAAACACAAGCCTCATAGAGCCAACAGAGGCCAGCTCCATAGAAAGTAATATAGTGCTGCTTGGACAGCTTTAAACCCTACTGTATTATTTAACGTACATTACAAGACATTTTTTTAAGATGACTGAATTCAGTACTGGTGGCTCCCCCGAAATAAGTAATCTTGCAAGAAAAAAGTCAGCTATCTATCATGACAGTCTATTGAACTGGACTAGTTTTCAACAACTGACCTTATCACTTATGATACCCCTGGATTTTTAAAGGCTCTCCCCAATGTAGCCCAGAGGTTCTGAATCACGAATTCAAATTCCATTAACACATACTTGGTGACTATTACATTCTAAACACCATCACAAATATTTTGTTTCATTCATGTACTATACACACCCCGTGTCTCTTCTCATCAATAGAGGGTGTTTTTTGTACGAGATTCAAACTCACTCAAGGGGTAATTTTCCCTTCTCTATGGGTGACTTTCAACAACCACATTTGATGTATCGTAGCTTACTCCTTGGAAGAAAAGTTATGACCAAACTAGATAGTATACTGAAAAGCAGAGACATTACTTTGCAAAAAAAGGTCCGTCTAGTCAAGGCTATGGTTTTTCCTGTGGTCATGTATGGATGAGAGAGTTGGACTGTGAAGAAGGCTGAGCGCCGAAGAATTGATGCTTTTGAACTGTGGTGTTGGAGAAGACTCTTGAGAGTCCCTTGGACTGCAAGGAGATCCAACCAGTCCATTCTGAAGGAGATCAGCCCTGGGTGTTCTTTGGAAGGAATGATGCTAAAGCTGAAACTCCAGTACTTTGGCCACCTCATGAGAAGAGTTGACCCATTGGAAAAGACTCTGATGCTGGGAGGGATTGGGGGCAGGAGGAAAAGGGGACGACAGAGGATGAGATGGCTGGATGGCATCACTGACTCGCTGGACGTGAGTCTGAGTGAACTCTGGGAGATGGTGATGGACAGGGAGGCCTTGTGTGCTGTGATTCATGGGGTTGCAAAGAGTCGGACCCAACTGAGTGACTGAACTGAACTGAACTGAACTGAGTGCCCTTATAAGAGACTTAGAGAGCTCTCTTTCCACTTCTACCACGCGAGGACACAGGGAAAAGTGAGCAGTCTATGAACTAGGAAGCCAGCCATCACAAGATTCTGAATCTGCCAGCACCTTGATCTTGGGCTTCCCATCCTCCAGAACTGTAAGAAATCAGTTTCCATTGTTTATAGACTACCCAGTCTGTGATATTCGGTGACAGCAGCTTGAATGAACTAAGATAGTCATTCAAATCCGTTCTTTACTCTATTACTACTTCTTAACTGACTTTACATCTAAATAAATCTTACTTTTTTCTCAACTGGAGAAAAGGTGCCCCCACACTCAATCCAGCCTTCTTGTATTTCTTAGAGTAACTCAACCAACACATACAATTGATCATATCACTCTTCTGCTAAATCCTTAATCACAGCCCCCATAAAATCTACTCTTTGACATGGCATATAGGATCTCTTCAGAATCTGGACCTTTCCATATCTCCAACCATGTATACTCCTCTACAATGCAGCTTTGGGAGCTTTCCAGGTGGTGCAGTGGTAAAGAATCCAGCTGCCAATGCAAGAGACGCAAGAGATGCAGGTTCAGTCCCTGGGTTGGGAAGATCCCCTGGAGTAGAAACTGGCAACTAGTTCCAGTATTCTTGCCTGGAAAGTTCCATGGACAGAGGAGCCTGGTGGGCTAAAGTCCATGGGGTTACAAAGAGTCAAACATAACTGAGAGACTGAGCACGCACGCATATGCACATGCAGCTTTTGGCTCTGAAGATAAGTAACTGGACACGGTTCCCCACATGAGATGGGATTTCTCGTGCCTGTGTGCCACAGCGCATACTGTTCTCTCTGTCAGGAACATAATACCTGTCATGAACTGTAGAGAGCCCGAGAGTTTACCCTGCTTGCAAACTTACAAGTCAGGCTGCCACAAGTTAGCCTCCTGATAGAGGACATGCGACTCCCAGGTCAGACTAAGGATAATTTATTACTCAGAGCAATAGCAGTAGCCACAGAGGCAGCATTGTGGCTGGCTCCCTGACCTTCAGTTCCCACAGGCCAGGTGACATCTGTATCCACAGTGGGTTACAGGAGAGGCACCTGAGATTTGGAAGCCTGACTATTTTATAATAAGGAGTAAGCATGTCTGTCCTTAAATTCTAGAGTGTCTTCCAGAGAGGGACACTATTTCTATCTTCTTTGGCTGTTTGCTATTGAAAAAAATCGAAAAGGTGATCCAGAACAAAGCAGTCGGTCCCTCTGCTCATAAAATAGCATCATGGACAACCCAAGGAGACTCTCCCAATGAAATGAAAAAATAGGATCATTGACAACCCAAGGAGACTCTTCCAATGACCCCACTCTTGTCCTCTAACCTAATCCCAACTCACAGACAAGTCCTAGTTCAAGCAACTGTCACCTCTCTCACCCATGGTGATTCGGGGCAGCCACCACCATGACCTGCTGCACTTTGTACCTAAACGTCTGAATAGGTGTCCCTAAACAAGTCTATAAGCGTCTTAAGCTCATAAGGTTTGGGGTTTCTGAAATCGGTATTCAAATTCTAAACCATTTCCAAACTACAACTGAAGCCTATTCTTTTTACTCTTATGTTTACTATGTGACATATATGCATATATCCAAAGAATGAATTTTTATAATTAATTTGAACATGGCTAAAAGCTAATTTTTTAATTTTAGATGTCTCAAAGTTTAGAAATAAGTCCATATTTTATTTAGAGCGCTAATATATTTCATAAAAGTGTATTCCCTATCTCTTTTCTTTTAAAGTAAAGCTTCTCCTGATGATGAAAACAGACTTAAAGCTCATATAACCCCATTAATAAAGGTCTCTCCTTTTTTTCTTTCTCTCACCTACAGGTGAAAGTGGCATTAAATGTCTAGCTCAGCTTCCACTCCTGTAACTGAATCTGCTTCAAGTTCTAACCGTTGACAGCTGCTAATCCCAAGACATGTTTAAAGAAGTGACTAGAATTATTACAAAGGATAGACCCAAGATCTATCAATGAGAGTAGATGAGGCAGCTATTAATATGGTGGCAACCAGTGTAGCAGAATTACTTTCAGTTTTCTTGTAAGGGAATACAAGAATGCTTCTGCTGCTGCTGCTGCTAAGTCGCTTCAGTCGTGTCCGACTCTGTGCGACCCCATAGACGGCAGCCCACCAGGCTCCGCCATTCCTGGGATTCTCCAGGCAAGAACACTGGAGTGGGTTGCCATTCCCTTCTCCAATGCATGAAAGTGAAAAGTGAAAGTGAAGTCTCTCAGTCGTGTCCGACTCTTAGTGACCCCATGGACTGCAACCCACCAGGCTCCTCCATCCATGGGATTTTCCAGGCAAGAGTACTGGAGTGGGGTGCCATTGCCTTCTCTGGAATACAAGCATAAAGCAAAACAATTACACAATTTAGTTGTTTCGATTATTTGGTAAATAGTCATCAAATTGGTCCTGCAATTTCACTGTCAAAACTATTTGGATGCCTCAGATTTTCACTTTTCAACCAGGAAGGGCACATCTTAGTTTCTCTGTAAAAAACAGATTGGACCTTAACACCTTAACACTGTCAATAAACTATCAAATCGTAAGTTCTACTTCAGATAGAGTCCTAATTATTTATAAGTAATTCAGATTCTGCTGACATAAGATTCATGGTAACTTAGATTCGGTGAATAACTAATGTTCAATGAAAAGTTACATAAAACAGAAGAACCATTCAAACAATCCTAACAAACCATCAGATTATTTTTAAGCCATCTCAGTCCACATCATATGCATGTAACCTGTGACCATCCTTGCGGCCTCAGGGAGAACCATCTATTCCAGGAAGTCTCCTGTGCTTCATGTCTCAGAAATACTCTGGTCTATTATTCTGGTGAGCATCTAATAGTCATGTTCTCGACAGCAGAGTCATCTGTGCAGAAGTCCTACCCCTCCTAGAGATCTTCTGTGTTCTACAACAACTCCTGCCCACCACAACCATTAACCATGGTGGGACCCAAAACACAAAGACACTCTTTTATCAGAATAGTCCCAATAACCTTGTTTTTGAGTCCTGCCATGATAAATACCCCTGGAAGCATGTATATAAAATCACAAAATTTTAAAGCTAGAAAGGTCCTTTAAAGCCACTCAAATTTCTTTCTTACATGCAGGAAATGAGGAAACTGAAGAAGCTAAATGGTTTGTCCAAGTTTGGTGACAGAATTAGGACAATACAAGTCCCTGACTCCCTTCCAAGCGGGGCAAAGAACCTGTTTTCTTACAAAACACTTTCAAGTGTGAAGTTGAGAAAACAAATTACTTTTCTAAATCTCAAGTTTACTCTTACAAAAGGATGGAACAAGACCATCCCCAAGTTTTCTTCTGTCTCTAAAATCTGGTGAATCTCATTTTCATAATGTAAAATACCAAATGTCCCTGAGACTGTGTGGGGATAGAAAGCTGCTCCGATCTTCCCTTAAGGAATATAAATGTGGGAGAGGTGCATGAAGACAGCCTGGGGTTTATTGATCAAGAAGCGAGAAAGGGGATGGTGGGAGTTAGCTGGCTGCCATTGGGAGTGCCCTCTCATCCCAGCACCCATCCACTCCCTCCCTCCCAGTTAACCACAGGGAGTGGGATGGGGACTTTCCTGTAACCAGCCATACACTGCAGCCCCTACCTTCTCAGACGCTGGTGGGAGGGGAGGAGAGTGAGATAGATGGATAAAGGGAGGGCTATTGGAAGCTTCTAGCTCCAGGCCAGGTTAGGAACCAGTCGATACTGATTAGCTGACAGGGACCTGCCAGAGAGACAGGAAACCCCTAAGGACACTCATTTCCCCTTGAGAATCAACGACCTTTTTTTTTTTCCTGTTCTTTACTCTAGATGGAGTAGCTTGCAGCTGAGCAGGATTATTCTGCCACTTGAATACTCTAATCGCATGCAGTGAGATCACTGGCTTGGCTTGGCTATTTGTCCATTTCCTGCACAGAATCCCATAAATCTGAGAAGTGTGATGCTCACTCAGGAATTGCTCATAGGTCCCCAAAATCTTTGAAGCAGTCAGCTATTTCACCAGCATGGCTATTTCACTGACTGGCTCCTGGAGCTAGTGGTTCTAACCTTTACTTCATCGAGGACGCTCCAGTACCTGGCTTTGCCTCTCTAACTTGACACATAAAGTAATGCTGTTTTGAATGACTTCCTTCCTATATAAATCAGAGATAATTCAAGCCTAGTCCTTTAGAATGTCACTGTCACTTCCTGTATTCTCTTCCACGGTATTGCCCAGGATAAAAGGGTGGGGTGGGATCATCCTAGTTGGCCTCTAGGGGTTATGTCTAACCTTCCCTCCTGCATGGCTGCTGTAAGTTATTCTCCTCAAAGTACCAGAGTTAACTGTTAACACATAATTACACTTACCTGTGAGTCTGTTAACAGGTTTTGCACTCACAATAGCCCCGATCAATAAAGACCATTATTACCATATCTGAATAAGAACTATTATGGACTATAATTATCATTATCAGCTCCAGTTTAATGATGAGAGACGTTAAGGAAGTTGCTGGCACAGAGAAGTGAGGTCACTTGCCCAAGGTCATACTAGCAGCGAGTAGCAGAAGCAGGATTCAGACCCAGGTCTTTCCGCTCCAGAGTCAGTATTACCTATTAACTAGTATTGGATATTGGAGAAGGCAATGGCACCCCACTCCAGTACTCTTGCCTGGAAAATCCCATGGATGGAGGAGCCTGGAAGGCTGCAGTCCATGGGGTTGCTAAGAGTCAGGCACGACAAAGCAACTTCATTTTCACTTTTCACTTTCATGCATTGGAGAAAGAAATGGCAACCCACTCCAGTGTTCTTGCCTGGAGAATCCCAGGGATGGGGGAGCCTGGTGGGCTGCCGTCTACGGGGTCGCACAGAGTTGGACACAACTGAAGCGACTTAGCAGCAGTATTGCATATTACACATATGCTCTTCTGTGTTCTTACAGCTCTCACAAGAGTCTTTTCATCATCCCCATTTTATATAAGTGTCCTCTAGCTAGTAAATAAGGAAGGCAGGATTTGAATCCAGACCTCCCATGTGCCCAAATTTCTGTTCTTTGCAATCTGACAGTATCTCCAGATGCAAGTAACACTAAACTATCATTCTAGTAGACAAGCAGGGTTATTTTTCTACCTAAATTTGACAATAGTAATCTATATCTGAGGACTTCCCAGGTGGCTCAGTGGTAAAGAGTCTGCCTGTCAATGCAGGAGCCACAGGAGACTCGGGTTCAGTCTCTGGGTTGGGAAGAGCCCCTGGAGAAGGAAACAGCAATCCACTCCAGTATTCTTGTCGGAAGACCCCATGGACAGAGAAACCTGGAGGGCTACAGTCCATGCGATTGCAAAGAGTTGGACAGGACTGAATGACTGAGCATGCATGCATGCAACCTAAATCTAGTGTGAAGATGATATGCTCAAACTGTAAAAGTCAATATAATTATAGCAATAAGCAATATACATTGTGTGCTCACTACCAAGCATTGTTCTAAGCACTTTACACGTATAAATTCACTAAGTTTGACAACTAACCCATAAGGTCCCCTCTCTGGAAGTTTAGATTCACTGATTATGTGTGCGTGTGTGTGTGTGTGTGTGTGCGTGTGTGTGTGTGTGTGTGTGTATATATATATATATATATAATGCGTTGTTAAATGAGTACATCTTCTTTTTAAGAGCAAAAAATAGCTGCTTCTTGTCTCAAAGGAAACAGGCACACTCAAAATTAAATGCATCTTTGCTGGTACTAAAACATATTTCCTACATTCTGCACAGCTTCACTGAAACCTAAGTGTCAAGAACATTTCACATGGCCCCAGTATGACCAATCATTTTCTAAACATCTGAAACCTGAACAGGGACACACTGATCTTAAATCTAAGAATCCATCGAATGGAAATCTTGGCCTGAAAATATCAAAAACCCTGAGAATGGAAAACTTCATATATTTTGTGAAGAATCTGGTTTAAAAATATTTTTATTCAAATGTGGAAAGCAAGCAATGAAAATAAAAGTCAGCAAAGGTGTTCATAATCTGTACTGAAAGCCTAAATCCTTTGCCATCACCAAAGGGATACAAACCTAACATTCCTTGGTTTCTGAGTGGACTCACAGCCATTTTAATGAACAGATTTTACTTCTCCAAGTTTTAATGACCACGGAAAAAAGAGGGCCTGGAAGATAAATCAAGTGTGGGGATGAATGAGGCTATTAAATTTGAGAAGAGCAGGAGAACAGACAAGAAAAAGGTCAAAGGAAACTATGCCAGGGCACCCACCCATGAGCACACCTACGTAAGCCCCCAAGGGGGATGATAGACGTGCTAGATCACCTGGAGAATCTGAAGAGTGGAGACTGGGGACCCTCAGACAAATGCTGTGAAGACAGTAAAAGGGCCTGAAGAGTTGTCATTTGGTGAGATAAAATTTAAAGCCTATTCAAAGGTGGAATCTGCAAGCAGCATCCCCACTCTGGGCGCCATCGTGAATGAAGATGCTGGGGAACAGGTACATGTCATACTGCCTGCCACTGGTACATCCTAGAAGCTCCCACAAGATCTGGGACTGAAAGGAGCCACCCACCAACACCTGGCTGTGCACAGGGGTACATCTGGTTGCTACTATAGCCCTTCTGGTGAAGGTCACCTTCTAGGGTGTCTTCAGGTGACACTTAATGTGTCCCGGGAAGTAGGACACAGAGATTGTCAACAGCTGGATGATAAGGGAAGTGGGGAAAGCCGAATAATTTCTTCAGAGTTGCCCTTTTCTTCCTCAAACATCTGGTACCGTCCCAACATCATATAGGACAAAAGGTCAATACTGACATGGCTGCACCAAACCAGAAATATGACCATTGACAGAGGAGAAATCTCCAGAGCTCTCAGTAGGAAAGATAAAGGCAGACTAAGCAGAGAGTTCCATTTTCAAAACTTTATTTTGATGCTAATATGCTAATAATTTATAACTACACCAGTGAATTTTTTCCCCTGTTTTACTGGTCTGCCAGTGGCTGGACAAGTCCACAGAAAGGCATTTATTTTAATGATTGTTTGATGATTTCAGGCACTGCTTTGAGCCACACTTAGTCCCTTTTATATTTCTTTGCACTCAGTTGATACTGTGGTCTCAGGATACTGCACTGTCTTCACTTCAGGAAATCTCCCCTAAACATTTCACACAGTGCCCTTTAATTCACAGCTGCACTCACTATCCACTAGCTCAGGTTTTATCAACAGGATACGGTAGAGAAATTTGGAGAGCAAGCACTTTTTATGGCCTTATTTCCCTATACCTTGTTAGGAAAAAAAAAAAAAAAGAAGCAGGCAGATTCGAGACTGCCACAGCTTTCCACTTGAAACAACTATAAAATATCTGTTTACAAAAGCAGTCAATCCTATTTTATGCAAACTTTTTCATTCAATGTCCTTATTTCTTAAGACAGTCTTCAAGGTTCCCAGGAAAGAGCTGTTCAGTTCAGTTCAGTTGCTCAGTTATGTCCAGCTCTTTGTGACCCCATGAACTGCAGCATGCCAGGCTTCTAAAACTGTCCATCATCAACTCCCAGAGTTTGCGCAGAGCTAAGCAGGAGACATACCTCCTCCCAAGCAAGAGAAGCCACATCAACTCTACAAAATCGTGTGGAACCCAGCTGCTTCCTGTATCCCTAACCAAGATGGTAATAGAACATCATGTGTTCAGAAACATAAAGAGTTGTCATGCAAGGTGGATTCCCAGCCCCTTAAAACAACTCTCCTGTTCACTCCTGAGGCCAACCCCTCCCACCCACAGTAGGTTCCCAAAGCACAAGGAAATCCAGAGGTGGCCATGCTTCTACTTCTACCAATCTCATCTCCAGTCTTTGGAGGAGAAGGAACTGCAGTTGTCCCAAAGAAGGGATTTTTTTTTTTTTTTTTTTAAATCAAGGACTCTGCAGTTCAGTTTAAGTACAGAGCAAAAGGTTTAGACATTTGGACTTCTAGAGATAGCTGAGTTTCCTAGATGTGACCTATTTAAGCCAGGTCACTTTTATTAACTTTGCTGTAAAGCAGAAACTAACACAACATTGTAAAGCAAGTATACGCCAATAAAAAATAATTTTAATAGGTAATTTTAAAATGCTCTTTCAAAGTCTGATTATACAGTATCAGTAAGTAAAATCACCCAATTATCTAAAAGGAAGAATGAATGACCTAGAAGTGAATGAATACCCATTAATTCATGCAGGGCACTCAGAATCAAACTGTTTGATGGGAGGAACAATCATCACTTTCGATTTCTTTTCCTTTTAAAGTAACTTTCAGAGAATAATCTATTTTAAATGAAATTGCCACAAGTAAAGCCGCCTCTAGGTGGACTCCAAAAAAAATGACATCTCTTTTAAGCACACACACACCTTAAACCCACAACAACAACTCGTGGCGAAGTTAGAGGGGTCTCATAATCACAGACAGATCAGGAAGCTGCTAGAAACAAGTAAGCAGGGTTTCAAAATGACTGGTACAGGATGTGCCCATAGAAAGAAATGTTGCGCGCGCCGGTGGAGCTGCCAAGTTGCTACTGCGAAGTACCCTGAACTTTTAAAGGGTGGCCTGGGGTTACTCTGACCGCCCTCCCCCAGTTTGGTCGCCTTACAAACACACTAGCCCTAGAAATATTTGGCGGGAGGGACGAGGACGGAGATGCGAAGACCGCGAGCAGGAGTGGAGGGAGGGGCAAAGGGAGGGTGCCTGCGGGAGCTCCCGGGTCGCTCTGAACTTGAAGGTTTCGCTTTCGTCCAACTAGGGGACAACGAGGTGGCAATCAACTTCCTCTCCCGAGACACCCCCTGCGCGACAAGGACAGCAGGAACGCCCCTGGAGTGCCCGATCCCAGCTTTTCCGCCGGCCCGGGAGCGCAGGGGCCTGCAGGAGGTAGGGGACGGCCGGGATGCCGCGGGAGGAGGCGGCGGGGTGTCGTGGGCGAGGCCCCAGGAAGCGCCTACCTGTGCCGCGGCGCGCTCAGAGCCCGGAACCCGGCCGGGGCGCGCAGGTGTTCGGGGGTAGCCCGGGGACGGCCTGGGCAGGCGGGGCGCGCATCGTGGCTGCAGGCTGCTCTCTTCCAGCCGCGGGGACTGGCAGGGCTCCCGCCTCTTCTCCAGTCGGCGGGTCCAGCGGCGGCGGAGGCAGCAACAGGCACCGAGGCGCAGGAACGTCGGCGGCCGCAGCGGCGGCGGCGGAGGAGGTGTCTGCGCGCGGCTCGCGTTTCCTCCTCCCCGGCAGGGCGAGCGCGGGGGAGGCGAGGGGAGGGCTGAACCCGGGATCTCCCAACTCGGTCCCCAGGGACCTAAGAGGGGGACGCGATGCCCCCTCCCTCCCCACAGCGCCGTGTGACTCTGCTCGAGCGGCATGGCCGAGACGGGCGAGTCACTCGCCGGCAACAGCTGCTGCAGTGCGGTCCACCGCCGTCTCCCTCCCCTCCCTGTCTCTCCCTTCCCGGGCGGTCCATCCTCAACCTGCTCCCGGGCAGCCAGCCTCAGCCCCGAGAGGTGTCAGGGCGCCGCCCCACCAGCCCCAGAGCAGGGTCTTGGCCAGACGAATACCCTGGGCTCCGGGGACGCGAAACCCCGCGCCTGATTAAAGCCCTCGAGGAGGGATGTGCGGTCCAACCCTGAGCTTAGCAGCCTATTTATAGCAGGTGGCACTGCCAGCCGCGCTCCGGGCCTGCGGGGCTCTCAGCAGGTGGCACTGCCAGCCCGGTCTTCACTGCCCTGCGGTAGCCTCGCCTCCTCTCTCCGAAATGGACAGGGTGAAAACTGCACAGAACACAGGAAGGTGGCCAAGCCTCCTGGAGGCTCTTCCAGACATTACCCCTTCTTCCCGTCCTAGTCAGGGAGTGAATTGAGGCACGGGCATCCTCTGGGGCTGAATCAAGGAATCGGGGAACAGCTTAAGTGTCTTTTCCTATTAAACACCCGTAAACCCATTTCCGAACAACTGCGGAATGACGCAGGGGCTAGACTGCCTTTTCCCCTTCCTGATGGTCCAGAGGCGCGCGCGCGCACTCACACACACCCCCTATCTCTCTCTCCCTCCCTCCCCCCCGCCCCCCCACACACCTCCGTGTGCCTACCCTCTCTCTCACACACCCTTTATCTGTCTCGCTCTCTCTCACACACACACACACCCCTCCGTGAGCCCACCCTCGAGTCAGATTTGGGGAAGTTAGTTCTCAGCTGCCTTGTAGAGTGTAAGGAGAGACACCAGGGAGATGTAAGACGTCTGAGAAAGCAGGCTCCTAGGGTTAGGAGATGGCAGGGTTCAGGAAACAGGCAAACCTCCTAAATCCCTGTCTTACCAGGTAAATTTCACGCCCCACGGCTGGGACAGCGATCTGAGGGAAGTGGGGAACTGAGCAGAGAGAGAAGGGTAGGAACAAGAGGAGGATGGTCGTGGGGCAGATGAGAGGGGGCTGGGCGGCAACGGAAGGGGGAGACATCTTTCAGGATTTTTTGCTTAGTGTAACTGCAAGCTGACTTTAGGGAAGTGGTTGAATTTGAACTGCAGGGTTGGATGTGAACCCACATTCCAGCTCCACCACTCAGTTTGGCTTAGGCAAGCTGCTGGACCTCTGGTCTCCATTCTTTTTACCTGTTAAATGGGACCAATATACACTTTATAAGAGCACTGTGAGGATATAATGGGAAAGTGTATGTAAAGTGCTTAGCACAGTGGCACATGCGTGGACCTCAAGTAGTGGCAGCAGCTATTGTTACCCTGGCTCAGGATGCAAATACAGGTTCAAGGTTCTCCCCTCCCTCCTCGCTGCCTTCTCCCTCCAGGAACAGTGAGTTGCTAGGAGCTGAGGAGGCATTTGGAGGAGTCTTTTTGATCAGGACTGCCTTATGGTCCCTGATCCCATTCCTCTGGATCCTCACATACAAGGGAGTTATATTTGGGTAAGATACAAATTTTTATCCGCAGCTTGATTTAAAACTCATCATACTGGTAACTCTTATTCATTGAGGGGGCTAGTCTATTGGGGGCATTATGGAAGCCACTTTATATGTATTGTCTCTAATCCTTGCAAAAACTCCTCAGGGCAGAGATGATTAAATCCAGAGGTTAATGCCTCTTGGGGTCACAGAGCTAGTAAGTTCTGGGATCTAGAGCTAAAGCCCCGTGTAACACACTTTCCCTCTGGCCACTGTGTAGCTCTCTTATAGCACTCAGCTTGCTCTTTATTATAATGCAAATTGTTTATGTACTTAGCCTCAAATCTTTTTTTTTAAAGATAAGGAATATATACAGATGTATACAATGATTAGAATGTTTATTGGGTTATGAAAATTGTTCTTCATTAAATTATAAGACCAGATATACCAGCAGAGTCTGGCGGGCTACAGTCCATGGGGTTGCAAAGAGTTGGACTTGGAAAAAAAAAAAAAAAAGAGTTGGACTTGACTGAGCACTCATACATACACACACACTCACCAGTTAAACCATACTGTTACGTCTTGGATCACACCATAATTATTTCCTATCTTCATCTCCAACTTATACAGTTCTCATCCCCTCTCTGCAGCAGCCTGCTGAGTACACTTACTTCCAGAGTGCTAGATGTCAAGACAGGCACACTCATCCAATTTCATTGACATCCCCAAACTGTCTTTCATACATAACCAGTCAGCTGATGGTTGAAACTATTACCTAACTACCTTAGTCAGGTCAAGACTAGACACTTGCACACAGAGCATCCTGGCCAGAACTCCTTCTATCCTGCCCTTCACTCCCTTTGCTTTTCCTCATTAACTCCCTCTACCCCCACTCCACCCACACCCGAAGTCCCAGAGTGCAGCCAAGCTTCAGTACATGTAGACAGCCAGATGGAGTGCTAATCAGGCCACAAGGGTAGGAAGTGGGAGGGGTGGGGGACAGAGGCAGGCCTAGGCCCCTTGTCTCTCATATTATTCTTTTCCTCCTTGCTACTTAGGTCTAGCAAGTTGTAGCTCAGAGATTAACAACTTAGTGGCAAATAATCATTTCCCTGACCCTATAACCTGAGTTAGGGAAGGATCATAACCTTGTGAGAAGCAGTACTTTCTGTATTACTTTTCCAGCTCCTGGGGTCAGTTACTGCCCTGGGGGTAATCATGAGAGATTTTATAATATCTTTAGCTTCCTGGAGAAAGAACTCCCTTTATGATATGTGGTAAAGATTTTCAAATTTTTTTTTGCTATAAAGCACTATCTCAGAAAGTAGAGGAGAGCCTGTCATCCACCTCATTGGCACTCATTTCTAGCAGCTATGGAAGAAATAAAAAAGGGGACTTTGAGACTAATGGTGTTCTTGGGATGGCAGGATAAAGACTGTTGAACAGGGAGGGTGCATCCACATGCATAGCAGAAGGGTAGGAGGGACCACTCAGTTCTCATCTGCAATGCCATCACTCTAGGAGGGAAGCGGCTCCCTCCCCGTGTCACATAGGAGACTCCCAGCAGGACTGGTACACCGTCGGGGGAGAGGCCGGGGGGCATCCGTGATGACAACAGAGAGCTCTGTGGGGCCCAGGCTGGTAGTTCTTTGAGTCACCAATAACAAAACTAAGTAGGGAATGGACCAAACACTGTTGTGACTCTGCTTCGAACCCCTGATTCTCCACCTGAAATCCTGCTATGGATCATCTTGGAGGGACTTCCTCTATAGATTCTTTCCTAATTTAGTCCTTTGCACAGTAATTAGTTGTTCATTGCCCATGACCAGAAACATGAATATCAGCTTTCAGATGGCTTCAGAGCTCTAGAAAACTGTGACCCACTGGCACCATTAAATCAAGTGGGAAGCCCAGAGGCCAAAAGAAAACAAAGGCCCCTTTACTTTTAAAAAGTTAAGGGAACTATGGGACTTGCCTGACAGTCCAGTGGTTAAGATTCCATGCTTCCAATGCAGGGAACATGGATTTGATCCCTGATCCAGGGAACCAAGATCCCACACTCTGTATGTGAAAGTCACCCAGTTGTGTCTGACTCTTTGCGACCCAATGGACTATACAGTCCATGGAGTTTTCCAGGCCAGAAAACTGGAGTGGTTAGCCTTTTCCAGGGGATCTTCCCGACCCAGGAATTGAAACGGGGACTCCTGCATTGTAGGCGGATTCTTTACCAGCTGAGCTATCAGGGAAGCCACACATGCTATATAGTGTGGCCAAAAAAAATGTTTTTAATAATTAAAAAAAAAAAGTTAAAGTAACCATGTATAAATCTAGAATGAAAAGCCTTGTATTAATGTAGAAAAGAGAACTTTAATACTCATTATTACATCTATTAGTGACTTGTTTAAATGTTTATATTAGTTGGAAATTCAAACTCATTATTGCTATGATATATTTTCACCTAACTTCCAAATATACATAATAAGGTAAGAGTTTTTAACTAGTGAGTCTGTTTCCAAAATTGGTATAAAGGCAAGAAGTTAAAATTGTATTGGACAGAACCTGGGATAGTAAGGTGGCCCACTGGGGACACTTGCTCCCACTGATCAGTGGTGGCTCCCCAGAACCCTTGGTGGAAAAGGTTTCTGAGGCGTCTGAGCTCACTGGTAACAGCTCCTCCATGGTGAAGCAGGATCTGCCTGGAGCTGGGAGGAGGTGGCATCAGCACCAATGCTGGGTAACTTGCCAATCCTGCCAACCTGATGCATGACTGTTAGCATCTAAACAGGATGTAAGTCATGCCCAAGTATCTTTACTAACTGTAAGAAACAGTCTTCACAAACACAGAAATGGATTGAAGTCAAGATCAAAGAGTACCTTACATTGGCTTGCCTATAAGGGCCTTGAAATTGCTTTCTCAAAGGCATGAGAATCAATAAAACATAGTGGAGTAAAAAAGTAAATGAAATGAACAGATAACCAAAGTAGATTTTGAAATTTCACCTATTTATAAACAAAAATGTTACTATTCTTGAGAACTCGTGCTTGCAGTGGACGAGACAGCATAAACCCATGTGCTACGTGCTAGAGCCCCAGCGTGGCTGCCGGGAGAGCCTCGTCTCCTTTTATAGACAAAGCAGCTAGAACTCTGGGCACTGGTTCCACTTCCCTTTTCAGCTCCTGCTCCTACTTGTTAAATCATTGCTCTTCACAAGCAGCTGCCTCACCCCACAAATCTCTCTGATTATATCCAGTGTTTCCTGGGGCTTCCCTCTTCCCACCTGCCCTGGGCCATCAAGCACAAAGCTGAGCAAGTGTTCAATAGCATGTCACCTTTCATTGTATCTACATTTGTCTAAGTCTCTGAGAATCTCTTTGTAAATTGTCAGTGTTATGGATCTCAGGGATGTTACCCAGACTGGTGAGATAACTGAACTTCCAGCACCGTGAGACCCCCCTCCCCACTTCATTTGATCCCAAATACCATTCTGACCTTGCTGGTACTTGATGTGTAATCTCACCTAGAGAAGGCAGCAATCAGCTAACTGGTCTCCTTGCTGCTGCCCTTGCCACCCTACAGTGTATTCTCAGTATAGCAGCCAAGTGAATCTGACAAAATATTAGTTGAGCCATGTTACTGCTCTACTTAGAATCCTCCCACGGCTTCCCAGAACTCCCAGAGTAAAAGCCAAAGTCCTTATAATGGTTTAGGGAGCCTTATGGAATCCTCTGCTCTCTCCGACCCTACACCACTACCTCTGATTTTATGGTCTGCTACCAGTCTTGGATCACTCTGCTCAAGCCATATTGGCCTTGCTGCTGCTCGAACCTGTCAGGGACAGTCCTGCCACCAAGCCTCTGCACTCACTATTCCCTCTGCTGGTCATGCTTTTCCTTAAATGTTCACATTGCCCCCCTACTTTGCACCTTCTTTCACCTTTGCTTAAATACTACCTACTTGGGACTTCCTTCATGGTCCAGTAGTTAAGAATCCACCTGCCAATGCAGGGGATGTGGGTTCGGTCCCTAGTTGGGCAACTAAGATCCCACGAGCCCAGAGGCAACTGTTCACCGAAACAACATAAAAAGATCCCATGTGCTGCAACGAAGACCCGATGCAGCCAAATAAAGTAGATAAATAGTTGTTTAAGTTTTCTTAAAAACTAAATACCACCTTCTCCATGAGGCCTTCTCTGACCGACCTTTTGAAAATAGAAACACACACACTTCTTATCCTATTTTATATTTCTTCAGAGCATTTATCACCCTCTAATATACTGTGTTAGTCACTTGTATTTCTTATTTGTCATCTGTTTCCACCTGGCTCCCCCACTATGTGGGCAGAAAATTTTTCCTGTTTTGTTCATAGCTGTATCTCCAGTGCATAGAACAGAGCTCAGCAACATAATGGGAATTCAATAAATATGTGCAGAATGGATGAAAATAGCTTGTAACACATGACATTTGTGAGCTCTTGCATAGCTATGTAATACTTCCTTAGGTTAGAAACTTTTTAAGTTTCCCTCTGTTTATCCCTTGTGCCCTCATCAAGTTTGTCAGCTGTCCTAAGAGGTATGTCCTTCCTCCCCCAAAGTGAGCTCATGGTTAAAGCATATGACTCCTTGTTTAATCATCAACACAGGATCTGATTTCCAGATATACGGCACAAGGATCGCAACGACTTGGAACAACTGAGAATTCATCCACATTCGGTGTTCGTCAAAAATTTAGTTAAGATCATTTTGGAAAACTTTCTGAAAGATACACAGTCCATGGGCCCTCTAAAATCTGTATCCCCTAAAATCAGTTCCTATCTCAGATCAACCCAAATGAAGAGTAGTTACCTGGACTATATCCAGAAAAATTTCTTTTATCCAATTGTATTTTGGCATGACCCCATTTGCCCATATTAGAGGGATACATTTGATACAAATGCCTTTTTCAGTCTGAGATATTGGTTTTTTAAAAAGTAAGTATTTATTTTTACTTATTTGGCTGCATCAGGTCTTCGTTGCGGTATGTGGGGTTTAGTTCCCCACCCAGGATTCAAACCTGAGCCCCCTGCATTGGAAATATGGAATCTTAACCGCTGGATTATTAGGCAAGTCCCTGAGATATTATTCAGTGCCTCACGTGATGTCCTTTCAAGCAGAATCCAGGAAGTATTTTCTCTCAAGACTCTGCCGGGAATAACTGTTCTTTCTTTGAGTGACTAGTTTTATCTTCATCCCTGGCCTGACTAATGGGCTCTAGGGCTTCATTGTTTGGCAGGTATCCAGGTTATTTTGTATCAAGTCACAAGTGACCATTCTAAGCCCTTGCCAGCTTGTGCCAATTTTCATCCATTCACGACAAAATAGGAATAACAGTGTATAGTTTCGTAAGACTCAACTGGGCTGTCCTGAGGTCACATTCTTCCCACTTTGTAGGTATTAACAGAAGAAAGTCTTTCTTTAATGAAATGATGGTGAGCATCAATGGTAGGAGCTTTTGTTTGCTTGTTTTAGTTTTGTTTTTTGATGTCTTTACCTGGTAAAAGAAAATGATAGCATGCTTTGTCAGTTCCCAGTCTGTGGGAGAATTTTCCTGGTTCAGAAAATTCAAAGTCTTAGAAGCGCTGGTTTTCTACCTGACTCCTAATTTCATTCAGCTTCACTTACTTTCTCTTCCTTTAGTCCCATTTTCTTATTTGCTTAGTGTTAAATTTTCTCTTGCCTTACATGCATTTAAGCCCCCTCCAGGCATTTCTGGAATGGCAACCCACTCCAGTATTCTTGCCTGGAGAATCCCAGGGACGGGGGAGCCTGGTGGGCTGCCGTCTATGGGGTCACACAGAGTCGGACACAACTGACGTGACTTAGCAGCAGCAGCAGCAGGCATTTCTGGAATCTAGCAGGCATGAATGAACATATGAGTGAATGAGTGAATGAAAGACCAGACAAAGGACACATCAGCCTGCTTGGCTCAGCCTACAGCTCCATACTGCACCAAATGCTTTCCCTCATCATCACCTGGCATGTTATTTGCAAGTGCATAATGCTTTGTAATTGACATCTTATTAATCTTCTCAGTAGCCCTCAAAGTGAAGTCACTCAGTCATGTCTGACTCTTTGAGACCCCATGGACACCAGGCTCCTCCGTCCTTGGGATTTTCTAGGCAAGAGTACTGGAGTGGGTTGCCATTTCCTTCTCCAGAGAATCTTCCCAACCTAGGGATAGAACCCAGGTCTCCCTCATTGTAGACAGACGCTTTACCGTCTGAGCCACCAGGGAAATGTTATTTCCCTCCTTTCCCTCATTATATATAATGCATGAAGAGATTTATACTTAGAACATTTGAATCTTCCTAAGGTAGAATGCTGTGGGGGAAAAATTGGAATTTTAACCTAGATGTTCTACCTCCAAGTCTAATTTTCTTCCCTGTACCATATTGTTGTCATTGTTCAGTCACTAAGTCATGTCTGACTCTTTGCCACCCTGGCAGAGTAGCCTATCAAGCTCCTCTGTCCATGGGATTTCCCAGACAAGAATACTGGAATGAGTTGCCATTTCCTTCTGCAGGGGATCTTCCTGACCCAGGGATTGAACCTGAGTCTTCAGATTCTTTACCACTGAGCCACTGGGGAAAACCCCGTACAATTTTACTGGCTTTTAAATGACTGTTTTTGAGGGCAGTAGAGTACAAGAGTTGTGTGGTTTAAGAAGATATAAGGAGAGCCTGGTTATTTCCCTGGCTTTCAGAATAACCTTCCTTGATGAAAGATGTTCTGTGGGAGGACTGAGCTTCTGCTGGGCTCTTCTGACCCCTTCCCTTTAGCTTGGGGGAATGCCCACTGAACTGAGTCAAGGTTTCCCCTTATCAGTGCATACTGAAGAAATGTGATGCAGGGTAGACTCCTTTTGACCACTTATTTTTTCTCTTGCCTAGTAATTCCTATTGTGCAACAACATTATAGTGGGAGCTTGCTTCATTACTTAGTAATTTCCTTTAACAGTAGAGCTGAACTAGAGACATTCAACCCTCTTCTCGTTTTCCTGTTGCTAAATATAAAACGTAAGATGAAGTTCTCCTGTTACTCAAATAAAAGGAACTTGAGTCCTTAAAATTGAAGCTTAGAGAAAAAACTAAGAGGGAATTAGAATTTACCAAGATGCCAAGATGGCAGGTATGTACCACAAAAGGCTTAGAAGAATCAACCAGCAGAGAGATTTGTTCATTAGTGATTCTTTCTCTGGACTTGGACTAGGCACTGAAGTGATATAAGCAAATATGAGATGTCATCCCGGTCTTCAAGACCCTTCAGTTCAGATCAGTTCAGTTGCTCAGTCGTGTCCGACTCTTTGCAACCCCATGAATCGCAGCACGCCAGGCCTCCCTGTCCATCACCAACTCCCGGAGTTCACTCAAACTCATGTCCATGGAGTCCGTGATGCCATCCAGCCATCTCATCCTCTGTCGTCCCCTTCTCCTCCTGCCCCCAATCCCTCTCAGCATCGGGACCCTTATGCTCTTCTAATTAATGGTCAACAACTTTCTTGAGAGCCCATTTAGTAAATAATTTAGCCTTTGCAGGTTATTCTTTCTCTGTCCCAACTTTCATCTTTGTCATTGTAGTGCAAAAGTAGCCATAACAACATGTAAGCAAATGAATATAGTTGTATTCTAGCGAGTAAGGGCACTGCCATTGGAATTTCATGAATTTTTACATATCAGGAACTATTATTCTTAAAACATTTTTTCCCAATCATTTAAAAGTGTAAGAATTACTATGTCAAACTAAAAATTCCCTCAAAGGAAACAATCTACACAACGAAAATTCCCCCTAAGGAATGGGGAAACATTTGCAAACCATATATCGGGTAAGGGGTTTATATGTGCTTCATTATTAGCATACTGAATAACAAAATCTGACCACAGGTTGAATACCGTCTAATAACTATCACGATTTTGTAGTGATGAGTATGAATGATAGTCTGAGATACCTGTGGCAGCTGAAATGTAAAACATAGGTGATTTCTATTGATGACAAAGTCGCAGGGCCTGATGACACTGTTGTGGCACTGATGACACTATTGCCTTCATTTATAATTAGAAGAAAACCTAAATCTTGGTCAGAGCTTCTGGAAGTAATTTTAAAAATGTTTCTTGTTTTCTGTCCAAGTTCACTGATTCTCTGCATTCTACGCACAGAATCACTGGAGAAACTTTGATCTCAGGTTAAGAGCTCTTGGGAAGTCAAAGAGAATGTGGGGAAATGGGGAAGTTAGAAGGCCCTCGTCTTTGAGAACACAATTTTAATAGAGATGAGAAGACAAGGGAAACTGAAGGGCATTGATTCAGCAATGTTGGTTCCCAAAATGTCTCCCAAATGCAAGGGCAGGGAGAGACTGAAGAAAGAGGCCAGACAGGCTAATTCAATGGCTGTTGCCTTAAGTCACTCATTTTTGAGGTGGTTTCATATGAAGCAAACCTAACTAATGCAGGGGGTAATGTATTTTCCAAATTTATATTTCCTGGCAATTTTCCATATTCCGCAAGTTCTCCAAGATTAATGCACTGTGTGTTAAGATAACATCTACAACTATTCTTAGTATCCAGAGAGATTCTTTCGAATTGTATTTTTTTAGTGTCATCCTGGGCTTCAAAAATTCATTTGTACTTGGCATGCTACAAGATCACACGTGGACCTCAATGCCTACTGTTTCACAATTCATTTCTTCCTATAACCAGTGACAAGACTCCACAAATATGTGTTAAATTACCCTTTAACATTCCATAACCACAGAAGTTTCTTTAGGTTTGAATGTTCTTCTGAAGAAAGAACCCATTCTTGTCACAGTGATCAGCCTCAGGCAGCCATGGATCACTGCCTAGCTTTGTAAACTTAGACAAATTACTTAACTGACTTATTTTGGTTCTCAGTGTTTCCACCTATGAGGTGAGAATAAAAATAACTGTACTTACCTTACAATGTTGTCAACAGAATTCGAGTTAGTAAAGGGCTTTCCAGTTGGTGCAGTGTGGGAAACACAAGGGTGTGATCCCTGGGTTGGGAAGATCCTCTGGAGTAGGAAATGGCAACCTGTTCCAGTATTCTTGCCTGGAAAATTCCACGGACAGAAGAGCCTGGCAGGTTATAGTCCATGGGGTCGCAAAGAGTCAGATGCGACTGAGCAGCACATAGCTCAAAAGTTAAGTACTTAGAATCTGGTGTGTAGCAGAGCGGCCATATTGTTATATTTCAGTGTTCCAATTTCTCTGCTTTATCTTCCTGTCTGGACTTATCAGTTTTCTTTCCTCTTTCATCTCTCTGTAGGGAGAACAGGATACTAACCTAATAGGCTATTTCAAGTAACCCTAATCTTTTTGGAAATTCAGACTCCAGGAATTCAGCATTTATGCTGCTTCAGAAGCAGTGTAATGATTGCTATAAAGAAAAAGTCGGAAACATTTTTCCCTTTCAAATGGTCAAAGTTTTTCCAGCAAGGACTGGAAAGTGTCTTTAAAGCCGGTAACATTTTCAAGTTAAAATTTTACAACTTAAAAGTCTTTCAAAATTCCATTGGGCCCTCTTCCCCCTTAATGAGGTTTTGCTGGGTGGTAGTGGGGTGCTCAGGAAAGCCCAGCCAGGTCTGGGCCAGCATGTGGAGTGAGCAAGTGTTCAGGAGGCTCAGAACTCAAATAGACATTAGTGCTAGATAAAATGGAACAAAATGTGTTTAAATGTATAGTTGAATTCTAAATAAAATATATTTCCTACATGTTAAAAAAATTGTCCTTTATAAACTGAGAAAACCAGAAAGCAACCACTGGGGACCTATGGCCTGAGGGAGGTATGAGACCAGGTGTGGGTCTCGAGGGCTGGGGTATAACATATCACACACACACACACACGCACACACACCACCGACGGGTGCTTGGAAATGTGGCCCTGGACTGGTAGGAGGCAGGGAGTTGGAACTGACCCAGTTGTTTTGTTTTTTTATTTTTTCTCCTCTAATAGTTTTATTGGGTCCTTTTTTCTAGTTTCTTGTTCTTATTCATGGTATCCTATCTTAATCCCAGTGCCCAAGACATCTGTAAAGGACTGTGCCTCTGTGAAAAGGAAACCAGAAAAAAACTGTACTCTCTGATCCAGAATCAGAGAAACATGTAGTTTGCTTGAGACACTGGGTGGAGATGGGAGACGGGCTGGGGATCACAGGTGAGGAGAGTGGGTTCTTGATCAAAATTCAAAATCTGTATCACATGAGTGTATAAAATGGATTTATGCTCACAAGTTGTGTGGGATTCAAAGTTAATAAAAGTAACATAAAAACTCATCACCAATTTTGTTAGAAGAGTTACAAATATCTTCTCCCAAACTGTGGGTTGTCTTTTAGTTCTATTTATAATGGCTTTTATTATACAAATGTGGTTGACTCTTTTGCTTTATGGTTTGGGTTTTTAATTCCTCCTTTAAGAAATCCTTCTCTACCATGATATCATAGAGACAATCTCCTACAATTAATTTCTTCTAAAATTTTTTTTAGCCTGCAACAGGTAGTTTTAAAAAATATTTATTTAATTGAAGTATAGTTGATTTACAATGTTGTGAATTTCTTCTCAGAATTTTTAAGTGTTCACATTAGATCTTGAATCCAACTACAAGTTAATTTTCCATATGGCTTTGGATATGGTTTGAGGTAGGGATCTAATTTTAGTTTTTCCATCTGGATAGTTATTTGTTCCAGAGTTTTTAACTCAATAGTTTTCCCTTACAGATAGATTTATCGTGCCATGTTGGTCATACACCAATTTCTTCTACATACATGTGATTATTTGCTATTTCCTTCCATTGGTTTGTCTGTTCATCTCTCTGCCAAATTTATTACTGTATCTTTATAATAAATCCTAATATTTGGTAGTATAACTTCCCTCTTCTTATTGTTATGAACTGTGAAGAGTCTGAGAATTTATCTGTTTGCAAGCTAATGAGTTAGCCTGTCACTGATTCATGGATACAAGCAGAAGACATGTGAGGCTGGTGAGTCAGAGGCAAAGGACTGTGTTGCTTACAGCACAGCAGGCAGCACAAGCTGTACATTCACCTCAGTTACCCTTGTCCCCAAGTTCCACAAAAATCAAATCTGAATCAGATCAAGCTTCTCCGTCTTCCATACCACCTTACATGACCTGTAGGGCACAAAGAAACATGTTAAACACACAATGAGGAGGCAGTTAGAGAAATTCACAATGTGGGAAACCCTATGGGACAAATCATTCAGTTTGGAATAGATTTAAAAAGAAAAAAAAAAAGGACGAAGAATTTACATATTAAAAGATATTTTAAGAGACCTATTAACCAAATGCAGTAAGTGGATACTATTTGAACCCTGATTCCAACAAAGAGAGGCTTTCCTGGTGGCTCAGATGGTAAAGAATCTGCCTGCAATGCAGGAGGTGCTGGAGATATGGGTTCAACCCCTGGGTCAGGAAGATCCCCTGGAGAAGGGAATGGCTACCCTCTCCAGTATTCTTGGCTGGAGAATCTCATGGACAGAGGAGACTGGTGGGCTGCTATAGTCCATGGGGTTGCAAGGAGTCAGACACAACTGAGTGAATAACAAACTTTTTTTTTCAAGTAAAGACTAAATAGCACATTTGAGACAAATGACTGGTTTGCACATTGACTACATAATTGATGATGTTAAGTTGTAAACATTTTAAAGTGTTAACAAAAGTACTATGGTGGTATGTGTGTGTGTGTGTGAGTCAGTATGTCCTTATCTTTTATAGATATATCAGATCAGATCAGATCAGATCAATCGCTCAGTCATGTCCGACTCTTTGTAACCCCATGAATCGAAGCACGCCAGGCCTCCCTGTCCATCACCAACTCCTGGAGTTCACTCAGACTCACGTCCATTGAGTCAGTGATGCCATCCAGCCATCTCATCCTCTGGCGTCCCCTTCTCCTCCTGCCCCCAATCCCTCCCAGCATCAGAGTCTTTTCCAATGAGTCAACACTTCGCATGAGGTGGCCAAAGTACTGGAGTTTCAGCTTTAGCATCATTCCTTCCAAAGAAATCCCAGGGCTGATCTCCTTCAGAATGGACTGGTTGGATCTCCTTGCAGTCCAAGGGACTCTCAAGAGTCTTCTCCAACACCACAGTTCAAAAGCATCAATTCTTCAGCCCTCAGCCTTCTTCACAGTCCAACTCTCACATCCATACATGACCACTGGAAAAACCATAGCCTTGACTAGACGAACCTTTGTTGGCAAAGTAATGTCTCTGCTTTTCAATATGCTATCTAGGTTGGTCATAACTTTGCTTCCAAGGAGTAAGCGTCTTTTAATTTCATGGCTGCAGTCACCATCTGCAGTGATTTTAGAGCCCCCAAAAATAAAGTCTGACACTGTTTCCACTGTTTCCCCATCTATTTCCCATGAAGTGATGGGACCAGATGCCATGATCTTCGTTTTCTGAATATTGAGCTTTAAGCCAACTTTTTCACTCTCCACTTTCACTTTCATCAAGAGGCTTTTGAGTTCCTCTTCACTTTCTGCCATAAGGGTGGTGTCATCTGCATATCTGAGATTATTGATATTTCTCCTGGCAATCTTGATTCCAGCTGAAATAATTACAGATACAAAGATAGGTAAGGGATCTACTTCAGAATTGTCCTGTAGAGAGATAGGGCAAGAGGGAGATTTCAATGTAATGGGATTGGCCATGATTTGCTACAGCTGGGTGATGGGCATTGGGAGGCTCATTGTATGATTCTTGGTACACATTTGAAATTTTCCGTAAGTTTGAAAAGGAAAGGGGGCAAGTCACATGTTAAAATCACCAAAGACTCCAGGCAGGTATTTTGAGGTGGCTGTTGTACAGATTAGACTGGAGGAACTAACTGAATCTGGGGATCTGAGGAACTAACTGAAGAGGAAAAACAGATTCGGAGTTGGCTACACTGATCTAATTTGAGGGCATCTGAGTAGGAGAGCCCAAGGAGGCAGGCGGTAATATAGGATTGGAACTTGGGAGAAAAGTCTGTAGTCCTGCACTTAGGACAATTACAGTTTTGAGCATAAAGGCGCTTTCAGAGGGCAGAGAATGGATGATTCCACCTCAGGGAATGAACCGACTTGGGATTCAGAAGGAAAAAATAAGGAAGCCTGCTGGACCAGCAAAGAAGTTATCTCAAGTTAGCTCAAGCCTTCACCTAAAGTTTACTTTTGTTTTAGGAACACTTATCAGCTATGGAGCTACATTTCATTCTTGCCACCTAGAGATTTAAGTAAAATAGCCAAGGTGAAATAGTTCAGAACAATGTATTTGAAGGACACAATCAGGTCTCGTCATCTCTGTAAACTGCAACCGTAACTTTCCTTTGGAAGTTGCACAACGCTGCTTTGAAATGGTTTCAAATGATTATTTGACCTGGAGCCAAATCTTTTTTTTTTTTTTTGGAGCCAAATCTTGACTCTGGGTGCCTGAGTCCGTTATGGACCAGGTTTGCAGCAAACACCAAAAGTGGCTTTCATTGGACACAAATGGGAAGTGGCTAGTGTTTCGAAAATTTTAATTTCACGGACCTACACAAGTAAGCCAGGCCAAGAAGAACTAGATTCCCCAACACTGCTCTCCACCCTGGTCACCATGTGCTCATGTTGGAGGGCCTCATCTCTCCAGACAGCTATCTTTCTCCTCCAGTGAATCTGAGTAGTTACTGCCCTGTGCTTACATGGGGCGGAGAAGGCAATGGCAACCCACTCTAGTACTCTTGCCTGGAAAATCCCATGGGTGGAGGAGCCTGGTAGGCTGCAGTCCATGGGGTTGCACAGAGTCAGACAAGACTGAAGCGACTTACCAGCAGCAGCAGCAGCAGCAGCAGCAGCTTACATGGGGAAGTGTCTAGAAGGAGCGTTATTTTAATTCTTGCTTCCCATCTGCCTAGAGTGTGACATCTTGCTTTCAATAGTTGAGTTACTCAACACAAAGTGTGTTGGTAGCAAGAACAGGACAGAGGGATGATGCAGGGAAATGGCATGCAAACAGCCTCCCAGAGTCAAATTATTTTGAACAAAAATGTTAGGGGTTTGAATTTGATGTTCTTGAGAAAGACAAGGCCGAAAGGGGATATCACAGAACTGCCTGCCCATAATTCAATCCCATGACTATTGCAATGCAGCAATCATGTGTCCATATGGATTTCCTCGGCTAGACTACTTGAGGTCCCAAATGCAAGCTTATTATCACTATCCAGAAAAGTGCCTGGCTCATAGCAAAATTCAAGCATGACTCAATCAGTGAACATATAATGAATGCACAAATAGTTCTGAGGAAGTAGAAATTATAAATACGATTTAGATGCCATCCTCTCAAAATCTCTTTAAAGTAGCACACATGCATTTGCTTCATTACTTAACTATTTCTTTTTAAAACCATGTTTTCAGTGTCAAGAAATAATAATACTTTCCTTTAATAGCATGATGATAGAATTAAATCAATGGGACAAATTAATGAGAGGTAATGACAATGTTTCTTATGGGAGAGAAGAATAAAGGTCTCTTGATTTCAGAAACACCACGAAGAAAAATCCAAAACAGTTGGCCTGCATTTCCTCCTACTAGTCAGACTTTCATTCTTCACTTGGGATTTGTTCTTTCCAGGCACCAAGAGAAGACGGACAGCCATCCCTACATCAAATTGTACTGTCTTCCCCAAGCAGGCTCAGCTAGAAGGCAGAGGGGGCTGCTACACAGCGCTCAGCCGCCATTTCTGCCTTCCACCCCTGCAGAGCATGCAGATGTTTCCTGACATCTGCACGTCACCCAGTTCTACCTTTCTCATACCCAATTTCAGCACCCCTACCCTCCCTCTAGGCTATAAGGTTAGGTGGGATAGGAACCTAAGGCTGCCTGTCTCTGTGGTACAAAATGTTTTCCTCCATCTCAGATGTTAGGTCTTTTAAGAGGGCTGCTGCTGCTGCTGCTGCTGTCACTTCAGCCGTGTCTGACTCTGTGCGACCCCATAGACGGCAGCCCACTAGGCTCCTCTGTCCCTGGGATTCTCCAGGCAAGAACACTGGAGTGGGTTTGCCATTTCCTTTTCCAATGCATGAAGGTGAAAAGTGAAAGTGAAGTCGCTCAGTCGTGCCCAACTCTTAGCGACCCCATGGACTGCAGCCTACCAGGATCCTCTGTCCATGGGATTTTCCAGGCAAGAATACTGGAGTGGGTTGCCACTGCTAGTTAAGCATTCTGCCAAACAGAACTGCTGATGATTTTTTATTGCTGATGGTACCCTTAATGGATTTTTATATAAAGACCTGCAGCATGAAATGACCTCAGAGACCATTTAGTAAAATCTCTTTATTTTAAAAATGACAAAATTATCACCCCAAGTCCATGGTTTACATTAGTATTCGTTTTTGGTTATGTACGTTCTATGGATTAGGACAAATGTATGTATAATGACATGTATTCACTATGATAGTATCAATACAGAAAAATTTTTTTACTGCCATTAAAATCCTCTGTGCTCTGCCTACTATTCCTCACTCCTTCACTGATCTTTTTCTTGTTTCCACACTTCAGATGATAATGATGCATTAATTTAGGTTCACCGATGGTAACAAATGTATCACTCTGGCAGGGGGCAGGGCGGGTGTTGAGAATTGGGGAGGCTGGCATGCCTCAGGGCAAGGTGGGTATGAGACATCTCTGTATCTTCCTCTCAATTTTTTCTCTGAACCTAGAACTGCCCTAAAAAAAAAAATAACAAAGTCGTAAAAAATAACAAAATGGAGACTTTGGGAGGCTAAGTGACCTGCCCAAGGTCACAGAGCTGGTTCCCAGTGGACCAAGACTAGAATGCAGGGGCCTGATGTTGCAAGTTTTATGCACCACACATTGCTACCCTGCATCCCATAATAACAATAAAAAGTCAAGAGATACTTGGAAATAGAGGAGGATCTCCTCTAGGTCCAACTGAATCACCCACTTGCTGCTCATGGGGAGAAGTGGGGCAGGTACTAAAATTTACATCTGGGTTCTGTTTTAACACCCCCCACCCTACCCCAACCACACACACCCTGGCACCTCCACACTTCTGCTCTTGCTGTGCTCTGCCTGGAAGACTTCCTTCTCCATCTTCAGCTGCTACTTGCTCCTGAAGGTGAAGCCTCCTCTGGGCAGAATGAACTCCTTTCTCACAATTCTCAACTCTGAGTACTTTGCAAATAACTCAGTCATAGAATACTGTAAATACTGTGTAAATACTGTACTCAATGGTTGCTTATTAGCCCTCCAATTAGACCCTGAGCTCTGTTAAGCAGGACTAGATCTTAAATTACCTTCGCATTTCCAGAGACAAACTCTGGGATGGAGTACCATTTATGTGCTCAGATCTAAAATTTCTTTTTTCCAGAGTACAGTTTAAGACTAGAAAACATTATCAAACAAAAATAAATATTGCTTCTACAATGAAGCAGCTGATAGAATATATGGAATATTGTACGTTTAAGAGTGCTGGTAGGGGACAAACTATGTTATTATGAGGATATACAGATATTCTTTCCTTCACATTAGAAACATGATTGACAACAGAAGTGTAGTTTTTCGTTGTTCTGAAACTGCTAATAACCATTTAAAAATAATAGGTAATCATTTGCTTTAAAAATAAAAGAATCATACAAAATATATAAAGTATATAAAGAACAGTTTGGTCCTTGGTCATGGTACTTGCTGGGAGTCATTTTGGAAGGTTATAAGGCCATCAGTGATGAGGAGGCACAGATCAAATAATGAACCTGGAAACGTCTGGTTTTACATTGTGATCACATAAAAACAAGGTCAGTCACGAAGTTATTGCTTATAATCCCTGCTACTTTATGATATTTGGCAAAACTAATACAATTATGTAAAGTTTAAAAATAAAATAAAATTAAAAAAAAAAAAATCCTTGCTACTTTAGGACCAAGATTACATTTAAATGTACTAAAGCAAAAAAAAAAAAAAAAAAATTACAATAATCTACTTTGCAAGTGTCAAATAACCAACTGTTTGATTCAAGATTTTAAAAAAGGAAATGAACACACACCACACAAAGATGGTTAAGCTGTTTTTTCCTACCACCTACACAATGTATAATAGTACATAATTAGAAATAAATTTTAGGTCAAAAAACTTCACCTTTTTAAAGTATCTTTTGCTCCACTTTATAGGTTCCTGTGATTTGTATTTTCCCTAAAACACAACATTTGCTCTGTTCATTGACAGAAACGCAAATATATGCATATATAAAAGTGGCTAGCTTAGATATGACAGCCCAGAATTTAGTAATTGTATAGGCTTTATGGCTGTTTCACTTACATATAAAATGAATTTTAGAGGACAAACATATTTGGTATTTATTCTAATGAAAGCTTATTAATCACAACATGTTTTTTGAAGGTTAATTATTTTTAAAACCTTCATTTTTTAAATTTAGATAATGTCCAGGCTCAGCCTTTTAAAAGGAATGTTGGTTTGTTAGATTGGGCCATCTTTCTTTATTTCCCTTAACATCCAAACATAAAATAAGGAGGAATGTAGGTCTATTACACAATAAAATACTTGTAGCAATACTTTAAATTATTTGGCCCTCAAAAACATTGCTTAAGAAATCAAGTTCAGCTTAGTTGTCAGTTCAGTTCAGTCACTCAGTCGTATCTGACTCTTTGCGACCCCATGAACTGCAGCACGCCAGGCCTCCCTGTCCATCACCAACTCCCGGAGTTTACTCAGACTCACATCCATCGAGTCAGTGATGCCATCCAGCCATCTCATCCTCTGTTGTCCCCTTCTCCTCCTGCCCCCAATCCCTCCCAGCATCAGAGTCTTTTCCAATGAGTCAACTCTTCGCATGAGGTGGCCAAAGTACTGGAGTTTCAGCTTTAGCATCATTCCTTCCAAAGAAATCCCAGGGCTGATTTCCTTCAGAATAGACTGGTTGGATCTCCTTGAAGTCCAAGGGACTCTCAAGAGTCTTCTCCAACACCACAGTTCAAAAGCATCAATTCTTCGGCACTCAGCTTTCTTCACAGTCCAACTCTCACATCCATACATGGCCACAGGAAAAACCATAGCCTTGATTAGACGGACCTTTGTTGGCAAAGTAATGTCTCTGCTTTTGAATATGCTATCTAGGTTGGTCATAACTTTGCTTCCAAGGAGTAAGCGTCTTTTAATTTCATGACTGCAGTCACCCTCTGCAGTGATTTTGGAGCCCAGAAAAATAAAGTCTGACACTGTTTCCACTGTTTCCCCATCTATTTCCCATGAAGTGATGGGACCAGATGCCAATGATCTTAGTTTTCTGAATGTTGAGTGTTAAGCCAACTTTTCACTCTCCTCTTTCATTTTCATCAAGAGGCTTTTGAGTTCCTCTTCACTTTCTGCCATAAGGGTGGTGTCATCTGCATATCTGAGGTTATTGATATTTCTCCCTGCAATCTTGATTCCAGCTTGTGCTTCTTCCGGCCCAGGGTTTCTCATGATGTACTCTGCATAGAAGTTAAATAAGCAGGGTGACAATGTACAGCCTTGACGTACTCCTTTTCCTATTTGGAACCAGTCTGTTGTTCTATGTGCAGTTCTAACTGTTGCTTCCTGATCTGCATATAGGTTTCTCAAGAGGCAGGTCAGGTGGTCTGGTATTCCTATCTCTTTCAGAATTTTCCACAGTTTATTGTGATCCACACAGTCGAAGGCTTTGGCATAGTCAATAAAGCAGAAATAGATGTTTTTCTGGAACTCTCTTGCTTTTTTGGTGATCCAGCAGATGTTGGCAATTTACTCTCTGGTTCCTCTGCCTTTTCTAAAACCAGCTTGAACATCTGAAAGTTCACAGTTCACGTATTGCTGAAGCCTGGCTTGGAGAATTTTGAGCATTACTTTACCAACGTGTGAGATGAGTACAATTGTGCGGTAGTTTGAGCATTCTTTGGCATTGCCTTTCTTTGGGATTGGAATGAAAACTGACCTTTTCCAGTCCTGTGGCCACTGCTGAGTTTTCCAAATATGCTGGGATATTGGGTGAAGCACTTTCACAGCATCATCTTTCAGGATTTGAAATAGCTCAACTGGAATTCCATCACCTCCACTAGCTTTGTTCGTAGTGATGTTGTCTAAAGCCCACTTGACTTCACATTCCAGGATGTCTGCCTCTAGCTGAGTGATCACACCATCGTGATTATCTGGGTTGTGAAGATCTTTTTTGTATAGTTCTTCTGTGTATTCCTGCCACCTCTTCTTAATATCTTCTGCTTCTGTTAGGTCCATACCATTTCTGTCCTTTATTGAGGCCATCTTCGCATGAAATGTTCCCTTGGTATCTCTAATTTTCTTGAAGAGATCTCTAGTCTTTCCCATTCTGTTGTTTTCCTCTATTTCTTTGCACTGATCACTGAAGAACGCTTTCTTATCTCTTCTTGCTATTCTTTGGAACTCTGCATTCAGATGCTTATATCTTTCCTTTTCTCCTTTGCTTTTTGCTTCTCTTCTTTTCACAGCTATGTGTTACGCCTCCTCAGACAGCCATTTTGCTTTTTTGCATTTCTCGTCCATGGGGATGGTCTTGATCCCTGTCTCCTGTACAATGTCACGAACCTCCGATCATAGTTCATCAGGCACTCTATCTATTAGATCTAGTCCCTTAAATCTATTTCTCACTTCCGCTGTATAATCATAAGGGATTTGATTTAGGTCATACCTGAGTGGTCTAGTGGTTTTTCCCTACTTTCTTCAATTTAAGTCTGAATTTGGCAATAAGGAGTTCATGATCTGAGCCACAGTCAGCTCCTGGTCTTGTTTTTGTTGACTGTATAGAGCTTCTTCATCTTTGGCTGCAAAGAATATAATCAGTCTGATTTCGGTGTTGACCATCTGGTAATGTCCATGTGTAGAGTCCTCTCTTGTGTTGTTGGAAGAGGGTGTTTGCTATGACCAGTGTATTTTCTTGGCAAAACTCTATTAGCCTTTGCCCTGCTTCATTCCGTATTCCAAGGCCAAATTTGCCTGTTACTCCAGGTGTTTCTTGACTTCTTACTTTTGCATTCCAGTCCCCTATAATGAAAAGGACATCTTTTTTGGGTGTTAGTTCTAAAAGGTCTTGTAGGTCTTCATAGAACCATTCAACTTCAGCTTCTTCAGAGTTACTGGTTGGGGCATAGACTTGGATTACTGTGATATTGAATGGTTTGCCTTGGAAACGAACAGAGATCATTCTGTCATTTTTGAGACCGCATTCAAGTACTGCATTTCAGACTCTATTGTTGGCCACGATGGCAACTCCATTTCTTCTAAGGGATTCCTGACCGCAGTAGTAGATGTAATTGTCATCTAAGTTAAATTCACCCATTCCAGTCCATTTTAGCTCGCTGATTCCTAGAATGTCGATGTTCACTCTGGATCTGCTACTGGAGATCAGTGGAGAAAATAACTCCAGAAAGAATGAAGGGATGGAGCCAAAGCAAAAATAATACCCAGTTGTGGATGTGACTGGTGATAGAAGCAAGGTCTGATGCTGTAAAGAGCAGTATTGCATAGGAACCTGGAATGTCAGGTCCATGAATCAAGGCAAATTGGAAGTGGTCAAACAGGAGATGGCAAGAGTGAACGTCAACATTCTAGGAATCAGCTTAGTTGTAGGTAAATGTAATTATGCCCGAGGCTGGGATGGTTTACTCTCCTTTTGGCTGGAGGTTATACTTTTGTGGCTGGAAAAAATGCTCTTCAACAGCACTAACTAGTTCATCTAGTTCTTTCTTCAGCTGCTCGGGATCACTGCAAAATAAGGGGGAAAAAAATTCCAGGTCAGTGGATTATTCTGGAGCATGTTTTAAACACTCCCAATATCAAGCAACACTGATATTTACTCTTAAGTGAAGAGTTAAATCAGACAGAACTCCAGTTACTTAAGCATGGGAACACATCTGTGGCATGGATAAAAAGTCCATGAGACAATATTCATTATTTTCCCCAAAGGCTTCCCCAAGGTCTCTACTATAAACAAAACCACACCTTTGCACTTCTCATAAGAATTTTTTTTTTTTTTTGGCCATGTGAGGCATGTTGGATCTTAGTTCCCTGACCAAGGATTGAACCCCTGCCCCCTGCACTGGAAGTGCAGAGTCTTACCACTGGGCCACCAGGGAAGTCCCATAAGAATTTTCAAAACACACAATCTGTAGCCTAGCGTCCCTAAAAGTCCTGCAGGGTCCATACCTAAAGTGCAGAGAAAACTTTCATGACTCCAGTTGTCATTAAATCCCATTGAACTGTTATAGATATTTCCCACAAGTCCTTGGTCTTGCAGGACATGACTGTTCCTGATCCTGTCTGTCTTCAAACTATTGGGAGCTTGGCTGAAGCCTCAGTTATAAAGCCTTCCCAGGATGGAAGAGATGGCGAGCCTCCTGGTGGGCCTCCTGGTCACTCACCAGGAACTCAGACTCCGAATCTTTTTAATTTTACTTTGGGAACAAAAAAGTCACAACTAAAGTTAGTGAGGAAATCTAGGGAACTAGATCTCTTTAACAAAATCAAGACTTTAAGCACGTGAAAAATACTCATTTATGTGCAAACAATTGGAGGATTGTTTAATAGATAAAACAGACTTATAATTAGACATTGTGTCTAATTTATGTGTCAGACTTATGTATCAGGCTACTAGCTGATGTGAGTTACTATATTTAAAACCAAGAAGTTCAATAAAAGAAATTTAAATCCCTCAATTCAAACTTTTAATACTTTATACCTGACCATCTTTAACAAAATGGGCAATCTGTGTAATTAGTTAAGATCATCCTTGCATTGTAACAGTTAACCAGTAAAACTAAAACAATCCATTTTATTACAGACAGTAATTCTGGCTCTATTACTTACTAGCTCTGTGCCCTTGGGCGAGTGACTTGACCTTTCAAAGGCCCAGATTCCTCTCTTGTAAAACTGAAATAAAGACTATCCTCTCAAGAGAGTTGTTGTATAGATTGAGATAAATTATATAAAGCAATTAGCACAACCTGGCCCAAAAACCTCAATAAATGTAGCTATCATTATAATTATTTTTATCCCCATTGGTAACATATAAAGTAATTATGCTTCATAAATCTATATGAATTATACAAGTCTTTTTTTCCTTCTCCAAAAATGTGCTTTGAGGAAAATAACAGTTCTCAGGAAGGCACACTGGCTAATAATTACTGTGCGTTTTTTTTTTTTTTTTAAACAATATCCATTAAACTAAAACTCATCAATGAATTTAATTTACTATGTATCTCCTGCTGGTTTTGTTTATCTGTTAGAATCCTGCTTGACACAATTATTACCTAATTTTTGAGACAGTATGAGAGGTTCTTTGTTCTTAGGAGATGAGTATTAAAGTCTGCAACGTATTTTCAAATGGCTGAGAAAAATATGAGAGCAAATATTGCCAAACACTAGCGACTGCCGAGACTAGGTTGGGGAGGCAAACTATGGCTTTCGGCCTGTTTGAGTAGTTTTATTGGGAAATAGCCACGACCACTCTTTTATGTCTGTGGGTGCTTTCCATCCACAACAGTAGAGCTGCATGCTTGTAACAAGGATTGTGTGTAAACCCTAAAATAGTTACTATTTGGCTCTTTACAGAAAGTTTGCCAACCCCTAGTCTATATGAGGAGTATGTGCTTATTCACTACACTATTTCTACATTTCTATAGGTTTGAAATTTTTCAAAATAAAAAGTTGGACAAAACTAGAGACGTCAAGGGAATTCCCTGGTGGTCCAGTGGTTTAGGACTCCGTGCTTTGACTGGCGAGGGTGCAGATTCAAACCCTGGTCATGGAACTAAGATCTCACAAGTCATGCGGCATGGCCAACCACCCCCGCCCCCGCAAAAAAACCAATAATAATAATAAAAAAAACCAAAGACATCAACCCCAACAAAAAATTTTAAAAGTAGTACTTATATTTTAAAAAAGATTTTCAATTCTAAAGAGTTAGTGGGTTGTGGAATTCTACAAATGAATAGAATTCATGATATAAAATATATTAATAATATTTAGCATTATCAGAAAATAAGGAAACCTTAGCCATGGGTTTATGGCTGTTGTGATAGGTATGTTGATGCCTTGCTTGAGTCCAGACATCATATCTATGGACTAACGTCCCAGTTTTCTGATCCTGTCTGTCTTCAAACTATTGGGAGCTTGGCTGAAGCCTTGTGTGTAAGACCTTCCCAGGATAGAAGAGATGGGGAGCCTCGTAGTGGGCCTGCTGGTCACTCACCAAGAACTCAGATCCCCTGTTTATCTTTTTAATTTTACTCTGGGAACAAAAAGGTCACAATTAAAGTATAAACAAAAATCTAGGGAACTAGATCTCTTTATCGAAATCAAGATTTTAAGCATGTGGAAAATACTCATTTATGTGCAAACAACTGGAGGGTTGATAATAGATAAAACAGACTTATAATTAGACATTTCTCAATGACGATAATAAAACGGCAAAGTTTCCAAGTATCTTCAGCAATTTAGAAACTAATATTTGAATTTAAGTCCACTCAATAAGCCATGTGAAAAATGTAAATACTATAGACCCTTGAATAGTAAGTTGTATTGTTATTTATAAAAGAAAGTTTTTTTTAAAAAAACATTACATATATTTTCACAGGATAATGAAAAGGAAAAGATAAATATATAGAGAAAATAGATCTTTTTGTTTTTTAAATTTTTTGTCCATGCTGCATGGCATGTGGGATCTTAGCTACCCAACCAGGGATCAAACTTGAACCTCCTGCAGCAGAAGTGCAGTTTTAACTACAGGATCGCCAGGGAAATTCCCTGAATATAGATCTTTAAATTGGACTTAATGTTCATTTGTTTTCAAAACAGTGAGTCACAGAAATATGAAAACACTAAGTAAGAATGAGAATGAGAATTATTCAGAAGATTCAGGGCTCATTTGGATGTAGCTTGCTATTTCCTTTATGATAAACTCCCCGACAGGTGAATATTCTGAGTTCTTGTACTCAAGGTTTATAGTTTTGTTTTACTATTTCTTGCTTTGCTGCTGGCACTCACTTCTCCCTGATTAAGGAAAGTCTAACTGCAACACATCTTCCCCAGCCCCTCTAACCTGCTACATTTAATCTGTTATTGGCTGGCTAATTTAGGATGCTCAGAAAATTTCCTTTGCTCTTATTTCCACATAATGAAAATTTGGTTCACAAGCCAGAAAAACCCTCTAATCAATGCTCTGGGGTGTATGTGCCATTACCACCTAGACAGACTTATGCTGTCCACTACAGCAGCCACTAGTAACACGTGGCTATGGTGCACTTGCAATATGGCTGGTGCAAATGAGGAACTGAACTGAAATTTCAAATTGCATATGTGGCTCATATTTTACTTCTGTTGGATAGCACTGACTTAACTCACTTTAAAAAAAAATTTCCTGATTTTGAACTGTATTCTGAATAGAGAAGTGAAAGCTAAGCGACTGTTAAATGTGTACTATTACATTTACATGTGCTAGCTACATGTACCATGGCTGATACAGTTCCAAATGTTACAGGTGTTGGAAACTGAGTGACTCAAACCCTTTCAGTTCAGTCGCTCAGTCGTGTCCAATCTTTGCGACCCCATGGACTGCAGCACGCCAGGCTTCCCTGTCCATCACCAGTTCCCAGAGCTTACTCAAACTCATGTCTGTCGAGTCAGTGATGCCATCCAACCACCTCATCCTCTGTCAACCCCTTCTCCTCCTGCCTTCAATTTTTCCCAGCATCAGGATCTTTTTCACTTAGTCAGTTCTTCGCAGCAGGTGGCCAAAGTATTGAAGTTTCAGCTTCAGCATCAGTCCTTCCAATGAATATTCAGGACTGATTTCCTTTAGGATTGACTGGTTTGATCTCCTTGCAGTCCAAGGGACTCCCAAGAGTCTTTTCCAACACCACAGTTCAAAGGCATCAATTCTTTGGCACTCAGCTTTCTTTATAGTCCAAACTTTTACAAAGTCACAAAACATGACCTTGAAGCTACTAGACTGTCAGCTCTTTGGCGGTGAGGACACTTTCTGCTGTGACTCTTTATCTTCCCCCAAACCCAGCATGACTTACACACGATGGATGCTCAAAGATATTTGTTGAATAGATTTGTAATTGATTGGATGGATTTCATTAATTTCATTAATTTAATCCACTAATTCATTAATGGATTTTAATTCATTTGTACCAGGGACATGGAGAAAAAGTCACTGGTGCCAGCCTCAAATAAAAAGTACTAGAATAAGGAAATTTTATTGATATTACTGAAGTTAGGAAGTTTCCCATACAGGGAAATTTTAGAAGGAAATAAGTAGGAAGTAAGCACTCCTGTTTCTCAACACTTCAAACAGCTGTTAAAATCACAATACTGCTGCAGGTTCTGAAACAACATTCTTACTTAAACTACATACTGGACAGATGAGCTATTTTACTTAGTGTCTGCAGAGAATTTAGGAAGTTTAAGGAATAAAAACTACAGCTGCTGCCATCCATACCTATTTCCAGGTGGGGCGCACAGTTCCAAATAGTACTTGATTTTGGGCTCTGTCCCACTGGTCCGCATGGTGGCCACGCCTCCATTAGCAAAGCTAAAGGTGATCATTTGGCTGCTTTTACTAGTCGGGAGAATCTAGGAATTAATTTTCATGTTATAAATTTATTAGTAAGTAGCAACGTAAGTTGTTTTTTACCTAACTAATATTTTTCCTCAAATAAGCAAGAAAGTAAATGCAAAAAAAAGAACACATTTGAGGAAGTTAGAAAATGTACTCGGTATAAATGAAATAAATAATAATAAGGCAATTTGTGAAAATAAAGTAACTTTGTATACTACTTTTTACCTCTGTAGTTTTATTAAAGCTACTAAAAGTTTTTCTAAAATCGAAACACACCCTTTCACAAGAAATTGTTTTAAACTGATTAATAATGCGTTACAAAACCCCACAAAACAATGAAACAGGCTTATTTTACTTTCAAAAGCTTCTGGTATATGTATCATGGCTGACTGCTCTTCAAACTCTACTAAAGTGACCAAAGTATTAAAATAAAAAAGCATGCAAGGGCAAAGCAGCAGCAGCTGTTGAGGGGTCTGCCAAACAATCATGGCAGTCAGAAACCAGATGAAGGGGCGGAAGGAGCCTGCTGGAACACAGGACAATGAGCAGGGGGCGCCTATAAGAGGCAGACGAGAACTGAGTCAGGATGCTCTGCAGAACCCTGGCAGAGCTCACTAACCAGGGCACCAGGTACTGCAAAGGGCAGGCGTGAGGCAAAGGCAGACAAAGGCAGCATCTGAAAGGAGCTATTCGATCCTCCCAGATCCTCAACTTCTGCCCATGTGGTCAACAAACCACCTCATCAGGAGACGCCTTAAATCTCTGGTATAACTGAAACAGAAGAGCTTAGAAGTTGGGGACACTGGGCATCATGGAAGGCAGGGCATGGAGAAAACTGAAAGTAATTCAGAGTCCCCACACTGAACACTAGCACCCCTCCTCCCAGGTCCCATGGACCTCTCCTCCACTTCCAGGGACTCAGCATCCCAGCTTATTACACTTAGGCAGGAGACTAGGGTGACAGCGAGGCGTACCCAGAAGACCTTGAAGGAAATAAAGACAATTTATAGGAAGAAAGATCTACATTAAAAAAAAGCTGTAATTAATATCCTTAATAGAGATATGATATACATGAAACAAGATATTACTTTTAATAGAGGAAAAAGAGCTGAAATGTTCAAAGAAGCAGACATTTAATGTTGAGGTAATCTCCCCAAAAGTAGGAAAGGAAGACACAGATGGACAACGGGAAGACAGAAACTTTGAAAGTAGAACATCACTCCAGGAGGGTCAGCATCTAAGAACTTGTCAAGAAGAACTTGTCAAGAAGGGGAGAACAGAAAATTTGAGGGAAAAGGTTATTTGGAAAACAACCATCCAGCCCCCTTCTTTGAAAAAATTCAAGAGTTTCTCAGGACGGAAAAAAATGACTCCATAGGCCAACAAAGACCAACCAAGTGTCCAGAAAAATGAAAGAAAGGAGGCCCATACTAAAAGCTTATCACTGAAATTCTGAACCCAAGGTTTAGTGGAATGTTCCTAATACTTTCCACAGAGGAAAAAACAATTGCATAGAAAGGACTGAATGAGTATAGCATCCTTATCCCTGGATGCAGCACACAGCAGGTCCCAGCTATTTCCTGAATAAATGAATGATGGATGCTTCAGAGCTTAACAAACATGGAGCAATGCTTTCAAATCTGTGAGTCAACAAAGTGTGCGGGTACAGCAAGACATTTTCAGACCTAAACACCTCTAAAAATTTACCTCTATTCACTTCTTCTTAGGAAGATACTAGAAAATGTGATTTAGGAAGCTAATTATAAAAAGGGGTCCAGGAGCAAGGGATATAACCCCAGAGAGTAGTGAAGAGCATCCCCAGGATGACAGCTGGGCATTCAAGCCAGAGAGCAGTGGGCCCTCCCCAGAGAAAGGGGCCAGGAGGGAGGCCATTGGAAACAAGATGGAGCCAACAGAAGCATGGAATCACTGGACTAGGTAGAAAACCCTACTGAAAGCTGTTTGAAGGATGTGGGAAGGACTGGTGAGGAATACATAGAAATCCATGCAGATGAAAGAACAAAGCAGCTATTAATTACAGAAAAAATAATTCTTTATACAATGTAAGGGGAACCTAAGCAAAGTACACTACTCAGCTAAGCAGAAAACAATAGCTACTGGTCCTCATAATACAAGCTTGGAATCTGATGTTGCCAAAACCTGTGGTACAAACAAATGTACTGCAGGCACAGGGGAGAAGAGTTGTGAATGTCGCAACTCTAAGAACCAAATCCCTATTTCCATCATGTTGTTACGTTAGGTCGCTTTAGTAGTGTCTGACTCTTTGCGACCCTATGGAGTATAGCTTGCCAGGCTCTTCTGTCCATGCGATTTTCCGGGCAAGAATACTGGAGTGGGGTTGCCATTTCCTCCTCCAATCTCCATCATAGAAAATTAATAAAGCCTAACACTGATAAGTCAAAGCATCACCACATGAGCATGTTATTTAGAAATCTGGTGGTAAATACCAGAGAAACAACTGAGAGGGAAGGTGGTTTTCTTGACACATGGCAATGAAATGGTAGGAGGTAGAACTGCCAAGTTTCTTCATAACCCTTTAATACTATTTGCCTTTTAAAAACATATTGTGTGCAGATGTAAATTAAAAAATATAAAAAGGAGAATATTAAAGCAAATGTCCAGCATCTCATAGGGATATTCTTACTCTTCTTCCCCTACCCACTTGCCATAGTTAGCAATACTATCTTCTGCCATATTTGTGCCTTCTTTTGACTCCAGTTGGGGATCCACATGGCAGGAAGAATTTGAACTCATGTGCTATAGCTAACAACTCCCATATGAATGAATGAATTAGTGTTAGTTGCTCAGTCATGTGCAACTCTGTGCAACCACATGAACTATAGCCTGCCACATTCCTCTGTCCATGGAATTCTCCAAGCAAGTATACTGGAGTGAGTAGCCATTCCTTTCTCCAGGGGATCTTCCCGACCCAGGGATTGAGCCTGGGTATCCTACTCTGCAGGTGGATTCTTTACCATTTGAGCCACCAGGGAAGCCCCAACAACTCCCATATAGTCAGAGAATAGGGTAAAACTAAGGAGGAAGCTAACAGTAGTTCTCAAGGCTGGACGAGTAACATCAGCATCAGCAGGGCACTTATTAGAAAGGCAGACAAGGGGTGGGCTGCAGCGCTCAGTGTTTTAACCTGGCCACTAGGTGATTCTGGTGTTTTTTCAAGTTCAGCTGCTGAAAGAGAGGAAAAGCCAGATGTGCAATCAGAAGACCCAGATTCTACCCAGACCATCACCAATTAGCTTCTAACCACAGGCAGGTCTTACACTTCTGAGTGTAGTCATCCCTCGGCACCCATGGAGGGTGCCAGGAGCCCCTGCAGATACCAAAATCCACAGATGCTTGAGTCCATTATATACACTAGTGTAGTAAGTTGACCCTCAGGGTTTATGATGTGAAACCCTAAGATACCCAGAGCCGACTGTATTGATTTCCTGCTGTGTTAAAAGATGGCATGGGCTGAGATGACTAGTGAGAATCCCTGTAGTTTTAGCTCATGTTTTAAAATTATCTCTATATTTTAATAGCTTATTTATAATAATGCCTAAAATCAGCTTCAATTAATTATATGATTAAATAGGTTGAACTATTCAAAGCACAGTGAAAAAGTAAATCGAGAAGACTTTAACTGATAAAAAACATTACTTACAGCTTTTTTATCAGGTTCGTTATCATCATAGCCAGTTGTAAGATCCCTAATGTGAGAAATCTCAAATCTGCCACAAGTTTTTGGATAATTACTCTTCCCATCATAGTTTCTAAGGTTTTCAAATAATTGTTTAATAGTTTCTTGATCATGGCAGATAAAATACGAAGCTCTGGTGATATGGTAGCCATACCTATCAATACAAACATGGTTACATGCAAATGAGGGACAAATAATTGGGCACAGTGTACACTGAACATGTATCTATCAAACAGTATATTCTAAAACAAACAACCACGACTAATTTCAAAGGAGTAATTCAGCATTAAATAAAGAGGTCCAACAATCTACACCAGGAATCACTGCCCTGCTGTGTGGCCCTCAGTCTCTGTTTGTAAGTAAAAGTTTTATCATTGGAATACAGCCACGTCATGCCCATTACCTTGTGTCTGGTTGCTTTTGCACTAGAAAGGCAGAAATAAGTAATTGCTACAAAGACTAAATAGATGTTTAATGAACACATTTAGTCTTTTTCAACACTGGACATTTAAAAAATCACATTCTTCCCTTAGCCATTTCTGCAACTAACGTTCTCATTTATTAAGGATTAACGTCATCACGAATGGTAATTACTATTAACTGCTTAAGTAGCAAAAGGAAAAGGTGATCTCTTATTTAGTTTTCATACAAAATAGAATTCATAACTAAAGCAAGAGCATCAGAAAGAATATGAGTATCGGGTGCACAAGAAGAGAGTAAAACATTAAAAAATATTCCTGTGTGGGGATGCATGTTAATTGTATCCACTGTGATCATTTCACAATATAGACATACACTGAATCACTGTGTTGTATACCTGAACTGATAAAAAAAAATTACTTCAATTAAATAGTCAATAGAAACTTACTCAACATAGATGGCTTTTAGCTGCTGAGACAAAGACAAATTCTTGGTTGCTAGAAAGCTGGCCAACTCTGCAGTTATGACGGCAGCGCTGACTCCATCTTTGTCCAGCACGAAAGGGCAGCACATATATCCTGCAGAAACACGAGTCATACACATATCCTGAGGATTGGGTCCTTTTACACACTTAGGATACACACATCTATATGCATCCTGCCTATTGCATGAGAGATTGTCAAGGATGTAAATGATTCTCATTCACCACCATTGTATTTAAGAATCTAGCCCAGTGCCTAGCGGGTCTTCACGAAGTATTTGTTGAGTACAAACTACTATGTATAAAATAAATGATATATAAGGATGCATTGTACAACACAAGGAGTCTAGCCAATATTTTATAATAACTATAAATGAAGTATAGTCTATAAAAGTATTGAATCACTATGTTGTAAACCTGAAACTAATATGGATGTGCTCAGATGCTCAGTTGTGTCCAACTCTTCGCAACCACATGGACTGTATTCTGCAAGGCTTATCTGTCCATGGGATTCTCCAGGAAAGAATACTAGAATGGGTTGCCATGCCCTCCAGGGATCCATGCCCTCCATGCCCTCCAGAATAGATCAGCCCAGGGATCGAGCCCTCATCTCTTAGGTCTCCTGCACTGGCAGGCAGGTTCTTTACCACTAGTGCCACCTGGGAAGCCCTCAGGTCAGTTCAGTTCAGTCGCTCAGTCGTGTCCAACTCTTTGTGACTCCATGGACTGCAGTACGCCAGGCTTCCCTGTCCATCACCAACTCCAGGAGCTTACTCAAACTCATGTCCATTGAGTTGGTGATGCCATCCAACCATCTCATCCTCTGTCATCCCATTCTCCTGCCTTCAATCTTCCCAGCATCAGGGTCTTTTCAAATGAGTCAGTTCTTCGCATCAGGTGGCCTAACTATTGGAGTTTCAGCTTCAGCATCAATCCTTCTAATGAATATTCAAGACTGATTTCCTCTAGGATGGACTGGTTGGATCTCCTTGCAGTCCAAGGGACTCTCAAGAGTCTTCTCCAACACCACAGTTCAAAAGCATCAATTCTTCAGCACTCAGATTTCTTCATAGTCCAACTCTCACATCCATACATGACTACTGGAAAAACCACAGCTTTGACTAGATGGACCTTTGTTGGCAAAGTAATGTCTCTGCTTTTTAACATGCTGTCTAGGTTGGTCACAACTTTTCTTCCAAGGAGTAAGTACCTTTTAATTTCATGACTGCAGTCACCATCTGCAGTGGTTTTGGAGCCCCCAAAAATAAAGTCAGCCACTGTTTCCCCATCTATTTGCCATGAAATGATGGGACCGGATGCCATGATCTTAGTTTTCTGAATGTTGAACTTTAAGCCAACTTTTTCACTCTCCTCTTTCACTTTCATCAAGAGGCTCTTTAGTTCTTCTTTGCTTTCTGTTATAAGTGTGGTGGCATGTGCTTATCTGAGGTTATTGATAGTTCTCCCTGCAATCTTGATTCCAGCTTGTGCTTCATCCAGCCCAGCATTTCTCATGATGTACTCTGAATATAAGTTAAATAAGCAGGGAAGCCCTCAACTATGCTTTAATTAAAAAAAAAAAAAGGAACAAAAAGAGGAAGTATTTGTTGAATAAACTGTAAGGAGAGTCTCCCTTCTAGACAAAATGTCCTCATTTTCCAGGTCTAGCCCTTCAGCTCACACAAAATTGTTTCTAATTGCTCGAGTCGATGCTTATTCTGTCTTCTCTGAATTCCCATAGTTTTTGCCAGTACCTGATTCACCTTGACAGTGAGCCTCTACTCTTTTGTGTGGTTACTAACCTCACCTATATAAACTACTGTAGGCTAACATCAGTTCATCCATTTCCTTCAGGGTCCATATGTAATTGATAAGCAAAAAATATTTGATGAACAAATTTTTGGGCTTCCCAGGTAGCACTAGTGGTAAAAAAAAAATCACCTGCTAATGCAGGAGACATAAGAGATGAAGGTTCAATCCCTGGGTCAGGAAGATCCCCTGGAGGAGGGCATGACAACCCACTCTAGTATTCTTGCCTAGAGGATCCCATGGACAGAGGAGCCTGGTGGGCTATGGTCCATATGGTTGCAAAGAGTTGGACACGACTGAAGCAACTTAGCACACACATAGTAACTTTTACTAAATAAACAGCTAAAATATCCCCAGCACAAACATTTGCATTTCACGTTTCTATTGCTGGCTCTCTTTTTCGCTCATTTATAGTGATTATTTAAGACAAGTGTTTTCCCATCATCCTGGCTGGTTCTTTCAGGTGATACTCACTCTGATGGAAGTCCTACAACTGTGGCTTCTCCTTTCTTCTGGACATATCTCTGCAGGGCACTCTCTGACGGGCAATGAACTATATGTGCCCTGATACCAATACCACAGTAAGGAAATACCACAGCTCCCCTGGATTTTCTTAAGCTACTACAGCCAAGTACAAAACACAACTATTCACAGTCATCAGGGGAGAGGATTCACTTGCTTACACGAATGGCTTGATTATTTGTGAGATATTCTTTTCAGCTAAAAAAAAAATCTGTGACACAAACTCTGGGATTTGACAGTTCAGCATTTGCAGAGGGTCACAGAAGAAAAGCAAACTGCATGCTTCTGTTTCATTGTTATTCTTTGAACCCAAATCCAAATCTTTGCCCGTTTATTTGCATTCTATAAATTAACTGATCACGTGATTATGGTGCTCAACTCTTACCAATAGCTTCTTCAAATGCAAATAGGACATTTTTCCCCTGGTCTATCAGCTGTTTGGCTCGATTTCCCATCCACTTAAAGCCAGTTAATGTTTCCTAAAAGGATAATCCAAGAGAGAAAGAAATGCCTTAGACTTTCTCCAGAGCAAAAGAAAGGGAAAGGGGCAACTCTCCCAAACACTATACCTCGAAGTGAAAGCCCTCCTTCAAGGCGATAGCTCGCAGGATTTTGGAAGAGACGGTGCTGGACAACATGTATAAGTTTTGGAGGGCGCTGTGATCTTGGTTCTTTTCTTTCCAAGAAGTAAAGAGCCACCAGCCCAGGAGGGCCCCCAACTCATTGCCTGAAAACACTTTCCATTTGCCACTGAAAGAAAAAACCACCTATGCATGACAATAATCTTAAGAGAGTGCTTAATTGTAAGCGACAAATATGGACAGAACAATTAAGCCAAACAAGGCTCCAAGGGGCCTCTGCAGGACTGTTCTCACTCTTCTTTCTTGTTGTTGTTGTTCTCATTATTCTTGTTCACATAACAGAAGTGTGGCTACCACTGCACAAACATCTGAGCAGCTACCGTGTCTCAGCCAGTTTGCCTAGACAAACATCCTATCATTGAAAATTTTTAAGTATGTCAATGATGACACAGAAATGCTTTTATCTCAGTCTTCAGCAAAGGCTTTGGTTTTAAACATAACAGATACATGCTGGCAAGATGCTCCCCAAGTATAATAGCTTATATATTTCAATTTTTTGCCCAGCACTGCAGATTCTGAGAGACAGCTTACCATTCCTTAAGATTCAGCACAGTACTCACAGTCTGGACACCAGAGAACAGGCCTGCAACGGTCCCTTTGTGAAGTCAAGGTGGTTACAAGCATACCTCACATGTGATCATGTAGCACCTCAGCTTAAATTTCTAAACACTGACACAGAATTGAACCTGTTTTGTCATAACTGAAAGTCCTAACCCTTTGGCAGCACTAAACTGTCCCCCAAACATTACACATGCTGTTTGACCTGCAAAACTACATGGAGGCTGTGTACTTTTCAACTTTCCTCCTAATCCATCACTGCTCTGTACAAACTCTACAGTCACACTTATCTCAAGCATTGCAGCACCCCACAGGCATGCTCTCTGGTCTCAGTTCAGTCAGTCAGTTTAGTCACCCAGTTATGTCTGACTCTTGGCGACCCCATGAAACACAGCACACCAAGCCTCCCTGTCCATCACCAACTCCCGGAGTTCACCCAAACCCATGTCCATTGAGTCAGTGATGCCATTCAACCATCTCATCCTCTGTTGTCCCCTTGTCCTCCTGTCCTCAATCTTTCCCAGCATCAGGGTCTTTTCAAATGAGTCAGCTCTTCACATCAGGTGGCCAAAGTATTGGAGTTTCAGCTTCAACATCAGTTCTTCCAATGAACACCCAGGACTGATCTCCTTGCAGTCCAAGGGACTCTCAAGAGTCTTCTCCAACACCACAGTTCAAAAGTATCAATTCTTCGGCACTCAGCTTTCTTTATAGTCCAACTCTCACATCCATACATGACCACTGCAAAAACCATAGCCTTAAACTAGATGGACCTTTGTTGGCAAAGTAATGTCTGCTTTTTAACATGCTATCTAGGTTGGTCATAACTTTCCTTCCAAGGAGTAAGCATCTTTTAATTTCATGGCTGCAACACCATCTGCAGTGATTTTGGAGCCCAGAAAAATAAAGTCTGACACTGTTTCCACTGTTTCCCCATCTATTTGCCATGAAGTGATGGGACCGGATGCCATGATCTTAGTTTTCTGAATGTCGAACTTTAAGCCAACTTTTTCATCTCCTCTTTCACTTTCATCAAGAGGCTCTTTAGTTCTTCTTTACTTTCTGCCACAAGGGTGGTGTCATCTGCATATCTGAGGATATTGATATTTCTCCCAGCATCTTGATTCCAGCTTGTGCTTCCTCCAGCCCAGTGTTTCTCATGATGTACTCTGCATAGAAGTTAAATAAGCAGGGTGACAATATACAGCCTTGACATACTCCTTTTCCTATTTGGAACCAGTCTGTTGTTCCATGTCCAGTTCTAACTGTTGCTTCCTGACCTGCATACAGGTTTCTCAAGGGGCAGGTGAGGTGGTCTGGTATTCCCATCTCTTTCAGAATTTTCCACAGTTTATTGTGATCCACACAGTCAAAGGCTTTGGCATAGTCAAGAAAGCAGAAATAGATGTTTTTCTGGAACTCTCTTGCTTTTTCAATGATTCAGCAGATGTTGGCAATTTGATCTCTGGTTCCTCTGCCTTTTCTAAAACCAGCTTGAACATCTGGAAGTTCACGGTTCACATATTGCTGAAGCCTGGCTTGGAGAATTTTAAGCATTACTTTACTAGCGTGTGAGATGAGTGCACTTGTGAGGTAGTTTGAGCATTCTTTGGCATTGCCTTTCTTTGGGATTCAACATGGCATTGAAGGTCTGGCTCCTCACCAAACCTTGCCAAGTGCTGACCTTTAAAGCCAGCACCAAAGTACTTTGCCCTCATTAGGTACTGAGTCACTAATTAACGATAAAAGGGGGTGGTAACAAGTAAGTTCAATACCAAATACACACTGGCTGGCTGACCCTACATTGTGCTTGCAGGACCTGTGGCCCCTGGACTGGTACTTCCTCTACGTCAGAGGATCTGACAGAGGTTCAGTGAGATGATCATTTGCAAGATAACTGGGAAACATTTCCAAATACATCTGGTCTCTCCAGAAACATCTGACTGACACTATATCACACGTTATGCAGGTAATCACAATTTATTGTACCTGTCTTGCTTTTCTGCCACAGCAAGTCTATCAGCATCTGGGTCATTTGCTAAAATGATTTTGGCCTTGATTTTGTCAGCCAAAGCAAAAGACAAAGTCTGAAAAAAAGAGAAAAAGAAGAGAAAAAGATCACTCCAACCAAGAACTGAGCACACTACAGTCTTTAAAAATATTCAGTTCTTTAAGAACTAAAAGAGGTCTTTTCCCAAACCAAGACTGAATCCTATTTCTGGAACTGGTCTTGGTTGGTCACATACTACTTCCTAAGTCAGAGGTCAGATAACGAGAGCATCAACGCATGACCCACGTGTACCAGTGGGACTCGCCCAACACCTGACTGTGTTTGTGGCTGGCCTGGTTATTTCCAAGCCTGGCCCTGTGATCAACCTCACAGACAAACCAAAATTGACTCTCTGAGTATAACTGTTACCCTAACCTTTAAAAAGTTTAAGTGGGGGCTTCTTTGATGGTCCAGCAGCTAAGACTCTGTGCCCCCAGTGCAGGGGGCCTGGTTCAATCACTGGTCAGGGAACTAGATCCCACATGTTGCAACTAAGATCTGGGGCAGCCAAGTAAATAAATACTAAAAATAAATAAAATAAAAAGCTTAAAGGAACCATAATTTAAATAGCAACTTTTTCATATCAAAAAAATGTCAACTGAGTGATAAAAATTGTGTGACAAACCTCCATTCTATTATTGTTTCTTTTTGGCATTAAGAAGCACAGTAAACTAAATGAAACTAAATTAATTAAATTGAATGTAAAGCATCATTTTAAATTTGCGAGCAATTTCAGCTTTCACATCCTGATGCTTAACACATCTGATTTGAAAGTTCTTTTAAGAAATGGATAACTAATAAATTAAATTTCCAGTGACGAAATTAATTTTTGTTTGGCACAATGAAAACACACAAAAAACTTATTTTACTCCAAAGTAATAGTTTTGAATTATATTCAAGATAAATTTTATAATTAAAAAAAGTCAAGTTACCAAGACACCTTTACCCTCTTCGGGATTCGGGTATTTCACTGTTGGGAACTCAGGATCAGGGTCCTTCTGTTCGGGAACAGCCTCGGGAGGAACAAAGTCGAATGCCTTGAAAGCCGACTGCACGAAGCTGTGACCCACACCATGGACAGAGGTATGCACGAACTTCACCTTGGTCTCCTTGTTCACAGCCCTAGAAACAGACACGTGGAGAATGAGAAGAAACACAAGCATGGCTCTCAAAACGAAAGGTTTGCAAAATATCAAGGAACCAGATACCTAAGAACATAAGATTTCAAAATAATAAGAATGTATAAGACAACTGAGTGTCTTTCAAAATTCTATTAAAAAAAAAAGAAAGAAAGCTTTTTCACTCTCTTCCAAACATACATGCTCCCATAACACATTGTTTTAAATTTCACTCTGTAGTTACTTCCTGCAAATCCGATTACTTTTGGATTTTGTTTCATGCTACAACTTTCACACCTACAGTGGGTTCCAAGAAGGACTCCCAGCTGGCCCATGGCAGTACCTACCCACAGCAGTGCCAGCTCCAGGGCTTCAACTATTCTCTACAATCTTCACATATGATTTTCAAAATGTCCCTTTGAACACAATGTGATGGAACTTCCCATATACAGATGTATAACTAATAAAACATTTTCTTTGTCAAGTAACAATCCTATTTAGCAAAGTGCTCTGATTGAGGGACTTAATGTAGAATAAAAATAACATCAAAATTAACAGCAGAAGTTATAGAAAATGTAAATACAAAGTGTTAAAAAATTCCAGCTATCTGACTGCTAGGTTCTAAGGTAGTGTGCACTTCTTTTGGCAATGAGTAAATGAACAAGGTCTTCCTTAAGACAACGGTAGTTTAAAACAAACATATCTTTGAAAACAGATACATCTAGAAAAATAAATATGCAAGATTAGTGAGAACAAATCTGGAAAAGATAGAATTCAGAAGTTGATCCAATTTGAATTGGGAAATACGTGAGAAGCAGTAAGGCTTAGTGGTTAACATGATTTGGAGACAGATTCTAAATTTAAATCCTGGAGATCTGCTACTTTTATTTGGCTGCCCTGGGTTTTAGTTGTAACACACAGGATCTTCGATCTTTGTCGCAGCACGTGAGATCTTTAGTTGTGGCATGTGGGATCTAGTTCCCTGACCAGAGATCAAACCCGGGCCCCCTGCATCGGGAGCGTGAAGTCTTAGCCACTGGACCACTAGGGGAGTCCCTAGAGCTCTGCCACTGCTAAGCTGTGCGACTGTTGCTTATTTTCTGTGACCTCTCTGAGTTACAGTTTTCTCATCTATAAAATGGCAGTATATCAGAACCTACCCTCAGCATTACTGTGATGATTAAAATGAGATGAATTAATTAGTACAAAGGAAGGGAATATAGCAGTTATCTGATAGATAATAGCACTTAAATCCTGTTAGAAATTGTCTGATTAAAGGTGGTATTTCCAATTAGTCAAAGAAAAATAGATTCTTCAGTTTAATATGTTAGTACAACTGCACTTTTTAGAAGAATTTAATCTGCTTTCCTACTTTATGCCTCATACAAAATTAAAAATAACTAAGAATTCAAAAGATTTAAACATTGCAAAATGTGGACTTCCCTGGAATACAGTGGTTAGGACTCTGTGCTTCCACTGCAGGGGACACAGATTTGATTCCTGGCTCGGGAACTAAAATCTCACATGTCATGTGGCATGGCCAAAAACAAAACACTGCAAAATGTAAACATGAAAGCTTTAAAGTAAAACAAGAGTTGTGCTTTTTAAAAAATAGTCTTGGTATAGTGAAATCTTTTTAAGTATGACACAAAACCCAGAAGTAGGCAATTAAAAGTTTCAATGAAAAAATCCAAAGGTAACAACAGATGGGAAAACAATATTTGAAATAAACAAAGACTAGTTTTTCTGTACAAGCAAAGAGGTTTCACAAATGCAAAAAAAGAACAAATACTTAGAAAAATATAGGTTAAATAAAGATAAAAATATTCATAATTAAAAATGTAAATAAAGTTAGGTATTGCTTTCATGTAGCAAACTGGGAGAGAGGAGACATTTCATAATACTCAGTGTAGGTAAGAATGTGTGTGGATCATATACTGTTATCATATTCTGTTGGTGAGAACTTCAGCTAGTATAACATTTCTAAGAGCAATTTTTTAATCATTATTAACTTTATAAATGCATATATAATTCTGATGCCTGCACTGTATCTTTTTTTTTGTGCCCCGCATATCTTGTGGGATCTTAGTTCCCCAACCAAGAACCAAAGCCCTGCCCTCCATAGTGAAAGCGCACAGTTCTAACCACCACTAGGACCATCAGTTCAGTTCAGTTCAGTCGCTCAGTCACGTCCAACTCTTTGCGACCCCATGAATCGCAGCACGCCAGGCCTCCCTGTCCATCACCAACTCCCAGAGTTTACTCAAACTCACATCCATCGAGTCGGTGATGCCATCAGGACATTCCATCTACCGTGTATTTTTTTGAATACTCTTATACACACACACACACCAATACTCAAGGAACCGTGCTCAAAGTTGCAGACTGGCGCTACTTGGTGAATAGCAGAAAACTAGAAACCCTTAGTCTTTATGAAGTTCAGTAAGAGGGACAGAAGGAACATGCACAGATGAGTTTTGTTTGGATTACAGACCATTTTTAAATGGTCCCCAACATTTAAAAATTAGAGAATTTCATATACAAAAATCTAGGTTTCCAGTTTCTCTTAGGAGAAAAAAATCAGATAACTGGTAATGCGGGATCCATGTTTGCACATGGTAACACCAATGGCATGGCAGCTCCCTTCAGGTGGGGTGGGACTTCCACATTCCATACAGGAGCTGCCACTCCCAGACGGTTCAGCAAATACAATACTAGAGACAACCCTAAAGTTCTGCTGCTTAACCATCAGTGGTTCCTTCCTAAGGGGACAATCAGGAGTGATGGGACCCTCAGCATACTAGGGCAGGACAACCCTTCACTCAGCTCCTCTGCTTCCTGTCCATGAGCATCACATCTGTGTCACGGGGTTAAATAGACTGGTACAGTAGCCATTAAAACACAACGGTCAGGACTAATGGGAGCTAATACAGAAAGGTATCCATGACAAATTAACCAGAGGGGAAAAGGCATAGAACAAGACACATGCACTCTATATTCTTAGTTACGATTTGGAAATACTAATATATTACATGTATATATGTTTATATATGAAATGAAAATTTCTGGGAAGATAAAAAAAGTCAACATTTTCTTTTTTTTAATATAAATTTATTTAATTGGACTCTCCTTTTTCTCAACATTTTCTATTTGACACCTTCCAACAAGCTTTTTTTTTACATACATATATAAAAGTATGCACACACACACACATATATAGATATATGTATATATATTATACACACACACACACACACGGCTTTCCTGGTGGCTCAGACAGTAAAGTGTCTGCCTGCAATTCAGGTGACCCAGGTTTGAACCCTAGGTCGGGAAGATCCCCTGGAGAAGGAAATGCAAACCAACTCCAGTACTCCTGCCTGCAAAATCCTATGGACAGAGGACCTGGGTAGCCTATGGGGTTGCAAAGAGTTGGACGTGACTGAGTGACTTCACTTTCTTTCTTTACATGCACATATACATATATATGAATCTACAACAGAGGTCAGAAAACCACAGCCTGTGGGCTAGCCGCCTGCTTCTACAGTCAAAGGATCTACCACTGAGCTATGCCCCTGAAACCCATTTTTATAAACTTTTTTTTAACACAGCTATGTTTGTGTTCATTCATTTCTGTATTATCTATGGCTGCTTTCTTGCAAACACAGAGTTGGGTAGTTGAGCAACATAGTGGCTCACAAAGCCAAAAGTATTCACTATCTTTTTTTTTTTTTTTTTCACTATCTTTTTAAGAAAAGTTGCCAACCCCTCATCTATAGCCTCTTAAGTCAGATGCAATAACAGTATATGTAGTATAGAATACCGGTTGAGGACAAAAATATAATGAAAACATAATTTGGTTGAATCACATTAATTTAACTCACTTGAGGTGAGTTTCCAACCCATTTACCTGTGAAAACAGTATTTTTTAAGGTCTTCAAAATAGTCTTTATTGATGGAAGCGCTTGGGTCATGTAGGAGCAGACTGCCATTGAGTATAGAATCGTCCCAGGCTTGAGGCCACGGTTCTAGATTTTCTTCAATAGCCTGTGAAATCCCTTTATCATGAGGAGAGATGATCTGAGCCCCATTATCCCAATAGACCTGGAGAACATGGGAACATATCCAGACGGTTTAGAGTTCATCCATTCCCTGTGCTCCCAAGGCACAGACTTCAGATGGAAGGACATAAATATGGAGAGAAAAATAAAAATACCTTATAACCATTATCCTGCTTTGGATTGTGAGAGGCAGTTATCATGATTCCAGCACAAAGTTTCAAATGTGATACTGTGTAGGGCTGTAATATAGTAGGAAACAAGAACAATTTGAAGCAAAATATTAGATATATTTAAAAGGTCTATCATACATTGTTTGTACCATTTTCCCTTTAATAAACGTAATATATAAATATCATAATGTGTCATACAATATTTTTGTGCCACATCCAAGGAGTATACTCTGATTACCCTTAAAACTAACTCACTGCTCAAAATTTTGTGATGTGTACCCTAAGTAAGAAAGGCAAGTATTTTCCTGTGTATCTTTTTATCCTATCTTCTCCTTGGTGAAGGTAGAAAATTCTTTACACAGTATGATGCTCTGACTCTCCAATGCACATTCTTTTAAGCCTTCTGCTTAGGAAGGAAGCTTATGGCTTCAGTTTATTCTCTCCAACTGCATCCTCTGCTCTTCTTTCCCTGATTTGCTTTTAAATAAAAGGTTGAGGAAAATGTGAACAACATGGAGAGAGCTCTCAGAGCTTGCATTTATCTCCCACTCCAGGGCTGACTGTCCCGCTCTTGTATTTCTACGTAGCTCCCATCTTTATAAGACTACTTCCCCAGATGGGGAGAGGATCCCCTATGGCTACACCTGAGGTTTAGTCTACACAGGGAGCCTGAAATTCTACCTGTCTGTCCCCCTCTACCCTCCCACCAAAAATCACTGTGGTCACTTGCCCCTCTAGGAGGTATCTCATGTTCCCCAGGTGTCCTGGAGCAAAGAAGAAGGGAGAATTACTCCACTACTTGGGCCAGTGATCATGAGACACTTATTTAATTCATGTCTGATATAAAAACAATAGCTACCAACATTAATATAGTACAGAAGACCAAGGATGCCTGAACACATTGCAGTTTTTCCATCAAACAGTAAAATTTGAGCCACATCTGGATGTGACACTGAGCATCTGCTGGGATATTTACAAGCTAGGAGGAGCTGCACTTACCTGTCAGTGCACTAGAGACAGTAAACGCAAAGCTAGTGGAGATTACTTCTGTATTTATACACTCTCATTTCTACTTGATGGAAATAAGTGCATTCGAATTATGTTTTTGGTTTAATTTCTAAAAACATATATTTTGAGCATCTGGCCCTACTCTTAAAAGTTCATTCTACTTAAAAGGAACAGCTGTCGTAGTACCTGTTATCCTTTTCTTTAGATTCTGTTACAATAGGAATTTGATAAAAATCTTACTAAAACATGCCAAGCATGCTTCTGGTACTGGCTATGAATAGGATTTAGAGTGAAACACTCATATATAAAAAGTTGGTACACCAATTTGTCAAAAATTTCATGGTAAGACATGGTTTGAGGTGAATTCAGATTTAGATCCCAGAAGTTTCCTAATTGCAGTAGCTGAGAAAAAGAACACAAACCAAATTAAAAAGCAAAAAGACAAACAGACAAAAGACATTCTGCTAACCAGCTAAAATATCTTCTGAATGCAAGCAAAAGAAAAAATGAACTAAAAAAAAGAAATAAATTCTGATGAATCAAAAGTTGAACACCAGAGAAATATTACTAGGGTGTGGGAGGAACATTCCTGGAGAGGTAAGTCTTGATAAAAGGCAAGGAGCCCTTCTGTCTTTCAAACAACTGAATCCCAAGAGCCCTAAAGATGGTAAAACCTGGCCATGTTCCACCCCTGATCCTGGGACAGGAAATTATAAAAGCAAACACTTACCACAAAAGGGGTTGGGGTTATATCAGAAAAGAGGTACACTGGAATCCCCTGGCTGATAAACGTGGTTGCAGCAAGTCGGGCAAATCTGGAAATACAGAGTGACCGGGGAGAAAAGGAGAGTAGAGCTGTCAGGAGAGCAGGTGACAACAGAGAAGAAAATGAAGGTCCAACCATTTATTTTTTTATATTTATTTGACCGCCCCAGGTCTCAGTTGCAGCACTCCAGATCTTTAGGTGCGGTATGCAAGCTCTTAGTTGTGGCATGTGGGATCTAGTTCCCTGATCTGGGATCAAACCCAGGCCCCCTGCATTGGGAGCATGGAGTCTAGCCAGTGGACCACCAGGGAAGTCCCCCAACCGTTTCTTTAGACTGAGAACAGCAGCCAGATCGATGAAAACCTTAATTGTACTCTGCTGGCAGAGAACATTTAGCCTGGAGGAACCTAAGGAGTCATTTCATTCCACCCCTTTGTTTAAGAGAAATGGGACTAAAGTTGAGAAAGGCCAGATGACTTGTCCCATGTCCACCGGGCACACAGCAGCTAAGCCAGGCTGCACCCAAGTCTCTCAGCTCTCTTCCATCTCAGCGGGTCTCAGCCAAGGGCGGTGCTGCTCCCACGGGGCACCTGAATCATCTGGAGACAATTTCGGTTGTCACTGGGGTATGGTGCTAGTGGCAGCTGGCGGATGGAGGCCAGGGATGCTGCTAAGCATCCCACACTGCACAGGGCAGTGCCTGTAATGAAGAGTTATCTGGCCCTGTACCAAGTCGCATGGCACCAGGCAGAACGGAGAAGTCTCTACAGCTGTCACTGCCCAGGATACGCCATGAAGACTAGTGTTTGATTCAGTGTTGTCCTCTACAAAACACACGGCACACTGTCGTGAGTGTGAGCTATACGTGGGATACACGTCTGTATATGATACATATACATCTTGGCTCCTTTCAGCTCTTAAAAGATGACAAGTTTTTGACACTTTGACATATTTCTCAATTTCCACAGCATCTGGCTTAGGGCAGGACACAGAACATGGCAGCAAGTCTTTCTTCATGCTTAAAGTATTTCATCACAATAAACAATTTACTTCCAATGAACAATATTACACTATTAGAGGATTAAACAAAGTATTTGATCATTCTCTCAAATATTTCTTGAGCACTAACTGCATGGAACACTATTTTGGGAGCTGGCTAGGGCAAAAACAGCAAATCTTTAACAACTCAGGCATTAAAATTCCTAGAATTAAGAGTAATACAAAAATGATTTTGACAATTTAAAAAATGCCCCTATATAGGAGAAAGTAAAAAAACAACAAATTTTAGCAAAAATAATTTAAATAAAAACCTGAATTAGATACATACTGCATTCACTAAAAGGTACAAAAGTCACTTTTGCAACCTCAGGAAATTACATTGTTCATGTAAGCTATCAAGAGGAAGTGTTACAGCAAAAAAGAGGGTCATATGACATGATTATGACCAGTGATGGGCAAACTCCAGGCATTCTGTAAATAAAGTTTTACAAAACTTTACTCAGTCATGAATTGTTCATGGCTGTTTTCATGCTACATGGCAGAGCGGTGTGGTTGTAATGGAGACTGTGCTGCCTACAGTGTGTAAGATACTATTTGCCCTTTAGGGAAAAAGTTTGCTGACCCCTGGTGCCAGCCTCTTTATGTTTAAATTGTGGTACCTTCTCTCACTTTATGATCTCAGAGCAAAAAGTACCTAGATTACAGGTTTTGTGAGGACTAAATAAGTAAATACCTAGGTGCCTAACTCGCATTCAGCACTTGAATGATTCTAGCATCGCCACCACCACCATACCACCATCACCACCACTACCACCACCGCTACCATCATCATCATCACCACCATCATCATCATCACCACCATCACCATCATCATCACCACCATCACCATCACCATCTGCCTATAGCCACAAAAGACAGTCTCATTGGTTTGGGAATGTTACAACAATGCACTTTGCAATGGGCATTTAAGAATGAGAAGAAGCTCATGAGGCTTATAAATAGTAGAAGAAAAAAATTTCATAAAAGGAAAAAAAGTGAAGAGAAATAATGCTGCTGTTGTTCAGTTGCCCAGTCGTGTCCGACTCCTTGAGACCCCATGGACTGCCATACGACAGGCCTCTCTGTCCCTCACCATCTCCTGAAATTTTGCCCAAGTTCATGTCCATTGCATCCAGCCATCTAAATCCTCTGACGCCCTCTTCTACTTCTGCCTTCAATCTTTCCCCAAATCAGGGACTTTTCCAACAAGTCAGCTGTTTGCATCAGATGACCAAAATACTGGAGTTTCAACTTCGGCATCATTCCTTCCAACAAGTATTCAGGGTTGATTTTCCTTAAGATTGACTGATTTGATCTCCTTGCTGTCCAACGGACTCTCAGGAGTCTTCTCCAGCACCATAGTTCAAAGGCATTGAGACTGGAGATATCAAGGGAACATTTTGCCCAAGGATGGGCACAATAAATGACAAACAGTAGAGATCCCAGCAGACGCTGAAGAGATCAAGAAGGGAAGGAAAAAATACATGGAAGAACTGTATTAAAAAGATCCAGATGAACTGGATGACAATGATGGTGTGGTCAGCCACCCAGAGCCAGACATTCTGGAGAGCAAAGTCAAGTGGGCCTTACAAAGCACTGCTGTTAATAAAGCTAGTGTATGCGACAGAATTCCAGTAGAACTATTCAAAACCCTCAAGGATGATGCCATCAAGGTGCTGCATTCAATATGTCAGCAAATCTGGAAGACCAAGCAGTGACCACAGGATTGGACAAGCTCAATTCTCATCCCAATTCCCAAAAAGGGTAGACGAAAGAATGTGCTAACTACTGGACAATTGCACCCATCGCCCATGCTATTAAGGTCACACTTAAAATCTTGCATGCTAGGCTTCAGCATTATGTGAACGAAGAACTTTCAGATGTCTAAGCTGGATTTAGAAAAGGAAGAGGAACCAGAAATAATACTGCCATTTACAAAAAATTGCCTTAGATAGGTATTAAGTTCTACATTGTCTAAATAATTACATTTTCTTAACCCAAACATAAAACCAGAATTCTTAAAAGTTACAAACAGAATCTACCCATCTTTTTTATAGTTAAGCAATATAGCTGACAAATGTATTTAACGCCAACCTATTGAAATGGTGATTACAAATAAAACTACAAAATACACGACAAAAATATAGTTTCCTGAACATGAATATCTTACGTACCTTCTGCTGCTGCCTCCACTTGCTGGATGGGCTCGAGCATCAAAGCTGATCACAACACCTCTTTGCTTCAGGTCACTGAATTGTTTTTCTAGGTACCTGCAAAATCCCTAAAAAACACCCATGAATTAAAAGACTATATACGTTTTAACACACCAAACCAAAAATTGATCAAGTTTTCTCTGCTTCCACAAGAGAACACTGTAGCAGGAGAGAAATCCCTCAGTAACTAAGTGAACTGCACAATAGGAAAACAACAGCTTTATTTATTTTCTATCTGTATGTATCAGGTACTGTGTTGGACACTTAGCGTTTATTATCAGTAATCCCAGATCAACTTGGCCAAGAAATCCCATTTTACAGATGGAAAAGCTAGAACTTTCAATGACTGGCCCAGTTTCAGATACACAAATAGCAGAGCCTAGATTTGTACCTGCAAGCCATGAAATTAAAAGAGGCCTGCTCCTTGGAAGAAAAGCTCTGACAAACCTAGAGAGCACACTAAAAAGCAGAGATATTATTTTGCCGACAAAGGTCCATCTAGTCGAAGCTACGGTTTTTCCAGTAGTCATGTATGGATGTGAGAGTTGGACCATAAAGAAGGCTGAGCACCGAAGAATTGATACTTTTGAACCATGGTGTTGGAGAAGACTCTTGAGAGTCCCTTGGACTGCAAGGAGATCAAACCAGTCCATTCTGAAGGAAATCAACCCTGAATATTCATTGGAAGGACTGATGCTAAAGTTGAAGCTCCACTACTTTGGCCACCTGATGCAAACCACTGATTCATTTGAAAAGACCCTGATCCTGGGAAGATTGAAGGCAGGAGGAGAAGGGGACAACAGAGGATGAGACGGTTGCATGGCATCACTGACTCGATGGACATGAGTTTGAGTAAGCTCCGGGAATTGGTGATGGACAGGGAAGCCTGGCATGCTGCAGTCCATGGGGTCACAAAGAGTCGGACACGACTGAGTGATTGAACAACAACAGACTTGTGCCTGGGTCTGGTTAGAGGTGGTTCAGTGCTAAATTAAAAGTACACAGAATCTGTGGGCTTAGACCACCACTTGTGGGCAAATGACAAGTTCCTTAATCTCTCAGTGCCTCAGTTTTCTCTTCTGTAAAATGGGAACAGTACCTACTTCTAAGGACTGCATGAGGACTAACTGAGTTAAGACATGCCATGAGCTAAGAATCCAACACCAAGGATGCACTGTGTGTTTGCTGCCACGAGCATTATTTTTACGGTCATTTTCCTTCAAAGCTTGCACTCATCTTATACAAATCTAAAATCTCTGAGGACAAGGAGGTGTTTCAGATATTTCAACTTGCTCTACATAAAGAAAAGTAAAAGAAATTCAACACAGTGTGTAAGATTTTGTCAGTTAAAAGATCTAAACTCGTTCTGTTTGTGAAATTATTTTCCAGCAGACAGATCTTAAGGAGGCTCTATCAGTCCACTATTATACAAATAGAAATTGTGCAGAGTTTGGGCTATTCCCATCCACCTAGCAATGGTCGAACACACAATTCCTGCATCTCAGTGGGTACAGTAACATCACCTCAGTCTGAAATATGGACGATTAGAAAACTGTGAACTTTGACTTCAAGAGGTTTTGATTACTGGACAAAATAGGTTTATTACAGGAATAAAAAGAACTCTGGTTGATTGCGTTATAATCACGGTTCATATTACTTGTTTCACTTTGATTAAAGGAAGTCATAAAATGAAACGTAACTCTTGTTTTTGGTAGGGCAATATTTCACAGCTTTGTTGCCAGAGTGGTGCCAGTTTAGAAAGCCTTTAGCTTTTCTTGTACAAAAATACTGCATTGGGCAAATCTTCTGAAGCTTCTGAGGGATGCAAAGTAACAAGCACACATGGGAGCTGTTTTTGTGGGGTTCCTAGAAGGTACAATGGCACCCCACTCCAGTACTCTTGCCTGGAAAATCCCATAGATGGAGGAGCCTGGTAGGCTGCAGTCCAAGGGCTCGCTGAGGGTCGGACACGACTGAGCGACTTCACTTTGACTTTTCACTTTCATGCATTGGAGAAGGAAATGGCAACCCACTCCAGTATTCTTGCCTAGAGAATCCCAGGGATGGGGGAGCCTGGTGGGCTGCCGTCTATGGGGTCGCACAGAGTCGGACACGACTGAAGCGATGTAGCAGCAGCAGCAGCAGTAGAAGGTACACAGATGCTCACACTCTAAGGCTTCCCATAGTGATAGTGCTCTTTCTCTGGCCGTGGTGGACCCCTGAGGTACGGCCCGTGTTCAAGAGGGTTAAAAGCATTCAGTTCAGTTCAGTCATTCAGTCATGTCCAACTCTGCGCGACCCCATGGACTACAGCACACCAGGCTTCCCTGTCCATCACCAACTCCCGGAGCTTACTCAAACTCATGTCCATCGAGTCGGTGATGCCATCCAGCCATCTCATCCTCTGTTGTCCCCTTCTCCTCCTGCCTTCAATCTTTCCCAGGGTCAGGGTCTTTTCAAATGAGTCAGCTCTTCGCATCAGGTGGCCAAAGTATTGAAGTTTCAGCTTCAGCATCAGTCCTTCCAATGAATATTCAAGACTGATTTCCTTTAAGATTGACTCATTGGATCTTCTTGCAGTCCAAGGGACTCTCAGGAGTCTTCTCCAACACCACAGTTCAAAAGCATCAATTCTTCCGTGCTCAGCTTTCTTTATAGTGCAAATCTCACATCCATATATGACTACTGGAAAAACCATAGCTTTGACAGACCTTTGTTGGTAAAGTAATGTCTCTGCTTTTTAATATGCTGTCTAGGTTGGTCATAGCTTTTCTTCCAAGGTGCAAGCATCTTTTAATTTCATGGCTGCATTCCCTGTTGTCAATGATTTTGGAGCCCAAGAAAATAAAGTCTGTCACTGTTTCCATTTTTTCCCCATCTATTTGCCATGAAGTGATGGGACTGGATGCCATGATCTTAGTTTTTGAGTATTGAATTTTAAGCCAGCTTTTTCACTCTCTTCTTTCACCTTCATCAAGAGGATGAAGTTCCTCTTCTCTTTCTGCCATAAGGGTAGTGTCAGATACTTAAAACTAAGATACTTTAGACTAAAGCACTCAGCCTTAGTCTAAAAGCCCTATTGTCTTCAAAGGGCTCTAAAAAACTCTAGGGCCTGCTGAGGTTGAGTACCTGAGGGCACAACTAAGAGAAGGGGATGCTTTTTCCACAGAAAAGACTCACTGAAGGATCAAAATATGATCGTAAAACAGAAGAAATACCCTCTATATAGCTTCCAAAGGTTAAACTAAACCAATATGGAAAAGCTACAGAAAGACAGATTTGGCTCAAAATAAAGAAACCGTTCTTAAATGAGAATGATCCAAAGATAGGATGGCTATTTCAGAAGACAATGAATTCTCCATCATTGATGTGTCAGGCTCAGTTAAGGAACCTAACAGGAAATGATAACTGCCAGCAATGAGGCAAACAATACAAAAATTTCCCTCTAGTCTCTATCCTGTTTCCCACCGGGATATTCCTGACTCACATCCACCAGCTTCTTAAATACAACCAGATGACTCTGGGGCACCAATAGGACGAGAGTCCACACAAGGGACCAGCAAGCAGGAGTGTTCAGAAGACTCCAGCCTCCACACCAGCCCATGTGATGCCAAAAGCAGCCGCCCCACTAAGCCCTACCCACATTACAGATCTGTGAGCAAAATAAACGTGGTTGTTGTTTAAAACCACCGTGCTTCATGTGATTCGTTGTACAGTCCTAGTAACAGAGCAAAGGGCAACCTTATCCATCAGCGTGATCCCATGTTACCCATAAACTAGAATGAGATTTCCAGGCTCACTTTATTCCAAGTCTTCCCTCCAGAAAGATCTCAGGGAGCCCTACTGCTTAACAGGTTATGTGTAGCCAGTGGTTTCCAGGGCAATTCAGGACCTTATGCAAGATTTCTTTCTTAGGATTTTGCTAGAACATGTCCAACTCTGTCTTTTTAAGTACACGTAAAGTACACATAATCACCAGTAGCTAATTTTCCCAGCCTTTTCTTTCCCGGACTAAAATGACCTTCATTTTTAACATGTCCCAGCAGCTGAAGAAACAGAACGACCTGTTCCACTTCATTTCCCTCACAGACAGAACTCTCAACACTCAGTGGCAGCTGTTTTGTCAAAGGCTTCATCTTTATTCCTAAAAGCTGAATGTAGCCCCGATAGTAAAATTCACAAATAAAGGCAAGGAAACTCAGCAATAATTTCCAACTATAGTATAAATTAGGAGAAGGCAATGGCACCCCACTCCAGTACTCTTGCCTGGAAGATCCCATGGACGGAGGAGCCTGGTAGGCTGCAGTCCTTGGTGTCGCTAAGAGTCGGGGACAACTGAGAGACTTCATTTTCACTTTTCACTTTCATGCATGGAGAATCCCAGGGACAGAGGAGCCTAGTGGGCTGCCATCTATGGGGTCACACAGAGTCGGACACGACTGAAGTGACTTAGCAGCAGCAGCATACTATAAATTAAAACTAAACAGAACTAATAACTCTTGGTTATTCTGGCAGTTAAAAAAAGTTTAAACACTGCTATCTGTACAACCATAACAAAAGTTATAAAAACATAAAAGTCCATCGGTTTAGTTGGTGAATTTGCACTGGAATGAAGCACCATGAGGGAATCTGTCTGTTTTAGTCATTATTATATTCCTGATGTCTGGCACCTAATAAATCTCTGTGAAATGAATAAATGAATGAATGAATTTCAAAACAATGCTGCTTCCACAGACTGTACAAGCCTAACTTTATGGAGTAAATGTGTGACACCCTGTGCCGAAGCAAACCCATCAGATTATTCCATAATGAAACCAAATTAGGTCTATCAAATACAAAAGGTGCCTGGAGTTAAATTAATTAAAAGAGGAGGCCATTGGACTGAGGTGGCTTTAATGCCTTAGGAGCCTACTAAGCAAGCCAAAACCTAACCTCATAAAAGCCTCAAGGTGAAGAATTCATAACTGAAGAACAGCCAATCACAAACAGCCAGCTAAGCCTTCCCAAATATGGCACCCACTTGAGCTGGAGCCAATCTATTCATTTCCTTGCTTTGTTTCTGCCTCTCCTCTATAAAAGTCTTTCCCCTAGTTCCTGTCAGTGGGGCGCTCTGAGGGGGAGCAGACTATGTGACCCTAAAACATGTCACTCTTGCATGTGGATCATTTTGAGCTGAGGCAATCAAGAGCCGGCAGACCAAAGAAAAACTTTTACCTCTTCCTTAGCTACCTAAAAGAATTCAGATAAGAAGCCTGATCCTGAAAGAGAGCTATTACCAGAGATAACTTTAAATCTGAAAGACCTATCTATATGGCAGGCAAATATCTACCAAACATCTCCTTTTCTACTGTCCTATGGACAGTATAAAAAACCATATATATATATATATATATACATATAAATATATATATATTTGAAAAGTCAATCTGTCATTCTCCACTTTGAAGCTTCAACTGCTAGATTTGCCCTTGGGTCTCAGTGAGTTTATGGGGCTCCTATATGTATATAATTAAACTTGTTTACTCTTGTTAATCTGTCTTATGCCAATTTAATTAACAAACCAACCAAAGAATCTAGAGTGTACAGAAAAAAGATTTTCTCCCCAACAGTTCCTAACTACTTTCAGTTTAGAACTGCTTGATTCGAATAGATTTTTGCTCAAATAAATTCTTACTAAATTTAATATGCTTCAGTTTATTTTTTAACACTGGGAAAATGTTAAGAATTAAGTATAAAAATATGGTACCTGTGTTGTCTGAATGATGGTCAAGTCATTCATATGAGAAATTCCTGCTCCCATAGCAGCTCTAAGGCCAGCTGTCCCAAATTCCATTCGAGCGCTAAAACATTTTTGCAGTTCTTCTGTATTACCTGCTGCAATGAGTTGTTTCACTGACGCCAAAGTTAAAGGATTCTGCAAAACAGGAATGTATATGCCATTCCTGTTATTCACCTGACTATATCACCAGATATAGTGAGGTGAATAACATAATGAAAAAGCTGAAAAGAAAAAACAACCAACCAACCCACAATAATTCTAATCTACAGGAGAAAAAAGTATATATGTATGTGTTTGAAAAGAATATATATATATACACACATATATATATATACACATACATATACATATTGTCATTGCTGTTCTTCAGTCGCTAAGTCATGTCTGACTCTTTTGCAACCGCATGGACTGCAGCCCACCAGGCTCCTCTGTCTATGGGGTTTTCCAGGCAAGAATACTGGAGTGGGTTGCCATTTCTTTCTCTAGAGGATCTTCTCACACCAGGGATCAAGCCCATGTCTCCTGCATTGGCAGGTGGATTCTTTACCACTGAGCCACCAGGGAAGCCCACACATACATATACACACAGGTATAGGCTTTTCAGTTTTATGAGGCTTTTGAAATTTGAAATATCAAGTTGGTCTTTTAAAAGTTATAATGTGTGATACTGCGATATAATAAGAAATACATGAGACTTCCCTGGCAGTCCAGTGGTTAAGACTCTACACTTTCAATGTAGGGGGTGTGGGTTCAATCCCTAATTAGCAAACTAAGATCCCACATACTGCATGGTGTGAACAAATATTTTTTTTTTAATTAAGAAATATATATTTATTGTTCCTGAGACGGTAAAGACTCTGCGTACAATGAGGGAGACCTGGGTTTGATCCCTGGGTTGGGAAGATCCCCTGGAAAAGAGAATGGCAACCCACTCCAGTATTCTTGCCTGAAGAATTCCATGGACAGAGGAGCCTGGCAGGCTACAGTTCATGGGGTCAAAAAGAGCTGGACAGGACTAAGTGACTAACACTTTATTGTTCCTAGTTTCTAGCAAAGAGGTCATAAAACCCTGAATGATTAGGATGAAAGTTGCATCTTCTGTTATTTATAATAAATCTCTTTCGTCCATATCTGAGTTTATCCTAATGAGGTGACTACTGGAACCAACCAAGTGATCAGCTGATGGGAACTTTCAACTCCATCCTCCCCTGAATTCTAACAAGGGGAGGGGCTGGAGATTAAGATTAATAACCAGTAGCCAATAATATCAGAGAAGGCAATGGCAACCCACTCCAGTGTTCTTGCCTGGAGAATCCCAGGGACGGGGGAGCCTGGTGGGCTGCCGTCTATGGGGTCACACACAGTCGGACATGACTGAAGTGACTTAGCAGCAGCAGTAGCAGCCAATAATTTAATTAATCACATCTATGTAAAGGCACTGAAGCTCTGCACCTCTTCCCACCATACCTTGCCCTATGGATCTCTTTCAGTTGACTGTTCTTGGGTTGTGTCCTTCATTAAAAAGAATTGGTAATAATAAGTAAAGTGCCTTCCAGAGTTCTGTAAGCTATCCTAGAAAATCACCAAACCCTAGAAGGGGGTCATGAGACCCCCCTGGTTTACTGCTGCTTGGTCAGAAGTATGGGTGATAATGTGGGGCTTCTGTGGGTATCTTCAGTGGGAGCAATCTTGTGGGATGGACCCCTTAAGCGGGGTCGGTGGGGGGCAGGGTCTACACTAACTCTGGGTAGTTAGTGTCACGGTTGAGTTAAACTGAAACCCAGTTGATGTTCACAGAAAAATGAGAACTTGTTCGGTGTGAAAAACTCAAACATTTTGTGTCTGAAGTATTACAAGTACAAGGAAATCGGTTTTCCTTTATAACATAAGTGTTACTTTCTTCCCTACAAAGGTAAGCACTTTTGGAGAAACGGGATCAATACACAGGTTTTGGGGTCTAAGACTCAGAATGGAATCCCAGCCACATCATTATCCAACAAATTTATACTGTTGGGCAGAATATCTAGTTTCTTGAATTCTGAGTTTCTTCATCTCTAAAATATGAACAACCTATAACCTTCCTTACAAGGTGGTTCTGAGGTGGTTTATAAAACACCCTTTTCTGTCTGGCATCTAGTAATAATCAAATGTTCATTTTCTTCCCTAATATCTTCAAATTTTCCTAGAGTGATAAGCTTATATAATTTAAATCAAAACACTACTTTGGTAGTATTTTGGTCTTTTAAAAATTATAATGTGTGATCCTGTGATATAATAAGAAATACATGAGACTTCCCTGGCAGTCAAATTTGAATCTTGCACTAACTACAATAGACAGGCAACTAACAAAACCCCCATCTTATAGATGGAGAAGCCTCAGATATAGTGTCTTGCTTAAACTGCATGAAAAGCATTAACTTAGTACCTTTTCTGTTACATTGACTGCTTCAAATGGACACTCACATGAATCATTCATTTTTTTGGTACAACGGTTACACAAAATGTTAAGAATGGAGAAAAATGACAATTACATTAATTTCACATCAAACTTTTAAATTAAGAATTCAGGGTAACAAACTTTATTTCTATCTTCCAGCTATCATCTCAAGTAGACAAACATGCAGGCAAAACATGGCCACATAATTAAACTTTGAAATGCTACTGAAATAAAACACTGGTTTTCTGGAATTAAGCCCACATTTTCAGATTGTTCCAGATTCAACAAGAAACAAGTAAAAGCCCATTTTCTTAGTTAAAAGCAATAGCCACTGACCACAGAGCACAGGCTGACCTATCAGATTGTCAGGTGCCCCCAAGTTAGGGCTCAGATCTGGAATGTAAAAGCGGTTCAACAGATATTTGCGGAGGGAATGAGAAAACACAGAGACTTCAAGGTCATACTCAATACCCGGTAATTCTTTCATGCACAGTGTAGACTTGGAAAATCCTAATTGACTTTCAATATCTCTAAAAGACCAAATAGCCAGAGAGAAACCAAAGGAGGCAGAAAGACAAGAATAAAAAATCAGGAGGTCAGTGGAGACCAGAATAAGATGTGCAAATGACACGTGTGTCAGGGTCCAAAGGAATGGGGATGGAGGCACTTTGGAAATGCTGGAGGGTACCTGCTGGGTGCCTCACCACCCTTGGGGCAATCAGACCAGAGTGCTGCAATGCTTTTAGCTGGCCGCAAGTTCCCTCTGGGTGCCTGTCTCAAGTCAAAGAAGAAACTGAGAAAGGGAAGAACAAGAGGAGTGGCAGAAATTTAAAAATAAGAAAAACACCCCCTCACTTCTATCTAGTGAGGTACTCTCTGTATACACAGATACAACATTTTGTAGAAACTGGATTTTTATTTCTTCAAAGGGAAAGTTTTATGAAACTAATTCATTACCAATTATGACTTTAAAACATTTCTACTCACTGCCAGTTACTGAGTTATCAGAAATGGGGGCTTTTCCCTCCTCCAAAGAATTATAAGAAAAAGGAGTTGCCCATAGCATCCAGAAACAGTCTGTACTGGCATTTCCTGGGCAGGGGCGGGAGGGTGAAGGGGAAGTCCTCACTGACTCAATATCCCAGGCCTCTACCACTGTGCAGGCTTATGGACCATGCAAGTTAGTGAAGAAGTGGGCAGCACCTGCTATGTGATTTGCTGGGGCCTGCAAAACAAAAAAGGTCCTTGTTAAAAATATTTTTAAAAATTTTAAAGTGGGACAGAATATTAAACCAAGTGCTGGGCCCTCCGAGGAGAACAGGTTCTGTGCAACCCAGTGAATCTCTTGTCTTTGAAATCAGCCCTGGAGACAGACATTGGTAAATAAACCCACAAGCAAGTGTTTTTTGTTTTTGGCCAATCTCTGTAAGGGGTATGAGGGAAAAGAACAGTATGTTTAAGGAGAGTATTAGAAAGAAATAATTCACCCTTGGGAGCCAGGGAAGGCCTCTCTACATAAGCCACATTTAAATTCAGACCTGAAACAGGAGAAACAAGTTTAGCAGAAGAGAGCCAGAGGAAATGTCTAGGAATGCAAACAGGTGCAAGAGACAGAACAAATAGGAAGTGAGTAACCCAGGTTAGAAAGGAGACTGGGAATGGTGTCTGGAGCTGAGTCCCTGCTCCAACACCTCAGAGAGTGAAAAGCTGGGGTGCTGTGTCCAAGGGGCTCCCCATCTTCTTCCCAGCAAAGTCAGAGACCTGAGAAAAACGCCAGAAGCCAAGCGGGCCCAACGGAAAGCACCTATACTGGCAACCAAGCGCCTGGGAATGCCGCTCTGCCAAGTCCCCAGGAGCCTGAGGGACAGCGGGAACCATTTTGGGTCGCTGGGGGATGCACCGCCGACTGCAGAGGGCGGGCCCCGCGGGCAGAGTGGCAGGAACCCGCGGTCGCCTCTATCAGAGGAGGTCCCCGGAGCCCGGCTCGCTCCCCTACTCCTGGCTCGCCGGACCGCAGGTCTGGTTGCGGAACAACCTTTCCGGGCCTACTTGGAATGGGCCACAAACCAGCCACACAGACGAGGCCTGGCGGCCGCCCCTTATCCTTCTGGCAGGACCCGCTCGGCCTTGCGGGGTGGGCGGTGAGGGAAGGAAGCACTTTCACTCACCACAGGAAAGGGGATCCCGCACCTCCCCGGGTCGCTCGCGGCCCCAAGGGACCCCCTCACCTTGTCCCATCTCAGCCACTGGGCCGTCTCCTGGTCCAGCCGGGAGTCCATGCCTGCGTCGCCGCCTCCCGGAGCCCCCGTCGCAGCTGCCGCCGCCAACGCCGCCACCTCCAACCGCGCTGCCACCACCAAGTTCAGGAGGTGGCGAGACCTTCCTTCCGGCGGGGCGGGGAGGGGCGGGGACAGGGCGGGGACAGAGGCTCGGGAGCCACCAGCGTCCCGGAGGAAAATGACTCGCTCGGCCTAAGAGCACGCCTCCTGGCGGTGTGCCCGCGCGCCTGGGCCGGGGAGAGGGAGGCGGGGCAGCGGGATAGAAGTGTGGGGATGGAGGTGGGGCTGCCGAAAGCTCAAGAGGTTACTCCTATTTCTGGTGGCTCAGACAGTAAAGTGTCTGTCTGCAATGCAGGAGACCCGGTTCGATCCCTGGGTTGGGAAGATCCCCTGGCGAAAGAAATGGCAGCCCACTTCAGTATTCTTGCCTGGAAAATCCCATGGACAGCAGAGCCTGGTAGGCTACTGTCCGTGGGATCGCAAAGAGTCGGACACGACTGAGTCACTTCGCTTCACTTCACACTTCAGCCATTCATTCAGGTCCTACTGAGCTCCAGGCACCGGGTCGGGAGCCGGGATCCGAGCACCGGTAAACCCAGAGAGGAGCCTAAAAATTATGCAGAAATTCTGAGGGTCAAGAATAACCGAGAAAAATCTTGAAGATTAGGTGGGACGATTAAGATAGATAGATGGTGAGACAGAATGGAGAGTCCAGAAACAAGTCTACCCGTGTGGACGTGTGTGTGTGTGTTTGTGCTCAGTCGTGTCGGACTCTGCGACTCCATGGACTATGGCCCGCCAAGCTTCTCTCTCCATGGGACTTTTCAGTCAAGAAGACTGGAGTGGGTTGCCGGTTCCTCTAGGGTTATCTTCCCGACCCAGAGATCCAACCCATGTCTTCTGAGTCTCCTGCATTGGTAGGCAAATTCTTTACCACTAAGCCACAGTTCATTTATTTCAGAGGTGGCGCTGCAGAGCACGGGGAAAGATTGGTATTTTCAGTTAATGGTGCTAGGTCAATTGGATATCTATGGAGGAAGAAGAAAAAAGAAACTTGAGCCCCTCCCTCACATCACATCTCATATAAATATGCATTCCAGATTAGTTGTAGATCTAAGTGTGAAATGTACAATGAAATTTCTTGAAACTAATGAGTTATCTTCATGATCTTAGGACCACTAACCCATAAAGGTGGAGAAGAAAATGGCAACTCACTCCAGCATTCTTGCCTGGAGAATCCCATGGGCAGAGGAACCTGTCAGGCTACAGTCCATGGGGTCCCAAGAGTCCCACATGACTTAGTGACTAAACCAACCAACCAACCCATAAAGGAGATGCATGCAGTGAGCATGAAAATGTATATGCAAGAATGTCTCTAACGTCATTATTCGTAATGGCTCCCAAATGTCCATCAACAATACAATAGATAAATACATTGTAGTATATTCATTCAATGATATAGGCAAAGTATGGTCTATTCATACAGCAGGGAAAAAGAAATATTGTACACATTATAGATACGGCTCACAAACATTATGTTGAATGAAGGGCTCCCCACCCCCAATATTGGCTTATTCCTCATATATGAAATTCTAAAATAGGTAAAAATATAACGAAAGGAAACAGATCAATCGTGTCCAAGAATTGGGGGTAGGGAGAGCAGTTGTTTACAAAGGGCACAAGGGAATTTGTGGAGTGATAGAATTGTTTTGTATCTTGGCTGAGGTTATAATAAACACAATACAGGTTCATCAAATCTCATGCAACTGTGTATCAAGCGAGCTCAGTAGCTGGTAATAGTTCCCTGGGCTGCACCTATAAATTGTGCATTTTCTGTGTACTCTCTTTCTTTTTTGTATTTATTTATTTATTCAATTTCAATTTTAAAAAGAAAACAATATATATCCAGGATCTATGATAGCTAGCTAAGTGTAATGAGAAATATATCATATAATCATACTGTCACAGCAGGCAGGTATTGGAGAAGTGGGGGCAGGGGGCAGGTGTCAGGAAATCACGGAAATCGCGCATCTTGTAAACAACAGGAATCCATAGGCAGACAAAGGGAAACCAGAACTTTCAGACCACAAGAAATTGGGTGAAAAGGATCTGAATGAGTGCGTGCTCAGCCGCATTCAGCTCTTTTCAAGACCCCATGGACTGTAGTCCACCAGGCTTTTCTGTTCATGGGATTTTCCTGGCAAGAATACTGGAGTGAGTTCCCATGGCCTCTCCAGGGGATCGTCCCAACCCAGGGGTCTTCCTGATCCAGGGATGGAAACTGAGTCTCTTCTGTCTCCTGCATTATAGGTGGATTATTTACTGCTGAGCCACCAGGGAGGCCTATAAGGGTCTGAGTGGCAGACAAAGAAAGGTGGGGAAAGATGGTCATTTCCGGCATCCAAATTTAACACCTTTTGCTCATTTTGCTCTCATTAGATTGTTGCTGTTGTTCAGTCTGTAGTGTTGCTGTTGTTCAGTCCGTAAGTCATGTCTCACTCTTTGAGACCCCATAGATTGCAGCTTGCCAGGCTTCCCTGTCCTTCACTGTCTCCTAGAGCTTGCTCAAACTCAGGTCCATTGAGTTGATGATGCCATCCAACCATCTCATCCTCTGTCATCCCCTTCTCCTCCTGCCTTCAATCCTTCCCAATGTCAGGGTCTTATGAATCGGCTCTACTCATCAGGTGGCCAAAATATTGGAGTTTCAGTTTCAGCATTAGTCCTTCCAATGAATATTCAGGACTGATTTCCTTTAGGACTGACCAGTTTGATCTCCTTGCTGTCCAAGGGACACTCAAGAGTTTTCTTCAACACCACAATTTGAAAGCATCAATTCTTCGGTGCTCAGCCTTCTTTATGGGCCAACTGTCACATCCGCACATGATTACTGGAAAAACCATAGCTTTGACTAGATGGACCTTTGTTGGCAAAGTGATGTCTCTGCTATTTTAACATGCTGTCTAGGTTTGTCATAGCTTTCCTTCCAAGGAGCAAGTATCTTTTAATTTCCTGACTGCAGTCACCATCTGCAGTGATTTTGGAACCCAAGAAAATAAAGTCTGTCACTGTTTCCATTGTTTCCCTATCTATTTGCCATGAAATGATGGGACTGGATGCCATGATCTTAGTTTTTTGATCAGCCTTACAAATAAGAAGTACTCATCATACACTGATGCCATGACACTGATCTAAGTTAAATAAGGACAAAAATCTCTCCTCAGAAGAATGAGCAGGGGTAAAAATCAGGGAAGACAACAGCAAACTCCTCCTTCCCTGGTGAATACTTGGCCCCTTTGTTTGTATCCCCCTCTTAACCAGCTTGCCAAAGAAATCCAGGGCAGCAGCTCTTCACCTGCCCGCCCAGTCTCCCTCTGAGAGCAAATCCTTGCTTAAATAAACTCTCATTTTACTTTCTTAACCTCTATGCTTTGTCTCCAAATTCTCTTGTGATGGAGAAAGAACCTCAAGTTCACTGGCAACAATATGATCATATAATTACACCAGTTATATATCAGTTGATAAGTTTGTAATTAATTACACCAATCATATCAGTTAATAAGTAATTATAAACTGATGAGAAGGCTGGAAGGAAAGCAAGGAGATTCCATGAGGGTTCACGTTAGGTCAGGAAAGCTTCCCTCAGTACTTGAGGCTTGTGAGGGTTTCCCAGGTGGCAGGTAAAGAACCTACCTGCCAATGCAGAAGATGTAAGAGACACAGGTTTGATCCCTGGGTTGGGAAGATCCCCTGCAGGAAGGCATGGCAACTCACTCCAGTTTTCTTGCCTGGAAAATTCCATGGACTGAGCAGCCTGGCAGCTTACCACCCAGAGGGTAGCAAAGAGTTGGACAATATGAAAATCGACTTAGGATACATGCACCAGGGGACAGGAGGGAAGGACGCAGTTGATATTGAGGGAGGCAACCGGGAAAATACTTTTTGGATAGAGACCCTGTAAGTGCGGTGCTCCTTCCAGCTGAAAGTCCCAAGAAACTGGACACAGGGAGGTAGATGAGAAGGAAGAGAGGCAGCCTCTGTCTCCCCACCTGGCAGGTTGTCATGGGTCAGCCACTCTCAGGCTGTCTTCTTTCTCTGCACCAGACCAAGCTTCTTTTCAACATGCTAGGACCAAAACTGTGTGACGCAGAGTCTGAGACCAGACAGGTGTCAACGTAAGAAAAACACACAACCTAAAAGTTGTGAGTTGAACTTGGCTCAGGGACATTACTGAGGCCTGCAGCCCAGGAGACGTCCTTTCAGATAGCTCTGAGGACCTCCTCTGAAGAGGTGAGGGGGGAGTCAAGATATGTAGGAGTTTTCTGCTGGGAAAAAAACCATGTAGTTGGACATCAAAAGATTACTGCTAATCATAAAAAGCAGACATCTCAACCTAATGATTTTAGTGCTTGTATGGGAAGATGCAAAAGTCTAAGCTCATTGACATTATTCCTTAGATACACATCTGAACCAGTATTCAAAGCACAGAGGATTTCCTGTTTTTCTCCATTCTGAATTCCCCTCAGAGAGTACTTCGGGGTGCTTAGTGGGATATAGTGCCTAATGGCTTGATGCTGGGCAACATTTGTTATTTACTGGAATGGCAGGCAACATTCCCTTTCGAGACATGTCTCACGTGCCCTTCTTTCCCTGTCAAATACCAGAGGTCTCCCAGGTGGAACTGTGTAGCTTCTAGCCTTCTGCCAGGGTAGGGAAGGGGTAGGGGAGAGAGGGAGGGGGTGGTCCTGGGCCTCAGGGGTCCAATCACAACCTCCATGATGAGGGTGGTGGTCACTGAATCTCTGCTACAGTTCAAAAGACGTAAGGAATCTGGTGGCCACAGGATATTTTGATGCTTCTCATTATATTAATCAGTATAGAAGTTATGGGTCCATGGAGACATCCTGTCTGAACTATTTTAACTTCCGTTTGGGACACCAAGGGGCAGGTATCTCAGTGCTCAATATGCAAGCAAAGAAAGCAAGTAAAATTCTTTAACCCTAGGGGAACTTTTCACAGGGAAATTTCCAAGTTGTAAATAAATCCTCGTCCCTTAATTGTGAAGAGCACCAAGATCTCAGGTTCTGTGCAGAAAACAACGCATGATTGGCTTGCTCTGTTACTCCCTTCTGCTTCCCATGCAAAGCAGAAAAAGTCCTCTGCATTTATGTTAGGGGATCCCTACACCCAGGAGACTTTCTGAGGGTCTCCTGTAACTAAGATGCCTGCACTGGAGGTCCTTTTGGTTCTGACAATGATGCTACCATGACCTGAAGCAGTAGATTCTCATACATGATCCCCAAATTAACATTTCATGTCTGTGGAAGCCCATGTAGAATACTAGAATGTTGGAGCAGAAACAGCTCTTTGGGATCAATTTGGACCTCGTTTTATAGATGAGGGAATAGAGACAAAGTTTCCAAGTCCCTCTCTGAGACAGAGCCAAGATTCTCCTGCCTGGTCTCTTGATTTTCTAATCCGGTGTTCAATCTCCAGCTCCACTCAGCCCATTTCTCCACATGTCCATAGAAGGAAGCTCGTAAACTCTGGTAACTTGTTTCCATGTGACAGCAGCTGGCTCCTGATGTAAAACAAATATTAATCATTTCTGTCACTGATACATTAGGTGATGTTCAAAATAACTTAATTTGTTTGTGCGTGCTCCCTTGTTTAATTTGTTTGTGCATGCTCTCTTGTCACCTGAGAAGTGTTTCACATGTGGAGATCCCATTTTCCTGGGAAACCTTCCCAGTTTTCCCAGACACCTTGTCAGTGATTCCACCAATTCATTTATATCCAGCCCAAGAACAGTTATTCTAAAACTTTTGATTTTGGGAAGTTTTAAATGTTTATTAAAATTATCCCCAAAGTAAATACCTAGGTCAACTATGATTATCCATGCCAATCTTGTTTCATGTACCCACTTCTCCTTCCTGCATATTTTGAAGAATATTTCAGACATCATATTATTCTATAATTTTTTAGTGTGTGTCTATAGAAGATAAGGATACCTTAAAAATAACCACAAATCATTATCTCACCTAAAAATTGTATAGTTAAAGTTAGTAAGCCCTTCAGTTCAGTTCAGTCACTCAGTCGTGTCTGACTCTTTGTGACCCCATGGACTGCAGCATGCTAGGCCTCCCTGTCCATCACCAACTCCCAGAGCTTACTCAAACTCATGTCCATCAAGTCAGTGATGCCATCCAACCATCTCATCCTCTGTTGTCCCCTTCTCCTCCCACCTTCAATCTATCCCAGCATCAGGGTCTTTTCCATTGAGTCAATTCTTCACATCAGGTGGCCAAAGTATTGAAGTTTCAGCTTCAGCATCAGTCGTTCCAATGAATATTCTGGGTTGATTTCCTTTAGGATTGACTGGTTTGATTTCCTTGCAGTCCAAGTGACTCTCAAAAGTCTTCAGACTTATAGATCTTCTTTAATCTATAGGTTCTGACTAACTTTCCTTGTAATTTATTTGTTGAAGGAACTGGATTGTTTGTCCTATAGAGCTTTCCACAGTCTAGATTTTGCTGATTGTATCTCCATCTCTGTTAGCATGTTTCTCTGTCTCTTGTATTGCTTATAAATTCATCACATTATAATTTTCACTTTGTGGTCTCTTCTTCACTAATCTCCTTGAAGATAGGAATGGTGTTTTATTTATCTTTGCCTACCCAGAGCCTAGCAGATTCTCTGGTGGTTCAGTGGTAAAGAATCTGCTTACAATGCAAGAGAAACAGGAGACATGGGTTAGATCCCTGGGTTGGGAAGGTCCCCTGGAGGAGGAAATGGCAACCCACTCTAGTATTCTTGCTGGAAAAATCCCATAGGGTCACAAAGAATTGGACACAACTGAGTACCCATGCTATGCTATGCTACCCAGAGTCTAGCACTGTAAATGCCCAATAAAAGGATGAAGAAATGAATGAAGAAAAGAACAGGAGACTGTTCTTTCCTCAGTAGAAAAGGGAAGTTCCAGAGTTAGGACTGGCCCTCTAGGTTCCATCCTTTGTTCTCTGAGGGCCCCGAGCAAGTCACTTAAACTTTCTTGGACTCAGTGTCCTTATTTCTGAAAAAGATGCAATCATAGTGTACATCTCTAATAGTGTGGGACTTATATGAGGAAATACATATAAATGGTGTGCCTGGCATGGAGTAAGCCCTCAATAAATGTTAGCTATTATCATTGAGAGTTTCTACAGCATGACATTCTGTATTATTCAGGACAGCCTAGGCTAGGCTGAAGTAGTAACTTAATCCCTGAACTTCAGTATTTGGTGAAACAAAGCTTTGTGTTCTTGCTCATGTTCATGCTCGGGGTGAGTGAGAGGATCCTATACTCTACACAGTCACCTGGGGATCAGACTGTTTCCATCTTTCGGCTCCTGCATCCCACGATGTGGCCTCTGCCATCACCACGAAGAGTGTGGGGGTCACTCACGGCTCTTAAATGCTTCTCCTTGAGAATGGGGTGTGTATCACTCCTACTCATATTTTATTAGCTAGAACTCATCATGTGAACCCACTGAACTGCCAGAGTACTGGGAGGTATAGACAATCTGTGTGCCCAGGAAGGAGAAAAAAATTGGATAGGGATGAACCCTCATGGGCACTACCACACATTCAGTTTTGTCTGTGATTAAATGTTAGGGTGGTTGCAAATATCAATGAGTCTGCTGTATCTCTAACAAGCAAGGAGTAATTCTGAGCTCAGGTGAAATATAGAATTCTCCCCCATACAGTAGAGCAAGGGACCCCTTGTAATAAAAATCAGATCCTATCCTTCTCTTGTTTTCAGTCTTCTCATGGCTTCATAATGTACTTAGAATTAAATCTATATCTTTACCAGAGCCTCAGAGTTCTACTTCATCTATCGTCCTGCCCTGATTTCCTGCCACTTTTCTCACTCACTTTCTCAGGCTTTTCTCTGTGCTGATCCTTGAAAACAGGTCAAGCAAGATCTGGTCTGAAGCCTCTGCCTGCATTGCCCTCCCCCAGATATCCCAGTGCCAAATATCCACGTGTAACTTAGGCTTCTGCTTAATTATCCCCTCATTAGAAAGTCTCTCTTCTGTAAAGAGCTGGTAAATGTTTCACATCTAGCTCTCTGGGATAAAAAGCCCTGATTTGTGTTAACAGTGTTTGTCAATTTCTGTGGTGTAAAGACATCCACTTTGGCTGTTTCCCTGCTACCAACATGATGTCACTGAACAAACAGCTAGGAGGAGATGCAAAGTTGCATGCCATGTAATGTTTCCAATGCACAGATAGAATACATATAAATAACTTAAAGAACATAAATAGTAGCAACACGTAGTAAAATCAATAGAAAATGGTGAGTTTTGAGTATTTATTACATTTTTATTATTATGTATTTACTTGGAAGTTTGTAACATTTAAATTTTAATGATGGCAGTGTCTAATATCTGGCTAGTAAGTTCCATGGATGGAGGAGCCTGGTAGGCTGTAGTCCATGGGGTCGCTAAGAGTCAGACACCACTGAGCGACTTCACTTTCACTTTTCACTTTCCTGCATTGGAGAAGGAAATGGCAACCCGCTCTAGTGTTCTTGCCTGGAGAATCTCGGGGACAGGGGAGCCTGGTGGGCTGCCGTCTGTGGGGTCGCGGAGAGTCGGACACGACTGAAGCAACTTGGCAGCAGCAGCAGTAAAATTTCTAACAATTTGCTAGTCAGCTCTGATAAACTGTCAGGGCATATCTTCCTTCTCCTAAATGGTATCTGTACCCCTTTCAGCAATATGTGAACTGTGAACTTCCTGATGTTCAAGCTGGTTTTAGAAAAGGCAGAGGAACCAGAGATCAAATTGCCAACATCCACTGGATCATCGAAAAAGCAAGAGAGTTCCAGAAAAACATCTATTTCTGCTTTATTGACTATGCCAAAGCCTTTGACTGTGTGGATCACAATAGACTGTGTGGATCACAATAAACTTTGGAAAATTCTGAAAGAGATTGGAATACCAGACCACCTGATCTGCCTCTTGAGAAATTTGTATGCAGGTCAGAACTGGACATGGAACAACAGACTGGTTCCAAATAGGAAAAGGAGTTGGTCAAGGCTGTATATTGTCACCCTGCTTATTTAACTTATATGCAGAGTACATCATGAGAAATGCTGGGCTGGAAGAAACACAAACTGGAATCAAGATTGCCGGGAGAAATATCAATAACCTCAGATATGCAGATGACACCACCCTTATGGCAGAAAGTGAAGAGGAACTCAAAAGCCTCTTGATGAAAGTGAAAGTGGAGAGTGAAAAAGTTGGCTTAACGCTCAACATTCAGAAAACTAAGATCGTGGCATCTGGTCCCACCACTTCATGAGAAATAGATGGGGAAACAGTGGAAACAGTGTCAGACTTTATTTTTCTGGGCTCCAAAATCACTACAGATGGTGACTGCAGCCATGAAATTAAAAGACGCTTACTCCTTGGAAGGAAAGTTATGACCAACCTAGATAGCATATTAAAAAGCAGAAACATTACTTTGCCAACAAAGGTCCATCTAGTCAAAGCTATGGCTTGTCCGGTAGTCATGTATGGATGTGAGAGTTGGACTCTAAAGAAAGCTGAGTGCCAAAGAATTGATGCTTTTGAACTGTGGTGTTGGAGAAGACTCTCGAGAGTCCCTTGGACTGCAAGGAGATCCAACCAGTCCATTCTGAAGGAGATCAGCCCTGGGATTTCTTTGGAAGGACTGATGCTAAAGCTGAAACTCCAGTACTCTGGCCACCTCATGCGAAGGGATGACTCACTGGAAAAGACTCTGATGCTGGGAGGGATTGGGGGCAGGAGGAGAAGGGGACAACAGAGGATGAGATGGCTGGATGGCATCACTGACTTGATGGACGTGAGTCTGAGTGAACTCCGGGAGTTGGTGATGGACAGGGAGGCCTGGCGTGCTGCGATTCATGGGGTCACAAAGAGTCAGACATGACTGAGCCACTGATCTGATCTGATCATCTTACTATGTTATTTTTCAAAAAAAATGTTTAGTATTACCTGCCATCATATTGTACATTTTATTTTTAACAGTATCTGCCAACCATGCTACAATGTAAATTCATTTTTTCCTACGGAGCCTCCAACACCTAGAACAATGCTTAGTTCATAATAGGTGTTCAATAAGTGTTTGCTGCTGCTGCTGCTGCTAAGTCGCTTCAGTTGTGTCCGACTCTTTGAGACCCCAGAGACAGCAGCCCACCAGGCTCCCCCACCCCTGGGATTCTCCAGGCAAGAACACTGGAGTGGGTTGCCATTTCCTTCTCCAATGCATGAAAGTGAAAAGTGAAAGTGAAGTCGCGCAGTCGTGTCCGACTCTTAGTGACCCCATGGACTGCAGCCTACCAGGCTCCTCTGTCCGTGGGATTTTCCAGGCAAGAGTACTGAAGTGGGGTGCCATTGCCTTCTCCACAATAAGTGTTTATTTAAGAATAAATCATTGGGTCTCCTTACACTTTATGAAGAAAAAAGAAAAACGGATATAGCAGTAAGATAGAGATACAGCACTGATGCAAACTTTTTCTCTAGAACAAACTAGCATTTCTGAATTTAACCAGGAAGAGTGAACTGCTTGTCACTGCCCTCTAGGGCCCTGATTTCAAGGCTGATGAGAAAAGGAGTAAATATGTGTCAATAGACTTTCTCAGTATTCTCATTACTGGCCATAAACTCAAAGTACATCAATAGCAAACATTTCTGCAGACCATCTGGAGTTTAATTGTCTTTCTCAGCAAAAAAAAAGCAAATATCTCTGTGGTATTTGACACTTTGAGACCTCACGGACTGCAGCACGCTAGGGTATCTCTTATTTATGCCTATTTTCATTAATAAATTCCTGAAAGTGGCTCATTTTCCCCCGTGATTTATTCTAACAATTTTTTGTGATTGAACTCATTAAACATAAGGCCAGGGCTGGTTAGTGTTTCCTCAGCTCAGCTTCCTCTTTTCTACTTCTTTTTTCCTCTTCATGGTGCTCACTTGTCTTCCCATACCCCTGGCCTTTCACAACCAGATCTCAGGGCATAAGTCATCATTCATATTAGATGGTTGATGACTAGTTCAGCATCACTGTCTTTTTGCCTCAACTGTTTGGATATTTGATTAGGCACTAATGAGCTGGCGAACTTAGGAAAGCACTGTCATTGAAATGTTATGTGCCTTGGTTTCTACCTCAGTTAGAGGAAGAGACCCCTGCCCTCAGAGTGTGTGAGGGTAAGTCCTCCTCGGAGATTCTTGCTTGAAAACTTCAGTGTCCTCTCAACTGTTAGTATACTCATTCCACTTAGGACCAATGCTTATACTAAAAACTGCATCTCTGGAAGTGTTCATTTTAAGAGACTAAGTAGGAAGGGAAAGTTTTTATTTTTATTTTTCTCCTGAACAGCCCATTTAATGATGTTTCTGAAAATCACTGTTTTGGCAACTGAATATTCAGCTTTTTTAAAGTTAGAAACCAGGGAATCCTTAGTTTTTGTTTGGGTAGCCGCTAAGTTATTATTCACCAAAGGAAGCTGCAGATACACTGCTTTTTTCTTTTTCAACAAGATGATTTTTATGACTGCCTTCTCATCTCAGGTATTTCTAACTCTCCCTGCACTAATATGGACTTTAGTTTGTACTTCTTAAAGCAAATGATATTAGAAAGGAGACCAAGGGTATACTGATAAAAGTAGTACTTCACCTCAATAAAATTATATTGCAAAGATAATGCATGAATCATAATTTAATTTGGACGATCCAGCCTTAAAGTCCATAGAGCACCACTGTGTTCAGCTCCAGAAAGATAATTTAAAATCTGTAAATTTTCCCATTCTAATCACTCCAGTTTTGATCTAATCCCATGCTCTTTCTTCAGTAATTTGAGCCCCTCTCCTCTTCCACCTGTAGAGACTAGATTTTAATTTTCAATGAGTCGTCCATCCCTTTTCTTATAGAAAGACCATACATCCACCCCTTCCTAACGCAACCTGTAGGGACTTCCTGTTGGAGGAGTAACTTCCCTTCCTCGTCAGTGTGAGGCTTGGCCACGTAGCTTGCTCAGTGGAACGTGAGGAGACAAGACACGGGTTGCCTTTGAACAGAAATTTGAACAGGCATCATATCTTTTAAGGCAGTTCTCCTTCCCTCTGCTACTGAGCAGATGTTCCAAGTGGTGCTGCTCCTTTGGTTTGCGTCTGGGGATAAGAAGCTGCCATAGTGGGTCATAGCACCTGACCCATCGCTTGCCATGTAACGTGGCCGAGAGAGAGAAATATTTGCAAACCGCTGGGATTTATGGGGTCATCTGCTACTGCAGCGAAGTTGACTAACCCAGCCTGGAGTGGCTTTAAGCGCTTTGAGGATGGTTGAAATAAAGGAATGTTTGGACATAGCCTTTGTAATGTTTCTCATAGCATATGAAGATAGAAGTTTTCAGGAAAGTTCCCTAATTGTTCTGGACATTCCCCTGGGTCACCAGCTTGATGAGGGACAATCAATGCTTTTAGCCTCCTCTTAATGGTAAACAAAATGAAACCAAGCCAAACCACAATGTTTCTCAACAAGCTCCAAACACCGAGTACCCTAAATAATTGAAAAGTTTTAACTATTTAATTTTTCATGTTGTGCTTTTCAAAATGCCCTCAGACTACAGACAAACAGATTTCTGCAAAAAAACACAAAGGAAAAAAATGTCCACAGTTCTTGAGTACTGATAATTACCACATTCTGAAAAATACTGTGTCATAGTCTGACTTGATGAAATCATTACAATGTAATTTGACAACTATAATTTGCCCTAGACAGACTCCTTTTCAAATTAAAGACTAGATAATTACATAGCTGAACATCTAAATAATGAAAGGTTTTCAGTAAATTTTATCATTTCTGTATGTCAAATGTCCCATTGCCTGGCTTTATGTCTTCATATTCATTTACATTTCTATTTCTTTGTTGTATGTATGTATTTATGTATGTATTAGTTTTTAGTTTCAGTAATGGAAAAACAATTTCACGCTTAACCATAAAATTACTTTTTAAAATGTTGCTGTTTTTTACAGTTGCCATTGTTCAGTCACTAAGTGATGTCCAACTCTGTGTGACCCCATGGACTGCAGCACCAGGCTTCCCTGTCCTTCACTATTTCCCAGAGTTTGTTCAGATTCATGTCCATTGAGTTGGTGATGCCATCTAACTATATCATCCTCTGCCGCCCCCTTTTCCCTTTGCCTTCAATCTTTCCCAGCATCAGAGTCTTTTCCAATGAGTTGGCTCTTCACATCAGGTGGCCAAAGTATTGGAGCTTCAATTTCAGCATCAATCCTTCCAATAAATATTCAGGGTTGATTTCCTTTAGGACTGATTGGTTTGATCTCCTTGCTGTCCAAGAGACTCTCAACAGTCTTCTCCAGCACCACAGTTCAAAAACATCAATTCTTCAGCGCTCAGCCTTCTTTATGGTCCACCTCTCACATGGGCACATGACCACTGGAAAAACCATAGCTTTGACTATATTGGGCCTTTGTTGACAAGGTGATGTCTCTGCTTTTTAATATGCTGTTTTTCAATAATTTTTCACAAGAGTGTACTAAAATATTGAATGGTTTAATTTACTTAAAATTGATGAAATATGTCTAATACACAGAAGGCTAGATACTGGGGGTATTGTAATGAAAAAAGAAAAACAAAATAAAAAACACTCAGAAAGATAAATCAACAACTTCAGATCATGGACTCAACCTGACAGATAAACATTAAAATATTAGTTTTGTTAATGGTAAGACCTAGACTGAGGCTTTGCACCAAGAATAGCAAGTTGACCGCATACTTCCACCCCTTCTAAAACCACGCTAAGGTGGAGATAAAGGGACACTTCAGGAGGATATAAATCTACCAGGACAATGAGAATTGTGAGGGGCGGGAAACACCAGCACATGTTGGGGGCTGGAACACAGGTAGAAGGATGTGGTTGTCATAGCAACTTGGAGGGAGCTGTGTCCTAACCTAGGGGAGAAAGCCAGAATGATACAGTTCAAACACAGAGCACCAAAGACTCAGAAATTGGTAGACCCAGATAATTCCACATGTAAAAATAAAAATGAGGCTAAAAGCAGAAACACTGGATGAAAGTCTGTTGGAAAAGCAGTTAAATCTCTACACTGCCCTCCATGCCATTGGCATGACACTGCCCTCCATGCCAATGGCAGTTGCCCGTGGTGTACCAGCAGAGGGCTGGGTGTTTATTTTCTGGTTTTGTAAAGTCTTTTGACTAAGGAATCCAGATATGGGTAAGATCAAGATGCCAAAGCAAAAATAGGACAAGCAGTAAAAAACTATTTACTGGACAGAGAAGAGTAGCTCCTGGTCTCTGTGACCAGAGGAAGCCTGCATGCAGCAACCAAGACCCAATGCAGCCGAAAATAAACATAAATAAATAATTTTAAAAAAGAACATTCTCTCATATCACATACAGAAATAAGCTCAAAGTGGTTTAAAGACTTAAACAAGGCATGATGCCATAAAACTACTAGAAGATAGACAAAACAGTCTCTGACATAAGTTGTAGCTATATTTTTTAGATCAGTCTCCCAAGGAAAAAGAAATAAAAGCAAAAATAAAGAATGAAACCTAGTCAAACTTAAAAGCTTTTGAGTGGCAAAGGAAACCAGAAACAAAACAAACAAAAAAACCCTACAGACTGGGAGAAAATAATTGCAAAAGGTGTGACGGACAAGGGGTTGATTTCCAAAATAATCAAACAGTTCATGTAACTCAGTATCAAAAAAACAAATAACCCAATCAATAAATAGACAAGAGGCCTGAATAGACAGTCCTCTGAAGAAGACATACAAATGGCCAAAAGGCATAGGAAATGATGCTTAGTAACTCTAAAACAGAAATGCAAATCAAAACTGCACTGAGATAATCGCCTCACAGTAGTCAGAATCTGTCATTAAGAAGTCTGTAAATAATAAATGCTGAAGAGGGTATGGGGAAAAGGAATCCTCCTAACCTACTGATGGCAATTTAAACTGGTACAGCCACTATGCAAAGTAGTATGGAGGTTCCTTTAAAAATATACCTACCATATACCCAGCAATACTACTCCTGAGCGTAAATCAGGAAAAGACTAAAACTCTAATTCTGTTACTGAAAGTTTGATTGTGGCTGCTCGACACTCTGTAGCCAATAAAGAAGCAAGGCTGGTGTAAAGAAAAGTTTGCTTCATTTCAGAGGCTGACAGTCGTGGGAGGCAGGGAACTCACGTACAAAAGTCAATTCTCTCACACTGATAATCAGTGGGCAAGAGCTGTTATAGGTCGAGGCAGGGTGTTACATTCAGAAACAGTACAGTCAGCTCTGACAGTCATCTTTAAAATATATATGTATATTTATTTATTTGGCTGTTCTGGGTCATAGTTACAGCATGTGGGATCTGGTTCCCTTACCAGGGATCAAGCGCAGGCACCCTGCATTGCGAGCGTAGAGTCTTAGCCATTGGACCACCAGGGAAGTCCTGATGGTCATCTTGAAACGGGTCATGCAGCAGTCTGATCAGTGTCGTCTTGAGTATTTTTAGTAGTTAGTCTTCAGTTCTAGGGGCAGTTTGGTCCCATTTCTTTGAGGTTAGATCTCAGAATTGTGGCAGTTATGTCATGGCTACAGTCTGGTCATCATGTAGTTAACTTTTTCCACCCAGTGAGGGTTTCGATATCTACAAGATAGCTTAAAGGATATGGCTCAGAATATTATTTATAGCCCTTGAGGAGGAACTGCTGCTGCTGCTGCTGCTGCTAAGTTGCTTCAGTCGTGTTCGACTCTATGCAACCCCATAGACGTAGCCCACCAGGCTCCCCCGTCCCTGGGATTCTCCAGGCAAGAACTCTGAGGTGGGTTGCCATTTCCTTCTCCAATGCATGACAGTGAAAAGTGAAAGTGAAGTCACTCAGTCGTGTCCGACTCTCAGCGACCCCGTGGACTGCAGCCTACCAGGCTCCTCCGTCCATGGGATTTTCTGGTAAGAGTGCTGGAACTAAAAGTCCTCAATTTTGTTTAATGATTAAACTATTATTAATTGGTCTTGTTTGACTGTTTTCCTTTGCTTCTGCATTTTCTCACTTCTCTGATTAAACTTACTTTGGCTAAAGTCTTTCTGGAGCTAAAGGGCAGCTGAAGGGCATGGGGGAGTGGTGGAAAGGCCATAGTGTCCTGCTCCATTTCAGTTTGAAAAGATATATACATCCCAATATTCATAGCAGCATTATTCACAGTAGCCAAGACATAGAAACAAACTAAGTGTTCGTCAACAGATGTATGGATAAAGAAGAGGGCACATGCACACACACACACACGCACGCACACAATGGAATATTATTCAGCCATAAAGATTATTGCCATTTGTATCTATGTAAGCATGTTATTTCGGAGAAGGCAATGGCACCCCACTCCAGTACTCTTGCCTGGAAAATCCCATGGGTGGAAGAGCCTGGTGGGCTGCAGTCCATGGGGTCACTAAGAGTGGGACACAACTGAGCGACTTCACTTTCACTTTTCTCCTTCATGCATTGGAGAAGGAAATGGCAACCCACTCCAGTGTTCTTGCCTGGAGAATCCCAGGGACGGGGGAGCCTGGTGGGCTGCCGTCTGTGGGGTTGCACAGAGTCAGACACGACTGAAGTGACTTAGCAGCAGCAGCAGCAGCAAGCATGTTATTTGGAAGTATATAGGGAAAGATAGGGCTTTCCAGGTGGCTCAGTGGTAATCTGCCTGCCAATGCAAGGGACACAGGAGACGCAGCTTTGATCCCTGTGTCAGGAAGATCCCCTGGAGTGGAAAATGGCAACCCACTCCACTGTTCCTGCCTAGAAAATTCCATGAACAGAGGAGCCTGGTGGGCTACAGTCCATGGGGTTGCAGAGTTAGACGTGACTGACCACAGAGAACAGGGGAAGACAAAACCAGTTAAAAAGAGATAAATGAAGTTGCATTATTGTGAAATGGTGGTGGTTGCAGAGGCTGCTGTTTTTCATAGCAAGCCTTGTGGAATTATGTAACTCTTAAAACTATAGATATGTATTACCTTGATACAAATATAAAAGAAATTAAACCATTAAAAAAACCTGTATTAAAGAGGAGGCTTTGAGGTGAAGCCAAACAGCTGAATGTAAATTGGGCCAACTCAGTTTCCTTTCAAAAACTGAGTTCTGGGGGGCACCCCAGTTGTCAGGGACACTTGAGATGGCACTGTTAGGACTGTTGGAGGAGAACCAGGTTGTGGGGGGTCCTGGAGGCCAGTGAAGCAAGTTTCAAGGAGGAATGGTCGGGCTTCTCAAATGCTGCTGAGAAGAATATAAGAAAGCTCCAAAATGACCTCTGGAATAAAGATTATACAAATGCCAGGTGTTTCCCTGAGATTTCCAGCCTATAGAAAGAAACTATTAGCCTCCTAGTTTAGTGATTCCCAAACTAAAATTACCTGGAACCCTTAAAACAAAGCTCTGTAATTCACACACATAAACACTCACACACATGTGCATACACACCCACTCAAAACTGAGCTAGAGTTAGATCACTGGGTTTGTGGGGTGGGATTTGGAACCTGCATTTCAAGGCATTGTAGTTCTGATTCTAGAGGTCAGCAAGGCTTGGGAACACTGGCCTCACTAGGCTTTATCTGGAGCAGGAGTTGATAGCCGGATACTGGCCATATCTAAGATTCCTGTCCCTCCTCAAACTTCACATGTTTTTTCTTAAGGTTTTGAGCTTCTTGTTTTAAAATATTGATGTTAACAAAAGTAAACAACTGTGTCTTGCAGGGTTTTTTCTTCTAGAGTTTTATATTATTGCAAACAGTATTTATTCTATGCATTATCCCACTCCTCATTCAGACATTGAAGACAGTTTGTTTCTTCTTAATAACAGTGTTAAATGAGTATCGAGAAAAAAAAATGGCAAAACTTTTCTTTCAATGGCTTTTGTAAAGAAAGAGCAAACAATGCAGTTTCTTTTACAATTATTAATCCTGTAACCATCTTTTAAGCCATAAAGACTTCTGTAACAGTAAAATTGAGTGATAATTTTTCTTGCATTAATGATTCTTTATTTCTGTTTGGCAATCTGGTAATACTATTCTCTTCTCTGAAAGTACCTATAACTCTTTGAAAAAACAGCTTCTTTTTATTGTGGTAAAATACACACATTATTTGCCACTTTAATAGTTTTCAAGTGTATGGTTCTGTGGCATTAAGTACATTCACATTGTTGAATTAAGTACATTCACATTGTTGAATTAAGTACATTTACATTGTTGTGGTGCCAGTACAACCATCTCCAAGACTAAAACAGCTCTTTTTTTAAATGTCTGAAGATAGTTTTATATGCTTAATATCACTAAAAAATTAAATGCTGGCCAAGCTAATAAAAAATTAATATAAATATTAAGAGACTGTTAATAAAATGTTATTAGTATCTTGAATCAAGATTGAATCAAGATTGCTGGGAGAAATATCAATAACCTCAGATATTCAGACGACACTACCCTTATGGCAGAAAGTGAAGAAGAATTAAAGAGCCTCTTGATGAACGTGAAAGAGGAGAGTGAGAGAGTTGGCTTAAAGCTCAACATTCAGAAGACTAAGATCATAGCATCCGGTCCCATGATTTCATGGCAAATAGATGGAGAAACAGTGGAAACAGAGGCAGACTTTATTTTCTTGGGCTCCAAAATCACTGCAGATGGTGACTGCAGCCATGAAATAAAAAGGCGTTCGCTTCTTGGAAAAAAAGTTATGACCAACCTAGACAGCATGTTAAAAAGCAGAGACATTACTTTGCCAACAGAAGTCCATCTAGTCAAAGTCATGGTTTTTCCAGTAGTCATGTATGGATGTGAGAGCTGGACTATAAAGAAGCTGAGTTCTGAAGAATTGATGCTTTTGAACTGTGGTGTTGAAGAAGACTCTCGAGAGTCCTTTGGACCACAAGGAGATCCAACCAGTCCATCCTAAAGGAAATCAGTCCTGAATATTTATTGGAAGGACTGATGTTGAAGCTGAAACTCCAATACTTTGGCCACCTGATGCAAAGAGCTGACTCATTGGAAAAGATCCTGATGCTGGGAAAGATTGAGGGCAGGAGAAGGGGATGACAGAGGATGAGATGGTTGGATGGCATCACTGACTCGATGGACATGAGTCTGAGTAAACGCCGGGAGTTGGTGATGGACAGGGAGGCCTGGTGTGCTGCAGTCCATGGGGTTGCAGAGTCGGACACGTCTGGATGACTGAACTGAACTGAACTGAGTATCTTGAAATATTACATTTTCCACTTTCTTTTTCTACTATTTTAGTTTTCTATTGCTGTATAACAAATTACTTGAGTTGGAGAAGGAAATGGCAACCCACTCCAGTATTCTTGCCTGGAGAATCCCAGGGACGGGGGAGCCTGGTGGGCTGCCGTTTATGGGGTCACACAGAGTCGGACACGACTGAAGCGACTTAGCAGCAGCAGCTAAAAGCAACACATATTTTACATTTTTTTCATCATAATAAGTTTTTGAAAACTGTTGAGTCTATTACACGGACTTTTACATCTCAGTTAGGACAGACCTTATTCCAAGTGCTCAGTGACTACTTGTTAACATCCTTACTGCATGAAGACACAAGTTACAACTGGAGGGACCTGGCACTTAGAACTTTTTTCCTAGATCTCAGAAGCAGTAGATTTCAGGATAAAGGCATAAGCTGTGGCAGTTGTATCAATTACATGCAATTCACTTTGTACCCATCCTGGCTTTGTAGGAGGCCCATGAATGGTCTTAACCAGCTGAACTCCCTCTAGATGGAGAAGCTGGGAACTCTAGGGCATGTTTTTTGTCATGATACCATGGGAAGATGTGGTCTACAACAGGGTTCTCCAATCACCAGGATCTGATGCCAGACAATCTGAGGTGGAGCTGCTGTAATAACACTAGAAATAAAGTGCACAATAAATGTAATGCACTTGAATCATCCTGAAATCATCCCCTTTCTCTCCAGTCTGTGGAAAAATTGTCTTCCACAAAATCAGTCCTTGGTGCTAAAAAGGTTGGGGACCACTGGTCTAGAAAATAGTAGTGTTCTGGGTTCCCCTGCAGTTCAGTGGTAAAGAATGTGCCTGCCAATGCAAGAGACAGATTTGATCTGGGAGGATCTCACACGCCGTGGGGCAACTATGCCCATGTGCCACAACTACTGAACCTGTGCTCTAGAACCCAGGAGCCACAACTACCGTGAGAAGAGAAGTCAGTGCAGTGAGAAGCTTGTGCATTACAACTAGACAGTAGCCCCCATTCTCCACAACTAGAGAAAAGCCCTCACAGCAACCCAGCAGGGCCAAAAATTAATGAAGAAATTTTTTTTTAAATAGAAAATATCAATGTTCCAAGACCCTGTCTGCTGACAGGCTTAAATTGAGGAAGAGAGTCGGACACGACGGAGCCACTTCACTTTCACTTTTCACTTTCATGCATTGGAGAAGGAAACGGCAACCCACTCCAGTGTTCTTGCCTGGAGAATCCCAGGGACGGGGGAGCCTGGTGGGCTGCCATCTATGGGGTAGCTCAGAGTCAGACACGACTGAAGCGACTCGGCAGCAGCAGCAGCATACAACACCCAGGGTTTCCCTGGTGGCTCAGATGGTAAAGAATTCACCTGCAATGAGGGAGACCTGGGTTTGATCCTTGGGTTGGGAAGATCCCTTGGAGGAGGGTATGGCAACTCACTCTAAGATTCTTGCCTAGAGAATCCCCATGGACAGAGGAGCCTGGCAGGCTAGAGTCCATGGTGTCACAAAGAGTCGGACACAACTGAAGTGACTGAGCACAGTACACCCTAGCACGTACAACATACAGGGCTTCCCGGTAGTTCAGTAGTAAAGAATCCATCTACCAACACAGGAGACTCAGATTTGATTCCTGGGTTGGGAAGATGCCCTGGAGGAGGAAATGGCAATCCACTCCAGTATTCTTATCTGGAAACTGGAGGGCTACGGTCCTTGGGGTCGCAGAGTTGGATAGGACTAAAACGAGTGAGCACATATAAGGCAAAGACAAAATGATTATTATTGGCTTATCAGAACTGTAGCAATCTATCACTACAACTCACATGTACCCACAAATGTAGCTTCTGTAGTTCTATAGCAGGTCTGTCTTTCCTTCCCTACCATGAAGATGCCGAGAACACTCACACACTGGTGATGGGAGTGAGCATGGGTACAGCCACCTTGGAAAATAAGTGAAGTAGAAAATGGACACACTAAGCTTCAGCATTTCCATCCTAGGTATATAAGATAAAGCTGGACTCTGCAGACCTTTTCCGTAAAGGGCCGAATACTGAATATTTGGGACTCAGTGGGCCAGCAGCTCTTCGGCACAGCTCCTCAACTCTGCTGCTATGCTTGGAAAGCAGCTCTGGGCAACATGGACCTGAATGGGTGTGTTTGTGTTCTGACACTTTATTTGGAGACACTGAAATTTGAATTTTATGTAATATTCTCGTGTCACAGATACTCTTTATCTTTCTTTCAACCATTTCAAACATGCAATCATTCCCAACTTGAGGGCCATACAAAAACAAAAAGCAGATTGTCCTAGAAGAGCTATTGCACATGTATAGTGAGAGGCTCATGCAAGAAGTTTCCAGCAGTGTAACTTTTAATTGCAACCAAATAAGTGTACCCCATTAACAGTAAGCAACAGTTTGCTGATTTTCACTCATAAGGTGGGAAACCGCATAGCACTGAAAATGCATGAACTATACTTACATGTATCAGGATGAACAGGTCAAAAACACTTAATATTGATCAAAAAAGCATGTCACAGAAGAATTCATAGAGCATGAATTCATAATTATATTTAAGATGAAAAAGGCAGAAATGAACAATATATCTAGGTGATAAAACTATAATGAAAGGCAAGGAAATTATAAACACATATTCTAAGAAAATGGTTCCCTTAGGGATGAGGAGAGATGGAGATAGCATAAAAAGCATAAAGGGGCTTCCAAGTCACTGGAATTTTCCTGTGTCTTAAATTTCACACTGGGCATGTTGTTATTGCTCAGTTTCTGTCATGTCCCGTCCCTGTGACCGCATGAACTGCAGCCCGCCAGGCTTCCCTATCCTTCACCATCTCCCAGAGTTTGCTCAAACTCATGTCTGCTGAGTCTGTGATGCCGTTCAGCCTCTGTTGCCCCCTTCTCTGCCTGCCTTCAATCTTTCCCAGCATCAAGGTTTTGCCATGTAGAAGTGCCTTTTCTTTTCATAGTTTATGGTATATATATAAATAATATACACATATACATTTTTGAAAAAGAATCTCTACTGAAAATTTGAAGTTGGTATAGTGCTTTATTTTGCAGATTTATGTATTAGTTTACCAAATGAATCTTAGTTTTGTAGTAAAGGGCGCCCTCTTCCGGCAACATGTCCAATGTTTTTAAGATATTGAACAGAAAACGGCAAAATCCAGAAACTCGGAATCAGCACTAAGAGGTACTTTGTGGCGTATTCTATGTCTAACTTTAAGCAGTAAGAAGTATTATATTTTTGGAAATCTCCAGGAAAGCATGATTTTTTTCTATTATTGTTTAATAATATAACTTAATTTAGTTAAAAATCCCTGTTTATTTCCTAATTCCTATTTCTTATCAATATATTAATATAAAGTCCATTCGACTCTTTTTTTGGAAGAGTTAAAGTACAACTACAGGAGTGCTTATTATGGGATTCCTCCCTTGACCTGTGATAATACCAATAAGGTAGGAAAGGCTGAATTTCTTGTCATTGGCAATAATTCATATATTCTTGAAAGTATTTCAGAATTCTATTCATATTCAAAGATAAAAACTCTATCCAGTTCTAAGATCTTGTGGTTTTCTGAATAAGCCTTCATTTAATGTGTATACTATAATGCAGTCCATGAAAATTATGTATACAAAAATTACCATTTAGTCAGCAATTGCTAAAAATGCAATGGAATTAATAAATCTATTCTTTTGGTCCAGGCATTGCAATTTAGGTAAATAAAATTCCTTTGTTAGCTCACTAAATAGGTACTTATTAACCATTATTATTATTATAACCTTAAGTCAAACATAGTATTTATTCTCCCAGATCATCTTATACCATTATTGTATTAAAAATAATCTTTCCAAAAAATTCCTTTTTTTACACTGTTAGTATAAAACATACAAAGGTTTGTTAATTTATTATTTTCCTTTTTTTTCATGGTTATCAAAACTTGCTGCTAAGTCACTTCAGTGGTGTCTGACTCTGTGCGACCCCATAGATGGCAGCCCACCAGGCTCTGCCATCCCTGGGATTCTCCAGGCAAGAACACTAGAGTGGATTGCCATTTCCTTCTCCAATGCATGAAAGTGAAAAGTGAAAGGGAAGTCGCTCAGTCGTGTCTGACTCTTCGTGACCCCATGGACTGAAGCCTACCAGGCTCCTCCGTCCATGGGATTTTCCAGGCAAGAGTACTGGAGTGGGTTGCCATTGCCTTCTCCAATCAAAACTTAATTTCTATTAAAGGTTTTATTGGCCCTAAAACTATTTTAGAAAAAAATGTAATTGATTAAAAAATTTTTTTAAAAAGGGCTGTACTTCCTTAGAAAATTGTAACATTTTAATTTGTATGGAAGAGTAGAAAATAGACAGCAGAAGTTAGAATCCTGAAATTTTAAAACTGGAAGAGATTTTAGAGATCCTCTTGTCTGTTGCTGTCTACTGAGGGCAACTGTCCTCAGCTGAGTAAACCAAGTTCTAAAACAATCACTTGATTTTCCCCAAATCATACAATTTTAGTAATTGAAGCAAATCATTTGCAAATGAACTCAAGTAAAAGGTTGATTTTTATCTTAATGCAATAGTTTCTTTAGTGGTCCTGTCTTTCCTCTCTGTGTAGTTGGGAGGCAGTATTGTGTAGTAGGAGAAAGTTTTCAAGTCAGACACAGCTGGGAGCTACCGCTTGGTAGTAGACTGGGCAAATTACTAGGTATCTAAATGGGAATAATAATACATACCCTATAGGCCTGTCATAGGGCTTAAAGGGGGCTTCCCAGGTGGGTCAGTTATAAAGAACATGACTGCTAATGCAGGAGCTGCAGGAGATTTGGGTTTGATCCCTGGGTCCAGAAGATCTCCTGGAGGAGGAAATGGCAACCCACTCCCATTCTTTCCTAGAGAATCCCATGGACAGAGAGCCTGGTGGGTTACAGTCCACAGAGTAGCAGAGTCAGACATGGCTGAACATGCACAGGGCTTGAAAGAGATGCATAGTGCCTGGGACACAACAGATCTTCAATTAACAGTAGCTGGCATTATTATTAGCTGTAGATTTATTATTATTATTATCCTTACCTGTGTATTTTGGTATATTGTTAGCTGTATATTTTCTTAGTGCTATTATTTAATATTATATGCATTTTCATCTGCAATTCATCTCAATTTCTAGTTACATGCCTTCATTTTCTACATTTTCCCACAGTCCTTAGCAGAGCCCCTTGTATCATAGTTAATTCATTGGTGCATCTGTCTTCCCATTTGTGTTAGGAGGAAGGGGACTGTTGGACAAAACTGTTTTAAAATTCTCATAGCCCTAAGTTTCTGTGTGTTCATCAGGTGGTTTTCTGAAGGGAAAAATCCCATCTTCTCAGAGGGACATTTTCAGGTCTGAATTATCTACATTAGCTTCTTACAATAATTCACTGCTCTACACAATGAAAAATATTGGATTGAAAATCATTGTCAGGAGTTTAAAAAATGCTGATGGTGAGGGTTAAAATCGTTGTTTAATGAATGTTATCAGGCAAGCAGAAGAGTAGGGAGAAAAATTAGTTTGGCTCTGTATTTCATATTATATATTGAAATAAGCTTCAGATGGGTCAAAGAGTTAAACATTAAAACCAATCTATAAAAGATAAAAATCTGTGGAAAAATGGAATGCCAAGTTTAATCCAGCTGTGGAGAAGAAATACATCTTTAAATCTTGAAAAGTATAGGCTATGACCAGAGATGCAATGCATATGATCAAATCTGTGAGGTCAAACTAAAATTTGTGTACACACACTGTATCAGAATAAATACTAAGGGGCTTCCCTAGTGGTCCAGTAGTTAAGATCCTGCATTTCCAGTGCAGGGGGCTCAGGTCAGGGCACTAAGATCCCACATGCCAAGCAGCCAAAAATATATATCGAAAGAAGCCAATAGAATAGAGAAAACAAATGTAATGATGACCTCTGGTAAAACCCTTTCTATTCAAATACAGCAAGCACACAAATGTAAAAGTCAACAGGTATAATTCCTTTAGTAGCCCTTAAAGCTCATCCAGAACAAAGGATAGTGCGTTGTCTCATGGAAACAGTCTATGAGCCAACAGAAAGGAGGAATATAAAATAAGGTAGCAAAAAGTATTAAAAAAAATATAATCTCCAATGGAGCCAGGGCTACATGATCACCATGGGAAAACAGAATGTACTTTCTCACTTCAGAAAGGGCATCTTTCTGGAGAATAAGTGTTGTTTTTTTTTTTTGGTTTGTTTTTGTTTTATTTTTTAAATTAATTTATTTTTAATTGGAGAATAATTGTTTTACATTGTTGTGTCGGTTTCTGCCATTTATCAACATGAATCAGCCCCAGGTACATGTATGTCCCCTCCCTCTTGAACCTCCCTCCCTGGAGAATAAGTGTCCAGTATGTAGCAGACTCTTGAACATCTTCATACCCTCTAACCCAATAATTCTATTTTGGAAGTATACCCTGAGGAAATGAAATCAGGTGTAGAAACACAAATATTGCTGCTTCATTTATACTCTGAAATTTTAAAAAAATGGAAAGGGAAAAAGAGTTTATTCCAATAAAAAGAAAAAATTATATATATATATATACATTTATCTGTGCATGTATATGTGTGTATATAGACACACATAATACACACACATTGGCATATTCTCTAGGCAGAAAGAGTTTACAAGATCAGTGTAAATACTTGGAACTTTTTGAAAATAATCTTAAGGTCAAAAAGAGAAGCACAAGATAGCAGTTCTGTTCTGCTGGCAGCTGTCACCATTCATGAAATGACTGTTTGGACAGCTGGGTCTACTTCTCCTGGCCTCTCTACGCAGCAGATGACTAAGTTGTTTGCTGAAAGTACTTGGGAATGAGGGGGGCAGAAGATGATGAAGGGGGGCCTTGGGAAGAATCTCTAAGAACTGAAGTAGCTGCTTTGGAGAGTAAGATAAGGAGTCACGTATTCTTAGAAGGACTATGGCTGAGGTTACAGATCATGAATTTCTTCCAGTCCAAACAGTGATTGTTTTTTTTTTCCTGGCACTAATACAAAGTCAGAATGTGGGAGCAAAAAGAAAAGGGGGGAGGGATTGAGTCAGAGAACAAAAAGAATCCGTGGAGAGGTGGAAAAAATGATAAAGGTACCAGTGAGCTGAAGGGTGGTAAATCTATTTAGTTTAACGTAATGGGCTTCCCTGATAGCTCAGTTGGTAAAGGATCCACCTGCAATGCAGGAGACCCCAGTTCGATTCCTGGGTTGGGAAGATCCCCTGGAGAAAGGAAAAGATACCCACTCCAGCGTTCTGGCCTGGAGAATTCCTTGGACTGGAATGGAGTCACAAAGTGACTGACAAGACTGAGCGACTTTCACTTTCAATGGAAATAAACCACTAACTTCGGTAAATAAAGAGTAGCCCATAAATCAAAGGCAAGGTTAGGGAATCAAATGTAAAACAACAGATGGGCATCAAGGGAGATGAGACAGTCAGCACAGGAACGAACGACCAGGATACCCTGCTGGAATGGGTGCCACTGTTGCCAAGGGGCCCCACTCCCGGCGGGGCTCCTACTCCTGGCTCTATACCTGCCATACATGGACTCTGAAGCCGTGAAAACATACTAAACTACCCATTTGTCCCTAGCAGTCAAGAGTTGAGGCCTCAGGCAGGAGCAACAATTGGCTGACCCTTGGTCATGTGTCCCATCTCTACTTCCATGAAGATGTGATAAGTATCTGGCTCCTTTCCCAGCTTCCATACTGGGAATGAGTCTTTCCCTCCCATCAGACTCTCACCTTAGAGTTTCCTTCCAATTAGGAAGGAGGTTTAGACACAGGGGAAAACAAACAACAACAAACCCTACTATTCACTGTAGTAAGACAGAGTGGTCGAGTGTTGGACTTTCGGTTCTGGGATTATGGAAGTTGTGGGAAATGATAATAATTGAAAATTTGGGGGAAAAGAGAGGGATAATGGGACTGGAGGTTTGGATGCGTCTTTAAATGTCAAGAATGAGAATGCTGGAGACATAGGAGAACATCAGAGAGTAGAACATTAGAGTTTAAGATTTCAAAGGTAGAGCACAAGAGATTTCTAGGCAGGACACAGTAGTAGTTACGCATCAGAGACAACCAGGAGAACATTTGGAATGACAGGAGAGGGAAAGAGGTCCTAGACCTACTCCAACTCACAGCAGAGAACCTGGCACTTGATAAATAAATGAATAAATGTTGAATGGGTTCTTTCCTTCAGTAGAATAATTCTGATTTATGAAAAAGATGAAAATTATACATAATATTTGTCCTGGTAATAACTAAATATGACTTTCTGTGTGACTTTGAGGTATGACACAACAGAGCCATTAGGACTAAGAAAACCCGTAAGTATTGGCAGTTTGCTTTAACAGGTTCTTCATATTGCCTCATTTATATAGATATAGCTTAACAATTTTAGTACATCTATTCACTTTTTCAAAAAAATTTATTTGACTGTGCTGGCTCTTTAGTTGCAGCATTCAGGATCTAGTTCCCTGACTGGAGATCGAACAGCGGGCCCTTGCATTGGGAGTACAGAGTCTTAACTACTGGACCACACGGGAAGTCCCTGCTATTAGATTTAAAGAGTAAACTGGACGTTGTGTGCTGTGCCAAGCTGCTTCAGTTGTGTCCAGCTCTTTGAAACCCTATGGACTGTAGCCAGCCAGGCTCCTCTGACCATGGGATTCTCCAGGTAAGAATACTGGAGTGAGTTGCCAAGCCCTCCTCCAGGGAATCTTCCCAACCCAGGGATCAAACCTGTGCCTCTCATGTCTCCTGCATTGGCGGGTTAATTCTTTACCACTAGCACCACCTGGGAAGCCCTGAAGGGCTAGATGCTCGGTCATGTCTGACTCTTTGTGATGCCATGGACTGTAGCCCGCCAGGAGAGGTCCATGGAACTCACCAGACAAGAATACTGGAGTGGGTTGTCATTCCCTTCTCCAGGAGATCTTCCCGACCCAGGAATCGAACACAGGTCTCCTGCATTGCAGGCAGATTCTTTACTATCTGAGCCACCAAGCAAGCTAGAGTGAGAAATTATTGCTGATCATTTGCCTATTTGCTGTTAGATTCATTCTCTGCTGTCTTCCTGATCTGCTCTGTCTCATAGGGGTCTATTTTTCTCAGGCTCCCTTGTTGACTGGTTTCTTGACCAGTCAGCTAAAAGGGAGGCAAGAAAAGGTTTGAGACAAAGAGGAGAGAAGCCAGAGCATTTTCTCTGTGTCTGGGTATCCTTTCTTCTTCCTTCTTTTTCTGCCTCCTTACCTTCTTCCATGTCTCTCTCTCTCTCAGTCTCTCTCTGTCCCTGGTGGAGTCTCCAAGGGCAATTACATATCTCCCTCCTGCCCATTAGTCCCTCTCCTCTGGGCGTCTTGGCCTCCCTGGTAGCTTAGCTGGTAAAGAATCCGCCTGCAATGGGGGAGACCTGGGTTTGATCCCTGGGTTGGGAAGATCCCCTGGAGAAAGGAAAGGCTACCCACTCCAGTATTCTGGCCTAGAGAATTCCGTGGACTGTACAGAGCTGGACATGACTGAGTGACTTTCACTCATCTTGGGCATCTTGCACTGGAAAGCCCTAGCTTCAGTGCTCTGACACTGTCTCTTCCTATTGACATCCTTGTCTTAGGGGTGATATTGACTTCCCTATCTAAATTCTGGGCAGTCTCACTACCCCTTTTTTGCCTCTCAAGTCCTTTTATAAATTCATTGTATTAAATTTTCACTGTTTGAAAGACCTAAAGTGTTTTTGTTCTCCTGATAGGATCCTGACTTGATGCAACATTTATGGTGAGAACTAAATGTTTGGAATTCACTTGATCTTCAGCTGAATTTTAAAGTCATCAGATTCAGAGCTTCCTGTTACCTGAGAACACTTCTATGCAGGTGTGTAGTTATGATCTGAAGCAAAGTGTGCCAAGTGTTAGTCACTCAGTCGTGTCTGACTCTTTGTGACCCCATGGACTATAGCTCACCAGGCTCCTCTGTCCATGGGATTTCCCAAGCCAGAATACTGGAGTGGGTTGCCATTTCCTTCTCCAGGGGATCTTCCTGACCCAGGGATGGAACCCAGGTCTTCTGGATTGCAGGCAGATTCTTTACTGTCTGAGCTACCAGGGAAGCCCAAAATGTGCCTAGCCATCCATCAGATTCTTTCTCTTTCCTTCCATACATTCAGCCAGATTCCATTTCCCAACCATGCAATGGATTTGCCAGCAGGGAAATGGAACATATACAGGTAGAATTTATGTCTGGGACTTCCTGGCCCAATCCATAAAACTCTTCCTTCTCTCTCTCTTCCCCTTCTGCTGACTGGACCTCACCACTCAGGGAAACTCTGGAAGTAGACGTTGAAGATGTCAGGCCTTCCATCTGCCTTCATCCTTGACTGTCTATAGAGCAGACCCTTCTCACATAAACCAACTGGACTTGAGATGAGTGGGAGAAAAACTTCCAGTGTGGATATTCACTGAGATTTGGGAATTGGCCTGTTACAGCACTGAATGTTACCTTAACCAATATGTGACCTGAGAAGAATTTTTATTGAGGAGCATAAGGGCTTTGAATGGAGGTACATGCACTTGGAACCCCCATTCTGCCACTAACTAGCTGTCTGACTTTTAATGAGTCATTAACTCTTTCTAATCCTCAGTTTCCTCTTCTGTAAAGCAGTACTATTCCCATGGTTATATGGTAAGCAATTACTATACATAATATCTGTATGTGTGATTTCATATATAATTACTATTATACTATATTACATGTAATTAGTGAGAATAATTACTTTATTTTTGTTATTATTTAACTAGAAAGTAGATCTTAAAAATAGCTTCCCTTGCTCTGCATCTCATATAACCTTAAGATGCATCAGAATAAATTAAGTGCCGTTTTTTAGGTAAATGGAACTTCATTATGGAGTTAGTAATATGGCCATGGAACTCTCTTCCCAGTGTTGTCATTAGGCTTTTCCACTGTAGTTGCTGGAAAATAACATGACTGAGTCTATCTTCCTAGGGAAACTTTAATGTGCATTTGAAAAGGTAAATAGGAGCAGGACTTTATAAACCACAGCCTCACCAGACCTCCCCAGGTAGGACTGATGACTCCTTTCTGTGAGCCTTCATTGCACATTTGACTCTGTGACTTTTACTTCTTGCTCAAGCTTGCCTCTCTGCATCAGCATACAGCAAACAAATGAAACAAAATTCAGCGAAGGAAGAACCAAGAGTGGCTGGTGAAGCACTCCCAAGCTACAAGAGTAGGAGCCACTACCAGTACTGGGCCTGAGGGAGCATTGGAAGGGAATGGCTACTGGAATCTGGCTCCACCATGAGGTGGAGCGGCAGATGGCTGCTTCCCATCTGTGCATAAAAGTCAGCCTCCAGGGCCTCTGGACGGGGTCAAGAAAGGTGGAATGTGGATCCAGAGAGTGGAGGAGAAAATCCAGTACCCTGTGCCCACAGGTAGAACCGTGAGCTTCTTACCAGTAGTAGATTCTTTGTCTTGTTGCTTTCTTAACCTCCATGCTTCAAAAAGGACACAATGATTATTAGAGGAACAGATGATCATGGAAAACAAAGATGCTTGCATTTAAATTTGAAGAAATTTAAATATTTAAGTAAGGTTCCTATGAGCTTCCCAGGTGGCTCAGTGGAAAAGAATCTGCCTACCAATGCAGGAGACACTGGAGATGTGAGTTCAATCCCTGGGTTGGGAAGATCCCCTGGAGGAGGAAATGGCAACCTGCCCCAGTATTCTTGCCTAGAAAATCCCATGAACAGAAGAGGCTGGAGACCTACAGTCCATGGAGTCACAGAGTCTGACACGACGGAGCAACTCAACAATTTGCCCTGTGGATTGAGAGACTCTCTCCTGGAAATGAAAGCTCTAACTGAACCCTGGTGATCATTGCTTCCTGAGCATCCCAGTCCTTGTTGTGCATTGGCAATTGCTCTTCTCCTCTGAGGCCACTCCTGGCCTGTGGCCTGTGCATCCTCCAGCATAGGTCAGCCTTCAAGGCTGCAGTGCTGTTTCTGAAGCCCTTCACAAAGTCAAAGGGCTTCTTCCATCAGTGCCCAGTGGCTTGTGCCTCTGCAGCCTAGATTTCCTTGACCTTTTCCTTGCTAGCTCTTGTCTCACTAAAATCTGCATTTCAACATTTAGGCCGATATTTTTCCTGTTACTGCAGGTCCAGCACTGTCAATCACTCATTTTGTCAGCCAGGGGTTAAAGCTGACAACCAGTAATGGCAACAGAGAAGGCGCATCAGAGCAGGGGTACTAATTTCAGTACATCTCAACTCAGTTCAGGAGAGTGGCTCTCACTGGTTGCTGTAGGGGTGGACTGTAGGGTCTGTTATATTTTCCTTCATGATGTAATGCTCCATATCATGTTTTTTTTTTTTTCCATTTTTAATTCACTTAATTATTTATTTCTGGCCCTGCTGGGTCTTTGTTGCTCCAAGTGGGCTTTCCCTAGTTGCAGTGTGTGGGCTTCTCATTGCACTCACCTCTTTTGTTGCAGAGCGCAGGCTCTAGGGCTTCTGTAGTTTCAGCACATGGGCTTAGTTGCCCTTCAGCATACGTAATCTTCCTGGACCAGAGATCCAACCCACGTCCCCTGCTTTGGCAAGTAGATTCTTAACCACTGGACCACAAGGGAAGTCCATATGAATTTTTTTTTTTTCATTTTTGGCTCAGAAAAATAATGTCGAGACAAATAGTGTGTAATAAATCAGCACTATTCCAGGGCTGCTGTAAACAGGATACTCATGCGTGAGTGCTTAGTTGCTCAGTTGCAACTTAGCCCACCAGGATCCTCTGCCCATGGGGTTTCTCAGCAAGAATACTGGAGTGGGTTGTCATTTCCTTCTCCAGGGAGAACTTTCTGATCCAGGGATCAAACCCAAGTCTCCTGCATTGCAGGCATATTCTTTACCACTGAACCAACGGGGAAGCCAAAATAGGATATGCATTTACTGATAAAAGAGAAACTTTTAAAGAAAGTTACAGAAACTATTGATAATACTAGATATATTATTTTGTGTATAGAATCCTAGACATATTCATTTTACTATGAAACTTCATAGAAATGAAGTTTCCATGTATTCTAACTCAATTTACTTTGGGGCAAGTCTTTAGTCTGAAGATCAAGGATGTGTTTAAAAGGAAAGTAGACAACAGGTACGTGGAAAATCTGTTTCCTGTCCTTTTTTTGGTTGGCTTCATTGCTTTATTTGCTCTGAAGTCCATTAGAAGGAAAATATTAGAAACAGAAATTTGTTCGGAAAGGTATCACCAATTACCTCCAGGCATGTGCAGCTTTAGTATTCACATAGTTTTTAAAGCCTTAATTTTTAACAGCCATCAGTAATCATTAAGCTCATTCACATTTTCTACATTGAGCATGTCACCAAAGGGCTCAGATCAAGTTTCTCTTTGGTCATGACTTAGTCATGTGAACTTTGGCCAAGCTTTCCTATTATTTTTATTATAAGAAAGATTTTCTCAGGGAGACAAGATGTTTTTCCTTCCATTCGTGATGACCGAATTAAGAGACTGAGGGAGTAAAACAGTATGTTCTTGTAGTCTCAAACATACCTATGCATGATCTATATTTTGTTCATGAAATCACTGTTTATTGGATGACTTTTGGTTTGGGCCCTAGATTTGATCCTCCAGGGATTTAATGAGAAGTTTTAATGAGAAGTAGGCATGGTCTCTCCTGCACAAAAGCTTCTCTAGTTGAAGAGAAAATAAATGTTTAATTTAATAACTAGGCAAACTGAAATGTGAGCGGCATCACAAAGTGTATTCGATTAAGCACCATTTGAGGGGAAGAGAGACTATACATTTAGAGTTCTGAAAAGAGAGAGCCGATTGAAGACAATTCAGAGAATATTCTAAAAAGGAAAAGGAGATGAGATTGGTAGATTCTGAAATAACAAGAGCTGGCGGAAGAAATGATGGGAGCAAATGTTCCCAGAGACTTGTTATTTACCCGCCTTGAACTTGAATTCTCTGTCATGCCTGGAACCAGTAAATGTGTAAACCCAGAGGAAATAGTTTAATTGTAGCATCATGATGGTGGGTTTCTGACTCTTGTGGGCCAGACGGTTGTGTGCACCACATGAACATGTCTATAATCTTTCCTAGGTAAGATGCTCAGATTGTGATGGAGGATAAAAGAAACTGGATAAATGATTCCATTTTAGAAAGAATGTTAAGGGTTAGGGTTAGTTCAGTGGTTAGCACTTTGTGCTTTCATTGCTAAGGGATTGTTTTGCTTCAAGACCAGAAGTCAGAAATATAATACAGAAGGAGGTAAATGAGAAAATCAGTATTGGCAAATGATTCTGTCAATAGATGTCCAGATACTGTCAGTGAGTTACAAACTATATTTATTATAATAGGATACAATATGTATAATCAAAGGCACTGACAACCAATGACAAAGCAAATGAATTAAAAATATATGCATGCCTCTAAGAATTAAATAGGTCTCTATGATGGCTTTTGAACTGTGGTGATGGAGAAAACTATTGAGAGTCCCTTGGACTTCAAGGAGATCAAGCCAGTCAGTCCTAAAGGAAATTAACCCTGAATACTCATTGGAAGGTCTGATGCTGAAGCTGAAGCTTCAGTACATTGGCATATCTGATGTGAAAATCTGACTCATTAGAAAAGACCCTCATGCTGGGAAAGATTGAAAGCAGGAGAAAAAGGGCACAACAGAGGATGAGATGGTTGGATGGCATCACTGACTCAGTGGACCTGAGTTTGACCAAGCTCCGGTAGATGGTGAAGGACAGGGAAGCCTGGTGTGCTGCAGTCCATGGGGGTGGCAAAGAGTTGGACATGACTGAGCAACTGAACAGCAACAACAACTAAGAAGACTCAAAGTGCTTGTTCTCTCTGCTTATTTTTTACTGGTGCTTGAGTTTGATTGGGGTTTCCAGCACTACTGGAATAATGCTTTGATGATTTGGGGTGTCCCGTGCATTGCTGAATGCTTACCTGCATCTCTGTCCTCTGTCCATAGAATGCCAGAAGCATCCTCCCCCATCCACCAGCTGTGACAACCAAGAATGTCAGCAGACATTGCCAGATGTCTCCTGGGGGCCAAAAACCACTCCTGTTGAGAGCCATTGGTTTAGACAAATGGATGAATTTTTTAAAAAAGTGAGTCCTGAATAGGTTTAACAAAGGACCACATATGTGGGAGTAGAATGTGCAGTTAGCATAGAGTAAGGGGGAAAAGAGACATTTAAAAATATTTGCATTGAGAAAGTACACTTTTAAAAAAGATTGACTGATTTTCATTCATTTGGCTGAGCCAGGTCTTAGCAGCAGAACTTGGGATCCTCTATCTGCATTGTGGCATGCAGGACCATAAGTTGTGGCTCGTGGATCTAGCTCTTCTACCAGGAATCGAACATGGCCCCCTGCATTGGGAGTGCAGAGTCTTAGCCACTGGGAAGTCCCAATACACTCTGATTTATTCACCTTAGTCTCAATTACCTCTGGTAGAAAACAAGATAATATGTCTGGAAAAGCCACCAGCTGTCTTGAGCTCTCCAAGCCCAGGCTTGGTTATTCTTGGCAGCTGACCTCTGCTGGCTGAGTGCAGGAACTCTGTGAGTCCAGTCTGGTGCAGATGCTCACAGTTTCATCTGGCGAGTGTTCTATGACTGATCAAGCTCAAGTCAGGTCTTGAGTGAAGCTGGTGGAGGCAGATGACCTTTCCCCAGGGTTTAGAATGTCAATGTGGACATGCTAGACATGGGGAGCATGCTCAGTTGACCAAGTCCTACAGAAATGACCTGCCCAGTCTGGAGAGAGCAAGCCAAATTGCTCAGCATTGCTGGGCAGTGCTTTCCAGGCAGACAGAGCCAATACTGGCATCGACTCTTGTCACTATGAAGAATTATCTCATCAATACTGGCAGCATTCTCTTTTCAATCTCTAAGGCTGTAAGTATTGGTATCCTTTTAAGCAATGTATTATCTTTTATGTACAAAAGTAGAGGATATTTTTATCTGAACATCTGGCACCAAAATTTCTTTTAGAGTGAGAGCTGACTTTTTGGAAAAAAAATATATTTGGGCTCCAAAATCACTGCAGATGGTGATTGCAGCCATGAAATTAAAAGACACTTGCTCCTTGGAAGGAAAGTTATGACCAACCTAGATAGCATATCCAAAAGCAGAGACATTACTTTGCCAACAAAGGTCTGTCTAGTCAAGGCTATGGTTTTTCCAGTAGTCATGTATGGATGTGAAAGTTGGACTGTGAAGAAAGCTGAGTGCCAAAGAATTGATGCTTTTGAACTGTGGTGTTGGAGAAGACTCTTGAGAGTCCCTTGGACTGCAAGGAGATCCAACCAGTCCATTCTGAAGGAGATCAGTCCTGGGTGTTCTTTGGAAGGACTGATGCTAAAGCTGAAACTCGAATTCTTTGGCCATTTCATGCGAAAAGTTGACTCATTGGAAAAGACTCTGATGCTGGGAGGGATTGGGGGCAGGAGGAGAAGCAGATGACAGAGAGGGAGATGGCTGGATGGCATCACCGATGGACGTGAGTTTGAGTGAACTCCGGAAGTTAGTGATGGACAGGGAGGCCTGGCATGCTGTGATTCATGGGGTTGCAAAGAGTCGGACACGACTGAACTACTGAACTGAACTGAACTGAACTGGAATGGAGGAAGAGATGTCTAAGTTACACTTCTGTGAAAAAGGTCATTATGGCTACAAATGCTTTGTGGGAAACAAAGGGATAATTCTGCTTTGCCTTTTAGGGTGTGAAATGAAAGAGGAAAAGAGAAGAGAAAGGATGAGAAATAAGCAAGATGCCAAAAGATTATGTAATCTTCATGCACTCTGGGACCCCCAGAACATCACAGCGAAATCTACTTTATCAGTTTGGGGCATAGTAGGCTGCAAGTTATAGAATACCAGAAACATGGTGGCCAAAATAAATGGGAATTTATCTAAAATCAGAGATTTGTAGTTGTTGGCAAGGATTCAGCTAATCAATGATGCCATCAAAGACTTAGGTACTTAAAAAAAATCTTTCTGCCCAGCTATATTTTTTTAATGTTTTAAAATTCTAATTTATTTTTGGCTGTGCTGGGTCGTCATTGCTGTATGGGCTTTTTTCCAGTTGCGGGGCAGAGTTATTTCATTGCAGTGGCTTCTCTTGTTGCAGAGCTGGGCTCTAGGGCATGTGGGCTCAGTAGTTACTGCTCCCGGGCCCTAGAGCATAGGCTCAATAGCTGTGGTGCACGGGCTTAGTTGCTCTGAGGCAAGTGGAATCTTCCCAGATCAGGGATTGAATCCTGTCTCCTGCTTTGGAAGGTGGGTTCTTTGTCACTGAGCCATCAGGGAAGCCTCCCTAGGTGCTTTCCATATTTCCACTTTGCCATCCTTATTCTGCTGGCTCTTATGCTCATCCTTGCCACATTATGTACAGTCTCAGGGAGCTGCCATGCACTCATATATTAAATCCATATTCAAGGCAAGAAGAGAATAAAGAGAAAGACTAACAATGATGGATGTATTCTTTTTTTAAAAAAGTAAACTACCAGAAACACCCCTAGCAAGTTTCTATTTACATCACATGGCCTCCCTGAACTCAAGGGGTGAAAGGAAATAATAAGCTTTTTTTTTTTCCAGATCTGGGGGGTAATTGCAGAACATACTGCAATTCATTTCATACTTTGGGTATAGTACACAAATTATTTGTTTTATTATTTTATTTTTGGTCCTGAGGCATATGATCTTAGTTTCCTTACCAGGAGTGGAACCCACACCGCTTGCATTGGTAGTTTGGAGCCTTAACCAGTGAACTGCCATGGAGGTCTCTAATTAGCTTTTGTATCCTCTTTAATGGGCCTCCCAGGTGGCACAGTGGTAAAGAATCCACCTGCCAATGCAGGAGACACACATGCAAGAGACGAGTCTGATCTCTGGGTTGGGAATATCCTCTGGAGAAGGAAATGGCATCACTCCAGTATCCTCACCTGGAGACTCCCATAGACAGAGGAGCCTGGTGGGCTACAGCCCATGGGGCGGCAAAGAGTCAAACACGACTGAGCACACACAGCCTCGTTAACAGAGGGAGCCAGGGAGAAGGCCTGGTCCTGGGCTAGCCAGCCTACATGATCTGCGGCAGCTACTGTACTCATAAATGTTGGCTGTGTGCAAGCTAGTTTAGGGTTAGAAGGTGATGAGTTTCATCTTGGAGAATGATCTGATGTGAGCAGAAGAGTTTGTGGGAAAGTCAGGGGGCCTAGCTAGAGCTGACCGCCAGGGCGAGTGGAAATGATGGTGAGAGCTTCGGGCCTCCACAGGCTGTGGATCTGAGGGGTGGACAATCACAACTGGATCTCATGGCTGATGTCTGGTTATGTTGACCTCTAGTTAAACCCCAGAATAATCTAGTTATTCTTCTCTACAGTAGTCAAATTTGCTACTTTCCCACAGTCCCTTCTTCAACTCCACTGCTATTGTCTTCCACACCAGTCTTGAAACTTCTAGTTTAATAGAAGTTTCTAGTTATTCTTCTCTATGGTCATCAAATTTGCTACTTTCCCACAGTCCCTTCTTCAACTCCACTGCTAATGTCTTCCACACCAGTCTTGAAACTTCTGTCACTGTCTTGTTTCGCTGCCTTCAGATTTTCCCCACCTAGTCCAGCCTCAGGGAGCCTATTGGTGTCTAGTTGTTGCCCTGTCCCAGGTGGCACTGGTGGTAAAGAGCCTACCTGCCAATGCCTCAGACTTAAGAGATGCAGGTTTGATCCCTGGGAGAGGAAAATGCCCTGGAGGAGGGCATGGCAACCCACTCCAGTATTCTGGCCTGGAGAATCCCATGGACAGAGGAGCCTGGCAGGCTATAGTCCATGGGGCTATACAGAGTTGGACATAACTGAAGTGACTTAGCATGCACGCATACACCTAACAGCTGCAAAATAGCTTTCAGGGAGAAATAACATAAGGAATAAATGACTAGAAAATGAGGTGGTAGGAAATCAACAGGAGAAGCATTTGTCCTATTGCTGAGGTTGAGATGTCTCCTCCTTTGCTTCTGAGAGATCATTCCTCCAGCACAGAGGCCCTGCAGCCTCACTTCTTCAGTTCCTCCCAGAGCAACATGCAGTCCCTTTGGATTCTCAGGTTCAAAGACCCACACTAAACATCTGTGGTGCACATTATTTGTAAAGTTCACATATTGGATTGTTATTTACATACTGGATATTCTATATGGATATACTATTCACATACTGGATATTATTTTCCATAATATCTTATGGAAAAACCTGAATGAACTTTTTGGCTGACCCAATACATGAGTTACATCTCTCCATAACCAGGAACTGAAATATAATCATATTAAAACAAACTTGGAACAATAACCATAAATAGAATGTGTTTTAGAATAGCACTTGATTATCTTGGGAAAAAGCTTAAAATAGCTAGCTAAATGGAAGAACTGGACTCAAAACAACATATGTGATCTGAGTTTTTTTTTTTTTTTCCCATATCCAGAGAGTGAGAGGAAGTGAGGGAGCGGGCATCATATGTGCATCTTTGGCACCAAGGTTAGAATTTAATATCCAGCAAGGTGTGGCTTCTTTATCATCTTTAACCCACACAAGAAACTAGCCTATTAATATGTATCAAGGTTACAGTTGCTTAATATCAAAATGCAACAGAGTGGATAACGGCCAGCAACAGAACAACTTTAGAATTCTCCACCCTCCTCCCTAGGCTATTTTAAGACATTGCTTTTTCTTTTTCTTTTAGTCTAGCTAAGTAGTTCTCAAACTTTGGTGTGCATAGCAAGCACTTTACTTGGTTGTGAACATAAAACTATGTATACCCTACCTTGTAAGTAATTTGAGGATAATACAGGAATAGTTAGGGCTTCCCTGGTGGCTCAGTGGTAAAGAATCCGCCTGTCAACGCAGGAGATGCAGATTCGATCCCTGGGCTGTGAAGATCCTCTGGAGACAGAAATGGCAACCCACTCCAGTGTTCTTGCCCGGGAAATCTCACGGACAGAGAAGCCTGGCAGGCTACAGTCCATGGGGTTGCAAAGAGTCAGGCTTGACTGAGCAACTGAGCACATACAGGGATAGTTTACAAGTTTTTCCTCCTTATTAGCTGACACTAGAATTAAACGTTGAAGCACTTGCTACTTTACCTTATTTACATTTAAAAACAGATTCAAATGGATATCACGCATGTGAGAAAGTTGATAGAATTTATTTTTGAAAATGGGATTATGAAAAAACCCGTCTCTTTATTCTCATCTTTACTGTCTAATTGTTCTACAATGAAGCCACAGTACTTTTCTCATCAGAAAAAAAGTTGCTTAAAAATAATCAAATGATAAAAGTTCACTGACTGTGCTCATTTGACTCCCCCCACCCCCACCACCCCCAAGAGCTTAGTAACCTAAAGACAGAGCCTGTTACAAAAGCTAACAGGTGGTTTCTAGAAGCTCACCCCACCCTATGGTCAGCTTCAAGTCCCAGGGATCTGCCATCTTTGACTTTAAGACAGCAAAGGTCTTTACACACGGTTATTTTCAGTAGAGTGACAGTATGGGGTGGGGGGAGGAAATCGAGCAATCCAACCATATTTAGAGACCAATGAATCAACTCACTTATCAAAATAGGTTGCATTATAAGATCATTCCCAGAACAGCTTTGCTCTCTGCCTCTCATTTGGGTTATCAGCGTTGTGACTTCTTTGCACACACTCCTTGTTTTTGCTAACCATGCAGCATTCGTGTATTCAAAGCTAAGAATTCTGTATTTTCCCAAGCTCAATTGATGTGTAAGAGAGACTACTTTGTGAAATGAAGGAATTTGGTTTAAATTTCTCATGCTGAGCATTTGATAAGACAGATTAGTAATGCTGCATTTTAAAAAGTATGTAGAAACTCAACCAGTTTAGCTACCAAGTGCTGTTCAGCTGGTATGCAAATGTGTTTCATGTTCCCAGAATTTTTTCCTGAACCTTTTGGATGTGGAGCCAAGATGCCCTTTCTCTATGCTTCCAAAGTCTTTTCATCTTGGCATAGATCAGGACCCGCAGGTAAGATTTAAAAAGGATAAAGAACTATATATAAAGCATCCTCCCAAATAAAGCTTTGTTGAGCTAAGTTTTGTCTGAGGTGGAGAAGTCCATTGTCTAATACAGCAATGAAGATCAATGGACCACCGCAGGGCACTCCCTCCCCAGGACACTGCTGTGATTTGCAGCGCAACTTCTTTTTGTCCTTCTCCTTGTCTCAGCCTAGACAGCTTTGAAAGTCCAGAAGCAGCCATAAAAGAACCTACAAAGAAGTTTCCAGATGCCATGGAGAAAAGGGACAGAGGAAAAAGCAGGTCATTTATTTTTATATCCTTCTTCGCCTTTGTTTCCTCTTTTTACTTATTCTCCCCATGAACTGCCACAAAATTATGGGAGGAGCAAAAGCTCATTACCTTAAAACCCATCTAGATGGAAATGGTGAGGGGATTGAAGTTACTATTTTTTCCTTTCAGCAGAAAATAAAAGCCCACAGGATAATCCAGGAATGGAAGGGCTGCTGTGCATATATGGAAGGGACCATAAAGTTATAGCGTTTATTTATATTAGTGTCTAAATGTGTGAGCATCAATGCAGAGTTGTTTGTTTTTTTTTTTTAATATGTATTTATTTGGCTGCTCTGGGTCTCAGCTAAGGCACGCAAATCAGTTGCAACATGTAGAATCTAGTTCCCAGACCAAGAATGGAACCTGAGCCCCCTGCATTGATATCTCAGAGTCTTAGCCACTGGACCACGAGGAAGGTCCCCCAATGCAGAGTTTTGTTTTGGCTCAGCCTGACTGGTCTTCCCTTCCCAAGTGACAGCACCACACTTGCGGAGCATAGACTCTTTCCTTGTCCAAGATATGCTTTTCCACTGGTGGGGCCATGGAGGAGACCATACAGGACAAAGCAGTTCTTGTGGACCCAACAGATAGTGTAAATAACATCCTCTGGGAAGTTAAAGAACGAAAGTCATGAAGAACAAGTATGCATTCTGCCAAGACTTGGAACAACCATCCTCCGCACCTAAATCCTCTAATAAGGTTTCTATGAGGCTTTAGTTCATCATTAAGCTGCCATGGGATATCCTCTGAGAAAGGTTAGAATGGGCAGCTTTCTCTTTTCTGGCAGCAGTAACTGTTAAGTCCATTATTTGTATTCATTCAGGCTTATCGATCTTCACATATTTTTAAATGTAAGAAATATTTTCAAATGGAGGCTAGTCATGATTTTCTTTATAAACAATGTACATCATTGTAATCCTAGCTTTTTGTCATTGGGAATAATGAATTATTTTATTTTACTTTATTATTGCTTAGTTGTGGCATAAGAACTCTTAGTGGTATGTGGGATTCAGTTCCTTGATCAGGGATTGAACCTGAATCCCTTGCATTGGGAGCCCAGAGTCTTACCAACAAGGAAGTCCTGAGAACAGTGAGTCATTTTGAATTGCTATTATGAGCCCACTCTTTCCTGTCTTGGCAGAACCAATCATCACTGCTCACCCAATCTGCAGGCAGGATGGTGACTCAGATTGTTGAAACCCTGTTGTGTGGGTCAATGACTCTCCCTTCTGGGTTGATGGCATTACTGCCAGCAGCAGTTACAGTCCAACCAACAAACACACAGGTGTCCTTGAGCCAAGCACAAGGCTCAACATCACGGGAATAGATGGAGACGTATTGGCATGGTGTGTGTATTCAGTAAGTGCTCACATATATGGCACTGCGCTGGCCATTACAGAAATATACAGAGAGATACAGGGCATGGCTGCTGCCCCCAGGGAGCATGCAAGCTCATTGAAGAGTGATATGCACACACACACACACTCCATCTTATATCCTTACATTCTCTTTGGAGCAAACAAAACTCATTTAACCCTCATAGCTTAATGAGATGGGTGCTGTTATTATGCCCATTAGACAGCCATGGAAAGTGAAGGAGAGAGGGAGTTGGGGTGATAAACAGAAGAGATGGAGTTTTAACCCAGGCAGTCTTGCTGTGGTTCTCGTCCCATTAGCCCTATGGACTACATAACATACAGAAAATAAGGAATAAAGTGAAACTGTAGGGACTTACCTGATGGTCCACTGGTTAAGAATCTGCCCTCCAGTGCAGGGGATGTAGGTTTGATCCCTGATTGGGGAATTAAGATCACACATGCCGAGGGGCAACTAAGCCTGAGCTGCAACTAGAGAAAGCCCGTGAGCCAGAATCAAGGGCCCTCCTCCCACAGTAACAAAGACCCAGCTCAGCCAAAGTAAATAAACTAATAATAGTAATAGAATATGTAAAATTAAAAAAAAAAGCAATGCTGTAATCAGGCGGTCTTCTTTTTCTGAGTTCAAACATTCTAAAATCCCAACCCAGGGATCAAAACCAGTTCATTTGCATTGCAGGCAGATTCTTTACCTTCTAAACCACCAGGGAAGCCTTCAATAAATAATAATAATAAAATAAGTAAAATGCAAAAATTTAAAAAACTGTAATCAAGTAGCCTTCTTTTTCTGAATTCTAGCATTCTGAAATCAGGAACTGATTGAGTGTGTGAAAGTCTCTCAGTCATGCCCAACTCTTGGTGACCCCATGGACTGTAGCCTGCCAGGTTCCTCTGTCCATGGAGTTCTCCAGGCAAGAATAATGGAGTGGGTAGCCATTCTCTTCTCCAGGGGAACTTCCTAACTCAGGAATCAAACCAGGGTCTCCTGCATTGCAGGCAGATTCTTTACCAGCTGAACTACGCAGGAAGCTCTGATTAGGTGTTTATAATATGCTAGCAAACTGCTAGACTGAGCAACTTCACTTTTCACTGTCATGCATTGGAGAAGGAGATGGCAAGCCACTCCAGTGTTCTTGCCGGGAGAATCCCAGGGACAGGGGAGCCTGGTGGGCTTCCGTCTATGGGGACGCACAGAGTCGGACACGACTGAAGCGACTTAGCAGCAGCAGTAGCAGCAGATTGCTCAGAGCACTCACTAACTATACTTTTGTAGTGGTGGTGATAGTTTAGTCACTAAGTCATGTCGGACTCTTTTGGGATTTCCCAGGCAAGAATACTGGAGTAGGGTAGCCGTTCCCTTCTCCAACGGATCTTCCTGACCAGTGATAAAACTCATGTCTCCTGCATTGGCAGGCACATTCTTTACTGTTGAGCCAACAGGGAAGTTCCAAGAGCCAAATAGTAGGAGTGAGCAATGAATGCAATAGGAGAGGTCAGTTGAAATAAAACCTTCAAGCATAAATAAACGTTAGTCCAAAGATAAAAGAAAAAGCCAGGATGCCTGTAGGATGCAGGAAAAGTAGTAACAACTTATATTCAGAACAAGATTGGGAAGCCTGCGTATGGAGAGAAACTGGAGATGAATGTAGACAGGGAAGCAGGGGCTGGATTGTCAGGGCACTGACTGGACTCACCCTGTAGACAATGGTATCTCACTGGTAATTTTATTTTAAACAGTCATGCTTATTTTAAGCATGTCATTTGTCATGATCACATTTGTGAATTTAAAAGATCATTATGGCTTTGGTATTTCAAAAGGCTCAATGTTAATGGTTTCTGCATGCTGGAGAATACTTTGTAGAAGGAATGCTGGCATTTACATATTTATGCTGGCAAACTACAAAAGCCTAATTGTGGAATTTTCTTTGCTATGTAGCTGGGCTGATGTCAAAACCATTAGAGAAGTCACAGTATGAGCAGTATGCTAGTAAGGACACATTCCCAATTATACAAATATAATATGGGGTCACGCTATGCAGCATGAAATTGCTAGTTGATCCGTCCACAATATAAAATAGTTAAATTGGAAAGCCACTTTTTTTTTTTTTTTTTTTTTGGTAAATGGTATCGGGATTATCTACATTTATAAAGGGCTCTGAGTTCTTCAAAACAACATGGCAATTTGCTTCTTCATGGCCAACAGAGTGTGTCTGCTGCTGTATTGGATCTCTCTGACTTCTGTCTCTGACTCTAGACTTTTTTCCCAAATGGTTTCATTTGCATAGTTTAGGCCCATTCAAGAGCATCTCCCTTTTAAGTAACAAAGTCAACTGATTAGAGATTTTAATCACAGCTACAGAATCCTTTTTGTATGCCATATAAAATAACCTAACCATGGGAATGATATCTTCCATGGAATAGCAATCTAGAAGATCATCTTAAAAGTGTGCCCACCTTGAGTTTCCTTGCAAAGGGAAGCTCACTTCTCAGACGGTACCCTTGGTTACCTCTGATTACCTCAGCTAAATGCCCTACTAGACACCAGCAGTCATGGCCATGGATTTGGGACTCCGTTTTGAAAGAGTTGACTTTAATTTGGTATTTCTTTTAATTTCAGGTACAAATAATAGAACAGACATTCTGGTGTCCCAAATAATTGTCATTATTTGCATTTCCAGGGCTGTTCCCCTATAAGAGTGGGTATATATGGGAACACTTCAAAAATCAGCTGTTGTGGTCTGTCAGAGACAGCAGCTAGGAGCCCTCATGGGTGGTGAGCAGGGCGGGGAGAGGGAGCCAGAGTGGAGCCAGAGTGGCCGAGGAGGCAGCAGTAGCCCAGCATGCCACTGTGCGGGCAGCCTGAGTGATGAAGATGGTGGCCCCCTGGATGCCGTTCTACTCCACCAGCTGCTGCCTGTGCTGCCATGTCCCAGCTGGCACCATCCTGCTGGGCACCTGGGACCTGATCTTCAATGCTGTGGTACTGCTGGTTCTGTTGAGTGCCCTGGCTGATCCAGATCAGTATCACTCTTCAAATTCTGAACTCGGAGGTGGCTTTGAGTTCATGGATGATGCCAACATATGCATTGCCATCACAATTTCTGTTCTCACGGTCCTTAACTGGGCAATGGCTGTGCACGGAGCATACAAGCAACATGTGACCAGGATCATCCCATTCTTCTGTTACCAGATCTTTGGTTTTGCCCTGAACACCGTGGTTGCAGTTTATCCAAATTCCATCCAGGAATACACATGACAGTTCAGTTCAGCTCAGTTCAGTCCCTCAGTCGTGTCCAACTCTTTGCGACCCCATGGACTACAGCACGCCAGGCCTTCCTGTCCATCACCAGCTCCTGGAGTTTACTGAAACTCATGTCCATCGAGTCGGTGATGCCATCCAACAGTCTCATCTTCTGTCATCCTATTCTCCTGCCTTCAATCTTTCCCAGCATCAGGGTCTTTTCCAATGAGTCAGCTCTTCATATCAGGTGGCCAAAGTATTGGAGTTTCAGCTTCAGCATCAGTCCTTCCAATGAACATTCAGGACTGATTTCCTTTAGGATGGACTGGTTTGATCACCTTGCAGTTCAAGGGACTCTCAAGAGTCTTCTCCAACATCACAGTTCAAAAGCATTAATTCTTTGACACTCAGCTTTCTTTATAGTCCAACTCTCACATCCATACATGACCACTGGAAAAACCATAGTTTGACTATATGGACCTTTGTTGGCAAAGTAATGTCTCTGCTTTTTAACATGCTGTCTAGGTTGGTCATAACTTTTCCTTCAAGGAGTAAGTGTCTTTTAATTTCATGGCTGCAGTCACCATCTGCAGTGATTTTGGAGCCCAAGATAATAGTCTGCCACTGTTTCTCTATCTATTTGCCATGAAGTGATGGGACCGGATGCCATGATCTTAGTTTTATGAATGTTGAGCTTTAAGCCAACTTTTTTACTCTCCTCTTTCACTTTCATCAAGAGGCTCCTTAGGTTCTTTGATTTCTGCCATAAGGGTGGTGTCCTGCATATCTGAAGTTATTGATATTTCTCCTGGCAATCTTGATTCCAGCTTGTGCTTCCTCCAGCCCAGCATTTCTCATGATGTACTCTGCATATACATTAAATAAGCAGGGTGACAATATTCAGCCTTGACATACTCCTTTTCCTATTTGGAACCAGTCTGTTGTTCCATGTCCAGTTCTGTTGCTTCCTGACCTGCATACAAATTTCTCAAGAGGCAGGTCAGAAAGTCTGGTATTCCCATCTCTTCAAGAATTTTCCAAAGTTTGTTGTGGTCCACACAGTCAAAGGCTTTGGCATAATCAATAAGCAGTAGTAGATATTTTTCTGAAACTCTCTTGCTTTTTCAATGATCCAATGGATGTTGGCAATTTGCTCTCTGGTTCCTCTGCCTTTTCTAAATCCAGCTTGAACATCTGGAAGTTTATGATTCATGTATTGCTGAAGCCTGGCTTGGAGAATTTTGAGCATTACTTTACTAGCATGTGAGATGAGTACAATTGTGCAGTAGTTTGGGGATTCTTTGGCATTGCCTTTCTTTGGGATTGGAATGAAAACTGACCTTTTCCAGTCCCGTGGCCACTGCTGAGTTTTCCAAATTTGCTGGCATATTGAGTGCAGCACTGTCACAGCATCATCTTTCAGGATTTGAAATAGCTCAACTGGAATTCCATCACTTCCACTAGCTTTGTTCGTAGTGATGCTTCCTAAGGCCCACTTGACTTTACATTCCAGGATGTCTCCCTCTAGGTTAGTGATCACACCATCGTGGTCATGAAGATCTTTTTTGTGAAGTTCTTCTGTGTATTCTTGCCACCTCTTCTTAATATCTTCTGCTTCTGTTAGGTCCATACCATTTCTAGCCTTTATCGAGCCCATCTTTGCATGAAATGTTCCCTTGGTATGTCTAATTTTCTTGAAGAGATCTCTAGTCTTTCCCATTCTGTTGTTTTGCTCTATTTCTTTGCACTGATCGCTGAGGAAAGCTTTCTTATCTCTCCTTGCTATTCTTTGGAACTCTGCATTCAGATGGGTATATCTTTCCTTTTCTCCTTTGCCTTTCCCTTCTCAACTGCCTCCTAATTTTCCTCACAAAGATGATATCATGTCAATGAATCCTATCTGTTTGGTCCTCATTATTTTTCTGTTTATCAGCATATCTTGACTTTTAAGGATTATTTGATTAGCTATGTTTGGAACTGCTACTGATGCCTCAATGGCAGGAATTCCTCTGATGTCCTGGTTTATGTTATCAACAGTGACAGTACAGTGCTGTTATCCCCATACCACTGCCACCCTACGTGTCTGCCTAAGCCTGGAAGTGGGGCGTAGCTGAGAGCAACAGCTTAATTTTACTTCTGAGATGAGCTCTGAGCTTATTTCTTACTGAAATGCCAAAGCCTAAAATTGTAGATTAACATCTACAGAGTTGGAACTCTGTGGTTTGAAACCTGGGCTTTAGCTAGAGCACTGTGATAGAGTAACTGTAGACTTCTCTCTGTGGGGGTCGGGAGGGGTGGGGTGGGGTGGGCTCCCCTAGTCTTCCCTCTGCATCAAAATTTTCAACAATCTGGATGAACCTTTGTCCAAGGAGTCTGTTGTATGTGCTGAACCCCAAAGTTGAAGACATTACAACTTTTCACTCCCTTTTTCTCTTTTGAAAGTGTAAAATAAAGTCAAAATTAGACCCCCACCCCCCAAAAAAATCAGCTATTGTTTATTGTGACTGGATTGGCAGTGACCACTATGTGTTTCTGTTAGTCACCCAGTCATGTCCGACTCTTGCTACCCCATGGACTGTAGCCCACTAGGCTCCTCTGTCCATGGGATTTCTTAGGGAAGCATACTGGAGTGGGCTGCCACTTCTTGCTCTGGAGTATCTTCCTGACCCAGGGATGGAATCCAGGTCTCCTGCATTGCAGGCAGTTTCCTGCATTGCAGGCAGATTGTTTACCAACTGAGCCACCAGGGCTATGTGTTTAGCTGCCTCTGTTTCCTTTTTCTCTAGGTGTTAAAGCCAGACTACACTTCTTAGTCTGGCCCTCAGGCATGGGTCTGGTAACTCACCTCCTCCACAATTCTTCCCTCCCTCAGTTTCTTGCCATCTGGGAAGCTGGAAATCAGAGGATTCTAATGCCCTAGGTGGTGGTGGAGACACAAGTTCCAAGGAGCCTGAGTCCTGAGTAATTGCCCGAAAGGGAATCATACAAGATGGCTGCTTGACCAGGAACACCTCTGTTGAACTAGTTTGTGAGTGAAAATAGACTTTTTGTGTCAAGCATTGGCAGGCTGGAGCTGATTGTTGTAACAGTGAACCTCCCCTGACTAGTACAGCTGGATTTTACACTGCCTATGGCTGTGGAGTTCATAACTGATACTTAGATATGTATTGTAGACCTTCCTTATCTGCAGGTCCAACCAACTATGGATCAAGCGATATTTGAAAAAATTTTCAGAAAATTCCAGCAAGCAAAACTTGAATTTGTCACTCTGGCAAACATTTGCATAACATTTACATGGTAATTATATTGTATAAGTGCTTTGTATTGTATTGTATTGTATTGTATAATTTACATTGTATTAGGTTATTATAAGAAATTTGCTGCTGCTGCTGCTGCTACTGCTGCCAAGTCACTTCAGTTGTGTCCGACTCTGTGTGACCCCATAGATGGCAGCCCACCAGTCTCCCCCATCCCTGGGATTCTCCAGGCAAGAACACTGGAGTGGGTTGCCTTTTCCTTCTCCAGTGCATGAAAGTGAAAAGTGAAAGTGAAGTCACTTGGTTGTGTCTGACTCTTAGCAACCCCATAGACTGTAGCCCACCAGGCTCCTCCTTCCATGGGATTTTCCAGGCAAGAGTACCGGAGTGGGGTGCCATTGCCTTCTCCAATAAGCAATCTAGAGATGATTAAAAGTACATGGGTGGATGTGTGTAGATTATATGTAAATACTATACTGCTTTATATAAGGGACTTGAGCATCCATTGATTTTGATAACTTCAGAGGTCCTAGAATCGTCCCTAGTTGTGCTGAGGGACAGCTGTATCGTTAATCTGTTTGTTGTCACTTTTGTTACTTTATTTGTTAAACTAAAAGCACAATCTATATCCTATTCTATTAAAACTCAAGAAATGTAAGAAAATATTTGTTATATTGGGGGGATTAAATAGTATTCAATTTCTTTCTTTTTTTTTTACTAAACAGTTGAAGTTTTAGGACAATGTCTGCATGAATCTACTTGTAACATGGAAATGATTTAAATTTTTTTTACTAGTTAAATTGTTCTCTTGAAATTAGTAAAATACAAATCTAATTGGTTTTCTTTTTATTAACCTAATTAATTTATATAAACATTGCTCCAGATTAAAGCCCAAATATTTTGAGAGCAACCACAGTGAAAACCAGGAGATAAAATGGCTGCTTATCAAGTCAGCTCCCCATTTTCAAGTTCACCTTTCTTACCTTTTGTTCTTATACAATGACGTCATTGTTTGGAATTTAGCTATTTCCAGTAAACCAATGTGTGATTTTTAATGACCCTACTGAATGATATTTTATTTTGTATACTGAACTCATAAAAAAGTCAATAATGTAACCCAGTTTTTCTAATACAATATCTTGATATTTAATAGACAAACATATTTTGGAAACTCAAGGTAACATTTTTATTATTCCATGGACTTTATTGACTGATTTCAATCAAGGTAGAAATACCTTTGGTTTGAGTTAGCCTATCCCCGCAGGAATGAATTATTAGAAGAAAGATAAGAGAAACAACAGAAACAACGATATTAATATAAACAGTGAATAGAACAGAAAAACAATGTTTGAATTATGATAATTTGAAGTAATAAAGGTGACCAAATGCAAGAAAAATGAACATAAGGATACTCAAATGAGTGATATCTGAACTAGAAGAAAAGCCAAAATCAGCATAGGCAAACATTTTGTAAATTATAGACTTAAGAAAAGGGAGAATAAGAAAAACCACTCCAAACTAAAAGAGACAAGATGTATTAACTGAAGACTGTTAGCAAGGAGAGAAAGGAATGTAAAGAGTAAGAAATGTTTAAGAAAAAGGAGCAAATCCTGTAATTTGTGACAACACGGAGGGCATTATGCTAAGTGAAATAAGCCAGACAGAAAAAGACAAATACCTCTGATATCACTTATATGGGAAATTAAAAAAAAAAAAAAAAAGAACTCATAGAAAAAGTAGGATGGTAGTTGCCACGGTTTGCGGGTGGAGGAAATAGGGAGAAGTTGGTAAAAGGTTACATGTTTTAAGCTCTAAGAAGAATAAAGTTTGAGGATCTAATGTATAATGTGGTGCATTGGCAGGCAGATTCTTTACTGTTGAGCCACCAGGGAAAGCCCTATGGTTGAAATTTGCTAAGAGAGTAGAACTTAAATGTCCTCACTCATTTTCCACCAAAAAAAGGTAAACATGTGAAGTGATGGATGTGTCAATTAACTCGATGGAAGGAATCCTTTCACAATGTAATATACCTCAGTGAAGCTGGGGGAAAAAAGAAGGAAAACAAGCTTTAAAATGATTTCAGATTTCAGTTCCAGGGTTCAACTTGGCTGTGACCTAATTACTTTAGTACTCTGAGTTCAAGTGCCCCCAACTCTAACATGAAAATAATGATATCTCATAAGATGCCTGCAAAGCCGTCTTAAGCTTTCCAGGTCTAGGCACGCAGTAGAGTCAGCCCCTCTCCTGTCAGATCAGTTCTCTCTCCTTCCAGGGTAATTAAGTAGTACCTGGGCCTGTGACTGCTCATTCACTCCTTATTCCCCAGCCTACCTATAATTATATATGGTCCTGTGACTACGTTCTCACCAGTGGAATGTGAGTGGACACTAACACATTGGATGTACCTCTTATGTGCCTCTTCCTTGATTAGAACCAGTGGAGGTCCAGCTTTGACCATGTGGGTGAGGCCAAGGCCACAGGCCCTGAATGACAGCATGGAGCAGACCTTCCAACAGTCTCGACTATTTGGCTCACATGCTTCCGGGAAACAGCAGTATCAGATCAGATCAGATCAGATCAGTCGCTCAGTCGTGTCTGACTCTTTGCAACCCCATGAATCGCAGCACACCAGGCCTCCCTGTCCATCACCAACTCCTGGAGTTCACTGAGACTCATGTCCATCGAGTCAGTGATGCCATCCAGCCATCTCATCCTCTGTCGTCCCCTTCTCCTCCTGCCCCCAATCCCTCCCAGCATCAGAGTCTTTTCCAATGCGTCAACTCTTCACATGAGGTGGCCAAAGTACTGGAGTTTCAGCTTTAGCATCATTCCTTCCAAAGAAATCCAGCTTCCATTAAGGGAAGCATTTGAGACAAAATGAGGAGGAGGGTCCAGACATGGCCAGAAGCATCATCAGAACATGAATAAGCTGTGCAGTTTGTGAAAGCCATCAGCGAGCCCTTGAGTCAAAGTCAGCTGTCAGACATTTGGGAAATTACCAAATTTCCCAAATTTGAAATGAAGTATTTGGGAATGAAGAATTTGATTTCCCAAAATTGAAATGAAATTTGAGATGAAGTATCAGAGTCTAGGTAAGAACCCAAGTCTCCTTCTTAGACAAGTGTTTTTTTCTTTTATTGGTGGAAAGGAAAATAAATAAAACCTTTAGGAGGTCAAATGGCTTTCCCAGAACTGAAGGAGAATTTTGGTTCAACCCATTCTGAGCTCAGTGATAGAGCATAAAACTTCCTGGAAAATTATGTAAAAGATAACCTGTTTGCTGTATAGCTTGCTGGGAACAGGTCCATGTTGACACCAAGAAAACTACCAGAAGAGTGCCAGGGCCAAATTCCTGCTTTGTATTTGCAACTTCCCTTCAGCAATGAAAAACCCTGTAATCTCATGAAAAAAGTGCCGGGCAAGGTCACTGACCAGGTGAATCATCTCCCTGGGCTGTTTCCTCATAGGTAAAGTAAGAGGATTGGACTAGTTTTATGCAAAATTTCACCCGGCCCTAGGCCTGAGGATAAATATAAACTTTGTGGCTTTACTAAGGGAGGACAAGGAAAAGTATTGGTTTTGTGGGTGGGGGTGAGATAAAGCCAGGGGTGACTTTTTAGAATTGTACTGAGGGTGTCATGAGAGCATTGCATCAGATACTCTTGATGTGCCCAGCTCAGGAAGTAAATGATGAGTAAGAAATTGTAGCTGACCAGAATTAAGCAGAAGTCTTGGTGGGAGTTAGCGTGGGACGGGGCAAGGGAGAGGGCATTGAGGGGAGTCCAGGGGAATCTAGGGGAATCACACAATCTCTGATTTGGTTTCTTCCAATGAAATAGCAACTCCTCAGCGATGTCACACAAGTGTATGTTCCTCGGTTCTTTGTCTCGTCACAACAAAGATTTGGAGCAACGGACATTAAAGCCCTTGGCGCATCACAGCTCTCAGGTCTTGGACAAACCATGCTACAGCTCTTAGGCAAATCAGCGTTACAGCTCTATTTTATTTAGAAGGTAGCAGGAGAGTGAGGGAGAGAGAGAGAGAAAGAAAAGAGTGCACGCACGCGGGAGAGAAAGTCCGTGAGAAAACGCTTTGGCTCCTCCTTTTATATGTTTCTTTTTTCTCCACCTGGGCCTGTCCTATGCAAATTTGGCTTAGCCAGGAGTGCTGTTTGTTCTGCCTGAAGTTTTCACTCTGGTCCTCAGACCTTCCTTGTCTTTTAGCCACCGCCATTTTGGACTCCTTTTCCCTATTCTACCTACCTAACAGAAAGCACATAGATAAGCTGACCAGGACAGCATCTGGAACAAAGTGGTACCTACAAGATAATTTACTGTCATGACCAGTGTGGCAGAGTGTAAGACTGAGTGACAATCTCTCCAGGCTGCCCCTTGCCCACCCCCAATTCTGCTCTAGATGAAGAGACTGCTTTATTGGGTTGCTCACAAGTGGGCTTCTTTGGGTGTGAAACACTCTCTGAGGTGAGGCAAAAGACTGGGATGCAGAGTTAAAAAGAGCTGAGAAGGGACTTCCTTGGTAGTCCAGTAGCTAAGACTCTGTTCTCTCAATGCAGGGGGCCTGGGCTTGATCCCTAGTCAAGGAACTCAATCCCACACACTGCAACTAAGAATTTTCGTGCTACAACTAAAGACCTGGTGCAGCCAAATAAAAAAAATATTGAAAATAAAAAAAAATATATAGCTGATAGACTTAGAGGAGAGGCTAAGTGGTCTAATAGTAAGGAATTCAGTGAGGAGAGATGAGAAGTGAAAGGAAAATGGCTCTTGGGCTTGGGAGAGGAGAGGCACAGGAGGTGGGTGATGGCTGAGAGGTTATGGGGTAAGAGAACTGAGAGGTGGGGGGCAGGGAGAGCTGTGTGTGTTGGGGGGGCAGTTAGAGGGAGGAGATGTAAAAGTGTAACAAGATTTGGAATGGGACCCCCACCTTTATTTTTGAGAGATAAGTTAAAGAATAAAGGCTTCCTTTTTTGAATGTTTTTTGCTGCTTGTGCCTCTTTAATTCTGATGTCAGTGAAACACAGAACCACAAAGGTTTGGCATCCTAAATCCTCCTACTACATAAATACATAATTGGAATGCATTGTGGTGATAGAGGTATTTATTGATACAAAGGCCTGCGGGCATCACGGGAGGAGCATTTCTTTCTCCTGAACAGGTCAGAGAGAAGGAAGCAATTGATCTGTTTGTGGGCCGGGTTTGACTCTCCCTGGATAAATGATCTTGGTAAAGTCACTCAAACTCGACTTCCTCATCTATAAATGAAGAATGATTAAAAAATGCCCTCCTTAAAGGGCATTTGTACAAAGATCATGTGAGGTATTGAATACATAACATGAAATGGAGAGGCTGGTGGAAGTTCTAGTTGAGAGTATGGGTTGTGAGGTTGGATACACGTGGGTTTGAATTTTGGCTCAGGATGCTGTGGACAAGTAATAGGTTACCCAATGGTCAACACACAAAGAGCTTTACACGTGCCTGGCACAGGAGAAGCACTCAAGTGTTACTGAATTTTCTTTGCAAATCTTGAAGCACTATGAAAGTGGCTATTACTAATTTTATGATTCAGATTAAGGCCCAAGAGTGTCAAACTGTAGAGGTAAAAATGCACAAGGGGTGGGGATGAGGTCCTGTGTTAGTTTCCTGCTGCTGCTGAAACAATGATCACAAACAACACAAAGTTATGCTTATAGTTCTGGAGGTCAGTCTGAAATGGGCTAAAGTCAGACTGCCATGGGGCTGATTCCTTTTAGTGGAGAATCTGTTGCTTCAAGAGTCTGACTCCATTCCTTGGGTGAGAGCCCCTTCCATCCATCTTCAAGGACAGCATCAGAGTGTCTTCTCTCCTCTCTGGCCCCTGTTCTGTCCTTGCAACTTCTTTCTAAGGACACTTGTGATTTCATCAGGCCCACCCAGATAAGTTAGAAACCTCTCCCCATCCCAAGATCTGTAACACAATTACCTCTGCAATTTTTTCTTTTGCCAAATAAGGTGACATGTTCACAGATTCCAGAGATTAGAACGTGGTCATCTTTGTTTTTGTTTAGTTTCTAAGTTGTGTCCAACTCTTCCCAACTCCATCCTCTGTCCAGGGGATTTCCTGGCAAGAATACTGGAGTGGGTTTCCATTTCCTTCTCCAGGGGATCTTCCCAACCCAGGGATCAAACCTGGGTCTGCTGCACTGGCATTCGGATTCTTTACCACTGAGGGAATCCCCGGTGGTCATCTTTGCTGTTGCTGCTAAGTCACTTCAGTCATGTCCGACTCCGTGTCCACCAGGCTCCCCCGTCCCTGGGAATTCTCCAGGCAAGAACACTGGAGTGGGTTGCCATTTCCTTCTCCAATGCATGAAAGTGAAAAGTTAAAGTCAAGTCGCTCAGTCATGTCCAACTCCTAGCGACCCCATGGACTGCAGCTCACCAGGCTCCTCCGCCCATGGGATTTTCCAGGCAAGAGTAGTGGAGTGGGGTGCCATTGCCTTCTCCAGTGGTCATCTTTGGACAGCTGTTATTCAGCCTATCTCAGGTACCTGGGGAAGGTAAAAGAAATTTCCAAGATGGAAAACTTGCAAACTGGGAAAGCTAATTTCAGACAGTGAATAACTACTGAAAAGTTAGAAACCTAATGAAGGCAAGTAATGAGATGACAGGCCATATGCGTGACCCCGGTCCCTGGGACTAATGGAGAAGGAAGACTCTGCCTCCTGCTTTTTGGTGGCTCTCAGTCCCCTTTCTCTCTTCATGTGTGTCCCTCCTTTCCCCCTCTCTCTCCGCTTCCTCTCTGTGTTGAGAAGCAGCATAAGCCTTGCCGTCATAATGACCTGATTTTTAATTTTGGATTAATTACTCCCAAGCTTTATGACCTTGGTCCAACCACTTAACCTCTCAGAACCCAAAACACCTTATCTGTTAAGATAAGTGTAAGGACAATGACCTTGGGGAGTGGGCTGCAAGATATAATATGAGATAGCTTTTTGACTTGAAAGTAAGTTTTCCTCTCTCAAGTAGACAGAGAAAACAACTGGGAGAATAACTCCTAGTCCTCTCTCCCATCTTTTTGGGGAACAGGGTCTCTCTAGAGCACTCTTTCTGTGCCAGTCACTCTTGTAGGCGCTTTCACACATATTGTCCCATTTGTTTCTTAGTTGCTGCATGCAGGATCTGACCAGGGGTCAAACCCAGGCCCCCTGCACTGGGAGCATGGAGTCTTAGCCCCTGGACCACCAGGGTGCTTCCGTTTGTTTCTTTTAACAACCTTTTGGACACAGTTACCTCCCCTGTTTGATGGGAAAGAAAAATCTGTTTATTCTTCTTACCTTTCTGACATCAAATATGTGGGTATTTTACCCAAACCAATCAATTTTCCAACTCTCTAGACACCAACTGGATGTACTATAACTCCATTCTGACACTGACTACACAGGGTTAGGGAAGACCCCACAGGTGAAGGGCTCAGTCCCACAGGACTGCCCCCCGATTCGGACAGCAATCATATGCAGTGAATCTCCAAGTTACTCACATCTCTGTGACTGCAGACTGGTGGCTCCCATGATCCTCTCCTCAGGTTTGATAATTTGCTATGATTCACAGAATGCAGGGAAACACGTGTTTCTATTTATTGGTTTATTATAGAGGCTTATACATAGGGCTTCCCAGGTGGTGCTAGTGGTAAAGAACTTGCCTGCCAATGCAGGGGATGTAAGAGACACAGGTTTGACCCTTGGGTTGGGAAGAGCCCATGGAGGAGGGCACAGCAACCCACTGCAGGATTCTTGCCTTCAGAATCCCATGGACAGAGGAGCCTGGCAGGCTACTGTCTACAGGGTTGCAAAGAGTCAGACACAACTGAAGTGACTTACCATGCACTTAGAGGACATAATAAAGGATATAGATGAACAACCAGGTGAAGAGATTCATAGAGCGAGGTCTGGAAGAGTCCATAGTGCAGAAACGTTGTCCCTGTGGACTTACGGTGCACACCCTCCTATTCACCAACCCAGAATCTCTCCACATCCTGGAGTTTAAGAATTTTTATGACGGTTTCACCCCATAGACCTGAATTGATCATTAACTCAATTTCCAGCCCCTCTCCCCAACCCAGAGGATAGAGGTGGGCTAAAAATTCCAAGCCTTTAATCATGACTTAGTTTTTCCAGTGACCATCCTGAAACTCTCTAGGAACCCATCCAGAGTCACCTCATTACAACATAAGACACTCTGTCACCCAAGAAATGCCAAGGGATTTAGGCGCTCTGTGTCAGGAACCAGCGTCAAACACCAAATATTAGAACAAAAGATGCTCCTTGTACTCCATTACTCAGGTGTAGGAGTTCTATGTCAGGAACTGACAGGTAGATCCAGAGAGTTGAGGCAATGGATCAAATTCATATAGTAGGAGATGTCCAAGCTATGACCTTGACCTGACTCTCCTAACCCCGCAGCTGTCTATGGCATAGAAATACATTTCATTGTTGGTAAAGTTTTAATTTCTTGCTACATATCTTCAAATGTATTGATATAACAGTCAGAACATTCAATTATTTTTTTTCCTTATAAAACAACAGAAGCAAAAGCCTTCTCTAGTGGAGTTTTAACTTTGGATGTGGCTCTTGGTTTTAGTCTGTGTGTCTACAACTGTCCCCAAAAGGTTGCCCTGTTCCTGCTACACCCAGCAGGGCAGGCAGCACAAAGTTCTGTGCTTTTTATGCAGAGATGCTGGCAGGCAGCCAGCCCAGGGCTCTCTCCTGCTCACTGTAGTTCATGTCTGCCAGGCTGGTCACATGAACGGAAGTGAATGACTAGAGAACACGAAAGCCACAATTAGTAAGAGTGGGAGTAAGTCATCACGGGTTGTAGCTTTACCAGCACGCATAGCAGCAGATACCACACGTACCTGCGGCCACACTAAGTCAGCCTGTTCTAGTGAGAGGCGGTGCTGCCAGGCTACACCTCACTTAAATGAGAATAGAAAGAAGCATCCTTTCTGGACAGATGCAACCTTGGAGATCAAAAGTTTCTTGGAGCCAATTATTAGTAGAAAAAGGTCTCCCTTTCTCTGTTATGCAGAATATCCTGCCAAAGCAGGCACAGATTGCATTTTAATCTCCATCTGCCCCTCTGGACCTTGGAGAAGGCAATGGCAACCCACTCCAGTACTCTTGCCTGGAAAATCCCATGGGCAGAGGAGCCTGGTAGGCTGCAGTCCATGGAGTCTCGAAGAGTTGGACATGACTGAGCGACTTCCCTTTCACTTTTCACTTTCCTGCATTGGAGAAGGAAATGGCAACCCACTCCAGTGTTCTTGCCTGGAGAATCCCAGGGACAGGGGAGCCTGGTGGGCTGCCGTCTATGGGGTCGCACAGAGTCGGACACGACTGCAGCGACTTAGCAGCAGCAGCAGCCCCCCCTGGACCTTGACAGTATAGCACGAGGAGTAAGAGCCTAGCTTCTAGGATTGGGTCATAACTCTACCAATCAACTGACTTAACCTCTCTGTGACTTGTTTCAGAATAAATTGAAGAGAATAACTATACTTATTTCAAAGATTCTCATGAAGATGCAATGGCTTAACACACATACAAGTTAGAATTGTTCCTGGTCAAAGTAAGCACCATAGGGCTGTCAGCATTATTACCTCCGGAGCTGCAAGCCCAGTTACTGGCAGGAAACAGAGTCCCCTCCCCTCACCCCCTTCTCCTTCCAGTTGCAGGCCTCCTCTTCCACCGACATTCTAGAAGTATCTCTCTGCTACTTCCACTCTTCTTGACTCCCTGATGACACCAGTGAACTTGCCTGGGAGCTAAACTTGCATGCGGGCATATTTAAGAACTTCATCTGTCTTGCGGGGAGTACTTGTTAAGATAAAAGCTAACTGTTGAAACAAAGAAAGCTAACATTGTAGTGACTTAAAGGCTATAGAAGTTTATAATTTAGAATTGTTACAAACTATAGTACAGTTTGGAATGGATGAGTAGTCTCTGCCCTCAGACTTTGTGCTAGTAAGATAGCTTGTGCTTTCTCAAACTAGGGACTGGCTAGGCCCTAGCCAGTCATTTTGTTATGCATAGGAAATAGAATCATTTACATGATCTCTGAACCTAGGATAATATTTAGACCTACTCTGGGCTCTAAGAAATCTAGAGCCTGTAAACAGTTCCTATAGGTATTAATATATCATGTGCGCGCGCGCACGCGTGCGTGTGTGTGTGTGTGTGTTAGTCACTCAGCCATGTCTGACTCTTTGTGACCCCGTGGACTGTAGCCCACCAGGCTCCTCTGTCCATGGGATTCTCCAGGCAAGAATACTGGAGTGGGCTGCCATTCCGTTCTCCAGGGGATCTTCCTATGGATTAGTATATCATATTCCCAATAAATCCTGCTGGCTCACTTTACCCCTTCATCTTTTTAAAATTTAATTTTATTTGTTTATTGATCATGCTACATGGAATGCAAGGTCTTAGTTCCCTGGCCAGGTGCCGGACGCCCGCTCCCTGCAGTGGAAGTGCAAGTCTTTACCACTGGGCCACCAGGGAAGTACCTCCTCCTTCGTCTTAACGGTCAGTGTTAAGCTGACCTACCAAATCAGGTCAGCTCCCTGCAAAATTTTCTTTTCTGTGGTTTAACATTGACAATAAATATTCACATGGTAGAAGGTGGCAGTGAAGAGAACATCAATATTTGGATTTGTTGGTTATTGGCTGCAAACGGGGCTGGCAACATGAACTCATTATCCATAAGAAGTGGGGTACGTGTGGGCCGCATGCAAGAAAGTGTGTGTGCATACAGACAAAGCACAGACTCCACATTTGTAAAAATGCTTTATTTTGCCATCTGTTCTTTAATTTTTACTCAGAGGTCTCTGACCCAGGAGCATTTGTGCTGGGGGGAGGAGGCAACGCGGTCGTATTGATTTCCCAGGGCACCTGGAGGCCAGAGGTCCTGCCCTAGTCTCTCAGTGGCCGCCAGCAGCTGCATGAAGCAGAGATGGAGCTGTCTCTCCCTCGATAACTGGCATTCCCGTCCCGGGTCCGTGTGATTCTGTGACCTTCTTCAGGTTGGCGCTGTCTTTGGAAACACACTGTCCCAGAAACAGACAAGACAAAACAATATAGGCTGCTCCATTGTTCTAGAAGTATGAGGAAATGTGTGTTCAATTGCACTTTACTCATGCTTTCATTCACTTATTCAGTAAATGTTGATTGTCTCCTTTGTCTCACTCAGTGTATGTGCTGGGATAAAGGGTAGGCAGATGGAACAAAGGAATCCAAAAACGCAGTGGCTTCAGAAAGAAAGAAGCCTCTGCTCTTTGCAGTCCCAGTCGGGGCAGTCCGGGAGGGTGGGAGGACTTGCCTACACGTGGCTCCTGGGCCATCTGTTGCTCCTGCGTCCCGTGGACACTGTCTTGTGGTGTGTGGTTTGTACAAGGATTCAGAGGCTGCCTTACTCCTCTTCTCCGCACAAGGGAACATGTTTTGACAGAGTGTTTACACTCTAGTTTGACAAACTGTAAACATGTTGAACTTAAGAGATGTCATAAAAACATCTTCATGGAATTTGTCATTGCATATGCTGTTTTTGAGATACGTTTAAAAACAAAGAGAAACATGTTTATGCATGGAAAGCAAGCAAGTATAAACAAGTTGTTTGCATTGGAGAGAAAGGCTCTGGAGGCAGTGGGTGACTTTCTTCAGACTTGTTTGCTCATCTCTAATATAGTGGTTTAAAAAAAAACATAATTTAATTTATTTATTTACTTATGTTTGACTATTCTGGGTCTTCCCCACTGCACGGGCTTTTCTCTGGTTGTAGCAAGTGGAAGTTACTCTCTAGTTGCATGCGCAGGCTTCTCTTGTTATGGGGCACAGACTATAGCGTGTGTGGGCTTCAGTACTTTCAGCATCTGGGCTCAGTACTTGAGGCTCCCAGGCTCTACAGCGCAGTTTCAGTAGCTGTGGCTTAGTTGCTCCTTGATATGTGGACCGGGGATTGAACTCATGTTTCCTGTATTGGCAGGTGGAGTCTTTACCACTGAGCCTCAGGGACGCCCCTATAATGGTATTAAATAGGCGTTGTCTCATAGGACTTTTATGAGAATCAAATGGATGCAACTTGTAAAGCAAGGGCGCTGCGGTCAGGTTTCCTTGGCTCCAAAGTCTAACCCTGTTTTACCAAGGGGTATAACTTTTCGAAACCCACTCCAGTATTCTTGCCTGGAGAATCCCATGGACAGAGGAGGCTGGTAGACTATAGCTCACGGGGTTGCAAAGAGTCAGACATGACTTAGCAACTAAGCACACACACACATATAGCTTTTGGAAGGTTACTAATTCCTCTGGGCCTCTGTTTTCCCAGCTGGGAATAATAATAGTGCTTTTACCTCATGGGGTTATTAGGAAGCTTAAAAAAGTTAATCCATTTGAAATACAAAACTTAGAATCTGGTACATATCAACCATTTAATCAAATTTACATATTATTGCGTTTTACTTTCACATATAGCCCCAGTGTAGTTCCTGCCATGTAGTAAATGGTCGTCAAAAAATAACTATCAGGTGATAAATAAATGGAGATAGAGCCATCTGAAGTCAGTTGTTCACTTCCAAGAGAGCAGACTTGAATTTTTTCCCAAGGACTTCCTTTGGTAACTACTTTGCCCCATTGCACGGGGTTCTGGAGTAACCAGGGGTGACTTTGGGACCCACACCAGCAAATCTTTGTGCTCCATCTAAATGCAGAAATTTGCACAAAGATGTGCAAGGATCAAATATGGCTACTTGGAGTCACCTTTGAATGATGACTATAGCTGCTGGAGGAAAGAGGGTCCCTTTATCTGGCATTGAGAGTAACAGTGCCTAAACGGTTGGGTTGTTGCCTAGCTACCAATGAGGAACTTGTCCACTTCCTGGAGGGAGGCTGCCACAGCCCATCACCAAAAAAAATAAGCAGAGCCTAGAGGTGGAGAAAGAAGTAACAGAGCCTTAACATCATTGTTTTAATCCTGGATCAAACCATACCTGAAGCTATACCATGGCACTTGAACTTCCTAAATAGATAATCCTATTATTTATTTATTTATTTTTAACTGAAGCTATTTAGAATTGGGTTTATCTCATTTATAACTGAAAGGACCATCTTACTAAAGGTTCTATTCCTGAACGTAACTGGAAAGTAGTATGATTGAATGTTTGATATATAGCAGTAATAATACTTGTAATAGGTAATATTTAGTAAGCTCTACTACATGCCAGACACTGTTCTAAGTATTTTGCATATATCAACTCCTTGAGGCCTAAGGAGGCATAGTTACTCCTGTTTTACAGATGGGGAAAACAGAGGTATGAAGATGTTTCTTGGCCAGTGATTTCAGAGTCAAGAATAAATTTAAACATTCAAGGAAGCACTGGATTATCCAAAGAACTTAGCTTGTAATGTTTTTCAAGTGATGTTAACATCACCTTAAACATTTTTGAACTGCCTTTGAAAAGAATTATTATTAGAGCCAGTTTATATCAGAAAATAAATATCACAGTGTGTAATAAACGCTTCGTTTGGCCATAAGGGCATGCCTGTGCTTGCTAAATTACTTTGTTTACTACTTGTGACCCTCAATGCTATTTAACTGTTCACACAAATCAAATTCACCTTGAAGGACACAGGTATGTGGCCATTCAAGGGAATGTAACGTGGACCCTGAAGGTGATCCTAAAAGGAAGACTTCCAAACCAGTTTGTGCAAGGTATGCTTTTGAAGAGGACATCTGAGCACATAAATCATAGTGTGCTGTTTTGAAAACAATCACATCACAGTATGCTAATACCTTATTATTATTATTTCTTTTAAGTATGTATCCAGTAGAGGCAAGGCATGGAGGTGTTTGCATTAGGGACTCTGCTGACTCTAGTTGGTGTCCGGAAGGTGAGCCAGGTCCTCAGCTGAGTCTGAGAAAGTCTATTTCATTCCAGAAACAGAAGGTCCAGGTTGAGAAAGTAACCGTCCATTGATGTGGGCGGCACTTGGGTGAACACGTCAGGAGTCTAACAGAAGAGACTGAGAAAAAGTTATAGGAATGACGTCCACCCCTAACGCTCCTAGCAACCAAATCTGGATGAAGCATTTTCTGGTATGGAGAGATTAGGAAAAGAGATATTTCCCCACATGTTATGAAAATCATTTAAAACATTCTAAAAAGTTGAAAGAAGAGTACAACACCTTTATTCAACAACTGTTAACCTTTTGTTTGTATGGGTGTGTGTTTGTGTATGTGTGTGTGTGTATCTAGATTTTTGCTGAAGCTTCTGAAAATAATTTTCAGACATTGAGACTCTTTGCCCCTAGATAACTGAGGTAAGAATTAGGACATTCTCCAACATAACATCACACTTGAGATAATATTTCCTAATTTCATTTTTCTCATCCTTACTCAAGTTTCTCCCAAATGTTCCTATATCTTTTATGGGTGATGTTTTCTTCCACTCACTCCAAATTAGGATCTAATCAATGCATTGCATTTTGTTGTTGCATCTCTTTATTTTCCTTTATGCTAAAAGTATTGTGCACTTTAAAAACAAACGAACAAGCCAAAAAAAAATATTGTCCCTCTGAAGAGAACAAGCAGTGGTCCTGTAGAAGGTTCCACAGTCTGGATTCATCTGCTTGCTCTCTCCTGGTGCCATTCATCTCGCCTCTTTTCCCCAAGTATTTTGTGTAGCTGGAAGGTAGATCCAGCGGTTTGACAAGATTCAGGTCACACATCTTTGGCATAAATACTACTTAGGTGACCCCGTGAACATCAATTGCTTCTCATCAGAAGTCACATAATGTCAGGGTGTCCTACCATGACTAAATAAATGTGACCTCTAGCCCAAGGTGGTAACTGCTATAACTTTCTACTGAAATATTATTTCTCCCCCTGTTGCAATTAGAGTCCAGTGGGAGATACCTAAGCACCCTGCACATACCCTTATGAGCAGCAATCTTCACTGAATGATTTAGTCCATCCTGTACATTTGAGAACAACTTGCGATGGCTTCATAGCACTATTTCTAGAGCACCTTCAACCAGCTTTCTTTGTATTTCTTATGAATCCTAGGTTACAAGTATTCATTTGGCTGTTCTTCAAAAACAGCAAGATCTTGCTCAATGCTGATAGAGAAGTTCTGTAAATATGTGTAAACATTTCCTGTTTGAGACAGCTGGAAACATTTACCCTTAAGCATCCCCAGTGGGTAGTGCAGGAATCAGCCTGGCTATGAAAATTTTATGCTCCACCAGCACCTGGAGTTTTCAGATTCACAACATAGATAGGCTTCCAGCCGGTTAGTACTCCACTGGGTTCTCCTAATACAGGGGATTTCAACCCTGATTATGCACTTGAATCATCCTGGGAGCTTTAGATTGTGTTCTGATCCATTTGGATCAAAATCATGAAGGTAAGGCCAAGAAGAAGTATATTCTAAAAGCTTTCTCAGTGATTCTATTGAGGCCAGGTGGGACCCACTTAAAAAGAAGTCACAGTTGTCCCTTGAACGAGGTAGTCGGAGAGTGTGAGTGTCAGAGGTGAGGAGGTGAGTAGGAGTGTCCACTCTCTGAGCAGTCAAAAATTAACCTACAGTTTTTAGTTGGCCCTCTCTAACCATGGTTCCTCTGCATCAGCCATTCTGCATCCAAGAATTTGACAAACCCTGGATTGGATTGTACTGTATTGAAAAAAGATGGACAATGCAAACTGTGTTCATTCAAGGGTTAACATGCTTCAAAAAGGTAATTATAATATCAGCATGTAACATGAAGACACCACATGCCTTCCTCCAGAATGGTAGTTGCCAAACTTCATCTACATATTAGAGTCTCTTGGGGGAGATTTTATCACTTCCGATGGGCAGGTTACACTCTGCTGCTGCTGCTCAGTCGCTTCAGTTATGTCCAACTCTGTGCGACCCTAGAGACAGCAGCCCACCAGGCTCCCCCGTCCCTGAGATTCTCCAGGCAAGAACACTGGAGTGGGTTGCCATTTCCTTCTCCAATGCATGAAAGTGAAAAGTGAAAGTGAAGTCGCTCAGTTGTGTCCGACTCTTAGAGATTCCATGAACTGCAGCCTACCAGACTCCTCCATCCATGGGATTTGCAGGCAAGAGTACTGGAGTGGGTTGCCACTGCCTTCTCCAGGTTACACTCTATACTGATTTAAATAGGAATATCTGGGCATGGAAACCAGGCATAAGAATATTTTAAAGATGTCAGGTAATTGCAATGTATACCTAAGTTTTGGAAACACTGCCCCAGAGACTGTCTTCCAATGAGACAGCTTTGGTTTGCTCAGGAAGGCAACTATATCAGTTGAAAATGTTTGTGGCAAAAATGAGCAGCAAAAGCAGTTAATGGCAGCTACACCCAAAGGACACAGTTTTACTTAACAAGACGTCTGGAGGTGAATCTGGAGTTTTTCCTGGGGCTCGGTGATGTCATCAAGGATCCCTGCTCTGCCCTGAAAAGGACATTTGCAGCTACTAGTTTCTCATCCTGTTTTCATTACTTCAGGGTCACAGGATGGCTGCTGCGGCTTTAGGTATTTTACTTCACATCAGCTTTCCAAGATAGAATGAAGGTGGGTGGTACATGAAAGCTTTATTCCTCTGAGGTTCTGTCATTTTATCTTGAGATCGAAAGACTCTCCCAACCAGCTTTCTCCTACATCTCTTTGGCCAGAGCAGGTTCACATGTCTACTTCTAACCCCATTCTCTCAAAGGAAAATGGGACAGTATGATGGTTTAGACCAAACACAGTTGTTCACTTATGCCTGGAATAGATGCCTCCTCTCATGAGATGAATGCATTTCCACTGGTTGATGTTCTGTTACCAGCGAGGATCTGGAGTGATTGCTTGTTAGGCAGCCAGCAAACTGTCTGCGAGAGCAAGCAATGAAATGACTAAAAGGGAGAGGAAGAGGAGAAATCGTATTTAGGAAACCACAGACTTCTCCATTTTGCAAGAAAGAAGCTCCAGCCATTCCTGTTACAACAGATCTGCCTGAGGCTAGTGGCATCACATCAGAAATGCATCTTTTTCTGTATTGGGATCTTCCAGGTTCTAGTTTAAAGGCCTTCCCTGGGACTCATCTTCAAACGCTGTTTGAGAAATTCCTGTTGATGGCAATGAGAAGGACCAGTTGACACAATTTTTAAGCATTGAACAGATTTTGGGACCCATTTTTCTCCCTTCCTCCCCATCCCAAGTAATTGAAAATAAATGCAAAGTTTAACCCATAGAAACCAAAGTTTCCCCCATGACCAGTACCCATTTTAATGGTTTTATTTAATTTTAAAAATAACAATAGAAACTTAAAATATATATGTTTTTGGTGATTGCAACTTTTCTGATGCCCTAAAGTATGTGCTTGGTTTCTGTTTTGGGTGAACCAGCATTGCTCTTGGGAGTTCTTTAGTCATGTACGTCATTGCTGGAACCCAAGATGGTATTTTTAAAAATCTGTCATCTCCATACTTTGTGAGTTAATTCAGACGATCAAATGGTAACTCTCCCAAGGCACAGCTCTAATCAACTTCAGTAACTAAGACAACATATACAAAGCACACAAAACATTGCTTGACATGTACGAGCTCAGTATAGAGCTTGTTGTTTCTGTAGATCTCAAAATCCTTTTGAAATGAAGAGACCACACAACTCACACAAAGATAGTATGTTAACAAGTGAGCAATGTAGAAAGGGAAAGGATAAGAGAACTAATGTTTTTTGATCATCTTTCCTATTCCAGGTTCAGGAAAGACAGTGTATATATTACGTGCTGTTATATTTAATCCTTCCACCTAGCCCAAAGAGGTAAGTATTATTATAGCCACTTGACCAGTGAGGAAAATGAAGCTCAGAAAGTTGGAGTAACTTGTGCAAGATAACAAATGAGTAAGCAGCAAAACTGACTTAGATCGATCTTGATTGAGACATGTTTTTTTAAGAATACATGCTTCTTTTTCTTTTTTGACAGATGCATAGGACAAAATACATGGTGTATGGATAAAAGCTTTAGTTGTTCATAGAAAAAGGCACCAAATCTACTTCTGTTGGGTTGCTACTGATGTCCCTAGAGGCAAGAATGGTGTAGCTTTTAGGTAACTGTTATTGATAATTTATAGCCTTGAAGTTATAAATGTGAAAATGTGATTTTTGTCTCTTAGAGAACTTACAGACCAGTGGAGAGACAGAAGTGCCAACAAATGATGAATATTCAACATAATAATTGCTACTAAGGCCACATATTTGGAATAAAGGTAGATAGCAGAAAAAGAAATTCTGAGCTAGAGAGGATTAGAGAGGGGATGTAATTTTGACACAAGCACAGACTTCAGGACAAGGAGGAGATATCCAGGGAGATAGTCGGGGGAGGGCATTCCAGGGAGAAAGAACAGTCTGTGCAAAAGCAAGTAGATTTAAGAGAGCTCTGGGAATTACAAGCAGTTCAGTATTGATGGCTCTTGAGGTTTAAAGTTAAGAGTAGCAGAAATGAGTCCCTGGGGGAAAGAAAGTGCCAAATCCTCTTAAAAGTGTTTAGCTGGTGTTTTTTTTTAATAAAAACAATAATTATGTAGTGATATAATACCATCTTCATGACCAAGATAATCATGATGGTGTGATCACTCACCTAGAGCCAGACATTCTGGAATGTGAAGTCAAGTGGGCCTTAGAAAGTGTCACTATGAACAAAGCTAGTGGAAGTGATGGAATTCCAGTTGAGCTATTTCAAATCCTGAAAGATGATGCTGTGAAAGTGCTGCACTCAATATGCCAGCAAATTTGGAAAACTCAGCAGCGGCCACGGGACTGGAAAAGGTCAGTTTTCATTCCAATCCCAAAGAAAGGCAATGCCAAAGAATGCTCAAACTACCGCACAATTGCACTCATCTCACATGCTAGTAAAGTAATGCTCAAAATTCTCCAAGCCAGGCTTCAACAATACATGAACCGTGAACTTCCAGATGTTCAAGCTGGTTTTAGAAATGGCAGAGGAACCAGAAATCAAATTGCCAACATCTGCTGGATCATGGAAAAAGCAAGAGAGTTCCAGAAAAACACCTATTTCTGCTTTCTTGACTATGCCAAAGCCTTTGACTGTGTGGATCACAATAAATTGTGGAAAATTCTGAAAGAGATGGGAATACCAGACCACCTGACCTGCCTCTTGAGAAACCTATATGCAGGTCAGGAAGCAACAGTTAGAACTGGACATGGAACAACAGATTGGTTCCAAATAGGAAAAGAAGTACGTCAAGGCTGTATATTGTCACCCTGCTTATTTAACTTCTATGCAGAGTACATCATGAGAAACGCTGGGCTGGAAGAAGCACAAGCTGGAATCAAGATTGCCAGGAGAAATATCAATAACCTCAGATATGCAGATGACACCACCCTTATGGCAGAAAGTGAAGAGGAACTAAAAAGCCTCTTGATGAAAGTGAAGGAGGAGAGTGAAAAAGTTGGCTTAACACTCAACATTCAGATAACGAAGATCATGGCATCTGGTCCCATCACTTCATGGGAAATAGATGGGGAAACAGTGGAAACAGTGTCAGACTTTATTTTTGGGGGCTCCAAAATCACTGCAGATAGTGATTGCAGCCATGAAATTAAAAGACACTTACTCCTTGGAAGGAAAGTTATGACCAACTTAGATAGCATATTCAAAAGCAGAGACATTACTTTGCCAACAAAGGTCTGTCTAGTCAAGGCTATGGTTTTTCCTGTGGTCATGTATGGATGTGAGAGTTGGACTGTGAAGAAGGCTGAGGGCTGAAGAATTGATGCTTTTGAACTGTGGTGTTGGAGGAGACTCTTGAGAGTCACTTGGACTGCAAGGAGATCCAACCTGTCCATTCTAAAGGAGATCAGTCCTGGGTGTTCTTTGGAAGGAATGATGCTAAAGCTGAAACTCCAGTACTTTGGCCACCTCATGCGAAGAGTTGACTCATTGGAAAAGACTCTGATGCTGGGAAGGATTAGGGGCAGGAGGAAAAGGGGACACCAGAGGATGAGATGGCTGGATGGCATCACCAACTCGATGGATTTGAGTTTGAGTAAACTCCGGGAGTTGGTGATGGACAGTGAGGCCTGGCGTGCTGCAGTTCATGGGGTTGCAAAGAATCGGACACAACTGAGCGGCTGAACTGAATTGATAATACCATCAAATAAGAGATGATTATGATAACACATCCCATGGACGGAGGAGCCTGGAGGGCTGCAGTCCATGGGGTCACTGAAGGTCGGACACGACTGAGCGACTTCACTTTCACTTTTCACTTTCATGCATTGGAGAAGGAAATGGCAACCCACTCCAGTGTTCTTGCCTGGAGAATCCCAGGGACGGGGTAGCCTGGTGGGCTGTCATCTATGGGATCGCACAGAGTCAGACGCAACTGAAGCGATTTAGCAGCAGCAGCAGCGTGATAACACAGAGCTCCAAACACAATTAATATTTTAAATATTCATGCCTGCAAAAGATTAGAGATGACCAAAATGTCCACCAATGGAAGACAGATTAAATAAATTTTCTATATACATAAATGAAAAACCATATATATGGCTATTTAAAAAGCATAGGGGATGAATACAGTCGGAGTTTGGGATTGATATGTACACACTGCTTTACTTGAAATAGATTTTAAAAAATAAATAAATTTAAATCTTAATTTAAAAGATGAATAAATAAAAATTAAATTCTCATTTCCAAAAAAATTAAAAACAAAAAAAGAATGAAGCAAATCCATAGTGTCCTAGATCAGATTCTCCAGAAAGCAAAGCTAACAATTCATTTGGGAGGTACAAGCCCAGAATGGTGATGGTGAACGCTAATGGGAAGTAAGGCAAGAGAAAGTGCAGTGTTATGTGTTACCACGCTGACCAGATCATGGATCGTAAGGACACAATGTTTCACTCAGCAGGCAGCTTATTAGTAGGAACCAGCCCAGAGTAGCCTATGGATGAGGGAAAGGAGGGAGAGGTCTACTGCTTGGCTCCTCGCATTTCTTGTTTCCAGTTGGTGGAGGTTGATGTCGTCTGGCCCTCAGCAGCTCACAGGAAGCTGGGACCTGTGCCTAGCAGTGGTGTTGGCTGCAGGTCCCAAAGTGGGGGGCCACCAGGCACAGGAGGAGACACCAACCAGGAGTGAAAGGAGGAAACTATCGAGGGCATTTTAAAACGTATATAGAGACTTTTATCCCAGTTAATATACTGCCTGGCTATAAAGTCTGGAAACATAGACATGTTATTTTTATCATGTTTTACATATCAATATGCTATCTTTTCAAAAGCATATTCCTTCCTTATGTTACTAGACTTGACAGCCACCTTATATTTTAGTATAAAACAGGCTCCAAAATGTGCTCTAAGAAAACAAGGTACAATGCTGCTATATTTAAAATGGATAACCAACAAGGCCCTATGGTATAGCACAATGTTCTTGTAATGCTCAGTGTTATGTGTGAGTCTGGATGGGAGCGGGGCTTGGGGGAGAATGGATATGTGTATGTGTATGTTTATGGCTGAGTCCCTTCACTGTTTGCCTGCAACTACCCCAACATTGTTAATCGGCTATACCCTAATACAAAATAAGTTTAAAGTTTGGGGGGTGAAAAAGAAAACAAGGTACAGAACAGCAGGTACAATATGCCAACATGGGCTAAAATAAAGAATGCATGTTAAGTTTATTTCTTCATAGAATTCCTCCTCAAGGAGACACCAGACAGTAGAACTGATGGCAGCATTTGTCTTCCAAATTGAGTAGTTGGGTGACTGAATAAGAGGAAAACTCCCTTTTTAATCATATACGTTTTGTCCGTTTCTAAGTTTGTGCCATGTCAGGCTATACCCATTTCCTTCTCCGCTAATGTAAAAACTTACATTATAATGAGAAAACCCCTTTTAACATTAGGAGGATCGCAGTGGAAGTAGTAAAGAGTCTTTTTTTTTTTTTTTTTTTTTTTTTAAGCATTTGTTAGCTCTTGCCTATTTATTTATGTATTTTCGGTTGCACTGGGTCTTTACACAGGGGCTTTCCCTAGCTGCAGCGAGTGGGGCCTTCCCTCCAGTTGTGGTGTGTGGTGTGCGAGCTCCTTGTTGTGGAGCACAGTCTCTAGGGCATGCGGGCTCAGTAATTGTGGTACATGGGCTTAGTTGGCCTGAAGAATGTGGAATTTTCCCAGACCAGGGATTGAACCGGTGTACCCTACATTGGCAGGTGGAGTCTTAACTGGACCACCAGGGAAGTCCAAGTAAAGAGGCTTTTGAAGGAGACCATTTCACTCGGCAAATATAGCTGAGCGTCGGGGTGGACACAGCAGTGAAGGCAGCAGGCCCCGCCCCTTCCTATGCAGAGCTTATGATCCAAGAGAGAGGACAGTTCAGCAGAAGGAAAGACAATCAAGTAGGCTCTGGAACCGTAACCAGGTGAAGACACATCCTTGCTCTGAGTGCACCGTCCTTAGTGGAAGGAGTCTCCACATAGCATGCCTCCATTTCTCATTTTCACATTGTTGATGTAGAACTAGAACAGAAGTGCATGCATTTTTCTGAAAACGGCAGAAAGTAAATATTGTAGGCTTTTCAGGCCAGACTGTTTCCGTCATAACTTCTCAGCTCTGCTGTCACAGCACAAAGCAGCCGTGGCCAATACCTAAAACCAAGCATGGCTGTGGTCCAATAAAATGACTCGAAGTTTTGCAAATCTATTAGAGGTTCCAGTCAAACTTGAAATGACATACGACTTTAATGTGTCATGAAATATTATTCTTCTTTTGGTATTTTCCTCAATCCTTTAAAAATGTGAACTCCCTTAGCTCACAGGTCGTACAAAACAAGCCATGGGCCTTGTTTCATTTGTGAGCTGTGGCTTGCTCAGTTAAAATATTGCTCCCATATTCAAATTCCGATTCTGTTTCTATAAAATCTCAGCACCTCTCCACACAGTTGGTTGGCTCTCGAAGCTTGCTCTGCTTGCCTACTAAGGCTTCATGGTTCTGCAGCTGATGGCTTGATTTGCACTTCATTTTGGTTTAACTTTGCATTTGTTCTCCCAGACTCTGCCACTGTTATTCTTGGTGTGTTGTGTGCTGATTTGTAATGAAGTCTTGCATGGCCATAAAGGTCACGAAAGAAGATTTAATTCCCCTGTGACTGCTGGTTAATTCATTTCTGGACATTAGAACCACTTTTATGAACCCCACACCATATGCCATATGGAATATCATTATGCGCTTCCTGGAGCTTCTGCTGTTGCCATCTGTCTGTGACTTCCTGTGTGGTTTCTTGGCAGCAGGGAAATCATCGATCAAAACGCTTCTATAAAGTAAGTTTTAAAAGCCCAATTCTAAACAACAGCTGCCTCTGAACTTAGATGTATATTTTCAAGGCTTGACACTTTTGAAGCACGTTAATAATGATGTTTATTGTGAAGCCACAGTCAAAAATTATAAGATGTACTGTAGTCCGTCACCAGGGTAACATCCAGGTACAAGCACTGCCAACCCTGTAAACCCTCCGTGAGTAAACCCTCTAACATCTCCCATTTTGAGGACTCTCACATGTTAGTCAGACCTTGGCATTCTGCCTAAACGAGGCCTCTGTTTTTAAACACACCCGGAGTTCTCTACCCTTAATTGTAGAAGTTGTTTCTGTTCATTTTGTTGTTGTTTCTCTGACTTTTAATAGAGCATGTAGCACTTAGTAGGAGATAAGTGCATTTGTTATCTGAACTGAAATATTGAATGACTCCCCATGAGTTGCTAGGTTGTAACTCCATCAATATCAACAACAGCGCTTTTGCTCAGTGATCCTGTTGATTGTCTGCAAAGAAAATGAATTGTGTGTTATACTGTCTTGATGGTTCATTATGAATGTACATAAAATGCATATTTTCATTATAAAGATGAGTGAGGTAGTCAGAGTAAAGCATTTTACATCTTCAGATGAATGCTTAGTATAGATTTCTCCAGGATCACCAAATGAGGATGAAAGTGTCTTGACCTCTGAATTAGAAGATCTTGGTTTAAACACTAACTGTGTAGAAGCTCTAAAATACTAACAAACAAAAAACCCCACTTACCACCATGGATCTATTTAGGTCTCTGTGAAACAAGAACAATAATCTGCATGAGGGAATGCAGATGTGAAAAGAAAGACTAATAACTTGTGAAGGCAAACAGCTGCATAAGGAGAGTGCTGCTAAAATGGAGGTGACTTCTGATTTAGCTTCCTCTCTCAGAGAACCAGCTGCCTCCCTCAGGTAATGAATCTGCCTGCAATGCAGGAGATCCGGGTTCGATCCCTGGGTTGGAAAAATCTACTGGAGAAAGGAATGGCAACCCACTCCAGTATTCTTGCCTGGAGAATTCCATGGACAGAGGAGCCTGGCAGGCTACAGTCTCTGGGATCTCAAAGAGTTGGATACAACTGAGCGACTAAGCAGCATACTCAGAGAATTATTTTGTATAATGATACAAAGACAATGTACGTGAAGTGCTTTTAAACTTTAGGACCAGATTCATAAGTATATTAATTTGAAAAAAATAACCATCAAATGTACGTTAAAGATGAAAGTAGTTTAAATTATTTAAATTGAGGTCTTACAACCAAAAATTCAATTTAAAATTTCCTATTAGCAGGTTATATGAATAATTAAAATTTGTAGTTTAACCTGAAGGAAATTTCTCCTACTGATGCTTAATAAAATATCTGAACTATGACTATCTCAGCTATTGCCTCCAGTTCTTCCTGATTCATGTATCTCATTAGCATGAGAAATCATCTTTCTCAAAACTAATTGCTTTCATTGAGAATCTTTTTATTTCTTCTTTACATTAAAATCAAATTATTTATTATCTTTTTAAAAAGCTTTTGTTGTTGTTGTTCAGTCACTAAGTCATGTCCAATCCTTTGTGACCCAATGGACGGCAATGCCATGCTTCCCTGTCCTTCATTATTTCCCAGAGTTTGTTCCGATTCATGCCCATTGAGTCAGTGGTGCCATCCAACCTCTGCTGCCCCCTCTTCCCATTGGCTTCAATCTTTCCCAGCATCAGTCTTTTCCAATGAGTTGGCTCTTCGCAAGTGGCCAAACTGTTGGAGCTTCAATTTCAGCATCAGTCCTTCCAATAAATATTCAGGGTTGATTTCCTTTAGAATTGACTGGTTTGATCTCCTTGATGTCCAAGGGACTCTCAAGTCTTCTCCAGCACCACAATCTGAAAGTATCAATTCTACAGCATTCATACTTCTTTATGGTCCAACTCTCACATCTGTATATGATTACTCTACATATATAGTAACTATATATATATATATAGTTATGTATAACTATATATATATATATATGAAAAACTATAGCTTTGACTATGCGGACCTCTGTTGGCAAAGTGATGTCTCTGCTTTTTAATACACTGTCTAGGTTTGTCATAGTTTTCCTTCCAAAGAACAAGCATCTTCTAATTTCATGGCTGCGGTCACCATCTGCAGTGATTTTGGAGCCCAAGAAGATAAAGTCTGTCACTGCTTCCACTTTCTCCTCATCTATTTGCCATGAAGTGATGGGACCAGATGCCATGATCTTAGTTTTTTGAATATTGAGATTTAAGCCAGTTTTTTCACTCTCCTTTTTCATCTTCATCAAGGGGGTTTTTGTTCCTCTTCACTTTCTGCTATTAGATTGGTATTATCTGTGTATCTGAGATTGTTGATATTTCTCCAGGAAATTTTGATTTCAGCTTGTGATTCATCCAGTCCAGCATTTCACAAAATGCACTCTGTATAGAAGTTAAATAAGCAGGGTGACAGTATACAGCTTTGTCTTACTCCTTTCCCAATTTTGAACCAGTCTGCTGTTCCATGTCTGGTTCTACATGTTGCTTTTTGACCTGCATACAGGTTCTCAGGAGACAGGTAAGTGAAAGTGAAGTGAAGTTGCTCAGTCGTGTCTGACTCTTTGCGGCCCCGTGGACTGTAGCCCACCACGCTCCTCTGTCCATGGGATTTTCCAGGCAAAAGTACTGGAGTGGGTTGCCATTTCCTTCTCCAGAGGATATTCCTGACCCAGGGATCGAACCCAGGTCTCCCGCATTGTAAGCAAGACGCTTTACCATCTGAGCCACCAGGGAAGTCCCACAGGAAGGAGACAGGTAAGCTGGCCTACTATTCCCATCTCTTTAAGAATTTTTCAGTTTGTTGGAAAAGGCAGAGGAACCAGAAATCAAATTTCCAACATTTGTTGGATCATAGAGAAAGCAAGGGAATTCCAGAAAAACATCTACTTTTGTTTCATTGACTACGCTAAAGCCTCTGACTGTGTGGATCACAGCAAACCGTGGAAAAAGCTTTATTGATGATAGCTGACATACAGATAACTTCACATATTTAATGTATACATTTTGATGAGTTTGGACATAGGCAAACATCCAGCAAAATCAAGGTATTAAACATAATTATTATTTCCAAATAATTTTTTGTTTTTTTTCGTGGCTTTAAGGATGTGTGTGTGTTTGTGTGTGTGTGTTATATGTGTTAAGAAGTCTTGACATGAGATCTATCCACTTAACATATTTTGAAGTGCACAATGTGTGTATTAGTTGCTCTGTCACGTCTGACTCTTTGTGACCCCCATGGACTGTAGCCCACCAGGTTCCTCTGTCCATGGAATTCTCTAGGCAAGAATAGTAGAGTGGGTTGCCATTCCCTTCTCCAGGGGATCTTCCCTACCCAGGGATTGAACCCAGGTCTCCCACATTGCAGGCAGATTCTTTACCATCTGAGCCACCAGGGAAGCCCAATACCATATTATTAATTATAGGTGGAGAATATGGCACCCACCATCATTTGTTCAGAAAGCCTTATCATCATTTTAAAGACAGGTGCTTTCCTGCTGAATTATATTCTAGAATTATAATGAGAAAATTAAGATTTAAAATAATATTAATTAATTTTGCCATTTTGATTATATAATAACTAGAGAAGCCAAGACCCTGTCTATAGTTACAGCATGGAGAAACATTTTCAAGACCCAGTATATTTGCCCTCAGTATATTTCTGAGTGTCACAATACACCAGCTGCTGCTCCATATTGTCACTTCAGGTTTAATTAACTGTGGGGAGTGGTAGCAATAGTTGAAATTAGTTCATTAATACATGTATTCCTTTATTGTGCCCCAAACCTACTGGTGCAGATCATCTGAGTGTGATTAACTGCTTCACGGAGTGTGGCTCACAAGGCTGTTGGCAACAGCATTGGTCTGTGGACTATTGCTTCATCCAAAGATAATATAAACTTAGCTAAAATTTTACAGAATGACTTGTTAACACTGGATGCTAATGAGATGAATTATCTTGGATAAGAGTTAATAAACATCCTGAGCTTACTAATATTGCTTTGACATATCTATTCCATTTCCGTTAACATACTTCTGTTACACTGGTTTCTCTGCTATGAGTGTTAGTAAATTAGTAGAACAAAATAGAGAAGAAATTTAGACTCATCTTCAGTAAGCAAGGGCTTTCCTGGTGGCTCAGACAGTAAAGAATCCGCCTGCAATGCATGATACCTGGGTTTGATCCCTGGGTCAGAAAGATCCCTGGAGAAGGAAATGGCAACCCACTCCAGTATTCTGGCCTGGAGAATTCCATGGACAGAGGAGCCTGGCAGGCTACAGTCCATGGGATCACAAAGAGTCAGACACACCTTAGCGACTGAACGACACCGATCTCTCATCTCTGGGAAGGTTTAGAATTAAGAAGAGAAATATTCAAGAGAATGAAGCACTTAATGGTAACATTTATTAAGGTAGAAGATCAGCACGTGTTTTGGAGAAAGCTAGGGCCACCACCCTTCTTCACCTCTCTCCTTTCTGGTCAGGAGGATTTCCCTTGGCCCCTGGAGTGGGTAAGAGCTTCAGCTTCAGATCTGAATGGGCATGGGAATTAACCCTGCGGCCATCACTTCCCGAGGTGTAATCTTGCTTCTCTAAGCCTCAGTTTTCTCATCTGTATAATATTCCTCACCTGATAGCATCGTAAGGATTGGAGAACATGTGGAGTGCTGGTACAGAATAAGTGCTTGGTACAGAGGAATGGTTCTGGTTACCTGTTGCTGAGTAACAGACCACATCAAACTATTGGTGTTAAAACAACAATCATTTTTGTTAAGTTCATGGATTCTGTGGGCTAGGAATTCAAAAAAGGCACAGCAAGAACAACTTTTCTCTTCTTCATGATGTCTGGAGTCTCGGGTGGAGTGACTCATATTAGGGGGAGGGTGTGTAAACTGAATGTGTGGAGGCTGGAGAAGCTGGAGCCAGAGGATGTACTCTCACGATGGCCTCTTCACTAAGCATCCTGCGATGGCCCAAGAATGGACCCAGCTAGGATTGTTCACTGTAGCACTTACACTCAGCCTCTCCATGTGACTTGGCTTCTTTAGAGCATAGCAACATGAGGGGAGTCACACTTCTTACTGACAGCTCAGAGCTATGAATTGATATCAAAAGCTACTGGTAGTTTTAAAACATGACTCCAAATTCTTGGTACTCTTCCCATTAGGAAATTTCTGATGAGTCTTCTAAGGAAGGAATGAGTGAATACTCTAAAAGCTCCTAAAGTCTGTTATTTACTGCATGAGTGATGCAATAGGAGGAAGAGTGATAAAATAAATTCAAAATTTCTTCAGGTGGCTGGTGTGTCAATTTGGGATTTGAAGATTTTGGGTCTGGTCCCCAGTTCTCCTCAGCTCATAGTGATTCTTGAGTAGGTCTTTTCCAAGCCTCTCCTGGCTCCCTCCTGTCACATAGCTTCTGCCCCGAGGGCTGCTTCCGCCCTTGCTCTGACCGTGATGGCCACTGGAGAGCTCCATGCCTCTCCTACTGGCTCCCTGACTTCTGATCTGCAAGCCTCTTGGCTACTGCTCTGACTCCTTCTCTGCCTTCTAGAAGTCCAGGATGGCTGTTTTCTTCTAAGGTCACAATAAAGTGAGGCTGGGAAACACAGGGCTTCCCTGGTGACTCAGATGATAAAGAATCCACCTGCAATGTGGGAGACTGGGTCTGATCCCTGGATTGGGAAGATCCCCTGGAGGAGGGCACAGCAACCAACCCCAGTATTCTTCTCTGGAGAATCCCATGGACAGGGGAGCCTGGTGGGCTATAGTCCAGACCCCATTCCTGGCAGGGTCGCAGAGAGTTGGACATAACTGGGCGACTAAGCACGGAATGGCACGGGAAACACAGGTGAGCTGTAGAGATTTGTGTGCAAATGCCAAAATTGTTGAGAAGGCTCCAGATTATCTGTTCAGCCTTCACTGTAAGGTCAGCACCAAGTAAAACTGTGTATTTGTTTCTTAAAACAGAGGTATCCTGAAGATACTGGAGACTGAAGACTGTAAATGTAGAATTCTATCATTCTGCAAATGCACACTCACATTTGTTAATAGATACAATGATTCTTTTAAGAAGAATGTCATTCCATCTCTTGTTTTTCTTCTGGCAGGATCACTGACTTATACTGCTAGCTAGTTAACCATTAAAGGACCTTCCTGCTGTGGTTTACTCTAAGAGTTAAGGTTTCTCCCTTTCTGCCTACTGAACTCACTGTGGATAGGAAATAATAAGGGTGTGGCCAAGGTCATGGGCATTTCACACCAGTGTCTCCTGGTCACCCTAGGCATTCCTGACTCTTTTTAAGGTGACTATTTGCTGTTTAACCCAGAAGAATAAGAAGACTGAGTGGGCGAGTCTGTGGAAACCAACACCACATCTGAGGAGCATTTAGACCCTTTGTAAGTGGTCTCTGATATCAGGAGAAAATTGGGCAGTGGGGAGCCTAGAATTCAAGGGGACCCTTTCCCCAGAGCTCTGCTTTTGTGTGTCCTCTTGGCAGGTGTTGATTTTGCCTCTCAGCTTGTTAAGTGCCTGTACTCTGAGCCTCTTTCTTTACTTTGTAATTTTTATGGCAATGATAATTGAGCTTCATAGAATCTCCTGGAATCCTACAGGCTTTTGGATGCTGTCTCGTTGTTTAAGGTTAGGTTTAAGAGCTTCTTCTACATAAATTTTTTACTTTAGAAGTTGTTTTGAACTTTATTTGGAAATGACACACTGAGTCAGAATGAAAGCATTTAACGACATCTCCCTTAACTGAATATGGTAGGGAAGCGAATTTATCCAAGGAGCATGCTTGAGGAACAGATTTGCTGTTCAGTAAATCTGCAGATGGAGTCTGCTTAGTGGACTGTGCAGGCTGAGGACAAAAACTGAGCTGCTTGGGGGTTTCTAGGAGCTGCACGAATTGACTGGAAATAGAGGATTGAGGGGCAGAGAATATAGAGAACAGACTCTTGGTTGGGAAGACTCCTAGGAAGAGGGTGGAGACAGAACAGAAACTTAGTGCAGGAGGATGTTCAAGCCTAGCTGGGTGAGCTGTGATGTAAGCATCTCCTTTAGTTCAGTTCAGTTGCTCAGTCATGTCCGACTTTTTGTCGGACTGCAGCACGCCAGGCCTCCCTGTCCATCACCAACTCCCAGAGTTTATTCAAACTCATGTCCATTGAGTCGTTGATGCCATCCAACAATCTCATTATCCTCTGTCATCCCCTTCTCCTCCTGCTCTCAATCATTCCCAGCTTCAGGGTCTTTTCCAATGAGTTAGTTCTTCGCATCAGGTGGCCAAAGTGTTAGCGTTTCAGCTTCAACATCAGTCTTTCCAATGAATATTCAGGACTGATCTCCTGTAGGATGGACTGGTTGGATCCCCTAACAGTCCAAGGGACTCTCAAGAGTCTTCTCCAACACCACAGTTCAAAAGCATCAATTCTTCATCATTCAGCTTTCTTTATAGTCCAACTCTCACATCCATACATGACCACTGGAAAAACCATAGCTTTGACTAGACAGACCTTTGTTGGTAAAGTAATGTCTCTGCTTTTTAATATGCTGTCTAGGCTGGTCATAACTTTTCTTCCAAGGAGCAGGCATCTTTTAATTTCATGGCTGTAGTCACCATCTGCAGTGATTTTGGAGCCCCCCAAAATAAAGTTTGTCACTGTTTCCACTGTTTCCCCATCTATTTGCCATAAAGTGATGGGACCAGATGCCATGATCTTAGTTTTTTGAATGTTGAGTTTTAAGCCAACTTTTTCACTCTCCTGTTTCATTTCTATCAAGAGGCTATTTAGTTCTTCACTTTCTGCCATAAGGGTAGTGTCATATGCATATCTGAGGTTTTTGATATTTCTCCTGGCAATCTTGATTCCAGCTTGTGCTTCATCCAGTCCAGCGTTTTTCATGATGTACTCTGCATATAAGTTAAATAAGCAGGGTGACAACATACAGCTTTGACATACTCCTTTCCCAATTTGGAACCAACATCTTCTTAGTCTCTACATAAAATCTTTAAAATTGGTTTTATCATTAGACTTTTTCCACAAAATAACCTTTTAATTTAAGGTGAGTTTTAGATTTGCATTTAGATTTAGATTACAATAGAAGAGTTTTGAAAACTACAAAATCCAGTTCCTCCAAATCCAGTTCCCCTAATAGTAACATCTTTTGTTAGGATAACACTTTTGTCTCAATGAATGAGCCAATGTTGACAGGTTATTGTTAACTAAAGTCCATACTTTCTTTAAACTTCCTTTTTAAAGCTAATATATTTTCTTTTCTGTTCCAGGATCCCATTCAAGGTCCCACATCACTTTCAGTTGTCATGTCTTCTTTGGCTCCTCTTGGCTGTGACAGTTTCAGAGTTTCCTTGCTTTTTATTACCTTGACAGTTTTTTTAAAAAATTGAAGTATAGTTCACTTACAAGATTATATTAGTTTCAGGTGTATAACATAGTAATTTGGTATTTTCAATTATATAATATTATTATATCATATAAAATTATATAATATATAAGACTTTATATATTATATATAAAATATATATTATTTATAGATGATACTCCAAACAAAGTTGTAATAAAATATTGACTGTATCCCTTGTGCTGTACATTGCATCCTTGTAATTTAATTATTTTATATCTAGTAGTTTGTGCCTCTTAATCACCTTCACCTCTTTTGCCCCTCTGCCTACCCTTGACCTTGACAGTTTTCCAAACCCAACATGTATTACTTTTGCAGTCAGGAAAGTGATGCTCTGCTGAACATTCAACTTGTATTTAGGCAGTTAGACATTCTGACTTGTTTGCAGTACTTCTGTAATGATTTTCAATTTCATCATAGTAAATGTCTTACATCTATTGACACAGCATATTTCCTCTCAGCATCATCTACTTAGACCCCATAAAAATCCTCAGAGATGATATTCTTGCCTAGCACTGAGAGCTGTACAGAACAGAAGATGAAAAGCCTGGCAGGTTTCTGTCCTATTTGATAGACTGAAAAATGTGACTCTGGGGATAGGCTGTGATTCACCAGGGCTAAGCAAAGAGCACAGGCTGGGATGAGTCCCAAGAAGCCCCAAGTTCTAGTTGACTAATCAGATATCTAGACATGGTCTTCAGAATATCCACTTCAGTGTAAAGTGATTACTTGGAGACTGAGACTTCAGTCAACAAATAATGAAGCATGTTCAGTATAATGTATGTTCATAGGGAAATGGTTGAAACTCAAGTGCAAGGAGAAAGAATTGCGCAAAAACATTTTCCTGCCTCTTACTATACGCTTGCATTTATTTGTTGGAAAATCCATCAATTGATTTGTGGATTTTTGGTTAGGACAGTGCAATCAAAGATCCCCATTGTATTTAGGCTGGAATATATTAATAAATCAGTATCTAACAAAGATATCTTGTGTTAAAATTTCAAGGTTTCTTTACAATCTTAGCATTTAAAAGATTGATGCAAACTTGATTTTCATTTAGGAAAGGAAACTAACAAGTAAACTAAGAGTGATTCTACTTGGATTCTTGAAAATACTATTTTTTACTCGATGGGCATTATCTCTTGTTACTCTCCAAGTTCTTTTTTCTTTTGGAAGCCTTTGTTTCACTAGTTTAACAGCTTCTATTAGAATTTATCACATAAAGCTGCAGTGTAAGTAAGTAAAAATAATTTCCATAATAGTGTTTAATTGGGAAGATAATATTCATATGTAGCTCCATCTGATTCTGAACAGATCATCAATAATAGTAAAAATTATTTAAAGTTATTTTTCTTATTTTGTAAACCTTAAAGTGGATCACTGAATTTCTAGAAAATAAAATGTATGATCTTATCATGGTGTATACAGATTTTTGTAGGAGGCTGATTTCATGCATACCCTTAAATAATGCATCTTTGAAGCACATAAAAATATTCTTATTAATAACACTGTAAAGTGCCCATAATCAGGCATTGTGGAGACTTGCCAAGTGCAGTTTGAATCATCTTGACTTTTCTTTTTTTGTTTTTCTTTCAAGTTGTTTTTATAAAAAAGGTAAAAAATTTATTGTGGTAGAAGTCATATAAAATATACTATTTTAACCATATTTAACTATAGTTCAGTGGCACTAAGTACATTCACATTGTTGTGAAACACTCACCATCATCCATCTCCCAAATTTTTCACCTTCGTAAACTGAAACTCTGTCCCCATTGAACACTAAGTCCTCATTCCCTCTTCCCACCCCCTAGCCCCTGGCCCCTGGCATCTACCAATGCACCTTCTCTATGAATTTGACTTTTCTTGGTACCTTCAGGTGCATTTTCCTGATTCAAGTAGAGTACAGTCAGTAGCTCAGCATTTCCCCTTCTTTATTGATTGTTTTCTCTCTGCCACTGTGACCTTGTCCCCACTAATTGGCTCTAGAAGGGGATGGGATTGATCTAGGGTACGGAGATGACCCTATTCTACACATTTTCAGCCAGTAACTATTACACCACCAGAGGCACCAGAGTTCCCTTTGGTAACATTTTGAACACTGAATTTTTAGAGAGCATGCATTCTCAGAATGTGGAATAATGGAAAAAAAGTGTTGGCAGCTGGCAGGCCTTGTGCCATGCTGAGCCTACCCACCCTGGAGTAAGTTTCACAAATCTATGGGCAGCTCCACAACTACTCATCAGGCTTACAGAAGCATCGTGGGGCTGAGTAATGAGCCTAATTATGCTCTGTCTCCAGCTGTCATGTTTTGGATTTCAGTTTTGGATGTATGATTGCATAGTCTCCATACCATATTGGAGTAATCCATTATTTGAGTTCACGTTCTATGCACTGAGCGTCTCTTCTGACTGTAGTCTCTCAGACAGTATACAAAATCTGGTGACTCAAGAGTTTTGAGTCTCACATGTGGATGTGACCTACGCTATGTATCTCTGACCCAGACTAGCATGTTTCTTATGTGGCTATCTCTAAGACATAAAGCTTCTTTCCCAGTGAAATAAAATGGCTTCCAATATTTTAGTGTTGATAGGGAGAAGAGACAAGGACAATTAGTCTTGGAAGCTGGAGAGATTGTTACTCTGAGAGATTACTCAAGTAATCTTACTACCAATGCATCTCCATAGTTTCAGATGTATTTCAAAACACAAGCATCTCCTGTCTTAGGTTTAAGCAGAAACTTGCAGCAAATGTTACCCCTTTGACAGTAGATGTGTTCTAACCTGATGTGTTCTAATCTTGATCTATTCAATTAATTTTAACCATTATAACAAGCACCTCCCTATTTCTTTTGGGCCTAACAATATTAGAGATATGGAAAAATGTTCTTCTTTCATATAGTTAGCTCAGTCTTCAACTTTGCATCTAGACCTTTCTCCATTGTTTTTGCAAATGACATTGAAATAGATTCTAGGCTTTCTTTTTCCCTTAGTCCACTCTGCTCTATTTTAAACGCTAGGAACTGCTCACTGGATATGTATACCAAACATTCTGATTCTGCGATCATTACAATAAACAAAGTCTGATGCCAGGTTCAGAAAATGGCAGTTGGTCACATCTCCACTCAAGATGAGCCTCTCTCTTACAGAATGGAGCACAGTGCAATGTAACATCAGAGGCTATTTTTACTACGTGACACATTTGCATCCTATTACAGTCTCTTTTTTCATGGGCACTCCTTTACTAGATGAACTACCTCATCAGTGTCAGTCAGTGCTTTTCAGAGTAGGGACATAGTCACTGCTTTTTGGGTCATGAGTCATGTGTCTTCTTGATTCCTTGAAGCATGTTTACCTCTAAAATAACATCAGAGGAGCCCAAATTCTGGCTGAAGATTGCTATTGGCTGTTCTACCTTGAAAAGTCATTCAGTAATTCTTGCATTTATTCATTCAATGAACATTTATTGAATACCTTCAGATGCCAGACACTATGCCAAGCATTGGTGATACAATGATGAGAATAAAACTACACCATCTCTGTCCTCAAGGAGCTTGCTCTCTACCCTACTGGGTTGGTCGTTAATCAAACAAATAACTAGAAACTTCTTAAGTGTGGCAAGTGCCATTAGGTTAGGGAAGCGTTTCCTGATAAGTGATGATTGAAATGAAAACTGAAAAACAGATGGGATTTGACTAGGTAAAGAGAGAGGTAAGTAAAAATGAAAGTGTTAGTTGCTTGGTTGTGTCCGACTCTTTTTGACACCGTGGACTGTAGCCCGCCAGGCTCCTCTGCCCATGGAATTCTCCAGGCAAGAATACTGGAGTGGGTTGCTATGTTCTTCTCCAGGGAACCTTCCTAACCCAGAGATTGAACCCAGGTCTCCTGCATTGCAGGCAGAGTTTTTACTGTCTGAGCCACCAGGAGAGTCTAAACTGTTAGTTGCTCAGTTGTGTCCAATTTTCTGTGACTCTATGGAGTATAGCCTGCCAGGCTCTTCTGTCCGTGGGATTCTGCCGGGAGCCGGCATATTGCATATTGAGTGCATATTGCATATTGAGTGCAGCACTTTCCACAGCATCATCTTTCAGGATCTGGAATAGCTCAACTGGAATTCTATCACTGCCGGGAGCCAGCGTGAGGAACTCCGCCCATGACAAAGGTCATGAGAAAGGAGGCTTGGCATACGCAAAGGCGGGATCAAGCCTCAGGAGTCCCCCTGGAAATTCTCGAGCATCTACCCCCAAAACCAGAGTCTGCCTACTTTCTGCTTTGTGCTTTCACCTACACCTCTGACTTTACGGAGGGATGTCCCCCACTACCTCTCTCTGAAAAAAGAGTTAGCTTACAGCTCCAGTTAATAATTCCTGGGTGTGACAGTGTTTCAACCTACAAACCCCTTTGGAAATCCTCTAGCCTGCCTGAATAGGTTTTTTCGGCCACATGTGATTGTTCAGAGCCTCCCAACTGTGAGAGGCAGGAGATGTTCTAAACTGTCTAAACACAGATTCCTTTGAGTAGTTAAAAGATTGATTAGAAATTGTATTGGTGAAAGGTTTTTTCACTTATTGGGCCAATGTTTGCTGCTAAGTCTCCATACTCCTTACCTACTGTGTCCTTGGCAGTATATTGATTATATCAATATCAATGGGTGTATAGAAATGTAAGTAGTAGCTTTAATGTTTGTAACCTTGGACCCTTGAGTTAATTCTTTTTCTTGTTATAGCCCACCACACCTTTGCTCTGTAGGAATGCAACTTTATCTAATGCTTTTGGAGGGTGGCTCCTGACCAATCACCTTTAGAGAAAAATAAGTTTTCTGAAGAAAGGGTCTTAAAATGTTAACAGGCCTCCAGGCCAGAAGATGATGCAAATCACCTAAGCTTTTGCATATGATAAGTTTGCAGGAAGAAAGCCTGGCTTGCTGCATGACTCTACCCCTTCCCCCATTATCCCCTATGCATAACTTAAGTTATAAAAACTACTTTGGAAAATAAAGTGCAGGCCTTGTTCACCGAAACTTGGTCTCACCATGTCGTTCTTTCTCTTACCTTCTGGCTGAATTATTCAGCCTCTTTTCTCCACTGAATTTCCTCACTGAGCTATCCTTATTTCAGCCTCTTTTCTCCACTGAATTTCCTCACTGAGCTATCCTTATTCTATTACTCTTTATATCCTTAATTAACGTTTAATTAAGCAATTGTTTCCTGATCTTCGCCTACGCCGTCTCTCCTTCGAATACCCTGGATCAGCCGGGGCTGGACCCTGGCAGGATTCTCCAGGCAAGATTACTGGAGTGGGTAGCTAGCCATTCCCTTCTCCTGGGGATCTTCCCAACCCAGGGATTGAACCTCGCTCTGAGCCACCAAGGAAGCCCAAGTGAAGACAGAGGTAAAGATATTCCCAGATAGTGGCAACTACATGTTCAAAGGCCCTGTAGTAAGAGAAAGCAAGGTGTGATCCGAACTTTCTGGGTTCTGGGGAGGGTGTGGTCCAAGATAAAGTTGGAAAGCTGGGCAGGGGCCAAATCATGCAAGGCCTTATGATCATGATAAAGATTTGGTATTTATTCTCAAAGCAATGGGAAGCCACTGAAGTGCTTGGCAGACAGCAAAAGTGATAAAGTCATCAAATTTGTGTTTTGAAAAAATCATCAGTTTGTATAGGATAGAGGAAGGTGAGAGCTAAGATGTAAGTATGCAACCTGTCTGATTAGACTGTTGAAGTAATCCAGGTGAGAAATGAAGGAAACAGGCTACGGGGGTGGATATAGAGAGAAGAGGGTGGATGTCAGATGTATTTAGGACTCAGTGGTGGTTTGAATATGAGAAATGAGCAAATAGAGATTTCAAGGATGAACACAGGAAGACTATGGAGGGATCAAAGTCATCTCCATGAGTATTTAATTTTCATCTTTTCAGGTTCCCTTGATATTATGGTGTTTTTTTTTGTTGTTGTTTATTTTTTTGACAGACTGCTCTTGCCTTGAAACATTAGGGAACTGAGATTTTCTGGGGAGAATTTAGTTTACAGTCAATGTAGCTGTTAATTATCACATGAAGGACATCAGAGTCTTAGTGAGGGTGATTCATTGGGAAGACCAAATATATAGGTTATTAAAAAAAAAAAAATTGTTGGTCACCCTGTGTGTCATGTGGGACTTTGGTTCCCTGACTAGAGACTGAACCTTATCCCCTGCACTGGGAGCATGGGGTCTTAACTACCAGACAATCAGGGAAGTCCCCAAACACAAAATGTTTATCAAGTGATAAACATTTCCTACAGAAACTGGCAGTTTGCAAACGCGTCAACCACCTTCATCCCATCCTCACTCGAAAAACTGGTAAATTCCCTCTGACCCATGTGGCCATAAGTTCCTTTCTGTTTTTGATGTCTGCTTTGGTAATCGTAGCTTCCTTTTGACCTATGGCAAAGAAACTCAATCAGATGGATCCATCAGTGAATAAGACTTTCTCAAAAAAAAAAAAAAAAAGACTTTCTCCAGCTGTAAAACCACAAATCTTAGGACTTCGTTAGGGGTGTAGTGGATGAGAATCCACCTGCCAATGCAGGATAAGGTTCGATCCCTGGTCCAGGAGGATTCCACATGCTGTGGAGTCGCCAAGCCTGTGTGCCACAACTACTGAGCCTGTAACTCTAAAGCCCGCGAGCTGCAGCTCCCAAGCCCTCATGCCGCAACTACTGAAGCCCATGCACCCTAGAGCCTGTGCTTTGCAACAAGAGAAGCCGCCTCAATGAAAAGCCTGTGCACTGCAACAAGGAGTAGCCCCTGGTTGCCACAACTAGAGAAAGCCCGGGCAAAGCAATGAAGACCTATGGCAGCCAAAAATAAATTAAAAAAAAATTTTAAACCCTGCATCATCATCTGTAGATGATCTATCTAGCCAGTCAATTGTCCACCTTCCTCATAAAATAAATATACCATCTCAGGTAGCGTTGTTTTTGTTTTCTGAGGAAGGGTGACCCTGGAGAAGGTGCTGGATTAACAAATGTTACAGGTATTGTGGCCTTTTTATCTCCTAGTCCCAGCCTTGGGATTGCTAAACAGAACTCTCTATGTTATGTTTTCTCTTCCTGAGACCTCTACTGTGGATAGTTCATTTGGGAGTAAGACAGATTTGCCTGAGAGCTTTATCAAACCAGTATCTCGGAAGACAGATTGCTAAGGCTGCTTATTCCATATTTTTCTTCCAATGACATTCAACAACTCAGAGAACTTAAACCCACAAGGAATGCACTGTCCCCACTGGAAAACACTAAGACTACGGGTGCTTTGCCAACCTCGGTCCTTCGGACTATTGCAGGAAGCAGCTGGGTTCACATTACCAAATGTTTACTGAACATTTACTATATGCCAGGCACAGTGATATGTGTTTTATGTGCATTTAAACATTTTATTGATGTATAACATGTAGTAAAGGTGCATGATGCAGTGGTAAAGAATCTGCCCGCCAATGTAAGAGGCTTGATGAGACAGCGGTTTGATCCCTGAGTTGGGAAGATCTCTAGAGAAGGACATGGCAACCCACTTGAGTATTCTTGCTTGGAAAATTCCATGGACAGAGGAGCCTGGTGGGCTACAGTCCATGGAGTTGCAAAGAGTCAAACATGACTGAGCACGCACACACACACACACACACACACACACACACAACACACAGTAAAGGTACATCTTTATCATATAGTGTAAATTGTATTATAAAGACTGTATACAATCTTTATTGTATAGTGTAACTCTCAGTGAAATTTTATATATATATGCACTGTGTAACCACCACCTAGATCATGATATAACATATTTCCAACATCCAGTAAGACTCCTTCATTCCCAGACAATACCTTTACCTCCCCCCATGATAAACATTTTTCTGACCTCTATCACCAGAGTTTAGTTTTGCCTGTTCTTGAACTTTTACATAAATGGAATCACACAGTGTGTATATGAGAGTCATCAATGTTGTAACATGTAGCAGTAGTTCATTCAGTTTTTATTGCTATATGCTTTTCCATGTTTATATCATAATTTATTCATACATGGTCCTTTTGATGAGCCATTTGACTTATTTTGAGTTTCAGGCTATTTTAAATAAAGTTATGACTATTATCAAAATCTTTTTTGGTGAATATCTTTTGGATATATACCTTTGAGTGGAATCACTGGATCATGAAATACATTTAGTACATATTAGTGTGTGCTCAGTCCCTCAGTCATGTCCAACTCTTTGTGACCCCATGGGCTGTGGCTCACCAGGCTCCTCTGTCCATGGACTTCTCCAGGCAAGAATACTGGAGGGGGTTGCTGTTCCCTTCTCCAGGGGATCTTCCCAACCCAGGGATCGAACCCAGATCCCCTGCGTTGCAGGTGGATTCTTTACTGTCTGAGCCACCAGGGAAGCCTGTTTGCCTATCTGTATTTTCCTTCCACTCTTCCAGAACAAACAACCCATGGAAATTGAACTATCCCAAGTTCCTTAATGATCTCCTGCTGCTGCTGTTAAGTCGCTTCAGTCGTGTCTGACTCTGTGTGACCCCATAGACAGCAGCCCACCAGGCTCTCCCCTTCCTGGGATTCTCCAGGCAAGAACACTGGAGTGGGTTGCCATTTCCTTCTCTGTTGGGGGCCAGAGTGAGGTACTCCGCCTGTGACAAAGGTCATGAGGAAGGAGGCTCGACATACGCAAAGGCGGGATCGAGCCTCAGGAGTCCCCCTGGAACTCCTCGAGCATCTACCCCCATAACCAGAGCCTGCCTACTTTACTACTTTGTGCTCTTACCTACACCTCTGACTTTACGGGGGGCTGTCCCCCACCACCTCTTTTGGAGAAGGAGTTAACCTAGAGCTCCAGTTAATAATAATTCCTGGGCGTGATAAGAGTGTTTTAACCTACAAACTCCTCTGAAGGTTCTCTAGCCTGCCTGACAGGCTCGTCCAGCCACATGTGATTGCTCACAGCCTCCCAACCGTGAGAGGCACAAGATGCTTTAAACCCTCTAAAAACAGGTTCTTTAGAGAAGTAGAAAACTATTAGTATAAGTATAATGGGCTGATTAGAAATTGTGTTGGTGAAGGGTTTTTCATTTGTTGAGCCAATGTTTGTTGCTAAGTCTCCACATCCCCTGCCCTTACACACATTAATGAATATATAGAAGAAATAAGTATTAACCTTTGATATTAATCACGTTAGACCTTAGGCTAAGTAAATTCTTTCCTTAACTAAAACCCACTACACCCTCACCCTGTAGGAATGTAACTTTACTTGGGTGGCGTCTGTTTTGAGACTAATCAGCCCTGGAGAAATAAGTGTCCTGACTGACTGACCGCTATCACAAGGAGAGGGTCGTAAATTGTCAGCAGGCCCCCCTGGCCAGAAGATGATGTAACACCCCTAAGACCTCTGTATACATTTGTGTGAAGCACCTGACTTTAATAAAAGTCAGGACTGCTGTCCCCACGTGACTTTTGTATAACATCTCAGTGTATAAAAACAGACTCTGGAAAATAAAGAATTGGGATCAGTTTCTCGAAATACTGGTCTCCCCATGTCGCTCTCTCTCTCTCGGAACCCACCATGCTTACTAATTATGCCTGGGCTTCTAAGATCCGACCGGGGAGGCCTCAGTGTCTCCTCTCCTTTGGGAGAACGGAAGGACGCCTGCGGCCTACGTAAGTGGTGCAAACTTCTTGTCTTGAAGTTTTATTGGTCTCCCGCGTAAACCAAGCTACTCAGCCTCTTTTCTCCACTGAATTTTCCTACTGAGCTATCCTTATTCTATTACTCTTTATATCCTTAATTAATGTTTAATTAAGCAATTGTTTCCTGATCTTCGCCTATGCCGTCTCTCCTTCGAATACCCTGGATCAGCCAGGGCTGGTCCCCGGCACTTCTCCAATGCATGAAAGTGAAAAGTGAAAGTGAAGTCACTCAGTTGTGTCCCACTCAGCGATCCCATGGACTGCAGCCCACTAGGCTCCTCTGTCCATGGGATTTTCCAGGCAAGAGTACTAGAGTGGGGTGCCATTGCCTTCTCCTAAGACATCTTAAAGGAGAGGAAGTTTCTTAGATATGTTTGACTGAAGTTAGGTACAAACACAAAAGAGTTTTTGTTTCATGTTTTTGCTGCTATTATTGTTGTTATTTGGTTAGGTTTGCTTTGGTCTCCAGGAAGATTAATAGGGTAAGGAAAAAGAAACCTCCTGTTTCCAATCCAAATGACCCTAAAAGTGGGTCCTATTTTTAGGATTGAATGTGAATAACTATACAGTGTTAAGCTCAACAATGAACGGGTCTGTAAGACAGGAGTATAAAACTACCAGTTCTGTGTACTTCACCAGATTGTCGTGAGGATAAAGTGAGCTAATGAACGGAAGTCAACTCTGAGAGCTGTGACCGCAATGTTTCTTTACTGAAAGCAGCCGGCCCCTACAAAAGGCAAGCCCACGGACAGAGTAGAAAAGAGAGCCATTCACTAGCCAGAGCTTATCTTAGGAAAACTTCATGATCCCAATAATGTCATCATGCACAAACACCTATATTTTTATCTCAACTGTGCCACCAGGCATTTGGGAATCTGCCAGCTTTTTGCAGTTGTTCTTTTCCTCACATGAACTACTAGGTAATTCAAGTTAAGTGACTCACTGGAGGAAAGAGGCAATTCAGGACTGTGCAAACTCATTTTGCAAGTTTTCTGTTGATACAAGTAAGAGGTGAAAGGTAGGATGGTGCTTTCTAAGATAATCGTCTTTCATCAATTCAGAACAATTTCAGTCCTTAATTAGTTACGGAGTATGACAAAGTAATTACGTTATTTCCTTTAACTTCTTGCTTTGCTTAATGACAATATAGTAGAGTGATTGAATTTTCTCTCTAGTTACTAAATGACAGACTCAAAAAAAAATCCTGATATCAAAAGAAAGCATAAACTCTAATCAGGGACACATTGAAAAATGGTTAATATTTATTGAACTCAAACTGTGTGTCAGACAGTTTTTAAAGTGTCATACAGAGTTAACCCATTCAACTCCCGTGACAGTTCTGTGAGTGAGATATAATCATTTTCTTTTCTCTAAGAGAAACAAGAGGCATAGGAGAGTGTGGAGATGCAGAATTTAACCAATTTAGTTGGATGTCAGAATCTGCCCTTGGAATCTTACGTTATTTCATGTCTATAAAATACAAGATTGAATGTTAAAACAGTCCTAGAGACAGCTCACTCGTAGCTGTAGGTGTTATAACTTTGCTCTTGTGTCCACTCTAAGAGTAACCACAGTAAAATGACCGTGGGCAAAACAGTATCTGTGCAGACATTTCAGAGAGAGTGGTTCTTCAGAGGAAAACAATCCTTCTTAGACTTCATCAGTGAAGATACTGAGAAACTGCAGGTGGAGAGGCATTCTTTTTTTAATATATAATTTTATTTATTTTTGGCTGTTCTAGATTGTCGTTGCTGTGCAGGTTTTTCTCAAGTTACGACGAGCAGGGGCTACTCTCTAATTGTGGTGTGCAGGCTTCTCATTCAGGTGGCTTCTCTTGTTGCCGAGCAGGGTCTCCAGGGCATGTGGGCTTCAGTAGTTGTGGAATGCGGGCTTGAGCAGTTGTGGCTCCTGGGCTCTAGAGCACAGGCTCAGTAGTTGTGGCGCCTGGGCTTAGTTACTCTGCAGCATGTGGAATCTTCCTGGACCATGGGTGGAACCTGTGTCTCCTTCTTTGGCAGGAGGATTCTTTCTCACTGAGCCATCGGGGAACCCCGAGGGAAATTCTTGATGTTACAAGGTGATACAATGGATTACCTCTCCAAGGCAAACAAGCTGGTACCTGAGTTGCAGTGAAAGCCAAAAAGGGGTCAGCAAGTGATATAGCACAAAGGCAGTTAAAGGGGAATGAAGACAAGCCTTCAACCATATCTGGGGAAAGTTTCCTCCCATTCTTTTCATATGGAAAACACTTGGGATGAACTTTAGAACTAGACAGTATGTTAGTTATGGTGGATGTGTATGTAGCTCCATTCATATCCCCTTGGAGCACTTATTTTTTTTTTACCAGATTTCAACTTAGGGAACTTGCAGCTCTTTGTCTCAGCCCTAAGGACTTCCTTGAGTATCAAGAGGTGCTGGGGATTTAACCACCATCACCATTAACAACCCACCACCTCTCCCACACACGTTGCCCAGCAGGTTCCCAGCAATGGGCAATGGGAGATGGTGGATATGTAACCCAGTTCCCCTGCCTCTCAGCAGAAGACTCAGATATGCCCTTCACTGTCTCCCAGGGTCCCCAGGAGGACTGAGTCCCGGCAACACTTACTTGAAAACATACCATTTATTGGCTTCCTATCTCTCTTCCCTGTTGACCTGTCAGGATTTCCTGAGATGAACTCCCAACTGAATCAATTGTTTCAGCGTCTGTGTTTAGGGAAACCCAAACCAAGCTAGTGTGTTGACACATATTTAATTAGGGCTTAGAAAGCTGTGTAATTCTTATTCCATAGTTTGTATCTAGTCCCAGTCAAACAGCTCAGGCATTGTTCTTGCTGGTCAATATTTGAACTGGATGGTCCTGACAAATGTCCTACAACTTCTCAGACTCAGATTTGGGCAGGTTGGTCACTGAACTAATATCTTCTGAAGACTAGAATATTCTGTCTGGATTGTCTAAGCTTATGTAACTGAGTGTTTCCTAGCTCTTAGTTAATTTTTCCCAGTTTTCAAGAAATGTTGGTGGAATTATTTTACTGGTTCAACCATCAGCTTCAAGATAGCAAGAGCCTTATCCATCTTGCCCATAGCTGTGATAGCCCATAGTTCCCTGAAAAATGTCCAGTGCGTAGAAGATATTTAACAGACATTAGTGAGTGAATTTCTTGGAAAGATTAAATACTTTTAAAATGTTGCACAAGCACCTCATTTGATATAAATTATTAAATTCAGCTTCTTATTAAAAATGTTTATAGGGACTTCCCTGGCTGTCCACTGGTTAAGTCCAGTGGTTAAGACTCTGTGCTTCCAACGCAGGGGATGTAGATTTGATGCCTGGTTGGGAAACTAAGATCCCACATGCTGGGCAGCGAGGCCAAAAAAAAACCAAAACCAAAACCAAACTGTATGTTTATCAAGTGTACAACATGTATCATTAGACTGGGGGCTTCCCTGGTGGCTCAGATGGTAAAGAATCCACCTGCAATGTGGGAGACCTGGGTTCAATTCCTGAGTTTGGAAGATCCCCTGGAGGAGGGCATGGCAACCCACTCCAGTATTCTTGCCTGGAAAATCCCCATGAACAGAGGAGCAGAAGCCTAGTGGGCTACAGTCCATGAGGTTGCAAAGAGCTGGACGTGACTGAGTGACTAAGCACACACATCATTAGACTAGATAATAGGTATGAAAGTTATTGGAAAGGTAGTTGGCAATCGCTATTGTTGGGACTAACAGTTAATGAACATGTTCTAATTACCATAAACTTTGGACACTCTTGGTGTAAGACAGATTTGGGTTCATGGCATTTGCTACCTGCGTACTTTGGGTAAATTCCTGACATTTTTGAGGCCAAGGATTTTTATCTGTAAATTGCTAAACACTGTGTTCTATTGAAGCAAAGATGTCATGAGTTATAAGATGCATCATTATTTTAAGCACCATTAAGAAATTTAAAAAGCAGCCAATTAAACTGTAGTAATATGCTTTCTTATGTTGGTTTTAAAATGCATCCAAAATTCAGAGATGTTAAAATATGAACAAAGATACATTTTGGAGTTAATACAATATGAAACAATAAGTACCTTAAGAAGTTATTGGTTAAAATGGATATTTTATAATATAATATAATAATATATAGTAAATATATATATATGTGTAAAGCATATATAGAAGATAATGAACAAATTATTTCTTCCTTGCTTTGATTAAATCCTTAGTAAACAATTTACATGTTTGAAAAATGCTAATTTCATACTATTATATTCAACCACATAGAGGAAAGGAAGTGTACGAATACTGAAAAAGTTTATTGCTTGAAAAAACAAGAGCTACGCAAACAGTTGAACCTTGATATATCGGATAATTGATGAGGCAAAATATGGGAGAAAAGAGCATTAAACTCTGAAGTGAAAACCATGTCAAATAAATTTAGAAAATAATTAGTGAGGACTAGAGAAGTAACCATGCTCCCAACTTTAATGGAACCAAAATTCTGCACTTGAGACCCTCCCAGAGATCTTCCCTATGTACCTGTATTCTTTAGCATATCCTATAATAAACTGGCAAATGTAAACAAACAAACAAACAAAAAACACAACTGTGCTTTGCAATTGTGAAAATACTAAAAAAATCAATAAACCAATTCTATTCAGTATTTTTAAATAGAAATATTTTACATTTGAGACTGCTTCATGTTTTTCAGCATTCTGAACCAACCCATTGGAGCAGTGATGTGTAAGAAAAGAAGAAAGATATAGGAATAAAATGTTAGGAGCACTCCCTCTAAAATCAAGAAATCAAAATAAAGATGCCACTATCAACACTTTGAGTCTATGCAACATTGAACTAGAGGTTGAACCAGAATAATAAGGCAAAGTTTAAAAGTTATAAGGATTAGAAAAGAAAAAACAAAGCTATAATCAAAACTGTAATCATAATATAATTATCTGCACACAAACAAACAAGAAGCACCAAAAACTCACAAGGAACTATAAAAACATTTATATTTTTATACAGTAGTGACAGTTTAAAAAATCATATTGAAAATAAAAGAATATGCAATAGCCACAGAAGGAAAATTAAGGTAATTATGAAAAAAAATCTAACGAATTTGGTTAAGGTGGCTCACAGGTAAAGAGTCAGCCTGCCAATTTAGGAGACATGGGTTTGATCCCTGGATCGGGAAGATCCCTTGGAGAAGAAAACCGCACTCCACTCCATTATTCTTGCCTGGGAAACCCCATGGACAGAGGAGCCTGGTGGACTATAGTCCATGGAGTTGCAAAGGAGTCAGACACAACTTAGACTAAAATGACAACAAATGAAAAAAATCTAACAAATTTGGGCAAAACCTTTAGAAAGAAAATCATAAAAATTTATTTAAAAACACAAAATTAGGCCTAAATAAGTGTAGAATTATATCATGTAATGGCAAAGAAGACATAACATAGTATGTCATATTTCCTCAAATTTAATCTATGGGAAACCTCTAGTTTCAATCCAAATTCCAATAGGTTTTCAAGATCCTTGAAAACCTGATACTAAAACTTAAATAAAAAAGCAAATTGCTAAAAATAAGAAGAGTGGAAATTTGCTATAATAAATATCAAAACTTAGTACAAAGCTACAATAATTAGAGGCTATAGTGCTGCTTGCTCAGCCGTACAGTCTGCCTACAATGCAGGATCCCTAGGTTGGGAAGATTCCCCCTGAGAAAGAAATGGCAACCCACTCCAGTATTCTTGTTTGCGTAATCTCCTGGACAGAGGAGTCTAGTGGGCCACAGTCCATGGGGTTGCAAAGAGTCAGACATGACTTAGTGACTAAACTACCACCACCATAATGCTGGTATGGATGTTGACAAAGAGATCAATGGAACAGAACAGAAAACTCAGGTATAGATAAAATGCTGATGTAAGCTTGATACATGATAGCTGTAGCAAGTCAGATCAGTGGGCAAAGGAGAGTGTACTCCATAAACGGTGCCAGGATCTGGAGTTTTTCCCTATGGAAAAAAGTGAAAGTTGGATCCCGTTTATAACAAATACAAAAATTAATTCCTTGTATGTTAAGCACCAAAATGTGAAAAACAAAACTTTAAGAATACTAGAAGAGAATATTTAGTATATAGAAAGATATCACAAATAAGATATTAAAAAAATACATGTACACCAAAAACACAAGAAAAAAACTATGAATTTATTGTAGTAAATAAAAAAGTAAAAAGAAGGATAGAAATTGGAAGATTTAAAATATGTAGATGACCTGACAAAGGGTTAACGCTTATGGTAATAATAATAATAATCTCTTCTGAATAAATAAAAAGACAAACTCTTGTTATAAAAATGAACAAATGCATGGAGAGGCATTTCAGAAGAAGAAACACAAATGAATAATAAACATATGAAAAGATATTTAACCTCTATATTCATCAAGGAAATACATATTAAAACCATATATATATTAAACCCACTTAGGAGGATTGAGTGCACCAATGGCCCCAAGTTTTCATGCCCGCTGTGTCCACACTCTTTGGCACTTTCCTCCCTTACTGAGTCTGGACTTGACCATGTTCAACCTGACAATAGCAAGCCTATTGCAAGCAGAGCTTGTATAAGCACTTGTGTGTTTCTGCTCTTTCTCTTGCTCTTTTATCTTACCATGAGGACAGGTCTAAACTTTTCTACTAGAGCATGAGAGATCCATGGAACAGAGCTAAATCATGAGGCCATCCTAGTCTAGCCAGTGCACGGATGACCAGTGGGCTGGTGAAAGCCCAGGTGAAAGAAGCAGAGCCTGGTCCCCTCAGTAGACCCACCCAGTCAAGCCCACATGCTTGACTAGTGAGAAATAATAAATGGGTATTGTTTTAAGATACTAAATTTTGGGGGTAGTTAGTATGTGGCAATGACTAGCTGATAGTGGTACTATTTTACAGCCATCAGACTAGCGAAATTCTGAAGTCTGGCAGTGTCAAGAGTTAGTGGGAATATAGAGCAATGGGAACTCCTAACACACTAGTGGCACACACTAGTATAACCACCTTGGAAAATAATGTGCCATTAACTTATAATGGTGAAAATACCTCATGGCCCAGCAGTTACATTGCTGTTGTGTTTCCAAGTGTGCTTAGAAAAATGCACATTCCATAGATTTCTATAAGAATGTTCATACCATTGTTTGTAATAGCAAAACAGGCAAAGAATCCAAATGTCTGACATCATAAAGGAAGGACAAATAATTTGTAGTAATTACATAAAACGGAGTAATGAAGACGAGTAAACTAAAATGAAATGTATCAATATGGATTAATCTTACAAATACAAAATAAAGTGAAAAAAGCAAGTGGCAGAAGAATACAAGCAATAGGATATTTTTTACATAAAATTCAAGGCAATATAAAAATAAATATGCTATTTAGAGATACACAACAATGTAGTAAAATTATAACAAAATTATTGCAAAATTCAGTATGGTTGATTCACTGGAGAAGGGGGAACGATTTCAGCTGTTTGCTTAATATTTTGTTTCTTAAGCTGGGTTAATAGGCACACCTGTACCCATTTTATTAATCTTTATGTCTTGTATACTATACATCCATTCAAAAGAATTACTACATATTCAGAAGAATTTATCTACCTACCTAGCTGCTTATCTAACAAAGGAACCGCTTTTCCAAAACATAAAAAGTAAGGAGAGAGTTGGAAGCATGCGTCTATCACTATGTCCACATGGCTGTTGTCAGGTGTACAGAACAGAGCCCAGGGGATCTCGCTAACGCTGTACTTCTTTGATGTCCTCATCAGGGGAAAATTGATGGGTATATGCTTTGTTTCAAATCAACAGTTTCCAAAATATTTCATTTTGTTATTTCAAGCGCATGCCCTTTCATCATGACCCCAGATGACATTTTCTGAGCACATGAGCAACAGGCTGCTTCCTGCACTAACACTGATGGAAAAGCAGATGACTATTAACTATCTGGAAGGATGAATGCAGACAATGGGGATCAAACACAGGGGAGCTACAGTCAAGTGTGCAAAGTTTTCCTCGATAGAGGACAATGTTTTTGGAGGTTAGGGTTGCTTGTAGCTTGCAATCAATCAATTGATGTCTACGGTAAGTCTTGAACTGTGCTGGATATTTAGGGTACAAAAACATACAACTACACACCCAAGAGAGTGAAAACAAATATCCACACAAAACATATACAGTACAAGAATGTTTATAGCAGCATTATTCACTTTACCTAAAAAATGGAAACAACACAAATGTCCATCAACTGAAGAATGAATAAACAAAATGCTGTGTACCCATGCAATAGAATATTATTGTCATAGAAAGAAACGAAGTACTGATGCATACCACATCATGGATGAATCATGAAATCATTATACCAGGGAAAGAAGCCAGACATGTATTGTATGATTTCACTGGTATGAAATGAATGTCCAGAAGAGGTAAACGAATAGAGACAGAAAGTAGATTCATGGTCATCACGGGTGGGGATAATCAGGGTTCATGATGGGAGTGACTGCTAATGGGTGTGGGGTTTTTTGTATTGATTCATTTTGGCCATGCTGGGTTCTTGTTGCTTTCTTTAGTAGTGGTGAGTGGGGGCTATTCTCTAGTTGTAGCGCTTGGGCTTCTCATTGCAGAGGCTTCTTTTGTTGCAGAGTGTTATCTCTAGAGCATGGGCTTGATAGTTGTGCATGGGTTTAGGTGCTCCGAAACACATGGAATCTTCTCCAACCAGGGATCAAACCCATGTCCCTTGCATTGGCAGGTGAATTCTTAACCACTGGACCACCAGGGAAGTCCCTGGTAATGAAAGTGCTCTGGGATTAGGTAGTGGTGAAAGTTAGCATTTTTTGATATATATTGTTGTGGGTTGACCTGTGTGTCTCAAAAAGATATGTTCAGTTCCCACTGCCTCAGAACGTGACCTTATTTGGTAATAGAGTTGTTGCAGATGTACTTAGTTAATATGAGGTTATGCTGGAGTACAGAGTGATCTTGATCCAATCTGACTGGTGTCCTAGAAGAAGAGGAGAGAAAGACACACAAGGAGCACAGCCATACAGAGAGCAGAGGAATACTATCACAAACCAAGGGATGTCTGGGACTACCAGAAGCTGGAAGCAGGAAGGATCCTTGTCAGAGGCTTGGAGGAAGCATGGCCCTGCCAACACCTTGATTCAGATTTCTAATGTCCAGAACTATGAGAGAATATATTTCTCTTATTGTAAGCTAAGTTTGTGGTATTTTGTTACAGTAGACTTAGCAAATTAAAACATATGTTATGAATAAAGACTTTAGAATTAAAAGGAAAAAAAAAAAGAATTAAAAGGAGAAAAAGCATATAAGGCTCATTCATTCAACAAATAGAAGTTGCCATGGATGGAGCATGGAGGCAGTTACCATAGAAGAAAGTTACCCCAGACAGAGCATGGAGGCAGTGCTTGCTCAGGCTGGTGAGATCAGGGAGAGCATCCCTGAGGGGGACACACTTGCACTGAATTTTGAAGCACTGGTAGGAGTCTGCCAGGTGTGAAAGAAAGAACTGTCACTAGACTGCCATAGCTCCTTGACATATGAACCTAATATTTTAGTGAGGGTAATAGGTAGAAAACAAACAAAGAAGTAGTGAACTACAAATTGTGGTAATTATAACAGAAAGCTAGTGTACTGAGAGCGTTCTCACGTCCCTGGATGGATACGGGACGTGTCACAGGTGAGCACCCTTCAGCAGCCTGGTGTCTGAAGATCACTGATAGAACAGATGGGCCACCAGACAAAGAAGCTTGATTGCTTTGTTCTCACCCTAGTGCTGTGTGTCTTGGGCACATCTTCTCATTTCTCTGAATCCCATTTTTAAATTTGAAAAAAGAAATGGCAAAAAAGGGGTGTATCTAAAGTCTATTTTCATTCTAATTTGGCGAAATAAGTATTTTTATAGTCTTCTCTAAGTCCTTGGGTTCTGCACCCACAAATTCAACCAACCTTGGATTGAAAATACTAGAAAATATTTTTCCAGAAAGATTTAAAAAGAAAAATCTGAATATGCTACATGCCCAGAAACTATATATACATAACATTTACACTGTATTTATAACTATTTACATAGATTTACATTGTATTTACATTGAATGTACTAATACAATGTAAGTAATCTAAGTATTCTAAGTAATCTAGAGATGATTTAAAGTCCATGAGGGAATGTGTGTTGGTTATATGCAAATACTGTGCCATTCTGTATAAGGGACTTGAGCATCCTTGAATTTGGTATCTGTGGGGGGGGCCAGGAACCAATCCTCCATGGATAGCAAGGGGTGACTGTACTACATAATTTGGTTATTTAAAGCAGAATCCATGGGATTGTAGTAGGACAATGCTATAGTACTTTACGTGGATCTTTTTAAGCTGGTTAAATGGAACTGTGATGCTTATTACAAACCAGGGGAGCTTCAGTCTGTGGCCTTATTTTTTCAAACTGGAGAGAGCATGGTAACTCATTGTACAATGAGAAGAGTATTTAGCCCTAGACACAGCTCCATTCTTGCATTTATTTATTGCATGGCAGCAGCTATTTTCATTGTAACCCTGTCCTTACTGGAATTGCTTCCATTGCTCATGTATCTGTTTGGCTAGGGAAATAGAGATGAATGAGAAAAGCCAACCTAGAGAAGAATGAGAGGGCAACTCTCATATAATGAAAAGAATTTCAGACTTTGGACTCAAATTCCACTTCTCTCACCTCTCAGCCATGAGACCCAGAGAAAGTGTACTCTCTGAGCTTCACTTTCTTCATCCACAGTGGGACTGAAAATCCATTCCTCACAGGGCAGTTGTGAAGGTTAAATTCACTAATGCACTTATCAACTACTTAAGAAGCACTGACTATATCTACCCATATATCTGTATCTCTAAAACAATCTGTATCTGTCTCTATGTCTATCTATCTATCTACCATCGTTTATCTGGAGCTTTAGATATGGCAGCAAGAAGACAACACAATCATGGTCCTCAACCTCAAGGAGTTTCTAGTGTAGAGAAGACAGGTATTGAATAGGAAGTAAGCCGTGTAACGAATGATACTAACTTCTAACTTCATAGGAATTTGGAAAATGAGTCAAAGGCATCTTGTTGAAGCCAAAAGTGAGAGTATTTAAAATGGGAACATAAAAGACAATTTTAAACTTGATTCATGTGAATCGACAGTGAAGGAGTGGGTGACGGACTGAAACAAGTGTGAAATAGGTAAGATCAGAGCTCAGAGGCAGTTTTTCCTGAAAAGTGTAACTTGGTAAATTTTCTCCCAAACATGAGCCAAAATTTCATTTAACTTTTTTCAGATACAAACTAAGAACCATAAAGTAGGCTGATTTGTATGCTTCCTTTTCCAGAACACAGAACATTTATCAACACTCTGTGGTAACTTGTCTTTCAAACCTCTCTGGTGTTCTGAATCATGTCATATTTTTATTATCTCTCAAACTACTTCTGAAAATCTGAATAACATAATTGATATTCCTCAAACAGAATTTCTTAAATGTCTGTAGCTCCTTTGTAGCAATTAAAATAATACAACTTTTGTAAAGTACAAGTTTTTAGCTTGGTGGATATCATGTATTTCCCTGTATATCATGTATATACGCATCAAAGCCCATTTAGTTAAATTAACTAAGGGGCAAAGGAGAGGTGCTGTAGCTAAAACATTAAGGTTTCAAATGCCGGTGATTAGAGAAAATGTGGATTTTGCATTTTTAAAAATACTATTTGGTAAACTCCAGTTTTTTCCTGCTTTTTCATCGTGCCATCTCTTATGGTTGCTACTAGCCACATGTAGTTATTTAAAATTGACTTAAGGGGGAATGGGGAGGGAAGGGTTGGGAGTTTGGCATTAGTACTTGTGAACTATTACATACAGAATGAAGAAACAAGAAGATCCTACTGTACCGCACAGGGATATCCTGTGGTAAACAATAATGGAAAAGAATATGAAAAAGAATATATATATATATATGTATAACTGAGTCACTTTGCTATACAGCAGAAATGAACACAACATTGTGAATCAACTATATGTCAATGAAAAATTTTAAATAAAATTGATTTAAATAAATTAAAATAAAATTTAACATTCAGTTCTTCATTCTCACTGGCCACTTTTCAAATGTTCAGTAGCCACATGTGGCCAGTGGTGAGCATATTAGACAGCACAGATATGGAATATTTTTGTCACCATCAAAAGGTTTTTTGGACAGTGCTGCCTTAGAAGGTCTATTCAGTGAAAAGAACTATGAAGCATCCTCATATAAGTCTGGATGAAATGGGTTTTCCTTTATTCCTAAAGAAACACTAAGAATCCTTACAATCACGTCTGGAAATGCATCCTTTAAAAGGTAGATATGCATCTAATGGTTAATGAACAAAACTGTTTCTCATGCTATTATTACAGAAATTAACATAGATGTTCTTGGCAAGAGAATAGTTAATGGTCTACAGTCACCAAAATCATGTTTTCAGAGACCTTTTAATGACATGAGAAAATGTTAATGATATTAGTTAAAAAAAAGAAACAAACCCACAATACAATGAGATACCCAAATGTACTCAACATGGTATTTTTTAACAGTTAACTTATGTTGGTTTTTTCAGTTTTTTCACATTCCTCCCAGTGAGCATAAACTATTTAGGTGCTAGAGAAAAAAAGTTTTTTTTAAAAATACAAATTATTTGGGGTTTAGGGCAGATAGATAAATAAAATCCAAAGCAAAAAGCAAGTCATTGGTGAATTGTTTTTCTGTTTCAAGGGTAAACTGAAAGAGTTAAAAGCATTTTGATGGCAATCTCAAAGTCTAGGATCTGTCTTCAGACTGTGTTTATTCTTGTTACCCGTCAGAGATCTAATAAATGTTATTTAGAAGACAAGTGTGTGGGCTGGTGAAGTTGATGAAAGTGATAATAAAGCAAATTACAACACCTGTAGGCCATGTGCAGCCTTCCTGGGTGGTTCAGATGGTAAAGAATCTGCCTGCAATATAGGAGACCCCGGTTTAATCCCTGGGTCAGGAAGATCCCTTAGAGAAGGGCATGGTTACCCACTCCAGTATTCTTGCTTGGAGAATTCCCTGGACAGAGGAGCCTGGCAGGATACAGTCTATGGGGTCACAAAGAGTCGGACACAACTGAGCACCTAACACACACACACAGAGGCCATGTGCAGATGGCAAGGAGGAAATCATTCGAAACATGGAGAGATTGAAATGTCATGGCATAAAAAAGTCAGTCAGTTCAAAACCTTACCTTTCTTCAGTTAAAATGATCAAGTCATTTAAAAAGTCATTTTCTTAACTTTAATGATTTTAAAATTAAACTCTTAACTTTTCACAAGTAATTTTGAAGTCACAAGTAATTTCAAGCCCTTTCTCAATGCTCAGACAGTTCTTCCCTATCATTTTGCAGATGAAATCAACCTGGTTGAAATTTTAGCAATTTTAAAATGCGTCTTAATCTCACATGATGTTTATTTTATACGTATTTATAATATGCACACATATACCTAATAATATATATAAAGACAAATGAAATGTACATATGTAAGTATTTTACAGAAACTATTTAGTTGCTAGGGCTTTCCTGATGGCTCAGACAGTAGAGAGTCTGCCTGCAATGTGGGAGACCTGGGTTTGATCTCTGGGTCAGAAAGATGCCCTAGAAAAGGAAATGGCAATTTCCACTCCAATATTCTTGCCTGGAAAAATCCCACGAACAGAGACTGGCAAGCTACAATCCATGGGGTCGCAAAGACTTGAACACAACTGAGTGATGAACACTTTCACTTTTCTTTCACATTTAGTTGCTAGAGAAAAAAAAGGTTTTTTTTTTAGAAGTACAAGTATTTAAGGTTTAGGGCAGATAGATAAATAAAATCCAAAGCAAAAAGCAAGTCATTGGTGAATTGCTTTTCTGTTTCAACAATAAATTGAAAGGTTGGTGGCATTAAAAGCATTTTGATGCAAACATATTACATGTTATATTCAGTTCAGTTCAGTCGCTGAGTTGTCTGACTCTTTGCGACCGCGTGCGCTGTATGTAGCATGCCAGGCCTCCCTGTCCATCACCAACTCCCAGAGCTTACTCAACTCATGTCCATTGAGTTTGTGATGCCATCCAACCATCTCATCCTCTGTCATCCCTTTCTCCTCCTGCCTTCAATCTTTCCCAGCATCAGGGTCTTTTCAAATGAGTCAGTTCTTTGCATCAGGTGGCCAAAGTATTGGGGTTTCAGCTTCAGCATCAGTCCTTCCAATGAACATTCAGGACTGATTTCCTTTAGGATGGACTGGTTTGATCTCTTTGCAGTACAAGGGACTCTCAAGAGTCTTCTCCAAAACCGCAGTTCAAAAGCATCAATTCTTTGGTGCTCAGCTTTCTTTATGGTCCAGCTCTCACATCCATACACGACTACTGGAAAAATCATAGCTTTGACTATATGCCCATGTTATATTAGCTATTATAATATGTCAAACTTTATATAATTTTGCTCAACCTTTTCTTTTCAATGACTGTATCACATACATGGGCATTTTGTAGTTATCTGGTGGATGTGAAAAAGTAGTCAATTGAGAACATTATCAAGAGGCTGAAATAAAAACTATATTCCCAGGGAAAACTAAAAATACTTATTGAGAAGACTGATTGTCAGTGACTTATACGTTGTCTGGCAGAGGCCAGTACATTGGCTTTCAAGCTGAAGAATGGGTAAGGCATAATTGTAGGCTTGGTGCACCTATTGAGTAGGGGAAGGATTGGAAGAGAGTGAATGATAACAGTGTGTGAAGGCACTGAAAGAAAAGTCTGTCCATTTTACAATGTTGTCCAAATCCATGGTGGATGCCACGATCCATCCATGTTAGGCTACTTAGAGTGTTTGGTAGACTAAGTAAAGGACCCTTCCATCAACTGAGACCTTGCCTAGCCACCTTTGATTATTTAATGATCGAATAAATTAAAATGTTTACATTAATCCCCCTATGGAGATGTTTGTTGCATTTCAGAATACAGTCAGCCCTCTATATCCACAGATTCTGTATCCGTGAATTCAACCAACCTGCAGTCAAAAATATTAGTAAACATCCCAGAAAATTCCAAAAAATAAAACTTAAATTTGTCACACTCACAACTATTTGCATAGCATTTATGTTGTATTAGGTATTTTAAGTAATCAAGAGATGATTCAAAGTATTGATATAAGGGAGGATGTATGTAGGTTATATGTAAATACTGCACCGTTTATATAAGGAACTTGAGCATCCTTGGATTTTGTTAACCACAAGTGGAGGTGAGGGGCTGGAACCAACCCTTTGCAAAGATATTGGGGACTTTATTTTGATTTTTCATCTAAAACAACATTTCAATATTCCCCCCTTCTCCCCACATTTGACTGCCAACTGCTTAAGAAGGATGTAGGAAAAGCTTTTTCAAGGTGAAATTTCAATCTACTATTTTGTTCCTTCATGCCTATGACCAGACTGCTTCTCACTACTGGCAGTCCTCGACTCCAAGAGAGGGAATGAAAAAAACAAATTTCACTAATGTTAATTTTAAATGTAAAGCTATAGTCAGGAAAATGCAGATGTTGTAAATATTGGAACTGATCTTTTAATTACGATTCCAACTAAAAAATTATGATGAGGTTTGTTAGAGAAAAAAAGCATCATTCATCATTCATTCTTTATTTCCTTGGAACTTGGCATAATGATCTTGGCTTACATGGTCATTTAAATTGCCATGGCTTATCACAGAACTACTGAATTAATTCATATCGCAAAGGCAGTCTAAGACACTATGTCAACACATTTACTGAGTGTTAAATGCAAACATTTACGTGGCACTCTATTCAATGCCAGACTGCAATGACAGATATAACCAACTTTAGCATTTGCAGCCTTATGTCATATTTCTAATGATTGAATGACATAGTATGGAGACTGTCCTACTTTGATTTCCCCAGGAGAGAGAGAAAATGGGGAAAGGATGGTTTGATCAGTGCACCTGTATCATTATTTTCATCCTTGCACTAGTATTGAGAGTGAGTGGATGCTCTGAATGTTGTAAATGCTTTCCCAGGACTCAATGATCCCTTGCTAAACCTTCAGCATCATATTGGTGTTGTTCAAAGGTTGTAGCTCTCAATTCATGCTTATACACCCAGTCATTATTTCCAAAGTAAAACCCATGAGGCTGGATTCAAGAGATTTACAGTCTCACTTCTCTCCACTAACCCTCCAAAAGCCATTGTATGGAAGCTGAGTAACCCAGCTATACTAGTTTCCCATTGCTGAGGTAACAAGTCACAACAAATATGGCAACTTACACAACACAAATTTATTACCTTACAGTTTTGTAGGGTAGACAATGGAAATAGGTTTCTGGGCTTTGTTTCCTTCCGGAGGCTCCAGGAGAGCCTCTGATTCTGTGCTATTTCTAGCTTGTAGAGGCTTCCCACATTCTGTGGCTCATGGCTTCCTTCTCTCTTTCATGTCAGCAACATTGCATCTCTCTGTGTTTTTCTTCCATAGTCACATACCCTTATTTTATTGTTTAGGCTCTCTTTTCCACGTCAAAATCTTTTCTGACTAAGGATTACCTACCCGAGCAATCCAGGATAATCTCCCTATTTTGAAGTCAGTTGATTAGCTACCTTAATTTCATTTGCAACTTTAACTCCTCTTCACCATGAACCTAACATATTCATAGGTTCCAAGGATTAGAACATGGACATCTTTGGCAGGCCATTATTCTGCCTATCTTACTAGCCTAGACTCTCTTCCCTCAGGGTCAGTCCTTGGTTGGGGAACTAAGATCCCCCATGCCACATGGTGTGGCCAAAAAGCCTTTAAAATATGTAAAAAATAAATTAACTAAAAATAAAAAATTGAGATACCAATATGTATGCCACTTCACACGTTAAACCAGCTTTTTTGCTTTTAACAGGTGATTTGTAATTTCCAAATAATAATGGGTATAAGCAGTATTTGAGATATCTGCTCAAACATAAGATAATATGAAATATCTGTGGCTCAATTGGTGCCAGTCTCTCAGGCTCTGTGGTTTGTTGCCACATTTATCATTGAACTAAATGCAAAATTTTATTTCAAGATTGTTGAAAACAATGAAGATATAACTTTCTCCCCATGCAAATCCACAACCCCTCCTGAAGTCTATTTACAGTCTCCTTAGGAGCCCATGGATTCCAGGTTAGAAACCCTGCAATATGAAATAGGATCACCTGGTCCTCTGAATGATAATAAAGTAATGAGAATTTTTAGTGTTTTCTGGGGGAGGAGAGCTGTCAGTGGAGTGTGTTGAAAGTCCTGGAAGTCTAGGAGAGGAGAGATAGGACTCTTTGCTCTAACTCTAAAAGCAAAGAGGTAAGTGGGGACCCAGGTAGTGTGGATGGACTTCCAGGGAGGAATTTTCCATGGCCATGATGGCTGAGGGGATCCAGAGAACCACCTCATTTCCTGTTCCATCAGTGCTGGGTCCACAGACAATACTGGCCAAACCTTTAGGAAAAGCCTGTAACACAAAACCCTTCTGTGTTAGTATGTTGAGGGTGGGGGCAGGGGCAAGAATGGGCAGCATACATGTTTGGAGGGGGTCAACCGAAAGTGTGGAAGCCTTTCTTAGTGACCAGAGCAGCCATCCCAGACTTGCAGAGAGAGTTGTTAGGAGCCAGGTGACCACGAATAAGCAGCTGGCAATGTGGACTGAGTTAGGATGGCTGCAAGTCCACCCTTCAAGCCAAATATGTTAGAGGTAAGCGGCCCTTGACTGAGAGGGAGAAGCTGGATCCGGCCTGCCTTGATACGAGGGGAGACATTGAGGTTGTAGCAGGTTAAAGAGTTGAACGTGACTCTATGTGAACGTGATCCTGTATAAATGTGACCCTGTAGGTAACGAAGGGCTGGACCCTAGAAGGGAGTTGAGCAGAGGAAAGTCTGCTATCAGTGGGGTTTTAGAAGGAGCACCGGGGCAGTGATTGGAGATCAAGTGGACCAGAACATGCTGGAGACAGGCTGTTTAGAGGCCATTGCAGGACTTGGAACCACCAGGAACACAAAAGGAGGATGAAACCCTTAGAATCATGCCTTTTAGGGAGAAGCAGTTCTGGACTCAGCTGTGCCTTTCCAAAGTCAAACAGAGCTGTCCTGCTTCTTCAGCAAGAAAAAAACAAACAAACGAAATAACTTGTGTGCTTGCTTTCCAGTAGCTGGAACTGGCCACCAAGTTCCTCCGTCTCAGTGTGTCCTCACGGAAGAGAAGAATCTTAGCACTGAATTTCAGCATTGAGATTCAATAAAGTTACATTTTTATTAATCCTGAAATTATTCAAGAGTTAGAATCTCAGCAATAAAATTTCTTTGTTAAGCCTGATGGTGGGGAGTGGAGTGGAGGGTGGGGTAATGGGAGGGGTAGAAATGTCAACTGGCTTCAGACTCCCTTTCATCCAAGTTGGTTTCTGGTAAAAGAGTCATAGATGAGGCTGGGCGCCAGTCAGAACTGCAAAGCTCTATTTAGTTCATGCCATACCTGAAACATCATTAGTTTGCACTGTTGCTTCTTCACTGTATCTGTAGACAGAGTGGACACAGGAGCATTATGGGAAGCAGAGAATGGAAGCCACAAGAAAGGAGGAGTCTTTAAAAAACATTTTTTTTTTTTACTGAAGTATATAGTTGATGTACAATATTACATAAGTTATAGGTGTACAACAAGAATGAAGGATATTTTTTGGCAGCCTTCGAGTTTTTATTTTATTATTCCATATTTCTTTTGAGTCATTTGAAAGCTTGAAAGAAAGTAAAAATGCTACAGAAACATTTTCCACTTTCTTTTGGTTACAAAATAGGCCCCCCTTTCTACCAAAAGTTAGTGCATATCACCCCATAGTATACTAATGTGGTTAAAGAAATAAGTGAAAAAGCCATTAAGCTTATTCTATTTTTAAAATGTCCCCCCTTTTCTTGTTTATTCCCTAAAGTCATGCAAAAATACTGCTCAGATCATGTGAATAGAGGATATAAAATGGCCCTCTTCTGATTATGGTGATTTTGAACAGCATGTTAGCAATGAAGGTATTTATGGCTGAGAGAGTAATGGAGAAACATATTTGAAAACAATAGATTATTCATTCAGGGGCCATAATAGCTCCGTCTGCCTTCAGCACAAAGATATACTAGACCATGCATGGGATTGTGATCAAAATAAACAGTTGAACCAGCGTGCATGACCAAGCAGGCTGTTCTCCCTGGCATTCTGAACTCTCTTGCTAAGAAGGCATGTCGCGGCCCTTCACCAATGGAAATGGAATTGCTGCAACCTTTAACCCTGTTGCAAAATGAGCTGTCAAAGGTTCACACACTGAAGTGCATCTGCTCTTAAGAATGGAGGAATCTTGATAAGCATGACCCTGAGGACTAAAACACGGGAGAAGTCCAGCAGCCTTTCAGTCACGGCCTCAAAAAGGACTTCCTGGAGAAGGAAATGGCAACCCACTCCAGTATTCTTGCCTAGAGAATCACATGGACAGAGGAGCCCGGTGGGCTACAGTTCACGGGGTCGCAAAGGGTCAGACATGACTTAGCGACTAAACAACTCAGAAAGGACTTAAGGGTTTCTAGCCCAGATTTACATGGTACTAATGGTCTCATGTGGCTGTGGAGCACTTGAACTGAGATGTGCTTTACTTTTTAAATTAGTTAATTAATGTTTAAATTATTTTTGGTTGCGCTGTCTTTGTTGTTGTGTGAGGGCTTTCGTTGTGGCCAGCAGGGGCTACTCTCTAGCTGTGGTGCTTGGGCCTCTCGTTGCGGTGGCTTCTCCTGTGAAGCACAGGCTCTAGGTGCACAGGCTTCAGTGGCTGCAGCACGTGGGCTCAGCAACTGTAGCGTGGGCTTCGTTGCTCTGCAGCATGCAGAGTCTTCTGTGATCAGGGATCAAACCTGTGTCCCCTGCATTGGCAGGTGGATTCTTATCCGTTGTACCATCAGAGAAGTCCCTGAGATGTGTTTTAAATGGAAAAATATTTGCCAGATTCTGAAATCACAGTTTAGTGAAAAGAATGTTGAACATCTCATTAGTCATTTACAGTTTTTGATTACATGCTAAAATGATATTTTGGATCCATTAGGTTATATGATATATATTACTGAAATTAATCTCACCTGTTCTTTTTTTAATTCTGTATTTAGAAAATGTTAAACTACATATGAAGCTTGCATTTTAATTCTATTAGTAGAAATGTTATTTTGTCTAGTTAGAAATAATCATGAAGTTAATTCACATAAATCATATAGTTACAATCTGGTTTAAACTATGCAAGCCCTCTTTTTTAAGATTCTGTAATCTTTGTGAGGCTTCCCTGATAGCTCAGCTGGTAAAAAATATGCCTGCAATTCAGGAGACCCCAATTCAATTCCTGGGTCGGGAAGATATCCTGGAGAAGGGAAAGGCTACCCACTCCAGTATTCATGGGCTTTCTTGGTGGCTTAGATGGTAACAAATCCACATGATCTCCTTATGTAGCTCTTTTTTAAAAAAAAATCTTTTTTCTGGTTCTGTGCAGTCATTTCAGAAAAGCTCTTGATGTAAAAAAGCTCACAGGCTGTCTTCCTGAGCATCACAGAGGCTGTCTGGGCTGTGGTGGTCCACTCTGAACCCAGGATGGGGTGAGAAGGTCATCCCCACAGAGGGGCAGAGTTGGTGGCAGCAATTGCTAAGAACTGGCCATGCAGACTAAGTTTTTGGCCGAAAGGAAGAGGGGAGAATCTTTGTTACTGATGTGGGTCTTGGCCAGAGAATGGCCCAGATGGGATTCTCAGAGTCTTGGACTATGTTGAGAAAGGGTCCTCCCTTCCTGCAGCTGTCCCATCCCCTCCATCCCACTGCCCAGGTGGAACACCTTAGGCACCACCAGACCCTTTAACTTCTCTCCGTGCATCAGTCCTTTTGTGTTCTACCCAGCCTACACTGAATCTTGTCACCTCAAACTCTTATCCCTCAAAACTGCCAAATTCCTTGAAAAACTTCTAAGATGTCAGGCTTTTTCTAAACTAGAATCCATCTCCTAAACTGCTTTCTTCATTTCTATCCCTGGATCATTAGGCACAGTTACTGAGCATCACTCAATCGAGCAGAATGGTCCATGAAAAATTCATGGGTTGCAGCCCCAGCTGTACCCTCAGCGATGCACAGCAGTGCATATGGTAGGCAGCTCTCTTGTTCTCTTTGGGGAACTTTACTACTCTCAGAATCTCTGAGAATTGGCAAAAAGAGCTCCTCCATCTAATTAGTTTATTCTGATATTATTGTGCAGTCTGGACAACTCTGCCCTGGGGACGAGGAAATGGGATTTCCAGAGTCCCAGCAAGAAGCATTCCTGACTACACATATGTATGTAGGTGCTTAGTTTTTGCCACCCTATGGGCCGTAGCCCACCAAGCTCCTCTGTCCATGGGATTTTCCAGGCAAGAACACTGGAGTGGGTTGCCGTGCCCTCCTCCAGATGATCTTCCTGACCCAGGGATTGAACCCGCCTCGGGTCTCCTGCATTGCAGGCAGATTCTTCACCCATCAGCCACCACGGAAGCCTGACTGCACTCATGTAGGTGCCCAAATTCTGACAACCTGTGCCCCTCCACCCCTAGAACTTGGGTCCCTGCAGTGTCAGCAGCTTGCACATTCTGCACATCCTCAGGGAAAAAGAAGTAGGGTTGGAGTCTGGTTGGCACAAATCAGGCTTCTCCAATGAGAGAAGAAACTTCAAGAGATGCTCAGCAAATGATTGACATAGGACAGTCATGCATGTGTGTATGTATGTGTGTGAGTGTGAGCATCAGTGAGAGTGTACAAGTGTACTCTTCCACGTGCATGCATGGCATGAAATGCAGTGATGAACCACATGGTTCCTTGGCACTCAGGCCTTGCTCAGCATGACTTCAAGCAAATCAGAACTGGGAACAGTAGATAAGAAATGTAGGGTGTGTGGGTTCCCTCTACATCTCTCTCTCAATGGGCTACCCCATTGTTCTCATTTCCACCTCTAGCAACGATATACTTCCTCTCTGTCTCTGTCTCTGCTTGAAGGCTTGAGACCTGGTCCTTTTTATAACTATAAATGTTTTACCTTTATAATAAATGTACTGTTTATTCAGCTAGTGTTGATGTTTCTGTGTATTACAATCAAAAGGAAGCTTGCCTAAGACAGACACCTTATACTTTGTAGAGTTTGTTCTCTAAAATGTGCATTTGTGGGTTTCATTGAACTAGAACCATGTGATTCATCACTACATTTCTACCTTGTTCTTTATGGAGAAAACCACATCATTGTATATCTCCCTGGTTTTGAGGTTCTAAAAGCAGATGGTCTGAGTTGTTTATGTGACATTTTCAAGGAGATTGTGTCCATGAAACAAAATCTGACTTGGTGGTCAGAAATGAGGCAGATTATGGCCATCATTGCTAACCCAGCAATCAGAGGCCTCTGATGTCTACTGAAAAAGTTGGCAAAACTGAGACTTCTCTATATTTGCAGGTTCCTGACTTATGATAAAAAATATATCTAATTGAATAACTGAAATTCATCTCAGCATCCCTAAAACAATCTATGTTGGTCTAATTTACGACAGGTTCTAGCCTCTATAGTTTTCAGTTCTCCTTTATTGACCACTGTGTTCACCTCTGACCCACAGCCATTGCTGATCCATTCTCGCCTCCCTTTTCCCCTCTTGCATACTCGCCACTGTGCAGCCTACACCATGCTTAGCCTGTCACTGTGCCTGTCCTCACACACTTTTCCCACTAATCCCTGGACTTCCCTCAATTTAGCCCAAATTGCACCTTCTTCATGAAGCCTTGCTCAGAGCCTCTGATTGCAATCTTTTGGTTTTGGAATTTCTAAAGCCAGAGGTTCTCAACCAGGGGCAATTTTGCCCTCAGGTGACACTTGGTAATGCATGTCAAAGAATGTTCAAACTACAGTACAGCTGCACCATTTCACACGCTAGCAAGGTAATGCTCAAAATCTTTCAAGCTAGGCTTCAACAGTACATGAACCGAGAACTTCCAGATGTACAAGCTGGATTTAGAAAAAGCAGAGGAACTAAGATCAAATAGCCAATATCAGTTAGATCATAGAAAAAGCAAGGGAATTAAGAAAAAACAAAAACACCATCTACTTCTGCTTCATTGACTATGCTAAAGCCTTTGACTGTGTGGATCACAATAAACTGTGGAAAATTCTTAAAGAGATGGGAATGCCAGATCACCTTACTGGCCTCCTGAGAAACCTGTATGCAGGTCAAGAAGCAACAGTTAAAACTGGGCATGGAACAATGGGCTGGTTCAAAATTGGGAAAGGAGTATGTTAAGGCTATATATTGTCACTCTGCTTATTTAAACTTACGCAGAGTACATCATTCTGGGCTGGATGAATCAAAAGTTGGAATCAAGATTGCCAGGAGAAATAACAGCAGCCTCAGATATGTAGATGATACCACTCTAATAGTAGAAAGTGAAGAGGAACTAAAGAGCCTCTTGATGAGGGTGAAAGATGAGAGTGAAAAAGCTGGCTTAAAACTCAACATTCAAAAAACAACGATCATGGCATCTGGTCCCATCACTTCATAGGAAATAGATGGGGAAAAAATGGAAACAGTGAAGATTTTATTTTCTTGGGCTCCAAAGTCACTGGGGATGGTGACTTCAGACATGAAATTAAAAGACACTTGCTCCCTGGAAGAAAAGCTATAACAAACCTAGCTTTGCTGACAAAGGTCCATATAGTCAAAGCTATGGTTTTTCCAGTAGTTATGTACAGATGTGAAAGTTGAACCATAAAGAAGGCTGAGTGCTGAAGAATGGATGCTTTTGAACTGTGTGGTGCTGGAGAAGACTCTTGAGAGTTCCTTAGACAGCAAGGAGATCAAACCAGTCAATCCTAAAGGAAATCAACCCTGAATATTCATTTCAAGGACTGATGCTGAAGCTGAAGCTCCAATATACTCTGGCCACCTGATGTGGAGTGCTGACTCATTGGAAAAGACCCTGAAGCTGGGAAAGATTGAGGGCAGGAGCAGAAGTGGAGGACAGAAGGCAAGATGGTTGGATGGCATCACTGACTCAGTGGACATGAGTTTGAGCAAACTCCAGGAGATAATGAAGGCCAGGGAAGCCTGGTGTGCTGCAGTTCATGCAGTCACAGAGTCAGACACAACTTGGTGACTGAACAACAACAGCCCAGAGGTTCTCAATCAGGGGCAATTTTGCTACCAGGCACTTGGTAACATCTGGAGATATTTTTAGTTGTTTCAACTAGGGAAGGGAATTAATTAGTAGAGGCCAAAGAGGCTGCTGGGCTTCCCAGGTGGGACTAGTGGTGAAGAACCTGCCTGCCAATGCAAGAGACGTAAAGGGCCACTGGTTCAATCCCTGGATCCAGATGATCCCCTGGAGGAGCGCGTGGCAACCCACTCCAGTACTCTTGCCTGGAGAATTCCTTGGACAGAGGAGCCTGATGGACTACAGACCATAGGGTCACAAAGAGCTTGGCACAACTGAAGTGACCTGGCATGAACACATGCAAAGAGGCTACTGAATGTTACACAATGTGTAGAATAGCCTCCGAAGAATTATCCAGTCCACAAATATTGATAATGTTGAGAAACCCTACAGTCTAGCCCAACTTTGGCACCATATGCCCTATCATTTGATTGCTCATTATGGTATAGAATCTTAGAGTTGGATAGGAACTTTTAGAAATCATCCTATCTCCTGCCTGAATTGTCTGGGTAAGAAGACTGACCCAAGAGACGCTGAAACTCACAGAGTGAGTCTCTGGCATGGCTTTATCCTGATCCCTGTGTCTTTGACCATTTCCATCTCACAATGCAATTGTTTCCTTTCTCCCAGGTACATTTTAAAAGCTTCTATAAGCCAGGTTGCTGCTGCTGCTGCTAAGTCGCTTCAGTCGTGTCTGACTCTGTGCGACCCCATAGACAGCAGCCCACCAGGCTTCCCCGTCACTGGGATTCTCCAGACAAGAACACTGGAGTGGGTTGCCGTTTTCTTCTCCAATGCATGAAAGTGAAAAGTGAAAGTGAAGTCACTCAGTCGTGTCCGACCCTCAGCGACCCCATGGACTGCAGCCTACCAGGCTCCTCCATCCATGGGATTTTCCAGGCAAGACTATTGGAGTGGGGTGCCATTGCCTTCTCCGATAAGCCAGGTTAGGATCCATTAATTTACCTGCAATACTCTCCCCTCCAACCTCCTCCCCTCAGCCCAATACAAGGAACACAGTACACATTTTGTTGTCAAATCACAATAATCTTCGATTTTATAAAACGTCATTTGATACCCCTGCAAACATATTTTTCAAAGAACGGTATGCTTCTCTCCTGGATATAATCTCTCAAAACAAAAGATGACTACATCTAAATCACAGAAAGAAGAAATTCTACAGAGACCTGTGGAAGTAATTTCAACATCAATTAAAGTAAATACCAGCCAACTGAGTCTTATGCATTTAAATGATGGTGATGAAAATTGCCACCTTCTAGCACAGAGGAAAACAGGAAAGGTTTCTATTCAGGGGAATGATTAACTGAATTCATATAGAGAAACTGGAAAAAAAGCTCACAAAATTCAACAAAAACCAGAAAGGATGTATATTTGTAAATTTGGTTCCTAGAAGCTTTTAGTTATAACATATTCCCATAAATAACTTAATTTTCCCTGAAAAAAAAAATGTATTTAAGCTATTATTGACACAGAATTCAAAGAGGCCAGGTTAAGTAAAAAATGACAGAAAAAGACTTTATATTTGAAAAGGTGAGCTAATTGGCTACTATCCTACATTTCAGAGGCAGAACAGTATAAGCAGAAGTTCAAGTGTAGGCCTGGAATGAGTTGATCCTGAGTTTGAGTCCAGGCAGCTGTGTGACTTGGGTGAATGCCTTCATCCTGCAAATCCTAGTCTCCTAAGCTCTGAAGTGAGAATCAGTAATAATATTTACCCAAATATAAAATTGTGAAGATTTGATGAAGGAACACAGGAAAAGTGCTTGCCCCAGGATTGAGCTGAATCTAAGAGATGAGTAAAGGAGAGCTAATATTACAACTATCTCTACCTATGATTCTTTAATTTTATTTCTGAAAAAAAAAAGGGCAAATTATTTAGTCTTGGGATGTTAAATTTTTATTTCCTCAGAAGAAATATGGCAAACGGTTCCTAATATGAATGAGAACTTTGATCCCATTGATGTCTTCACATTTAAAGTAAAACAGCAGGAGATCAGTCCTGGGTTTTCATTGGAAGGACTGATATTGAAGCTGAAACTCTGGTACTTTGGCCACCTGATGCAAAGAGCTGACTCATTTGAAAAGACCCTGATATTGGTAAAGATTGAGGGCAGGAGGAGAAGGGGACAACAGAGGATGAGATGGCTGGATGGCATCACCGACTCGATGGACATGGGTTTGGGTGGACTCCGGGAGTTGGTGATGGACAGGGAGGCCTGGCGTGCTGTGGTTCATGGGGTTGCAGAGTCGGACACGACTGAGCGACTGAACTGAACTGAATGACTTTTAGATAATGCATATGTGGGGCTTTTTAAATTGGGTGAACAAATCTGTAGGGTTAAATACCTGGAAAATAAGTGAAGCTTCATTTCTTTCCTTCCTCCCATCTTCCCTCTCTCTCTCTCTCTCCATTAACAAGATGCGCAAATGCATATACATGAAGTTCCGTGACAGTAAAATATCTATAGTAAAACACTTAGTCAAGCAGCTAAGTGTTATGGAAAAGTCTGAGAAGGAAAATTTTAGAGCCTTAGGTTCCAATTCTGGCCCACACTAGCAATGAGATAGCAGGCAAGACACTTAACTATCTCTTATTTGTAAAGTAAGTGGCTTGGCAGATGATTACTGAGGTCTCCTCTAACTTTAACTACTGGATTGTACTTTTATTTCTGGAGAGCTACAAGCAGACATCCAATTCAAATATGTTGTTAAAAATGGTCCTGTCTTTTTAATAGTAAGTTCAGTCTGTAAGAAAAGAGTGAAACACTATTCTTCTTTAAAATATTTGTTATTTTGAAGAGATATCTTGGTCCAATCATTTGGCTACATTTTAAGTTCCCAAACTAAAACTGGCTTTATGGGTATGTGACGTACACAGGGCCTCAAGCTTAGAGCGGCTCCATACCAGACTATGGCTATCTTGAAATTCTTAATTTTGAAAAAAGGTTTTCATTTTACATGAGACTCTGCAAATTATGTAACTGGTTCTGGCTACAATTTATAATCTATAGTTTAATTTTTAGGCCCAGGACTCCTTCTTCTTCTTCTTTTAAATTAGAAACCCACATGGGCCTCTTTCTCCTGCAGTTACTCTGTATTTGAGTTGGAATAAATTGCTTCACCTGCCAGACTGCAGGATGTGTGGACAGCAGCGCAAAGGACAGGCATACCCCCCTTTGTCTTCAAAGGGCCATCCCTCAGCTGCAGCCATCAGTAGCGGCCTAAACTGCTTTCACTGGGAATTCCCACATCAGTGCAAATGTTTGCAAGAGTCTAGTAGACTGTGTAGAAGACTCAGTGAAGAGACTAAAGAGTCCTCCTTTGAAAATCCAAGACTGACAGGTCAAGCAAGAACCTGTTCTGTGAAAACTTCCAGTGCCCACCTCATTCTCCTGCGTTGTTCTTGAACATTTGTTCAAGACCTGACCACTTTGTTTCAGAAGGAGTCTCCAAAGAGCAGTAAATAGGGAACTGGCTTCCCAGGGGGTCCAGTGGTAAAGAATCTGCCTGCCCATGTAGGAGCACAGGAGACAACAGGTTGATCCCTGGGTTGGGAGAATCCCCTGGAGGAGGAAATGGCAACCCATTCCAGTATTCTCGCCTAGATAATTCCATGGACAGAGGAACCTGGTGGGTTGCAGTCTATGAGGACGCATGCAAAGAGGGAACTACTCAGAGAAAGGCTCTGAGATCAGCGCCTCCTTGTGATGATAATTCCACTTCTGACCTCACGCGTAGTGTGCGTGCAGTCCTTGAGCCAGGCGGGGAGGGCACAGCAAACACAATGAAGACAAGTTAATCTGAATTTATCACGGTGGCCTGGTCATCGTCGGTTTACTTCCTAGCCTGTGAAATAAGGGTACTACTTACTTCACAGAGCTGGCGTGACGATACAAAGAGATAATAAGTGACTAAGCACTCGAAGAGTTACTTCGTAGAAGTATTGGCAAGGTGCAATGTGGGCACACGATTTAAAAACAAAGGCAATTTGTTTCTGGAGATACGTAGAGGTTTTTCTCCCCAACAGGAGCAGCTTAAATGGAAGTGGAGATAGGAAGAAATTTAAATGATTTGACTTTCCTCATTTTCAAACATTGGAACTTGACATCCCGTGAAGGGCCCCTCTCCAGACCAGTCACCGAGGGGAATGCCACCTGAATAGAGATGCCAGCAGAGAAAAAGAGATCCTGCCCATTCCAGCGCTGTCCATGTCTGCACATACAGAGCTTCCAGACCTGTTGTGTCTTTTTCTCTTCCCACGCCCGTCTAATCTCGGCGTCCGGGAGGACAAGCCCCGGCGACCCTGCCCCGACCCCAGGCTCTCGCACTAAATGGGCAGCGGCTGTCCATCGCTTCTGGGAAAGGGAGAACGCGGGCGCGGACAGGAGGGTGGGGCTCGCTCTGTGGGCGGGGCCATGGACTAATCCGGGCAGCGGGAGCTGCAGACCTGCTTGAAGAGGAAGCGGAGGCGAAGAGGAGAGGCTGGACCAGGCCGAGGTAGGCGGGTTCGGGGGCGGGGTCACTGGATGTGCCTCCTGCTGGAGCAGTCGGAGCCTGGGGCTAGGCTGGGAGAGGCGGGGCGGGGCTGGGCTGAGGTGGGTGGGGCCTGAGGGAGGAGCCCTGGCGGGCGGGCTGCTCAGCGCGGGGGCTGAACCCTGCCAAGACTAACCCTGTCCGCCTGCGGTCCCCAGAGCTGCACTCACTGCCGGAGCCCGGGACGTGGCGCCCCGGGGGAGGAGGGCGAAGGGACAGAGCGATGGCTCCGCGGGGACTCCCGGGGTCCGCCGTGCTCGCCGCTGCTGTCTTCGTGGGAGGAGCCGTGAGTTCGCCACTAGTCGGCTCGGGTGAGTGCCCTGTCGCGGCTGGGGCGCGCAGGAGAGCGCGAGGGATCCGGACTGCCGCCCCCGCTGAGCCCCAGCTCCCCTGGTCTTGGCACAGCCGCGGGATCCTGGCGCTGAGCATCTGACTGTCCCGGGGGTGGCCCGGGTCGGGCGCGGCGCGTGGCGATGGCTCCCGGCCCTTCCTTCCCGCCCGCTCGGCTCCCGCCTTCTCTCTTCTCTGCTGCTGAGAGAACCTGTTACCAGTCCCCCCGCCCCCACCTCTGAGCTGTCTGGCGTGTAGGGACCCGGGCGGCTCTTGCCTTCCTGGGGAGCGCTTCCGCCTGGGTACAGCGACCCAGAGCCCTGCGGACCCCTTTCCTGCCCTTGTCCTCAAAGGGCCCGCGAGCGGAAGATTGTGACACCGGCGACCGGGTGCGCTGTCGTCGCCGGCTTCCTCTCCGCTCCCCCCCCCCCTTTTTTTTTTAATTTAAATATTAAAGCCTTGAGGAGTTCCACTTTCTTTCCAAGTTTTATTTTAGCATCAGTCTTGGAAAAAGGGAAGGCGAGTTTGTAAACTTACCTTTCCTTCTGAGTTGATTCCTGTCACCACAAGAGGAACCTTCTGTGGTCAGAGCAGGAAGCCATCAGCAGAGATGATAAAATACTGTCTCCAGTGATGAACATGGAACAGGAGTTTTTAATTGAAATCTAAGACGAGGTGTAACTTTCACGGAAGTCCTTTTTCACACTCTTGTTTTTATAACTATAGACGCTAGGGATTCCTTACCATTTGTCCCCTCTTAATTGCCACCTCACAGCAGTAGTTAAAATAATAAATCTATACCTTCTTGGCCAGTTGGGGTTACTACAGCCTGGAATCTTACGTCAGCAAACCCTTCCAAGCTTGAGTAGCTCCTCTTCAGGTCCAAATAATAAGCAAGTAACTGGAAGCCTTCCAACCATGACTATCTCCTCCCTAAAAACATACATACTGCTCTTCTCTCCTGAGAAGACTCTGCTTGCTTGCAGCTTTTAAACTGGCTTATCTCCCTGGTCTTCACTCTTTCATAGAAACCAGAATACCTTAGGAAGGGAACAGAACGGTATGTCTCTTGAGTCTTTATTAGCAGATCTGTATTTCCTTCAGCCAACCATCCTGAGGAAATGGCCACTAGTGACATGTATTATTGGATAAGAGATTTTGGGTTTCACTCTGCATACCATTAGTGAGACAGGTAGGGGCATGAAAGTGAAAAAGTTAGTCTCTGAGTTGTGTCTGACTCTTTGGAACCTCATGGACTGTAGCCCGCCAGGCTCCTCTGTCCATGGAATTTTCCAGGCAAGAATACTGAAGTGGATAGCCATTCCCTTCTCCAGGGGATCTTCTCAGACCCAGGGATCGAACCCAGGTCTCGTGCACTATGGGTGGATTCTTTACGTCTGAGCCACCAGGGAAGCCCAGATAGGGGAATCATCAGGTTCAAATTGGACCTCAGGTTGTAGACGGTACTTACAGGGCTAGAATCAGTTGCTCCAGAATTTGAAGAGCTTAACCTGGGAGGGAAGTTGTTAAAAATTCAGCACATGATGCATGTAATCAGTCATAGCGGGAGAAATCCTTCCATAGTGTGAGTATGTATTTTGATAGATCTTTGAGCAGCAGCAGCTTTCCAAACTGGAATGTGATGATGAAAGCTCTTAATTACACAGTATAACGCTTGAGAAGAAGGAGGTATCTAAAAGGAAATGGTCCAGAGTACAGATGTGCCAGTGTGACTTGAGACCTGTTTCATGAAGAAAAGATGCCCTGAGCAGCTAACATCTGGTGCCCATGGAATCTAAGACAGTGTTAACTTTTATAGGCTTAGTTTAGGGAAGTAGGGAGAAAGTTGGGAGAAATGTTGAGTAACTGTTATTTGTCAAGCTTTGAGCTGGGCATTTTATATTCATTTTTATAGTTATTTCTCATAATTCTATGAAGTTCTTATTTCCAGTACAGCATCTGAGGCCCAGAGAGGTTAAAAAATAGTCCAAGATCCCATATGTAATGTATCATTCAGCGTTCAGTCAGAGAGGCAGAACCATTAGGAGGGGTGTGTGTGTGTGTCTACATGTATCTTTATCTTTGATAACCCAGCTTGCTTGATTCCAAAGTTCATTCTCTTTCCCCTATACCTCACTGCTCCTCAGAGAAAAAATAGAACAGAAATCAACTTCGGTGTCTTGTTGGGGTTCTAGGATAGGGAGTTTAGGACATCATAGTATTGTTAAGTGTGGGGTTATCAGACTTTGGGAAGCAGAGAAAATAAGGACAGGTAAGTGAACGATGGGTAGTGGCAATGTCTCTTTGACTTCCTGCCTAGTAGAACCTCTTTAAGCTTCTGTCTTAGTAGCAGCATTTGAAACTGTATACCACTGCACCAGAAGGGATGGTTTTCCACACTTGGCTTATTTATGTCTTTAAGTTCTCTGGTTACTTAGGGCTTAGTTTCTCTGCAGACAATGGACATAGCCTTTAAGTAAGGAGTGGACTGAAAAGGACCAGCGACTGGTGAATAAGAGGTGCTCTCTCCTGGGGCTCTGTGGGCTTCCATCCAGCCTCCTGACTCCTCATTTAGATGCTCACGATAAACTTTATTAGATTCCAGGTTGTCCTTTGGCCAGGTAGCTGCTTGGCTGTGTATCTATGTTATTCATAGTCAGTGGGCAGGATGTTTTGAGAAAGCAACCCTTTGGGGCTTGGGCTTTCCAGCCCAAATTGTATTGAAAGAGGAAATGAAAAATTCGAGATGTGCCTGCCATTTCCCATCTTCCCTGCTTATCCCCCCAAAGTAAATTAAACAACCATTGCTATTTGGGAGTTTGAGTAGTTGAGTTGAACAAGAGAGATCAAAGACCCAGGTGATGGAGGAAAAAGTTTTGTTGTTACTTTTTAAAGAATTGTTTGTCTCTGATGTTGAAGTTCAATTACATATTGGGACAGAAGAGAAGTTGTTTAAAAATTGATAAAAAATGATTGAAATTGTCACTGGTTAAAACTATTATGTTGAGTGGTTTCTGAGAATTGTAGGGTAGTTACTTCAGTAATTCTAAAGATTTGGTATTAGTAAATCTGGTGTGGCTAACAGGACTAAAATTGGAATTTGCAGTTAGTACCCTGTAGGCACTTTACTCTTTTTTGGAGGAAGGAATGCAGTATTTATTTTACCTGTTTTGTGGCAGGTTCTGGTCTAAGTACTAAGATCATTTAATTCTTACAGCATCCTGTTAGCTGTATAATTTTATTCCTCTATGTATAGATGAGGAAATTGAATCCTGAGAAGTTAACTTGAACAAGTCACTTGAGTATGTATGTTGGATTTTGACCTTGACTCACATCTGTTCAGTTCTGAGGACTTTTATTACCAGATCATTTTGTTTTGCCCTCTAGTGAGGAATTTCTTTTTATTCTAAGATATTTAGAGAAATAGGTTTTTCTTTTACATATTGTTGCTGTTGTTCAGTCCCTAGGTTGTGTTCAACTCTTCTGTGACTCCATGACCTATAGCCTGTCAGGCTCCAGTGTCCATTGAATTTTCCAGGCAAGAATAGTGGAGTGGGTTGCCATTTCCTTCTCCAGGGGATCCTCCCAACCCAGGGATCGAACCTGATTCTCTTATGTCTTCTGCACTGGCCGGCAAATTCTTTACCACTGTACCACCTGTGAAGCCCCAAAGATATTTATAAAAAGTCATTAATACTGTAAAGACATGTTAGAGTGGAAAGAGTACCAACCTCTAAGTCATAACCCGGACTTAAAGTGTGCCTGCACTTTCTGGAATGTGATTCTCTCTGCCTATATATTCTTGCCTGTAAAATGGGTATGTGCCAACTCCTATCTTTGTCTGCCTTACTGGCTGCTAGTGAGGAACAAATGAGCTATTGCCTCTGAAAGGTGTTGGCAAATGGCAAAGTGGTATATAGCTTTTATCCTATGTATCTTTTTTCCCCTGTATTTCTTACCCAAAGTGCCCCTTAGACTAGACTTACAGTGTCAGTCAAATTGTCTAATAAATGTAGACCACACATGTTTTCATTCTGGAGGTGGTGATGGTTTGCAATCATAGGTTCCTTATAAACATATGAAAGTCTGGAGTGACACCTCAGATTCACAAATTTGTTGCCGCTGCCTGGGAGTTAAGTAGCCAGACCTTTTTTTCCCTGTTTCCCTTCAGCTAAAACACAGTGCTCTTGATATTTCTGGAGAATTCCCCCAAAGATTTAAAGTTTGGAGAAGAAGGGAGAGAATCACCTTTGATCTCATTACCCCAAGGCACTTACCCCTGTCAGCCCGGTCTTCTATATGTATTTTCCACTTGGAGGAGATCTTAATGCAAATATACTTTTTTACCCTGTGTTTTTTACCTAATGTTATACTTGCAGGTTTCTCCATTTCTCTATACACTCAAAAAGTGGCTGCGTAATATTCCATTGTATGGATTCTCTATATTTTACCTCACTGGGCTTCCATTTTAGTTTTTGCTAATTATTTTAAAGTGAGTTTTAAAGCTCATTGTTTAGGTGAATACCTATGCATAAAGCTTTGTCTAGATATCAATGACTTCCAGAGAAAATGGGTTCCTGAAAAGGCACTGTTGGGGGTCAAAGGTATTTATGTTTGAGGCCACTGGGGACACCAACCTTAGTGACTAAAGGGTGTCCCGTTTTACATTTTCACAGCATTGGTCAAAGGACTCACTTTTGACAGTGTTGGTATTTTCTCTGCAAAACATATTTGCTAACTTATAAGGCAAAAATTCCTGTAGGACTTCCCTGAAGCTCAAACGGTAAAGAATCTGCCTGCAATTCGGGAGACCAGGGTTCTGTACCTGGGTTGGGAAGATCCTCTGGAGAAGGGAATGGCAATCCACTCCAGTATTCTTCCTGGAGGGGCCGGGCGGCTACAGTCTGTGGGGTCACAAAGAGTTGAACATGACTGATCGACTAACACACACGAGGCAAAAATTGGAACCTTGCTTGTTTAAATTGGTATGTCTTTGATTATGGGTAGGTTGCCTGTTTTTTTCTAGTATTTGAACTGATTGCACATGTCTGTAATTCTTCATGGACAATTCCAAAATCTGAAAACAGAAAGATTTTTGAGGTTTTTGGCATACCCTCTTGGTGGGTAATACCTAACCTGAACCAGTGTGGGATTCTACAGTGTCTATTTATCTCACTTAGTTTGAATATTGCTAAGTTTTGGCTGCAGTAATATTAGTGAATTTGATTTCTAAGTGTTACAAAATGTGTGCTAAATGCGTGTGTTACCTTTTGAGGATTGCAGCCTGAATTCCCAGGTACATCTGACCTCCAGGTTTTCAGATAAGGGATTATGGTCCTGCATTTCCTCTTCCACAACTCATCTATTTCTTGTTTTTGGGCAGTCAAATGTAAAACTGCTCACAGTAGTAAAATACCTTATGGAGAAAAAGAACTCCTCCGATGCGTGGCACTTTGTGAAAAGAAGCACTGCTTGGGTATTTTAGCATGGAATCTAATAAAGTAAAGATAGCTTGGGTAAAGCTGAGCATTCGAGTATTTTAGGTGGGTTTAGGAATGGGACATAATAGGATACACATTATAATGGAAACTCTGCGTTCCTCTGCTAGTTACTGACACAGCTTTCTTTGTAAGGGAGAAAAAAACCCAGAGTCCTCCCAAGGGCCTCTTTGAGGAGGGAGGGATGATAGAGGGTGCTGGATACCCCAGGCAAACTGAGTTCCTGTGCCCAGTCATCTCACCCTGAAGATCCTTGTGCCAAACTTCTTGAACTCAGGGTTTTTCTACCCAACTGTGCAGTGCCCCAAGCTTCCTGCCTTCTTGTCTTTTTCATCTCAAACAGCTGCCAGCTCTTCCCAGCTCCCTCCTACATCCCATTTTGTGTGCACATCCCTGTGTATAACTGCATTCCAACCACAGAGAAAATGCCTGTTGTACAGAGAGTCAAAAACCTTTGAACCACTTCCCTCGTCTGTGTTGTGGAGAAAATATGGCAGAGTTGCTTCACTGGGATTGTTATGATGATTACATGAGATAAAAACAAGAGTGCATGGCTCAGTGTTTGACATGCAGCAGGTGCTACAAAAGTATATTTCTGTGTCCTTAACCAAAGACTCCCTGTCACAGCTCTCAGATGGGATGAAAGTTGCTACCTGCTCCAGAATTTTCCTTTCAGGTCCTCTGTTATCGCTCTGACTCATCTTGCTCAGAGCCCAGCTGCTGAGTCTGGGGTGTCCTGGGCGGGAGCTGAGGAGGCAAGGTGGGCAGAGCCAGTGCCCCAGGGGAGGAGGAGTAGGGACCAGTGAACTCTGCAGAGCGCTCTCTCGGGGTGCAAGGGATGTGCAGGGCTTAGCCTAATCTACCAAAATTAGGCATGGTAGGAGAGAAAGAAAAAAGGAAGAAACTGTTCATCTTGATAAGGGTAAAACATAGCTGTTTCTTTTGGGAGAATTTTGAAAGATTCACCAACTGATTTTTGTCTAGCCAGTGGATCTTGTTTTTGACAGTCTTCCCCTAGGATTGGTGTAATTGTCCTAGTGACATCCTTTTTGAGGATCCCGAGTATAACTGCTCATTATTCATCTTCTCATTGTTCAGTGGTGAATGTTATGTTGAAGTAGAATATAATTAGAAATATATGTAACATAAACAATAATATATGATGTATAATATACATATGAAAAGAAAGTGAAAGTGTTAGTCTCTCAGTTGTGTCAGACTCTGCAATTCCATGGACTGTAGCTTGCCAGTTTCCCCTGTCCATGGGATTCTCCAGGCAAGAATACTGGAGTTCCCATTCCCAGTATTCTGGGAACTGGGTTCCCATTTCCTTCTCCAGCGAATCTTCTCAACCCAAGGATCAAACCCAGGTCTCCTGCATTGCAGGCAGATTCTTTATCATCTGAGCCACAAGGGAAATGTAATATATGTATAATAAATATATTTAGTCTCTGTCCTCAGTTCTTGGGACAGAGTTGCTCAAACCCCTGACATTTCCTAAATATTTAGGATCTTTTTCTGTGAGAAGCCCCCTTTGAGTGAATACTAATCTGGTGATGACTTAGGGTGGTGCCCCTGGATAGCCTCAGGATGGGCTGGTCGCCTGAAAGAGGGTGGGGATAGAGCTGAAACTTTCAGCCTTGCCCAGCCGCCTCTGAGAAGGGGAAGAGCCAGGGGGAAGATCATAGATTAAGCGCTTTAAAAATTTGAATAACAAGATGGTGAGCTTCTGGGTTGATGAGAGCCTGAAATGTGTGGTGAGTGGAAACCCCACTCTTTTCCCGTCCTGTGCATCTCTCCCGTCTGTCTGTTCCTGGGTTATATCCTTTTATAATAAACTGGTGATCTGCAAAGTCAAATGTTTCCCTGAGCCACTCTATAACTTAAACCATACTCAATGAGGGGGTGTATAGCCAGTTGGTCCGAAGCACAGATGATAACATGGACTTGGAATTGGTTTCTGCTGGGGGCAGGGTGGGGGTGCAGCCTTGTGCCTGTGAACCTGTGGGGGAGGACACTTGCTTCGGGTAGTGGAGGGACTGAGTCAGTTGCTTGGTTGTTGTTCAGTCACTTAGTTGTGTCTGACTGTTTGTGACCCCATGGACTGACTGCAGCTTGCCGGGCTTCCCTGTTCTTCCAGAGCTTGCTCAGACTTATGTCCATTGACTCGATGATGCTATCCTACTATCTCATACTGGGACAAATGAGCTACAGCCCTGCAGCGTTAGAGCTGATCGTCTCCTCAAACCTTGTTCAGCAGATGACACCAAGTTGGCTTACCCAGGTCTCAAGCAAATCCTGTAGTCTGTCTTGAACTCTTCTCATTGAGTTAAAGCTGCCTCTCCACTGCATGGACCCCACTTTGCTGCTTCTGGCAAGTTTTCCTCTTGCCCTTTGCCCTCATGCTCCAGGGTCTGGTTTCTCGGCTCTCTGGCTTTGGGGTGGGTGAGCAGGCCCTGAGAAGCATGGCTTTGGCTAACTGACTTCTGAGAGTAATTGTGTTGTTTTAATCATGTCATGTTAGTGTCAGAGGGGACGCCGTGGTCATCTTAATTAAACCCTCCCTTTGCTGATGGGGGACCTTCAGGTTCAGGAGTCTATGTGAGTCAGAATGGCCATAGCCCGTGGTGGAGGAGCAGAACATTAGTTCTGGTGAGGGAGTGTGTGTGTGTGTGTGAGTGTGTATGTGTGTGCTGGTCACTGTCCAAGGCTCAGATCCAAGTGTAGGACCTGGAACAGAGCAGAGGCTTAAAAACCTTTGAATGAATGCAGGAAGGAAGGAAGTCTGAGCTGAGAAATCCAGGTGTTCTGACTCAGCCCGAGGCTTTTTCTTTATAATAAAGCGTAGACTTAGGCTTTTCAAAGTCACCCACCTATCTTAGCTGTAAGTTTCCTCTCTCTCCTCCTAGATTGGAAAGACAGTCTTGTCTGTCCGTTTTTATGGGCTGCGTGTGTGCGTGCTAAATCACTTCAGTCATGTCCTATTCTTTGCAACCTTTATAAACTGTAGCCCACCAGGCTCATCTGTCCATGGGGATTCTCCAGGCAAGAGTACTAGAGGTGGGTTGCCATGCCCTCCTCCTGGGCATCTTCCTGACTGAGGGATAAAACCAGCGTCTCATGTCTCCTTGCATTGGCAGGCAGATTCTTCACCATTAGAGCCACCTGTATTGGGTAAAAGCCTGGATTTTGGAGCAGAGCTACACAAGTTCGGATCCCAGGTCTGCTTGTCTATTGGGGCTTCCCAGGTGGCACTGATGGCAATGCAGGAGACTTAAGAGACACTGCCTGCTACCCCTGGCCCATCCAGCATCGTTTGATCTCAGTACTGTTTTATGGGCTATATTGCTCCCAAAGTCTAAGATGAAGACTCTGGTCTTGGAGAAAAAAGAATGACAATACAAAAGTAAGCAAGTACTGCCTTATCAGGCGAATATGATGGGAGATTGATATATTTGAAAGTGTTAGTGAAAATTTTTCAATGCAAAGATTTTCAAAACCCAAATCCATGCATGAAGTTTACTTTACCTAACTGGTCCTTTATATGCATCTGTTAATTTCATATCATATTGTCAAGTTTATAATACTTTATACCTTTCCTTTATACCTTTCACAGGTTCATTAAATATTTATGTATTTATTTGGCTGCACTGGGTCTTAGTCCTGGCGTGCGGGATCTTTAGTTGCTTTACGTGAACTCTTAGTCTTGGCGTGTGCGATCTAGTTCCCCAATCAGAGGTTGAACTCCAAGCCCCTCTGCACTGGGAGCGTGGAGTCTCAGCCACTGGACCACCAGGGAAATCCTGCAGGTTAATTCTTTAAATTACTTATTCATTCTGCAAATGCTAGCCAAGTGCCTTACTGGTGTGCGACGCGCTAGGTTGAAGGGATGAGAATAAAACAGACACAGTCTGTGCCTTTATGGAGCCAGCACAGGTTATCAGGAGGACAATTAAGCCATCATGATAAAGTATCATTACTACCTCGATAAGGGAAGTGTGGCACAGGGCAGAGTGCCTGACTTGGGGCTGGGGGTGGGACAAGTGTGGAGTACTGGTTGAGCAAGTACTGGAAGAAATGAAGTTTGAACCTACACTTGTGAAGGTGTTGGCATTAACCAGATGAAGAGGACAGGTGGTCATGGAAGGGAGGGGTGAGGGCCATCAGAATGAACTATAGGACTGGTCACAACACAGATAGCCACTCTCCCCCTCCCCCAGTGTCTGTAGGTCCCAGAAGGGACTGGAGAATTTGCATATCTACCTCCTTCCTGGATGATGCTGCCTAAGAATCTTAACCTGGAAATCCCTCCCCTCTTCTTGGGGTAGTCATCCTGTTTTCCTCTCCTTCCTTGAGGCTGAAACTGTGGATAACACTGCCAGGAAAGCTTTCCTATGTATTCTTACCATGAATATCTCCTTCTGTGAACATATGCCTTGAGTCTGTGAATACATATTTTGAAGTGAAAGTGAAAGTCACTCAGTCGTGTCCGACTCTGTGACCCCATGGACTATACAGTCCATGGAATTCTCCAGGCCAGAATACTGCAGTTGGTAGCCTTTCCCTTCTCCAAGGGATCTTCCCATCCCAGGGATCAAACCCAGGTCTCTGGCATTGGAGGCTGATTCTTTACAAGCTGAGCCACAAGGGAAGCCCAAATATATACCTTGAGTCCATTAATACATCTTTTGAAGGTAAAGCTCATTTCCCATGCATGATTGCCAAGTCAGTATTCTATGTTATTTGACATAGAATTATAGGCAGTTGTTTCCACTGTGTTTTGTCTTAAGTAGACAACAGAGCATATAAGGCACACAGGCATTTGACTGCTTGATCAGATTTATTTTTTGCAACCGGTATCAGGAGCAGGTTGCTGTATTCTCTGTTTTGTAGAGATGAGGAAACAGACGTACAGAGGGATAGCCAAGACAAAGAGAAGGGAAATGTCTCATTCAAGTCCTAGGTGAGGGGATGGTGGTGGTGGTCTAGTCTCTAAGTCGTGTCCAACTCTTGAGACCCCATGGACTGTAGCCTGCTAGGCTCCTCTGTCCATGGAGTGGATTGCCATTTCCTTCTCCAGGGGATCTTCCTAACCCAGGAATTGAACCTGGATCTCCTGCATTCCAGACAGATTCTTTACTGACTGAGCTATGAGGGCTTCCCTAGATGAGGGGAAGCCAGAGCTATGTTCATTGATCCCAAATGTTCTTTTTTGATATGTGAAGTTGCATGTACTCCATGCTCAGCACTACTGGTGAAAGGAAGGTCTTATATATGTTTATTATTATTATCACGTACTTTTTCATTGTAGGTCCATCTACTTAAAGAGAAAACTAAGGCGGCTCATTAATTGAATGTAGATTTTGTTCTTAGTGGAAAATGGGCGATTATCCAAAGAATTCTTCAGAGATTGTCTGTTTACTTTTAAAGTAAATATTTCAAGGGACTAATTCAGTTTATGTGTCATTTGATTTCTAAATGACTTTTATAAAATTCTGGCATGAGGGAGATATTTTTAATAATCAGTTTCAGTTTCTTGAAAAGACACAGATTAGACAGTTACGCCCTTCTTAAGTGGCCAGATAACTTTAGTAGAGAGGTTGGAGATTTATAAAGAACCTGGGGTTGGGAGGTGGGGGATGGCTGAAATAGATGAAGGGGATTAAGAGATACAAACTTCTAGTTATAAAATAAATAGGTCATGGGATATATTATACATAATAGGGAATGTAGTTAATAATATGGTAATGCCTTTAAATGGTGACAGATGGTAACCAGATTTATTGTGGTGATCATCTTATAATGCATAGACATGTCTAGTCACTGTGTTGTGTACCTGAAACTATTACAACACTGTACGTCAATTATACTTCAATAAAAATAAGCAGAAAAAGAAAGAAAGGAAAAAGAACCTGTATATAAAATGTCACATGGTAGGTAGGGTTAAAAACAAACAATTCTTTTCAGTATCAGTAACATGCCAAGCCTTCCTCCCCCGTGCAGAAACCAACATAATGTGGTTCTCAGAGATTCCTGTAATGGGGGGAAGCTGGAAGAATTCGCTGGGCTTTCTGTCTCACAGTTTAACTCGGAAACACTAATTTCCAAATATTGCAACAGCTCTTCATAGCTGGAAGTCTCCAACACAATCATGTGAATTATTCACATTATAAGGAACATCAGCCCGGAATTTCCTGGCATTGGTAAAGTGGCAGATGGCTGATGAACTGGCATTCCTTCATTTTTCCTTGCATGTTTGTATGACCTGAATGCTTCTGCAACTTCCTCAGTTCTTTCCTATCTACTCCTCCTCTACTGAAGCAAAATACAGAACCAAAAAAAAGAGGCATGGGCTATTGCTTAAACCAGAGCCAAGAAAGCTGGGTTTTGAAGGTAAGACTCATTTCCCATGCATGATTGTCAAGTCAGTGTCTTAATAGTCTTTGCAAGTAAAACATGTATATACATTCCATACAAACAACATGCAATTCATTTAAAAATGAGGGCCTTCTTTGAAATACTGTTAGGTGCTGTGTAGGTACATGAAACGAACAACAATCTTGGTTTCTGTTCTCCACCAATTTGAGATGGAAATGGCAGAGGAGATAAGCTCTGAATACAAATCGGTACAGAATAAAGGAGGATGTGTTTGGAATCATCAGAGACCTACGAACGAAATACCACATGGGATCTCAGAGAAGATTTTCCTTCTGATAGGAGGGGTGGAGAATCCTTGAGAGCCTAAAACTTGGCATGTTAAGCAAAACCTTAAAAGGGAATGTGGGCATGACAGCCCAACAAAAGGCATAGTTTGTGCAGAGGTGTGGAGGTAGGTCAGGAGAAGTTACTGCAGAAGGGAGAATGATGCTAGGCTGTGGGGCTCCTGAAACCAGGTGCATATTGTGTAGATGCTGAGGGGCTGAGGATGGGGTGGAGTGGAGGGGAGGGGACTAGAAGGTGCCCTCAGGCATTGCACTGTGATGGAAAAGCCCCAGATGCTGAGCTGAATAAGACCTGAGTACCAGACAAGGACCTAGTAATTTCAGCAAGGCCATTGAGACTGCTGTTCTGTTTCCTCATCTGGAGAAAGATGAGGGTTAGGGGTGGGCAGGGAGATGGGGAGGGAGGAGAGAGGATGAATATATGTGTTTTTAGTATATCTCAAAGCAGTTTGGATTCTCAAAAGAATATTATTAGTCCTTTGTAAGTAATATGAATATGACCTCTATAATGTATAGGTTTAATATAATGTGTTTGATATATAGATATAAACAAGTCCTCAAAGTTTGCTGGGAAATTAAAACCATGAAATAGGTGCAATGTACAGTCTTGGTGCCTTTGAACCAAGAATCGATGCCTTCAAACTATGGTGCTGGAGAAGACTTCTGAGAGTCCTTTGGACAGCAAGGGAGTCAAATCAGTCAATCTTAAGGGAAATCAACCCTGAATACTTGTTGGAAGGACTGATGCTGAAGTTGAAACTCCAGTATTTAAGTCATCTGATGTGAACAGCTGACTTATTGAAAAAGTCCCTGATGCTGGGAAAAATAGAGGGCAGAAGGAGAAGAGGGCATCAGAGAGTGAGATGGCTGGATGGCATCACCGATGCAATGGACATGAACTTGGGCAAACTTCGGGAGATGGTGAGGAGCAGAGAGGCCTGGCATGCTGCAGTCCATGCGGTTGCAAAGGGCTGGACATGACTGGGCAACTGAACAACAGTAATAGTCTTGGTGGTATGAAGACCAAAAAGTGTTCATTAATGGTAAAAGCCAGCTGTTTGTGTATATCTTAAGTTAGAGCATATCCTCTAAAACTGTACAAATCATCTTGACTCCTGAATTCTTTATTGCTTAACATTTATTTTTAGAGGATTGTTGTGTGTTTCTAGTTTTTGCCCCATTGTTGGTCAAGTTCTCATTGTTTTCTTCTCTTTCCAGGCGAGTCCAGGTCAGGAGGGCAGTGTTGGCCATCAGTGTTTAGGGCAGTGTCTTTACATAAAACATACAGATCAACTTTGGGTCAATTTATTAAATTCTGCTTGGCTAAGGGCTCTCTTTCTCCATTGTTTCTTCCAAGTCCATTTTCTTAGTCCCTTGATTTCTTACAATGTGACTGAATAGATTTGGGGGAGGAAAGATAGCCCACTTGAAAGTAGTTTAGTGTACATGGGTGCCTATTTATTATGGAAATAGGGGTACGGAGACAGTCGAGTTGGTGTGTCTTAGTGCCTGGATGGGTGGGATAGGAAGGTAGGATAGAAAGGTGGGATAGGAAGGGGGGTGTCTTCAAGGAGGGAAGAATTCTTTTGCTTGAACCATATGATAAAATATTTGATCTTTTCCATGTTGTTCAGTGCTGCATCTTGATATGTAAATAAATTCTTGACCTGGAGTCATTGTGGCATAATAAAGGTTATATATTTGGCTTTTATCCCATGTTCCTAAAACCCTTGGAATTTCCTGAGTGATCAGAGTGTCTTTCATTATTCACAATGAGCCCTTTAGACCATACCAGAGTTCGCCCTAATGAATGACTCTTGGTGGGCCCCTAGATAGCTTCAGAATGAGGGCCAGTTGCCGGAGGAACCAACTTCAGGATTATAGAGAGTTGGAACTTTTAGCTGCATCCCCTGAACTCAGGGGAAGTTGAGGTCTTGGCAACTGAGTTAATCACCAAAGGCCAGTGACTTCAAAATGATCATGCCTATGTAATGAAATTTCTTGAAACTTTGATAAAAGCTCTGAAATAAGAAGGCTAAAGGAGCTTCTGGATTGGTGATTCTGTGGATGTGCTGGGAGGGTGATGTGTCTGGAGAGAGCATAGAGGGTCTGCACCACCCTATCCCCCACCCCCTGCCCCTGCACTGTACTTTGTGCTATGGATCTCTTCTGTTTGGCCACTTCTACATTGTATCCTTTATAATAAAGTTGTAATCATTAAGTATACCACATTCCTAAGTTCTCTGAGTCATCATAGCAAATTGTTGAACCTGAAGGAGATCCTGGGAGGCCTTGAGTTTGTGGTGGGTTAGCCTGGTTAAATTGTTGTTGTTGAGTTGCTTGGTCATGTCCGACTCTCTATGACCCATGGACCACAGGATTCCAGGCTTACCTGTCTTTCATCATCTCTGGAGCTTGCTCAAACTCATGTTAAATGAGTCAGTGATGCCATCCAATCATCTTATCCTCTGTCATCCCCTTCTCCTCCTGCCTTCAATCTTTCCCAGGATCAGGGTCTTTTCCAATGAGTCGACTGTTCACATCACATGGCCAAAGTATTAGAGCTTCAGCTTCAACATCAGTCCTTGAAATGAATATTCAGGGTTGATTTCCTTTAGGATTTACTGGTTTGATACCCTTGTAGTCCAAAGGACTCTCAAGAGTCTTCTTCAACACCACAGTTCAAAAGCATCAATTTTTCAGCACTCAACCATCTTTCTGGTCCAGCTCTCGTATCCATACGTGACTACTGGAAAAACCATAGCTTTGACTATGTGCACATTTGTCGGCAAAGTAATGTCTCTGCTTTTTAATATGCTGTCTAGGTTTGTCATAGCTTTTCTTCCAAGGAGCAAGCCTCTTTTAATTTCATGGCTGCAGTCATCATCTGCAGTGATTTGGCAGCCCAAGAAAATAAAGTCTGTCACTGTTTCCATTGTTTCCCCATCTATTTGCCATGAAGTGATGGGACCAGATGCCATGATCTTAATTTTCTGAATGTTGAGTTTTAAGTCAACTTTTTCACTCTCCTCTTTCACCTTTATCAAGAGGCTGTTTAGTTCCTCTTTGCTTTCTGCCATAAGGGTGGTGTCATCTGCACATCTGACGTTATTGATATTTCTCCCAGAAATCTTGATTCCAGGTTGTGCTTCATCCAGTCTGGCATTTCGCATGATGTACTCTACATATAAGTTAAATAAGCAGAGTGACAATATACAGCCTTGACTTAATCCTTTGCCAGTTTGGAACCAGTCCATTGTTCCATATCTGGTTCTAACTCTTTCTTCTTGACTGCATACAGATTTCTCTGTATACAGATTTTGTACAGATGTCTCTGTATACAGAAATACAGATTTCTCGAGGCAGGTAAGGTGGTCTGGTATTTTCATCTCTTTAAGAATTTCCCACAGTTTGTTGTGATCCACACAATCAAAGGCATAGTCAATGAAGCAGAAGTAGATGTTTTTCTGGAATGCTCTTACTTTTTCTATGATCCAGCGGATGTTGGCAATTTGTTCTCTGGTTCCTCTTCCTTTTCTAAATCCAGCTTGAACATCTGGAAGTTCTTGGTTCATGTAATGTTAAAGCCTTGCTTGGAAAATTTTGAGCATTACTTTGCTTTTATGTGAAATGAGTGCAATTGTGTGGTAGTTTGAGCATTCTTTGGCCTTGCCTTTCATTGGGATTGGAATGAAAACTGACCTTTTCCAGTCTTGTGGCCACTGCTGAGTTTTCCAAATTTGCTGGGATACTAAGTGCAGCATTTTAAAAGCATCATCTTTTGGGATTTGGAATCATTAAGCTGGAATTCCATCACCTCTGCTAGCTTTGTTTGTAGTGATGTTTCCTAAGGCCCACTTGACTTTGCACTTCAAGATGTCTGGCTCTAGGCAGGTGATCACACCTCTGTGGTTATCTAGGTCATTGAGATCTTTTTGTATAGTTCTTCTGTGTATACTTGTCACCTCTTCTTAATATCTTCTGCTTCTATTAGGTCCAAACTGGTTCTGTCATTTATTGTGCCCATCTTTGCATGAAATGTTCCCTTGGTATCTCTACTTTTCTTGAAGAGATCTCTAGTCTTTCCCATTCTATTATTTTCCTCTATTTCTTTGCATTGTTCATTTAGGAAAGCTTTCTTTTATCTCCTTGCTATTCTTTGGAACTCTGCATCCAGATGGGTATATCTTTCCTTTTTACCTTTGCCTTTTGCGTCTCTTCTTTTCTTAGTTATCTGTAAGGTTTCTTCAGACAACCGTTTTGCCTTTTTGCATTTCTTTTCCTTGGGGATGGTTTTGATCACCACCTCCTGTACAGTGTTACAAACCTCTGTCCATAGTTCTTCAGGCACTCTGTCTATCAGAGCTTTTCCCTTGAATCTATTTGTCCCTTCCAGTGTATAATTGTAAGGGATTTGATTTAGGTCATACCTGAATGGCCTAGTGGCTTTCCCTACTTTTTTCAATTTAAACCTGAATTTGGCAATAAGGAAATCATGATCTGAGCCACAGTCAGTTCCTGGTATTGTTTTTGCTGACTGTATAGAGCTTCTCCATCTTCAGGTGCAAAGAATATAATCAGTCTGATTTTGGTGTTGACCATTTGGTTATGTAATGTGTAGAGTCTTCTCTTGTGTTGTTGGAAGAGGATGTTTGCTATGACCAATGCGTTCTCTTGGCAAAACTCTATTAGCCTTTGCCCTGCTTCATTTTGTACTCCAGGGCCAAACTGGCTTGTTATTCCATGCATCTCTTGATTTCCTACTTTTGCATTCTAGTCCCCTGTGATGAAAAGGACATCTTTTTTGGTGTTAGTCTAGAAGGTCTTGTTGCTGCTGCTTTGTGTCCGACTCTGTGCGGACCCCATGGACTGCAGCTTACCAGGCTTCTCCGTCCATGGGATTCTCCAGGCAAGAACACTGGGGTGGGTTGCCATTTCCTTCTCCAAAGAAGGTCTTGTAGGTCTCCATAAAACCATTTAACTTCAGATTCTTTGGCATTACTGATTGGGGCATAGACTTGGATTAGTGTGATATTGCAGAGAAGGCAATGGCACCCCACTCCAGTACTCTTGCCTGGAAAGTCCCATGGATGGAGGAGTCTGGTAGGCTGCAGTCCATGGGGTCGCTGAGAGTCAGACACGACTGAGTGACTTTACTTTCACTTTTCACTTTCATGCATTGGAGAAGGAAATGGCAACCCACTTCAGTGTTCTTGCCTGGAGAATCCCAGGGACGGGGGAGCCTGGTGGGCTGCCGTCTATGGGGTCGCACAGAGTTGGACATGACTGAAGTGACTTAGCAGCAGCAGCAGCAGTGTGATAGTGAATGGTTTGCCTTGGAAATGAACAGAGATCATTCTGTTGTTTTTGAGATTATACCCAAGTACTGCATTTCGGTTAAATTGGTAGATGCTATTTGCAGTTGGTGTCTGAAATGGGTGCGGTCCTTGTGGGACTGAGCCCTTAAACCTGTGGGGTTTGTACTAACTCCAGGGAGCTGTTGTCAGAATGAACTGACTTGCAGGACATCCAGTTGGTGATGGAGAATTGGCTGTTGGGAAATGAAATAGTCGTCTTTCCTATTGGGAAACATCAGTTCATAATATTAATACTATTGTGGCTGTAATAATCTCTTTGAAATTATGGTTGTTTACTATTTAAAGACTGAAAAAGCTTTAAAAAAAGTATAGTGGGGGTTCCCCGATGGCTCAATGGTAAAGAATCCACCTGCCAGTGCAGGAGTCACAGGTTCAATCCCTGATCTAGAAAGATCCCCCATGCTGCGGAGCAACTAAGCTTGTGGGCCATGACTATTGAGCCTGTGCTCTAGAGCCTGGGAGCTGCAATTACTGAGCCCTTGTGCCACAAATGCTGAAGCCTGTGTGCTCTAGAACCCTCGCTCCACAGGAAGAAAAGCCACCACAATGGGAAGCCAGTGCACTGCCAGGAAGGGTAGTCCCCATTCATCACAATCAGAGAAAAGCCGGCACAGCAAGGAAGACCCAGCACAGCCGAAAATAAGGAAAAAGAAAAACTGATTAAAAAAAAAGTATAGTGGGAAAGAAAAAAAATTATCAGGCCCATGCCATATTATGTATTTACATTGTGTTTTATAGTGTAATAAAAGTAGAAGTTACACCACTCTGTGGTTTCTGTTGAATCTTCTCTCCTAAGGTGTAGACCAAAGATTGCATAGCATTTTCTCTGCCTTCAGTCAGTGGGGATATCTAGTATGTAAATATTTATGGACTGCAGTTATAGGTCATCTCCTTACTAAGGAATTTTCCGTATTTTGGTTTACCTCTACAGCATTACTATTACTATTTGGATAAGCCACATGAAATTACCAGTCTTCCACTGTTTTTGATCTACAGTGACAACAGTTTCATAGGGTTCAACTTAATAGGAATGAAGGTTCTTTACTAACTTTCTACTTGCAGTAGGAAAAAAAAAGCCAACAACTGTAGTGACTGTCATCAGGACCTTTTAAAACATGTTAAAAGTCAAAAAAGAAAAAAAATACTCCCAAATTCCACCAACAAAAGATACAAAATAATAAAAAGAAAAAAATAACCTATAATCTCACTACTCAGAGATAACGAATGTAAACAGTTTGGTATTTTTTTTCTTTCAATAAAAACTGAGATCATGTTAGCTCAAAATACTACTTTATGTTTATTCCTTCACTTAATGTTTTTCGTTAACAATTACGATCATTTTGGGCAAAGGGATATGGCAAATCTGATCCCTTAAGGCGAATAGTTCCTATTGTTTTAAAAGTCAAAGGGAAGTTTAGAAATTTCAATAAGTAATCAGCAGTTTCAACAGTGTTCAATGCAGATCAGATGGCTTTTTTGATTTGCTTCTTATAAATCATAGCAGGAATTTTTTAAAAATTAGTACTTAATGTCAAAAAAATAGATAAATTGACCAGGAGACAATACAACTTAAATGTACCTTCTCTTCCCGATAGGTGATTCACCATTTTCTCACTGTCGGTTTATTACTGAATTGTATGAGTAATGATTACCCATAGATTTTTCTACTCAAGACTCTAACTCACCGTAGAGATGAGCAATGGATAATCCCATTTTGTGGAACTTTACTGAATGTTAAAACTGTTAACTCTCACAAGCAATAGAGCAGAGTTTGGGACTCTGGAGACAGGCTGCCTGGATTAAAAACTCACCTCTGCTACTTGCTAGCTATGTGACTTGGTTTAAGTTATTTGACCTTTCTGTGCTGTAGTTTTCATATCTGGAAGATGGAGTTGAAAACGATAGTGCCTATCTCATAGGATTATTGTAAGGGTTAAGCAAGTTCATACCTGTGAAGTGCTTGGTCTAGTAATTATACAATGCTAGTGCTTTGTAATTATACAAAGCACTGATACTATGCATCAGTATGTGACTATTATTTTTATAATTTTTCTCTGTGTCTAACCTTTGCTACAGTTTCCAGAGTTATTTGAGTTCAGGCTGCTGCTGCTGCTAAGTCGCTTCAGTTGTGTCCGACTCTGTGTGACCCCATAGACCGCAGCCCACCAGGCTCCCATCCCTGGGATTCTCCAGCCAAGAATACTGGAGTGGGTTACCATTTCCTTGTCCAATGCATGAGAGTGAAAAGTGAAAGTGAAGTTGCTCAGTCGTGTCCGACTCTTTGACGTTCATTTCTTCCCCTTCAAAACCAGGCTTTCTATATCTAGGGTTTTCTAATTTCATTTGTTTAATCTTGACTCTGTTTGCCTTTTCTGAAGTGGTCTAGGATAGAAAATACCCTAGTTCCTTTTCCCTTTGCTCTAACAGCCCCAGGGGAGACTTTGCGTCAAAGGACTCGTGACTTCCCTGCAGGGACTGGACCGTGACCTTCCACATATACCACCTCTGCTCGCCAGTTCCCATATTCCCAGAAGGCTGGCCACATGCCTGTCTAGCAAGAACACTGCCTGACCTAACCTGTGACTAATTGGAAAAACCCTGTGTTTAGGACTCCTGTAGTTTTCTGTTTAATCGTTATCTGTTTCCTGTTCCTGGAAGGAAGAGAAGTTGGACTGATGTCAGAGTTTTGGGAGCTGAAGATGGGCCCTGAGAGCGCCTCCTAGGGCGGCTGCTTCCTCACTTTCAGGTCGTAAGGTGTTGCTCTGTTCCCCGCACTTAACACTGCCCTCCAGTCGGGCTCATGTTCTTTAGTTTCAGTTTCCTGTTTCTTGGCTTTGTGTTTCCAGCTGAGCTGGGAACTTTGTGAGGATAGCAGCGCTTACACTTATTACCACTGATAATAAACAGCACCGCAATGCTGGATAATGTTTTGTTGTTGTTCAGTCTCATAGTCATGTCCAACTCTTTGCGACCCCATGGGCTGCAGCGTGCCAGGCATCCCTGTCTTTCCCTGTCTCTTGGGGTTTGTTCAAACTCATGTCCATTGAGTTGGTGATGCCATCCAACTAGCTCATCCTCTGTCATCCCCTTCTCCTCCTACCCTCAGTCTTTCCCAGCATCAGGGTCTTTTCCAAAGAGTCGGCTTTTCACATCTGGTGGCCAAAGTTTTGGAGCGTCAGCTTCAGCACCAGTCCTTCCAGTGAATGTTCAGGGTTGATTTCCTTGAACTGGTTTGATAACGTTTACTGAGCACTTACTCTGTGCAAAGACCTCTCCTAAACCCGAGTTCATTTCATTTCCTGTTCAGAAACCATTCTGTTATTATCTGCATTTTAGAGGTGAGGAAACTGAGGTACTGGGAAGTTAATAGACTTGCCTGGGGTCTGACAGCCAGGAAGCAAGTTGAATGAACACAGTGCAGCCAAGAAAAAACTTGCTTTTGCTTTGCCTCCTTTCTTTCTGGGAGCAGCTTTGGTTGAGAGCTCCTGCTGTGCTTGCAGCAGACCTTGGTTCAAATCCTGGCCATGCCCCAGATGAGTGACTTTGACTTCAATACTTTGTTCTTTAATGCCTACATTTCTGAAATGGGTTTCATTGTAACACCTAAGAGTCCTGAAGATTAAAAAAAAAAAAAAAGAAATGCAAGTAAAGATGCCAGGCTCATATGTAAGCACTCGGTGAAGGTTTGCTGCTGTTAGCGGTTGGTGATAGAGTGGTGGAGCATCCCAGAGGCCCTGGAAGAGGGATGGTGAACCCCCAATGCACCCCCTGAAAATCTGCCCGTATCTTCCTCTCTCTCTGTAGGGCTGGGTGCCGGGCAGCCTTCCCTCCTGAAGCCCTTGCTTACTAGCACCAGCCAGCTCGGCAACACCCTTTACTTTCCCACGTGGTTAGTAAGTGTTGTCTTCTGCGCAGTGGAAATTCCTTGGCTGGACTCCCACCCTGGCAGGGGCTGGTTGTACCCAGAAACCCAGGGACCTACTTGCTGGAAGCCTGGTCCTCTGAGTCAGCGCCCTCTCTGTGGAGCCCCAGGGAATCACTGGTTCCTAAGGAAACCCCTTCCTCCCCGGGTCCCTCTCTTGCAGTGTCTGCCAGTAACAGGCCATCCTGGCCTGTCTTCCCATTTGGTGGTTTTGTCCTGGCACTTGCAGGTTAGCTTCCTCCCATATTTTGAATAATTCCTGACCTAGTCCCTGCTTGGCCACTGGTGAGGAGTGTGCAGGAACAGATTGTTGGAGATCAGGCCCCTGTGGAAAGAGGGCAGTGCCTTTGTGAGGGTGTGTCAGCTCCACCCCTTGACAGGACATGGCAGTGTGGAATGTGATCGAGTCTGGTGAAAATGCAGCGGAGGGCCAGTTCCCCTGCACTGGGTTTGGGTACCTACTGCTGTTTGTGGGCCTTCCTTTGAATGTTTGCTAATGGGAAACTTCTGTTGATTTTGAAGAATACAGGAGCTTGCTGGTATATGTATACCTTTTGGAAAGGGCTTACCTAATAAATAAGTGGGTAAAGCTGCAGGGTGGATCAGTCATCCAAGCTTTGACAAGAACCTATTTATATATGTTTTTAAAAGCTGTCAGTATTTGGCAAATGCAGACACAAGTACATTAGTAATTCTGTTCCATCAAATAGCATCTTAATAAAACTGCTGGTCCAGTTACAGTGAAAGGGGATGCTTGCTCAGTAATTGAGGAGCCCCTCTGGGAGGATGGAATCTGCTTTCAAGATTCCCAGGTTCTATGTGGCAAATGTTTAAGGTGCTGCCAACTGGGCTGGGAAGATCCCCTGGGGTCGGGCATGGCAGTCCACTCCAGTATTCTTGCCTGGAGAATCCCATGGGCGAGGTGCCTGGTGGGCTACTGTCCATGGGGTTGCAAAGAGTTGGACACAACTAGCGACTAAGCATAGCACAGCAGAACTGTGTTCCAGGAATTGTGGTGGGGTTAGGCGTTCAACAAAAGGACCTTTTTCCTACTACGTGGGGAAATAGGCATGTTTGACTTAAACTGGGCTTTTCCTGTGAATTCTGTCACCTCTGTTGGCTTTCTTAACATTGGCTACTGTATGCCCAACCATGTGTTTGTAGGAAAGTGGTTGGAGAGGCTGTTATAGGCTCTGAGTGTTGGTTTTTCTACTTGGCTTATTTCTCTGCCTCTCCCCAGTGATGTCATGTTACACCACTGATTTATTTGCAAAGTGAGAATCTCATCCACCCTTTTGTTTACCTCCTTGGGATTAGAGGTTTCAGATAAAACAATGAAAAAATAGTGTCATCTGCGTGGAAACTTTTATATCCTATACAATGTCTCTAGCTAGTTATATGTATGATTGAAGATTCTTTGTCCTTTTCTATTTTTCCTTCCTTCTTTTCTTCTTTCTTTCTTCTTGATTTTTAGATGCCATGCAGTGAACATTGTTAGCACAAATTATGTTTGTGATGGCTGTAGAATTGCTTCTAAGTAAAATAGTTTGTGAGTAACAATGTGAAAATGTACACTGTGAACAAGATGCTTTTCAATAGATAGGAACAAGTCTCCCTTTTATTTTCATAATAGAATAGTTAAGGAGGAATCAGATAGAGTTCTGCTATAGAGTGATCTTTTGCTTTTTTGTAGTTAAAATTAATACTGGGACATTTTAAGCTGCTGAGAATTAAAAAAAAAAGTCAATACAAATTTCATACTTCTTTCGTTGACTTTAATCCTTTTTCATGAAGACAATTTTTACACTTAACAAGATGCATGCAGATTCCAGTGTTTATCACACATAATAGGGTCATTTGAAGAGAAGCAGCTTTAGGGCATTTGTGTGGATGAATATGGACGTAGGTCTCAGCCCAGCTCTGTGGTCAATTATGTGCCACTTAGGTAAAGCTGAAAACCAATCTCCATTCTTCCAGACACTGTTAAACAATGTGGCTAAAAGTAAGTGTGGGGCCTTGGGATCACATGGCCTGGCTCAAATCCTGTCCCACCATACATTAGGACTTGTTATTGAACCCCATGTATATTGAACCCCTGTGGACCTCATCTGCACATGTGGGCAATGAGATAACCTACCTTACGGATGTTGTGGAAATGAAATGGAATTGTGTATGAAGCATCTGTTGATAGAACACTTCCTGGAGCACTGCAGACACCAGGTAAATGCTGCCCTATGGTTACCTTCTTATAGCAATTCATTCTTTATAACACGCCACCTTTAGAAAAGAATCTGAAGTGAATACTAAATTCCTTAAGTCCCATTGTTTTGCAGTCATATCAAGAATGTCTTTAAATAAATTACACTTCTTTCTTGAGTGGATATAATTTACAATTAAAAAATAATTTTATTTATTTATTTTTGGATGTGCTGGGTCCTCACTGATGCATGGGCTCTTCTCTAGTTGCAGTGAGCAGAGGATACTCTTCCTTGCGGTGCCCAGGCTTCTCATTGTGGTGGCTTCTCTTGTTGAGGAGCACAGACTCTAGGGCATTCAGGCTTCAGTAGTTGTGGCTCTTGGGCTCCAGAGCACAGGCGCAGTAGTTGGGGTGCACAGCCTTAGTTGCTCCATGGCATATAGGATCTTCCCAGGTCAGGGATCAAACCTGTGTCCCCTGCATTGGCAGCTGGATTCTTTACCACTGAGTCACCAGGGAAGCCCCATAGTTTATGATTTGAAAGGCATAGAAAGGTCTACAAAGTCTCATTCCACTCCTGTCCTCTAGCCACCCAGCCCATTTTCAAGAGACTAACAGTGCTAGGGTAACTAAAGACTTAAAAATCTCCACAAATGGACAACCATAAAAATAGCAAAAGAAAGAGAAGAGGAAAGGGTAAGAGAACAGGAGAAGAGGAGGGGGGATTCAGCTGCGGTCCAAACTGCTGAGCTCTCCTGGGCCCCACAGCACCTTGGGCATTACCCTCATTTACACTCCTCTCTCAGCATTCAGAAAACTAAGATCATGGCATCCGTCCCCATCACTTCATGGCAAATAGATGGGAAAACCATGAAACAGTGACAGACTTTATTTTATTGGGCTCTAAAATGACCGCACATGGTGACTGCAGCCACAAAATTAAAAGACGCTTGCTCCTTGGAAGAAAAGCTAAGACAATCCTAGACAGTGTATTAAAGAGCAGAGACATTATTTTGCCAACAAAGGTCCATATAGTCAGAGCTATGGTTTTTCCAGTAGTCATGTATGGATATGAGGCTTGGACCATAATGAAGGCTGAATGCTGAAGAATTGATGCTTTTGAAATGTGGTATTGGAGAAGGCTCTTGAGAGTCCTTTGGACTGCAAGGAGATCCAACCAGTCAATCCTAAAGGATCAGTATAGTTCACTCACTCAGTCATGTCTGACTCTTTGTGACCCCATGGACTGCAGCACGCCAGGCCTCCCTGTCCATCATCAACTCCTGGAGTTTACTCAAACTCATATCCGTTGAGTTGGTGATGCCATCCAGCTATCTCATCCTCTGTTGTCCTGTTTTCCTCCTGCCTTCAATCTTTCCCACATCAGGGTCTTTTCCAATGAGTCAGGTTTTCGCATCAGGTGGCCAAATTATTGGAGTTTCAGCTTCAACATCAGTCCTTCCAACAAACACCCAGGACTGATCTCCTTTAGAATGGACTGGTTGGATCTCCCTGCAGTCCAAGGGACTCTCAAGAAACTTCTCCAACACCACAGTTCAAAAGCATCAATTCTTCATCATTCAGCTTTCTTTACGGTCCAACTCTCACATCCATACATGCCTACTAGAACAACCACAGCTTTGACTAGACAAACCTTTGTTGGCAAAGTGATGTCTCTGTTTTTTAATATGCTCTCTAGGTTGGTCATAGCTTTTCTTCCAAGGAGCAAGTGTCTTTTAATTTCATGGCTGCAGTGACCATCTGCAGTGATTTTGGAGCCAAAAAAATAAAGTCTGACACTGTTGCCACTGTTTCCCCATCTATTTGCCATGAAGTGATGGGACCAGGTGCCATGATCTTAGTTTTCTGAATGTTGAGCTTTAAGCCAACTTTTTCACTCTCCACTTTCACTTTCATCAAGAGGTTCTTTAGTTCTTCTTCACTTTCTGCCATAAGGGTGGTGTCATCTGCATATCTGAGGTTATTAATATTTCTCCCGGCAATCTTGATTCCAGCTTGTGCTTCCTCCAGCCCAGCGTTTCTCATGATGTACTCTGCATATAAGTTAAATAAGCAGGGTGACAATATACAGCCTTGACGTTCTCCTTTTCCTATTTGGAACCAGTCTGTTGCTCCATGTTCAGTTCTAACTGTTGCTTCCTCACCTGCATACAGGTTTCTCAAGAGGCAGGTCAGGTGGTTTGGTATTCCCACCTCTTTCAGAATTTTCCACAGTTTGTGGTGATGCATACAGTCAAAGGCTTTGGCATAGTCAATAAAGCAGAAGTAGATGTTTTTCTGGAACTCTCTTGCTTTTATGATTATCCAACGGATGTTGGCAATTTGATCTCTGGTTCCTCTGCCTTTTCTAAAACCAGCTTGAACATCTGGAGGTTCACAGTTCAATCACTGTTGAAGCCTGGCTTGGAGAATTTTGAGCATTACTTTGCTAGCTTGTGCTGCTATGTAGCTTCAGTCGTGTCTGACTCTGTGCGACCCCATAAATGGCAGCCCACCAGGCTCCACCATCCCTGGGATTCTCCAGGCAAGAACACTGAAGTGGGTTGCCATTTCCTTCTCCAATGCATGAAAGTGAAAAGTGAAAGTGCAGTCACATGTGAGATGAGTGCAATTGTGTGGTAGTTTGAGCATTCTTTGGCATTGCCTTTCTTTGGGATTGGAATGAAAACTGACCTTTTCCAGTCCTATGGCCACTGCTGAGTTTTCCAAATTTGCTGACATATTGAGTGCACCACTTTCACAGCATCATCTTTTAGGATTTGAAATAGCTCAACTGGAATTCCATCACCTCCACTAGCTTTGTTCGTAGTGATGCTTCCTAAGGCCCACTTGACTTCACATTTCAAGAAGTCTGGCTCTAGGTGAGTGATCACACCATCGTGATCATCTGGGTCGTCAAGATCCCTTTTGTACAATTCCTCTGTGTATTCTTACCACCTCTTAATATCTTCTGCTTCTGTTAGGTCCATACCATTTCTGTCCTTTACTGAGCCCATCTTTGCCTGAAATGATCCCTTGGTATCTCTAATTTTCTTGAAGAGATCTCTAGTCTTTCCCATTCTATTGTTCTCCTCTATTTCTTTGCATTGATCACTGAGGAAGGCTTTCTCATCTCTGCTTGCTATTCTTTGTAACTCTGCATTCAAATGGGTATGTCTTTCCTTTACTCCTTTGCTTTTCACATCTCTTCTTTTCACAGCTATTTTTAAGGCCTCCTCAGACAGCTTTTTTGCCTTTCTTTTTCTTGGGATGTCCTAAAGGAAATCAGTCCTAAATATTCATTGGAAGGACTGATGCTGAAGCTGAAGCTCCTGTACTTTGGCCACCTGATGTGGAGAGCCAACTCATTGGAAAAGACCTTGATGCTGGGAAAAACTGAAGGCAGAAAAAGGGGATGACAGAAGATGAGATGGTTGGATGGCATCATCAGCACAGTGGTTACAAGTCTGAGCAAGTGCCAGGAGATGGTGAAGGACAGGGAAGCCTGGCATGCTGCAGTCCATGGGGTGGCAAAGAGTGAGACATGACCGAGCGACTGAACAACAACACCCCTCTCAGAGCACCCCATGATGTGCCCACCCCTTGGGCTCCCCTCAGAGCTCCTCAGCCTTTTCTGTCTTAGAGGCATGGTGGGTGGCTTCCTGGCCTGTGTCCCAGTGTAGACACTGGCAAGCTGACTTTACCCCATGGGGTGAGCTCAGGTTAGATGAACCTTCTGTGTTGTCTGAATGTAAACCTTTGAGATATTCTGGAAGATTTGGGAAGAATCTAGAAGTTGAGCTCCTTGGCTTCTCAAAACACCTGTGTCCTAAACTGAATCCCTTCCCAAGGAGTAGCTATGAGGCTGTAGTTGTTTTCTGTGTTCAGTCTTTTGGTGCCCTTGAAGAGTTGTGTTTGGTCAGAAAGTTCTGTGGCCTTAAGAAATCACTTTAAATAGTAAATCTGAGACAGTTGTGGAGAATGCTAGGAACTTTTACTCTGCAGAGTTCATTTTCCCATTCTAGTTTAAATGGAAACCTGGAATGGCAAATATTTACAGTTTCCGGCATTATTTTTAGTATTTTTGTATCTTTATATTGACGTCACCCCAGTTTCAGTCCTTTGTTCTGGTTGCTACCTGGGGTTCAAGAGTAATTCAGTTTTGTCCTCCCAACCTCCTGCTTGTCAAGAATGTTTATTTCCTTTTTGTCCAGCCAAATTCAGTTTTTCTTTTGAAACCTAATATAAAGTCTTTTTTCTTCTTGGATCCACACTAATTATACTTCCCTTCTCACCTCCTGTGGTATTTATACAAAGAAACTGCGGCTTAAGGAAGGGTTATGCTCCAGACATTCCGTTTTGAGTAATTGGAAAGTACGCTAGAAATTGAAATGCATTTTCCCATTAAAAATAATAATTAGGCTCCCACAAAGGCTATTTAAAAAGTGACAACATAGGACTTAGAGAACTTTATTATTACAGAGAAGGTGAAAAGTAAAGTGGACTGCTGTGTGAACCACTTGGATTCAACATTTTACCATATTCACTTGCTCACCCTATCTGTCCACCCGTCCATCCATCCATTTACCTACTTTTTTTGGCTGAACTCTTGGAAATCAAGTTGTATTCAGTGTTGCATTTCACCTACATCCCTCTGCTATCATTTTGTAGGACTGAGGACTTCCTTCCGCATAACCACAACACCATCATCACAGCTAAGAAAATAATTCAAGTCTGTAATACTGTTTAATCCATTTTCCTGTTGTCCTCAAAATAGCCTTTATTGCTGTTTTAAAATTTTTATTGTTTAGAATCTGGAACCAGACTGCCATCAGGTTTACAAACCTCATTTTGTCCTATTATTTCTAACAAAAGCTCTTTGAAGCCACATTTAGCCAAGTGCTGGGGGAGGCGAGGAGCTTTCCTCGTGAGCTTTCCTGGTATGTTGCATTCTCGGGTGCTCCTCTCCCATGCTTAACGCCTGTCTCTGGATCCTGGGTGCTCCTGCTACCCTGAGCCCTGCATTTTAGCATCCTCCAGGGTGCAGCTGGGGCTTCCCTGGTAGCTCAGATGGTAAAGAATCCACCTGTAATGCAGGAGACCCCGGTTCGATTCCTGGGTCGGGAAGATCCCCTGGAGAAGGGATAGAAGATATTCTCCAAGAAGAGTATCCACTCCAATATTCTTGACTGGAGAATCCCATGGACAGAGGAGCCTGGTGGGCTACAGTCCATGGGGTCACAGAGAGTCAGACATGACTGAGCGACTAAGCATAGCACAGGGTGCAGCTGGTCTCTCACGGGTATGAGCAGAAACCTCAGAGACAGCTGCATTTTTCAAGGGACCTCTTAGCCAAACGCTCATGTCAATCAGGGGTTCACAACCAGACATTGCTGATTTATGCATGTTTTTCTGAGGAAGGCTTTCTGGGCCTCCATCTGTTCCTATAGTGGTTTTTGCTGTCCAGAATCAAGTACAGCAGAAACCAACACAACATTGTAAAGCAATTGTCCTCCAATTAAAAATAAAAAAGTAAAATTGAAAAAGAGAATCTTCCAGTATCAGGATAGCATTTCAGGCAATTCAATAAGGTAAAGGTAACTGTACTTTGTATTGGGAGGGCTTTTGTGTCATGGGTGAGTGATCTCTGAGCAAGTGGGTCCTGTCTGGGTCTCCCCTTCCTGTCTTGTCACAGCTGTGGAGTGGGGGAGGATGGGCTGTAGCAGCTGTCTATCTGGGAGGCGTTTGGAAACTGGTAGCTGCCTGAAGTTTCACTACAAAGTTTAGGACTTATTTATATACTGAAGTTCATTGTTTTCCAATTTCCGTATAAGCTCATTTGTTCTCTTCATACATTTTAAGCTTTTAAGATTTGGGCAAATGTTGTGTCTCAGTCAGTGGTGCTGGGGGTGGGGTGGTATCTCTTAAGAGCTCCATGGCCTTGGTTATCTCTGTAGCCAAAAATAGAAATAATTGGGAATGATTTTATTTTGTAGAATTTGCTTTGCATTCTGCCCTTTCATTGTGTACATAATTGATTTAAACTGTGTTTAAACAATTAGCTTAATAAAGGAGGTTGTTTTTCAGGAGCTAATAGATCTTAGCTCAGCCAGAGCAGGATTGAGAGGCTGTGTGTGAGCTGGCTATGAGCACTATCCTGAGATGAGATCTGCTTGGCTTTTCCTCCAGGCTCTTACTAGTTTCCAACCATGTGACCCCGGGCAAGTGGCAGACCCTCCCCCACCTCCAGCTCCTCTCTCTAATGAATACCCACCTCATAGGACTGTGACCATCAAAAACCCTTGAGCCCTGTGGCCTAAGCCCCTTTGTGAGGTCTCATCAAGTATATTCATATTTGTGCAGCAGACTCGGTGGAGCAGAGGTTGTAAATAGCCTCATATCAGATCAAGTTCTGCTACCAGTGAGTTTGTCGGATTGAGTTTTGCTGTGAAATGAGGTATAAGACTTCTTATTTTTAGAATTTTGGGGATTTTGCCTTGTGGACACAGGAGGGTATGTTTTACCAACCCAGAGGGAATTGTGGATGGAGCTGAAGAAGGCTGAGTATGGAATGTCAAGAACCAAGGACATTGGCATCAGCACATAATATTCCAGTTGACCAAACTGAGGCACAGAGAAGTAATCACAGAGGCAGCCAGGGCAAAGCTGGAGGAAGAAAAACCCCTTTAGAGAAATGCAAATTTTGCCCTCCTAGTCAGTAATGTAGTCCAACAATAGACTTTTGGATCCTGTGATTTGAATGCTTTTGCTGGAAAAAAAAAAAATAGGGTGTGTGAGTGTGTTTAAAAGCAACGTTCCAACCAAGCTGGGTAGGCTATCTATTTTCCAGCCAAGTCCTTTTCTCCCATCAGAGAGTTGTTGGGTAACCCAAGCTTCTGAGAACGTACCCCTTTCCTGATAGAATTGCTATCAGAACCATCAAAATGCTCTTGGCCCTGGCTGGAGTGAAGCTGCTTGGGAGGAGTCATGAGGGCCTCCTTATCTGGAGTCTCAGGTTATCACCGTCTTCCCCATATTTTAGCAACCCTTGAGTTATGTCCACTGGGTTTGAGGAAGGCCATTTCTGTGCCATTGCTTCTCAGCTCCTGTTACCATTGGGGTCAGTTGGAAACTTAAATATTACTTGGAAACTAGGCTAGAAAACTGCTTTTGATTTTGGGGGGTTGACTCTGAGCCCTTTCCTCATACCTCTTCCTCAGTTTCTTGCTTTCGTTTGTGACTTTGTCAACAAGATCTTGGCAAAACTCAATACTAATGTGTCCTCAAAATAAAGTGAATTAAGACAACCTGGCTGGGTCTAGGAAAAACCAAACCCTGGCTTTTGTTGGACATGCCTTACTTGTGATGTTGTGGAAGGGAATCATGTTTATCAGTAAGAGCTGCGACCCTCCCTGTTTCGGTGGCTATTGGTGTGTGTGGAGGTTACTAAAGATACTAAAGGTGAGGTGATGGGCTTGTTTTGAAGAGGCTGAGGGACCTAAGCTTGTGGCCTGCAAAAGATGAGCTGTGATTTGGGAATTGGGTAGGAGCTCAGAGGTGGAGGACAGTTTCAGTTTTATACTTGTTCATCCAGGAAACTGCTCTGAGGTCTGGTAGTAGGCATTTTCAAAACATCCTACTTTCTGCTGTGCTAATTGGAACTCAGTTTTGAGATCTGGGGAGCCTTTGATCTCAGTTGTGAAATTCGAGAGCAAACCAGCATTTAGCATTTTAACAAAGAGTTGGTAAATGATGATCTCAGGTCAGGGAGGAGGAAGCAGCGTCCATGCAGGCAGGATCTAGACTGCCTGGCCTGAATCTAGGAGCTGCCATGTAGTAGCAACGTGACCTTGAGAAGACTGTGTGACCTTTCTGTGCTTCCTTTCCCCATTTGTAGCATGGGGAGAATGCCAGTAGCTGTGTCGGAAGTTTGCTTTGAAGAGTCAGTGCTTAGCTTAGTGGTGGCTTGTAAATGCTCCATAGTGTGATGGTGGTAGTTCTTGTTGGTAGTTAATAGAGGAGTAACAAACCTGTCTGAACTAGACTTCCAGCACTTCTAGAACTCTTACCAACCTCTTCCTTCCTCTGTTTTGCCCTACACTCCCTTCTGACCCTGATCCTTGGTGTCTGATCCCCTTGGGTCTCTTGTTTTTCTTTCCTGCTCCGGTGGCCCTCTCGCATGGGTTAGCCCAGTTGCAGGTTTGGGGTGCCCATCTCAGCTGTGCCCCGAATGCCTTTGCAGTCCTCTCCCATTCCTGCAGACTCTCCACTAAGCCTCACTGTCCCCACAGGCCCCTTATTCTTCCCTGGGGTCTCAACAGATGCCATCTCTTACCTTCAGAGACAGTGGAGGCTCCCAGGCATCTTTTCATTCGTGGACCTTCCGCCCACCCTAAAGGATCACTCATGGACCCCCTGCCTTGGGAGAACGAGGTGTCCTTTTACCTGTTCAAGTTTTTAATCCACCTCCTTCCTTCTTACGGAAATCATCTCCTCCAGTTCCTCAAGGTCATCACTTTACACACTGTCTCAGACTCTCCTTTTTGCTCCTTTTCTGCCTGTAAAGAAACACTCTGCTTTCAGTCATTTAAAAAAAATTCCAGGGAATTCCTTGGCAGTCCAGTGGTTAGGACCCCACGCTTTTACTGCTGGGGACTGGCCCAACCCTAGGTTGGGGAACTTAAGATCCCATGTGCCACACAATGCAGCCGGAAAAAAAAAAAGAATTCAAAAAGGCAAATAAAAATTTCTTCCCCTTATGCTGAAGGTGAACTCCCTTACTCTTAATGCTCATATCGAGCTTCTAGAAAGAGCAAACTGAGCTGTTTCTGCTCCTCAGCCCAGGGAATCTAGTCTTTCCTTCTGGTCTATGAAAAACCGCTCCCTCCAAGGCCACAAAGATCTCCCACGGGATGGTTTTTCTTTCCTTGTTTATTTTATTTATTTTTTCATTTTATGTATGATGTATGTATGTGTTTTAGGATTTTAAGTTTACTTCAAGAGACTATGGAGAAAGAGGTAGCAAAGCACAACAAGGGGATAGTTAAAAAAATATTCCAAGTTGCTCCCTAAGTCAGCAATTGAAGAGTTTCCATGTGTTCTTATGTGGACTTCTACGTGGCCCAATTTGTCTTGAGTTTTTCTCAATTCTTTCAAAAGATTCTTCTTAGGGTGTTTCTTTTTTCTTTTTATTTATTTCTTTTTTTTTTTTTTTTACTGTGCTAAGAACACTTAAAATGAGAATTATCCTCTTAACAAATTTTTAAGTGCACAATGCAGTATTGTTAACTAAGGGCACAATGCTGTACAGCAAATATCTGAAATTTATTCATCTTGCATAACTGAAACTTCATCCCCATTGAATAGCAGCTACCCATTTCTCCCTGCCCCTGGCTCCTGGAAACCACCATTCTGCTCTCTTTCTGTGAATTTGACTATTTTAGATAATCTCATGGAAGTGGAATCATGCAGTAATTGTCCTTCTGTGACTGGCTTATTTCACTTGGCCTCATGTCTTCTGAGAGTCCCTTGGACAGCAAGGAGATCAAACTAGTCAATCTTAAAGGAAATCAACCCTGAATATTGATTGGAAGGACTGGTGCTGAAGCTGAAGCTCCAATACTTTGGCCACCTGATGAGAAGAACTGACTCATTTGAAAAGACCCTGATGCTGGGAAAGATAGAAGGCAGGAAGAGAAGGGGACAACACAGGATGAGATGGTTGGATGGCATTACTGACTTAGTGGACATGAATTTGAGCAAACTCCAGGAGATGGTGCAGGACAGGGAAGCTTGGTGTGCTGCAGTCTGTGGGGTTGCAAAGAGTTGGACACGAGTTGGTGACTGAAAAACAGCAACAACAATGACAACAATGTCTTCCAGGTCCATTTTTGTTGTCCTTTATGGTGAGATTTCCTCCTTTTTAAAAAAGCTGAATGGGATCTGATTCATGTCACATACATGTCACATTTCTTTATCTGCTCAAAGATCAGAACATTTGTTCCCCTGGCTGCGAAGAGTGTGGCAGTGCAGAAGATCTTATTTCAGTTCTTTTGTATAGACACCCAGAAATGAGGTTGCTGGATCATGTGGTAGTTCTATTCTTGTCTGTTTTTTTTTTTTTAGAAACCTCTATACTATTTTCCATAGTGGCTGCACCATTTTACATTTCCTTCCTGTTTTAGTTGCTCTCTCCTGAAGCATCTCACCTAGCTGACTGCTCATTCTTTCTGGAAACTCCTTCTTCTGTGTTCCAAGCTAGAGTCCTGACTTCTCTTCCTAGTTCCTCATGGAGTAGATCCAGTTGCTCAGTGGGTATTTCCATTTGAAGGTCCCCTGCTTATTTACCTCTATCACTACATGTTCAAAAACATATAGTTCTTCTCCATGCAAGTACATTAGCATATATACTAATCTATGCTGCTGCTGCTAAATCATTTCAGTCGTGTCCGACTCTGTGTGACCCCATAGACGGCAGCCCACCAGGCTCCCCCGTGCCTGGGATTCTCCAGGCAAGAACACTGGAGTGGGTTGCCATTTCCTTCTCCAGTGCATGAAAGTGAAAAGTGAAAGTCAAGTTGCTCAGTCGTGTCCGACTCTTCACGACCCCATGGACTGCAGCCCACCAGGCTCCTCCATCCATGGGATTTTCCAGGGAAGAGTACTAGAGTGGGGTGCCATTGCCTTCTCTGCTAATCTATGCTAGGTACCCTGTAACAGAACACCACACACTGGGTGACTTAAAAAGGAGAAATTCATTGTCTTATTGTTTTGGAGGCTGGAACTCCAAGACGAGTGTCAGCAGGGTTGCTCTTTCTGAGGGCTGTGAGGGTCTGTCTGTTCCATGTTTCTGTTATAGATTCTGGTGGTTTACTGGCAATCTCTGGTGTTCCTTGGCTTCTCCAAAGCATCACTCTAATCTCTATCTTCATGTAATGTTTTTGCCTCCAGATTTTCTTTTTTTTTTTTAAAGGACAACAGCTGCATGGGACTAGGGTCCAACCTAAAGACTTCATTTTAACTTGATTACCTTTGTAAAAAGACCCCGTATCCTAATATGGTCATGTTCTCAGGTACTTGGGGTTAGGACTTCCACATATGTATTGCTGCTGCTGCTGCTGCTGCTGCTAAGTCTCTTCAGTCGTGTCCAACTCTGCGACCCCATGGACTGCAGCCTACCAGGCTCCTCCATCCATGGGATTTTCCAGGCAAGAGTACTGGAGTGGGTTGCCATTGCCTTCTCCACATATGTATTGAGAGTGAGGCAAAATTCAACCCATTGCACCATTCAAACTTGATTTTTTTTTCCAGATATTTTTCATCTCAGTAAATGGCATCAGTGTTCACTGTGTTACTCATGCAGATGCTTGGGCATCATCTTTATCAACTCACTTGCACTTCTGTTAACTTAGGGTCCAGAGCTTACAGAATTTGGAGGCACAATTTTGAAATAGGAACCATAGGATCCAACAGGTTTACAAAGGGATCGGTGATCCATGACTCTCAAATGGCTCACAACCTCTGCTCTATATCTTTTTTTCTTTAAAGTGTCTACCACCTTGGTACATATATAATACATATATAAGAATTTTTACAAATTACAGAAAAGCATAAAAATATAATTAATAATTAACCTATTATTCAATTACCCAGAATCACTTACTGTTTTGGTTATTTCTTCGTGTAGTTTATACCTTCATGTACTTTATTTATTTTTTTTACTAGTTTGATCCTACAGTATGTATGGTTTTTGAATCCATCTTTTAAAATTCATTATTAGACAATAAGTATGTCCCCATATCTTCACAAACTCTTCATGAATAGTTTTAAATGGTGCATATTATTCCATCAAATGGATAGACAATGGTTGACTTAGATATTTTATTATCCCATTGTCAAACATGTGGTTGTTGCTGTTTTTGACTCTTTATAATTAATGTTACAACAAACTTTGCTATTAATTTGGACTCATTTTTTTTCAGAATTCAAATATGAGTCAGCTAAGGATGAAGACAAAAGATGGACATGGTGTTTCTAAGCAGATTATTAGTGTAAATTGAAGAAACAATTAAGCCTACCTAAGTTAACCAGTATCTTAGGCATTAATTGTGAATAGTTACTTTGTGATTTAAAAGTTATTCTTAAATTGCTGAGGTAGATAACAAGGATTCTCCAGTCAACATTTTGCTCTTTAGTGATTCTTTGTAGTCTATAACAGGGCTGTAGAATATAACTTCTTGTTGTTCACTGGTTCAGTCGCCTCTGACTCTTTGCGACCCCATAAACTGCAGCAGGCCAGGCTTCCCTATCTGTCACCATCTCCTGGAGTTTGCTTGAACTTACATCCATTGAGTCAGTGATGCCATCTAATCGTCTCATCCTCTGTCACCGCTTTCTCCTCTTGCCCTCAATCTTTCCCAGCATCAGGGTCCTTCCATTGAGTCAGCTCTTCACATCAGGTGGCCAAAGGATTGGAGCTTCAGCTTCAGCATCAGTCCTTCCAGTGAATATTCAGGGTTGATTTCCTTTAGGATTGACTGGTTTGATCTCCTTGCTGTCCAAGGGACTCAAAGAATTTTCTCCAGCACCACACTTCAAAAGCATCAATTCTTCAGTGCTCAGCCTTCTTTATGGTCCAACTCTCACATCCATACATGACTACTGGAAAGACCATAGCTTTGACTGTATGTACCTTTGTTGGCAAAGTGATGTCTCTGGTTTTTAATAGGCTGTCTAGGTTTGTCATAGCTTTTCTTCCAAGAAGCAAGCGTCTTTGAATTTTGTGGCTGCAGTCACCATATGCAGTGATTTTGGAGCCCAAGAAAATAAAATCTGCTACTGTTCCCACTTTTTCCCCACTTTTTGTCATGGAGCGATGGGAATGGATGCCATGATCTTAGTTTTTTGAATGTTGAGCTTTCAGCCAGCTTTTCACTCTCCTCTTTTACCTTTATCAGGAGGCTCTTGGGATGACGGAAATGTTCTTTATCTGACCTCTCTAATATGGACCAGTTAGCCACATATGACTGTTGAGCACTTGAAATGTGGTTAGTCCACCTAAGGAACTGAATTTTAAATTTTATCTATTTTTAATTGACTTAAATTTAAATTGCTGTTTGTGGTTAGTGATTACTGTATTGGATAGTGCAGTTCTATCAAGATAATAACTAAACTCTTCTATGTGCTGTGCTTAGTTGTTCAGTCATGTCTGACTCTCTGCAACTCCATGGAATGTAGCCCACCAGGCTCCTCTGTCCATGGGGATTCTCTAGGCAAGAATACTGGAGTGGGTTGCCATGCCCTCCTCCAGGGGATCTTCCCAACCCAGGGGTCGAACCCAGGTTTTCTGCATTGCAAGCGGATTCTTTACCAACTGAGCATAGGGAAGCCCAAGAATAAACACTTTTATAGTGCTTATCTTTTCCTAAATACTCTAAGTGCTTTACACATTAATGTGGGTAATCCTTACAGTGAATTTAACAAATAGTCTTCCAGTTACTTTGCTATATAAAAAATTGCCACAAAACTTAGTGGCTTAAAACAATGACTGCCAAAGAATTTGGGGCCACGTTTTGAAACCATTGTAGAGAGGTACAATCATTTTGATTCCATTTTACAGATGAGAAAATTGAGCACAGAGCAGTTAAAAAACTTATTCAAGGTGACATGCCTAGTTAGTGGCCAAGCAATTATTTATGCTAGGCAGTCTGACCTTTTAGCTACAGTGCATCTCTGTAATTCATGTTTCACTAATTTAGAGTCGTATCTTCCTCGGCTTTTTCCATGGTGTGGTAATTATGAGATTAAATGACTGACACCTGTCTGTAAATCACAAACTGTGAATTCATAGTATTTTCAAGGGTTTCCTAGAGGTCAAGTTAATGATGAATACACATTCTTAACCACCTGATTCGGGAGGAGCCGCCTGGCTTCAAGTCTGAGCCCCCTGCTTTCATTCCTGTTTCTGCTGCTTCCTAAACAGAATTTATCGCTTCCAGCTTGAAACTGACCATGATTCTGAGTAAAACTCTTTCAGTCTTAACATGTTGCCTGCTTTAGCTATTCCTGTCGCATGGAATATGTTTTTAAAAAGGAATTAATAAATAAAATGCTTAGAATTACTAAGGGAGTTAAATATTTCTGGTTTTACTGAAATTAAGTCTTGATGTTAAACCCTAATTTGGATGATATGTTTGCATATATTTAGGGAAGTGTGTGTGTGTACTCTTTTTTATTCATTCATCCATTTAATTATATTCTTGGGAGAGAAATCAGAATAAATATGTAGCTTATCCCCAGATTCTAGAGGTTTCATGATAATATAAAACCTGAGAAACCAGCAGTTTCCTTTCATGGGCAGAGATAATGGTTATTTCCATCTGAAAGTGAGGGAGCCCTTTGTCCTGTGGTCTCTGTTTGATATTGTTTGCTGCAGTGATGAAATGTGGTCATTTCACACCTGGTATTTGTCCTCATGTGATCATTTTTTCCCCACCAAAATACTCTCGAGAGAGTTTGTAGTTAAATGCATCTAGATTCCCAGTTTCTGGGTTTCTTAAGCAATATGTGTAAATCTCTGTGATGCAGAAAACCTCATTGTATCACTTCAGAATCTGAGTACCCCAAATAACGAGACTTCATTTCAGTCAAACCCCACATTTTCCTTTAGTCTTCATCCTTCCTGACCCCCTCCTTTGTGTGATAACTCCCTTTTCATCTTGTGTGTGTGAATTGATACTTTGCTGATTTTCCACACAGTTGGCTCTTTCTCCGTTATCTTAACTGGTAGAATCTTATATTGTATGAGCTGGGATGTTTCTCCCTCTCACTCCTTCATGGAGGTGACTCAGTTCCCTGTATATCCTGGCACACTCGTGGGCCCAGATATCCTGCTGCTTCTGGTGTAAGTCCATGTGGAACTTTGACGTGTCCAGAAGCAAATGGCTCCTTCTCCCCCGTAGATGCCCCCTTCCCAGCTGCACTGTTTCTGAAGTCATAAAATAGGTGCCCACTGTTCCTATTTCTTTTAGTGCCCCGTGCATACCTTCTCCCAGTCTCTCATGCCTGCCCAGGTGTTTAGTGCCCGTTTCCAGTGCTACCCTACAGGCTCCAAGTTGGCACTGGGCATGCTGTCTTGTTTTCCACTCTCTGTCCAGCTCCCAGCTGGTGCTTTTCATACAACAGTCATGCCGTAAATGATAATTTGGGTTGGTGAGCAAATACGCAAATGCGCGTGCTTCCATTTTTATATGTGTGCCCCTAGGCCAAAACCTGATGCGTCCTGGATTTGTCTCTCTTTTTTCATGCACTAGATCAGTCAGTTTACTAAATCTTTCTGGGACATATGCTCCATGAGGACAAGGGTCTTTGTTTTGCTCAGTGGTAAGTTACAAATGCCTAAAACGATGCCTGCCATGTAGTTGAGCATTTGCTTTGCTGTAGAAATGGTTCTAGATGTTTTATGTGTGTTCATTTATTTCATCTTCATAACAAGCCTTGAGGGGTGGGTTGGGTACTGTTAGTATGTCTGTTCATCAGAAGCCAAGGCATGGAGATTAAGTCATTGTCCAGAGTCACACAGCTGCAAAGTGGTGGAGCTGGGACTTGACCCCAAGTCTCCTGAGTCTGTGCTTTTAACCGCTAAGGACTCTGCTATGATACCACCTAGTGATGGTGTGTGTACTCTATGTGCACCCTTTGCTGAAACTGTGCGTTCACTCCACGATGTATAGATAATCTCACAGATGAAGAAGCAGAGGCTAGCTTGGAGAGCTTTAAAAAAAAAATTACCCCAAGGGGGCCCAGGTTATGAGTAGCAGGGTCAGGATAGGAACTCAAGCCCATGTGCCTGTCCTGCCGGACCCGCCAGCCTCTGCCTGACCTGTGGTTTTGGAAACAGGCTCACATTTAACAGGGACATTTCCCAAGGTTGTCAGATGTTCCTTGTCTCCAGTAGACATCTGATGCGGCTGTGTATGTTTCTTCCTCAGATCATAGTGGCAGCCACCCGTTACCCTCCAAAACCGAGACGACGCCCTCACCCACGAACAACAATGGGAATGGACACCCGGAATACATCGCATATGCCCTTGTCCCTGTGTTCTTTGTCATGGGTCTCTTTGGCGTCCTCATTTGCCACCTGCTTAAGAAGAAAGGCTATCGATGTACAACAGAAGCTGAGCAAGACGTTGAAGGAGAAAAGGTTGAAAAGATAGGTAAAAATCTGGATTATTTTTTTTTGTGGGCATGTGAGTGCAGACAATTTTTTAATAAGAAATGAGTCATGTATGTTTTCTGTCTCTGTAAAGCAAATGATCCATCTTTTTTTCATCAAAATATATTTGATGTAATAACATCATGTAAATTTAAAGTGTGCAACACGTTATTCTGGTGCATGTATATATTGTAGTATGATTGCCCTTGTAGTGATGTTTAACACCTCTATCACGTAATTGTCAGTTGTTTTTAGGGTAGGAATCATTCAGTTCTAGTCTCTCTGTAAATTTGATAAGTATAGTACACAAAAGGCAGAGGAACAAGTGATCAAATTGCCAACATCTGTTGGATTATAACAAAAGAGAATTCCAGAAAAACATCTATTTCTTCTCATTGACTACTGATCAGTGGATCTTCTTTATCCATTCATTCTTTGATGGACATTAGGGTATTTCCATATCTTGGCTAGTTTGAATAATTCTGCAGTAAACATGCTGCTGCTGCTAAGTTACTTCAGTAGTGTCTGACTCTGTGCCACCCCATAGACAGCAGCCCACCAGGCTTCCCCGTCACTGGGATTCTCCAGGCAAGAACACTGGGGTGGGTTGCCTTTTCCTTCTCCAATGCATGAAAGTGAAAAGTGAAAGTGAAGTCGCTCAGAAGTGTCTGACTCTAGCGACCCCATGGACTGCAGCCTACCAGGCTCCCTGGTCCATGGAATTTTCTAGGCAAAAGTACTGGAGTGGGGTGTGCATATATCTTTCCACTTTGACTTCTTGTTTTCATTTCCTTTGGGTATATACCCAGAAATGGAATTGCTGGATCATATGATAGATCTATTTTTAATTTTTTGAGGAACATCCATATTGTTTTCCATAGAAGCAGTTCCAATTTAAATTTCCACCAACTGTGCACAAGGGTTCCCTTTTCTCTACACCCTCACCAGCACTTTTACAAAATGATCCATCTTAAAGGCAGATGCTATGGTATAGCATCATTTTAAATATTATAGGAACCACACCTAGAGTTAGAAACTTTGCTTTCATTTATTAAATAACTACGAAGTAATTTACTCTTATTGACTTTGTGGCCTTGGGCAATTAATATGCTGTAAATCACTGCTATGTTTAATTTAACTTTAATTTTATTAATTTAATTAAAATTTTAATTTAAATGAGGACAATAATCTTTACCTTGTAAGAGTATTGTGAAATTAGAGAGAAGATACATTTGGTGTTTGTCACAAATGGCACTCAGTATATATTAACCCTTGGGCTTCCCTGGCTCAGACGGTAAAGAATCCACCTGCAGTACTGGTAGACACAGGAGACTGGGACTGGATCCCTGGGTTGGGAAGATCCCCTGGAGAAGGGCGTGGCTACACACTCCAATATTCTTGCCTGGGAAATTCTGTGGACAGAGGAGCCTGTTGGGCTACAGTCCATAGGATCACAAAGAGTCGGACACGACTAAGCAACTAACACTTTCACTTTTTTCATATAGTAACCCTTACTGTTGCTGTTGAATTAGATTCTAATAAGAACAATAGGAAAACTGAATAGGTCTCACCATTTTTGTGCTGCTACTTTTGCTAGGGGAGTTAATCTTTAAAAATTGATTCGGTTGTGCAAAAGTAATTGTGGTTTTGCATTGTTGAACTTTGCCATTTGATATTAGAATACTTTCTTCAACATCATTTTAATGTGTATGCTTTGTATTTTTTGCTAATGAATTATTACTTGCTGCTTATTTTATATGTATTTTAGACTATGGAAATTATGTTAGACAGAAAATTTTCTTATTTGAGTTCAAAATGGGTCAGAAAGCAGCAGAGACAACTTGTAACATCAACAACGCATTTGGCCTGGGAACTGCTAATGAACGTACGGTGCAGTGGTGGTTCAAGAAATTTTGCAAAGGAGACGAGAGCCTTGAAGATGAAGAGCGCAGTGGCCAGCCATCTGAAGTTGACAGCAACCAGTTGAGAAGATCTTTGAAGCTGATTCTCTTACAACTACAGGAGAAGTTGCTGAAGAACTCAATGTTGACCATTCTATGTCGTTTGGTATTTTGAAGCAAATTGGAAAGGTGAAAAAGCTTGATAAGGGGGAGGCCTCATGCTCTGACTGCAAATTAAAAAAAAACCTGTCATTTTGAAGTGTCGTCCTCTCTTATTCTATGCAACAACGACAAACCATTTCTCGATCAGATTGTGACATACGATGAAAAGTGGATTTTATACAACAACCAGAGACAACCAGCTCAGTGTTTGAATGGAGAAGACGCTCCAAAGCACTTCCCAAAGCCAAACTCACACCAAAAAAAGGTTGTGGTCACTGTCTGGTGGTCTTCTGTCTGTCTGATCCACTATAGCTTTCTGAATCCCAGAAAAACTATTACATCTGAGAAGTATTCTCAGAAAATTGATGAGATGCATTGAAAACTGATACGTGCAGCTGACATTGGTCAACAAAAAAGATGCAACAACACCCGATTGCATGTTGCACAACCAGCACTTCAAAAGTTGAACAAATTGGGCTATAAAGTTTTGTCTCATCTGCCATACTGCCGAGTAGCCAACTAACTACTGCTTCTTCTAGCATCTTGACAACTTTTTGCAGGGAAAATGAAAATGCTTTCACAACCAACAGGAGTTAGAAAATGCTTTCCAAGAGTTCATCAAATCCTGAAGCACGGATTTTTATGGTACAAGAATAAACAAGCTTATTTCTCTTTGGCAAAAATATTTTGAGTGTAATGGCTCCTATTTTGACTACTAAAGGTGTGTTTGAGCCTAGTTATAATGATTTAAAATCAGGGTCCAAAACTGTAATTACTATTGCACCAACCTAATATGAGGTTGGAGTTTATGTTTATTAAGTAAATGGTTGTGTGAACAGTGCAATGAAAAAATGACAAGAGCTGGTACCTTTGGATTGACCTCAGAGTGTCTCAGCATTTCCTCCTCACATGGAGTTTCTGGATTGTATTTGAAAACCCTGAGAGGTGAAGCCCTGTTTTCACCACAAATGTACTTTTCAACCATCCTTTTGGGCCTTGGGGAATAGTTGGTAACTCTGCTTATCCTTTTCAGACCTCAAAGGGCAGTTTTTGCAGAAATGTGACATTTGGGGTAGGTCACCCTTCAAGTGGGATCACGGGCAGAGTTGGGGAGCTTCTTCATTCCTTGCCAGCTTGCTGGCCTGTTGGTTTTTCCCACCCCCACTGACCTTTGAGGCAGGGAGTGAGCACAGTTGCACGATGAGTCATGTGTGAGTTTATGAGCAAACCGAGGCTGAATGTTTGTCAACAGAAAGCGGGACCTTTCTCTCTCATCCTCTGCAGACGCTGTGTAGGTTGGCTTAGTGGTCAGCATGTGCACTGTCTAACTGGACGTGCGTGTTCATGGGGAGGGAGTGGCTTGGGTGGAGAAGACACTTTTCCAGATTACATGGGTAATATACCACACCATGATTTCTAGGTCAACCCTCCTTTTTCTTTCTTGTGTTATGGAAGCGAATGATAAGGAATCAGTTTTAGACTGAAGGTTTGACTTTTTTTTTTCCTAAAGACTATCCCATGTACAGAGTCTCTCAAAGTAAACTGAGTTTGTAGGTAATTAACCATGGCCAACATTTAGATCATTTGGAAGTATATTTCAAAGTCTTGTGAAGAGAGAGATGAATAATTACCCAATTTAAGAAATAAATTAATACTCTGTATATGGTATATCTACAATGAAAATAAAATCCAAGAAGTTTTTATTTTAGTTATCTTTATTCTTTCCATTTCCCCTTTGAGTTTAACAAAATGATGAGAGAGGAGTAATAGTTGAGAGAGAGTAATAGTTGTAAGGACTGATAAAGACATCTTGGAAATTAAGCCTGTGTCTGGACTTGAGAAGATATTGATGGGCAGTTTGCACCTGTTCTGCTGAGAAAGTCGCTGTGTGTTTTCAGTCACGTGTGCTAAGAGTGTGCTAAGAGAAAGGTAGGTTAAAAGAAAGCAGAGCTCTTAGCACCATGGGTCATCAGCTGAGCTTTCTGGAGACTGTTCAGAGAAGTCTTAGGCTCTGAGACTGTGTGTCTCTGACCTGATGCGGGTGAGCAATTGTAACCTGTCCTCCCCTCCCCTTTCTCTTTCAGAGTTGAACGACAGTGTAAATGAAAACAGTGACACCGTTGGGCAGATTGTCCAATACATCATGAAAAACGAAGGTATGGCTGTTTTAGTGCCCAGAACAATTCATTATTCACATGTTTTATTAAAAACCTGCTTCAGAGAGTTTGTATGGATTCTCCTGTCAATGTTTCTGAAGTTATTGGTAGCACCTTCCACCTAAGCTCACAAATAGCCCAGCTTCCAGCATTATCTTATCAGGAGAGTTTCACAGAAGTGAGTTTTCTAAGAGTCAGTGGGTCTGAGTGTTGCCAAGTCAGCCCTGGAGGCTTACCTTTTAATCCTGGCATCGCCTTGATTTGGAGGAAAGTCATAGTACCTCATGAGCCTCAGTTTCTTCCTCTAAAATAATATTTACCTCATGGTATTATTGTGACATATTACACAGAAGCTGCTTGGTATAATAAGCACTCAAATATTATCTATTCCTTTTTTTCTGCTTTTAAAAATACTGTGGTAAAATACACTAAACATAGAATTTGTTGTTACACCCATTTTAAAATGTACAATTCATTGGCATTAAGTACATTTACAATGGAGAAGGAAATGGTAACCTACTCCAGTATTCTTGCCTGGGAAATCCCATGGACAGAGGAGCCTGGCAGGCTACAGTCCACAGGGCCGCAAAGAGTCGGACACGACTGAGCACACACACACTCACACACACATGTTCACAATAGTGTACAAAGATCACCAGTATCTAGTTCCAGAATCTTGTCGTCATCCCAAACTCTGTATGCACTGAGCAGTCACTCCCCATTCTCCACCCTCTTCCCCTCCAGCCTCTGGCAACCCTTCCTCTGCTTTCTGCCTCTATGAGTTCACCTATTCTATGATATGTTCTTAAGTGTTAAAGCTTTTAAAAGGTCTAGGCTTTTCTGGTGGCTCAGTTAGTAAAGAATCCGCCTGTGATACAGGAGACCCAGGTTCAGTCCCTGGGTGGGGAAGATCCCCTGGAGGAGGAAATGGCAAGCCACTCCAGTATTCTTGCCTGGGACATCCCATGGACAGAGGAGCCTGTTGGGCTCAGTCCAAAGGGTCACAAAGTTGGACACGACTTAGCGACTAAACCACTACCACTAAGCTTTAATGACTTTAAGCGTTTTTTTCCGTTCTGAAATGTGTCCTAAACCCCTGTCTTCTTAAATTAGTTTAACCCTGATTAGATAAATCAGGGTCATTTTTCTGAAACACTGGTGATTGTCTCCACAAGATACCACACCCCAAGTGACTTTTGAGGCGTGTGGCACTCCTGCCCACATACCTGTGAACTAAAAATGCCACCTCTCATATCAGTAAACAAAGAAAGTCATAGCCATCAAGCCGTCCATTACACGCCACAGTGGTGAACCCTGAGGCAACCCAAGAGGGAGAGAATGCCTGCCATCCAGCAGCCATCAGACTACAGCCTCTCCCTGACTATGAGTCCTGAGGAAACTCAGGCTGTGAAAACACTGGATGCTGGCCCCAGATAGCTGAGGTGCACATCAAAGGAATGATTTCAGTGAGCCCAGACTCTTACATCTTCCCATACATGGAAAAGCGCTGAATTCCTTGACTTGGGATGTCTGGTTTTCTTTTATTAACAGTAACAGTGACGTTCTGACTACCTGATCTTTATTGCAAAAATTCTTGTACATCTTGGCTCCCTCCTTTGTCTTTCCATAGCAGTCTCTCAGAGTTATCTGAGAGTCTTGCCTCCTGAGCTTAAGTCCCCAGATTTGTCTACTGAATAAAACATAACTTTCAACTTTTAGGTTGTGCATAACTTTTAGGTCACAGTTTTTTCAGCCAACATATCCAATAGCCCTATGCTTTGAATTCTCATGGGAATGTAAAACAAAATGTTTTCCTTGGGCGCTCTCTGGGCCCTGGTAAACACTGTCTCAAGCTGCATGCACTGACGCAGCTGAGCCCTTTGTCTGAAAGTTGAAATCCCTCCATGCTGCTCAGTAAATACCTGCCTTCTGTTCCAAGCCCCTCCCTGGGATCCTGTGTCCCCATAGCCTCACTATTAACCACAGCACCTGCCTGGCCCAGGCTGCAGTCAGTGCTTCTGACCTAGAGAAGCAGCAACTTCATATGGTTCAGCATACTTTTCCTTTTTCTTTAGAGTGGACTTTACATATTGGCATTGATCTAGGTGCTTCATGTGCATAATATCATTTAATCCTCACAGTATTCTTCTGGAGTTGATATTATTATACCCACTTTACAGATGAAGAAAGGAAGACTCCAAGTGGTTGGTCACGTGGTTAGGGAGTAGTGCCGCCCTGCATGGGACTCTTGCATCTATTCAGCATTGCCTTGCCTCTCTTCTAGTTTGTCGCTTTCAGTTTCTCCAGGATTGAAAACCAGATGATCTAACTTAATAGGATGATGTTTAAAATAACAAAAAAGACAGTAATCAATTGGATTCAATATCTGTTTTATAAAACAGATAAAACAGATCTTGTGGCTCAGCTGGTAAAGAATCCGCCTGCAATGCAGGAGACCTGGGTTTGATCCCTGGGTTGGGAAGATCCCCTGGAGAAGGGAAAGGCTACCCACTCCAGTATTCTAGTCTAGAGGATTCCATGAACTGTATAGTGCATGGGGTCGCAGAGTCGGACATGACTGAGCGACTTTCACTTTCACTTTTTTTCACTTTTCCTTCAGGGAGCAGTAGTTGGTGATGCTATTCTTGAGGACTCAGTGGTGCATATTTCTTTTGCATAAAGAAGTGGATTTTAATTTGCATAAGAAGTACAGAAATTTGTTCTTGGCGTAAAAGCTCCAGCCATTACAGAAGTGCACCGAGTAAGGTGTGGATGGCCCTTCATTTCTCCTGGGTCTTGCACAGTCGAAACTGCCTTCATGTACATGTATATGTATGGTTGAGTCCCTTTCCTGTCTGCGTGAAACCATCACGATTTGGTTAAAGAGCTATTCTCCAATACAGCCTCCCCGGTGGCTCAGATGGTAAAGAATCCGCCTGCGATGCAGGACACCTGGGTTCTATCCCTGGGTCAGAAAGATCCCCTGGAGAAGGAAATGACAACCCATTCCAGTATTCTTGCCTGGAGCATTCCATGTACAGAGGAGCCTGGTGCGCTACATTCCATGAGGTCGCAGAGTCGGACAAGACTGAGTGATTATCACTCCCTCCAATACAAAATAAAAAGTTGGGGGGAAAAAAAAAGAGAAAGAAACTGCCTTCATGGCTTTTGGAAGCTTGGAGACCTGTGGGACCTGGGCTTCTGAGAGCTGAAGCAGCTGCTGAGTGAGTGAGTGCTGTATGAGGGGTTACTGAGAGGTGAGTGGTGTGAAGTGTCAGCTGTGAACACTTTGTTGGGGGCTAAAGTTCTCTTGTATAACTTCATATTTGGCACTGAATGCTTGCTAACTGCCAGGCCTGTTCTAAGGGTTTTCTGGGAGCCCTATGATTCTGATATATCATTTCCAATTTATTGTTGAGAAACCGAGGTCTACAGCACATAACTGACTTGCCAGTGTCACCCTGCTGCAAGTAGCAGAGTTGAGATTTGAACTCTAGCCTCTGACATCAGAGTCCATACCTGTGTACTGTCACTGCTTCTTCCTGGTGTCAGGAAAGATGAACGATAAACTTCCTCCTTTCAAAGAGATAACATATACAGCTGGGGCATTTTATAGAACTCTAAATATTAGTGCATTAAATTATCCAAACTACCTTATGAAGTCAGCCGTGTTACCACCCCATTTTGCAGATGAGGAAACAGGGGCCCAGAGGGTAAGAAAGTCACCTAAGGGTCATCAAGCTGGCCTGTGGCAGGATGGTGCCAGCAGTGGGCTCTTTTCTCCTATTACAGCCGAGGTGAAACCTGTGGGCCCCTGAAGGAAACAGACTATATAATTTCCTCACTCCCACACTCACAGACTCTAGGACTCCTCTTTTCTTTTTTAATTATGTCCTTTTCCTTTTGGAAAGTAGCTTTTTAGTTTCTGCTGCCTTGATTACCAGTGGAGTAATCAAAGCACTGATTTCATTCTTTCTCCTCCGCTCCCCAGTTCTTTGCCTTCTGTCTTTCTTATTCTTCACTCTTCTCCCTGTAAGGGCCTTCGTCTGTCACCTCTGATTTCTCCTGTGACCTCATCCTTAGGTGGCCTTGGTTCTCCTTGGCCACCAGGAGACATCTGATTTCCCTGGGTCCTCACACACAGTGACCTCTCTAGCTTCCAGCCCGTGCCAAAACCACAGCTGGAGGATTAAATAGGTACCTGGGGCTCTTAACAGTTTATAACCTAGTTTTATTAGTTTGCCTTGGAGACTTAAATTCTCTGTAGAACAGAATGTATTTTTCTTTTTTTTGTCATTAACAGACTCTGAACTTAATATCCATTTAGATCTCCATGTTGAGGTTAATTAACTTTATATTTTTAAAAAATAGTACACTATAACATAATTTTTCTTTAAACATTGAAGAAAAAAGTGAATAAAATTGAGTACAAACCATTACCCTTTTCTCATGTTTATTTAGGTTTTCTTTGCCTATTTTACATATTTTAAAACACTTTCAGTCCTGATATATGACTCATCTTCTGCTTTGCATTTTTAATTTGGCTAAGGGGGTAATACTTCACCAGTACTTATGGTGACATTCTTATTTATGGTTTAAACCTATCATGTCTTGGATGTTGCAAATCACATTTCGTTTAGACAAATATCTCTTGTAGGATGAATTTATTGGCTAAGCTGCACACTGATTATTTTCCCACTAGTCTGTAATCCTTTCTAAATAGAGCAGGACTGAAGAGCATTTGGGTGATCACTGCGGAAGTTTGGAAAGTACCTGCAACTCTCCAGCTGGGCTTCTCTGCCAGGGCCAGACACTGTCTGAAAATAGCAGCACCTGTCAGTATTGTGATTACTGTCCAAGCACCCCGGATTATGGTTATTTACATTGGGCAGAAGAGAGGGGTCCCTTGGTGAAATTCTTATCTTGGCACTCAATTTGTGTGATGGCTAAAAGGGTTTCTTCATAAACTACCATCATTACTGAGTAGATCCCTGAAACTTGCCATAATAATTATGCAAACATCCTGTGAACTGTTAAACCATCATCATTTGGGTGGAGACTCAGAAGGAGTAGGGAGGAGTTGGTTGGGGTGAAATGCACCCACCCTAGAGTCAGATAGACCAGGTTTTTGTATCTAGGTCTGTTTCTAGCTGTGGGATTCTGGACAGTCAGTACAGTCTTTAGGCCTCAGTGTCTATCTGTAAAATGGGGATGATAATTCTGCCTGCTATTAGAGTGAATCCGACACGGAAGGTCTACAAAGCTTTTTGACAGTGGCTGGCACATACCAGGATCTTGCCTTGAATGTAAGGGAAAACTTTAAAGAGAATAATGGTGGGAGAGAAAACAGGGCTGATTTTGACTACTCTATGCATATTATCAGGCAGAAGTTCAGGAAAGAAGAGAGGAAGCAGTATTTGGAAATGACTGCTCACTAGAAAATTTTCCCTGTTCTTGACAGGTTTTGCTTGCCCTGTAACTGACTCCTCCCATCCTTTGGACACCCATGAAAGGAAGTATAGTTGGACAGAATGTTGACAAGTTTAGGGGAGGGGACTTCCCTGGTGGTCCAGTGGTCAAGAATTAGCCTTGCAATGGGGAGGATACAGGTTCGATCCCTGATCAGGGAGCTAAGATCCTTCATGCTGCGGAGCAAACAAGCCCCTCTGCCACAACTACTGAGCCTGTGCAACATAAAGAAAGATTCCCACAAGATGCAACAAAGATCCTGGTGCAGCCAAATAAATAAATTTTTTTTTAAAAAGTGTAGGGAAAACTGTCTCTTGGAGCTTATTGGAGTTATGAGTAATCACAAAGAGATGTATATTTAATAGAACTTAATTGGGTTTTGCTCTTTTATAGTAATTTTATAGCCAAATTAAAGCATGTGTTTATGTGCTAATGGTGGTGTTACGTTAGGGTTTTCTCATCACAGGAAACCAAAAAGGTTCCCAAGGGATAGTTCACTGAGATTTACTCCCTGGTATAGACTGGGTGAAAGCCTAGAGACAAGGGTCTACATGAGTGCGTGTGTGCATGTGTTGGTCCTACATGAGTATGCATGTTATTTGCATAAAAACTTGAGCCTACTCTTAAATCATTGCTCACAGCAAACAAAAGGGTTGTTTACTATTGTTTCTAAGAAATAAGGTTGAAGTACAGGGATACATGAATATATGAGATACAACACAAGCCTAAAAAAAAGTAATGCTTTTAATATATTTTAATTATCTTCCTGGGAGCATTTTATAATTTGATGTTTCTAACAGAGGTCATCATTTTGCAGGTGATTAATTTTCTCAGGTAACTATATAAACTTTTTGAAAAGCTCATCTTTATAAGTGAATGCTATTAGTGTTATCTTTGTTTCCATTTCTTTCTTTGGTTGTTATTTCCCCCCCTTTTTGTTAATAGTTTTGAAGTTTAGTAAAAGATAGCATAATATAACGGAGAAGGCAATGGCACCCCACTCCAGTACTCTTGCCTGGAAAATCCCATGGACGGAGGAGCCTGGTGGGCTACAGTTCATGGGGTCGCACAGAGTCGGACATGACTGAAGCAACTTAGCAGCAGCAGCAGCAGCAGCATAATATAAATGTCAGCTGGCAAATTATTGTGTGTTCCCTAAACACTTTATCTGAAAGAAAATGTTTTTTGGAATTCTTAGTATTAGTTCAAGGGAAATAATTAAATTATATTTAAATTTGACTTAGAGGGTAACATGCCTTTTTTTGTCCTGTGGGAGAAGGCACTACTGATCCATTTCAGTGCTTTTTTTTGTAATGATGAGTCTTTTTATATCAAAACTTATATTTGGAAATGTATTTGTGCATTTTCACAGATAGTCATGAAAGGCAAAGAAATTATTTCTTTTTGAAAATGATGGTGTGTTCCATTAGTATTTCTTCAAAAATTCTATGCATTTGCAAGGGTTGTGAAGGGGATAATATTGGATTGTGGGGGCAAAAAATCCCTTACTATTTTATATGTAAAACACAGATATGCATATAATACATAAACAATTGTTTATCTTCAGTATTATAGTTTTATGGGAGGATGAATTAGGAAAAAATGTCGAAAAAAAAAAGCTTCTGGGTGGAGCAGTCATGAAAAAAAGTTGCAGAACACTAGATCCATCTTTAGCTGTTGACTTAAAAGCAGCAGTGTTGAAACTGGAGTTAATTTTCCTTCTCTTGGAATTTCGAGATTGTTGAATATTAAATGTTGGTGTTAGCTCACATGGTAAATAGTGACTTTTTAAAAACTTGTTTTATGTCTAGAGAACTTGTTGTGGTTAGTATTGAGAACAGCACTTTAAAAATCAATGGAGAGGTTCCCCTGGTGGCTCAGTGTTAAAGAGTCTGCCTGCCAATGCAGGAGACATGGGTTTGATCCCTGATCCGGGAAGATCCCACATGCCATGGAGCAGCTAAGCCGGTGTGGCACAACTACAAGCCTGTGCACTAGAGACTGGGAGCTACAACTACTGGAGCCCATGTGCCTGGAGCCTGTGCTGCACAAGAGAACCCACTGCGGCGAGAAGCCCGTGCACTGCAACTAGAGAGTGGCCCCTGCTTGCCACAACTAGAGAAAAAGCCCAGGGAGCAACGAAGACCCAGCATAGCCAAAAATAAATAAACATTTTAAAAAAATCAATGGAAAGGGGTCAGGAGTCAGTCACAACATCTGGCCTTGCCAGGAGATACCCAAGAGGAACTTGACCATTCAGTTCCATCTTTTATTCTTAAGACTTGACACCCTACAAAAAATGAAGTAACATGTGTGTCTGTGTACGGTGGCGGGGTAGGCGCCCAGGAAGCTGAGATTCAGTTTGCTTTAGTTGACAGCCTAGGTTCCACCTACAAATTTGGATTTTTTTTTTAAAATTAACATTAGAAGTCTAATTTAACTCAGTCCATATTAGATAACTGATGTGTGTAACCAGTGAACTTCCTATGTAAGCCCTAGTGATAAAGGACCTGCCTCCCAATGCAGGAGATATAAGAAACCTGGGGTTCAGTCCTGGGTCAGGAAGATTCCCTGGAGGAGGGCACAACACCTCCCTAGTATTATTGCCTGGATAATCCCCACAGACAGAGGAGCCTGGCAGACTACAGTCCATAGGGTTGCACAGAGTCGGACACAACTGAAGTGACTTAGCACTCATGCATCTGACCCTGACCAGCATTTGAAATTTTAAGATACCTGGCTAGAGTTAAGGTCTTGTATGGTCCTTAAGCAGAGCTAAACCAAATGGCCCACCTGAAAAACTAACCCTTTCTCATCCCCAGTGCTGTGTGGGATAGACTTGATGCTGTTACTGTGCTCTGATCAGGCATGTCCAAAGATCAGACTCTTTGCGACCCCATGAACTATAGCCCCACAAGCTCCTCCATCCTTGGGTTTTTCCAGGTAAGAGTACTGGAGTGGGTTGCCATTTCCTCCTCCAGGAGATCTTCCTGACCCAGGGATCAAACCTGAGTCTCTTGTGTGTGCTGCAGGCGGATTATTTACCACTGAGCCATCGGGGAAGCCCATAGACTTGATATTACATGGGGTATCCAGAATTTAGGGCTAATTATTTGAACACGTGTAAGTTATTAGAATATAGGTCTCGGGTCATGCATTTCATGACATATTTAGCAGAGTGAGTTAAATTGAGTTTCCTTTTGGTTTGAGAAGAGGAGAAAGAAATTTCTGTGTTATATTGCTGATGATGTATAGGAAGCAGAGCTTTGTGGTAGATCTGCTTTCCCTTGCATAGATCCTCTGTCACTCTCACTAACTTCCTGTGAGTTGAAAATTATCTGCAGATGGAGCCATATCTGGACTTTCCTTGGGAAAGGCCCTGCCTTCTCCAGGGCCCCAAGGCCTCATCTGTGAATTGAAGAAATTCAATTAGGTGTTTTTCCACCAGTTTTTCTGATATGCTAATTCTATGATCACTCATCTAATTCATTCCATTTTAATTTTTTTTTTTTTTTAGCAAATGTTGACATTTTAGCAGCAATGGTAGAAGATAACAGCGTGTGTGATCCTGAAAGGTGAGTGCTTTCCCCCTGACTTTATGAGGCTTTTGTTTTCAATTATCTGCTGGAGCAGGTTTCTCTACTTTGTCCTTATTGACACGTGAGCCAGAGAATTCTTTGCTGTGGGGAACTGTCCTTTGCCTTGTAGGAAGTTTAACAGCATTCCTGACCTCCAGTGCATGGATGCCATGGTCCCTTTCTCCTGCGGTGTGACATCCCACAATGTCTCCTGACATTGTCCGTGTCCCCTGGGGGTGAAGTCGCCCCTGGTTGAGAACTGCTGGGTTAGTGAACCATGATGGGAGGAGGAAGCCCTGGAACTGGGCACCTGAATTGTCTTCCCTGTGCCACTTATGGCTCCCCTCTTCTCGGGTAAGTTAACTGACCACTCTGAGCTCAAATTCCATTATCTATAAACTGAGGGTAACCGCCACACCAACCTAACTGGAACATCATAAGAAATACAGACTATCTCGGGCACTGAAGACCTCCATGAACAATTAGTTATGCTTAAATGAAAAACTGGGCTGGTTTGGGAGCACCTGCTAAGTTCTATTGGAGAAGGCAATGGCACCTCACTCCAATGTTCTTGCCTGGAGAATCCCAGGGACCGGGGAGCCTGGTGGGCTGCTGTCCATGGGGTCACACAGAGTCGGACACGACTGACTTAGCAGCAGCAGCAGCAGCTAAGTTCTATTTTTGTATTAGGGTATGGATGTTTGTTTTTGATTATGGTTGTTGAGCTTCACAGTTGGTCATAATCACAGGCAACTATATTTCTGTGTAGTCTTTCATGCTTCAGAGAGCATTTATTGAGTGCCTGCTGTGTGCTGGGCATGATGCTGGAGCTGGGCCTTCATACATCCTTGCCAAGGAGGACTCAGTCTAATGGGGAGTAGAAACAAGAAGTAGGGGAAGCTTGTGGGGAGACAAAGCTCAGGACAAAAGGCCCAGGAGAGTGAAAGTGTGGGATGCCCTGGGAAGTTTCAGTCTAGGGTGGCCTGAGGATGTGCTGTGGACAGAAGCAAGAAGGACCAAGGAAGCAAATTGGGTCTGAGTGACCTCGCCAGGGGTTTGAACCTTTTTCTGCAAGGGGTTTGGACCTTTTTCTGCTTACTCTGTAGGTTGTGCACACAGCACATCTTAGCTGTTTCATACATGTTTGTGAAACTGGCCACGTTAGACCCGCGTTTCAGTGAGGTGACTCAGTTCAGGAGGGCCAGTGTTGGGAGCCCTGGTGGTGTAGTTCATGGAGACTCATGGGCTGTGGGTCCCCCCACATTCCAGCCCTGACCACAGGTTCCTCATCTAAGGACCATGTCACCTCAGTCATCTTAGAGCATCCTAAAGTCCCCATCATTGGATTTTGTGCACAGCACATATAGATAATTGTTTCATTTTTTTTTCTTTTGATAAATGTTTCTTGAATGAATGTTGTTAAACTTACAATTCAACCTCCTAATATGTGATATTAACATTGTTTTACCCCAGAAAGCTGCAGCTGTGTGTTTTTATTTTAACAACGTAAAAAGTATCCTTAACGAAAGCCAGGAAACTTTTGGCTGTTTGGGGTCTTTGAGACTTTCTCTTCAATTATGTGTGCTCCTTTTGAAGTGGACAAGTGGGCTGGTTATCTGTAGCATGAAGGCTGGTTGATATATCATGAGACCTCCATGTGCCTTTGGGACTCTTGGCCTGGTCTCAGGCGTCAGGCTCTGCTGTGACATGCTGACTGGCCCACACCCACACTCACACCCACCTATTCCACATCAGAGTGCAGATTCCTGGTCAGGCCAGCCCTGTCCTGTCTTAACTCCTCCTTTTCTAGAGGACCAGAAGCCTGAAACATGCCTTTTGAAAGCAGCCAGCATCTAACCTTTAGACTTGTGCTTTTTATACTTTGGATGGCCTGGCTGGGTTTCTTCTAGGTTGTCAAAGTAGTCTCCCCTGTTTCTGAAGCACTGTAGCATGATGGTTAAGATCATGGTTTCAGATTTAGTCTTTCTAGATTTGGATCTCAGAGCCATCACTGTGTGACTTTGAGCAAGTTGCTTAACTGCTCTGAGGCTCAGTGTCCTTGTTTTATAAATAATTCCGATTTAGAGGTTTTGTAAAGATCGAATGCTTAGAATGCTGTTAGGTTTTTATTATTATTATTATCAACGTCTCTTTTGAGCGTCACTTTTGATATCTTGGCCTAAAAGCCTTCTTCCTTTGACCCAATAGTCAGACTGGATCAAATATTCCTTCCTAAGTCATCTAATGATTGGATTGGAATTTAAGTTTTTCTTTCCTCCAGTGTATATATATTCAGGGCCTTTCTTTGCTTAGAGATCTAGGAGGCATTTGGGTAAGTATGAGAAATTAGTTTGCATGAAATTAGATTGTATGAGAAGGGAGATCAGCCATACAAGAAAAGAAACCTCGTACTTCAAAGATAAGCAGTGCATCGTCATTAAAAGCAGTGGTTTATTTCCAACCAGTTAACTAGAAGTGATAAATCACATCATTACTGTTCACAATGAGCTGTCATTGTATAGTCTCAAAAGCTGAGTACCTGCTGCCTGAGATCAGTCCACAAAGCCCATTTGTATAATTGGAAGAGGTATTTTTCCTTTTGATTTAAACTTCTTTCATTGCAGAGGGAGCAAATGGTGTAGCTATTTCTTTTAAGTAACCTCTTCCTTTTTTTCTTCCTATCTTAGCCCAGTGACGCCCAGCACTCCTGGGAGCCCGCCAGTGAGCCCCGGGCCCTTGTCACCAGGGGTCACCCCAGGGAAGCATATCTGCGGCCACCATCTGCACACAGTGGGGGGTCCTGTTGAGCGGGACGTGTGTCATCGGTGTAGGCACAAGCGGTGGCACTTCATAAAACCCACCAACAAGTCCAAAGAGGGCCGCCCGAGGCGCCAAGGAGAGGTCACCGTCCTCTCTGTGGGCAGGTGAGTCCTGGGATGCTTGGGGTTTGTGTGACATGGTTGCTCTGCCGTGTGGATTTGTACACCTATTAAACGTAGCGTGTATTCTCCTGAGCCTGGCTTGGTCCTGTCTCTTGGCTTCTTTGATATTTTCTAGTCTTGAGTCCTGCATTTTTCCAACAGAAGAAGAATTCTAAGAGGTGGTTATTGTGAGATCAGATGTGAGATGTATTGATTAGGGCAATAAATTAATTACTTGCTGTATTAGGATTTTCCAGGAATCAGTAAGATTCTGTATGTATTGTGTGTGTGTGTGTGTGTGTGTGTGCGCTTCCCAGAGTGGCGCTAGTGGTAAAGAACCCACTTGCCAATGCAGGAGATTTAAGAGACATGGTTTCAATCCCTGGGTTGGGAAAGTCCCCTGGCTCAGGGCAGGGCAACCTACTCCAGTATTCTTGCCTGGAGAATCCCACAGACAGGGGAGCCTGGCAGGCTACAGTCCATAGGGTTGCAAAGAGTTGGACACAACTGAAGCAACTGAGCGTGCATGCATATATATACACAATCAATAAGATTCTATATTATGCTTCCTGGTGGCTCAGGTAAAGAATCTGCCTGCCAGTGTAGGAGATGTGGGTTTGATTACTGGATCAGAAAGATCCCCTGGAGGAGGAAATGGCAACCCACTCCAGTATTCTTGCCTGGGAAATCCCATGGGTAGAGGAGTCTGGCAGGCTGTAATCCATGGTGTTGCCAAGAGTTGAACATGACTTTAGCGACTAAACCACCTCCACCATATTATATATATGCACACACACATACATACGTATGAGAAGAGATTTATTATGGGAATTAGCTCACATGATCACGGAGGCCAAGAAGCCCCACGACCTTCTGTCTGCAACCTGGAGAACCAGAAGAGCTGGTGGTAATTCAGTCCAAGCCCAAAGGTCTGAGAACCAGGCAAGCCAATGGTGTTAGTCCTGGCACCAGTCTGAAGGCCTAGGAACCCGGAATGCTCATGTCTGATGGCAAAAGAAGAGTGAGGTGTCAGCTCAAGGAAAAACAGCAAATTCAGTCTTCCTCTGCCATTTTGTTGTATTCAGGCCTTTGAGGGTTTGGATGATTCTTATTTGCATCGGGGAAGATGATCTTTACTCAATCCACCAATTCAAATGCTATTATCTTCTGCAAAAGCCTTCTGCAAATGCCCTCAGACACACCCAGAACTAATGTTTTATCAGCTCTCTGTGCAGCCCTTGGCCTGGTCAAGTGACAGCATCACACTTTCTCTAATAGATAAAGAATCTCCACTCTCTACAGCAGTTCATGTCACTTGTGGAGACCAGGTTGGTGGTGGCTCTTGGAGCAGTCATCCACAGCCCCAGGTCCTTTCCGTCTTGTGCCTCTGCCAGGTTTGCTAGCAGGAGAAAGTCCTCGGAGGATTGTTCACAAAAGGTTTTAATGGGATGGGCCTGAAGTGGCACATTTCATTCTTGCTCACATTCCTCTGGCTGGCATTCAATCACTCGGCCACACCTAATGCCCAGGGGGGTAGGAAATGTCATCCAGCCCTGTGCTGGGAGGAAGGAAAGAGAAGGAGCTGGTCCAGTGTCTGCCGTGTAAGATCATGTGGGTTCCTGGGACTGCTTTCTTTAGTCCGCCTCCTCTGTGCCCTGGTTCCCCAGTCTGAAACTTCCATTTGCTGGTGACCTACATGTGATGCGGAGGTCTTTGGGGGTGGTGAATCAATTTGATGATGTGTGTGTGTTAGTCACGTAGTTGTGTTTGACTCTTTGTGACCTCATGGACTACAGCCCATCATGTGCCTCTGTCCATGGGATTTCCCAGGCAAGAATACTGGAGTGGGTTGCCATTCCCTTCTCCAGGGGATCTTCCTGACCCAGGGAGGGAATGCAGGTCTCCCGCATTGCAGGCAGTTTCTTTACGGTCTGAACAACCAGGGTAGTAATTTGATGTTACGTAGTGAGCTTCCCTGGTGGCTCAGAAGGTAAAGAATCTGCCCGTAATGCGGGAGACCTGGATTTGACCCCTGGGCTGGGAAGATGCCCTGGAGGAGGGCATGGCAACCTGCTCCAGTATTCTTGCCTGTAGAATCCCCATGGACAGAGGAGTCTGGCGGGCTGCAATCGACGGGGTCGCAAAGAATCAGACATGACTGAGTGACTAAGCACACACACACACACAGCATTTTTGGTTGATTTTGAGAGTCCTACAGGAACTGCATGGCTAATGCTGCTTGGGTGAAGGCAGTAGAGAGTAGTGGTGGAGAGTAAGCATGCTGGAGCCAGACTGGGGAAGCCCTGAGCAAACTCTGACAGTGCTGCCTATATGGTCCTGCTTCTCTGCTGATAACTCTAGGAAGAGTAGCCTAGACTCACCAAATTGCCCTCATTTGAGTCCTGGCACCACTACAAACTGTTCCTTCTCTCTGTGCCTCAGTATCCCCCTCTATAAAATGGGAATGACACCTCACTGGGTGGCTGTGAAGACTAAATAAGGTGACTCATGCAAAGATCTTAATTCAGTTTTTGTCGATTATTATACACTCAAGAATTGTTGGCACAGAAGGACCTACTGTACAGCATGGGGAACTCTGCTTAGTAATATGTAGTAACCCAAGTGGGAAAAGAGTCTGAAGAATGGACACATGTGTATGTATAACGGAACCACTCTGCTGTACACCTGAAACTAACACAACATTGTTAATCAGCTATGCTACAATATAAAATAAAAATTAGAAATAAGGAATTGGTATCTGTTATTATTATTTATTATTTGAATTTCACTGAGTTTTACCATGTGTTGCACCCGCAACAAAGAGAAGACTGCATGGCTCTTTGCCACTTATAGCAAAACAGTGCAACTCGTGACCATGCTGTTTTATTCAGAACAGAGTCATGGGAACTTATGAATGTAGAGTGGGGTGAGAACCTGCAAGTTGTTTGGACAAAGTGTATTTTGTTTGCTTTAAAAAAAAATCTGCTGAAACTTTCTACTCGGATTCAACATGGCTTTTTTAAATGCCCCAGATCCTAGCACAAACACTGTAAAGTAATTATACTCCAATAAAAAAAAGTGCCCCACATCCAACTCTGTGTCTTGGAGGTATTAACAGAATAAATACTATGAATGTTGAATGAGCACAGGCTGTGTTTCAGCATATGTTGCTTCAAGAGAGTCTTAGATCTTGATTACCTAGGTTTGTGGTGACAGCTTTTTTCCTCATCCTCCCTTCATTTCTGCAGCATCTCCCTCCCCATTCTGGTCGGTGAGCTCATTTTGGACAAAGAAGGAGAATTTATTTTAGATGGTTATGAAGGAAATGAAGACCAGGACTAGAGACTTAGAAAAGACTTAAGGGTATTGATGGTGATAGATGAGAAAAGTATTCCAGTTGAATAAATTTTTCTTCTCTTTTAATTCTTGAGAAAAATTTCTCTCAAATTCCTTAACTCTTAATGAAAGCCCAAATTTGCTTTAAAAAAAAAAAAACAGACAAAACCCAAGCATACACAAAAACCCTGCCTCTGACTGATTCTGGTTAAACGTGTGACTGGGGCCATGTGTGTGTATGCGTGCCTGTGTGTAGAGATAGACATTCTGCCGGGAAAATTTTGAGGAAGGCAACTGCCTAGTGAACATCTGATGTACATACTAGTCAGGCTTTTATCCAGTCTCTGTGGTTAAAACAACTGATGTAAATGCTCAGGTCCTTGTTAGAAACCACAGCTCTGAGGCTGTTTCATATTTGAGTGCCCTTGTTTCTTAGTGCGTTTGCACATGCTCTATAAACTGTGTCGCAGAATCTCTGATGCGTTGAGTGAACAGTAGCTGGGAGGTTTGGCCGGGGATGGGGAGCCTTGCTCTGTGGGATGGTCCCTCCTGTTGTATATGGTGAATTTCTTTTCTTTTAAAAAAAATTTTTTTTTTTGATTGAGGTATAGTTGATTTAAAATGTCATGTTAGTTTCAGGTGTACAGCAGTGATTTGGTTTTTATTACATACACACACACATATATATATTCTTTTTCAGATTCTTTTCCCTTATAGGTTGTTACAAAATATTGAGTATAGTTCCCTCTGCTATATAGGAGGCTCTTGTTGGTTATTTTATTGTATATAGTAGTGTGCACATGTGAATGTGGTGATTTTCACTGCTGTCCTAACTTTTGACTGTGTTTGTTTTGGGATCCTCCAGGTGGATTTTTAGTTCATTCATGGTTCTTGTTCAGTGGAAAAGCAAAACCCATCACATCTCCTCTTCCCCCTGCTCCACCCGCTCAGGTTTAGAGTTACAAAAGTGGAACCCAAGTCCAATCAGAAGGAGCGGAGAAGTTTGATGTCAGTTAGTGGGACCGACAGTGTCAATGGGGAGGTGCCGGTGACGCCTGTGAAGAGACAGCAAAGTGACTCAGAGTAGCAGGTAAGTTGTAGATGTGGCGGCATGGGGGTGGGGTGGTACATGGTGGGGAGAAGGTGCTGAAGAGCATCCCTGGGGTCTATGGTGACATGAGAGTGACTCGGGAAGGACATAGGAGTGTAGCAGGTAGGGCTCTAGGGGACAGAACACCATCTCTTGTCTGCCCATAGCTTTGTGTGAAGAGCCTATCAACACAGGTGCCTCTAGAGGCTTGGTCTACGTGGTGATGAGGAGGATTTCTTATGAGGCAATGTGGAGTGGTGGAGATTGTGGTAAACTAGAGATCACATGCCCCATCTATAGGGTTTGCATGCCCACAAGACAGGAGGCACTTAGTGTGGCTATACCTTTGCAAAAAAAAGATGGAAATCTAAGGGTTTTTACATGTGAAATCACCACAGACTTTTAAATGTTGGCAGCTTGGTAAAAATCCTTTTAAAAACCATTCAGGCCAAATGACACATAATCTTGTCGTCACTTCTAGGTTAACAGTGATTTGATAAAGACTGGAGCAAGCAAAGCAATCCTTTTTTCTTTGAGAAACTAGTTTTCTTTGATGCATCACAGTTCTAAAATATCCCTAGTAGAAATATTACTCTTTCCATCAGATATTTTGAAGCAATTTAAAAGCGAAAGTGAATGCTTCTTAGTTTGGCTGTTTTAACTTTAGAAGATATTACTTAAAAAAAAGCCTCTGCTAATTTGATATTGGCTTAGCTTTTATCTTCCTGTTTGCTTTCTGTTCTGGCTTGAGTCCTGCCCATCCCTTTCATGTTATTTATTAGATATAAAAGGAAGGGAGTGACCAGCTCCAGAGTCTTCAGTGGAACCATCAGAGCCTGAGTGTTAAGGCAGGAGAGGTTCCACTTACAAAGGGAGGGGGAGGCAGGGTCCTAGAAGGTACAGGGAAATAGCAAGGTAGAGCCTGAACCTTTGAGTCAGGCTGCCAGGTTCAAGTCCCCATTTACCACTCACTAGCGCTGGGACCTGGGCAAGGTGCTTGGGCTTTTTGTGCCTACTTTCCTCACTGGGAAGTAAAAATAATACTGCCTGCCTGGAAGGATGGCAGTAAGATATGAGGGAAATAACGCAGGAAGCCCAGGGCCTGGCAGATAGGAAATGCTCAGTCAGTGCTACTAATTATTATAAGTGAATTCACTTGTGGTCAGTGTGGCTGCGTGGGGGGAGAAGTGGCTTTTGAATGGAGCTTCTCTGATAACCTGCCCAGGCTCAGAGGGGTTGGGGATGATCCAGAAGTTATCTGGAGGAACTGTGTTCCTGAATTCCATAAGACATAGGGGTTCTCATAGCTTTCCAGCACTAACTCTTTTTTTTTTTTTTTTTTAATTTTATTTTATTTTTAAACTTTACATAATTATATTAGTTTTGCCAAATACCAAAATGAATCCGCCACAGGTATACATGTGTTCCCCATCCTGAACCCTCCTCCCTCCTCCCTCCCCATACCATCCCTCTGGGTCATCCCAGTGCACTAGCCCCAAGCATCCAGTATCTTGCATCGAACCTGGACTGGCAACTCATTTCTTACATGATATTTTACATGTTTCAATGCCATTCTCCCAAATCTTCCCACCCTCTCCCTCTCCCACAGAGTCCATAAGACTGTTCTATACATCAGTGTCTCTTTTGCTGTCTCGTACACAGGGTTATGGTTACCATCTTTCTAAATTCCATATATATGCGTTAGTATACTGTATTGGTGTTTTTCCTTCTGGCTTACTTCACTCTGTATAATAGGCTCCAGTTTCATCCACCTCAGTAGAACTGATTCAAATGTATTCTTCTTAATGGCTGAGTAATATTCCATTGTGTATATGTACCACAGCTTTCTTATCCATTCATCTGCTGATGGACATCTAGGTTGCTTCCACGTCCTGGCTATTATAAACAGTGCTGCGATGAACATTGGGGTACACGTGTCTCTTTCCTTTCTGGTTTCCTCAGTGTGTATACCCAGCAGTGGGATTGCTGGATCATAAGGCAGTTCTATTTCCAGTTTTTTAAGGAATCTCCACACTGTTCTCCATAGTGGCTGTACTAGTTTGCATTCCCACCAACAGTGTAAGAGGGTTCCCTTTTCTCCACACCCTCTCCAGCATTTATTATTTGTAGACTTTTGGATCGCAGCCATTCTGACTGGCGTGAAATGGTACCTCATAGTGGTTTTGATTTGCATTTCTCTGATAATGAGTGATGTTGAGCATCTTTTCATGTGTTTGTTAGTCATCTGTATGTCTTCTTTGGAGAAATGTCTATTTAGTTCTTTGGCCCATTTTTTGATTGGGTCATTTATTTTTCTGGAGTTGAGCTGTAGGAGTTGCTTGTATATTTTTGAGATTAGTTGTTTGTCAGTTGCTTCATTTGCTATTATTTTCTCCCATTCTGAAGGCTGTCTTTTCACCTTGCTAATAGTTTCCTTTGATGTGCAGAAGCTTTTAAGGTTAATTAGGTCCCATTTGTTTATTTTTGCTTTTATTTCCAATATTCTGGGAGGTGGGTCATAGAGGATCCTGCTGTGATGTATGTCGGAGAGTGTTTTGCCTATGTTCTCCTCTAGGAGTTTTATAGTTTCTGGTCTTATGTTTAGATCTTTAATCCATTTTGAGTTTATTTTTGTGTATGGTGTTAGAAAGTGTTCTAGTTTCATTCTTTTACAAGTGGTTGACCAGATTTCCCAGCACCACTTGTTAAAGAGATTGTCTTTAATCCATTGTATATTCTTGCCTCCTTTGTCAAAGATAAGGTGTCCATATGTGCATGGATTTATCTCTGGGCTTTCTATTTTGTTCCATTGATCTATATTTCTGTCTTTGTGCCAGTACCATACTGTCTTGATAACTGTGGCTTTGTAGTAGAGCCTGAAGTCAGGTAGGTTGATTCCTCCAGTTCCATTCTTCTTTCTCAAGATCGCTTTGGCTATTTGAGGTTTTTTGTATTTCCATACAAATTGTGAAATTATTTGTTCTAGCTCTGTGAAGAATACTGTTGGTAGCTTGATAGGGATTGCATTGAATCTATAAATTGCTTTGGGTAGTATACTCATTTTCACTATATTGATTCTTCCAATCCATGAACATGGTATATTTCTCCATCTATTAGTGTCCTCTTTGATTTCTTTCACCAGTGTTTTATAGTTTTCTATATATAGGTCTTTAGTTTCTTTAGGTAGATATATTCCTAAGTATTTTATTCTTTCCGTTGTAATGGTGAATGGAATTGTTTCCTTAATTTCTCTTTCTGTTTTCTCATTATTAGTGTATAGGAATGCAAGGGATTTCTGTGTGTTGATTTTATATCCTGCCACTTTACTATAGTCATTGATTATTTCTAGTAATTTTCTGGTGGAGTCTTTAGGGTTTTCTATGTAGAGGATCATGTCATCTGCAAATAGTGAGAGTTTTACTTCTTCTTTTCCAATTTGGATTCCTTTTATTTCTTTTTCTGCTCTGATTGCTGTGGCCAAAACTTCCAAAACTATGTTGAATAGTAATGGTGAAAGTGGGCACCCTTGTCTTGTTCCTGACTTTAGAGGAAATGCTTTCAATTTTTCACCATTGAGGATAATGTTTGCTGTGGGTTTGTCATATATAGCTTTTATTATGTTGAGGTATGTTCCTTCTATTCCTGCTTTCTGGAGAGTTTTTATCATAAATGGATGTTGAATTTTGTCAAAGGCTTTCTCTGCATCTATTGAGATAATCATATGGTTTTTATTTTTCAATTTGTTAATGTGGTGTATTACATTGATTGATTTGCGGATATTGAAGAATCCTTGCATCCCTGGGATAAAGCCCACTTGGTCATGGTGTATGATCTTTTTAATGTGTTGTTGGATTCTGATTGCTAGAATTTTGTTAAGGATTTTTGCATCTATGTTCATCAGTGATATTGGCCTGTAGTTTTCTTTTTTTGTGGGATCTTTGTCAGGTTTTGGTATTAGGGTGATGGTGGCCTCATAGAATGAGTTTGGAAGTTTACCTTCCTCTGCCATTTTTTGGAAGAGTTTGAGCAGGATAGGTGTTAGCTCTTCTCTAAATTTTTGGTAGAATTCAGCTGTGAAGCCGTCTGGACCTGGGCTTTTGTTTGCTGGAAGATTTTTGATTACAGTTTCAATTTCCGAGCTTGTGATGGGTCTGTTAAGATTTTCTATTTCTTCCTGGTCGAGTTTTGGAAAGTTGTACTTTTCTAAGAATTTGTCCATTTCTTCCACGTTGTCCATTTTATTGGTATATAATTGTTGATAGTAGTCTCTTATGATCCTTTGTATTTCTGTGTTGTCTGTTGTGATCTCTCCATTTTCGTTTCTAATTTTATTGATTTGATTTTTCTCCCTTTGTTTCTTGATGAGTCTGGCTAATGGTTTGTCAATTTTATTTATCCTTTCAAAGAACCAGCTTTTGGTTTTGTTGATTTTTGCTATGGTCTCTTTTGTTTCTTTTGCATTTATTTCTGCTCTAATTTTTAAGATTTCTTTCCTTCTACTAACCCTGGGGTTCTTCATTTCCCCCTTTTCTAGTTGCTTTAGGTGTAGAGTTAGGTTATTTATTTGACTTTTTTCTTGTTTCTTGAGGTGCAGCACTAACTCTTGCTGTCTTGCCCTTGGGAAGATCTGGCCCCTCCCCATGAGTTGAGAAGCCCAATAGGGGCTTTCTTAAAAAGCAGAGTTCCTTTTTAGTCAGTTACTCTGGCCTTGGGAAGGGAACCAGTATTTAGGAAAAGGAAGTGGATGATGAAGATAATAATAAAAGCAACTGATGTCAGTTCAGAGTTCTAGTCTTCTGGATGTTGTACTGAGATATATCTCACATGTCACTATTATAAACATTTCCTAATGGGATGAATACTTTTATCCCTGCTTTATAGATGAGGAAATCAGTGCATGGAAAGGATAAATTATATACATGGTGTGGGTCACACAGCTGGAAGGAGGAGCTGATTTGAACCAAGGTCTGTGACTCTAAGACTAGCCACACTCTTCTGCCATCCTGGGGTGCTCATGAAGGGGCAGCTGAAGACCCACGAATGTAGAACATTTCCACTAATGATCTAGAACCTGGTGGTCTAATATGGTAGTCACTGGTCATCTATGGCTACTTAAATTTAAATTAATTAAAATAAAAAATTTAGTTCTACAGTTGCACTAGTCACATTTTAAGTGTTCAGTAGCCATAGATGGCTAGGGTGTGCCATGTTGGACAACTTCCATGGCATTTCCATCGTTGCAGAAAGTGTTACCGACAGAGTAGGTGGTACTCAGATGTTAGAACTGGAGTTCTGAGTGGTTTTGGTCAATTAGGGAAACATTCTGACTGAAAGCACGAGGGCTTGCCTTTTGGGAAGAGAAGTATGTGGCTATTCAAGTCTACGGTGAGGAAGGCCAGCCAGTTCAGCTGCAAAGAAAGCATGAGTTGTAATGACAGTTCTGCAGATGAGTCATCAACCTGGCAGTGTGTTGAGGGATGGAGCAGACCGTGGGTAAGAAGACACTGTTCGCCCTCAGGCAGGAAGTGCAAGGTGATCCTTGGTCTGGCCCAGCAGGATTAGAGCCTTGCTAATGTGCCATGGCTGGTTTTGGCCACTACTGCCCAGAGAGAGGCACTCAGGATCTGGGAAGGTTAAAAGAATTAGGCTTGCTCAACTAGTGTTCTTGGTCCAAATTCTGTCTGTATCTGGATTTGATCCAGTCACCTGAAATTGTGACCACATCTCACTGGTTTAAAATTTGATACTCTCTGCAAAGCATCCAATCATCTCCCAGGATTTTGTGAAAGAGCATTGGATTTGATTAGGAGACCTGGGCTTTCATCCTAGCTTTGCTGCTTGGAAATTGTCCTTAACTGATTTTACTCTTGGTTTTCTTGAATGTGAAATAGGATATTGAATTCATCAATTGAGTACAAGTGCCAGGAGAGCATCTGGCATGTTGTTGGCTCTCGGTGGTGTTGTGCTGGCCAGAGGATCAACAAGCACATGAGTGACCTTAGAAAGGGGTATGTTTTCTGAGCCTTCAACTTTTTAATTAATTTTGGAATAAAAAAATATTTATTTTGGAAAATGTCAAAGAGACTCAAAAGTAGAGAGAAGAGGATCATGAATGCCCATGGGACTAATTTATTTATAATACGTGCTGTGTGTGGAGTATCTACTGTGTACCTGGCATGCTTTGGAAGGAGTAGTAAGAAGGTACCAGGTTAAGCACAGAGAGTTGAAGCAACTTGTTTCAAGTTAGCAGTAAGAACGTGGTAGAGTTTAGAGTCCAACCCGGGCAGTCTGGCTCCTGGAGTCCCAGCGTCACCACTCAGCCAGGTCTGGGAAAATCAGGTCCTAGGATTAGAGTCTACTGGGATTGGGACTTGCTGAGTAAGGATGTCTGGTGAGCCCAACAGAGAATGGACTCAAAGAATGGAGGGAAGGCAGTATTCATTGACACTTAAAAATATTTGTGTATTCATGAAAATTTTTCTTGCTTGGTTTCTTATTATTTCTCATCCTCCAAGAGATGGCTATTTAATAGGACTTGATTTCCAACTAGAGAAGTCTGGAAGTTTTTCCTTCTGGACCCAGATGGCAGAGTTCTGAGCTGGTTCTGAGGTGAATCAAAAGATCTGCAGTGGAATGTAGCTAATACAGTAAGACAGGAGTGTTATGTATCTTTACACTGTCTGATACAGTTTTTAGAGTTGTATTTTTTTCTGAAAAACATTTTTGTTTACATTTTGATTTTTTGGCCATGCTATTTTACTGAAATGCCTTGTTTTAAACTGGAGTGGGTTGCCATTTCCTTCTTCAAGGGATCGTCTCAACCCAGGGATCGAACCCAGGTCTCCCATATTGCAGGCAGATTCTTTACCGTCGGAGCCACCCAGGGCTACTGTTTTAATGCAAGACTGATCCAAATATTTGAATCAAATGCACATCTACCCGGTGGTGAGGATTCCTTCTTAAAAAAAAAAAAAAAAAAAAATACAGTGGCTGATACTGCAAACTGGATTTAGGATTTCTCTCCCTCTCCTTCTCTTTTTATTTTTTCTTTTAAAGTAATTTTTATTGGCATTTTCCTTCTATTTTTAAAAACTAAAATCTGCTGTTTGGCATTTTTTCCCCCCTGTTTCCTTGGCCTGAGTTCTGTTTTGTAGCTGGATCTGATTTGCCCTCTGCCTGATTTATTTTGGCAATGCAGTTAAAATGGTTTCTTTTTTCCACAGAAAATGTGTTTTTATTTCTTCTTAGAAGAATAAGCTTTTGTTCTTCAAAGTTAAATAAATCAAATTGCTTTCAGCCTCCAAATGCCACTGCTTTGTCTTCATTATCATTGGTCTTTTGCTTTTTAAAAGTGATGCTGTGGTAAGCATTCTCCAGCACATGTTTCTGAAGTATCTGCCCCCCTCTTTTTTTTCCCAACTTATGGTAGTACCTTATTGAAGACATTGATTTGGTAAGCTTATAGAACAATGTTTTTTATGAAAACAAAAATCATATTAGATATCTTTTTGTTTCAAGTTTTTTTGTTATTGGAGCTATTCTATTAATTCTTATTTCAATCCTTTAGCTTACTAATTAAAGGCTGAGTTTTAAGAATTTCCTGCTAGTCCAGTGGTTAGGACATCACAATCTCATTGCTGAGGGCCTGTGTTCGATCCCTGGTTGGGGACCTAAGGGGATCTCACAAGCCGAGAGGTGCTGCCAAGAGAAAAAATAGAAAGCAGAGCTGAGTTTTAAACTGCTTAGGTTTTCCTGAGGTTGGGGGGCGGGGGGGGGGGGGCGGCGTTGTTTGTTTTAAGAATTCCTTTTTTTTAAGCTTTAAATTCTTTTATTTTTATTTTTTAATTATTTTATTTTATTTTTGGCTGCGCTGTGCACAGGCGCTATGTTGCAGCACGCGGGATTTCTCTAGTTGCAGTGAGCCCGGCTTTTCATTGCAGTGGCTTCTCTTGTTGGAGAGCACTGGCTCTAGGGTTCGAGGGCTTCAGCAGTGGCAGGGCATGGGCTGAGCTGTCCCAAGACACGTAGGATCCTACTGCGCAGACCAGGGATTGAACCTGCGTCCTCTGCATTGGCAGATGGATTCTTGTGAAGTCCCTAAACTGCTTAGGTTTAATTTTAACTGTGCCCCTAACTACCAATTGTTTTCAGCAAGTTACTTAACCCTGCCAATCCTCAGTTCTTCATCTTTAAAGTGGTGTGGGGTGGGGTGTTGGACATGAATGACATACTGTATATGTACAGTTCTTAAGTCAGGCCTTGGCACAGAGTTAGTATTAACTAACTCACTATTCACTATTATCAGTAATTTCCAGCCCACTCGCAGGGGTCTTCGTGATTCATTAGCTCATTCCTCAAGCATCACTTTTGCATACTGTGACTCCCTTTTTACTTCTTAAGAACATTAGGGCTTTGGACTCTGATGACATCTCAGAAATAGATACTTGGCAAGTCCCTTAGGAATTTGGGCTATTTTCTTGTTTGTGTTAAGAGGGGCTTAGAAATAACCATGCCTCTCTTATTAGAGGTGGAATCAGAATTAGTAACAAGGCAATTGAAAAGTGTTGTAGCTTAAGTTTTTTTTATTAGACAGATCAGAGGAGGGGTTATATGAAGAGGTAGTGTGGACTGAATTATCTGCACTTAACTGTGCTGCTGCATGGCTGGGGCTCTGCTCAGGGATAAAAGTCTCCTTTTTGCCAAGACTATCTGAGGGATGATGCTCCCTTCCTCTTCAGGACCACGGCCAGGCACAAGGTCAGCTCTCCTGACCTTCAGGGCTTTCATTTCCTACTTTAACAGTGAGGGAAGCATGCTTTTCTCTGTTTTGCTTTTGAACTCTTATGACAGGCAGTGCAGTGAAAGTTGCTGAGTCATATCCGACTTTTTGCGACCCCATGGACTGTAGCCCACAAGGCTCCTCTGTCCATGGGATTCTCCAGGCAAGAGTACTGGAGTGGGTTGCCCTGCCCCTTCCAGGGGATCTTCCTGACCCAGGGATTGAACCCACATCTCTTATGTCTTCTGCACTGGCAGGCGGATTCTTTACCACCTGGGAGCCTGAGAAACTATAGGTACCATGAGTTAATTTTTTTCTCTATAGCTTATTTTTTTTTTCAGGGCAAAATACATATGTTTTTTTTAAAGCCAAAGGATCTCAGATTTGATGGAAACCCCTTCAGTTGGTTCCTTGGCATTTATAGACAGAAACTACACTCCAATAGCCATGGATAGGACCACCTGGCTGACTTAGAAATGGCGGAATACATTTCTAAAGAGTAAAAGCAGTACTTTCTTTGATGCTTGTGTTGTTCTTATATGAAAGACCAGTCCCACTGAGTCCATCTTAAATATGAAAGTGGAGGGAGGTTAACATCTGTCCTTGACTGCTCACTGCCTGTGCAAAACACAGGCCTGTAGAACCAGGCAGATGAGAAGAGCTGAGTGGGGGATAGACATTTGAATGCAACCTGATGGGTTATGGGTGGTCATCTCTGCACTTTGTAGTTGAAGAGCCAGACTCAGTGGGATGAATTTTTCCCAGATCCCTGAGCTAGGTAGGCAGAGGGCTTAGGTGGGAAAAAATCCACACATTGGGGCCAATATGCTCCAATGTGGCTTTGAAGTTCAGGGGAGCTTTGCTTCAACAGAGAAAACAATCCTCATTCAGTGTAGCCCTGTAATTCACAGTGGTGATCATTTCAACATCATCAACTTTCCCTAGGCTCCGTCTCCTATGGGGACCACCTCAAGTCTTTTGGCTGTTAGAGCTGTGTCTGGATCAGTCCAAATTTGTGAGCTATTCTGTTTTCTTACAAGTAGACTGAGATCATAGGCTTTGAGATCTCAGAGGAGCTGTGATGGCTAATTCAGGTCAGTTCCAGTACAGTTTTGTCTTTTAAAAGTATTTATTGAGGCCCTGCTATGTTCCAGGCCTTAGGAACGCAACAGTGTGGAAAAGGGACAGAGGTGGGCCATGCTGTCATGGAACTCCTGCTAGTTTTCGTAGTAATTTTTTCTGCCCATGTTCCCATCCCCTCATTTAAGAATAAAGAGGCCCTAGGACATTATGGGGAGAAGGCAATGGCACCCCACTCCAGTACTCTTGCCTGGAAAATCCTATGGATGGAGGAGCCTGGTGGGCTGTAGTCCATGGGGTCGCTGTACATATGTGTCTGCAGCCCCCTCCTTTGCCCTTCTACAAATAAGAGCTTAGATACGTGCCTGCACGTTCCTTTTTATTGAAGTTGATGACTGATAACTTCCGTGAACTGTTTTTAATTCTCCCACATTGATTTAGCCATGAGGAGTGGACATGTTGGACTCATTTAAAATGTTGTATGCACTGTTGGTTCAGTGTTGTTGGGAATAGCCCCCAAAACATTTATGGACATAATCTGAGAGTCTGGGGTGGACCTAAAACATACTATGCTGTCATCAACTATAGTGTTCTAAATTATTCTCCACACCTTTGATCTGTGTACGCAAGAGACTGAAACGTTTGTCAGTGTTCCCAGAATTTAGATAACTTGGGGACCCAGAGGTTTTGTTTTGTTTTGCCACCAAAGTTAACTGTCTCCTCTCCTCAGTTATCTCCCTCAGCAGGGTCTGCTCCAGGCTGCCTCCCTAGTCCTGGCTGGAAGGTGACCCGCTGACTGCTCAGGGAGCTTATCTGTCCTCCCAGGGGGCCCTGCCACCCTCTGACAAGGCTTGGGAAAGAGGGCTGGGATGTCTGCCCTTTCACCACAGAAGCTGCAGCACTGGAGGCTCACGGGGATTTTGGAGGATGAAAGAAAGGACAGACCTAAGGCATCCTAGGAAATGCCTTTGGAGACATTTTGGCCTAAAATGGGAAAGAAGAGAAAATTAATAATCATATTCAGGATTTTTATGTTTCTTAATCTGTAACTCAAGACTTGGAGCTACTAACTTTAAATAGCTAAATAAATAGTAGTCCCTGTTTTCTAGAAGTCACATGTTTTCTACAAGGATGTATGATGTTGTCGTAGCTCCACAGTATGGGTTCTGGAACCAGACTCCTTATGGCAAGTCCTGGCCTGGCATTTTACAGCTGTGTGTTCTTGGACAAGTTCCTTAGCCTCTGACGCCTTGGCTCTTCAATCTGCAAAATGGGCTTAATAATAATAATACCACCTGCCTTAGAGGGATGTTGTTCCTTGGCACTTCACAACTGCGAAATAGGCAAATGCTTCATGTTATTATTGCAATATTGTGTCATATGGAGCCTATTTAAACACTTAGCAAATAAAAATGTAAAAAATTAATTTTTGGGGGGGGCATGTGGCATGTGGTTTCTTAGTTCCTGACCAGGGATTGAACCTGTGCCCCTGGCAGTGGAAACATAGTTTTAACCACTGGATCACCAGGGAAGTCCCCCAAATGAATAGTTTTTGATGTTTCTTAATTTTCCTGAGACTCAGAGAGGCAGGTTATATGTAACCTATAAGATGTGGTTTTGTTTATTTGACACTCAGGTAGAGACTTACTGGGGTTTCCCTGATGGCTCAGCCGTAAAGAATCTGCCTGGAATGCAGGAGATGCTAGGAGACGCTGGTTCAATCCCTGGGTTGGCAAGATCCCCTGGAGGAGGGCATGGGAACACACTCCAGGCAACCCATTCTTGCCTGGAGAATCCCATGGGCAGAGGAGCCTGGCGGGCCACAGTCCATAGGGTCACAAAGAATCTCACACAACTGAAGGGACTTAGCATGATCATGAGAGACCTACTAAAGGCAAGGCAGCAGAGAGGCTGCATTTAGCTTGTTTTGTTTTCCTTAGTAGAAAGAGGTGGGACCATTCGGAGTCTTAAGTGGTTCTGCCTGGAGCTTAGTGTAGATTTTGAATCAGAGGTGTACTGAGACTAGTAGGGAACTGCTGTATTTCATTTAAATCCTTCCCAAGTGAACCCTTGTTTTTCCAGATACAGAATAACTTTCCACTTTACTTGGAATAAAGTGCTCTGTTCCTCACCATCCATTGGATTGGTAAATCACAAGCTCACCTGTTGTCACTTGGGAAGCCCAACGTTGCTAAATATATGAACAGCTTTAAACTGCTGTGAAGCTGGGACTTACCTGGTGGTCCAGTGGTTAAGATGTCACCTTCCAGTTAGTGCGAGGGGTGTGGGTTTGATTCATGGTCAGGGAGCTAAGATCCCACATACCTTGTGGCCAAAAATCCAAAACAGAAAACAGAAGCAATGTTGTAACAAATTCAATAAAGACTTTCAAAATGGGCCACATCAAAAAGTCTTAAAAAAGTTCTGTGAAGCTATAACTCAGATTAACCCTCAGACTTCTCCATAGTATCCACATCTAATGTGAGAAAATTCAAAGCTACAGGGAGTGGACAGCTTCCCCATTGGTGTTGTTCAGGAAAGAGCAGACAAGGGCAGGCTTCGAAAGACCCCACGGTGCCATGAGTGTCTCCGTGTGATTGCTGTGGCAGTGACTATGGGGCTTCCAGGTGTGACCTCCTGGGCTGGAACCACTGCTTTCCTATTATTAATTGTGTGGCCTTGGGGGAGCTATTGAACCTGCTAGCCTCAGTGTCCACTTATGAAAAATGAGAGTTGGCCTTGACTCATGGAGTCACTGGAAAGACTGAGTTACTGAATCTGGAGTGTTTAGCACGGCAGTGCCTGGTACATAGCACTGTGTACATGTCAGCCACTGTTGGTAGTAGTCAGACAGTGCTCCTTCCTTAATCCCCCGTCCTTGGAGGTCTCAGTGTTCACTGTTGGTGAATGTTTTTAGGCCTCTAATTTCTTAAAACATGGTTCTCATTATTAAAGGGGTCAGATCCTTTTTTCTGGAGAATCCCTTTTAGGAAGGCACATATGTGTTCTATTCAAAGCTCTACTGTGGCTTGTGTGGAACCTTAATAATGGAATGATCGTTTTTATTATTAGAATTGTGTAGAAAGCAGTAAACTTTACAGAAAAAGATGACACTTTTTTCTAGATACAACAGACTGGTTCCAAATAGGAAAAGGAGTACGTCAAGGCTGTATATTGTCACCCTGCTTATTTAACTTCTATGCAGAGTACATCATGAGAAACGCTGGACTGGAAGAAGCACAAGCTGGAATCAAGATTGCCGGGAGAAATATCAATAACCTCAGATATGCAGATTACACCACCCTTATGGCAGAAAGTGAAGAGGAACTAAAAAGCCTCTTGATGAAAGTGAAAGAGGAGAGTGAAAAAGTTGGCTTAAAGCTCAACATTCAGAAAACGAAGATCATGGCATCCGGTCCCATCACTTCAAGGGAAATAGATGGGGAAACAGTGGAAACAGTGTCAGACTTTATTTTGGGGGGCTCCAAAGTCACTGCAGATGTTGACTGCAGCCATGAAATTAAAAGACACTTACTCCTTGGAAGGAAAGTTATGACCAACCTAGATAGCATATTCAAAAGCAGAGACATTACTTTGCCAACAAAGGTCCGTCTAGTCGAGGCTATGGTTTTTCTTGTGGTCATGTATGGATGTGAGAGTTGGACTGTGAAGAAGGCTGAGCACCGAAGAATTGATGCTTTTAAACTGTGGTGTTGGAGAAGACTCTTGAGAGTCCCTTGGACTGCAAGGAGATCCAGCCAGTCCATTCTGAAGGAGATCAGCCCTGGGATTTCTTTGGAAGGAATGATGCTAAAGCTGAAACTCCAGTACTTTGGCTACCTCATGCGAAGAGTTAACTCATTGGAAAAGACTGATGCTGGGAGGGATTGGGGGCAGGAGGAGAAGGGGACGACAGAGGATGAGATGGTTGGATGGCATCACTGACTCGCTGGACGTGAGTCTGAGTGAACTTGGGAGTTGGTGATGGACAGGGAGGCCTGGCGTGCTGTGATTCATGGGGTCGCAAAGAGTCGGACACAACTGAACAACTGAACTGAACGTTCTTAATTTCTCTCCATCAGTCTTGTTCTATGATGGAAATGGTCACACTTGGGACTTCTGAATTGTCTTTTCAGTATATGGAAATTTTGTTTCATTTCTCCCAGCTTGAGTAATCACTTGTGTAAGACAATCATCTCCAAATATCCCCCATCTTACTCCCCAAAAAAGATAGGTCAGTCTTATTAACTGTGTAGGGTCCCATAGTGGTGGACCTGAGAATAACCGGTGGATGGAGTGGTTTTCCCCCTGTGGTCCCTGCTTCTGGCCTTCCTTAGCACTCATGCCAGCCCATCCCTGGCATTCACACCGCTGTGTGCCCATAGAGAAGGCACTTTTTAACATTAATGCACTGTAGTAGAGAAATATTATTTTAAAATATATGTTTGTTTATAAATACAGTTGTATTCACAGCTGTAGAATGAAATGAGAAGGAATTTAACAACGTCAAATGCACCATGACACAGTACCAGAAATAAGGCTGCAGTTGGAAATTTAAAAGTTGTTCAGAACCTGGTGTTTTCTTTCCTCTGGATTATTGCTCAGATAAGACAGGTATTTACCTGGGAATTGATAGCTGCCATGCTGGTCAGGTTTTCCCTTTTGTTAAGTGTGTCTTTGTGAAGAGGGAGAGCCCAGAACTGTAATCAGTGCTGGGTAGTGTTCAGTAGCCCCTGAAAAGGTTAACTTTCCTTTTTTCTGCCTTGTTTCTGGTATTAGGAATCAAGACTTTAAGCAGCAGTTTGTACTTTCACATCCTCTTTCAAAGACATTGTGTGCAGGGCAGTTTTAATCAGCCGCAGAAGACTATTGTGGAAGAGAGCCACCGTGATGGGATGCTGGTGATGGTCATGGTAGCTAACTTTTAGGAGGCTACTGACTGCTTGGCCTTGTGTTAAGCATTGTACATATATCCTCTTATGTAAAACCCCCAACAGCTCTATGAGGGATGCTGCAAAGAGGCCAAGGTTCAGCAGCTAGTCACAGGGGTCTGGATTTGCAGACAGGCCAGTGGCCCCAGACTCTTCCTTTTTAGCCAGCCTTGGTCTTACATGCTCTCTCCTTAAAGTTAGTCAAACCTGTGCAAAGAACTTTAAATGGGAAGTTCTACTAAGTTGGAATGATGAAAATGCTTACTTTGATGAAACATTTCATTCTAAGCCTGACATCCCTTGCTTTTGACCTTCTTGCTTCTGTGATGCAAGAAAGTCCAGGGCTGAGGGAGCAGCTGATAAAAAGAGGAGACATAAAAATAGTTGAGTACCTGTTTTCTAGTTAATGGCCTAGTTTGAAGTTTTCCTGAGAAAATTCTCTCTTCTTTGTTTACTTTTTCTTCTTTTAGGACAATTTTTCTATTTTTGCACCTCTGGCTTTTCTACTTTTTTTCCTTGCTAATATCTTCCATATAATTATTAATCAACTCTTAAATGACAGTATTCCTGGAGTTGACTTTGTTCAGTCTTATGGCACAAATCCATAGCTCACTTGTGCTAGGTTGTAACAATGCAGTGCGGGGAATTACTTACTCGTTTATAATTAAGAACTTGGTTCATGCTGTTTTAGAGAACAATGTTTTATTTCCTTTTCAGTTAAAGGGATATGGTTCCTTTTCCCAACCCATTTAGATGGGAAATCTCTCTGTCTTTCACACACACACACACACACACTGAATATTATAAATGACACAATGACAGAAAAGGATAATGTGGACAGTGTTGGACTACATATCCTGAAGGATGAATTATGAAATAAGTATAACAACAACAAAAATAAATACAAAAAAAAGCAATACTTAATAAAGACATACTATTGACTCTTCTCTGTTCCTTCCTATTTCTGTAAGTTGGTTTCATCTCTATTTCTGTTTAGCATTTTTAGGCAAACACGATCTGGAGAGACAAGAGAATGTTTTGTTCCTTAATCCGATGTAGGTTGGCCTGCGTGGTGTGTGTGTTTCAGTATACACAGGCGTACATAGAATTTTAGGATGCCTGTGTATCCTGGATCTTCAAGATGGGAAAGTAAAAGGGTACATAACTGTCACTTAGGTGAGACCACTGTAAACCAACCAAACAAACACCCTTTGAGAAAAAAAGTAGAAAATTATTTTTCAGGTTTACAAGGGGCGTCATTTGTAATTTAAACATAGACACTGACGTGGGCCAGTTGTTGGAAGAACCTAAAAATATTGTATATAGCTTTCTGAAGGAGAAGGAAGACCTAGGACCGAGCATTTTGTCACCATGTTCTTACTCGCCCAGCAAAGTCCCGGTCAGGCTGCCCCGGGGGCTCAGTGGAGATGTGGAGTGAAGTCAGTTTCGGGGGGCTTGGGAAAGACACTGTGCCTGACACACGTGAGGATACTCGTGATGACCATGCTCACCCTGTAGCTTGTTACTCACAGAATGGAAATGAAAAGTTAAAGCACAGGTTCCTGGAATAAGTAATACAGGCTCTCCAGGGAGGACACCCACCAGTTACCCCAGAACCTTGTGTCCAACAGACCGAAGCCCTCAGACCACGGTGGTTCTCAAGTTCTGTTCTTTCTTGGTTTGTAAAATAAAGAGATCCTTTGGAAATTGTGGTACTTAAATTTCCCTAGACCGAATTCTAGAAGAACCTGTAATGAGGGAAGGAATGCAATAGGACGGAGTGGGATGGGGTGGGACGAGGTGAGGATGGAAGATTGCAATTCCCCCATGTTCTTCAATATTCAGGCAGATTAATATGGGATATGATGCTTGCCTTTTATAATGCTTTACCTTTTTGTTTTCTCTTGCAGGTATGACTATATGTGAAGAGTTCTAAAAGACTAAGAACTTAAAACATGTGAAGTTGCCTAGGGAATTATTTTTTATCTTTTATACAGTTTCTATGGTAGAGTCTACAGGCAAGTGGATGAAAGCCAAAAGGGAATACTGATGCTATGCTGGATACAGAATTCAGTTTGCTTTGAAACAAATTTTGGTTTAAAAAATGTCTGGTGAGAAATTTTATTCCTTATCCAAGGAGGAAAAGAGCTCATTTTTTTAATCTTCCCAACCACTATCCCTCCCAATTCCCCATCCGTGGCCTTGGTGTACACACTGCAGTTTCTCCAGGACGGTCACTATGTACAGTGGAACTATTTGTGTACGGTCTGAGCTAATGCTCAGTGTGTGTGTGTATGCGTGTGTGTGTGTGTACACATGTCTGTGTACCTGTGCTTCTGTTCCCCCAACCCTTGGATCTCATTTTGTTACTGGTTGTAAGATGATCCTCTTACAGTTTAACTGTAATAGAAAATAAAAGATGCATCTTTGCTGGTGAAGGCTCCTTGAAGATAGTCTAGCCCTGGATACTTGATCCCCCCCAGGAGATTATGGAGTTGGAGGGAACCAGATGCTAGACTTTGGATTCGGAGACCAGAAATCAGCACTGACCTGCTGCCAGCATGCCACTCCTAGGTCACTCATAAAATACTGAGTTTTTTTTTTTTAAACTCAAGCGAAGCAAATCTTATTTAGCCATTGGATAAGGGGGAAAATGGTTTAAAGTCACTATAAAAAAGCCTTGTTTTGATAACCCAAGACCAAGACAAAACAATCTCCACTTCTGATGTAAGATGGGCCCGCACCTTCCTCTGGTATGTCTTCCTTGGTGTTCTTCCTGTTCTCCATCTTGTAACTAGTGCCTGTTTTTAAAGGATTCTTGAAGGTTACTTCCTCCTGTGGGCCTGGAGTACCCCACTTTTTAAAAAAAAAGCTGTGCAGTTTATAGAACACCTGAAAGAACCCAGAGGTGAAGGAAGTGGTATATTTATGGTAGGTCTGGGCCAAGAGGAAAGGAGTCCAGTGCAGGGACTTCTCCAAGACCTGCCTCTGTGTCAGTATTGCTGTGGTGCCTTGGGGCACTTCCTTTATTGCAAAAAGAAAACACAGTTCTCATTTATCTCAAAAGATAATTCTTATGAAAATGTACTTTAAAGTATTTACTGTAAATATACTCATTCCATTCTTTTTCTGGCACCAGACTAAAAATTTCTAACCTTTTAAGTGAATGGTATGTTCAATTTCATGTGAATTTTTGCTGACAACTAATTAAAAGGTGTACGTGTGCACGCGTATACACAGTGAACCAGGAGAAGGCAATATGGAAATAAATTTCACTGTGCTCCAAAAAGTGGCAATATAAGAATTTGGGGGGGGGGGTGTGCATTAGTATAAATAATGTATATGCAGTCTAGACCAGTAGTTTTATAAAAAGGAATCATTTTTTGTTTTAAAAATATCATGCCCTCAAAATGATGAGGGATAAAGTGTAAGATATTCTTCAGCTTTAATTATTTTTTAATTTTATTCAGGTCAGAGCACTTTTTTAAAATAGCAATACAACAGACAAGAAAATACTCAAAATATTTAAAATTGTATTTATACCAAGAGTCCATATGTTTTAAATATTTTCTAATACTTGAGCAGTTGCTGTCTGACTGGCTTCCAAATATGCCAAGAGTTCAGCATTCAATATTTTCAACATACGTGCTTTTTACTGGTTTATATTATCTAATAAGAACCCTTAAGTGTCTCCAGTACAACTGATGTTTACAGGCCTTTTGTGTTTTCCTCCTTCTTTAGAAGGCTTGGGGAGCCACAACAAAGGTACTGTGTAAAACACTAATGATGGACTAACTTCTGACGTGATAAATGAGTTGGCTACCACCTTGATGTAAAAATTTGTAAAGGGAATTTTTCACCATTTTGAGTGTTAAATGTATTTTTAACTGTCTGGTTTGTACTTCTACAACTTTTGTACTACCAAAGAAGAGTTAAAAATAAAAATGTTAAATACAGGGAGCTGTTTTTGAATGATCCAATTGTTGGTGCCTTGGGTACTGAAAAGTACAATTGTAGTTGGTATAATTTATCAAGCTTAATGTCACAGTGACCATTTTCTTATGTCTAAATTGTCAAGTGACCACTTGGCTGACTTTCCTCATTGGGTTCTTCCTCTTCCCATAGTGATATCACCCCCTGATTATTATTTTAAGTCTGGAGATAATTTTGGATGTATGGAACAATTGCAGAAGCAGTACAAAGAGTCCTTGTGTACTCTTCACACCATTTTCCCTTATGGTATCATCTACATAACCACTGAACAATGATCAAAGCTAAGAAATTAACATCAGTATAACACTATGAATTAAGTCACAACGTCATTCCAGTCTCACCACTTATCCCATTAACATCCTGTTCTGTTCCAGATCGCCCACTGCGTTTAGCCATTGGCGTCCTTAGTCTCCTCTGACCTGTGATTGTCCCTCAGTTTTTTAGGATCTTCAATGTTAGTGTGTACACATCAGTTATCTTATAGAATGCCCTTCAACCTAAGTGTGCCAGCTGTTTCTCCTGATTAGACTGAGAGTTTGCATTATAGAAAGGATGCCTTTCCTCTTGCTCCATACTGGGGGGCTGTTGGGGGAGAATGTGAGGTCGGTATGTATCACTAGGGATGTCAGCCTCCACTATTTGGCCCAGGTGGTGGCCACCAGCTTTCATTTCTATGAAATCACTAGTTTTCCCTTTGTAATGAATAAGCTTTTGAGGGGAGAGACTTTGAGATTGGGGCTTCCCAGGTGGCACAGGAGTAAAGAAACTGCCTGCCAGTGTAGGAGATACGAGATGTGGGTTCGATCCCTGGACCGGGAAGATCCCCTGGAGAAGGAAATGGCAATCTGCTCCAATATTCTTTCCTGAAAAATTCCATGGACAGAAGACTCTGGTGAACTACAGTCCATGGAGTTTCAAATAGTCAGACTCAACTGATTGTGCTGCGCGCACACACACACTTTGAAATTCAGTTCAGTTCAGTCACTCAGTCATGTCCGACTCTTTGCGACCCCATGAATCGCAGCACACCAGGCCTCCTTGTCCATCACCAACTCCCAAGTTCACTCAAACTCAAGTCCATCGAGAGTCGGTGATGCCATCCAGCCATCTCATCCTCTGTCATCCCCTTCTCCTCCTGTCCCCAACCCCTCCCAGCATCAGAGTCTTTTCCAATGAGTCAACACTTCACATGAGGTGGCCAAAGTACTGGAGTTGCAGCTTTAGCATCAGTCCTTCCAAAGAAATCCCAGGGCTGATCTCCTTGCAGTCCAAGGGACTCTCAAGAGTCTTCTCTAACACCACAGTTCAAAAGCATCAATTCTTCTGTGCTCAGCTTTCTTCACAGTCCAACTTTCACATCCATACATGACCACAGGAAAAACCATAGCCTTGACTAGACGGACCTTTGTTGGCAAAATAATGTCTCTGCTTTTCAATATGGTATCTAGGTTAGTCATAACTTTTCTTCCAAGGAGTAAGCGTCTTTTAATTTCATGGCTGCAGTTATCATCTGCAGTGATTTTGGAGCCCCCAAAAATAAAGTCTGACACTGTTTCCACTGTTTCCCCATCTATTTCCCATGAAGTGATGGCACCAGATGCCATGATCTTCGTTTTCTGAATGTTGAGCTTTAAGCCAACTTTTTCACTCTCCTCTTTCACTTTCATCAAGAGGCTTTTGAGTTCCTCTTCACTTTCTGCCATAAGGGTGGTGTCATCTGCATATCTGAGGTTATTGATATTTCTCCTGGCAATCTTGATTCCAGCTTGTGCTTCTTCCAGCCCAGTGTTTTCTTATGATGTATTCTGCATATAAGTTAAATAAGCAGGGTGACAATATACAGCCTTGACGTTCTCCTTTTCCTATTTGGAACCAGACTGTTGTTCCATGTCCAGTTCTAACTGTTGCTTCGTGACCTGCATGTCTTAGTTTATTAGGGCTCCTATAAAAAACAAAGGTGGTGGCCTAAAACAGCAAAAATTTATTCTTCACAGTTGAGGAAGCAAAAGCCTGACTGTCCCACGCCCTGTCTTGCCTCGTGGTGCTTCCTGGCAGTCATTGGTGTTTCCTGCTCTGTAGCTGCCTTGCTCCAGTGCCTGCCTGTCTTCACATGGACATCTCTGTGCGTGGGCCTCTGTTCACTCATCTCATGGGGACACCAATCATTATATGGATATAGGGCCCTTTGTAATCTAGGATAACTGCATTTTGATTACATTTGCAAAGACCCCGATTGCAAATACGATCAATCATCTCCACAGGAACCTGGAGTTAGAACTTCAACCTCTCTTTTTAGGGGACACAGTTCAACCCCCTACACCATCCGTTGGTGGGTCTTGCCTGCAGCTGTTTTTACTGTGGGAGGGGACTCTTTCAGGTCGGTGGCTGTGACCTTTTGATATGGCTCCTCTTTATTTCTTCTTCACTTATCCCTTTTGCCCTCTCTACCTTTCTGGAAACCATAAGATGCTCCAGGCTCATCATCTCATCTTGTGCTTTCCTCATCTCAGCCTTGGAATCCACCGCTAATCAAGGAGCTCTGGCTCCCTCAGCCTTGGAATCCACCACTAATCAAGGAGCTCTGGCTCCCTTTATTGGAGAATGGTGTTTAGAAGTAGAGATCAGGGCACTCGGTGTGCTCGTTGATGCTGGGGTGCTACCGCTTCCAGGCATGCATTTACACACACACACACACACACACTACTAACCTATACATGTACACCTCTTTATGTAACTTTTTATGTTTTCTTTAGGCCGACCATGTGGCATGTGGGATCTCAGTTCTTCAATCAGGGATCAAATGTGTGCTTTTTACAATGGACTGCCAGGAAAGTCCCTATGCAACTATCTTTATTTTTTTTTTAATTTTATTTATTTATTTATTTTGACTGTGCTGGGCCTTCATTGCTGCTTGGGTTTTTCTCTAGTTGTGGCAAATGGGGACCGCTCTCTCGTCATGGTGCACAGGCTTCTCACTGTGGTGGCTTCTCGTTGCAGAGCACAGGCTCTAGGGCTCACAGGCTTGAGCACTTGCGGTTAGCGGGCTCTGGAGCACAGGTTCAATAGTTGTGGCACACGGACTTAGTTGCTCAAAGGCATGTGGGATCTTCCCTGACCAAGGGTAGAACCCATGTCTCCTGCATTGGCAGGTGGATTCATTAGCACTGAGCCACCAAGGAAACCCTCTAACTATCTTTAGAACAAAATAACTGCTGCCTCTGACCCCAGTCCAGCTCCACAGGCTTCCCTCTAAACTTCCCCCTTTCCCCCTTGGTAATTTTTCTCCAACAATAAAGAAACCTGGCTCTTATGATCTATGATCTTTTTATCTCCGTATCAACTCTAGCATATGTATAAAGTAGTTTGAATATAGACCCCTAAAGAAATAGATTTCCAACGAGAGCACAGTGCCGTGTACTATTCTTCTAGTTTTGAGCCTTAGAAAATCCAGCCAGAAGCCCGTTAGCCAAAATTACTTAGGTCAGCACCTTCGTTCCCCACCCCTTGGACATGGTTATGTGATTCAGTTTTAACACAGAGTCATTAGTCATCATCTGCATTCCATCTTTCCTTCATATCCAGGTTAAGTTTCTTAAAATTTATGTACAGTAAACTTCACTCTTTGTGGTGCCTCATTGGGTTCTGATTATGAATTTTCATGTGTGTGTGTGTGTTTTCCTTGAAAACAAGATGATCAGTAACAGCTTATGCTAATCATTTTCAGCTCATGAAAACCAGGTAACCTAGAATGTATGCATGAGGGCAGATGTTAGGACTCCCCCTACCGGGGAGTCATTTGAGGTTACAGGTTTTGTTCTTAATCAACAATCTGATATCCTCTCTAGGATCTTCCCTAGGATTCAGCTCTCTCTGGACACAGGTAGGTCCTGGTGAAAGTGCCAGGGAGACTGAGGGTCCATGGCCCTGTATGCTTCTGCCCCTCTTCCTCAAAATCAGATATCGAGGCTTCCTCCACCCTGATCTGACACAGTGGAAACATGGAGGAACACTTCCTCCCCTCCCACCCAGGGCAGCAGGATGGTGATGCTTTGGAAGTGGGGTTCCGCCAATAAAGGGTTTGGCTGTGGTCAAAGGAGACTCCGTTTTGCTTCCAAGATCCTTGAAGTGAAGTCGCTCATTCGTGTCCAACTCCTTGCGACCCCATAGACTGTAGCCTACCAGGCTCCTCCATCCATGGGATTTTGCCAGATCCTTGCCAGATCTTAAATCCTCTGACCCTTTTGTCTGTGGGGCAGCTTCTGTCCAGGGCTTCCTTCCTTCATTCCTCATCTTCCCAGGACCATTCTTTAGGACTGTTCTCAGATCTCTGGAGGTCTCTCACGGTAGATCCAAACACCAAGGGATAGCTGGGACTCCGTCCCCGGCATTCTGTAACCGCCCAGCTGGTGTCGCTGCCCACCGGATTCAGCAGCTGTCCCGACGGTTGTCGTCTGCCTCTCTCAGAGCTGGCATTCGCGCCCTCTGCCGGCCGAACGCGAGAACTGCAGGCGGCACAGCTTTGCTCTTTGTTGATGGTGGCTCATTGTCTGTCAGGGCCTGGAGCTCAGAAAGTATATAGGCATTTCATGATGATGTGCTGACTGAATAAATAAACAAAAGTCTACCTTAAAAAGATGAAAGATTATTATTACCTATTTTGTGGGAGTAAAAATTTGGATTTTTCTTAACTCATTTTCTGACCCTGCCAGCTGGTCTCTATTGTCTTTCTGCTAGGAAACCGCAGTTTCTTACCTAGGAACTTGCTTTCCTGTGCATGTGACCTTGGATGCTGGTAGAAATCATTGAGTTCCACTTTGAATGGAACCCTGTTTCCTGAATCCTGCCCTGGAAGTGGTGTGAGAATAGAAGCAGTGTGGTCTCAGAGAAGTAGCTTGGTCTTTGCTACTGGGTTTGAATCCTGGCTCTGATGCTCATGATGGTATAGTGTTGGGCAATTGCCTTATCTCTGAGATGCAGTTTCCTCATCTGTAAAATGATCTGTCTCACAGGATTTTTAAGGACTAGAAATATTCATGCAGAGTCATGGGGCCTGCCATGATCTCCACATTCACTCTGATGGTGAGTGCTGCATTGTCAACAGCCAGGCTTGGTAGTGTCTGTGTGTTTCTGTCCCACCGCAGCTGGTCAAGGTGGCCTGGGAAGAGTCTCAGCACACAGAATTTTCTCCAAGTGTGGCGCTGAGCTAGGAAATTTCTTGCTCTGAGTCTGAACCACAGTTAGAATTCAAAACCCTCATGGAAGAGGCATTGAATAGAGGACAGTCCATATTTTGAGGAGGCAGAGCACAGGAGTAGAAAAAAAGATCTGAGGGGACTTCCCTTGTCGTCCTGTATGGACTCTGTGCGTCCACTGCAGGAGGTCCGGGTTCAATCCCTGGTCAGGGAACTAGAGCCCATATCTTGCAACTAAAAAAAAAAACCAACAACAACCCACATGCTGTATCCAAGACTTGGCACAGCCAAAATAAATAAAATAAATATTTAAAAGAAAAAGATCAAAAGATCTGAAGATGAAGAGGTAGTGTGTGTAAGGGGCAGCTGAAACTCCTTCAGCCCAGCTCTTCTACTGTCTGTGAACGATGCCACCGTTCCTGGAGAACACTTCTCCTCCTTCTTAGAACACAGCCAGGTGGCCCACTCTCTGACCACAGCTGGATGTGACTGAGGTGGGCGCATGACCATCTGTGACCTGGCCCAGTGGGGTCTCTTCCTGGGATATTTAACAACTGGAGCTGAAGAAAGTGGTTCATTTCTCTGGAGGCTAAAGCTGGTGGAGGCCACGCTTCCTGACATGCTGAGGAAGCCTGTCTGAAGAAAGGAAGGGAACATACGGAGGGAAGAGAGGCAGTTCTGGGTTCTCTCAAGGCCCAGATGCAGCTGCCCCTAAGGCTCAGCTGCCCGTCTGAGTTTTATGACCATTCCAAGAACATTTCTCTCTGGTCTTACCTCGTGTGTGTAGAGTTTCTATCACTTGCAACAACAACCACAAAACCCCACAGGCAATGCAATTATTTACAGAGAAGTAGATCCATGAGGGGTATCAGAGCCACATGGCTAGTGGAGCCCAGGTCTCCAGTCTTCCAGCTGAGACCACCCAACGCTGCTCTGGATTCACAGTCGGGGGCCCTGGCCCTTGCAGCTTCTGCTCTGAAATGCTTGTGAAAACCCTCTCCCGACTTCACTGCCTTGGGATGACTGCCCTTCCCCCATCTTTCCTTGATCTGCTACAGGGCTTGTGACTGTAGCTCCCTTAAGAGCACGGCTTTGATATTCAGATGACTTTACTTCTGGCTTTAAGGTTTGCAGACCTCAATCTTCTGCCTATAGACTGAAGATAACATGTGTCTTTTTAGGACTTCCATGAGGGTTCCACAAGCTTGGGCCGGTAGTGCTCTTAGCACTGACCTTCTCCGGAGGCTCAGTGGTAAAAAATCCTCCTGCAATGCAGGAAATACAGGAGACATGGGTTCGATCCCTGGGTTGGCAAAATCCCCTGGAGGAGGAAATGGCAACCCACTCCAGTATTCTTGCCTGGAGGATCCCATAGACAGAGGAGCATAGTGTGCTATAGTCCATAGGGTTGCAAAGAGTCGGACACGATTGAAGCGACTGAACATGCATGTATGGGCTTAGCAGGAGGCTGGATACAACCAGCACTTACTCAATGAACTGCCTCAGTTCAGTTCAGTCACTACCTAATAGCCTGCAGCACACCAGGCTTCCCTATCACCAACTCCTGGAGCTTGCTCAAACTCAAGTCCATCAAGTCAGTGATGCCATCCAACCATCTCATCAGCTTCAGCATCAGTCCTTCCAATGAATATTCAGGACTGACCTCCTTTAGGGTTGACTGGTTTGATCTCCTTGCAGTCCAAGGGACTCTCAACAGTCTTCTCCAACACCACAGTTCAAAAGCATCAATTCTTCAGTGTTCAGCCTTCGTTATGGTCCAACTCTCACATCCATACATGACTACTGGAAAAACCATAGCTTTGACTATGTGCACATTGGTCGGCAAAGTAATGTCTCTGCTTTTTAATATGCTGTCTAGGTTTGTCATAGCTTTTCTTCCAAGGAGCAAGTGTCATTTCATGGCTGCAATCACCATCTGCAATGATTTTGGAGCCCAAGAAAGTAAAGTCTCTCACTGTTTCCATTGTTTCACCATCTATTTGCCATGGAGTGATGGGACCAGTTGCCATGATCTTTGTTTTTTGAATGTTGAGTTTTAAGTCAGTTTTTTCACTCTCCTCTTTCACTTTCATCAGGAGGCTCTTTAGTTCCTCTTCACTTTCTGCCATAGGGTGGTGTCATCTTCATATTTGAGGTTAATGAGGTTTCTCCCAGCAGTCTTGATTCCAGCTTGTGCTTCATCCAGTCCGGCATTCACATGATGTACTCTGAATGTAAGTTAAATAAGCAGGGTGACAATATACAGCCTTGATGGCCTCCTTTCCCAATTTGGAACCAGTCCATTGTTCCATGTCTGATTCTAACTGTTGCTTCTTGACTTGCATACAAGTTTCTCAGGAGGCAGGTAAGGTGGTCTGGTATTTCCATCTCTTTAAGAATTGTCCACAGTTTTTTTGTGATCCACACAGTCAAAGGCTTTAGCATAGTCAATGAAGCAGAAGTAGATGTTTTTTCTGGAATTCTCTATTTTTTTCTATGATGCAATGGATGTTGGCAATTTGATCTCTGGTTCCTCTGTCTTTTCTAAATCCAGCTTGAACATCTGGAACTTAGCATGGGGCTGGATACAGCCAGCACTTACTCAATGATCTGCCTCAAAGTTGCTAAATTCAGCTCCTCTTTAGTGAAAAAAAAATGATACAGTGATGAAAGTTCGACCATTTGAGTGTGGGTTCTTGATGTTTCTGCCACATTCATATTGCTTAATGTTGAAGATGGATCTAGGGTGGGGGTGAGGTTGGTGAGTAGGAGGAATTGGGTAACAGAAGGAACTTCTGAGATTCTTTCTGGCCCATGATTTTTCTGGAACCAGACCAAATACCTTCAGTGAGAGAACTATCTCGTTACTCTGATGTTACATGGACACAGATCTGTAAGACAAGGGGTGTGCTCTTTCCCCGCATGTTCAGGCTGTCATTTTATCTTATCACTGTTAGGATAAGACATGAATGTCGGGCTTCTCGGGGGGGTCAGTGGTAAAGAATCCACCTGCCAGTGCAGGAGATGTGGGTTTGAACTCTGATCCAGAAGATCCCACATGCCGCAGAGCAACTAAGCCTGTGAGCCACACCTCTGACCCTGTGCTCTGGAGCCTGTAGCCCAGGGGCCACAACTAATGAAGCCCATGCCCCTAGAGCCTGTGCTCTGTAACAAGAGAAACCACCACGATGAGAAGCCCGCACATCGCAACTAGAGACTAGCTCCTGCTCTCCGCAGCTAGAGAACAGCCTGTGCAGCATCGAAGACCTAGCACAGCCAAAAAAGAGATATGAATGTGGCACAGCCTTAAAAAAAACTTGATTTCTTTTTATTTGCAAGTTAATCTGTCAAGAAATTATAGAGAAAATACCAAAGAAAACAATCCCTCTGAAATAACTAACCAACCCTACCAAACTGAAGATTTCTATCTTGCACTAAAAGTGCATTTTATTTAATATAGATGTATTTGTGGCAAGGGAGGATAAAAGAAATAGGTCAGTTTTAATGCCTCAAACAGCATGACTTAAAATTGGAACTAGGCATAAATTACTGTGTATTCTCCAATGGTTAAATGATGAAAATAAAATACATGATAATGATGAGAATAAAAATATATTAAATTTGAAGTGCCTCCAATGTGCATGTTTGCCTTGAGATAATTGTTAGTAATGTAGGTAGAAAAGGATTTATCTAGTTTAGAAACTGTTCAATATTATTAGAAGTGGTGCAGAAAGCTTCAGTAGTCACAGAAATCAAAATTTAGTTATTAAAAAAAGTGTAAGTGCTACTAAGAAAAAAGTGGTCCGGTGTGAGATGATCACTGGATAATAAAATCACAGCTTACATTTACTATTTACCTGGTGCTGAGTGTGTACTAAGGTACAGCCCTTTATATTCTGTGTCTTCTGTAAGTTGCATTACAGACCAAGGGAGGTGTGGCCACCACTTCTATTCTATTCTGACAAAACTGAGGAAAGGACTCTCAAGTTACTTTGCATTGGTCATTCATGTCATCACTAAAACATAAATATCATTAATAGTAGACAACATCAGAATTTTACAGATAAGGCCTTGACTAACTTTTCAATTCATTATTAAACTCTTCCTCAGAACCATAGAAAAAAAGCCACTTTCTTTACTAATTGACAGTATATGTAAGTTTACTTTTCTAAGAGAGGGCTTCCCTGGGACCTCACACCGTGAAGAGTCTGCCTGCAATGCAGGAGACCTGGGTTCAATTCCTGGGTTGGGAAGATCTCCTGGAGAAGGAAATGGCAACCCACTCCAGTATTCTTGCCTGGAGAATCTCATGGTCAGAAAAGCCTGGCGAGCCCCAGTCCATGGGGTCACAAAGAGTTGGACATGACTGAGCAACTAACACTTTTCTACAAGTGGATGTCCTCGCCTCCACCTCCTTGGTTTTGATTCAGCTCTTCTTTTAGCCTGATGGCAACAAGCTGTCTCCAAAGAGGTGGTACTATATATTCCTAAAAAGAACCAGTTTGTTGTTCAATCTGAGTTCAGTTGAGATTCTGCCGCTGACTGTGTGACCATAGATGAGTTAGATAGCTTTTTTGAGCCTCCATTTCTCCATCTGTGAAATGGGGATAACCATACCTACAACTCATAGGGTTATGGTAGACTTAAGCAAGATAATGCGTATGCAGAACTTAAACTATGATAACTGCTTAATAAAAAAATTTTTTTTAAGTTAAGCTATATTTGCACCTGTAAGTGCTGGAGAGGATGTGGAGAAAAGGGAACCCTCTTGCACTGTTGGTGGGAATGTAAATTGATACAGCCACTATGGAGAATAGTATGGAGAGTTCTTAAAAAAAAAAAAAAAAGGAATAAAACTACCATATGACCCAGCATATACCCTATGAAAACCACAATTCTACAAAACACGTGTACCCCAATGCTCATTGCAGCACTATTTACAATAGCCAGGACATGGAAGCAATCTAGATCTCCATGACAGATGAATGGATAAAGAAGCTGTCATACATATATATGATGAAATACTACTCAGTCATAAAAAGGAAGGAATTTGAGTCAGTTCTAGTGAGGTAAATGAACCTAGAGCCTGTTATACAGAGTGAAGTAAGTCAAAAAGAAAAACAAATATCATGTGTTAACCCGTATATATGGAATCTAGAAAAATAGTGCTGATGAACCTATTTTTCAGGGCAGCAATACAGATGCAGAAATGAGAACAGACTTGTACACAGTGGAGGAAGGGGAGGGTGGTGAATTGAGAGAGTAGCATTGAAACATATCCATTACTATATGTAAAATAGACAGCCAGTGGGAGTTTGTTTTATTATGCGGGGAGCTCAACACAGTGCTCTGTGACAATCTGGAGGGGTGGGATGCAGTGGGAGAGATGGCAGGAAAGTTTAAGAGGGAGGGAACATATGTATACCTATGGCTGATTCACGTTGATGTATTGCAGAAACCAGCACAACATTGTAAAGCAATTATCCTCCAATTAAAAATAAATTTTAAAAGTTACCTGAAAAAAAAAGAAAAAAGAAAAAAAAAAAAGTTACCTGGTGGCTCAGTGGTAAAGAATCCTCCTGCCATTGCAGGAGACATGGGTTTGATCCCTGGGTTGAGAAGATCCCCTGGAGACGGAAATGACAACCCACTTTAGTATTCTTGCCTGGGAGATCCTATGGACAGAGGAGCCTGGCGGGCTACAGTCCAAGGGTTCACAAAAGAATGAGACATGACTTAGTGACTAAACAACAACAAGAACAATAAATTAAAAAAAGAAAAAAAAAAACTTCAGAAAATTGAAAAACAAAAAACCAAAAATCATAACTTGATGGCTCTCAGAAATTATTACTGAATAAAATTTTTGCATCAATAATTGTATGATTTGGCAAATTATTTTGAAAGTGTCTTTGCAGATACTTTTTTTGTTATAAAATTTTCATCTATAACTTTTAATTTAAATGCTGTAATAGTCTTTGGTTTGTCTCCTGCCCAATCATTGATGTCATGAAGATCTTGGAACCTATGATCACATGGCTTCATAAATGGGTGATTAAAAACTTTTGATACTGTTCTAGACATCAACATTTAAGACAGGGAGAGTACAGTAGTTAATGAGAAGAGACCAGCAACTCTCTTTGGCCTGTAAAAATCTTCACTTGTTTATATAAGAACCAAGGTTTATATGTGCCAATCTTGATGGCTTTAGGACTACTTTGGAGAATTAAAAAGGGATTGAGTAGGACCTAGAAATGAAATTATTTTTGTGGGTTTTTTTTTTAAGGTTAGTAACTGGTGTCAAGGGAAAACTTCATGGTTTTGTTTTTAAAATAGCAAGATCCTCACTCAACAAATACTCTAATTAGCTTGGTCAGTCATGTGAATTGGGAATGTGTAATTCTGATAAGGCATATGAGTAAAATTCTTTGTCTATCTTCTGGTCTCTGGGTCATATTTTATCCTTGCTGTGTATGAACTATTCCAAAATGGTTAAAAGCAGAAAATACAGAAGTCTTCCAAAAACTAAGCTCAGAGTGGTATTGGGGTGTGCGTTCACATTTGCTTGTATTCTGTTCTAAGTGTATGGTCACATGCATATGTAGGCTATGTATTTTGTTGAAAATCTTAGTTCAGTTTTGTCTATTTAGAGTGTTTTTATACATAGTTCATTTGAGCTTCTAAATCAGGGGTTTTCAAAGTAGGTTTCACATAACCCAGGGGTGTGGGATGAATGGATTAAAACCCAGATTGATATTTATCTTAATGTTATTGATGTTGTTCAGTTGCTAAGTCATGCCGGACTCATTGCAACCCCATGGACTGCAGCCTTCCAGGCTCCTCTGTCCTCCAGTATCTCCCAGCTCTACAAAGTATATGACACAGTACAAGAGGACAGAACATTTATTTGTAAACATACTTCTATTAGGGGTAAGAGTGTGACTTTTTTTATTGATAGCTGGTGCAAGATCAAAAAGATGAAGCAAGTCCTGCTCCGGTCTCTGTGTGTCTCCAAGTGTGGCTGGAGAAATATCCGCATCTACGCTGCAGATGCCGGGGCCTCACCCAAGACCTGCTGAATCCAAGTCTCTGAGAGCTGGGACCCAGAAACTTGCTTTCGTAAAACAAGCACACTCAAATTTGAGAATGTCTGCTTTCCACTGGACATGTAGTAGTGATCCCCATTTCACAGATGAGGAAACTCAGGCACAAAGGTTAAGAAACTTAAACCCAAAATCATACAATGAGTAAGAGGCACAGGCTAATTCCACCCTAGGCTGATTAAAAAAGTGGATGAGTGTGAGTGCCCAGCCTGCGCTGTGTGGTCAGAACCGTTGAACACCTGGAGGTCACCACCCAAGGCTGCAGGGGTTTCAGCTGCAGAGTCAACCCCTTTGTACTTTTTCTAACATGAGGAGCCAAGAGAAAAGTGACATCAGAGTCTTGAGTCACAAACATACATCCTTTCTTTTCTTGCCCCTCCAGGATTTGAAAGATTGAATTCAAGATGACAGAAAAGCGTGGTCAGCCAAGTTTCCTACTGCTTGGCCCCAAACATTGGTTTTCTTAAGGTTTTTGTCTCAATTTGGGTGTAGGTTCCTCAGGGTAACCTGCTCTCACGATGGAGACCAAACTTCCACTGGATACTCAGTGCCGCTCCACCCCCATCTTCCCAATGACCGCCAAGCAGCCTCCTTATTCAAATGGAGAAGGGCCATCTGAATGAGGACGTGAAAATGTTAGTCGCTCAGTCGTGTCTGACTCTTTGTGACTCCAGGCTCCTCCGTCCATGGGATTCACCATGCAAGAATACTGGAGTGGGTTGCTATGCCCTTCTCCAGGAGATCTTCCCAACCCAGGGACTGAACCCAGGTTTCTTGTATTGCAGGCGGATTCTTTACCATCTGAGCCACCAGAGAAGACCCTGAGTGAGGAAGGTGAATAATAAACATAATTTTTTTTGTCATATTCATATAGACAGTGCTTCCACAGCCCTGCATTCATACCTTTATCACAACATATCCCAATCAAATAATTAGCATTCAGAATCTTAATCAGCTGCATGATGTCTCTTCCACTATATGTGAAGAGCTTTTAGTCTTTTATTCAACAAATAATGTCCTGAGTACTCACTTTTTGCCCACACTATCCTAGATCTAGGCAAAAGGTATTTACTATAGTCACTTTAGTTGAGGGAAAAAATGCTAATAGTCAGTGCCAAGCAACTAGCTTGAATGTGTTGGTAAGAGTCGCTCATAATGGGCATATTTAATAGATTTGCCTAAAATGTTGTTTCTTAGAGTGCTTGAGGGTGTTTCAAAAGTTAGCCTGTTACATATCTACTGTAAACTAACACATTGGGGGAACTTACGAGCTTAGTAAACAAATGAATGAGTAATTTATCTCCGTAAATTAACAGAGAGACTGTCTACCATAAAAAATAAATGCCAGCTTGTCTCTTTAATCATCACCAACTATAAAATAGCAGGTTTTAAAATGAATGAGGTTTAATCTGGGAAAAAAATAAGAACAGAAAGCAAGAATTCCCACATTTTCATCATATGGACTCATTGGACAAATAGGAGTCCCATTGGTGAATAAAGTTCAAGTTCAATGCCAGGGGCCACATTCCTATGTCTGCACACAGACGACAAAACTAAGGAAGTCAGATCTATACTCATGTACTTGCATTTGGTACCTCCTTCATTCTTCCTAAGGCCTCCCATTGGGAGATACTGATGAAGAGTTAAGATGAGAAGGGGTGAGGGCGGGGGCAGGCAAGATAGGAATAGGGAATTAAGCAGTACAAACTACTCTGTATAAAATAAGCTACAAGGACATAATGAACAATACAGGGAATATAGCCAATCTTTTATAATAGTCGTAACTACAAATGGAGTATAACTTTAAAATTTCTAAATAACTTTGTACATCTGAAACATATATTATTGTACATTAATTACACTTCAATTTAAAAAGCCTGACTTTCCTAGTGGTCCCGTGCTTAAGGCTCTGCACTTCCTTTGCCGGGGGCACAGGATCCATCCTTGGTTGAGGAACTAAGATCCCACAAACATGTGGTGTGGCCAAAATAAAGAAGAAAAGAGAGAATCTTGCCCTTAGGGTCAGGGCAGAGGAAGGGCTAAAGAGGAAAATGGTGAGTGGCTAATAGTTACTGAGTGTGGACGAATGGGTGTGTGCTAAGGAACTCAAATTCTCTTCATTCCTTTCCGAATCTGGTTTGACAACTCTAACAATATGCTACCATCTGTCTTGGAAACTGGGGGGAAACATCTAATTTCACATTTATATGATAGTTAAACTTCCCTCAGTAAGAAGTGAAATGTAACTTCTTAGGTCGAGAAAACTGCATGTAATAGAGAAATAATACAGAAATGCAGTTTCCTAAGATCGTGGGGACGGTGGTGTCCACTTCTACTCACAGCCAGTGCCTGACATTCAGTGTGCATCGGTGCTGCCATGCTGTCGAGGATGTTTGAAAAGAATCAGTATCATCAGCATCACTTTTGATAAGGCGCGCCACCAGGCTGCAGAAAGATGTTACACAGAGCAGGAGTCTCAGCTGCTAGACAAGCTGGGGGATGAAGCTAAAATCTGGGGTTTCCTCTCAACCTAAAGACTCTGGCTTTTCCTCTGACGTCCTTTGGTGGAGCCTGGATGTTGGGGTAGAGGTAAAGGGGCCCAGGCTGCTTTTAAAAAAGCACTTGAAGTTCTTGGTCATCTGTTAACCTTTTTGAAGCAGTTGTTCACATAATCTTAAAAACTTTAGAGTTATTAATCATGATGAACTCTGCAGCAGTCTTAAAATGTAAAATTAGGTCCACATGTAAATGTAAACGCAGAAGTGTGTTGCTGTGCCCAGAAAAAAGACTTATTTGCAGAAATACCTCATCTTACCTTTTCCTTGTCAGATTTTTCTTTTTTATCCTTCTGTTTTGGAGATACCAGTGGGAAGTTGGTACGCAGCTGTCCAGTTCTCCTTTCCCCTTGGACCAAAGGCTTAGACCTTTTCCGTGTCACACTAAATGAAAACAATTATCTTTCAATCTCTTGCAAATTGGCTCTTTGTGTTTGGAGGACCAGGCTTTTGTGTTTGGAGGACCTGATGTGGCAGATCGTAAACAATCTCAAAACTCAATGTCCATTCTCTCCCTTCTCAGTAACTGAATCCTGAACTTATTTGGGATAGCCATGCTCATAGCTAGAAAGGTAAGTTTTCCAGCCTCTCTGGCAGTTGAATGTGTCCAAGTAACCAGATGTTGATCAATGAGGTAAAAGTGGAACGCTGAATTCTAGTAAGACCTCTAGTAAGAAGGTCCTTACTAGAGAGGGAGTGAGATCTTCTGACCTGTTATTCTTTTTTCCAAATGGAAAGCAAATGTAATGACTGGAGCCCCAGCAGTCACTGTGGACCAGGCAGTTGTCTTGAGAAGTAAGCCAAACAATAGAAGGAACACAAGTCACCGATACCACAGAGTCCTCTGCCAGCCTGGATTTCTATCTCCAGACTTCTTTTACATAAAAGATAAGTAAATCTCTGTTTTTATAAGACACTTTATCATATACAGCTGGACCTAATCACAACAGATACACTTGGGAAATTGTTGAAGGAACCACTTTGAAACATTAAGCTTTTGGTGTACTAAATAGCGAACACATCTACAATCCAATTAGCAATGCCAACAGTTTAATCTTTAAAAGCTCGGAGTGACACTGTATGTAGACATGGCTTGTTATCAAGCAAATCCAGGGAAATGTGTCTGTTAGGCTCAGAAATCATGTTTTATGTTAAATAATAACCAAATGGAGCAATGACATTATGACAATCTCTATAAATATATATTATTATTGTTGTCACTTAACCGATGGGCAAATAGAAAGGATATATTACTTGTCCCAGGTTACATGGCAAAGCTGGAAATCCAACCAAAGTGAGTCAGATTTCAGTTTGTGTTATGAAACACTATAATAAGGAATCCTCCATATTTATATTTTTCTAGATAGTCTTGACCATCCCCTAAATTCTCCATTGAGCCATGTCAAAATAGCTGAAACCCAGGAAGGGCTATTCATCCTTAAAGTAAGAGCTGCACAGGTAGTCATGGCATCAAGAGTTTGACCTACAGGGACAGAGTCAAAGTCATTCCTGGCAAATCAATCTAGTCTCCTCTTCAACTGTAATTTAATAGTCTATCTCTTTAAATTGAAAGAAACCTCAAGGGTCACTAATAGTCTGGGAAAATTAGAAGCACTATTGACTTAAGACACTCAGACACATATGTGGTTATTGTTTAATCACAATCAGACATTACGTGGCACAAAATACTCCATCCATCTCTTTGCTGCTCCAAATCTCACAAACATAAAAACCTGAATTTTAAACAAAGAAGTCTTTTGACCAAACTCCCCAATCCCAAAGGAGATGAAAAAGTAATAATGTAAAAAAGTTAAGGTCAAGGTGGTCTGATATCACAGCTAATGACTAACCATTTGTTTACAGGCGGCTCCTGCTCCACCCTGAAAGCTGCCAAGCTCCATTCTCTGTCCAACAAGTGGTTAGTGATCGGTTCCCTGGGTGATTGTCCCTGAAGGTAAGCCATGCTCTGGGGGGTACATTAGGCACTTTAAGTAGGGGTAGTTACCTTTCCCTGACTGGGTATAATGTTTGGCTCTCAAAAGCAAGGTAAGGAATTTTACAGTCAAACAGAATGTCTTGTGAATCTCTGCCCCTGGGATTAAGCGCTGGGATCCCAGGGCGTTCTCACGAACACCAGCACCACGCGTTCTGCAGTTGTGCGCGTTGGCCAGCAGGGTGTTTAAGGTCTGCATGTTCTGTGGACACCAGCACGGTGGTCCACTCTGACTTATAGTCTCTTGAGCTTTAGCCCATCTAGACGGTGGTACTCTTCATAATGAACAAGCAGCATGGCGCTGATGCTCACATCCATCAGAACTGGCGCTGGGTGTCAACCCCTTGTAAGGCTGCAGCCGTATATGCTGCATTTATCAGCTCTGGGTTTTAGCAGCAAACCCAGGCCCGTGTGACCAGATCATCACTAGCTTATTTGCCTGGAGAACCCCCTCCCCTACTCGGCCTCATCCACATCTTCCCCCGCAGTAGCTGCTTCTAAGGCCGCGAGGGCTTCGGCCACCTCCGCGTCCTCATCCGCCGTCTCCCAGCTCCCGTCTCCGGGGGAGCCAGGGGCCTCCTCCCACCCGTTTCTCGAATCGACCACAGGCACGTCCTGAGCAGGATCGTCTTTGTCAAAGTAGACACTTGGGATTTCAGTTGTCACGGCCTCGTTTAATGAATCCCAGCTTCTCTTTATGGAGAAGGGCATATTCAAACCACACTCCCCTGCCGGGGGGTGAGTACCTTCCTGGGGTTCCTTCTCAGAGTGGATCTTGAAAAGACGGTCCTTCTCTTGGTGATCAACGTGATCAGTGTTGTCTTCAGCTGAGCTAGAAAACGGAGGGTAGTCCGGGGTGGGTATCTGGAGGACTTGGGCTGGGACTTCCCAGGCCGCAAGCCCGGCTGTGGATGGCGCGCCAGAGCCCCCATTCCTGATTACCTGCCTCTCTCCCGAGCCCAGCTGCATGCAGTCCAGCTCCCTAGCACTCCCTCCTTCAAGGAAGGGCTGGGTCGGGTGACCTTTGTTTGCAGCACTGGCCCAGGAGTCTCTGGCCCCCTGAGGGGGCCCCGGCTCACCAATGAGCTGCAGGACAGCAGCGGGGCCAAGGCCATTGATGGCCCCGCTAGTCTTCTCGGCATAGGGTCCCCCCACAGTATCCTCCGAGAGGAGCGGTCCTCGGGGCGGCCCGTAGGGCTCCTGCGGAGCGGCTGCTCCGCTCCCGCTTGCAGTCCTCTTGGAGCCCTCATTCGGAGGGTCACCCTTGTGCACCAGGATTTCGCTGCTCTGTTTGTCTTTCAATTTAAGAGTGTCCTCTTCATCTAACTTGCAGCTGTTTACTTCGTTAACGTAACCAGGGGAGGGCACGTGAACTGGATCGAAGAGATAGCTAGGATGAGAAGAAGGAAGATCAGTCAAGTATTAACTTTATTAATAACTAACTTTCATTATTAATATTTCTACTACAGGCTCTGCTGCTGGTCTATGGTTCCTGTTAATTTCCATGATTACTCTTTTAAGCCTATCAGTTCAGTTCAGTTCAGTTCAGTCGCTCAGTCGTGTCCGACTCTTTGCGACCCCATGAATCGCAGCACTCCAGGCCTCCCTGTCCATCACCAACTCCCGGAGTTCACTCAGACTCACGTCCATCGAGTCAGTGATGCCATCCAGCCATCTCATCCTCTGTGGTCCCCTTCTCCTCCTGCCCCCAATCCCTCCCAGCATCAGTCTTTTCTTATGTGTACCTAATTAAATAGATATTGGACATGAATCTGAGCAAACTCTGGGAGATGAAGGACAGGGAAGCCTGGCATCCTGCAGTCCATGGGGTCGCAGAGAGTCTGACAGGACGTGGTGACTAAACAGCAACAATTAAGTAGATACAGTGGTATCGAAGTATAAAAGTGGTCTACCGACAGAAAACAGATCTTAGGAAGGAGCTAGAAAAAGGGCAGGAAGAAGGTGAAGAACAAAGTGGGTCATGACATTTAAATACAAAAAAAAAGTAAATAAATAAAACAAACGTTCAACAATAGGGAGATAAGTGGTTAAGAACTGATGCCACAATCCCTCAGTGGAATATTATGTAGTCACTAACATTTCTGCGGTGATTTATTTTCAGTGATACCATTTCAGGCATAACAATTGTGACGTCTGGACTAGCATCAAAGTTATTCACAATAAATACTTTTGAATGGCACCTAACATTAAATTATAACTATAGTGGAAAAAATGATATATGTATGTAGGTATGTATATGTATATATTTATACCTATTTATGTATACACACATAGATACAGATATGGGATAGAACTAACATAATAAAGATAGTTTTGTTATAGAAGCAAAATGATCAGCTAATTTTCCCCCTTTATTTTATATAGAATTATATTCATGTTGCCCAAATTTTTATGACATAGAATCTGGACAAAATTAAAAGCACATACATGACTGGGGTGATTTATTTTCAGTGATGCCATTTCAGGCATCTTCTAAAATTCAAGCTTTTCTTTGCACTGAAACTCTCTGGAGAAATGTAAATTCAACCCAAACCAAAGTCAGCCTCAGAGAATGACAGTGTTCCCAACATGCTCGGAGAACTGCACAAAAAATTTTTTAAAATCTAGCCCCTGTGTTCTTTTAAATAATATTAATGTGGTTCCAAACTCTTAACTTCCTGGCAATGCTAGTCATGCCCCAAGTTGGAAAATGGCATTGAATCCATGCAGGATGTTTAAAAGTGCCTTCGTGATAATCACAATTTCCCATATTTTCAACTTTACCTTTGTATCATTTTACAGCACCTGCACCCCATCTGGATTACTTTTTGTTATCATCTGGGGAAAAAAGAGAGAAGTGTGAATGACATTTTACTTTTTTTTAAATAAAAATTGTTGGTTTTATTGTGGGAAGACATTGGTTTCTTTGCAGTCAGAATGAAGGAGCGGCACAATTTAATTCTATATAAATGAGTGAATATATAAAGTATCAAATATAAACAGTAGTGTAACAAGAAAATAAATTGACAGAAATAATCATTCAACTACTGGCAATAATTAAGACTACCGTTTGAAAGATCTTCTATAAATAAAGAATGAAAAAATACTGTCATAAGATTTTATAGCACACAATTGTATTCCATCCTAATTTATTACTATTATAGTTCCTTCTTCGGTATTAGTGAACACATATCATAGCCTGTCAATTCACTGTGTTTATTATGTGAACCCTCACAGGCAAAAAATGTCTTAGAACGCCAACACCTACAATAAGCTGCTTTAGTAAGACAAAAATCTTCAATGTTTATTTCATTCACCACTTTGGGATTTTCCTTTTGTATTTTAAGATGAATCAAGCTATCCCTCTTTCCTTTTTCTGCAGGAGGAATGGACAAATGTAAGGTAGCCAAGTAGTCAAAGCACACCAAGGAAAGGCAATAATCACACTGTGAGCCCCGGGAACCAGGTCACACTCTCAGGGCGGAGAGCTGTTTAAGATATAAGGGAAGCTGAACCTTCACAGAGGCTTCCCAGGTGGCTCAGGGGTAAAGAATCCATCTGTCAACGCAGGAGACAGCAGTCCCAACCCTGGGACTAAGTCGGGACAGTCGGGAAGATCTGCTTTTGGACAAAATGGCAACCCGCTCTAGTATTCTTGCCTGGAGAATCCCATAGACAAAGGAGCCTGGCAGGCTATAGCCCATAGGGTCGCAGAGTCGGACATCACTGAGGACACCTGTAGGCAGGTAGGCACCTCCACCACATGGGCTGTGCTCTCCAGCCCCATCCTGGCCAGAGACTTCTGCTTCTCTCTGGCTGAGGTGCCTCATCTGTGCAGAGAGTGGAAATGGCTAGCTGCAGGCACTTGCAGTCTGGACTGGACCCAGGCAGCTGAATAAGATTTCAATAGGAATTGTTTGCCTTTTCTTTCCTAGATACTCAAAGTCAGTAGAGTTACAGTTTTTTTGGAAAAGGATAACATGTGAGTAGGGAGGACACTGGTTACCTGGAATACCTTCACATATCTAAAATCACCGATTCAGTATTCGCAAACTAGTCTCTATGCCAGACCTTTCCCTGACTCTGGGAGTTACATATGTCATCTTCATTTTGTAAATGAGGGAAAACAGGTTAACCAATGCCAGAGAAAGAAAGGTGGGATTGAAAAGGACCTGTGTGTTTTCTTCCATTGCCTTCTCCATGGGACTTGGACTTAACCAGGGTGTTAAGCCCTGGTGCAGCAGTAGGCGGTACAAGAGAGCAGAGAGGCTTCCTTGCCCAGGGGTTTCAGTACTAGAGGATGTCCTGGGCTCCCCTGGTGGCACTAGTGGTAAAGAACCAGCCTACTAATGCAGGAGATGTAAGAGATGTGGGTGTGATCCCCTGGGTCAGGAAAATCCCCTGGAGGCGGGCATGGAAACCCATCCCAGTGTTCTTGCCCTGGAGAATCCCATGGACAGAGGAGCCTGGTGGGCTTTGGTCCATGGCGTTGTAAAGAGTAGAACACCACTGAAGCGACTTAGCACAGCACTAGAGGATGTCAGGATATGGCAGATGATCCCAGCTACAGATCCATGTTCCATGTTACAGACCCGTGGAAGTTACAGTTGAGTCATCATCACAAGCTTTATGTGGACTAAAGTGAAGTCACTGTCATGTCCGACTCTTTGCGACCCCATGGACTGTGTAGCCTAACCAGGCTCCTCTGTCCATAGGATTTTCCAGGCAATAGTACTGGAGTGGATTGCCATTTCCTTCTCCAGCGGATCTTCCCTACCCAGGGATGGAACCCAGGTCTCCTGCATTGTAGACAGACGCTTTACCATCTGAGCCACCAGGGAAGTCCATGTGGACTAAACTGCTCCTGTTTTGCCTTTCCCATCACAAGGCATGGACGCTGAACATCACAAGGTCAAAGACATGCCCCTTGGGGCTTCCTGGTGGTGGATGGATTTACCTCTGTGCTGCTTTCATTTCCCGCCTGCCTTCTGTCCCCTGCCGGTTCCCAAGTTACATTTTTTCCCCTCAAGATTGCCCTTTGAATGAAACCTTCTATTCATGTAGAAACCAACCATGTTGTTCTGGTCTTTTCTCTGAAAATCCTAGAAATTAGCATGGAAGAATCTTTAAGTCATCCTCCATGTCTAATAGTTACCAACTTGAAGCAGACAAGCCAATGACAGAATTGAAAGCCCCAGTCCCTTTGTCTCCATAAGAAGCGCATGCTAGAGAGAGAGAGGGATCACTTATTGTTTCTGTTTTGGTTTTTCTTTCCTCTATTTTTTGATCTTGCCACTCAGCACACAGGATCTTCGTTCCTTGACCAGGGATCAAACCCGTGCCCCCTGCAGTGGAAGCCTGCCTGGTGTCTTAACCACCTGACTTCAGGAAGTCTCAGGGATCGTTCATTGTTGGCTGTGTCACTGCCTTCTCTGTTCTCTCTCCTTCCTTCTTTCAATCATGAATGGATTTCCAAGGATTCTACTTTATAAGCCTTTAACCACAGAGAAAATGACCAGTACCATTTAAGAAGTATAGATTAGCTGGTTGATAAATCTAGAGGGAAGTAGTTTTATACCACCTCCCTCCCCAAAGATATCCAGTATCCACATCCTAATCTCTGAAACTTGTGACTGCTACCTCATATGACCAAAAAAAACAAAAAAAAAGTCTTTGCATATGTGATTACAGGTTTGAGATGAGGAGACTGTCTGTCTGGATGATCTGGTTCTGGCCCCAGCTCTGCCCTGTAACTCTGGGCCTCAGCTATTTCATCTATAAATGGGGATAATGATGTATCTACCATGTAGCATTGTTGGGGATTATACGAGTTAACATTCATAATAAGCATATACTTATTACTCAGCTGTGTCTGGATACAGCATGTTTGAAAAAAAAAAAAAAAAAGCTTTTCACCTAAGGAAGAAGTACTCTAGTTGCCATGACATATGCCTACAAACAAGAGCATTAACAGTACCAAGTTATACCTGTTTCCAGATAAGGACCAAATGGTATATTTCTATCAACTGTGGCACCAACTGAAAGACACATACCCCAAGTGCAACAAGAGTTCCGCAAGACAGAAATCACAGTGGGCTTAGCCAGCAGTATGTGTACAACCTTTTCCTTTTGCAAAGCACTCTCAATGGAATCACTCTATTTTCCAAGCCCAGGGTTTTGTTTCCAGCCTCCGCTCCCCACTTACATCCATTTTCTGTAAATAATTCATATGTCAGCTTGATAAATCTGTTCAAGAGCCCCCTGTACCCCTCCTCCCTGCCATCACCCCCTCCCCTCCCTCCATCTCCACAACCTACTCTAAAATCCGGCCCCTTTCCACACTGGCAGTATCTTTGTTTATCTTGGAATCTGTTTCTAAAAAGTCAAGAGGATAGGAGGCAAGAAAAAGTCAAAGAAAAAAAAAAAAAAACAAAAAACAGGCTTTGAAGTGTTTGAGAGAGGGCAGACCGCAGTCTTAATAATGTAACTGAAGCAACTGCGAGGTATGAATCACTGAAAAATGTCAGGTAGGTCAACTTTAGGATCATGGGTTCAAGTGTTGTAGGTGGGGAAGGTTTCCTTCTGAACAGAAGAAAGAACAAAAGAGGCTGGTCTTGAGCAACACCTTGCTTTCCCAGTGTCTCCCAGGCTGACCAAGGTCGACCTGACCCCACCCTCTGCCCCTGTGGCTTTGGCCACATTCACAGCCATGCCGGGAACTGAGCTGACTGCTGAGATTCAACTTCTCTGTTTCTTAGAGAACTGACAAGTCACCTGTGCCTTTCACATTACCCTTCCCTCCTCGCCCACCTCCCTGGAAAACCACAGGATCTATATTTTTCTTCAAAGCCATGTAATTATAAAAGGTGTTTTGATGATCCTCCCCAGCCCCTCCACCTTTCACTGCCTCCCTTTAGGGTGCACTCTTGGGTTTCCTACAGACCTAGTCCTGTACCCGAGGGCCATGCCTTGCACCTCTCCCCAGCCCGGTGCCTCTTCCTGGTTAGAGGTCCTGCCCTCGCTCACACCCTGCCATCCTGTGTTCCCTTTTGCAGTGACATTCCTTCTCTCAGTGAGACAGGCTCTAAGGTCCAAGGTCGAGTGACTGCTGACGAAAAGGGTGGGGACTAATGCATTTACACCCAACCCCTGCCTGCCTGTGTCTACAATGATTCTTCCATAAATGATGATTCCTAACATCAAATCTGATTTATTTCTCTTTTCATGTGTCACTCCCACACCTATATCTTGCTTTTAGTGAGGTCTCCCATTTCCAGGTGCAAAAAGGAAATATTCCATGTCCATTTCCCATGGAAACAGGGAAACAAAATATACTCTTTTGAAGTAAGACTAAGTTCAAAATGGGCAGTTTGTCTTCTTTCCCTTCCCCGTCACTGTGACAACAGCTGGGTCAGAGGTGAGAACTCAGTTGTCCAGTGCCCTTTATTATGGAGCAGAAGCAGAATTTGCTTTGTCTTTGGAGTATAAAAGAGCAACAGAGAAGCAAAGGGCAAAGCAACCATCATCTGGTTTCCATAGGAGAAAAGCAAACACCATTAGGACGGTGTGTCCACCCACTTCAGCACCTGCCCCTCCTGGAGTCCTGTGCTGGAGGTTGACTCTTGTCCTGTGTTTAGGGTTGAAATTAAACAGTCCCGTGTTTGAAGATGGTCATGCTAAGACCCCATCAGTTACTAGTCAAGTATTCTTGCTGGAAAATCCGGTTCCACAAGGGGGTTGGTGACGGAGGTAGGGAGAAATGAGGAGGCCAGGGGTGGGAGGGTAAGGGGCACAGGAGTTGTGCAACCAGGCAGAGAAATTAACTGAGCATTCATCAGGAAGTCAAGGAATACAGAAAGAGGCTCAACTCAGCTGGAAAGGGCTGCCTTTGAATAGTGATGATCTTAAAGAATGACACGCACTGGTCAACTGACACAGGACCAGCTTGTAGGCGTCCTACTGGCCCATCTGGAACAATGGGAGCATCGCAGCAAGCACAGACACAAAGGAGTGTAATACACTGACTAAAACAAGGACCTGCGAATCCTCAGGATATAAATCTAAAAAAGGGAGAGCTCTGACTTACAAGTAGAAAGCCTGCTAACAAACAGAATTATATAAATCACCATTAGACAACCATCACCTTAATAGTTGACTCAAGCAAGAATCATCAACAGATGTTTAGATCAGTGGGTAAAAACCTGAAGAAAATGGGATATTTAACCTCAAAGTATTGGCACTGGCCAAAAGTTTGCTTAGGTTTTTCATAACGTCATACCAATGAACTCGTGTGGCCAACCCCAATAGCTCCCCTATACATGCTTGGGGTAAAATAGTATGCTTACAGTGGAGGAACCTGGGTCACAGCACCAAAATCAAAGAACCAAGGGTAATACCGCGAGTAAGAGTTATACCGTGAGAGTAGTCAATAGCCTCAGAGGTGGCGCACCGGGAACTTGGCCTCACTTCTGTGATTTTTCTGTCAAAGAGTATTATCTGGATTGAAGCAGGAGGCAACACCAGTCAAACACAGCTTAAGGGGTATTTTGCAAAACAATTGGTCTGTACTCTTTCCAAAATGTAACTTTAGGAAAAAAAACAAAGACAGACTGCAGGACTATTACAGATTAAAGACAAAAGAGACATGACATGAATGCAATGCATGATCTTTTGGTAACAGGTCATTATTGCCACAACTGGTGAAATCTGAATAAGGCCTGTAGATTAGGTAGTAGTATTAAATCAGTGTTAACGTCCTGCTTTGGATCATTGTACTGGAGCTATATGAGAGCATGCCCTTTTTCTTAGGAAGTATTTCACAGTGACGTATTTAGCAGTAGAGGGACATGGTGGTATCTGTAACTTATTAAAATAATTCAGGGAAAAAAATGTGTGTGTATGTGTGCACAGAGAAAGAAGAATAAAGCAAAGGTAGTAAAGGTTAACATTTGGGGACTCTGAGTAACTGAGGGTCCTTTGTACTTTCCTTGCAATTTTTCATTGTCTGATATGATGTCAATATCAAAAGTTAAAAGGAAAAAAAAAACCCCACTAATCTGATGTCAGTTTCTGTTCTGCTTGTTCCTGGGCTAGGACCCAACACCTACAGAAAACCATTGCGATTAAGCCATTCCCTCTAAAGAAGCACATGGGGAAAGGTCTTGGAAAGGAGCTCATCGAAAGCCCACTAAACTTTCTGCATTTGGCTGTCATTCTGTGTATGTACCGAAGACCTTTTCTCAATAGCCAGCCCCAGGCACTAGAACTCTGAAGGCAAAGAAGATGTTTCCAGTCTTTGGGCTGCCCCACCTCAGAGGGGATTTGGTGTTTGTCTAGGGCTTTGGTGTTTGTCAGCTGCCTGCCTAACCTAGAGCAGCCTCTACCTGTATGGAGCATGTCACATCTGTTATTCAAATAAAGGGATGACTGGTGAGTGACAGAAGTGAGTGAATGAATGGTGAGTATGAGATTTTATAAATTATTCCAGTAGAAGGTCTACCACTTTCCACAATCAAATCTCAACTCTACCGGGTGGTCCAAAATCAAAAGTCAAGTGCATGGCACAAGCTAAGAGAGATAGGAGGGACCGTGATGTAACTCCAAGGGTTAAGGGTGTCCTGCTTCGAGGGCTCTAGTCAATGGGCTTTCATGGCAGCTGCTGGCAAGTGAGTTGAGTTGATAGAAGTTGAAGTACTTGGAAAAGACACAGTAAAATCAAACACTTAAATTTCAACTCTGTTGTGATAAACCAAGTTGCCAATGTTTAGAAAACAGTCCAGGATTTCATCTTAACCTGGCTAGCAGGTGAAGCTGAAAAATATTTAGTGAGTCACTTCTGGGTACTGACCTCTTAGACTCAAGAGGAGTGGATAAAAATAACTACCAGGCATTGAACAAATCACGAGGTGCCTTATAAAAGAAATTAAAAGACTGCCTGCCCAGCTTCATAGACAGTATTTAATTTATGGTGGAAAAAGGACAAGAAGATAATTCTTGACTACTAAATCAATCTGTTTCCTCAGCAGAACCATATTCTCCTTTCTGAGCAGGCTTTGCAAACTCTCTGGGACAACATTTTTTGGTGTTTCCTTTTCTCCTAAAGAGGTTGAGCTTCAGTAATTTTGGAGAAAGACTATAAGACTTTATTATCAGCATCATCAAACAGTCCATTTGATGCACTCCTAGTAGTCAATGTGCTACCATATACGAGTCAGCATCACCTAGAACTGGGCTTCATGGGATATCTGTGCAGCTGCTGCTGCTGCTAAGTCGCTTCAGTCATGTCCGACTCTGTGTGACCCCATAGACGGCAGCCCACCAGGCTCCCCCATCCCTGGGATTTTCCAGGCAAGAACACTGGAGTGGGTTGCCATGTCCTTATCTGTGCAGCTGCTGCTGCTGCTAAGTCACTTCAGTCGTGTCCGACTCTGTGCAACCCCATAGATGGCAGCCCACCAGGCTCCCCTGTCCCTGGGATTCTCCAGGCAAGAATACTGGAGTGGGTTGCCATTTCCTTCTCCAATGCATGAAGGTGAAAAGTGAAAGTGAAGTAGCTCAGATCTGTCCGACTCTGAGCGACCCCATGGCCTGCAGCCTACAGGGTTCCTCCGTCCATGGGATTTTCCAGGCAAGAGTGTTGGAGTGGGGTGCCATCGCCTTCTCCGTATCTGTGCAGAGATGTGTTCAAATGTTCGTCCCCCACTCCTGCCAAAGGGTTCCCTCAAACAGGTTTGGGAATGGGAATAGCAGAGATTAAAGATGAACACATTCACAATTATGAAAAAGAATGATTCCACCCTGTTTAATTCAGTATTTCCCAAAATTATTTGACCACAGAACTTCCCTTCCCCCATAAAAGATATTAATAACCAATAGAATTTATGTTTTGTGGAACTTTGGGAAAAACAATTGTCATGGCAGTTCTAATTGTCAGGAAGGGTTTTGAGCCCCAAACTAATATTGTCAGGAGGGGTTGGTGTTTGTGAACTCAACCAGGCAAAGTCCATGCTGGGTATAAGAAATCCACCTTCCAGCAGTAGGTTCATCATCAACTGTACAGATGTGGGAAAGTAGTGTAATCTCTTGATCCCTCAGGTTCTTTATCTCCCCAGTGAGTCCCTGACATCAAAGGTCTCTTCCAAACTGAACAATGGAGGCGGTGAATCAGTGAAGCAAGTGTCCTCAACTCATGACCTCTCTGACTTGGGTCACACAGTGTTAGCACTGAACACCCAGACAAGGCAGGCACCGATATGACCCTTCTGCAGGGGGGAGCCCTGCTCAGTGGTTTGTGAACTACCACATCCCTATACTGATGGGGGTGTTTGGGTCCCAAGTCCACACTCACCTAAACTAACTGAATGTACAAAGCTTCTCTTCCTGTTTCCTCCCTTCAGGCCCCAAGTTCTCATCTCATTCCCTCAGGTCTGCAGCTCTTTGAAGAGGTCTTCTTGGCTTCTTTGCCAGATAATATGAAGTGACTGAGTGTATACACACACACACACATACACACACACACAGCTGATCAACGCCCTGGAGCCTTGAGATAGAGTCAGTGTGTGTAACTGCAACTTCCCTGGGAAGGGCAAGGACTCAGGTCAGGAGGACAAAGAAGTATGTGCTGGACCTCTTCACTGGAATGGGCTGGGGAAGTGTGTAAGAGTGTGCGCGCGTGTGTGTGGCAGGGCTGGGGTATGTGTGAGGCAGGATGGAATTTGTAAGCTTCTGAGAAAATCCATAGTATCAGCAATTCAGCACCATGGTTAAATGAGTAATTTAGGGTGAGTTTGGGTTCCAACACTGCCTCTACCACTTATTAGCTTTGTGACCTCTATGCAAATTTCTTAGCCTCTGCAAACTTTACCTGTCTAATCAGCAAAATAGGAAAGGTAACAATTCCTGTTTATCAGGATTGTTTCAAAAATTAGTGAGATAAAAGTATGTATGGCATTTATTATGTCTGGCACCCTGCCAGTGCTTATTAATGATTATAAATAATTAACATTCTATTGTTTAATATGCATCAAGTACTGTTTTAAAAAAATTCATGTATTCATTTCAACTCCACAATAACCCTTGAAGGAAGAAGCCAGTATTTTGTTTGTTTGTTTGTTTCTTATTGGCTGCACCATGTGGCTTGAAGGATCTTGTTTCCTGACCAGGGAATGAACGTGGGCCATGGCAGTAAAAGCTGCTGCTGCTGTTGCTGCTAAGTTGCTTCAGTCGTGTTCGTCTCTGTGCGACCCCAGAGATGGCAGCCCACCAGGCTCCCGAGTCCCTGGGATTCTCCAGGCAAGAACACTGGAGTGGGTTGCCATTTCCTTCTCCAATGCATGAAAGTGAAAAGTGAAAGTGAAGTCCGACCCTCAGCAACCCCATGGACTCCAGCCCACCATGCTCCTCCGTCCATGGGAGTTTCCAGGCAAGAGTACTGGAATGGGTTGCCATTGCCTTCTCCAGGCAGTAAAAGCAGAGAGTCCTAATCAGTGGACTGCCAGAAAAATCCCTATAATTATTTTAACTGAAGGATAGTTGATTTACGATATTATATTAGTTTCAGGTGTACAGCACAGTGATTCAATATTTTGTAAATTATTTAAAGTTACCACAAAATACTGGTTACATTTCCCTGTGCTGTACAATATGTCCTTATTGCTTATCTATTTTGTACATGATAGTTTTAATCACATGCCACCGCCTGGCCCCTCCTCTCCTCCTTCTCCCCACTGTTAACACCACTAGCTTGTTTTCTGTATCTGTGAGTCTGTTTCTGTTCCGCTGTATTCTTTTGTTTCATTTTTGAGACTCTACATATGAATAAAATTGTTCAGTATTCGTCTTTCTCTGTCTGACTTCTTTCACTAAACGTCATACTCTAGGTCCATCCATGTTGTTGTAAATGGCAGAATTTAATTTGTTTTTATGGCTGAATCATATTCCATTATATTACATATATCACACCTTCATTATCCATTCATCTGTTTATGGACACTTAGGTTGCTTCCATATCATGGCTTTCATAAACAGTGTTGCTATGAACATTGGCGTGCCTGGATCTTTTTGTACTAGCGTTGTAGGTTTTTTTTGGATATATACCTTGGAATGGAATTGCTGAGTCATATGGTAGTCTATTTTTAGTTTTCCGAAGATCTTCCATACTGGTTTCCATAGTGGCTGCAACATTACATTCCTACCAGCTGTGTACAGAAGTTGGAAGCCAGTATTTTATGGATAAGTAAATGGATATATAAATTAGAGAGTGGTTCCCAGGTGGCACTAGTCATATAGAAGCCACCTGCCAATTCAGGAGACATAAGAAACTCGGGTTCAATCCCTGGGACAAGAAGATACCCTGGAAGAGGGCATGGCAACCCATGCCTGGAGAATCCCATGGATGGAGGAGCCTGGCGGGCTGTTACAGTCCATGGGGTTGCACAGAGCTGTACATGACTGAAGCGACTTAGCGCACACAGGCACAGTGTACCTATTATAATTCTGCTGTTACTGTTTTCATTATTAACATTAACTATATAATATTTATATATTATATCTTTCTTATTATATTAATACCATAATATCTCTTACTAGGTTCTGTTCGTTTCTGAGTCCACAGAATTTCACAATAAGCAGCAGCTTGTGATCCAGTATGTTTTGCAAAAGGGAACTGGATCCTCTTGATTTGGGTTCTGATAGAATATCAAGGAGAGTTAAGAAAGTCTAAAGTGAACAATGCAAAGAAACAGAGGAAAACAACAGAATGGGAAAGGCTAGAGATCTCTTCAAGAAAATTAGAGATACCCAGGGGTCATTTCATGCAAGGATGGGCACAATAAAGGATAGAAATGGTATGGACTTAACAGAAGCAGAAGATATTAAGAAGAGGTGGTAAAAATATACAGAAAAACTATACAAAAAAGGTCTTAATGACCCGGATAACCATGATGGTGTGGTTACTCACCTAGAGCTAGACATCCTGGAATGTGAAGTCAAGTGGGTCTTAGGAAGCATTACTGTGAACAAAGCTAGTGGAGGTGACAGAATTCTAGCTGAGCTATTTCAAGTCCTAAAAGATGATGGCGTTAAAGTGCTCATTACGTCACTCATTACGTCAGCAAATTTGGAAAACTCAGCAGTGGCCACAGATTAGAAAAGGTCAGTTTTCATTCTAATCCCAAAGAAGGGCAATGTTAAACAATGTTCAAATTATTGTATAATTGCACTCATTTCACATGCCAGAAAGATTATGCTCAAAATTCTTCAAGCTAGGCTTCAGCAGTACATGAATTGAGGACTTCCAGATGTATAAGTTGGATTTAGAAAAAGCAGAAGAACCAGAGATCAAATTGCGAACATCCTCTGGATCATAGAAAAAGCAAGGGAATTAAAAAAAAAATCCCCTTCTGCTTCATTGACTATGCTAAAGCCTTTCACTGTGTGGATCACAATAACTGTGAAAAATTCTTAAAGAAATGGGAATTAGGTTTACCTGTCTCCTGAGAAACCTGTATGCAGAACAAGGAGTAACAATTAGAACGAGACATGGAACAACAAACTGGTTCCAAATTGGAAAAGGAGTCCATCAAGGCTGTATATTGTCACCCTGCCTATTTAACTTCTATGCAGAGTACATCATGAGAAACGCTGGACTGGAAGAAACACAAGCTGGACTCAAGATTGCAGGGAGAAATATCAACAACCTCACATATGCAGATGATACCACTCTAATTGCAGAGAGTGAAGAGGAACTAAAGAGCCTCTGATGAAGGTGAAAGAGGAGAGCGAAAAAATTGGCTTAAAACTCAACATTCAAAAAGTAAGATCAGGGCATCCAGTCCCATCACTTCATGGCAAATAGATGGGAAAAATTGGAAATAGTTACAGATTTTATCTTCTTGGACTCCAAAATCACTGAGAACGGTGACTGCAGCCATGAAAGTAAAAGACACTTGCTCCTTGGAAGAAAAGCTATGACAAATCTACACAGGGTATTAAAAAGGAAATCAACTCTGACTACTAACTGGATGGACTGATGCTGAAGCTCCAATACTTTCACCACCTGATGCGAAGAGCAAATGCATTGGAAAAAGACCCTGATGCTGGGAAAGACTGAGGGCAGGAAGAGAAGGGGAAAACAGAGGATAAGATGGTTGGATGGCATCACCAACTCAATGGACACGAGTTTGAGCAGATTCTGGGAGATAGTGAAGGACAAGGAAGCCTGGAGTGTTGCGGTCCATGGGGTTGCAAAGTGCCTAACACCACTTAGGGACTGAACAGTATTTCATACATGTGGTTTCATCTATTAGCCGCCAGATGGCAGTATACATTGGGTATTTAATTTCAAGGGAGGGACTTAGTATGCGAAAGGCCTTAAATACAGGAGAATTAGGGCTTAAACAGTGTAGGTGCTCTGCCATGTGGCGAAGTTACAGAGTAGGTAATTTGGTAAACATTCAGATAATTATTGTGTTAAGTTCTGGTAGCCACGGTACCACCTTATGGCAGAGTTTCCTCCAGCTCTGGCTGGGCACGGGATTTACTCTGTAGCCTGGCCAGACCATGGATGTGTCAAAAGACTCCTGCAATTCTACAGACACCTCTCTTCACACAAATGGGACCTGATGCCTGGATGAAAGTTTTGGGGAAGGACTAGGGGAGGCAGGATAGGATATGGAGGGGTTCACTTCCTGCCCTGGGTTAGATCTGCTGCAGCTGGACCTGTCCATTTCACAGTTCCTTCCCTAGGGCCATCCTTGTGCTCGCCCCAGGCCCTGTGTGCTGCCCACGGTGTGAGCTGGTCTTGGGGCCCCATCTTCTGGATGAGGGTACATGACCATATTCTAGGGGGTAAAGATAAGCTATAAAATAAATCTGGCCCAGTTCAAAGGTTTCTGGGGAAGAAGCCCATTACTTTGTATTTAAAAGAAATTCAGAATATTGTGTTTGAAAAGGCAAATTGTGCCTCAATTATTAGAATTAAACAAAGGTATGCAGAAATTTACAAGTTCTGTTGGTAACTTGTGGTCAGCCCTCTAGACCAGGTCCTTCTTCCTGTACCCTGGGGAGAAAGGTTCTAGGGAAAAGTTTGAGAAGCTATTCCCCTATTGTCTGGACTGTAAATTCCTGGGGGTAGGCTCCTACTTAGGTCAGGAGGGGTGCAATTCATTACTGAACCAAGGTGTGCAGGTGACAGGGGTGGGATCCTGGGGGACATTGAGAGGCAGAGGGCACCAGGGCCATCAGGCGTCCTCCTGGGTCTGTGTGGGGCCCGATAGCCTGCATTTCCAACAAGCTCCCAGGTGGTGCTAACACTGCTGTCTAAGGACCGCACTCTGAGAACTACAGCTTTATGGTTTTAAGGAAATAAACGCAGGCAGGAGTCTTTGTTTTGCCAATGTTACTGGTTGGTCTAGGTGAGCTCTACTTAAAGGGAGAGGCCTAACACTCTAAGAACTCTGTGTCTTGGGGAATTTCAGGCAACAGTGAGGTGGTTACCATTACCACTGGCCTCTTTCGGTGACAGATGGCATGGCCCAAACCAAGCTGGCCAAAACATAACTTTATGTTGGTCAGAAACTAATACCAGTAATCACTGCTTCCAATTCCACTGCCAATGGGCGCAGCTTATAATCCTGTTAAGTTTCTAAAAATTCTGTTCTTCAGAATTTGCTTTTTAACAGTTTTTAACTTATGTTCCTCTATCCTTCTCTATGGGTACTATAACAGGAGAAAGTGAAAATAAACCAAGTGTCCAATAATAAAGGGATCAGTTTGGACAACCTAAATGTTTACTAACTGAGGAACAGTGGAAACAAACCCAACTAATAGTCGAAACAATGCCAGCATTGGGCCGGTCCACTGCCTGTCTGCTCTTCGATCGGTCTCTGCCTCCCTTGCCCGCTCAGTTTTTCAGGGCACCCTAACACTGAGGAGCCCTTGTCTGGATCTGGGTGAGTCCCACCAGTGGAAGGTACTGGTAGAAGAAGGAGAGGATGAGGGAAGGCAGGGTCTGGTTCCCTTCCTCTCTCTGCTTTGGACGGCATCCTGCTCATCCCGGTAGTGGCCAGCTCTCGTCCACAGCAAGAGATGTGCAAGAGCCCCACCCGCTATGGTGCCTCACCAGGCTCCAGCCACCGACCCAGCACCTGGTTCTGGGCTCCCCTTAGGATGGTAATGTCTTCCTGCCTTGACCATCTCCGTGTTTAACTCAGCATCTCATTTGGTTTCCCAGATCTTCCAATACCCACATAACCCACTGACTATAACATCCTTCTGTTTGAAAGGAAGAGTTCTCATTCTTGACTGGACCTTCCCTAATACAAATAATATCCTGACTAAAGGCTTCCTGTGTGTGAAGTCGCTCAGTCGTGTCCGACTCTTTTCGACCCCGTGGACTGTAGCCCGCCAGGCTCCTCTGTCCATGGGATTCTCCAGGCAAGAATACTGGAGTGGGTTGGCATTTCCTTCTCCAGGGGATCTTCCCAACCCAGGGATTGAACCAGGGTCTTCTGCATTGCAGGCAGACGCTTTATCCTCTGAGCCACCAGGGAAGTTCTGGCTTCCTAGCTAGTTATTAAGTGATATACAATAAGAGTGTTGAACTCTGTACAGATGGGTAGTATCCAATGTACTTGTTGCTAATTTCTGATGTAGGACAAGTCATGGTGGGTGTCAGTGGTGGTTGGGGAAGGGACTTTAGCCTCTCCGTCATCTCCGTCAATTTCTCTTGCCTTTCCCACCCCAGATCAGTCTGTTTACTGTGCAAAACAACTTCTAGACAAGTCTCCTGTCTTCCCTTCTAAGCTCTGAAACCTTCCTAGTAGATAGATATTCTAAAACTGCCACTGGAGAAAGTATAGGGAACACATGGACCTTCACACTATTTTCAGTAATCTCATGAAAATACTCAATATCATTAACACATATGGGTGACTGTGGTTAATAAATAAGTTTAGGTGTCTTTTATGTCTGCTGAAATATGAAGGGCATTCTCTATTATTCATGTGGGTGCTATTAATCTATTCCCCATTATCAATGTAGTAGCAGGAAGTTTATTTTTAATACACCCCCAAATCCTTCAGTTCAGTTCAGTTCAGTTGCTCTGTCGTGTCCGACTCTTTGCGACCCCATGAATCGCAGCACACCAGGCCTCCCTGTCCATCACCAACTCCCGGAGTTCACTCAAACTCATGATCATTGAGTTGGTGATGCCATCCAGCCATCTCATCCTCTGTCATCCCCTTCTCCTCCTGCCCCCAATCCCTCCCAGCATCAGAGTCTTTTCCAATGAGTCAACTTTTCGCATGAGGTGGCCAAAGTATTGGAGTTTCAGCTTTAACATCAGTCCTTCCAATGAACACCCAGGACTGATCTCCTTTAGAATGGATTGGTTGGATCTCCTTACAGTCCAAGGGACTGTCAAGAGTCTTCTCTAACACCACAGTTCAAAAGCATCAATTCTTTGGCATTCAGCTTTCTTCACAGTCCAACTTTCACATCCATACATGACCACTGGAAAAACCATAGCCTTGACTAGACGGACTTTTGTTGGCAAAGCAATGTCTCTGCTTTTGAATATGCTACCTAGGTTGGTCATAACTTTCCTTCCAAATCCTTCAGGGAGTCTCTAATTCAACAGTTGAAGACAGTATCTATAACTCTTAGAGCTGGGAGTCCAGATATCACCATGCATTTATCAGTTGCTTTTGAAATATGTTTTGAGGAAGTCTTGCAAATGACCACAGACAGCTCTGAAGTGAAAGAGACATTACAGAGAGCTCAGCTAATCACATATACGTGCGTGCATGCTCAGTTGCTCAGTCGTGTCATAGACTGTATTGTAGCCCATCAGGTTCCTCTGTCCAAGGAATTTCCCAGGCAAGAGTGCTGGAGTGGGAGGTCATTTCCTACCTCAGAGGATCTTCCTGACCCAGGGATCACATACACAATCTCACTTAACATGACAGACTATCATCAATGATATGGGATTAGGTGTTTACCATGAATTCTGCTACTTGGGTAGAAACTTGTTCACTGATGAACTAGTAGACCATGTCACTGGTAACCAAACCAAACCACATGTGTTCAGGGATAATGTCCACAGCACAAACACTCAGGCTCAACTGAAGATGGGGACAGGCCATCACCTTCTGGGTGGCTTTTAGTTTCTAAGAATATGAACAAGTACACTTTGGAGACTCTTCAGATAATACAATTTGAGAAGACTTTTAAAATTTGAAGTGAAGATGATGTGTTTTCACTTAACATGTGCAGTTCTATGTCTTTTTCATGTGGGATTCGGTGGCCCCCCTCCCATCACACTCTTGACCACCCGTAATCACAGTATCATCTGACATGACTCATCTCAACTCAGCTTGTTGGGCTGATCCTCTTGACTTTGACTTAAGTTATATAGGAAGCTCAGCATCACCAATCTTTAGTAGGATATCTGCTTAAACTCATCAGAGATACCCTTGCATTATTAGTTCATAATTGATTTCATTTTTATAGCCACCTCAACAGAATGACTGGTCAAAGAATGTGTGTAAAAATCATATCTGGTTCTAGAAGAAGAGGACGAAGAATTTTAAGACCCAGTAGATAGAGGACAGTCTGTCTATCATAATTAAGGGAGTGGGCTCTGGAGTCAAAAGTCTGGATTGGCCTGACATAAGCTGGATGATCTTGAGTAGCTTAACCTCTCAGAGTCTAAGCTTTGCCAGACACTAGATAGGGAAACAGTGACACGGAATCGTGAAGGGTTCCTCTGAGAACCACACGACTTATACATGTGATGGACCTGGCAGAGTGTGACTAGCAAGTAGCAGGTTCTTAATAGATGTGGGCTGCTCTCACCTTCATGGCCATCGTCTGTGAGAAAATTTTTTAACCCTGGCCTAGGAGAAGGTAATGGCAACCCACTCCAGTATTCTTGCCTGGAGAATCCCATGGACGGAGAGCCTGGTAGGCTGCCGTCCATGGGGTCGCTAAGAGTCGGACACGACTGAGCGACTTCACTTTCACTTTTCACTTTCATGCATTGGAGAAGGAAACGGCAACCCACTCCAGTATTCTTGCCTGGAGAATCCCAGGGACAGAGGAGCCTGTTGGGCTGCCGTCTATGGGGTCCCACAGAGTTGGACACGACGGAAGCAACTTAGCAGCAGCAGCAGTGACTTTTAGACACGGAGAACAGAAATGGGTGATGTTCTGACCCAATCCTCCCTGGAATCCCACGAGAGTCAGGCGTGTCTCCAACACAGGGTGTGTCGCTAACATTGGTAAGTAGCCTTATCTGGAAGGTGGGGGAAGTCTGGAAGATAACTGAAGCATTTAGAAAAAATGAAGTTCTGGAAATGAAGAAGTTGAAGAGGAGGCGATGTGGACAGCAGTTTATAAACTTCTACAGTTTATAAATGCTACAGTCTTATAAAGCTACAAATAATGATGACTTTAAAAGCAAGCACAGCTCAAGGCTGGATGCTTGGAATGGACTAGTTCTGGTTAATCTCCAGTATTCTAGACGGCCAAACTTCAGCGACTCTTAAAGAACATCCTACTACACAACCGCTGTATTTTATAATACAGGCTTCCCACTCAAGGTGGGAAGTGTGGACTGGTCAGAGGACAAGAAAAAACAGACTCTCCCATGTTTGTAGATGACACTGCATGTGCAGAATTTGGACACTGATGTTCCTTTTGTTGTTCTTCAGTCACTCTTTGTGACCCCATGGACTGCAGCACACCAGGCTTCCCTGTCCTTCACTATCTCCCAGAGTTTGCTCAAACTCATGTCCATTATTTCTTTGAAGTTTGCACTTAAGAAGAATAAGCGTGGTTTCAAGGCCTTGAATATCCTTGAGAATCTGAGGATAAAACACTCTGCTAGTGACCAGGACACAAGAGGCAGAGAGCTCTGCTGTATGTTAAAGGGTTCACCAGTTATTCACGCATCAAATATTTCCTGAGCACCAATTTTGTGCAAGTACCAAATTCAGTTCCAGGGAGCTGAAAAGAATTCACAGTCTAGCAGTGAAGACAGATGCATAAATACATGACTGAGGGAGTGCTAAGAGTATGAATTTTAAGTATGGGGACTTTCCTGGTGGTACAGTGGTTACGTATCTGCCTGGCAATGCAGGGGATGCAGGTTTGCTCCTTGGTTGGGAACTAAGAGCCCACATGCTACAGAGCGACTAAGCCTGCTCGCTGCAACTCGAGAGCCCATGTGCTGCAACGGAAGCCCGTGCACTCTGGAGCCCGTGTGCTGTAACTACTGATACTGTGCAGCACAACGCAATAGCCTGCATGACACAATGAAGATTTCGAGTGCCACAACTAAGACCCGATGCAGCCAAAGAAAGAAAGAAAGAATAAATATTAAAATAAAATAAAGTGTGTCATGCATTGTGTTCTATAAGGCAACAAGTGCCCAAGTAATCTTGGGAAAAGACTTATGGCTGAAAGCGAGCAGATAAAGGGGTTGGTAGGGGTCTAGACCACATTCCAGGGGAAGGCGACCTCTGACACGCTCTCTGAGGCCCACTCTTGTCTCTCCGTGTGCTCTGCCCCTGCCCTGTCCTAAGACATTATCACTTCTCTCTTACCTGAGTTATTGCAAAGCCTCTTGCCACTGCATCCCCATGTCTTCTAAGACATTGGCCACACGGAAGTCATGGGATCTTTCTAGGCCACAAACCTGAATCTTATCAGTCCCCTTGCTTAAAACTTTTCATTGTAAAGGAAATCAGTCCTGAATATTCATTGGAAGGACAGATGCTGAAGCTGAAACTCCAATACTTTGGCCACTTGATGCAAAGAACTGACTCACTAGAAAAGGCCCTGATGCTGGGAAAAATTGAAGGTGGGAGGAGAAGGGGATGACAGAGGATGAGATGGTTGGATGGCATCACCGACTCAATGGACATGAGTCTCCATCACGGAAGTTGGTGATGGACAGGGAGGCCTGGCGGTGCTGCAATTCATGGGCTCTCAAAGAGTTGGACACGACTGAGTGACTGAACTGAACTGAACTAAAAACTTTTCAAAGGCGTCCAATAGCCTCAGGATTTAATAACATAGAGTAACAAAGATGACACTAAAAATAGCAAACTTCCATAGAGTGTCCCATGCACCGGGTGTTCCATGCGCTTTATGTGTGCAACTGCTCCTCATTATTTGTGGATTCCATAGGTGTAAATTATCTACTGTCTAAAATTAATTATAAGCCCCACATTAATACTTGCTGTGCTTTGGGGGCATGCACAGGGTGGTGAAATATTGGAGTGGAGCTAACTGAGCTCAAACAAGGTAATACTCAGCCTTCTTGTTTTAGCCTCACACTGTACATTGTTCAATGTGAAGACTTAGATGGGTCATGTTGTATGTTACTTGTTTTAGAACAAACAAACTTTGTTCTTTGTTCCCAAACAACAAATGGAAAAAGAAAATAACAGCATTTTACTCAAACCTGAATGAATCTGAAAGATTGCCTTGTCTACCAGATTTAATGTTTCAGGTAATAAAAACTGCAGAGGGAGACCAAATAATAGAAAATTTAATGGAAAGTGGAAAGAATAGACCTTCTTCCCAAAACATAACAAAGAGAAGAGCTTACCTGTTGTGGAAATTGTCCATTAGGTTTCTCTAGACATTTAACTTCTCTTCCTGCAGCTAAAAGAAACAAAAAACAGTTGAAAACAGGCCTGCCAGTTACCTCCTTTTCATAGCCAAGATGCATCTTGAAAGTAACAACAGAGAGCATTTCCGGAGAGAGACGTAGGTAGTGATGTGGGGGAAAGGATTCCTGGCCTGGACCAGTGACTCCAGGCAGACAAGGGCTTTGAAATTTACCAGGCCTGCGATACTGAATTAACAATCAATTAATGCCCAATTAATCATTTACCCAAATATCAGTGTTTCATCTATAAAATATGGTTGTAGTGAGATTTAAACAGCACAACAGGAAAGCTATTGAGAAACATTTACATAACTGAAGGAATGAGATTTTAGATAAAAGCACTCATCAAGTGACCAAAGTGATGAATAAAACTAAACCCAACTCCAAGAAACATCATTGTGATATTTCAGAAGTGAGGTAAAAGTAAAGCGCCTACAGGCTTCTACAAAGGAAAAACTGACCATATACAAAGAGCTGGGGATCAGAATGGCTTTAGACCTCTTAAATACATACACAGTGCTGTGCTGTGCTTAGTCATGTCTGACTCTTTACGACCCCATGGACTAAAGCATGCTGGGCTTCCTTGTCCTTCACTATCTCCCAGAGTTTTCTCAAACTCATGTCCATTGAGTCGGTGATGCCATCCAACCATCTTATCCTGTTACCCCCTTCTCCCCCTGCCCTCGATCTTTCCTAGCATCAGGGTCTTTTCCAGTGTCTCGGCTCTTCACATCAGGTGGCCAAAGTATTGGAGCTTCAGCTTCAGTCCTTTCAATGAATATTTAAGGTTGATTTCCTTTAGGATGGACTGGTTTGATCTCCTACACACTATTCTAAATTTGCCCAAATTACCAAGGAAATGAGAAGGTACAATAAAGACATTTTCAGATAAGAAAAGTCTCAAAAATTTTACCATCCCTTCCTGGAAAGGAGTCTATTAGAAGATGTAATAAACAAATGAGGAAGTAAACCAAGAGGGGAAGGCAAGGAATATAAGAAATAGGACATTAAACACAGGAGAGAGACAAAAGGAACGCCTAGGACAACCGCCATGGAGATTCCAGAATCCCAGCACTGGAAGCTCATTCCCACTGCAGAAGGTAAGAAGGCTCTGGGCAGTTTTCTTTTAAGAGAAGAAACTGACAGAATCACTGAAGTATCCTACAGAGAAAAATACACATGCTAGGGAAAGAATTTGGTGTCAAATTAGTGGTAAGGATGCAGAATACTGAACAAATGAAAAAAACAAATCATTTGTTACCTCCAGAAAAAAAACTGTGCAGGAAAGAAAATGTAGTTCTAATTCTCTACTTGGCTTAGCTATGAACAGCAGTTATGTAGTTATAATAAATACTAGCTATTTATCTAACTAAAACTGGAGGTGGAGTTCTATAGGGAGGGGGGACATTCCTTATGTGTGGTGGGGCAGGGGGTGGAAGTTGAACCATCTTCTTCCACAGTGGAAGATAATGTCTAAAACCGAAAAAAAAAAAAAAAATCAAGAAATGGTAATAGAAACATTACTGAGGAAAATAACCAAAATAATCAGCTAAAGAAGTGATTCTCTTTGAGGAATGAAAGATGTACTCATAAGTGGGCAGTCTGGGCTTCGTCTGGAAATTTGGGAACCAATCTAGTCCTAAGAGCAAAGTCAGGAGAAAGTGTAAACTAGATGATAGCAAGCAATAACAATGATGCTTTCAAATAAAGCTGATTCCCATTCATTTATTTAGCCTACATTAATTATTTAATGCCTACTACTGTGGAGAGAAGAGGGTGGTAGAAGATGAGATAGTTGGATCACATCACTGATTCAACGGACATGAGTTTGAGTAAACTCTGGGAGATAGTGAAGGACTGGGAAGCCTGGAGTGGTGTAGTCGATAGGGTCACAAAGAGTTTGGACGTGATTTGGTGACAACTGTGGGCCAGGTCATGTGCTAATAACAGATGATCTAGCAAAATTAATTGCTTACAGCCTAGTGAGGTGGGCAAAACAAAAACAAGTAATTACGATCCAGTCCTATAATAAAGCCTATTGGCAAAGCATCATGAAAATGTGGGGACCAGCAATCAACCTGCCAGAATATTCTAGAGCCACACAGTCCAATGTGGTAACTACTAGCCATATGTGGCTATTTAAATTACTAAAAAATAAATACATGAAAAGTTCAATTCCTGGGTTACACCAGCCAGCCACATTTCAACAGCTTGAAAGCCACATGTGGCTAGTGGCTGTCATATCAGACAGTGTGTTCATAGAACATTTTTCTCACTGCAGAAAGTTCTACTTGATGGTACTGGTCTACAGGTTCCTAAATGGTGATTTTTACAGTGTTTTCAAGTACATGGAACCCCTGAAGGGACCACATTCCATGGGTCTGTTAGTAAGTAGAGCCTTGGTGAGTTTGATATTTAACTAGTTATCTGTACATGGAGTAGAACTTTTACTCTTTTTCAATTGGAGCCACTGCTGGAACTAGAAAGGAGTCTTTATTACATGTCCTGATACTGTTTGGCCACAGATGTTGAGGGCAAATACTGATGGTGACTAATAGTTTTTGAGTCTTTGGGAAAGCACTTTCGTGTAGCAAAAAGAGGGGATAGTTCTGGGGAACTCAAGAACTCCTGAGTTGGAAATTTTGCCTCGCTAATTAGCTGTGTGGCCTTGAGCAAACTTCTAAACCTCTCTGGGCCTTTGTTTATTCAGATGTGAGGTATACAGATAATGTAAGAATCAGGATAAGTAGGTGCAGAAGAAGCTCAGAAATGGTAGCTGCCATTCTTCTCACTGTTCTTAATCTACATGGGATGAGGGGCTCTCAGTAGAGAAGAGGGTCTCCTCGTCTCTCATTTCTTCTCATCATCGCCCTGATTTCTGGCTTTTTCAAAAAGCTCTCTCATTGACCAGGAACTTTATTAACTATATCAGGAAGAGGAATTTAAGTTCAAGAAGGGCAAAGGGAAGAAAGAAGAGGGAAGGGCACTGGCAGTCACCCGGAGCCCAGGACATGCCAGCCTGGCCTGCCCATTGTTCTGTAAACCCTCCCAGGGTCGAGAAGCTCAAGCTGATGAGACGGTGGCTGGAGAGGGAAGAGGCTGGCAGGTGGTGGAAAAGGAAGCACGGTGACACGTAAACTCACAGCAGTCAGGTAGGGGGCGCTGTGGGCGCCACGCTCAGGGCCTGACTTGATGGGATCCCATGTCATAACAACAACCAGTGGCCACATGTGGCACTCACAGTGGCCCGAGAGTAGAGGTGGCCGAGGCCAACTGAACCAGCATGTAACCTACCCACAGACTGGCTTTTACTCAGCATTTATGCCATACAGCCCATCTCGGTGTACTTCTCTAACTTCCATGAGAAGAAAACCCAACTTTCTTCCCAAGTGGAGTTAAATTCTAAATATGATAAGCCTCAGTTGGCACCAACACTGGTTGCCAGAATTAACTTTTCCTTGTAATTTGTAAATGCATTCAGGCTTGTTTTGGGGTTTTCTTTTATGGGTTTGCCCCCACCCCCACCTCTAAGCAGGGCCAATATCTAAATAGAAAGAAAAGACCTCCAGCTGGGCTCCTTTCTCCCAACAAGCTTTGCAAGCTTTGCGGCATCTTCCTTGGATACGGTTCAGCTGGGGGCCTTCCCTGTATTCCAGGAGGAATTTCTGCGTCCTCACAGAGGGGCCCTTTGTTGTCTGAGGTTGTGAGAAGTTAACCACTACTTTGCACAAGGAAATATCTTTTCCCTCTGTGAAGCAATGATCAAAGAAGAATGCCATTTAAACCAAGGAAAAACAAAACTGTGATTTATCTCTAGAATCTCTATGGGAAAAAAGAAAGGCCCTAATTACTTCAGTAACACATCAGCTGCAGTAGAAAGTGTAAAATTCACTCATCTATTGATGGATTTAAGTTTAGTCCTTGATGCAAAGTCTAAGTGCTTTTTTAAAAAGCATACAAACATTTTTCTTTTTTCCCCTTTTGCAGCTGCTCTGCTCACAAATACCTCCAATCTTTTTCAAATGCTTTAAGAATTTTTCACTAAAAATATATTTGTATGTGTACATATTTATATATAAAATAGATATAATTACACAGACATATGCACAAATACATATAAGCACACAAAGTTTAGGAAAAGTGTGGGAAGAAGCCTTAGTCAAGGAATCTAACCTGGGTTAGGTGCTCAGTTTTTTCTCAGGATTTATTTTAGTCTATGTCCATTTGCATATCCATTTTACACAATATATAACAACTTCATGTATTGCTTTTTTCCCCTTTAACATTATATTTTGAGCCTTTTCCATGACAATCCATAATGTCCATAATGATTTTTTTAATGGCTGCAAATTATTCCAATTAATTATGCCAGTTAACCATTTCTCTCTATTGCTTAACATTTCTGGAACTTTCCATTTTTGTTAAAGTCACCCTCCTTGCAGTTTCCAAGTTCCAAGTCTATGGTGCCAACCATAAGCTTTATATAATTGTAACAAGTGACCTGATTTCAATTTTCTTTGCCTCTCAATTTCTTAATTTTCTTCTGACACAAAGTAAAGATCTATAGGGACCAAGCTGTTAAGAGACAGCAGGAGGCTGTTTCTCCATCACAAACCAGGCAATGCTGCACCATAAGGCATCACCACTCTTCAGAGCTTTATCCAGGTGAAAGCAAAGGGAACCTGCCTAGCCATCACCTATCCAGGCAGAAATCCTCTTTTACCAAACAGTTAAAAACCCCGCACAGTAGATGCCAGGGAATCAGACCTGAATCCTTATTGTTTAGTCACTAAGTCGTATCTGACTCGTTGTGACCCCATGGACTGTAGCCTGACAGGCACTTCTGTCCATGGGATTTCCCAGGCAAGAATATGAGTGTGGGTTGCCATCTGACACAAGGACCCTCATCTCTTGGTTGGCAGGCAGTGGATTCTTTGCCACCAAGCCACCTGGGAAGCCTGACCTGTATTCTTAACTTCTATGAATGTTATCTTTTTTCTCTCTTTGCAGCACAAGCTCTTCCCAGGTGGTGGTCACAAGGTATGTCCCTCTTAACAGCAGGGGCCCCAGGAGAAATGGCTGTAAACCATCCTGCAAACCTGCTTATGCCAATGCCCTTTGGATATTACCTTTTTCTATTTATAAAGTCTGATTCTGTCTCAGTTTTTTCACAGATGTGGCATAAGAGATGTGTCTCAGATGTACATGCTGACTCTCACACCTTCATTTACCAAGGGCAGGTGAGGGGGGACGGAATAGGAGGCAGGGCCCGTGGGCCAAGTCACCACAGTTGTAGGGCTGGCAGTTCATTTGTGAACGGGAGCTCGGGGAAATTGTGGGCACAGGACTCTTTACTAGGCCCAGGGATGGCAGTGTAGTTACACTCATCAGATGTTCAAAACCCAAACTTGGGCTCCAAATTGGAGGCAAGACTGCGTGAGTGTGTGTGTGTATGTGCGGTGGTAGTGATGGTATCTGACACTTGAACATCCAGTTTGCGTTTGGTGCTTGACATTCATTATTTCGTCTTCTTCCCGTAACTTGGAGATACGCATTACTAGCTCCATCTTATGAATATAGAGAATGGTTTAGCAAGCTTAACTAACTCATATAAGGTTACACAACTAGCAAATGGTGGAGCTGGGCTTCAGAAAGTTTTTCATTTATATCATGGAGTCTTCCTTATGACAGGGTTTCTGTCATAAAGCCTATCATCATCAGGGCAGGTAGGAAGTATGGGAACATGGGATACAGGAGGTCAAATAACCCAGGCTTCCCATTCATGGAGGGCCTCAATGTAGACTCTTGACCACTATCTCCAAATATACAACCAGAGCTACATGGACAGGACTGAAAGAAGACAATGTTTATCACACAGCTTTGAACTTCAGCCCCATGTTTCCATAGTAGATTTCCTACAGTTCCCAATGAACTAATACTTTCCATACAAATAGGAAAATTTTATCACCTTTATGCATGTATGCAATATTGCAGATCTGTACATGAAAGCTTTTAAAATATTCTCTAATTTTTATTATCTCATTCTGTCATTATTTTACTACTTTAATATACCAAGAACCTTGAAGAGAACAATAAAAAAGTAATCCAGACCTCTTTCAACCTCTGAATGACTTGATCTGACATTATGGCTGTTCTAGAAAAATCAGGCTGTATATTCACCCTAAGTCAGACTTATGGGGAATTACTTCATGGGAAATTTTCAGAGCTGAAATTTTCAGCTCTCATCTATCTGTTGTAGGGACTTCACTGTTTGTGAGTCTGTAAGTATCTGCATCTTAAGAACCTTAAGAGCTGTTAACCATGGATTACATACTTGGTACTGACATAGTGAAAAAGCCGGTTTAAAACTCAGTATTAAAAAAACTAAGATCATGGCATCCGATTCCATCACTTCATGGAAAATAGAAGGGGAAGAGGTAGAAGCAGTGATAGATTTCCTCTTCTTGGGCTCTAAAATCACTGCGATGGTGACCACAACCATGAAATTAGAAGATGATTTTTTCTTGGCAGGAAAGCTATGACAAACCTAGACTGTGTTAAAAAGCAAAGACATCACTTTGCCAACAAAGGTCCATATAGTCAAGGCTATGGTCCTTCCAGTAGTCACGTATAGACATAAGAGTTGGACAATAAAGAAGGCAGAGCACCAAAGAATTGATGCTTTCAAACTGTGGTGCTGGAGAAGACTCTTGAGAGTCCCTTGGACATCAAGGAGATCAAACCAGTCAATATTAAAGGAAACCAACCCTGAATACTCTTTGGAAGGACTGATGCTGAAGCTGAAGCTTTAATACTTTGGCCACCTGATGCGAACAGCTGACTCATTGGAAAAGACACCGATGCTTAGAAAGATTGAAGGTAGAAAGAGAAGAGAGTGACAGAGGATGAGATAGTTGGCTGGCATCACCGATTCAATGGACATGAATTTGGGCAAACTCTGGGAGATGGTGAGGGACAGGGAAGCCTGGCATGCTGCAGTCCATGGGGTTGAGAAGTCGGACATGACTTGGCGAATGAACAACAACAACAATGACACAGGTAAGCAATCAATCACCAGTAGCTGTTATAATGATTCTATTGGTAAGGGCAAGGGCTCCTGGGCAAGGGCTCTGCTACAAGAGCCCATCACTCTCTGCCCCAAACTGGCCAGCCATGCCATGACTAACTGAAACTCCATGTATTAAAAAAGGAACTTGAACATGTCAGTTAAGTTGTCCTGAGACTTCCCTGGTGGTCCAATGGTAAAGAATTCACCTTCCAATGCAGAGAACATGAGTTTGATCCCTGGTTGAGCAGATCCCCTGAAGTAGGAAATGGCAACCCACTCCAGTATTCTTGCCTGGAAAATTCCATGGACAGAGGAGCCTGGTGGGCTACAGTCGGTGGGGTCATAAAGAGTCGGACACAATTGAGCACGTATGCCATCCATCCTTATGGAGAACTAAGATCCCACATGCTTCAGGTCTACTAAGCCCACGTGCTGCAACTGCTGAGCCTGTGCTCCACAACTAGAGAGAAGCCTACATGCCACACCAAAGAGCCTGCATGCAGCAATGAAGATCTCAGGTGCTGCAACTCAGACTCGAGGCACCCAAATAAATAATTACATAAATATTTTAAAAAATATTAAGCATCCCTGGCTAGTGAAAGTTGCTCAGTCATGTCCAACTCTTTGACATCCCATGGATTGTCCATGGAATTCTCCAGGCCAGAATACTGGAGTGGGTAGCCTTTCCCTTCTCCAGGGGATCTTCCCAACCCAGAGATTGAACCCAGGTCTCCCGAACTGCAGTGGATTCCTTACCAGCTGTCCCTGGCTAACTGTCTCCGAGTTTACAGTGAGATTTGTGGTGTTACTGACACTCTGTTTAAGTTCTCAGTCTTAGCAGAGAGACAGTAAGAACAAAGAAATAGCTATTAAACTGCTATGAATAAAGATTAAAGTTAGAATCACAGCATTTTGTGGTGGGAAGCCCTGAGAAAAATTACTCTAGCCCACATGTACTATGGATTGGGACCTGCAGCCCTGAGAAGCTAAGTGATGCCCAGCAATAATTTTTCTAAACCATGCTGCTGTCCTTGTAGAGGTCTAAAGTAAGGGTCAGGCTACCTGATTTTGCTACATAAACTTTTCTTGGAATACAGGTATGCCCATTCATTGAGGAGTTGTTTCTGGCTGCTTTCAAGTTACGTAGCAGTGTTGAGTAGTGGTGACAGACACTGTATGACCCACAAATCCTAAAATATTTACTTACTTTCTGGCCCTCTACAAAGTGCTGACTCTAGCTCTAAAGGATGAACAAAGTATATGAGGAGGAGCCAAAGCATGCCAGAATCATGTGAGTGAACCTGAAGTAGGTCTCTGGAGGCCTGCCAATGGGCACCTGAGTGAGCTTGGGAGCGGGCTCTCCAGCTCACATGCAGCCTGGAGATGACCATGGCTCTGGCCAACAGCTGGACTATAACCCCAAGGGAGACCTTGAACCAGAGGTGCCCTGTTAAATTGTGCTTGGCTCCCGTGAGATAATAAATGTTCGTTGTTTTAAGCTACTAATTTGGGGGGTGGATTACTGTATTACACAGCAATAGATAACTAATACAGCTGTGGCATTGGTGGTAGACAACCTGCCTGCCAGTGCAGGAGACATCAGAGATACAGGTGTGATCCCTGGGTGGAGAAGACCCCCTGGAGGACGGCATGGCAACCCACTCCAGTATTCCTGTCTGGAGATCCCATGGACAGAGGATTCCAGTAGGTAACAGTCCATACAGTTAGTTGCAAAGAGTTAGACATGACTAAAGTGACTTTCACTAAAGTGAAAGATGATGCACTCAATATGCCAGCAAATTTGGAAAACTCAGCAGTGGCCACAGGACTGGAAAAGGTCAGTTTTCATTCCAGTCCCAAAGAAAGGCAATGCCAAAGAATGCTCAAACTACCGCACAATTGCACTCATCTCACATGCTAGTAAAGTAATGCTCAAAATTCTCCAAGCCAGGCTTCAGCAATACGTGAACCGTGAACTTCCTGACATTCAAGCTGGTTTTAGAAAAGGCAGAGGAACCAGAGATCAAATTGCCAACATCCACTGGATTATGGAAAAAGCAACAGAATTCCAGAAAAACATCTACTTCTGCTGTATTGCCTGTGCCAAAGCCTTTGACTGTGTGGATCACAATAAACTGTGGAAAATTCTGAAAGAGATGGGAATACCAGACCACCTGACCTGCCTCTTGAGAAACCAATATGCAGGTCAGTTCTAAACAGTTAGAACTGGACACGGAACAACAGACTGGTTCCAAATAGGAAAAGGAGTACGTCAAGGCTGTATATTGTCAGCCTGCTTATTTAACTTATATGCAGAATACATCATGAGAAATGCTGGACTGGAAGAAACACAAGCTGGAATCAAGATTGCCGGGAGAAATATCAATAACCTCAGATATGCAGATGACACCACCCTTATGGCAGAAAGTGAAGAGGAACTCAAAAGCCTCTTGATGAAAGTGAAAGTGGAGAGTGAAAAAGTTGGCTTAAAGCTCAACATTCAGAAAACGAAGATCATGGCATCCGGTTCCATCACTTCAAGGGAAATAGATGGGGAAACAGTGAAAACAGTGTCAGACTTTATTTTTTTGGGCTCCAAAATCACTGCAGATGGTGACTGCAGCCATGAAATTAAAAGATGCTTACTCCTTGGAAGGAAGGTTATGACCAACCTAGATATCATTTTCAAAAGCAGAGACATTACTTTGCCAACAAAGGTCTGTCTAGTCAAGGCTATGGTTTTTCCTGTGGTCATGTATGGATGTGAGAATTGGACTGTGAAGAAGGCTGAGCGCCGAAGAATTGATGTTTTGAACTGTGGTGTTGGAGAAGACTCTGGAGAGTCCCTTGGACTGCAAGGAGATCCAACCAGTCCATTCTAAAGGAGATCAGCTTTGGGATTTCTTTGGAGGGAATGATGCTAAAGCTGAAACTCCAGTACTTTGGCCACCTCATGCGAAGAGTTGACTCATTGGAAAAGTCTCTGATGCTGGGAGGGATTAGGGGCAGGAGAAGAAGGGGACGACAGAGGATGAGATGGCTGGATGGCATCACCGACTCAATGGACATGAGTCTGGGTGAACTCCGGGAGTTGGTGATGGACAGGGAGGCCTGGCGTGCTGCAATTCATGGGGTCGCAAAGAGTCGGACACGACTGAGCGACTGAAGTGAACTGAACTGAACTGAAAGTGACTTAGCATGCATGCATGTAGCTGGGCTCACCTTTTTAAGTGAGTGAAATTCTGCCTCCCAGGTCAAAGGCCCACTGTGATCTTCCCTGTGGAGCTTTGTGAACTCCTGGTCCTCAACTCCAGTGGAAGCATCTGTGCCGACTCTTATGCAGACTCTATCCCTTGGTCTTGTGGTCAGTTACACAGATGTCTGTCTCTCTGGCTGGTGCTGTGGCTTATACAGTTTTGTAACCACAGAATCTAATTTACTACCTATTATTCATAATGGCTAATATTGTTAATAAATAATAATAATATTGAGTGCTTACTATGCATCCTGCACTTTATGTGCATTATCTCATTTAACCCTCATGACAGCTCTCATAATATCTCCAAGAAGGAGATACTATTCTTAAGGCCATTTAATAGGGGAGAAAACAAAGGTTATGCAACTGCCTTTTATCCTCTAGTGAGCAAGTAGGAGAACCAAGATTTGAGCTCTGACTGACCCTGAAGCTGCCACACTCTATCAACTGAGATCTCAAATCCCAGGATATGGGGCTCCAGTGTAGGTACTGCCACATTTACCTGCCACACCTAAGAGTTGACATGCTGCAACTAAGACCCAGCACAGCCAAATAAATAAGTACGGGGGAAAAAAAGGAAGAAAAACTACTGACTTTTAGTTCACAGCAAATATAGAATCAAAATGAAATGATTTCCCAATCTTTGTCCAGGCACCCGTGGCAGACCTAAAAGGAGGTCAGGAAAACAAGCAGAAGTGGACAGGGAAGAGCCTGAGGAAGGGGAAAGGGACACTGGAATCTGCTCCCAACACCCCTTCCCACTTCCTGTTCCTCCACCTCCTGCTCTTGGTATCACCGTGGCTCCACACCCCCACCCCAACTGCAAAAACTTCCCAAACAGTGGTGGGATAATGAGGAGAAATCCTCAATTCTTTCACACTTTGGGAGTTCTTACTGGACTGCCCTGAGCTCTCTCCTCCCTGGAAAGCCCTCTTCATGTTGTCCAGCTGACTACGACTTCTCACTCCATCTTGGCCTCTTCCAGAAAGGGGAGCACCCTGGATCCCCCGGGGCTATGCTAGTTGTCCTGGTTCTGAACTCCCATAGTACCTGCCGCACCTTTCATACCAGAGTCATAATTTTTCGCACTTGCATCCTTGCTTTGTAGAAAAGTGCTTGACATACCTTTGACTGATTTTAGATGAATAAAGGAAAGAATTTTTACCTATTTATAGGCTGTCCTGTGCTAGAATGTAAATTCCCTAAGAAAACTGTCTGGTGCTCAATCCAGCACCAGGCATGCAGTGGGAGCTCAATAATATTTAACCAGCTGGCCCTAAATGTCTGGCCTTATACTACTAGATTCAGGGCAGTAAGTCTGATTAAAGGGAGCTGAGGTCAAGAATGCCGAAGAATTGATGCTTTTGAACTGTGGTGTTGGAGAAGACTCTTGAGAGTCCCTTGGACTGCAAGGAGATCCAACCAGTCCATCCTAAAGGAGATCAGTCCTGGGTGTTCTTTGGAAGGAATGATGCTAAAGCTGAAACTCCAGTACTTTGGCCACCTCATGCGAAGAGTTGACTCATTGGAAAAGACTCTGATGCTGGGAGGGATTGGGGGCAGGAGGAGAAGGGGATGACAGAGGATGAGATGGCTGGATGGCATCACCGGCTCAATGGACATGAGTTTGAGTGAACTCTGGGAGCTGGTGATGGACAGGGAGGCCTGGCATGCTGTGATTCACGGGGTCGCGAAGAGTCGGACACGACCGAGCAACTGAACTGAACTGAACTGAGGTCAAGAAATGGCTTCAGTGTTCAGAAGACATCCCAACTGTGACCACACTTGAATGGACTCCCAGGATCTTCCTGGACACGGGTTCTCATGATTTAAGTTCCTAGACTTGATGATGCCATTACATCAGTGTGTGCTCATCCTCTAGGAAAGTATTATCTATCTAATCTGCTCAGACTGCAGCCAAATGATTTAAGTTGTATGTTTCTTGGAGCAATGATTTTTCAAAAGGTAAAAAAAAAAATGAGTACATCTGTATGGGTTACCTATTTCATCTTGCTTCCTTAAATGTCGCACACACAAATACCAAAAACCAACAGAACTTCTCTTCCAAGCAACAATAAAATCCCAGGAGACTAAAAACTTTCTCAGATTTCCTTTAAGTGTTATTTCTGATGAGTTAGGTAAAATGGACACCACCCTCCCAAATAAAGAACTTAATATATTTTTCATGTCAAAATCAGAAAAAAGAAGATGCTTAATAATCACTCAAAAAATGTGCACTATATTTCTCACCATTACTTAGCAATCCACTTACTTTTCTAAGGGAACTGAGAACTCTGCAGACATGGTCTGTCTCCATTAAGATGCCTGTCCAAACTTGAGTCAAATATATCTTGCTCAGTTATTATTTTTATCTTTTCCATTTAAGCATTCCTAATCCTATGTAAGCAATTTTCCAGAAAATAATGGAAACTTCCCTAGTGGTTTTTTTCCTTCCTTCATTTCTTTCATTAATAAATAATACATGTCCATAAGATTAAGGTTAAAAGATTCTTCCTTCTTGGAAGAACAGCTATGATAAAACTAGACAGTGTATTAGAAAGCAGAGACATCACTTTGCCAACAAAAGTCCATATAGTCAAAGCTATGGTTTTTCCAGTAGTCATGTACAGATGTGAGAACTGGACCATAAAGAAGGCTGAGCACCGAAGAATCGATGCTTTTGAACTGTAGTGCTGCAGAAGACTCTTGAGAGTCCCTTGGAAAGCAAGGAGATCACACCAATCTTAAAGAAAATCAACCCTGAATATTCATTGGAAGGACTGGCGCTGAAGCTGAAGCTCCAATGCTTTGGCTACCTGATGTGAAGAGCCGACTCACTGGAAAAGACCTTGATGCTGGGAAAGATTAAGGTCAGGATGAGATGGTTGGATGGCATCACTGACTCGATGGACATGAGTTTGAGTAAGCTCCGGGAGCTGGTGATGGACAGGGAAGCCTGATGTGCTGCAGTACATGGGGTCGCAAAGAGTTGGACATGACTGAGCGACTGAACTGAAATTAACTGAACTGACAATGGGCATGTTGCTGTTCCTAGCATGATTACAAGGTTTAGAGTAATGCATACAAAGTTCCTAAAATACTGCCTCAAACATAACTAGGTCTGAAGATGGCGGCAGGGTCACTGAAAAGACTCCTTTTCTGGACACACATGGACCCTTTAGGACACTGCTTCTTCTCTTAATAGAGATGTGCTTTGCAAATGTGACTGTGAGTGAGTCAGAGCAAGCCAGGTCACAACAAGATTTTGTAGGTGTATGCAAGATGGTTACTTGGCTCCCTCAAAGCACTATTTCATCTCTTCTCAGAAAATTAAAAAAATAGTGAAGGAAAACTTGTAATTGGGAGTGTTTTAGCAGACCCAAAGGGCAACTTCTATGGTAGATATTCTATGTTGAATCATGGGCATGAGTTTTCTCCTGTGAAATCAGCATAGATAATGGTCATGCGGGGAGGGTCTTGTTTAGATGAATGATAAACTCTCTTAAAGAGTATTTGAGACTTTCAAAAACATGCTGCCCTGGAACATCTACCAATACATTTGGGATTCCAAGCCTCTTTAGACCCTTTCTTTTTTTAAGTAGATATTTAAAAATTACAAATCCAAAAGGCTTATATATATATATTTTTTTAATGTGGAATAGGAGTAATGAAAGGTGAAAAAGTGTTAGTCGCTCAGTGACTTTTTGTGACTACATGGACTGTAGCCCGCCAGGCCCTCCTGTTCATGGGATTTCCCAGGCAAGAATAGTGGAATGTTGGGTATTAGCTGCAGCATGAGAACTTTTAATTGAGGCATGTGGGATTTAGTTCCCTGACCAGGAATTGAACACCGGCCCACTGCATTGGAAGCTCGGAGTCTTAGCCATTGGACCACTAGGGAAGCTCCCCCCTCATGCCTTCTTCAGTTCAGTTCAGTCTCTCAGTCGTGTCTGACTCTTCACGACCCCATGAATCGCAGCACGCCAGGCCTCCCTGTCCATCACCAACTACCGGAGTTCACTCAGACTCAAGTCCATCGAGTCAGTGATGCCATCCAGCCATCTCATCCTCTGTCGTCCCCTTCTCCTCCTGCCCCCAATCCCTCCCAGCATCAGTCTTTTCCAATGAGTTAACTCTTTGCATGAGGTGGCCAAAGTACTGGAGTTTCAGCTTTAGCATCATTCCCTCCAAAGAAATCCCAGGGCTGATCTCCTTCAGAATGGACTGGTTGGATCTCCTTGCAGTCCAAGGGACTCTCAAGAGTCTTCTCCAACACCACAGTTCAAAAGCATCAATTCTTCGGCGCTCAGCCTTCTTCACAGTCCAATTCTCACATCCATACATGACCACAGGAAAAACCATAGCCTTGACTAGACAGACCTTTGTTGGCAAAGTAATGTCTCTGCTTTTGAAAATGCTATCTAGTTTGGTCATAACTTTCCTTCCAAGGAGCAAGCGACTTTTAATTTCATGGCTGCAGTCACCATCTGCAGTGATTTTGGAGCCCCCCAAAATAAAGTCTGACACTGTTTCCACTGTTTCCCTGTCTATTTCCCATGAAGTGATGGGACCAGATGCCATGCCTTCTAATAGGAAGGTAAATAGGCTGAACTGATTCCATATTTCCCCCTCTAGAATATAGCATTTTCTTCTAAGAATAAAAAGAACAGCCCATTTGTTATGCTTATTAACCAGGTCAAATCTAAAGGAAGTCAGGATTCCAAGATCTCACTTGTCTTTTTCTTTCATATGCATTTAGAAACCCTATTCTTTATTCTGAATTTCAGGGACACCAAGGATTAACTGTCAAGCCATGGGCAATTTCAGCAAATGCTATGCATTTCAAGCACAGAAGGGATAACAGAGCTACTGGGAGTTAGCTTAACCTTAAGATATAAGAAAATTATAACACAATACTACATGATCATATGGTAAGGAGAAGATACAAAAGAAGGAATATATATGAATTTCAAAGCTAGAAATACTAAAAGAATAAAATTAATGACTGTAATCTAAAGTACCTAGTTATAGTTATGTAGCACATTATTAAAGACAATTTGATATGTGTTTCTGGGGAAATCACAGAATTTAACCTAGAAACATTTTATGCATAAGGACTTTAGGTAATATAGTGTTAAATTTAAACATCATTCAAATTCATAAATTTCAGTGAGAGCTGCTATATCATCATGCTTCATAAAAACTCAAGCTAGGTTCCTGAGTGGGAAACATTCTAAATGGGGAAAAAAAAAAGCACAAAATATGATTAACCAAATATGACAAGCTGTCAGAATTAAAACCTCAAACTATAAGCATTGAACCAGATTACCTAAATTGAATTTTTAAGAGTAATAATAATAAAATGTATGTGTGTGCACACACAAACTTAAGCTTGAACAAAGTGGGAAGTTTTTCTCTCCTGGTGGAGTTTACATAATGTATACTGGGCTAGAACTGTTGATGAAGATACTTCCTTAAACTATAGTGTCTTTAAATTTGAGTACACACTACTAAACCATATAATGTAAGTTTGGAAGGAATGCAAAGTAGATGCATCAGTTCAGCTCAGTTCAGTCGCTCAGTCGTGTCTGACTCTTTGCGACCCCATGGACTGCAGCACACCAGGCTTCCCTGTCCATCACCAACTCCAGAAGCCTGCTCACACTCATGTCCATCGAGTTGATGATGCCATCCAACCGTCTCATCCTCTGTTGTCCCCTTCTCCTCTTGCCTTCAATCTTGCCCAGCATCAGGGTCTTTTCCAATGAGTCAGTTCTTCGCATCAGGTGGCCAAAGTATTGGAGTTTCAGCTTCAGCATCAGTCATTCCAATGAATATTCAGGACTGATCTCCTTTAGGATGGACTGGTTGGATCTCCTTGCAGTCCAAAGGACTCTCAAGAGTCTTCTCCAACACCACAGTTCAAAAGCATCAATTCTTCAGTGCTTAGCTTTCTTTATAGTCCAATTCTTACATCCACACATGACTACTGGAAAAACCATAGCTTTGACTAGATGGACCTTTGTTGGCAAAGTAATGTCTCTGCTTTTTAATATGCTGCCTAGGTTTGACATAGCTTTTCTTCCAAGGAGCAAGTGTCTTCTAATTTTATGGCTGCAGTCACCATCTGCAGTGATTTTGGAACCCCTCAAAATAAAGTCTGTCACTGTTTCCATTGTTTCCCCATCTATTTGCCATGAAGTGATGGGACTGGATGCCATGATCTTAGTTTTCTGAACGTTGAGTTTTAAGCCAACTTTTTCACTCTCCTCTTTCACTTTCATCAAGAGGCTCTTTAGTTCTTTGCTTTCTGCCCTAAGGGTGGTGTCATCTGCATATCTGAGGTTATGCTTTTCAAGTTAAATCCTTGAAACCTTCCTTTCCCAGCCTGTAGGGGGCACATTTCCTGCCTAGGAGAACACTGTGGTCAGTCAAGACAGACTTCCTCTCTCTGGGCAACTGCAGAGGAACTGGGGATTTTGTGTGAAATTGTTTTTTCTGAAACTTTTTTTTTTTCTTTCTTTTGTTGCTTCACCAGGGTTTTGACCTCATCAGACCTACACTGGAGCAGTTCTACTAGTTCTTTTTCTTCCTCTTCCCCAGAGAGGTGCTCTAACAGCTTACATCTCAGGGTTAAAATCCTAGCATGTTCTTGGAACTTTGCACACCTGTGCAATAGTTAAACGCCAAACAGAAAATCCAGCCTTGGGCCTTCTTGGCTGGGGTGTGGCCACAGGTTGGCTGTGTGGCTGATTGCTATTGCTAAACAAACCCAAACTCGAAGCCTGGACTGCTGCCAAGGGGTAGTGATTACATAGTCAAGAGGAGGAGCGGTATGCCCCTCCTTGCTGACGACTCGAATGAGAGCATGAGGTTCCTTTAGTCAAAGCTCTTCAACTCCCACAGTGCTTTGCCACCATTAGTATTCAAGCAGTACCTGGAATAAAAACAAACCCAGTGCTCACTGTCCTGGAGTTGGGACTCGTTATTAAATTCAGTAGAAACGGACAAACACAATTTAAAAAATTCTGAATGAAGCCCCAAATCACCATTTCTATTTGTATATTATGATTCGTAATTCAGGCCTAACTTCTGATGAAGCTTAACGTATGTTACAGCCGAGGCTGGGAATTGACATTGGAAAAAGAAATACTGTAAAAATGTATACTATTTCCCTCACTTGTTGCAAATTGCCTTGAATCATTTCAAGTGAGCTAGGCAGTTTTTTAATGTTGTTAGGTTTTTAATCTACTGAGGCACTTTAGAACTCTGATGGAAATACGAAATCCTCAGGCCCCATATTTCGTAAAATATTGCCATGCGTGCTCAATCACTCAGTCACGTCAGATTCTGTGCGACCTCATGGACTGTAACCCACCAGGCTCCTCTGTCCATGGGATTCTCCAGGCAAGAATACTAGAGTGGGTTGCCATTTCCTCCTCCAGGGGATCTTCCTGACCCAGGGATCGAACCCATGTCTCCTGCATCTCCTGCACTGCAGGTGGATTCTTTACTGTTGAGTCACTGGGGAAGCCAAATATTGCCATAAATTTAAACAATTAAAAGATATTATACATACGTAAGTATATATATCTACAACTGTGCTGGCCATTGTGGAAAAATGATCACTCTTTCCAAGAATTTTATAATCTGATTAAGAAGCCAAATCCAATACATGAAGCAATCTGATGGTAACTAAACATAAGAAAACATGGAGTCCAGTGTGAAGGTTGATGCCAGTCCTCAACTTAGCTCCGCCTGCATCCACTCTCTGGTCTAAGAATTTACACATCCTCTTTACACATCCTCTTGGCTCTACAACTTAATTTACTTCACCATACACAGTATGATACAAATGTTTTGTTTATTAAACTTCAGGGGGTAGTGAGAAATTTACATTTCAGGGTGATCAACTAGTACTTAATCAGGAAGTCCAAACATAAAATAAGTCATTAAATGCAAATCCACTGTCCATTTATTATGATATGAATTGGTGAATGGCATAAATGGGTTTTCATTGGTGAAGTCACTGATATATTAACCAGGAAAATAAATGTTAGAAATAGACACTACTTGTGGGATTTAAGGGACACAGTCATGGCTTCCTTGGCTTCATGTAAACAGGGAGTAGAATCTAGAGTTTACACCCTTAGGCATGTTGCATGAAGTGGATTCCCAGTCCTGTGATCTGTCATTGGATTACGTGGTTTCTGGTGCCTGATGCTGACTATCAGAGTAACAGAATCCTGTGTATGGAATATTGCCTGGCCCGACTCTATCTTTTCTGCAGGGTGGTGGCAGAACTTAGAAGGACAGAGGATTGGGGTTTCAAGTTTACAAAACAGATTGCTACTCTGCTTTGTGTCTGCTTGCAAATAAAAATGTGTGTGTGGAGAACTTGGTCTGAGACTTGCTTTCATTACATCCTAACAGGGGTGATGCTGGAAACTGGCTAATTCTCACCCACCTCAAACCTTCCTCTGGCTGCTATTCTCTAAGCTGGATCCCACTTAGTTTGGTTTTCAGATGCTTGAAAGAGCTACTTCAAGGTCAAATGCAACTTTGACCTTTCCAGGTTATATGGCTGATTATACTGGTTTGGGCTTCCCAGGTGGCACTCGTGGTAAAGAACCCGCCTACCAATGCAAGAGACATAAGAGACTCAGGCTCAATCCCTCGGTCGGGAAGGTCCCCTGGAGGAGGGAAACCACTCCAGTATTCTTGCCTGGAGAAACCCATGGACAGAGGAGCCTGGCGGGGTACAGTCCGTAGGGTCACAAAGAGTCAGACACGACTGAAGCGACTTAGCATACGTTCACATATACTGGTTTACTCCCACTGAATGAGGATGAGCACCCACCTCCCAGGTGACGCAAAATTTAAAACAATTCTCTACGGAGCCCTGTGGGGCTCATTCATTGCTAGTTTTCCTCCTCTGCACTAATGTCCCCTTGTTATTCTTTTCCTATCCCAGAGGAAACACATGCATGTTTGTAGAACTGAAATGAGTAATCTCTTTATCTCTATTCTCCTGTTTCAGTTTCTCTGGACTGAAAGAATTTTGGAATTGTAAACTTGGCACCTATAATTACTCCAACTTATATCTGGATTCCTTGAATCATCAGAGGCTAAAGTCCTTTGGCCTTTCCCTTTGTTAGCACCTGGGGTCCTACCTCACCCTCTACTGGAACCCAGTGTGTGCCCATTCACGCCTCTTGGACTCTCCATGGGTGATGACTGCTTTGGCCTCTCTCCATATCACCTCAGTCATTTGCCTTAGACAATGCTTCAGAAGAGGGTATCTATTTAACCTTCACTTCCTTAAAAAAAAAAAAAAAAAAAAAAGCCCCTTTCTTCACTGCTTTCTTCACTGTAAAAGATGAGAAACTGTCACAGAAAGGCTTTGGATGGCATAGCCAACCTCCCAGCTGGCCCCTGTGATCCCTGCCTCCTGCTATCACATCTTCGTGAGGTCCTCTTCCCACACTGACGCAGAGCTGGCCTGTGTGTTCAATAAAACAAGGCGGAAATGATGATGTGTGATTACCAAGGTTAGGTTAGGTTAGGAAAAGCATAATTGCTCCTGCAGGGGTCTTTCAAGTGGTTCGCTCTGGGAGAAGCCAGCTGCCCTGCCGTGAGGACGCTGATACGGTGGAGAGGAAATCACTGAGCCGCCTCTGAAGTGCACCCTCCAGTGCCAGTCAAGCCTCAGTGACTGAAGCCACAGCCCGATGCCTGACAGCAACCTCATGAGAGACCCCACTCTGCAAAAGCTCTCAAATTCATGACCTCTGTTTTGCTCTCACCATGAGAGAAACTTCCAGGCTTCTGCAGAGGTGGAGGAGGTGCTGCCACCCAGGTGCCTGCAGTAGGAAAAGGAGGGTGGGGTGTCACCTGCATCTTAAACACAGTTCCACCACTCCTACCATTCTGGCCTCAGAGGCCTCTCCCCTCAGCCCGAGTCCTGGAGAATTCTGAGCACCCTGCCAGGACTTCCCTGGCAGGCCAGTGGTTGAAACTCCGTGCTTCCAATTCCAGGGGCATGGGTTCAATCCTTGGTTGGGAAGCTACGATCCCACATGCTGTGTGGCCAAAATATAAGGCGGGGAGGAGGGCATGAAAGCTGATGGGATTTATTTGCCCCATTTCCAGCTTCTGGGTCAGCTTTCTCAGGTCCACTGAATGTGTGGCTACTCATCCACCTACTTTCTGTTAATAGCAGCAGCAGGTGCCTTGGATCACTGAATCAGGGAAGGTCCAGGTAATACTCGGGGTGTGCACATGCATATGTGCTCAGCCGTTTCAGTCACGTCCGACTCTTCACGACCCCAGGGACTGCAGCCCGTCAGGCTTCTCTGTCCATGGAATTCTCTGGAATGGGTTGCCATGCCCTCCTCCAGGGGATCTTCCTGACCCAGGGATCGAACCTGAATCTCTTATGTCTCCTGCATTGGAAGGCGGGTTCCTTACCACTAGCACCACCTGGGAAGCCCAGTATTCAGGGTGGGTATCATATAAAGAGAGGAAAATGAAGGAAATGTGCATTCAGCATCCCGAGATTCCTTCAGTCTCCTTCTCACCCTCAACCTCCCAAACAATCACTGGCAGCCAGACCCTTACCCTCAGGGCAAGAGTTTGCAGGCATTTTCTAAGGGGATCTGGCCAACACAAGAGGAAAGCCCTAAAATGACTGTGATGGTGGAAGTTCCCTAACAACTAGCTCAGCCAGATCCTACAAGTCACCATCAGAAAGTGCAATCGATCTCTCACTCTCACGTTTTCATTTGGAACTTTAGTTAAACTCCCTCACTCTAACATAAATGATTATCAAATAGCTGAGGAAAACCAAAAAACAATACGGAGAGATCAGAAACTATGGAGTAAAAAGAAAATTTCAAAAAAAGATTAGTAAAGAATTCATGGAGATAAGAGAAATATATTGTCTACTGATGCAAGAAAATGATACTGTTTTAAAAAAGAGAGAATTAAGAGAACAACAACAAAAAAGCCTCTTAGGAATTAAAAATATGACAGCATAAATACAAACTTGAAAGAATTTAAGTTAAAATTGAAGAAATTAGAGTGAAAAGACAAACAGACCAGAGGAGAGCAATAAGAAAAGCAGATAAATAATCCAGGAATTCCAGGAGATCTAGAGAGTAAAACAAAAGAAAACAAAACACCCACAGGAGAAGAAAATATCAAATATTTTCCAAGAAAATTTCTCAAAACTGGAGGGTAGATTTTCTAGATTTAAAAGGCCCAGTGAGTTTGTAGTTGTTTAGTCACTAAGCTGTGTCCGACTCTTTTGCAACCCCATGGACGGTAGCCTGCCAGGCTTCTCTGTCCATGGGATTTCCCAGGCAAGAATACTGGAAGGGGTTGCCATTTCCTTCTCCAGGGGATCTTTCCAACCCAGGGATCAAAACTATGTCTCCTACACTGGCAGTCGGATTCTGTACCACTGAGCCACCACGGAAGCCCTTGAGTTTCCTGTACAATGGATTAAAAAAACAAAAACAAAAAACACAAGAATCTGCACTGAAGTGATATCACTGTGAAATTTCCCAACATATTCAACAAACTTTCAGAGGAGAAAATACATACACACACACACACACACACACACACACACACACGTGACTGGGAACTGGAGTGGTGGCTGGAATTAGAATACTTACAGCAACCGTACTGTGAACAAGGAAACAGTAGAGCAAGGTCTTCAAAATTTGGAAGAAAAAAGAAAAATCTGAGTGAAAATAATTTCTAACATAGAACTCTCTATGAAATCATGCTATCAGTCCAGTGAGGTAGAATACAGACATTTTTAGACAGGCAAGTTCTTACATAATTTTAAACTTCATATGCTTTCTGTCAGGGAGCTACTGTAGGATATAGTCCATGAAAATGAGAAAATAAAACAAGAAAAAATAGGTCTATGAAACAGGAGCTCCAACATAGCAGACAAGTGAAGGGACCCTGTGGAACCGCAATGACAGAAGATCTCAGCAATAACCAGGCAGAGGGGGCAACCAGTCCAGATGAGCAGGTGAGCAGTCTCTGAGAGAGATTTCTTCAAAAGCATGAAATAGAATGGATACAATACCTGATATGAAACTGATAGAATCACGGAACACCTTTGGAGAATGTTCATACAACTGGCAAATATTTCAGTGCTGAATGAATGTTTAAGTACATAAAACACATGCACACAAACCAAACAAAGATAAATAAACAAGTAAAAAGAAAATTATTAACTCTAGGCATAGGTTATGCTGATAGGAAAAAAATAGTATATGCTCCATTTCTGAACAGCACGGTCATAATAATGTAAACTTTGAATATTTTTCTAATCAAAACTGAGATGACCCTACCCTGTGAGGACGGCAGCTGCCCGTGGTAGAAGCGAATAAAGAACTAGGTCCTCGTGTTTGTAGGGGAAAGTCAGCGTACAGTGACGTCTCTGAAAAAAGCAGGAGGTGGCGGGACTTACTTGCCATTAAGGTATATGGAGGCGGAGTGGAAAGTAGTTTCTCTGGGGAAGGGGAAAAGAGGAATAGGAGCCTGGGACCTGCTCATTTTCTTAAGAAACCTTGTAGAACCAGCATGTCTTTTAAGCTGTACCCTGCTATATATGATTTTGATGAACATTTAAAAAATAATTTAAAGTGTAAGAGTATATAGACAGCTAACGTGTACTGCTTTTTCAAAATAACACCTATGTAATTTTGATAAATAATATTTTGGGTGTTTACTTTCCTTTTTCATAAATTGAGAGGGTTGGACTAGACCCTCTCATGTGTATGTTTTTTGTATCTTTTTGTACATGTGTCTGGACTTGTGAACATAAACACACACCAATCTGATAATCAATAGTGGAATTCCCCTGATTATTTGATCATTAAAAATTAATTGTATTATCCACATATTCACAAAGGCATAATCCGATCCTACCGAATGAAGAACAAGGTGGTGCAACCATCTACCGATTTGTAGAGAAACACCTGAGGTTGCATTTCAGTCTTCCTCTGTCCATGTGAGAGGAGACACAGGAAGAGACTAAAGTTCCCTGCTGCTTAGACTCTGAACTGGGACGCAAGTATGGTGATGCGAGCCTAAAAGTTAATATTTATCCATCTCAGGGAGTTAAACTTGGCTTGAGAACTTGGCTGGAGGCTGGGGGTAGAAGGAAAGTGCTACAAACTCTGGTAAAGTTAATGCTTTAGCATAAATTTGTGTTAAAGTCAATGTTAATCTTGGTAGCACAGCCAAGTCACTCTCATCTTCTCTAGCATATGCCAAGGAAGTTGATGGTGAGTCCTTCAACTTTCGCTTCACTTTCAACAAAACTAAAACACTAAAATGGGGAGGGCCAGGTATGGAGCTCTGTACTAAAGAGAAATAAGAAGATTGTCCAGTTCAAATCTCCCGTTTCTTCCTAGCTTGGTGACTGGTGATTCAATCTCTCTGGGCCCTGAATTCTTCATCCTTGAATACCTATTTCACGTAGCTGTTAGGAGTATATGTGTTAATACCTGTAGAACACTGAAAACAGTGCCTACGTGTGTCTTCTCTAAAAACACATGTAAAGACCAGAACTGATTTATTGGGGTCTTAGATTCATGGCTGGTGTGCACTTTCATGGGCTCTGGCATGCTCTCTTTCTCTCTCTTTAACCTGGACTTTATTTATGTAACCTGGTCTTCAGAATAATGGAAACTCTAAGAAGAGAGACTTTCCCATGACAAATTTGGTCAAGTCAATCTCAAAAAGTCAAGGAACACATTGTTCACTGACCATAGTAATCCTGTTTGGCAAAATCTCAGGTTACATTCATTTGCACCAATGTTTCGTATCTGACGCTAGAGCTTTCCTTTGGATGCCAGATGCATTTGGCATTCTTGGATGTGGTGGACAGACTCTGTACTAGCGCCAAGCCAAGGAGTCCAACGACTGGCTTAGGGACATGCTCTCATTCCTTTTTATTTTTCTGGTCGTCAACAATATCTGGCCTACAGAGAAGGAGATTGTTTGTTGAATTTAAAATGAAAAAAAAAATTGGTATGCTTCTCATAGTTGAAGAGAAGAACAACCATACCTTACAGTTACTCACAATTCTCTCATCTATGACTGTAATCTTATTTTTCTAATTTTTTCTGTTTATACTAAAACTTTTATAGGTTAAATCACTATATTAAGTGGAATGTTACTATATCATTACAGTATGTGTAATTTACATTTAAGGAAATTAATAAAGAAGACTCATTGTAGGGAAGTAATACTGTTTAGTTGCAAGCTATTTTTTGTGTTAAAAAAACCCCCAAAGAATATTAATTCCTTATCAGATATATGGTTTCTAAATATTTTCTCTCATTTCACAGGTTGGCTTTTCACTACCATTTCCTTTGCTATATGCAGCTTTTTTTTAGCCTGATGCAGTCCCACTTGTCTATCTTAGCTTTTGTTGCCTGTGGTCTTGGTGTAAGATCCCAGAAATCAATGCCAAGATCAATGTCATGAAGGTTTTCTGTCATATTTTGGAGTTTTATAGTTTCAGGTCTTAGGTTTACATCTTTAGTCCACTGTGAACTGATTTTGTGTATGGTATAAGATAAGGGTCTAATTTCCTTCTTTTGCATGTGGATATCCAGTTTTCCCAACTGTCTTTTCCTCATTGTGTATTCTTGGCATCCTTGTCAAAAATCAGTTAAATTTATGCTACAGACTATAGGTCTGTGTGCCTGAAAGAATGGGATTGTGCATGTGTGTGTACTCAGCTGCTTCAGTCATGTCCGACTGTGACCCCATTGACTGTAGCCCTGTCCATAGGATTCTCTAGGTAAAAATCCTGGAGTGGGTTGCCATACCCTCCTTCAAGGGATCTTCCTGACTCAGGGATTGAGTCTCCTGTGTCTCCTGCATTGGCAGGAGGATTCTTTATCCATTGAGCTACCTGGGAAGCCCCCCAAATGGGATTAGTGCCTTTATAAAAGAGACCCCAGAAAGCTCCCTTGTGCCTTATGCCACCTGAGGTTACAGCAAGAACATAGTTCTCTACGAACCAGGAAGTAAGATCTCACCAAATGTTGAATCCCAACACCTTGATCTTGGATTTCCCAGCCTCCAGAACTGTGAGAAATACATTTCTGTTTTTTACAAGTCACCCATTCTATGGTATTCTGTTACAGCATCTTCGATGGACTAAGATTCCATGTAGTTATAAACTTATTTCTGGGCTTTTATTTTTTTCCATTAGTCTGTACGTGTTTTCAGTATCAAACTGTTTTAGTTACTGCAGCTTTGTGATACCTTTTGAAATCAGAAACTGTGATATCTCATGTCTTTTCTTTCTCAGGTTTGCTTTGGCTCTTCTGGGTCTTTTGTGGCTCCATATGAATTTTAGAATTGTTTCTTTTTCTGTAAAAACATTGAGATTTTGATATTTTGACAGATGTTGCACTGAATCTGTAATCACTTTGGGTGATATGGACATCTTAACAATATTAGGTCTTCCAATCCATGAACATGAGATGTCTGTTAATTTCTGTCTTTATTTCTTTCATCAATGTTTTATAGTTTTCAGTGTACAGTTCTTTCACCTCCTTGGTTAAACTTATTCCCATACAAATAAAGTATTTTATTCTTTTTGATGCTACTTCAACTGGGATTGTTTTCTTAATTTTCTTTTTGGATAATCTGTTTTCAGCACATAGAAATGCAGCTGGTTTTGTATGTTGATTCTGTATCCTGTGACTTTACTGAATTCCTTTATTAGTTTTAATTTGCATGTGTGTGTGTGTAAAATCTTCAGGCTTTTCTACATGTAAGATCCTGTGGATTTTTATAATCATTTCATAAATGCTGTTAGACAACAGGTTATTAGAGAAAACTTATATCCTGAATTAAATGAGAATAAAAATATTTGGAGGGAAATACAAGTGAATATTTACCTAATTAAAGAATAAGGAAGACTTTTTTTTTTTTTTTGGTTACTAAAGTTCTTGGAAAAACATAAATAAAAGATTAATAAGTTACATAAAAAGCAAACATTTTTCACCTTAAAATGTGAAAAACTACAAAGATCAAATGAAACATTTGTGACAGATGATAAAGGGTCACTATCTTTAAAAGGGTTCATAATTCAGTAGGATATTTATTAAAGATATCAGCAACAAAGGACAAGACCAACTGATTAAGAAGTGAATAAATATTAAAGACAATGAACATGAAAAATTATTCAGAGTTAAAGAAAAGACTGAATCCTGATGAATATTGCTTAATGTAAAAAAAGCATCTATCCTAATAAGTTGGTTTAGTAATAAATATGTGAGACCTCTTATTTGAAAAACAAAAAACCGATCAATCAAATACATAAACAGAAGTGAGTGTGGTAATGAAGCAGGTAAAGAGTTTCAGTGAGCAAGGATTGCCCAGCAGGGTTAAATGACACTCAAGGGTCAGGGGAGCAAAGGACTGTAATGCCTCCCAAGTTCAGCACCAAGAAGGTAACTGATGACCTTGGCAAAGGCAGTTTTGGTGCAGGGGTGAATCTGGAAGCTAGACTGCTATGGGTTACCCAGCTTCCTCAGTAGGTGAAGAAGTGGAAACGTTACCCATAAAAACTCTAGAAGGAAACCGGTTGTGAAAGGAAGTGAGAGAGAATGAGAAAGAGGAAAGTAGGATTAAAGGAAGGTTTGCTTAAGTTGGGAGTTTTCAAGCTGTTTGGCTATGCTGGTTGGAGACAGTGGGAAGAAAGGGAGGAGTTGAAGACAGAGGAAAGAGAGAGGATTATGACTGGAATAAGGTCTGTTCGCAGGCGGAAGGGAATGATGGAGGGTCAATCTGCCTCAGACAGGAGATGATGAGAAATGAGATGGACCTGTGCTGAGTGTCTTCATTTTATGTCTTCCTGTTCTGCAGAGGCTAGAGAGCAGAAAAGAGTTCCCAGCCTCACTCGAAGTAGGGTTCCCAGATCCACTTAGATTCAGGCAATCCTATGCAAGAAGGGGGGCTTCCCACGTGGCACAGTGGTAAAGAATCCACCTGCAATGCAGGAGACACAAGTTCAGTTCCTGGGTTGGGAAGATTCCCTGGAGTAGAAAATGGCAACCCACTCCAGCATCCTTGCCTGGGAAATCCCATGGATAGAGGAACCTGGTGGGCTACAGTCCATAATGTTGCAAGAATCAGACACAACTGAGCAACTGAGCACCCATGCATGCAAGATGAGACAGGGAGAAGGAAGGGAGGCAGAGGCTGTACTTCAGCTACTTCTGCTTTTTCTGCTGGTAAACCCCACAGGGATGCACTGGGTTTTCCGTTAGCAGTGTCCCAGCAGCCTGGTGCTTTATGGACGTCAAGAGGCAGAACGTGGGGCATTGGATTCTTGTCTGTGCAGACCCGAGTCATGGTGTGCGTCTAGGGCCATCGTTCACGGCAGCTCACAGGCTAACCCCAGCTAAGGTAGTGTTCCGCTGACCATTTCCAATTCCCCCTCATTTTGGTTGTGTAGGAGGAGGCAGCTCCCTGGGAGGGTTAGTTGTATGGTGGTATTTGTTGTCTTGGTGTTACTGAGCCTGCTACTCAAGCCTTTCTGGGGATATTGTAAGCATTCGATTCCTTGTATTAAATTTCCTTTTGCTTGAAATGGCTAAGTAGTTTCTGTTTCTTGATTGAGAGGGACATCTCCTTTTGTATCGAGAGGGAAGGAAAAATGGATGTACATGTAGATAAATGTGTGTGTGTGTGTGTGTGATGAAAATCTCCCCAAATGCAGGAGTTTTTAAGCTATGGTGTTATAGAGTCTCAAGGAGTTCCTGGATAGGGTTCAAGGCATCAGTAAACTTAAATGAGTAAAAGCCATATCTCCTTCTTTCCGAATCTCTAACTTAAATTTAGTATTTTCTTCAATTCTGAATGTAGGCATCACACTACAGCATTGCTGGCAGTTCCTGTGACTTCACCCCTAACAGAAAACAGGCATTTTCACAATGTTTTAGAGCTGTTGTAGATCCCAAACATTGTTTATGCTCATAACTATGGTATTTACTAGACTCCTGCTAGATCTTGTTCTATAATACATTTATAAAGATACACACACTGATGTTTTTCCAAAGAAGACATCAGATGACTAACAGGCACATGCAAAGATGCTCAACAACACTAATTATTAGAGAAATGCAAGTCAAAACAACTATGAGATATCACCTTACACCTGTCAGAATGGTTATCATCAAAAAATCTACAAATAACAAATGTTGGAGATGTGGAGAACAGGGAATCATCACACACTGTTGGTGGGAACACAGATTGGTAGCACACTATGGAAAAACAGTATAGAGGCTCCTCAAAAAATTAAAAATAGAGTAATCAAATTATCCAGCAATTCTACTCCTAGGTATGTATACAAAAACCCCCAAAAAACAAAAAAAAAACAAAGAGCAAAAAGAAAACAAAAATTTGAAAAGATACATGGCACCCCAATATTCATAGCAGCATTATTTACCATAGCCAAGATATGGAAGCCACCCAAGTATCCATAAACAGATGAACAGAAAAAGATGTATATACATACATCCACATACACATATACACATAATGGAATATCACTCAACCATAAAAAAGAATGAAATTCTTTCATTTGCCACAATCTGGATGGACCTAGCGAATATTATACCTAGTGGAGTAAGTCAGAGTTAGGAAATCCTATATATCATTTATATGTGGAATCTCAAAAATAATATAAATGATCATATATGCAAAACAGAAACAGACTCACAGATCTAGGGTATGGGATTAAGAGATACAAACTGCTGTGTATAAAACAGATGAGCAACAAGGATATACTGTATAGCATAGGGAACTACAGCCATTGTCTTATAATAACTTTTAATGGAGAATATAATCTGTAAAAATAATCATTATTCTGTATACCTGAAACAAATATTGTAAATGAACTGTACTTCAATTTTAAAGAATGGAATATAAAAAATAAAACACAGTATTATATCACAATTTTTAACGTCTTTTGTTTTGCCTGTAGAGTTTCTAAACTTTGGCACTAGTGATATTTTAGGATGGATACTTCTTTCTCTGGGGGGACTGTTTTTGCGCTGCAGGGTGACTGAGGGCCTTGACTATGCTAGTAGCTCTCTTCCTGATCACATGACCATCACAGATGCCGTCACCTGGGGGCAAAAGTGACCCTGGCTGGGAGCCACTACTCTGCCTGAAGGAGAGAGGGCTTAAAAAATGGATGCACCAGAGGATGGGAAACAGAAGTGACTGAAGAAACATACAATTGAGTGATGTTAGGGGACCAGATGAAATCAAATGTGGTCATCCTTTAGTATCCTTTGGGCCATCCAGGACCCTGCTGCTGCTACTGCTGCTAAGTCGCTTCAGTCGTGTCCGACTCTGTGCGACCCATAGACAGCAGCCCACCAGGCTTCCCGTCCCTGAGATTCTCCAGGCAAGAACACTGGAGTGGGTTGCTATTTCCTTCTCCAATGCACTGTGGATATTAAAATCCAAGGACACTCAAGTCCTTTACATAAAATGGTAGAATATTTGCATAAGCTATACACAGTCTCTCAATCATCTCTAGATTATAATATCTAATACAACATAAATACTATGCAAATAATTGCAAATACAATGTAAATAGTTGCTAGTGTGTGGCAAATTCAAATTTTCCTTTTTGGAAATTTCTGGAACTTACTTTTTTCAAATTTTTTAATCTGTAGCTGGTTAAGTCCATAGATGCAGAACTTGCAAATATGGAGGGCTAAATGAACAGAGGAGCCTATGGGTGAGAGAAGAGGTTTTCAGGGTTTTATTTTTCCTACATGAATATTCAAATGACGGACAGTCTGCCACCAATAGCATATGTGATGCAGGTGCCAACTTACAAATGAGATGGGCTGGAATTACCTACAATGTCCAAAGTACTGTTTCTTCCACTGATCGAAAATGCTAACATGTCTTAACATGCTGGTTGAAAAACACACTTTCTTGAAGCAGAAGGATAATGGAGAACATTTAGAACCTAAAAATAACTGTTATTGCCCCTTGTTCTGCTACCGTCCAGAACAACAGCAACAAGAAGCAGGCTGGGCATATTTTGGACTTGAATGGATTTGGAGGTTGCTGCTCTATGATTGGGCCCAGCAGGCACGGCTATGAAGAATATGGAGCAACCCTATCGTTTGGCAATGTGACTCCTAAGTATTTACCTAGGAGCAATGAAAATATATATCTGTATAAAATCTTGTCCAAGAGTGTTGACAGCATCTTTATTCAGAGTAGCCCCAAACTGGAAATAACACAAATGTCCATCAACAGTATACCTGTGGTGTGGTCATACAATGAAATACTATCAAGCAAGAAAAATGAATGGACTGTTGATATATGCAACAACATGGATGAAACTCAAAAACATGTTGAGTAAAAGCAGCTGTACACAAAAGGGGGAATACATTCGTACGGACTGTGTGATTCATTTATATAAGTTTTAAGTAGGCTACATTCATCCATGGCAATTAAAAAAATCAGAATATTGACTGGTTCCATCAGGGTGGGGACGAGAACTGGTTGCAGAGAGGCATGGGAAATTTTCCTTGGTGAGGATGTTCTATTTCTCGAGGATGAGTTGGGTTATACAGTTGTACGCAGTTGCCAAAACTCACCAAGTTGTACACTTGGGTTTGTACATTCCACTACATGTAAATTACAAGAGAAGAAGGAGAAGGAAGAAGAGGGGGGAAAGTGAAGGAGAAGAGGAGAAAGAGAACGGTAAATAAAAACTGAACTTACAGTCAACAAAACACATACTGAAATGTTTGAAATGAAGTGAGGTCTGCAATATACTCTGAAATGTAGTCCCCCCTGCCCCGCCCCGCCCCGCCCCGTGAAAAAAGGGTGGGGGATTGGTAGATAGCCAGGTGGTTAGTATGTGAGTTTTAAAAAGACACAAAATGTGAATTGTAGATTCTAGATGGTGGGATGTGCAATTCTTTAAACTTTTCTGTAACTTGAAAACTTCACACTAAACAATGTGAGTGTATGGCAGAGCATCTCTTTTTGCCTTTTTGGATTATTTCATTAACTGTTGGGCCAAAAAAGAGACTTGGAAATAAGGAAAGCATTTCATATAGTTCTTGTTCTATTTTAATAAATGGAACCTCAAGTGTCATACACATCACCTCCGCCCCCTTAATAACAACAATCATCCATGAGTACATCGCCACCACCACCTCTGGATCTTGGGGCTGTCCCAGCATGGTGCTAATTACCTTACACATGTCAGCCTCCTATAGAGAACTTCATGGTGTTCTTTATTGTTTAACAAAAAGCTCTAGGCTGAGTCACATCTTCAGAACTTCCAGACAGCCAGGAACTAGAACAGATGTTCTAAGAGGAAGATTATGTCTGCGATGGTGGGTATTTTTAGCAGAATGTATTATTCAAATATGAAGGTGTGGGACTCTTTGTGTGTGTGTGTGTGTGTGTGTGTGTGTATCCAGGTAGTGAGCACATTTTAGAAAAAGATACATAGTATAAATCATAAAGTAACAGTAACTTTAATCCAGTTTTTGTAGAGAGAGAAACCTTGTTCCTTTTCTCTTTTTCCTTAAACTCCTTGTATCCAGTGCCATTTGATACTGTCACCTGGCCAAAGGGTGTGACAAAGGCTGCCTGGATTTGGCACCCCCAGCTCTTTCCTAGCTTCCTTTTCTCAATAAACCTTTGACAAAGGTCAGGGGTTTGAAAGGTCGGGTTTTTCCTTGTTTGGTTCGTGTTTCTTGCTCAGTAGAATGATTAAACGTCTCTGAGTGTCAATAAATAAGTGGTTTCGGTGAAGCTTTTCGGAATCTGTTTCCCTGAAGGCTGCTTGGTGGCGTGCCTGGGATTGGTTCGGTTTTGTATGAAACTGGTAGGTAAACATTGTAATTAGCAGGCTGCCTCATCCCTGCGGCTCCTGATACCTGTACAGCCATGCATTTAAGAAGAGGGCAGGGATAAAATATCTTCACCTAAAACCAGGAGTCAGGCTTTGATCTTCAGCTCCGACTGACAAAATGCTAAGGTGCTAAAGAGGCAGAAGCCGGATTTGAGCTAAAGGGATCTCAGGACCCCTGGCACAGCTATGCTAGCACTAGAAAGAATGTATGAATTAGGTAAATACCTACCAGGAAAAAAATTAAAAAGACAATAAGCCAGCCTTGAAAAAAAACATATCAGTTTTCTGATTAACTTTACTCCGATTGGAGGCCATAATTCAAACCAGATTCATGAAACAGTGTCAGACAATTCTGGCTGCGTACAGGGGCAACGTATCAGAACTGGATCAGCTACAGTAACCCCATACTGAACAAGTTCAGGATCTCTGGTTCATTTTGTGTGGATATCTCTGTGTTATTGTTAGGGAGAGAAGGGTGGGTTCCTGTAAAGCCAGGTCAAACCATCTTCTTCCTGAGAAGTAACTGACTGATGTGCAAATCAAGCATCTTCTGCCTGTCCCACTGGGAAAATATAGTAGACATGTTTCATACAATGACTCAATTAGTGGTACCTAGGTTCCAGAAAGTAGCAGACAAACTTTGAAACTTAATTGGATTGAGGAGGGGGAAAAAAAAATTCTGGCTCCTTTCCTAACATAAATTGTATATAATCAGCAAATCAGCAGGTAGTTTTCATTGGGTTGTGACTCATGTCACACTTAATTCCAATAAAGATTACGGGATGAGATTTTAAAGCTTGTCTGAAATTAGAAATGTAGGAAACCTGAAGGTGACTTTGGTAGAGAATATAGAATACAAAATAGTGTGCAAAATAATAAAATATTCACTCTTTGGGTGGGTTTTATGAATTGCTGCCACACAGCCATACTGTTTCAGCCTTCTGGTGGAGTGGGATGAGTGACAGCCTTACTTTTACATGCACAGAGTGGTTTTTGCTCTTTGTTCTTAAAGATGGGATAATCTATCAACATAATCTTTTCAGCCATTCTCCCAGGATAAGAAACAGAGAAAAGCTGAATGACTTGCTTTCTGAGCAGAGGGTGAAGTAAGAAGGGATAGTTAGGGAGTTTGGGATTGACATGTACACACTGCTATATTAAAAACAGATAACCAACAAGGACCTAAGGTAGAGCACAAGGAACTCTGCTCAATGTTACGTGGCAGCCTGGATGGGAGGAGACTTTGGGGGAGAATGGATACATGTATATGTATAGCTGAGTCCCTTCACTGTTCAGCCGAAACTATGGGAATGTTGTTGATTGGCTATACTCCAATATAAGATAAAAAGTTAAAAATAAAATAAAGAATTGGAATTCTAGTCCCCATGTATTGCACACACAGCTCGCTCCAACTCTGCATCTAAGAGACCTGGCCACACCAGTGCTGGGCAGTGGAACTGGGCAGACGTGGCTCAGCTCATCTAGCTCAGATGCTCTGCTGCTTCAAGCTGAAATGCTGGTCCCATTAAGTTATGAGAAAAATTGAGAAGCATTCTTCCTCCTCCACTAACATGTCATCTTCCAGAACTTGGGCATGGGGTTGATCAGAGGGATACAAGTGGTTGCATTTTTCTTTTCCTTTATTGGTATTTTATAGGATTACTAATAAGAAATCTGAGTAAGTAACAGAAGTCTTGCCCCAGCACTTACGGGGACTGCTCCATTGAGTGAGTTGAGGATGGACGACCCTTCATGACATGGGACCACCAGACCTGGGATATAGTGCAGGCTATGAATGCTCAGTGGTGGCACCAGCTCTAGCAGAAATACTTATGCTTCTGGGGTTGATGTGGCTTGATTTGTGTCCCTAACCCATAGCACCTCAGAACGGGACTGTGTTTAGAGAGAGGACCTTTAAAGAGGTAATTAAGGTAAAATGAGGTCATTAGGCTAGGTCCTAATTCAACCTAGTGTCTTTATTAGAAGAGATTAGGACACACAGGGGCTTCCCTAGTGGCTCAGAAAGTTAAGAATCTGCCTGGAGCACAGGGGACCTGGGTTTGATCCCTGGGATGGGAAGATCCCCTGGAGAAGGGAATGGTAACCCACTCCGATATTCTTGCCTGGAGAATCCCATGGACAGAAGGTCCTGGTGGGCCCCAGTCCATGGGGTCCCAAAGAGTTGGACACAACTGAGCGACTAAGCACAGCACTAGACAGGACATACAGACAGCACAGACTGTTGGGAGGACCACGTGAAGAGCCAGCAAGGACAGAGGCCTCAGGAGAAACCAAACCTGGGGACACGTGTCTCTACCGAAGCTTTACACACATGTGAGTTTTGGCTAATGTTGGAATCTTCCTCTTCTACACTGAAAACTCTTAGTAAAACATCTTTTGTGAATGATCCAGTTAATTTATTGATGAAGGTTTGGGGAGGTCTCCTCTAAAACACACTGTGAAGAATGTTTATGAAGAAAGACAGTGAACAGAGTTCAAGGAGAAAGGTTTTCGGTCCTTAGAAATAGGCGATTGCTTGCTGTAGCTTAGCATTCTTTGAAATAAATAACCCATCTGAGAAGTTGAACATGGAAAAATGTGATATTGGGACTAAATTCTGGAAATAAATGTGGGTGTGTGACGTAAAAAAAAATATTTTTGGTTTTGGAAATTTTCAAACCTACTGAAGACTTGGAAGATGAGTGTATGAACAGCCACATACTTTAAGAAACCTGTGTAATGATTTGATTTTGCTCCCAAAAAGCTGTTCTTTTCTGCTTTACTGTAATCAATGTAATTCTAATAGCGCCCTCAGAAAGATATGACTATGCAATTAGATCACAAATGCTCATAGTTCAGGAGGGCTAGACATGCCTTTTGGTGAATAATTTAACTGAGAAATATTTAGGGCTCAATCTTAAATAAGGTACTACAGGAAATAAAATGATGTTTAGGGGCCACACTGAAAAAAAAAACTTACAGCCACTTGAGAAAACAAAACGCAATTCAACTGCAAAAATAAACAGCAATAAAAATAACAGATAAGTGTTGGGGGCAGAGGGAAGGCAGAAGACACTGAGAATGTGAAGAGGATAAAACTGTTTCTATTTATGTTTCTTCACAGAAATGAATTTCCTATGGAAAGTAACATATCCTGTTATCAATTAATTTCCTAGTACTTAAAGGCCAATTTGGGAAACTAATTTTATAAGGCAAATTATAAATAAGTACATCTTTCTCTTGTGAACACACAGCAATATTTTACAATTATTTTATTCTTTACTAGAAGGACAATCCAAAGCTCAGGGAAGTATTTGTTCCTCTAAGGGTCAACCTTAGTTTGGTGGACTTAAGCCAAGTAATTAATCCATTTTTTTCCCCTGACAAAGAATAGGCTACTATATTCACCTGACGTATTTAGTCAGCCTCACGCTAAGACATGCCCTGGGGAGGGTGTGCCTCCCAGTGAACTGGACCCTAGGCCTAGAGATCCAGGGAGCATTTCCTTCTTAACCCATTATTTCCAGAAGTCCACATGTACGTCTAGAGAAATTGGAATCAGGGAAATAATGAATAAGACCACCACTTGGTACAAATGTGATGCAGAGGGGGAGATTACTCCTAACAGGGCAAAGTGAGTGGGGGTGTGTTTTTAAATTAATACAAACTGTTAATTGCATTTGGCCACCATCTAATCTGTTTGTTGCTGTTGTTTAGTCACTCAGTCATGTTCAACTCTTTGCAACCTCATGAACTGCAGCAAGCCAGGCTCCCCTGTGCTTTACCATCTCCCAGAGCTTGCTCAAACTCATGTCCATTCAGTTGGTGATGCCATTCAACCATCTCATCCTCTGTCGTCCCCTTCTCCTCCTGCCTTCTATCTTCCCCAGCACCAGAGTCTTTTCTAATGAGTCAGCTCTTTGCATCAGGTGGCCAAAGTACTGGAGCTTCAGCTTCAGCATCAGTCCTTCCAATGAATATTCAGGACAGATTTCCTTTAGGATGGACTGGTTTGATCTCCTTGCTATCCAAAGGATTCTGAAGAGTTTTCTCTAGCACCACACTTCAAGAGCATCAGTTCTTCAGTGCTCAGCCTTCTTTATGGTCCAATTCTCATATCCATACATGACTCCTAGAAAAACTATAGCTTTGACTATATGGACCTTCGTTGGCAAAGTAATGCTTTTTTAATACGCTGTCTAGGTTGTCATAGCCAATGCAGGAGATGCAGGTTCAATCCCTGGGTCAGGAAGATACCCTGGAGAAGGAAGTGGCAACCCACTCCAGTATTCTTGCCTGGAAAACCACATGGACAGAAGAGTCTGGAGGGCTACAGTCCACAGGGTCAAAAAGAATTGAACACAACTGAGTGACTTCACACACACAATTATCCTAGGGCTATGGTGATAAATAGAACATATGCTAAGTACACTTACCTTTTGGTCTGTGCACTTCAGAGACCAAGCCCAGGTACTTTTGAGTCACTGCATTCTCTGAATGAGGCCAGAGAGGTGATTCAGTTTTGTGATTATTTCCCACTTTATGTAGTTTTTTTTCTTTTTTTTTTTCTTTTTTAACTCCTTGTTGTTGAGGAAAACTGATTTTGCAGATTAGCCACAATCACAAGCCATTCCGGAAATTAAAATTCCTCAGGCTCTAGTTAAACATTATTGGTAAAAAGTTCCTGCTCACTACCACCTAGAAATCTATTCCACAGCATGACATATATAATGATTATATCTTTATCTAGGCTCTGCTGCTGCTGCTGCTAAGTCACTTCAGTCGTGTCCGACTCTGTGCGACCCCATAGACGGCAGCCCACTAGGCTTCTCTGTCCCTGGGATTTTCCAGGCAAGAATAGTGGAGTGGGTTGCCATTTCCTTCTCCTACAATTTCCAAATTTATATACAAGACTCAACTAAATAGAGGAGCTCAAGGAATCGATTTTCTAAATAACCAATTCATAAACACTTTTATACATAATTTCCTGCCAAGAAACTAGACAGAATTTCCTCCAACTTCAAGAATCTTATCCCTGGAAGAGGACATGGCAACCCACTCCAGTGTTCTTGCCTGGAGAATCCCATGGACAGAGGAGCCTGGCGGGCTACAGTCCATGGGGTTGCAAAGAGTCAGACACGACTAAACAACTTTCACTTTCACGTCAAGAATCTTAACCACTCCCCCCAAAAAGCACACTAGTTTTGGATGAGACAGAGTTAAATCGAAAATGAGAAATAGAAACTAGAATGCTGATTGTTTTTAAAATGTTTACTTTGAGCAAAGGATCTTTGTTATCTCAGTCTTTAACATGCATTTGGCAGCCTGTATTAAAATGGCTTATTCTCCAGGCGTGGACCACAGGTGGGGTGGACTTGGGTGAGACAGCAGTTCCAGTTTTACCACGCTTATTAATTTTGTTACTAGGGTTGAAATATGCAGCGGGGACAAAGAGCACTGTTTCTATGAACTGTTTAAAGGAGAGAGCAGGAGGAAATGTGAGAAGGATGATTTCTCAATTTTGTCTTTTAAAAGGCAGTCTCGTGGCTGCATTTCCTCCTAAATCCAACACTGTGTGTCCAACCGGACTGAGACACATCTGGCAGTACATGGAAAGATCAAGAAAGAGTTTTCATTGATCAGCAGACGGTCAGGTAGCAAAGCTGGGAGAACTGCTTCTGCTGATGTATCTTCACTAAGTGACAAGGCTGACCTTTGAAATCATTAAGTGTTGGTATTTTGATCTGTCTAAAAAGGTAAAGTGAGTTCTTTCATAAGGAAGTGGGAAAAAGCCAGACTAAATGATTATAAATGAATCAGTGCGGGTAGGACAATGAACTCAGACTGGTCAGATGCGTTAAATGAAAGGGGTCTGGGGACGTGCCAGTAGCTCTGCCCTGCAGAGCTGTTTTCAATAGATCTGTAGTTGGGTGGGGAGACCAGGCCTGGAGGGGCGCATCTGAGCTCTGAGGGGTGCACAGGTGCATACAGGCTGACACTGCCAGAGGCCCGCCTGGCTTCTGAAGATCCAGGGCGTGGGGAGGGAGCCTTGGCCACAATGATGCTTGGGAGTGGGGGATGGCAACAGGGCTTTCTGGGTGTCCCCTAGGAATCCCTCTAAGAATGATGTAATATATTTGATTTTCTTTTTTTATTTTCAGGTTTTTGACCAGTAAACAAACCCTTTCCTAGTGCTTAAGTCTTTTAAGGTGAATCTTCAGTTCTTAAAAGTTTCAATCTAGTATAAAACAGCAAATTATCTTAAACATTTCAACTTACAGGTCCACGGTCTGAATCAATTGCTCAGGGACATATTTTAAATTGGAGTCACAAGGCTATTCATGTTAATTAACAAATTATCTGAAACATTGTGAATAGTGTATATATTTAAAATAGTAAAGACAGACTTCCCCACAACTATATATAAAGATACAAATACCTTGGGTTTTATTTAGTCCATCTCATTCGTACTTGATTCTAAACCTTCCCAGCATTAAAACACTACATCGTAAGGAAATAATTTGTTTTCAGATGGAACCCAAACTTGACACTGGGTGCCGTCTTCTCATCTCTGTCCCTAAGATTCTAATTACTAGTCACGTAATTCTCAAGACCTCTTTGATTCTTCCATCTCCCACACGGGCTGAACTTGGCAACTGACCCAAATCAACACCTCTATTCACCATTTAACCCTGAATTCTCTGTACACCCTTCCCTGACGACAATTATCACTCACAGATATAGCCTGCCAGGCTCTTCTGTCCATGAGATTCTCTGGGCAAGAATACTGGAGTGGGTTGCCGTTTCCTTCTCCAGGGGATCTTCCAGACCTAGGAATCGAACCCAGGTCTTCTGCATTACAGGCAGATTCTTTACTGACTGGACTGTGAGGGAAGCCCACAAGTGTGCACAGACCTGCCAACAGACTCTGCATCAACACCCTTCTTCTGATGGATAATAGGTGGCAGATGAATAGGGGCTGGTCACAGAAGAAGAACTAGAACCTGGAGAAAGAAATGCAATAGTAGAATAGAAGTCAGAGGAAAGAGAGAATTTCCAGAAGGAAGGTATCATTAACATCAGTAGTTTGAAATGCAGCAGGGAAGTTTGTAAAGTAAAGGGATGAAACAGGACCATTAGGTTAGATGGTCATATACTTAAATTTAAGATTCAAATTGCATCAGTGAGATTTTCATGTCATTGTATGGGTAGAAATCAAAGAGCGACATAGGAAGAGTGAGCTAGAAGTGAGAAATTTGGAATTGCATTTCAAGGCAGCAACAACTCAAGAATTAAGATCTTTTAATTTAAGTTTGTATTTTAATAAGGGGTAAAGAGAGGCAGGGAAGAAGTAGATAGAGTAAGAGAGAGGGAGTGAAAGATATGGAGTGGTAACCAAAAAGTGGAAGAAAGAGGTTCAATGGGAAGAGATATTTATTCTATATTTTAATTTTAAAAATAGATCTGAGTGTGTTTGCTGAGGAGAGAGTTGATTCCTTTCGTGGGGAAGGGATGGAGAGCTTAGAATTTGAAGCTTTGGGTTGGAGACAGGATTGACGGGTGAGGCAGTGTACCAGAGGATCTCAGCTAAGAGATAAGGAGACCAGGTGAAAAGATCGACCTTGAACAGGAAAAGGAACATCTTGTCCTCTAAGAATGGAGGGAATGTGGCAAGGGATACCAAGGGAGACAGGTGTGGGCGTGGGCGGGGCAGGAAGTGAAGGTAGCCCAGCTGAGCTGCCTGAATCTGGCCCCCTCTGGCCAGCCTGGCAGGACTCAACACAGTTAAGTTCCTGGGAACAGAAGGAATCTGGACTGGGATGACAACAGCTCCAGACATGGCCAAACGGAACCATCAGAGGGCCTCCTGATTATGCAGTAATTCACATGTATCACAGGTCACAGGAGGAATCTAGAGGTTTCTCTTCAATTTTGATTTCTAAGGTAAAGAAAATCAGACCAGAGACATATTCAAGAGCAGTTACTGGTGACTCTCAAACTACAAACTGGGTTTCTTGGCTTCTGCCTCCCTCCGCTGTTATAAAAATATACACAATCAATTTTCTCTCTCTCTCCCTGGCTGTCTTTCCCTCATTCTTCTGCTTTGAAGTACATCACTTTTTCTGAAAACTCCTCCCTGGCCTCTCCTCCCTCTTGTCAAGCAGATCTCATAAAAGCTTTGCAACGTCCCCTTTACTTTCCTTTGTTGCACTTCACTGAACAATTTGAAATTCTAGTTTTATTTACGTAATTATTTAATGTTCCTCTTTCCCAGCAGATATTATAAGCCACATGGGGACAAGGATCCTATTTGTTCACTTTTGTATCCTGGTGAGCACACAGCTCAAAGTCTAGATGGAGTTGGTGCTCAATAAACATGATGAATGAATTTATATTCCAAGCATATAGTGTAGGATAGTTTTCAAGAATTTTATTTGCAAATTAAAGTTCTGCATTTGTGAAAAGATTCCACTGTGGGGTGGCAAGAAGACTGACCTATATATTCCCTGGGCATATATGAAGTGCTCAATATATATTTGTTGAATGAATAAGTGAATTTCCACACCAGTTATTTTCACTCTCTTAAAAAAAAAACACCACCACACTGTGCCTCCAAGCCACTGAAAATAATTTAAAGATACTACCTAAACATGAAAAGAAAAAAGTATTTAAACAAGTAAATTAAAATTTTCCAGTGTAATTTAGAATAAATATTAGAGTTCATCAATACTTTGTTAATAATCAATTTATAATGAAAATACTGACTATATAATTAAGGTAGCTTCTGGGATAATATATAATTGGAAAACCTAACATTTAATTCCTAAAGCTTTACACTTTGGAATGTCTCAGAGACATTTTATCTCATGACACTAAGTGAACTTGAACTTACCAAGCTTTAGGACAAAAATTCATGCATGTGCAAACATTTAAAAATAAAAGTCATCCCCAATGAATTGTCTACCACCTTTTTCAGGAAAGAAAATTCATGAACATATGCATGAAGATTAGTACCATAGTGTAGGCAAATATTTTTCCATGTCCCACCTCAAAGCAAACAAATGAAAATAGAAACTTCAAGGACAATTATAAAGTGTGTCCTAGTTTAAAGGCACAGCATCCTTTTCTCCTTTGGTTTTCCTTTATACTCTTATCAGAAATAAATAATGCTAGCAGGAAAACATTTCTGCTCTTTTGACTGTGAGGTAATTAATCTTTGTCTTATATTTCTCGACTTTCAAAACTTTATAAAGATATGAAAATAGAAAGCATTCAAATGTTTGTTGATTATGGATATTAAGAGACATTAGTGAATCTACCTGGTCTAGGTTATACCTACACACCCCAACATTCTAATTCTTTCACGGAACTTTTAATTTCCAAAAGAGGCTATTATTCTGGTTAATAATTAAAATGTTTCAATGTTTAGGTACACACAATGTCACAGTGTTGGCATAAAAATGCTTTGTCACAGTCACTTGGGCAAGTTATGGGGAACACAGACGCTTTGTTAGTTATAGTATTTGGGGAAGTAAAGGAATATATGAATTCTTGAGTTTTCAGGGAAGTCTGATTTCAAATAGTCTATCTTATTGTCCATACAAAGTGCTTTGCATTTTACTAGAAGATCCGGTACCTATATCTCATAGCAAAATTACCATCTGTCAGAAAGATGATGGCTTGGACTGCCCACAGTTGAGCAACAAGAAAGGTAACTCATCCTAAGTATTTCTGATGGCACACACAGAGTCCAGGGCTGGGTTATGTATTGTTAATAATCCCTCCCAGGCTCAACTGTCCTTTCATCTTGGAATTTTCTGACTCTTCAGATCTGAGTTCACTCACATTCCTTCCTACGGTATTTAGTGAAAGTCTATGGAAGGTTGTACATTCTCCCCTTGCCTATACATCCAGCCTCTACACATATTCCCAGTATTCAGGAAGCTAAATTTCTGCTTTTTTAAAGATTTTTTTGACGTGAATTATTTGTAAAGTCTTTTATTGAATTTGTTACAACATTTTGTCTGTTTAATGTTTTACTTTTCTGGCCATGAGACATGTGGGATCTTGGTTCCCTGACCACACCCCCTGCATTGGAAGGTGAAGTATTAAGTCTTAGACCACCAGGGAGGTCACAATTTCTGCATTTGTGAAAAGCAAAGTGTGAGCTTACTGAAAGGCAGACACATAGTTGACCAAGGGGAAATCATTATTTGTACTTTAAATTTATCCTTAGTTTCATTACATAAAAATACTAGCTTGCTTAATACAATTTAAAGGTATATCACGGTGTGGAAGGACTGTTGCTGAGGCTGAAGCTTCAATACTATGGCCATCTGATGTGAAAAGCTGACTTATTGGAATAGACTCTGATACTGGGAAAGGTTGAGGGCAAATGGAGAAGGAGGTGGCAGAAGATGAGATGGTTAGATAGCATCACTGATTCAATGGACATGAATTTGAGCAAACTCTGAGAGATAGTGGGAAGACAGAAGAGCCTGGTGTGCTGCAGTCTATGGGGTGGCCAAGAGTTGGACATGGCTTAGCAATGTAAGAACAACAACAGAGTTGTGACACTTAACTATTTTTGCTTTTTTCCCCCAATTTTAAGATAAAATTTACAAATGCACTATAAGGATACCTTAAATACTTAAAGCGCTGTAAATCCACGTAAGAATAGCAACAAGATAAAGAAAAATTGGTTTGAAAGCGTTTAAAACTAAACTTTATATAAATGTGTGTGTGCATAGAGTCTAAACAAAAATATACCATGGTAACTTAAAACATGGCAATGTTTAAGATATGGAAACTGTTGAGTTGAAATAAATTAATAGAACACTGCAAACAAGCTCATCAAATGTGCACAATGGGAGCAGAAGAATCTGAAAGGTAGAGGCCCATTTGGGTGAGGAAAACCAGATGCCAAGGGTAGTTCATTACAAATAAAAGTATTCTAATTAGCTTCAGGGGAGGAGGAGAAAAGAACCAGGTACCAAAGGTAGGAAAGCCAAACAGCCCCTAGCAGATGGAGGCACGTGACTCCCTAACTGCCCCTAGGTAACTCCTGGTTTAAGGACAAGGCAGACCTCTATCGTCATTTCTGTCAGCAGATTGTCATCCATAAGTGTCCAGTTCTCTGGAGCACCACCACGTGACACCCTGCTCTGAGCCCACAATCAGATTGCCTTTCTCTAAGATAAGAAACAGTCCCCAAAGCCCACGCTGTGAAGAGGGGCTATGAGAACAGTGGCAAGTAAGTGATGTGAAGACAGCTGCAAGAAATCATCACTGACTTCATCAACAAATACAAGTGTCCTTCCAGAGCCATGCCATTTCCTTTAGGAAGTTCAAGATATGGGTGTGCTGTTGACCCTCACTTAAATCCAAAGTCCATTTCCCCAGCATAACCAATTAGGCAGTGTAGCCAAGAGCTGTCAACTTATTCTTACTTGTGTGAAGGGGTCGGGGTGGGGGTTGGAGGAGCTTGCTCTCTGTGTTGAGTGCAGCTGAGTGTGTGAGTCTTTCTCCTGCTCTAATCTTAATCCTGCCTCTAGGATCTTAAGTCTAACTATTCCAACCATTGCTTTAAATGAGTGTTTTACACTTTGTTGAGCATGAAGGTAAACACTCTCTGAGCACACTGTTTATGGCAGGAAACAGGTTTATTCACTGTTGCCGCTAAGTCATATCAGTCGTGTCCGACTCTGTGCGACCCCACAGATGGCAGCCCACCAGGCTCCCGTCCCTGGGATTCTCCAGGCAAGAATACTGGAGTGGGTTGCCATTTCCTTCTCCAATGCATGAAAGTGAAAAGTGAAAGTGAAGTTGCTCAGTCGTGTCCGACTCTTTGCGACTCCATGGACTGTAGCCTACCAGGCTCCTCCGTCCATGGGATTTCCCAGGCAAGAGTACTGGAGTGCGTTGCCATTGCCTTCTCTGGGTTTATTCACTGGACAGTTCAATAAAAGCCAAGGTACTCCCAGATGCAGTGAATGTTAGAGGAGACTTTGCTGCAGTATAAAGAATTCCAGACTCTGAGTTAGCACAATCCGTGGGTTCTAGTTTTGGCCCTCTGAATAATTTAGGGTTATATGGTTTTAATTGGAGAAGGAAATGGCAACCCACTCCAGTGTTCTTGCCTGGAGAATCCCAGGGATGGGGGAGCCTGGTGGGCTGCCGTCTATGGGGTTACACAGAGTAGGACACGAGTGAAGTGACTTAGCAGCAGCATACGGTTTTAGCTAGGCCATTAACCTCTCTGGGCCTTAGTTTCCTCATCTGTGTAATGGATATGGTGAACTAAATGACATCTAAGGCCCTTTTTGGATCCTCCATTCTGGAATGACTGTGGACTGCATGTTCAAAGGGAGGAGTAATCATATTGGGATAGAATGATCAAGAGTTTTCAGGAGATAATTAGGGTGGTTTGCTCATTTTCTGCAAAATCTGATTTCTCAGTTGTAAAAAATCCAGCAGAGAGATTGCAGGTGGCTCTGGTAATCTCTCCCTCACAGATAACCACTGCTAGAATTTTTTTCTTCTGGATATTATATGTGTTAATTATAACTGTTACTATTGCCATGTTAGGTGCCAAATATAATCATTACTAATTATATTAAAATGGAACATAAAATATGTGTTTCTTTAACAAACTTAAAAAAATTTAAGATTATATCTTGGAGATTTTTCCATGTCATCACATTACATCTCATTTTTTTTTTTTTAAATCAACACAGAGTACTGCATTGTATCTGAAAGTTGTAGTTCATTTAACCAGCATATATTGACAACAAATACACTGTTCTTTGTGATCATAAACAATAGTGCAACAAAATTCCTTTGTATGCCCTGTCCAAATATTCAGTCTTGACACCTCCTCCCTCACTGTCCATTTCCAATCCATCACCAGGTCCTGGTGGTTTCACCTAATACCTCAGGAACCCACACACTTCTCTCCACTGAGTTCTCTCTATTTTATTCAAGTGGAGATTCAACAATGTCTCACACAATAGCCCCTTACTTGAGGCTAGCCTTCTTTAGCCCCATGTCTTCCTTCTAGCTTCCTAACTTGCAACCAGAGATGCAAATCTTATTTCCCAGTTTATGACCTTCAGTAGCTTCTCTCTGTTCCTAAGATAAAGACCACTGCCTTGTAATGTTTTATTGTCGGTGCTGCACTTTGAGGTCAGCATAGAGTTTGGAATTTGTATGTGTTTTCCCTGCACCCTAGGATGTAGATTAAATTAGTATGTAGAGTAAATTAGTTACTCAGTCGGGACAACACTCTTCTGGGATGGTTAGTAAGGATGTTATCAGATGCTTAGAATTCAGAGGTGGTTTCTACAAGCAAGTTAGTTTCTTTATCTGCCATCAGCACAAAGGACTTGACTAATTAGCAAATAACTGTTAGAAGTTATTTTTCCTCGGTGAAGTCAGTGTTGTACAGGATGTGTGGACAGGCTAGAAACAGTGTTGAGGTATCAACACTCTTGCATCAAATGGTACCTGGTAGTGATTCAGGATCTGTCCTTCCCAGCGGTTCCCAGGACATGCTGGTGAGTGTTGCCTTGTCTAGTTCTTGCTGCTTAATTAAACCCTTAGGTTAGCTGAACCCTGTCCCTAGAGGAGTGTTCCATTTGCCTCTAATGAACTTTCCATGAAAGATCTAATTGGAGAAACAAAAGGAACAGAAACGGGAACTTCATCCAGATTACAAACAGGCTGCATGACTGTTTCAACTTCTGCTTACAAGTCAGTATTACAACATGAGGCTAGATTGAGCCTGACATTTGCTTTGGGATCAGGTGTGAGGCTGTGGGGAAGGAGACTTGTACCCTCAGCCACCTCTAAATATTGAAGGTTTCAACATCCACCCCCAAAAAATCCTAAACAAGACCTTAAATAAGGGTCGGATTGATTGAGGTCAGATTATAGTATGTAACCTAAGAGACCCTGCACAATCGACCTTCTGCCACCTCTCCTGGTCCTCCTCCTGCTCAGGAGACTTCTGGAACACCGTACCTTGGGGGATGTCTGAGCCTACAGCCTGCCTTTGCACCGGAGGACCCACTTTGCCTGATCAGATCCCTCTTATCCTTCCTAGCTTGGCGGGACAGGCTTCTCTCAGAGAAGCCATTCTGGCCTCTCAGGCCAGGTCATGCCCCCACCCTCACAGAGCCCAGGGCAGTTCTCCCTGCGTTCCCTAAGGGAATGGATGATGATGCGTCCTTTTGCTAACTGCACCAAGCCCTATGGTACTGCCTCCAGGCCTGTGTTAATTACCTTTGTATTCCCACTGTCTGGCACAGACTATGGACATTTGTTCAATAAAGAGCATTTAGATTTTACGCCCGACAGCATTAGTATTTTTTAAAAAAATTTTATGGAACTAGGTTCACTAAGTGGAGTGAGCCTTCCATAATGAAAACACTTAACAGTATTAAAAAAAAAAAATCCAACCAAACTCACAAAGTGAAGGGCGAAGGATATATAAAATACAAAGGTGAAGCAATGACCCTCTCTTTTAAATACTATCCACGCCAACTTAATTCTGTTGAAAACCCTTCACGGACAGGAGGGCCAGAAGAAAGCCACCTTCTTCCTCACTCACTCTGCATATTTCATAGTTTCCTTTCCTTTCAACATTTACAGGAGGATCATTTCAGTATGCAAATAAGTTCTGCTTTCTCAGAGAACTCCATTTTACTTTGTCTCCACACATCAAGTCCTTGGCATTCTCCCTACTTCCCACTAATACAAACACGGAATACACTTCACCCCAAACTTCTGTACATGCTGAGGTTCAAGGAGGATTTAAAACTACCCCTGGACAGCTATTTAAGGACATTTTATGATAAGGAAAGTTACATATCTAGTTAGAAATTCCGGGGAAATCCCACGAGTTTCAGTTAGAAATTTCCTGTTATTTCGTGTGGCCTTTGTCCAAGGTAAAGATGAGGTGAGCTGGGAGGAAAAGTGCATTGTTTGAACACCTGCCCTACTCAGACCCTTCCTTGCATCTTGTATCCCATGGTGCTGCTCTGGTCCTAACTAACCTCTCATCTCACTTTTGAGAAAACTGTGGGTCACAGAGATTGAGAATCAGGTTGATTAAGTATTTACTAAATGCAGACAAATGCAGCTTTACAGATATGGAAACTGAAACCCAGGGAGGTTCCAGGCAGAGTTAGGATGCAAACCTGATGGGGGTCCAGCCCTCACTCTTGTCTTTTCTGGGAGAGCCAGGCCTGACTCAAAGGGGGTCATGACCCGTTCTTCCTTGAGACTCACCTGGGAAGCATAGGCGACCCACTGGCTTAGTGAATGGAAGAAAGTACCTTGGTTTCTTTTGTTGTTGTTGCTAAGTCATATCTGACTCTTTTGTGATCCCCACAGACTATATATAGCCCACCAGTTCCTCTGTCCATGGGATTTCCCAGGCAAGAATACAGGAGTGGGTAGCCATTTTCCTTGGAGAAGGCAATGGCACCCCACTCCAGTACTCTTGCCTGGAAAATCCCATGGACAGAGGAGCCTGGTAGGCTGCAGACCATGGGGTCACGAAGAGTTGGACACGACTGAGCGACTTCACTTTCACTTTTCACTTTCATGCATTGGAGAAGGAAATGGCAACCCACTCCAGTGTTCTTGCCTGGAGAATCCCAGGGACGAGGGAGCCTGGTGGGCCGCTGTCTATGGGGTCGCACAGAGTCGGACACGACTGAAGCAACTTAGCAGCAGCAGCAGCCATTTCCCTCTCCAGGGGATCTTTCCAACCCAGGGATCAAACCCGAGTCTCCTGCATGGCAGGTGGATTCTTTACCACTTGGGGAGCCTAATACAGTTTCTTTTAAGGGTTCCCATAAACTAAACAGACAGTAAGCACCTGCAAACAGAGTGCGTAAAGACATCTAGAGGAACCAAACATGCATATGACGCAGTCATCTGTGAGACTAAGAGGATGATTCTGTTTCTGAGTCTCACCCAGTCACACCTGTCAGTGGAGCCCTTCAAGGTTCTGGGGCAGTGAATTCTGGAAATTTGTTTGGTTTACTTGTTTTGCTTTTTGTCTAATTAATCTTACAGGACAACTGCCTGTCCAGGATTGTAGTTTCAGTAATTTTTTTTCTCTGAAGCTACTTTAGCTTTAAGTTTTATTGATTTTTTTGCCTAGATGCAGGTCACACTACTTTTGCCCCATTAAACCTTTGATTGCAGGTAGGGAATTATAAAAACAACCCTCCAACTCTCTCAGTTTGTTGTGACTTCTTCACACCTTCTTTTGTTTTCAGGCTCTCCCCCAGATCCACAATTTTCATTTCAACTTGGGCTTCAGCACCACGAAACATTTGCCTTTTAGTAGCTCAGACAATAAAGAACCTGCCTCCAAGGCAGGAGACCCGAGATTGATCACTGGGTCAGGAAGATCCCCCGGGGAAGGGAATGGCAACCCACTCCAGTATTCTTGCCTAGAGAATCCCAAGGACAGACCATGGGGTCACAAAGAGTCGGACATGACTGAGCGACTAACGCGCTTTACCTTTGAAAGGAGAAAGCAAGCTCTGCATCAATAATAGAGACTGAACTCATTTTACAGAGCTGGGGGGCCAGGCTTCCATTCGTGGTCTTCTGTGGAAAAGGCAATGGCAGCCCACTCCACCCCACTCCAGTACTCTTGCCTGGAAAATCCCATGGACGGAGCAGCGTGGTAGGCTGCAGTCCATGGGGTCTCAAAGAGTCAGACACGACTGAGCGACTTCACTTTCACTTTTCACTTTTAAGCATTGGAGGAGGAAATGGCAACCCACTGCAGTGTTCTTGCCTGGAGAACCCCAGGGATGGCGGGGCCTGGTGGGCTGCTGTCTATGGGGTCACACAGAGTCGGACACGACTGAAGTGACTCAGCAGCAGCAGCAGCAGTGGTCTTCTGGGGCTGGCCCTCGGCCTGGGTTGCAGCGACTCTCTGAAGCTTCTATCACGTCTGTTCCTAGAACACATGGCTTCCTTCATCAAAACCAAATCCCAGTGAGGATCATAAAACATGTCCCATCAAGTATAAAAGAGAATGCACAGAAATTGTACTTAGCAAACTAATTCTTAATTCAAAGCACTGGAAATATAAAGCATGGTTTGTTGTTATTACAATTATCATATGGATTCAATGAAATAAGAAAATCATGCCAGGGAGGAAATCAGGTTTTGTGAGCTATTTTCAAGTTTCCATGAAATAGTTATTTGGAATCATCAATAGAAACCTTCAAGCATCTCTCTGAGTTTGGCACAGTGTATATGGGAGGAAAAAGTAAACCCAAACTTAAAACTGGATAATTTGGATAATTTCTGCCAAAGACCAAATATAAAACCTGCAGAGTACTTCAGTGGATAGAAGATTGGGCTTAGCATCAATAGAATCGGTTCAAACATTGACTGGGTGACACCCCTAAATCTCTCTGTGAAAGTGGCATAATATTTAGGTTGGGGAAAAAGTAATTGTGGTTTCAGATTGTGAATTTTAAATCATCATAACTAGGCTCAAACACACTTTTATTATTCAAAATAGGAACCATTACTATCAACCCATTTTTGCCAATGAGAAATAAGTTGATTTGTCTAGTGAACTCTTGGAAAGCATTTTCTGCCTCTTGCTGATTGAGGAAGCATTTTCCCTGCAAAAAGTTGTTGAGATGCTTGAAAAAGTAGTAGTTCACTGATGACAGGTCAGGTGAATATGGCAGATGAGGCAAAACTGCATAGCCCAATTTGTTCAACTTTTGAAGCACTGGTTGTGTGACATGTGGTCAGGGGGCCAGGAGAAGAACTGGGCCCTTTCAATGCTGGCTGCAAGCGTTGCAGATCTCATCGATCTGCTGAGCATACTTCTCAGATGTAATGGCTTCTCTGGGATTCAGAAAGCTGTAGTGGATCAGATGGACAGCAGGCCACCAAACAGCGATCATGATCTTTTTTTGGTGTAAGTTAGCTTGGGGAAGTGTTTTGGAGCTTCTTCTTGGTCCAACCACTGAGCTGGTCATTGCTGGTTGTTGAATAAAATCCACTTTTCATCACATGCCACAATTCAATGGAGAAATGGTTCACTGTTGTTGTATAGAATAGGAGACAACATTTCAAAATGACGATTTTTTAAAATTTTTGGTCAACTCATAAGGCACTCACTTATTGAGCTTTTTCACCTTTCCAATTTGCTTTGAATGCTGAATGATTGTAGAATGGTAGACACTGAGTTCTTCAGCAACTTCTTATGTAGTTGTAAGAGGATCAGTTTCGATGATCCTCTTAATTGGTCACGTCAACTTCCAATGGCTGGCCACTGCACTCCTCATCTTCAAGGCTCTCATCTCCTTTGCAAAACCTCTTGAACCACCACTGCACTGTACATTCATTAGCAATTCCTGGGCCAAATGCATTGTTCAAACTGTGAGTTGTCTTTGCTGCTTTTTGCAACCCATTCTGAACCCAAATAAGAAAATCACTTGAATCTGCTTTTTATCTAACATCATTTCCCTAGTCTAAAATTAATATAAACAGCAAGTAATAAGTCATCAGCAAAAATAAAAAAAATAGTAAAAGAAGAAATGTGCATTAAAATGATGTATAACATAACCAGATTTATTTGAGAATGTACCAATATCAAATAGCAAAGTTCAATAATGCAAAACCGCAATTACTTTTGCACCAGCCTAATAATTCTACCTATACAAATGTCACAGGACAGTTGGGAAGGTCTAATAAACTCAAGAACTATATAAAGAACTGCTTCATTATAACTAATTGCCTGTCAAAAATTTATATATATATATATATATATATACACACACACACACACAAATATGAAATTTACATGAGCATGCTGATTTGGAACTTTAAAATTTGAATGGCCTCTTAGTAAAAGTTTAAAAACTGCCACAAAGGAATGGGGAAAGTTGCCTGAACACAAAAACCTGAAACCATCATTACCACCAAAAAGTATCTTCTTTTTCAATAGTAAAGAATGCAAAGATAACACCCCAACCTAAAGTTTGCAATGCACAATTCAGAACCTGGCAGTCTAGAACCATCTTCACTTCCTCTCCTTCTTTCCTTAGAATCCAACTTAGCAACAAGTGTCGTGGGATAAACTTTGCAAGGCCTCTCAGGTTGGACGGTTCTTCTATTTCCCCATCCCTGCCTCAGTCGGAGCCCTCCCCTCAGCACCCTCACAACGGGATTCACTACTGCCAGGCTCTCTGGGCCACCCTTACTTAGTGCTGCCAGATCCGCCTTCCTAAAAAGCAGAACTCAGGATCCACAGAGATTCTATCCATCTCATCCTGTTTCCCTCTACTCCAAAAACATTCCCCTCCTCTAGTCTAGGAATTCCTTCACCCGCCCAGACGCCAGCCTCAGGGCCTTTTGCTCTTGCTGTTCTCTCTGCCTAGAATGTCCTTCCACCAGCCCATCTTACTACAAATCACTCTCCCACAGTCCCTTTAGTGCAGTGCTTCTCAGATTTTACCATACTTATGAATCGTCGTAAACATCTTGTTAAAATGTAGGTTCTGATTCAACAGATCTCAGGTTGGGGGCAAGACTCTGCAATTCTAACCACCTCCCAGCCAATGTTGCTGGCCCATGGACCCCACTTTGAGAAGCAAACCTATTGACTCAGGGGGAAAAAAGGGGGGGAGGAGGTAGTTCTTGGAGACAGACAGACATAGATTTGAATGCAATCTTTATCAGGCAAATATCTCCATCTGTATAGGGGGAATATTACCCGTTTTATGGAACTGATAGGAGGATTTTTTGACTATAAATAGATATTAGGCTTTTCAAATCTCTTTCACTTGGCTCCCCTAACCTTATCATCTTGTTCCTTACTATGCTTCTCTGATAATCCAGTTTATTTCTCTTTACTCTGGATCTTGTGTGTTGTGCTTAGTCGCTCAGTTGTGTCTGACTCTTTTTGACCCCCCTGGACTGTAGCCCGCCAGGCTCCTCTGTCCATGGAGATTCTCCAGGCAAGAATACTGAAATGGGTTGCTATACCCTCCTCCAGGGGATCTTCCCAACCCTGGGATAGAACCCAGGTCTCCCCTGTTGCAGGCAGATTCTTTACCATCTGAGCCACCAGGGAAGCCCACTCTGGATCTTACCCGACTTTATTTCTTTTAGCACATAAATCAAGAAAAAGGAATTCTTAAAGTTAAGTTTTGTTCTTACAAACTTTGAGCTTATGAAACTTAATTCCATCCTCCCTGCAGCTGAGTAGGGAGGGGCACATTGAGGGGCACATCAAAGTTCCAGTGCTGATTCGATCACTCACCAGCTGCGTCTCCTGCTGAATGTGAACTAACATGTCTGGGTTTCAATTACTTCACCTGTAAAATTCTGCCTTTACCTCCTGTGTTGTTGTGAGAGTTAGGGATGTTACATAAAGTGCTCGGCCAATGCAGCAGCATGCAAAAATGGCCACAACACTCTACCCCTCCCTGAATTCACATTCTCTAATGACTCTGCAGTTCTTTCTATCAAAAGGTAAAGAGTCTATTTCTTCATAAAGTATATTGGAGGAGAAGCACTTTGTGTCCATTTCAGCCTAGGCCTCAAGGAGCCTTGCTCCCGTGCTCCTGCTCTCACCCATGCTGAGCCAACATGTCACCAAACGCAGGGCAGCCTGTCATGTGACAGGAAGCAGGAGGTCCAGCTGCCCCAAAGGACTCAGCCAGCAGTCAGCGAACACCCAGAGGCAGAGCCACCCTGGTGACCGCAGTCACACCAGGGAGACTGGACAAGACCAATAGGTTCACCAGGTCCAGACTGCTAATCCACAAAGTCATAAACTAAATGAATGGTGGTTGTTTCAAGCCATTATGTTTTGGGGTGTCTGTTATGCAGAAATATATAACTGATACTGTATATATAAGTAATTTCTCCATAAATAGTGGCTATTACAATATTTGGGGGCTTCCCTGGTGGCTCAGTGGTAAAGAATCCACCTGCTAATGCAGGAGATGTGAGTTACATTCCTGGGTTAGGAAGGTCTTCTGGAGAAGGAAATGGCAACCCACTCCAGTATGCTTGCCTGGGAAATCCCATGCATGGAGGAGCCTGGTGGGGCTACAGTCCATGGTGTCACAAAAAACAGTCAGACACAACTTAGAGGCTAAACAACAACAACATTTGTCAGAAAAAAAGACACAATGTCAAAAAAATGAATTTTCCATATTGCTAAAAATTCTATTTCTGGATCAGTATTTAGAAAGATGGCTGAGCTGGAAACTAGGGTTCATAGATTCTGATTCAAGTAGCTTTTCCAATTGGCAGCCATATGACCTTGGAAACATCATTTAACTTATTTGAGCCTCAGTTTCCTTATCTGCAAGGTAAAGTGGTTAGACCAAATGACTTTTAATTTTTTGTTTAGCTCTAAAAAGGACTGAGGATCCATTTTTACCAAATGTAACACTTATTTCCTTGCTAACAGATAGCTCTGAACCCAATTTTTCTTTCTTGTAGACTTCAGGATTTAATCACAGATAACCCTTCCTGTATTTCCGTCACTGTTCAGCATTTGGTTGTGATGAGTTTCACACTTCTAACAGTCATGCTCTGGACCTAGAAGGTGGCCCTCCTTGCTGTGGACCAGGAACCCAGATAGGCAAGCTCATTAGGAATCAAAAGATGAATAATGCCATGTAAGTTCTAGAGGGAATCAAAGTAAGTGGCTCTTAACTCTTTGCAGGTGCAGGTGGACTTCTTTTATTAATTTCTAGGTTGTAATATATATTTTGGAGGACTGAGTTGTGCAGTGTGATTACCAGACAAGGAGGATACTATTTTATAGCCATAAAGTACAAATCAAATTTGCAGTTATTGCATATAAATGACCCAAGATACAAAATCAGTTATGAAATAGGGGAAGAAAGACTTAACACCAGAATTTTAAGTTTTAAAATTCTCTCATGTAGCGATTGACTCTGGGCTTCCCTGGGGCTTCCCTTGTGGCTCAGCTGGTAAAGAATCCGCCTACAATGTGGGAAACCTGGGTTCGATCCCTGAGTTGGGAAGATCCCCTGGAGAAGGAAAAGGCTACCCACTCCAGTATTCTGGCCTGGAGAATTTCAGAGACTGACTCTGGAATTAACAAGTAAACTGCAAATACATCCAAATACATGTTGTATTAAAGAGTTATGCATGTGGCAGTGACTAGGATGGTTTTTCTTTTCTCACAGGCATTCAGCACCTCTAACATACCACTAGTACATGCTCTAACACCGCCCTTAGCAAATAGAATACAGTCTTCCCTGTGATATATGGCAGGCCATAAGGTAGGCAATTTATAAGAAAAAAAAAAAGACTGTTACACCCACTTCCATTATGTTACATAGTCAAAAGTCAGGGTATTTTTATTCCTGGGAGGAATTAAGCTAAATTAGGAAATAAGGGAGCAACTGTTTATCTTAATTTTGCCTTTGGATAGTACTTTAGTTGTTAAGTTGTATCTGATTCTTTGCAATACCCTGAAGCGTAGCCCACCAGGTTCCTCTGTCCGTGGAATTTCACAGCCAAGAACACTGGAGTGGGTTGCCATTTCCTTCTCCAGCCGATCTTACTGAACCAGGGACCAAACCCATGTCTTCTGCATTAGCAGGCAAAATTCTTTACCACTGAGCCACCAGGGAAGTCCCTATGTGTATAGTTAAGTCTGTATAAAGAGGCACAAGGTTGTTGAAAGGGTGAAAAAAAAAAATCAGCTCACTCTGTATCAAAAACTTTCTTTTGTGATAGAAACGAACTAGGTGGGGCCCCAGGGTAGCTCCGTTCAATAGGGACAACATTGCAATGGGAAGTGGCTTCTGCTTATCTACCTGGAGCACATGTATTTTGAAATGACATGTAAACTAACTTCAGAGACTTGAATCATCTGGTATTTTTTGAGTTAATATCTTAAATACCTTTGCCCAAGTATCTTTTGAGTCAATTCACCCTCTCCTCTGGTGGGATTTTTCTCAGCACCCACCTTGCTTGTATCTTCCCCATTTCATTCTCACTGCAGCGGAAGTGAAGTTTCTCAAATACAGATCTGCTCAGCTTAAAATCCTCTAATGGCTTTTCTGAAGACTGTAAGACCCCTGAAGGCAAGGACTGTATTCCTAGTACCTGGTCGAGTGTCTACAAATATGCTGTCTCCAAGACCAGGTTGGGGTTTCATTCAATTTTCGAGAGCTGTTTGTACATGGAGTTTTACTGCCCATGGGAAAATGTGAGACATGATACCCTTTGCCTTATGTTAATACTGTTCACTGCAGCTCAGAAGAGTCTTTTCGAAGATGCTTGATAACACTGAATTAGTATTTGAGGTATTTAAGTCTTTGCTTGAGGATATACATTCACCTGATGGGTGTGTTGCAAGTATTCTTTAGGGTAGGGTCATTTTGGTGATATGTGTTCCTCTTGAAGATTCCAAACTCTTTGGGACCATGATTTTCTCAGATTAGAAAGGGGAGAGTAGATAGAAGATTTCATTTTCATTTTATTTTCTTAAATAGCATTCAGGTAATAACCAGACTATGAGACTGTAACAGGATGACCCGTCTGACTGGCAGATGGGTGACAGCTCAGGTCTGCCTGAGGATGAATCTATTAATTCCTCTTTTCTAGATACCCAGTAAGTCTATCTGCCACCAATAATCAAAATGCGTGCTGTATATGAGTTCTAAGTCACTTCAGTCGTGTCCAACTCTTTGCTATCCCATGGATTGTAGCCCGCCAGGCCCCTCTGTCCATGGAATTCTCCAGGCAAGAACACCGGAGTGGGCTGCCATGCCCTTCTCCAGGGGATCTTCCCAACCCAGGAATCAAACCCGCGTGTCTCTTATGCCTCCTGTATTGGCAGGTGGGTTCTTTACCACTAGTGCCACCTGGAAAGCCTCAATGCAATACCCTCAAAAAGAGAGAGAGAAAAGGGAGCTAGGTTCTGTTTTCCGAAGATCCGAAAAGAGTTCAAGATTCTGAGTTACTAAAAAGAACTGTAGAACTAGGGGAATCTGACAGTCCAGGTGGAGGAAAGTCAGCTACCAAGAATTGGTATTTAACTATTTGGAAATTGAAGTCCATTCCTGGAAGCACAATCAATGGGCTCCCAGGGCACCAAGGGCAGAGCAGTTCCTGGAGCAAGGAGGATAGCCCCTGCTCTGCCCTTGGGCAGATGCTGGATTCGGGCCAGAGCTTAGCTGGGTTGTTTCCAGGTTCAGACAGGGACTAGGTGGGAAGTTAGAGGGACTGTTCCATTCCTAGGCTAATGAACATATTTAGTTGATACTCAAGCTACTGTTTTGTTTTAAATTCCAGATATGTAAAAGCTCTTTAGAATCTAGCTAAGACTGGCCGACTTAATCTGTAGATGTCATTACACATCTAAATCTTCAGAACCTTTGAGAACCACACCCCAGGGTCAGATAGGTGTCAGATAGGGTCAGATAAGGTCAGATAAGCACCTTGAGATAGGTGCTTATTGCATACTTGCTGAATCAAAGAACAAGACCATGATGGGCACAGAGTGAGCCAAGAAGAAAAAGCAGCAGAACCCCGCCTCTGTCAGTGTCTGCTCCATTTCACCTCTGTGATCAAGGCAGTTTCCTATAACTAACTCTTCACACTTTAGTGAAATACAAGCTACCCCAGAACTTTACTTGACCTTCAGAGCCTTGTAATTGTTTCAGTGGTCTGCCTCATGACTGTTAGGCTGTCCCAGAGACCTGAGTGCTTAGCCTTAGAAGACTTTAACATGTCTCCTTAAAACAGTGTCATCTTGAGGATTCAGTGGGGGAATAACCGGCAAATAACAGAATCTACTGTCTTTAAAAGAAGCGACAACTTTCCCCTTCTTTCTCATTCAACTCTCAAACATTTCTTAAATAGCCTGTTTACAACCACCCAGTAACATTCACAAGCCATGGTGAGATGTGCCATCAGTAATTCTCTCTGATATTGACAGAAAGAAAATAAGCATCCTATTCTTCAATAATTTGAACCACCTCATGGAACACTGACTTCCTCTAAATTCACTGGGCAAACTTCTATACCACAATGGAAAATAAGATGTACTAAATTACTAAAGGGAGTTTTTGTTTTGTTTTTAAGGTTAATTGCAGGGCTTGAGGGGAAAAAAAAGATTTTTGTCTTATATCTTTGGAAAATTCGTTCAGTGGTGGTTTATGAAAATCTCACCTCATCTGGACTCCCAAGGTCACTGAGACCCAAGTAACTGACCTGGGAGATATTTGCCTAATTATTAAATATTCAGCAAACCATGTGTGACCATTTAACCGTTTGCACCTGGGACCCGCCTTCAACACGCGTTGCTTCCTAGCACTGCCCCCCTCTTCCACCCCTACTCATCGCCACCCAGGGCGCTAGCACCCCTGAAAGAGCAAAATCCTGGGACTCAAGGACATTTCAAAGAAACAACGGCGGTCACCGTCCATTTCCGTTTTCCTTAAAAGAAAAAAAACACTCAGATGCTTAAAAATGGGGGAAAGACGGGGTTCTTAGAAATAGTGGGAAATCTTTTGCAGTTTTTCCAATCCAAGTTCTCAGGCACTCTTGAAAGTTCATTAATTAGAGATTTAAACACAAAAGTGTTTCGCACACCAATTAGATGCCAAGCTTTGTAAGCTGTCTTGGTGTTCAGTTTGGGGGAGTTAGTAAAAGTCCCCCCACCTCACCCCATTCTGCATTTTGCCTCTCTTCCAGAGCCTTTTCTTGAATGACCTGACCTTTCCAAAGCAATCAAACTGAGAATTGCCTCACTCCCACCCCCCACTTTTTCCCTCATGGCAAAAGGAAATAAAGACGTAAAAATACCCGGCGAGAGAAGTGGGGGCAATTAAGCCACAAAGCCGAGCCCCGCAGAAGTCAAGCTCTGGTGCTGCTCGTGGCGGGGCGGAGAGCGCGGGGCTGGAGACGGTCCCTACCTGGGGCTGCGGCGGCGGCGGCGGGGTCCTGGCGCCCATGGCTTCGCCGGCCTCAGGCGGCCGCGCTGGGAAACGCCGGCGGCTCAGTGCCGCCCGGACCCGCGGCGCTCGCAGCTGCCGCCCCGGCGCCGTCATTGGGCCCGCGCGTCACGTGGCCTGGCCGGCGGGCGAGCCTCCAGGGCCCGCGTAACCCTTTACCTGCGCTGCCCGCGCCGCTCCAGAGGGCTCCCCGAGCCCGACTACTGACTCCCCACACCCCCGCCCCGGAACCCAGGCTGGCCTCCGGGGCGCACCCAAGCAGAAAATCCCGGAGCTCGGCTTCTGATCGTCGACACCCAGGCTGCATGCCAGCCGCCCGCTCGCTCGGGGAAACTTTTTGGTGCCTACTTTACAGTCATGCTGCGGGGAGAGGGGAGCTTCCTAAGATGCGGGACGTAAGTGAGGAGATACATAAGTGCACTCCCTGGCAAACTGATGTATCCCCCCTTCTTCCCGTGAACTTGTGGTTTTGTTTCCTCCCTCGTTCTGGCAAGTGCGTGCCTGGCGTACGCACTGTCGCCTGCCTTTAAGGGATAAATATTCTGGGAAAGAGCGCAGATGCTACCAGGATGAGAATTCCCTGGGAAGTTGCATAGCCTCTCCGGCACCCTGGAGACCGCGGTGGGAGTTTAACGAAGTCATGCTCCCCCTGTTCCCCACTTTGCCTCTCTGTTCCTGGGGTGTTGGAACCTCGGCTGCCACACTCCGTCTACCATTCTGAGCTCCAAGCCTGAGCTTGTAGCCATCCACACACTTACGGTGGGTTGATTTACCCTAAAACAGAACTTAAGTGTTGGAGATTCTTTTCACCTGTGCGCCAAAGTGCGTCGGTGTTGGCCTTAACAGGGAAATCTGTTAAGCAAGGGCGCCACCTAGCTTGTCCTTTTCTCTCTTTGCCCTTCATTCGTTCATTCAGAGAGCGTCAGCATGAAACAGTCGGCTGGAGAAGCAACAGGGAAGGATGCCATTTAAAGATGTAATCTGTCCACTCCAGTGATTCCAGCGCTATTTACATGACAACGTTTGTCACACTTTACGGGGAAAACTCCTTTTTTGAATCATTCCACTTATGTAGTGGCTGCATGTTTTAAAATGATAGATTATTAGGGATGTTACATACTGTTTTGGGCTTCCCAGGGGGCGCTAGTGGTGAAGAGCCTGCGTGCCAATGGCAGGAGACATAGGAGACACTGATTCCACCCCTGGATTGGGAAGTTCCCCTGGAGGAGGAAATGGCAACCCACTCTACTATTCTCTCCTGGAGAATCCCATGGACAGAGGAGCCTGGCAGGCTACAGTCCTTGGGGTCGCAAAGAGTCAGACACGACTGAAGGGACTTAGCACACGTGCATGCTGTTTTACATTACTTTCTGATAAAACACTTTGTCCCCGTAAAGAACCATCTTATCCAATTTCTAACCCATGCTTTAAACATGTTCACAGGATGATGGTAAGTTTTAGTTGGTTATTTTGACCAAAAAGACTTGGGTGTTTATCTTGGGTTTTAAAGTATGTTTCCCAGACTAGCAGAATCGGCATCATCTGGGGGAATTTAGTAAAACTGCAGATTCTTGGGCTCCATCCTAGACATATGGATGCATGGGGTCAGGGAGGGTGAAAAAATATGTTTTAACAAATGAGGCACCACTGCCCTCAGTCTGCTCAAACTGCTGGCTAGGTTACCCTCATCTATTAAAGGCTGGGGGGATACTATAAACCACAGGTAGTGGTGTTAACCTCAAGTTACCAGTTTATCATGTTGATACCAGCCTGTCATGTTGATCCACTAACCCAAACCCTCTGATGTGTCCCGTACAATGTGTAATCTGTAGTTAATGCAGATCACATGGAATGCCAAATGGAGCTCAGAGGGGCCCCTCATAAAAAAATACAGAAGAAAAGCCTATGGTTTCTTCATGCATATGGGAATGAAACACCATGATTCACTTAGTTTTTAAGGTGTGTTTATGTTTTCATTGGCATATAAATTGTTCTCTGATGCTAAGTCATGGAAGCTAAGAAAGCTATTGGGTTGGTCAAAAAGTTCATTTGGGTTTCCTGTAACAGCTTGCAGAACCTAAACAAACTTTTTTGGCCAACCCAGTAATTTGAGTGGATATGCATTTTTTTTTATTGGAGGATAATTGCTTTACAGTGTTGTGGTGGTTCAGTCATAATTATGCATATATTCCCTTCCTCTTGAGCCTTCCTGCCCCCTCCCATCCCACCCCTCTGGGTTGTCGCAGAGCACCAGGCTGGGTTCCCTGTGTTACACAGCAGCTTCCCACTGGTTATCTATTTTACACATGCCACTGTATATATGGCAGTACTACTTTCTCAATTTGTCCTATCCTCTCCTTCCCTCACTATGTCCACAAGTCGGTTCTCTACGTCTGTGTCTCCATTCTTTCCCGTCAAATATTTGTCAACATAGTTCTAAACAAAAGAAGAGACAAACTTTTTAAAAGGTTATAGTATTGGCTTTGGAGAATGAAATGGCAACCCACTCCAGTACTCTGGCCTGGAAAATCCCATGGATGGAGGAGCCTGGGAGGCTACAGTCCATGGGGTCTCAAAGAGTTGGACATGACTGAGCGACCTCGCTTTCACTTTTCACTTTCATGCATTGGAGAAGGAAATGGCAACCCACTCCAGTGTTCTTGCCTGGAGAATCCCAGGGATGGGGGAGCCTGGTGGGCTGCTGTCTATGGGGTCACACAGAGTTGGACATGACTAAAGCGACTTAGCAGCAGCAGCAGCAGTATTGGCTTTGGAGAAGGGAATGGCAACCCACTCCAGTATTCTTGCCTGGAGAATTTCATGGACAGAATAACCTGAAGGGCTATAGTCCATGCGGTCAAAAAAAAAAGTGTCCAAAATGACTGAGTGACTAACGCTGGTGGCTGAGTGGCAAAGAATCTGCTTGCAGTGAAGGAGACTCCAGCAATGCAGGAGATGTGGGTTCGATCCCTGGGTTGGAAAGATCCCTTGGAGAAGGAAATGGCAACCTCTCCAGTATTCTTGTCTGGGAAATCCCATGGACAGAAGAGCTTGGAGGGCTACAGTCCATGGGGTCGAAAAGAATCTAACTCGACTGAAGTGACTTAACATAGCATAGTATTGGCTTTCATTATAATCAAGCAAGTGCCATACTAAGCATTTTAGACTTTTGAGAAAGAGATTACTGGTTAGATTCTATATTTTTAGCTCAGTTTTCTCCATTGGATGGATATATTTCCAATTGCCTGCATGGATGTCTTAACCTTTAAACTCTCTTGGTCCAACTTTATTATCTCCCTCATTTTCATCTCCTAACCTATTCATTTTACATTTGTAACTCTACTCTCCACTCAGTTTTGGTTGGAACTGGAATTAGAATTTTCCTTCTTTTTCATCACCAACCTCTATCACTGTCTTCTCTATCAGTGATTCCTGAAGTTACTCCTCTTAGCAAGTTCATTGCCACTGCCTTAAGATCAAGTTCTTATGCTTTCTATATCAGACCTTTGCAACAGTCTCTTTACTGGTCTCTTAGCTCATGGTCTCTTTCATCACTAATTCAGCTGACATAGTATTGCCCCAGGCATTCTAAAATACCATTTCAACCAGACTATTCCCTTTCTCAAAAACTTTTTAATGATTCCCTACAGGTTATTATGGGCTTCCCCAGTGGCTCAGTGATAAAGAATCCACCTGCAATGCAGGAGACACAGGTTTGATTCCTGGGTGGGGAAGATCCCCTGGAGGAGGACATGTCAGTCCACTCCAATATTCTTGCCTGGAGAATCCCATGGACAGAGGAGCCTGGTGGGCTACAGTCCATAGGGTCGCAAAAAGTCAGACACAACTGAAGTGACTTAGCCCACTCCAGTACTTTTGCCTAGAAAATCCCATGGACAGAGGAGCCTGGTAGGCTGCAAGTCCATGGGGTCGCTAGAGTCGGACACGACTGAGGAACTTCACTTTCACTTTTCACTTTCATGCAATGGAGAAGGAAATGGCAACCCACTCCAGTGTTGTTGCCTGGAGAATCCCAGGGACGGGAAGCCTGGTGGGCTGCCGTCTATGGGGTCGCACAGAGTCGGACACGACTAAAGTGACGCAGCAGCAGCAGTAGCACACATCGATTACCAGAAAAAGTTTAAAATCCCCACGTAGCATATAAAGTCATCTAAGTACTTTGGAGATACTTTGGCTCTCCCTGAGTTTGCTAAGGCAGCTTCCTCCACCTGAAGTGTCATTCTGACATTCTGACAGCTAAGTGCTGCTTATCCTTGAAGCCCCTGCTCTCTGTTGCCCTCTCTTGGCCATCCTTTTTGATCCCCAGTTGGGGCAGGAGGAAAAGGGAACTACAGAGGATGAGATGGCTAGATGGCATCACTGACTCCATGGACGTGAGTTTGAGTGAACTCTGGGAGCTGGTGATGGACAGGGAGGCCTGGCGTGCTGCAATTCATGGGGTTGCAAAGAGTCGGACACGACTGAGTGACTGAACTGAACTGGATTTATTTGTTCCTCTGCAGTAGCACCCCACTCCAGTACTCTTGCCTGGAAAACCCCAAGGATGGAGGAGCCTGGTGGGCTGCAGTCCATGGGGTCGCGAAAAGTTGGACACGACTGAATGACCTCACTTTCACTTTCATGCATTGGAGAAGGAAATGGCAACCCACTCCAGTGTTCTTGCCTGGAGAATCCCAGGGGCAGGAGAGCCTGGTGGGCTGCCGTCTATGGGGTCGCACAGAGTTGGACACGACTGAAGCGACTTAGCAGCAGCAGCAGCTGCAGTGTATCCTTAGCACCTGGCTTTCACGTTTAACAACTTTTTTTTTTTTTTAAATCATAGTCTGTCTTATATGTAATTTAGTTGCATCTCCCTTAGATTATAGGATTCTGGAGGGCAGAGGTGTGCATGACTAATTTTTAAATCATCCTAGGCGTAACATAATATCTTGGACATAGCAAGTACAGTGTTTGTTGTATTCTTGCTCCTAGGAGGGAAGATATTTATATAAACAGCAAACTTCATGTATATTAAATAGTCTTATGCAAATAATAATGATCCACTCCTCTACATTTTCTCTGAGAACTGAATTTGATGTACTACACATAATACTTGCTTCCTGTTTTCCTATTAAGACTGAAATCAAAGAAGGTATAACCTATTTTACTCAAATTTGTCATCATGGCAGAATGCATACCCAAGTGAATATTTGCTGAATGAATGCCTCAACTATTGTGGTTATGGTTATACCTGAAAATTCTGGGAGTTTGCAAGGACCTCCAGTAAACTTCAGAGCCTAGTCTGGTCTATAATCTGGAAATTAGAGAATATTCTTCTAGGTTATTATTAATAAGTGTCTGCTAGATACTCAATGCTTTATGTGCTTTTTTATGTGCTGTGAAAAGGTAACAAAAAGAAATTGATGATGTGCTGAAATCCTGTTCAGCGATTCCCTCTGGACCTCTGTTTTTAGGTTTCTTCATTTGTACCTTTGGAATGTTTCCAGTGCCTACTTCATATGGCTCTTGTGAAGATTACATGGCTTAGAACATGCAAAGCTCCAAAAAGTGTCTCATGTACAGTAAGCACTCAGTAAGCATAAACAATTATTAATATTATTGAAGATATTGAACTGAACCTGCTAAAGTTGGGGGAGAAAAATAAACACCATGCAAATCTAAGTAGTTTATCCTTTATTCATACAAACAATACATACACAAGACTATACCTTTTTTGAAGACTGCAATAATTTTCTAGTGTAACAACTCTGTAACAAAATTTAACTAAATGTAACATTTATGAAAATATAAATCTCTGATTGGGTAATTCTTCCCAACAATACAAAGTTTACATAAAAACATTCAATATGAGCTATCAGTTGCAAACAAGTTAGGAAAAATCATTCAAGTCACTTGTTAAAACTCTATTAGCTGTTACATAGAACATTCACACTACATTGAATCCATCTAGGCATTTAATTCTTAGAAAGGTGTAGCATGGAGGTCCAACTGATAATGACAGGAATAAGAATGTATTACCTCCAAAGAGCTAAAAAAAAAAAAGCATTGACTCATACAATCAACTCCAGGTAATCTGTACGTGGGCTGAAACTTCTCTGGGCTACCACCTCCCTGGTTGGTAGCTAGACAAGGAGGAACATACTGGAAAAAAATCTTTTCACTGGGGTGTTTCCTATCTGAACCTCATCTCTGTATGCTTATGTGTCAAACTGCTTTCCAAAGTGAAATACAGCTATATTGGATTCCCTGTGGGTTAGATCATTTGTTTCTGCCATTAGCATTAACAATTAGGATGTAGCTCTCCTTTTTTCTCACATTTTTCCCCCACATCTCTGTGAGGTCAACAGAGGAACTATCACTACCTTTATTCTTGCAGTTTAAGAAAACAATACGTTTGGGACGTTAAAGATCTGTCTATAGATGAGTTCAAGGCAGAGCTGGCTGAAAGTCAGTGCCTTGTTCATTTTTCTGTCTTCTCAAGACACCATGGTCCCTTTTAAACCAAACCACTACTACTGATCACCATTGGAAAGTCATCCAAGGACATGCCATGAGGGGGATATGGAAGGAAAAAATCATGTTCCCCTACTGGGATGTAATATTTTCTTTTAAACAGGAGAAGTAGTTTTTAAAAAACATTAAATACCAATTTCATAGCTTCTGCTTTGAAACGGCTAAGACTATAAAAGACTCCAGAGAATCCTCAGGCAGAAAGGATAACGGATAAAGGAGGATACATATAGTGTATAGAAGTAAGAAAGTGCTTACAAACAGGACAGTAAAGAGCCTTTGGACACCCTTAAGATTTATGCAATATTTTAGCACGAAGACAGGCATATTCAGTTTGTCCCAGAGTATTTGGTCAGCTATCTGCGTTTTACACAGGAAAGAAGAAGAATGAGAATAAGTAAGGCAAATGTCGTCAGTATTCCACAGATGGCATGTTGAGAAAGCTTTCCTTCTAATAAGATTTACTGCAGGGATTTAGGAAATAGTTTATGCTTCCACACAACCAACTTCTATAGCACAGCCTTTTGTTGGTACAATGATAGAAATGAACAGGTGTTTTGACCACGTTTATAATGCCCTTTCTGTAACATTTTTACACCCAGCACAAACAGGCATTTCAAAATGGCATGAAAAGATTGTGATTTCATATTAAATGTGTTCCTTTGCAGCCCAGAAAATAGTTTAAAAATTGTGTGTTCCATGATACAGAAACCCTTGCATGCAGTTGTAATGAAGACCGACTGTGTATGTTCAGTAGCCCTGTAATAGCAGGAGGCAGCTCTTGCCCCAGTCCAGTCTGTGGCCTCATACCTCACATCCCTTCTGTTGGGAAACTGGGAGTACCTCTGGGCATTTTTGTTACATTATTTTGCACCTTTAGACCTTCCATCTGCAGACTGGATTGACACAGTTGTCAGGATCGTAAAAATGTAAGGAGAGATTAAGGCTGTGTTTAGTTATCCACAATCATTTGAAGTCCAACAGCAGTTTGTGTTCACAATTTCAACCTGTTGCTGTAGGACTAACTCCAGTCCAGATGGTCTGTGTGTAGCTCTAACCTCTCTCATCTGGACAATGGGATGAGTTAAGCTGCTTCTTCCAGTCCAGTTAATTTAAAAACTACTCTCTACCTTTCCGCTGATATAGCCATGTAAATGTGATTTCTAGAAATTCTGTCAAGACTTCATTCTTGGGTAAACTTTGTCAAAAAGACTGACTTCACAAATAATTTCACATTTCTGTACATTTCATGTGTGTGTGTTAGTTGCTCAGTCGTGTCTGACTCTTTGTGACCTCATGGACTGTAGCCTGCCAGGCTCCTCTGTCCATGGTTTTCTCTAGGCAAGAATACTGGAGTGGGTTGCCATTCCCTTCTCCAGGGGATTGTCTCAATGTATGAGAATGGCAATAATTAATACTGGAACTCCAGCATCTTTCCTGTCTTTTAAGAATGAATGTGTATCATTTGGGATACAGAAGGTATTTTTTTTTCCTTTTATGTGTGTATGATGTAGTTCTGCTAAGCAGGAAAAACATTTTGTTAGTTGTCAGGGGCATAGCTGTGGCCCCTGGATTCCAGGGCAGAGCACACCCGCTCGTAGCAGGAGTTGTGTTTCTTGGAGGGTGTTGACTCGTTGGGTTCTGAGGAGTCACTCACGGTGATGGGACTGTCTCTTGCAAAAACCTCAGTCGACTCTCTCCATAGACAATCCACAGATACTTTAAAACAGTAACTATTACACTTTGGCCTGGATGTCTGTGTCGCGTTGTTGAAAATTTGTCTGCTGTTTGAAGTGGCAATTTTAATTTTCAGTGCAGCATCTACACGGTCCACCACGGTGTATATCCCTATGCTGCCATCGTCAAAACCCACAATGATGTTCAGGTGCCGCTGGGAGAGGGCAAGGAAAGTTGGTGTTTTGTAAAGGGAACAAGCACCGATATTTTTGCCATCGGCCAGTCTCATGACAATCAAACTGGATATTGCACCATTTTCATCCTCTTCTTCCCCGTTTCGGAAACAAATGTATACCAGGTAGCGACCATCTCGAGACAACCTCTGCCTCCAGATGACCCCCGAGGCATGCACCACCCGTAATTTGCCGCTGTGTAAATCCAGCACGTTGATATTCTCATCTCCCCTGGAAATAATGCCTAGCTTTCCATTGGGAGAGATTTCAAAATCCTCTAGGTTTTTCAGGAAGTTGTTTGGAAGTTGCACACGGCGGCAGATCACTTCTTCTGTCAGACTCCAGATATTAACCGTCTCAGCCGACGTGATAAACACGATGATATCCGGGCAGTCAGGAATCAATTTAAAATTCACAATGGTGGTGCCGTCTTCGCAGCAGAACTTCTTGGTGATGCTTCCTGTCCAAAGACTGACCGCCAGCACCTTGCTTTTGGTCATGCCCACCACGAAGGTGTTCGCAGAGGTGATGAAGGCATTCTGCAGACTGGTCAGGATGTTGCACACCCTGTGGCCCGTGGCCAGTCTCCAAACCCTGGAGGCATTTTCCTCACAGAGAGAGACCACAAACTGGTCATTGTGTGTAATCAGCAGCTGAGAGATTCTCTGCCCATTAATTCGAAAGAGGTTTTCACCACTGCTGGTGTGCCAGACATACTGGCTGCTCTTATCATCTGACGTCACCATGACGTCTCCAGAGGACGTCAGCACGCAGTGCTCAACCGTTCCTTCGTGCTTGAACACTGCTTCAAGGAACCCGCTGCTGAAGTTCCACTTGTGAACACAATCCGAGCCATCGAGGGAGTAAATGATCTCCCCGCGAGCAGGTAACACCAGACTTTGGATGGGTTTTCCAGTCTTATCTATGTTGGACATAGCTGTGATTATATCTATGTCCCAGATGGAAAGAACACCACTGGTGGATAAAGATAGCAGCATGTTGTGGTGACTGGATTTCACCAACTTGACTATGGTACCTGAGATTTCCTGTAAGCTCGCCATACACTGCCCCGTGTCCCGCCTCCAGAAGAACACAGCCGAGGTGTTTTCCATGGTCGCAATGATGCAGTCTCCGTTCTTGGACAGCACAGCTGATATAAAGCGTTCATTGTGCTTTGCTCTGAACTTTTCCGCCACCTTCCACAGGCCAGTGTCTAAGAGCTCGATGCTGAGGGCCTTACAGATAAGAACTGCACTTTGGTCCTCTGAAAGTTCAATGCTGACCACCTCACTGTCTTCCCTGCGACAGTCAAAGTCATCAGTCAGCTGGGGGTTGGAGATGTCCTCTGTGTTCCAAACAGAAAGGCTGCCCTCACTGTCTACCATTACCATTTCCTGAGCTGTGTCCAAGATAAGAAGGAACTTCACAAACCCACCTGAAAATTCAGATGTCACTGTACATAACTTTTCTCCACTCCCTAGATGAAAGATGGTGGTGGTGTTCAGGTACTGTCCACAGAAGGCATACACACCGTCTAGTGAGCACTGGACGCAGGTCACTTCGTACCAGCAGTGGAACTGGTAAAGGGGCCATCCATAGAGCAGATCAATGACAGTGACATCTTTGCTGGCTTCGAGCCAGGCCAGAGCATGTTTGACGGACAGTGTAAATCCATTGATGTAGGTGGAGCCACTTCCATGCTTGGTCCCTTTGATTTCTACTTCAGACAGGAGGCAAGAATTTACATTGTCGTAAACCAGCAGGGTATTATTTGTTGTTGCCACCACGAGGTACTTTTCATCATTGCTGAGTTTCATGCCCAGGATGACAGACTGGGCTGTTGTGATTTGCCTAAGCAGTTGACGCGTTTCCACATCCCAAGTGCTGATGGAACCATTTTCTAAAGCCGTGAGGACTGTACTGGGGTTACAGGTGGGCAGAATCTCGGTGACATGCAGGTGACTAGATGACAAGGGAAGTCGCTCTGGGCTGTAGGTCACGTCCATGGATGAGTGTAATGGCACAATGGAGCAGTATTTGGGCCCATCTTTGTCACATTCTAAGAGAAGGTGTCTAAGTTTGGGCAGGGAGCTCACAACAGGCAGCAGCCTCTGCTGAAGCTCTGCGGAGAGGGAGCCGGGGAATGCAACGACCTTGGTTTTGATGCTGCGGAGGGTGCTTGCCAGGAACTTCAGCTCCTTCTCCTGCGAGTAGATGTAAGCCAGCTCAATGTCCGCGAGCACTTTGTCGAACTGGCCGATTTTGATCATGGTGTAAAGCCAGCTGAAGTTCATGATGATGCCATAGAGCAGGTCGTCAGTCTTCCCACACCTTGTCAGGTGGTACAGCAGCTCACACATTTTCCGATGGTTGACAAAAAAGATGTCAGGCTCAAGTGGATTGCACTGGAAGACCCAGGGCTGGTCAGGGGCCTGCCTGTCGAAGGAAGCCTGCTCCATGAAGTGTCTCTCCTCCTCCAGCAGGCTTCTGCTCTCCAAGTCAAGGCAGCCGTTCAGGTAGGGGTCTTCCAGGCAGAAAGCTTTCCTCCTGCCCCCTGACCAGACTCCCAGAAAGTAGTCTGCCAGTATGGTATGCATTTCATGCAGGTCGCTCTTGTCCTGCAGATATAGCTTCTGGGCTATGAGCTGCAGGTGTCTATTGGCCCAGACCAGCAGGGTGACATTCTTCACGTGTCTCTCAATTAGGTATCCACTGAGCCCCTCCTTGAGCTTTGCGATGTACAGATAAGGTACCCTCAGGGGATTGCTGGGCCTGGTGTTCTCATTGAGCTCATTCATCACACTGTTGTCCAGGGCCAGCACGTCCTCCAGCTCCATCTCACTCAAACCCATTTTGGCCATGGTGATGTAACCGAGAGCCCGAGAGACGAGTTTCTGCCCACACTTTCGCTCCAGGGACCAGAAGAGCTGCTCTATGCTTTCGTGCACGGTGACACAGAGGGAGGACTCGTCGACGTCTCTGTGAGATCGCCAGTGTCTCACTTCCCTGAAGGTCAGGTTCACAAACATGGGCAGCGTGCACTTGGAGAAGGCGTTGTTCACGTAAATCTGCTGGCCTGACGTGACCTTCCTTTTGACCCGCAGCAGCTGGTGTTTGAGCACCTGGCTGCACATCTTCCTGTCCCGGGGAATCAGCTCAATATAGTTGTCTTCTTCATGGATAAGGCACCTCAGTTTCTGCAGGATCCCATGTTTGTTGGGCAGTGTGGAGAGGACGATCCGGACGAAGCGGGGAAGGTGCACGGGAAGCCACCAGAGCTTCCGGGCCTCGTCGCTTTCTGAGAGCTGCTCCAGGGCATCGAATATGACCACGAGAGGTCTCTGCAATGAAGACTCATTCAAAAGGTTTATGAATAAGTCACGGAGGTCATGGATCTTCTTAGGGTAGCTCTGAACCAGGCACCGGTAGTTCACAGCCAACTGTTCACAAACACTTAGAAGGAGAGACTTAAGATTAGTACTCAAGTCTGTGGTTCCTAGAAACCTCACGACTACAACTGGGTCAGATTCTGGTCCTGTGTCTTCATGTAGCCAGCCACAAGCCTAAAACACAAAGGTGGCGTTTAGAATGGAGATACATATTCACATGGTCACATGCAACAACACTTCCTCTCTGCAGAGATCAGCCTTCTGGTAACCCCAACCAGGCAGAAAGTAACCTAGACCCAGGAGATGGAAAAGCCTGAGATGGTCAGAGAGCTGTCACAAAGCTCACACACGCAAGTCTATTGGTGAAATGCTCAGGATCACTCCACTAAAGGTAATAAAACAGTGGTAACAGTAGCAGTCAACCACAAGGCAGCATTTGGCTTGTATTCTAAAAGTTACAAAGCATTTCACCAACTGTAAATCTGAATATCTAGTATGCTTAGTTCCTCATCACTGAATTTCCATTTCTTGGCACAGTTGTTGGCACATGGTAGGTGCTTGGTAAATATTTAATGAATAGATTAAGTAATGACCTACACATTGTATGATTAGTCTCTCAGACGTGTCCGACTCTTTGTAACCCCATGAACCGTAGCCCACCAGGCTTCTCTGTCAGTGGGGGTTCTCCAGGCAAGAATACTGGAGTGGGTTGCCATGCCCTCCTCCAGGGGATCTTTCCAACCCAAGAATCCAACCAAGGATTGAACCCAGGTCTCCACATTGCAGGCAGATTCTTTACCGACTGAGCCACCTGGGACCTACACATTAGGTCAAGTCAATTATTTTCCTTGGTTGAGGTTACATAAGGCTGACCATGGTCTAGTTAACTTTTGTTGTATTTTAATCACTGAGTCATGTCCAATTCTTTCGTGACCTTAGGCACTATGCCCGCCAGACTCCTCTGTCCATGGGATTTCCCAGGAAAGAATACTGGAGTGGGTTGCCATTTCCTTCTCCAGGGGATCTTCCTGACCCCGGGATCAAACTTGTGTCTTCTGCTTAGCAGGCAGATTCTTTACCACTGAGCCACCTGGGAAGCCTTCTAGTTAATTAGAATGTAATAAAAATATTCAGCAATAAAATGATATTGAGTATAATCTTTTATGACTCAGAGACTTTTACTCTATTATGATGATATAAGGTCATCATTATTATTTTTTATTATCATAAAAATCTGATAATGTGGATTAAATGAGTTTGGCTGAATTTGTGCTTTATAACAGACAGTTTACTATATAAACAGGCAGTCATCAGGCCTCACATTATCTCTCTGTAGGACACATGGGATTATAGATTACAGTATCATGTAACAGAAGAGGAAACTGAGGCCCAAGCCAGATAAATAGTTTGCTCATAGTTCAATGATTATCAAGAGATGAAAATGGAATAGAAGTCATATCTGACTTTCATTTGAGTGTTCTCTGTCTCCCACTCTCTCTTTTTTAAATTTACAGTTAAAGGGATAACATTATGTGAGAGGGCTGCTAGGTTTAGTATTTTTCTGTCTGGAAAGGTAAGGACAAAAAGGGATATGATCAAAGTATAAACATTCCAAAGCATACTTTTAGGGAGATAATGTTTTTCAGTAATCTTTGGAATTCACCAAGGATATTCCTTAGAAAAAGACTTATTTTCTAATACATTAAGAAGTAGGTTTATGAAACTTGGTTCCCCAATAGGTAGTTTAGATGAATAAGTTTAGAAGATTCATGGATGTCAGTTTCAAAACTAACTGCTAAGGAAAATAAGCAACTCATTTTTGGTGTTTGGCCCTAACCTTTGAAGCTAATTTGGAGGAAGGTACAGTATTCTTGCCTGGAAAATCCCACGGACAGAGGAGCCTAACGGGCTACAGTCCATGGGGTCACAAAGAGTCAGACATGGCTGAGCATGCGCACATGCACGCACACACAGAATCCCTCCATTTTACCGCTGTCCTTCGGTGGCAAATCAGAAACAGAATACAATCTGTTTGTCCCTGTGTGGATGGCTTATGATGATTATATGCATCATCCTTCTTCCCAATCCCGGGTTGGAGGATATGCGATATCTATAAAGAATGGCCTTTTGATATGAGCTCATGTCCCAGGAAATGTTGGGACAGGTTGCACAAGAGACGACCTGGAGACAAACCTGAGATGCCTGTCTGGATCCTTACAAGGGACACAAGTCACGAGAGCACAGATTGGTGGAGATGAGGGAGGGACTGGAGCAGATGTTCTCCAGGAGGGAGGAGAAGCAAGCAGAGTCCAGGCAGGGGACCTAAAACTAGGCAAGCCTCCTCTGAGACCATGGTGGTTGCACAACATACCCAGAACAGCGAGCACTCGGAAGGCCATTGTTTAAGTTGACTGTCACCACACTCTGCCCACGGGGACTGCGTGTGTGTACAGCCATATCACACACATCACACGACTACCGTGCTGGACACAGAGGGTTGCATCACATGTGCATTGTTCCTGCAACCACTTTTATCCTCCCCTCTTCCACAAGGAAAAAGCCCTAGAGTGAGTGTGAAGTGTGTGTTGTTGCTGCTGCTGCTGCTGCTAAGTTGCTTCAGTTGTGTCTGACTCTCTGCGACCCCATAGACGGCAGCCCACCAGGCTCCGCCGAGCAAGAACACTGGAGTGGGTTGCCATTTCCTTCTCCAATGCAAGAAAGTGAAAAGTGAAAGTGAAGTCGCTCAGTTGTGTCCAACTCTTCGCGACCCCATGGACTACAGCCCACCAGGCTCCTCCGCCCATGGGATTTTCCAGGCAAGAGTACTGGAGTGGGGCGCAGTCGCCTTCTCCGATGAAGTGCATACACCAAGTGTTTTCTCATTTGATTTCAGTTCCCCTTGTAGCATTACTGTCTTGCTCACTTGGAATAATTCTAAAGTTTGAAGACACACCTACAAAGTAGTATGCAGGCACAGGCAGATGGTCACACACATGCACATGCACACACCTATTTTGACACAACGTGGCCCCTAAATATAAGCCTGCCGTTTCAGTTGAAGAAAGGGCTCATACCCTAACACCAGAAGGAAAACCAGCGGCTGGGTGTGGCAGATTGAGAAATGGTAAATGGGCCTTCCTAGGGACTTTAAATGTAAGTCTGATATACGTGGTTGTCACCTGTGTCCTCACTTTGGGACCTAATCCCCACATGAGGTGCAACACAATCGTCCCTTTTCTTGTCCTTAAGATAAGATTGTGTAGCACGTGATAGATCATGAGAATGTTCACACAGTTAAGGAAACCTCTGTTTTTAAGACAGTAGCCACAAGAAGAGAAATACAAAGATTCTGAAGTAACCCCCGGATAGTATAAACCATCAGACTTTGGTATCAAGTGTAACAGGAGGTTAAAACTGGTACTAGTTTCACCGAGTTTAGACAATAGACACCACATTCCAGAGTGAAGCTCCAGCCCATCTTGCAAGACTTGAAAGGGAATTTTGAAAACTAGTTTTGCTACCTTTGGTGGACTCCTTGCCTTCAGCCTGAAAAAGGGGCCAAGAAAAAAAAATGGGAGAGGAGGATTTTATTGTTGTTGTTTAGTGGCTAAGTCGTGTCTGACTCTTTGCGACCCCATAGACTGTAGCCTGCCAGGCTCCTCTGTTCATGGAATCTCTCAGGCAAGAATACTGGATGGCCATATCTTTCTCCAGGGGATCATCCCGACCCAGGGATCAAACCCGTGTCGCCTGTGTCTCCTGCATTGGCAGGCGGGTTCTTTAGCACTGAGCCACCAGGGAAGTGGGGAGATGAGGATGCTGTGGGTTATATGTCTCACCACCCTACTCCCAAAGTGGAGGACTGATAGATGCCCACTTCTCACTTCTACCTTTGGGAAAGAGGCTGCAATGGACCACTTTCAGGATGTCCCCTAGGGCTTGAGAAACAGCCATCTGGGTCTGATGACAGCTGAGGAATATGGAGGTTGAGTGAGTGAGCCTGGCTAGCTGCTCCAGTGGAGGAGTGATAGAGAGGTGCCCTTTTGGGACTGGAGTTTCTCAGGGCAAAACAGTACCCAAGTGTTTCCCATGTTTCAGATGTCAGCCACTGGTAAGTGGGAGTGGTGAGGGTTTCTGCTGGTTCTGTTTTTCCTAGTTCCTGTCTAAGGGAGCTTGCTGGGCTGTGGAGAGGCTCTTGGCCTAAAGATACTAGGATATGTGTTGCTGGATATCTAGGAGCCATGGGGTGACCAGATGGAAAAACAATGCGGTTCCCTGTGCCTAGGGAACAGCAGGTGAGAGGTGCTCAGTGAGGACAGGTCGGGTTATGTGAGAGGGAAAAGACCTTTGGGAAACCAGGAAAAGGCCTCAGAAGAAACAGGAGGAAGTTTTAAACACCTTCCAAGACCAGAATGCAGAGTCCAGGTCAGAAGAATACTGGTCTATAAGAATGTTCTGGCCACCTTACCTACATCCCCTAAATCACAACCTATAGAAGTCAGAGCGTGGTTGGGGTTAGGGATGGAGGGGAAGAAGTGCGGGGTGGTGTAAGAAAGGAGAAGATGGTCATGTTCCTACTTCCTGCTGGAGGGGCCTGGCATATGGTTGGCCTCAGTCAGGGGAAGGAGATGTAGACTGAAGTATTCATTATCATCTTCAACTGGACATATTAATTGCTGAACTGAGATGGATTTAGTATCCAGAAGCAATCAGAGGGCTTGTCTTTGCTGAGAGTGATGAGAAGAGTTGTGAGATCTGCCCTTGTTTCCAGCCAGATGAGAACTAGCTCCACAACATGAGTTTGAACAGCAAGAGACAAAACAAAGCTGTTCTAGGATTGAACCTCGTGAGTCTTATCTTTCAGTATAATTGTTACACTAGCAAAAGAGAAAAGCTGAAGTATCCATTCCAAAAGGACCCATTATAATTCATAGTAAACACAGAAAATGGAAGTGAATTTGGTGACTCGATCTTTTCCCCAGTTTTTACAAACATACACGTAAAAGAATAGGTATTTACCTTCTTTGCTACTTCAGCTAGCAGAAGGGTCTTTCCAGTGCATGGTCCACCGTATATAATAAGTGGGTTGATGTGCCCAGTTTTGCTTGGAAGAATGTATTTATGCACGATGTTTAGAGATTCACATTTGTACTCGTAGAAGGAGGCATATGTTTTACATAAGGACGAATGCTGAAGGATTTCATCATAGAGCGTATCAGTTTCTGTGTCAAAATTCTGTTGAACCGTGGCCTGAATTATGTCAATCATGTCCTCATAAAATTGTTTACCAAGTCCTTCTATGTAATGGTTTTCTATTTCTTGGGAATAGCCTAGTTTCATGTCACAATGAGTAACAGATGTGTACACTCTCAGATTAGATGAAGCAACAATGGTAGGAATAAATTCATCCCTGAGTTTTATCAGCTTCTCTTGGGCTTCAGGGTCCCGAATAATTCTTGGTTCTGTTCCAGTTATATCCATGTATTTTCCCATTTCCGGGATTTTCACGAAACGCTCAATGTTAGCAATTTTCCTAATATAGCAAACACACTTCTTCAGGAATGCTGGAGTTTGCTTTCCTAGAGCAAAGTCAAATTCATCCTCTATCGCTGAAAGAAAATACAACAAGGAGTTTACTGTCTAGAACCAAGAAGCAACGCACCCACGCTTTTAGCATGTGGCTCTCAAGTCAGTAGTGGTAGTTTATTTTGCTTATAGTGTGTAGCTGAGTTATCTTTAGAATAATTTCTCAAGTCCTTAATTTCCTATTTGTCTTTTCCTGAACAGCCTGGATCCCAGAACAATGGATTCTAAATACAATTGTTTAATTTCCTCCAAGACCTGAGGGAGAGGTTGAACATAATCATAAGAAAGAAAGCACACTAAGCTTATAGTTGCTTCTTCTAAGTTCCCACGTGGCTTTCCTCCCAGACTCCAGAGGTTCTAAGAGTGGAGAGCAGGAACTAACTGGGGCGAGGAGAGAACGAGGAAGAGGCCACATGACGTATCTAGTCTATTTCTTCCTCGTGGGTCTTTCCTCCACTGTGGTTTCACCATTTTGCTTGAGATGCATACCCCAGACATATATGTGTAAATATAAATGTAAAAGCATGTTCAAAATATAATTATGTGCTAATTTCATTTATCCATTATCCATGTCACTGTTAAATCCCATTACACCCATCAGAGCAGGAACAGGAAAATGACTCAGTATGTAACTTTATTTCTTCTGAGATAAACCATGTTAGGGCTTGTAATACATATGCTCACATAAAAGTAAATATACTTTCTAAATCATCTGAGGCCCCATAAGAACATTTAAAGTTGTATCAGTACTAATAAAAAGCAACAATTATGCACAATTTTAGGGAAAAATTTAAAATAATTAAACCAATGGACATGAATTTTAAAACAAGCAGTCTTTTGCAACTTCTCCCCTCTGCTTTTCTTTATCCAGTTGGTCTTAATTGAGCATCTGCTATGTACCAGGCATGCTGCTAGTTGCTTAGGATACAGTGGTGGGAGAAAACAGAATGCTGAGAGAAAAAGCTATTATGAAGCTTATAGTCCAGTGGAAGATGGCAGACATGAGTCACAGAGTCCCACAAAGAAATGTATTATTTTTATGCCTGGGAAGTTGAATGATATGGTGCCTTGAGAGCAAACAATTGAGAAATCTAATCCACTTGGAGAAGTCAGAGAAGGTTTTCTTAAGGCGGTGACTGCTGGGCTGGGATCTGGTGGAAGCATGGGGGCAGGGGATGGGGCTGGTTGTAACTTAGACCATCTCAATATACTGGCCACACCTCCCACATCAAGCAAAAATGAAACATAGGTATATTCTATAAAGTAACTATGAAGGGAGGTGGGAATTTTATTTAAAAATGGTACCTTTTAGCAGAACTTCTGTGATAATATTTTTTCAGTAATGATAGCAATTGATAAAGATTTGTGATTGAAGTAAAAGAGATGTATTTATATCCACCAGTGTTGAATAAGCTGTGCTATTCACATCAGTATAGTTTCTTTTTTTAAATTTTATTTATTTTTGGCTGCGCTGGGTCTTCGTTAGTTCACATGGGCTTTATTTAGTTGCAGTGTGTGAGCTTCTCACTGTGATGGCTTCTCCTGTTGCAGAGCCCAGATTCTAGAGCATTGGGGCTTCAGTACTTGTGGTGTATGGGCTCAGTAGCTGTAGCACACGGGCTTAGTCGCCCTGAGGCATGTGGAATCTTCTTGAACCCATGTCCCCTGCAGGGGCATGTGGGCCCTTAATCACTAGATCACCAGGAAAGTCCCAAATCAATATGTTTTACCAAAGATTTTATTCAGGAAAATTGTATCAGGAGGCCAGATAAGGAAGCTTATATAACATATGTCTACTTTTCTTTTTGTAGAAGAGTACAAATTTGTTATAATATATACAGGGAAAGATGCAAGAAATTTGGATATTCTGAACTCCTGCAGAAAGTAGCCTTTGGTCCACCTCTTCTTATCCAGCCATCTGTGTTCCACCAGGGAAATCCCTCTATCTGGTATTCTTATTTGAAGATTTCGGAAAATATTAAAGTAATATTGTAGTGTAAACCCTGACAGTTTTTTTTTTGGGGGGGGGCACTGTTTTTTAATAATGCAAATGTCTGACTTAAGCTTTGATTGCTGAGGCGTCCATTTCAATGATACCTATCTTGAATAAACTCATTAACAGCCACACATACAGAGCAGGCCAGCCCCCCTCACTGAGACTCCTTTGTTTAAGAGCTCTTGGTGGACTTCAGTAACTAACCTTTCTCGCCACTTGTTTTTCTCTCTTCCTGTGCTTTAAATTCCCACTTTTACGTTTTAAATTTACCAGTAAAGAGTGAGCCCAGTAAAAGCAGAACCCTAGATGTGTGTGCTCTGTCTCTCTTTCTCTCTCTGCTTCTGACCTTGTTGTGTAGCTTTAGATGTGCTCTGGAATTTCCAGGTCCTATAAGTAATGTGTATGTGTGTTCAGTCATGTCAAACTTTTTCTGACCCTATGGACTGTAGCCCTCCAGGCTTCTCTGTCCATGGGATTCTCCAGGCAAGAATACTGGAGTGGGTTGCCATTTCCTATTCCACTTACAAGTTATAAGCCTTTATTTTTTCAAAGTTACCTGATGGTGATTGCTGAAGAGTATCTTGCAATCCTAATAAGAGACAAAAAGGCTGGTCTAACTACCACATTGGTTATTGATAGACTGGCACAAAACAAATATACTCTATCCTTTTCAAAGAATTGGCCCCTCTTCAGCAATTTTCACTGTGCAAACATGGTCTTAAAATGAGTTGGAATGTAAATTAAAATTTCATGAGCATGCATATCTTTTAGAGATGTAACCCCAAATAGAAAATAGGCCAGCTATAGTATTTCATACTACCTAGTACAAAATGATTAATCTTCATATGGCTATCCATGTGGACCAAGTTCTTTATTGTGGAGAAAATTAAGAGAAAGTATTTGCTTATGAATTTTTTAAAACTTGGGCTGTCTAACTCTGAGTCAGAGGATGCCCTCCCCAACTGGTGTCTCTTAATATCAAGAATAGCAGAGTGTTTGCTCTTGGTATTTTTTTCCTGATACAGCACATTTTTTAGGAATAGGGGAGTTTTGCCCTTGATAAAGACAAAGAACCAGGGCTTCAAAAATGGATCAAAAAGATCCCAGAGGAATAAGGATATATGTTACCTGTATATTCTAAAGATAGTACTTATTCCTGGTGATTTTAGCATTTTTAGGGAGAACTAAAATAAGACCCAATTTTTGACATCTTCTGGAGAATGAATTTGTCAAAATTATTCATACTTTCTCTGAGGTTGAAATACAAGCATATCCGGCGAGAATGGTATCAAGTGCTTCTTAGGTTTTCACAAACATTTTGCTACATCATTCACAAAACCAGTCTGAAAATGCAACTACTGTTGCTTTTTTCTTCAATAATTCTTTGCTATCACCTCTTAAAATAAATGCTACTTAACCAATTATTTTACCTAGGAGTGTTCATCCCCTGGAAACTATGACTGACATATTCCTTCAGATATGTGATTTCCTATGCAATTCCTAAAAATAAAACCTCTTTTCCACAGCTGAAAAAGGCCCACAAGTGAGTCTCTGCTCAGCAGTTAGGGATATTTTTTATTTTAAGGCTAATCTAGATCCTGCCACTCCCTTACTTCCCAACCTCTGATAGCTTCCCATCTTATGCAGTGATGGAAGATATTTTCACAGATTGAAATATGAGGAAGTCATTCTGGCTTATACCTGATTTGGGTTGAACTGTATGTTAAATAGAACAGCCTGTCTTCTGGCCCATCAAACATGCATTGTACATCTGATTTAACCACTAAAGGAAAGAATACATCTAAAAATCAAACTGGAATATCTATGATTCAGGCATCCAAAATGGAACCAGTGGCCATTGTGTATGGGTTTCAGACATTTTTCCTGCATCACTGAGAACTTGAATTCTCTGAACTGTATCAGGTGGAAGAATACCACCAGTTCATTCTCAAAATAATATCTGCTAGCATCTGCCTAGGTCTCAAGGTCTACCCATTGTAACTATGTGACCATTTCAGACCCCAACCAGTCCTTATTTGACATGCATCCTGACTTCTTGCCAGCTCTAATTATAACACAATTCAAGTGCTTCTTGAATCTGTCTCTCTCAGGCTACAGTCCTCAGTTTGGCTTGAATAAAACTCTATTCTATTTCTATTACAGATTGCCTATTGATTATTTCTGTTGTTATTATGGCCTGTGCCCACCTTCTAACCTCATCTCTCCTTCTCTGAGCTTGGCAATCTTTACCTTCTTCCTGCTCCTAGAACTTGCTTAGGACATTCCTGTCTCAGGAATCTTGAAGCTGGCAATCCCTCTGCCTAGAATTCTCTATTTTAGATATGACACTGCCAGCTCTGATTCATTCTGCCATTTAGCTCAGAAGTCATTTCCTTATCACCTGCCCTATCTAAATCTGGACCCCCACAGCCTTCCTCAGGCCCTATTTTTGTATTACTGTATTTTATTCATAGCACTTATCCTTTCTGACATGATATTGTTCATTTATTTGATTACTTGCCTATCACTTATTTTCTCCTCACTAAACAATAAGTTCCAGGAGAGCAGAAACCTTGCCTTCTTCATCATTGTTGTAGCCCCAGTGCCTGGCATATATATGCCCTCAATAAATGTTCGCTGAGCAAGTGAATTAATGAACAGTTCAACTGAGAAATACTGGCTGAGTCTGGTCTATTATATTCAGCCTCCTCTGATTTCTTTTAAAGTCATATTTTTGGAGAATTCCTCAAGTTAAGTAAGTAAAAGCTTATCTTTGAGTAAAAAGTTTACTTGTCTCTCCAGGAGATAAAAACATTTAGAAAAATTAAATTTCATCAGGCAGTAAATACTATTAAATTTACAGAACCATAAAAGGAAACAGTGAATATATCTATTAATGATCAATTCCTCAGTTTACGGAAGATGCATAAAAAAATTACCTGAGAACAGGTACCTCTTGGCTTGGCTGTGTTTCATCTTCCCCTTTTCATGTAACAGTTTTACAGCAGTCTTAAATATCTTCTTGATCTCATCTGATATCTCTTGCCAGGTCTTCTCATTCTCGGCATTGGCAGAAGGTTGCATCTTTAGAAAGGTGAAAATGAGATGTTAGTCTTAAATCATCAATAAAACTCAATATTTAAGAGGAAGAGAATCATTGTTATTTGAAAGTCTACCATGGGCCTTACCATGACAGGTGCTTAATGGATAGTATCTCATTTATTCTCCCTAGTACCCTGAAAGTGATGTGAACTCGCCCAAGTGACACAACGGTGTGAAGCCAAACAGGATTTGTTTGTTTGATTTTCTCAATATATTGTGTGTTTCACTCTTGAGTTTTGATTCAAATGTTGTAACAAAAATCATATCTTCAATACAGTTAAAGGTCAGACTAGTCAAAAGGATGGTTTTTCCAGTAGTCATGTATGGATGTGAGAGTTGGACGATAAAGAAAGCTGAGCACCAAAGAATTAATGCTTTTGAACTGTGGTGTTGGAGAAGACTCTTGAGAGTCCCTTGGACTGCAAGGAGATCCAACCAGTCCATCCTAAAGGAGATCAGTCCTGAATATTCATCGGAAGGACTGATGCTGAAGCTGAAACTTCAATACTTTGGCCACCTGATGCAAAGAATTGACTCATTGGAAAAGACCCTGATGCTGGGAAAGATTGAAGGCAGGAGGAGAAGGGGACTACAGAGGATGAGATGGTTGGATGGCATCACTGACTCAACAGACGTGAGTTTGAGTAAGCTCTGGGAATTGGTAATGGACAGGGAAGCCTGGTGTGCTGCAGTCCATGGGGTCAAAAAGAGGTGGACACGACTGAGCAACTGAACTGACTGACTCATATGTTACTGTTTAATTGTCTTTAGTTGTTTCTTCCTCATTTTTTTTTTTTTTTATTCTCTAGGAAATAAAATAGGAGTGCCTTCCAAGAAAGTAACATTTATAGAATCTTGCTGATAATCTTATTCAAACAATCATTTACTTAACAACAATTTATGCAGAAACATGGTTCAGTCAATAATTTAAACTTCCCTAGAGGCTCATAGTGGAGAAGGCGATGGCACCCCCCTCCAGTACTCTTGCCTGGAAAATCCCATGGGTGGAGGAGCCTGAAGGCTACAGTCCATGGGGTCGCAGAGGGTCGGACACGACTGAGCGACTTCACTTTCACATTTCACTTTCATGCATTGGAGAAGGAAATGGCAACCCACTCCAGTGTTCTTGCCTGGAGAATCCCAGGGATGGGGGAGCCTGGTGGGCTGACGTCTATGGGGTCACACAGAGTCAGACACAACTGAAGTGACTTAGCAGCAGCAGAGGCTTGAAGGAACAGCTAAAGCCAATTAAATATAGGTGTAACTTTTACAGCTTTGCAAAACTGGTTTATTGAGGTATCATGTTTTTTGATATCTACTTTACCAGCTACTGCCTTTACTCCTGGCATATTTACCTGGTGAATGGTTTGGGATTTACCCCAGTATTCTCCATATTCTTCCAGATAATAACTTCAAAAAATACATTTGAGGAAGAAGAAGAATTGAGTAATCTGACATGATTTCATTTTGCATGGAGAAAATGCTTTCTGTTAAATGTCAGAATGGCCAAAACACAGGGATCTTAAATGAAGAGCTGTTGCTAACCCAGGGCTCTTCTTCTCTTGGATCTCCTGGGTACTGCATTATCAAGGATATTTTCTTTGGAAGAGGAATGGATATCTATGCCTTCTTTTCTTTTTAAAATTTTATTTTTTAATTTATTTGGCTGTGCAGTCTTTCTCTAGTTGTGGCAAGTGAAGGCTACTCTCTTATTCGCAATGGGTGGACTTCTCTTGTTGCGGAGCCTGGACTCTAGAATGTGGGCTCAGTAGTTGTGGTGCTTGGGCTTAGTTGCCCTGAAACATATGAAATCTTCCTGGACCAGCAATCAAACCCATGTCCCATGCATTGGCAGGAGGATTCTTAACCACTAGACCATCAGGGAAGTCCTATGGCTTCTTTTCAACCTCTTTAAAAGGTCCAGGCAATAATTAGGCCCATCTGTTTTCTCCACCTCCTTCATTCAGTTTCAGGGGACATATGATGGATACATTTGGGAACAAAGTTGGAGAAGAGACAATGACACTTTCTATCACACTCAACTCAGTTTAGTTCAGTCGCTCAGTCATGTCCAGCTCTTTGCGGCCCCATGAATCACAGCACGCCTGGCCTCCCTGTCCATCATCAACTCCTGGAGTTCACCCACGCTCATGTCCATCGAGTCGGTGATGCTATCTAGCCATCTCATCCTCTGTCGTCCCTTCTCCTCGTGCCCCCAATCCCTCCCAGCATCAGGGTCTTTTCCAATGAGTCAACTCTTTGCATGTGGTGGCCAAAGTATTGGAGTTTCAGCTTTAGCATCAGTCCTTCCAATGAAAACCCAGTCTTCTCTAACACCACAGTTCAAAAGCATCATTTCTTCAGTGCTTAGCTTTCTTGACAGTCCAACTCTCACATCCATACATGACCACTGGAAAAACCAGAGCCTTGACTAGATGGACCTTTGTTGGCAAAGTAAAGTCTCTGCTTTTGAATGTGCTATCTAGGTTGGTCATAACTTTCCTTCCAAGGAGTAAACATCTTTTAATTTCATGGCTGCAGTCACCATCTGCAGTGATTTTGGAGCCCCCAAAAATAAAGTCTGACACTGTTTCCACTGTTTCCCCATCTATTTCCCATGAAATGATGGGACCAGATGCCATGGTCTTAGTTTTCTGAATGTTGAGCTTTAAGCCAACTTTTTCACTCTCCCTTTCACTTTCATCAAGAGGCTTTTTAGTTCTTCTTCACTCATGTATGCCACAACCTCTCTGCAAGGTTCTACATAAGGCACAAGAAAATAAATTACCAATGTATGAAATGTTAAAGGAACATACTGAATTAAAAGAAAACTTTTTTATAGAGACTATAAAAAATAACTTGGCAGATTTTTTAAAAGATTGCCTCCTCAAAAAAAATCTTTTACAAATTAAAAATATAACTGTTGAATTTGAAAACTCAATGCACAGAGGAGACACAGCTGAAGAAGAAATTTGGTAAACTGGAAAAAAGATCAAAAGTGACTTTCCGTATAGCACAGAAAGATAAGGAAATTGATAATGTGAAAGATAATTAAGAGACATGGAGGATACAGATGCAAGCTATTGTATATGGGATGGATAAGCAACAAGGTCCTACTGCATAGCACAGGGAACTATATTCAGTATCCTGTGATAAACCATAATGGAAAAGAATATAAAAAAAAATGTATGTATGTGTGTGTATATATATATATATATAGCAATCACTTTGCTGCTGCTGCTGCTGCTAAGTCGCTTCAGTCATGTCCGACTCTGTGCGATCCCATGGACTGCAGCCTACCAGGCTGCTCCACCCATGGGATTTTCCAGGCAAGAGTACTGGAGTTGGTTGCTATTGTCTTCTCCAAATCACTTTGCTATATAGCAGAAATTAACACAACACTGTGAATCGACTATAGTTCAATAAAATTTAAAAAATTTAAAAAAAGAGATATGGAGGATAGAGTGAGGCAGTCTATTGTACATGCAACTGAAGAGCTAAAAGGAAAGAAGGAATAGAGGAGAGACAGGATTTGATGAGATGATGGCTGAGAATTTTCTAAAACTGATAGAATATATGAATTCACAAATGTAGGAAGCACAACATATACCAATAGGAATATATATACATTACAGTGAGATGATAAAAATACACATTTTCAGATAAACAGAACTTATCACTCTTTTGGAACTTCCAAAAGATATACTTCAGGAAGAAGGAAATGACCCCAGAAGGAAAGTCTAAGATGTCAAAAAAGAAAGGTGAATTTGGAAGATTTCTTAGGTTTGGATTTAGTTGTTAAAAGGAAATTTAGAGTCCAGGGCAGAATAACTTTCTGTCTCCTGTGCCTTTTCTGTGGAGAAAAACCACTCCTGTGTGATGTAAACAGTTTAAAAATGTAGAGAGAGAGACACACTTTGGAGAGAAAGATAACTTACTGCATTTGTATTGCTTTTCAGCATTTCTGATTTGGGTCTGAGGTAATAAGCGGCTGGCACCGAGTTCTCATCCCGACAGTACCACTCTTCCAGTAACTTGGTGTCCAGCTTCGCCTCTATGGCAGCATCCAAGATCATTTCAAACTCTGAGGCTTCAACTTCTCCGGGGATTCGGATGTTCCCATATTTCTCACCTAATAGTCCCTGTGTGTCACCAAGAGAATTCAGTTTAGTGTATCAGCAAGAAAGTCTGTTTTAGTGTTCACGTCATATGACCACTCAATATGTATTAATGAATAGATAACAAGATACTTTATTCCATCACAGTGGATATGTTTGCACATGGATTATTTTGTAAGTAAAATTAGACCATTTATATTGTAGTGTAGTAAATTCACATACTGAGATTGCATATTGGACAAATCCAAACAACAGAATTTTGTAACAAAGAAATTTCCCCAGAGTTTACATAATATAACAAAAGTTACCTATTTTGAGAATTTTGGTTGGTTCATGACAAAGAAAAATGATGTGTTGGACTCTATGAAATATCAAACATATAAACTCACAAACAAACAAAAATTGCTTTGTATAGAGTTAATAGTTTGATTCTAAGCCCCAGATTTACACAGCTACAAAGAAAGAAGTATGAGATCACTGAGTATGACAGATCCCTCTGGTAACTGAAAAAAATTAAAAATATAAACAAGATATCATTTTGTACCTATTAAACTGGCAAAGGAAAATGTGCTCAGCGTTATGTGGACATATGAGAAAATGCCTCTGTAGAGCTGATGGGTATGTAAATTGATCCAATATTTCTTTGAAGGGTATTCTGATAATACATACGAAAAGACTTAAAATACATGACTTTTGGCAATTTTTCTTCTGGAAATCTGTCTTTAGAAAATAAGGATGTACATAACGACTTATCAGCATATTTATGCTGAACCTGTTTGAACAGAAAGGAGTTGAACCTAAGTGTCCAGCAAGTGGGAACACTTGAATACATTTAAACATAATTTGGTATCTCTATTCAAAGGATGTACCAAATTATGTTTTAGAACTCTATTGCTGCACAAAGATTTTTATAATCTATTAAGTAAAAAGGTGAGTTACAAAACAGTGTGTATAAGATGAATCTGATATTGTATATACATTATATATATATATATATATGAGAAAGAGATCATATATATGTACAGATATAAACATAACATATACACATAGAGATTTTATAAGAATACACAGCAAGGTTACCAAGGGCTACTTTTCACTGAATGGTTTTAAATTTATTTTGGTTGTTTTATGAATTTATTGCTTTTGTATTAAAATTTTTTTTACAATACAAAATGTATTATTTTGTAGTGAGAAAAACTACAGATATTTAAATTTTTTACACCTGATGATGCTGTCTATACTCCTCGTGGAGCAACACTTTCAAAGGCTCCTCTAAGTGTTTGCTTAAGCCCATGGTTCTCAAAATGTCCTCAGAGCAGCACCATCTGTGTTATCTGGGAATTTGGTAGGCATGCAAGTTCTCAAGGCCCATCTCAGACCTCCTGAATCAGAAACTCTGCTGATATAGCTGAGTTTAATCTGTGTTTTAGCGAGCCCTCCAGGTGTCTGAACCACTGGTGTAAACTGTCAAAAATATTAGCTTGCATGGCACCTGGCGTTTCAATTAATCTTCAGTGTCTTATCTGGTAGAAATAGAAGGAATATACAGAACTCTAACATAGATCTATACTATCCAAGGCATGTTGGCCCGCTTTATAATATCCTTGGGAAGATTTCCGTTTAATTTGTGGCCATCGCCATCCTGTCTTCCTGCTGCCTAGCACCTTTGCATAAGCTCCCACTACCGGAAGTCTACCCACTGGAAGGTGAATTGTGGTTTGGCTTCCTTGGGAGCATTTCTTACTCTCTCTGCAACCCAGAATTTTCTTTTCATCTCAGACAGGCAGGTGGGAGAAGAAAAGTCCTGGATAGACCTGTTTCCTACATAAATTCATGACCTAAACTGTAATATAAGATGATAAACCTCATGAGGGCAGAGACCAGAGCTTTTTATTCCTAGCACATAGAAGTATTAAAAAGCATATGTATTGACTACTTGAACAAACCAAGACAGAGAAAGATATCCTTGGAGTTTGTTCTGTTCTTATTTGAAACTTCATCTTTTGTGTAAAGATAGTATTTCAGCTCTCAGCAGGTAAAGTAACAATTTGGGAAAGTACCAGTTTTGTCAGCAAACTTCACTTCAATCCTGAACATCAATTAAGAGCACTTTTATTTGAATCTGCATTTGTTTAGGGCTATTCATGACAACAGGCTGTATGTAACAAAAATAACGCCATTTAGACTTGTTTTTCACTTAACAATTCCTCTTCTAAAATCCCTTGTGTTAAACTTGGCTAAATGAGCAGGCATGACCTCTCATTCTACCACAGATACAGGCAGAGATGATCCTTTTATGGGGAGCCAGCCTGGTGAATGGACTACCCTGGTGGCTCAGATGGTAAAGAATCCACCTGCAATGCTGGTTCGTCCCCTGGGTTGGGAAGATCCCCTGGAGGAGGGCATGGCAACTCACTCCAGTATTCCTGCCTGGACAATCTCCACGGACAGAGGAGCCTGGTGGGCTGCAGGCTATGGGGTCACAAAGAGTCGGACATGACTGAGTGACTAAGCGCAGCACAGCACAGTCTGGTGAGTATCCTATTCCTCTTGGGTAATTCTGGATAAGGATAGTCAGGATCTTCAGTCAGAAATATCTGTTGTGAAGAGTGAGGTGTTTGTGTTGGGAGAGTTAGCTGCAAACTTACCTAGGCAAGGGAGGGACTAAGTGGACTTCTAAACAGTAGGGGTAGGACTTTTTGGAAGAATTCTCAAAGCAAACAATGGAGTTTGGTCATTGGATGAAAGACTTGGTAAACAACCAGAACATTAAATATGGGGTTTAGTAACTGACAATTCTTTAGCCAGCAACCAATGAAGCCTAAGAATATGATGGACTCAGCAACCAAGATCCAGGGAAATACTAGCTGGATTTCAGGCATGAAGTAGGAAAGGGGACATAATAGCGACTAGTGAAATAAGATCATGTCCCAGGGAAGGACCATCATCTCTATATTATCAATTTATTGTTGGTTCTTCATCTTCTCTCTGCTCTAAATAAGGCTGGTCACAGAGTCTAGGCCAGGATCAAATCTATGGATCAGTTTCTGAAACATGCTTCATGATGACATGCACCACATCACCCAGGGGGTTTGTTAGCAGGTTACAAGATGCCGTCTCAGACCTAAGGACCACTGGGCTTGGGGAACCTAGAAATCTGGATTTTAAAATGTGGTTACAAATGAATCTATTGATTTCTCAATAGACTTTAAGGACCACTTGCTGTGGGCAATGCATATGTGGTCTCATGAGTAATGGTTCACAAGCACCAAAGGGACAAGACAGGGAACACAGCAGATCATTACAAAATAAATAGAAGGCTATTTAAAATAATTATTTGAGTTGAACAGCTGGCACCAAATACTAACATTATTTGATCAATATGGTAAGGTAAAATATTCCTTCAGTTCAGTTCAGTTCAGTTCAATCGCTCAGTCGTGTCCGTCTCTTTGTGACCCCATGAATCGCAGCACACCAGGCCTCCCTGTCCGTCACCAACTCCCAGAGTTCACTTAAACTCACATCCATCGAGTCAGTGATGCCATCCAGCCATCTCATCCTCTGTCGTCCCCTTCTCCTCCTGCCCCCACTCCCTCCCAGCATCAGAGTCTTTTCCACTGAGTCAACTCTTTGCATGAGGTGGCCAAAGTACTGGAGTTTCAGCTTCAGCATCATTCCCTCCAAAGAAATCCCAGGGAGATTACTAAAGAAGAAAAAAATATCCTTATCCCATTGAAATAGCAAATTATATTGAGCGCCTGCTATATATAAAGTGCTAACACAGAACTTCAGAAAAGTAATAATGTGAGATAGGCTTAGAGTTACTTATTGGATTGTTCTCCCCAAGTCTTTGCCTTCTCTCTATTGATTCTTCCTTTGGGTAGAATGCTCATAAATCATGAAGCAGTTACTTTTCAGGAGTCCCAAATAGGATTCTGTCTCAGTATTATCTCACTATTTGAAAAATGGCAAAAAGAGAAACAGTAAAAAGGGAATTTGCTACCACACTTTTTGGGAAGACTTTTTGGGGTTCTATGTGGCTACAGTTGGAGAAGGCAATGGCACCCCACCCCAGTACTCTTGCCTGGAAAACCCCATGGACGGAGGAGCCTGGTAGGCTGCAGACCATGGGGTCACGAAGAGTCGGACACGACTGAGCGACTTCACTTTCACTTTTCCCTTTCATGCACTGGAGAAGGAAATGGCAACCCACTCCAGTGCTCTTGCCGGGAGAATCCCAGGGATGGGGGAGCCTGGTGGGCCGCCGTCCATGGGGTCGCACAGAGTTGGACGCGACTGAAGCGACTTAGCAGCAGTGACTACAGTTACAAGGTAACACACACAGCATACCTGTATCTGTCAGGAATGGCAACAGTCAATTTAGAGGAAGATACAGTCCAACTCAGTTACAAAGTTCAGCTTCCATGGCCAATGGTTCAGAGCAGGGGTAGAGATTCAGGGCTAAGTCTAAAATGCTAACAATAAAAGTGGCAGTGGCAAGACGGAGGTCCAGTCTTGGTTTCCTAATCAGACTGTTCCTTAGCCCTGTAGCCATGGAGAGTAGACATGCCGTAGGGATGACCCTATGGCAGCTGTAGAAACTATGCCCAAGAAAGCATTATTCTGTTCACTGTCAGTAGACTATTCACTCCCATAACAGAAGAAGAGTCAGATTTTCTACATCTTTCTGACCCCAATTTTCAAGAGGGTAATTTTTTGCTTGGTTAAACCAGTCTTTGGAGAAGGCAATGGCAAGCCACTCCAGTACTCTTGCCTAGAAAATCCCATGGATGGAGGAGCCTGGTGGGCTACAGTCCATGGGGTCGCCACGAGTCGGTCACGACTGAGTGACTTCACTTTCACTTTTCACTTTCACACAATGGAAAAGGAAATGGCAACCCACTCCAGTGTTTTTGCCTGGAGAATCCCAAGGACGGCAGAGCCTGGTGGGCTGCCGTCTATGGGGTCGCACAGAGTTGGACACGACTGAAGCAACTTAGCAGCAGCAGCAGCAGCAAACCAGTCTTGAGAGAACGGAGAAGTTAAATGTAAAAGAACTCTCTACTCTTTGTCATCCTTGCCTTCCTATGTGCTGAAATGGATACATCTAAGCCACTGCTTAGAGGAGTTCTCTTTTCTTTTGCACAGTTTTTGGAGAAATCTTGGGTAAACCAGTTTTTGGAGAAATCTGATGAATAGTTGAGACCTATTGAAGAAAGTAGGGAAAATCACTAGACCATTCAGGTATGACCTAAATCAAATCCCTTATGATTATACAGTGGAAGTGAGAAATAGATTTAAGGGCCTAGATCTGATAGATAGAGTGCCTGATGAACTATGGAATGAGGTTTGTGACATTGTACAGGAGACAGGGAGCAAGACCATCCCCATGGAAAAGAAATGCAAAAAAGCAAAATGGCTGTCTGGGGAGGCCTTACAAATAGCTGTGAAAAGAAGAGAAGCAAAAAGCAATGGAGAAAAGGAAAGATATAAGCATCTGAATGCAGAGTTCCAAAGAATAGCAAGAAGAGATAAGAAAGCCTTCCTCAGTGATCGATGCAAAGAAATAAAGGAAAACAACAGAATGGGAAAGACTAGAGATCTCTTCAAGAAAATTAGAGATACCAAGGGAATATTTCATGCAAAGATGAGCTCGATAAAGGACAGAAATGGTATGGACCTAACAGAAGCAGAAGATATTCAGAAGAGGTGGCAAGAATACACAAAAGAACTGTACAAAAAAGATCTTCACGACCTAGATAATCATGATGGTGTGATCACTGACCTAGAGCCAGACATCCTGGAATGTGAAGTCAAGTGGGCCTTAGAAAGCATCACTACGAACAAAGCTAGTGGAGGTGATGGAATTCCAGTTGAGCTATTTCAAATCCTGAAAGATGATGCTGTGAAGGTGCTGCACTCAATATGTCAGCAAATTTGGAAAACTCAGCAGTGGCCACAGGACTGGAAAAGGTCAGTTTTCATTCCAATCCCAAAGAAAGGCAATGTCAAAGAATGCTCAAAGTACCGCACAATTGCACTCATCTCACACGCTAGTAAAGTAATGCTCACAATTCTCCAAGCCAGGCTTCAGCAATACATGAACCGTGAACTTCCTGATGTTCAAGCTGGTTTTAGAAAAGGCAGAGGAACCAGAGATCAAATTGCCAACATCCACTGGATCATGGAAAAAGCAAGAGAGTTCCAGAAAAACATCTACTTCTGCTTTATTGACTATGCCAGAGCCTTTGACTGTGTGATCACAATAAACTGTGGGAAATTCTGAAAGAGATGGGAATACCAGACCACATGACCTGCCTCTTGAGAAATCTGTATGCTGGTCAGGAAGCAACAGTTAGAACTGGACATGGAACAATAGACTGGTTCCAAATAGGAAAAGGAGTACATCAAGGCTGTATATTGTCACCCTGCTTATTTAACTTATATACAGAGTACATCATGAGAAACGCTGGACTGGAAGAAGCACAAACTGGAATCAAGATTGCCGGGAGAGATATCAATAACCTCAGATATGCAGATGATACCATCCTTATGGCAGAAAATGAAGAGGAACTAAAAAGCCTCTTGATGAAAGTGAAAGAGGAGAGTGAAAAAGTTGACTTAAAGCTCAACATTCAGAAAACGAAGATCATGGCATCTGGTCCCATCACTTCATGGGCAATAGATGGGGAAACAGTGGAAAGAGTGTCAGACTTTATTTTTCTGGGCTCCAAAATCACTGCAGATGGTGACTGCAGCCATGAAATTAAAAGACGCTTACTCCTTGGAAGGAAAGTTATGACCAACCTAGATAGCATATTGAAAAGCAGAGGCATTACTTTGCCAACAAAGGTCCATCTAGTCAAGGCTATGGTTTTTCCTGTGGTCATGTATGGATGTGAGAGTCGGGCTGTGAAGAAGGCTGAGTGCCGAAGAATTGATGCTTTTGAACTGTGGTGTTAGAGAAGACTTTTTTTTTTTTTTTTAATTTAGAGAAGACTCTTGAGAGTCCCTTGGACTACAAGGAGATCCAACCAGTCCATTCTGAAGGAGATCAGCCCTGGGATTTCTTTGGAAGGAATGATGCTGAAGCTGAAACTCCAGTACTTTGGGCACCTCATGCGAAGAGTTGACTCATTGGAAAAGACTCTTATGCTGGGAGGGATTGGGGGCAGGAGGAGAAGGGGACGACAGAGGATGAGATGGCTGGATGGCATCACTGACTCGATGGACGTGAGTCTGGGTGAACTCTGGGAGTTGGTGATGGACAGGGAGGCCTGGCGTGGGGTGATTCATGGGGTCACAGTCGGACATGACTGAGTAAATGAACTGAACTGAACTGATATTTTATATTGCATCGAGGTCTATATATATTAGTTATATCATTGCTCAGTCTGCCTGCATGACCCTGAATTAAAGAAATGCATATGGCTGAAATAATTTTCAACTTTTCATTGAGTTGTTTGAATATTCTGTCAATATACACATGAACATAAGTGTATGGGATTTCTCCTGAGTCTGGAAATTCATAATTGCCTCTCCCATTCACCTAATCAAAAGGCCCATCTTGAAACACTGAAGATGTCTAATATTAGGTAGGAAGCAACAATCCAAATGAGTGCTTAAATACAACCTGGGAATTAAGCCCAAATGATTGAAAAGTCTAAGAAAAACTTCTAGTGTAGTTTCTGTATATAAAATTCTAGAAAAGAAATACTTCTAGAGGCTTTGGAACTAGATAGAGGTGTTTGCACAATATTGTAAATGTACTAATGCCACAGAATTGTTCACTTTACAGTGGTTAATTCTATGTGATATGAATTTCACGTCAATTTTTTTTTTAAAGAAATAGTTTTTGAGCTATTGATTTCCTTGCAACTGAGAACTTAAGTGTAAAAGGACTCTCTACTCTTTGTATCATCTTTTCCTTCCTTATGCTGATATGGATATGTCTAAGCCACTGCTTTCAAAGGCTTAGGGATAACATTTTCTTTCCCCTCAATTGATTTTTCTTTTCCTTTGCACAAGCATTGATTTTTTTTGGTTTGTCCTTGTCCTGTCCCATTCCCCCCCAAGTTCTTTATGTGCGGTTAGTTCTGCCTGGGTGTGCAATTGAGAATCTTTGAAGTCTGAGTCTGATGCCATGCAGTTTTTCTTGCAGCAAACAGAAGACAGAGGTTGATGTATTCTCCATAGTGTTGGCGAGCTCGGTATGTCTTTGCTTTTTCTCTGTTGTGGGATATCAGGAAAGACTGGTGAGGACAGTCTTTCTAGGGTTATGGAAGCTAGGCTTCAAAGGCAGGTGGGCGATTGCTCCCTGGGCTACTGTTGATGAGCCATCATTCATGGGAAAGCTGCAAGAGAAAGGCGAGATTCCATCACCTGCGTCCCCTCCCCCCGTTGATGCCATAACAAACCGAAGTACATACTCTTCAAATGCCCCATTCCCTTCAACCCAGTCACTAATGCAAGGTAGGTGGAACTATTCCTTCCTTTCTTTAAGCCTCTCTATTATTTCTTAAGGGGCTTTCCTGGTAGTTCAGCTGGTAAAGAATCTGCTGAAATGCAGGAGACTCTGGTTCAATTCCTGTGTTGGGAAGATCCCCTGTAGAAGGGATAAAATTCACATTAATACATACAATTTGCTGTTGTACTTGATTTCATTTAATGTTCATGATTCTGTGAAATAGGGAGTTGCAGCAGAGGACACCAAAGTTTACAGACCTCACCTGGCTTGTCCAAACCACCTCTCTAAGAAGATGTGGAGATACTAACGCTTGAATATAGGGCTTTCAGTAATCTCATTCTTTCTACTTCATCAAGTTATATGGTGCTGTGCTCCCTCCTAAGAGTACCTGCAGATGGCTTACATCCTTGTGATGACTGTTTTAGTCAGGCCATTACACATGTCTGTGCAAGCATGCACTGCACACTTCCAGGGGCCACTGTTCACAAGGACTGCAGGATGTTCAGTGTTATGGCCTTGGGTGTTGCATTCGATTTATCTGCCATTGGGTGGAGAGACGAAGATGATTGTGATGTAGTCCCTGGAGCTCACAGCCAACATTTATAGTCAGTCCTCTGTTGCTGAATGAGATAAATAAACAATTCCAAGAATCATCTGAACCTGCTTCACACACTTGATGCTATTTTCTCAATGTTTTTCCAAAGTCAAGAAACACCTTCACAACTGACTTAAGATTTTCTAAATAAACATAAGATAACTTAGTTAGCAGTGGATTGCAACTCGATTACTCATACTTTGTGTCCTGTGTCACAGGGAATGAAAGAAACTGGAGAAAGGGGGATATGATGCTTGGTTTTATGTATCATCTTGACCATGGGGTGCCCAGATATTTGGCGGAACATTATTTGGGGTGTGTCTGTGAGGGTGTTTCTGGATGAGATTAGCATTTGGATCAGCAGACTGAGTGAAGTGTTAATAGACTGCCTTCTTGAGTATGAGTGGACATCATCCAGTTCATTGAGGGCCTGAATAGAATAAAAAGATGGAAGAAGGAAAAAGTCCCTTTCTGTTTGACTGTGTTGAGCTGGGGCATTGGTCTTTTCCAGCACTTGGACTGGGACTTCTATCACAGGCATTGGTGGGTCTCAGGTTTTTGGACTCAGGTTGGAACTACACAACTGGTTTCCTGAGGCTCTAGCTTGCAGAGGGAAGATCATGGAAGCTTTTGGCCTCCATGATCATATGAGCTAATTTCTTATAATCATAAACATATATACCCCTTTATATTATAATCTCCTATTGGTTCTGTTTTTTCTGGAGAACTGTGACTAATACAGGGGGTGAATTGGAACTAATAATGACAAACAACTAAAACATTATTTCTTAGGACTACATAATGTCCATACTAAGGATGATCTAGATAAGATCTTTAAGAAAGATATGTTTAGCATCAACAGACAAAAGGGTAATACCTTTAGATAACTGTTCATCTCTCAGTCATTAGAGATACACTCTTGTATTCATGGTTGCCAAGATTGGATGTTAGCAGATATACTTAGCACATAATGTTTAGCATTTTTCATGTCATTCAATTATCCAGATACCCATGATGAAACTGTCAGTGTATAATGACTATTTACATCTTGTATCTTTCTGGGCAAAAAATATCCATTCTCACAGTGAGTCTGTGTTTCATGTACCACAAACAAGAGTTTCTGAAATAGGATATATAGACACAGAGACATTAATGCATGCAAAAAATACATTTTGAGGTTAGAAAAAGGCGAAATGTTAGGAGTAACCTTAGAAAGTCACTGAACCTCCTTGGGTCTCAGCTTTTACATCTGTAAGTAGAGATAAAATTTTACCTTTGGTCATATATCTGCTCTGGTTTCTTTTGTGAATCGAATAGTTACTCCAGGTAAAAGTGCTCTGTGAAATGTAAATACTTGGCAATATTTAAGACACCATTACTTTAAACAGTTTATAGAGAAACATACATACTCAGTGCACTCAAACATACATACAGCAAAAACAAGACCAGGAGCTGACTGTGGCTCAGATCATGAACTCCTTATTGCCAAATTTAGACTTAAATTGAAGAAAGTAGTGAAAACCACTAGACCATACAGGTATGACCTAAATCAAATCCCTTATGATTATACAGTGGAAGTGAGAAATAGATTTAAGGGCCTGGATCTGATAGATAGAGTGCCTGATGAACTATGGAATGAGGTTCGTGACAATGTACAGGAGACAGGGAGCAAGACCATCCCCATGGAAAAGAAATGCAAAAAAGCAAAATGGCTGTCTGGGGAGGCCTTACAAATAGCTGTGAAAAGAAGAGAAGTGAAAAGCAAAGGAGCAAAGGAAAGATATCAGCATCTGAATGCAGAGTTCCAAAGAATAGCAAGAAGAGATAAGAAAGCCTTCCTCAGTGATCGATGCAAAGAAATAGAGGAAAACAACAGAATGGGAAAGACTCGAGATCTCTTCAAGAAAATTAGAGATACCAAGGGAATATTTCATGCAAAGATGGGCACAATAAAGGACAGAAATGGTATGGACCTAACAGAAGCAGAAGATATTCAGAAGAGGTGGCAAGAATACACAGAAGAACTGTACAAAAAAGATCTTCATGACCCAGATAATCATGATCGTGTGATTACTGACCTAGAGCCAGACATCCTGGAATGTGAAGTCAAGTGGGCCTTAGAAAGCATCACTACGAACAAAGCTAGTGGAGGTGATGGAATTCCAGTTGAGCTCTTTCATATCCTGAAAGATGATGCTGTGAAAGTGCTGCACTCAATATGCCAGCAAATTTGGAAAACTCAGCAGTGGCCACAGGACTGGAAAAGGTCAGTTTTCATTCCAATCCCAAAGAAAGGCAATGTCAAAGAATGCTCAAAGTACCGCACAATTGCACTCATCTCACATGCTAGTAAAGTAATGCTCAAAATTCTCCAAGCCAGGCTTTAGCAATATGTGAACTGTGAACTTCCTGATGTTCAAGCTGGTTTTAGAAAATGCAGAGGAACCAGAGATTAAATTGCCAACATCCGCTGGATCATGAAAAAAGCAAGAGAGTTCCAGAAAAACATCTATTTCTGCTTTATTGACTATGACAAAGCCTTTGACTATGTGGATCACAATAAACTGTGGGAAATTCTGAAAGAGACGGGAATACCAGACCACCTGATCTACCTCTTGAGAAATTTGTATGCTGGTCAGGAAGCAATAGTTAGAACTGGACATGGAAGAATAGACTGGTTCCAAATAGGAAAAGGAGTACGTCAAGGCTGTATATTGTCACCCTGCTTATTTAACTTATATGCAGAGTACATCATGAGAAACGCTGGACTGGAAGAAGCACAAGCTGGAATGAAGATTGCTGGGAGAAATATCAATAACCTCAGATATGCAGATAAACACCACCCTTATGGCAGAAAGTGAAGAGGAACTAAAAAGCCTCTTGATGAAAGTGAAAGAAGAGAGTGAAAAAGTTGGCTTAAAGCTCAACATTCAGAAAACGAAGATCATGGCATCTGGTCCCATCACTTCATGGGAAATAGATGGGGAAACAGTGGAAAGAGTGTCAGACTTTATTTTTTGGGGCTCGAAAATCACTGCAGATGGTGACTGCAGCCATGAAATTAAAAGACGCTTACTCCCTGGAAGGAAAGTTATGACCAACCTAGATAGCATATTGAAAAGTAGAGCCAACAAAGTAGTGCCAACAAAGGTCCATCTAGTCAAGGCTATGGTTTTTCCTGTGGTCATGTATGGATGTGAGAGTTGGCCTGTGAAGAAGGCTGAGTGCTGAAGAATTGATGCTTTTGAACTGTGGTGTTGGAGAAAACTCTTGAGAGTCCCTTGGACTGCAAGGAGATCCAACCATTCTGAAGGAGATCATCCCTGGGATTTCTTTGGAGGGAATGATGCTGAAGCTGAAACTCCAGTACTTTGGCCACCTCATGCGAAGAGTTGACTCATTGGAAAAGACTCTGATGCTGGGATGGATTGGGGGCAGGAGGAGAAGGGGACAACAGAGGATGAGATGGCTGGATGGCATCACTGACTCGATGGACGTGAGTCTGGGTGAACTCCGGGAGTTGGTGATGGACAGGGAGGCCTGGCGTGCTGCAATTCATGGAGTCACAGAGTCGGACATGACTGAGCGACTGAACTGAACTGAACTGAATAGAAATATACACCTGGATAGATTGAGAAGGGAAAGAAATGTCTCTTGATTAAAGAAAGACAAACAGAAGATAGAAAGGAGGAAAAAATGGGTAAATGGTTGTTTACAGGTGGTGTGAAGGTGAGACATTACATGGGGAGACAAGAACAAACTCCTCCACTCTTCAGGGTGGGGAAAAAGAGGCTTAAAAGAATGAACCTGGGTTAACTGTGTCAGTGTGTAGAACAGCAACAGATGTGTGGAATTAACTTTACAGAGAACACAGGCAGGCTTAGGGGGAGCTGACAACCCACATGCAAAACATAAACTAAAAAAAAAAATTGAAGCCCTAACCTTCCATGTGAATGAGATAGGGTCTTTAAGGAGGTAATTAAGGTTATGTGAGGTCATAAAGGTAGAGCCTTAATCCACTCTGGTGCCCTTCTAAGACAAGGTAGTAACACTAAAACCCCTTTTTTTGGTCAAACAGGAACACAAGAGGAGGCAGCCATCTTCAAGCCAAGGAGAGCTTTATCATCACAGCCCCGCCATGCTCTACCTTGATCCAGACTTCCAAATTCCAGAACTGTGAGAAAGTAAGTTTCTGTTGTTTAAGCCACCCCTTCTCTGGTATTTTGTTATGGAAGTCTGAGCTAATATAAGCATAAAGATGAAAAAAAATGAAGCAGTTTTTGTTAACACAATATTTGGTATCATTGGCAATTCATCCTAAAATGTATTGAGAGGGCAAAGCTGTAGATTAAGGGATTTACCTAACAGAATAGCTAAGTTAATGCTATGATTTAGTTTTTTTGAGAGTCTCATCTCCTATAAAATTATAATTTACCTTTTTTTCTTAAAATTTATATTCATAGTTTAACTATGGTTATTAAATTTATACATTGAAACCCATCACTGAACTTAACTGATACAAATAATATTTACTTATATCCATGTAATTCTGCTACCCTTTACTTGGTGCCATGTGCTTTTCTCTGTAACAAAGTTTCATTACCTGAAAAATAACACATTATTCTGTGAAAAAAATTCAGTCTAAAATGGAACCAGAGGATATATATTCTTAGGAAAGCAAATCTTAAGGTCTGAGAGACTGATTTCTTGTAAAATCCTGATTTACAGAGAACTGATAATATTGGAATTTTCTTAAATTAATCAGGGATTGTCTCACATTAACCTCGGAAAATTAGGCTGATGGTTTCCAGAAGCATGAGCAAGAAGTGACCAGGGTGGGGTTGGTCTCACAAAATAAGCTGAGTTGAGCTTTGTTTGTATGACTGGACTGGTTTTATCTGCTTGAGGAATTTTTAAAGTTGGCTTCTGTTTATTTTTGACTTTAACAGACTCTCCCTGAACTCTCCCCTCTTTACATTTCCTGCCCATAAAGACAGCCTCCCTCAAAGGCTCATCAGACTCGCTACAGTTTGCATATTTCAAATTGCAGTTCTTCTCCTACTCCTGAATAAACTCAGCTTTTTGTAATTTCAAGCTTGCCTTATTTTACCCTTTTATTTAAGTTGACAATTCCTAAAATACATTGGAGCAGAGGAAACAGCCAAAAGGGTAAAAAGGGTTGGGCAATAATACCATGTTGGAATTTGTAGCTAATTTAAATCAGTTCAAAGTTCAGGTTACAACCCTAACTGCAAACAGTTGCCTTATAAAACCAAGAACTGTGTAAAGATTACTCAGATTCTAAAATGCTAGAGAAAGAATTCATTGAGAATGTGAATACAGAAGAGCAGGGTTTTATTGTTGTTGTTTTGCTTGCTTGTTTTTTACAGGGGGTAGTGGGTAAAGAATCCGCCTGCAATTCAGGAGACTCTGGTTCAATTCCTGGGTTGGGAAGATCCGCTGGAGAAGGGATAGGCTACCCACTCCAGTATTCTTGGGCTTCTCTTGTAGCTCAGCTGGCAAAGAATCTGCCTGTAATGTGGGAGACTTGTGTTCAATCCCTGGATTGGAAAGATCCTCTGGAGTAAGGGAAAGGCTACCCACTCCAGTATTCTGGCCTGGAGAATCCCATGGACTGTATAGCCCATGGGGTCACAAACAGTTGGACAACGACTGAGTGACTTTCACTTCAGTGGGGAGAGAGTTTGGACACATTAGATGTGAGATGCTATTATTTAAGTGGTACTGTCTATGAAGCGATTAGAAATGGATCTATAAAGTCAAAAGAGCAATTTGGCTGGAAACGTAATCCTGGAAATCATCATGCATTCATTCAACAAATATTTATTGGGCACTTGACTCACAGGGTGACTCATCATTTCGGTTTGCTCAGGATTATCCCAGTTTGAGGAGCTTCCCTGGTGGCTCAGATGGTAAAGAATCCACCTGCAGTGCGGGAGACCTGGCTTCAATGCCTGAGTTGGGAAGATCCCCCGGAGGAGGGCATGGCAACCAACTCCAGTATTCTTGCCTGGAGAATTCCATGGACAGAGGAGCCTGGTGGGCTATGGTTCATGGAGTTGCAAAGAGTCAGACACAGTTGAGTGACTAAGCACAGCACATCCCAGTTTGAGCAATGAACATCCCTTATTCCCAGGGAAGGCAGGAAGGTTGGTGATACTAACAAGACCATCACGGTCTCCCACTCCTTTTGGGCTTTCCTTCTGGGAGAGCAGTCAGAGATCTGTATGCATTAAATAGTTCAAGAAGGAATTAGAGTGAAAAGAGCACAAGGTTGAGGATCACCAACCTTTGAGTGGGAACAGAAGCAGGAGGTGGAAGAGTAGAATGGTGTCATAAAAGAGCAGAGAGGAGAGAATGGTAATATTCAAAATTTTTGTACAGAGTTCTTATATAGCAATGGGAAAATGGACAAACACATCGACAGGTTCTTAGGAGCAGAAGAACCAATGCCAGTAAGCATGAAAGATAGTAATAATACTTAACTCTATTAATACTCAGAGGATGGCAAATGAAAACACATATGATCAGATCTTTTTGCTTATCAAACAGAAAAAATAATACTTAGTGGTGTCCAGGCAATAAGCAAATGGGCACTCAAGACAAAGAGTGCCAGTAAAAGTAGGTAGAACTTTGCTGAGAATGTAATTTGGCAGTAGGTATAAAATTCCACTTTTAGAAATCCATCTTACTATATATATAAAGATTTGTGTACAAAGAAGTTCAGCAATTTTTAGCTTATATCTTTGCATTATTCCATAAGAGACTTAATTTATCAATTTTTAAAATCAGTGTTAATATAAACAAAACAGTAAAATCACCCACCATATTACTAATTTACATAATGGGGAGACAGAATTCTGCTTAAGTTTTTATATTCTAACTCTGAGAAATTGATAAATAGAGAAACATACAAAGCATACAAAACATACAAAACATACAAAATAATTGCCCCCACAGCCTGGCTTGAAAATTCAACATTTGGTCATATTTTCAAGTGATTTTTAGAAAATTAGCAGACTCTTTTTTAGAAGTTTTAGACTTATAGAAAACTTAAGCAGAGAGTACTGAAGTTCCCGCATATCACCCTTCTCCCCCAATTTCCCCTATTTTTAACATCTCCTATTGTATGGTACATTTGCTATAATTATGGAACCAATATTGGCACATTTTATGAGTTAAAACACAGTTTATTCAGATTTCCTTGTTGATTAGTCACTACGTCATGTCCGACTATTTGCGACCCCATGAACTGCAGCACACCAGGCTTTCCTGTCCTTCACTATCTCCCTGAGTTTGCTCAAACTCCTATCCATTGAGTCAATGATGCCATCCAGCTATCTCATCCTCTGACACCCACTTCTCCAACCTGCCCTCAATCTTTCCCAGCATTAGGGTCTTTTCCAACGAGTCAGCTCTCCACATCAGGTGGCCAAAGTATTGGAGCTTAAGCATCAGTTCTTCGAGTGAATATTCAGAGTTGATTTGGTTTAGAATTGACTGGTTTGATCTCTTCCCAGTCCAACGGACTCTCAAGAGTCTTCTCCAGCACCACAGTTCAAAAGCATCAATTCTTTGGTGCCCAGACTTCTTTATGGTCCAACTCTCACTTCTCTCATGAGATTTCTTTCAGTTCAGCTCAGTTCAGTTGCTCAGTCGTGTCCGACTCTTTGTGACCCCATGAATTGCAGCAGACTGGGCCTCCCTGTCCATCACCAACTACCAGAATTCACTCAAACTCACGTCCATCGAGTCGGTGATGCCATCCAGCCATCTCATCCTCTGTCGGCCCCTTTTCCTCCTGCCCCCAATCCCTCCCAGCATCAGAGTCTTTTCCAATGAGTCAATTCTTCGCATGAGGTGGCCAAAGTACTGGAGTTTCAGCTTTAGCATCATTCCTTCCAAAGAACTCCCAGGGATGATCTCCTTTAGAATGGACTGATTGGATCTCCTTGCAGTCCAAGTCAGATTTCTTTAGTTTTTACTTAATATTTTTCTTGTTCCAGGATGTCATATTACTTTTAGCTGTCATTTCTCCTTGAAAGTGAAAGTTGCTCAGTCGTGTCCAACTCTTTGTGACCCCAAGGACTGATTATACAGTCCATGGAATTCTCTAGGGCATAATACTGGAGTGGGTAGCCTTTCCCTTCTCCAGGGCATCTTCCCAACCCAGTGATGGAACCCAGGTCTCCTGCACTGCAGGCGGATTCTTTACCACCTCCTTAGGCTCCTGCCGAATGTGACCCTTTCTTATTGTTGTTCGGTCACTAAGTTGTGTGTGACTCTGCGACCCGATGGACTGTAGCACGACAGGCTTCCCTGTCTTCACCATCTTCCTGGAATTTGCTCAAACTCATGGCCATTTCCTTAGGTTTTATTTTTGATTAATATTCCTCTAAATAATCAAGGGAGTCACATATTTTGCAGGATGCCCACTACTGGAATTTACTTGATGTTTTTCTCATTATTAGACTTGAATTATGGGTTCTGGGAAGAATTTTCCTCATAAAAATGGTACTTAGGCTCATATGAATAGTAACCTTGGTCACCTGACTGAAGTAGTGTTGGCTGGGTTTCTCTACTGTAAAATTGCCTCCCAGGCCCAATATCATAGTGTACTCTCTGGAAGGAAGTCACTATGTGTAGCCCCCTCTCAAGGGGTGGGAGTTGTACTCCCCTCCTTTAGGGTGAAGTATCTACATAATTTACATAATCTACCTAACTTAGACTTGTGCACAGAATTTATTAATTTTTCTAATTAAAAAAAGTTATTTTTGAAATGTACACACTGCTTTACTTTTTTATTTATTAGTGGCTGTGCTCGGTCTTTGCTGCTACACACAGGCTTTCTCTAGTTGCAGTGCCTGGGGGCTCCTCTCTAGTTATGGTGTGTGGGCTTCTCATTGCAGTGGCTTCTCTTGTTATGGAGCACAGGCTCTAGGGTGAGCAGGCTTCAGCAGTTTGCAGCACAGGGGCTCATTCAGTAGTTGTGGCTCGAGAGCCCTAGAGTGAGCAGGCTTCAGCAGTTGTATGCTCGGGCTCAGTAGTTGTGGCTCGAGAGCCCTAGAGTGTGCAGGCTTCAGCAGTTGTATGCTCGGGCTCAGTAGTTGTGGTGCATAGGCTTAGTTGCTCTGCAGTATATGGAATCTTCCTGGACCAGGGATTGATCCCATGTCCCCTGCGTTGGCCGGCAGATTCTTATCCACTGCACCAGCAGGGAGGTCTTCCAATTACATTTTTATGTCAGTAGGGACTTGTGGCTATTTTATATTTTGGGTTATAATCCAATGTTACCTTATTTTGTTGCTCAAATTATTCCAGCTTTGGCCATTGGAAGTTCTTTCACTTGACTTCTGGGTCCCTTTAACGTACCACCAAGATTGTGGCAATTTTTATTTTCTAAGAACTACTTATTTTCTGGCATAAGATGCTCCAGGCTTACCTTGTGTATTTCCTGCTTCAGTCTCAGAATCTGTTTCTCCAAAGAGCTCCTATTCTTTTTATTGGAGAATGGAATTGGAAACCAAGATCTGGGTGCAACATGTGTTTGTTATTACTGCAGTTCATTTATTTTAGGCCCTCTCAGAATGATATATGTGTATGCTGCTGCTACTGCTTAGTCGCTTCAGTTGTGTCTGACTCTGTGTGACCCCATAGACGGCAGCCCACCAGGCTCCCCTGTCCTTGGGATTCTCCAGGCAAGAACACTGGAGTGGGTTGCCATTTCCTTCTCCAGTAAATGAAAGTGAAAAGTGAAAGTGAAGTTGCTCAGTTGTGTCTGACTCTTCGAAACCCCATGGACTGCAGCCTACCAGGCTCCTCCATCCATGGGATTTTCTAGGCAAAAGTACTGGAGTGGGGTGCCATTGCCTTCTCCGGATATGTGTGTATACTAACCTGTGTATATACACATATCAAAAAATATTTCCATAGGTAACCTTCTGTGCTCCATATTGAGTTGTTAGTCATACACTTAAATTATCTTAAATGTGAGCTCTCCATCAACTTCATAACTAATATCTTCAACTCTAACTTCTTACCACATGGATCATTCTAGGTACCTCCTCTTGCTGATCTTTACATTTTGACTCCAACTGTAAGAAATCTGGATCCCACCATCTGCCATTCATTTACTTAGTTCAATTCCAATATACATGACAGCAGTATCAGGATTACAAGCCTCCATCCTTGTAGGAAATGGTCTTATTGAAATAAATACCATTCTTAAGTGTAGCTCCTTTTGCCTTTAGTCTTACAGACTCCATTTCCAACAGACATTTTTAAAATAAAATAAATAAAATATAGCAGATAAAATTGAATCTGCAGATCCAAGAGGATTCTCCTCTTCCTTCCCAAGGAGCACAAACTATAAGTCTTCACATATTATATAGTCTTTCAGTCTATTTTTATATTTTATATGTATAAATATAATCTATTTTTATATTTTATACATACATGATATTTATGGGCATTTTATTTTAAAACTTAAATAAATGATATAGGAGGCATATTCTACTCTTTTTATGCTTTTTTTTCGTGATGCCTCTATGTTGATAAATTTAGATCTAGGCCATTTCTATGTCTAGCCAAACATCCCATCATAAGAATATTAAACATTTTCTTCACCACTTTCCTGGTGATGAGTATTTAGATTCTTCTAGTTTGTTTTTTACTTTTGTAAATAACACCGTAGTAAATATCCTATCAAGTTAGCAAATATTGAGGGCATTATGTCAGTAGAAATGACATTAATTTATGTTAACATAGAAAAAGTCCCATGCTCAGATTTGATATCTGACTCCTTACTTTAAAATATGGATTCTAGCAATTTTTCGTGTGTATGAAGCCTGGTGCTGACAGCCACTGTCCGGCTAGCTGGTCCTTGTCCTGGCCTGGACACATTGTACAATGCCTGGCCCACAGCAGGCTCTCACTGTTCCTCCTGTTGCCTTGCAGGGGTCAACCCAGGTCTGTGTGTCTAAGGGTTCTTTCAGAGCTGCCTGTGTGTGTGTAGATCCTGCTGAGGCCTTTCAGTGCTGCTTTGAAAGCCTTACAAAAGAAGCTGAATCGCCCGTGCATGTACTGCTGGCCCACAGTTCCAAGCAAAGTTTCTTTTTTGAATTAAGGACAGAGCAGACGGGCCTAGGAGGAAGCCTGGCATGTGCACCATGGGCCCAAGAACTGAAGAGAAGAAAGCTGGGCTCATTAGGTGTTAACTATTTTAATGACGGGCAGGGTTTTATTTTGTTGGTTTGTTTTTTGGCTGCACTGTGGGGCTTGTAGGTTCCTAGTTCCCCAATCAGGGACCAAACCTGTGCCCTCAGTGCTGAAAGTGCAGAGTCCTAGCCACAGACCACCAGTGAATTCCCAAGAGCAGTGTTATTAATGCCTGGGCTCATGAAGGCCTACTGTAACTTACAAGTGTCCCCCTAGAGTATATGTCTAATCTGTAACTGGAATTTCACATTTATGAATCCTTCTAAAAACTCCAATTTGAAAAGATATATGCACCCCAGTGTTCACAGCAGCACTATTTACAATAGCCAAGACAAGACAACAACCTGAGTATCCATCAACAATCAACTGGCTTAAGAAGATACAGTGTGTGTGTGTATATATATGTATTTGGTCTAGATGTGTATATATATAATGGAATATTACTCAGCTACAAAAAATGAAATATTGCCATTTGCAGCTACATGGATGAACACAGAGAATATCACTTTTATGTGGAAACTTAAAAAACAATGAATCTATACACAAAACAGAAACAGACTCACAGATATATAAAACAAACTTAGGGTTTCCCAAGGGGAAAGAGACTAATTAGGAGTATCAGATTAACAGATAAGAAGCATTATAAATAAAATGAATATACAGTAAGATCCTCTGGAGAAGGGAATGGCAGGGCATTCCAGTATTCTTGCCTGGAGAAGCCTATGGACAGAGAAGCCTGGGTGGGTTACAGTTCATGGGCTTGCAAAGAGTTGGACATGACTGAGCAACTCACACTTACCTCACCTCACTTCACTCTGCAAAAAACTCCTGAATTTCTACGCTGTACCTGAAAATACTGCAATATTCTAAATCAACTATACTTCAATTTAAAAAGTACTTCTGATATCTTACATAATAGTTTCTCTCCTTAGATGGTAGGAAATGGACCCAATATTTTAAAATACATTAAAATGGTTTTAATAAAAAGGAATATTGAAATATCACCTCTTTTCTGATGGAAAATATTGAGTTACACATGAAAGTATTTATGTCATGCATAATTTGTAGGCTCTAACAGTTGGATAAACTAGGACCAAAATCATGACCACAATATAGGATTTATTGACTTTGCATCTATCCTCCATGGAGCTCAGAATGCCTGGAACTCCTCCAGAAGGGTTCTGGGAGGTGTTGAGGGAATTTCAGGTGCTCTCTGGTGGCTCGTGGTCTCGATGTTGTTGCTCTGCCATTTTACCTTTGTAAAGCTTTCCATGTCTAAGGCAGTGTCTTCAGAAGCAGTGGCCAAAAGTAGCGCTGGGTTCAGTCCAGTTCAGTCGCTCAGATATGTCCGACTCTTTGCGACCCCATGAACCGCAGCACGCCAGGCCTCCCTGTCCATCACCAACTCCCGGAGTCCACCCAAACCCATGTCTTTGAGTCGGTGATGCCATCCAACCATCTCATTCTCTGTCGTCCCCTTCTCTTCCTGCCCTCAATCTTTCTCAGCATCAGGATCTTTTCAAATAAGTCAGCGCTTTGCATCAGGTGGCCAAAGTACTGGAGTTTCAGCTTCAGAATCAGTCCTTCTAATGAACACTCAGGACTGATCTCCTTTAGGATGGACTGGTTGGATCTCCTTGCAGTCCAAGGGACTCTCAAGAGTCTTCTCCAACACCACAGTTCAAAAGCATCAATTCTTTGGCACTTAGTTTTCTTCACAGTCCAGCTCTCACATCCATACATGACCACTGGAAAAACCATAGCCTTGACTAGATGGACCTTTGTTGGCAAAGTAATGTCTCTGCTTTTGAATATGCTATCTAGGTTGGTCATAACCTTCCTTCCAAGGAGTAAGTATCTTTTAATTTCATGGCTGCAATCACCATCTGCAGTGATTTTGGGTCCAGAAAAATAAAGTCAGCCACTGTTTCCACTGTTCCCCATCTATTTGCCATTAAGTGATGGGACCGGATGCCATGATCTTAGTTTTCTGAATGCTGAGCTTTAAGCCAACTTTTTCACTCTCCTCTTTTACTTTCATCAAGAGGCTCTTTAGTTCTTCTTCACTTTCTGCCATAAGGGTGGTGTCATCTGCATATCTGAGGTTATTGATATTTCTCCTGGCAATCTTGATTCCAGCTTGTGCTTCTTCCAGTCCAGCGTTTCTCATGATGTACTCTGCATATAAGTTAAATAAGCAGGGTGACAATATACAGCCTTGATGTACTCCTTTTCCTATTTGGAACCAGTCTGTTGTTCCATGTCCAGTTCTAACTGTTGCTTCCTGACCTGCATACAGGTTTCTCAAGAGACAGGTCAGGTAGTCTGGTATTCCCATCTCCTTCAGAATTTTCCACACTTTATTGTGATCCACACAGTCAAAGGCTTTGGCATAGTCAAGAAAGCAGAAATAGATGTTTTTCTGGAACTCTCTTTCTTTTTCAATGATCCAGTGGATGTTGGCAATTTGATCTCTGGTTCCTCTGCCTTTTCTAAAACCAGCTTGAACATCAGGAAGTTCACGGTTCACGTATTGCTGAAGCCTGGCTTGGAGAATTTTGAGCATTACTTTACTAGCATGTGAGATGAGTGCAATTGTGTGGTAGTCTGAGCATTCTTTGGTATTGCCTTTTTTGGGGATTGGAATGAAAACTGACCTTTTCCAGTCCTGTGGCCGCAGCTGCTGCTGCTGCTGCTAAGTTGCTTCAGTCGTGTCCAACTCTTCGCAACCCCATGGACTGTAGCCTACCAGGCTCCTCTGCCCATGGGATTTTCCAGGCAGGAGTACTGGAGTGGGTTGCCATTGCCTTCTTCCATGGCCACTGCTGAGTTTTCCAAATTTGCTGACATATTGAGTGCAGCACTTTCACAGCATCATCTTTCAGGATTTGAAATAGCTCAACTGGAATTCCATCACCTCCACTAGCTTTGTTCATACTGATGCTTCCTAAGGCCCACTTGACTTCACATTCCAGGATGTCTGGCTCTAGGTGAGTGTGAGTGATCACACCATCATGATTATCTGGGTCGTGAAGATCATTTTTGTACAGTTCTTCTGTGTATTCTTGCCACCTCTTCTTAATATCTTCTGTTTCTGTTAGGTCCATACCATTTCTGTCCTTTATTGAGCCCATCTTTGCATGAAATGTTCCCTTGGTGTCTCTAATTTTCTTGAAGAGATCTCTAGTCTTTCCCATTCTATTGTTTTCCTCTATTTCTTTGCATTGATCACTGAGGAAGGCTTTCTTATCTCTCCTTGTCTTTGGAACTCTGCATTCAAATGGGTATATCTTTCCTTTTCTCCTTTGCTTTTCACTTCTTTTCACAGCTATTTGTAAGGCCTCCCCAGACACCCATTTTGCTATTTTGCATTTCTTTTTCTTGGGGATGGTCTTGCTCCCTGTCGCCTGTACAATGTCATGAACCTCTGTCCATAGTTCATCAGGCACTCTGTCTTGTTGAAGTCTAAAATGTGCAGTAGCTACCATCAGTACCCACCATGGACCATGATGCTAGAGCCAGTGCCTGATGACATTTATGCCAAGGTTACTGGTGACTGATGACAAAGTCAGGTGTGTTGACACAGCAGATTGTCCCTCTCTCCCACCCTCCCACTCCCGACTGCCCAATGCTTCTCTCTCTGGTCACTATAGAGACACCAGCTCCTGTACTATTGAGGTCCCCAGGCCTTCACTGTTCACAGCTCCATTTGCTCTGAGCCCCTTCCCACTTCTCAATCTGAGCACATCCACTCCTCCTTTCCATGCTGGCTCATTTCCATAATGACCAAACTCATCTGTCTTGATTTCCCTTTCCTGGAGATAAGACATTTCTGTAGGCTTTTCATGTACCACCTTTTGAAGAGGCCCTCTACCAGTCCTCTCATCTCTGCTAACTTGGCTGAATTCTGGATAAGGGCAGTTTATTTAGGATCATTCTATGATGCATCTTCTAGTAATTTCAGTAATTGTGTCTATTATAAAGTAACAAGTCATTTATCAAGCAGCACTATGAATTAATTATATGTGATTAGCTCATTTGAGCCTTTGATAGTATTGTATATTACTGCTTCCACTCTAAAAGCTGAGAAATCTAAGGAGCAGAGAGGTCAAGTAAGTTGCCTAAGATCCCACAGCTAGTTAAAGATGGAGCTCAATCTGAGCCAGGTATCTCTAACTTCAGAGTCCATGATCTTACTATCATATCATAGTTTCTTCAGAAAGACCTCCAAATATATAGTTAATCCCTTTCAGTTCAATTCAGTTCAGTCACTCAGTCATGTCCGACTCTTTGCAACCCCATGAATCGCAGCATGCCAGGCCTCCCTGTCCATCGCCAACTCCCGGAGTTCACTCAAACTCACATCCATGAGTTGGTGATGCCATCCAGCCATCTCATCCTCTGTCGGCCCCTTTTCCTCCTGCCCCCAATCCCTCCCAGCATCAGAGTCTTTTCCAATGAGTCAACTCTTCGCATGAGGTGGCCAAAGTACTGGAGTTTCAGCTTTAGCATCATTCCTTCCAAAGAACACCCAGGACTGATCTCCTTCAGAATGGATGGGTTGGATCTCCTTGCAGTCCAAGGGACTCTCAAGAGTCTTCTCCAACACCACAGTTCAAAAGCATCAATTCTTTGGCACACAGCTTTCTTCACAGTCCAACTCTCACATCCATACATGACCACTGGCAAAACGATAGCCTTGACTAGACGGACCTTTGTTGGCAAAGTAATGTCTCTGCTTTTGAATATGCTGTCTAGGTTGGTCACAACTTTCTTTCCAAGGAGTAAGTGCCTTTTAATTTCATGGCTGCAGTCACCATCTGCAGTGATTTTGGAGCCCCCAAAAATAAAGTCTGACACTGTTTCCTCATCTATTTCCCTTTAGACACCTTAAAAGCTCTTTAAAGAAATTTCAATAGAAGAAAATATCTAAGTTGTCTCTTATAATTTCATTTCACCTAGATATGTGTTAAACTTTACCCATTGTCTTGTGTTTAACTTTTATTGATGAACTGGACCTGAAAGTGGTTAAGAGCACAGGTCCTCTGCTGTGTGACTTTAGGCAAGTTATCTAACCTCTCTGTGCTCAATTTCTTTATATGTCAACTGCATATTACAGCATTGCCAATTTCTATGGGTTGTCATTTGGATAAAAGCATTAATATAAGTAAGGGAATGAGAATGGTAACTGATAAATACATGCTCATATTTTTATTATTGATGAATTAGTTAATGCTCTATCAGTGTATAATGTGTTGATTCAACTCATTATATACTTCTCTTGCTTTTTTAAAGAATTTATATTAGAGTATAGCCAACTAACAATCTTGGGATAGTTTTAGGTGCACAGCAAAGCGACTTAGCCCTACCTATACTTGTATCCATTCTCCCTCCAGCTCCACCCCCACCCAGCCTGCCACATATCATTGAACAGAATTCCCTGTGTTACACAGTAGGACCTTGTTGGTTATCCATTTTAAATATAGCAGTGTGTACATGTTGATCCCAAACTCCCTATCTCTTCCTATCATTGTTTCCCCCCTGGCAACCATAAGATCATTCTCTAAGTCTGTGGGTCTGTTTCTTATACCCTTCCTTTTGTTCTATAAATGTCAGACTATGAGCTATGACTTTTCCTGATGTCACTGTATACTTATTTTTGGTAGTCTTCTTTTACTATCTAATGTGGAATCAGAAACTAGACCAACCAATTCTTGCAGAACTGTAAGTTAAGTCTGAATAACATCTGAAGATTTTTCATGGCTTTAAGTATAGTTTCATTACAGTGAGTTCTGGAGCATAAAAGGTAATTTATCTTTATTTCTGACTGTTAGGTTTTTATTTTTTCAGTGTTGAGGGCACTGGAAGGCTGACCTCTAGATGAGGAAAATGTAATTTTTTAAAGTGGAGAAGTTCAGTGTAAACAATGGCCTTTAAAAACTCATGAAAATTTTCAAACAATGCATAGAGTGTCTAATAATAAGTCCCCAGATATCTATTAAGTTTCAACAATATTTTGATAATCTTGTTTCATCCACCCTTAGGAATCCTACCATTTTATCAAAAAACAAAAGCTAAAGAAATTTCAGCATATATCTTTAACTTTAAAAATGTTTTTAATCATCATGCTATTATTCTTAAAAGAATTAAGTGTAACTTACTAACTTAATCTTATCTTCAGTCCATCTTTAGATTTCATCAGTTGTTCCACAATTTTTTTTGTAGTTGCAGCTTTTTAAAAAATCAAGATCCAGAGAAAGTCCATATAATGCACTGGGTTTAAATGTATTTTATTCTGTAACATCACCACTATCTCTCATGTCACTGACTGGTTAATAGTGAGTTATTTGTTCTGTAAGCAAGTAGTTTTCAAAGTGTGGACCAGCAGCTTCAGCATCTCCTGGAAACATGTGAGAAATGCAAATTTCTTTTCAAGTCCCATTCAGTCCTACTGAAATAGACTTTGGGAATGTAGGCCAGCAAGTTGTGTTTTAACAAGCTCTCCAGGATCCAACCTGGTACCACTGTTGTTGACTAGCCCACAAGATAAATTTGGCTCATTGTGTGTCCTGTTGGCATTTATCTTCTCCAATAAGTCTCCATATTTCCTATAGATTCACAATTAAATGTAAAGCCTTGATTACATTCAGGTTCAATTTATTATTATTTTTTTAAGGCAAGACTACTTCACAGATGGTGCTATGCTCTCATGTTGCATCAACCATGAGGCGCAAAAGTGCTGTCTGACCCAATGATAGTGATGCTGAGATTTCCAGTGCTTGGGTGGTGTCCACCTGGTACCTGCTGTACTGAAGGGTTTCACCAACCACTGATGATTATTGCCCAGTCTTATTATTTCCTTTGGGATCATGAGATAAAGATTTCTAGTATCATCCATTCTGTATTCATTAATCATTTTCAGCATTTTATCATTCTTATTGCTTTTCTGGGACCATGGCAACTCTCATAGAACTGTTCAGTTGCTAAGTCATGTCCAACTCTTTGAAACCCCATGAACTACAGTACACCAGGCTCCCCTGTCCTTCAGTGTCTCCCTGAGTTTGCTCAAGCTCATGTCCATTGAGTCAGTGATGCCACCCAACCATCTCGTCCTCTGTCGGCCCCTTCTCCTCCCACCCTCAATATCAGGGTATGCCAGTATCAGGGTCTTTTCCAATGAGTCAGCTCTTCACATCAGGTGGCCAGAGTATTGGAGCTTTAGCATCAGTCCTTCCAATGGATATTCAGTCTTGATTTCTTTTAGGATTGACTACTTTGATCTCCTTGCAGTCCTAGGGACTCTCAAGAGTCTTCTCCAACACCACAGTTCAAAAGCATCAACTCTTTGGTAGTCAGCCTTCTTTATGGTCCAGCTCTCACATCCATACATGATTACTGGAAAAACCATAGCCTTGACTAGATGGACATTTGTGGGCAAAGTGATGTCTCTGCTTTTTAATACTCTGTCTAGGTTTGTCATAGCTTTTCTTCCAAGGAGCAAGTGTCTTTTAATTTCATGGCTGCAGTTACTATCTGTAATCATTTTGGGGCCCCCCAAAATAAAATCTGTTACTGTTTCACTTTTCCCCCTTCTATTTGTCATGGAGTGATGGGACCAGATGTCATGATCTAAGTTTTTTGAACGTTGAGTTTTAAGCCAGCATTTTCACCCTCCTGTTTCACCTTTATCAAGAGGCTCTTTAGCTCCTCTTCACTTTCTCCTATTACAGTGGTATCATCTGCATGTCCGAGGTTGTTAATATTTCTCCCAGCCATCTTGATTTCGGCTTGTGATTCATCCAGCCTAGCATTTTGCATGATGTGCTCTGCATAGAAGTTAAATAATCAAGGTGACAATATACAGCCTTGATGTACTCCTTTCCCAATTTTGAACCAGTCCATTGTTCCATGTCTGGTTCTAATTGTTGCTTCTTGAGTTGTATACAGGAGTTTCTCAGGAGGCAGGTAAGGTGGTCTGGTATTCCCATCTGTTTAAGAATTTTCTACAGTTTGTTGTGATCCACACAGTCAAAATCTTTAGCATAGTCAATGAAGCAGAGGTGGATGTTTTTGGAATTTCCATGCTTTTTCTATGATCCAACAGATGTTGGCAATTTGATCTCTGGTTCCTCTGCCTTTTCTAAATCCAGCTTGAACATCTGGAAGTTTTTGGTTCACTTACATTTGAAGCCTAGCTTGAAGGATTCTGAGCACTACTTTGCTAGTAATGAGTGCAACTGTCTGGTAGTTTGAACATTCTTTGGCATTGCCTTTCTTTGGGACTGGAATGAAAACTGACCTTTTCCAGTCCTGTGGCCACCAGTGAGTTTTCCAAATTTGCTGACATATTGAGTGCAGCACTTTCACAGCATTATCTTTTAGAATTAGAAATAGCTCAGCTGGAATTCCATCACCTCCAGTAGCTTTGTTCTTAGTAATGGTTCCTAAGGCCCACTTGACTTCACACTCCAAGATGTCTGGCTCTAGGTGGGTGATCACACCATTGTGGCTATTTGGGTAATTAAGACCTTTTTTATACAGTTCTTTGTATTCTTGCTACCTCTTCTTGATCTCTTCTGCTTCTTTAGGTCCTTGCTGTTTTCATTGAATATGTGTAGTTTAAAAGCAGTATGAATTAACAAGACTTTTTGTTTACAAATTAAAAATAACTTTACAGAATTTTTTAAAAGCCCTTATGATAAGCACAGACCCTTGTTTTCCATTGGCTTAGAAAGCATTCATTTAAGTAGTGAAGAATTTACAATCTAACTGGATTTGAATCTGGATTCTGATTTTGAATCAGTTACTGTCTGTCTTTATGCCTGTGTTAAGCCTTTTTGGCTCCTCAACCAAGATCTGTCCCTTAGATCTATGTTTAAATGTCCTGGTCTTCTTACTCTATGATGACAGTAATATCATGTATTCTTCTCTGCCTGATGAAGATTTTTAACATATTCTGAGATAATGTATGTCAGAGTACTTTGGGGTAAATTATGAAAATGTGTCTCTTAGACCTGACTCTTCTATGAGATAGAGCAATGTTTCTCAAACATGGACAGTGACCTACAGAAAAACATGTTTTATGCTGTGATCCTGTTCTCTCTCTTTCTCTCATGCACACAGATTTACATTTCTTAGAAGTGGCAAATCTCGGTCTTTATCTTAGACCTATGGAATCAGACATTCTGTGGGTAGGTCCATAAGGTGTTTCACCAGTAACTGTTAGCTCCACTGTCTGCTATCTATCTTGGTGCTTTTCATTTTGCTCTTTTCAGTTCTATTCCACTAAGAATTGTTGGTGGTAACCTACTGGATTAGAATGATTCCCTGATGCACTGTTAGACTGCAGCCCACATTTTCACAAAATGATCTTCTCCTACATGGTTCTAACTCACTCTCCACAAGATCGTGTCATTCTTTTTCTTTTTTTTCATATTCTTTTCCATTATGGTTGATTACAAGATATTGAATATAGTTCCCTGTGTTATACAATAGACCTTACTGTTTATCCATTCTATATATAATAGTTTGTATCTGCTAATTCCAAACTCCCGAACTATCCCTTCCCTGCTTTTCCCTCCCCCTTGGCAACCACAAGTCTGTTCTCCATGTCTGTGAGTCTGTTTTGTAGAGTTCATTAGTATCCTGTTTCAGATTCCACGTATAAAAGATGTCATGTGGTATTTCTCTGATTTACTTCACTCAGTATGATAATCTCTAGGTCCATCCATGCTGCTGCAAATGGGATCATTTCATTGTTTTTTTATGGTTGAGTAGTATTCCATTGTGTGTGTGTGTGTGATACATATGTATGTACAAATGGTATATTTCGGTTTGTTTAGGTTTAGGTTGTTTCCATGTCTTGGCTATTGTAGATAGTGCTGCTATGAGCATAGAGGTGTGTGCATCTTTTCAAATTATAGTTTTGTCCGGATATATATACCCAGGAGTGGGATTGCTGGATCATATGGCGACTCTAGTTTTAGCTTTTTGAGGAACCTCCATACTGTTCTCCAATGAAGGCAATGGCACCCCACTCCAGACTCTTGCCTGGAAAATCCCATGTACGGAGGAGCCTGGTGGGCTGCAGTTCATGGGGTCGCAAAGAGTCAGACACGACTGAGCGACTTCACTTTCACTTTTCACTTTCATGCATTGGAGAAGGAAATGGCAACCCACTCCAGTGTTCTTGCCTGGAGAATCCCAGGGACGGGGGAGCCTGGTAGGCTGCCGTCTATGGGGTCACACAGAGTCGGACACGACTGAAGCAACTTAGCAGCAGCAGCAGCAGAAGGCAGCATACTGTTCTCCATAGTGACTGCACCAATTTACATTCCCACCAACAGTGTAGGAGGTTTTTCCCTTTTCTCCACACTCTCTCCAACATTTGTTATTTGTAGATTTTTTAATGATGACCATTCTGACTGGTGTAAGGTGGTACCTCATTGTAGTTTTGACTTGCATTTCTTTAATTAGCAATTTTGAACATCTTTTCATGTGCCTGTTGGCCATCTGTTTGTCTTCTTTGGAGAAATGTCTGTTTAGGTCTTCTACTCATTTTTTGATTAGGTTGTTTTGCTTATTTGTTATTGAGTTATATGAGTAATTGTTTCATTGTTATCATTTGGTTGCCTGAATACTAGTGTCCCTGATCTCAGGCACACACAACCAATTTTAATGCAAGGTGGTGGTGTTAAAAAAATATATATGAAACAGGTTCAAAGAGGTGGGTGCCTTCGATTTGAAATATAGGCTCAAGGGCGTGCTTCACATTGAGAATAAGAATTCATTTATTTATTCATCAGCTAAGTAAAGAGGAAGGCACAATAAATGAAGGGCAAGATTCTTCTCTTCCTGAGGTTATAGGCTAGACGGGATGGGAAAGAAAGCTGGATACAAAGGGACAAAGAGCCTGGTAATGTTAGTTGGAGCTCACAGACCTCCAGAGAAGATAAAACTAATCAGAAGTTTTACTGGATCGGGAAGGAAGCTAAGCTTGAACTGGCACTTGATGGTTAAATAGGATTTAAATAGACAAATTGGGGTGAGGTTGGGAAAGGACCCTCCAGATGGAGTTAGTAGCTTCCTTCTATAGTGCTTGCAATTATAAATGAAAAGGGTGCTTTTAAGAGGCAACTCTCAATAACAACAAAGGTTTTATTTTTTATCTATAATCATAGCACTTACATGGAGGAGGAAATGCAACCCACTCCAGTATTCTTGCCTGGGAAATCCCATGGACAGAGGAACCTGGCAGGCTACCATCCATAGGGTCACAAAGAGTTGGACACAACTTAGTGACTAAATAACATAGCACTTACAATGAAGTTGTGATTTAGGTACTATTGTTCCCAAGGTTGAGAATGCAAGCTTATGGGAGAACAAAGATCCAAGCTTGGGTCTACAGAACTTCAAATTCATTGTGCTATCCATTATGTTCCAGAGAATGACTGGGACAGAGCTCACCTTAATAGTCTGCCGGCACTGGTACACAATGGTATTGAAGGATGGCTGACTCAAATGCAGACTGACTGGGGAACAGGGACCTAATTCTGCAGACTGATTACTATGACTCAATCTGCCACTAGATGTCACATGTTACTGAAAAGGAATTACTAAAGTTGGTGAATGAAAAATTATTAGGGCTATTAACAGTAACATTCTCTTTTTAATTGAAATCAGTTGACTTAAACATTAGTTTCAGGGGTACAATATAGTGATACAATATTTTTGTACCTTACACACCACTCAAAGTTGTTACAGTATTATTTGACTATATTCCTCTTAATGCCCTTAGCCTATTTTGCCCATTCCCCCGACTTCCTCCCCTCTGGCAACCACTAGTTCTAACAGTGACATTCTCACTTACGTTGCTTTTGATATATGTTTCCGAATGGGACTACAAGGGGCAGAGTTCCGCCAGTTGCTCATGACCCAGGTCTATCTTAATTGTGCCACAGGCCATGAAAATCCTGGGTCTGCAAGTATGAACCCCATCTTATGTGTGTATTGGAAAAACAAGTGTGAGTAGCTGCTAGAGGATGTGAAAGATGATCAATGCACTTTAGCTTGTCTTAGAGAGATTGTGAACTTTGATTTGGGTCTCAACTTTGACGTCATCTCTATAGGAGAAAATGGATAACTTCTCGTTTCCTCTTGGAATAGGCCCACAAAATCCTGACTTACAGTTGGGTAGCTTTCCTAGTGTTCCCAGATTTTTCAGGTGTGACTGATCCAGTCATTCTAAATTCAACCATCAGCTCAGATGTCACCTCCTCAACTAGATTTTCAAGCTAAATTAGCCACTGAAGTACCTATTGTCATATTGTTTCTAATTGTATCTTATCACCAACTAAAATTACCTTTTAAAAATTAATTTATTCCCACCAACAGGAGGAGAGGGTTCCCTTTTGTCCACCCCCGTCCAGCATTTACTGCTTGTAGACTTTTTGATGCTGGCCATTTTGACTGGTGTGAGGTGATACCTCATTGTAGTTTTGATCTGCATTTCTCTAATAATTAGTGATGTTGAGCATCTTCATGTGCTTCTTGGCTATCTGTATGTCTTCTTTGGAGAAATGTCTTTATTTAGTCTTCTGCCTATTTTTTAGTTGGGTTGTTTTTTTCTTATATTGAGCTGCATGGACTGTATATTTTGTAGCTTAATTCCATGCCAACTGCTTTGTTTGCAAATATTTTCCTCTTATGTGTAAAGAAGATAGCTAGTGGGAACCTGCTGTGTAGCTCAAGGAGCTCAGCTCAGTGCTGTGGTGACCTAGATGGGTAGGGGGCTGGGGTAGGAGGGAGGTCCAAGAGGGAGGGGATATCTGTATACGTATAACTGATTCACTTCATTGTACAGCAGAAACTAACAACACTGTAAACAACTATACCCCAATTTAAAAAGAAATTCATTGTTTTCTTGTTCATTATCTTTCCCCTCTACTATAAGCTGCAAGAAAGCAAGGTCTTTGTCCTGTTTATCATCATATTTTCATGCCTCGACAGTGTTTGGCTCATAACAGGTTCAGTAGATATTGCTGGATGAATAGATGGCAGCTCATGTGAGTGGTGTGCTGTGGGTTTAGCACTCTTCCCAATACTTTTTCTTCCAATGAGCTTCATTCTTGGTTATTCCATGGAAAGACTGGAAAGAAGCCTCATCTTCTCTCTCAGGGGTTAATTACTTGACTGAGATTGGACTGAGACCTTTCAGCCATCAAGAAAACCTTATAACATTTAACATATAATTAACCTATTGTAGGAAAAATGGTTCATCAGACTGAATAACTTGTAGATTTTTATATAGCAAAAGGTAATAAAATAAATAAAAATAAAAGATAATGGTGATGGCTAAAAAGATAAAATCTAGACATGATAGACACCTTGGGGAGAATATAGTACCAACTTTTCATTCTACATATGAGGAAACTGTCTTCACCAAAGATTAAACGACATGCCTGAATTCATGCAGCTAGGTTTGTGGAGAAAGCCCTAGGAGGCGCTAGTGGTGAAGAACCTGCCTGCCAATTCAGGAGACACAAGAGACACAGGTTTGATTCCTGGGATGGGAAGATTACCCCGGAGGAGGGCATGGCAACCCACTCCAGTATTCTTGCCTGGAAAATCCCATGGACAGTGGAGCCTTGCAGGCTATAGTCCATAGGGTCACAAAGAGTTGGACATGACAGTATTGACTTAGCATGCATGAACCCATGCAGCTAGTGGAGACAGACAGGGCTAGGACTTTGAATTTCTAATCCCAGCCTTATCTTTCTACTTTAAACAAGGGCTTCCATTATGCTTTCTTCAAATGAAAATTTAACTGCGTGTCTACAGAACATATTCTAGACATTTTTAAAGCAACATTATAGAAGAAAATGATAAAAATGAGTTAACATTCTCTGCTTCCCTGTAATACCTCTGTGATTATCCACTTGGTTAACAGCGCACAATCTAATTCAGTGCCTAAACATCTAATTTTGGTAAATTAACATATTTGTCATTGCAAAAGATAAAAAAATGAAAAGGCCATTGTTCCTGTTCTCAGGCACAAACAACTGGCCATAATGGAAGGCAGTGTTGTGATAAACGTGTAAAATGGGTACACAGAAGTGGGTGCCACTGACTGGAACTGAAGCACACTGAGGACAAGCATTTCAACAAGCAGAGAGATAGGACACTGTAGAAGGGGAAAATGGCAAGCGGTCTGAAGGTGGGCAGTGATGCTCAGAGAACAGCAGGCAGCTTTATGAGCTGGAAATAGAAGTATAAAGGAGACAGTTATTCTGAAAAGGAAGGCAGAGGGTCTTGAGGTGGGTTGTGGAGGACCTCGAGATTCAAACTCAATAATTTTTCTAATTTTAATTCTTTTTAGATAATACTGAGTTTTTGAGTAGAGAACCAACATAGTAATATATGTCTTATAACAAGGTAAGTCTTACCTTGTAAACAGGTGTAAAGTGTTGAGAAGAAAAAGGCTGCAGTTGGAGGGACTAGTTAAGAGTGCAGGTGAGAGAAAATGAGGGTCTGCTTGGTGTTCCGAGGGGAGAGACTCTGAGTTTGTAATAACACCTGGGGCAGCTGAGGCTGAGCAGTATCTTTGGAGAGCAGTCTTTCCTGCTGAGATACTTTACAGACTGGGTCAGAGGGAGGTGAGGAGACTTCTGAGATGGAGATGGGCAGGGGTGATCAAGGGGTTTTTGGTGGATGTCCTCTGTCCCTCAGTAAAGAGGAAAAGGTGATGGCTAAAAAGATAACCCTCTTTGCAACCCCATGGACTGTAGCCTGCAAGGCTCCTCTGTCCATGGGATTTTCCAGGCAAGGATACTGGAGTGGGTTGCCATTTCCTTCTTCAGGGTATCTTCCCAACCCAGGGAAGATTTATTGATACTTATCTATATATATATATTTTAAAATGCATGTTGTTCTCACTTGCTCTGCTTGACAATATCCGTGCCTTGGACAGAACAACTATATAACATCAATGAATGATATCACCTTAATGTTCCTTCTTGCCAAATTTTGTTGTTGTTGTTTAGCTGCTAAGTCATGTCCAACTATTTTGTGACCCCATGGACTGTAGCCAGCCAGGCTCCTCTGTCCATGCATTTTCCAGGCAAGAATACTGGAGTGGGTTGCCATTTCTTTCTCCAGAGAATCTTCCCGATCCAGGGATCGAACCTGTGTCTCCTATGTTGGCAAGCAAATTCTTAACCACTGAGCCATCAGGGAAGCTCTCTTGTCAATCCTCTTTAAGTTAACTTCTAAGCATAGCTGCAGGAACTATAACTATATATATAAATATTTATATACAATAATATGCAAAAAACTATATATATATTACAAACAGTGTTTTCAGGAAAAGGTAGGGAAAAGTTATCTGGCTTTTCCAAGCCTCATTTCAAGAAATGCAAATTCATTGACATTAAAATTTGCACAAATTTAAAATGACATTAAAATTGCACAAAATGCACTTTGCATTTTGTTTATAATGCACTAGAAGTCACAATAAAGCAAACACTCCATCATGACGTTCATAAAATGCCCATTTGTCAGTCACCTGTCAAGAGCAGTATACAACACAATTAGTCACAAAGTTAAAGTGGAGTGTCAGAATTTGTGCTCAGCTTTCTAAAACTTGGCAAGACTGAGGACTATTTTTATTTTGAGAATGGCCCTTCTAAGTGTGTTGATGGTGACTAGGAACGCTGTCTCAGGAGAAGGAATATACATGCCATCACTCCAATTTTCTGACTAAAGTCGGGCAACTCCTTTTCACTGAAGTTTGGTTAACAGCCAGAGGCAAATGAAAAATACATGCTGAACAGCAAGCTTTATGCTCCAAAACACAATTCAGGAAGGTAATTTCTCTTTATTTCCCCCCAGTGATCGTCAAGGGAGGCTGACCTGTAAACTCAGTGCTTCTTCATTACTTAAGATCTATAGGACAGATGAGAACATTTGGACACTAACAGCAGGAATCTTAGAGTGGATGGAAAGCCAAATTGATGAGAAGGGATTTAAAAGAAGCAATTTACCTAGGTCTAGTTGTTTAGATTTGGCTGGTTTCCAAGGCTGTTGAAACTCCCAAGTTTTAAGATGGGAATGAGGTCTATAGCTTAGCTCCGGTTACCTGCTGCTTACTGATCAGGGAAAATAAAAAGCTTGACAAAGGAAAGGCTGGTGCATTGGTGCTCAATTTAAGCATGTGTCAGAATCACCTGGGGGTTTGTTCAAACACAATATGCGGAACCCCGCCCCAGTGTTTCTGATTCTGTAGGTCTAGGGTAGGGTCAGGCGGCACCAGTGGGGAACTGCCTGCCAATGCAAGAGACATAAAAGATGCATGTTTAATCGCTGGGTCAGGAAATTCCCTGGAGGAGGGCATGGCAATCTACTCCAGTATTCCTGCCTGGAGAATCCCATGGACACAGGAGCTTCGTTGGTTACAGTCCACAGGATTACAAACAGTCAGACACAACTGAAGTGACTTAACACACACCACAGGGTAGGGCCAGAAGATCATTTCTAGGCAGCTCCCAGGTGATACAGTTGCTGCTGGTATGAGACTATAATTGAAGAATAAGTTACAATCCTGAGTGGAGACTGGACTTTAGTGAAAGAATAAAGGAACCGATTTTATTCTGGACAAAGAGGATGAAGAAGCAAACTATCTTACCCACGGGAAGGACTGAGTCAGAAATTCATTTGAAATCAATAATCTGCAGAATTGGAGAAAGAGGCCTTAAGTGGCAAGGAGAGCTATTGTAAGGTTAGATATAAGGGAAATATTTAGCCAGCAAAGTTAAAGGATGGATTCTTCAAATGAGTGATCTAAAAGGGAAATCTTTCATCATTTTAATTCCAAAGTACTAACTTTAAGACTTACAGCTCATAAAAGAAGTACATTTGAAATAAGCAAAAAATAGAAACTTATTTGAAAAATTTTAAACTAAGACTTCTGGAATTAAAAATAAAAAAGAATCTGGCTTAAGGAGTCTACGTTGGCTGAATTCCGGTCTTTTCCTACAGTATTCCTGGAGCTAGGTGACAGTCAGAGAGGCTTAAACAAGTGAGTCCTAGGGCCTGAGCTACTCATTTAATGAAAACATGATTGGTCCTGCCTGTAAGAAAAACTTGATCTGAATTTTTCTTGAGGGGATTGGGTGGGAAAACTGCAAAGACATAAATTTCTCATTGACCTTTATATGTGGACATCTGCTTTGTCTTGAAAATGTAGTTGGAAGATCCAAGAGCCATTAAAAAAACAAAACCAAAGTCATAGGGTAAGTTCCCCTCACAATTCAGTATGAAAAAAGTGGCTTTCTCCATTATCTTTTTTTTTAATTTTTAAAATTATTATTTGTTTTTGTCTGTCCTGCGTCTTTGCTACGTGGGCTTTTCTCTAGTTGCAGAGAGTGGGGGCTCCTCTCTAGCTGTTGTGCTCAGGCTTCTCAGTGATGTAGCTTCTCCAGTTTCAGAGCACGGGCTACAACGTTAGAGAGCTTAAGGAGTTGCCACACCTGTGCTCAGGAGTTGTGGCTTCCGGGCTCTGGAGCACAAGCTCAGTCATGGAGGGGCGTGGGTTTAGTTGCTCTGAGGCATGTGGAATCTTACCAGACCAGGTTCTGAACCTGTGTCTCCTGCATTGGCAGGTGGATTCTTTACCACTGAACCACCAGAGAAGCCCCACAAACTGTCTTGATTTCTTTTTATCACATGATGAAAGATATTAAATTTACTCTGTTCCTGTTTTGGTCATGACAGCCAGGAATCCAAGAGCTAAGTTTTCTGTTCAAGTCTGGCAGCTTCCTTTGAAATGCTTTTCTGATAGTTGTCTCTCCCTAGCCCCCTGAGGGCTTCTCCAGTTGACACCAGTGGTAAAGAATCCATCTGCCAATCCAGGAGACACAAGAGATGAGGGTTTGATTCCTGCGTTGGGGAGATCCCCTGGAGGAGGAAATGGCAGCCCACTCCAGTATTCTTGCCTGGAAAAGTCCATGGATAGAGAAGCCTGGTGGGCTACAGTCCACGGGGTTGCAAAGAGTCAGACATAACTGAGCACACACACGCAGAACGAAGCCCCTTATTTCTTAAGACTTTTTTTTGGTCTCATGTAAATGTTCTTCCTATCAAAAGCTTTTCTGGCGTAGACACTGTCACATATAATAAATTTTACAAATTGTATACAGAATCCTATTTTGTTGTTGCTTAGTTGCTAAGTCATGTCTGACTCTCTTGTGACCACTGTGGACTGTAGCCACCAGGCTCTTCTGTCCATGGGATTTCCAAGGCAAAAATATTCGAGTGGGTTGTCATTTCCTTCTCCCGGGGATCTTCCCTACCCAGGGATTGAACCTATGTCTCCTGCATTGGCAGGCTGATTCTTTACCACTTAGCCATCAGGGAAGCCCTAAATATATAAATGTCTCTCCGTCTATAAAGATAAGGCTGACCCTCAGGCAGGATATTCTTTCTGGGGACCATAACATTATCACAAAGAACATGGGCTTTGAAGCCCATTCCTGCCCCACTGGCTGTGTGGATTCTTTCTTTAACCTCTGTGGACCTCAGTAAGATGGCCTAATTACAATGCAAGCTTCAAAGATTCTTGGGAGGACTAATTAGTGCTTTGAATAAAGTGCTTTGAATGGTGCCTGGACTACAGGAAATATTTAGTAAATGTTAGCTCTGTCGGTTAGAAACACTGGTGATGGGATTTTGTGACCCACTCAGTTGTGGAGTTAAGCAGTACCATTTCAACCACAGGATCACGTTTCTGGGTGATGGGAGCTCTGGTTTTAATTTGGACTTAATTTGCAAGAATGAGTGCTCATGATGAGAAGCTTCTATGGCCATGGTGTGGCCAGTGCAGAACCCTGGGGCAGCAGACAGAGAGCAGCAGAAAAATGCAGCACTGCAGAGAGGGGGAGAGACCGTTCCCAGGGAAACAGGTTGCTAGGGGCAAGCATTTGGCAGAGGGAGCCAGAGAAATACAATTTCCTTGAACTACATCTAATGAAAGTGCTTACACTGAACTTTAAGCAAGTGTGACTTGAACCTGAGGATGTTGATGAATTAGAAATAAGGCATCTGAAATTACCCTCACTGCAGCATGGGCTACTTTATGGCAAGAACAATATGGTCACACAAGACTAGACAGTAAGAGTGTGAAAGTGAAAGTCGCTCAGTCCTGTCCAACTCTGCGACCCCATGGACTATACAGTCCATGGAATTCTCCAAGCCAGAATACTGGAGTGGGTAGCCTTTCCCTTCTCCAGCGGATCTTCCCAACCCAGGGATCGAACCCAGGTTTCACTGCATTGCAGGCAGATTCTTTACCAGCTGAGCCACAAGGGAAGCCCAAGACAGTAAGAGTGTGGGTGACACAAAGTCTGGAATTGATCATGATAGATTTAGTTAATGTTTTGGGGAAAACAATTCAGAAGCAAAAGTCACAGTCAGATGGATAGTTATATGTGGCTGTGTAAAGTTGTATGCCAGACAATTATAAACTGTTCTCATCTTATCATACGTGTTGTATTTCTTGGTGATGATTTTTTTGTAAAGTTCTGAGTTGAAGAACTGTTCCAGGTACTGACAAATAGATGTTTACAATAGATAGAAAGGATTAGTTGCTCAGTCATGTCTGACTCTTTGCAATCCCATGGACTGTAGCCCGCCACGCTCCTCTGTTCATGGAATGCTCCAGGCAAGAATACTGGAGTGGGTAACCATTCCCTTCTCCAGGGGATCTTCCTGATGCAGGGATCAAACCTGGGTCTTTCTTGCATTGCAGGCAGATTCTTTACCATATGGCTACCAGGGAAGCCTGGTGTGCTGCAGTCCATGGGGTTGCAAAGAGTCAGACATAACTTAGTGACTGAACAACAATGGATAGAATCCACTGACTCCTGACAATGAGATCATGGTGTCCAGAGCGAGCGAAACAAGTTATGAGTCTTAGTAGAACTGAGACTAACTGTAAAATGTTAAAGGGGGCTGTATTACTTAGAGTTCTCCAGAGAAGCTTCCAGAACCAACAGTGTGTGTGTGTGTGTGTTTGTGTGTGTGTGTGTGTGTCTATCTCTACATACACTTTTAGAAGTTGGCTTACATGGTTGTGGAGGGCTGGAAAGTTTGAAATTGGCAGGGTATGCTGGTAGGCTGGAGACCCAGGGAAGGGCTGATGTTACAGCTTGAGTCTGAAGGTGTCTGCAGGCAGTATTCCTCCTCCTTTCTTGGAGGACCAATGTTTTTCTTTAAAAGCCTTCAATTGGTTGAAGCCCACTCACATTATGGAGAGTAATCTGCTTTACTCAGATGATTTAAATGTTAATCTCATCTAAAAATACCCTCACTGTGACATCTTGATTGGTATTTGGCCAAATATCTGGGTAGTCTAGTCAGTTTGACACATAAAATTACCCATCACTGGGACTCTTCCTGAAATCTCAGAATTTTCACTGGAACCAGAGCCATAGGCTATTGCAACACTGTAAAGAGTTGCTAGACATACCTGCTAGGCTGACTGTAAAGTGATCACCTTATTCCTGTGACCCTTGTCTCCATCACTCACCTCTAGTCTATGTAACAGAACGGAAAACTAGGAAGAGATTCACTGAAGGAAACTGGAGGGGAGTCTGCTTTGCTTTTGCCTCTCCTTGGGGTGGGCACTGCTTTCCCCACCTCTACCCCTGCCCCCATGAAGGGAGGGAAGTAGGAAGTCCTATCTGTGGGGACTGAGAGAACATGTTTTACTCTCTAAGACCTGCTGAGCTACAGAAACCCATAGATTCCGCTCCAGTGAATACCAGAGGTGGATCACACTTAGAGACTTCTTGAGAGAACCCAAGATGTGGCCCCAGAAGCTTTGGAAGATTCTCAAATATGGAGAGTAGTTTCCACTTCCATCCTAGAGAACTGTGGGAAGAACATCCTAAAGAGAGCTGCCCACAAAGGCAGAGGAGGCGCAGAGTGGCCTGTGCCTTCAGAGACTCGCCTGGACAAGGTAAGGGGTAAGGATGAGTGAGTTTCTCAGGAACTAACTGGAATCATGACAGATGGCCAGGCTCCAGCCATTCAGATGAGACTTTACCCATGCTGGCTATATGGGGACCCTGCCGGTAAGAGAAAATGAGGGGGGCTGCAGGCACAGGAATCAGATAACATCACTCATGTCAGGGTACATAGAGGTCCCACTGAATTTCTCCTCACTGTGAGCTCCATGACAGAGCCAGCATTTGGACACCAGATGTGGAAATGCAAGATGGCAGACAAGGCTGGATAAGTTTCTGTCAGTTTTTGCTCTTTTCTTTCCAACCACCCTCCTTCCTCTTTTTTGGCTTGCAGGCAGAAGCAGCATTTTGAGGACCACGTGGCTGGGTGTGGGATGTGAAGGAATAATAAGGAGAGATGGTGCAGAACTGTCCAGGCCGCTCTACTGTCTATTCCAGGCCTGAGAGCGTGAACCAAGGGGAGGCTGACACCTCAGGCCGGGTGTGAAGTCGACCCTTTGGTTTAGATTCACCTGGACTTTTTAATACTTGAAAGTGAGTCTTGAAAGCGTCTGGATGAGAGAGCTTCTGGGGTGGGGAAGGAATCTAGCAAAGCATGTTTGAAGGCAGTGACGCAAGAAAACGTCTCTTTCCTTGTGTCCTCCGTTGAGTTCAGCTCTCTCAGTACACTGGTTATACAAATTTAAAGACTCAGTCCTGTCTGAGTTCATATGTGTCACTGCCCTGATTATCATACTGCACTGACTTGCAATGCTTTGTGGCCCTTCACATGTCTGGGCACTGTACCTCTGTCACCCGAGGGTCAGGAGGAGGATGGGGCTAAGAACTGAGGCAAATGCGATTAGTAGTGTAACAGGCCAATGTGTGCCGTGTGCCAACTGAAGCAGCCTGTCAGAGCAGGTGAAGTTTCCACTGCAAACACTCATTTATAATCCTGCTGTTTCTCTAGGGTTAGAGTAGCGTGCAGACAACTGAAATAAAAGAGTTAGTGATGTCTGCAAGACACTATGGCTTATTATATGTAGCCCCTTTTTAAATCAAGTGGAGAGAGTCAGCCCTGAAGTTATGGGTATTATCAATAAATACTTAAATGCCTATTTCCGGATATCCCTTTCACTTGCTGTGCTAGACATTATTACAAAGTAACGGGTTGATTTTTTTTCAGCTTGTATGAATAATTTACTTATGTCCAGCCTTTGTTCTGGGGCATTATGGTGTGAACTAATTTTATTGTTTGAAAAGCCTTGGTCTCCCCTTCCCACTCCTGTTGAGACTTCTTGTTTAATCAAGTGAAACAATACAGATGAATACATAATACTGACAATGAAAGATCTCAGGATGAAAACTGATGCTAAACAGGTTAACAGTGAGGTGAGATCATGCATTTACTTCAGTGCTTAGTGTGATTATGTTAAGGGATGGCAAATATTAGGCAGATGAGAGCTGCAGAGCCTTCCATATTCACCTCAAAGGTTTCTCCTCCCCCATTTCATCTTTCTTCTTTCTCAGAAGACGTCTGAAAAGAATAATACACGTTTGGAGGAACTTTTTTTTTTTTTTTTTTGCAATTGGAGCATCATTTGTTTTTGCAATTCTTCACCAAAGTAAAAGATTCTCTTTCAAAGGTTAACCTTGTATTCCCAGCCTGAGGACTAAGGGAATCAAGCTAACTCAAGTGGCTGACTCATGGTTTTGAGCCTTAAGAAGAAAAGTCTGACAGGAGAGAGAGATGCTGGCTAACAGGAAAACCACAGAAGGAGTAGGAATGGATGAAGGCCATGTGACATCAGGAGCTGTAAAACATAGGCAGAAGGGAAGTTAGGAAGCCAGTAACCCCAAATTCAAGCCAGCAGAGTGCTAGCTGCTGTACAGAATTCAGTTTCCTAAACATTTTGGAAAAAAAAAAAAAATGAATGAATGGGCCTTACTAAGAGTCACTAGGATCCATTAAGGTGTCTGTGATGGTGGTATTTGCATCTTTAAAAATATGCCTGGACTATTGTCTCTGGAAATTTTCAAGTTGTATTGGATAATTATGAATTTTCTCCATTTTTTATGATGATCAGACATTTCTTAAGAAAACACAGAGCCCAGGAAATAATGATGTTTATTAAAAAAATAAAAACTAATGAAATCCTTCTAGAATCTCTTCTAAAAATTTGCTTTGAGGGTTAATTGCTTCTCTTGCAAATTAGGTAATCGAGATGGTTCTGAAAGAGAAATGATATGCTAAAAAGTCTAGCACAATGACAATTATTCATAGCATGAAAGATAGTTTTCTCTCAATCCCATCCTTTATTTGATTATAATCAAGGTCAGAGGTTTTTTTCCGGATATTTCTTGCTAGCCTAAAGTGGATCCTTTGTTTTCTAAGAAAAAGGCCCAACATTCATGGCTGGGCCTCCCTGCCCGCTGCTTCCCACTTCCTGAGGCTCCGTGGGTCAGAGCCAATGCTTTGGACAGGGAACTGAAACACATCCTGCTCCAGGGCTGCTGGCCACTGGAGTGTGGCTGGAAGGAGTTTATGTCAGGCTGAGACTGGGGTCAGGAGCACTCTGAAGCGGCCATAACATTCACAGACATCCCAGTGTGAACAAGGGAACTCCTTAATACTTGGAAATTCTCTGACAGGGAGACCAGTTCCTACAGTTCTAAAGAGACTCTAGATGGGTCAGGCAACTCGAGTTGGCAGGGGTGATGCTGAGGGGAATAAAGGGCCAGCTGCGGAGCCCATCTCTGCTCCTGGAGGCTTTGATTGAGTACCCCTCCAGCTCTGCCGGAGCAGTTATCCAGAGCTGAGTTTGAGCCATACAGACTGAGATGCAGGAGGTACAGCTCCCTGGCCACTTCTTATCTCAAATCCTAGACCAACTAGCTGAAAAAACCAGAAAGTGGAAGTGTTAGTCACTCAGTTATGTTTGAATCTGCGACCCCACAGACTGTAACCCACCAGGCTCCTCTGTCCGTGGGATTTTCCAGGCAAGAATATTGGAGTGGATAGCCATTCCCTTCTCCAGGGGATCTTCCCAACCCAGGGATCAAACCTGTGTCTCCTGAATTGCTGATAGATTCTTTTACTGTCTGAGCCACCAGGGAAGCCCCAGACATCCTTATATCAATATAATCTACATCCATGGTTCTCAATGCAGGGGGAGGGGAAGGAAGGAGGGAGCAGGGACGGAGAGGAGAGAGAGGTATTCTGCCCACTGAAGACATTTTCAGTTGTCATAACCTGGGGGTGGTGGTGGAAGGGTTGCTACTGGTATTTGATGGGTAGAGACCAGGAATGCTGCCAAACATTCTACAATGCACACAATAAACCCTCAACCTAAAATGTCCATAGAGCTGAGGTTCAGAAAACCCTGAACTAAATGTCTGGTTTCAGCTGTTTAATGATCATGTTTTATTATCTGTGCTCTAGTCTTTAGTTTTAATGGCGCTTTATTAGGCTCAAACCTTTGTAATACACTCATAAGTATGTTAAAAACAGAACAATAGGCACTAAATGGAGTTACTTATGCTAAGCCTCACGTCATCAAACTGAGACTTAACTAACTGAATTACAGTTTTGGCTCTCCTAGAGATGGAATCTTAAACCAGTTGATCAGGAATTGCCTGATAGGCACAGTTAGGGGAACCACTACCTTCCCCTAAAGGAAAGTGACCTTGAAATAAACAGCTAGCTTTTTTTTTTTTGGTTTAGTATAACTTCCTCGTTCCTGTTCCCTTCTGCCTATAGAAGTCTCTCACTTTGTATTGCTCCTCCTTTATATCTGCTGATGTTGTTGTTCAGTCGCCCAGTCGTGTTCGACTCTTTGCAACCCTATGGACTGCAGCATGCCAGGCCTCGCTGTCCCTCATCATCTCTTGGAGTTTGTCCACGTTATATCTGCTAGATTAGATGTTTCCCAATTCAAATTGGTTTTTGGTCAAGTTCTTAAAATTTTTAGTGTGTGGCTTCCCTAGTGGCTCAGATGGTAAAGAATCTGCCTACAATGTGGGAGATCCAGGTTCGATCCCTGGTTTGGGAAGATCTCCTGGAGGAGGCCATGGAAACTCACTCCAGTATTCTTGCTTGGAGAATCTCCACAGACAGAGGAGTCTGGTGGGCTGTAATTCATGTGGTCGAAAAAGGCAGGACAAGACTGAGCGACTAACACACACTAGAGTTTCTTTGAGCAGGCATAATGGTTTAAGAAATTGTTTGTACCTCTGTGTATTCATATTTTAATTTATCAAATGAATATTTTTAAGCTGATGAAGACATACAGAATATATTGAATCTTAATTGCCTCTCAAATTCAGGGAGGCGAGGCCACCTGCTCCAGCCGAGGGAGACACTGAAGCAGGAGGGAAGATGTGGGTGATGGTGCCACCTCGTCGAGCTCTCTATGTCTCAGCTCCTCCCCTGGATGGTGCGGAAGATGGGCTTTATCTAGGTTCTTCTGGGGGCTCTGACTTCCTACCACTGAAAACACCTCGAAGTGGAAGCCCTACACCCATTTCACCTTTTCCTATGTTTTTATCAGGTATTTCTCTTCCCTCTTCTCTCAGCGACCAAATCACCTTCCCCAATTTTTCCTTTTCTATATAAAAAGCTTTTTACTCTAACTTAAAATGATTATTAGCTTTATTTCGTCCCTTTATTTACATCTAAATCCCTCTTTTTCCCCACTCAAAAATCATCTCCTCAAAGCCTCCCTTGACCCCAAATACCTACTGCACCAGTACATACATATTATCCTATCAGTTGGCTGAGGGCACTTTGACATATAACAGATATCCTCATGTTATATTCTAACGCTTTATGTGCCCCTTTAACCCTGAAATCCAGGTGTGTGTCTTCTCTCTCTGTAGACCACAGAGTTCTGAAATATGAGCACCTCTGTATTTAATCATCATACAGGATGGATGGTCACAAGTGCTTTCCTAGCTATTAGTAGGAGACGAGGCATCAGCAACACAAACCTTGTGAGAAAATAACAGGCAAGTGAAACTATCTTATTATATTCAGGGATATATATGGAAAATGCCCTCAAATTGGATATTGTGAAAACAAAAATATCACTGATATAGTTAAATCACTGATGTATTTATAAATGTATAAATCAAATTTATACATTTGATTCTATAAATTAGACACAGAATCTAATTTGAATTAATTCTGTAAATGAAAAATTAACAGAAAAAATCTTCAAATCTATTGAAATATAAAAGTCCGTTTATAACTTGTAAAACAGATTAGACAGACATTGTATATTCTCCATTTTTCTCTCTCTCTCTTTTAAAAGCATTCCAAAAAATGAAATGAAACATCTCCTGAATTTCTAACAAATATCCATCAAGGTCCTTCATGAAACTTTTCTAGTAATTACCACTGTGACTTCTGGTAAGTCATTTAAACATTCTGGGTCACAATTCTCTCACATATAAAACTGATTTTTGATGGACCTAAGATGGTAAGTTCCAATTTTCGCTACACAGGGTACCTGAGTACCTTTTTAAAAAATCCTAATGTCCAGGTAACATTCCAGACCAAATAAATCAGAATTTCTGGAGCTGGTACAAAACAATGGTATTTTTTAAGCTCCCCCAATAATTCCAATATTCAGCCCAAGTTAAGCCCAATGTTTACGCCTAACTTAAACCAAACTGCTTAAACCAGTGACTTGCTGAATGTTTTTGAAACAGCCACTATCAGAAAAAGTAGTTCATATTGTGCCTAAGTACACACACGGGTATGTTTTAATATTTCAATAAAATAATTTTGTGGACTATCTGTTAAATTTACAAAACAACTGTCATCACTCTGGTACTTTATATTCAATTTTATTCCATCAGAAACATTGTTTTCTCTAAGACCCATAGGTTGAAAAACACTATATACAGTTTGGCCACTAGACGGAGCCCTTGTGTTTAATAACTGGAAAACACCTCCTAGTTAAGGACTCCATAGAGCAAAGGAAAAATAAACATGCATGATTTAATATTAATTTTACATCTGGCCAAGAAATTATGTTATAAGAAAAGGACCATAGCTATTGAAAAAAATAATAGTTATATTAACAGTAACTAACATCAAAGGAAAGATAAGACCCTGTGCATTACTCTGAGTCCTCCACCACTACAACCAGCTGGTAAGGTCTATATTCTGGCCCTTTCCCAGTTGAGGAAACTGAGTACCAGAAAGGTGAAGTGACATGACTTGCCCTTAAACAACGGCAGCCCCCATCACTGTGGGCAGAGAAAGGTTTGAAATCCAGACACAAAGGCACAAAGAGACAGAAGCAGAATTTTAAGTCCAAATGTGTTCACCTTTTGTTCCTATGACAAAGTGTAAGAAATTTAAGGTTTGTAACCCAGGTGGCTCAGTGGTAAAGAATCTGCCTGCCCATGCAGGAGACTCAGGAGACATGGGTTCAATCCCCTGGAGGAGGAACTGGCGACCCACTCCAGTATTCTTGCCTGGGAAATCTGTAGACAGAGGAGCCTGGTGGGCTACAATCCATGGGCGTCACAAAGAAGAGGACACAATTTAGCAATGAACACACACACAACATTAATACACGGGTTAAATTTGTATAAAATAGAAGCACACTGGAATTTCTTCTCTTCTCTAAATCCAGACTTCAAAGTACATACTTTAAAGAAAAGGGGAATACAAAGCACTATAGGGAGAAGCACAAAGGCCTGAGGCAGAGGCTCTGATGAGAGGCTTCCTACAACGAGGAACAAATTTTGGTTTTATTTGAAATGCCGGGTTGGCGGGTGGGCCCACTGAAGGGTTTTTGACAAGGGAAGGATTTTACTCCTTCATTCCTCTCTTGGGCAACATTTTTTTCTCAGAGGCCTGTCTTGATCATTGATGAGAACATTCCTGTTCTCTATCTCTCTATGAGGTTTTCTTTTTTCATCAGGATTTACCATTGACAGACATGATGTTAAATATCTTTTCATTTAATCTGTCTTTCCTCAACTAGATGTGGACTCCATAATGGAAGCTGAACGTTAGTAACTCACAGTGAAGGCCAGGGGAGGGAGAAAACGAGGAGCTATTGTTTAATGTGAACAGAGGGTCATTTGGGATGGTGAAAAAGTTTTGGAAATAGCTAATGGTGATGATTGAACAATGGTGTAAATGTAGTTAATGCCACAGAATTGTACAGTGGTTAAAATGGCAAATTATATATATATTTTCTCATAAAAAATCAAAATTATTAAAAAAATCAGTAACCAAAACTTCAAACTTGTAGAATCACTTGGAAAATATTACTATCACTTATGAAGTGCTTTCTATGTACAAAGCATGTAGTTTATATCCATTAACTAAGTGGATCCTTACAGTAACCCAATAAGGTAGACACTATTATTGTTCCCATTTTACAGATGAGGAAACTGAGGTACAGACTGGTTTAGCAATTTGCTCAAGGTCACTCAGCTAATAAGTAGAGGTAGGATTTGTACCTGGATAAGCTAATCCCAGGGATGGCGGAGCCTGGTGGGCTGTCTATGGGGTTGCACAGAGTCGGACACGACTGAAGCGACTTAGCAGCAGTAGCAAGCTGCTCTTAACCTACTATCACAGTCTGTAACACCTAACATAGAGCCTAGCATATAATCATCTAATATTTGTTACAAGCGTAACTACTTTCAAATGGTTACTTTGCTGCTGGGTAGAGAACAGACTGGAGGGGTGAGAGGAGCATGGCGATCAGCAGGAAGGCTTCTGTAGGAAGTGAAATATGCCAACGTCCTGGAGGTACAGGCAAGCGGATGGTTTACATATATTGCAAGATAGAGACAAGTACCCATTATCAGGATATGCTAATGGGTCTAACTGGAGGAACGAAAGATGAAGTTCAATCTAAGACTGTACTGTCCAATATGGCGGTCACTCGTCACATGAAGCTACTGAGCACTTGAGGCTAGTAAGACATGAGATGTACTATTGGGTATAGAATGCATTCTGGATTCTAAAGGCTGAGCACAAAACAGCCAACTACCTTACAAGTAATTTTTATATTGATATAGAAATAGCATTATTTTTGACATATTGGATTAAATACAATAGATTATTAAGAAATACAATATACAGGCATACCTCAAAGATACTGGTTCAGTTCCAGACCACCAAAATAAAGCAATATCACAATAAAGCAAGTCACATCAATTTTTTGGTTTATGCACTGGAAAACCAAATAAAATGCACTTGGAAACTATAAAGAAATTTATGTTTACACTATACTGTAGTCTATTGTATGCAATAGCATTATGTCTAACCTACGTACATACCTGAACTAAAAAATACTCTGTTGTTAAAAAATGTTAACCATTATCTGGTGATGTAGTGTTGCCATAAACCTTTGATGTGTAAAACAAAATAAACGCAGTATTTGCAGTGAAATAAAGCAAAGCACAGAACGAGGTGTGCCTGTAATATTAAATGTGTTTTTAAATGTGACTACTAGAAAATGTGAAGTGACACATGTGGTTCACATGGTATTTCTATTGAAGGTGCTGATCTAGGATAACGTCCTCGTTTCTTGCTTGAACAATGCAAGTAATGGCACATTCGCTGAACTGGAAAAGGAGAGAAGGAGATTTAAAGATGAACATTTAAAAATTATGTTCTGGAATATATTAATAGGTTTGCAATGTATGTGAGACATGCAGGTGGAGATGGGGAGCACGAAGCTTGAAGCAGAGGTCAGGGCTGGCACTGGACCTGTAGGTGCCATCAACCTGCAGATGACACTAAAGACCCTTCCTGGATAATCTATTTGTTGGAAGAAATCAGTCAGCACCCAGAAACAAGACCCGAGGCACCAACAGTTAGGGGCTGGCTAGAAATAAACAGCAGATATGGGCTTCCCCGGTGACTCAGATAGTGAAGAGTCTGCCTGCAATGCAGGAGACCTGCGTTTGATCCCTGGGTCAGGAACATGCCCTGGAGAAGGAAATGGCAACCCACTCCAGTAGGAATCTGGTGGCTACAGTCCATAGTGTCACAAAGAGTTGGATTCAACTGATTGACTAACACTTTCATTGCAGAAATGATGCTGCATTCAATTTTCTAGCTAAGAAAATACCTATAAATTCATTATGGTTTCATATCAATGTACTTTTGTTTGGAATTAATATTTTTGTGTGAATTACAGTTGATTTCAATATATGCTTTGCTGTTGTTGTTCAAATACAAGTCAGGTCCAATTCTTTGTGACCACATGGACTGCAGCACTCCAGGCTTCCCTGTCCTTCACTATCTCCCGGACTTTGTTCAAATTCATGTGCACTGAATCAGTGGTGCCATCCAACCATGTTATCCTCTGCCACCCCTTCTCCTCCTGTGCTAAATCTTTCCCAGCATCAAGGTCTTTTCCAATGAGTCAGCTCTTCACATCAGGTGGCCAAAGTACTGGGGCTTCAGCATCAATCCTTCCAGTGAATATGCAGGATTGATTTTCTTTAGAATTGACTAGTTTGATCTCCTTGCTGTCTTTACAAGAGTCTTCTCCAACACCACAGTTCAAAAGCGTCAATTGTTCGGTGCTCAGCCTTCTTTATGGTCCAACTCTCACATCCATATGTGACTAATGAAAAAAACCACACCTTTGACTATATGGATCTTTGTCTTAACCTCAAGTGTATACTGAGGTTATCAATGTCAGTAACCTCAATACATGCTTGCTGCTGCTGCTGCTAAGTCACTTCAGTCCTGTCTGACTCTGTGTGACCCCATAGACAGCAGCCCACCAGGCTCCCCCGTCCCTGGGATTCTCCAGGTAAGAACACTGGAGTGGGTTGCCATTTCCTTCTCCAATGCATGAAAGTGAAAAGTGAAAGTGAAGTTGCTCAGTCGTGTCCGACTCTTAGAGACCCCATGGACTGCAGCCTACCAGGCTCCTCCGTCCATGGGATTTTCCAGGCAAGAGTACTGGAGTGGGGTGCCATCACCTTCTCTGCAATATATGCTTAGGATTGCTTTTATTCTTTAGACTATGTTTGTGGAGGTTAGCGGCAGAAATCCCTGGAAAACTTCCTTTGTGTAGAAATAACAAAACTCAATATGATAAAAATAGTACTGTAGATGAATCTCACCAAATCCCTAAATATCCAACATGGAGGGAAAAAAAAATGCCCCTTGAGCTCTTAAGTGACAGCTTCTTCATGGAAACTGCCCTGGTAGGGTGATGTGCTCTCTGAGAGAGGGACACATTTTTAGAGACTTTAGAAAACTTTATTTAATCCTCCAATTAAATATTTCTTTAAAGAACTCAGTTTCAGATAACAATGAATGGCCACATAGTTAAGAGCTCAAAGTTGTCCAGTACAGGTGGCGCTAGTGGTAAAGAACCTGCCTGCCAATGCAGGAGGCATAAGAGATGTGGGTTCGATCCCTGGGTTAGGAAGATCCCCTGGAGGAGGAAATGGTAGCCCATTACAGTATTGGAGAAATAGTAGCCTGGAGAATCCCATGGACAGAGGAGCCTGGTGGGCGACAGTCTGTGGACTTGCAAAGAGTCGGACATGACTGAAGTGACTTAGCATGCACATACGCAAGTTAATAAATGCGTTTAGTGGAGTTCCTGGCCTGTGGTGAACACTTGGTAAGTACTACTGTTGTTCTTATCTTACTAATAATACCAAAAATCCCCCGCCACCATCCCCATTCAGTAAAAACTGTACTATGAATTTTGATCTTGGGTGAGTAATATGCTGTCTAATCCTCTTTAGTGATGCTGAGCACAAGCAGCGCATTGCAGGATAAACTGTACACTTACAACCATTCTTATCCAGACAACCATTTGGTTTTCACGTTCAGAACAGTATCCGATAAACTACATGAGATACTCAACACTTCAGTATAAAATAAGCTTTGTGTTAGATGATTTTTGCTCAGCTATAGGTTAACTGTTCTGAGCACATTAAGGAAGGATGGGCTAAACTGCAATGTTTGCTAGGTTAGGTATATTAAATGTAGTTTTGATTTACAATATTTTCAACTTAAAATGGGTTTATTGGGACGTAGCCCCAATGTAAGTTGAAGATCTGTGTATACACACACACACACACACACACACACACATATATATACTGTATGTGATCATATCCTGTAACATTATGTCAACTCAGCTGGTGTTTCCCATCCTGTTCTGAGAATTCAGCACTGCTTTCCCTGTGGATGTGTTCTTTGACTTGGTTTAAAGGTGTAAATTTGTGCTCCTGGTGTTATCATGTGGAGGGGACGCCCCCCCCTCCACCCCCATTAAAGTAGCACTTTCCGTTCCCACCCTCCATCAGTCACTTCTCTCCAGGTTGGGGGAGTGACTATATAGAGGCTTTGGGAAATGGAGCTCTCTTTTCAGAATCCACCTGAAGGCAAGGATAATGTGTTCTGTTCTCCCCTCTGAGAGGTCAGTTGCATATGGACAGACCCCCATGGGGGAGGCCTGAGACTGTCCTGCTGTGGATGGTAAGTAATGATTATGAAATGTGACAAACGTGGGAATTCCCAACAGCTTAATTCTCAGAAAAGGTGTATTTTTAAATTGTTGCCTGACCCTTGTTCATCTTAGTGGGCTCAGAATTTAAGCACAGGGAAGAGGAGTATTATTTACTGATCTTGAATTCTCAACATCTGGTATGTATAGCTGGGAACTTTGAGAAATAGACCAAGAGTAAAGAGGTTTTAGTGGGGCCTAGTCACATGCTCTGGCTTCTGGGGTCAGCAGGGGAGTTGTGTGTTTAAATCTTGGTAGTTGGCCTGTGTCTATTTTGTACCCTATGACTAGTTTTTACCACTGGCTTTTAACCAGAGAGGCTGAGCAAAAGGCTTCAGGCTTTGGCAAGTGTGGGTATTGTGGGATTCCAACTGTAGCTTAGGATGGCTTTATTTATAGGTGAATGGCTGTTTCTGAATTGGTAAAAAGATAGTGGGTTGGCCAAAAAAGTTTATTTGGGTTTTTCTGTAACAGCGTATGGAAAAACCTGAACAAAGTTTTTGGCCAACCCAATATTTATATCCTGGCAGGACTGTTGCTGCCAGCCTTGGAAAGCAGTCATATTGGAGGCCAAGACGGGGAAAGTGTTTGTTGGTTATGGGCCTTCTAGATAATCAGGAGCTGAGTGACTTTGCTGCTTGACTCAAAAGAGCAAATATAGCTGTGCTCCATGTGCAATGCTGACATTGAAAGGTTCTAGCTTTAAATTATTATTAGTGCTATTATTATTTTTAATTTTATTGAAGTAAACAGTTGGTTTAGGTCTTCCCCAGTGACTCAGAGGTAAAGAATCCACCTGCAATGCAGAAGGCTAGAAGGAGACAGGGGTTCAGTGCCTGGGTAGGGAAGATCCTTTGGAGAAGGGAATGGCAACTCACTCCTGTATTCTTGCCTGGAAAATTCCATGGATGGAGGAGTCTGGCAGACTGCAATTCATAGGGCTGCAAAAGAGTCGGACATGACTTAGTTACTGAGCAACAGCAATATACATATATATATATGTTGCAAAGAGTCAGACACAACTGAGTGACTAAACAACAATAAACTGTTGATTTACAATGTTGTATTAATTTTTTACAGCAAAGTGACCCAGTTATACATATATATTCTTTTTCATATGGTTTGTCACAGAATATTGAATATAGTTTCCTGTGCTATATAGTATGACCTTTATTTGTTTATTCATCCTATATATAATAGTTTGCCTCTGCTAATGTCAAGCTCCCAGTCCTCCTCTCCCCACCTTGACAACCACAATCTTGTTATCTATATCTGTGAGTCCGTTTCTGTTTATGTTGATTTGTATCATATTTTATATTCCACATATAAGTGATATCATATATTTATCTTCCTCTTTTTGACTTACTTCTTAGCTTTAAATAATTAGCATTCAGCCCAGGGAGGTAGCATTACTCTGGATGCCTCAAAATACATGAACATTCAGGGCCAAAAGAGAGAATTAATATGGTTAACTTCTTTTAATTATGTGCTGGCCCAAGGCTCTCAAGAGTCACCTGTGAAAGGTAGTATATTCAGAATAAATACATAGCATATGCCATGTATGAAAGTAGAAGTTTCATACAGGGTTGAAGTAGAAAACAACTCAGTGCAATGGTCACAAATCCAAAGGCGCATCACTAAGAATGAGCTAAAAAAGGAAGGACTCAGGTGCTTTGAAAAGTGTGCTTCAGTGTGACAATCATATCAAAAGCAGCAGAAGACTGAAAACAAAATAAACAAACTGATCAAAAGTTGAAGCAAAGAAAGATTTCCTTGAGGGAGAGGCTGACATCTTAGAAGATATGCTAAATAAATATGATATCTTTGACATCTGAAGAGACAGCTATGAAACGTAAGGAGGTATGCCTAAGCCTGTCAGTTCCTATTAAGGAGAGACTTTTAGATTGATATTAGACGGGAAAGAGTGATTTGAGCCCAAGGAAACCCCACAGAGGACTGAAAACACCTGAAATTACTCCTCCAGAGGGTGCTAAAGCCCAGGAAACGTTTGCAAACACTACTGCAGAATCTCCAGGAAGAGCCGTGGAGGACCCATATCCTGCTGATTGTGTTGGTATGCCGCTGCTGCTAAGTCGCTTCAGTCGTGTCCGACTCTGTGCGACCCCATAGACAGCAGCCCACGAGGCTCCCCCGTCTCTGGGATTCTCCAGGCAAGAACACTGGAGTGGGTTGCCATTTCCTTCTCCAATGCACGAAAGTGAAAAGTGAAATAGAAGGTAGTCATCTATGTAGACAGACTGGTTACGGAAAGACGTGGGAAGGCAGCAAAGACTTCCTGGGTGGGTTTTCAGGTGATAGAGATCTTGCAGGAGGTGTGCAGGTGTTTCCCATGATCTGAGGGACTTGCTCGAGAAATTGATGAGATTAGAACTTAAGACAGAAGGAGAGACATACTACAAGAGAACAGGCAGGATAATAATGGAGTGAGTTCAGGTCTTGGTTCCATGCTGATCTTGTGGAAGGGTATCACCTGGTGAAATCTCCAATGTGGAGGTGGGGGGACGGGTGCAGAGAGGTGTGATTTTTTTTTTTTTTGAACAGTAGATTTCTTGGGCTCATAATTTCTTATCTCTCACCATAGGAGACCCACAGGATAAGATCGAAAGTGGTATCTTAGAAAGTCAGTTGGTTTATCTATAAATCAAAGGGGAAAGAAGGCCCACAAATTCAGTAAACAGGGCTAGTCTCAAGTGTGTTAGAAAAGGGAAGAGACCAAGCTAAGGATTAAACTATCAGAAGTCTCCCTGAGATGGCCTAAAAGGCTAGATGATGCCACTGTAGAGAAATACTACACAGAGAAATGCTTCCCTAGATTCCAGTGGTCAAAACCTGAAGGAAACCAGTGTTTTAAGAGGAAAAGGGCAGAGGGAATGGTCCTCTGCAGGCTCCCGAGACACCAAAGCACTTCTAGCTCAGGAATCTTAGAGCAGTCCTCCAGTTTGAACCATTTGTGGATTCAGTGAAAATCCACCTGACGAACCATATTTCATAGATATAAGTGAGGCCAGAGCAAGAGATGGGAACAGACATTTGTCATAAGAGTTTCACAGAAGCCTGTGGTCATGTCACTAAAGTCTTGTACCCTCAGTGTAGATTGGGGTTCCAGAAACATGGGCTGAAAGGGGAAACAGAGCGGCAGAGACGTGGACCAGCACCATTTTCCAACACTCGTATTTCCACTGGAAATGGCAGGCAACTATCAAAGCCTGATACCTGGGTTTGCCACCATTCCAAATGGTTCAGTTTGCAAGGCAGGAAAGTCTCAACATTACATCCTGTTAAGGGAGACACTACATGCAAGGAGAAATGTCCTCCTGAATTCATAAACGCCAAAATTAATCTCTTGATGGGAATTTTCTCCCAGATGAATCTAGGTCATAGTCGCTGGAGTGCACGCACAGACCAGCTGGCAAGGTGGAAACCAGGACTCTCTCTGCTGACCCTTTCACTTTCTACCACTGAATCTCTGCTATGGTTTTTGGCAGCATGAAGTATGGGTTTGTGGAACGTAAGGGTGTCAGGGCTACCTTCTTTACCTGGGGTTGGCTTCATTTCTGCATTTTATGGGTGTGGGATCAGCACCACAGTGGCTAGCCATATTTTATTATCATTTGGAAGCACAAAATAATAGTTCATTTCTGAAATGCTGAAGTCGTAACACCTATCCACAGGAGGACAGCCCATGCTCATCCTAGGTGAATGAGACTGAACAGAATAAGATATTCAAGATCAATTCTAAGCTTAAATTTAAAATATTCTCCCCAAAAAAGTAAGAGAATTTTCAATTAATTTTGAAATTTGACTTTACCTTCTACTCCTTTGGATGTTAATCTTTAATTTCTCCCTGTGTAATTAGTAAGGGGATGAGATTTATATTCAGTAGAGCTGTTTTACGAGCATTTCATTATTAGAATAGCTATATGCTGTCTTTTAATCTCATTACAGAACCTCTGAAGGGCTATTTTGAACAATGTGGCTGTACGTAATTTGGGATGGGAAATAGAATACACACTGAATTTCAGATTTAGGTACAGGGCAGCTTTCATATTAACTTAATAACTGTATTTCTGACCTATTTTGGTGTTTTCTGGGGACAGAACTGGATGCTGCCTAGCCATGGTCCAGGGAGGAAGGTCAGAGTAGTAGTAGTTGGTCTGGAAGATGGCTTCATGAATTTGGAAGTGCTCTGACAGATATCAGTCTCACTGAGGGGGTGGTCACACATCCAGATGACCCACAGTCTTAAAGGTTGAGCCCAGAGAAGTTGAGAGACCATAACTCGGGAGTATGAAATGGAATCCTACACCCCACACAGGGTGTTTATTAGAATAACATCGCTGCCCTTTCTCTGCTGTTGCTCCTCATTCCATCCAGGTGAGGCGGTGTCACTTATTTGACTGATGTGGGAGAGAGGATGGAAGCCAAATGAATCGGCCCTTCTGTCTTCCTGGTATCTGCTCTGCTGAAACCTCACTCAGCTCTGATCCACCAGGGCAGGCTTCGTGGGATGGGGGTGGGAGCTGAAGTGCTAGGCTGGCCCATGGGTGGGTCATTCTGCCTCACGAAATACTTAAGAATTTTGCTTGGTATCAATTCTAAGCCATGTTGTTCAACAGCTTGGTCATGAAAAAGGTAACATTTCAATCTCTACCTATCTGATTCCTGCAACCACCGCTCTGTGGGTGCTAAGTTGCCTCAGCTGTGTCCGACTCTTTGCAACCCTATGGACTATAGCCTACCATGCTCCTGTCCATGGGATTCTCCAGGCAAGAATACTGGAGCTGGTTGCCCGCCAGGGGATCTTTCCAATCTAGGGATTGAACCTGCATTTCCTTATGTCTTCTGCATTGGTAGACAACTTCTTTACCACTAGTGCCACCTGGGAAGCCCCTCCATTGGTTCTGAATTTAATCAAGGAAAAGAAGTACAATCTCCTAATATACTGAATCCCTGACACTTGTACTCCTCAGAAATGGGAAAAGTATGCCTTAACTGGCTTGTCGGAATTGATGCAGAGTGACGATGAGGGCTCAGAATCCCACCTGCCTGGGCTCACATTCAGCTCCATCACTTCCTGGCTATGAACATATGGACATTTGGGAATAATGTGGCACCACTTCATAAAAGTTTTGGTGAAAACAAAATGAGATAATGTAGGCTATTTGTAAAATCCAGTTTTTTGGATCTCCTGACCCAGGTTCTTTGGCATAGAGTTCCTAGTAATAATCAGCATTTATTTAACACACGCAATGGATAAGGGTCAGTGCTAAGTAACACAGGGTATCATTTGTCACAAAACTGTGTAGTAGGTACTAGTATTATTTCAATTTTATAAACGAGGTAACCGAAGCCTAGATTAAAAAGATTTGTCTGTGATTACATGTTATGTGAATAGTAAAGCAGATATTTGAACTCTGAGTTCAGATTCAAGACTCTTAAATAATATGCTATCTCCCAAAAATAACATTGACCATTTACTGGCTGCCTTCTCTGTACCTAGCACATGTTAGGGGCTTTGTCTCATAATTTCCCCCTATCCTATGCAGGTCTAAGGGTATAGACTTTATAGTCAGACACATGTGATGACGAATTCCAACTCTGCCATTTTCTGACCTAGTACCCTTGGGGAGATTAAGCTCATCTCTCTGAGTCTCAATTTTTCACCTGTAAATTGTAGACAACAATACCTATACCGCACAGATTCGCTGTAAGCATTAAATGGAAAAATGCTTAGTAACTTGGCCCACTAGAAGCAATCAATAAGAGGCATCAACTCTCATTCCCATTTTATGATGAACAACAGACGATAAAGTTCACAAACGTCAGGTTCAAATCCTGACTTACCCAACTAAAACCTTGCTTTTTCCTCTCTGCTTTTCCTATTCCTAAGAATTTTTGGCCTCTTCTTGTTAATTTCCCATCACCACTCAGTCCTTCCAGGGGAGAACAAATCCATTCCGTACCTTTCGAAAGGTCCCCGGTTGTGTTCCATGGAGCCACCTTAGGGGCCTTGTGGGTGGAATGGGCACAGGTAGGGTAGGAGGGATGTGGAAATGCCCTGTCCACTCTGCTCCAACTGGGCTACTTCAGACTTCATTTGTCTGCCTAAGAGAGTTTGTTTTAATGCCTCTTGGCAGAACGAAAACAAACCTACGTGAGAGGCACACGAGATGGGAGCAGGAGGCTTGCCGTGGCCTGGGACTGAGGTGACGTCACCACTCCCCAGTGCAGGGCCGTGGGCCACTCTGCCTCAGCGTCTCTGTCTCAGTTTACTCAAGTGAACACACTATAATACACCTTTAATGTATCCTGGGGATACACGCTGAAATGTGCTTTGTGACACACAAAAGCACGGCACCAGAGTGCATGTATCCTGAAGCCAGACCCGCCACACCTGAATTCTGGCTCCCTCTCCCACTGTGACTCTGGGCCAGCCATTCACCCTCTCAGTACCTTAGTTGTCCTGTGAAGTGGAGGGAACAGCAGCATCTTCAACACACTGTTGGAAGGCCTAACTGGATGAAAGTGTGCAAACACTGTCCCGTAAGTGTTTTGTTACGTTTATTCTTACTCTCAGGTTTGAATGACCATGTTGGCTTTGTCCATCACAGTTCTTCCTGTGAAAACCTCTGCAAAACAGACCAGAAAATGCTGCCTTTTTCTGAAGGTTAAATACAACAAAAGACTGGGCAAATTCATGGACTGTCATGTGGTTTTCCACCGAATTGCCACAACCACCAGAGTGAAAAAAGGTTTTGGGTGGCTGGTAGGGGATATGTGGAGCCCAAGTTATCAAGCATTTGCTAAGCTCTAGCTTTCCTTTAGGAGAAGGCAATGGCACCCCACTCCAGTACTCTTGTCTGGAAAATCCCATGGACAGCAGAGCCTGGTAGGCTGCAGTCCATGGGGTCACTAAGAGCTGGACACAACTGAGCGATTTCACTTTCACTTTTCATTTTCATGCATTGGAGAAGGAAATGGCAACCCACTCCAGTGTTCTTGCCTGGAGAATCCCAGGGACGGGGGAGCCTGGTGGGATTCTGTCTATGGGGTCGCACAGAGTTGGACACGACTGAAGCGACTTGGCAGCAGCAGCTTTCCTTTATACAGTTAGTCTGAAAGTTGAATGACAAAATGTGAATTGAAATTATAGCCAGTTTTATAACTTCTACAGACTCAGACCAAACTATTCCATTAGTTTTATATTTTACAATTATAAATCTGTAAAAACAAATGCTGGTTCCCTCAGTAGCTTTAAAGCAACAAATAAGTTCTTGTGAATTTCAGCACAATGCCCAATTCTTTAAACTTCTCCATTTTTAAAGAAATCAGTTGCTGAGCCCAGAATTACAGGAAAAAAATGATTTATAAAATTCTACTTAGGACACATGGAGGGCATATTGAAAGAAACACTTTTATAACAGTCACCAAATTATAAGTCCCTGTGACTTAAAGGTCACTCAAAAAAAAAAAAAAAATGCTTAGGGAAATAAGGCAAAACACAAGAGCCAGCAGAAAGGCAATTACATAACAGGTCAAGGAACTGTCCTAAGATCCATGCAAAATCAGGTTAGAATCTGGCTGGCATCAGCTATAGCTACAAAGGGGAAATTGGAGTTCTCTCCTACCTCTCTTGAAATTATGGACCCAACATGAAAGACAACTAAATGAACGAAATGACACTCTGATACGCTATTACACTGCTCACCTTCTTAATCAAGAGCCTTATCACTGTAATTAGGCTTAGGATTATTATTTGACCTGGGTTTCACTTTTCTCTTTGAGAAAGCTTAGATAATAAAACGGAACCTAAACCTGTCTATAAAGATGACTATTATATATGCCTTTTATTTCAATTCAGGCCTCAGTAATAGAAGAAGATAATAACAGAACATTTAAAATTCTCCAAATCAGTCACTGCAATTGGCATTTTATGAAGTGATTCTGAATAGGGCTGTGGAGCAGACTCCGGCTCAGAAGTTGGGAAGGGAGGGCTGAGGTCGGATAAAGGGCATGGAGAGCCATACAAAATTTACTTTCCTAATTATCATAGACAAAAGCAGGCTTACAACTTTATATTTTTATTATATAAAATGTTCCAACCTAAAATATCTAAAAATCTTTTTTGCCTTGAGCTTTTGTAACAACTTTGGTCTGATAGTTAAAATAGTTTAAAAAACCATGCTGATTTTTATAAAATTTTGTAGGTTTTTATAAATCATATCAGTGAGTTTCATTTATCTGTGTTTCACTTCACCAAACATTAGGAAATACTTTTGGAAACATTTATTTTCCAATGAAAGAGAAGGTGGGGTGAGCACTCCTCCATTTGCCAAGGTCCACACTAGCTGCTCTGCCTCTGGTCACCAAATCCATTGTCATTGGGTTGGTCACCACTCTTGCATTTTCCTTGAGTTTGGTTCTCTTATTGCACTGGCTTATGAGTCTGTCCTAGATGAAGTGGTTAGTAAATATTTAAAGCTCTAAATCCTGCCTTTCAGAACTTAAATATGAGGATTTTTCTTTTTTTTAATTCTGCAACAGGAAAATGAGAAAATGTTTTAGAGGCTAGCTAGATGGAATCTTGACATCTATTCACAAGATGTCCTTTGGAGGCAGAGTAATTTTACATTCAGCCCAACATGGTAGGTATGTATTCCTAATACATATCAGGCTTTTTGCTAGGTACTGGAGCACTCGGGACAGTAAAAAGAAATAAAATTCCTTCTGAGAATTGTGTCCACTGATAAGTGCATACAAAACTCTAAGTCTAAATAGAGCTCCAAGGAAGTGACATAAAAGCACGGAGCAGTATTTTTTTTAAAGTTACAATTTGAAGACTGCTATTTGTGCATTAAACACTTTCACATAGTGTCTTGTTTAATACTGAAAATAAATCAATGAGTATTATTATCATTATCCCTACTTTAAAGATGAGGAAACAGGTTCAGTGAGATTAAAGTTTGTGGAATCAAGATTAACCTAGATTTCTGGGACTAATGGGACAACTTTCCATGTCAGCCTTTGTGTGAGAATCATATAGCATGCATGCATGCGTGCTAAGTCACTTCAGTAATGTCCAACTCTTTGCAACCCTATGGACTGTAGCCCATCAGGCTCCTCTGTAGTGATATTCTATTTCTTAAAAGTTCAGAACTCCAGAGCCTCTGACAAAGTTACTGTTCTTAACTGTTAGTTATGCTGCTTTCTCAGAGGTAGGAATTAACAGGCAATTCACAAAACCATATTCCAACGGCTAACAAACATGAAAACGTTTTTAAATGTTCAGTTCAGTCGCTCAGTTGTGTCCAACTCTTTGCAACCCCATGAATTGCAGCACTCCAGGCCTCCCTGTCCATCACCAACTCCCGGAGTTCACTCAGACTCACGTCCATCGAGTCAGTGATGCCGTCCAGCCATCTCATCCTCTGTCGTCCCCTTCTCCTCCTGCCCCCAATCCCTCCCAGCATCAGAGTCTTTTCCAATGAGTCAACTCTTCGCTAGTGGCCAAAGGTGTGAAATAGGATACTCTTTTTCACCTATCAAATTTAGAAAAGTTTTAAATTAGGAGTACTCTTCAGAACTGATGACGTTGCTATGAAATGGTCATTCTCATCTTCTGTGGGTAGAAATACAAATTGTAAAATCTTTCCAGAAAACAAGTAGAAAATCTGGATGGCTCAATTTTTGACTTAGTAATTCTGCGTCTTAGAGTTTATCTTCAAAGAAAAAACTTAGGCCATTTGAATTTACATAAAAATGTTAAATGCATTAATATTTATAATAATCAGAAATGGCCTACATATATAAAAAGGGCAATATTTAAATACACAATAGTTCATTTGTATGCTACAGTATGATAAATTATTAAAAATAATTTAAAAGTATATTTTTGGGAAATGCTTATGAAAAAATATTGGAAAAAATTTCTTGAAAGAGAGGATTTAACACATTATTTAAGGAATTCTGTGACTGCTTGCTCAGCAACTTTGGGCAAACTACTTAACCTTTTTGTGTTTCATACACACTTACCCTTTTTGTATGTCAGTCTCCCCATCAGGAAAATGAGAATTACAACAATAATACCTATGGCAGAATATTCTTAACAAAGTTCAGTTCAATTGACCCTTAAAATAGGTTTGAACTGCATGGGTTCACTTATATGCAGATTTTTTTTTTTTTTAAATAGTAAATCCTACAGAGCTACACAATGTGTTGTTGGTTGAATCCATGGATGTAGAACTATGGATACAGAAGAATGGTGTACCTGAGGGCAGACTACACATGTGGGTTTTCAACCATGTTGAGTTGGTGCTCCTAACTCCTATTGTTCAAAGGTCAACTGTAAAAATGTGCAAAGAAACACTTAGCATAGGGCCTGGCATACATTTAAGGTATTAATTAAAATTTTTAATGAGTATTCGTTAAATGAGACTCTCTGGATGGTGAGATTATGAGTTACTTTTGTATTTTATTTTATAGTCATCTGGAAATTCCAGTCAGTAAGCATTACTTTTACAATTATTACATAGGTCATAGGCATGCTTATAGTAATCACAAAGTTGGTTATTGACATGTGGTAGATATTCTTAAGAGGAAGAGATCTGTTGGTTGGTTTACAGAATTTACTGCTTGGTAGGAAAGAGTTGTGATTTTTGGTTAAATTCCTTTTCCGACATCAGTTGGAATTAATATATTTTCAGCATTGATTTACTTATCAGTGGACTTTCTAATAATTATCTTTGTTATCTTTCTAGGGTAAACTCTTTTAAGCAAATACTTTTAAAAACCTACTTTGAATTTGGTTTAGTAATTATTCTATAAAGGATTTTCCAATCTATATTAAAATTGTCAAAGGATATTAATTTTTATGTTCCATCAGGTTTGAGGTCAAGATTATGCTAGCTTAAAAGTGAATAGGGTGGCTTTACACCTTTTTCTATCTGTGCAGTGGAATAACTTATTTAGCATGGGAATATGTTCCTTTAAAGTATAGAAGAATACACAGGTAGACCCACTTTTTAAAAAATTTTTTTGAAAGCAAAAGGAAGCTTATTTTTGAAAGTTGTTCTTTGATGAACTTTGAATTTCTTTCACAACTACCAGTTATCCAAATCATTGAATCAATTTTGGTAATTGATACTTCTTAGAAAAGTATTCATATATTCAGCTTTGAAACTTTCTCAGCATTGAGTTTTACATAGTGTTTTTTCAATTCAAAAGTTTTCTTAATTGTGCTGAAAATGTTTAAAATTGTATACAGGTAACTCTTAGATTAATGGCACCTAGTCAGTTCTGCATATCTGAGGTTATTGATATTTCTCCCGGCAATCTTGATTCCAGCTGGAAGAATCCAGCCCAGCGTTTCTCATGATGTACTATGCATATAAGTTAAAAAAAAAGTGGATGATGGAGGATGAGATGGCTGGATGGCATCACTGACTTGATGGACATGAGTTTGAGTGAACTCCGGGAGTTGGTGATGGACAGGGAGGCCTGGCATGCTGCAATTCATGGGGTCGCAAAGAGTCGGACACGACTGAGCAACTGAACTGAACTGAGTCAGTTCTACACAGTGTTATAGCTAGCTATTATTTCTATGCATGCATGCTTATGTGCTAAGTGGATTTAGTTGTGTCCCACTCTTTGTGACCCCTATGGCTCCTCTGTCCATGGGATTTTCCAGCCAAGAATACCGGAGTGGGTTGCCATTTCCTCCTCCAGGGAATCTTCCCAACCCAGGGATCAAACCCATGTCTCTTCTGACTCCTGCACTGGCAAGCGGGTTCTTTACTATTAGTGCCACCTGGGAAGCCCTATTATTTCTAAACCTATGGCTAAATCACTCTTTATTCTTAAGTTTACTTCTATGTATTTTCCTGATTTTATTACATTTGTCAAAGATCTATGTTTTTATTGCTAGTAAAAATTATTTGTGCAGATTTTCTTTCTTTAATATTGTTTCTGATGATTGCTTCTGATTCTAGTGTTTTCCTTCTTGGAAATACCTGTAATTTTAGGGTTGGATTCCTTTCTCTGCCCTTGATCTTTCTTTTTTTTTTTTTTTTAATTTTTCATCTTTTTCTTCTGAATACTGAGAAACCATCTCATGTTTATGCTGTCACTAAACTGACTTGACTTTTACTGTGTGAATTCTAGTCTTTGTTTTCCTTGCAAGACACCCATCCCTACCATTTAGCTGTTTTTCTCAAGTTAGTCTGTTCTCACCATGATTTTTCAGTCTCAAATGCTACTAAGATACTGACGTGTTTGCTAAAGTCTTGTTTTTTGTAGAAAATAATTTTCAGATATATTACCTTCTTCATCTTTCTTATATATAAAATGTTTTTCAAAAGTTCTTTTCCCCAATCCTGAGGTTGGTGAATATCCAAGATGTCTGCCTTGCTCTTTGGTCCTGATCTCTGTCCATCTGGGTATTGGTCAACTCTCCTCCATCTGTTACTGGAGAACAAATGGATGCCCATTCTGATTTAGAACCAGTGTCTAATAGGGACAGAAGAAGATCCAGCTTCTTCTATCCACAACTGTTTCTAATTCTCTGCGTTTTCAGTAAAAGGCTATACAGATACTCAGAATTCTCAGAGTGCAGTACTATTAAGGTTTCCCAACCAGCAGCTAGTTTATTGGGAATATCCATGCCAAATTACAATAAGCTACCAAACCTATCATGCTCCTTGTTTGTGGTCATTTGTAGCCCCTTAATTTTTACTGATTGAACAACCCTTTTGGAAAGCTGTACATGCACAGCCATGAGCAGTTGGCTAGTGTACTGCATGTAACGGACCTGATTTTGAAGGAAAAAGTAGGTACTATGGTCAAAATGAAGCATCTCCTATCAATTGGTGTGTGTGTGTGTGTGTGTGTGTTGCTCAGTCGTGTCCAACTCTTTTGCAACCCCATGGACTGTAGCCCACCAGGCTCCTTTGTCCATGGGATTCTCCAGGCAAGAATACTGGAGTGGGTTGCCATTTCGGTGTTTAAAGTGGTTAAGACCATGAACCTCAGAGTCAGTCCGTCTGGCTTCAAATCCCAACTGTGTGCTTGCTTCCTTATCTGAAACATGGGGGAAATAACAGTAATCACACCTCATTACTATTGTTATGAGGTTACACAGACTACTGCACATACAATGCAGAACGGGGCCTCACACATAAATAATACCAAGTAAATGTTGCTCTTAACCTACTTTATGTCTTGAGTTTGTGAGTCTTAACTTAACTCTACACATCTTATAACCAGTTGAATTTCTTCCTTGATTTGATTTTGATTTTAGTATTGTAAATTTTTATCTTTGCCTATATCCTCACAGTTCAATGTAAAGCTGGTACACTCAGAGGGTATTTATAATGTAAGTCTGTATTCTTTCATTCACTTTCTCCCCAAGGATGGATTCTATGGGAGATAAAGCAGCATGAACTAATCATTCCTAGAAATGAAGAGTCTTCTGTGATGTAGCATGAGTGAACCCCAAAGATGAATGAAGAAGATAGACTGAAATTAGGGGAAAGGTGGAAGTCAGGAATGCTATCCTTTGACCCTGCCATATCTGAGCTGAAGACACACTAAAAAAGGTGTGGTACTAATAGATGCCTGTGTTCCAAGGGGAATTCAAGACCTATTGATTAAAAGGACTCTGTACATTGAAATGAACACGTCTTAATTCAGAGAAAACAAAAGCTGAGGGAAGACAAGTTGAGAAGCAACAGCGTGGAATGGTTTTAACACGCAAATCCTAGTACCAGATGACCCGGGCTCACAGCTTGCATTGCTCCTACCATCAGTACATTCTGGCAAGAGTCAGGAATCCTCTTTTCTCCTCAGTTACCTCAGGTGGCTCAGAGGGTAAAGCATCTGCCTGCAATGCGGGAGACCCAGGTTTGATCCCTGGGTTGGGAAGATCCCCTGAAGAAGGAAATGGCAATCCACTCCAGTATTCTTGCCTGGAAAATCCCATGGACTGAGAAGCCTGGTAGGCTACACACCACTGGGTATCAAAGAGTCGGACACGACTGAGCAACTTCACTTATAACAAGAGTAATTTATAAACTATTGGGAACAGTGAATGAATCATCCATATAAAGGACTCATAGTACCGTCTATATATGTGTACCACTAATGTTTTATATGTTTATGTAGAACCATAAATCTCCAAATGTAAGAAGCTGGACACTTTTAAAATGAAGAATATAATGCAAAGAAACATGTTTAATTTTAATAATAGTTTTGAGGTAGAGATAATAAAGGTAGTAAAAAAATGAGATACAAATAAAGATATTCAAAGTACAATTATTATTTAGATAAAATGTTTATTTTAATTTTGTTGTTGTTGTTCAGTCACTAAGTCATGTCTGACTCTTTGCAACCCCATGAATTGTAGCCTGCCAGGCTCCTCTGTCCTTGGAATTCTCTAGGCAAGGATACTGGAGTAAGTTGCCATTCCCTTCTCCAGGGGATATTCCAGACCCTGGAGTCAAAGACCCAGAGGGATGGTATGGGGAGGGAGGAGGGAGGAGGGTTCAGGATGGGGAACACGTGTATACCTGTGGCGGATTCATGTTGATATATGGTAAAACCAATACAATATTGTAAAGTTAAAAAAAAAAACACCTGGGTTTCCTGCATTGCATGCAGATTCTTTTCCCTCTGAGCCATGAGGGAAGACCCATTTTAATTTTGTATAATAATGATTTGAAAGAACTCTTAGTAGCATATTTTCCACATACTATATATAAGTATGATACTATTAATTACCTTAAATACATGATACTTCAAAAATAGAAATGACTTTCTGATCTCCTAAAATGTATTGCATTCATTTTTCACACTTTATGAATGTGATTACCATGAATACCAGTCTGCTTCAATTGAGAAGGACAGGGTTTAAAACAGTTTTTCTTTGTAATTATTCATTTATTTGCATTAGAAAAACTTATAAGACGGGAAAAATTATTCTGTACTAAACAGCAAAATTATCTAGGAGTACATATTTTAACATTTTCTCCAGGGAATAAAAAGGTAGAACACAAATTCAGTTGGCTGGTTTGTAATGTCAAAAAAGAGTATTGGGTGAGACACTTGGAACCTTCCAGTAAATGTGAGCCAGTTCATGTCAACCATAATTATTGGTTCTATTTGATAAACTGAGAAAAGAGAGGCCTCTTGCCTCCTTAATTTCCTGAGAAAATTCAACAGACTGAGTTAGAACAAAAGCAGAAATCATTATGACATCATTTATAAAAACAGAAACAGCTTTCCATCCTGAACTTTATTAAAGATGCTTTCCATCCTGAACTTTATTAAAGATGCTGTTTAGTAGTCTATTTTGACCACCTATTGAGAAGAAATTAGAAAAGAAAACATAGCAATTATGATTACTAAGAAAGTAAAGGCAACGGTGACGGTCCATGTGAGAGTCCCAAGACTCTTGGCTTATATAATAAAGGGGTCCTACAGGAAGACTAACCAAAAAAATACCACTTCCATTTAATCTGTAGGTCTGCTCATGCCAGATTACATAGTTAGTAAAATAGTAGAAACTAAGGCAGGCTGAACATTTTATAATAAAACTTTAGTTTCAGTATTTTCCCTATCTTGAAGAAATGGGGTATAGAGATGGATATACTGACTAATCTAGATTCTTTTTACACTGACAGCTACATTTTGGGTAAAGTTGAGTCCAGTACTTCACTAAGACTACTATAGGCGATTAAAGACATCAGTTTCTTTAGTATTGGTTAATCTCAGTCACCTCTATATTTATAATGTATTTAAGTTGGAGACTAATTCCATTTTTGCAGGGACAAAATTTAAAGCACCTTCCAAATGCTTATTCAGCTGTTTCTTCCAAGGCTGGGCAAATATCCCCAAGCCTGCTCCCATTTGGGATAAGAAAAATTTTCATAGTTCAGGGAAAGTACCATGGTGAATCCATTTGCAGGATAATACACATTTTAAATTATGCATAATATCACTGGTGGTAAATGAATATTTGATTCCAGTCCAGAAACACTAATTTTACTGGTGGGTTTGGAAACCTTGGAGCATTTATTAATAACAGTAATTGTTTTGTATAGCAGACAAAGTATAAATGCTGAACTAAGTAAAAATAAGCAGAGATTCCTTTTCTCCAAGTTAAAAATTAAATAATGAAAACTATTTGTTGGTATTCAGTCACTCAGTCATGTCCGACTTTTTGAGACCCCATAGACCGCCGTATACCAGGTTTCACTGTCTTTAACTATCTCCTGGAGTTTGCTCAAACTCATCTTCATTGAGTTGATGATGCCATCCAACCATCTTATCCTCTGTTGCCCTGTTTTCCTGCCCTCAATCTTTCCCAGCATCAGGATCTTTTCCAGTGAGTCAGCTCTTTGTATCGGGTGGTCAGAATATTGTAGCTTCACCTTCAATTAAAAAATTAAAATTATTACCTCTTCCATATATCATGTGTATATAAGTAAAAATGCTACAATCTTTAAATTGTAAACCTAAACCATTCAATTTAGGTTTGTAGAATGGCTGGGAAAATGGTTTTGCAACTTGTCACAAAAAAGCAGGAAAGGGGTCAGGAGCAATGATAACTCCACAATTAGATCTGTACATCCTCCATCATCTCAGATGCTAAGGAAGGAAGAGAAAGAACAGGAAGAAAAGCAGCACCTCCTGGTACCTGCCTAGGTGGTGTTAGTGATAAAAGAACATCCCTGCCAAAGCAGGAGACCAAAGAGACGCAGGTTTGATCCCTGGGTTGGGAAGATCCCCTGGAGGAGGGCATGGCAACCTGCTCCAGTATTCTTATCTGGAGAATCCCATGGACAGAAGAACTTGGAGGACTAGAGTCCATAGGGTCACGAAGATTCAGACACGACTGAAGTGACTTAGCAGACATGCACTCATTAGCACCCACCTGGTACCTGCATGGCTGTTATGGAGAGCTGAGAATACAGATGGGGCTATAAAACAGAAGACCCACATGGCTGTCCTATATTGGTGCATATTTCTGGTTGGGACACCAGCTTTGACCTCCATGTCTCAGAGTTTTCTTTGCCTTGCAACCATGACAGATGTTTACAGATTAGCTCTGTTCCTGATAACTTTATAAAGAAGTAAAAAGAACATAAGAAGTATTCATAGAATATTTTTTTTCATAGATGAAATCTCACATTTAATTCTGATCAAGTTTAACGTGACATCTACATAAATGAACATGCTTCTGATTGAAAATACAAGAGCTGCTAGCCCATTTTTCTTAAACAATGTTTTCTAAACAATCCACCAGGCCATCAATAACCAAACTGTGATTCAACTTCCTCCTTACTCACTCTTGGTTACCATTTTCACTCGCTTCTTATATTAAGACAGAAAAGAATCAGAAAACACAGATTTTAAGTAATGAGGAATATGATACGTTCTTGCCAGTCAGTATAGATTTTCAGCATATAATCATCTTTTATAAACATGGATTGTTCAGTTCAGTTCAGTCGCTCAGTCGTGTCCCACTCTTCGCGACCCCATGAATCTCAGCACGCCAGGCCTCCCTGTCCATCACCAACTCCCAGAGTTCACTCAGACTCACGTCCATCGAGTCAGTGATGCCATCCAGCCATCTCATCCTCTGTTGTCCCCTTCTCCTCCTGCCCCCAATCCCTCCCAGCATCAGAGTCTTTTCCAATGAGTCAACTCTTCGCATGAGGTGGCCAAAGTACCGGAGTATCAGCTTTAGCATCATTCTTTCCAAAGAAATCCCAGGGCTGATCTTCAGAATGGACTGGGTGGATCTCCTTGTAATCCAAGGGACTCTCAAGAGTCTTCTCCAACACCACAGTTCAAAAGCATCAGTTCTTCGGTGCTCAGCTTTCTTCACGGTCCAAATCTCACATCCATACATGACCACTGGAAAACCATAGCCTTGACTAGACAAACCTTTGTTGGCAAAGTAATGTCTCTGCTTTTGAATATGCTATCTAGGTTGGTCATAACCTTTCTTCCAAGGAGTAAGCGTCTTTTAATTTCATGGCTGCAGTCACCATCTGCAGTGATTTTGGAGCTCAAAAACATGGATTGTAGGTTACTCTAAAATGTGATTTGTGTGTATACTTAAGCATCTATGATGATGAAAGAGCCAACACCCTGGGTACTGGCATAATCAGCTTTGACTCATTCTTCTCCTTTAGTCCCCAAATTTAAATAGCCAACATCAGTTCTGTATCTTAAGCATCTCTGATCTATGACCTCCTCACTATTTTACCTCTCACTACACTAAATTATCTGGATCATGACAGCGGTGGTTCGGCTCCTAATTGTCATACCTCCACCCTCTTCACAACACTAGCTCCAGAGTAACACATCGGAACAGACATCCCTCTCACTGCTGAAATTGTAATCTGAAACTTAAAACATCTGACCTCAAACTACAATTCTTGGCTCGTGTTCCCCAATGCCCTATAATTAAACCTATATTCTAACTACATGCAGGAACTCCTTGTCTCTATACATTCAAGGCACCTCATGTCCTGTGCCTTAGATCTAAAGATGGAAAGCACTTAGTCCTTCTAGCTTCACTGCAAACCTTACTTCCTCTGGAGGTCTTTTCTGACCCACAGAATCAGGACAACTTTCTCCATTTGGCTCCCACAGCACTTAATACCATATTTTCAAATTTGCCAAACTGAAAAATATTGAACTACATGGAAATTTCTTTCTCTTTCCCTCTTCTCTATTTAGGTGGGTAGTTAAGAGTTTAGAGGTAGTATGTTACTTTTATACCTCTTAGCATCAAGTCTTACAGGAGACAGCAATGGCAACCCACTCCAGTACTCTTGCCTGGAAAATCCCATGGACGGAGGAGCCTGGTAGGCTGCAGTCCATGGGGTCTCGAAGAGTCAAACATGACTGAGCCACTTCACTTTCCCTTTTCACTTTCATGCACTGAAGAAGGAAATGGCAACCCACTCCAGTGTTCTTGCCTGGAGAATCCCAGGGTCGGGAGAGCCTGGTGGGCTGCCGTCTATGGGGTCGCACAGAGTCGGACATGACTGAAGCGACTTAGCAGCAGCAGCAGCATCAAGTCTTATACATGATAGATATTACATAGATTTCTTGGTTGTTTTATTGAACAACATTGTGAGAAGCGCATATCTTTGGAATCACATGGAGACTTTAGGTTGGTTTGGTATGAAAGACATACACCTTGTTTGTATTATGAGATATGGGTAAGTGTGAAGAAAAAAAAAACGAAGAGATCTGTTTGCTGTTTTCACAATTTGCATGTATGACATTTCCAAGTACAGATTTTGGCAGCTTCAAGTTTCTCTCCAGGGAAATTAGATTTAAAAAGTTGAAGTTTATTACAGAATTTAATGGTTGGCTTAAACAATCTTAATAAAGCCTTGGGCAAGAAAGCTTCATTCCTCACTGGAGAAAAGTACACTGCCTACTAGATCAGTGATAATTTTATCTGATTCATTCAACTGTGTGTTGAACAATTCCATAAAACAGGGCATTATTTTTCCATTTTTTGCACTTTTGTAGTGGAAGTAAAAATAGACTGGGAAATATGGACTTTGGTTCTACACCTTACTATGGCTTTTAATTATGCCATTTAGGGTCTTGTAGGAAGAGTATGGGTTTTGGAATTAAAGAGACCTAGGTTGGCATCCTGGCTCCATATCTTAACAGTTGTAGCGCTTTAGGCCAATTTCAGAGACTACTTAAGTTCAGGATCCTCACTAAGAGAGTTAGAAGAATAGTGGCCTAGTTAATGATCTCATGTCTCTTTCCAGCCCTAAAGTCCTATCTTCCTTTTATCCTTGTTCAGTCACTTCAGTCGTGTCCGACTCTCTGCGACTCCATGGACCATGGCCCGCCAGGCTCCTCTGTCCACGGGATTCTCCAGGCAAAAACACTGGAGTGGGTTGCAATTTCCTTCTGCAGCAATATAGTATGAAGTCAGTGAAGGGAGTGAAGTGAAGTCACTCAGTCGTGTCCTACTCTTTGCGACCCCATGGACTGTAACCTACCAGACTCCTCCGTCCATGGGATTTTCCAGGCAAGAGTACTGGAGTGGGTTGCCATTTCCTTTTATCCTTCAGTTCAGTTCAGTTCAGTCGCTCAGTCGTTCAGTCCGACTCTTTGCGACCCCATGAATCGCAGCACGCCAGGCCTCCCTGTCCATCACCAACTCCCGGAGTTCACTCAGACTCACGTCCATCGAGTCAGTGATGCCATCCAACCATCTCATCCTCTGTCGTCCCCTTCTCCTCCTGCCCCCAATCCCTCCCAGCATCAGAGTCTTTTCCAATGAGTCTACTCTTCGCATGAGGTGGCCAAAGTAATGGAGTTTCAGCTTTAGCATCATTCCTTCCAAAGAAATCCCAGAGCTGATCTCCTTCAGAATGGACTGGTTGGATCTCCTTGCAGTCCAAGGGACTCTCAAGAGTCTTCTCCAACACCACAGTTCAAAAGCATCAATTCTTCGGCGCTCAGCTTTCTTCACAGTCCAACTCTCACATCCATACATGACCACTGGAAAAACCATAGCCTTGACTAGACGGACCTTTGTTGGCAAAGTAATGTCTCTGCTTTTCAATATGCTATCTAGGTTGGTCATAACCTTTCTTCCAAGGAGTAAGCGTCTTTTAATTTCATGGCTGCAGTCACCATCTGCAGTGATTTTGGAGCCCCCCAAAATAAAGTCTGACACTGTTTCCCCATCTATTTCCCATGAAGTGATGGGATCAGATGCCATGATCTTCGTTTTCTGAATGTTGAGTTTTAAGCTAACTTTTTCACTCTCCTCTTTCACCTTCCTTAGAGGTATGCAAATGGTACTGAGAATCTTTTGAAAATGTTTTAAAAGCTTTTGCATTCTGATGACTGTGCCTTTTTTCTTTGAATCTCTTTAGGTTTGATTTTCTCTTTTTCTAGCCTCTTGACTGTTTCACCTCTTGCCTTCTAATCTGGATACTGTTTATTTCTTGTGTGATTGCTGTGACTAGGACTTCCAATACTATATTGAGTAAAACTAGAAAGACTGGGTATCCTTGTCTTGTTCCTGACCTTAATGGAAATGCTTTCGTCTTTTCACTGCTGAGTATGATGTCAGCTGTGGGCTTATCCTGTTGCTGTTCAGTCACTAAGTCGTTTTTTACCCTTTGTGACGCTATGGATCACAGCCCACAAGGCTCCTCTGTCCATAGAATTTCCCAGGCAGGAATACTGGGGTGGGTTGTCATTTTCTTCTCCAGAGGAATCTTCCTAACCCAGTGATGGAACCTGCATATCCTGCATTGCAGGCAGATTTTTTACCACTTGAGCCACAAAGGATGTCTGGGCTTATCATATATCATATATATGATCATATGTCTCTCATTATTATGTTGAGATATGTTCCATTTATACCCACTTTGTGTAGAATTTTTTTTTATAAATGGATGTTGAATTTTGTCAAAACACCTTGTCTACAGCTATTGAGTTCATATGATTTTTATTATTTAAGGTTTCTCTCATTGATTGATTTGTGTATATTGAACCTTCCTTGTATTCCTAGTATAAATCCCACTTGATCATGGTGTACAATCCTTTTATGGTATCATTTTGCTAATATTTTATTGAGTATTTTTGCATCTGTGTTCATCAGTGATCCTGGCCTGTATCTTCCTTTTTTTGTGTGATATCTTTGGATACTGGCTTCACAGAATGTGTTCAGAAGCTTTCCTTGGTTTGCAATGTTTTGGAATAGTGTGAGAACTAACTTAAACTATTGGTGTTAATTCTTCTCTAAATGTTTAGTAGAATTCATTTGTGAAGCCATTGGATTCCGGACCTTTGCTTGTTGGGAGTTTGTTTCATTCCTGATTCTATTTCATTACCGATAAATGATCTGCTGGTATTTTCTATTTCTTCCTGGTTCAGTTTCGGGAGATTGTACATTTATAGGAATTTGCCATTTCTTCTAGGTTGTCTACTTTATTGGAGTATAGTTGTTCATAGTAATTGATTATGATCTTTTTTTTTTATGTGGTGCCAGTTGTAATTTCTCCTTTTTCATTCCTGGTTTTATTGGGCCCTCTCTTTTTCTTAATAAGTTTGGCTAAAGGTTTGTCAACTTTATCTTTTCAAAGAACCAGCTCTTTATTTCCTTGATCTTTTCTAAATGTATCTTTTAGTATCCGTTTCACTTATTTCTGTTCTATTCTTTAGGATTTCTTTCTTTCTACTAACTTTTGGAAAAAGTGTAAACAGTGAAAGATTTTATTTTTGTGGGTTCCAATATCATTGTGGATGGTGACTGCAGCCACGATATTAAGACACTTGCTCCTTGGAAGGAAAGCTACGACAAACCTAGATAGTGTATTAAAAAGCAGAGACATCACTTCGCTGACAAAGATCCATCTAGTCAAAGCTATGGTATTTCCAGTAGTCACATACAAATGTAAAAGTTGGACCATAAAGAAGGCTGAGCATCGAAGAATTGATGCTTTTGAATTATGGTGCTGGAGAAGACTCTTGAGAGTCCCTTGGACTGCAAAGAGTTCAAACCAGTCAATCCTGGAGGAAATTAACCATGAATATTCATTGGAAGGCCTGATGCTGAAGCTCCAATCCTTTGGCCACCTGTTGGGAAGAGCCAATTCACTGGAAAACACCCTGGGAAAGATTGTGGGCAGGAGAAGAAGAAGGCAACAGAGGATGAGATGGTTGAGTGGCATCACTGACTCAGTGGACATGAGTTTGAGCCAACTCTGGGAGACAGTGAAGGACAAGGAAGCCTGGCATGCTGCAGTTCATGAGGTCACGGAGAGTCTGACATGACTTAACGACTGAACAACAATTACAATGTGTGTTGGTTTGGCCCCTTTGTGCTGATCCTGTCTGGGATGTCTCCTTTCCCAAGTTAGGGAAGTTTTCAGATATTATGTCTTCAAATATGTTCTGCCCCTTTCTCTCTCACTTCTCCTTTGGGGACCCTATAATGTAAATGTTAGTACAATTGGTATTGTCCCAGAGGCCTTTGACCCTGTTCTCATTTCTTTTTCTGTTCAGTGGCTTCATTACTCTATTTTTAACCTCGCTGACCCATTGGTTTGTATCATTTAGTCTACTGTTGATCCCTTTTAGTGTATTTTTTAATTTCAATTATTATATTCGTTTGGTTCCTCTCTTTATTTTTTAATTCATTGTTAAATACATCTGACTTCTCATTCTGTTCATCCATTCTTCTCCTGAGTTTTTTGATCATCTTTACAATCATTATCTTCAACTCTTTACTGAGTAGATTGTCCATCTCGACTTTACTTAGTTCTTCTTCTGAGATTTTTATCCTTAATTTGAACATGTTCCTCTGTCATCTTGTTTTGCTTAATTTGCTTTTTTTATTTATATACATCTGATAGGTTATGGTTCCAGACTATGTTTCCCAGTAGCATACTCCTTTCTGGTCACCAGAACTATTCACTCTAGGGGTACCCCTAAGAGGCTATATGGGTTCTTCTGTTGTGGTGGGCTGACTACTGTGGGAGGTCTGGTAGCTGTGACTGGCCCCTGGTTTGGTTGATTGCCAGGCCCTACCTTGTTCAGATGCTGCCAGCCTCTGGTTTGCAGGACTGGGTTGTGACCCTGGGGGCAGGGTCCCTGGGCTATTTGTGACTCACTTTTGGGCAGAGTCAGGTTTTGGGGTGGGTGGTTACAAAGCAGGGGTTTGCAGATCTAGTATTGGACTGCTTGTGGGTGGGGCTGGCTCCTGACAAATCTGGCTGAAGGTTTCAGTATTCTTCAAGCTTGTGCTGGTTGGCTGGTGTAACTGGATCCTAGGGTGGTTGACTGTGATGAATCCATGGTAACTCAGCGCTGGTGTTGACTTGCTCGTAGTCAGGACCAGGGACTGGGGCAGGGGTTCCCAGGACTAGTGCTGGCTCACTGGCTGGTGGACCTGGGTCACAGGGTCTCTGGCTGCAGAGCCCTGGGGTTCTTAAAGCTGGTGTCAGCTTCTCTGGTGAGTGTGGCTAGATCCTGAGGACACTTACTGAGGGGCCCAAGGTGTCTCAGTGCTGGAATTGGCCTGCTTGTGGTAAGTCAGAGCCCTGGGGGCTCCTTGGGAGAGTGCCAGCTTGCTGGTATGTATTTTGATTCTTGACAAATCAGGCTGTGGGGCTGTCATGGTCCTGGTGATGGTGACTACCCACTGGTGGGAAGGACTGGGACCAGGAAATCCCACTGCTTTACCTGTCCACTGGTGAATGGAACTGGGACTTACTGCTAGTGCCAGCCCACTAGCAGGCAGAGCTGGGGCCTGGGGTCTCTGGCTGCAGGGTCCAGGGGTCCCAGAGCTGGTGTTAAACTACTTGTGTGGGTAGTCTTTCTGGTCTTTCTCATCATTAGTTGTAATTCTGGTGTTTCTGTGAGAGGTGGTGAGCTCAGTGTTATCCTGCTCCTCCATCTTCCCTATCCATTCTTTATTCTTCTTTTCCAGTTTTCTTTTAAAGGAATTATTGTTATTATTTTGTTGGATCTCTGCCATGAGATTTTTATTTACATCTTTTTGTATCCCTTTTAGTATGTCTCCTATATATATATAGGGATATTACAGCACTCACTCTTAGTACAGTTTAGTCTAAATTTGTAATTTTTATTCTTTCCCAAATAACATAAGACTATCTTTAAAAGAGGTGAACTGCCAAATATCTTACTTTCTTCTATGTTATAATCTCTACAAAGCATTATTACTGTAGTTTAAACAGTCAATATTCTTTCATATTATTCTTCTCAGCACTCTTAATTACTTCTTATGAATTTGAGCTTCTATCTATAGTCATTATCACAAAGGCAAAAAAAAAAACCTTTTGGCTTTTATTTAAATGTGGGTCGCTGATGACAAACTGTTTTTGTCTGTAAATATCTTAGTTTTGTCTTCACTTCTGCAGGATACTTTGAATAGGTATAGGAATCTAGTTTGACTATTTTTCTTTTAGCTCTTTAAATCTGACATTCCATTATTTTTAAACATTTTAAAATATTTTTTAATTTCACTGTTTATAGTAGCCAGGACATGGAAGCAACCTAGATGCCCATCAGCAGACGAATAGATAAGATAGCTGTGGTACATATACACAATGGAGTATTACTCAGCCATTAAAAAGAGTACATTTGAATCAGTTCTAATGAGGTGGATGAAACTGGAGCCTATTATACAGAGTGAAGTAAGCCAGAAAGAAAAACACCAATACAGTATACTAATGCATATATATGGAATTTAGAAAGATGGTAACGATAACCCTGTATGCGAAACAGCAAAAGAGACACAGATGTATAGAACAGTCTTTTGGACTCTGTGGGAGAGGGAGAGAGTGGGATAATGGCATGGAAACATGTATAATATCATATAAGAAACTAATCGCCAGTCCAGGTTCGATGCAGGATACAGGATGCTTGGGGCTGGTGCACTGGGATGACCCAGAGGGATGGTATGGGGAGGGTGGTGGGAGGGGGGTTCAGGATGGGGAACGTGTATACTCGTGGCAGATTCATGTTGATGTATGGCAAAACCAATACAATATTATAAAGTAAAAAAAAATACATTATGATTAAAAAAATAAAAATTGAAGTATAGTTGATTTATGGTATCATGTTAGTTTCAGGTGTATAGCACAGCAATTCTAATAACCTTCCCTTAAAGGTTATTAGGAAATATTAACTATAGTTCCCTGTGTCATATAGTAGGTCTTTGTTGGTTATATATTTTATATACAGTAGTATGTATATGTTAATCCCAACCTCCCAATTATCCCTTCCCCATCCTCCTTTTCCCTTTGGCATTTTTGTTTTTTATGTCTGTGAATCTCTTCCTATTTTGGAAATAAGTTCATTTGTATATTTTTTCCCCAATATTTCACATATAAGTGATATCATGATATTTGTTTTTGTCTGATTTACTTCACTTAGTATGATAATCTCTAGGCTCATATGTTGCTGCAAATGTCATTATTTCATTCTTTTTTAAACTGAGTAATATTCCATTGTACTACAATATTCTTTATCAGTTCATCTGTTGATGGACATTTAGATAGCTTGTAAGTCTTATCTATTGTAAGCAGTGCTGCAATGAACACTGGTGTGCATGTACCTATTGGACCATGTTTTTCTCCAGATGTATACCCAGGAGTGGGACTGCAGGTTCATATAGTGGCTCTATTTTTAGTTTTTTAAGGAACCTCCATACTATCCTCCATAGTGGCTGCACCAGTTTACATTCCCACTAACTGTGCATGAGGGTTCCTTTGTTACCACATCCCCTCCAGCATTTATTATTGTAAGTTTTTTGATGATGGCTATTCTGACTGTTATGAGGTGATACTTCACTGTAGTTTTGATTTGCATTTCTCTAGTAATTAGTGACATCAAGCATCTTTTCATATGCCTTTTGGCCATTTGTACGCTTTCTTCGGAGAAATGTCTATTTAGATCTTCTGCCCTTTTTTGACTGTTTTTTTTTTCTGATATTGAGGCATATCAGCTATTTGTATATTTTGAAAATTAATTACTTGTCAGTTGCATCATTTGCAAATATCTTCTCCCCGTTCTTTAGATTTTTTCATTTTGTTTATGGTTTCTTTTGTTGTGCAAAAATCTTAAAGTTCAATTAGGTCCCATTTGTTTATTTTTGCTTTTATTTCCATTACTGTAGTGGTGTGTGTATGTGTTTGTTGCTTAGTCATGTTTGACTCTTTGTGACTTCATGGACTGCAGCCCACCAGGCTCCTCCATCCATGGAATTTTCCAGGCAAGAGTACTGGAGTGGGTTGCCATTTCCTTCTCCGCATTACTGTAGGAAATGGATCAAAAAATATATTGCTTCAATTTATGTGAAAGAGTGTCTTGCCTGTGTTTTCCTTGGGGTTTTATAGTATTTGGTCTTACATTTAGGTTTTTAATCTATTTTGAGTTTATTTTTGTGTATGGTGTTAGAGAATGCTCTAATTTCATTCTTTTACATGCAGCTGTCCAGTTTGACCAGCACCACTAATTAAAGACACTGGTTTTTCTCCACTGTATACTCCTATCTCCTTTGTCATAGACTATGACCATAAGTGCATGGGTTTATTTCTTGGCTTTCTATCCTGTTCCTTTGATTTTTTCCCCCCGTTTTTGTACCAGTAATGTACTGTCTTGATGATTGTGGCTTTGTAGTATAGTCTGAAGTCAGGGAGGTTGAGTCCTCCAGCTGTTTTTCTTTCTCAAGATTACTTTGGCCATTTGGAGACTTTTACATTTCCACACCAATTAAAAAAGTTTTTGTTCTAGTTCTGTGAAAAACGCCATTGGTAATCTGATAGGAATTGCATTAAATTATAGATTGCCTTGGGTAGTATAGTCATTTCGACAATATGGATTCTTCCAATCCAAGAACACAGTATATCTTTCAATCAGTTTGTGTCATCTTCAATTTCTTTCATTAGCATCTTACAGTTTTTGAAGTACAGGTCTTTTGCTTCCTTAGGTAGGTTTATTCCTAGGTATTTTCTTCTATTTGATGCAATTGTAAATGGGATTGTTTCCTTTATTTCTTCTTCTGATCTTTCATTGTTAATGTTTAGAAATGCAACAGATTTCTGTGTTTTAATTTTGTATCCTGCAACTTTACTGAATTCCTTGACAAGCTCTAGTAATTTTTTGGTAGTGTCTTTAGGATTTTCTATGTATAGTATGTCATCCGCAAAGAGTGTCTGTTTCACTTCTTTTCCAATTTAGATCCTTTTATTTCTTTTCTTTTTCTGATTGCTGTGGCTAAGACTTCCAAAACTATGTGGATTGAAAGTGGAGAGGGTAGACATGCTTATCTTGAAGGAAATACTTTTAGCTTTTCATTGTTGAGTATGATGTTAGCTATGGGTTTGTCATGTATGGCCTTTATTTTGTTGAGGTGTTGTTATCACTAAGTCATGTCTGATTCTTTGTGATCGGTTGAACTGCAGCACACCAGGCTCCTCTGTCTTCTACTATCTCCCAGTTTGCTCAAATTTATATCCATTGTGTTGGTGATGCTATCTAACCTCATCCTCTGCTGACCCCTTCTCCTTTTACCTTCAATCTCTCCCAGTAACAGGATCTTTTCCAATGAGTTGGCTCTTCACATCAGGTGGCCAAAGGACTGGAGCTTCAGCTTCAGCATCAGTCCTTTCAATGAATATTCAGAGTTGATTTTCTTTAGGATTGATTGCTTTGATCTCCTTGCAGTCCAAGGGACTCTCAAGAGTCTTCTCCAACACCACAATTTGAAAATCAATTCTTTGCTGCTCAGCCTTCCTTATGGTCCAACTTTATGTTAAGGTAGATTCTCTCTATGGCCACTTTATAGAGAATTTTTATCAGAAATATTCAGTAAGTCCCCTACATATAAACCTTCAAGTTGTGACCTTTCAAAGATGCAAATGTGTATTTGCAAGTCCAATCACGTAAATTAGTTCACACCTGGTGTACACTTACATGTGTGGATCCACTACCAGTGGTTGTGTTTTTGGATCCTCTACTGTACAGTACTGAGAAGTACAGTCTCTTTAGTTCAAGCCCAGGATGTCCAGAAGCAAGCGTCAAGGTAGCAGTGATGAAGCTGGTACTGCTGGAGAACTGAGGAGATTCATGATGCAGGGAATGGCATGGGCATGGGAATTTTCTTTATTTGAGGAGTCACTTAGTTTGGAGGCACTGCTGCTGCTAAGTCGCTTCAGTCGTGTCTGACTCTCTGCAACCCCATAGACGGCAGCCCACCAGGCTCCCCTGTCCCTGGGATTCTCCAGGCAAGAATACTGGAGTGGGTTGCCACTTCCTTCTCCAATGCAGAAAAGTGAAAGTGAAGTCACTCAGACTCTTCGCGACCCCATGGACTGCAGCCCACCAGGCTCCTCCGTCCAAGGGATTTTCCAGGCAAAGAGTGCTGGAGTGGGGTGCCATTGCCTTCTCCGGTTTGGAGGCACAGGACCCATTATATAGAACAGTACCTGAAGGTTGTAGCAGACATTCAGAATACAACCCAGGGCTACCATGTCATCTACAACAAGAAAAAGATACTACCAAGCTGTCACTGGATTGTTTATTCAAGAGGGTAGATAGAAGTAAATCCAGTAAGAAACCAGAACTTGTGCCATCAACATCAGGCATGAATGAAATTGTAGCTTGCCCTGTGCTTCCTATTGCTGACAGTCCTTCAGCACTACCATCACCTATCTCCTCTACGCCATTCAGTAGCTCTTCTTCCCTGTTCACTCGATGCCAGTTCCTATTTGCCAGCCATTGTACTGTATTACTGTACTTGTCAAGGTACTGTACTGTAAGCTTAAAACTTTTATTTTTCCTTTTAATGTATTATTTGTGTGAAAAGTATTATAAACTTATTACAGTACTATATAGCTAATTTGTAGTAGTTGGTACTGCAGTTGCTCACATTGTTGTACTTATGAACAAAATGGACTCACAAACATGCTCTTGAAATGGAACTCATCTATATCTAGGGGACTTACTGTGTGTTAAATTTTATCAAAAGGTTTTTCTGCATCTATTGTGTCATATACTTTCCATTTAATTTGTTAAAGTGTTGCATCAAACTGGTTGATTTGCAGAGATTGAAAAATCTTTGCATCCCTGGGATAAATCCCTCTTGTTCATGATGTATTATCTTTAAATGTATTGTTGGATTTGGTTTACTAGTATTTTGTTGAGGATTTCTGTGTGTATGTTCATCAGTTATGTTGGCCTGTAATTTTCTTTTTTGTGGTACTTCTGGGTTTTGTTATCAGGCTGAGGGTGTTCTCACAGAATCAATTTGAAATTCCTCCTTATGCAATTTTTGGAATAATTTCAGAAGGACAGATGTTCAGTTCAGTTCAGTTGCTCAGTTGTGTCTGACCCTTTGTGACCCCATGGACTGCAGCACGCCAGGCTTCCCTGTCCATCACCAACTCCTGGAGTTCACTCAAACTCATGTCCATCGAGTTCGTGATGCCATCCAACCATCTCATCCTCTGTCGTCCCCTTCTCCTCCTACCTTCAGTTTTTCCCAGCATCAGGATCTTTTCAAATGAGTCAGTTCTTCACATCAGGTGGCCAAAGTATTAGAGTTTCAGCTTCAGCATCAGTCCTTCCAATGAATATTCAGGACTGATTTCCTTTAGGATGGACTGGTTGGATCTCCTTGCTGTCCAAGGGATCCTCAAAAGTCTTCTACAACACCACAGTTCAAAAGCATCAATTATTTCACACTCAGCTTTCTTTATAGTCCAACTCTCACATCCACACATGACTACTGGAAAAACCATAGCTTTGACTAGACGGACCTTTGTTGGCCAAGTAATGTCTCTGCTTTTTAATATGCTGTCTAGGTCAGTCATAACTTTTCTTCCAAGGAGTAAGCGTCTTTTAATTTTATGGCTGCAGTAACCATCTGCAGTGATTTTGGAGCCCCCCAAAATAAAGTCTGTCCTTGTTTCCATTGCTTCCCCATCTATTTGCCATGAAGTGATGGAACCAGATGCCATAATCTTAGTTTTCTGAATGTTGAGTTTTAAGCCAACTTTTTCACTCTCCTCTTTCACTTTCATCAAGAGGGTCCTGAGTTCTTCGTTTTCTGCCATAAGGGTGGTGTCATCTGCATATCTGAGGTTATTGATATTTCTCTCAGCAATCTTGATTCCAGCTTGTGCTTCATCTAGCCCAGTGTTTCTCATGTTATACTCTGCATATAAGTTAAATAAGCAGGGTGACAATATACAGCCTTGATGTACTCCTTTCCCTGTTTGGAACCAGTCTGTTGTTTCATGTCCAGTTCTGTGTTACTTCCTGACCTGCATACAGATTCTTCAGGAGGCAGGTTAGGTGGTCTAGTATTCCCATCTCTTTCAGAATTTTCCACAGTTTATTGTGATTAACACAGTCAAAGGCTTTGGCATAGTCAATAAAGCAGAAATAGACGTTTTTCTGGAACTCTCTTGCTTTTTCGATGGTCCCATGGATGTTGGTAATTTGATCTCTGGTTCCTCTACCTTTTCTAAATCCAGGTAGAACATCTGGGAGTTCATGGTTCACATACTGTTGAAGCCTGGCTTAGAGAATTTTGAGCATTACTTTGCTAGCGTGGGAGATGAGCACAATTGTGTGGTAGTTTGAACATTCTTTGGCATTGCCTTTCTTTGGGATTGGAATGAAAACTGACATTTTCCAGTCCTGTGGCCACTGCTGAGTTTTCCAAATTTGCTGGCATACTGAGTGCAGCACTTTCACAGAATCATCTTTTAGGATTTGAAATAGTTCAACTGGAATTCCATCACCTCCACTAGCTTTGTTCATAGTGATGCTTCCTAAGGCCCACTTGACTTCACATTCCAGGATGTCTGGTTCTAGATGAGTGATCACACCATCGTGATTATCTGGGTTGTAAAGATCTTTTTTGTATAGTTCTTCTGGGTGTTCTTGCCACCTCTTCTTAATATCTTCTGCTTCTCTTAGGTCCATATCATTTCTGTCCTTTATTGTGCCCATCTTTGCATGAAAAGTTCCCTTGGTATCTCTAATTTTCTTGAAGAGATCTCTAGTCTTTCCCATTCTATTGTTTTCCTCTATTTCTTTGCACTGATCACTGAGGAAGGGTTTCTTATCTCTCCTTGCTATTCTTTGGAACTCTCCATTCAAATGCTATACCTTTCCTTTTCTCCTTTGCCTTCAGCTTTTCTTAGGTCCGGAGACCAGCCAGTTCCAGGGTAGGTTCTGACTTGTGTTTGTGGACTCGGGTCTGTAGGACTGTAGTTTTGTTTCTAATGTCCACCCCTAGTTGGGTGAGGCTGGTCTAGAGGCTTGCGAAGGTTTTCTGGTGGGTGGTGGTGGGTCTTGGCCCTCTGGTGAGCAGGGTGTGTCTAGAGGTTGTTGTGGGCTCAGGAAGTCTTTAGGCTGCCTGTCTGCTGATAGGTAGGGCTATGTTCCTGCTCTATTGGTTATCTGGGCTGAGGCATCCCAGTATTGGAGCTTACAGGCTGTTGGGTAGGGCCAGGTCTTTGTGCCCAGAATCCAAAATGTCTGCCTCTAGTTAGAGTTCACATAGGTCCCCACTGTTTCTGCCACCAGCTTTTATGACCCCAGAGAGAGCCATGCTCTCTTTTATGACCCAGAGAGAGCCATAGCTCCATGCCACCCTTCCCCATGTCCCCCCAGTCTGCCTTCCCTGGAGCCTCTCCAAGACCAGCAGGCAGGTCTAACCTAGGCTCCTAGGAGTTACTGCTTTTGCCCTGGGTCCTGGTGTACGTGAGACCTTGTGTGCACTCTCCAAGAGTTGAGTCTGTTTCCCCCTGTCCTGTGGCGCTCCTGCGATGAAGCCCTGCTAGCTCTGAAAGCTCAACACTCTGGGGGCTCCTCCTCTGGAAGCTAGACTTGTAGGCTGGGGAGCCTGGCTGGTGCTCACTGTTCTCTCATGGGAGAACTTGTGGCTATAATTATTCCCCAGTTTGTGGGCTGCTCCCTTGGGTGGTATGGGATTTTGATTATATTGCAAGCGTGCCCCTCCTACCAGCTAGTGGTTTCTTCTTTGTCTTTGGATGCAGAGTTTTTGTTGTTGTTGTTGTTAACAGATCCCAGTCTTTTTATTGATAGTTGTTCTCAGTCAGTGATTTTGGTGTGCTTATGAGAGGAGGGCCTTCTACTCTGCCATCTCGTCTCCAACATTTGGGACCTTTTACTGTCTTTTGATTTCTAAAGCTTCCATATTAAAAATCAGCTGAAAATCTGTTGTTTTTGTGCAGGCAATGTTTTTCTTCCTTTTGATAGCTTTTAATTTTTTCCTTTATTTTTTGTTTTCAGCATTTACTATAATGTGTGTGCTGAGTCGTGTTCAACTCTTTGAGATCCCCTGGACTGTAGACTGCCAGGCTCCTCTGTCCAAACTCAGATGTAATTTTTTTGCTTACAGTTAACTGAGCTTTTTGAATCTATATGGGTTGATGTCTTTAAACATTTTTGGAAAAATTCTCACTTTCCCCATCCTCTTTTTCTGGGACTCCAGTTACTCTTATGTGAGACTGACTGTGGCTCACATGTCTCTTCTGCTTCATTCTGTTTTTACTAATTTTTAAAATCTGTATTTCAGTTTGGATATTTTCTATTGACTTCTCTCTGAGTTCATTAATTCAGTCTTATGTTCAATCTTCTGTTAAATCCCATCAAATACATTTTTAATTTTAGATCTGGTGTCTGTTCTAAAATATAAATTTTTTGATTTCATTTCTTTGTTGAAATCAATCTCATTCATTTACCTGTCTTTAATTTTCATTGACGTATTTTTAACAGTTTTTGATTGCCCATTCCATCATCTTGCTCACCTTGGGACTGACTTTTATTGTATACTTAAAAAAAATTTATATGTATGTTTTCTTGATTCTTTGCACATTCTGTAATTTTCATTGTATTCTGGGCATTGTATTTAAAAGAACTTTTATTGAGGGGTTTATTTTCCTATGTTAGACTGATAAGGTGAGAATCTAATCATGATAGTCCATTCAGTATTTGAACTGGGTGCAACGGGTTACAGTTTGATTCAGTTTGCTTTGAACTAAAGTGTTTCAAGAGTCTTGAATTTTCTGTTACGATCTAGTGGACTGTGTCTCCTAAATACCAACCTTACTTTGGCTTTTCCACCCCAGCTTTCTATCACCCGTGTTGCCCAATGGTCAGCAAACGACTCATGACAACCACTGATGCTTTTGGAACACATCAATCTGTAAAGCCAGCTCACCAAGGAAGGACCCTTTTTCTCTGGAGATTTTAATCATTTTTGTCTCCACAGCTCCACTAAGCTCTTTAAGTTGTTGCAGTCCTTGTTTTAAGTGAAAATTTTCTTACCAATTAAGTTATAAGGAGGCTAACTGCTCTCCAGTTGACTTTGTAATTCTTTTAACCATATAAAATGTGCTACTTTACATAAGCTGTGAAATAGTGAGTTAAACTGTGAAAATAGCTTATGTATTAGTATTAAAATTTTATTGTGGAAACATTTTATATATTAGCAACAATTAACCAAATGGTGCTATTTTGGCTTCCACCTGTGAGATAACTAGCTTTTCTTTTTTTTAAACAGTATTTTTTAATGTTTGCCCATTCTAACTTTTTTTGGTGGTGCTCAAGTTATTTATTAATGGAACCTATCTTAGAACTATAATATCTGGATGATTTCAACTGGAAAAGTTTAATTTGGGCTTTTTTTTTTTTTTTTTTTAAACATTTGGCTGCCCCAAGTCTTAGCTGCAACATGTGGACTCTTAGTTATGGCATGTAACTAGTCCCCTGACCTGTGATTGAACCACTGGACCATTAGTGATTAAGGGAAGTCCTTGGACAAACTTAATTTTATATGTAAAGAATTCTTGATTGTGCAAGCAAAACATACCTAGAAAATCTGAGATTTTAGATTAATTTTTATTAAAATTTTTTTTTAAAAAACTTAAAAAATGTCTAGATTGTTTCATTTAGATGACTTTCCAGTTCAAATCTGTGTCCCCATTTTAGTACTTTTTAAAATAATAAATCTGTACTTACAAATTTGAAAACTAAGTCATAAAAAACTGTACATTTTGTTAAAGTACAAACATTAAGCACTTATTTTAATTTTTCATGTATTTTTTTTTTAGTGTACCTAAAATGTAAGTCAACCAAAGTTGAAATGTGGATAAAATGAACTATTTTCCAAAGCAAAACTGTTATAAAAACAATAATTCTTTCTTTAAATTGAATGACTTAACTCTCACTGTATGATTTTCTTAAAAATTAAAGTAAGAAACTAAACTTCAACTGTCAAGGGGGTATAATTTAACTCTGAAGGAGACTGGTGACACAGGTCATGATGAACTGATCTAAATGCTATAGGTTTAATTCACTTGGTGATGTACAAATATGGGATGGTTTAATTTTTATCAATAACAGCTGTGGCTTTGTCTTGTCTTTTTTGGCTAGTGGAAAAACTTAAACTTGCTAAGTAATAGATTTCTCAGTTTAATTCCTTAAGTCTTCATGCTTCTGCTTTAAAACCTAGCCTGCTAAGATTTCTTCTGCTTCCTTGGTGCATAGTGGTTTTAAAGCCGCCGCCTGGAGCTGTCTATGGTAGGCAAGACCACGGCCTTTCTTTCTCTGTCCTTGGCCACTGATGGCAGTGTGTGTGAATGCTGGGGGGCAGGTAAGGAGGCTGCTTCAGCATCTGCTTACACTCAGGTAAGAATGATGGCAACAGTCCCATTCCTTTGGTCTTGACTATTTCTCTCTTCAGTGCTAATATGTTGTTGGTTCAGTCACTAAGTCATGTCTGACTCTGAGACCCCATGAACTGCAGCACACCATGCTTCCCTGACCTTTACTCCCAGAGTTTGATCAAACTCATGTCCACTGAGTTGGTGATTCCATCCAATCATCTCATCCCTTCTTATCCCCTTTTCCTCTTGCCCTTAATCTTTCTCAGCATCAGGATCTTTTCCAATGAGTTGGCTCTTCGCATCAGGTGGCCAAAGAACTGGAGCTTCAGCTCTAGCATCAGTCCTTCCAATGAATACTCAGGGTTGATTTCCTTTAGGGTTGACTGGTTTGATCTTGCTAACATATTTGTGCAATCGGGTAGCCCCAATGAGAATGCTACATGTGCTTTGGCTTCCTGAGACTCCTGAGAATTAACAAAACAATACTACAGGTGGCATATTCTCTTTGTCCTGACTCTAAGATGTGGGGAACACCTCTCTGAATGTTAAGTCACGGAATCTCTGTCTCTAACTGGTGCTCTTTTTTTTTGGGGGTGCAGAGGCCAGTCATGGCTCTCCTAGGGGAACCTGCCAATACCTTTCTCAGTAGATTTCTACATCATCCACGCTGTGGATTGAGGGAATGCAGTGCGATACTGTCTGTACCCCACAGAGCAGAGCATGCAGCCACATATTTGGGTGCAGCATCCCTAAAGTTATCTAAGCTTTTCAAACTCCAGTTTAAGCCAGCAGATTACTTAAGGTTTTATCAACTTCTGCTATGAGATGGGACTTTACTCAAGATCCAGAGTCAATGCCCAAACTCCACAACCAATTTTCTCGGGCTGCTCTGAGTCTGGAGGGATGACAAGAAGAAAACACTCTCTCCCCATAAACACATCTTGTGGAGAGGAATGGGGCTGAGATAGGCAGTATGTATATGGACTCTGCTCTCTCCAGGAGGTGAGATTTTTCTCCCCTTCATAAGGACTTTTCCTGAATTAAGTGGGTGGAACAGGCTGGTGGGGAAAGATTCTGCTGAACTTTCCATACTTTGTGAAGGCTGAAGCAATTCTCTGCACTTAAAAGGAGAAACAGATAGTGATTCTGGACCCAGCTGTGAGCTGCCCCCTTGTTAACTGCAGTCCTGATCAGAATCCCTTCTTGGGAGCAGGTAAAGGTCTTAGTAAGTAAATTTCAGCAAATTAATATATACTCTCTACATTTTATAATGTTAAGAATGAACTCAAAAACCCTTTAATATTTGACTGTCTGAATCAGGTATTAACCCTTTCTACACTGAGACTATCCTCCACATTTTCAAAGGGAAAATTTTCCAGTATCACATAAACACCCAGTATTAATAAAAACATTTTATTCTCATTGGAAAATAACAAAATCACCACTGAATAATAACTAATACTTGTGGAGCTCTTTATAGTTTACAAAGAACTCTCACATACACCATCACATTTGGTTTCTACAACAAACCTTTTATACTTATTTTACTTTCAGTTTACTGTTATTTTTTCCCATTTTATGGATGTGATAATTAAAGCAAGGTGAGGTCAGTGACCTGCCCTGTCAGAACTAGGGCTCTAACTCCAGTTGTGAAATAAAAATTGTAGGTTTTCCTCACTGTCTGAGCCTTCTAATCCACGTCTACAAAAGCTGTTCTTTCTTAGTAGAGATGATGAATTTCAGTGTGGTATATCTCCCAAGTTAATCCTGAGAGCGAAACTGGACACTTGTCTAGGTACCTTACTCCATCTCTCTGTCCTCAAAGCAAGTGTGCAAAGAACTTCCTGGGATTAGCAGGCATAGCCTGCCTGTCTCTGGGACCCCAGGCCCCATCTCAAAGGACAACTTTTAGGAAAGGAAGTTGAAAAGAACCATCTGCATACAACATTTAAGTCCAAGTTCCCTTTGGACTTCAATTCCTGAGGTACTCAAATATGAAAGCTTTGTCTGGTACTGAATTTGTAACTAACATAAGGGCTAGTATCTGTGAAGGCTTTGAAGATAAAAACACATTTTTTTTTTCATTGAGTAATAGTAAATTTTCTTGCCAAAGACTTCAGCACTAGGGAAGTAATATGCCATGCTTTGCATCCCAGGGGGGTCATCATGACTTCTCGAAATATCACAAGGGAGCAGTGGGCAGGGAAACTGGAGCTCAAAAGCTACACACATAGCCCACTGTTACCATAGTTACAACAGGAAAGGGCATAAGAGACGTACTTTTTCCTATAAGCAGTGAAATAGGCCTTGCATGATTTAGGATCACTGGGGTGAATAATCCTGGCTCTGTCCACAGGGTTTTATTATGGTTGCCTTGAGTTTCAACGTGAAATAGGGAACAGAAGGAGGGATAAATGATTTGCTTATGTTCAGTGAAGTTGTTACGGTATTCTATCAGTTAACCTTTACTCTCAGAACCTGCATGAACTTACGAAGTCTTTATTCATCCCCCTGCCAGCAACTTCTAGGGATTAATGGCCATGACTAATTTTAGTTACTTTGGGTATGATACTCTACAGGAAGATAAAAGGAGAAGAATGTCTCTCTTATCCCTGAATTTCTGAGGCTGGATCGGTCTAAAGCTATGAAGATCACAGCAATAGAGATGCCCCAGGGCATACACACACACAGCTCTTTGTCTTCTAAATCTAGCTTTCTAAGCATGGTGGAATTTGGTCTAATTTGTCTATCTCTCCTACAGCATCTCTGTCAGAGTGATCTGTGTTCTCTAGTTTGATGAATCTATAAAGAGTGCATCACCAACAATTTAGGCAGTTTTGAGAGATAATGATTACGACAAAAAAATAATACTTTTTGTGGGTTACTATTTATCAGACACTATAAAAAGTGTCCTGTAATTTCATTTCATCCTCAGAAAGACACCAGGAGGCAGGTAACTATTATTTCCAGTTTGCAGATAAGAAAGCCAAAGCTTAGAATGGTAAAGAAGTTCCTCCCATGTCCCACAGCTGTGAAATGTCAGTGAGACCCAGGGATCTCTGACTCCCAAATCTGAGAGAAAGCTAAAGCCTCTAACAGCTTCACTTGGAGCCAAAACCTGTCTCCCTGTGATTTCTACCCACTGCTCTCTCTCTACCCCCTGAAGACTCATGGAAAAAGCCTTAATTCCTCCTCCACTACTAGCTCTTCGGGTATCTATAGACTTTTTTAGGATTTCCTGCATTCTGTTCAGACCACAGGACACTGTTTTTGGATGTCCATTCTCTACCCCCCAACCATGTATGTTCTTGTTTTGCATATCACGTTAGTTTTCATGCTTTGCCCTCTGTCCTACCCCCGGCAGCCACAGTAGGCTTTAGCATGAGTCGGATCTCAGTCCTCTGCTCCACGTACTCTGGCTTCTCATGACCGAGTACAGTAAAGTCTTTCTGGTCAGTTTCAAGGTGACAAGACCCCACTCCCACACTCTTGTGCTCATGCTGCTTTAGGCACCCACCTGCTTCCTCTCTCCTGAGCGCGCCACGCACGCTCCCCAATTCCTCTCCTGGAAAGCTGTGCATGCACCGTCCACTTGGTTCTTCCCTGTCCCTTGTCCTGCCGCTGCCTCCACAGTCATCTTACTGGTGAGGCTTTCTCCACCTTTCTACTCAAAATAACAAGTCTCTCCCCTCACTTCTCTTCCCTCTCTTCCTTCCTTTTTGTATTTTTCTCCATAGCTCTTGTTACCATCTGACTTGTTGTTTACTTGTTGCTTTGATATTTATCTGCCCTCTCTTGTTAGTCCCACATAAAAATGATGCAAGTCCCACATAAGAATAATCCTCCATGAGGAAACAAAGTCTTACCTTTTCAGTACAACTCTAACATTAGTCATAAGAAACTGACCTACAAAATGATCATTTCATATAAATCTACTTGCCCCAAAACTAAGAGCATTCACTAGGAACAGCATTCACTAAGTAGCTGGTGAATAAATGAATAATTTATCCACATACTAAAAATATTATAGAACATCCTTTATGTACTTTACCCCTTATGTGGAGTTTGAATATAAATGGACATGCAAATACATATTAAAAGCTTTTACTGATACACTGAATCTAGCTTTTAATTGTATACTATGACATTTTCTCCACTAGTAATTCACAAGCATCCATCAACCTCAGAACATCTGTGTGGAAAGGGCCAACTTCCCTATCGGCTGGTAGGAGTGTTTGGGTTCAAGATAAGGTCTTTCTTCAGCTAAATTAAGGCCATGATTTAGTGCATCATCTGTCACAGAGTGATCTGCTTCTCTTACCACCACTGTGTTTACACAGAGGACTGGATTTGGATTTGGATATCCCTTTAGAAAATAATGACAAATTAATGATAATGTTCCACTTGAGCATCTCTGGCTGAAAATCACCATAAAAACAATTTTTTTCCACATGATATCAATTCCTATTGGTGGATCTGACACAGTGTATTTAGTTGAACAATGTTTCAGCCACAGTGTTTAAAGAAATATGCCAGAAATTCTAATGTTGAGAAACAGATACTAGGATGGAATACCACATGATAAAATGTAAGGAAAATGAGGATACTTATTGGAGGACTGAGTAATCCTCACTGGTGATCACAAGGTGCTTGGAAATTGTTGTCAACCCCAAGCCCTCCCTTTGATTACCACTTCAAATTATTAACCGTTAATTTGCAGTGCTGTTCATGGCAAGTGGAGGATTTTGTCCTCACACACTGAGGACAAGGAGACAGTTTAAGAATTTTAAATAGATATAGAAAAGCAAGTATTTCCTGCTCCCGCATTCTAAAAGCCTTTTAAGAATCACAAATCAAGAATTCTCACATTCATCTACAATTTAATATAAAGCATTAGTGTTTCTATACCCACAACAAAACATGGACCTGCAGAAGTTTTCAAACAATCTTCCAGCAGCTTCATGCGGGTCTTCTGGAGCTCAGGGCTGTCCCATTCATCTTCATCAATTCCCCAGTACAGATCTATGACCTGGGGACCAAGAGAGGAGGCAGTGTTAATTCACCTGCAGGAAAACTCAACTGACATGTAGGCTTTATTCTTATTCACAATATTAAGCTAATATGACTTCTAACTTTTCTCTTGGCAGCATGTTTTGCCTTTGAGAGGGAAAATGATTTTTAAGATTAATCTAAAGGGGTATTTTTTTTTTTTTAATACCATGATGGTTTGGGGATGAACACTATAATTTCTTTTTTTTTGTCCCTGATTATACTGTTGACATGGGCCCAGAGAAAATGAAATGTTAAATGTCAGAGGCTTTTCAGTGCAGGCTTTCATTATATTGAAATGGCAACAGGATTTCAGAAGTCTGAAAGCAGCTGGGATGTAGTTTCTACATTATCTGAGATAAGGAACAGTGTGTAATTTTACACTGTGTCTCAATATGAGAAGGGAAAACCACAATGGGCATTCGCATATACTGACCCAAAGTTAAATAAACACATTTCTTTAAAAAAATAAAAAAAAGAAACCTGTTATCCCATGGGGACATTTTGCTTATATCTGTTATCTCTAAGCCCCTAAGCAGCTCAGCTTTCATCACTACATATCTGAAAAAATGTATATAGAAGACAATGAAAGGGATACCTTACAGAGAAGTGAGGATAATGGGATCCTCTGTCTCCTTACTTCAAAGACTACAAGGAAAGATTCTGAGAATCTGTAAGAACTTGTACAATTACACTCTTTGAAAAATTTGCTATGGAGAGCAGTATGAGTTTCATTCCCTTTACTCAACTGCTATCTGCATAAGGTAAACGTTTCTAATTGTAGCTTTGAAGAATTCTTCTTTTCCTTATTTCCTATAAGCAGAAAAAAGAACCCTCTCCTTACTGTTTGCAAGGTATCCAGTGAGATGGAGACCCAGGGCATGGATCCTCCAGTGTGCCCCAAGTACTGTGTACTTCCCTTCTTTTGGCCAACACCCCACATAAGTGTCTGTACCAAAATCTCTGTCTATCTGCACTTGAATTTTTAGGTGGCTGATGGAGATATAACAGATTCTTTAAAAAATATTCCTATGGCCCAGGCAATGAGTTCTATAACATATGAAACTATGAACACTTATTTTAGGGTTCTTGCTTTAATATTAAGAAAGGGGAACATCTGAGATATAACTTCACTGTCTAATATGAGAGCCATTAGCTGTGGTTATCTAAAAGTTAATATAAACTAAAAAATTCAGTTCAAATGCTTACTAGTCACATGCAGTTACTGACTTTCATGTTAGAAAGTGCAGATATATTTATATATACTTCACCATCACAAAGTTTAACTGGACAGAACTGTAAATTACTGAACTTCATATACTGAAATTACTAAACAAGACATTTTTGACCATCTGCCAATAAACTGTCAAAATAAACACACGAATCTGCAATGTGAATGATAACTCGGTTGTGCCATACACAAACAACCATACACAGAACCTGGTCCCCATCCTTTTGGCTGACACTGTTTGAGGATCTGAGGAAAGGTATGATTTAGAATAAATGAGATACAGAAATGGTAAAAATGAAAAGTTGATGTAACAAAAGCTGTAAATATATACCTGCTATTCCAGTCAAACCTTTAAGTGACATAAAATTATATAAAGTAATAATGATGTCATTGTAACTTATTAGATGTTGAATATATAATAACAATAGCACAAAAAGGGAGAAAAGGGAATAGAGCTATAAGGGAGTAGTCTTTCTATTGCTGTCTCTATTGCTGACTCTATTGAGTCACTTAAGTCATGTCTGACTCTGTGTGACCTCATGGACTGTAACCCGCCAGGCTCCTGTGTCCATGGGATTTCCCAGGCAAGAATACTGGAGTAGGTTGCCATTTCCTTCTCCATGGGATCTTTCTGATACAGAGATTGAACCCATGTCTCATGTTTTACAAGCAGATTCTTTACCACTGAGCCACCTAGCTCAATGGAATTAACTTAGAATCTGCTTATGATTTATACTAACAATATGTATATGTCTTTAACTACAAAGAAAAATTACTCAAAAATAGTGAAAAAATCATTAAAGGAATTAGAATGTTAAACTAGAAAACAGTCACACACTGCAAAGCAAAGCAAATAGAGGAAAACAAATGACAAATATATAGAATAAAAGTAAAATGACAGAAGTAAATCCCATTATGTCAATAATACCATTATGTCAATATATTAAGTGTGACTGATTTAAACAATACAAAGGCAGAGACTGATACTGGATAAAAGCAAGACTCGACAATATGCTTCTACAGGAGATATACATTGGGCTGCTGCTAAGTCGCTTCAGTCGTGTCCGACTGTGTGACCCCATAGACGGCAGCCCACCAGGCTCCCCCGTCCCTGGGATTCTCCAGGCAAGAACACTGGAGTGGGTTGCCATTTCCTTCTCCAATGCATGAAAGTGAAAAGTGAAAGTGAAGTCGCTCAGTCGCGTCCGACCCTCAGCGACCCCATGGACTGCAGCCTTCCACGCCCCTCCGTCCATGGGATTTTCCAGGCAAGAGTGCTGGAGTGGGGTGCCATTGCCTTTTCCGATACATTGGGCAGATTGGTTAAAACGGTGGAAAAAGATTTATCACGCCAACACCAACCATAGGAAAGCTCACAGGGCTATTTTAATATCACAGAAAATAAATTTTAAAACAATATAACTAGAGATGAAGAGGGACATTTTATAATAAGGGTCCATCCAACAGGAAGATATAACAATCATAAATGTATGTGCAACAAACAAAGAGCCTTAAAATACATGAACCACAAACCGACAGCAGTGAAGGAGAAACTGACAATTCAACTGTAACGACTGGAGACTGAATATCTCATTCAATAATGGGAAGAAGAACTAGAAAGAAGATCACCAAAATCCTAGAAGACTGAAGCAATACCATAAACCAACTGGTTCTAATGTCTTAGGACAATCTATCCAACAACAGAATGTACATTCTTAAGTCCACAGAGAACATTCTCCAGGATAGACCATATGTTAGATGATAAAACAAGCCTCAATAACCTTAAATAGATTTAATTCATATAAAGTATGTTCTCTGAATACAACGGGATGGTATCAGAAATTAATAACAGAAACTTGGAAAATTCACCAGTATTTGCAAATTAACACTCCTAAATAACCAATGAATCAAAGAAGAAATTACTAGGGAAATTAAAAATTACTTTGAGATGAATGAAAAATGAAGATACAACATACTGAAATTGTGAGATGCAAGTAAAGTAGTACTTAGAGGAATTTAGACCTATAAACACCTATATAAAAATTAAGATTTCAATAATTTAACTGAAGACAATAGGAAGAGGAGATCAAGGGCAAGCCAAAGCAAGCAGGAGGAAGGAAATAATAGATGACAATGGAAATTGATGAAACAGAATAGAAAATTTAGAAAAAACAAACCAAAAATTGGTTCTTGAAGAGATCAACAAAGGGGACAAAACTAAATGAACAGACCAAAAAAAAAAAAAAAAAGCTATCTAAAATGTGGGGTGAAAGAGGCTATAACTATTAACCTTACAGAAATAGAAGAATTATTAGAGAATACTATGGACATCTGTGTGCCAATTAATTAGATCCCTTACATGAAATGGACAAATTCCTAAAGAGACACTGGCTATGTAAATTGACTCAAGATAGAATAGAAAATGTGAAGATATTTATGACAAGAGATTAAGTAGTAAGTTTTAAAAAGCTGCATAAAAAGAAAAGCCTAGGTTCAGATGGATAAACTGGTGAATTCTACCCAATGTTTACAAAAGCATTTGTATCAATTATTCAGTCTACAAAAGAACACTCCTAACTTACTCTGAGACCAGTATGATCTTGGTATCACAGCTAGACAAAAATATTATGAGGAAAATACAAAGCAACATCTCTTATGAAAATAAACATCCTCAACAAAAGTACTAAAATTCCTAACCTGGTAGCACATAAAAAGAATTATATAACACAACTAGGTGGGATTTATTCCATAAATGTAGCATTAGCATCAGAAAATCAACTAATGGGAGACACTATATATTAATAAAGGACAAAACCCATATAGTCAGTCTCAACAGATACAAAAGAGTCCAACTAAATCCAACACTGCTTCGTGATTTAAAAAAAAACAACCCTCAACTAGTAATAGAAATTAACTTCTTCCACCTGAGTAAAGGACATGTTTTAAAGAAAAACATATCTAACATGATACTTAAGGAGCACTGAAAGCTTTCTACCTAAGATTAGAAGCAGAAAAAGGATACCCAGTATTTCCACTTTTATTTTACACTATACTGGAGGTGGAGGTTCCAGCCAGGGCAACTGGGCAAGAAAAGAAATAAAATAAGTCCATAGAGGAAAGGCAAAAGCAGATCCACCTGTATTCATAGATCACAAAATCTTATATATTGAAAATTCTAAGGAAACCACTAAAAAACTTACAATTAATGAGTTGTGCAAGGTTGTAGAATACAAGATCAATGTATAAGATCCAACTGTAAAACTCAATATTCAGAAAACTAAGATCATGGCATCTGGTCCCATCACTTCATGGCAAATAGATGGGGAAACAATGGAAACAGAGACAGATTTTATTTTCTTGGGCTCCAAAATCACTGCAGATGGTGACTGCAGCCATGAAATTAAAAGATGCTTGCTCCTTGGAAGAAAAGTTATGACCAACCTAGACAGCATATTAAAAAGCAGAGATATCACTTTGCCAACATAGGTCCATCTAGTCAAGGCTATGGTTTTTCTAGTAGTCATGTATGGATGTGAGAGCTGGACTATAAAGAAAGCTGAGTGCCAAAGAATTGATGCTTTTGAACTGTGGTGTTGGAGAAGACTCTTGAGAGTCCCTTGGACTGCAAGGAGATCCAACCAGTCCATCCTAAAGGAGATCAGTCTTGGGTGTTCATTGGAAAAACTGATGCTGATGCTGAAATTCCAATACTATAGCCACCTGATGTGAAGAACTGACTCATTTGAAAAGACCCTGATGCTGGGAAAGATTGGGGGTGGGAGGAGAAGGGGACGACAGAGGATGAGATGGCTGGATGGCATCACCGAGTTGATGGACATTAGTTTGAGTAAGCTCCAGGAGTTGGTGATGGACAGGGAAGCCTGGTGCTGCAGTCCATGGGGTTGCAAAGAGTTGGACATGACTGAGCAACTGAACTGAACTGTACTTCTATATACTAGCAGCAGCAATCTAAGATAAATAAAAAAGTCCATTTAAGAGCATGAAAAAGAATAAAAAGCTCATAAATAAACTGAACAAAAGAAATGTAAATTTTACATTTTGAAAATTACAAAACACCATTGAAAGACATCCCCTATAAATGGCTGGGGGGAGTAAATATTAAGATGGCAACACCTCTAGATAAAGCTATAGATTCAATGCAATCACTATAAAACTTCCAGCTGGCTTACAGAAATTGACAAGCTGATCCTAAAAATCATATGGAAATTCAAGAGACCCAAAACAACCAAAATAATCTTGCAAAAGGAGAATTAAGTTGGAAGACTCACACTTCCAGATTTCAAATTCAGTATGAAGCTACAACACAATTGCACTCATCTCACACACTAGTAAAGTAATGCTTAAAATTCCCCAAGCCAGATTTCAGCAATATGTAAACCATGAACTTCCAGATGTTCAAGCTGGTTTTAAAAAAGGCAGAGAAAGCAGAGATCAAATTGCCAACATCCAATGGATCATCAAAAAAGCAAGAGAGTTCCAGAAAAACATCTATTTCTGCTTTATTGACTATGCCAAAGCCTTTGACTGTGTGGATCACAATAAACTGTGGAAAATTCTGAAAGAGATTGGAATACCAGACCACCTGACCTGCCTCTTGAGAAACCTATATATAGGTCAGGAAGCAACAGTTAGGCATGGAACAACAGATTGGTTCCAAATAGGAAAAGGGGTACATCAAGGTTGTATATTGTCACCCTACTTATTTAACTTATATGCAGAGATCATGAGAAACGCTGGGCTGGAAGAAGCACAAGCTGGAATCAAGATTGCCAGAAGAAATATCAATAGCCTCAGATATGCAGATGACAACACCCTTATGGCAGAAAATGAAGAGGAACTGAAGAGCCTCTTGATGAAAGTGAAAGAGGAGAGTGAAAAAGTTGGCTTTAAAGCTCAACATTCAGAAAACAAAGATCATGGCATCCGGTCCCATCACTTCATGGCAAATAGATGGGGAAACAGTGGCTGACTTTATTTTTCTGGGCTCCAAAATCACTGCAGATAGTGATTGCAGCCTTGAAAAAGACCCTGATGCTGGGAAAGATTGAGGGCAGGAGGAAAAGGGGATGACAGAGGATGAGATGGTTGGATGGCATCAATGACTCAATGGACATGGGTTAGGGTGGACTCCGGGAGTTGGTGATGGACAGGGAGGCCTGGCGTGCTGCGTGCAGTTCATGGGGTCGCAAAGAGTCAGACATGACTGAGCAACTGAACTGATGAAGCTACAATAATCAAGATAGTGTGATACTGGCATAAGTGTATTCAATGGAATAAAATTAAAAATCCAGAAACAAATTCTCACACTTACGGTCAACTAATTTCAACAAGGGTGGCAAAACAGTCAACAATATTGTGATAACTGGACAATTACATGCAATAGAGTGAGGTTTTATTCCTACCTCACACCATATATAAAAATTAACTAAAAATGGATCCTAAACATAAATTAAGAGTTAAAACTATAAAATCATATTCTTATAGAAAACATCTTTGTGACCTGGATTTGACAATGATTTTTTAGATATTATTGCGAAGTTATAAATAAGTAAATTAAATTTGACTTCTCAAAATTAAAAAAAAATTGTGATTCAAAAGACACTAACAAGAAAGTGAAGAAGGCACCCTTAAAATGGAAGAAAGTATTTGCAAATCATATTTGATAATAGGTTTGTATCTGGAATATATTAGGAACTCCTACAACTCAATAAGACAATCCATTTTAAAATAGACAAAAGATTTGAGTGATATTTCTTCACAGAATATATACAGATTGCCAATAAACAATAATCTAATCATTACCACCACATGAAAAGATAATTTCATTAGTCATCAGGGGATTACAAATCAAAACTACAAGATAACACTTCATACCCACTAGGATGGCTATGATCAAAAAGACTGATAACAAGTGTTGATAAAGATGTGGAGCAATTACAAACCTCATGCACTGCTGGTAGGAGTATAGAACAGTGCAGCCACTTTAGAAAACAGTCTGGCAGTTCCCCAAATAACTGAACAGAATTACCACATGATCCAGCAAATTATTCTTGGTATATACCCAACAGAGATGAAAACCTACCTCTAGACAAAATATTTGTACATGAATGTTCATAACAGTAGTATTCATAATAGCCAAAAAGTGGAAACACTTCAAATGTCCATAAACTGATCAACGGATAAATAAAAATGATATACATCACACAATGGGGTATGTTCTGGCAAGAAAAAAGCAATGAAATACTGATACATGTTACAATATGGATAAGCCTTGAAAATGCTATCTTCAGGGAAAGAAGCTAGTCACAAAAGATCACCTGTTGCATGATTCCATTTTCATGAAAGGTCTAGAACAGGCAAATCTATACTGTCAAATAGTAGATTACTGGTTGTCCAGGGCTGGGAGGGAGGGGAATAGGGCAATTAGGAAGTGATGCCACAGGGACAGGATTTCTTCTTCAGATGATGAAAATATTCTAAAATTCATTTTGGCAGTGATTATATAACTGTGAATATACTAAAAACACTGAATTGTATACTTTAAGTGGGCAAATTTTTATGATACATGAACTGAATTATCTCTCAGGAATACTCTGCACATCTAGCTTGGACTGTGATTTTCTACAGGTCTTACAACTCCAACTCAAAGAACTGAGAGTAAGAACAGAAGCTAAACAATAAGATCTCACTAAATATATGTGAACAAATGACCAGGGTAAAAGTCAAAACAAGGCATTCACTTATTTTTTAAATAGAAGCCTAAATGTCACAAGATTTATTTGCCATCTATGGGAGTCTTTTATAATCGTTTTTGCACCTGTTATTTCCTTAAAATCTGGCCACCCCTGCCTTCACCCAGGCCTTCATAGGTACATGTATCCTTACTTCAATTGCACTGTTTAAAGAAAAGCTGGAAGTAAGAGAATATTTAAATTGTTCTTTCTCAAATGTCTTTATGAGCAGAAAATGATGAAAAATAAAATCAAGCAACCATGAAGACAAGGAAGAAATAAATAAATGAAACATTTAGCTTATGCCACACAAAACACCATTATGGGCAAACAGAAATGCCATATATCCACATAATCAATAACTGGCAAGAAGTGGCTTGAACCCAAAGTGCTCAAAAAGACAAGATTTATCATATACTTTAAAAATTAAGTTTAGCTTTTGGCCTAATGTCCAAGCACTGCAGACACTAGAATCTAATTTACTATTTATTGGAATACTACCTTGTTGACAGCACATTTTATGTGTCTTTGCTTATTGCATCATTAAATATAAAAGCTTAGGAAAGTAATTTGATTTTATCTTTTTTCACTTAAAACTATCTAACTTCTTTAAAAATATTCTTAGGGAAGCTAATTTATCATGCTCATTATAATGTGCTGAATTGGTCTGAAAACAAAAAAAGCCAGAAAATAAAAGCTCTAACAAATTTTACCAGTTGAAATCAGACACAATCATTTAAATACCAAGATTACTGAACAAACAATAAAGCAACTGTGTAAGAAACAAATAATAACGTTACGCTTTATCAAAATAAAACAAAAACAATTTATAATGGTTTCACATTAAGAGCCTCTGAAATTGAAATATTTTCCAAAATATTTTCCTTCTTAATTTTCCCATGCTATCGGACACTGTGTGTGTTCAGTAGCTCAGTAGTGTCTGACTCTTTGCAGCCCCATGGGCTGTAGTGCGCCAGGCTCCTCTGCCCAGGGAATTTTCCAGGCAAGAATATTGGAGTGGGGGGCCATTTCCTACTCCAGGGGATCTTCCCTACCCAGGAGTCTCTTGTGTCTCCTGCACTGGCAGGCAGATTCTTACCACTAGTGCCACCTGGGAAGCCATATGACACTATCCGAATGCAAAAAAATGTAACTACAGAGACAAGATGACTGGTTCTGGTGTTGAACAAACACAGTACTAAGATGGAGGCTGCTTCTCAAAGGTATTACCATGGGAGGCTACACACTCACTCTGATGATTCTGCCCTTGCCTAGGGCATTTGCTCTGTAGGAATTATCTTGTTTTGTACTGAAAAAACTCACATTACTTATAGTTAGGAGTTTGTTTCTATTAAAATAGTATTTCTCTAGTCTTACTGGCCTTTACAAGACATGGCTTTGAAAAGACCTTTTGCTCTTTAAAAAAAATAAAATTTAATTTAAAAAATTTAATTGGAGGATAATTGCTTTACAATGTTGTGTTGGTTTCTGCCACACATCAACATGAATCAGCCATAGGTATACATGCATTCTTATGCCTCAGACTAGGTTTGTCAGATACTGTTTTCAGTGATAAGCTACGGTTTATGAATCTGGAAATTCTTACTCTGGTTAAGAGTGACTTTCCCCAGATGCATGGGATACAAGAAAGGGGGAAAAAACCAACCTGACAAGAACAGAACCAACTTTGGGTTTTTCACTCAGGCACGTTATTTGTAGTCACTTTATTAGAACTATTGCAAATACTGACGACTTAGGTCACCTGCAGATTTTCTCTTGGTCGAGTGTTATCTGATAGGATAGATGGGAGCATGACTAAGGTATCCTGATTTCTGAGAAAATTGAGTCCTAAATCAAGCACAAGAACAGGCTGGCCCCAGTGGTCATACACGCTCCTCAGAAAGAGGATCCAATAGTGTGAGTGAGGATAATGTTTCATTCAAAGCCTCACAAAGATGACTAACTCCTCAAACCTGATGCCTCTGTGTCTTGGGAGATGCGGCCTCGGGACAGCCCTAACAACGAATGGTAATGTGATGGTAAGGAAGGACTAAACACTCAACTAAGGCAGGACCTCTGACTATTTAAGGCTTAATGAACTTGGGGACACAAAGAAGGTACCAGAAGTTGTTGAAGGCAGAAAAGAAGCTGCAGGTCAGGAGCTCCATGCATCGATGTTGAGACCAAGCTGGGGAAACTCACTGCATAAAGGAACCTTAGCCAGGCTGCAACGAGATACCAACTTCCTTCAGGGGCAGAGCACTTGACCACAGGCAAAGACCCAAGGATGGCCCTGCTCTGTCTGGGGAATATCAGCCACCACTGTACAGGAGTGACCTGCTGTGCACACCCATGCCTGTATGACTGCTAGTTTCCTAAATCATCTCCCTGCTCCCCTCCTTGCTCCTTCTCATCCACTCACTACCCTACAGGCAGAGGAATCTTTTTAAAATGCAAACTGATGGCCTAGTTAGGATTTCCTTTCATTCTACCAGACACTATACAGAGTAACTTACTTACTCCTTAAAACATAGGAATAGGCAGAAATATTATCCCTATTTTGTAAATGAAAAGGCTGAGGCATAGAGAAGTAACTTGCTCAAAATTACACAGGTAGCAAGCAGCAGATGTGGGGTTTGAACCTGGGCTGCTAACATCGCTTTACAGTATTTTCCAGGCTTATGCTTCCTATCACCCGAAGACAGAGTCTAGAATCTGTGACCTGATTTATGAGACCCTGCACGAGCTGAGCTGTGCTTAGTCGCTCAGTCGTGTCCAACTCTGTGCAACCTCATGGACTGTAGCCGGCCAGGTTCCTCTGTCCATGGGGATTCTCCTCCAGCTTCACCTTATACCATGTTGTCACTCATGGGTCATATTCCAGCTGTATATTCCTCACACACATTTGTACAACATGTGTATACATGAGTACACATTTATATATGCACATAGACTTACATATATACAGGTATAAATTATATACCTAAACATTTATATAAATTTTCATGAATATATAAGAGGCTTTATTGGTACACTGATTAAGAACACAGACCCTAGGGCCAAATAGCACTGATTCACATTCTGACTCTGCCACTTATTAGCTGTGGGATCTCTAATAGTTACTTTCAATATTTCTAAGTGTCCTTATCTAAAAAAATGCAAAGATAGAATTTACCTCCTAGGCTCCTAGGAAAGATTAAACAAGTTAATATACATACTGCACTTAGAATAAGTGCCTGGCAGGCAGTGAGTGCTACAGAAAGTTCCTTCCCAAATTTGCTTATGAAAATATGTTCCTTTTGCCAGAAACGGTCTTCTTTTTAACCTGGCCATCTACCCAGCCTTCAGAATTTGCCACAGACTGGTACCAGTTCCTCAGCTGGCCTTCCTGTGCCTCTAGGTTCCCCGAGGCATTCCCATCATGCAGGCCCCGAGCTCTGTGCATTTCCTCTGCAGGAAGCACCAGCCCAGTCAGCATCGTGATGACTGTATTCTCTGTGAGACTGTAAACTCCCTGAAGGCAGGGACTAGGTGCGTTTTCAACACTAGAGTATCTACTGCATGCAAGACTCAGCCTAGGCAGAGCAGAGGCTCAATAAATGTCTGTGAATAAATGAGTGAAGCCCATGGGACCCAAGTGCCTTAACCTGCCCTGGGGATGTGGGGTAGACATTATGAGAAAGTAAGACAGGAGGCTGGACCCGATGGATACAGGCACAGGCGACTGTTCTTCAGAGAGGGTACCCAGAGGCACCTCTAGATAGAGCAACAATGACAGAAAGGTGATGTGGCCTGCCAGTGTAGACAGAAGGTCGAGGCATCATAATTTGGGAGCTGAGAGGAAACACGATTGGGCTGAAGAAACACTTTGCTTTATAGATAAGAAAACTGGGCTTCAGTTACTTTGTCAGTTGTTTATAACTGATTATTGACAGAGCAGACCTCTTAAATGAATGTTCTTTAACTGTGCAAAGACTTGTTAAAAGGTCTCCTCTCCTTTCTATAAGAAATAGAAAATAAGGATGGAAAGAAATAGCTACCTTGTGTTCAGAGTTTGAGAAAGACTTCATGGTGATTGGACCTGACTGGGGTACTTAAGTGTCACCTGCAAATGGGGATCTCTCATTCTGTTTATTGAGGGACTAATCCTCTTGGGTGATTTCCAGAGTTTGTGTAAGGGACAGTCACAATTTAGCAGAGTTACATGTTCAGCAAAGTACAGCTCCTCCAATAAATTCTGGAGTTTCCCACAATGCCACTGCTCTATAGAAGATCAGCTATATGTACAAAGTAGAGGAGGAACAAAAATCCTGTCTTGGGAAGTCAGGCTTAAGAATTCTAGAGGAGCCATTCCATACTGCAGAAATGTTGAGCCAGTATTTAAAATTCAGCTGGAGCAAGGAAGGTCAATGGTGACACAATGCTTTTCTTTCCTTTTATCACCTCTACTAGCTACTAATCTTCCTTTCCCCCTTTTTATAAACTGGCTCATGGATGGGAGCAGGATGATGTAACACGCTTATAAGACTTTTACAGAATAGCAATCTTGGTAAGACCTGCCCAGGCTTTGACAGACAGAACCAAAATGCGAAGCAAGCTAGACAAATTGAAGTGCTGGCCTGAGTGAAATGATGTGTGATTCAATAAGGGGAGATCCATTTCACTTTAGAAAGAGGCACACACTTGATTAATGGAAAATGGGAAAGGAGTGATTAGTTGACAATGTGGAGAAAAGACCAAGGGCATGACAACACATCCTGTCAATTACAAAGCCAATGATGTATTTTGGCAACTCAGGAAGCAAAATGCATTTTGAGATTCCTGAGCAGGCAGACAGTCGGGAGGAAAAAATGAATACAGAGGAGACTGGGCTCAACTGAACATGAGGGTGGTGGTGGAAGAAGATGCAATAGAGGAAAAGCATGTCAACACAACTGACAATGGACCTTCAGTGTGCGACTAAGGAATTGACTGGTTCAGTAATCATTAGTAAGGTCAAACTAATATAAGACTCATAATTTCACTGACCTGTGTACATCTTGGATGGACACAGAGAATATAGCTTCTTTATTTTGTCTAAAGTTGCTTTGGTCTGCTGTCTAAGTCTCTATTCTCTGGTTATCAGGATAAAATGAGCTTCTGTTCTATTCAGTTACCCTAGTTTGAATTAATATTTCCAAGGACTTTTTCAGTTCAGTTCAGCTGCTCAGTTGTGTCCGACTCTTTGCGACCCCATGAGTTGCAGCATGCCAGGCCTCCCTGTTCATCACCAACTCCTGGAGTTCACCCAAACTCATGTCCACCGAGTCCGTGATGCCATCCAGCCATCTCATCCTCTGTCGTCCCCTTCTCCTTCTGCTCCCAATCCCTCAGAGTCTTTTACAATGAGTCAACTCTTCACATGAGGTGGCCAAAGTATTGGAGTTTCAGCTTTAGCATCAGTCCTTCCAAAGAACAGCCAGGACTGATCTCCTTTACAATAGACTGGTTGGATCTCCTTGTAGTCCAAGGGACTCTCAAGAGTTTTCTCCAACATCCATAGTTCAAAAGCATCAATTCTTTGGCGTTCAGCTTTCTTCACAGTCCAACTTTCACATCCATACATGACCACTGGAAAAACCACAGCCTTGACTAGATGGACCTTTGTTGGCAAAGTAATGTCTCTGCTATTTAATATGCTATCTAGGTTGGTCATAACTTTCCTTCCAAGGAGTAAGTGTCTTTTAATTTCATGGCTGCAATCACCATCTTTAGTAAGTGGTTATTCTTTTTTGAATCAAGATGCTGACTCTTGAAAAAACTGCAGCTTTCCAATCCCCTCCTTCTTTTCCTAAGATGATGTCTGGGTGGTCTCATATCCTGAAGGGGAAAAATGGATCGCTAGGGCACAGTCCCAGGTGATGGCTATCACTGGCAGAAAGGCTGGTTGGGGCAGTTCTAACCTAGGTATACTGGCCTTTCCCTCTCAGATTGGTCAGAGCCTGGTACTGCTCTGTAGCCAACTACGGCTACCCTGCCCTGCTGGGGATGAGAAGTCCAGGCCTTGGGCCCACCCTCCATCTAGTGTTTCCACCCTAGGAGAGGTGTGGCCACCTCTTCCTGTCCTCGAGAATAACAATAGCTCTTACCTCAGCATATGTGATACATGGTAACTGAGGGTAGCTTGAGAAGGTCAATCTCATGGTCCCTTGTTGCCATGGCCATCATGTGGCCACATCTGGGTGTGCTGGGAGAGGTAGGGGCAGAGCGGGGACTGCTGTGAGGCCAACTCTTTTCAGAGTCCTAAGCAGAGAGCAGAGGCAAGCTGTTCTCATTTATCTAACCCACCTCCCCTTTTCTGAAGCCCAACTCCAAGAAAGGGAAAGGGCCAGCAAGTCTACTGAACTCTGCCCCTCTGTCTCCTTCATCATTTTCCTAGAGACCACGTCAGGTGGGTCCTAGCTCTGCCTTACTGACAAGCTGGGCCTTCTCTACGTAGCAGATCTCCAGGATCAGAGTCCTCAGTGCTTATTGATACGCTAAAGAAGTGATTTAAGGAATTTAGAGCTATCTTCTCACAAGCTAACAGTGTGATTTCCAAGGTTTTTGTCTGGCTGCATAAACCTTTCTTGTGTACAAGACATATTTCTTGAATATTTTTCCCATTCACATTCCTTCTGACACAAAGCACCACCCCTCAGACAGATGTCTTGATGAAAGGCCTTTTACTATATTAAAAAAAGGCAAAAGAAAAATGCATGTGAATAATTTCATGATGCCAGATTCTTAATCAGGAGAAAGACTGAAAAGATGGATTAAAAAAAAAAAAAAAGGAACACTGGTTAAGTGTTTTCCATATGCCAGGAATGCTATGTTCTCTCACTGAATTCTCATAATCCTGGAAGATAAATACTATCTCATTCATTTTCCAGAGGGGTCAGCTGTGTGTCAAAATGATCAAACAATTTTCCCAGACTCACAGGAGAGATAATTTGCAGACCCAGAATTTGAGTTCTAATTTTTCTAACAGAAAAACATATGCTATTTCCACTGTATCCCATAAATTACATAAAGTGTTATATCCTACTGAATATATAGCATCACCAGTAGCAGGCTGCTCTAATATTGTACATTCCACTAAAAAAGAAATGCACTGTCAATTACACCATGACACACTATTTGTAAGACAAATACTAATTTCTGAGATGAAAAAACATGTATCTTAAAATGAATGAAATTTGGTAAATACAGTTCAAATAAGGTTATTTGAGTAGCTGCTGTGCTGTGTACAGTCTGGACCAGAACACACCACCACCCAGGGTAAGGAAAGATCAAGAGAATGTTACCATAGATATTCAGCTATCAAGATATGGAAGCCTGAGTAAAGACAGAGCCCTGTGAGATCAAAAGACAAGGCGAACTTCTGGGAAAGTGTCCAGTGAATCAAGGGGAATGGCTATTTGGATCTAGGTTGTAAAGAGTGTAGAATGGACTGTGAGCCAAGATTTTAAAGTCTAGAAGACTGAGAAACGGTAACAACTGGGAAACTGGGAAAAGGGAGAAAGGTTCCATTTTTGATACTTTAACATCAAAAAACAATTCAGTTCTGTTCAGTTGCTCAGTTGCGTCTGAATCTGTGACCCCATGGACTACAGCACACCAGGCTTCCCTATCCATGACCAACTCCCAGAGCCTGCTCAAACTCATGTCCATTGAATTGGTGATGCCATCCAACCATCTCACATCCTCTGTTGTCCCCTTCTCTTCTTGCCTTCAATCTTTCCCAGCATCAGGGTCTTTTCAAATGAGTCAGTTCTTTGTTTCAGGTGGCCTAAGTATTGGAGCTTCAGTTTTGGCACGAGACCTTCCAATGACTATTTGGGACTGATTTCCATTAGGATTGACTGGTTTGATCTCCTTGCAGTTCAAGGGACTCTCAAGAGTCTTCTCCAACATCATAGTCCAAAAGCATCAATTCTTCGGTGCTCAGCTTTCTTTACGGTCCAACTCTCACATCCATACATGACTACTGGAAAAACCATAGCTTTGACTAGATGGACCTTTGTTGGCAAAGTAATATCTCTGCTTTTTAATATGCTTCTTAGGTTGGTCATAGCTTTTCTTCCAAGGAGCAAGTGTCTCTTAATTTCATGGCTGCAGTCACTATCTACAGTGATTTTGGAGCCCAAGAAAATAAAGTCTGCCATTGTTTCCCCATCTATTTGCCATGAAGTGATGGGATGGGATGCCATGATCTTGGATTTCTGACTGTTGAGCTTTAAGCCAGCTTTTCCCACTTTCCTCTTTCACTTTCATCAAGAGACTCTTCAGTTCCTCTTCACTTTCTGCCATAAGGATGGTGTCATCTGCGTATCTGAGGTTACTGATGTTTCTCCTGGCAATCTTGATTCCAGCTTGTGCTTCATCCAGCCTGGCCTTTCTCATGATGTACTCTTCATGTAAGTTAAATAAGCAGGGTGACAATATACAGCCTTGACATACTCCTTTCCCAATTTTGAACCAGTCTGTTGTTCCATGTCTGATTCTAACTGTTGATTCTTGATCTGCATACAGATTTCTCAGGAGGCAGGTAAGGTGGTCTGGTATTCCCATCTCTTTAAGAATTTTCCACAGTTTGTTGTGATCCACACAGTCAAAGGCTTTAGCGTAGTCAATAAAGCAGAAACATATGTAATTACTCCTGTAACTCTAGAGGAGCGGGCAGAGATGCTGCCATGGGGCTCACTCACACAGGCACCAGCTTAAGAAGATGGCATCTAACTGGGGGTCTAGATATAAAAAAGGTAGATAGGTCTGGATCTGTGCTGCCAAAGGAAATATGAAGAGATGGAACCTCAAGCAAAGAAGAGAAAATTCTAGACCAAAGGGGCCTCAGGAAGCACCTTCACCAAGCACGAGCACTAGTCATTCTGGTGCCTTCAAGCAGCACCACAATGTCAACGTGGGGCAGAGAGCAGGTTTGGCAAGGTCTTCCTGCTGACTGGAGCTGCAGAGTTCACTCACACTTCCCTACACACTAGGAACTCAACACCTGCCTGGCGGAGAGAAGGAAAAGGACTAGGCCAGCACAGGAGTTCCTGTTCTGAGACCAAGTTGTTACAGATAATTGCAAGAGTTTTAGGGAATTAAAAAAAAAAATCTGTACTTAGCAACACTGAAAAAGGTAACAAATGGCACTTATCAAGACAAGGACTATTCATCTAATACTGGGAAATAAGCATTTCCATCACCTTCACCTTTTAATTTCAAGTAAAGTTTAAGTCTTTAGATAGCAGGCAAATGAACTGCTTGACCATAAGTTTTAGTCTGTTGCCTCATTTAGTTACGTAGTCCCAATTCCACAGCATATTTGAAAGTTGCATTAACTATTTCAGGTTATGCATCTGAAAACTGTAGAAAGGTGCTCACTATCCAGTTCTATAAGAATTAAGTCATTAGCCACTGGAGTCACTGACCTTAAACACACCCTGAAAGGAGACTGGAGCCCTCTGTATTCTGGGTAACCTGGTGAGATAGGCCTTCATAGAAATTTTATGAACCTGGATTTTTGCATCTTTCCATACTTCAGTTCAGTTCAGTTCAGTCGCTCGTGTCTGACTCTTCGCGACCCCATGAATCACAGCACGCCAGACCTCCCTGTCCGTCACCAACTCCCGGAGTTCACCCAGACTCACATCCATCAAGTCAGTGATGCCATCCAGCCATCTCATCCTCTGTCGTCCCCTTCTCCTCCTGCCCTCAATCCCTCCCAGCATCAGAGTCTTTTCCAATGAGTCAACTCTTCGCATGAGGTGGCCAAAGTACTGGAGTTTCAGCTTCAGCATCATTCCCTCCAAAGGAATCCCAGGGCCGATCTCCTTCAGAATGGACTGGTTGGATCTCCTTGCAGTCCAAGGGACTCTCAAGAGTCTTCTCCAACACCACAGTTCAAAAGCATCAATTCTTTGGCACTCAGCCTTCTTCACAGTCCAACTCTCACATCCACACATGACCACAGGAAAAACCATAGCCTTGACTAGACGGACCTCTGTTGGTGAAGTGATGTCTCTGCTTTTGAATGTGCTATCTAGGTTGGTCATAACTTTCCTTCCAAGGAGTAAGCGTCTTTTAATTTCATGGCTGCAGTCACCATCTACAGTGATTTTTGAGCCCAAGAAAATAAAGTCTGACACTGTTTCCCCATCTATTTCCCATGAAGTGACGGGACTGGATGCCATGATCTTCATTTTCTGAATGTTGAGCTTTAAGCCAACTTTTTCACTCTCCACTTTCACTTTCATCAAGAGGCTTTTGAGTTCCTCTTCACTTTCTGCCATAAGGGTGGTGTCATCTGCATATCTTAGATTATTGATATTTCTCCCAGCAATCTTGATTCCAGCTTGTGTTTCTTCCAGTCCAGCGTTTCTCATGATGTACTCTGCATATAAGTTAAATAAGCAGGGTGACAATATACAGCCTTGACGTACTCCTTTTCCTACTTGGAACCAGTCTGTTGTTGCATGTCCAGTTCTAACTGTTGCTTCCTGACCTGCATACAGATTTCTCAAGAGGCAGGTCAGGTGGTCTCGTATTCCCATCTCTTTCAGAATTTTCCACAGTTGATTGTGATCCACACAGTCAAAGGCTTTGGCATAGTCAATAAAGCAGAAATAGATGTTTTTCTGGAACTCTCTTGCTTTTTCCATGATCCAGCGGATGTTGGTAATTTGATCTCTGGTTCCTCTGCCTTTTCTAAAACCAGCTTGAACATCAGGAAGTTCACGGTTCACGTATTGCTGAAGCCTGGCTTGGAGATGAGTGCACTTAGAAAAGCATTAAAGTCATTAATTAAGATACCTGTTCCTGGTGACCAGAAGCAACCTGCTACTGAGATTCATGGTTTATTGCATGCTCATTACTTTGCCAAAATCACATATGTACCCATCTCCTCCTTACCTCTTGGAACATTTTCTCAGAGCTCTCTGAGAAGCTGTCTCCTGGGCTACAGTCCACAGTAAGACACCAAAAAACATGATTCATAGCTTTTACACTGTGTGTGTGTGTTTTGTTGTTGTTGACATGCTATACTAATGCAATGTCCCAAAGTGATCAAATATAAGTTACTAATGTGACTAGCGAAAAATTATTTTCTGAATCATCATCTGGATTTTTTTAAACATGTTCAAATGAATTTCCATCCCCACTGCAGCTCCTCTAATAAAGTCTCTCCATCACCTGCACCAGGACACATCCCTGGGCAGTAAGGCTCTCCCTGCTGTTAGAATGGGCTCACCTTGACCACTCCCTCTAGAACTTCACAGACCCGCATGGAAGCCACTGACCACATACGGCTGCTGAGCACCTGAAATGTGGCCAGTCTGAATCAGGATGTGTTATGAGTATAAAATATACACTGGACTTTGAAGACTTAGTGTGAAAAAAGGATATAGGATAACTCAGTAATTTTTATGTTGCTCGTATGTTGAAACGATGCTTTGGATATAAAGTGGCTTATATAAAATACATTCTTAAATTTTTTTTTTGTTTCCTTTTACTTTTTAAAATATAGTTGGAAAGTTTAATTCCATTTGTGACTTGTACCTGTGGCTCCCATTATATTTCTTTTGCACAGCCCTGGTCAAGACTCTCAGCTTCTGGGTCTTATTCATTTAATCAATAAATTCACTGTAATCAACATTTATTATGTATATAAGATGAACTAGGGTCTCTAAAAAAGACTGGTGATAAAAAGATATAAATAATATGACTTCTGATCTCAAGGAGCTTCCAGTTAGTGGTGGAAAAAAAAAAAAACATTTTAAAAGCAATTAAAACAATACGATACATGCTATTAAAGTAGAAAATTTTCTAGTCATTGGCATGGGGGACAATTTAAGGGCACACCACACAAAGGGCACAGTGAGTCTGCAGACTCAGGGGAATAAAAAGAATCTATTTGGGAAACTGAACGTAGATTGTTGTTACTGAGTCACTAAGTCATGTCTGACTCTTTCCGATCCCATGGACTGTAGCCTGCCAGACTACTCTGTCCAGGGGATTTCCCAGGCAAGAATACTGGAGTGGGTTGCCATTTCCTTCTCCAAGGGATCTTCCCGACCCAGGGATCAAGCCCATGTCTCCTGTATTGCAAGTAGATTCTTTAACACTGAGCCACCAGAGAAGCCCACAAATGCAGATTACAAAGGCTAAAACAGGCTGCCTGTGGAAGAGGGGACAGACAGGACTCAGTAGTAGACTGGGGTGGGGAATGGGGGAAATGGAAAAGAGAACCTCACATTCCAGGCTGAGAAGTACAAAACGTGTCTTGCGGATGAATGAGTTGGTTTGTATTTCAGAGATACCACAGCAGTAATACAATGGAGGAGGTCTGGGGATGGAGGGGTTGATGTTGGGAAGGAGGAGGAGGAGATGAAGGCCAGCAAGATAATCTACTGCATAGTCAAGATGACAGTAATATAGACTAGGACAGATGGCACAGACTGAAGAAATATTTAGGAGGAAAATCCTGCAGGTATTTGGGATTTAGTGGATGCTAAAGGTGAAGAAAAGGAAACAGGATTACTAAGATGAAGTGAAGTGAAAGTCGCTCAGTCATGTCCAACTCTTTGCTACCCCATGAACTACAGAGTCCACGGGATTCTCCAGGCCAGAATACTGGAGTGGGTAGCCTTTCCCTTCTCCAGGGGATCTTCCCAACTCAGGGATCGAACCCAGCTTTCCTGCATTGTGGGTGAATTCTTTACTGGCTAAGCCACAAGGGAAGTCCAAGAATAACTGGAGTGGGTAGCCTATCCCTTCTCCAGGGAATCTTCCTGACCCAGGAATTGAACTGGGGTCTCCTGCATTGCAGGTGGATTCTTTACCAACTGAGCTATCAGGAAAGCCCTGGTTTCTAAGATGATGTGAGATAAATATGAGGTGCCTGTCAAAATGTTTGCTATCAGAAGGAATTCTTAAGAAATGATACTAAGTTGAGTGGCTGGACTGAAATGAAATTGCTTTCAAAATGCACCAGCGGCTAAGTGCCCAGATCAATCGGGTATCCTGTTAGTGGTCCCTGCCCTCATCAGGTTTACTCGTGCTCAGGGTACCTGCAGTGCTGGGATGGGGGAGACTGCTAAGAATTCAGGGAGGAGAAAGGGGATATTTGGGAATCTGAAAAAAACTTCTTAGAAAGCAAGGCCTGGAGCTGGATTCTGAAAGGCAGGAAGCACAGGAGAAAGAGTATTTGTAATAAGAAAGGAAAACTGAAACAGATGCAGCAAATGAGCTTTTAAAGTCAGGAATGAATAAGTGGCAAGATGGGATCCAAGGACAGGTCGAGGATGGCCTGTTTATTTTGGGAAGAATGGTGGATGAAGGTGGAAAGACAGCTGGGATCATATTACAGAGGGAGCCTGTAAGCAGCAGGGAGCCATTGTAAAGTTTTAAGCAAAGAAACTGACAACCTTACATTTAAGTACGGTTCCTCTGGTGATGTATAGGAAAACTCAAGTAGGATGATGATGTAAGGCAGTTCTGCTGACACTCTTTTACCAAATCCAGTAAATGTTGAACCCTCTTCCCAAGCCCTGGGGACTTAAAAATAAGTGAGGACTAGTCTCTTCCTCTAGGACTTGCAACCTATTGTGGGTAAGCCGAGAACAAGATCAGTTAGGATTGTCTTTGCTCATTTGATTTTTTGAAGCAATGAGTATTAGATCAGGGGCTTAGCAGTGAGAATGGACAGAAAGCATCTGAAAGCAAGATGGATGGCCTGTGGACATATAATTAAAGCCCTTTATTTACTAGTCCTGTACCACTTGCTTTTACCCCAATCATCTTTATTTTTCCCCATTTATTTCCCTGTTCTTCCTTTCTACCCTCTTTCCCATAGCCAAGGGCACTTACTGAACACTGGCCAATCAAATAACCTCTTACTTACATACCCTGTCCTTCCCTGAGCCAAGTATGCTTTCTCCTCTGAGTAGGCTTGACATTTTTTTCATTCAATGGTCCCATCTCTGAGCAGTCAACTAGGTATATATCACACATTAAGTTAGCTTAAGTTCACATAATCAGATAGGCTGATGCATTTTCATTAAAGATCTTATTTTAGGGACTTCCCTGGTGATCCAGTGATTAAGAATTTGCCTTGCAATGCAGGAGACATGGGTTTGATCCATGGTTGGGGGACTAGGAGCTCACATGCAAAGGGGCAACTAGGCCTGTGCACCACAACTACTGAGCCTACACTCTAGAGCCCAGAAGATGGAACTGCTAAAGCCCATGTGCCCCAAGCCTGTGCTCTGCAACAAGGGAAGCCAATGCAAAGAGAAGCCCATGTACTACAACTAGAGAAAGCCCACATGCAGCAACCAAGACCCAGGGCAGCCAAAAACAATCTTCAGTTCAGTTCAGTTCAGTTCAGTCGCTCAGTCGTGTCCGACTCTTTGCGACCCCATGAATTGCAGCATGCCAGGCCTCCCTGTCCATCACCAACTCCCAGAGTTCACTCAAACTCATGTCCATTGAGTTGGTGATGCCATCCAGCCATCTCATTCTCTGTCGTCCCCTTCTCCTCCTGCCCCCAATCCCTCCCAGCATCAGAGTCTTTTCCAATGAGTCAACTCTTCGCATAAGGTGGCCAAAGTATTGGAGTTTCAGCTTCAGCATCAGTCCTTCCAAAGAACACCAAGGACTGATCTCCTTTAGAATAGACTGGTTGGATCTCCTTGCAGTCCAAGTGACTCTCAAGAGTCTTCTCCAACACCACAGTTCAAAAGCATCAATTCTTTGGCGCTTAGCTTTCTTCACAGTCCAACTCTCACATCCATACATGACCACAGGAAAAACCATAGCCTTGACTAGATGGACCTTTGTTGGCAAAGTAATAGCTCTGCTTTTGAATATGCTATCTAGGTTGGTCATAACTTTCCTTCCAAGGAGTAAGCATCTTTTAATTTCATGGCTGTAGTCACCATCTGCAGTGATTTTGGAGAGTCTGACATTGTTTCCCCATCTATTTGCCATGAAGTGATGGGACCAGATGCCATGATCTTTGTTTTCTAAATGTTGAGCTTTAAGCCAACTTTTTCACTCTCCACTTTCACTTTCATCAAGAGGCTCTTTAGTCCTTCTTCACTTTCTGCCATAAGGGTGGTGTCATCTGCATATCTGAGTTTATTGATATTTCTCCCGGCAATCTTGATTCCAGCTTGTGCTTCTTCCAGGCCAGCATTTCTCAAGATGTACTCTGCATATAAGTTAAATAAGCAGGGTGACAATATACAGCCTTGACATACTCCTTTTCCTATTTGGAAACAGTCTGTTGTTCCATGTCCAGTTCTAACTGTTGCTTCCTGACCTACATACAGGTTTCTCAAGAGGCAGGTCAGGTGGTCTGGTATTCCCATCTCTTTCAGAATTTTCCACAGTTTATTGTGATCCACATAGTCAAAGGCTTTGGTATAGTCAATAAAGCAGAAGCAGATGTTTTTCTTAGTTTAAATTAAAAAAAAATAAAGGAAATACTAGAAAACAGTTTGCCAAACAGGCACAGAGATAAAAGTACATGACACTATTAAAGTGTAACTCCACAGTCTATCAACTTAGTTCAATAAAGATTTAACCCTAAATGGCTTACTATGCATCAGCTACTTGATTACTGGGATAAGTTGAATAAGACACAATTCCAGTCCTGAGAACTTTGAGATTTTATAGACAGGTGATGAAAAATTCATCTAACTAGATATCTCTTAACTGCTCATTCTAGTCTGTACCATGATGATTTCTTACTTGCACCATCTTCCTGCTTCTGCCATCACTTCCCACCCCTTACCAGCTCCCTGAACCCGTTAAACATAAATCATATCATGTTCTCTTACTGAGGAAAACTGTAAGTCCTTAATCTCCGTCCGTAAATTTCCGTATGATCTGCCTTTGATGTCATCTCCTACAATCATTTCCCTTACTCAACTCAACTCTATTACCGCTTGGCCTTTTTAACAAGACCAGAATGTTCTGAATACATTCTCATCCAAAACCCCTTTTCTGGTTGCCTATACCTGGGATTTTACTTCTAAAACATCTGCAAGATTTTCTCTATCACTTTCTGGAGATATCTGCTCAAAGGCTATCTTATGACTGAGTCCTTCTCTGACCACCCAGTATTCCCTACCTCCTTTTATCATGCTTTACTTTTTAAAAAATCTTTTATTCAATAAAATGCATCTGTTACCACTGGAATTTACCATTTATTGTCTGCCTCTCTCAACAATATTCAAAGCTCCACAGAAAGAGGGTGATGATTTCTTCCTGTATTCCCAGCACTTGGAATGTTGTCTAGCATGTTGCTGATGGTCAACAAACACTTCTTAAATGAACCAGATGAATGACTTGGAGTTATACACAGGGTTTTAGGGGATCAGGGTATGTGGCATAAGCTGAGATGAATAGGGCTATCAGAGAATGATTCTTTAAGCAGATAATGGTTGGGCTGAGACTGTACTCATTCAACACATTGTTTTGGAGTGTTACTATGAGCTAGGCATTATTCTAGGATTAGGAAATGTAGCTGTCATGAAGACAGACAAGTCTCTGTACTTGTGGAACAATCTTGAGAGAAAGATTGTTTCTTGCTTCTTGAAGAAACATGAGTAAACAAGAAAAATATTCAACACTGACATATGCTATGCAAAGAACTAGAACAGGATGATATAAAAGAGAGCACACCTAGGGCCTTATTTTAGATTGAGTCATTATAGAAGCATCTCTAGGAAATGACATTTCAGCAGAGACTTGAAGAACAGTAAGAAAGCACCCATGTAAAGATGAAGCAGTAAGCATTCCTACAGAGAGAACAGCCAGCCAGTGCAAAATCCTTAAATGGGAATAGGCTTGAAGTGTTCAAGGAACCAAATGAAAAGACACACAGTTGCAGAGAAGTGGGCAAGAACAGGAGGGGCACGACTTAAGGTGAGGCAGGAAGAATCTCCGTGAGTGGGACTTAGGAGGTGAAGCAGGGCAAGTACCAGAAGAAAAGCACTGTACGCAGTGAGAACAGCAAAGGCAAGAGGGCATGAAATAGCCTGGTATGTCTGAGTAATTCTAGGAAATACATTTCTCCTGGGTCCAATGCACAGAGATGGAATTCAGGACATGGTACAGGTAAACTATTTTTTTTTTTTTCATGAAGCTTCTGGCACATTCTGCTGCAGTTGGAAAAGAGAACCATTTCTTTATGGTTCCAAGAACCATACACAGCAAGCTCAACACAGCCTCAGGAAGATCTATAATCAACCTTATGCTAAGAGGTATATTCTTAGATTCAGATATTATGTACTTGAGCTTAGAAGCTTGGAAGGTAAAAAGCAAATACAACCTCGGATTTGTAAGCTGTCACAACCCATCTTACATAGTGAAGGACCAGAAAGTGAAAGTGAAAGTCACTCAGTCTTGTCCGACTCTTCCTGACCCCATGGACTGTATAGTCCAAGGCCGGAACACTGGAGTGGGTAGTCTTTCCCTTGTCCAGGGGATCTTCCCAACCCAGAGATTGAACCTAGGTCTCCCTCCTTGCAGGCAGATTCTTACCAGCTCAGCCACAAGGGAAGCCCAAGAATACTGGAGTGGGTAGCCTATCCCTTCTCCAGGGGATCTTCCCAACCCAGGAATCGAACTGGGGTCTCCAGCATTGCAGGTGGATTCTTTACCAACTGAGCTAGGAGGGAAGCCTGTGAAGGATATGGGGATGGGTTAAATCACTCGCAGTCAAGAGCTGGGAGTCAATTCCACGTCACACTTTACCCAATGCTATTTCCCCTGCTGTGAGATTCTCATCAATGGATTCAATATACTTGCCTGGAATGATCCTTGCCATTAATTTCTTCTAGGGACCTTGCCTTCTACATTTTTCCTTCGGCTTTATTTCTCTTCTCCTGTAAATGCTTATAATTTAGAAAATGTGTATTTTTTTCCCCTTCAGCTAATCCTAATCAGTTTCATGTTTTATGGCAGCTGTTCTGCAGCTCAATCTTCTACTAACAAAAGTGATGAAAACCCAAATAAACTCAAAGATGGGATCAATATACTTAGACATATTTCTTTATACTAAGTGAACCCCCAAGGAATGTCTTAGTCTTTGGAAACTTTGACATATAATCTTTTTTTTAAAATAGTCGAGACCCTGTTATTAGTACAACCCAAGGAATAATTGGGTTATATACTGAGTCCCCAAGGAATGTCTTAGTCTTTGGAAACTGACATATTTTTTTAACAGTCCAGACCTTCTTATCGGTAGAACCAGAGCCCTTATATAAAGTAGTGCTGATTTCACAACAAGGAATCTAGGTTCATAGTTTTTCAAGTAAACAGTGACTTACAAGTAACTCTTCAATATTTGTGTTGTATTAGCTTGTTGCTGATGGACACTAAGCATTAGGATTAAAGTCATTTAGAAACTATTATTTTATACATCATATTAGAAGGCATTATGAGGTATACCAAGATGGAATATTTACAGTTGACTCTTGAATAGCACAGGTTTTAACTGCATGGGCCCACTTATGTGTGGCTTTTTTTTTTTTTTACTAGTAAGTTCTATAGTATTAAATGATCCATGGTTGACTGAATCTGCAGATATGGAGAGATGGTAGATACAGAGGGACTGTGGATGCAGAGGGCTGACCGTAAAGTTACACGTGGATTTTCAACTGTGAAGAGGGTCAGCGCCTCTAACCCCTGCACTGTTCAAGGGTCAACTGTATTCAGGAAGAAACAAATGAAGGGTGAAATTTTCTTCTATTAATGGCACATTTTGTACTCTTACACTACAAACCTCTAGTCCATACTCCTTACTTAACAATGTAAACATGTAGTTCGGATAGCAGTTAAGATGTTCACTGCGAATGAGGTTAACAAATTCTCACTACATAATGCTATCTGTTGCAGGAGACATTTACTTCAAAAAATTCTGGATGTCGAGGATATGACCAATGTCTCCTAGTACTTCTCTATTAGATGGCCAAATTGACGGTGTCTACAATGCCATGTTTATGAATTTCAGCAATGATGTGCACAGTTACAGCCTCTTGAAATGCTGATGATATTTTTTCTTGGTAAATGGTAAATTCTGAAATACTTGGGAAAAAGGACATTTGACAACGTGAATAAAAACTAAAAGGTGAAAAGGAAGGCAAGGACTAGTCAAGATGCTAAAAATAAGTACTTGTAAGACAGCTGATCCCAATTTGTACTTTTTTTCTTTTCCTTTTTTTTTGGGCTGTGCTGCACAGCTTGTAGGACCTTAGTTCCCTGACCAAGGACTGAACTCATACCCTCGGCAGTGAAAGCACGATGTTCTAACCACTGGACTGCCAGGGAAGTTCCAGTTGCAATTTTCAGATGCACAACGTTTCTAGAGATGCCAGTGTGAAGGCAGGTGCTTTGCAACCTTCACCTTTTTATGTTAGTGGAGGTTAATAATAAAGCAGATAAACATGGTTCAAAGAAAAAGATGAGCCAATAATAAGTAGGGTCCAAGAAGCAGAGAGTAAAAGTGCAAAACCTCAAAAATGATGAAATATTTTACTTCTATTTTCCAGTGTTTCTTTTTATCCATGCTTAAAGAAATGACATTTTCCAGAGCTTAAAACTTGTCTTTTATAACACCTAAGTTGTGACAAGAAACAAACATTAGTTGTTTAGCTGATAAAGTTAAATGTGAAATTAATATCATAGTTACCTGAAATTCTAATCCATAGTTTTCTCTGCAGAATTCTCTCAATTTAGGATACACATTTTCTTTTAGTGCCTGTCTTTCTGCTCCCGTGTCTGTGGTAGAAAAGCAAACACACAGAAAGTGAGTTATGTCCACGTATGTAAAATAAAGCAGAAAAAAAAAGAAAGCTTACAAATAAACATGAATATAATCAAGCTGGGGTGCTACACTGTGAAATGATGGGATATTTATCTACTGGAGGGGACTTGTTCTTCACAGACCAGGGAGAGCCGAGATCCCTCTATCAGGCATACAGGATGGATGGGAGCCCCCTGGTAAGTTCTGCGGGTGCTGGCAGAGCTGAGAATTCACAGCTGATTCTCTAAACTAATGGAGACCCCCACATCGATCTCTTAATAGCCACAACCACAATGACTTTCAAAGAGGTAAAAGGAAAAATCATAGGACTACCGGGTATATCTCCACTGAGTATAAATGTTCCAACACACACACACATATTAGTTACTGATTTCCCAAAACATCTAGACTCTATCATTTCCTAAAGCATTTAGAAACAATAGCATCTGTGCAATCAGCACAATAATGAGGAGGGACAAACTGCAGGAGTCAGCATCTAAAAACTAGCAGATTCCACACATGGTACTTGGAAACGAGCCAGTGGTTCAATAGTAATATCTCCCACTCTGGGCTTAGGGAGCTGTTACATCAGAGAGGGGACTGCTTTACCTGTGCCACAGTGTGTAAAAGTTTCAAAATTAAATATTTAAAAATTATCTATGTCATTAAAAATACAAGAAGAAACAGAGAACCCAAAACCAGAAGAACCACAAAATATGTATGTACTTAATGTTGAATGTTCTGCACAGAAGGGGATTCTAGATTCCATCTGTGCTGGATGATGCTCCATATCAGGGATGATGCTATAAGATGCTTACAGCACAGACTTGCCCTCTCCAAGTAACTTCAGATGGAGATAAGAATCAGAGCTTTTCAAAATTAGGTTAATGTGTTATCTCATGAAAAGGACCATTTGCTAAATGTACCTCAATCCCAGCCATAACCATGAAACATCTGCATGCCACATTTATAACTGAGGAGCCAATTTAAAAGACTGTCCTTGTTATTCTCTAACAACATCTGTGCATACAAACTCAACCATATGCCACATTGAGCTACTCTACTTTCCTACTGTTCTCAAGCCTGTTTTGAGAGGCAAACAACCAGTCCTGAGAGTCTCAGATGCAGCAGCAGCTCAACAGAGTGACAGGAACCAGTGTTTACAAGGGAACCAAAGATTCTATACAAGGTCTTTGAGATTACTCTGTGATCCAAACAAGTAGGGTCTTTTCCCACCACGGATCCAACATGGACCTAAGTCCACAGGATAAGCGGGAGGACCACACTTGAGCAGGGCACACCCGAACAGTGACCAGGTGCTGTTATGGCACCGGTGGGGGCGGGGAACTAAGCTTTCACATGATTTACATAATCTTGGCATCACATGCCCATCCTCCTTCACCCTGTTTTAAGGGTTGAAAACACGAACTCTGCAGTAAAACTGATAATATTCAATCTCTCTAAAAGGCTACAGATGTTCAAAACCCAGGTAACAAAAAGTCACTTTAAAAATGAAGTATTACCTGATGTGAAATCTGGGAGTATATTAAATAAAGATTACTGGTAAGATATTAAAAAACTGTATCCTAGTAATACATGAAAAAATTATGAAATGAAGAGCAGAAATCTGCTTCTTAAAATTGTCATTACTGTAAATTTTATTCCTGGGTACTGAGACCTAAATGTGTCTTAGTAAGAAGGCTAAGGCAGAAATCCAGTATCTAATTACTAACATTCATTGAGTTCTTACTGTAGACTAGTAGTGTGCTAAGTATTTTTACGTGCATTTTCTTAGTCACTTCTGTCAACAATGAAATAGGTAAGATTACTAGTCCATTTTTTATATTAGATGAAACAAATATAAAGCGGTTAAGAGACATGCTTGAAGTCATATGACCACTAAGTTGGAGAACTTGGATTTGAATCTAGAGAGCTAAATGTCACACTTTGCTCTAGCCATGGAAAATATGTAACTGTGCAAAGAATATTTGAAAATGACAAGTGCAATAACTTCCCTGAATGATTAAGGGATGCCAAAGTCCTGATACTTATGAAACAAAAAATCCGAGTTATCTACTTCTCTTTACCTCTGATGCAAGCCAAGCTCATCTCTCAGTTGAACCTTATCTTGCTGTTTCCATACTTGCCTCCATCCATCTATTCTCCACAGAGCAGCCAGCCCAATCTTGTAAGAACAAATCTGATCACATCACTCTCTCATTTAAAGCCCTCCAGGATCTCTTCATGGAACTTGAGACGAAATCCCCAAGCCTTACCTTGAACGTCCCCCCCTCCCGAAGCCCATTTCTCACCACTTGTCTAGTTCACGGCACTCCAGCAGCACTGCTGTTCATGTGGTTTCTGGATGACATTTTCACTCGTGACCTTTGCTCTAGCCATGACTTCCTCCTGGAATGCTCAATCCCATGATCATCTCATGGCATCTCCTGTCAGTCAAGTGTCAGCTTTAATGCCACCTCCTCAGAGAGGTCTCCCCTGAGCCCTCCAGCTACAGAAGCCCTCTCTATCACACTACCTTCTTCAAATTCTCTGCACATTACTCATCACTATTGGTGACAGCTGTTTACCACCTGTCTCTCCCACCTGCCACGTGAGTTCAATGGGACTCAGAACCTTTTTCTGTCTCTTTCACTGCTGCATCCCCAGTGATGAGAATCATGCTCAGTTAAGGAAGGAGTAAATGAAAAAAAAAAAAAACCCGCAAAAGGACAAGCGATAAAACTGAGCTGACAGACAATGCTTCTCTGAAATTACCTCGGAAACAGAAAGGCTTCATACATTACAATGTGTCATTGGTTGGATATAGAATCAACACTGTGAAATTCCGGGAAATAAATTATAGGGTTTACAAAGTCTGCTTCATGAAGAGAGTGAATGAACTAAAATACGGATGTCTTTCCTGGTTTCTGTGTTTCTGGCAAAATACTAATATTTTATCAAATTATGTTGAATGTTTCTAAAAATGTGAGGTAAGTGTATGATAGACATTCTGTGTTATTACTTATAGTACAAAAGTGACTCAGATTTTCCTATATTTGTATTAATACAGGATGACTGGTTCTGGAAATGGAAAAGTAATTAAAATAGAATGGATTCATTATGTTGGGTGACAGATAAGCTGGTTTAATTATACAAAAAACCTGATTCATACTGACAGCAAATCCGGATGGTTAGCAATTAAAAAAACACTAGAATGTCATGGACAGGAAAAATTAACTCACAGAATGTTGCCCATAAAAAGGGACCTCTTAAAAAAGTGTAGATCAAGACAAAGTATGTAATCATTTATTCTTCACCATCATTGTGTCCATTTGTATCTGCCCACCTTTGAAAAGATGTAAAACACTTTAGTAGCACTATAGAGGTTTACAAAGAGTTGCTTTCTGAATAATTCCTCTCTGATTTCAGAATTAATGATGGTCTCTGTGCAGTATCTGAATTACCTTCAGGAGGAATACTAGTTGAGGGAGAATGATCAGTCAATATCATTATCCTATTTCAAGTAGGGTTTAGATTAATTCCAAGTTTTTATTAAAAATAAGAGTGTCAAACTGACCATGTTGGATTGGAACTTCTTTACCGCCCCCACTACCCACACTTAAGGGGATGGACCTTAGGTGAAGTCACTTCCCTCTTGGCAGCTCAGAAAACTTATTTGGGATCTACTTGCAGCTGTCATTCCAGCCCGGTTTCCCAAGTTTCCCTACATCTCTTCTTGCCTGGATCCTCCCCCCTTTTCCTGGCCCCTTAGCCAGTAAACACTGAACATCCTATCTGACTTCGGTCTGGGTTGATTTCCTGTTTGGTGGCTTCCCAGAGGCTGCCTCATCCCCATGCCCTCCAAGTCTTCTGTGCCCAACCAGTTACCCTTACTGTTCCTCATTTCAATGTCACTAAATCCTGTCAATTTCATCATAACCATCTCTGAATCTGGCTATGCTTTTTTTTCTAATAATCTCTATTTATGTACTCATCATCTCAACTCTAAGAGTCCAAAAGTCTCCAGTCTCATTGATCTGTTACTTGTCTCTCCTCATTGCAGTCTTATGCTCCACAGAACTGCTGGAGATACATGCTAAGACAAAACAAAAGTAAAAACTAATTTGATCACTAAAAGCCTTGACTGGCATCTGTTGGCCTAGAGGGTGAAGGCCAGAATGTTCAGCAGATGTAAATGTATCTCTGACCTAAGTTTCATCTTCTACCACTGTTTACCATGCACCCTCCAGAGTATTTTTCAGATATTACTTGAACCTTGTCTTTACACATACTGCTTTCCATGCTCAGAATTCCCTATTTACTGCATCCCATTGTTTGGCAGACTCAGACCCTCCCGAGTCCCAGTCAAAAGCACCACAATTTGTGAACTCTTACTGGCTAGAGACAAGCATATCCTGGTCACCTCAGAGCACTTTGCTCACCCCTATATAACACCATGCATTATGCTTTATTATAATATTTGTAATTTATTTTTAGTCTGTCTCCCCCATTAAACTTGTGAATTCATGAAAGGCAGAGACATCCTCATACATCTTTATATCACAGAAAATAGAGCAGACCCCAGCACATAGCTGCTACCTCTGCTGCTAAGTCACTTCAGTCGTATCTGACTCTGCGACCCCATAGACAGCAGCCCACCAGGCTCTGCCATCCTTGGGATTCTCCAGGCAAGAACACTGGAGTGGGTTGCCATTTCCTTCTCCAATGCATGAAAGTGAAAAGTGAAAGTGAAGTCACTCAGTTGTGTCCAACTCTTAGCAACCCCATGGACTGCAGCCTACCAGGCTCCTCCATCCATGGGATTTTCCAGGCAAGAGTACTGGAGTGGGGTGCCATTGCCTTCTCTGCAGCACATAGCTAGGACTCAATAAATTAAAGGGAAAATAGATGCTACTATAATTAAAACATTAATTAAACTCAAAAACTATTTTATCTCCATAAAGTTAACATAAATGAAAATTCAACTTTATCTTAAATTAATAGTTGACTATGTTAATAGGATTAACAGCAATGTGTGAATCTGGGGTGATGTCAGAAAATAATGACAAAGTATGGTATAATAAGGAGTTTACTTAGCAAATACTCTTTCTAATTAGCAATAATGAAACTGGACAAAATTATGAAAAGAAGCATTTTAATGTAAATTAACCAAAGACCAAGGGCATAAAACAAATTGGGATGTGATTATTAATCAAAAGTAACTGAACTTCAGATAAGTTATTCAGATAAGAACAGTGGAGTCTGTCAGATTCTTGCATGGGGTTTCTCCCATCCCTCCTTAACCACTCCCTTTCTTAGACTCCATGTCAGAGAGGGTCAAGCTATGAACATCAGCATCTTCACTGTCACAGAAAGCTCACCTGATTTGCAGCTGAGCAAGGGAAAACTCCATGCCCATGAGCGCCGTTAGCAGTAGTAGCAGTCTCAGAAGCAGACAAACGGGGAAGCCCGGTGGCTCAGCTAGCCTGTGGCTTCATTCAAATTTTACAAGGAAATCAGTGAAATAAACAGCCATAAGACAGTCTTGATAAGCTCTCTGAAAATTCCTGGCTGAAGAAGGCTACTCACAGACATAAAAGATCAAAAGCTATCCACGTGCTTCAGGCTGACTTTGAGCCTCGTACATGGAGCATAGAAACATGAGAAGGCCTGGTGGAAAAGTAAAAGCTGGGACAGATTAAGACACTCTGCACTAAACTTGGCATGTTTTGCACTTAATGAAATGAAAATCTAGGTCAAAAGTTAAGAAATGCAACTAAAGCAATGGCTAGAGAGAAATCTATACCTTTGAATACCTACAGCAGGAATGAAAGATCTCAAACTGGTAATTTAGGATTCTACCTTAAGAAACCAGAAAAAGATGAAAGAAAGAAGACATACATATGGCCAATAGGCACAGAAAAAGACACTCAATATCACTGATTATTCAGTTCAGTTCAGTCGCTCAGTTGTGTCCGACTCTTTGTGTCCCCAAGAACTGCAGCATGCCAGGCCTCCCTGTCCATCACCAACTCCCAGAGTTCACCCAAACTCATGTCCATCGAGTCGGTGGTGCCATCCAGCCATCTCATCCTCTGTCGTCCCCTTCTCCTGCCCCCAATCCCTTCCAGCATCAGAGTCTTTTCCAATGAGTCAACTCTTTGCATGAGGTGGCCAAAGTATTGGAGTTTCAGCTTGAGCATCATTCCTTCCAAAGAACTCCCGGGGCTGATCTCCTTTAGAATGGACTGGTTGGATCTCCTTGCAGTCCAAGGGACTCTCAAGAGTTTTCTCTAACATCACAGTTCAAAAGCATCAATTCTTCAGCACTCAGCTTTCTTCACAGTGTAACTCTCACATCCATACATGACTGCTGGAAAAACCATAGCCTTGACTAGACGGACCTTTGTTGGCAAAGTAATGTCTCTGCTTTTCAATATGCTATCTAGGTTGGTCATAACTTTTCTTCCAAGGAGTAAGTGTCTTTTAATTTCATGGCTGCAATCACCATCTGCAGTGATTTTGGAGTCCCAAAAAATGAAGTCTGACACTGTTTCCACTGTTTCCCCATCTAATTCCCATGAAGTGATGGGACCAGATGCCATGATCTTCGTTTTCTGAATGTTGAGCTTTAAGCCAACTTTTTCACTCTCCTCTTTCACCTTCATCAAGAGGCTTTTGAGTTCCTCTTCACTTTCTGCCATAAGGGGGGTGTCATCTGCATATCTGAGGTTATTGATATTTCTCCCGGCAATCTTGATTCCAGCTTGTGCTTCTTCAAGCCCAGCGTTTCTCATGATGTACTCTGTGTATAAGTCAAATAAGCAGGGTGACAATATACAGCCTTGACGTACTCCTTTTCCTATTTGGAACCAGTCTGTTGTTCCATGTCCAGTTCTTAGAGACATGCAAATCAGAACCACAATGAAATGTTACCTCACACCTGTCAGAATGGCTATTACCAGAAAGGCAACAAAGTAACTGCTGGCAAGGATGTAAAGAAAGGGGAACCCTCATGCACTATTGGGGTGAATGTAAATTGGTGCAGCCACTATGGAAAACCCTATGGAGATTCCTCAGAGAATTAAATAGAAGTACTATGTGATCCAGCAATTCCACTACTGGGTATTTTTCAAAATACTCAAACACTATTTAGAAAAGATATATGAACCCCTATGTTCATTGACACATTATTTATAATATTTAAGATATGAATGTGACCTAATGTCCATTTGTAGATGAATGGATAAAAAGATGTGGTATACATATATACAATGGAATATTACTCAGCCATAAAAAAGAATGAAATCTTGTCATTTGCAACAATATGGATGGATCTACAGGGTATTATGCTAAGTGAAATAAGTCAGATAAAGACAAATACTATGTGATTTTACTTATATACAGAATCTAAAAGACAAAACAAATGAACAAACACAACAAATCAGAAAGAGTTAAAGATACCAGGAACAAACAGGTGATTGTCAGAGGAGATGGGATGGCGGGGAGGGGGTGAGAAATAGGTGAGTGAGATTAAAGAGGTACAAACTTCCAGCTACAAAATAAATGAGTCATGAGTATGAAGTATACAGTGTAAGGAATATAGTTAATAACTAAATAATGTCTTTGTGGTGACATACCACAACTAGACATTGCGGTGATCATTCTCAGATGTACAGAAAAAAATCACTATGGTGTAATAAGAACTGACAGTGTCGCAGGTCGATTATATTTCAAAAACAAACATACAAACAAATTCACAGAAAAAGAGATCAGATTTGTGGTTACCAGAGATGGGGTAGATGGAGGTGGTAGGTGAAGGTAGTCCAAAGTGCTACAGACTCCAAGACAGAGAAGTACTAGAGATGTAATGTACAACATAATAAAGATATTCAACACTGTTATATGTTATATATAAAAGTTAAGAGAGTAAATCCTAAGAGTTCTCATCACATGCACAAAAACAGTTTTTGATCTTTAACTCTGTATCTATATTAGATGATGGATATTCACTAAACTTACTGTAGTAATTATTTCATGATATAAATAAAATAATTATGCTATATGCCTTAAACTTATACTGTGCTGTATTGTCAACTTTATGTCAATAAAACTAGAAGAAAAAAAAAAGCTTGAAAGAGAACAAATTTAATCAAAAACTGAAGGAGGAAAATACAGAGTCAAAATCAATGAAATAGAAAATAGGGAAAAAAAATCCCATATAACCAATAAAGCCAAAAGTTAGCTCTCTGAATGCATAGTACAATTTTACAAACTTCTAGCTAGGTTGATTAAGAAAAAAGAAGGCAAACTATCATAATTTGGAATGAAATATAGCATAAAGATGCTACAGAAATTTTAAAAAGTTATAAGGGCATAAAATTATGAACAATAACTTTATTTCTAATAAATCAGAAAACCTGGTTGAAATGACCAAATTCTGCAAGCAGAAATTCTTGAAACTGACTCAAGGAAAAGAAAATATGAAGAAATCTAAAACAAATTAAAAAATCTGAATTAGTTATTAAAAATTTTCCCAAAGAAAATCACCAGCCCAGAGAATTTAACTGATAAATTATAACAATATGTAAAGAAATACTCCCTTACACTTTCAGAAAATAGAGTAGAAGGAACACTTCAACTTATTAAGTCTATATGATCCTAAACCCCAAACCAGACATTTGCCAAACTCTAATACCCATTCAGGATAAAAACTCAGCCATGCAAAACAGAAAGGCATTTCTTGATTCTGATAAAGGCTACCTATACAGAACCTTACAATTAGCCCTATGCTTCACAGCTTAAGACTGAATATTTTCCAGTTGTGATCAGGAACACATTATCACTTCTATTCAACATTTTACTAGAGGTTGTAATCAGTGTAGTGAAGAACAAATGAAAAATAAAGGCACCTAGCATGCTGAAGTCCATGGGGTCACAAAAAGTTGGATACGACTGAGCAACTGAACCAAACTGAGATTGAAAAGGAAAGAAAATGTATTTTCAGACAACATGGTCTTATATGTAGAAAATCCTGAGAAATCCAGAGAAAAATTATAATAACTAATAAATGATTTCAACAAGGTCACTGGATAGACTACAACAGTATTTCTTTATATTCACAACAAACAATTCAGAAATGAAACAGAAAAACTGCATTTACAATGGCATTAAAATAATAAAACACTGAAAGAAATTTAACAAAAACAATGCAAGACATACATTGTAAAGTGCAAGACCTTGCTGAGAGAAAGATCTGAAAGGAGAGAGAGACATTTCATGTTTATGGATGGGAAGGCTCAATATTACTAGAATGGCAACCCTCACCAAATACAGGCTTGAGATTCTCCAAAGTGATCTGCAGACCCAACACAGTCCCTATCAAAATTCCAGCATATTCTGCAATTATGTTGTCATTGCCATTATTTAAATGAAGTTTTAAAGCACACCCTAGTCAATCTTGCTCATTACTCAATCTAAGTATACCAACCGGTATCAAACAGGGAAGACAGAGGGACTGAGCGTGGTTCTAGAACCAAACTCCCCATGTCTGAATCCCAGCTCCTTCACCTGCTAGCTGTGTGATCTCAGGCAAATTGTTAAGTCTCATTTTTTTCATTTGTCATATGGAATGAAAATTACTAGCATCAAGCTTATGAGGTTGTTGTCAAGATTAGGATGGAATCTTTCAACAGCACCTGGCATGTGGTAAATGCTCAATAAGCACTGCAATTATTCTAGCAAATAATTTGGGGAATCGAAGATTAAAGCATTTTTTTTATTACTTATGAGAATTTTCAGCACTAAAAGATTAATAGTAAAGTAGCTACAACAATCATGAACTTGTCCCACACTGTATTTCTTAAAAAATGATCAAATTTTCAAGATATTTTTCAAAGCTTTAGGGAAAGCCATAGTTAAAATGAAATTTAAAAAATACCACCAGTTTATCCAAATACTCTTAAAAGTTCCCAGTAGAACTTCAATAGCTGTATTATTGCTACACTTCAATACATTTTAGGAAAAAAGGGTAAACTATAAAAGATAACAATGCTGGGCTTGTTTCTGGTAATATTGAGGAAAAGAAACCTGCACAAATATGACACTAAGATGACCCAAATATGGCATACAAATATTTAAAAATGTATCTTTTAAAACATGTCACATACTTTGAATAAAACCAAGCAATGCCCAAAACACAGTGAAAGCAGTAATCTCAGAAAATAAGGATTCTTCAAGGCCAGCTTTTGGCTATTTTCCACTAAATCCTGGTGATCTCTAGTGTTGATTTTTTCTTCTGTAGGTCAGGGTACACTGGTCACAAAACACAGAGCCCCAAAGTGATGAGTCTATCAGGAAACCCTTGTAAAAGGCCATGACCTCAAAGAGTCAAGATCTTCAGTGTGAGAGTCAATCAGAAATAAATCTTCATCACCAGGAAAATGTGCTGCCATATCATTTGCACTTGGCAGAAAAAACAATCTCCTTGATATTTGTAATCACGAGCTTGGCCTCTTGTAGATCAGCAGTGCAAATTAATCTTATTTAAAGTCTGGCAAATATCAAGCCTATAATTTATTTTAAAATGGTTTTGCATTTTATTAAAAATATATATGATGTTGAAACTTTGCATTTTATAAACTAGTATCTGGCTATTAGTATTCTACAGGAACCAGAGTTCTTGGTGACTATATATATATATATGTTTGTGTGTGTGTGACTTTTTTGTATACTAAGGGCCATTTCAATGTTACAATCATTTTTAGAGTTGTTGTAATTGATGTGAATATCATGTTTTTTTCAAATCTGTTCTGAGCCTATAGTGTTTGCTTTGTGAATATATAATATATGTGCATTGTATATATTCTGTATAGTTACATTGTACTGAAATATTAGCTCAATTGATATAAGTAAAGTACGTATTGAGTACTTTTCCCCCTAGCCTGGTTGTTTAATATTTTTAAAAAAGGTTTAAACTTTTCAAAAAACAAAGATTTTAAACTGGCCTTTATTACATGGTCACAAATAAAGTTGCAGTTAGAAAGGACAGGGAGGAAAAAAATAGTTTTGAGTGTCTTTGAATAGAAGCATAAGACTAAGGTTTGTTTGGTTCCCTTACTCTCTTGATTAAAATCTCTTATTAATGCTAAAAAACAAAAAACAAACAAACAAAAAACTGTCCTGCTTTGGTAGTGACCCCTGGTGCTCCAGAAGCATAATCTCTAATGAGGCGTTAATGAATTTCAGCAAATTAAAAGTTTCAAAGAATATTAAGCCACATGTGCACAGGCACACACACACACACAAATCAATAAGCACACAAGAAAACAAGGCACCATGAGTTAGAACCAGCTGAAACAAACAAACAAACAAAAAAATAGCTAAAACACATCCACACAGAAAAATTACTGAATTATCTGGAATATAGGTGCTTAAAGAAATGAAAGTTAGAACTGAATAAAACAACAGGAACAAGAAGCACACATAAAAATCAATAAAGCAGTCTTTTAGAATAATACAGCAGTACCTCTAGAAATAAAAAAAAATAATTTAAATTAAAACTCAGTGGAATTGTTAAGTAGCTGAAAAAGACTAAGTGAACAGAAAGACAGATGGGAACAAATTATCCAGAATATAGTAGAAAGAAATGAAAAAAATCTGGAAAGTTGACAGATTCAGATAATACAGTAAAATCTAACATTCATCTTTCAAGCTCCAGAAGGATGGAGAAGAGAGCTTAGAAAGAGGCAGTACTCGAATAAATAATGGCTAAATATTTCCCCAAATTTGTTGAAAGATTCCAGTCCTCATCTTTAGCAAGGCCAACAAATTCCAGACATTAATAAAGAATTACACACAAATATAGAAGTTGTATTTTATGGTGAAAATGAAGAACACCAAAAGAGAGGATTTTAAAAAAAGCTAGAGAAAAAAAAAGAACAGATAACCTACAACATAATGACAATTATACTTTCAACTGACATGGCACCACCAACAGAAGCCAAAGATTGGAACATTATCTTTACTAGGCTGAAATAAAAAGCAACGGTCAGCCTAGAATTAAATAGGCAGCAAAGTAATCTTTCAAACAAAAGGGGCAAAGAAAATATTTTTAGAAAAGCAAAAAGTGAGTTTCCTTCCTTTTTTTTCTCCCTATCAATTATTTTATTTTTTCCCCAGTTTTATTGTGATATAATTGACATACCACAATTGACATACAGTTATGTATTGGTTTGGGCTTCCCAAGTGGCTCAGCCATAAAGAATCCACCTGTCAATGCAGGAGACAGAAGAGATGTGGGTTTGATCCCTGGGTTGGGAAGATCCCCTGGAGGAGGAAATGGCAACCCACTGCAGTATTCTTGCCTGGATAATCCCATGGACAGAGGAGATGGGCGGGCTATAATCCATGGGTTGCAAAGAGCCAGACATGACTGAGCACACACACAATGTACAGGTTTAAGGTGTACAGAATAAGGACTGGACTTTTCACAGTACATTTAATGAACACCCATTATCTTATATAAATTCAAAAATAAATCTAAAAAATTTGTGTGTGATGACAACTTTCAATTTACCCTAACTTTCACATATAAAGTGCTAATTATATTTATCATGTTGTATATTACATCCCTAGTACTTATTTATCTTAGAAATTTGTACATATTGACCATTTTCATCTATTGCTCACCCACCCCTGCCTCTGATAACCACAAATTTGGTCTCTTTTTCTATGAGTTTGTATACTTGACATATAACAGACATACAACACCATGTTAGTTTCAGATACACAAAACTGTGATTTTTTTTCTATATCATTTCAAAATGATCACTCAGCCCAGTTCAGTTGCTCAGTTGTGTCTGACTCTTTGCAACCCCATGGACTTTAGCACACCAGGCTTCCCTGTCCATCACCAACTCCCGGAGCCTACTCAAACTCATGTTCATTACATCAGTGAAGCCATCCAACCATCTCATCCTCTGTCGTCCCCTTCTCCTCCTACCTTCAATCTTCCCCAGCATCAGGGTCTTTTCCAATAAATTGGTTCTTCGCATCAGGTGGCAAAAGTATTGGAGTTTCAGCTTCAGCATCAGTCTTTCCAAGGAATATTCAGGACTGATTTCCTTTAGGATTGACTGGTTGGATCTCCTTGCAGTCCAAGGGATTCTCAAGAGTCTTCTCCGGCACCACAGTTCAAAAGCATCAGTTCTTCGGCACTCAGCTTTCTTTATAGTCCAACTCACATCCATATATGACTACTGGAAAAACCATAGCCTTGACTAGATGGACCTTTGTTGGTAAAGTATTGTCTCTGCTTTTTAATATGCTATCTAGGTTGGTCATAGCTTTCCTTTTAAGGAGCAAGTGTCTTTTAATTTCATGGCTGCAATCACCATCTGCAGTGATTTTGGAGCCCCAAAAATAAAGTCTCTCTAGTGTTTCCACTGTTTCCCCATCTATTTGCCATGAAGTGATGGGACTAGATGCCATGATCTTAGTTTTCTGAATGGTAAGTCAACTTTTTCACTCTCCTCTTTCACTTTCATCAAGAGGCTCTTCAGTTCTTCTTCACTTTCTGCCATAAGGGTGGTGTCATCTGCATATCCGAGGTTATTGATATTTCTCCCAGCAATCATGATTCCAGCTTGTGCTTCATCGAATCCAGCATTTCTCATGATGTAGTCTACATGTATGTTAAATAAGCAGGGTGACAATATACAGCCTTCATGTACTCCTTTTCCTATTTGGAACCAGTCTGTTGTTCCATGTCCAGTTCTAGCTGTTGCTTCTTGACCTGCATACAGATTTCTCAGGAGGCAGGTCAGGTGGTCTGGTATTCCCAGCTCTTTAAGGATTTTCCACAGTTTATTGTGATCCACGTAGTCAAAAGCTTTGGCATAGTCAATAAAGCAAAAGTAGGTGTTTTTTTCTGGAACTCTCTTGTTTTTTCGATGATCCAGAGGATGTTGGCGATTTGATCACTACCTAAGTATTTAAGATACATCACCATACAGATATTACATAATTTCTGACGATATTCCCCACACTGTACATTTCATATTTGTGGCTCACTTATTTTGCAACTGTAAGTTTGTACCTTTTAATCCCACTCACCTATTTCTTTCCTCTCCCTACACCCCTCCTCTCTAGCAAGCACCTGTTTCTTTTCTGTATCTGTAACTGTTTCTGTTTAGTTTGTTTTGTTTCTCAGATGTTTTGTTTCTGTTCATTTGTTTTCTCAGATGCCACATTGTAAGTGAAATTAAAAGCATTTGTCTTTCTCTGACTTATTTTAATTAGCATATGCCCTGTATGTTGTTGCAAATGGCAAGGTTTCATTCTTTTTTATGGCTGATTAATATTTAAATATATATATATATATCACATCATTTTTATCCATTTATCTATTGATGGGTGCTTGGTTTGCTTTCATATCTTGCTTACTATAAGTAATGCTGCAATGGGTACAGGGGTACACAGATCTTTTCTAATTAGTGTTTTCATTTTCTTTGGATAAAATAGCCAGCAGTGAAATTTCTGGATCATAAGATTGTTCCATTTTTAATTTTTTGAGGAAATTCCATACTGTTTTCCCTAGTGGCTGCAGCAATTTATATACCCACCAACAGTGCACAAGTGTCCCCTTTCCTTCACATCCTCACCAACACTTGTCTTTTTTATAATAGCCATTCTGACAGGTATGAGGTGATATCTCATTGTGGTTTTGTTTTGTATTTCCTTGATGATTAGTGATGTTGAATATCTTTTCATGTGTCTGTTGTCCATCTGTATTTCTTCTTTTGAAAAATGTCTATTCAGTTCCTTTTCCCATTTTCAATCAGATTGTTTTTTGATGTTGAGTTGTCAGAGTATTTTGTAGATTCTGGATATAAAGCCCTTATCAGCTACTGTTGATAAATATCTCTTCCCATTTAGTAGGCAGCCTTTTCATTTTGTTGATAGCTTCCTTTGCTGTTCAAAAGATTTTTAGCTTGATGTACTCTCATTTTTTTTCTGCTTTTGTTTCACTTGACTAAGGCAACATATTAAAAAAAATTACTAAGATTGGTGTGAAAGAATTACTGCCTATATTTTCTTCTGTACGCTTTATGGTTTCAGGTCTTACAATCAAGTCTTTAATCTATTTAGAATTTATTTTTGTGTATGGTGTAAGAGAGTAGTCCAATTCGATTCTTTTGCATGTAGCTGTCCAGTTTTCCCAAAACCATTTATTGAAGAGGATGTCTTTTACCAACTGTACATTCTTCCCTTCTGTGCTATAGATTAATTGCCCATATAAATGTTGGTTCATTTCTGGGTTCTCTATTCTGTGCCTTATTTCTTTAGAAAGAAATTATAGAGGATTTATTTCAAGTAGACAAAAATTTGAGATGCAAGAAGTATTGGTATGCAAATAAACTAGTAAATACATAGCTAAGCCTAAAAATAAATTAGTTGCTACGTCAAACTAAAAATCTTCAGCACAGCAAAGAAAAACAACGACAAAAGAAAAAGAGAGAGGGTATTTGCAAATCATATACCCAATAAGGGGTTAATCTTCAAACTATACAAAGAACTCATATGGCTCAACCAACAAAAGAACAAACAATTCAATTGAGAAATGGGCAGAGGATCTAAACAGACATTTTTCTAAAGAAGACATACAGATGGCCAAGAGGCACATGAAAAGATGCTCAACATCACTAATCATCAGGGAAATGAAAATCAAAACCACAGTGAGAAAATCATCTCACACCTGTCAGAATGGCTTTTGTCAAAATGGTAAGAAATTGCAAGCGTTGGTGAGAATGTGTAGAAAAAAGAAACTTCATGCCCTGTTGGTGGGAAAGTAAACTGGTATCGCCGCTAGGGAAAACAATATGAAAGTCTCGAAAAATTAAAAACAGAACTACCATATGACCCAGCAATTCCACTTCTAGGTAAATAAACAAAACAATAAACTGTTATATATATATGAAACTGATAATGCTATATGTCACTTACAGCAGCTCACTGGGTAATGAATCTGCCTGCGATGCAGGAGATGCAGGTAGATGGGAGTTTGAGCCCCAGGTTGGGAAGATCCCCTGGAGGAGGGCAAGGAAACCCACTCCAGTATTTTTGCCTGGAGAATCCCTTAGACAGAGAAGCCTGGAGGACTATAGTCCATGGGGTTGCAAAGAGTCGGATGCGACTGAACATGAACATACTCCTCAAGGCTGCCACCCTGTTCCATCCACTCCACACTGATGAGCAGCACCAAGCTACCTGCAGTCCCCTGGTGTGGACCCAGAAAACAGCCCCAGATAAGCACAGATGTGACAGGCTAGCAGTGCATACTGACAGCACGTCCATCCACGGATAAAACTAGCAGGATGAGAATTAAAATCTTAGTTCCTCATGTTTTCTGGAGAATAATGATGTTTTGAGTGTCTTTATTCTTTGTTCATTCTGCTTGTTAATATTTGTAAGGTCATCATGCAACTAGATATTAATGTTACAGCCATGCATACTATTGAATGATATTAAATACTTCTTTGTGTTTTAATATAATATTTTTCCTTTCAAAAACAGTTCGTTTTTATTACAAAGTGAATCATAATAAGTGAAGTTACTGCAAAATTGGTAACTTTGGCATTTTAGATTTCTTTTAAATTTTGAGAGCAAATTTCTTCAAATTAGCATAATTCATCTTTAATTATTCTCTTCCTTTCATGTTAAAGTCTATTTAAATAACACGCAGTAAGAACTATAAGTGGCATCTCAGATCTCCTCATTCAAATATAATTGGAATTTCACACTCCACTAGTATGACTTCATTCACATATAGTTCTCAACAAGTGCCTGTCACATTAAAATTTATTGGTTGCTATAGTGTTTCTTCCAAAATAAAAGACACACAAGGCACATCCCTGCCCCCAGCATTCACAGTATATTGGGGCCAGACAGCAGTCAGCTAAGAACGGGATTCCCAGTAATGCAGAGCAAATTCTAGAATAGAGGGATAGGAAAAATGCTACTGGGGCAGAAAGATAGGAGTAATTAATTTGTCTAATATCGAGGAAAGTTTACCAGAGAAGGTAATTAAGACCTGAAATATAGATAAAATTTTTCTTAGGTAGAAAGGAAGAAATATTTTCTAGAAGAGTAGCAGCACGAGGAAAACAAGGAAAATTTAAGAAGCGTGTGATGTGTTAGAGGAGCATCAGGTCGTGTAGTTTGTTGTGCAATGTACAGGTGGCGGTTTTTGTTTAGTTGCTAAGTTGTATACAACTCTTGTGACCCATAAACTGTAGCCCACTAGGCTCCTCTGTCCATGGGACTTCCCAGGCAAGAATACTGGCATGAATTGCCATTTCCTTCTCCAGGGGATCTTCCCGACCTAGGAACTGAACCCAGGCCTCCTGCATTGCAAGTGGATTCTACAGGGGTTACATATAATTAGTCTATAAATATTAGTCTTTTGCTGTTTCTTTGTGTGCTGGGAGTCTGGGGGATAACAGCAATTATTTCTTTTCATCAAATGGGAAAGGAAAGAATACATATGGCAGAATATGCAGAACTGAAGCAATTCATCATTCTTTTCAGTCAACTACAGGAAAAACGCTTTCATACTAGGTCTACAATGCAGCTGTCCCTTACTGACAGACGTTTCCCTGCACCTGGCTGACCTGTCTGTTTAGAGTAATTCATCAGTCAGTCCTCCATTTGTCCAGACTCTACTGTGTACCCAACACTCACCTGGGCATCAGGGAACCAAAGGAAACACTGCCAGGTCCCCAGTGCAAAGAACCCTGCTTTAGATAAGAGTCAAAACTAAGGTACCTGTAGAAAACAGAAAATTGTTCCATATTAAACTGAGTGGAACACATTCTAGACACCAGGTTAATTTATAGGCCCAAATTGGGGAAATGTTTTAGAAAAGTTATGACTTGAAAATGAGTAGAATTCAGAAAAAAGAGCAGGGTAGAAAAGAGAGCTTTCCTGATGCAGAAGAAGACCTGGAGCCTATTATAGAAAGAGGCAGGAGTCTGAGAACAAAACTTCCTAATGGGACAGGGAAACAAGTTATGGTACTGGCAGCAACTTACTGAGGGTCTTGAAAATGAGGAGTCTGGATCTGATGAAGTATCTGCTGACATGATACATGTGATCTTATGGGAAGGTACAAAGGGATACATTACCTAATGGCAGATCTGACAAAAAAGAAATGGGAACAGGGAGGATTGCCCAAAAAGAGCCACAGTAACCCATACACAAGGTAAGGTGAACTCACATCTTGATTACAACAGTAAAAGAAAGGGTGCAAAGGAGAGACATTTTAAGGGAAATGGAGTGACAGATTTTATACATGTGAGAGGGAGCTGTCATAGTATGGCTGTTAAGAGGAATCATGGGTTTGATTACTGGCTTGGTTAAACAACATGCATGTCCTAGAGCTGGACCATAAGCCTTTAAAAACCTTAGAGAATGTCCATACTACCTACCTTACTGAGATTAAATCAATATAAAGTACTTCTCATACAGTAATGTCTCAGTAAAAGTTGGTTGCATCACCACCACCATCACATCAGAGTGATTACAATTTCTCTACTTTAAAAAATAACTATTTTTTTCCATTTTAATTGACAGGTATCTTGCAGAGACATGATTTAAGACTACTTTGCCAACAAAGGTCTGTCTAGTCAAGGCTATGGTTTTTCCAGTGGTCATGTATGGATGTGAGAGTTGGACTGTGAAGAAAGCTGAGTGCCGAAGAACTGATGCTTTTGAACTGTGGTGTTGGAGAAGACTCTTGAGAGTCCCTTGGACTGCAAGGAGATCCAACCAGTCCATTCTAAAGGAGATCAGCCCTGGGTGTTCTTTGGAAGGACTGATGCTAAAGCTGAAACTCCAGTACTTTGGCCACCTCATGCGAAGAGTTGACTCATTGGAAAAGACTGTGATGTTGGGAGGGATTGGGGGCAGGAGGAGAAGGGGACGACAGAGGACGAGATGGCTGGATGGCATCACCGACTAGACGGACGTTTGAGTCTGAGTGAACTCTGGGAGTTGGTGATGGACAGGGAGGCTTGGCGTGCTGCGATTCATGGAGTCGCAAAGAGTCGGACACGACTGAGCGACTGAACTGAACTGAACTGAACTGAATGACCTGTTATTCCTCAAGCTTTCACCCATTAGTTAGGGCATCTATTGAAGGTCCCTGCTTCATTAAATTATTACAGTTGGCAAATAATGATTTTCTATTTCCATTATCTTTTACATTTATCAATTAACTTTCTACTGTCAGGAAGCACTCTCTCCCTTCCCATCCATCTGTACCTTCATTCACCCAGCCACCCACCCATCTGGCTATCCATCTATCTACCTCAATACGGGTGCTTACATTAATTTCAAAGGGAGAAAATGTAATAAACATGAAGAAAAACAGTCCCTGACTCTTACTGAACAGGAACAGATCTGGTTCTCACATACATGTGAGAACATACATGTTCTCTTGCTAAAAGTAAGTAATTTATTACAATGCCAGTATTAGATGGTCTGTCACCATGCTAGAGTGAAACATAGGCAGAACCATTCCATAAATGCATGTGGACACATAAAAAAAACAAAACCAAGAATACTGTCGAAACCACAAAAAATGATCAATACCTGCCACTTCCCGCTGATGTGAGTGCTGCTTATTTACCAAATACAAGTTTAGTTTTGCTCCATTCCTCTTGCCTCCTATATACAAATTATTACTGTAACCAATAGAGAAACCACCCATCTTTGATAGCACCCCCTTGAGAGTAAAACCACACTTCCTTAAAATCTCCCCCCAATAACTGAGCTGCTGCTGCTGCTGCTGGTAAGTCGCTTCAGTCGTGTCTGACTCTGTGCGACCCCATAGATGGCAGCCCACCAGGCTCCCCCGTCCCTGGGATTCTCCAGGCAAGAACACTGGAGTGGGTTGCCATTTCCTTCTCCAATTGAGCAGGTAGATCCAAAAGAAAATAAGAACCTCTTAACACACTGGAATACACCCTCACTGAGATATCCTCCAGTTCCTCACGGTGTGCACTCTCACTTGTTGCCATGAGCCAAGAAACCCAACTCTGTTTAACCAGATATTTATTCCTGGGAGGTCTGAATGGAGGGCATCAACAATAATTTTAGAGGAGAAATCTGACAGACACCACCTTAAACAAGCAATCAACAAATATTACCAGAAGTGGAACAAATCACTATCCTAATCCTCCTGATACAATGTCCCGAGGAGAATGCATCATTTTTGAATTGGGTTGGCTCAAAAAGCATAATACCAATTTAATCATGCAGAAACGTCAAACCACACTGAAGGCATTCTACAAAATAACTGCAGCATGCTCTTCAAAAATATTAACGTCAAGGATTAAGGAACTATACTGAATTAAAGGTGACTATAGAGACGTGACAGCTGAACGCAACCCAGGGTCCAGCCTTACTGCGGCAAGTGGTAGATTAGGATCTACAGATTAGGTAAGACTGAGTTCATGTTTCTCAATTGATAACTGTATTGTTATATAAGGAGATATCCTTTTTAGGAAATGCACACTGAAGCACTTAAGTGCAAAGAATATACATGTATGTTAAAATTACATACACACATGTGTGTGCTTAGTTATCAGTCACGTCCTACTCTTTGGGCCCCATGGACTGTAGCCCACTGTGCTCCTCTGCCCATGGAATTTTCCAGACAAGAATATTGGAGTGGGTTTCCATTTCCTACTCCAGGGTATCTTCTCGACGCAGAGATCGAATCTGCATCTCTTGTGTCTCTTGCATTGGCAGGCAGATTCTTTACCACCCGTGCTACCTGGGAAGCCCATACACACATACATATATGTTAAAATTATATGTGTAAATACACATGTAAACACACACAGAGACACAGAGAGAGTAGGAGGGTGTGATAAAGCAAACGTGATAGAGTACTAACATTTGGGAATTCAGATGAAGGTATATGGAAATTAATTGTACTCTTTTACAACTTTTCTGTAAGTCTGAAATTACAGTCCATTCTCACACCTGCAGTAAAGTTCTATGAAGCATGACTCATGTTTGAACGAAGCTCGTTAGTGCATAGATTTTCTCTCAAACATGCTCTGCAGCCCTCTTGTGCTCAGGAGTACTATGCACACACACTTCAGCACTGTAGTTTGGAGCCCCTTTACATAGCAAAATCCCCAAGAAAACCCCCACACAAGTCTGGAAAACGTGGCACTAAACGGACTGTGACAAGAACACTTGTTTGCAGTATTAAGCTGAGACAAGAAGGCACGGCGCCCCCTTGTTCAACCTCAGCAGGGAACTGGGCACATCAGGTGACCTGAGTATCTCAACCATCTGCATGCGTGCAGGATGACTGGAAAAGCACAAGGACTGATTTAGCAGTTACAAATTTCAGCCATGGATGAATTCACTGATATGGAATCTGTGAATAATGAGGACTGGCTGACCGTGTATCAAAATAAAAAGGAAATATATTTTCAATCTGGAAGACTAGAAAAATAGTAGTACAATAAAATAAGACATGGTCTTTGGGCAGGAGAACTGTTCTGGGAGGGAAAGTGAAAGTGGAAATTGCTCAGTCGTGTCCAACTCTTTGCAACCCCATGGGCTGTAGCAGATAGTATTTAATTCAGGATATTATAGGTTTGGAAGGTTGTCCCAGAAATGCCTTAGACACATTTGGAAATCCAGGAGCTGATGAAAGCCAAATTAGAGAAAGAGATGAAGTCTATGGGAATTATTGTTTATACAGCAGGGATAACTGAAGCCATAATTAGAGCAAAGGAAGACCCAGATTTTGTGCTTAAGTCGTAACACAAGGGAGGATTAAATCATTAGAGTGAAGACATGCAGAATCAAGAAAGGGGAATACAGTGAAACTGCCTCTTTTTTGGCAAAGCTATTCAAATAGATGCACTGAGTAAGGAGCAGCAGATAGGTTCACTGAGACAGTTTCAATAAAAAAAAATTAAAAAATACAGGATTTGACTTGATAGAGCTTTCCAGATCCAATGAGCTATCTATCCAAAGATAGAGTCACTGCTACTGGAGGTAATCAAACACAGGGTGCAGGTTATTTACCAGGATGAGCACACTATCGAATATTCTGATTGGATAATACTTTAAGACCTGTACAATGATTTTAATATCCTGTGACTAATTTTTGCTGAATATTTTCTCTGGAGTCTTAAGTGATTCCCATATACTCAATCAACCATGAAGTAGGTCTCCAGATCCTTAAAAATAATCAGACCTATCAGAGCTGAAATGTTTTGACCTAGGCAAAATGTTGTCACCATAGTCCATTTCATTGAAATATCTAAAACATGGAGATAAAGGCAGAAGCTGCATCTTCATCAATGTGGTCCACCCTCTCCCTTAGTTTGCTGCTATCTTAAAAATAAAAGGTGAGATGGACATCTGGGGCCTGGGACACATCCTACTTCAGTTCAGTTCAGTTCAGTCACTCAGTCGTGTCCGACTCTTTGCGACCCCATGAATCGCAGCACTCCAGGCCTCCCTGTCCATCACCAACTCCCGGAGTTCACTCAGACTCACGTCCATCGAGTCAGTGATGCCATCCAGCCATCTCATCTTCTGTCGTCCCCTTCTCCTCCTGCCTCCAATCCCTCCCAGCATCAGAGTCTTTTCCAATGAGTCAACTCTTCGCATGAGGTGGCCAAAGTACTGGAGTTTCAGCTTTAGCATCATTCCTTCCAAAGAACACCTAGGGCTGATCTCCTTCAGAATGGACTGGTTGGATCTCCTTGCAGTCCAAGGACTCTCAAGAGTCTTCTCCAAGCTGCTCCTTATGGAAAGTCAGCATGAGAAGAGTTACGGAGCACAAATGAATACCTGGGGCTCAAGGGTGGGAGGCTTATTTATTTTTTTAAAAAGACAGTCCTGGGAATTCCATACTAGGTTGTAGTCTTTGGTGCCAAGGATTTCTCTGAAATAGCGAGCCATCAACTGGTAGGTAGTGGTATGCTGAAGTTAAAACTGTGAAGAGCATAATACTCATTCCTGAACTTCCATAAATGTACTTTTTCACCGGTGTGTGGGAGCCCTGGGGAGAACGGCCATTATTACAGCAACAAAATTGGAAGCTCTCACACCTGTCTCACTGCATCAGATCTGGTCAGCTCTGTGGCTCCCCTCCCATTACTTTCCCTGACAACACAGACCACCTCCCTCTCCCCTCAGGGTGTGGGGCAGGGGAGAGGAGAGACTTTCTGTGACTTGTGGAACAATCTTGGCTAGTCTTCTGACATTTACCTATAAGCCTTTTACTGTGCTTTTGATTAGTTTAGAATATTCACTGATAGGCCTCCTTTGGTTTTCTGAATTCTAAATCTTTTCTTTTTTTTTTAATGAACAGTGTCCCAGGCTTAACATTTGCTAAGTACTAACCAATAACACATAGTTTGCAAGAACTGATAGATGAAGATTTCTTTTGCGTTAATAAAGCACTTTAAATTCTTACTATCATTAGTAAAAGTAAATATTCATTCTTCATATAAATTTCTCTTATTGCACACTATCAACACTATCCTCCAAATATATACAATCTACTGCCTGGCTATAAAAATAAACTAAATGTACAAATGTATAAGAGAAATGTACTTCAAAGGGAGTTAATATAATGTACTATACAGAGCTAGAAAGGAAGGTAATCAAACCTTTTGGCAACATATGAAGTGTAAAAGTGAAATATTCACATGTCAGAGCTGATGTTCATCAACAAGTGGCAAATTGGAAGATTATATTTAAATTCACATTTTTGTTCTTAAAAAAAAAAAAAAAACAACTCCTCATGATGACATCAAAGAGGGATCAAAAGAGCTCCCATAATGACTGCTTTTAGGGACAAATGTGAATTTGCTAGATACTGCTAATGAATTAAATTATTAGCAAATATGTATTGCACTCTGGCCACATGCAAAGCTGTCCCAGAGGTACAGAGGAAATGAGAAATGTGCCCCAACACTGTAGTCAGGCAGCGTAACAGATAATGAGAAGGTGGCCATTGATACAAATGTCTATCAATTAAGAACATGTGGTGTTTAAAAGTTAAAAATAATGTTTTCTATGGGAAAGAGGGAGAGAGATTTTTGGCTGATTTCCCATGCAAATTGGGAAAAATACTGACATGTTGAAACAAACCATTTTGTTGGAAGCAGCAAGCTATCATTGGTCCCAGTGCTAGTCTACTGACAAGTGATTGGACGGATCAGTAGCAACTGATCACTTCAAAAAACATTTCCAGAAATAGATTTAGTCTATGTTTAATAGGCATAGATATTTTTGAGAATGCAGTTTGGATCTTTATGTATGTCGGACATCTCAGTGTCTTAACATCATTTTGAACCGGAGTTTGGCTTAGGAGGTGGGCCAAGTAAGACTCCCCTGCCCCAATTCTCTGTACTCATCTCTTTGAAGCATCTTAGAATTTGTACTAGTAATGCATCTTCTAAGGGAATATACCTTAAGTTCAGTTCAGTCGCTCAGTCGTGTCGGACTCTTTGCGACCCCATGAATCGCAGCACGCCAGGCCTCCCTGTCCATCACCAACTCCCGGAGTTCACTCAGACTCACGTCCATGAGTTGGTGATGCCATCCAGCCACCTCATCCTCTGTCGTCCCCTTCTCCTCCTGCCCCCAATCCCTCCCAGCATCAGAGTCTTTTCCAATGAGTCAACTCTTCGCATGAGGTGTCCAAAGTACTGGAGTTTAAGCTTTAGCATCATTCCTACCAAAGAAATCCCAGGACTGATCTCCTTCAGACTGGTTGGATCTCCTTGCAGTCCAAGGGACTCTCAAGAGTCTTCTCCAACACCACAGTTCAAAAGCATCAATTCTTTGGCACTCAGCCTTCTTCACAGTCCAACTCTCACATCCATACATGACCACAGGAAAAACCATAGCCTTGACTAGATGGACCTTTGTTGGCAAAGTAATGTCTCTACTTTTCAATTATGCTATCTAGGTTGGTCATAACTTTCCTTCCAAGGAGTAAGCGGTGCATGGGTGCACCGCTTTCATGGGTGCAGTCACCATCTGCAGTGATTTTCGAGCCCCCAAAAATAAAGTCTGACACTGTTTCCACTGTTTCCCCATCTATTTCCCATGAAGTGATGGGACCAGATGCCATGATCTTCGTTTTCTGAATGTTGAGCTTTAAGCCAACTTTTTCACTCTCCTCTTTCACTTTCATCAAGAGGCTTTTTAGTTCCTCTTCACTTTCTGCCTTAAGGGTGGTGTTTATCTGCATATCTGAGGTTATTGATATTTCTCCCGGCAATCTTGATTCCAGCTTGTGTTTCTTCCAGTCCAGCGTTTCTCATGATGTACTCTGCATATAAGTTAAATAAGCAGGGTGACAATATACAGCCTTGACATACTCCTTTTCCTATTTGGAACCAGTCTGTTGTTCCATGTCCAGTTCTAACTGTTGCTTCCTGACCTGCATACAAATTTCTCAAGAGGCAGATCAGGTGGTCTGGTATTCCCATTTTTTTTCAGAATTTTCCAGTTTATTGTGATCCACACAGTCAAAGGCTTTGGCATAGTCAATAAAGCAGAAATAGATGTTTTTCTGGAACTTTCTCTTGCTTTTTCCATGATCCAGCGGATGTTGGCAATTTGATCTCTGGTTCCTCTGCCTTTTAGTAGTCATCAAATACACTAAGGTAAGGGCCTTTGATTAAGAGTCATTAAGTCTGGTCTTCAGCAACATACACACATACACACACACACACACACACACACACACACACATATAAACACACATACATATCAGATCAACAGAGACGTTACTTTGTCAACAAAGTCTGTCTAGTCAAGGTTATGGTTTTTCTAATAGTCATGTATGGATGTGAGAGTTGGACTATAAAGAAAGCTGAGCACTGAAGAACTGATGCTTTTGAACTGTGGTGTTGAAAAAGACTCTTGAGAGTCCCTTAGACTGGATCCAACCAGTTCATCCTAAAGGAGATCAGTCCTGGGTGTTCATTAGAAGGACTGATGTTGAAGCTGAAACTCCAGTACTTTGGCCACCTGATGCGGAGAGCTGACTCATTTGAAAAGACCCTGATGCTGGGAAAGATTGAAGGCAGGAGGAGAAGGGGATGACAGAGGATGAGATGGTTGGATGGCATCATCGACTCAATGGACATGAGTGTGGGTATACTTCGGGAGTTGGTGATGGACAGGGAGGCCTGGCGTGCTGTGGTTCATGGGGTCCCAAAGAGTTGGACATGACTGAGCGACTCAACTGAACATAAATATTTTAAATCTAATGCTGTGTGATCCTGTTAATTTAATTAACCTCAAATGATCTTCAGTTAGAGGTGCTTCAGTGTCTAAGGAGTCAGCACACACTCAGACAATTTTCCAAATTTTCAAGAACTGAAAATTCTGGCAGTTTAATATGATACCTATACCATGGGGTTGCAAAGAGTTGGACACAACTGAGCAACTGAACTGAACTGAATCCCAAAGGTATGTACTGGATAGTGCCTTCATTTTGTTTTATGTGTTAATATCCTGATCTTATATATTTACGGATGTGTTCATCTGGTCTCATAACTAAAGGAGTGAGATACCTCAGTCATGTCACACCATGTGAAGAACACTGATATAATTTCACACAGGAAAAAAGAAATAGTCAAAAGGTTAGCGTTATCCTTCACTCTAATGCATTTATCAGTAATTCTCATGTGTGCTCAGCTGTGTCTAACTCTTTGTGAGCCCATGGACTGTAGCGCACCAAGCTCCTCTGTCCATGGAATTTTCCAGGCAAGAATACTGGAGTAGGTAGCCATGTCCTACTCCAGAGGGTCTTCCTGACCCAGGAATCAAACCCGTGTCTCATGTCTCCTGCACTGGCAGGAGGGTTCTTTACCACTAGCACCACCTGGGAAGCTTTCTTTGTCAAAAACACATTATTATTATTATTAGTGTGAAATTCTAAATACTTCTCATAGCTAAAGCCTGTAAAACACGTTTCCTTTTAATCCTTTAAAGGATGCTTTTACTTGACTTTTCCCCAAAGTATCAATATTGAATGTTGTAAAAATACTTTTAGCATTTACTTTCAAATGAAATATTCAACGCTCAATGCTTTCATGGAAAATTTCCCCTTAAAAATCCATTATACTAAAAGTAAATATCTGCATGGAGTCGTCTAGACTGATGTAATTAAAATTAAATTTACAAAAAGGTAATGGAGATTTTATCAGCACTAGCATGTAGTTCAACGCAGCAGCTGAATAATTGCAGCTTCTTTCCTGTATAATCTGGGATGAACAAAATGTTGCAATTTAAGGTATTTTTAAGAAACAATCTTACAGCAAATCCTTAGATTGGACTATTATTTTCTTTATGGCATCTAAACTTTACTACAAGGTATTAAATAATGCAAGAAAATCAAAGCGGTACAAAGGTGAGGACCTGGCCACATTTAGTTATTTTTAAATTGCTGAACTAACGACCCAGGGGAAGGCCTGCTCGTGACAATGGTTACTCCTGCAGCACGCCCTTAGCTGATCTCAGGCCTCTGAAGTAGATGGTGAAATTCATGCCTTTGGTCAAAGAATCCCTGTGATCCCTTTCAGGTTTGGTCTCAGGATTCTGAACTAGACAGAGATGCATATTTTAAGAAGTCAATTAAACCTAAACTTGTCATATCATTTATTTTCTTCACCTCCTTAGTGAAAGATATTCCCAAGTGTTGTACTCTTTTGGTCATATCATCTCTTAACTCTAGGACTCTTGAACTCTTCCTCTTAGAATTGCTTCTTTCCAGAACAATGATGCAGCCCATTCTAGATGACCCTCAAAAGCTAATCCAATAAATCCACAGTTTTATCTGGGGGGTGAAGAGTGAAGACGACAATGGCTCAGATTGTTAATTAACTACCTTTGCCTCCTCCTGATAAATGTTACAAGAATCCACTGGACTTCCCCTATCTCCTTCTCTAGCCTTCATTTTTGGAGCACGTTTCCCTTGCTCCTACACCTTATTTCCACTTTCCAACCTGCCACTTGTTTTCTCATGCTGTTTGCACATGCCTGCAATCAACTCCTTATACCCACTTCACCAAGTTCACTCCTGCTTGTCCTCTAGATAACAGCTTAAGGCAATTCCTTCCACAAAGCCTTTTCTGACCACCTATAGCCCTTCAGAAGGCCTGTGTTCCATCTGTTGGCTCTGCAATTCCTGTAACACCCTGCACTTCTGATTTGGGATCCTTGGCACACTTCTAAGGGTCACCTTCAACTCTAGGCTGAAGTTCTTGAGGGCAGGAACCATGCTTGTCTTGTTCTGGGCTGTATCCCTGCTGCCTGGCACACAGGAGAGGCTCAATAACTATTTTTAAAATGCTGTAAACAAATGACTAATAGTTATTGGCTTTTGTGTCAATCTCCTGTGCTGCGACTTCTACATGTTTTATTCATCTTGGCAGCCTCTATGTCTAGACCGGTACCTGGCACAAAGTATGCTATTAATATATGCTGGCTGAATTTAATTCTGAAATGGTGTGCTTTTCTAACTTTCTAACGGCAGCTTCGTCTTCTCGTAGCTTACCTGAAACTATCAGGAAGGATTAGAAGGTGGTTAAATGGTTAGGGAGAAGGGCAAGTAAGCCATTAGAAGAGAGGCAGAAATTCCAGCCTCAGAAAATTGCACGGATGTGAAAATGGAAAATGGATGGCTTATTTAACCTTCAGGCGGGTACCTATGTATGTGGCCAAATCCAACCAGTACTTTTATTTAACAGAGAATAAAAGCATTTGCCAATAACTGGTTGCTTGAAATTAAGCTATGGTGGAAAAAAATCACAACAGTGGTTGCCTCTGGGGGTGGGGATGGGGGATGACTGGGAAAGTACATGAGGAAACTTTTAGGGGATGACAATGTTCTATATTTAGTTCAAGGTTTATTCCATACTGATGTAGGCACTTGTCAAGATTCATCAAATGATGCACTTAGGTTTTTGCACATTTCATTTCATTGTAAATTTAACTCAAAAGGCAGATGAAAGCTCTGTCAACAAGTACTGAACTCTATTTAATAATATTCATAGTGTGATATGTGAAGGGTGAAGTGCACTGATGATTACAATTTGGTATGAAATGCATATAACAAAAAGAGATGGAGAAATGTATGAGAAAGCACACATGTAAGATATTAACTGTAGAATCTATGTGGTGGGCATATGATTGCTTACAATTCTCTCAATATTCCTGTATGTTTCAAATATTTCATTGAAAAAATGCTGGGGAAAATGGTTGCTTGGTTTTGTTTAGATGCAGAGTGAACTCCGGGAGTTGGTGATGGACAGGGAAGCCTGGCGTGCTGCAATTCATGGGGTCGCAAAGAGTCGGACACTACTCAGCGACTGAACTGAACTGATGTTAGCACCCAAAAGCACAGAGTTGTGAAAGGTTAGGATGGAGTAATGAAGAAATTCTAAAAATCTCAGGAAAATGCAAAGTTTTCATTTTCTGTGACACCTTCATTGAATCAATAAATATTTATGGAATTCATAGTACATAACAGAAACTCTTTTAGACACAATAAATGGAACAAATAAAAGTCTGGGTCTTCTTGGAATTTCTGATTTTCATCATAATTTCAAGGGGATTCTTCCCAAGATGGGAAGAAAGGGTGGTCAGGCAGAGGGGTTAGCAGCAGCTTTCTGTTCAGGCCTAAGGTCATCCCTTAAAGAGAACACCACCCCATGAGGACACAACACGGATCAAGGCATTGTGAACTGGAATGGCCTGACCATCCATCTCAGGTAAGAGCATCTTTACTGAGACCACTTCTAGTTCATGGTGGGGCATCAGCATGCCTTCCAAAGTAGAAAGAAATCAGTGCCTTTCATTTTCTTAACTCACATTTCTTCTCTGGCAGAATGTACCATGTATAGTATATAGAATACCTGTATCTTGCAACTTTTTCAGACGTAACTACACCAGATACAAACTTATGTTTTGCTTTCTCCAGGGAAAGAGGCAGAGAACAGTGGCAAGGATTTTCACTACATGAATAACATTTCTTTAGACAAATGGAAGCCTATATTGGTTAAACCTGGTTGGTGCCAAAGCACGTGTAGTATTTTTCAGAATACAAAAAAATTATAATTAAAGAAAAAAAGTTGACAAACTATAATGGGAGTACCAACGGCATCAATTAACCACAGACTATATGGGGTATTCTGGAATGCACTTCAGGGGAGAGAGGGAACAAATGAAGAAAAATGTAATTATCAAAATAATAACCTACCTCCTGAGTAAAACTGTTTTTCTTAATAGATTCAGAGAAGTAGTCTTTCATATAAAACAATACGGGGGGAAATGGATGAAATGACATTAAGAAACAATACTCATTAGAATCGCGATTTCTGACATGAATGAATTAAATCAAAGTATTAATTTCTTAGTAAATTGCTTATTTTTGAAAAACGGTGCTTCTGTGCAACTATTTGGTATAAGCATATTTCAAATGAGAACTGCTGATGATGACTCATGAAAAATATAGAAGTTATGTGGAAATTTCCAATTTACAACACCCAAAGCTAGATTATATTCACTGAGGTAGCAAAATTGAAATAATGGCACCATGTTGGAGGTATCCATCCAAAAATCCATCAATATTTAGGCACCAACCTGTATTCTAAGCTAAGATGTGTACCATGAAAAGTCAATGGAAACCTCAGGAATTAATGAAAATATTCAGTTCAGTTGCTCAGTCGTGTCCGACTCTTTGTGACCCCATTGACTGCAGCACATCAGGCCTCCCTGTCCATCACAAACTCTTGGAATTTACTCAAACTCATGTCCATTGAGTCAGTGATGCAATCCAACCATCTCATCTTCTGTTGTCCCCTTCTACTCCAGCCTTCAGTCTTTCCCAGCATCAGGGTCTTTTCAAATGAGTCAGCTCTTCATATCAGGTGGCCAGAGTATTGGAGTTTCAGCTTAAGCATCAGTCCTTCCAATGAATATTCAGGACTGATTTCCTTTAGGATGGACTGGTTGGATCTCCTTGCAGTCCAAGGGACTCTCAAGAGTCTTCTCCAACACCACAGTTCAAAAGCATCCATTCTTCAGCCCTCAGCTTTCTTTATAGTCCAACTCTCACATCCATATATGACTACTGGAAAAACCATAGCCTTGACTAGATGGACCTTTGTTGGCAAAGTAATGTCTCTGCTTTTTAATATGCTATCTAGTCATAACTGGTCATAATTTTTCTCCCAAGGAGCAAGCAACTTTTAATTTCATGGCTGCAGTCATCATCTGCAGTGATTTTGGAGCCCCCCAAAATAAAGTTTCCCCATCTATTTGCCATGAAGTGATGAGACCAGATGCCATGATCTTAGTTTTCTCAATGTTGAGCTATAAGCCAACTTTTTCACTCTCCTCTTTCACTTTCATCTTTAGTCCTTCTTCACTTTCTGCCATAAGGGTGATGTCATCTACATATCTGAGGTTATTGATATTTCTCCCAGCAATCTTGATTCCAGCTTATGCTTCATCCAGCCCAGAGTTTGTCATGATGTACTCTGCATATAAGTTAAATAAGCAGGGTGACAATATACAGCCTTGACATACTCCTTTTCCTATTTGGAACCAGTCTGTTGTTCCATGTCCACTTCTAACTGTTGCTTCCTGACCTACAGACAGATTTCTCAAGAGGCAGGTCAGATGGTCTGGTATTCCCATCTCTTTCAGAATTTTCCACAGTTTATTGTGATCCACACAGTCAAAGGGTTTTGCATAGTCAATAAAGCAGAAATAGATGTTTTTCTGAAACTCTCTTGCTTTTTCAATAATCCAACGAATGTTGGCAATTTGATCTCTGGTTCCTCTGCCTTTTCTAAAACCAGCTTGAACATCTGGAAGTTCATAGTTCATACTGTTGAAGCCTGTCTTGGAGAATTTTGAAAATTACTTTGGTAGCATGTGAGATGAGTGCAATTGTGCGGTAGTTTCAGCATTCTTTGACACTGCCTTTCTTTGGGATTGGAGAAAACTGACCTTTCCCAGTCCTGCTCAAAATGAAAGTAAGCCAAAGCTTAAAACACTGATGTACACCATATGTGGAATTAATATAAAAATCAATTACTAATTGTCACAACTACTAATTGCAACAGCCTTATCTAACTCAATGAAACTAAGCCATGCCGTATGGGCCACCCAAGATGGCCAGGTCGTGTTGGAGAGATCTGACAGAATGTGGTCCACTGGAGAAGGGAATGGCAAACCACTTCAGTATTCTTGCCTCGAGAACCCCATGAACAGTATTAAAAGGCAAAAAGATAGAACACTGAAAGATGAACTCCCCAGGTCAGTAGGTACCCAATATGCTACTGGAGATTAGTGGAGAAATAACTCTAGAAAGAAGGAAGGGATGGAGCCAAAGCAAAAACAACACCCAGTTGTGAATGGGACTGGTGATAGAAGCAAGATTCAATGCTGTAAACAGCAATATTGCCTAGGAACCTGGAATGTTAGGTCCATGAATCAAGGCAAATTGATGGGAAGTGGTCAAACAGGAGATGACAAGAGTGAACATTGACATTCTAGGAATCAGTGAACTAAGATGGACTGGGATGGGTGAATTTAACTCAGATGACCATTATATCTATTACTGTGGGCAGGAATCCTTTAGAAGAAATGGAGTAGCCATCATAGTCAACAAAAAATCCGAAATGCAGTACTTGAATGCAATCTCAAAAACGACAGAATGATCTCTGTTCGTTTCCAAGGCAAACCATTCAATATCACAGTAATCCAAGTCTATGCCCCAACCAGTAACACTGAAGAAGCTGAAGTTGAACTGTTCTATGAAGACCTACAAGACCTTCTAGAACTAACATCCAAAAAAAATGTCCTTTTCATTATAGGGGACTGGAATGCAAAAGTAGGAAGTCAAGAAACACCTGGAGTAACAGGCAAATTTGGCCTTGGAATACTGAATGAAGCAGGGCAAAGGCTAATAGAGTTCTGCCAAGAGAACACAGTGGTCATAGCAAACACCCTCTTCCAACAACACAAGAGAAGACTCTACACATGGACATCACCAGATAGTCGACATCAAAATCAGACTGATTACATTCTTTGCAGCCAAAGATGGAGAAGCTCTATACAGTCAGCAAAAACAAGACTGGGAGTTGACTGTGGCTCAGATCATGAACTCCAGACTGAAATTGAAGAAAGTGGAGAAAACCACTAGACCATTCAGGTATGACCTAAATCAAATCCCTTATGATTATACAGTAGAAGTGAGAAATAGATTTAAGGGGCTAGACCTGATAGATAGAGTGCCTGATGAACTATGGATGGAGATTCGTGCCATTGTACAGGAGACAGGAATCAAGACCATCCCCAAGAAAAAGAAATGCAAAAAAGCAAAATGGCTGAGGAGACTTTACAAATAGTTGTGAAAAGAAGGGAAGCAAAAAGCAAAGGAGAAAAGGAAAGATTTACCCATCTGAATGCAGAGTTCCAAAGAATAGCAAGGAGAGATGAGAAAGCCTTCCTGGGTGATCAATGCAAAGAAATAGAGGAAAACAACAAAATGGGAAAGACTAGAGATCTTTTCAAGAAAATTAGAGATATCAAGGGAACATTTCATGCAAAGATGGGCTCAATAAAGGACAGAAATGGTAGGAACCTAACAGAAGCAGAAGATATTAAGAAAAGGTGGCAAGAATACACAGAAGAACTGTACAAAAAAGATCTTCACAACCCAGATAATCACAATGGTGTGATCATTAACCAAAGCCAGACATCCTGGAATGTGAAGTCAAGTTGGCCTTAGGAAGCATCACTACAAACAAAGCTAGTGGAGGTGATGGAATTCCAGTAGAGCTATTTCAAATCCTGAAACATGATTCTGTGAAAGTTTTGCACTCAATATGCCAGCAAATTTGGAAAACTCAGCAGTGGCCACAGGACTGGAAAAGGTCAATTTTCATTCCAATCCCAAAGAAAGGCAACGCCAAAGAATGCTCAAACTACCGCACAATTGCACTCATCTCACACGCTAGTAAAGTAATGCTCAAAATTCTCCAAGCCAAGCTTCAGCAATACGTGAACCGTGAACTTCCAGACATTCAAGCTGGCTTTAGAAAAGGCAGAAGAACCAGAGATCAAATTACCAACATTGATGGATCATCAAAAATGCAAGACAGTTTCAGAAAAACATCTATTTCTGCTTTCTTGACTATGCCAAAGCCTTTGACTGTGTGGATCACAATAAACTGTGGAAAATTCTGAAAGAGATGGGAATACCAGACCACCTGACCTGCCTCTTGAGTAATCTGTATGCAGGTCAGGAAGCAACAGTTAGAACTGGACATGGAACAACAGACTGGTTCCAAATAGGAAAAGGAGTACGTCAAGGCTGTATATTGTCACCCTGCTTATTTAACTTATATGCAGAGTACATCATGAGAAACTCTGGGCTGGAGGAAGCACAAGCTGGAATCAAGATTGCCGGGAGAAATTCAATAACCTCAGATATGCAGATGACACCACCCTTATGGCAGAAAGTGAAGAAGAAATTAAGAGCCTCTTGATGAAAGTGAAAGTGGAGAGTGAAAAAGTTGGCTTAAAGCTCAACATTCAGAAAACTAAGATCATGGCATCTGGTCTCATCACTTCATGGCAGACAGAATGGGAAACAGTGGAAACAGTGGCTGACTTTATTTTGGGGGGCTCCAAAATCACTGCAGATGGTGACTGCAGCCATTGAATTAAAGACACTTACTCCTTGGAAGGAAAGTTATGACCAACCTAGATAGCATGTTAAAAAGCAGAGACATTACTTTGCCAACAAAGGTCCGTCTAGTCAAGGCTATGATTTTTCCAGTGGTCATATATGGATGTCAGATTTGGACTATAAAGAAAGCTGAGCACCGAAGAATTGATGCTTTTGAACTGTGGTGTTGGAGAAGACTCTTGAGAGTCCCTTGGACTGCAAGGAGATCCAACCAGTCCATCCTAAAGGAGATCAGTCCTGGGTGTTCACTGGAAGGACTGATGCTGAAGCTGAAACTCCAATACTTTGGCCACCTGATGCGAAGAGCTGACTCACTGAAAAGCCCTGATGCTGGGAAAGATTGAGGGCAGGAGGAGAAGGGGCGACAGAGGATGAGATGGTTGGATGGCATCATCGACTCAATGGACATGGGTTAGGGTGGACTCCGGGAATTGGTGATGGCAGGGAGGCCTGCCATACTGAGGTGCGTGGGGTCACAAAGAGTCGGACAGGACTGAGCATCTGAACGGAATTGTCACAAATTTAGAAGTCTTTTTTCTAGAGCTCAGTTTTATTTAAATAGCTAACAGATGATTCGTTTAGTATAATCATAACCATTTCTTTTATGTTCCTAAAACAATTGGGTTTAGTTAATCCCTTGAAAACCAATCATGAATTTAGTTCAATTGTTTAGCATTGTGTAACAAATGCAAATAAGCAGCTTACAGCAATGTGTGCTTTCTATAAAGCCCTCTGCTGTGCCCATGGACTCTGTCAGAGGCAGCAGAAGAGTTTCTGATGCCTGAATACAACCGCTAAACCTCCATGGAAATAATGGGCTGCTGATTAAATTTCTGCACATGTTAGCCTGCAAATTAATACACAAATTGGGTTGACAATTAGAAATACTATAAATAACATGTTTAATTTGATAGCCTGGCTATTGTAATAAATTGAACAACTGTTTCTCCCTCTTGCTATATTCATTTTCACCTCAGGGTTAAGTGATACTGGCCAAAGAGATACTGGAACAGGAGGCATCTGCAGAAGGCTAAAGTGTGAAATTAATTTTCCTTGCACCAGCTTTATTCCCATTGACATAAAGGATCCACAAAAAACACTTCACATTAGGAAATCTCCTATTCTCTTTATACTAATTTTTTTTTTTTTTTTGGTATCATTAAACCAAGCTAAGCTCTGTGAGAATACAGGGGTAAAGATGTCTAGTCAGGTAACGTTCATTAAGACCTTTTCAGTAACTGCTCAGGTACTGTGACCTACATTGTTTCACTAAACCTCACAAGAATCACTTGAAGTAGATATCATGATCTCTATTTCACACTTGAGGAAACTCAGAGTTGCTAAGGAACTTGCCCAAGCACAGACAAGTTGTACTGGCCAAAGTATAGTTTAATCTGGGCTACACACCATGGAGTCCACATTCTTTCTCCTGCCACAATAGTGATTCTAATTCTAATTCTTTCTAAGCCATGAAACTGTCTTTGCACATGCACAGCTCAATGAAAATTGGAATTGATTAATATCTAAGTGAGTATCTCGTGAGACTACTTTTATGTTCCAAAAATCAAGAGCCTGCTCACAGTAATGTAACATGTCAGGAAAAAGGTAATGTACTTCTCCAACTCTGACAGTGTGGGGAATCTGACCCAATAAGCAGACGTGGGATTTGGATGATATGTCAACACTAGGACATCTTGGGGATTTCATCATCACTGCTGTTACTATGAACAGAAGTGCTAAGTAAAGGAGTCTCTAAAGCTGATGCAGATAAAACACCACACTACATAAAAATGATGAATTTACCAATCATATTTGAAAGTTAAGACTTTTTCTTAGACAGATGACAATGAAAGTTTTATTTGAAAATAACCATTATATATTAAGTGATACTCTGATGCTATATCCTATTGTTCAGTCAACTAAATACAGAAAACTGTCTCTGCAGATTTCTATGAGCAATGCTTTTAACTGACTCTCGTCCACACATATGGCCTAAGGCCAGTTGATGCCATGATTCTAACAAGAGGCTGCTTCAAAATTCTTGAATATATTTGATAAGTCTTCAAAAAAATCAGTGTGAAATTCTGTTCAGTGTAGGTTTGATAAAGTAATATTTAAAAACTGTGATCATGTGACTAGTATAAACAGTGACACTAGTAAACAGAATGCCCTGTATTCTGAACATCAAAGCGGAGAGAATTTTCTGTGTATAAAAATTTTTGATGGAAAAAAAATCAGCTTATTATAAAGTTCTACATAAAACTATCAAAATAATGACATGCAGATAAAATACTTAGATATATTTTAGAAGGGCTTCCCTGGTGGCTCAGACGGTAAAGAATCTGCCTTTCTTTAAATTTTAGAATCCCAAATAAAAAATATATTGTTATCAAAAGGTAATTTAGAAAATACTGTCTAGTCCAAATAAAACTAAAACTTACATGTTTTCTCAAAGAAAGTTAAATGTTTAGAAACATCCATCATGTGGACAGCAAATCAGTTAATGCAATTCAAATGAATTTATGAAAATGCCAAAGGATATTTTTCTTTTGATTCTTGGGTACTTATAAAAATTATAAATCAGGATGGCCAAATTTATCTCTTCTAGATTACTATACTTTTATATTGTATACTACCAGAAGGTCTCAAATATTGGCCAATTAAACCACCTTTCAAAATACAGGAGAAACATTTAGGATAATTATTTATAAATTTGTTTTAGCAACCCATTTTTCTAATGACTTTAGGGCTTTGGAAAAATAACCAAATGCTACTGAATTACAGGGAACACATATCAGAGATCATTAAAAGAAACTCCACAAAATAAAAAATCTACTTCCTTACAAGTTATATAATGTGCTACAAAGCTGGCCAGAAACGGAGACCCATGAACTAAATTCAAATTCTGCCAATAATGACCGTAGATTAAATAGGCTTCTGTTCCTTTCTAGATAAAATCAGCGTATTGTGGGCTCAGTGATGGTACACGAAGGAGTGCTAAATTAAATAGTTTCCAAGATGGTATCCAAGGTCATACACAGTTGCAAGATTTTTTTAATCAGTCCTGCCCATCATCAGACACGGAAGAAAATCTCTGACTGTGGAGTTGGCAGAGAGGCACCTCGCTAGTGAAACAACTACTAAGGATGTCATTCCTGAAGGCAAACAGGCTCCTTGCATTTCTGCCCACAACCCTCTCTGCTACTCCCAAGCACAGGTCTCCAGTCACTGCAGGAATACAAGGACAGTGCATGGCTGCAAACACAGATGTGCAGTCCTGGTTCCTGGCGACAACTACCCACAAGGACCAGCACAGAATCCTGAGCAGCAGACACTCGCTGGTGTTGGGCGGAGAGGTGTGCACACCTCATCCACGTTCTACTCTTCCCAGTGAATGGTTTTCCTTCACTCCCCACTTTTATATGATTCATGCCAAGAGGAAATTCTTGTAAATAAGCTGTAAAATAGGACCATCAGATACATGGGGTCACCCTGGCTGAAGGAGAACCTAGTGGTCTGGTGCCCTACAAAGAAGTCCAACGGGAACTTGGGGCCAAGGAGTTGGGGGAAGTCCCCCGAGATGCACTGTGAGATCCTGAAGTGGAGCTTTCTGAGCTATGGATTAGAAGGGCTATATTGATTTAGAATAACTTAATGTGAAGGAACTTCCAGAGGATTTTGCCAAAACATATTTTAAAGGAATTTAAATAAAACATCTGCAGTGATCCTTCAGCCTCATAGAATGTATATAATAAACTAAGAGCCAACCTCTCAGTTTAAATGAGAAAACTTAAGTCCCAAGAGCTTTGAGGACATTCCCCAGGATCCTCATCTCCTAAGCCCACTCAAGAGTAAACAGAAGGAAATTAAATGCTCTTCCCAGAGATGACAGATGACAGAGATCACTTTATACTCCTCAGATACTATTGAGGTATCAAGAAAAATCTTTGTCAAATTATCTGACTCTCTTCACTACATGTAAATTTTCAAATGCTTCCATTTATAATATTTATGTTCCAATTCTTTACAAATACTACAAAAATCTTAAGACTTATACAATGTTGAGTCTTATCCTGGTAAGTGTCAAATCACTGAAATACACCAGTTTCTAAAAAGATGTAAAGAGTCTTCGTCTAAACAGAAGACTAAGATTTCAATAAACTGTGATGCTGTGGTAAAGAGCCCGCCTGCCAATGCAGGAGACATAAGAGATGTGGGTTCTATCCCTGGGTTGGGAAGATCCCCTGGAGGAGGGCATAGCTACCCATTCCAGTATTCTTGCCTGGAAAATCTCATGGACAGAGGAGCCTGGAGGGCTGCAGTCCATGGGGTCGCCAAGAGTTGGACACGACTGATTCATTGATTGCAAAAGGCTGGATTTGAGGCAAGCTCAGTATGGACTCTATAAGGACTAAAGAGTAGCAAGGAAGAAGCCTGCAGCATCAGAGTGAGGCAGAGGATGTGAGTTCTGCCTCCAGCACAAACTAGCTGTGTGATTTGGGGCAAGTTACTAAACCTCTCTGAACTTAGGTTTCCCTATCAATAAAAGAGAAGTAGTATTAATGCCATCATAATAATCTGAAAATAACTCAGTAATCATGCAAAGTCCTGTGTAAATGTTGATTAGAGGTGACCTATTATAATTACATTACTGACATTTGTCAATTTATTTCTCACAACAATTTTAACAGAAGGAACTATGGAACAATGTTTACAGTGATGGAAATGGGAGTCTTGAGAGGTAAAGTAATTTTCCAAGGGTACTCATGGTGCAACTTGATCTGTAATATCGTAAGTGCCATACAAGCAGAACCCAGGAAAGGAGAAACCAGTGTTGCCAAATCCAAAACAGAGAGATGTCACACGAATATGCCCAATGTAACAGCCAGAGCCAAATACGTAGTCCATAAACGGTGAGTATGAGTGACAGGACTGCACCTGAACATTTCTACAACTCAAACTGCGCAAGGATGCGGACTGACAGGCAAGGTCAACGGGTCTGACTTAAATAATTACTGATGTTTAACAGAAAGAGGCTTAACTGTTTTTACAGCCCAAACTGCATTTGCTGTGTAAGAAACAGTATCTGAGTAGACTGAATTTCTCAACAGGCTTTCCTAAGCACCTTCAAGGCCAGGGAATAAAGCAAGGTTCAGGGTAGAAAAAACTATTGCTATTCTGTATTTTTCCCTACCTCAGAAATAAAATATGGCTACAGTGTAATCATTTTATAAGCAATATTTTTTTTTTCTTCTGGTCTGAGAACAGATTACACACCCTGTGCTTAAGGTCTTGGGATGTCTTTGTTTTTCATTTTTATCAGCCCTCCATTAAAAGAACTGTTGCATCTACAAGAAATAGGATGGCAATTTTAAATAGACTATTATCTTACGTTTTTGAACACTAAAAGTCTATGCATAACTGCTCTAAAATATAGCATGAGATAAGCAACATTACGCTCACTGTATTGAAGAGACATTGTACGGAAAAGACAGGTCTATTTTTCCCTAGGGAATTAACAATGATGTAGAGGTTTTAGGAAGCTATATTCAGTCAGACTACTTTGATTTAGCTACAAGAATGTTACTGTCTGTGTAAAGGAGAGAGTTTAAGTTAGTTATGAGTCTTACATCTATAAGTCAGTACAAAATATTTTACATCATGATTAAAATATAATAGGACAGAGTAAAACCATAGTATAATAAAAGTTTTTGTATTGATCTTCATGTTTTATTACTATAATTTCTGCTGTTTTTAGACAGGTGATGAGTCTCATTGTATCATCATGTATTTTGGATGGCAGGTACCCAGTGCAAAGATGGGAGACTTCAGAGAATCATTACTCCATGTTTTTAACTTATTTATAGTACAGGTGGCTTGAAAAGATTAAATAAACACCAATCAATTATTTAGTATTGGCTGCAAGAATATAAAGTGGTAAGAGAATGCTGGGACACAGCACAGGCTGACCTCATTTTATTATGGTCTGCTTTGTTGTGCTTCACAGATATTGCATGTGTTTATAAATTGGAAGTCTGTGGCAACCCTGTATCAATCAAATCTATTAGTACCATTCTTCAACAGCATTTGGAGACTTCATGTCTCGGTGTTATATTTTGGCTAATCTCACAATATTTCAAACTTTCTCATTATTATATTTGATAGGTGATCTGTGAGTATTTCTGCTTTATTGACTATGCTAAAGCCTTTGACTGTGTGGATCACAATAAACTGTGGAAAATTCTGAAAGAGATGGGAATACCAGACCACCTGACCTGCCTCTTAATAAATCTGTATGCAGGTCAGGAAGCAACAGTTAGAACTGGACATGGAACAACAGACTGGTTCCAAATAGGAAAAGGAGTACGTCAAGGCTGTATACTGTCACCCTGCTTATTTAATTTATATGCAGAGTACATCATGAGAAACGCTGGACTGGAAGAAACACAAGCTGAAATCAAGATTGCCAGGAGAAATATCAATATCCTCAGATATGCAGATGACACCACCCTTATGGCAGAAAGTGAAGAGGAACTAAAAAGCCTCTTGATGAAAGTAAAAGAGGAGAGTGAAAAAGTTGGCTTAAAGCTCAACATTCAGAAAACTAAGATCATGGCATCCGGTCCCATCACTTCATGGGAAATAGATGGGGAAACAGTGGAAACAGTGTCAGACTTTATTTTTCTGGGCTCCAAAATCACTGCAGATGGTGACTGCAGCCATGAAATTAAAAGACGCTTACTCCTTGGAAGGAAAGTTATGACCAACCTAGATAGCATATTCAAAAGCAGAGACATTACTTTGCCAACAAAGGTCCGTCTAGTTAAGGCTATGGTTTTTCCTATGGTCATGTATGGATGTGAGAGTTGGACTGCGAAGAAGGCTGAGTGCTGAAGAATTGATGCTTTTGAACTGTGGTGTTGGAGAAGATTCTTGAGAGTCCCTTGGACTTCAAGGAGATCCAACCAGTCCATTCTGAAGGAGATCAGCCCTGGGATTTCTTTGGAAGGAATGATGCTAAAGCTGAAACTCCAGTACTTTGGCCACCTCATGCGAAGAGTTGACTCATTGGAAAAGACTCTGATGCTGGGAGGGACTGGGGGCAAGAGGAGAAGGGACGACAGAGGATGAGATGGCTGGATGGCATCACTGACTCGATGGACATGAGTCTGAGTGAACTCCGGGAGTTGGTGATGGACAGGGAGACCTGGTATGCTGCGATTCATGGGGTCGCAAAGAATCAGACACAACTGAGCGACTGATCTGATCTGATCTGAGATCAGTGATATCTGATGTTACTACTGTAACTGTTTTGGGGGAGCCACGAATCTCGCCCACATGACAATGAACTTGATAAACTGTTGACTGCTCTGTCAACCAGGCACTCCCCCGTCTCTCTTTCCTTGGGCCTCCCTATTTCCTGAGACACAAAAATATTGGTATCAGGACAATTAATAACCCTAAAATGGCCCCTAAGCATTGAACTGAAAGGAAGAGACACACTCTAAATAAAAAACTAGAAATGACTGAGCTTAGTGAGGAAGTTCACGTGGAAAGCTAGGTCTCGTTGCACCAAACAGCTGAGTTGTGTATACAAAGGAAATGTTCTTGAAGGAAATTAGAAGTGCCACTGCAATGAACACACAAAGAGAAACAGCCTTACTGTCGATATGGAGAAGGTTTCAGTGCTCTGAATAAAGGTCATATCAGACACAATATCCTGTTAAGCCAAATCCAGAGGAAGACCCTAACTCTCTTCACTTGTATGAAGGCTGTGAGAGGTGAGGCAGCTATAGAAGAAAAGTCTGAAGCTAGCACAGGCTAGGTCATGAGGTTTTAGGTAAGAAGCCATCTCCATAACATAAAAGTGCAAGGTGAAGCAACAAGTGCTGACATAGAGGCTGTAGCAAGTTATCCAGAAGATCTAGCTCAGACAATTAATAAGAGTGGTTACACCAACCACCAAATTTTCAACATAGATTAAACAGCCTTACATTGGAAGAAGCCATCTAGGACTTTCATAGCTATAGAGAAGTCCATGCCTGGCTCCAAAGCTTCAAAGGATAGGCTGATTGTCTTGGCTAGGGGCTAACTCAGTTGGTAACTTTAAGATGAAGCCAATGCTCAATTACCATTCTCAGAATCCTATGGCCTTAAGTATTAGGCTCAATTACTCTGTGTGTGCTCTATAAATTAACCAAAAAAAGCACAGATAAGAGTACATCTATTTACAACCTGGTTTACTGAATATTTTAAGCCTACTATTGAGACTTACTCCCCAGAAAAAGATTCCTTTCAAAATATTCCTCTTCATTGATAAGGTACCTGGTCACCCAAGAGCTATGATGGAGATATACAATGAGATTAATGTTGTTTTCACATCTGCTAACACACATCCATGAATTAGCCTATGGATCAAGGACTAATTTTGAATTTCAAGTCTTATTATTTAAGAAATACATTTTGTAAGGCTATAACTACAATATAGTGATTCCTCTGAGGAAGAAGGCTTGGTAACTGTAAAAATAATCTCCAAATTTTCATGAAAATACAAGACTCCGAAATAGTCAAAACAATCTGAAGAAAGAAAAACAACACTGGAGTCATCATGCTTCCTGATTTCAAATCATATCACAAAGCTGTGACAATCAAAACAGTATGATATGGAACAAAACACACACACAGATCAATGGAACAGAATAAAAATCCTAAAAATGAACCCACACTTACAAGGGCTATTAGTCTATGAAAAGGAGGGAAGAATATACAATGTGGGAAAAGACAGCTTTTTCAATAAATGGTATTGGGAAAACTGGACAGCTACATGCAAAAGAATTGAACTGCATTACTTTCTCACACCATACACAGACACAAAAATTAAAAATGGATTAAAGACTTAAATAAGTAGGAACTAAAACTCCAGAAAGAATGAAGGGATGGAGACAAAGCAAAAACAATACCCAGCTGTGGATGTGACTGGTGATAGAAGCAAGGTCCGATGCTGTAAAGAGCAATGTTGCATAGGAACCTGGAATGTTAGGTCCATGAATCAAGGCAAATTGGAAGTGGTCAAACAGGAGATGGCAAGAGTGAACGTCAACATTCTAGGAATCAGCAAACTAAAATGGACTGCAATGGGTGAATTTAACTCAGATGACCATTATATCTACTACTGCAGGCAGGAATCCCTTAGAAGAAATGGAGTAGCCATCATGGTCAACAAAGGGTCCGATATGCAGTACTTGGATGCAATCTCAAAAATGACAGAATGATCTCTGTTCGTTTCCAAGGCAAACCATTCAATATCACAGTAATCCAAGTCTATGCCCCAACCAGTAATGCTGAAGAAGCTGAAGTTGAATGGTTCTATGAAGACCTACAAGACCTTTTAGAATTAACACCCAAAAAAGATGTCCTTTTCATTATAGGGGACTGGAATGCAAAAGTAGGAAGTCAAGAAACACCTGGAGTAACAGGCAAATTTGGCCTTGGAATACTGAATGAAGCAGGGCAAAGGCTAATAGAGTTTTGTCAAGAGAATGCACTGGTCATAGCAAACACCCTCTTCCAACAACACAAGAGAAGACTCTACACATGGACATCACCAGATGGTCAACACTAAAGTCAGACTGATTATATTCTTTGCAGCCAAAGATGGAGAAGCTCTATAAAGTCAGCAAAAAAAAGACCAGGAGCTGACTGTGGCTCAGATCATGAACTCCTTATTGCCAAATTCAGACTTAAATTGAAGAAAGTAGGGAAAACCACTAGATCATTCAGGTATGACCTAAATCAAATCCCTTATGATTATACAGTGGAAATGAGAAATAGATTTAAGGGACTAGATCTTATAGAGTGCCTGAAGAACTATGGAATGAGGTTCGTGACACTGTGCGGGAAACAGGGATCAAGACCATCCCTATGAAAAAGAAATGCAAAAAAGCAAAATGGCTGTCTGGGGAGGTCTTACAAATAGCTGTGAAAAGAAGAGAAGCGAAAAGCAAAGGAGAAAAGGAAAGATATAAACATCTGAATGCAGAGTTCTAAAGAATAGCAAGAAGAGATAAGAAAGCCTTCTTCAGTGATCAATGCAAAGACATAGAGGAAAACAACAGAATGGGAAAGACTAGAGATCTCTTCAAGAAAATTAGAGATACCAAGGGAACATTTCATGAAAAGATGGGCTCAATAAAGGACAGAAATGATATGGACATAACAGAAGCAGAAGATATTAAGAAGAGGTGGCAAGAATACACAGAAGAACTGTACAAAAAAGATCTTCATGACCAAGATAATCACGATGGTGTGATCACTGACCCAGAGCCAGACATCCTGGAATGTGAAGTCAAGTTGGCCTTAGAAAGCATCACTAGGAACAAAGCTAGTGGAAGTGATGGAATTCCAGTGGAGCTCTTTCAAATCCTGAAAGATGATACTGTAAAAGTGCTGCACTCAATATGCCAGCAAATTTGGAAAACTCAGCAGTGGCCATAGGACTGGAAAAGGTCAGTTTTCATTCCAATCCCAAAGAAAGGCAATGTCAAAGAGTGCTCAAACTACCACACAATTGCACTCATCTCACATGCTACCAAAGTAATGCTCAAAATTCTCCAAGCCAGGCTTCAGCAATACGTGAACCATTAACTTCCACATGCTCAAGGTGGTTTTAAAAAAGGCAGAGGAACCAGAGATCAAATTGCCAACATCCGCTGGATCATGGAAAAAGCAAGAGAGTTCCAGAAAACATCTATTTCTGCTTTATTGACTATGCCAAAGCCTTTGACTGTGTGGATCACAATAAACTGTGGAAAATTCTGAAAGAGATGGGAATACCAGACCACCTGACTTGCCTCTTGAGAAACCTATATGCAGGTCAGGAAGCAACAGTTAGAACTGGACATGGAACCACAGACTGGTTCCAAATAGGGAAAGGAGTACGTCAAGGCTGTACTTGTCACCCTGCTTATTTAACTTATATGCAGTGTACATCATGAGAAATGCTGGGCTGGAAGAAGCACAAGCTGGAATCAAGATTGTCGGGAGAAATATGGATAACCTCAGATATGCAGATGACACCACCCTTATGGCAGAAAGTGAAGAGGAAAAAAGCCTCTTGATGAAAGTGAAAGAGGAGAGTGAAAAAGTGGGCTTAAAGCTCAACGTTCAGAAAACTAAGATCATGGCATCTGGTCCCATCACTTCATGGGAAAGAGATGGGGAAACAGTGGAAACAGTGCCAGACTTTATTTTCTGGGGCTCTAAAATCACTGCAGATGGTGACTGCAGCCATGAAATTAAAAGACTCTTACTCCTTGGAAGGAAAGTTATGACCAACCTAGATAGCATATTCAAAAGCAGAGACATTACTTTGCCAACAAAGGTCCATCTAGTCAAGGCTATGGCATTTCCAGTGGTCATGTACGGATGTGAGAGTTGGGACTGTGAAGAAAGCTAAGCGCTGAAGAATTGATGTTTTTGAGCTGTGGTGTTGGAGAAGACTCTTGAGAGTCCCTTGGACTGCAAGGAGATCCAACCAGTCCATTCTAAAGGAGATCGGTCCTGGGTGTTCTTTGGAAGGAATGATGCTAAAGCTGAAACTCCAGTATTTTGGCCACCTCATGCTAAGAGTTGACTCATTGGCAAAGACTCTGATGCTGGGAGGGATTGGCGGCAGGAGGAGAAGGGAGGATGAGATGGCTGGATGGCATCACTGACTCGATGGACGTGAATTTGAGTGAACTGCCAGAGCTGGTGATGGACAGGGAGGCCTGGAATGCTGCAATTCACGGGGTTGCAAGGAGTGGGACACGACTGAGCGACTGAACTGATCTGAAAATCATGAAACTTCTAAAAGAAAACATATGCAATAAGCCCATTGATATCAATCTTAGTAATATTTTGGAGGTATATGTCTCCTCAGGCCAGGAAACAAAAGCAAAAATAAACAAATTTGATTTAATATAACTAAGAAGTTTTTGTACAGCAAAGGAAACTATTAACAAAACAAAAATGCCACTTATTGAATGGGAGGAGAAATCTGCAAACAATATATCTGGTAAGGGGTTAATATCCAAAATACACACAATATATACAAATAAGTCACACAATTAAACATCAAAAAATACAAACCAACTGATTAAAAAATGGGCAGGTGATCTGAATGGATATTTTTTTCAAAGAAGACATACAGATGGCAACAGGCACATCAAAAGATGTTTAACAGCACTAATTATCAGGTAAATGCAAATCAAAACCACAATGAGATACCATTTCACACCTGTTAGAATGGCTATTGCCAAAAAGAAAAAGTATTGGCAAGCATGTGGCAAAAAGGAAACCTCTGGGCACTGCTGGTGGGAAGGTAAACTGGTGCAGCTAGTATGCTGAATGGTACAGAGAGTCCTCAAAAATTGAAAAAAACACAACTACCACATTACCAGCAATTCCACTTCAGCCAAGTATCCAGTCAAAGAAAATGAAAAGCTAACTAGAAAAGATAAATGCACCCTTATGTTCACTGCAGCATTATTTAACAATAGGCAAGATACGGGGCAACTCAAGCAACCATCAACAGATGAACGGATAAAGATGTGATACACACATATTCACACACACATCAGAATACTATTCAGCCAAAAAGAAAGAAATCTTGCCTTTGCAACAAAATGGATGGACCTAGAGGATATTATGCTAAGTGAAATAAGTCAAACAAATCCTGCTTATATGTGAAATCTAAAACACAAAACAAATGAACAAACCTAACAATGGTCATAGATACAAACAGCTGTTTGCCAGAAGGGAAAGTGTTAGGGGGAGCAAAGAAGTAGGTGAGAGAAATTAAGAGGGTCAAACTTCCAGCTGCAAAATAAATGAGTCACTGGAATGAAATGTAATGCAGGAATACTTTCAGTCAAAAACTATGTAATATCTTTTTATCTGTGATACATTATAACTAGATTTATCAGAGTGATCAATTTGAGATGCATAGAAGTAGTGAATTACTGTGCTGTGTAACAGAAACTAACATAATGTGGTAGACAATTATATTTCAAAAACAAACTCATAGAAAAAGAGATGAAATTTGTGGTTATCAGATGTGGCGGTTGGGGGGGGGGTGCGCATTTGATGAAGGCAGTCAAAAGGTAAACTTCAAGTTAAAAGACACAAATGAGAATTAGAAATGTAATGTACAGTGTGATAAATATAATTCACACTGTTGTATATTTGAAAGTTGTTGAGATAAACCCTAAGCATTCTCATCACAAGAAAGAGAATTTTATTTTTTAAATTTTTTATGTATCTATATGAGATAATTGATGTTTACTAAACTTATTGTGACAATCATTCATGATGTATATAGGTCAAATCATGCTGTATACCTTAAACTTATAGGGGCCTATGTCAATTACGGGGCTTCCAGGTGGTACCAGTGGTAAAGAACCCACCTGCTAATGCTAGAGATATAAGAGACATAGGTTCAGTCCCTGGTTTGGGAAGATCCCCTGGAGGAGGGCATGGCAACCCACTCCAGTATTGCCTGGAGAATCCCCATGGACAGAGAAGCCTGGCAGGCTACAGCCCATGGGGTCACAGAGTTGGACATGACTGAAGTGACTTAACATGTGTCAATTATACCTCAATAAAAATGGAAGGAAAAAAGAATTCTCATCAAAAAAAAAAAAAGACATACATTTTTAAGGCTATAACTGCCATAGGCAGTGATTCTGCTCATGGATCTGGGCAGAGTCAACTGCAAGCATTCTAGAAAATATTTACCACTCCAGATGTCATTAAGAACATCAGAGATTCATGGGAAGAGGCCAAAATACCAACATTAACAGGAGTTTGGAAGAACTTGATTCCAGCTGTCATGGATGACTTACTTTCAGCAGAGGAAGGAACTACAGATATGGTGGCAGTACTAAAAAAAAGTAGAATTTGATTGATATGGAGCCCGAAGATGTGACTGGATTGGTGCAATATCATGATAAAACTTAACAGATGAGGAATCACTTTTATGGATCTGCAAAGAAAGTGGTTTGCTGAGATGGCATCTACTCCTGGTGAAGATGTTGTGAAGATTGTTGAAATGACAAGAAAAGATTTAGAATATAACATAAACAGCTGATAAAGCAGTGGCAGGGACTTTGAGAAGATGTAACATTTTAACAGAAGTTCTACTGTGGATAAAATTCTATCAAACAGCATCGCATGCTGTAGAGAAATTGTTCATGAAAGGAAGAGTCAATAGATGCAAACTTCATTGTTGTCTTGTTTGAAGAAATTACCACAGACACCCCAAACTTTAGCAACTACCACTCTGGTGGTTCAGATGGTAAAGAATCCGCCCGCAGTGAGGGAGACCTGGGCTTGATCCCTGGGTAGGGAAGTTCCCGTGGAGAAGGGAACGGCTATCCACTCCAGTATTCTGGCCTGGAGAATTACATGGACAGAGGAGCCTGGTGGGCTACAGTCCATGGGGTCGCAAAGAGTTGTACATGACTGAGCAACTTTCACTTTTCACCCTGATCAGCCAGCAGCTGTCAACATCGAGGTAAGACCCTCCATCAGCAAAAAGCCTGTGACTTGCTGAAGGCTTAGATGACAGCTAGCGTTTTTCAGTCATGAAGTATTTTTTAATTAAGGCATGTACACTTTTTTTAGACATAATGCTATTGTAGAATTAAGACTATGGTATAGTGCAAATGAAACTTTCACAGGCACTGAAACAAAAAAATGTATATGACTGACTTTATTTCTATATTCCCTTTATTGTGGTTGTCTGCAACTGAACCCACAGTATCTCCAAGGTAAGCCTGTAGCTCCTCTTTAAACAACAACTATTATTATCAATAAAAACACCTCCCTCCTCCCATTCTTCCTTTTTTTTTCTTTTTTTTTTTTTTAACCTTCTTGAGTTGGGAAGTGGCTGGGAGGGAAGTGTAAGGCTTAGAATTGACCGTGGGACTAGAGCCACAGTACCTAGCTTAAATCTTACCTTCAAGGCTTACTTACTGTGTGACCTTGGGCTTTTACCTTTCGGTGCCTGTTTTCTCATATGTAAAATAAGGATGAATCCTTCAGGGTGAGTGAAGGGAAGACTGAATTTACACGTACGAGTGCTCAAGATGAGCAATGAATCCTGGTCCTCTCCTTACCCTGAGAGTCTCCTTTGACAGGTCCATCTAGACCTATTAAACATGTCTTTCCTTCTCATCCTACCAAGCCCTGGAGGGTTGGAACCCAGTCTTTATTTTACCAACTTTAAAATGCCAATTTTATAGTATACATCTAGCACATAGGAGCTTTTCAAAAAACAGAATTCTAAACTTAACTGGTCCCATAAATACTTGGTATGGTTCAAAAGAGTGGGGATCAGAGACTGCCCCACGGGGCTATCCTTTATGTAGTTCATCTGAAAAAGGATGGAGGTCCTTCATAAAAAAGTCTGGACTACAGTCCTGCATTTATACTTTGCTTTTTGGTGTTAATGTTTAATTTTGTTGTGGCTGTTTTTAACCATGCCTCCCCACTGGACTATAAGCTCCAGAAGAGCAGGGTTCTAAAACAAACACAGGAGTCGGCTTTCTTCCACTTGCCCCTCCAGCTCCCTTCTCTACCTTCTCTCTCCTCAGCCAGGAGGCTGATGTGTAGAAATTCCATCAGTGAGTCTCCTCATCTTCCAGCTCCCTGTGATGTGTGGAGCCTGGGAACCACAGCAAGAGACCAGAGACAGAAAGTAACGAAAAGCAACGGTCTCTGTTCCCTAGAGTTCTGACCTGAAGGGTCCTCTCAAGAGGGCTTTCTCTCTGGGTCTCTGAAAATATGTTTTCTTCTGAGTACTTTGGACCTGGAGTGGTAACAGATCTACTCTTACTGGTCCCAGGGTGCTGTAATTTCTCTCCACTTTCCCTAAGCTTTGCTCAAAAAGTCTGTTTCTTAAACCCTCTAGAAATAATTTAGTTTGAGGGGGGCCATCTGTTTCCTGCTGGAACCTGGATCAATGCAGCACTGTAGGTGCGTAGCAGGGAGCCATAAAACCACTCCGCAACCAGACAGCAACTGCTTCTCCTCTTGCATGCCCAGTTGGGACCCAATGATTTACCCTCACAACTCCTACATGACTCCAGTAGCTATCAATCTAATTCTGAAATGATAAAGGTGTCTTTATTCATTCTTTTCCTTCAGGAAATTCTTTTAAGAGAAAAGATCTTGGCTACAATCTAGGAATAATTTTCTTATTTTTATTTTGGTTTTATTTTTTACTTTTTAGAGGCACATTTTTACTTATTTTATTATTATGCTCATGTTTAACATTAACTATAGCTGATAATATAATCTGAGAATAAAGCAGTACATTTTTCAAAAGAGATTTTATTCTTGTTTTTTTTTTTTTTTTTCAATGAGTAAGTGAATGAGAGAGTTTAAAATAGACTTAGAAACATGCCATTAACAATTATTTTATATTATACTTAATGTAAAATAATTTGAGATAATACAGATATAATGGAAATGCTTCTGCTTTTCACTGTGTATTTCCTTCAATCTAGCCCAGATGTTACAGGAGCTTTACAATACATTTGGGAGTAAGCAACTGATACTCATTTACAATGAACTTCTGCTTCTACATATTATTTCTGGAGATTCATCTTTGGAATTATGAAAGTATACAGCAAATTACCATGTTAATTTCTTTTCTTCTGCAGGTGTAGTCTTACTGTTATACAACTCGCTGTTGTTCGTAAATCAATATTTCCATTTGGTGAGAAAGATTTTCTACTAAAGGCTTTGTCCTATTTCTCTGTATTTAGGCTTCCAAAGGGACTGATATTCAGGAAGAAAGTAAACAGTAGAAATAGGGAAGAAAAAAAACCCTGTAAAACAAAGTGATAATAAAGCTCCTCATCAGGCTTCCCTGGGGGCTCAGTGGTAAAGAATTCACCTGCCAATGTAGGAGACATGGCTTGATCCTTGGTCTGGGAAGATCCCATGTGCCACTTAAACCCTTGCCCTACAACTACTGAGTGTGTGCTCTAGAGCCTGGGAACCTCAACTACTGAGCCCATGCACTGCAATACTGAGCCAGTGCCCTGCAACAAGAGAAGCCATTGCAACGAGAAGCCTGCACGCTGCAACAAAGAGTAGCCCCTGCCGCTGCAACTAGAGAACAGCCTGCCCCCAGCAATGAAGACCCAGCACAGCCCAAAATAAATAAATTATATTAAAAAGTAAAGCTCTTTGTCACAAACAGAACTACACCCAGAAAAGCTTAGCAGTGAAGTCTACATCTTCTCTACTTAAAAATAAGGTTTGATATTAACCATGTGTACTTCTCATCTTGTTTTCATCTACCTTTGTATTTTGTCTTCTCTTTTATGACCATTATTCCGGATGTTATACAAAACAGCCAAATGCAACAGGGGTAAATACCTGTACTAAGTCAGTCCGTTTTATTCTGTCTTGTCCTAATGTTTTAACAAAACTGACAATAACAGTCAGAAGATCTCTCTCAGGGAGTTGAATAAGCTGCATTTAACAAAACTGACTGGCTGTGTACGCTCCTCTTTTCAGGGAAGGGGCTGTAAAGCCAACTGCACATAATTGGATTAGTGAGGATGGTAGTAAAGTCAGAAAATGGACTAAATGTTTACCTTGCAGATGTGCATGTTTTGGGAAATACGCTATTTTCTGCTGCTGTTGCTGTGTCCATTTAACCACAATGAAGTGGTCAAGGAAGCGGGTGCTTGTTTCCATGAAAGTTCAGGGGTTGACTGGTTGATTAAAACCTTCTCAAGGGCAGGAATGCACTTCAAGATTCATGTAAGTGCTGGTTTGTTGCTCTCCCACCTGATATAACCATGTTTCATCAATCTAGTTGCATATTTGAAGAAATGTCACTTACAATTATTGGTGTTTTACAACTGCTGCTGGCCAGCAAGGTTGACATAAAGGTTCTGTCAGGGCAGGCCAGGCCTTGGGGTTGGCATTTTATCTGCTGCAGGAGTGGGAACAATACCAACTTGCAGAGGCATGTTTGGTAGAAATGATGATCTCAATAGTGGACAAATGGGAAGAATTAAGTAGTTCCACTGACCTGAGGATACAGTCATGGTTGGGGAAAGCAGAGTTATGGCTGAAGCTTCATGCACATGCAGAGAAAACCAGAGAGAATCCAGGCTATTCACATTCCTACTCACACCAAAAGTTATGCAAATATACATGAAAGACCTCAAACGAGCTAACTGCTCAGTCATATCTGACTCTTGTGACCCCATGGACTGTAGCCATGAGCTCCTCCATCCATGGAATTCTCCAGGCAAGAATACTGGAGTGGGTTGTCAGACCTGTCTCTGGGGGATCTTCCCAGCCCAGGGATCGAATCCCAGTCTCCTGTATTACAGGTGGATTTCTTACCATCTGAGCCACCAGAGAAGCTCCAAAGACCTCAAAGAGCTCAGATAAAGACCAGAGCAGGATTTGAAATAGGCTGAGCTTGAAATGCATTATCCACTTTATATATAGATTCATAAATTGTGAAGAGAGAACTTACTGACAAAGTAGTCAAGCACAATCTCTCATGAAAACCTACATAGACAACATGAGATGACTCCCAGAATACCAGACCTAAAAACTAAAACAATTTGTAAAACTTACATATATGTCTATGTACAAACTGAGTAGAGATATCAGTGGAAGCATATTAGAAGTGAGACAGATTTCACAGAATTAGCTCAGGCAAATTATTAAGAGTAATTTTTCGGTGGCTCAGATGGTAAAGAATCCACCTGCAATGAAGGAGGTGCAGATTCTATCCTTGGGTTGGGAAGATCCCCTGGAGGAGGGCATGGCAACCCGTTTCAGTATTCTTGCCTGGAGAAACACCATGGACAGAGAAGCCTGGTGGCTACAGCCCATGGGGTGGCAAAAATGACTTAGTGACTAAAACAACAACAGGGCAAAAATGGTCAGAATTAAAAGGAAAAACAGAATATCAGTTGGAGATTTCAATAATTTCAATTGAGCAGAGCTGCAGCAATGATATAAAATGCCTATCAATCAACTCAATCTAACTGACATTTATAGAACACTTCCCTCAATGCAGAATACACACTCTCTTTAAGCTTATATGGAGCATTCTTCATGACAGACCCATGCAATGCCATAAAATCTTATATTAATATCAAAAACGTGTTTAAAATCAATAATTTGCCCCTGGATCAGATATCCTCAATATGAGGATTAGGAGAATATGTTGCCTCACCAATTTAGGGACAACGCCCCTTGTCAGCTCGGAAGTAGTTATGGAACGAGAACGACGCCCTTTTTCCCTAGGCAACATAATTCTCCTAAAAGAAAAGGGGGGAATGAGAGAGTCATTTCCTAGGAAGGTTGATAAGGAGTCTAGGGGTCCCCAAGGAGAGAGGGGTCTGGAATTCTCAAGGAGGAAGAAAGGACAAACTTTTTTCTTTCTCCACATTCCTTAGGATTATATAACAATAATGTATCCTGCCTAAGGACAGTCTTTGGATTCAACCTTCTGTTATCTTAAAATGTAAATTATGGGAGTAGACCTGGTCTTTACAAGGATGTATCTTGCCTGAGGACGGTGTTACCTTAAAATGTAAATTATGGGAGTGGGTCTGATGAGGTCTTTACAACCTCCAGACATTCTTTGGATTCACTGGAGAGTATATAACTTCATTGTTAACACTAGCAAGCGGGTACTCTTCCTGCCCCCTTCTGATGCCTATGTCAGAAGCTTTCTCTATCTCCTTTATACTTTAATAAAACTTTATTACACACACACACAAAATCAATAATTTAAGTTTCACTATAAGAAAACAGGAAAGGTGTAAATTGATCCCAAATGAGTAGAGGGTAAGAGATTTGAGCAGAAGTAATGAAAAAGAAAGCAAGCAAAGGAAATTAACATGGCTGAAAGATGGCTATCTGGGAGATAAATAAGATTAATAAATACTACTAAGATGATTAACATCAGCAAAACTGATTAAGTAAAATAGGAAGAAAACTCAAATTATAAGTTTCAGGAAGAGAGGGGATACCAGTAGGCATCCTACAGATATCAATAATAACAGAATACTATGCACAATTTTATGCTAATAAATTCAACAATGAAATAAACAAATTCCTTGAAAATCTCAGTCTCACAGAGTTGATGCAAGATAAGACAGAAACTTTAAATTGTCCTCTATCTATTCAAGAAATTGAAGAATAAAGTGTTCCCTCAAAGAAAACATTGACTCACATGGGTTCAGTGGTATATTCTGTCAACCATATAACCACGAAAGACTATCAATCTTACACAAATGATTAAAAAAACAGAAATAGCAGAAGTAATTCTCAGCTAACTTTATGAGGTCTGTACTACTAATATTCAAATCAAAAAGAAGAAAATAAAATTAGCTTAATATCCTTCTCGAGTACATAGTTAAGGTCCTTAAAATATTAGCAAATAAAATTCAGCAACATATAAAAAGTTAATACATCACAAGAAAGCTAGGCTTATCCCAGGAAGAAAAAACTGGTTTTACATTTTAAAATAAACAATACAATTCACCACAATAACAGAATTAGCAGAAAACTCCCATGTGATTGTTTCAAATGATATAAAAAAGCCTTTAATTAAATTCAAAACATAGTCATAATAAAATTACTCACAAAATTAGGAACAGATTGGAACATTCTCAATCTGATAAAAGGCAACCTCAAAAAAACCTAAAGCTAACATAATATGTTACAGTGAAACACCGAACACTTTCTCCCTAAGATTTGGAACATTCACTGTCTCCCCGAGATCAGGAACAAAGAAAATATACCTGCTCATCACTTTTGTTCAACAACTTATTCTGGAGTACAATAAGCTTGTGCAATAAGGTAAGAAACTGAAATAAAATGTAATGACCTAAAGGGCAGAAACAGAACTATTATTTCCAAAAGACATGGCTGTCTATCTAAAAAATGCTAAGGAATTTTTTGTTGTTGTTTAGTCTCTAAGTAGTGTCCAACTCTTTTGTGACCCCATGGACTGTAGCCCGCCAGGCTCCTCTATCAATGGGATATCCCAGGCAAGAACACTGTAGTGGGATGCCATTTCCTCCTCCAGGGGATCTGCCTGATCTAGGGATAAAGCCGTGTCTCCTACATTGGCAGGCAGATTCTTAACCGCCGAGCCTCCAGGAAATCCCACCACAAAGGAATTTATGAAACAAATATTCAAACAATTAGAAAATTATATAAAATAATTTCACTTAAAACTGTACAAAATTGAAAATACTTAGGAAATAATTTAACAAAGGAAGTGTAAGACCTCTTCACTGAAATCTACTATCAGTTCAGTTGCTCCGTTGTGTCCAACTCTTTGCAACCCCATGGACTGTAGCACACCAGGCTTCCCTGTCCATCTCCAACTCCCGGAACTTGCTCAAACTTGTCCATCGATTCGATGATGCCATCCAACCATCTCATCCTCTGTCATCCCTTCTCCTGCCTTCAATCTCTCCCAGAATCAGGGTATTTTCCATTGAGTCAGTTCTTTTCATCAGGTAGCCAAAGTATTGTAGCTTTAGCATCAGAAATCTACTATACACTGATGATATACTCATGTTCATGGGTTGAAGATTCATCATTGTCAGGATATCAATTATTTCCGAATTCATCTACAGATTCCATGGAATCCCAACCAAAATTCCAGCAGGCTGTTTTATAGAAATGGACTGACTTTAATATTTACATGGAAACTAGAAAGATCTGAAATAGCCAAAACAATCTTGAAAATAAAAAACATAGTTGGAGGACTTAAACTATCCAATTTCCAGGCTTACTATAAAGCTACACACTTATCAGGGCAGTGAGGTAGTGAAATGAGGACTGACAAAGTGACCAATGAAACAATCCCAAACCAGATCCACATATATGGTTAATTGATATTCAACAAGATTGTCAAAGCAAATCAATGTGAGGAAAAGAAAGTCTTTTGGCACAGGGTCAACTAGATAATGTGTAGGAAATGAATCCCAACCTCTGTTTCATACCATATATAAATATTCAAACTGCATCAGAGACCTAAACTTAAAAGGTAAAATTGTATCATTTTGAGAAGAAACATGAGAGAATTAATTGCTATCTTGAAATAGGAAAAGATTTCTTGGAATACAAAAATCACTACACATAAAAAAATTGATAAAAGTAGATTTCACCAAAAGTGAAAACTTTTGCTCATCAAAAGACAGTTTAGGAAATAAAAGAGAATGTTAGATTGCAAAAAAAAAAAAAATTGTAGTATGTGTATTTGACAAAAATACTTGTATACTGAATATGTAATTCTATGAATCAATAATAAAAAGCAAACCCAACAAAAAGTCAGTTAAAAACTTGAAAAACACCTCATAAAAAAGATATATAAACATTCAATAAGCACATGAAAGATGCTCAATACAAATCTTACTCAGAAAGATGCAAATTAAAGCCTCAGTGAGGTACTACTTCACATGCATCAGGAGACTGACAATACCAAATTATATAAAGCATATGAATTGCTCATCTGTTGCTGATGGGAGTGTAAAATGGTAAAACTGTTTTCGGAAACTGACAGTTTATGCAGTTAAGCACCCAGTCAGCCTTTGAGCCAGCAACTCTGCTTCTAGGTATTTAATCAATGAGAAAACATACACATAGAGACCCCTTAACTTTCTTAGCAGCTTAGTTTTTAAGGGCAAAAACCTGGACACAACCTGAATGCCTATCAAGAGGATAATGTACCATTTGTGGTACGCTGCTAAAAGAGAATAGGACTCAGCAATAAAAAAAATAATTACTGACACAAACCCAACAATGATGAATATCTGAAACCTTACGCTGAGTGACAGGACCCAGGATCAAGTACCTACTGTATGATTCCATTGGAATGAAGTTCAAAAATAAAATTAATCCATGGTGATGTATATAAGAATGATGCTTATGTAAGGTGGAGTTTGACAGATGGGAGAACATGGATAGTTTTGGGGGTGATGGAAGTGTTCTATAGCTTTGTTATGCTCTGGATGCACAAGTGAACCACTGTCAAAATTCAAACTGTATACTTAAAAAATCTGTGTGCTTCACTGTATATAAATTTTATTGCATAAAATGATTATTAAGAAGACTATGGATAAACCTTCCATTTTTTCACTTTACTATTCTAGACATTAGTTTTGCACAGCTCACATTCTTCCTAATTAAAAAGTACAATCAACCATCAAGAGCATGAAAAGAGACAAGCATCTGGCTGTCTTGAATCAAACCAAATTGTGATTGGCATCCCTGTCAATATGTGCAACTTTTATTCTAAAAGTCTTATTTGTGATTATGATACAATTATTTGCTCTTTTTCCTAGCCAAAGATGCAGGCTACTCAACTCCTATAAAACTATTGATATACTTACACATCCATGTAATACTAATAAAAATAAATCTCATAATGGCAAAGGAATTCTTAAGATTAGGCTTAAAAATCAGTGCTGTGGGAAATCTGAAATTCACTTTGATCTTACTTGGCTAAAAATGGACTTTTTCTGGATCAATTAATGGAATAAAAAAGCCTGATGACTTATTTCCATTTATCAAATAAGCTTTAGCAATATTTAAATAATAACAGATGTTAATAGGTTATGGTAGGTGTTTGGGAAACTCCTGTCCTGGACACTCACCTTTTATGCCTGATTTAGTGCATAGGCCTTATGCTTGTCTACCTATCTCCAGTTTCCCTCACCTCTTCATCCTTCATGCAGATGGCTGCCAGAAAAATCTTCTTAAAAACTGACTTCTTCATGCCAATGGTCTGCTTTTACCCACTAAGTATTATTAAATAGCCTCTTAAAAGGTCTTAATAATTATAGAACATATCACTAATATTGAAGAGTGATCTTACTGTATAAAAGGACCATACTATAATTTACATTTGTAATTGTTTTATCAACATTCAAGCTATGTATTGTAATACTGCACATTCATTCACTGGGTGCCTGTCAGGCAAGGTACTGTCCAAGGTGCTCAGAATAGATGCTGCTGCTGCTAAGTCACTTCAGCCGTGTCTGACTCTGTGCCACCAGGCCCCGCCGTCCCTGGGATTCTCCAGGCAAGAACACTGGAGTGGGTTGCCATTTCCTCCTCCAATGCATGAAAGTGAAAAGTGCAAGTGAAGTTGCTCAGTTGTGTCTGACTCTTAGCGACCCCCATGGACTGCAGCCTACCAGGCTCCTCCATCCATGGGATTTTCCAGGCAAGAGTACTGGAGTGGGGTGCCATTGCCTTGTGAAGCAATTACGTGGAATCTCCATGGTTATTAAAAAAAAAAACCAAAAAAAACAGTACTTAATAATTCCTTAGATCAACCTTAAAACTGAAACACAAAGACTTCATTTGGGAAAACAGGTGAGGGCAGGGTACAGAAAGAAATCAGCTGGCTGGAAGGATAATGCCAAATTGAAGGGTTGGCAAATCAGGCTCCTGAAGAGGAGACTTTATTCCACATGTGATATGGGGTACTGTAGATGTTTCTGGGTTGATGAGGAGCACATGGGTAATTTCTGACTATAAAGCTATCTTCTTTGCACAGAGGGCTCCTGAAGGAAATGGACTGGGGATCTACACCCAGGAACTACACAACAGCTACTGGCCTTGACATCTGAAAAGTTAGGAAGTATCTAGCAAGCATAAAACATCTGTATTAGTTTCCTATTGCATCAATAACAAGCTACCACAAATTTAGTGGCTTAACACAACACAAATTGACTGCTTTATAGTCCTAGAGATCAGAAATCTGAATTCACTCTCACTGGGCTGAAGTCTAGGCATTGGTCAGGCCTGCATTCTTTCTGGAGGGTCTAGGGGAGAATGTGGAACAGGTAAGGTAGAGGCAGATTAAGAAGAATAGACCTCTTAACTCCTGGCTGAGGAATCAGTCTGAAGTCAGACATGCAGTGGTCCCATAAAGGGATCAATTGGTTTTTACAATTCTCACTGCATCCAATGTTCTATTTCTGTGCTTCTCTCCCTTATCAGACATCAGACATGAAGTCTTTGGGGGCAGAGCCCACTTACCATTAATTGTTGCAACTGTTATGAGTTAATATTTTAGTTATGTTATAAGAAAAATATTAATTCTTGGTACAAGGAAAGGACTCAAATCTGTGTTCTCAAAACATACACTAAGACCCTAGTGAGAGGTTAGAAGGAGAAGAAGAAATGACAATGGAAATAGAATCATAGAGAGAGAGATGTGGACGATGCTACACTACTGGTTTTGAAGACACAGAAGGGGCCATGACCCAAGAAATACGAGCAGACTCTACAACGTGGGAAAAGCAAGGAAATAGATTCTCCCCAGAAGAATACTGTCCTGTCAATGCTGTGACTTCAGCCCAGCAAAAGGGAATTCAGAATTCTGATCGCTAGGACTGTAAGGCAGTCAATTTGTGTTGTATTAAACCATTAAATTTGTGGTAGCTTGTTATGGAAGCAATATGAAGCTAACAGAAACTAACGTACATGTTTTATGCTTGGTAGATGCTTCTTTTCAGATGTCAATGCCAGTGGCTATTTTTCAAGGTCCCAGATCTGGATCCCATATTCCAGATTTCCCTGAGACTTTATATAGAGAGACTACGCAGAGCAAGGTCAATTCAATCTTACTACTTTCTATACTTTACCACAAGTCACCATCTTAGAAGTATGGTTAATCACTGAACAACACAAGAGTTTAATCCATGTATAATAGTCTGCCCTTTGTTTCTGCACATCCTCCACATCCACAGACTTAACCAACCACCAATGGTAGTACTGTAGTATCTACTGTCCAAGGTGCTCAGAATAGATAAAGTGAAGCAGTTACATGGAATCTCCATAGTTATTTAAAAAAAAAACAACAACAGTACTTAGTAATTCTGACATTACTTAGTAATGTCTGACTTCAGACTGGTTTCTCAGCCAGGAGTTAAGAAGCGTACTCTTCTTAATCTGTCTCTGCCTTACCTGCTCCACATTCCCCTCTAGACCCTCCAGAAAGAATGCAGGCCTGACAATGCTTTGAGTTTAGCCCAGTGAGAGTGAATTCAGATTTCTGATCTGAATTATTTCTTGATAAAGCAGTCAATTTGTGTTGTGTTAAGCCAATAAGACGGTAGGTGTTGCAAGAGGGCATCAGAAGGCAGACACACTGGAACCATACTCAGAAAACTAGTCAATCTAATCACACTAGGACCACAGCCTTGTCTAACTCAATGAAACTAAGCCATGCCTGTGGGGCAACCCAAGATGGGCGGGTCATGGTGGAGAGATCTGAAGAATATTGTCCACTGGAGAAGGGAATGGCAAACCACTTCAGTATTCTTGCCTTGAGAACCCCATGAACAGTATGAAAAGGCAAAATGATAGGATACTGAAAGAGAAACTCCCCAGGTCAGTAGGTGCCCAATATGCTACTGGAGATCAGTGGAGAAATAACTCCAGAAAGAATGAAGGGATGGAGCCAAAGCAAAAAGAATACCCAGCTGTGGATGTGACTGGTGATAGAAGCAAGGTCCGATGCTATAAACAGCAATATTGCATAGGAACTTGGAATGTCAAGTCCATGAATCAAGGCAAATTGGAAGTGGTCAAACAAGAGATGGCAAGAGTGAATGTCGACATTCTAGGAATCAGCGAACTGAAATGGACTGGAATGGGTGAATTTAACTCAGATGACCATTATATCTACTACTGCGGGCAGGAATCCCTTAGAAGAAATGGAGTAGCCATCATGGTCAACAAAAGAGTCCGAAATGCAGTACTTGGATGCAATCTCAAAAATGACAGAATGATCTCTGTTCATTTCCAAGGTAAACCATTCATATAAGGCCTTTTAGAACTAACACCCAAAAAAGATGTCCTTTTCATTATAGGGGACTGGAATGCAAAAGTAGGAAGTCAAGAAACACCTGGAGTAACAGGCAAATGTGGCCTTGGAATACGGAATGAAGCAGGGCAAAGACTAATAGAGTTTTGCCAAGAAAATGCACTGGTCATAACAAACACCTTCTTCCAACAACACAAGAGAAGACTCTATACATGGACATCACAAGATGGTCAACACCGAAATCAGATGGATTACATTCTTTGCAGCCAAAGATGGAGAAGCTCTATACGGTCAGCAAAAACAAGACCAGGAGCTGACTGTGGCTCAGACCATGAACTCCTTATTGTCAAATCCAGACTTAAACTGAAGAAAGTAGAGAAAACCACTAGACCATTCAGATATAACCTAAATCAAATCCCTTATGATTGTACAGTGGAATTGAGAAATAGATTTAAGGGCCTAGATCTGATAGAGTGCCTGATGAGCTATGGAATGAGGTTCATGACATTGTACAGGAGACAGGGATCAAGACCATCCTCATGGAAAAGAAATACAAAAAAGCAAAATGGCTGTCTGGGGAGGCCTTACAAATAGCTGTGAAAAGAAGAGAAGCGAAAAGCAAAGGAGAAAAGAAAAGATATAAACATCTGAATGCAGAGTTCCAAAGAATAGCAAGAAGAGATAAGAAAGCCTTCCTCAGCGATCAATGCAAAGAAATAGAGGAAAACAACAGAATAGGAAAGACTAGAGATCTCTTCAAGAAAATCAGAGATACCAAAGGAACATATCATGCAAAGATGGGCTCGATAAGGGACAGAAATGGTATGGACCTAACAGAAGCAGAAGATATTAAGAAGAGGTGGCAAGAATACACAGAAGAACAGTACAAAAAAGATCTTCACGACCCAGATAATCACGATGGTGTGATCACTGACCTAGAGCCAGACATCCTGGAATGTGAAGTCAAGTGGGCCTTAGAAAGCATCACTATGAACAAAGCTAGTGGAGGTGATGGAATTCCAGTTGAGCTATTCCAAATCCTGAAAGATGATGCTGTGAAAGTGCTGCACTCAATATGCCAGCAAATTTGGAAAACTCAGCAGTGGCCACAGGACTGGAAAAGGTCCGTTTTCATTCCAATCCCAAAGAAAGGCAATGCCAAAGAATGCTCAAACTACCACACAATTGCACTCATCTCACACGCTAGTAAAGTAATGCTCAAAATTCTCCAAGCCAGGCTTCAGTAATATGTGAACTGTGAACTTCCTGATGTTCAAGCTGGTTTTAGAAAAGGCAGAAGAACCAGAGATCAAATTGCCAACAATGAAAAAGCAAGAGAGTTTCAGAAAAAGATCTATTTCTGCTTTATTGACTATGCCAAAGCCTTTGACTGTGTGGATCACAATAAACTGTGGAAAATTCTGAAAGAGATGGGAGTACCAGACCACCTGATCTGCCTCTTGAGAAATCTGTATGTAGGTCAGGAAGCAAGAGTTAGAACTGGACATGGAACAACAGATTGGTTCCAAATAGGAAAAGGAGTACGTCAAGGCTGTATATTGTCACCCTGTTTATTTAACTTATATGCAGAGTATATCATGAGAAACTCTGGACTGGAAGAAACACAAGCTGGAATCAAGATTGCCGGGAGAAATATCAATAGCCTCAGATATGCAGATGACACCACCCTTATGGCAGAAAGTGAAGAGGAACTCAAAAGCCTCTTGATGAAAGTGAAAGTGGAGAGTGAAAAAGTTGGCTTAAAGCTCAACATTCAGAAAATGAAGATCATGGCATCCGGTCCCATCACTTCATGGGAAATAGATGGGGAAACAGTGGAAACAGCGTCAGACTTTATTTTTCCGGGCTCCAAAATCACTACAGATGGTGACTGCAGCCATGAAATTAAAAGACGCTTACTCCTTGGAAGGAAAGTTATGACCAACCTAGATAGCATATTCAAAAGCAGAGACATTACTTTGCCAACAAAGGTTTGTCTAGTCAAGGCTCTGCTTTTTCCAGTGGTCATGTATGGATGTGAGAGTTGGACTGTGAAGAAGGCTGAGCGCCGAAGAATTGATGCTTTTGAACTGTGGTGTTGGAGAAGACTCTTGAGAGTCCCTTGGACTGCAAGCAGATCCAACCAGTCCATTCTAAAGGAGATCAGCCCTGGGATTTCTTTGTAAGGAGTGATGCTAAAGCTGAAACTCCAGTACCTTAGCCACTTCATGTGAAGAGTTGACTCATTGGAAAAGACTCTGATGCTGGGAGGGATTGGGGGCAAGAGGAGAAGGGGGCAGAGGATGAGATGGCTGGGTGGCATCACTGACTCGATGGACGTGAATCTGAATGAACTCTGGGAGTTGGTGATGGACAGGGAGGCCTGGCGTGCTGCGATTCATGGGGTTGCAAAGAGTCGGACACGACTGAGTGACTGATATGATCTGATCTGAAGCCACTAAATTTGTGGTAGCTTGTTATTGATGCAATATGAAACTAATACAGATACTTGCTAGATACTTCCTAACTACACTATAGTAATACACTATATCTATTTATCTAAACTGAAAAATATCCATATGTAAATAGACCTGTGCATTGTTTAAGGGTCGACTGTATATCACTTTACATCAGGATTTTTAGGTCTTATCCCTTATTCAGTATTGTCATTACGGTCCTTCTTTTTCTTCTGCCCTCCTCCACTTGTTTGGAGGGGCAGAAAAAATTGCAATCAAGCCATGTAATGGTATGGAATTGGGATTGAGATAGAATGCTGTGATTTGATTTTACTATTGCTGAAATTTGTATTAATTTAAGTACTTCATGGCTAGCAGACCTATTCTGAGGTGCATTCTACCTTATAGATTCTGCATTAAACATCTCCAGCATATTATGATAGTATGGTAGAAAAGTTACTTCAAATAAAAGTTCTTATTTTTATCCTACATATGTCATTTTGATTAGAAAATGGTATTAAGTGGCTAAAATATTTAGAAACATATACTGTATAATATAAATGTGATCAGTCTTACATTCTCTAGGACTGACCACATACTGAGCCACAAAAAAAGCCGTGATAAATTTAAGAAATTGAAGCACCAAGCATCTTTTCCAACCACAACGTTGTGAGACTAAAGATCAGTCATAAGGAAAAACTGTAAAAAAAAACAAAACAAACAACAAAAAAAAACACAAACATTAGGAATAAGACAAAGATGTCCACTCTTGACACTTTTATTCAACATAGTTTTGGAAGTCCTAGCCATGGCAATCAGAGAATAAAAAGAAAAGGAATCCAAACTGGAAAAAGTTAAACTGTCACTGTTTGCAGATAACATGACACTATACATAGAAAATCCTGAAGAGGCTACCAGAGGATTAAAATTTAAAGAGAAAAAATCCTAATCAGGCTACCAGAGCTCAATGAATTTGGTAAACTTACAGGGTACAAAATTAATACACAGAAACCTATTGCATTTCTACACACTAACAACAAAAGATCAGAAAGAGAAATTCAAGATATAATCCCATTTATCATTGTACCAAAAAAAATACTTAGGAATAATCCTACCTAAGGAGACAAAATACCTGTCCTCTGAAAACTATAAGTTGCTGATGAAAGACATCAAGGATGACACAAAGAGATGGAAAGACCATGTTCTTGGATTCAAAAAATCAATATCGTCAAAATGACTATACTATTCAAGGTAATCTACAGATTTAATACAGTCTGTATCAAATTATCAAGGACATTTTTCACAGAATTAGAACAAAATAATCTTAAAATTTGTATGGAGACACAAAAGACCCCAATAGCCAAAGCAATCTTGAGAAAGAAAAGAGAGCAGGAAGAAATCAGGTTCCTGACTTCAGACTACACTACAAGGCTACAGCCAACAAAACAGCATGGTGCTGTCACAAAAACAGATCACTGGGACAGGATAGAAAGCCCAGAAATAAACCCAGGCACATAATCAATTAATCTACAACACAGGAGGCAAGGCTATACAATGGGGGAAAGACAGTTTCTTCAATACACAGTATTGGGAAAACTGGACAGCTATATATAAAATAATGAAATTAAAACCATACCTAAGAAATAAGCTCAAAATGGATTAAAGACCTAAATGTGAGACCTGATATTATAAAGTCTTAAAGGAAAACATAGGTACAACACTCTGACATTAAAAATAGCAATATCTTATTAAATCTGTCTCCAAGAGTATTGGCAATAAAAACAAAAACAAACAAATGGGACCTAGTTAAATTCAAAGCTTTTGCACAGCAAAGAAAACCATAACAACAAAATGAAAAGACAACCCATGGATTAGGAGAAAATATCTGCAAATGATGTGAATGACAAGAGGTTAGTCTCCAAAATTTGCAAATAGCTCAAGCAACAGAGTATCATCAAAACAAACAATGCAATAAAAAAAATGACCTAAATAGACATTTCTCCAAAGATGACATACAGATGGTCAAGAGGCACATGAAAAGATTATTAGAGAAATGCAAATCAAAACTATAAGGTATCACGCCTAGCTATCATAAAAAAAAAAAAAAAATCCACAAACAGTAAATGCTGGAGATGGTGTGGAGAGAAGGGACCTCTCCTACATTGCTGGTAGAAATGTAAACTGGTACCGCCACTATGGATAGAAGTTGGAGGCTACTTAAAAAGCTAAAAATAGAGCTACCATATGATCATACAATCCCACTCCTGGGCATATATCCAGAGTAAAACATGGTTTGAAAGGATACATGCACCCAATGTTCAATGCAGACATGGAAGCAAACTAATGTCCATCAACAGAGAAATGGATAAAGAAGAACTGGTACATATATACAATGGAATATTACTCAGCAATTAAAAAGAATGAAATAATTCCATTTGTAGCAACATGGATGAACCCAGAGACTGTCATACTGAGTGAAGTAAGTCAGACAAAGAAAGATAAATATTGTATGATATCATTTATATGTGCAATCTAAAAATAAATGATACAAATGAATTTATTTAAAATAGGAATAGACTCACAGACTTAAGAGAATGTATTCATGGTTACTGGGGGGAGGGGAGGGGATAGTTCAGGGAGTTTGGGATTGAGATGTACACCCTACTATATTTAAAATAGATAACCAACAAGGACCTACTGTTTGCCACAGGGAATTCTGCTCAATATCATGTAACAACCTAAACGGGGAAAGAATTTGAAAAAAAATATATATGTTTAACAATCACTTTGCTGTATACCTGAAACTATCACAACATTGTTAATCAATCATGCTCCAATATAATATAAAAAGTTTAAATATAATATGACCAGTCTTTTATAGAACTTAAGTAGGATGTTACATATGTATACAGAATATAATGGCATTAATGAGAAAGAGCTATATCCTGTATTTACTTCTGATTTTACTTCTTACAGAATAAAACCTCATTTTTGCATCTTTTGAACCTTTGAAAATGTCTTGTTACAGGATAAGGGCATTCACTTTCATTTTATTTTGTGGAGCACTGAATGCTAAAGCTGAAACTCCAGTACTTTGGCCACTTCATGCAAACAGTTGACTCACTGGAAAAGACCCTGATGCTGGGAGGGATTGGGGGCAGGAGGAGAAGGGGGTGACAGAGGATGAGATGGCTGGATGGCATCACCGACTCGATGGACATGAGTTTGAGTGAACTCCCAGAGTTGGTGATGGACAGGGAGGCCTGGCGTGCTGCAATTCATGGGGTCGCAAAGAGTCAGACACGACTGAGCGACTGAACTGAACTGAACTGAACTGACTGATAACCTTAGCAGTTTTTAAATATGGACACATTCAGATAAAAATATATTCAACTTCCTTGGACAAAAGTTTCCAGAACATGAAGTTTACTGGTTGTACAGCCAAATGACCTATTTAGGAAAAAGGTCAGCAAGTTGTAAAAAACCAAAATGATAGGACGAGGAGGAGAGAGAAATATCATTTTACCGAAGGGGAAGAAACTACCCAAATCACATCCAGAAGAAAGCAAGATCTGAAATGCTATTGACAGATGAGATTTATGCCAGCTATTTAACTTTCAACAAGCCACTCAAATTCTCCATATCTTCCTATCACATAGGAAGGGACTGGTTAAAAATAATCACCTATTACATCTGAATTTGGTCAGATGTGAATTTTAAGCTGACAGTTACCTCTTAAAATTAGGAGTGGACAGACAGATTGAGGGCTTCCCAGGTGGCGCTAGTGGTAAAGAACCTGCCTGTCAAAGCAGGAGACACAGAGACCTGGGTTGATCCTAGGTTGGGAAGATCCCCTGGAGGTGGGCATGGCAACCCATTCCAATATTCTTGCCCAGAGAATCCCCATGGACAGAGGAGCCTGTTGGGTTACAGTCTGCTGCTGCTGCTGCTGTTGCTGCTAAGTTGCTTCAGTTCTGTCCGACTCTGTGCAACCCCATAGATGGCAGCCCACCAGGCTCCCCCATCCCTGGGATTCTCTAGGCAAGAACACTGGAGTGGGTTGCCATTTCCTTCTCTAAGAGGTCGCAAAGAGTTGGATATGACTGAGCACGCATGCAGACAGACTGAAGGAGTTGGGTCCAAAATTCTCTTTCACTTTGGAATGGCTTGGTTAGTTTAATCTGAAATAAATGGAATGGTTATTAACTGTACTCTGCAATCTCCATCTTAATAACCATCAGGTACAACCCCAGCACTCTCTTTAATTGCTGTTTTGTTTCAGGGATGCTCAGAAAGTATTACTCATCTCACTGTTTACACTCAGTAAATGGTTAGGAATAAAAACAATCATCATTTGATTCCAATGACCACACAAAATCCTACTGTTAAAATCACTTCTTCTACCTCCTGCTCCTTAAAAAAAAAAAAAAAAAAAAAAACCAGTTAGGGCCCCTTCCAGTCTATCAGTCTCTTGCTCTCAAGTAATTTCTCTGACTCTGGTAAAATTTATAGGGGATTTCAATGTTTTGTTTTCACATAGCTTGGCACACTTGTTTGATTTTCTTGGCTAATTTTCCCCCTGCATGTTCTCCTCCCCATCTCCTTGCATCTTTCTGCTCCTCCTCCTTCCTTTTGTTTCTTCTAATCTTCCTCTACCATCCCCAGTCTTTTATAATTATGTCTCCATTTTGAATCATCAGAACAACTAGTATTAATGTGTCCACTATGCCAGACACAAAGTTAAGTGCTTTTCGTATTGGTTGTTGTTCAGTCGATAAGTCATATTCTACTCTTTGCCACCCTATGGACTGTAACATGCCAGGCTCCTCTGTCCTCCACTAGCTTCTAGAGTTTGCTCAAATTCATGTCCATAGAGTCAGTGATGCTATCTAACCATCCTATCCTCTGCTGCCCCTTTTTCTTTTCATACACTATCTCATTAATTCTCAATATAAGTCAAGTACTATCAGTTCAGTTCAGTTGCTCAGTCGTGTCCAACTCTTTGTGACCCCATGAATCGCAGCACGCCAGGCCTACCTGTTCATCACCAACTCCCAGAGTTCGCCCAGACTCACGTCCATTGAGTCAGTGATGCCATCCAGCCATCTCATCCTCTGTCATCCCCTTCTCCTCCTGCCCCCAATCCCTCCCAGCATCAGAGTCTTTTCCAATGAGTCAACTCTTTGCATGAGGTGGCCAAAGTACTGGAGTTTCAGCTTCAGCATCATTCCCTCCAAAGAAATCCCAGGGCTGATCTCCTTCAGAATGGACTGGTTGGATCTCCTTGCAGTCCAAGGGACTCTCAAGAGTCTTCTCCAACACCACAGTTCAAAAGCATCAATTCTTCGGCACTCAGCCTTCTTCACATTCCAACTCTCACATCCATACATGACCACAGGAAAAACCATAGCCTTGACTATACGGACCTTGGTTGGCAAAGTAATGTCTCTGCTTTTGAATATGCTATCTAGGTTGGTCATAACTTTCCTTCCAAGGAGTAAGCGTCTTTTAATTTCATGGCTTAGTCCCATTTAAAAGATGAGAAAACCAAAGCTGAGAGAAAGAAGACACACAAAGTGGTGAATTCCAAATACTGGACCTGGCATCTCGGATTTCAGAGCCAAAAGCCACATAATCCTCTGTTACATTGTTAACACCTTGTGTAACTTATGTTCCCTCAACTTTCAGATCAGACTGGGGGAAAGCAAGTGGTGGACAGCTCAGCCGTGCACTTAGTATGCCCTGAGTGAACGGGTGGATGTCCGAATGTAAAAGTAATAGCCAGTATGAGACTCTTGATTACCTTGAGGATCTGCTATGAAACAATGTGGCTTATGCGTCCCGCTTGTGTGCCACTGCATTTTGCTGCAAAGATAGACTCTAATATTTACAAAGTGCCCTGGGGTCTTAGCAGTTGTCAAAACTGTATCATGCATCCCCACTGTCCCTGAGGAAGGTCACATCACAGCAGCTCCTGCTGGACTCCGAGATGCCTCAGCTATTGATTTCCAACAATCTCACTGCTTCTGTTTTCCTTGATGTAGACAAGATAAAGCTGGTGTTCCTTGAGCCAACAAACTAACTGCTGCCTTAGTTTTCCCTCTTAAGGAATTTGTAACAGGTTTCCTAGGAGAATTGGTTAAGGGATCCACTTGGAGCTACACCAAGCAAAGCCAATGCCATTTTCCAGCACCCAGAGACCAAAGCTGGCCCCACCCTCTGCCACCTGAGAGAGAATTTCCTGTTTACCTAGGACACATATGTGTACATGGTATTTCCTCTCTTGTAAGAGTATTATTTCCAAAGCTTGGGGCCATTTTCCACCTGCTTTCTGGAAGATCCGATTACCATGTCTCTTTCCTTCCCATTCTAGTTTCCAGGGACCCAAGAGGCAGGAGACGCAGGTTAGGCTTTGCCTTTCTACCTCATTAGGACACTGAACAACTGCTGAACTTAAAACACTGATCTAATCTATTTATAACAAACTTCCATATATCCAAGTCAACAGTGACATACCCTCTTTTCCAACAATGTTGGAAATACTTCTGGAATTTTCTTTTAGAATAACTTTTAAAAATAAGTGTAATCAATGAATGAGATGCTATCCAAATAAATAGTGATAACCCTTATCTTTTGTGGGTAAAGTTTATGAAGCTAAGTCTAGAAATGAAGGTGAGATGACATACATGGCTGCACATGATCTCCACACATTCCCTGACCTCCTTTTCCACAAGGCTAATGCTCAGCAGAGACACACAGGTGCAGCTTACTGGCTGCTGATAGATGGTACCTATTCTGGTTGGTGGGTGCCTAGCATACAGGATGCTATATTTTGTGAAAATTACCCTATTTCCATCTATTCTCCACCACAGTTCAGTTCAGTTCACTTCAGTTGCTCAGTAGTGTCTGACTCTTTGTGACCCCAATGAACTGCAACACACCAGGCCTCCCTGTCCATCAGGGAGTTTACTCAAATTTATGTCCATTGAGTCAGTGACGCCACCCAACCATCTCATCTGATGTTGTTTCCTTCTCTTCCTGCCCTCAATCTTTCCTGGCATCAGGGTCTTCTCAAATGAGTCAGCTCTTCACATTAGGTGGCCAAAGGATTGGAGTTTCAGCTTCAACATCAGTCCTTCCAATAAACACCCAGGGCTGATCTCCTTTAGGATGGAATGGTTGGATTTCCTTGCAGTCCAAGGGACTCTCAAGAGTCTTCTCCAACACCACAGTTCAAAAGCATCAATTCTTTGGCACTCAGCTTTCTTTACAGTCCAACTCTCACATCCATACATGACCAATGGAAAAACCATATCCTTGACTAGATGGACCTTTGTTGACAAAGTAATGTCTCTGCTTTTTAATATGCTGTCTAGTTTGGTCATAACTTTCCCTCCAAGGAGTAAGTGTCTTTTAATTTCATGGCTGCAATCACCATCTGCAGTGATTTTGGAGCCCAGAAAAATAAAGTCAGCCACTGTTTCCACTGTTTCCCCATCTATTTGCTATGAAGTGATGGGACCCGATGCCATGATCTTCGTTTTCTGAATGTTGAGCTTTAAGCCAACTTTTTCACTCTCCTCTTTCACTTTCATCAAGAGGCTCTTAAGTTCCTCTTCATTTTCTGTTGTAAGGGTGGTATTATCTGCATATCTGAGGTTATTGACATTTCTCCCAGCAATCTTGATTCTAGCTTGTGCTTCATCCAGCCCAGCATTTCTCATGATGTACTCTGCATATAAGTTAAATAAGTAGGGTGACAATATACAGCCTTGACATACTCCTTTTCCTATCATAGTCATCATAATCAACAAAAAAGTCTGAAATGCAGTACTTGAATGCAATCTCAAAAAATACAGAATGATCTCTGTTCGTTTCCAAGGCAAACCATTCAATATCAGGGTAATCCAAGTCTATGCCCCAACCAGTAACACTGAAGGAGCTGAAGTTAAACAGTTCTATGAAGACCTACAAGACCTTTTAGAACTAACACCCAAAAGATATGTCCTTGTCATGACAGGGGACTGGAATGTAAAAGTAGGAAGTCAAGAAACACCTGGGGTAACAGGCAAATATGGCCTTGGACTATAGAATGAAGCAGGGCAAAGGCTAGTAGAGTTCTGCTAAGAACTGCTAAGAACTATGATGCATTGGTCATAGCAAACACCCTCTTCCAGCAGTACAAGAGAAGACTCTACACATGGACATCACCAGATGGCCAACACCAAAATCAGATTGATTATATTCTTTGCAGCCAAAGATGGAGAAGCTGTATATAGTCAGCAAAAACAATACCGGGAGCTGATTGTGGCTCAGATCATGAACTCCTTATTACCAAATTCAGACTTAAATTGAAGAAAGTGGGGAAAACCACAAGACTATTCAGGTATGACCTAAATCAAATCCCTTATGATTATACAGTAAAAGTGACAAATAGATTGAAGGGATTAGATCAGATAGAGTGCCTGAAGAACTATGGACGGAGGTTCGTGACATTGTACAGGAGACAGGGAGCAAGACCATCCCCATGGAAAAGAAATGCAAAAAAGCAAAATGGCTGTCTGAGGAGGCCTTACAAATAGCTGTGAAAAGAAGAGAAGCGAAAAGCAAAGGAGAAAAGGAAAGATATAAGCATCTGAATGCAGAATTCCAAAGAATAGCAAGAGAGATAAGAAAGCCTTCCTCAGCAATCAATGCTAAGAAACAGAGGAAAACAATAGAATGGGAAAGACTAGAGATCTCTTCAAGAAAATTAGAGATACCAAGGGAACATTTCATGCAAAGATGGGCACAATAAAGGACAGAAATGGTATGGACCTAATGGAAGCAGAAGTTACTAAAAAGAGGTGGCAAGGATACACAGAAGAACTATATAAAAAAGATATTCACGACCCAGATAATCACGATGGTGTGATCACTCACTTAGAGCCAGACATCCTGGAATGTGAAGTCAAGTGGGCCTTAGAAAGCATCACTACGAACAAAGCTAGTGGAGGTGATGGAATTCCAGTTGAGCTATTTTAAATCCTAAAAGGTGATGTCTTGAAAGTGTTGCACTCAATATGTCAGCAAATTTGGAAAACTCAGCAGTGGCCACGGAACTGGAAAAGGTCAGTTTTCATTCCAATCCCAAAGAAAGGCAATGCCAAAGAATGCTCAAACTACCACACAATTGCACTCATCTCAGTTCAGTTCAGTCACTCAGTCGTGTCCAACTCTTTGCGACCCCATGAATCGCAGCACGCCAGGCCTCCCTGTCCATCACCAACTCCCAGAGTTCGCCCAGACTCACGTCCATTGAGTCAGTGATGCCATCCAGCCATCTCATCCTCTGTCGTCCCCTTCTCCTCCTGCCCCCAATCCCTCCCAGCATCAGAGTCTTTTCCAATCAGTCAACTCTTCCCCTGAGGTGGCCAAAGTACTGGAGTTTCAGCTTTAGCATCATTCCTTCCAAAGAAATCCCAGGGCTGATCTCCCCCAGAATGGACTGGTTGGATCTCCTTGCAGTCCAAGGGACTCTCAAGAGTCTTCTCCAACACCACAGTTCAAAGGCATCAATTCTTTGGCGCTCAGCCTTCTTCACAGTCCAACTCTCACATCCATACATGACCACAGGAAAAACCATAGCCTTGACTATACGGACCTTTGTTGGCAAAGTAATGTCTCTGCTTTTGAATATGCTATCTAGGTTGGTCATAACTTTCCTTCCAGGGAGTAAGCGTCTTTTAATTTCATGGCTGCAGTCACCATCTGCAATGATTTTCGAGCCCCACAAAATAAAGTCTGACGCTGTTTCCCCATCTATTTCCCATGAAGTGATGGGACCGGATGCCATGATCTTCGTTTTCTGAATGTTGAGCTTTAAGCCAACTTTTTCACTCTCCACTTTCACTTTCATCAAGAGGCTTTTTAGTTCCTCTTCACTTTCTGCCATACGGGTGGTGTCATCTGCATATCTGAGGGTATTGAAATTTCTCCTGGCAATCTTGATTTCAGCTTGTGTTTCTTCCAGTCCAGCATTTCTCATGATGTACTCTGCATATAAGTTAAATAAACAGGGTGACAATATACAGCCTTGATGTACTCCTTTTCCTATCTGGAACCAGTCTGTTGTTCCATGTCCAGTTCTAACTGTTGCTTCCTGACCTGCATACAAATTCCTCAAGAGGCAGATCAGGTGGTCTGGTATTCCCATCTCTTTCAGAATTTTCCACAGTTGCTCTCATCTCGAATGCTAGTAAAGTAATGCTCAAAATTTTCCAAGCCAAGCCTCAGCAATACGTGAACCATGAACTTCCAGATGTTCAAGCTGGTTTTAGGAAAGGCAGAAGACCCAGAGATCAAATTGCCAACATCTCCTGGATGGAAAAAGCAAGAGAGTGCCAGAAAAAACTGTACTTGTGCTTTATTGACTATGCCAAAGCCTTTGACTGTGTGGATCACAATAAACTGTGGAAAATTCTGAAAGAGATGGACATACCAGACCACCTGACCTGCCTCTTGAGAAACCTATATGCAGGTCAGGAAGCAACAGTTAGAACTGGACATGGAACAACAGACTGGTTCCAGATAGGAAAAGGAGTACATCAAGGCTGTAAAGGAGTATGTCAAGGCTGTATATTTTCCACCACAGTGAGCTTGTTTCTTCTTGATGTGCTCTGCCTCAGGACCTTTGCAGTTACCCCTTCTGCTCTGCACGTACTTCTTGGCAGAGACGTTTGTCCTCCAGGTCTCTGACTGTCTCCATTCCTCCTCTCTGTTTGTGTTTCTATTCAAATACTACCTCATTAGGCAGACCTTCCCTGACCACTCATTACTGGGGAAAAGGTAATTCTGCCCATTACTCTTTCTCCTTACCTTGTTTCATTTTTCTTCACAGTACGAGTCATCCCATGGAGTTTATAAGGTTTATAAAGATATTTAAATATATATTAGTTTATTTGCTTTTTTTCACATAATGTTTCCTCCATTAGAAATTGAAATCCATGACAGCAGAAGTGATGTGCATGTTAAATAAACAGTTAATTTAACACCGTTAAATTCTACATCCTCTGTGCTTAGAACAGTGTCTAGCATGAAGAAAGCCCTCAATAAATATTTGTTAAATAATTGTTGTGAATTTCTGATTAAAAACGTGGTCTGACTGGAAAGTATGAGGGCATGCCTATTCTTCTAGCTCATTAACTTATTTCTGACGATAATTTTACAAAAGCACTTTTTGGTATGTTTATAACAACCATGGCCTCTTAAGATGTCAACCTTGACAGACAGTTGGAAATAAACATTCTGGATTAATACAAACAAACAGAATATAAATGTCTCCCAACTGTAACATCATGTCACATATATTTCCCTCTTCTAATTGAGTGGGCAACGAAGATACCACTGGCAGATGAGTTTTTGTTTTTTTTTTTTCTTTCCTTAATGACTGCCAGCTAGTAGAAGCAGGCTTGATGTCACCTCTTTAACTAGCTGAGTTGTCAACATCTTCTAGGCAGGGAGGTACTGGAGCTAATAGATAATAACAATATGATAAAAATAAATCTAGTTAACATTCAGTGAGAGCTTATTATGTGCCAGGCCTGTGATAAGCATTTCACAAGCTTTACCTCATTTAGGCCTCATAAGAATTCTATGATATGTTCAATTTTAGAGAGAATTTCTCTAACCATATATATGCTTAAATAATTTGCTTAAGGTCACTATTAACAATAAGATGGTGGAGTAGAAGGACATGCTCTCATCTTCTTCGAGAACACCAAAATTGCAACTAGCTGCTGAACAACAATTGACAGGATTATGTTGGATCCCACCAAACAAAGATACTCCATGTCCAAGGGCAAAGGAGAAGCCTAAACAAGATGGTAGAAGGGGTGCAATCGCATTCAGAATCAAACCTCACACCTGCCAGAGACACTCGGAGGGTGCAAACAAAACCTTGTGCACACTAGGACCCATGGAAAGAAGCACTGACCCCTACAAGAGACTGAACCAGACCTGCCTTTGAGCATTTGTCTCCTGCAGAGGTACGGGTCAGCAGTGGCCTACTATGGGAACAGGGGCTCTGACTGCAGCTCACTTGGGAAGCATGGCATGTGGCCTAAGTCCTTTTGGATGAGGTCACCATTAACTCCACTATAGAGCTGTAGAGCAGACGACCCACAAACTGCAGAACAATTACACCAAAGAAGTTCTCGCACCGTTGCAAAAGTTCTAGGGCCCAGAACAGTCTTCCCAACCTGGGTATCCAACAAAGGGACTAAGAATCCCCAGGAAATTTGACTGAAGGCCAGTGGGATTTGATTTACAGAACTTCCACAGGACTTGGGAAACAGATTCTTGGAAGGCACAACAAAACCTTATGTGCACCAGGACCCAGGAGAAAGGAGCAATGACCCCACAAGAGACTGACCCAGACTTGCCTGTGAGTATCCAGGAGTCTCCAGCAGAGGCATGGGTCGACAGTCAGGGGCACTTTTCTGAGAGCTTCAGGGTGCTGGCATAAGTCCTTTTGAAGAGGCCAAACTACAGGGAGGGAACACAGCCCCACCCATCAGCAGAAAATTGGATTAAAGATTTACTGAGCATGGCCCCACCCACCAGTTTACCCCACAGCCAGGAAGTTTATCTCCCTTCAGGAAGCTTCCACAAGCCTCTTATCCTCATCCATTAGAGGGCAGACAGAAATAAAAACCACAATCACAGAAATCTAACCAAACTGATCACATGGACATGGATCATAGCCTTGTCTAACTCAATGGAACTGTGAGTCAAGCCATGTAGGGCCATCCAAGACTGACGGGTCATGGTGGAGAGATCTGAAAAAAGAATGGTCTACTGGAGAATAGAATGGCAAACCACTTCAGCATTCTTGCCTTGAGAACCCGAAGAAAGGTATGAAAAGACAAAAAGATATGACACTGAAAGATGAACTCACCAGGTCAATAGGTGCTCAAAATACTACTGGAAAAGAGCAGAGAAAGAGTTCCAGAAGGAAGGAAGAGGCTGAGCCAAAGTGGAATTAACACCCACGTGTGGATACAATGTCCACTTGTGGATGTGTCTGATGGTGAAAGTAAAGTCCGATGCTGTAAGAACAATACTGCATAGGAAACTGGAATGTTAGGCCCATGAATCAAGGTAAATTGGAAGTGGTCAAACAGGAAATGGGAAGAGTGAACATCAACATTTTCGGAATCAGTGAACAAAAATGGACCAGAATGGGTGAATTTAATTCAGATGACCATGGGCAAGAATCCCTGAGAAGAAATGGAGTAGCCCTCACAATAAACAAGAGTTCAAAATGCAATACTTGGGTGCAATCTCAAAAACAACAGAATCATCTCTGTTCATTTCCAAGGCAAACCATTGAGTATCACAGAAATCCAAGTCTACGCCCCAACCACTAATGCCAAACAAGCTGAGTTGAACAGTTTTATGAAGACCTACATGACCTTCTTGAACTAACGCCCCCCAAAAAGATGTCCTTTTCATCATAAGGGACTGGAATGCAAAAGTAGGAAATCAAGAGATACCTGGAGTAACAGGCAAGTTTGCCCTTGGAGTACAAATTGAAGCAGGGCAAAGGCTAACAGAGTTTTGCCAAGAGAATGCACTGGTCATAACAAACACCCTCTTCTAACAATACAAGAGATGACTCTACACATGGACATCACCAGATGGTCAATGCTGAAATCAGACCGATTATATTCTTTGCAGCCAAACATGGAGAAGCTATATACAGTCAGCAAAAACAAGACTGGGAGCAGACTGTGGCTCAGATTATGAACTCCTTATTGCCAAATTCAGACTTCAATTGAAGAAAGTAGGGAAAACCACTAGGCCATTCCGGTATGACCTAAATCAAATCCCTTACAATTATACAGAGGAAATGACAAATAGATTCAAGGGATTAGATCTCGTGGACAGAATGCCTAAAGAACTAAGGACAGAGGTTCGTAACACTGTACAGGAGGCAGTGATCAAAACCATCCCAAATGGAAAGAAATGCAAAAAGAAAAAATGGTTGTCTGAGGAGATCTTACAAATAACTGAGAAAAGAAGAGAAGCTAAAGGCAAAGAAGAAAACGAAAGTATACCCATCTGAATGCAGAGTTCCAAAGAATAGCAAGGAGAGATAAGAAAGCCTTCCTAAGTGATCAATGCAAAGAAACAGAGGAAAACAATAGAATGGGAAAGACTAGAGATCTCTTCAATTAGAGATACCAAGAGGACATATCATACAAAGATGAGCACAATAAAGGACAGAAATGGTATAGACCTCTCAACAGAAGATATTAAGAGGAGGTGGCAAGAAAACACAGAAGAACTAAACAAAAGAGATCTTAATGACCCAGATAACCACAATGGTGTGATCACTCACCTAGAGCCAGACATCCTGGAGTGTAAAGTCAAGTGGGTCTTAGGAAGCATCACTACGAACACAGCTAGTGAAAGTGATGGAATTCCAGTTGAGCTATTTCAAATCCTGAAAGATGATGCTGTGAAAGTGATGCACTCAACATGCCAGCAAATCTGGAAAACTCAGCAGTAGCCACAGGACTGGAAAAGGTCAGTTTTCATTCCAATCCCAAAGAAAGGTAATGCCCAAAATGTTCAAACTACTGCACAAGTGCACTCATATCACACGCAAGCAAAGTAATGCTCAACTCTCCAAGCAAGGCTTCAACAGTACGTGAACTGAGAACTTTCAGATGTTCAAGCTGGATTTAGAAGAGGCATCAAATCAAATTGCCAACATCCACTGGATCACAGAAAAAGCAAGAGAATTCCAGAAAAACATCTACTTCTGCTTCACTGACTATGCTAAAGCCTTTGACCATGTGGATCACAACAAACTGGAAAATTCTGAAAGAAAAGGGAATACCAAATGACCTTACCTGCCTCTTGAGAAAACTGTATGCAGGTAAAGATGCAACACCAAGAACAAAGGACTGGTTCCAAATAGGAAAAGGAGTACGTCAAGGCTGTATATTGTCACCCTGCTTATTTAACCTATATGCAGAGTACATCATGAGAAAGGCCGGGTTGTATAAAGCAAAAGCCGGAATCAAGATTGCCAGGAGAAATATCAATAACCTCAGATATGCAGATGATCCTATCCTTAGGGCAGACATCGAAGAGGAACTGAAGAGCCTCTTGATGAAAGTGAAAGAGGAAAGTGAAAAAGCTGGTTAAAATTCAACATTCAAAACACTAAGATCATGGCATCTGGTCCCATCACTTCATGGCAAATAGATGGGGAAACAGTGGAAACAGTGACAGACTTTTATTTTGGGGGGCTCCAAAATCATTTCAGATGATGATCACAGCCATGAAATTAAAAAACACTTGCTGCTTGGAAGAAAAGCTATGACCAACCTAGACAGTATATTAAAAAGCAGAGACATTACTTTGCCAAAGAAGGTCGGTCTAGTCAAAGCAATGGTTTTTTCAGTAGTCATGACTGATCTGATCTGATCTGTATAGATGAGAGAGTTGGACTATAAAGAAAGCTGAGCACCAAAGAACTGGTGCTTTTGAACTGTGGTGTTGGAAAAGACTCTTGGGAGTCCCTTGGACTGCAAGGAGATCAAACATGTTAATCCTAAAGGAAATCAACCCTGAATATTCATTGGAAGGACTGATGCTGAAGCTCCAATATTTATTTCCTGATGCAAAGAATTGACTAATTAGAAAAGACCCTGGTGATAGGAAAGACTGAAGGCAGGAGGAGAAGGTGATGACAGAGGATGAGATGGTGGGATGGTATCATGGACTTGATGGACATGAGTTTGAACAAGCTCCAGGAGGTGGTGAAGCACAGGGAAGCCTGGCGTGCTACAGTCCATGGGATTACAAAGAGTCGGACACAACTGAGCAACTGAACAGCAGCAGTAACAAGGTCACTGAGTCAGAAAATGGCACAGAGCCAGGTCTCAAACTCAAGTGTTTCCAGCTCCAGGTTCTGAACCTTCAACCTTGATTACTCAGTGATCTCTGTGTGTATCATGTGCTGTATGTACACACCTGATTAATCCCATCACACAATTCAGGGTGGAGATCCAACCCCTTCTATCAAGGAGTTTATGTTTAACCACCTTATCCAAAGTCCTGATGATTTTGTAAACCTCAAATTCCCATTGGTAGGCCTAGACAAGATGTCCTTTTTGCTTATTTCATCATACTCACAGCCCCCAGTTTCAATACAGGACAGTTGGGAACGGTCTTGGTTGTCCTCTGTTATACTTTCCACATTCAAATAATCAACAGTGTTCACTTTTATAATATACTTCAGTTTCAGAAGTGCTTTTCCATCCATTATCATGACAAATTTCTGAGTCAAGGAAAATAGGTGATATTATCATCATTTTTCAGATCATAGTCATAATCACAAAGGTAGAGTTAGACTCCTGACTTCCTCTCAATATGAAAAAAAAAAATAAAACGAAACTGCTAGGTAGTTTCAAAGAAATGGAATAATGCAATACTGAAGTTGGAAGAGGTCCCAGAAGTCCTGTTTTTCATCCACCTCATTCCACAGATGAGGAAAAGAGTTCCAGAGAGAACTGCCCAAGGTCACAGAGGTACTGTCCAAATCCCACATAGAAGCCAAGATGTTTCAGCCCATTTCACGTCCCTTTACCACCTCATGTCACCTCTAGGATACAAATGTTATACTACATGCACACACAAGGCTGTTAGAAGACCAGAAATTTCTCTAGCAGAAAAACTCAAATCTCTCCAACTTCTAAATGGGTGTTACACAAGCCGGGCTGTGCGTGACTTAAATGGAACACAAAATGAAACTTGCTGTAAAGAAAGTGGCAAAGTTGCTAACTGGTCCCCAAAGTCATAGTAGCTAGACCATTACCTCAGCGCTATTTGATTTCTCATTGTTTTTATGAGAATTGCATGGGAATTTAAAACTGCACTGCCATTGTCTGGCTTCATGGCAGAAATCTCGTCTCACCTCATCATCCTTCAGTCCCTGCTTTTTCCTGCGGGGTGGGGAAAAATACCCTTTTCCTCCAATTTCCTCTCCCTTGGGCTGTTACAACAAAAAAAATCAGGAGCTGCACTCAGGGAATGTGGCTTAATGGAAGCCCTGGCCTGGAGGATGGGTCTCAAAGGCTGTGTCTCTACCACCATTCCTGTGGGCATCTAGCTGGCCTCACCCAGAGGAGTTGGTGAGTCATACAGGTATGAGGAATCTGGGTATATTGACAGAGAAAGGGTTAGCCCCACTGTGGGCAGGAGTGGGAGATGACAGGGATTGGAATGATCGGGGATGGGTTCTGGGAACTAGAGCTGGTTTGGCAGAGCTGGTGCTGCAGGAATGCCTGAGAAGGCTAGGTCCAGGGGTAACTGGCCCCCACCTCCTCTCCACTTTCATTTCTCTTAAGATGAGATTGAATTCTTGAGCATCTACTCCATGTGAGTACTGCTGCTGCTAAGTCGCTTCAGTTGTGTCCAACTCTGTGCGACCCCATAGATGGCAGCCCACCAGGCTCTCCCGTCCCTGGGATTCTCCAGTCAAAAGTACTGGAGTGGGGTGCCACTGCCTTCTCCAATGCGTGAAAGTGAAAAGTGAAAGGGAAGTCGCTCAGTCGTGTCCGACTCTTAGCGACCCCATGGACTGCAGCCTACCAGGCTCCGCCATCCATGGGATTTTCCAGGCAAGAGTACTGGAGTGGGGTGCCATTGCCTTCTCCGATGTGAGTACTAAATTTTAGTTATTTTACTGAAACTTAATTACTTAATAGTGACTTCGAGTCAGTTTAAGACTTGTGTATTATATTTGGAAGAGTTTTAAGAAAAGAATGCTTTCTATGTAGGGATCACTGTGTGTATACAACGTAAGAATTTAATCCTCAGGACTCCGTAAGATATACAATATAGGCGTTTTTTGTTCTGACAGAAAGACTGATATTTGAACCTGCCCCAGGTCGGACAGCTGGGAAACACTGGGCAGAACTGAATCCACGATGCCAGTGCTGTGATTCTTGGATGCTGTGGTATCACATGAAACCTGGGTCCTAGAAACCTGTACTGCCTTACCCCCATCTGCAGGTACTACAGGCAGGCAATTTACATTCGCATTTTGGGATCAGCTGAGTATAAAAAGGGACCCCTTTCCCGCTTATACAACAATAGAAACTGCCTGCAGAGCGTGAGTCTGCTTTAACACTATTCATAATATCAGCAAAAGCGAAAACCTTCTTGTTTTTCTTTTTGACACAGTGAAACAGACTGTAAGTTTCCAAAAGGAAAAGGGTAATGAACAACAAAAAGAAAAGATTATAAAATAAGTACCGGATCCAAAGAATGAGTTTCAAATATTTTTTAGAAATCTCAGTAAAAGAAGGAAAGCATTTAGCCAATGCTCTCAGTTCCTTTTCTTTAGATAATCATGTGAGGGACATGAAGGAAGGCTCCTGCCCAACTGCCCCCCTCCGCCCGTCCTGATGATGCTCAGTATCCTGGCTCTCCTGCCCCAGAGGGACCAGACTGCCCAAGTATCCAGCCCTTTCCAAGGAACACCAAACACAAAGTTAAAAAACAAAACCTGTTTCTGTTTCAAAATTCTTAGATGCCAGGGCCTTCTCTTCCTGTTCCATTCTACTCTCAGATTTATAGAGCAGAATCAATGAACAAATGAATCAAGCCTTTCCAGATTCAAGTTATCATCCATCTAACTCTGGCTGGAATCATGTGTTGATTCACTCAAGAGCTCCATCTCCCCCTTCTTGTCATGCCTCCTCTCTACCTTCCTCTATCCCAAACATGGACAGGAACATCAATATTGTGCGGGGTTACAATAACCATCACACGCACACAAGAATGACCAGCTTATGCAAAGCTGGGTCATTCTATCAGAGTAGCCACTTGGAATGAGACAGGTTTCAATCATACATGAGATCTGTATTGAAATCTTTCCTTAGATAAAGACGGCTGCTCAGTTTTATCAAGAGTGGTCCTTCCCTCATAAATGTGGGCACTTCATGCTCTTTGGAACATCCGTGGCAAGCAAACTGTGCATCTAGATCTAAAAGATTAACAGGAGTTAAAAAGTGATCTCTGAACCCTCATGGAGATTTAAAGCAACATTAAAGGGATCCTTTGTGTGTGAAAGAAGTGACAATTTTTAGTAGAAGATTTTAGCACATCTGACATTACAAGGAGAAAATGCTAACTTTTTATTCTGAATGTCATTTTATTGAAATCTGCTTTCTACCTATAGTTTCAAGGGATTTTTTTGGGGGGGGGGGCAGATGATTTTTAAAAAATAAGTTATAAGGTGTGGCTGCTCTATTATTTAAAGATGCAACTTATTAACCTAATACCTCATAAACTGGGCTGAATTCATATTTATGTGTTATATCAACATTTTAAAAATACACTGCTTTAATATAGTTTCCTCTAGTTAAAGCATATATGATTATATAGGTGGCATAATTTGAGAATAAGGACCCATTTCATACCACAATTTACAAAGAAGCAGCTATTCAAGTAATTCTCATTTCCTTATAAACTAAAACCTCTTTTCTGTATTGCCTAGGGCTTTTCGCAAATTCTGATTCAGGATGTTTAAGTCCCCGCTACTTTTCAGGTATTGTTTTAGGCGCTTATGTATAGTATTTCATTTATTTCTCAAGCTCACCTTGGAAGGAGGTTTTTATTACGCTCAACTCTCAGAAGCTGGAGGGGCAATGAAACTTGAGGAAATTAGATGACCTACCCAACATTTTAACAAATCTCAAGATACAAATCCAGATCTACCCCACAAACTCACCTTAGCTGGTCCACACTACACTGGGTTTGTTCATTTTACCACTTTTACTTATTGATTACTATATAACAAATAAAAATCGCTGGCTTAAAATAATCATTTTTCTCTTGAATCCGCAATTTGGGCAGGTTTTAGTTGGGAGAAGGTCTCTGCTCCATACAGCATCCATCAGCTGGGCAGACTCTGTAGGTATGGGAAGAAGTGGGGGTAGAGACCTGCTTCCAAGACAGCTCCTCCTCCTTGCCCACAAGATGGTGCTACCACTCACTTGTCTTAAGGGATCTCTCCAAGGAGGTCGCACAGAGTCGGACACGACTGAAGCGACTTAGCAGCAGCAGCAGCAGCCAAGGAGGTCTGTGTGTGCTCAGTCTTGTCCAATTCTTTGTGACCCCATGGATTGTTGTCTGAAAGACTCTTCTATCTATGGGATTTTCCAAGTAAGAATACTGGAGTGGGTTGCCATTTCCTTCTCCAAGGGATCCTCCCAATCCAGGAATGAAACCTGTGTCTCCTGCGTCTTCTGTATTGGCAGGCAGATTCTTTACCACTGAACAACTTGGGAAGCCTCCAAGGGTGACTGGGGTCTAAAGAACTGGTGCTTCAAGAGACAGAAAATAAAGGGGCCAGTTTCTAAGAGCCTGGACTCAGAAACTGGCACTGTGCCATTTCTTCTGCACCCTGTTGGTCAAAAACAGCGTCTAGATTCAGAGAGAAGTCCATTTTCCACCTGTGAAGAGGAGGTATGCCAAAAAACTGGGAGACCCATGTGATAAGAACCTCGCAGCCTCACCCTTTGTAAGATTCCTAATTCAGAGTAATTTCATTAAATTATGAAATTTGTATTTTACAAAGGCTCTCATCCCCCTTGAGTCTGCAGATACATACTTACAGATGGTAGCTTCTCAGAGGTGGGAGCCTCTGGATCTGTCTACATTTCTCCTACATGTTCCTTTTTATTGTTATCATAATTGATACTCTACATAGATTATTTGGGCTTCTGAACATCTTTTCAGCGTTCTCATCATGCGCAAATGGACCAGTTTCCCCGCTGGGCCCTCCACTCCAGTTCAGAGGTCTCTTTCTTAGATTAGATACATCCTGGCTTTTCCCTTTTAACTAAATTTGACCAGCTCATGCTTGACTGGGATATCAGATATGACAGTTTGATTCCAATTATTCCAACTGACCTTTGCACGCAAACATCCCCCTCACAGTGCTCCTATTCCTGACAGTTGTGGTGGTCCTGCCTCCTAGATGGATGAGCCTAAAGAATAAAGGGAGCAGTATGGACCTCTTCCTTTGTAACTCTACACACCAACCAGTTTGGAGTCTGGTCTATGCAATGCCTAGCCAATAAATATTTCAGCTGATGCTCAGAATAAAATCTGAAGGAAATATACTCAGTGACAAGAAACCCTCTGAATGACACGATACATAATGGATCAGATTAAGCATTATGAAGGACACCCTTTCAATTTTGTGATTTCATTTCTGAGTTAGATTCTGTAATCACTCTTGGAATAAGACACCTGACATCTGGGCTTTGCTCTGTTTTAAGTGTACCCATGTCAAAGCTTTAAAATACTCTGGAATGAAAATGAGATTTCAAGGAAGTATTTCCTTGGAAGTGGGTATTATTCCCTTTGAATTGGATCCACAGCTGCAATTTTTTTAATCCTTTCATTAACTCAGTATTCAGTTCAGTAGCTCAGTTGTGTCTGACTCTTTGTGACCCCATGGACTGCAGCACACCAACTCCCAAAGTTTACTCACGTCCATTGAGTCAGTGATGCCATCCAACCATCTCAACCTCTGTTGTCACCTTCAATCTTTCCCAGCATCAGGGTCTTTTCCAATGAGTCAGTTCTTCGCATCAGGTGGCCAAAGTATTGGAGTTTCAACTTCAACATCAGTCCTTCCATTTCCTTTAGGATGCATTGGTTGGATCTCCTTGCAGTCCAAGGGACTCTCAAGAGTCTTCTCCAACACCACAGTTCAAAAGCATCAATTCTTCAGTGCTCAGCTCTCTTTATACTCCAACTCTCACATCCATACATGACCACTAGAAAAACCATAGCCTTGACTAGACATACCTTTGTTGACAAAGTAATGTCTCTGCTTTTGAATATGCTGCCTAGGTTGGTGATAACTTTCTTTCCAAGGAGTAAGCGTCTTTTAATTTCATGGCTGCAGTGACCATCTGCAGTGATTTTGGAGCCCCAAAAAACAAAGTCAGCCACTGTTTCCCCATCTATTTCCCATGAAGTGAAGGGACCGGATGCCATGATCCTAATTTTCTGAATGTTGAGCTTTAAGCCGACTTTTTCAACTCTCTTCTTTGAGTTTCATCAAGAGGCTCTTTAGTTCTTCACTTTCTGCCATAAGGGTGGTGTCATCTGCATATCTGAGGTTATTGATATTTCTCCTGGCAATCTTGATTCCAGTATTATACAAACTGTTTTCCTAACTATATAATAGCCAACATACTTTAATTTGTAGAATGAATTCTGTTTAATTGCAGCAAAATTATGATATAAGCTAAATCCCTGAAGTGATAGCTATCTTTAAATCAATATCACCTCACTTTTAGATTGTACGTAACTCAACACCTAGGATCTTTGTGAGCCATCTACCACAAGACTTACTTTTATTTAAATCATATGACCATTAACAAAAAGACTTACAAGAATCTGAGTTGAAAAGACTGGCCAGCATACTTTGTCATACCCAATTACTTTGTAGCTGAATTCCTGTTACTCTGTAGGAATTTCAACATTAACCATTTTCAAAGGTGTTTGTGAGTTTGCACTTTTTCTTTTTAGTTGTGTATTGTGGCATATCAATGTATCCCAAAACTTAGTGATTTAAAACAAACTATTTCTAGACAGATAAAGTGACTTTTTCCAAAGCCTTGCTAAGCACTTACCCTATGAAAGTATTCTGATATGCATATTTGCATGTAATTGCTTCTTTTACATTTAAGATATGTAACACCCTATTGTTCACTGTCTTCTCTTCTATTAAGATATTTCACAGTGATATAATTTGGGCTATGCCAAACTAGATATCCAATTTAAATGGTTCTGGGTAACTGAAGGCTTTCATCATGTATGAATGCTGAAGTGGAAATAAGTGAATATCTGTGTTAGGCAAGAAGCCTTTCTTCTCCTAACTGGAAGTTTCTTCTGGAGTGGAAGGCTCCTGGCCTCTCTTTTCTGTCTCATTTACCCTCCCCAGAGCTCAGGTGGGAAGTTAGAAGGTGACTTATTTGACTGGAAAATGTAGGAAGAATAAAGCAGGCAAGCTTAACTCACCTGCTCACCCCTCTCATGGGGAATGGACCTGTTTGTCCTCGGAGAGCGTGGGTATGCGCCAGGCTTCAGGTTCTATGAAGCAGACCCCCCCCCGCCCGCCTTGCCCCCCACACCAGTGTTGGAATGGAAGATTGTCCAATTCTTGTATTTAGTGTTAGGAAGTACAAAAATGCTCTGCGTTATCTTTATCACCAGCAGTGGTGATAATTTATCTCCTATCTGCATAGCCTTTGGTCTTTTTTCCCCTCATTTCAGAATCTGCAAGGTTTTAGAAGGGTGGAATTTACAGACTCACTGTCCAGCCTTAACAAATCATCATCGTCACAACAATTATCATTATTAGCAATGCTTGTTGAGCATTTGCTATGTTTCAGGTTATGAATTTACTACATTTTCATGTATTATGTCATTTAATACAGTTATAACTGGGGGTTTCCGCAGCTTTTATAGTTGGCCATCATGAAAACCTCTCCTGCCTACATGCACATGTCTCTCCTGACATCATGAGATGGAGTCTACTTCCTAAGACTTTTTTAAGATCCCTTTGACTCTGGTCTTACCTTAATGACTCACACAGATGGGATGCAGGTACAGAGATGTTCTGGGACTTCCAAGCCCGGGCCTGAAGAGGCCTGGTAGCTTCCACTTCCTTTCTCTGGGAAAGCAATCCCTACAATGAATCCAAATGATGAGAAAAAGCTGGAGTGAGCAAGCCCTCATGGAGGAGCACAGAGGAGCCAGATGCAGGAGGGAGAAATGGTAAATCGCTGGTTTAAGTCACTGAATTTTGGGGCGAGTTGGTACACAGGCATGTATGCTAAGTCACTTCAGTTGTGTCTGACTTTGTGATCCTATGGACCGTAACCTGTCAGGCTCCTCTGTCCATGGGACTCTCCAGACAAGAATACTGGAGTGGGTTGCTGTGTCATCCTCCATGGGATCTTCTGGACCCAGGGATCGAACCCACGTCTCTTATGTCTTCTGCACTGGCAGGCAGGTTCTATACCACTAGTGCCATCTGGGAAGCCTCTGGTTGATACACAGCAATAGACAACTGAAACAAAATACGAACTTGCAGAAAATCTTTAAAATGGCAATTAACATCACTGCTATGGTGTTACAAGAGTTTTTAAAAATCAGTAGATGATTTATTGGGCTTCCCAGGTGGCTCAGGGGTAAAGAATCCACCTGCAACGCAAGAGACTCCAGTTTGATCCCTGATTCAGGAAGATCTCCTGGAGGAGGGTATGGCAACCCACTCCAGTATTCTTACCTGGATAATCCCACAGACAGAGGAGCCTGGCATGCTACAGTCCACAGGGCCACAAAAAGTCAGATAAGACTGAAGTGGCTGAATATGCACGCAGCATGCACAGATGATTTGTTAAACCATAAAGTCATAATCTATTTGTATACAGAGTACCTATACGGCCCAATATTGGAGTGGATTGCCATTCCCTTCTGCAGAGAATCTTCCCAACCCAGGGATGGAACCTGGGTCTCCTGCATTGAAGGCAGATTCTTCACTGTCTGAGCCACCAAGAAGTCCTATTAAATCATAAAATCACGGTCTATTTGTATACAGAGTACCTATATGGCCCAAGTCACACTTTCCATTCAGTGTCATTCTAAATGAGCCACTTTCAAAGGACAAAAAATACCATCACCTCAATACATCAGCTCCACTCTTATTCAAAAGGAGAAAAGCTCTTTGTGGAATAATCAAGATTATCCCTCTTTATTCCCTGTAGAGATCTCCCACCTCTTTGCCTCAGGTTCAATTATCCTGTAGAAGTTTCTACATCCTGGCTCTACTCCTTCCTCTGGAGAGCCCTCCCAAACCCTCACTCTTGAGCCCCAAGCTGGCTTACTCCTCAGTGTCTTTTCACTTCTCTGCTCATATTTTAGCTCTGTGCTCATCACATATATTTTTATCATTCACGTAAATTCTGTGAGAGCAGAGACCTGGCCTGTTTTGTTACTGTTGTATTCTTAGCACCAGAACAGCACCCATAGGGAGTGGGTGCTCTGTGAACACCTACTGGCTGTGGAAGCAAACGAGTGCATGTAACTGCTTCTTGCCAGATACTGTTTCTTGGGGTTGAGGATCCATTACCACGCCTTTCACCCTCTCCCTTGGGGCACAGCGGCTGGAAGCCTAGAGGTTCCTGGTCACACCTGCTGCCAGGGTCCACAGGTAATCCCGCTCGGCCAGGGGGACACATCTGTGTGAGATCTGGAGGGCTAGGGAAGCCAAGAGGTTCTTCTGTCACCAGCTGTGGTGGCTGACATGCAGGTTCAGCAGATAAGGGTACTTGGAGAAACCAGCCAGCTTCCCAGTCTCCAGCGGTGCAGACTGGCAGTGGCTTCTACATTCTCCTGTCCTCTGGGTGACAGCTTTGGCAATGTGACCTAAATGCCCAATAGTGCCCCTGACTTTCACTTCTCTGACCCTTACAATGCTTTGGGGGAAACATCTAGTTCCTGAACATATCTGGAATGCTCTTCATTTTTACTGCTGAGTTCTGACTGATGCCTCGGCAGATGGCATTCCTTAATTCCTTGTTCCTCTCGGCACCTCCATACCCACACGGTATCTGGATCACAGTGGAAACTTAAAGAGAATAACAGCAAATAATGCTTAACAAGTGTCCAGCACTGTTCTAAGTGAGTTACATCTATTAGCTTATTTCAACTACTCAATAACCCTCTTAGGCAGAGTTCTCTTTCAGAGATTATGAAACTGAGAACAAAGACGTTAAACAACTTGCTTAAGAAATCACTTCATTAAATGGTGCATTGAGGAAGGGTAAATCCCAGCTAGTCTGGCTCTCAAGTCTGTTATTGTTGTTTAGTCCTAAGTCATATCCAACTTTTGTGACCCCATGGACTATAGCCCACCAGGCTCCTCTGTCCATGGGAATTCCGAGGCAAGAATACTGGAGTAGGTTGCCACTTCCACCTCTAAAGTATCCTCCCAGCCCAGGGACTGAACCCCCATCTCCTACATGGCAGGTGGATTCTTTACCACTAAGCCATCTGTAGTCTCTCCTGCCTGAAAAATGTTTGCTGAAGGACCAGAAGATTCAACTATTAAAATTTTAGAACTCATTTATTATAAACATCTTGTGTGCATTTATTGTAAAATAGCAGTTTGCAATATTCTCATTTAAGACTCTTAATTTTGAAAGATGTTTCAGCCTATCAAAAGCGTGTATGTGTGTATATATAACACACTTCTTATTGTGCCTAACTGTATTTTTTTCAATAACTCATAAAACAATGAAAAAATTATGGAGCTTGGAAATTAGCATTGTAGGAAAAGAAAGAAGAACCATGGTGAAGAATATTCACAAATTTCTTGTGGTTTTCTTGATGCATATCTTTCTGCCTCTTGTCTGAGAACACAAGTTAAGGTCAATGGCCACTGGCTGCAGCAGCTGTAGGGAATAGATCTCTTGTTATTTTGACTTCTGCCAACTGGAGAATAAGGTTTCCTATATAAGATTCCAAAGGAATGGGGAAGAGGGCTCTGTGGCGAAGAATCCACCTACCGATACAGAGACACGAGTTCGATCCCTGGTCCTGGAAGATTCCACATGCTCTGGAAGAACTAAGCCCATGCACCAAACTACTGAAATGCACAATTAATGAGCCCAGGTGTTGCAAGTGCTGAAGCCCAAACACCCTAGAGCCCATGCTCTGCAACAAGAGACGCCACCGCCATGAGAGGCCCGCACATCACAACTAGAGAGGAGTCCCTACTCACCCCAGCTAGAGAAAATCCCGTGCAGCAGTGAAGACCCAGCACAGCCAAAAATAAATAAATAAAATTATTTTTTAAAAAGAAATGGAGAAGAGAGTCAGGAAAGATGCAAAGACAAGTCAAGTAAAAAACCTAAGTGGGGATGGGCTCAGGTTCTTATCATTAACATTGTGTACAACCTTCAAAGATGATCAGTGTTTGTGTGGGAGTGGGGGGATGAACAAAAAAAGGTGCTAGAGATAGCTCTGTCTCCACTGCAGATGTCTCTTGACACACAGAGGGATCCACTAGTAGCCCTGAATAGGGCTGGCATTTATCCCTCGGGGAGAAGTGTCTTTATCTGATGGCTGCATTTGGAAGGAAAATTTGGGCACAAATAACCCAGCCCCTTCTTTCTCTCTTGTAAGCAAACCTGTCATTCTCAGCTCCTCCATATCATACATTTTAAGGGGTCAGCTCTGTCCATGGTGGGGGAGGGGAGAGTCTGGTCTGTCCATCGCTGTAGTGACTTACTTAGTCTGTACAGTTCAGAGGCTCAGTACTGGGAAACCCACTTGCCTAAAGTTAAAAGCTATATTTCCCAATAAAGATCCACAGCCCTTATTTGAAATGACAAAATCCCCCAAGAATCAAAAACAAAATTTTCCTTAATTCATTTGGCAGCAAAACTTGAAGTGACCTGACTCCTGGTGGCAAAACCCAACCTTATGAAGATGAAGCCACTTATAGTTCTTATTACCCCTCTTAGAGCTTTGTGTCCAATATAGTAGCCAATAGCCACACGAGTCTATTCAAATTTAAGTCAGTTACTATGAAATGACATTAAAAATTCAGACTCTTAATCATACTAGCCAAGTTTCAAAAGCTCAATAGCCATATGTAACTAGTGCTCTCACATAGGATAATACAGATAAGACCCTCAGCATTGCAGAAAGTTCTACGGTATAGCACTTAGTCATGTTTTCTTATAAACACATTCGTATCTGGTTATAGGATATTAGTAACAATATATGTACCATTTTTGCCCTAAATCTAAAAAATGTGGAATTGTAAAATCACATCTGGCTCAAAGGATCACAGATAAGGAGCATTGGCCTGCTTCAGCTTTTATTAGTAACAAAGGCAAGTTTTTGGTTTTTCTTCAGCTTTACATTTTACGTATTATTGACTAAGGGCTGTGTCTCCCAAAATTCACATGTTGAAGTCCTAACCCCCAATATGATATTTTGGGGCGAAGCCTTTGTGAGATAATTAGATGAGGTCATAAGACGGGATTCTTAGCCTTAGAAAAAGAGACATAAAAGTTCTCTTTCTACCATATGAGGACAAGGCACACACTGGAGAGAGAAAGCCACAAGCCAGGGGACACCAAGGATTGGCATGAAAGTAGAAAGAGGCAGAGAAAGGTTCTTCCCCAGAGCCTTCCCGTGGGAGCACAGCCCTGCCAACAGCTTGATTTCAGGCTCCAGACTTCAGAATCATAAGACTGTAGATTTGTGTTATTTAAAGTCCAATCTGCGGTAATTTGTTACGGCAACCCTAGGAAATTAAGAGACCTCTGGCACCAACAAGTGGTGTGCTGCTGTAACAAATATCTAAGAATGGAGAAGCAACTCTGGAACAGGGTAGAAGCTGGAAGAGTTTTGAGGTGTGCACTAGAAAAAGCCAAGAATGCCATGAGGGACTGATAAAGGGGACTCTGGTGAGGCTCAGAAAAAGGAGAGTTGGAGTGACAGCTATTCAGAGAACACATAAATAATCATCACCAGACTATGGATGACAAAGGCCTTCAAAGGCCTTCTTGGGAGGATACAGAAATGAGGAACAAGTTTTGGGCAATGGAGGAAAAGTTATTGTTATAGCAAAGAACTTGGCTGAACAATATTCTAGTGTTTTGTGGAAGACAAAGTAGAACCAATGAAAGTAGAACCAATGAAACATATAGTTAGCTAAGGAGATTTTTAAGAAAGTTTTGCAGGAGTACCTTGGTTTGTTTATAGTAAAATGAGAAAGAGATGAACTAAAGAACTAATTTTGTTAAGTAAAAGGGAATCAGAACTTGATGATCTTGAAAGCTCTCAGCCTATCCATATTGCAAAAATATGTGGAGGTATGCTCTGAAAAGCACAGTAAGGGTGTGGTCACACAACCATTTGGTAAAGAAATGAGGATGGGTGTGAACCATGGGCCCCTCCCCTGGCAGAAGCATGGCCAGTGTGAACTGGTGGAGACAGGATGACAGAAAGGAAAGCTGTCAGACCTACAGGACTGGACCACAGGGCTTCTGCCTGTGAACATGGGTTATTCTTCGAGACAGAGGAAGAATGACCCCAAAGATTCAGAGAGCATCAGGGCTGCTTCCTTGGTTTCAAAGCTGAGGGATGGCATCACCTGGAGTTCAATAGGAGAGGTGGCCTCTGCCCAAAGCCTTGGGGGCAGGGCCTCCTGGGACTTTGGTGGGTGACTCCTTCCTTGCAGACATAAGAGGAGAGACAAACACTCTAGTGGGTCCAGAAGGCAAAGCATCAATCCAAAAAGGAATATTCTAGAGCCACAAGACCTAATGGTATTTGCCTTGCTGGGTTTTTTTTTTTTTTTAGTTTGACATTTTAGTTCCTCATTTTTATGGTTTTCTCTGACCCTAAGCTTTTTTTTTTAATTTTATTTTTAAACTTTACAATATTGTATTAGTTTTGCCAAATATTGAAATGAATCCGCCACAGGTATACCTGTGTTCCCCATCCTGAACCCTCCACCGTCCTCCCTCCCCATACCATCCCTCTGGGTCGTCCCAGTGCACCAGCCCCAAGCATCCAGTACCGTGCATCGAACCTGGACTGGCGACTTGTTTCATACATGATATTATACATGTTTCAATGCTATTCTCCCAAATCTCCCCACCCTCTCCCTCTCCCACAGAGTCCATAAGACTGATCTATACATCAGTGTCTCTTTTGCTGTCTCATACACAGGGTTATTGTTACCATCTTTCTAAATTCCATATATATGCGTTAGTATACTGTATTGGTGTTTTTCTTTCTGGCTTACTTCACTCTGTATAATAGGTTCCTTTGGACTTGCATGGAACCCTTTGTCCCTTCTTTCCTACTGCTCTAGTTTCTCCCTTCTGGAATGAGAAGCTATATCCTACACCTGGCTCCTCGTTGTGTATTTGGAAGCACATAACTCATCTAACAGCTTCACAGCTGGAGGGGAATTTTGTTTCAGGATGAATCCTATCTGGAGTCTCACCCACAAATCATTTAGATGAGACTTTGGACTTCAGAGTTAATGCTACTGTTTGCAGCTTTGGGATGGAATAATGTACTTGGCATGTAAAGAGGACATGAATTTGAGGGATCAGGGGCAAAGACTTGAATGTTTGTCCCCACCCCTCCCCCCAGTTCATATGGTGAAGCCCTGACCCTCAATTTGATAACTGGAAGTGAGGCCTTTGGGAGGTAATCAGGTTTAGCTCAGATCATGAAAGTGGGGTCCCCAATATGAGATTAATGTCCTTGTATGAAAAGGAGCCTTGGGTAAGACTTGAAGCAGAGAAGAGGAGTATTATTTAACAGGCCTCTCAAATTTCAATCATAGGGAGAGAGCTGTGAAGGCTCCTCTTCTCCACATCTTCATGGACAATTCAATCCAGAATAATCACACTGGAGAATTTTTATGTGTTTTAGAATCACTGTTCCAAGGAGGTATAAGTGCCATTCTGGCAGAGAGACAGTGACTAAATGACTAGAAAAATTCTAAGGATTAATAAAGATGCCACAGATGGGACAGCTACATTGGTGGGAGGTGGGACTAGATGAGATCCAAAACCCATCCACGTAGGAGAATTGGGGACAGTTACAGCCTCCCTCATGCTGGTTCTTACCCAGTGTCTATCATATGGTGAGAACAAGTCAGATGTAGATATACTTCTGAACAGGAATATGTCCATTAGAATTAAAAAAATCTTGAAATTTCCTTGAATGCTTGTAAAGCTACCTTTTCATGGGGGTACAGTGGGTCAGGGCAACCATGGTCCCTTCCTGCTATTCAGCTTCTTGGGGCTGTCAGGCTTCAAGAGGAAGACCAGAATTACTGACTACAGCCAGCTGATTTTCTTGTTCATATGAGTGTAGATATTTATAGAAATTGGACACGAATCTAGGCTGGGCCAAAGAGTACCCTGCAGGCTTTGGCTTATTTCATTCTGCTAGTTTAACCTGGTGCCTCTGTTTTCTCATCTGTAAAATAGGAAGAACACCCTCTTGTCCACCATCCTTTGATGGTGTTTGAGAGCAAAACCTGAATGAGCCAATCTATGTTCTAAAGACATGTATTATTTTAAGTACTGATAGGGAAATGCCACACAAGCCTTGTAAAGCAATCAAAGGGAGACCCTTGCTGGATTCTTAAACTGCTATGAGCTCACAGACAAGCTTTTATCTAGAGCATAAATTGGATTTCCGCTGGTAAAGGAAAGCATGAGATAATATTCTCTGTCTTAATTTGACAGTGGAGAGGCTCTTGAGTATTGGCCAACAATCTAATATTGGATCACACCAAAACACAACCATTTGCTTCCTGAGTCATATCCATAAAGATCTTGCAGTAAAGTGCTGTCTTGGACAGAGCATTTACGGAGATTGCAAAGCCTCATGTTCAGGCTCTTAAAAAAAAAAAAAAATACCCATCTCCATCTTTTCTATTTAATATACCCTGGGCTCTCCTTCTGGGATAAAACTTGAAGTCCTACCGCTATTGCAATTTCTCAGGGTAAGATTCACATTTCTGGTCTTGTAAGATAAATGTGCAAGTTGCCCAGCTCAGTGACCAGAAGGCAAGATCCACCCCTCCCTCTTGTTTGCTGTCCTAAGATTAATACACACTAAAGTTTCTATTTCAAGAAACTTCAAAATTAACAGAATCATGTGTACAGGCTTAAGAAAAATAGCATTAATGGTGACTATTAATTCGATATTAATCTTATTTGATAAAAATTCACTATCATTGTTTATCCTAGAATTATTTTTACAAATTTAAAGAAAGGCAAACTACTGATGACATTAACAGACTTTCATTGTACTTTAAAAACAACTTGTTTAAAGAAAAATGTTACTTAGTTGGTTTTACATCAGCACATTTCAACTTGTCTCATGAGTGGCTTTTTTTTTTTTTAGCTCAGGAAAATGATATTTTCTCGAAAACTTTAAAAACAACACGGAAACACTTAAGTTGCAGATTTTCTTAGATCCTGCAACAGGTTACACAGCTCCAGTTTTCTCTTTCCAGATTTAAGTAAAAAATCCTGTAAGACATATTTCAAATGACAGGAATTTTAAACAATGTACTGCAGCTGCCCTAAAGCCACCTTAATTATTGAGTTCCGTGAAACACAGTTGTAAACTGATAAACGACCATTCACACCCTCTCTGATGAGTGCACAGCTTTTCTAATACTCATCACTGTGGGTTATCTATATGATTCTTTTCCCAATCCTCTTTTCATAATTCGGACTTCACCCGAAATTGCTTCTAGTGTTTTTTGAAACAACTTTTTTGAAAGATATTTTTTATTGGTCCTCTGAATGCTTTTCACAAGCAACCAGAGTCTTGGGCTTTCACAAATGATGATTCTATCCAATGACTGAATAACTTTTTTTTTCCTCTTTACTTGTCAGACCCAAGGCTTGATAGAGTGCAGCAAAAGTAAGTTTCTGATAACAAACGTCTATTTAAGTCTTCTATAATCTCATCTTAGGGTCAAACATTTAGTTTTCTAGAAAAGAGCAAGTTACAGTTTTATCTGGTCCAAGTCAAATGCATCCTACCTTTTCTTCACTTACTGAGAATAAAAGTTAACATTTAGGACTGAGAACAGAAAGGCACAGGATGAGCAGGAGCGAGAAACTGACGACGCAGGGCTCAGTCGCTGTGGCTCGTGAATGTAATAAATCAACAAGTTTTCATTTAACAGCTACCAGGTGCCCAGACCTTAGCAGGAACACGACTGAGAAGGCCAAGTTCTAGACCGGGACGATCCAGCCTAAGAGCCAGCCATAGAGATGAGCTCATCCTGAACGCTCCACCTTGAAACCAGCGCCGGGCTGAGCGCCAGCCTGTTTTCGGGACCGCACAGCACATTTCCCCAAGATCTCCGCAGATCTTGGGTTCGCCAGGGTCTCCTCTGACCCTCAAGACCAAAGGCACCACTAGCACACCGGCAGAAGGCGAGGCTCAGAGAATCCTATGCTCCCACTTCGCCTCGGCCTTAACAAGTGGCTAAGGAGGGTGCCCCCATTCAGGAATCTGTCGCGGGGCCGAGAAAATTTATTTGCGTTTATAACCTCAGAGAAGAAACCGCTGAAGGGAAGAAATACGAGGTGGGGGTTGGGTGGCAGGATGAAGCTTCCAGAAGCGTCTGTTAATTTCTCCGATATTTCTTAGACCGACCGGCAGAAATAATGCAGGGGGCGAGAAATGGACACCCCAGGCAAAGTCAGCAAGCAGAAGAAACGAGCAAGGGAAGGAGAAAAGTGATTCTAATGAAATTCCCACGCGCTCAGGTCAGCCTCGGTGCGGTCCAGAGGCAGGGAGCGCGGGGGACGCCCGGTGTACCCGCTTGTGCCCTGGCACTTTCTCGGCTCCCGCCGCGCAGACGGACAAGAGCAAGCGAGGGACATACCTTCGGGGTTGGCGCTGATGAAGACCCGGACGCTACGGCCGGCTGGCACGAGGTGAGAAGGCAGGGCGGTGAGGTTCCCGGAGAAAGCCGCCCGCCGGAGCGCAGAGTCCCGGGGACAGGGCAGCTTGGTGCCCGCGCCGGCCGGCCACATCGCCCTTAGAGAGGAATAGATGCCGACTCCTGCTCTCGGGTTACTGCCCGCGGCTCCGCGGAACGGCTAGGTAGATTCCCGCAGGCGGCGCCGCTCAGAGCCGCTCCGAACCCGAGGGGCCGCGGGAGAGCTCCGTGGCGCACACCACCGGCCGGCGGAGAGAGGCCATATGGACCCTCTGGCTCCTCTCGCCGCCGCCTCCGGCCCCTCTGGGCGTTCGCCTTCGCTCGCTGCCCCGGCTTAGCGCAGTAGCAGGAGGGAGCTGGAGGTCAGCGTGGCGGCGGCTACGCGCGCGGCGCCCCTTTGCGCCGGGAAGCGCCCGCGCCGGTCGCCGAGCCCGCGGCCATCTCCCCGCCCGCGCCCGTTGCAGGAGGAGGGGGCGGACAACGCGGCCGGGATGGAGCCGGCAAGTAGAGCGGACCAAACTTTATCTACAAAAGGCGTCTGGAGTTTACCGCCAGCTGCCTCCGGCGGGGCGCAGGAACATCCTGCGACTTAATTAAAGGGCGGCTGGGGCGCCGGGGGTCTCGGGCCGCTAGGGATCTCCCGAGCTTCTCTGAAGGCGAGCCCGGGCGCTCCTAGCTGCCTGCTCAGTGGAGGACGAGAAATTAGCTCAGGGTTTCTGCTACTCCTCCTCTAACTCTACTAGAGGTCAAACAAGCTCTGAGCATCTTCAAAAACGCACGCGTGCTGGTGTCTGCGCGTTTTTGCCTAAGTGCTGGGAATTTCGCCTCAAAGTTAGACGCACCGCGGAGCCCGGACCTCCAGGGTCCTAAGCACCAAAACTTGGGACCGTCTGGGGTGTCCTGGAGGGAGTATCACCGTCGCCCTTTTTATTGGCGCAGGTGGCCGCGTCCTGCCGCTCCGCTCGCTCCCCTCGCGCAGCAGAGCGGGGGTTCTTATAGCAAAGCAGCGCTGCTCACGTGCTCCTCGCCGCGTGGTCACGGAACCCTTCCTAGAGCTGATCTCCGCGGGGAGTCCTCCCGAGGTCTCTAAGGCTCCAGGGGGGTCCTTCCTGCCCCCGCCCCGGCGCATTCCCCGGCCATTCCTCCAGAGCCGAGGCTCCGGGACCCGCCGGAAGGGAGGCTGGATGCCGGGAGTCCCGCGCGGCATGGCGCGCGCCTGGGCACCGCAGGCTAGTGCGGACTCCGGGGAGCGCCTCCCAGCGCAACGTCCCGCAAAGTGCAGGTGGCCGCAGATTGGCGCAAGGTGCGAGAGATCAGAGTTGGCATAGGGCAGCTTTTCCAAGTCCGTGCAGAGCGTGAGTTGGGTTTACCTGAAGCGGATCTAACACGGCCAGAGCGGTTGCGGGGCTGTAAACCAGGGGTCGGGGCGTGAGGTGGACAGTGCAAGGGATGACATGGGATGCAAAGGGACTGAACCTAAAATTGCCATCTCTGGGCCACACTCCACTGCACCTTCAAAATACTGCAAATCCCAGGGCACGCAGGAAGTGGGATTGTGAGGTGGGGTAAGGGAGGAGGGTGTTTTTGGAACCTTAACTGGAGTTTGATCTCCAAACCCCTGATGTTGAGCTTTAAGGCAGGAACAACTGTGTTTTAGAGAGGAAGAACAGCTTTTCCAAATCTTTGAGATTGTGGAAGGGGCGGGTGGGCACGGGGTGAAGACAGCCTCAGCTGCCAGTTTTAGCCTTTGGCCTGGGGCTTCTGCTGTAGGCAGCTCCTGACATGCACTTCTGGCCCCTGCTGGTGGCAGTGAAGTCCTACGCACCGCTGCCTTTTGTTACCCCCACCGCAGCACCAACACACACTTTCGGGGTAACCATTTTGAAGAATTGTGTCTCTAGGTTTTTAAGGCTGCCTCTTCAGTACTGAGAACCTGAGGGCAGACAGCAGTTCTTACTTTGTAATAATTTGATGAAACCAATAAAGAGACCTTGAACATGCCCACGTATTCATTCAACTGATTTCCATTTAGCAATTTATCTCCTTCCTCTCTCCAGCCTCATTACTCCCAGGTGGGGACATTCTCCAGCAGGAAGGGGAACTGTCTGAAAGCTCTCCTGATGTCCCAGGAGGTTTGGACTGGGCTCTCTGGAAGAGGTTATGAATGTAGTATGTCTATTACAGTATCATTCTTTATGAATATACAGTATTTGTTGCTGGAGCCAGGACCACTTCATGCCACGTCTCCATGTTGTTTTATGGTGCAGAGTTGCCAGATTGTCGAGGACCTACCTGCCTCCCTTTCTTTCTCACTGCCCCCCTCCCCCATTTTGTGGTTTCTCTCTTAAAAATCAAATTAGTGTTTGTGTCTTCTGACCTTTGTTTCAGATCTCAGAGTATTTCATTTTCATAGGATGACTTTGAGAGTTTTGGCAGCCTCTGTAACCTAATTAACTGTTCTAGACAGGCCGAAGTTTAGCATCTGCCAGTGTCACTGCAGACCGAGGATGCAGAGGAGAGAGAATTTAACAGTATCTATGGGGCCAAGCTTCAGAAAGCTCCCGGCACAGTACAGCCAGCTTTGCATTAGGTAGAGCAGGCTGCTGTCTTGGGTTATTCGGGAGGTTTCTACATGAGGATACATGACCTCCCTGCCACATACACACAGACAGGCACACCCATTTACTTCTTCCATCCTGTCTCTTGCTAACATCGGGTAGCCTAAAACAAGAGATTCATTCATTAGCATGCAGATGGCATAAGGGAAGGCATGGTGCTAACACTTTGTTATGAATTAACTAGATATATTTCCCACCCTGTGGAACTAACTGTGGGCTATGGAAGTGGATAGTGGGGAAGGCGAGAAACTGGAAAGGCAAGGGAATGGGTGGGCATCAATGTGGAAAGCAGGTCCTGACTTACAGTGTTGAGATTGCTTTATCTGTTTAAAACACTTTACAAACATGTTATTATTACTCCCATTTTACATACACAAAAGAAACCCAAGTCTCAAAAAGGAGAAATGACTTGTCCAAGGTCATGTACTAGTTAATGCCCAGGCTGGAATCCAGGCTTTGGGGCCCTATCTCAGTAGTCTTTGCAGTACACCACCTCTGTTTTCTAATTTTGCCCAGGTCTGGTCCTGGCTGACATCTTTAGTAACCTGAACAATAGATGGTCAGGCCTGTGTTCACAGGTGTGGAAGACTGGTTATTATAGACCAAAATAGGAAAGAAGGTCTGCCGTAAGATCTCACAAGACTAGACACTTCCAGCTTTTATCTGTTGATCTGTTGATCTTCCAGCTGTTGATCTGATGACAAAGACTTCTAGATTCCTTGTTGTCTTTAGGTCCTGTTTTTTCCTCATAAGACCACAGGTAAACTCATATCATCCCTGAAGCTGGCTGGAGCATGTGGAAGAGCACCTGGAAATAGAAACTGGAAAATAAAAGTGGACTCAGGGCCAAACTTGTGATCAGGAAGAGGGATTCCCTTCTCTATCCTCTCACTCACCCCAATTAGCAGACCAGAGGACCACAAAGAGGTTCCTATCTTTATAAAATAGTGATGCCAGCCCTTGATAAAAAAGGGCTGCTCAAAGGTAAAATAACTGCTATGTTTATTCTACTCATAATGCTAGAAGGATTCCTTGTTGTCAAGGAATTCAACTCCTGTCAGTATATAGATGATGCCCCCCCCCAAAATAATTTTATAGAACAGGAGAAAAAGAACTACAATAATATTGATATGCTAAACATCTGTAAGCTAGACACTAAGACTCTGTGTAAGACTTTTAATGGGTGTCTCATTTCATCCCACTGGATCTGAGGTCTGGCCCAAATACCTCTCTTATCTCTCCACTTGATAACCCTTGTATACCTCTTGTGATGTATGTACAGGTTGCTTGTTCCAAAGTCAATGGTATGCCAAAGTACCTCATCTCCTTCCCTTCCCCATGAAGCCTGGTGGCTTTTCACCCAGCTGCATGGCTGTATCACCTGTTCAGTTTATCTTACTTAGATGATGGGGGTGGTGATTGTAAAGGACATAATCAGAGTCCCTGTGACTGACTCTGACTCAGCAGAAGAAAGATCCAAGTATTTACCTGCTTGTACAACAAATATTCTGGCCTGGATGCTTCTGAGCCAGTGTTCAGCATCTATCCTATTGTGGATAAAAGTGGGAATAGAACTCCTAGTGTTATAAAGATGACCAATAAAACACATACTGTTCTGTTTCATAAAATCTAGCTGTTGAAGCCAACTATGTGTTTTTGTGTGTCTGAAACTTGTAGAAGAGTACATTAAACTTAATGTTACATTAATTGTTCACAGTGGCTCCCTGATAAGGGTGATACATATTTGAATTTCTTTGCTAAAGTGAGAAATGGATTACACAGGGTCATTCATACAAGGAGTTCATTTTCCAAAGTTCCAGCTCAGGATATCATCCAAACCATCAGGAACCCACTTGTTTACAAAATGGAAATTTTTAGTTTATGTGAGAATTTGTCACCATAATAATTTGCCGACAGAGATGGTTGATTCAGAGGTGTCTGCAGCATGATAGAATTCACAGCAGCTTGGTTTTAAATAAAGTTACACCTTTCTGAAATTGCTATCTGATGTTTTCATGACTCAGAAATTCTAACTTTATATCCACCCCCTTCCAAATCTGTTTAATGTATTTTTTGAGCCTTCTGCTTCTTGCAACCTTCTAAACAATTACATTGTTATGATAGCACAATGCACATCATACAAAGTAGAAGAAAGTAAGTTTCTTAATAAAAATTTATAGATTAGTTTATATTTCTAAATTAAATGTTTTATTTTTGTATTATGATCATCAAATATTTTTCCACCTCATGACATTCTTCTTCCATAATCTGATACTTACTTAGAGAATTACTTTTTACAAAGCACTTTCATACCTGTTAACTCATTTTGACTCTAACCCTGTGAGGTAGGTTATGGATAAACTATACTTCTACCTCCTCCCTATTTTTCTAATATGAAAAAGCAGATCAAGCAATTTTAATGGCATGTCCCAGATCACTCATTTGGTGGCTGGCAAAACCAGTGTCAAAACTAGATCTGTGGACACCAAACTATAGATTAATTATAATATCCCACATGGATACCAACACATAAGATACATTTAGCCAAATTGATGAATATCATTTGCATTTTTAGTTGTTAGAAAAACCAAATAATATAGGGTATAAAACATTCTACTTTGATAGCAATGTTAGCTACATTGCTGATTTACACTAATTTTTATATTTTCACTGAGTCAAAGCTAAACTCCATATCCTTTAATTCTATGAACAGTTTCAAAGATGAGTACAAGAGGCCCAGAGAATTTAAATTGAATGTATTGAATATACATCCAGGAGTGGAATTGCTGGATCATATGATAGTTCTATTTTTAATTTTTGAGGACCCTCCATACTGATTTCCATAAAAGCTGTACCAATATACCTTCCTACCAATAGTGTACAGGGACTGATTTTTCTCCTCGTCCTGTCAACATTAGTCTTTCATATTTTAAATACCAACCTCCCTAGTAGGTGTGAGTTGATATCTTATTGTAGTTTTGATTCACGTATCCTGGACAGTTAATGATCTTTTCATATATCCGCTTGTATGTCTTCTTTGGAGAAATACTGATTCAGTTAGTTGCCTGTGTTTTAATTGGGTTATTATTATTATTGTTTTGCTATTAAGTTGTTTGAGTTTCTTATATATTCGTTGCATTAATTCATTATAAGATATATGGCCTACAAATATTTTCTCCCATTCTGTTGGTTTGCTGATGATTTCCTTTGCTGTGCAAAAGCTTTTTAGTTTGATATAATATCATATGTTTATTTTTGTTTTTGTTGCCTGTGATTTTGGTGTCATATCCAAAAATATCATTGCCAAGTTCAATAGATAAAACAATCCTAACATTCATATAGAAACACAAAAGAGTCCAAAAAGCCAAAGCATTCTTGAGCAAGAAAACAAAGCCCATTTGTTTTTCATTTCATTTGTTTACCTGATTTCAAATTATGTTGCAAAGCAATAGTAATCAAAACAGTATATTACTGGCATCAAACAGACCCATCAATCAATGGAACAAAATACAAATAAATCCACGCATACACAGTCAGCTAATCTTCTACAAGGGTGCCAAATGAGGAAAGGATAATTTCCTCAATAAGTATTGTTAGGAAAATTAGATATCCATATGCAGAAGAATGAAAATATGCCCTTATCTTACACCATGAAGAAAAATCAACTCAAAATGGATTAAACTTAAGTCTTGAAATTGTAAAAGTCCTAGCAGAAAACAGAGGGAAAAAATGGTTTTTAAAAATGATTTGAACACTATTTGCTAGTTTATGAAGTGCTCAGGGGAGTAAAATTAAAGAGGAAGTTCATAAGTCAAAATAGAATTTTGCCACCTTTTCTGAATAATTGTGTTAATAACATATGATGATAAAATGTACAGACCATAATCCAATATGTGGTCCAATTCAATTCAAATAATAAACTGTCATTTGAAATCAAGTGCTTGCTCTATGAATGGTTTGGGCAGAAAATAATAAATAAGCCATCTGTCCAACACAGAGGTGGAAAACAACAGAACAGGTGCTGATTGGCTTAAGCATATAAGCAGTTTTTTGGATAGTAATAATATTGTTGGAAGGGACGGAGAACTAGGCTTTGGGCCAGGAGAGGTCAGCTCGCTGGATCCACAACGTAAAGTGTCACAAGCACAGACACCTAGGACAGCACGGACTCTGCTGCTGCAGCCTGAACAGTGCTGGGCACCCCTGCCACCATGGGCACCATTCGCTGCATACTACCCCTGGCGCCCTTGGCAGCGACACTAAACACTGCCATCACTCTTGCCCTGTAATCTTCACTCTGGATTCTCCTAGGCCAGGAGGCCAGGGAGAGTGACTATCTGTCCTGCATCTTGACTCAGGAAGTACAGAGTTTTCTGAATACAAGAAGGAGGGTCAGAGGTCAGATAGTTAAAACTCTTACACACCCCACCCCAGCAGTGTACAGTACACTTCCTCTGCTCTTAACATGGCCAGAGTATCTGGAAGATGCAGACAAGGGATGAATTGAACGCTTTTTACATTCCTAGTAATAAAATTAGAATAATGAGGCTCCACCTCTTTAAGACATAGAGAACGTGAAAAAGCTTACCTCTCCCGGACCACAACAGTGACTAAGAAAATGAGCTAAGAAGATCCTCTAAGCAGCCATACTATATGTTAGAATGTTCATATACTGAACACTTACTCATTCCCTTGACTCTTAGGAGATCCCCAGAGGCATTCTGTCAGAGTCTCTTCTCATTTACTATATTCACAATTCAAAGAAACGAGGTTTTCCTGGTTGGCAGAACCATAACAGATTCGAGACAATGAATTGGAAGAGGAAGGGTTGCTATCTGGAAATGAGAAAAAAACTGTTTATAGCAGAGAATCAGAAAACATGACAGCAGAGGTTATATATATGCACGCGCACACACCCCACTCAGTGATCTAGGGACCACTTAATTTTGGAACATTTGAACTCTGTATGTCTCAAAATATGACGGTGAATGAATAGATCCTGAAATTGAGACAGACTCACTTACGGATATTGCAAGTACTTGGAGATAATTTTCAGCAGCAAAAAACTCAGAGAGTTTAGGCAGAGGCATTTGGCACTTGTGATATCCAGTAGTAAGCATCAGTGGTTGGAGATCAATAGCAAATGAAGAAGCCAGAGATTCAGTCAGATTCTTACTTCCAAGAAAAACGTAGGGCACTTTTACTTAAGTGCCTGAAGCAGTGGTGGTAGTAGTAGTAATAACAATAATATCAATAACAGTAATAAAGTAAACACTTCAGTGACTTTCACTGGGCTAGCTAGAGTCCTGTGAGTTTCATAGACATTAACTTATTTAACTCTAAGTTGTCATCCCTGGGAAGAAGGCACTATTATTATTCCCATTTTCCATATGAGGAAATTGAGGCAAGATAACATCAAGGTGCTTGTCTAGATCACCAGGATGTGGTGGGGCATGAACTCTCATGCAGACAGGCTGGCTCCACAATCTGAGTTTCAAACATCATGATATACTCACTCCATCTCTCAATGCTAGATAGTATACCAATACAATTACCCAAGCAAAGGAGAACTAGCTCAAGACAAGGAAAGTTGGATGAAAACTTAGGTTGCAAAATTGGTCTTAAAGGTAAAGGAGGGGAGATATTGTTGGTGAATGTTTACTGCATGTTGCATTCATTACCTTCATTTTCTCATATGGTCTTCAATATACCATATGTTGCCATTACTCATTTTACAAAGGCACCATCTGAGGCTTAGGTTAAGCAATGGTTCATCCTCACAGAGCTTATGAGCAATGAAGCTGAGATTCAATGTCCATGCTCTTTCTGCTACTGGGTGACACTGCCTTTAAACAGTGCAAATGCCAGCCATAAGAATGAACAATTAAACTTTACCATTCATATATTCATCCATTTAATTTATTTGTTCATTTATTCATAAAAAAACACTTGTTAAACACTTTGTTGCTCCAAGGACAAACCTTATTCTCAGGAAGTCCATTTTAGTATGGGACACCAAAATGATGGTGTCTGTGTAGAGCAAGACTCTAAGAACATGAACACCAATCACTTTAGAGGTTTCTTAAACACAAGTAAACCCAATAAGACAAGTAACTACTTGAAAAGACATTAGTTGACACTATAGATAAAAGGGCTACGTGGAAGCAAAGAGTCAAATGACCAACAATATAAGAGCAAGAATCTAAAAGGCGTTTCATGAGCTCTATTCAAAAAAGTAGTAGACTATAATAGGAGGAAGCAGGTTTTAGAGACAAATTGATAAATGTGGGTTCTAATACTTGCTCCAACATTTAAAAATTGTGGCTATAGCCTAATAAATTTTCCTCTCTAAGCCTCAGTGTCCATCTCTGTGAAATGAACACGAGTTGCCTACTTTGCTGCGAACAGTAGGCATGTTACAGGACCTAGTACAATGCCTGATACTCAGGAATGGTAACAATTGTTAGAAGCCCAGCTAGTCATAGTTATTGATTTGAAGCAGGTGCCATGACAACAAAACTATGCCAGATTTTAAAAAATGTGTAGATTTAAAAATCCTTATAAATCTAGTAAAATCAAGCAAAACCAAACCAGTCAATTACTACAACTCCACTGAGAAATTTTGGCTGTTTGCATCTTGTTTTGTGTGTTTGGGGATGAGGGTTGTCAGGATACCAGTAGGAATCAAGGACCTTGCATTTCACTGCACTGCAAGCCAGCTGAGATGAGGAAATCTAGCTAAGCCAAAGGCTAGAGTAACATGAAAAAGGAAGAGAAAGACATTGATTCCTGGCTCTATGGCAAAACAGAAAAGAAGATCACAGAATTTCAAAAGTAATCTAGCAATTTAAAAGTGGGAAAGCCATACTGTTTCTGACATTGGGGTCCAAGATCAAAAGAGAGCCGGGAACAAAGTACATAAAGATTCATGCTCAGTAGCTGGTAAATAGCCTTTAGCTTGGAGTTGGGGGGCTCTAGGAGTCTGGGTCGATGGAGTGTAGGTACTGCCGAAGGTCTATGTGAGCACGGGAGAGGTCTGGGAATGGGCAGCATTAATTACGACTCAGCTCTGGCACTTGCTGTTTCTTTTCTAGGCTTCTGCAGTAGCCTCCGAATTGATCTTTCTACTTTCATTCTGAAGTCTCCAGTACACCATGTCACAAATATTCTGTTCTTAACTCTTATTTCCTGTCTTCTCTCTACTCTTTATCTACCACTCAACTTTGAGCAAATCAAGGTATAGAACTCAATATTATAGTTTCCGGGACTGAATATCTCTACTTTCACCCTTCAAGGCTTATCATTTCCAAATCATTCTTATAAAAGCCTTCCCTGATTTTGCCAGCTAAATGGAATCCATCTCTATTTTGTTCGTTCTAATGTTTGCATTATTGATATAAAGACAAGGTTACATTGCAATAGCAACCAACCTCAAAAATCTCAGAGATTCTTTTCTTCAGTATCATACCAGAGGTTCTAGATAGGGCAATTAGGAAAATAAAATAAATAAAAGGCGATAAATTAGAAATAAAGAATAAAACTGCTTATATTTGCAGACAACATAATCATCTATGTAGAAAATCCCAAAAAGCTACTAAAAAAATACTAGAACTAATAAATGAATTTATCAGGGTTACAAAAATCAGTTCCACTTCTAAACACTAGCAATGAATAATACAAACAAGAAATTAAGAAAATTTCAATCACAATAGCACCCAAAAGATTAAAATCTTATTAAAAATAAACTTGGGACTTCCCTGGTGGCTCAGACAGTAAACAGTCTGCCTGCAATGTGGGAGACCTTGGTTCTATCCCTGGGTTGGGAAGATCCCTTGGAGAAGGAAATGACAGTCCACTCCAGTATTCTTGCTTGGAAAATCCCATGGATGGAGAAGCCTGGAGGGCTATAGTCCATGGGGTCACAAAGAGTTGGACACAACTGAGCGACTAACACTTTCACTTCACTTTCATTTAGCAAAAGAAGTGCAAGACCAAAACCAAGACATTGTTGAAAAAAAGGAAGATCTAAATAAACAAAGATACTCTATGTTCATAGATCAGAAGATTCAATATTAAGATGGCAGTACTCCCCAAATTTATCTACAGATTTAATGCTATCTCCTGAAATTCCAACTCATCTAATTCCTTCTCTCCCTCCCTCTTTATTTCTGCATAATTTCAGCTGAATTTAAAACTCATGGAACTGCAAAACCTACATGAGTTGAATAAATCCTTAAAAAGGAATGGCAATGTTAAAGGACTTACACCACCAGATTTTAAAGCATGTTACAAAGCTACAGTAACTATGTGTGGTACTGGCATAGAATAGACACATGTAGAACAGGATTAAGAGACCAGGAAGAATTCCTTATATTTATGATCAGTTGCTTTTGGACAAAGGTGCCAATAGGAATCTTTTCAACAAATGGTTCTGGGGCAACAGGATATCAACATGCAAAAGAATGAGTTTAGACCTCTGCTTCACACCTCACATAGAAAGGTACTTGAAATGGGTCATAGATCTAAATGTAAGAGCTAACACTATAAAACTCCTATAAGAAGTTATAGGAGTAAATCTTTGTGACTATGCTTTAGGCAATTCTTTCTTAGATATATCACCTAGAGCACAAATGAATAAAAGAAAAAAAATAAAAACATTGGACATTATCAGAATTGAAAACCTATGTCTTGCAAACATGTCATCAAGAAAGTGAAAAGGCAACCCACAGAATGGGAAACAATACTTGCAAATCAAATATTTGATAAGGGACTTGTGTATAGATTATATAATGATCTCTTTTAACTCAATAATAAGTAATATACCAGTTATAAAATGATCAATTTAGTAGACACTTCCTCAAAAAAGATTTACAAATGATAAATAAATATGTGAAAGGACACACAACATCATTATTCAGTAGGAAAATGCATATCAAAATTGCCGTAGATACCACTTCATACCCACTTGAATGACTATAATAAGAAAAACCGGATAATAGCAGTTGTTGGTAAGGATGTGAAGGACTTGGAAACTTTAAGCATTGCTGATGTGCACTTAAAATGATGCAGTCACTTTGGAAAGTAGTTTGATAATTCTTCAAAATGTTGAACATACTCATCATAGGATCCAGCAATTCCACTCCTAGAGAAATTCCAAGATAAACAAAAATACGTATCAAAACAAACTTTCACACAGATGTTTTCTAACAGCATTATTCATAAATGCCCATAAGTGGGAATAACCCCAAAGTCTATCGCATGGTGAATGGATAAACAAAATGTAGTACATACATAGAATGTATTCAGCAATAAAAAGGAATATATTACTGAGAGATACTACCATATGGATGAATCTCTAGTAACAAAAGACCACATACTGTTCAAGTCAATTTGTGTGAAATTCCCAGAGTAGGTAAATTTATAGGGACAGAAGTAGATTAGTGATTGCCTAGGGCTGAGAAGATGAAGGAGAAATGGAGAGTGACTGCTAATCGGTATGAGATTTCTTATTGATGAACTCTTCTAAATGATGTTGTTCTGATGAAAGTGTTCTAAAATCAGGTCATAGTTATACAAATTTGTAAAATAACTAAGAACTATTGTATACTTTAAACAGAAGGATTTGATGGCATATAAATTATATCTCAATAAAACTTTAAAAATCATAGTGGTTTAATACAGCAAAAGTTTCTCACTCATGCTACATATTGAGTGAAGGTTGGGAGAGGAGATTTGCTCATAGTGGATGCTCTAAAGCCATGGCTGATGGAAGCACTACTTTCTCATACATTTCTATGATCATTTCAGCTCAGTTCAGTTCAGTCACTCACTCGTGTCTGACTCTTTGCGACCCCATGAACCACAGCATGCCAGGCCTCTCTGTCCATCACCAACTCCCGGAGTCCACCCAAACCCATGTCAGTTGAGTTGGTGATGCCATCCAACCATCTCATTCTCTGTCATCCCCTTCTCCTCCTGCCCTCAATCTACCCAGTGTCAGGGTCTTTTCAAATGAGTCAGCTCTTCACATCAGGTGGCCAAAGGAATGAAGTTTCAGCTTCAACATCAGTCCTTCCAACGAACACCCAGGACTGATCTCCTTTAGGATGGACTGGTTGGATCTCCTTGCAGTCCAAGGGACTCTCAGGAGTCTTCTCCTATACCACAGTTCAAAAGCATCAATTCTTCGGTGCTCAGCTTTCTTTATAGTCCAACTCTCACATCCATACATGACTACTAGAAAAACCATATCCTTGACTAGATGGACCTTTGTTGGCAAAGTAATGTCTCTGCTTTTGAATATGCTATCTAGGTTGGTCATAACTTTCCTTCCAAGGAGTAAGCGTCTTTTAATATCATGGCTGCAATCACCATCTGCAGTGATTTTGGAGCCCCCAAAAATAAAGTCAGCCACTGTTTCCACTGTTTCCCCATCTATTTCCCATGAAGTGATAGGACTGGATGCCATGATCTTAGTTTTCTGAACATTGAGCTTTAAGCCAACTTTTTCACTCTCCACTTTCACTTTCATCAGAGGCTTTTGAGTTCCTCTTCACTTTCTGCCATAAGGGTGGTATCATCTGCATATCTGAGGTTATTGATATTTCTCCCAGCAATCTTGAATCCAGCTTATGCTTCCTCCAGCCCGGCGTTTCTCATGATGTAATCTGCATATAAGTTAAATAAGCAGGGTGACAATATACAGCCTTGACGTACTCCTTTCACTATTTGGAACCAGTCTGTGGTTCCATGTCCAGTTCTAACTGTTGCTTCCTGACCTGCATACAGGTTTCTCAAGAGGCAGGTCAGGTGGTCTGATATGTCCATCTCTTTCACAATTTTCCACAGTTTATTGTGATCCACACAGTCAAAGGCTTTCGCATAGTCAATAAAGCAGAAATAGATGTTTTTTCTGGAACTCTATTGCTTTTTTGATGATCCAGTAGATGTTGACAATTTGATCTCTGGTTCCTCTGACTTTTCTAAAACCAGCTTGAACATCTGGAAGTTCACGGTTCACGTATTGCTGAAGCCTGGCTTGGAGAATTTTGAGCATTACTTTACTAGCGTGTGAGATGAGTGCAATTGTGCGATAGTGTGAGCATTCTTTGGCATTGCCTTTCTTTGGGTTTGGAATGAAACCTGACCTTTTCCAGTCCTGTGGCCACAACTGAGTTTTCCAAATTTGCTGGCATATTGAGTGCAGCACTTTCACAGCATTGTATTTCAGGATTTGAAGTAGCTCAACTGGAATTCCATCACCTCCACTAGCATTGTTCATAGTGATGCTTCCTAAGGCCCACTTGACTTCACATTCCAGGATGTCTGACTCTAGGTGAGTGTGAGTGATCACACCATCATGATTATCTGGGTCATGAAGATCTGTTTTGTACAGTTCTTCTGTGTATTCTTGCCACCTCTTCTTAATATCTTCTGCTTCTGTTAGGTCCATACCATTTCTGTCCTTTATTGTGCCCATCTTTGCATGAAATGTTCCCTTGGTATTTCTTATTTTCTTGAAGAGATCTCTAGTCTTTCCCATTCTATTGTTTTCTTCTATTTCTTTGCATTGATTGCTGAGGAAGGCTTTCTTATATCTCCTTGCTATTCTTTGGAACTCTGCATTCAAATGGGTATATCTTTCCTTTTCGCCTTTGCCTTTTACCTCTCTTCTTTTCAGAGCTATTTGTAAGGCCTCCCCAGACAGCCATTTTGCTTTTTTGCATTTCTTTTTCTTTGGGATGGTCTTGATTCCTGTCTCCTGTACAATGTCACGAACCTCCATCCATAGTTCATCAGGCACTCTGTCTATTATATCTAGTCCCTTAAATCTATTTCTTACTTCCACTGTATAATCATAAGGGACTTGATTTAGGTCATACCTGTGAATGGTCTAGTGGTTTTCTCCACTTTCTTCAGTTTCAGTCTGGAATTCATGATCCGAGCCACAGTCAGCTCCTGGTCTTGTTTTTGTTGACTGTATAGAGCTTCTCCATCTTTGGCTGCAAAGAATATAATCAGTCTGACTTTAGTGTTGACCATCTGGTGATGTCCATGTGTAGAGTCTTCTCTTGTGTTGTTGGAAGAGGGTGTTTGCTATGACCAGTGTGTTCTCTTGGCAGAACTCTATTAGCCTTTGCCCTGCTTCATTCTATACTCCAAGGCCAAATTTGCCTGTTACTCCAGGTGTTTCTTGACTTCCTACTTTTGCATTCCAGTTCCCTATAATGAAAAGGACATCTTTTTTGGGTTTTAGTTCTAGAAGGTTTGTAGGTCTTCATAGAACAGTTCAACTTCATCTTCTTCAGCATTACCTGTCAGGGCATAGACTTGGATTAGTGTGATGTTGAATGGTTTGCCTTGGAAATGAACAGAGATCATTCTGTTGTTTTTGAGATTGCATCCAAGAAATGCATTTCGGACTCTTTTGTTGACTACGATGGCTACTCCATTTCTTCTAAGGGATTCCTGCCTGCAGTAGTAGATATAATGATCATCTGAGTTAAATTCACCAATTCCAGTCCATCTTAGTTCATTGATTCCTAGAATGTCGATGTTCACTCTTGTCATCTCCTGTTTGACCACTTCCAATTTGCCTTGATTCATGGACCTAACATTCCAGGTTCCTATGCAATATTGCTCTTTACAGCATCGATCCTTGCTTCTATCACAAGTCCCATTCACGATTGGGTGTTGTTTTGCTTTGACTCCATCCCTTCATTCTTTCTGGAGTTGTTTCTCCACTAATCTCCAGTAGCATATTGGGTACCTACCGACCTGGGGAGTTCATCTTTCAGTGTCCTATCTTTTTGCCTTTTCATACTGTTCATGGGGTTCTCAAGGGAAGAATACTGAAGTGGTTTACTACGGTAGAACAAAAGGAATGTGGTAAATTGCCTATTGGCCCTTAAAACTTCCACCTGGAAATTATATGCATCACTTCACATTTCATTAGCCAAAGAAGTTACAGGGTCACACCCAACTTTAGTGATGGTTAGTAATTTCAACTCAAATATACAAGTAGGAATAAAGAACTGGAATATTTGTGGAGTGTCTTAATGAAAACCACACTAGTCCTATCTTCTTTCCTAGATTTCCTAGATTTCCCTGAGAACAGTGACTCCACAGTTCCTCACTGCCATAGAAAACCAAGTTTTCTTAAGACCTTTTTTTTTCTTTTTGAATGAGATAGAAGTATTTACATGAGTAAGATAAAAAAAGAACACATACACCAGACTAGAATAATACTTTTTTCACAGTAAATTTTTCATAATTATGTATCAGTTGAACAAATGACCATGACATGATTAAGCAACGATACGGAACTGTGAGTGATTAATAATTCAATGTATGGATGAGTACAGCAGGAGTTCGGAAGAGGAGATTAAGGTGAGTGGGGGTGGTGGCGACACAGTAATGGGTGCTCCCAACCTGTATCTCCGGTATCAGTACAGATGGATCACTAAGAACTGCTGCAGTGACCCAGATGGACAGTGTAATCTGTGTCACAGTTTGTTTTCTTCCTAGATAGAGCTTGGGCAGAGCCCTGTGAACTTAATGAGGGCAGAAAAGAATAGGATCCAAATTACTTAACTTTTCTGAATCTCCATTTGCAAATCAACATTGTCAGAAGTAGCTGCATAATGCCTTAAAGCCCTGTGATTAAAGATGCTATTAGTACTGTATGCAAACTCTATTAGGGAGTAAAACAATACTTCGTGGATGTGGAGTTGCAGAATATGTCAAAGCTTCAATAGTCAATCTGTAGTTAAACCTTTGTTTCACTGAATTCAGATTTTTCACAGATTTGCATTAATGAAAACCCCCCTCTTTCCAGAAATTCATTAGGCAGTACAGTTACACATACACTTGAGTCATTTTTACATCATGAAGAGGTTACTAAATTACAAGGATTGATAAGAGTGCTTTCAAGGCATCGCTAATTCTTTCAGTATATGTGGACTTTCAAGCAAAAATTTAATATATTTAAGAACTGGAAGAGATAAAAATCTCTACTTCCTTAAAATTCTTATTAGATATTTATTTCAGTTCTTAAGGAAAGGACCTTTTCCCTTAAGAAAGCTTTTTGCATGTTCTTTGTTAGTGTTGGTTGTTATAGTGACCAAAATTAACCTGATAGTAGCCACATTCCACTACTTGGGTTACACACAACCCTATGTATGGAGAGAACAGTTAACCTATTTCTAGAAAATAGTCTCTGGTTCTTTAAATATTCAGTTAAATTTTTTTCTGTTAAAAATATTTCTTCCCGTCTACCACCAAAAGGGAACAGTACACATCTGAGTTAAAAAATCAGGAAAAAAAAAAAAAAAAACAACAACAAAAGTGCTTACCAGTAGCACATGTAAATCTTAGTTTAATCTATTTTAAAATGAGAAAAAATAACTAGGAGATATGGGAGCAGATTTCAATTTTTGAAAACTCTTTGATTATGGAAAGAATAGGGAAATATGAATCATTTGAAAATAGGAATAGTGAAGAGGTTATAAATTAGAATTTATACAGCCTACTTTAAGAGTTGGGTTTTTGGAAAGATGCAAAATGTCAACAAGAGGTGAGAAGAAAACCATTTTCTTCCCTTAACTGTTTATCTGAGCTTTTTATTTGGAATTACACAACACTTAGCATGGAGGAAGTCCTTAATAAATGCTTTTAGAATGAGCTGCCCACATCATTTCAAATAATCTTGGAATATATTCAAAATAAAAGACAAGTGGTTGCATCCAGCAAAGGCATACACACCTGCATTAACACTGAGAAAGCCATATGTGGAACAGAATATTTTTAGTATTTCCCTAAGGGAACCACACTACTGTTAATTCTGAAAAAAAGAAAGTACATTCACAGCTTAGAGTTGCAAAGATAATCACAACACTGTAGAAATATCCATGAAGGACTTCTAATGTGAATTGATAAATACTTTAACATCTTTCTTTTCCCTATTTGCTTGTTCCATCAATGGAGAAATAGCAAAATCAGCCATGTGATACTTTGCACCTATTAGACAAACACAGTTTATTTCAGCAAGAATTTATTGAGCACCAATTAACCTTTTTGTACTGTGAAGTGCATACATGTCACCAAAGATACTTGAAGAGGAAGACTGAAGGAGAACCTTGAGGAAAGACAGAAAGGAAAAATGACATTAAAATTTAGTCCTAAGAAAAAGAAGGAGCAGCAACTGATATTTACTTTATGCATCGTTATTTTCTAATTCCCTTACTCCATCTGGCTGTAGACGTAAGAATTATAGTACATGAAGAAAGCTCTCCATCTGTTAAAAATGTAGAATAAAGCATTAATCTTGTGGGCAGCCACACAGAGCACCAACAGATTTCTCACAATTGAAATGATAAAAGCAGGATCCCGTCTTTAGTTAAGTATAGCTGATACAGATTTCAGAAAGATCTATTTCCAAGAGTCTACTGCTCCTCTTTGTTCTCAAGTGAAATGAAATACACTCTGCAGCTGGTATGACACTCACACATTAGGAAGACAATTTGCCATGCATTATAAGTAAATTATATGGTAGATATTTGTTTGTGTCACTTATCCTTGGTCCCTTGCTCTTCCATACTGTGCGTTTCACATGGATGAAGTGCTGTCTCGGGCTGCCGTGTTCATGTAACATTAACTCAGTAGGCTTGTCAAGTCCTTTCCCTGGGGATTTGGGTGGCTGGACCCGTAACAGGTAAATCCAGGAAGCATCCATGCTATGTTTCTTCCACATGCACCAGAGAAGCAGTAGAAGCTAGCTAAGACAGAGTCAGAGTAGGTTGATGACTACAGTAAGCACCAGGAGAGAAAGAGCTAGAAAGCAAGAGAGAAGAGGGAACGGGTGAGAGAGGGAAAGACATGCAACAGACACAGAGACAAAAGGCAAGATGTAGAAAATGGGTTCAGGGAGAGCTTGAACCTCTACGTCATGGTTACTCTTGAGGTCGGCCAGCATCCCAGCCTTTCCCTGCCATAGAAAGAGGAAAGAAACCTTTCCTCCTGTAATGAACTGACCTTTGTTTATCTAAATACCTCATGTGGTTTCCATTGTTTGCAACCTTGTCAATGTTGTATCTCCAAATAATAATGTGGTTGTTTCTGGAATTTATTTCCCCTTCTTGTTCTTGATCCAGGAGGGATTTTCTCCTTCTACCACCTCACATCAAAGTAGAAACAGTGATTCAAACAAGTCGTCCACCTAAGTGACAGGTGAGAAGCTTGCCTGAAGGTTCTTTTCTTCCCAGGTAGGAAATGACTAGACATTACTGTCCCTGGGGGGAGGAGAGAGAAAGCAGAAACATATCTAACAATCAATGGGAGAGGAAAGATGGTTTGGAGGAACAAGAGTGTAAACCTTCAGTCAGGAGGACCAAGAGTAGAGAGGAAGAACTAAGAGCTTGAACTCTTCCCTGCCCACTCACTCATCACTTGGCATTCAATACTCCTGGGCCTTGGTAAGTTTTTTGATTAGAGAGTAGGAGATTTGGACTTCTTTATGGGGTTAGGGTAACACAACTGCAAACCACAAACCGCATTTTATAACATCATGTCTAATTCTCCATTAGCAGAATGAAATGAAAGTAATTATTTAGATATTTCAAATAATTAAAGAGAAAGTAGTTAAGACTGAAAACTATTACCTCACTCATTCATCACAACATTCAAGGTCTAAGATGTAGGGATCTCAGTTAATGCCTGTCTGAGGACACACTTCTGTTTGAGGATGTGCTTGTTTGCTGGTTTACTTAAGGTGGAGTCAGTTCAGCTAAACATTAAAAGGAGACAATTAAAATAGAACTTTACTTGAAGGTAAAAGATGCCATCTGTCTTTTGAAGCTAAGGAAGTTCATATAGTCCAGATATCACTGGGATAATCCAAAGAGGCCCCTCTTCCATTTGGATTACCCTGACTTTTGGGACTTGGTATTATTAATAACAAGAAGTTTTACCAAGCATATGGATGTTGTAGCTAATCCTGCTGTCTTTGTGTCTCTAAGAAATAGATCTTTGATGAGACACATAGTTTACACGCCTAGTCCTGTTTACTCCTCTCTGCTGTGCTCATCTAAGAAAATGTCACTAAGAAATGACAGCTGGGGTCAGGCTCTTGCTAGACAGCAAGTCAAGCAACTCTTGACTCTTGTTATCAACCCCGTATCCATAGCCACCTTTGTCACATCTTTGCCCATATGACTTCCAGCCTGCCTGACATCGCCAATCTTTCTTCTTCATTCCCCCACTCAATTTTTCCCCAGCTTCACAGCCGTATAGACTTAGATCATGTGCTCAATAGCCAGATTACTGATACCCTGATACACTAGCCACAAAAGACACCATCTGCTACATGGGAAGTAGGAGGTCCCATCTGCTCAAACACATGACAGGGAATTCAGTTAGGGTGCAAGGACGTGGGGCAGAGGGAAGTCTGGAACGAGAAGAGTGTGGAAGGAATTGAGCCAGAAGCTCAGGAATCTGGCACAGTTCTAAACACTGGAGATACCAAGATAAACCTCATTTTTCAGTAGTGCAAACAGAAAATAGATAGTTTGATAAGTAGATAAATAAGATAATCTAGGTATTGATAACAACTATGATTTTAAAACAAGAGTATGGTATAAGAAGTTGGAAGAGGTGTCCAATTTAAATAGGGTGGTCAGGAAAATCTCTCTGAGGAAGTGGCATTTGAGCTGAGACCTGAATGATGAGAAGGGTTCACCCAGGTGATGACTTGGAGTTAGAACATTACCTGTATGGGAAGCCACAGGACAAAGGCTCTGAGTCACACTTGCCTGTATTAGAGAATCAGTGGGGCTGAGGAACAATTAATGAAGGGAAGGATGGTCCTAGATGCCTTGAAGGGAATCTAGGCAGAGACCACTTCCTGTAGGGTCTTGCAGGCTGTCATACGGTGTGTTTAGGCAGTTTTTGGAATGTCTTAAGCATAGAAATATCATCATCAGTCTTATGTTGTTAAAGCTCAACTAGGCATGGAAATGCGCTGTTGGAGGGTGTGAGTGCAATTGGAGGGACTCCAGTCAGGCGGATGGCTTGGACTACAAATATTGAGTAATTGGCTCAAAGACATTCAGTTAATAAGTCAAGAAAAAGTGGTAAGGGTTCCGTGGGAATGGAGGAGTTGAACAGAAACACACCATACCCTCCTGACCCTCTTGTTTCTCCCTGACCTAGAATGTTGGCTGATACTCCGGCTCTGCTGAGAAACCAAGGAAGACTGGACTTCTGTCATTCTTCTTGGCAGTCTGGCACCTTTGAACATGCCTACTCTGGGGAGTTTTCTACTATAAGAGTCCCTAGGGAGGGTATCAGAAATTATTTTTTCCAGTTTTGTTTTTTTTTTAAGTGGTTATGGCCTCAGCAGGGAATCTAGGTACTGTCAACCAAGACATTTACTTATAAGTCATAGATCTGGAAGGTAGAGAAGAAGAGAAGCAAGCATTGAGAAGAACTGACTGTGACAAAGGCAGCCCCAGAGACACATGGCTTCCAGAGCCAGCAGAGAAGGAGACTCTGAAGGTGTATCCAGGGCTCATATCTGTGTTGCCAGATGTACTGGGTCTCTCTTGGGACCATGCTCCTGAGTAAAGTGGATGTTACATTTGGCCACAAAGCCTCCAAGCCTGGTTCTCCATCCTCCAAGCAATGTCAAAAGCTATCTAGAGTCCTTAATACATTCCTTTCCAGCTTAAATCAGGTGGTTCTTTGGCTAACTACTTAAGAATCACAGTTGATCCCTCCATTTACTAATGGAATATAATTGCGGGGTTGAAGAAGTCAGAGAGAGACTCCTCATCAAAGTTACAGGCTATGGTCTCAAGACTCTCATCACAGGTTGCCTGCAGATCCTGCAGAATTTCCTGCTTCCTATTATAGAATAGAACCTGAGAGCTGCTTAGCATGCCTAATGCATTAATTGTAAGAAGAGGCAAAGTCAAGTTCATCGGTAGGTGAAAAATTGGGCAGACAACCTGCCTGTTACTAAAAGCAATTTCTTATCAAATAGGGCAAAGTGAAAAACAGTTAACCATAGTTTTGGGCTCTTTCACATAAATCATTTTGGAAATAGTAGTGTTCACTCAGTACTTGGCTTCTCACCAGTGTTACCAGAGAATGTGCAGTTTCTCACCCATTAGCAATATTTGTAGGCACTTTTCCCACTACAGTTGGAGAGTACACTAAAAAAACAAGTAAAGAAAACCCTACCAACTATCCCTTGTGAAGAATTCTGGTGAAAAATAAGAGCTTGAAATTTGCTATGGGCTCCCAATTCTGATTATAAATTACAAGGAAATAAAAAACAAAAAAATGAGACTTTCAATAGACATTTAAAATATATTTTTAATATTAATTTTAATTATTCATTATTTCTAAATAGATTTCTCCCAAGAGAAAATTGAAAAGGTGTGATAAATCTGAATCTCAAATGCCTGTTATATCCTTTTAATGGGTTGTTCTGTCCTTGGAGTCCAAGTTCACTCTGATGATTAGCTGGGGCTTAAGGACATGATTTCCTCAGGCCACAAAAGGGAAAAAGGAAACACATTTACCTCCCCATCATCACTGACCAAAGCCTTCCTCATGGTGCCCTTTTTAAGAAGTAATATGGCTATACTAAAATTGCCACACGCAAAGTCTTTTAGGAGTTGATGTCCATTTATCAATGAGAGCTATTTCTCTTACATATCTGACTTCCACAACTAGATGGGGAAACAGTGGAAACAGTGTCAGACTTTATTTTTCTGGGCTCCAAAATCACTACTGATGGTGATTACAGCCATAAAATTAAAAGACACTTACTCCTTGGAAGGAAAGTTATGACCAACCTAGACAGCATATTCAAAAGCAGAGACATTACTTTGCCAACAAAGGTCTGTCTAGTCAAGGCTATGGTTTTTCCAGTGGTCATGTATAGATGTGAAAGTTGGACTGTGAAGAAAGCTGAGCACAGAACAATTGATGCTTTTGAATGTGGTGTTGGAGAAGACTCTTGAGAGTCCCTTGGACTGCAAGGAGATCCAACCAGTCCATCCTAAAGGAGATCAGTCCTGGGTGTTCACTGGAAGGACTGATGCTGAAGCTGAAACTCCAATACTTTGGCCACCTGATGTGAAGAGCTGACTCATTGGAAAAGACCCTGATGCTGGGAAAGATTGAAGGCAGGAGGAGAAGGGGACAACAGAGGATGAGATGGTTGGATGGCATCACCGACTCAATGGACATGGGTTTGGGTGGACTCTGGGAGTTGGTGATGGACAGGGAGGCCTGGTGTGCTGCAATTCATGGGGTCAAAAAGAGTCGGACACAACTGAGTGACTGAACTGGACCGGACCGAACTGAACTTCCCAACTAGATTCTGAACAGAACTGCAATCTCATTATTTTGTCTTCATATTTGTTATTCTTCTACTTCAAAATTGTCAGCAGTGCTTGGAGGCTGGCCTTACTGACCCAACTGCCACTAAGAGCAAACCTGTGATATCATCTCCTTGGGAAGATCAGGGCAGGGAGAGAGATAATCCTTGATGTGTGTAGGAACAGCTTATTGTTGAATCCTCTAATGAACCGTGTTACCAGCATATACTTTCCTTCCATTTATGACATGCTTCCCAATGAATGAATTTTTATTAACTGAATATTAATTAATCAATTAATTACTCAATTATTAATAATAGGGGTTTCTACAGATTGAATATTTCTGTTTCCTCCAAGTTCAGATATTGAAACCTCACCCCCAGTGCAATGGCATTAGGAGTGGGGCCTCAAGGATGTGTTCGGTTATGAGGGTAGAACCCTCAAGATTGGGATTAGTGACTTCATAAAAAAGGCTCCAGAGAGGCTCCCCTTCTGCTACCTGTGGACACAGTAAGAAGAGGGCCACCTTTGAACCAAGAAGTGGACTTTCACCAGACATTGAATCTGTTGGTGCTTTGATCTTGAACTTCTCAGCCTCTGGAACTGTGAGAAATAAATTTCTATTGATTATAAGCCACCCAGTCTATCATATGTTGTTGTAGCAGTAACTACAGAGTTACAGTCAAGGGCTTTGGAAATTGGCTCCAAAAGGTTTATTAGCCAAAGTATATGAAGGCAGTGCCTTTGAGCTAAGCCTTGAAAGATGAGAAGGATTTCAAAGGAAATAGAAGGTCATTCTTTGAAGAGCAAAGGCAAGTAAGCAGAAAAACAAGGAAACTGTTGGGGAACTTTATAGGTGTATGCAGTTCCTCTCTAGAGCCAGATGTGGGTGAGGTGTAAAAGAGCAGTCCCAGAAGCTCTGTGTTTGGTACGGGCTCTCCACTACCTGGCGCAGGGCACTATTCCATAACTACTTGTCCAGTGAATTATGCTTTGAGTAGAGGTTTGAGCTTCATTGTCAGGGCAAAGAGGATCCTTGAATGTTATAAGAAACAATTTGGGAACTTTATTTGTTGTGAACAATATTATTTTCTTCAAAAACTTATCTTCACTTTCACCACCTCCCTTAACCCACCTTTTAAAATAGTGCTATTACTTCTGAATTTGTGACCTGCATTTCAGTGACATTTGACTCTGCACCTCGTGTGACTTTAGAAGTGTGTGTTTTGCCATTTACTTTGGTTGATATGCTGCTCTTCCAAAGTAGTTTTTTCTTTTATCAGAAGATTGTAAACTTTCTGAAGATGAGCTCTGGAAAAACTCTTGTGGAAACCTCTCCACAATAAAGGACACTCGAATGTTTTTGAGAAATGTCTGGGCTCACTTATGGTGACAACCTGGGGCCAGACACTTTTAGCTCAGAAACACAGGACAGCAGGAAGTAGAACATAATTTCTTTTTCTGCTCCAGTCAATCAGATAAGACACAGAAAGATAAGAATACCCAATGCAGCTTGAAGCTCTGATGAGAGGGTGTAACCAAGAGTGCTATAAATTGTAGTTGAAATTTAGATAGGTTTGATGGCAGATAAACTTTATAAATGCAGTTTACACTTGGGCCTTTTCAGGCCTAAGCAGATATTCTGCAAGCAGATATTCTTTTCAGACTGTCAGTGATTCTGTGTCAAACCAATCAACCGAGATGTGAATTGAGTTACATGCTACAGTGATTTATTTCATTAACATTTGGTTTAGGTATCAAATGCTGAAGTAAATTTTCAAGTTACTATTGGCAAAAGTTTGAACATATAAATGTTATAGTGCAATCTATAGCAATGCGTACGTGTACACTCAATTGCTCAGTTGTGTCTGACTCTTTGTGACCCTATAGGCTGTAGCCCACCAGGCTCCTATGTCCATGGAGTTTTCCAGGCAAGAATACTGGAGTGGCTTGCCACTTCCTACTTGAGAAGATCTTCCTGACCCAGCGATTGAACCCATGTCTCCTGCATTGGCAGTCAGATTCTTTACCACTGAAGCTACTTGGGAAGCCCATATCTGTAGAATAGTCACTAATTTTACTTTGTCATATGAAACAAGATTAGAAACTAATTAAAATCTGGTAATGTTAAAAAAAATAACATTTATGTAGAACTTAATTTACTAAGCACTGTTGTATATAGTTTCTTCTTTCTGTCTTGCAATTACTCCAGTTGATGATTATCAATTTTACAAGTGAAGCAATAGGCTCAGAGAAGTTAAGTAACTTACCCAAGGGAACCCAGCTTTTTCTTATTTGGAGCAGAATTAGGACACAAACCCAGATCCATATATCCTATATCCCCATGCTTGTCAACCTGGGGTTCATTTTATCAATGGGGAATTATTTATCAGGGCAATTTAACAAGCTAATTTACTGAACAAATAGGTTTTGGTTTCTCTGTTTTGTGAAAGGTAATACTGTGTAGAGAAAAGAAAAGTCATAAAAGATGAAATATGAAAGGAAGGGTTGGTGAGGGAAAGACAAAAGGAAGAAAACAACTTGCAAAACAAATGGTGAGTTTTAAATAATGGGTGATTGTGTCTTTTTTCCCCACTTGACTTTGCTGTATGACACGGTGGGTGGTGGCTGACCTCCCTCAAGCCATTCTCACCATGTACATATCAACTAAAATGATTAGCTAACGCTTTTGATCCACAGGCCAGTATGTTGAAAACCATAAGTGTTTGCTTTTGGTATTTCATTTTATAGGAGTGAGAGATGGTGATGGATGAAACTAAAAGCTAATTGGAGTGATTTAAGAACCATCTTTCTAAGCATGCAGCCCTAGAATGACTCCCAGAGACCGCCAGGAAGACTCACTGGCAGAATAATCCAAGTGATGTTTTCAAACACATGAGTCACCAATGCCCTTTCAGTCCTTAACTTATACCTGTATAAAGACAAACATAGCCATTTTTACAGTTATGCCAAAAAATAAACACACACACACACACACACATATGGACCCCGTATAGTCCACGGAATTTTCTGGCAAGAATACTGGAGTGGGTAGCCTATCCCTTCTCCAGCGGATCTTCCTGACCCAGGAATTGAACCGGTGTGTCCTGCATTGCAGGCGGATTCTTTACCAACTGAGCTATCAGGGAAGCCCATATATATGTATGTGTGTTTGTGTGTGTATATACATATATATATATATACACACATGTATATTGTTGCTGTTGTTCAGCTGCCAAGTTGTGTCTTACTCTTTGTAACTCCATGGACTGCAGCCTGCCAGGCTCCTCTGTCCATGGGATTCTCCAAACAAGAATGCTGGATGGGTTGCCATTTCCTTCTCCATATATATGTTTTTTTCTGAATAAAAGAAGAGAAATGGAGCTGACTATCAGGCATCTAATCATAGTAATCCTGTTCACTTCTTGTTGTTAGATGCCAGGAAGCCTGGATACCAACCCCTACTCTGCCTAACTCTGACTGACTAGTCTGCCTCTAACTAACTACTCAACTTAACTTTTCTAGCTCTGTTTTCTCAACTGAAAAATGGGCTGATGCTCTCTCACTAAACTCAAACTAGCATATATCAGGGTTTGAACAGATGATCCAGGAGCACTGAGTATCTTGCCTTCTTGCTTGAGACTTCACATTAAACCAGAATGGGCACATGGATACACAGGATTAGGAAAAAAAATCCATGCTGGGAGCCTGTGTCGGTAAGGATTTGTAGTCTCTTGAATAATAATTATCTGAGCTTCAACTTCCTCACTTATAAAATGAAGACATGTGACTAGATGGATTTTAGCAGTGATTCCTTCTCTTCAAAATGATAGCCTTTATGATGTTATTATTATATTGGGTTTGTGTGTAATGACAACCTTCTGGAAATCTTTAAAAGTTGTGATCCAGCATGATGGGTTTTACAAACAAATGTAAACAAATATAGGGAGATAAAAATGTTCCTGTATGCATAAACACACACACACACACAAATGGGTCTTTTTCATGTATAATGAAAACTTAAATGTCAGCCTTCATGCATCAAACATTTATTGCTTAAAAAACTCAATGTTCTGTAACTCAGAAATTATTAGTATAGCTAAAGTTTATGTTCACAGTTATTTTTAAAAGCACTTATTTTAACGCAGTATCTATTTATGTCTTTAGTACTGTATGCCTATGATACGTAGATACATAGCACCAATATTATATGCTTCTTCTCAAGACAATTAAAGATGGAATTGCCCATGACAGGACAACATATTCATTACAGTTTTCTCCTATTTATCAGAGAGAGAAGGCATTCTATTTTTGGTAGTGAGCGTCACTCCCTTCCCCCTGCCAGAAGACAATGACAAGAAAATGATTAATGAGTGTGTTCCACATTACTGTCAGCAGGAATCCAGTCCCGGCTTGGAAGAAGCCTGAATAATTGAAGGAAGAGGTAATGGTGGTAACATTAGTTATAACAGGTCAGAGAATTTTCATTCCTGGGCTCTGTGCCCAGTTTAAAGAATCGATTACACATTTCAGTGTGGTTTGTTTTGCTAATTGGTAAGCAAGCCTTGTGCTTCAGAATCACAGCACAGGGCTCCCAGTAAGTTTAGAAAGAGAGGCTGGACAGAATTGCACATTTTCCTAATTACCGAAAGCTTTTGTGATAGCAGTTGCGATAGAGGTTTTACCTAATGGGTGATAAATGACCACATTCCAGACAGCTGCCCTATCTCATTTGTCATTGGCTCGGAAGTGGAGCGCCACTGGAATCGGAATCAAAGCTGTTGAATATGTCTATACTTTGAATTTGCTTGGGATTTCTTCACTTTGTTTTATTTGTTACTTCATAACAGATAAGGAGATATTGTGTGGCTAATGAATTGGCTCCGTGGTGAAAGGGGATGTGAGGAAAATGCTTCATGATAACTGACTAAAGCACTTTAACAGAACCTATCTATGCAATTTAGAAAACCAAAAACAAATTGACTGCTGGCTCAAACGAGTAGGGGCAGATGAACCTGTTCTAAAGAAGCCTGAGAGGAAGAGACAGAGTTGTAACGACTGACAATGAATGGGAAGTGGGCATTGGACAGCAGGGATGAAGATCCTGTTTACAACAGCCTGCGTGCATGCCTGCCTGCACATTTTGGGCTTAATTAGCTACTTGGACCTGTGGATAATGACCTTGTCTTCAACAGTAACTTGAATATGAAAGAGATGGCTCATGCCCATTCATATACACACACTCTCACACACACGAACACTATAAGGAGCTGTCATGGGGATTTAAAAGTTGTTGACGTTGGATTAAAATGAGATGAAACCAAATGATGCCACTTAAAGCAAAACAAACCACCTTGGACCAAATAATATGTTACTGGCTGAATATCAATGAAATATGATACCATAAAGGTCAGCAAAATTACCAATGCTTCTTTTGAAACAGATTTTTAAATGATAGCCTTCAGTCTGATATTACCCTTTAAAGAGGAATTATTAAGCAAGTTTTGTTATTTTTGAAATCTAAAAATTATATTAAGTGCATAATAGTTTTAGGGAAAAATAATTTTCCCTAATAATAATAATAATAATATTTTTGTTTATAATAAATAAAAATAGAAACTATGCAAGAAGTTAGAATTTGGATGTTTCATAAAAATAAAATCTAATGTAAAGTTTAATTTCACCAAAGATAAAAAATGAAACCAAAAAAATTCAGTGAGATAACAGAACTTTTTAAAAAGTTGGTTTGGGTTGAGATTAAAAAAGAATTTGGCAATTTTATATCAAGACCTAGGACTCATTTTAAATTTGAGAATCAATTAATGTGTTTGAGAAGTGAATATGTCTTAGGACTATCTCTAATTCTTTAAGTTTTATATCATATGTTACAATATTGAAAAAAATCAAACTGACACAAAAGAAGCAACTTATAAAATGTTGTATGTTCTATGTGGCTTGGAAAAAGTTCACTTTTTTCCTTTCAGTGTCAAGAGATTTAAACATCTTGATTCAGCTTAAATGCATAGAGGCTGGTATTTATAACTATAGGGCATAAAAGGCAATTAATTTAGCCTATTATCTTCCCATTTTGTGTTATCAATATATGTCAAGTTAAAACATTTTTAGATGTTTTCACCTCACTTGCTTACTGCAGATATAGCTGAAAACCATTCCTAATACATTTTAAAACATGTTGTTTATCATTGTAACAAAACCGAATGGTATACCCCCAAATGGAAGACAACTTTCTGTCCATGGATCAAGAATGTCCTCCTAGAATAGGACTTTATCTTTCCCTCTGTGGACTGTTTTAACTTCAGCCTACCAAGAAAATACTGAAGCAAGCAAAGTTACTTTTAAAGGTTACTTAAAGTTAACCTTTAAGGTGGAAACTGGTAGTTAATGTGGAAAGTGCCAGATTTGTTCTCTGAAGCTGGACTCATTCAACTCTAACTGGACCACACTCAACACTATCTCTCAAATCCAGAATTCTCATTCTTTATGTGATAAGCTCAGACAGAAACCTCAATTTTGGTCAAAATTGTTCTATTCCCACTAGAATTTTCTTGGAGTTCTGTCATATGTTGATTTTTACCTCAAACCTCTTGAGCAAGCTTCTCTTCCTTGAGTCTTGTGAGCTCATCATATATCCCTAAGTAGTTAATGCAATGTAAACAGAATTCTCTGGAGATGTATCTATATCCAAATCTGTCTCTGGCACTTACAGTTATGGAAATTTCTCCATATCTGAGAGTCCTCATTGCTAGTAGAAGTGTGAACTAGTAAAGTCACTCTGAAAAGCAATTTGGTATTATCTTGTAAAGTTGAATATTTGCATTCTCTACAACCTAGCTGTGGGGCTTCTCTGGTGGCTCAGGTGGTAAAGAATCTGCCTGCAATGCAGGAGACCCAGGTTCGATCCCTGGGTTGGGAAGATCTCCTGGAGACGGGAATGGTAACCCACTCCGGTATTCTTGACTGGAGAATATCATGGACAGAGGAGCCTGGTGGGCTACAGTCCATAGGGTTGCAAAGAGTTGGACACGACTGAGAGACTAACACATACAACCTAGTGGTAGCTCACTGATGCACTGAGAGACATGCATAAGAATGTTCACACATATCACTCACGTTCCACAAACATGCCTTGAGATTTAAGATGGACAAGTAGTTATAATGTTTTCTACACCCCTCCCCAACCCTAAATATCCATGGGGGATACCACAATTGGTCCCAGCAGTCTTTCTTGTTGAGTCTTGGTTTAGCCTCACAATTTTTTTCAACCTGGCTCCACAGGCAACCACCACCAATCAATCAAATCTTCGAAAGATACTTTCTTCTTTCTTGGTCTTAAGGTAGGTTGGGGCATTGGGACTGAATATACTTATTAAAATATTTTGAATATAGGTAACGATAAACATTACTTTGGCCACCTCATGCGAAGAGTTGACTCATTGGAAAAGACTCTGATGCTGGGGGCAGGAGGAGAAGGGGACGACAGAGGGTGAGATGGCTGGATGGCATCACTGACTCGATGGACGTGAGTCTGAGTGAACTCCGGGAGCTGGTGATGGACAGGGAGGCCTGGCGTGCTGCGATTCATGGGGTCACAAAGAGTCGGACATGACTGAGCGACTGAACGGAACTGAATGACAAACATTTCCCAAGGCTGGTTATCTGCCTCTGTGTGTGTGTTTGACACACTGACCGGCATGTGGGATATAGTTCTCTGATCAGGGACTGAACCCAGGCCCATTGGGAGCTCAGAGTTTTAACCACTGGACCGCCAGGGAAGTCCCTGAATCTTTGTGTAAGACAGGCTAATTTCACTAACACTTGCTATTGTATTTTTCTTTACAGTTTAAGAAGTAAGTTATGTAATAGCACTAGAGTAAAAAATTATGCTCCCATTTCTTACATGTTTTTAAATTCAAATGCTCAGATTCTTTTTGATTTTGTAACGCATATTGATCTATTGTACAATGCAGCAAATTTCCAGCTGCCATTTAATTGTTATGACATTTTCTTTTTCGATTATTGATACCACCTTTAATTGCTTTGGCCTCTTGTACATAGCAATCAATGGAAAACAAAAGTCTAATAGAACCCAGGGATAGTTTATAATAACATTCCATGGATCTACACATGGATTCCCAAAATGGGAGGAGAATTTGCCAAATATATAACTTCCTTCTCAAATGTTGATATATTATTCTGAGCTATAGCATATACTGAAGTTCTTTCCAACAAATATGTTTAGAAGGAGATGCACTGAGTCACTGAGCAATAGTTTCAAATTACTAAGGCAAGGAAATAAAAAATACGGCTTCATACAGAATATGAGAATTTTGAATGTTTCCTAGGCTGATAGTCTAGGCTTATTTTTTGTGTTTAGAAGACTCTGGTTAATAAAAGATTACTATAGAAACAGTGTAGGTGGCTAAGTGTCAGTTTAGTTAAAAGATTCCTGAAGAAGGAAAGAAAATCCTTAACACCTTTTGATTAACTTTGTCCCTGACACAAAGTTCTTCAACAAAATTTTCTTTCAATGGGATAAAACAAGATTAATGCCTTGGAGGCAAATTGAATTAAATTGATGTCAATGTTTCATCTCTAGAATAACTCGTGGGCAGCATTTTCATTTTCAGTAAGGTCCAGATCCAAGCCTTACAGTGGATGAGCTAAGGTGGCAGGCAGAGATGCCAATCAGAAAGATTGTTTCTTAAAGATGGCTGTTCCTGTTTTTAGGAACCTGTACTATACTCCCCAAAGCTGCTTCCTTTTTAAGATGGATAGAGTATTTGACAGTGAGGTTCACAAGCTTTGAGAAGTTCTCCAGTGAGTCTAAAAGCTGGAGGAAGAAGGAAAGCAGACTCCATACCTGAATGACACTGAATAAGATCTGCAAATAATTGTAGAGCTCAAGGCCTCTGGAAACCAAGCTTCCTCCTCCCATTTCGCAACAGAACAATATTTGAAATGCTTGTAAAGAGGATGAGTTTCTCTTATCCCTTGATCCCCATGCTACTAGTTCTGCTAACAATGCTAGTAATACTCTAAGGAATAACATTTTTGACTCGTGAGAAACTAGAAGAGGAAGTGCCAATAACCTAATTTTTCAAATGCTGAAATTGAGACACTTAAATATTAATCACTATTCCAAAGTTAACACAGTAGTGTAGGGTCATTACCCAGAATTCCTGAGTGGGACTCATGGCTTACCTAACCAGGATACCTAAAGTCATATCTTTGTTAGTCTTCAACCTCTAACACTGTCTTTGTCTCCTTCCCCACCCCACAGCCCTTTCACTTGAAAAGGGACAGTTTTGCATAATGGCTAAGAACAAGGACCTGGGGATTAGAGTGCCTCACTCTTCTGTTCTCCAGCAATATGACTAAAGGCATAGTCTTTGCTATCCTTTTGCTGGGGTTCCTCATCTTTGAGATGAGGTTAGTAACTGTACCTACTTCAAATGGTTGTTATGAAGACCAATGAGTAATTATAGATAAAATGCCTGACTGAGTCAGGCCCTCAATACATGTTAGATACTAGAATCTATCTCCATAGGTTTCCTGGGAAGAAGTCCTTGTTTTCTTTCCGAGTTTTTATTCACAGTTCCCGTCAACTCTTTCACCTGTCTGACCTCCTCATCTCAGTCTCGTTAGGTACCCCTGTCTTTGGACCTCCCTGCATGACTTTATTATAATTCCTGTTCTGTGATTGTTAATTGATCTGCTGATAAATAGATAATTTTGGACAGGGAAGCTACAGCATGTTGATACCTTATCACCCAGAGCTGCTGGAAGGGATGAGAGCAGAGGCAAGAAAACTAGTAAGGAGGCAATTGCAGCTGTCCAGATGAAAGCCAGGGCTAGAAGGATGGCAAGGGGATGGAAAGGAGGGCAAAGGAAGAGGAGCTAAATTGGGAGGCAGAATCCATTGAATCTGGTTGTCAAGCTTGTGAAGGAGAAAGGCACTTAACAATGATGTCTGGGTTTCTGACACAGACAACTGGGTCTGGAGATAGGGATGTGGAAGTCAAAGCTGTGCTGGGAGTAACTGAAGTAATGGGTGTAGGTGAGACTGTCCAGGGGGCAGTAAAATGCATAGGAAACAGAGAAGAGGATCAGGGCAGATTTCTGAGAAGTACCAACATTTGGCGATGGCAACCCACTCTAGTACTCTTGCCTGGAAAATCCCATGGATGGAGGAGCCTGGTAGGCTGCAGTCCATGGGGTCGCTAAGAGTCAGACACGACTGAGTGACTTCACTTTCACTTTTCACTTTCATGCATTGTAGGAGGAAATGGCAACCCACTCCAGTGTTCTTGCCTGGAGAATCCCAGGGACGGCAGGGCCTGGTGGGCTGCTGTCTATGGGGTCACACAGAGTCGGACATGACTGAAGCGACTTAGCAGCAGCAGCAGCAGCAGCAGAGCAAGAAGAGTATAAAGAAACTTGGGAGAAAAGGCAGATAAACTGGTTAGACCCAAGAGAGACTGGCATCACTGCACTACAAGTTGTACTTGATCAAGACAGTTGAATTTTAAAATTATACTTTACAAGATCTTGAAAAAAACAAGAACAGAATATTTATTAAACCTCTCCTGAGGCCCTACATTTCTAAGTTTAGAAATCCACCCCCGCAAATAAAAAAGTCACATTGGAATAGAGAAATTTACATAAATGTAGAACTAAACCTTTCAAACATTAAAGCAATCAAAACCATAAGGCAAGCATGAAAAGGAGGAAAACTTTAGCAATTGTTTATGGTGAGGAAAATACCATCTTTAGAAAAAGAGCTTGTATAAACTGTTAAGGAAATATCACTGAGAATGGGACAGATCAATGGGTAAAGGACTTGATGGGAATATTCACAAAATATTCTCACTACAAAGGAGAAATGATAATTTTTAAATATGATTTGAAGTGTTAGTTAAGACCAATGTGATAGTCACATTGCACTATGTAAGTATATCAAATTAACACGTCGTACACTTTAAACTGACAGGCTTCCCTGGTGGCTCAGGGGTAGAGAATCTGCCTGCAATGCAAGAATCACAGAAGAGGCAAGTTAGATCCCTGGGTCAGGAAGATCCTTTGGAGAAGGAAATGGGAACCCACTCCAGTATTCTTGTTTGGAGAATCCCACGGACAGAGGAGCCTGGTAGGAGGCTGTCTATGGGGTTGCACAGAGTCGGACATAACTGAAGCGACTTAGCAGCAGCAGTAGCAGCAGGATATGAATATTAAGAAACCAGAAGGCACTTACACTAAAATGTTGGCTTAGTGTGGTTGGGTTAAGCATGACATTTCTTCCTCTGTTTCTCCCCATTCTTGCTTTCTTAATAGATTGCCTATGTGACTAAAGTGAATAATATCATTGCTAAATAGTTATTGGGTCTTTATTTTGCTCCTTTTGAGGCTAAATTAAATCCTATTGTTCAGTCTTTGATGAGATGTGCTTTTTTTTATCATAAAAACTGTCTTGATGAAAATGATATGCAAGTCAAGTAAAATAATTTTGATGCTAATATTTGTTATCGAGTGACAGTTTTGCAAATAACTCTTTAAAGAAGAGATGAATTGTTGATGACAACTGCTGATGTTGATGATCATTGTAATTACAGTGATGACGATACAGTAAACTTATCATGAAAGTGTAAAATATTCAAAGTTCTCTTTCCCTGTTATTTCATATGATCCTTAATCTAATTTTATGAGATCAGTAAAACTGCTATCATCATGTTAAAAGGTCTTATAATTTACTGACCCTGTGTGGCTTTGGACTCTGGAGATATCATTTTCTTCATCTAAAAATGAAGATAACAGTATATCCTTCAGCATTTTGTGTATGTATAGCAAAGCACCTGGTACTGAGCCTATAGACAGCTGTCTCTCAGTATACATTGACTCCACTTCTCTAAAATGAAAGTGTGACCCTGAAGTGGTCACTGATCAACCAAGTTAAATATTAACTGTGTTGTCACAGCCACAGAAATGAATAAGCATCATTCATCTGTACGTTTATTTTGGGTCCGAATTCCTGGACCATCACCTTCCATGCTGTTAGGGCTCCTCTTGGGAATTCCATGAAATGAATCAAGATAGTTCATTAGTGAGAAAGATGCTTTTACATAGTTTGCAGAAATATCAACCACAAGTATTGGACGATCCATTCTCAATGTTGTCTCTCCACTGCCTCCCACACATTCTCCTTAAACCTTTGGCGCTGGTTATCACTCATTTATGCTAGCATAATGTGTCTAATATAGCACACCATTATATTTTTGGTATTTTGGATTTATGGGACAATATCTCATAGCCCTCCTCTGAGAGGTCTGTGGCCCCTGGGTGCTCTGGTTCCTGAACTTATGTGGGAACTGACAGTCCAGGCCAATGTGTTTCAGAATGTACCATATATTTTAGTAAAGATTACATTTTTACAAGTGTGAGGATTGCATCCAATTTCTTTCAAATACCAAATCCTAAGCAAAGACATGGGAATACTTCTTGCTTGAAATAATATGAGTCAGGAGCTTTTTGATGATTAAGAAAAGCAACATAAATGAATGCATCTTGAAAACTATAAAGCCCATATATGCACAAGGCATTATTGCACTTCTTTTCTGATGTTTCTATTATTTTGTTCTTTGGCTTCTGTGTCTATGTATTCATTTCCTTAACAGCGATATAAATCCATCAAAGGTAGGAATTATAGGTGCCACTCACTGGGAACCCTCATGGTGGTGAGCAGTTTTATGCAGAGTGTGAGCACCTGGAAAGCTAAGACTTGGAGTCATGTCTTGGTTTCACTACCTTTTTGAGGGTGTGGCCAAGGGCAAGTTACTCCAGTTACGTTACCTCTCTAAGTCTCAGTTTCCTTATCTACAAAATGGATGTAGGATTTCTGTACAGATTAAATGTGATAAGATAGCTGTCAGGTGGTTGTCATTTAATAAATGTTAGATTTCTTCTCCTTCTTTCTCAAAACTTGTTGGAAAAAAAATGCCTAACAACTTCTCTCTAGTTGGATTTACTGCACCTGAATTTACTGCACGGCATAGTCACTCTATTCAAATGCCATTAACTTTTCCGCCGATGTTGCACTACTGAATTGCTGTGTTACTTTGAGCCTGTGCTTAATGAATCACAGAAGACTTTACCCTTTGGTTTCACAGAAATTTAAGAGCTTTTTATTTTCCAGGTCTAAAATCAGGGAGAAGTGTCCCTTGTGATTAATAACACGTGGTCATTAGCAAACCATACCCCAACCTGAGGTCTTGCTCATAGGTGTTACAGGTGAGCACTCCTGGGCCTGGTTACAAATTTCATGAGTCATTTAGTTAATTCCTTCACTGATAATGCTATTATAATAAATTATCCTACATAATAAGGCATCTGTTCAGAATAAGAATAAGATTCTGACAGGGTCTGGACAATTGACCAGCTCTCCACTTCTAGACACAGGCTGCCAGGGAGCATTAACAGAAGGTGAGTCAAAACTTCCCTGAAATCTAATTTATCAAATGCTATTTTTACATGATGTAATTCAACAATCCTTTTTCCTTTCCATGGGATTGTTGACTTTATCTCGTTCTCTTCTACAATACTTCAAGTCTGACTTGCTAACTCTGGACTATTTCAACCCAGTTCTTGAGGTGACATTGTATTAACTGAAAAGCCTACTCCTTCTCAATTTTCCCTTCACCTAAGTTTGGAATTTCTGACATTCAAGGCACATCTTCACCTCATCATTTATGATGTACTGTTTCCATTCTCTTACGTGCTGGTGGGGTGAGTATGTGGGTGGGGAGAGTCCTATTCATGACATTTTGAGACTGAAGACTCATTGCTGACAATTTGAGTTTCACTTTAGAAAAAGTTTGATAAGGTATTTCAATTATTTTCTGTGCTCCAGCCTGTTTTCTTTGAATATTACTGAAACATAAAGTCCGCTAGAACATACGTTTCACAGGGTCAGAAACTGGCGTGTGTATTTTGTCCACTGCAGAACAGGCCCTGTCACATGTTGGGTGTGATGGAAAATTATTGAAGGAACAGGGTCTAAAAATAAAAGAGAGCAGTGAGGCATCTTTAACATACTGCTGACTCCATTTTCGTTTATCCTTTTCCTGCTATAGTTTTCTTTACTTAGAAATAGAATTCTAAAATGTATATAAAGAAGAGACTGGAAGTTAGTATATTTTAATCTTCTTTGCCTAACCTGCCCGTTCTTCCACTGCCCCACCATTTGTTCTCTTTATCTGTGAATCTGTTTTCATTTTGTTTTGTTTGTCTATATACCACATATAAGTGAGATCATATGGTCTTTGTCTTTCTCTGTCTCTACTTCATTTTGTATAATACACTCTAGACCCATCCATGTTATCACAAATGGCGAGATTTCAATTTTTTATGGCTGAGTAATATTTTACTATAGATATGTATGCCACATCTCTTATATTTATTCATCTATTGATGGGTGCTTGAATTGCTTCCATATCTTGGTTATTGTAAATAATGCTGCAGTGAACACTGGGCAGTATATATCTTTTTGAATTTGCGTTTTCTTTGGGTAAAAGCCTAGAACAACTTCTATAACTGCTGGATCATATATTAGTTCTATTTTAAATTTTTTGAGGAATCACCATACTGTTTTCCATAGCAGTTGTACCAACTTAAACTTCTACTAGCAGTGTAAGGGGTTCCCTTTTCTCCACATCCTTGCCAACAGTTGTTATTTGTTGCCTTTTAAATAAGCCATAGGGAAGTAATATACAGCACAAGGAATATGTTGGGCAATATTGTAATAACTTTGTGTGGGGCAGATTATTACTAGACTTATCAGGGTGATCATTTCATATTATATGTAAAAGTCAAATCACTGTTTAGTACACCTGAAACCATCATAACATTGTTATGTCAACTACATTTTGATTAAAAAACAAAAGAGGAGACAGAGGGCATAGGGCATCTTTTTTCTGCTCATGGCTTAAAGCTTGGACCCCCTCTGCAGATGGTATGGTAAATTAAAAGAATACATAGGGGTTCACAGGAAGGGCTGATTCTCATGGGCTGCTAAGAGGAAGTCTGTGAAGCTGCTTCATTTTGGGGTAGTCTTTGGGAAGTTCTTAGCCCCTAAGCTAAATGTAGCCTAATATATGAATTGATTATGAATCCCCAGGTGTGGCGGTCTTGTGTGTTAGTATCTAACACAAATACTAACCTCACATTTGCAAACATTATGTCCCACACATCTCTGAGCTGAAAGTGAATCACTTCAAAATACTACATGGAGAAAAGATGAGGCTTTCAGTAAATTGAAGAATGTCTTCTAAAAGCCTCTTCGTAAACTTAGTAAGTAAGGTATTTGAGCCATAGCTTCTGCATCCATGTAAAGAAAGAAATAATCTGCTCAGTAAATGTTAGTTTAATGAATGAAATATTTATTGTATGAATGAGAAAAAAACAATGAATGTATTAGTGATTCATCATATATATTTTTGCTCTGGGAGGTGGATTGCAGGGCATAGTGAGGGCTCATTAGTCTGAAATAGGAGATGTGGGCTCAGTCTTGGCTATGCTACTCATTCTATGAGTGTGGTAGGCACTTTTTGGCTTCCACCCAATCATCTATTACTCAGAGCCCCAATTTCTCTTTGGAAAATTCAAAGTTCCCTTGTTCTCAGACATGTGATTTGGGTTGATTAACCCCAGTCTACATCAAGGCTACTCCCATGGAGGTGTTGGGAAGACTAAAAGAGTCAGCATATGCAAAGCACTAATAAGAAACAGTGCCTGCTGGCACTTAATAAGTACTGTTGTTATGTAGAGCTCTTTTTCCTTTGTTTCTGAGTAATATCTATAAGATTTTGCAACAATACAAATCACCAGAATAATGATATTCTGCTGTTTTATCTTAAACTCCACAGCTTCTCTTCTCATTTATGAACTCATTCGACCAACCAGCCTATCCGTTTGTATGATGCAGCCGGGACATTCATTACACTAGTTACAGAAGAGTACAAAAGCAAAGAGAACATGGTTTGTATTTTCATGGAACTTTCTAGACATTTGCCTTATTGAGAACTTTCCCTTATCCAAGGGGTCTGAAGCCAAGACAATTGTACTTGGTGCAAATGAATAAAATGTACATAGTTGTAGTGATGAAAAGGCCTATTTTTACCCACTCATGATGTAACTGATGTAACTGGAAGATTTGATAAGCCATGTTCTGCAGGTTTTTTCCCTTTATATTCCAGCGTCTAGTACACAGAGTGCTAAGAGGGAATACAAGCGAGGTCTGATACAAGAATTCAATTGCTTGAGGGATCTATTTAAATGTAGGCACAAAAGGACCACCAGTTCCCACTGTTTTCAGTAATATCACAGGCTCTCACAAAAGCCTCCCTCAGCCCTGGTGGAAAAAATCTGTAACTTCAAATTCTATTTTATGGGATAAAATAAAAGAAAGCACACTTGGCTTTCCTAGTCACAGCTGCAGGTTTGACAGGGCAGCCTTTTGAACTCAATGTATCTTACAAGTGAAGCTTGAATCTCTTCTTATATTCTAGTTACCACTCCTTTCCCCCCATTTCTTTGCATAATTTATTGGGGGGAAATCTAGTGATAACAGACATACATAGTCCCGCCATGCTATTACTGTAGTATTTTTCAAAGTATATGAAGTAAAGGTTGATGAAACAAAGCTTGGAGAATCTTCAAGTTCTGCAATTCTTGGAATAAATACTATGGATGTTTCTTTCCTCTCATGGTGGAAGCATCTCTTTCCCAACCCTTTTTCCTGGAAAGCTCCTATTCAAATGTTCAACACCTAGTTCAAAGATCACTTCTTCCCATCTTCTCCCATCCTCTCTGCACTCCCCAGTCTATTTTCCCCTTTAGAGGTATAACGATATAAGTATCAATGCCATTGCTCTCATTGCACTGTGGATACTTACTGATCAGTCTAGATTTTTCCAGATCATGAGTTCTTGGAAGTGGAGTTGGTGCCTCACTTAGATACAGTGTGTCACTGTTGTTCAGTCCCTAAGTGGTGTCCAACTCTTTGCCACCCCATGGGCTGCAGCACGCCAAGCTTCCCTGTCCTTCACTATCTCCTGGAGTTTGCTCAAACTCATGTCAAACTCAGTGATGCCATCCAACTATCTTATCCTCTGTCATCCCCATCTCCTCCTGACCACAAACCTTCCCAGCATTAGAATCTTTTCCAGTGAGTCAGCTCTTTGCATCAGGTGGCCAAAGTATTGGAGCTTCAGCTTTGAGAATAGTCCTTCCAATGAATATTCAGGGTTGATTTCCTTTAGGATTGACTGGTTTGATCTCCTTGCAGTCAGAGATTCTCAAGAGTCTTCTCCAGCACCACAATTTGAAAGAATCAACCCTTTGGTGCTCAGCCTTCTTTATGGTCCAACTCTCACATCCATACATGACTACTGGAAAACCAGAGCTTTGAATATATGGGCCTTTGGCAGCAAAGTGATGTCTCTGATTTTTAATATGCTGTCTAGATCTGTCATAGCTTTTCTTCCAAGCAGCAAGTGTCTTAATTTCATGACTGCAGTCACCATCTACAGTGATTTTGGAGCCCAAGAAAATGAAATCTGTCACTGTTTCCATTTCCCCCCCATCTATTTGCAATGAAGTGATGGGATGAGATGCCATGCTGTTAGTTTTTTGAATGTTGAGTTTTAAGCCAATTGTTTCACTCTCCTGTTTCACCCTCACCAAACTCTTTAGTTCCTCTTCGCTTTCTGCCATTAGAGTGGTATCACCTGCATATCTGAGGTTGTTGATATTTCTAACTATGATATTGTGCATAGCAAGTTGCCTATTCCAGAGTAGAGTTTCAATAAATATCTGTGGGATAAATGAATAAGTATCCACATATTGTGACCTACCCAGGCTTTGCGCTTACATGGAAATTAGATGATGTGTGTCTGAAGGCTCAAGAATATTAAAGAGTCAGCTCATGAAGATTAGAACTAGTGATTCAGTGGATGGGCTCAATCCTTCTGCTAATCTGTGGATATCTGTCATTCTGTGACACTTTCACTGATACAGGACAGAATGAGCCATACAAAACTAAAAGACACGTATATATTTGGCTATAATATAAAATGTATTATTATATAAATATTCTTTTTAATGCTGTATTTGAAATTTGGTTTTGTGAGCTAATAGTTGTTTAAAAGCAATTTGCATGGTTGTACTCCCATGTTTATTGCAACATTATTCACAATGGCCAAGATATGGAAACAACCTAAGTGTCCATCAGCAGATGTCAAATGGAATTATTCAGCCATGAGAAAGAAGAACCCTTCCATTTGGGACAACATGGATGGACATTGAGTAATACTATGTTGAGTGACATAAGTCAGAGAGAGAAAGATGAATTCTGTATGATCTCACTTTTCTGTGGGTTCTAAAAAAGTTGAACTCATAGAAACAGCAGTATAGTGATTTCCAGGGGCAGGGGAGTTAGGGAACTGGGGAGATGTTGCTGAAGGATGAAAACTTGCAACTAGTCAGTAAATAGGTTCTGGAGATTCAATGCACAACATAGTGATTATAGTCAATAATACCGTGCTCTAAAGTTCAAAGCTGCTAAGATCTTAATCATTTTCCCTGCATACACATGCACACACACACACACACACACATACAATGAGAATTCGATCATTTTGTTATTTAATAGAGATTACCACCAAGGTTATGGTGGTAATCATATTGCAATATATAAATGTATTAAGCCAACACACTTCATACCTTAAAAGCACCCAATACTATATGTCAATTATTTTTCCATAGAAAAGAGAGAACAAGAGAATGGAGGTGGTAGTCACTCTATAAATGTATAAACAAAAAACAAAAAACTATTTAGGCATTACTTGAATGATCTTCATAATCATGTGGTAACAGAAACCATGGACTGGCTACCTCACAAACCTCTGTTCCCTTATCTTCCTCTACTTTAGAGAGTTCAAAGCTGAAACATCTTCCCCTATCTCCCTGTGGCTAGTGTTGGCCACAGCATGCATTTCTAGCCAGCAAGACAAAGGTAAAAATCTCCAAAGAGGACTTTCTTTCCTAAAGTAAAAGACAAAGCCCTGCCTCTTCTTCTTGCTCTCAGCATGAACATGATATCTGTAGGAGCAGGAACCACTTGATACCATGAGGACTAATGCCATGACCGGAGATGGAAGAGTAGGAAGCTGGAAGGAGACTGGGTCATGGAAGTTACCACTGAGCCATCCTACATTGCCTCTTTGGATCTCCTTATGATGCGAGCTAAATAAGACTTCTTATTTGTTTAAGCCATTGTAATGGAGTTTTCTACTCCTCTCAGCCAAGGACAAACATGATGAATACACACTGCAATGGCAGTAATGAACAATTTGGAAATCTCGGTGGCTTTGCATGAAAGGGGTTTGTTTCTTGCTCATGTATGCCTGCAGTAGTTTAGATGACTCTCCACAGGCCTGTTTTCCATGTGTTAGTTCATCCTTCCAGCTCTTATGGCAACTTTATATCAACACATGCCCCCTGATCACTGCAGAAAGGCAAAGAGCCAGCATTGGAGATTGAATCAAGTACTGATAAGTACTCTGGCAGGAATTGTCACACCTTATATCTGTACACATTTCACTGGCCAAGCCAAATCACCTGGCCAGAATGTACCTCTAGAGTGCAGAGGAGAACAATATCCTTACAACCTAGAAAAAGGAGCCTGGAAATTGGTGAGCAGCACTAATGTCTACCACACATCAGAGATCTTCATTGTCAGTTGAAAAGTAAAGGAGCGATGTTGTTTAAAAAAATTATAGGGCAAATGCATTAAGGTGGGTGGATAAAATCAATGCTTAAAGCAAAACTTTCTGGTGCTAGAAAATAATCCAGCTCTCTTATATTTCCTACATGATATTGGTTCAGAGTGGAGTTTTGTTAGTAATTAGCATGGAGGCAGGTGGGATCCTCACAAGAGGTACACAGCACAGTAGAACTTGGAGACATTCTCACTCACTCATGGTGATTTTCCATGAGTTCTCTTATTTTCTCCTCCAAATGTTGAATCTGCTGTGATTCTGAAAATGAAATAGGAGAAATGCTGCTGATCTGTAATTGCTCAGAACATTTTCCAGCTGCCCTCTCAGCATGTCCTTCTGTATAACTTGTTTTCTCATCATTGTAACTCCAGTAAAGTGATTTTTTAAAAGTCTCTGGGAATTTGGTCAACAGAATTGTGTTGACCCGTGACTCAGTACACCAGGTTTTCATGAGAACTCAGTGCAGAAGTTGTCAGCATGCTAGAGGGTAGTTGGCTCAAACTGAGGGAGTATCACACAATAAAACATGCCTTTCTATTGGTCATAGCAAACACCCTCTTCCAACAACACAAGAGAAGACTCTACACATGGACATCATCAGATGGTCAACACTGAAATCAGATTGATTATATTCTTTGCAGCCAAAGATGGAGAAGCTCTAAACAGTCAGCAAAAACAAGCCTGGGAGCTGACTGTGGCTCAGATCATGAACTCCTTATTGCCAAATTCAGACTGAAATTGAAGAAAGTAGGGAAAACCACTAGACCATTCAGGTATGACCTAAATCAAATCCCTTATGGATTATACAGTAGAAGTGAGAAATAGAATTAAGGGACTAGATCTGATAGATAGAGTGCCTGATGAACTGTGGATGGAGGTTCGTGCCATTGTACAGGAGACAGGGATTAAGACCATCCCCATGGAAAAGAAATGCAAAAAAGCAAAATGGCTGTCTGGGGAGGCCTTACAAATAGCTGTGAAAAGAAGAGAAGCGAAAAACAAAGGAGAAAAGGAAAGATATAAGCATCTTAATACAGAGTTCCAAAGAATAGCAAGGAGAGATAAGAAAGACTTCCTCAGCGATCAATGCAAAGACATAGAGGAAAACAACAGAATGGAAAAGACTAGATCTCTTCAAGAAAATTAGAGACACCAAGGGAACATGTCATGCAAAGATGGGCTCGATAAAGGACAGAAATGGTATGGACCTAACAGAAGCAGAAGATATTAAGAAGAGGTGGCAAGAATACACAGAAGAACTATACAAAAAAGACCTTCACAACCCAGATAATCATGATGGTGTGATCATTCACCTAGAGCCAGACATCCAGGAATGTGAAGTCAAGTGGGCCCTAGAAAGCATCAGTACGAACAAAGCTAGTGGAGGTGATGGAATTTCAGTTGAGCTATTTCAAATTCTGAAAGATGATGCTGTGAAAGTGCTGCACTCAATATGCCAGCAAATTTGGAAAACTCAGCAGTGGCCAGAAGACTGGGAAAAGTCAGTGTTCATTCCAATCCCAAAGAAAAGCAATGCCAAAGAATGCTGAAACTATCGCACAATTGCACTCATCTCACATGCTAGTGAAGTAATGCTCACAATTCTCCAAGCCAGGCTTCAGCAATATGTGAACCGTGAACTTCCTGATGTTTAAGCTGGTTTTAGAAAGGCAGAGGAACCAGAGATCCAATTGCCAGCATCCACTAGATCATCGAAAAAGCAAGAGAGTTCCAGAAAAACATCTATTTCTGCTTTGTTAACTATGCCAAAGCCTTTGACTATGTGGATCACAATAAACTGTGGAAAATTCTGAAAGAGATGGGAATACCAGACCACCTAACCTGCCTCTTGAGAAACCTGTATGCAGGTCAGCAAGCAACAGTTAGAACTGGACATGAAACAACAGACTGGTTCCAAATAGGAAAAGGAGTATGTCAAGGCTATGTATTGTCACCCTGCTTAATTAACTTATATGCAGAGCACATCATGAGAAACGCTGGACTGGAAGAAACACAAGCTGGAATCAAGATTGCCAGGAGAAATACCAATAACCTCAGATATGCAGATGACAACACCCTTATGGCAGGAAGTGAAGAGGAACTAAAAAGCCTCTTGATGAAAGTGAAAGTGGAGAGTGAAAAAGTTGGCTTAAAGCTCAACATTCAGAAAACTAAGATTATGGCATCTGGTCCCATCACTTGATGGGAAATAGATGGGGAAACAGTGGAAACAGTGGGAGACTTTATTTTTTGGGGCTCCAAAATCACTGCAGATGGTGATTGCAGCCATGGAATTAAAAGACACTTACTCCTTGGAAGGAAAGTTATGACCAGCCTAGATAGCATATTAAAAAGCAGAGACGTTACTTTGCCAACAAAGGTCTGTCTAGTCAAGGCTATGGTTTTTCCAGCGGTCATGTATGGATGTGAAAGTTGAACTGTGAAGAAAGCTGAGCACCGAACAATTGATGCTTTTGAACTGTGGTGTTGGAGAAGACTCTTGAGAGTCCCCTGGACTCAAGGAGATCCAATAAGTCCATTCTAAAGGAGATCAGTCCTGGGTGTTCTTTGGAAAGACTGATGCTAAGGCTGCAACTCCAATACTTTGGCCACCTGATACGAAGAGTTGACTCATTGGAAAAGACTCTGATGCTGGGAGGGATTGGGGGCAGGAGGAGAAGGGGACAACAGAGGATGAGATGGCTGGATGACATCACCGACTCAATGGGCATGAGTTTGAGTGAACTCCGGGAGTTGGTGATGGACAGGGAGGCCTGGTGTTCTGCAATTCATGGGGTCGCAAAGCGTCGGACATGACTGACCGACTGAACTGAACTGAACTGTGTTATCACGGACTTCTATGAGAGTAACAAGGAAGTGTGTGTGTGTGGGAAAAACCCTGTCACGGGGTTTGGTCTGCTGTTGAGTATAATGTTTAGTTCTGTAATAATCTTTGAAGTCAGACACTTGAGGCTTTTAGTTCAGCCTTGATGCTTTCTAATTAGGTTGTTTCAGTCTTTTCCTCATCTGTGCAATGGAGATGACACCACCTATCTCACAAGATTAACGGGAGGATAGACAATCATAAAATTTTAGATTTATTTGCTCCATTTTTAAATTGTTTTCTTCTGACCTCTATGAGTTTTTTCCCTCTTTAGAGGAAAAATAATTGTGGGTAAGTTGGTTTAGATTTTTCAGGATCAGAATAATTCCTTTAAAGGTTTTCTCTAAAGTTCTCCTTTCAAATTTGTATACTTAATTGAAATGTTTCAGATTTAAATGAAAAAAATCCAATTCCTTTCCTCACAGAAGTCCTTAGACAATTACCTGGTAAAAGTTAACATTTGAATAGTTCTTTTTTTTTTTTTTTTTTTGATGGTGGGAGGTTCCGTAATCAAGGTTACAATACAGGGAAAATTGTTTTGATTAAACACTGGACTTGCTTTGTCTTCTGGAGGTTAGAATTAGTGGTGTCAGGCAAGAGCTGTGAGTTCAGGCCAGACTGAGGCACCAGGGAGATGCAGGGGAGAAATTGTTGGTTGGGCAAGATGGATATCAGCAGGGAGTCCAGGAAATTCTTTAACCTTGAGAACCTCAGATGGAGGTTGTGATGAATTCTGACCATGGTCTTGAAAGAAAGAAAGGGTACAGAGATAAAGAGGAGTTGGAGAGTGATATAGGATGGCAATAATAATGATAATTGCAGCTACTGAATACGGGGCCACAACATTATAAAAGTGTTAATAGTAATTAAAATGGCTAGCATTGTTTGGGACTTACTGTGGGTTGCGTGTCAAGCTACTGTCTGTTAGTCGCTCAGTCCTGCCTGACTCTGTGACCCCATGGACTGTAGCCTGTCAGGCTCTTCCTTCCATGGGATTTTCCAGGCAAGAATACTGGAGTGGATTGCCATTTCCTTCTTCAGGGGATCTTCCAGACCCAAGGACTGAACCCAAGTCTACCGCATTGCAGACAGACTCCTTTTTTTTTTTTTTTAATTTTTATTTTATTTTTTAACTTTACAATATTGTATTGGTTTTGCCATATATCAAAATGAATCCGCCACAGGTATACGTGTGTTTCCCATCCTGAACCCTCCTCCCTCCTCCCTCCCCATACCATCCCTCTGAGTTGTCCCAGTGCACCAGCCCCAAGCATCCAGTATCGTGCATTGAATCTGGACTGGCGACTCGTTTCATACATGATATTATACATGTTTCAATGCCATTCTCCCAAATCATCCCACCCTCTCCCTCTCCCATAGAGTCCAAAAGACTGTTCCATACATCAGTGTCTCTTTTGCTGTCTCGTATACACGGTTATTGTTACCATCTTTCTAAATTCCATATATATGCGTTAGTATACTGTATTGGTGTTTTTCTTTCTGGCTTACTTCACTCTGTATAATAGTCTCCAGTTTCATCCACCTCATTAGAACTGATTCAAATGTATCCTTTTAATGGCTGAGTAATACTCCATTGCATATATGTACCACCACTTTCTTATCCATTCATCTGCTGATGGACATCTAGGTTGCTTCCATGTCCTGGCTATTATAAACAGTGCTGCGATGAACATTGGGGTACACGTGGCTCTTTCCCTTCTGGTTTCCTCAGTGTGTATGCCCACCAGTGGGACTGCTGGATCATAAGGCAGTTCTATTTCCAGTTTTTTAAGGAATCTCCACACTGTTCTCCATAGTGGCTGTACTAGTTTGCATTCCCACCAACAGTGTAAGAGGGTTCCCTTTTCTCCACACCCTCTCCAGCATTTATTGCTTGTAGACTTTTGGATCGCAGCCATTCTGACTGGCATGAAATGGTACCTCATAGTGGTTTTGATTTGCATTTCTCTGATAATGAGTGATGCTGAGCATCTTTTCATGTGTTTGTTAGCCATCCGTATGTCTTCCTTGGAGAAATATCTATTTAGTTCTTTGGCCCATTTTTTGATTGGGTCATTTATTTTTCTGGAGTTGAGCTGTAGGAGTTGCTTGTATATTTTTGAGATTAGTTGTTTGTCAGTTGTTTCATTTGCTATTATTTTCTCCCATTCTGAAGGCTGTCTTTTCACCTTGCTTATAGTTTCCTTTGTTGTGCAGAAGCTTTTAAGTTTAATTAGATCCCATTTGTTTATTTTTGCAGGCAGACTCTTTACTATCTGAGCCACTAGGGAAGAGCCTGGGTGTCAGGCTAAGTACTTTATAATAGCTATCTCACTTAATCTTCAAAATAACCCCATGTGACAGTTTCTATCATTATCTCTACTTTATAGAGAAAGAAACTGCAGCTTCTTAATTCAAGTAACTTCCCCAAGGAAGTAAATGATGAACTCACAATTTGAACTCAGCTCTGCTTGATTTGGTGGCTCATACTGTAAAGAATCCACCTGCAAGGCGGGAGACCTTTGTTCAATCCCTGGGCTGGGAAGATACCCTGGAGGAAGGCATAGCAACCTACTCCAATTTTCTTGCTTGGAGGGTCCCCATGGACAGAGGAACCTGGCGGGCTATATTTCATGGGGTTGCAAAGGGTCGGACATGGCCAAGTGACTAAGCACAGTATAGCACTGCTTGATTATGAACTGTTTCTTCTCCCCTGCTTTGTTATACTATCTCCATATCATTGAGGTTTCCAGAACCCTTTGGCTTCTCAAAAGAGCTGCAGAGACCAGATATGAGATAGCAAAGGAATGAAGGTGGAACAGTTGAGAGAGAGCATAGGTATTAGAGAGTTTAACTAGATTACATGAGGAAGGGGAAATTGCCAGGTGGCTGTCTCTGGTTTACTCCATCACCATGGAAGCATTCCAATCTCTTTTCTGATCCTGTCTACACTCAATACAACCAACAGGGACTCTGTTCTCCTAGTTATATATACATGTGATTTTAAAAAGTGATGAATGTGGAGGTCAGCATTGAGTTGCCAATATTTAAGAAATATAATGTCAAAGTTGGCCCCTTCCCTTCTTCCAGAAATAAAGAGTGCTGAGGGAAATATGATAGGTATAATGCCTGAAAGCTAGTATCCACTAGATTCAATGCCAGATCAACCTGATAATCAATGGACACAATTTCAGCAACCACAAACAATTTCAAAGCAATTCAAGTCTTTTAAATATATTCTTATATTTACTAAATATCATGATTCTTAAAATTCCCATTCAGTTCTAAGTATCTCCAATTTTCTGTATCAACCCCTGCCTTCATGTACAGTGGCTGCTCCCATTTCTCATTTCAAAACTTCCTCTGCAACATCTCTTCTAGCTTAAGTCTGCACATGCTTGTCTTTTTCACTTTGCATCACAGAGCTTCTCCTCTCATGGCAGAGGATGCAAAGAGAGTACGAGGGTCAAGGTAGAATCCTCATTAGCTGATTGCAGAGGAAGAAGCCTAGAAAACCCTTATACTAATGACCTGTCCACTAACACAAGTATGGTTGAGCACCAGCTCTTGAAACAGGGAGTGAGGGTGTGAAGGGCAGCTGCTTTCATATGCGGCATGGAAAGCACTGTGGAGACATGCGTAGACCAGTTTGCCATCTTTGACATGCAGGCCTTCAGTTTCTGATTATCCAGAGGATCATGAAAGGCTATTAATTTAAATTTAATTTTGCACTGGAGAATGCTCTTAATGGAGGCAAGCTCAGTGAGGCAACTCTCAATCATGCTTGAATATTCACTTTGGGACATGTTTGGCCTCCAGAAGTAATTTATACACAGTGATGCAGAAAGAAGAACCCCCAGTAGGAAAAGTGAAAGTATCTCTCATAGAAAACAAAGTATGTTACTGCTTCAAGCCAAAACACTTACAGTTCATAATTGTATCTGATTAAGGTTCCTTAACCCTAGCATCACTGTAGTCTTGTTCAATGCGGAAGGCAAATGTTTATTAATTTGAGACCAGATGGAAAGCTTGATAGATTTTACTATGATGCCCAAGACAGCATTTTAAAAAATATAATTGGTGCTTCAGTTCAGTCCAGTTCAGTCACTCAGTCATGTCCAACTCTTTGCAACCCTATGGACTGAGGACGCCAGGCCTCCCTGTCCAACACCAACTCCTAGAGTTTACTCAAACTCATGTCCATGAGTTGGTGATACCATCCAACCATCTTGTCTTTTGTCATCCCCTTCTCTCCTGCCTTCAATCTTTCCCAGCATCAGAGTCTTTTCAAATGAGTCAGTTATTCGCATCAGGTGGCCAAAGTATTGGAGTTTCAGCTTCAACATCAGTTCTTCCAGTGAATATTCAGGACAGATTTCCTTTAGGATGGACTGGTTGGATCTCCTTGCAGTCCAAGGGACTCTCAAGAGTCTTCTCCAACACCACAGTTCAAAAGCATCAATTCTTTGGCGCTCAGCTTTCTTTATAGTCCAACTCTCACATCCATACATGACTACTGCAAAACGAAAGCTTTGACTAGACAAACCTTTGTTGGCAAAGTAATGTCTCTGCTTTTTAATATACTGTCTAGGTTGGTCATAACTTTTCTTCCAAGGAGCAAGCATCTTTTAATTTCATGGCTACAGTCACCATCTGCAGTGATTTTGGAGCCCAGGAAAATAAAGTCTGTCACTGTTTCTATTGTTTCCCCATCTATTTGCCATGAAGTGATGGGACCGGATGCCATGATCTTCGTTTTCTGAATGTTGAGCTTTAAGCCAACTTTTTCACTCTCCACTTTCACTTTCATCAAGAGGCTTTTGAGTTCCTCTTCACTTTCTGCCATAAGGGTGGTGTCATCTGCATATCTGAGGTTATTGATATTTTTCCTGGGAATCTTAATTCCAGCTTGTGCTTCATCCAGCCCAGCATTTCTCATGATGTACTCTGCATATAAGTTAAATAAGCAGGGTGACAATATACAGCCTTGATGTATTCCTTTCCCCTATTTGGAACCAGACTATTGTTCCATGTCCAGCTATAACTGTTGCTTCCTGATCTGCACACAGATTTCTCAGAAGGCAGGTCAGGTAGTTCTGGTATTCCCATCTCTTGAACAATTTTCCACAGTTTGTTGTGATCCATACAGTCAAAGTCTTTGGCATAGTCAATAAAGCAGAAGTAGAATTTTTCTGGAACTCTCTTCCTTTTTTGATGACCCAATGTGGTGTCTGGTTCCTCTTTCTTTTCTAAATCCAACTTGAATATCTGGAATTCAACGGTTCATGTACTGTTCAAGCCTGGCTTGGAGAATTTTGAGCATTACTTTGCTAGCATGTGAGATGAGTGCAATTGTGCGGTAGTTTGAGCATTCTTTGGCATTGCCTTTCTTTGGGATTGGAATGAAAACCGAACTTTTCCAGTCCTGTGGCCACTCCTGAGTTTTCCAAATTTGCTGGCATATTGAGTGAAGCACTTTCAAAGTGAATACATACTTTGATTGCAATGCTTTCTTGCTCAGGTTTAGTGCATCATTTACTGAACTGAAGCCATGTGGCAAGAGTTATGAGTCAGCTAAACATTTTAAGGTACGAACTTGTAGATAACTCCAGAGCTATGCACACAATTTTAAAAAAGGATGTGATAACTGTATTTCTGGAAAATGGATTACTTGTAAGAAACAAGGTTTATACTATTGAAGTGGAAAATAAAAATAAGATTGACTTAATTTACTTTCCCATCTATATAAGTAAAGTACACACACAAGCTGACCCAGAGTTTAGTGGTCCTATAAAATAACAGGATTTATATGTGAGCCGAGAGACTTGATCATATATATGCCTGGTTTTATAGAATAAGCTGCAGCAATACTAACAGTAATAAAAGAGACCATAAATGGCTAAAATACCGTAGTAACCAGAAACCTCACTGGGACCAACAATCCAATAGTTTCCCCATAAAACCTTTTATCTGCATGCCTACTATATAGATAAAATGGAAATTTGTGTTTCATGTTTGAGGCATCAACTGGTAATTTGTGTTCACCATCCATTTTTCCCTTTTCCTTCTGTAATAGAACCTCTCAGATTTTCAACTGGGTAAGATTTCTGGGAGAAATATCAATAGCCTCAGATGTGCAGATGACCCCACCCTTATGGCAGAAAGTGAAGAAGAACTAAAGAGCCTCTTGATGAAAGTGAAAGAGGAGAGTGAAAAACTTGGCTTAAAGCTCAACATCAGAAAACTAAGATCATGGTATCTGGTCCCATCACTTCATGGCAAATAGATGGGGTAACAGTGGAAACAGTGGCTGACTTTATTTTTCTGGGCTCCAAAATCACTGCAGATGGTGATTGCAGCCATGAAATTAAAAGACTCTTACTCCTTCGAGGGAAAGTTATGATCAATCTAGACAGCATATTAAAAAGCAGAGACATTACTTTGTCAACAAAGGTCCATTTAGTCAAGGCTATGGTTTTTCCAGTGGTCATATATGGATGTGAGAGTTGGACTGTGAAGAAAGCTGAGCACTGAAGAATGGATGCTTTTGAACTGTGGTGTTGGAGAAGACTCTTGAGAGTCCCTTGGACTGCAAGGAGATCCAACCAGTCCATCCTAAAGGAGATCAGTCCTGGGTGTTCATTGGAAGGACTGATGTTGAAGCTGAAACTCCAATACTTTGGCGACCTGATGCGAAAAGCTGATTCATTTGAAAAGACCCTGATGCTGGGAGGGATTGGGGGCAGAAGGAGAAGGGGACAACAGAGGATGAGATGGTTGGATGGCATGACCAACTCAATGGACATGGGTTTGGGTGGACTCTGGGAGTTGGTGATGGACAGGGAGGCCTGGCGTGCTGTGGTTCATGGGATCGCAAAGAGTCAGACAGAACTGAGCAACTGAATGAATTGACTTTGTTAAACCAGGTAATGACTAAATTCCCGAGGCTCTTTTGTGATCAGGTAGGTAGAGACATCTGACCAAGTTCTAGGCAGCAGGATTTGGTAAGACGTGATTTTTGCAACTTCCACCAAATCCCCTGTAGATGAAGTGCTCATACTTTGCTTCTCTCCTACTTGCTGGACACTGATCTGAGAATGAGAGCAGAGCAGCCACTGTGGAAGCAGAGATGGACATTGCACTTTGAGAATGGTCCACCATTCTAGGCCCTTTCCCCTAGACCTGTCCCATCATTCCTCGACTATTGCATGCAAAAAAACAAGACACTTCTGTCTTGTTGAACCTATGCACTCTGTATTCTCTTTGTTACAAAAACTTAGAGTGCACCATAATTAATATAGAATTCTAATATTGTGTGACCATTCTCTGGGAGAGGTTGCCAGTGAGAAATCAAATCCTTTCAACAGACGGCAATGGAAGGAGGGGGATCTTCCTCCCGTCAGTACACTGTGCCTTCTAAATGGTGATGCAAACATAGAGCATCAGAAGCAAATGGAAGATGCCATTCATCCTATGTAAAATGTTGGGGGGAGCCTCCCAGAAAGAGTGACATTTGTATTGAGGTTTGAATGATAAGCTAGCATTTGCCAGCTGGGGAATATCTGATCCAAGACCATGAGGCTAAAAATGTAGAGGCTCTAGAGATTGTAAAAGTCGTTCTCTGAGGCCACATTTGTAAGACCACCGTATTCCTTTTCAGGGAGCTTGTGCTTTATTCCATAAGCAATGGATAGATGTCAAACAATTTCAGTTATGAAATTAAAAGATCAAATATGTGTTTAGAAAAAATACTCTGGCAGCACTGAAGGAGAAAAATCAGAATGGGGAGAAAGTGGAGGCTGGGTACCATGATTTCCTCAGTCCTGTCATTTACCTAATTTTTGCCCAGGGTATTTTCTATCTGTGTACCTATATATCTATCTAATTTATACTAAGTATATTTCCAAATTTGGCATATTATACTTTTAAGCATGCATTAATAATAGAAACACATATCTTATTTAAACAGTATATATATATATATATATAATATTTAAGTTATCGTGTGCACCTCCATAGTACACACAGCATACTCAGGACAAATATTTAGCTGGTACACACTGGTGTATCTTTAATGTTGTTAATCTATTGCAATAACACCCTTGCAGCTTGTTAAATTGCTTTCTTAAGCTTCTGAATGCCATGTACTACTGCAGCTCTGGCTACCTGACTTACCCCTAGGAACCCAGGACTTTCTCTTGATCTATTAATAACAACCAGTATGTCTGCAGGACTCTGTCTTGTACTGCAGCTAACTTCTTCTCTGATTGGGCAAGCTTAGTTATAATTAGTTCTTAAATATTTTGAATAGCATCCCTGGAAGCCTGTGTACAGATCATAGGGTACTTTTGTTAAAAAGCAGCAGGAGAAAAGGGAACACATTTGAGACAAGTTTTGAACATAAAATGTAGAAGGCTTGGTGACTGGTTAAATGTGGGAGTAAAGAAGAGGAAGTGTTAAAAATTCTGGGGTTTTAGTTTATGTACTTAGACAGTTGGTGATGTCATTAGAAAACTGATACAGGGTGCACAAGCTTGAAGAGCAGAGATGATAAATTTGATTTAAGTTGTATAGATACTGAGATGCCTTTACAACATCCATGTGGAGATAGTTCAGAACTGGTTGGGTACATTGGTGTGCTGGTAAATGTTTAACAAAGGTAAAGTGAAAGTCGCTAGGTTGTCCGACTCTTTGAGACCCCATGAACTGTAACCCGCCAGTCTCCTCTGTCCATGGAATTATCCAGGCCAGAATACTGGAGTGGGTAGCTGTTCCCTCTCCAGGGGAATCTTCCCAACCCAGGGATCAGACCCAGGTCTCCTTCATTGCAGGCAGATTCTTTACTGTCTGAGCCACCAGGAAAACCCAAGAATACTGGATTGGGTAGCCTATCCCTTCTCCAGGGAATATTCCCAACCTGGGAATCGAACTGGAGTCTCTTGCATTGCAGTCAAATTTTCTACCAGCTGAGCTAGCAGGGAAGCAATGTTCAACAACCAACTCTCAAGCAATAAAGAAGAAAGCTCTTTTGGGGGAGTAGCATTTGTCCATTTCCATGGTGTAAAACATCCCCACCATGATGTGTCCAATCATAAGCTACCACTGTAACATCACTAATGTCGAATTGAGAAAGATGGGCAAAATCTACTTTCACAAGCCTACTCCGATCGTCATGGTTTGGAGCTTTGGATCTCAGCATGAGTGGTATGTAGATTTGGCACTCAACATATTGCGTGTGTTTTAAATCCTTTGAAATATTTTGAGTTATGCTTTTTGCCCCAGCATTTAGTAGGTTAACAAATATGTTCTGGCGTGCTCTTAAAAAAAAAGTATATTCTGCAGATGTTAGTTTGTCAGATCAGGTTTATCAATTCAGTATTCAAGTCTTTTATATTCTTATCAAATTCTTTCTCTGCTTGTTTTATTAGTTTCTGAGACAGGTTTATTAAAACTTCCTACTATTATTGTGTTTGTTTTAGTTTTATATATATTCGAAGCCATGTTATTAAGCAGATAGAAAGTGCAATATTTCAGCTGAATTGCAGTTCTGATTATTGTGAACTGTCCCTTTTAATCTCTGGAAATACTTTTTATCTTACTGTGTATTTTATCTAATATTGATATGAGTACTCCAGCTTCCTTTTACATGGGATATCTTTGTCTTTTCTGTGACCTTTCATCCTTTCTGTATCCAAGATCCTGGTTGATACAAAAACAAATGGGGAATTTTTAAATATATAGAACATTTTTTAAAAAAGCAAATGGGATGAATGTTCCAATTAAAAGACAAAGACTATCATGGTTAAATTTTAATGTGCTGTTTATAAAAGAAAGAAGGAATAAAGGGGAACTCTAAAGAATACCTCAGGGCTGAGGGACAGAACTCAAGGAAGGACATACCTGGAACCCTTCCTCTGCCCTACACAAGGCTAAGATTCAGATATTGTTTTTTTTTTTAAATTTTATTTTATTTTTAAACTTTACATAATTGTATTAGCTTTGCCAAATATCAGATTCAGGTATTGTTGAAGAGGGTATGTCTGCAGCCCACCATGGCTGGTGGTGAAAGTCTTTGGGCTACTTTGGACCAAAGTTGGTCTACATTTGATGGGCCAAGATTGGATGGCAGGAAAACACGGACTGAGATTTGCAAGAAGAAGATCATTCAGTTTAGTTGCTCAGTTATGTCCGACTCCAGAGAAGGCAATGGCACCCCACTCCAGTACTCTTTCCTGGAAAATCCCATGGATGGAGAAGCCTGGTGGGCTGCAGTCCATGGAGTTGCTAAGAGTCGGACACGACTGAGCGACTTCACTTTCACTTTTCACTTTCATGCATTGGAGAAGGAAATGGCAACCCACTCCAGTATTCTTGCCTGGAGAATCCCAGGGATGGGGGAGCCTGGTGGGCTGCTGTCTATGGGGTCGCACAGAGTCAGACACGACTGAAGCGACTTAGCAGCAGCAGCAGCATGTCCGACTCTTTGTGACCCAGTTTTCTGTGGCACTTCAGGCTTCCCTGTCCATCACCAACTCCTGGAGCTTGCTCAAACTCATGTCCATCGAGTCGGTGATGCCATCCAACCATCTTATCCTCTGTCGTCCCCTTCTCCTCCTGCCTTCAATCTTTCCCACCATTAGGGTCTTTTCAAATGAGTCAGTTCTTCACATCAGGTGGCCAAAGTATTGGAGCTTCAGCATCAGCATCAGTCCTTCAAGTGAATATTCAGGACTGATTTCCTTTAGGATGGACTGGTTGGATTTCCTTGCAGTCCAAGGGACTCTCAAGAGTCTTTTTCAACACCGCAGTTCAAATGCATCAATTCTTCAGTGCTCAGCTTTCTTTATAGTCCAACTCTCACATCCATACATGACTATTGGAAAAACCACAGCTTTGACTAGATGGACCTTTGTGGGCAAAGTGGTGTTTCTGCTTTTTAATATGCTGTCCAGGTTTGTCATAGCTTTTCTTCCAAGAAGCAAGCATCTTTCCCTGGAGGAGTGACCCAAACCTTAATTTCTAAGGAATACAATTCACAATTGTCCTGCCTTTTCTGTTGCTGTGGTTTTCTGTTAATTTTTACTATTGTGCAGTGAACCATTGTGAGGTGCCCTGGAAACCCCTGGCTTTTAGGCACAGGCTTCCCTGCCTTTGTTGTGTGGAAACAATTTGATCTCCACAATTTGATTTGATTTCCAAGTGTTGGAAATCAGAATCAGTGCCTCTAGGAGTAGAGTTCCTATCTTTTGTGCCTCCTAGGTCAGTGGCATAAAAAGCATCAAATGGCCAGGTGGCAGTCTCAACTTCCAATTAATTCTGTGACACTATGGATGGGAGTTATGGTGGTAGCATTCTAGATAGGGAAGGCAAATCCATACCCAGAATATATGTCTATTCCAGTAAGAATGAGTCTCTGTCTCCACCATGATAAAAGGCGTGCAATGTAATCAACCTGCTAATAGTTTATCAGTTGGTCCCTCCATGGAATGCTGCCATGCTGGGGACTCCGTGTTGAACTCAGCAGCAGCTTTAGTAAGATCAGCTCTGGTAAGGGGAAGTCCGTTCTGTTGATCCCAGGCATAACCTCCATCCCTGCCCTATGGCCACTTTGTTCGTGGGCATAAAGAGGAAGCACTCTGTCTTGGGAGAGAAGCTGACTAACATCCACAGACTACATCATTTTGTCCACCTGGTTAAGAGCCTACTCTGCAGTAGAAACCCATGGGTGGGTATTCAGATAGGGCACAAATATCTTCACAGTCTGTACATTCTAAGGGGTCCATAACACAGCTCTTCCCCAGAATTCCTTGGCACCAATTTTCCAATCTTGTTCTTTCTAAGTCCCTGACCAGAAAAACCATCATTTCCCACAGCTCTCTCTAGGTTCTGCAACTACTTCCTTTCTCCACTCTATTATGGCTAGGGCTGAGAACGGTGCTCTAACAACATGTTGTTCATCCTATGGTGCCTCATTTCTCACTGGCTTCCCTTTACACTACCCAGGGTTTTACAAATTGTATCCTCACAGATCATGCCTCAATCATGCCACTTGAATGAACCATGTATTTCTTTCTGGTCCCTATTGACATAAACCCCAAGTGCTGAGCTCCTCTATCTGGATTTCTACCATCACATGGTAGTACTTATATAACTTGCTAGTGTGCCAATGTTTTCAAACGGAACTTTAATATATTGTGTCCCATTTCTCTAGTCATCCTTATCAGAGAGGGCAACTAACATGCCATTACTTAGTATACTATCAATAGAAGCAAAATTTCCCTTTCATTCTTGCTTTATATATTTTTCCTGTATCATTGAGCCATACTGCATATAGTTTACCGTGATGTGCTTTTCTCACTCGTTGCCATGTTTTGAGATTCCCCCATTTGATCTGCATAGCTCTAGTTTACTCACTGCACTGTTGGACTAATCCAAAATGCGATTCTGTCTTCCTGTTGTTTATCACTCTTCAACTTCATTTTTCTGTTTTCTTGGTCTCTATGCTTTATCTTCTACCCTTCCCTGAGCTCTCTTGTTTGACTCATGTGGTATCTGACTTGGAATAGTCTCCACAGCTGTTCCTTTGTTACTTCTTCAAGACTTGTTATCTTTGTCTCATGTATTACTTGGGTGAGACATTCCACCCTCATCTCCTCGTACCTTCTACCAGGACCTTACCTTCTGGATTCTTTTTCTTTCATGTATTGAAACTTTATACCTCTCTTGATAGTCAAAAACTTAAGTAGCCAAGAGAAGACTTAAGGATGCAATGCAATTGTTTCTTCCTTTTGTTCAGGAGAACTACTATGCTTTTCTTTTATAAAACATAACATATTGTAAAAGAGGAAGACATACTTGTTTGGAACTAAGATACCTGGCTATTGGAAAGTTTATATATATATATATATATATATATATATATATATATATAATAGGTTACAAAGGGATTGATGATACTTTTGCAAAAAGATTCATCACGTGATAAGTTTAAAATAGCAAACTTCTTCAGTGCATTTAATATATAACTTGTTTTATAAAAAATAAATTTACACTACTGCTCAGAAGTAAATCTACTAATTAAAGCAAGTTACATCTGAAATCACATTTAGAAATATAATCACTCTTTCCGTAAGCCTGTCTTTTATTTAATATATAAAACTGTCTGTCCTCTTGAGGGAACAATGAAATAAATTTTTTGACTTTTAGACTGCTAGCATCTTTTACTGAGAAGCAAAGATATATAGAACTAAGAGAATTCAGAAAAAGCACAGTGAAAACATAACTTTAAATTGTTTCTAAAAATGTCAGGTGTTTTAAGTCTTAGGAAAGGATTCTGTTGTGGGTGTTGAGAGTTTCAAACTCTTGAATGGAAAGACGTATAACATTCCTATAGTTCTGTGCTGGTCCTGAGCTTTTTCTCTTTGTATTTCACCTTCAGATGGCACAAGGCATGTACCCTAAACCATCAGCGGCATAGCATTCCTCTAAGTTTGGTTGTCAGCTGAGAATTTGCTGGTGAATCAATGAGATAAAACTGATTAAAAATTATATTTAGAAAGAAATATGCATTCAATATGAAAAATAATGTATATAAAATACAGAATACCTAATCAATAAGTTCCTTCTCATCTATGTAACTTCTTGTCATAATTATTCACTGAATTCTATTATAGATAAGGTTGCAAAACTGATGGCACACATATTCTTGAAACAGAAATTACTGGAAATGAGATGCAGTGGGGAGGGAAGTTAAAGTAAGCTAAAATCTCTCATTTATATAGTGGGTAGTAAAAAATGCTATTTCATTCTTGATGATATTAATCTTGGGATACTGGCTAAAGAAAGTTTGGAAATACCTTAATGGTAAAAATATGTAGGCAAAAAATTACAATTTGTAAATTTCAAATGATTAGAATAGGAAAAAATCCTATAGAACCAAAAGAATAGCAAGGAAGCATAGAAAATTTAAAAGTATAAACCAAGATATAATACAACCAAAAATTAAATTATGACAATAATGGAAATTATTAAAATTCTATGAAATGGGTAAGATTCTCAACCTCACTAGATCACAGAGTTAAATGTAAAAATGATTGTTGCCTATATTTTTTCCCCTATTTTTTCAGTCTGATTTCAAGACAGGGAAAGACTTTCTATTCATAAACACATTTTGGAAATTTAATTTAAAATTAAATATATTTGATTACTCATATAAAATTATCCTGTACTTCACATTTCATAATAACCAAAATTAAAGACAAATTACAAACTGAGATATCTTAACAAATATGAATGTTAAAATTCCTACTATATAAAATTCTTAAAAATCAACGTTTAAGGTACAAAAGCCCTAAAAAAATGGGGAAAAGACATGATTGAAAAAATAATGGTGAATAACTATAAGAAAGTGTTTCAGTTCAGTTCAGTCAGTCGTGTCTGACTCTTTGTGACCCAATGGACTGCAGCATGCCAGGCTTCCCTGCCCATCACCAACTCCTGGAGCTTACTCAAACTTATGTCCGTCAAGTCGGTGATGCCGTCCAACCAAGTGTTTAATTCACTATAATCATTGCAAGGCATATGTGAACAAATTATGAATTTTCATTTACCAAATTGGCAAAGAATAGAAAAACAGTATTGTTCAGTGCTGATAAGGGTTTTCAGAGACTGATACTATTTTACGCTGGTTGAAGCATTCCCTAATACATGCTTTTTGAAAAGCAATTTGTACATATGTATCAGGAAGAGTAAAGTATTCTATTATTTTCTCAGTAATTTAATTTCCAGGAATCTATTGCAAACAAAGAAGCAGAGATACAGACAAAGATCTATCTATCTATCTCTGTTACATTTAAGACATTCATTTTGGCATCAATTATTGTAAGAAAAAATGAAAATAATCTTAATTTTTAAATTAGGAGAATATTATTATAGATTATAGGATATCACGTGACTATAATTAAGTCATAAAATATTTCCCCGCAATAGAATGGGAAAAAATAGGATGCCAATCTTTTTTTTCAGAGTTTCCTCTAGTGACTCTGGTTGTTTGTTTTTTCTTATTTCCTTTTGTATATTTTCCAAAATTCCTTCAGTGCTTATATATTGTGTGTGGGAAGTCGCTCAGTTGTGTCTGTCTCTTTGTGATCCCATGGACTGTAGCCTGACAGGCTCCTCTGTCCATGGGATTTCCCAGGCAAGAATACTGGAGTGCATTGCCATTTCCTACTCCAGGGGATCTTCCTGACCCAGGGATCGAACCCGCATCTTTTATGACTCTTGTATTGGCAGGCAGATTCTTTACCACTGTGCCATATGGGAAACCCAATCATATATTATTTTTATAATATCAATATTTTATGTAAATAATTAATATGCAGTAGCCTCTGTGGGAGCTTTTTTTTTTTTTTCTATTTACCCAAGTGAAAGTCCCAGAAAGTTAGTGAAAATGTGGATGTCGCCATCATGCAACTGCTGCCCACCATCCTGCACCCCCCTGAGCCCCCACTTCCCGGTCACATTCAACTGTGTCTAGTTAGGGATACTAACTAGGCCACTGTATAACTGATTTTTCTATTCTTCTACTCACTGATGTCAGAAGTAACTGAGGCAGTGGTATAATCAGGGATGGTGAAGAGCTGGGCTAGTCCAAATTGAAAAGCCAAACTGGTTCTTTTTTTTTTTTTTTTTTCACTTTTTGACATTCATCTTTCCAGCCATGTAGATATCAAAGTTTTGAGGTGCTGTGCTATGCTGGTCATTTAAGGTTCATTCTGATTGCCATAATTACCAGAACCATAAAGTAGTTATTAATCTTCAAGGTATTTTTGAGGTTATAAATAAGTAGCAAAGCTGAAATTATTTTGATGATATGAATCAGAGGAATCATCAGAGGCAGAGCCTCTGGAGAGTACCTCCAGCCATCAGCTTGTTTCACTAGGACCACTAATCCTGTGATATCATTGGAATACCTTGTCAGATCATTCTGAAAAGGAAGTTTTATCAAAGATACATCAAACTTCTGGGTGACTGTATTCAGTTGAAATAAAAAAGTTTTTGTTTAAAATATTTTTTTCTATAGCATCATTTTCTGTTGATTGAAAGTGAAAGTGAAGTCGCTCAGTTGTGTCCAACTCTTTGCGACCCCATGGACTGTAGCCTACCAGGCTCCTCCACCCATGGGATTTTCCAGGCAAGAATACTGGAGAGGGTTGCCATTTTCTTCTCCAGGGGATCTTCCCCACCCAGGGATTGAAACTGGGTCTCCTGCATTGTAGGCAGATGCTTTACTGTCTGAGCCACCAGGGAAGTCATCATTTTCTGTTGATTCAGTTCAGTTCAGTTCAGTTCAGTCGCTCAGTAGTGTCTGACCTTTGCAACCCCATGAATTGCAGCATGCCAGGCCTCTCTGTCCATCACCAACTCCTGGAGTTCATTCAAACTCACGTCCATCAAGTTGGTGATGCCATCCAGCCATCTCATCCTCTGTCGCCCCTTCTCCTCCTGCCCTCAATCCCTCCCAGCATCAGAGTCTTTTCAAATGAATCAACTCTTCGCATGAAGTGGCCAAAGTACTGAAGTTTCAGCTTTAGCATCAGTCCTTCCAAAGAACACCCAGGGCTGATCTCCTTTAGAATGGACTGGTTGGATCTCCTTGCAGTCCAAGGGACTCTCAAGAGTCTTCTCCAACACCACAGTTCAAAAGCATCAATTCTTCTGTGCTCAGCTTTCTTCACAGTCCAACTTACATCCATACATGACCACTGGAAAAACCATAGCCTTGACTAGACGGACCTTTGTTGGCAAAGTAATGTCTCTGCTTTTGAACATGTTAACTAGGTTGGTCATAACTTTCCTTTCAAGGAGTAAGAGTCTTTTAATTTCATGGGTGCAATCACCATCTGCAGTGATTTTGGAGCCCCCCAAAATAAAGTCTGACAGTGTTTCCACTGTTTGCCCATCTATTTTCCATGAAGTGATGGGACCAGATGCCATGATCTTAGTTTTCTGAATGTTGAGCTTTAAGCCAACTTTTTCACTCTCCACTTTCACTTTCATCAAGAGGCTTTTTAGTTCCTCTTCACTTTCTGCCATAAGTGAGGTTATGGCAGATATATCTGCATATCTGAGGTTATTGATATTTCTCCTGTGAATCTTGATTCCAGCTTGTGCTGATTAGGTGATGCCAAATAACCAGTTTGATATAATATTTCCCAAGTTTCAATCATGTGATTTTATTACGGAAAAATTAGCCTTCAATGAGTAGTTAACTTCGATTAAAATAAAGTCTTTCCTTCTTTTCCCCCTTCCTACTTCTTTTCATCCATGACACCTTAATTTCTTTTCCTTTTGGATTTGGATTTGAGAAGGGCTGTCCTACTTCTTGGCAACATTATACTCATTTCCAAGGCAAAAATCTTCATTGCCTCCTTGCTTCTCAACCGTCTGAAAAGAATAAGAGCTTCTCCTTTTCTGAAACTTCAGGACTTCTCCTTCAGCTTCTCCTTCAGGACTGTGGAAACAACGCAGGCATATGCCTCACATTGTGTTATCAGAGCTGAGTTGTGTCTTTTTCACTAGTTATGAGCAGGGTGGTCATACTCAGTGTATGTTTCCAGAACTCAACCCAGTGTCTGGCACAAAGCTGGTCCTTCAGGAATGGTGTAGGAGTTTTGCTTTTATAGTGATATCATGCTATTGAAGATACATAGTCCCTCCTGGTTATTTCTCTTGTAGGAAAACTTTGAGAAGTAGGAGAAAAAATTCCAAGACCTTTGGATTCTACTCCCTCTAGATATTTAAATATAAACTGGAAATAGCCAATGTCCCTTAGAAGAGAAAACCAGTAATGATCAAGTAGAACAAAACAAATATTAAGGTTTAAAAGTATGTGGGAATCTGTTAGATTATTCCCCACTTTTATCAAGAAGGTTCAGCTTTTTGTGAACTCTCTGATGCATCTTAAATTATAGCTGAATTTCTAAAACAGAATTTATCTTACAGAAATTTTTTTTGCTTACTTGAGCATCACATTTCCCTTAGGGGAGAGTAAAGGGCAACAGTATATGTTTTTTTCCTTCCCTCTAAGAATAAGAACAAATAAATACAAAAATATTCTGACAGGTATTTGTAACTGCCTGTAAAGGACATGCACTGTTGGGAAGTTAGATACATACAATTGGCTATGATTTTAAAAAGTATTGTTCTTGCAAATTTCTATAAAGTTCTATAACATAAAAACAACTAAATTAGAAGGCTTTTGGAAAAATCTAGACATTTTTGTTTATCATTTAAAAGGATTTTGAGGTAGGGCTAGATTATGAGGAAAAGAGATAGAGGCTAGCGACTAAAATGCATGAAATTCATCTTAACCAGGCAGCCTGCTGACAGCCTGGCAACTGGTTAGCACATACATTTAAGAAGGTAGAAGAGATCTAGAGCATATGAATCTGCAATAAATTTATGAAGACAAAGCACTGTGACTTTGTGGCTTCTCTCTCAGTAAGCTGCTCAGTGAAGAATGCTGTTTTGATGACGCTATGGAGCACTGTATAAAAGGCAATTTCGTGAAGGCTGAAGTTATTTCATACATCTGTCTCTTGTGTTGTGAAACAGATCCCCTATTTGATTAGCTGCATTGTAGTGCTGCATGAGAATCATATTCTATTATGGTAGGACTGAAAGAGCAGAAACAGTATAGACACAGACAATGCCAATATTCTGTGGCCACTGGGGAAGAAGTCAGATACCTGACATAGAAACAGTGAAAGAAGACCAACTGTAGAAGCTGCAGGAATAATGAAGTGACTTAAAGTCAAATAGCTATTATCACTTGCATGGGAAGGGGGTGAGACAGTGGAGGAAGGGACACCGAGAGGGAGCAGCAACCCAGCCTGGGCTCTTCTCTACATATAACAAAGGAATGATAAACTAATTAGGTCACTTCAGAAGATAATTAGAGGCCTTTTACCTAAGAAATCACTATATTTGGGGCAAATAACTTTTTATTCCCTTTGAATTTCCAGGTAATTATTTTCCGCTTTGTAATATGGTGGTAGTGGTTTAGTTGCTAAGTCGAGCCCAACTTTTTGTGACCCTGCGGACTGTAATTTGCCAGGCTCCTCTGTCCATGGAATTTTCCAGGCAAGAATATTGGAGTGGGTCTGCTATTTCCTTCTTCAGAGGATTTTCCCTACCCAGGGATCAACCCGGGGTATCCTGTACTGCAGGTGGATTCTTTATGCATTACAGTTGGGTTCTCTATCAACTGAGCTACCAGGGCAGCCCTTGTAATATATGTTCGCGTAATTTTTTTTCTTTGTATAAGGTTTATCAAAACTACATGCTTGGGGCTGGTGCATTGGGACGACTCAGAGGGATGGTATGGGGAGGGAGGAGGGAGGAGGGTTCAGGATGGGGAACACATGTATACCTGTGGCGGATTCATTTCAATATTTGGCAAAACCAATACAATATTGTAAAGTTTAAAAATAAAATAAAATAAAAATTAAAATAAAAATACACACTCATACACATAAGGAAGGAATTAAAAAAAAAAAACTACAGCAAGATGATGATTCTATGATTGAATGCTCACCTTCTCCCTAGAAAACTGAACTGAATTGCTTAAGGATCTGGAAGACTGTTTATTCCAAGTACCTATGTTGCTGTAATTTTGTGAGCTTTGAGAGTATATCTCTCTCCTTAAAAGATATAAAAACTGATGGCCAATTTGTCCAGAATTGATATGATTGCAGATATATTTACTAATATTATTTCCAATCAAATAATCATTTATTAAAATTATTGACAGAAGTTTGTAAAGGACACTGGTTTAGGTGGTGGGATATAGCAATGGACACCATAGACAAATTGTCTGTTTTTGTGACTCTCATCTTTACTCACTCATTAATACACTGAGTATCTAAGGGAAACAAGATGATAAAGATGACTCAAGATCTTGAGTTAGAATACCTGCAAATTGATCTCAGTTTCTTATAAAATAGATTTTTTTGTTTTGTTTTGTTTTTTGAATAGTGATCAGTAGAGGATATTGGTCAAGAGCTAAAGCTCAGGATTCAGGTTGTCAACATTCACATCTCAATTCAGTTCTTACTAGCGTGTAATTTTGTGCAGGTTACTTAATCTTTCTGTGTCCAAGTTGTAAAACAGGGATGATTTGAATTTATCTATGTTGTGGCATTCTGCGAGGGCTTACAAAAATGTTAGCAGACACTATGACAACTGATCTGCACATGTTTGGTGATATACGCAACAAAGGAGACTGAATGTGAGTTTCCAAGGAAAAAGCAAAGCACTCGACACATGTGATTCATTTCACTCATTCATTTTTAACGAGGGCCATGTTCTGTGTTATAAACTGCAGGGAGGGGCGGCAGAATGAGTGTAAGATGTTGCTTACCCTTAAGGAACTCACAGTCTAATGGAGGATAAAAGGCACATTGGTGAAAAAATTTTGTACAGTATTATGGCTCAAGAAATATTTCTTAGTGTTATTATTTAACGATTAGAAGGAGAAAATCTTGAATTATGTAAGTTAAATAGGAATGGAGTCTGGAATCTATTTTCTTGTCATATGATGTTTAGCTGACCCACCAGGTTTCAGTCCCATCCTTCACTCCATCTTCAGAGGCACTTAATATCTCCAATTCCCAAACCTTTCTGGGGTTCTGCAGCACAAACTGGCTTACTTGTAGTTGGCCTGCCCTCTGAAGACACCTACATTTTAGCCTTTCTTTTTTGTGAAAGCCAGTTGCCACTCACATTTGATTCCTTCCTTTTACATGTTGTTGTTAAGAGGTTAAGAGTTTGGAGTTGACTCATGGTACTGAAAGCCTTGCAAGTCTTTGAACAGAAGTAATCAGAAATTAGCCTTAGGATGAATAATTTACCAGCTACATATAAAAGGCTTAGGATGGTAAGGAGTCAGAGAGGAGATAAGTAGGAGTAACATTACTGTCTTTAGAGCATAATGAATCTGAACATATACTGTCCAGTATGGTAGCCGCTCACCAGACATGGCTGTTGAGCACTTGAAATGTGGCTAGTTTGACTAAGGCACTGAATTTTCAATTTATTTAAATTCAAATTAAAAAATGCTTCTCAATTCAGCTATTAGAAAGTTTTCATGGATGTTTGGAACAACATAGGGATATGAATCTATTTTTCAACTAAAAATTTTATTTAATATGAATACAGATCAAATATTTCCAATGAAAATTTAGTATCTGAACTCAAATGTTGTAAATATAAAATACACACCAGATTTCAAATACATACTTTAAAAAAATGCAAAACATCTCTATATTTGTTATTTTAATTAAATGTTGAAATTATAACATTTTAGACATATTAGATTATATAAAATATATTATATTATATTCATAATAATTTCACTTAGTGTTTAAGCTTTTTATAATGTGGCTATTGCGAAATTTAGAATTACATATGTAATGTATATTTATGTGATATTTCTATTGAAAAACTCTGTTCTGAACTAAGTTTATTTATGGTAGTGGACATGGAACAACAGACTGGTTCCAAATAGGAAAATGAGTACGTCAAGGCTGTATATTGTCACCCTGCTTATTTAATTTATATGCAGTGTACATCATGAGAAATGCTGGGCTGGAAGAAGCACAAGCTGGAATCAAGATTGCTGGGAGACATATCAATAACCTCAGATATACAGAGGACACCACCCTTATGGCAGAAAGTGAAGAAGAACTAAAAAGCCTCTTGATGAAAGTGAAAGAGGAGAGTGAAAAAGTTGGCTTAAAGCTCAACATTCAGAAAACTAAGATCATGGCATCTGGTCCCATCACTTCATGGAAAATAGATGGGCAAACAGTGGAAACAGTGTCAGACTTTAGTTTTTTGGGCTCCAAAAAAATGCAGATGATGATTGCACCCATGAAATTAAAAGACGCTTACTCCTTGGAAGGAAAGTTATGACCAACCTAGATAGCATATTAAAAAGCAGAGACATTACTTTGCCAACAAAGGTCCGTCTAGTCAAGGCTATGGTTTTTCCAGTGGTCATGTATGGATGTGAGAGTTGGACTGTGAAGAAAGCTGAACGCCGAAGAATTGATGCTTTTGAACTGTGGTGTCGGAGAAGACTCTTGAGAGTCCCTTGGACTGCAAGGAGACCCAACCAGTCCATTCTAAAGGAGATCAGCCCTGGGATTTCTTTGGAAGGACTGATGCTAAAGCTGAAACTGCAGTACTTTGGCCACCTCATGGGAAGAGTTGACTCATTGGAAAAGACCCTGATGCTGGGAGGGATTGGGGGCAGGAGGAAAAGGGGATGACAGAGGATGAGATGGCTGGATGGCATCACTGACTCGATGGACGTGAGTTTGAGTCAACTCCAGGCAATGGTGATGGACAGGGAGGCCTGGCGTGCTGTGATTCATGGGGTCGCAAAGAGTCGGACATGACTGAGCGACTGAACTGACTGACATCAAGTGGTTATCTGCATTTGACAAATATTATGGAGGTAGAGTAGACTTGATTGTCAGAACTTGGGTAGATTCATGCATAAATAATGTGCCTCTGGCAGTGTAGAAGGTGAGGAAATGTGGATGGAGTAGACACTTACTCTGTCATGGGGGACATCAAGCTGGAGAAGGGAAACTCATGAAAGTGTCCTGGAGAGAATATCTGATGTTTAAGACATAAAATCTTATGTCTAAATAGTTATCTTATAGTTAATCTAATAGTTAAATATATATCTAATAGTTAAATCTTATGTCTAAATGGTTTTAGAATGGACATTAGAAATGGTGGCTGTTATCAGAGCATCCAAGCATGTGGACTGAGCCTAACAATATGGAGTGCAGATATGGCAAGGACAATGGTGAGATACTGGCAGATCTAATCATATACAATAGAGAAATGGAGAAAGAACTGGGACCCATGGAAAGAAACAGAGAAGATCCAAGCAATGTATCAGATTCCATTTCACTTAAATAAGATTGGGATGAGCTCCAATTCCTATAGGTCAGGATCACTGGTAAGATTAGCAGTGCACTGACTTAACCTATAGGTCACATGTATGCCCAGAGTTTGGTGTTGCATATTTGAGTCTAGGTCTAGTTGACAGGAAAGAAAGCTAAACATTCATCAATTATGCCAGGTACCAGCCATGGTTATGTAAAGTGTGTCAATTTTAAGGCCCAATTATTAGAAAGATAGGTAGCTAAAGATTTTTAATGAACTTCTGAATTGTTTTTGGCTAAAAATTAGTGAGAACATCTGTGGGTTCAGCAGTGAAAATCTAGAGAGGACGAAAGTGGGCAGTGGGGGTGGAAAAAGAGGTCACTACCATTTTGGATAAGAAGGAAAAAAGGAAAAGAGACAAGAGGAGGATAAACAGCTGGTTAGCGCCAATGATAGGAAAAGAAAGAAGACTAGAATTGGTTTGCAATGGGGAGATAAAGGATTCTATTTACCATATGCATCTGAAGTGTTGACAAGGCATCAGCCAGGACTAGAGTAAAGAAAAGTCTGTTCCAGAGACATGAATTTGACTGATTTTATGTCAGTTTGACCTTATATGATAAGTTGTTTGCAATTAGATTGCCAAGGGTGAAGATAATCAAAGAACAGAAGTAAATATGTAAAGCATTTTACTATTTTTCAAGAGGTTTTGTCTCCATTATGATCAGAATGCTAATCATTAAGTGGTAATGAGATGTGACCGTCAAGGGATCAGAATATTCTTATTGGCTCATCAATTTATTCTCTCTCTAAAATCAACAGGAAACATAGATATTAATTTGGATAGTAATACCAGAAATATAAAATGAGAGAAAACAGAATATGATGGTTTTAAGGATTGATTTCAACAAAGTATGGGATCCCAGTGAATCAGTTTCCCATAAAAATGGAAAACTTTTATAGTATTGGCATATGTTATTTGTCAACTATATAGAACAATTTCTTCCCAAACAATGTTTTTTTTGAGGGGAAACTAATATCTCCACTCAACTTTCTTTTTATAGTTTCTAGGAGTGCTGCTCCTTTTTGCTTGTAATGATTTTGTAACATCATTTCAATAGACTTTCATGGCACGTCATAATCCATTTTGTATTAATCATCCCCTTAGTTGGCATGTAGGGAAGTCCTTTTTTTTTTTTTGTTTTTTGGATTTTTTTTTTTTTTTTTTAAACTTTACATAATTGTATTAGTTTTGCCAAATATCAAAATGAATCCGCCACAGGTATACATGTGTTCCCCATCCCGAACCCTCCTCCCTCCTCCCTCCCCATACCATCCCTCTGGGCCGTCCCAGTGCACCAGCCCCAAGCATCCAGCATCATGCATCGAACCTGGACTGGCAACTCGTTTCCTACATGATATTTTACATGTTTCATTGCCATTCTCCCAGATCTTCCCACCCTCTCCCTCTCCCACATAGTCCATAAGACTGTTCTATACATCAGTGTCTCTTTTGCTGTCTCGTACACCGGGTTATTGTTACCATCTTTCTAAATTCCATATATATGTGTTAGTATACTGTATTTATGTTTTTCTTTCTGGCTTACTTCACTCTGTATAATAGGCTCCAGTTTCATCCACCTCATTAGAACTGATTCAAATGTATTCTTTTTAATGGCTGAGTAATACTCCATTGTGTATATGTACCACAGCTTTCTTATCCATTCATCTGCTGATGGACATCTAGGTTGCTTCCATGTCTTGGCTATTATAAACAGTGCTGCGATGAACATTGGGGTACACGTGTCTCTTTCCCTTCTGGTTTCCTCAGTGTGTATGCCCAGCAGTGGGGTTGCTGGATCATAAGGCAGTTCTATTTCCAGTTTTTTAAGGAATCTCCACACTGTTCTCCATAGTGGCTGTACTAGTTTGCATTCCCACCAACAGTGTAAAAGGGTTCCCTTTTCTCCACACCCTCTCCAGCATTTATTATTTGTAGACTTTTGGATCGCAGCCATTCTGACTGGTGTGAAATGGTACCTCATAGTGGTTTTGATTTGCATTTCTCTGATAATGAGTGATGTTGAGCATCTTTTCATGTGTTTGTTAGCCATCTGTATGTCTTTTTTGGAGAAATGTCTATTTAGTTCTTTGGCCCATTTTTTGATTGGGTCGTTTATTTTTCTGGAGTTGAGCTGTAGGAGTTGCTTGTATATTTTTGAGATTAGTTGTTTGTCGGTTGCTTCATTTGCTATTATTTTCTCCCATTCTGAAGGCTGTCTTTTCACCTTGCTAATAGTTTCCTTTGATGTGCAGAAGCTTTTAAGGTTAATTAGGTCCCATTTGTTTATTTTTGCTTTTATTTCCAATATTCTGGGAGGTGGGTCATAGAGGATCCTGCTGTGAAGTCCTTTTTTTTATGAGAACTAATCACATTATATGATGATTACTGTTAGGAAAGTTTCCTGTAGGCATCTCATTTCATTCCTGTTAAGATCGGGGTTGGTCTTTGTCAACTTAATCACAGAAGAATGTTGGTTTGGCCAGGAGAAGCTAGGTTATGAGCATAACAGATGATACCAAAAATATCTCTGGCTTCTGATAATAATGTCTGTTGTGGACAAAGTGCATCATGACTCTGCTCCATAACATGTTCACTCTGGATCAGCCTCTCTCTGCAACAATGCCAATTGTAATGGCAGGAAAAAATGCACATCAGTTCAGTTCAGTTCAGTTCAGTTTAGTCGCTCAGTCCTGTCCGACTCTTTGTGACCCCATGAATCGCAGCACGCCAGGCCTCCCTGTCCATCACCACTCCTGGAGTTCACTCAAACTCGCATCCATCGAGTCAGTGATGCATCCAGCCATCTCATTCTCTGTCATCCCCTTTTGCTCCCACCCCCAATCCCTCCCAGCATCAGAGTCTTTTCCAATGAGTCAACTCTTTGCATGAGGTGGCCAAAGTACTGGAGTTTCAGCTTTAGCATCAGTCCTTCCAAAGAACACCCAGGGCTGATCTCCTTTAGAATGGACTGGTTGGATCTCTTTGCAGTCCAAGGGACTCTCAAGTGTCTTCTCCAACACCACAGTTCAAAAGCATCAATTCTTCTGTGCTCAGCTTTCTTCGCAGTCCAACTCTCACATCCATACATGACCACTGGAAAAACCATAGCCTTGACTAGATGGACCTTTTTTGGCAAAGTAATGTCTCTACTTTTCAATATCTATCTAGGTTGGTCATAACTTTCTTTCCAAGGAGTAAGTGTCTTTTAATTTCATGGCTGCAGTCACCATCTGCATTTTTTTGGAGCCCAAAAAACTAAAGTCTGACACTGTTTCCACTGTTTGCCCATCTATTTGCCATGAAGTGATGGGACCAGATGCCATGATCTTAGTTTTCTGAATGTTGAGTTTTAAGCCCACTTTTTCACCCTCCTCTTTCACTTTCATCAAGAGGCTTTTTAGTTCTTCTTCACTTTCTGCCATAAGGGTGGTGCCCTCTGCATATCTGAGGTTATTGATATTTCTCCCAGCAATCTTGATTCCAGCTTGTGCTTCTTCCACCCAGCGTTTCTCATGATGTACTCTGCATATAGAGGAGCCCGAACTGGCTCTTGATATTTCCAGTAGAAAGCTTGTAGCTCAGGTGGTCTCATCTAAGTTCGCTAGAGTAAGAGTCCTTACAACAAGGCAGGTCAACCGTGATCAGTGAGTCTATCACAGATGTCTCTTTGGAATGGCCTCACCCATTTATATCTGTTCAGTCAGTTTGTTGTTGTGCAAGATTTTAGGCTCAAGTATGTCTTAATTATGTGTTTTAATCATCAAAAAGATAACTTGATACTTTATGGTAAAACAGTGTGATGTTTTTCCCAGAGTTGAGATGATGGAATTCTCTTAAGACTTATATTTCAAGAGAGAGGGAAGAATATAGCTGAGGCAAGAGGTTGAATGTGAACTGCTGTGGACCTGTGTTAATGAGAATCTTTTTTTGATCCTCCTTTCTGGTGGTATTGAAAATAATACATTTACCAGATCAACTGGCACAAACCAATGCCAAAGGCCATGTTGGTCTGTTATAGTGAAGACATCACATCTGGCTACCAATTGGTTAAGTTTACTGTAGTCTCCAACCATCTACCATAATTTCTTGAGTTTATTATGCACAGTTACACTGTGCATCCTTTAGATTATTGAGAGTGGTACTAATCTCTGATATTCCACATGGCATTTTGTTTTTTTTTTTGGATCAAATTTTTAATTATATTCACTGAGTTACCAAGTGTCCTGATGTATAAAACAAAGGCGACCTGGGAACTGACTTCCAAAGAAGATTGGCAGAAAATCCAGGAGGATGAGTACATATTCTTAATTTCCTTTCCACTATTTCTTTCAGTAACCTCCAAGAAAGCATCTATCACAAACTTCCAGATTATATCCAGAGAACACTACAGAACTGGGCCATGACCCATAGACCTGAGGTTTGCATGAGGACATGGTTGCATTTTATTGAACCATCAGCCAATTCTCAAATGATTCAGCAAATAATTAGGTACCTATGCACCACATAAAAACATTAACAAGCTTCTGCAGCACAATGGAGAGTAGGGACTGTGTATTGTGCCTTTCTAAAACTTGTCTAAGTGTTTGTAAATTATGATTAAACATTTTTAAAAGACACGATTTGCTTGCATTGTTAAGAATTTTTCCATTCTATTTTTAGTTTTGTCAAGAGGATTTTTATGGGTGCTGAGGTTAGGGTAACACTGGTTTTGTAAGATGACTACAAAGCTGTTAGAATTGTCTTTTCAGGCCAGCATGGGTAGATATGTGACCTTCTTTCTCATTTCTTCTAAAAAGGTTGGTTTATTCTGATGTTTCTACTCTCCTTGATTCAATTTTGGTAACTTTTGGTAACACTCTTTGGTGACTTATTTAAGAAAACCATATGTTTTATGATATTATGTCAAGTGAAATAGTGCATTTGTATGTATGCATATATGCCACATGGCATTTTGTATTGCTTCCGATTTAGTGTCTTGGCTGAGGAAGGGGGGCTGTTATAAGGGTTTGGCCTTTGCTGTCATGATGAATCTTACTCTGCAGATGATCAGGGATCTACTGGGAGACTTGTACAGCAGCTTTGACTATCCAACCCCATTATGCTCTCATGGGCCTAGGGCAGTGATAACACATCTAATCTCTGGAACAATTATCCTACTGTGATCTGAACACAGGCTAAGACTCCATTTGTAGCCTGCCTCTGCATGTCTCCATTTTAACAGATGGATCATGGTGGCATTTTAGTTTCCTTGGTGTCACCACTCACATCCTATATTCAGCAGTCCTCAAAAGAACTGGCTATTTTTCTCCCCGGTTTGGTTCATCTAAAAGGCTGTGTAGTGCTCTGGGGATAGCTTTTGGGATTGTCAACACATATATCTTCTGTGGTGCTTCAGGGTCCTTCTCTAAGGGGTTACAGGTTTCCCTTCAATTGATGGGCTCTGGAACAGAAGACTAGCTCATGTCTGGGAAGTAGAACAAGGATCATCATTTTCCAATGCAGCAGCTGCTCATCAGCTGTTGATCATTTTTGTTTATACAAGTCAAGCTATGTCCTCATTGACTGCTCAACTTATCTTGCCCTTAGGAATCTAACACTCTCTTAGCACCTTGTTGTCAGCCTAGCTTCTTCCTGTTATAGTAATTATATCCATCTTGCTTCTGATGAGTAAGTACAATATCTGGCCTCTCATGTTTCAGAATACCATCATCTACATTGCTCCATCGACAGTAAGAAGCTCAGTTCCATAGCAACATGTACCATCCAATGCTGGCTGCTGAGAACAGACATTACTGAGTCTCAGCAATGCCAGTGTTCCCCTCATTAATATATTCCCTATTGATTTAGTGAAGAAACTGTTATTTTTTTCTTCCTCCAATGGGATCATTCAGCTTGTAGATTCTCTGGTCTCAAACAATAATACTTTCTTCTTTGCCCACTCCTCTGAGCCTACTGATCCCTTTTCAGTACTCTGCTAAGGCAGGTGTGGCTCCTTCATATAATTCATTGTCATCAGCATGTTCAACAATCTGTAGATAGTCATCCCAGCAACAAGTGAGGACTATTTTCCAGTGTAACCATCCCATAATGTATATGCGGGTTCTTAAAATTGAGTCTATATCCTGATTTCCAGGAGGGCTTGTAGAATGCAAATGGCTGGATACTATACTAGAGTTTCTAATTTTAGTAGGTTTTGGTTACAGTCTGAAAATTCTCATCTCTAAGAGGCGCTCAGGTGGTGCTGCGGAGAAGGCAATGGCATCCAACTCCAGTACTCTTGCCTGGAAAATCCCATGGACGGAGGAGCCTGGTGGGCTGCAGTCCATGGGGTCACGACAAAGCGACTTCACTTTCAGTTTTCACTTCCATGCATTGGAGAAGGAAATGGCAACCCACTCCAGTGTTCTTGCCTGGAGAATCCCAGGGATGGCGGAGCCTGATGGGCTGCTGTCTATGGGGTCGCACAGAGTCGGACACGACTGAAGCTGTTTAGCAGCAGCAGCAGCAGCAGCAGGTGGTGCTGACAGCTGGTCTAGGACCATTCAGTTAACACATAGGGTAAAGTCACCACTCAATCCTGTAGTCTCTCTTGCCCAGACACATCTACTTAGTGTTAAACTTCACATTTGCCATTTTGGTGACACAGATGATCAGTGTCAAATGAGAACATGTGACAGACATGTTTTAGTATATGTTTTTTGTTTGTTTATTTACGGCAGCATGATGGTGATGAATAGTGTAACATTTGCTTTGGGGTTAGTTGTGATTCTTTTTGCTGCTCCAATGACTCCTCTGTTTTTATTCTCAGACAGCATTGATGAGTGACAGTGGTAAAGATTGTCCATTTCAGTGATGCCCAAGGTCTGTCATGATTGGATTTTGACTGGTTTCTACATAACAGAGATGAGGTCCTCCATAGGCATTCCAGCAATTCATATTTTAAAAGTATAAGCTGAAAATACCATTTCCCCAATTAAAATGTTATATATTGAGTTTTAAATATGACATTTTAGTCACTGAATGAATTCCAAGATAGTAAAATGAGAAAGCATAGAGTCTTTGAAGAAGGCTGACAACAAGAAATTTGCTGTCTGAAGAATTGTCTCAGATTTGACTCCTCAGCCTAGTTTACCACTCCCCTCTCTTAAGTCAGCTTGTCTAGGTACAGGCTACCAAGATCAATTGTTGTGAATTGCAGATGTTCAGCAAGCTGTCAGATGCTGCTTAGACGTTTCCAAGGAAACAGCTTTGCTTATCAGCAGTTGTCCTCACAGAAGAACCGACTTTAAATACACTATTTCCTGGATGTAGAAGCAATCAGCTGGGGTACTTGAGCCACTGAAAAGCCCACAAACATTATTTAAACTGTATTGTAGACAAAAATAAAAGCCTTTCAGTCTTCTTAATTGAAAGATAGGTCCAAAGAAAAATATATAATATAGATTCCCACATTTTCATAAGTGTGTATAAATCTCTTAAAATATTGAATACTGTAGGTTAGGCACAACATTTGGATTTCTAAAGTTCTTTTCATGATGACATTACTTTAAGCAAGATTATTTAAAAAGTTTATGTCTGAAACTTTATGGCATAGTATTTTAGTCTGTAGAGCTCATCCTGCATGTAAATTAATTACAACTCTATGTTGACCTTCGGAGAAGGCAATGGCACCCCACCCCAGTACTCGTGCCTGGAAAATCTCATGGATGGAGGAGCCTGGTGGGCTGCAGTTCATGGGGTCGCAAAGAGTCAGATACAACTGAGCGACTTCCCTTTCACTTTTCACTTTCATGCATTGGAGAAGGAAATGGCAACCCACTCCCTTGCTCTTGAATCCCAGGGACGGGACAGCCTGGTGGGCTGCCGTCTATGAGGCCGCACAGAGTCGGACACGACTGAAGCAACTTAGCAGCAGCATGTTGACCTTAGGAGCACACTGTAAATTTTCCTAGTATCTTGACTTTTAGTAAACTTTGAGAACCTGTGTTCCTGTATAATGTTTAAAATTACCCCTGTGGAAGAAAATGAAGTATATTAGAGAAGCACTAACTGAATTAAATGTACTCCTCTGACGGTGCAGGAACACTATTGTCAGAGTCCACAGTTCTGCAATAAGCACATTCCCCTAGCCACATTCCCCTGGTCAATGACTGCCAGCAGCTCCGGTACAGGGATGCGTAGGTGATCTGGTTCTCTAAATTCACTGTGGGTGTGTATACAGATTTCTTCCAAAGAGCTGTGGATAAACTTGCAGAAAATGCACTTCAGCCTATTATTGATTGATCAACCTTTAAAATAACCTCTTGTCGTAGAGGTTTTAAAATTCTTTACCTTTTCTTTGCTAGAAAATGCTAACTAAGCAAGGGAAAAGAGCAGCAAAGCAAATGGTACCAGTTTGGGAAAACGGCTCTAGACTTACTTGACTTCCTAATTAAGCTAATGTTGGTCTAATATCCTTAATGTATTTGGGTCACATCAAGGAAATTATTTATATATTTAATTTTATGAGTTTTAAAGTAGTTGGAACGTTGAACCTGCTAATATATGAGAAACATAACAATAAAAGAGAGTTTATAACTAAAAATTGTACTACTTGATTCAGGGAAGGGCAGTGTGGATCTCACAGTCAAAGAAGGCTTCATGAAAAGAGAGAGACTCAAGGTGGGCCTTAAAAAATACAAGATGTTTTTAGCATTATGTGTAATAATGATGGGAGGTATCAAAAACATCAGACTGAAAAGACTGATTGTAATACCTCTTTAAAATTTTTTTCTAGACATTTAGTCAAAAGAAATACTTGGAAAGGTGAACAAAGATGTGTGTCCATGTTAGTTCATGACTTTTTGTTTATATCCACTTAAACAAGGATCCATAGAGGATTTATAATAATTACATTATCATAATATCATTCAATTGGAATAATAGACAGCAGTTAAAAAGGATAATATAGACCTTTATCTTTATGTATTGAGTGAAAATAGCAGGTTGTGGAAAAGCATGATACCCTGCTAGTGCTTCTATGATCTTTGAAAGCTTTTCCTCTGATACACTGAATGCCTTTTCTTAATAGTAATATTAATTACTAGCAGTAGTACTACTATTGTTAATCCTCTGGTTTTCCCATATTGTGAGCATTGTGTGTCAGATATCATACATGCTATTTTTACAAGTCTCACAAATACTGAAAGATGAGTATTATTTTATAGATGAGTAATTTGAGAAGATAAGCAACTGGCTCAAGTTCACACAGTTATTTGCTTGTGGAGGCAGGACTCAGGGTTGCCTGAGTGTAAATAAGATCAATTTATCTCAACAAGTTAGTAGTGTTCTATCTTTTTGAAAGAACTTTTAGTTCTCACAGCAATCCTGTAAGATAAACTAAGCAAATATTATCATTTATCCATTTATGGGGGCTTTCCAGGTGGCACTCATGGTAAAGAACCTGCCTGCCAGTGCAAGAGATGTAAGAGACATGGGTTCAATCCTTGGATCGGGAAGATCCCCTGGAGGAGGGCACAGCAACCCACTCCAGTATTCTTGCCTGGAGGATCCCACAGACAGAGAAGCCTGGTGGGCTACAGTCCACAGGGTCACAAAGAGTCGGACACAGCTGAAGCAACTTAGCATAGAACAAGACAGCACAGCACACCCATTTATGGACACATCTTATTACATGTCTTCTCTGAGGGACATCAAATTTTATAAATTCTGTGCTTTCTATTTGTTTGGTCCTTGTTTCTCTCTGTGATGAGAGCTGAGTTTGGGAAGAATCTGGGTGGGAGGGGCCACAGCTCTTCCTCCCTCTTCGTCTAACAACTCAGATGCTTTATTATGGACACATTCAATTCTGTTCTCCTTGCTGGAGGCTTTAAGAGTAGATGCAGGAAGGCTCCTGGTTGTCTGTGGCCGCCTAGGCTAGGGTGGTAAACTCTGTTATTATGAGGTTCAGTAGTAGAATGCCACTGTTGCTTTATGCTTAAGCCACATTCACCAGCTTTATCATCACTGTTTCCATTTACCATGTGCATTGATTTTTGATATAATTCCTCTGCTGAATCAGTATTTAGGAAGAGTAAATAAGGGTGCATGTATTGGGTCCTCTTCAACACCAATGGTCATGAGGATTCAAAGTGAACTTGATAATTTGGCAGCAGGGTAAAAGCAATGTCATGGAAGTTAACTGTTGTAATCATAACAGTTACCTAACAGCTGTAATCATTTGACTGTTGTTCTCAGAGGTTAAATCTATAATTAGATAGGTACAGGAGTGTGAAACTTTGGCAATAATTTGTATGAAAAAGGCTTTATAATTTTATCACAAATGCAATGATTAGAAACTTACTACAGAATTGTTAGGGTATGTAAACCAGGATGGTGAAGGGTTTGTAAGGAATAATACTTCATTCAGCCAACCAGAAAATACTTCTTTTGTGCCTTTTATAGGCTGTAACGATAGATGACTAGATAATGAAAAAGTACCAGGTTTATACAGTGGAATATCATTCAGACTTAGAAAAGGAGATTTTGCCATTTGCAACAACCTGATGAACCTGGAGGACACTACGCTAAGTGAAATAAAACAGTCACAGAAAGACAAAGAAAGCATGAGTCCATTCCATGAGGAATATAAAGTAGTCAAACTCACAGAAACAGAAAATAGAACAGTATTGCCAAGGACTTGGGAAGAGGGGATGGAGAGCTGCTGTTCAAAAAGTTTCAGTCTTGCAAGATTAATAAATTCTAAAGATCTGCTGTACGATAATATCATCGATGGTATTAGGCTATTGCCATATCTCAGATATTGTGAAAAGTGCTGTGGTAAACATGGAGTACCACATGCCTCTTGAAGATTCTAATTTCAATTCTTTTGTATATCTACCCAGAAGTGGGACTGCTAGATTAAATGGCAGTTTTATTTTTAACTTTTTGAGGGATGGAGAGGGGCTGAATTCTAAAGATGCTGAAGAGGCCTAATAGAGAGGACTTCATCCCCAACTGGATCTGGAGAGTAAGGAGGATGAGCCATGGATTGGTTCTTGGTTTATATTTTGGACAACTAGATGGATAATGTTGGAATTTATGAAGACAGAAAATAATATATGAGAGGCAAATTTAGTGGTGGTGGTAAGATAGTGATTTGCATCTATATTGTTATGTATGAGGCGCTTGAGAACTATCAGTGGAGTGGCCTAATGATGCATACAGGAAACAGCTGATATCATAAGAGTGGATGCATTTATGTAAGGAGCAATGTGGAATTTCATTTCATGAAAACTTTAGAGTTCTCAGTAAATATTTTTAGTTCTAGAAATAACATGCAGATACAAAATTTTGGATATAATTTTTGGGGTTCATGACATTCTGAAGCCCATTTTTCTTTTTTTTCACTGAAAAAATAAGGAGAAAAAATGGAAGAGATAAACCTGGGTAAGTATAAAGGACTGAACAAGAAAGATAAGTACAGAAAGGATACTGCAGTGGATTGGCTGGAGACATAGGTGGGAATAAATAAAGAACTGTGTCAGAGGAAATAAGAGAAGGACATTTTAGAAAGAAGTACAGAGTCAGGAATATTTAGATGTTTTAGAAGTGTAGAGGGATAAGACTGAGAATCATGGTTTCAGGGATGCTGTGGGATAGAGACTCAATTGCCCCCAAAGTTACCAGGAAGTGAGGAAGTAAAACCAAGCATATGATAATCTTTTCCAGAATATTATGGAAGAAGAAAGCCAAGGCAGTAGCTGAGGTAGCATAGGTTCATGGCAAGGATTTATTTTTTATGTTTTTATTGCTGTATCATGTTTCTGTATTGAGGTTAAAGAAGCATTAAAACTTTAAGACATATTTAGTGTTTTTTTTTTTTTTTAATTCAGAAGAGAAGACAAAAGGTTCTGAAAGTGGGGTTCAAGTATCCAATTTATAATTTTTATGTGAGTCAGCAACTTAGTGCTGCCTTTAATGCAGAGAGGGCCAATGGGATCCTGCAAAGGCAGCAACTGTCATAAAAAGTGTGCAAGCAAAGACAGGTGACAGCTTGTTAGTGGCAGTGAAAAGGGAATTCCCAATTAAATGGGAAATTGAACTACACGAACACCAATCTCCTCTGGGATGCCAGGGTTCTTTTTTCAGAAATTCCTAGGGAGAATAAGAAAACCTTTCATCCTTCTTATTTGAGAAAATTTGTGCCCTAAATTCAGAAAGGCGAGTTACACTGTGGTATTTGAATAGTTTTGGGTTGATATGCCATGGGAACTATCTGTCAGATCTAGTTACAAAAAACATGTGCTGCATTAGATTTACTCAAGGGCGATATGTCAGAGTTTCTGCCTGGGGAATTTGCTAATGCTGATGTGTCTTTTTTTTTTTTTTTTTCTCTCTTTGAGGCCACCTGACAAATTTTGGGATCATAGAGTGATATTTGTTAATTTTACCTTAATTTTTTAAAAGATAACTCATTATTTTCATACATGCCCTGCTCCATGTACAAAATAAGAAAACACTTAACATATGAATGGGACTAAGAATGATTCTATATGTGCAAGGATTCAAGATATGTTCATAACAAAAGTCTTGAAGTATATGCTAGAAAACTCCAAGAATATAATTTTATCATGAACAATTTCAGAAAGTGAGATTGCTAATGCAATGCTATATATAAATTTAAAGCATTACTTCTCTTAGGATAAAATACCCCGAATGCCCCCTCCTGGACACATTTCAATGAATTTGACAAAGTAGAATTATTAAATAATCCAGAATCAGAGTTTAATAAATAAGTGATCCTAAATTGCAGACTTAACGGTAACAAAAACAGAGAATGTATTATTTTCCAATTTTATGTTATGTATTTGTGTGTCTGGGTATACACGGGTCTTGCAAAACAGCTCTTAATGCCTGACTTTGTCGGAGGAAGGACAACAAACAGAAAGAGGCCCTCTGCAGCTCTCGTTTTGCAACGGAGCTTACCTGGTCTGCTGAATTTGAGCACCACAATAATGATGCCAAGTATCAATTAAGCCTGCTCAGTGAAGTATCTCCAAGTGGTCTATCTAACTTTGATTTATAAGACCAGCAAACAGATAAAACTAAAATCACATGATGGTGCAAGTTTTTCCATATAACTCCTGAGTGCTTTTAATGATTGCTACCATTCTTTTCCCACTAACTCAGTAGATGAAACCCATATTTAGCAGTAGTTCAATTAGCATGTGGGTCCTTGCCTTTAAATGATTGGTTCTTTTCTATTTCCCATCTTATTTTTATCCATTCATGTAAGAAATATGTATTGGACACTCTTATGGTCTGAATCAGAGAAGGCAATGGCATCCCACTCCTGTACTCTTGCATGGAAAATCCCATGGATGGAGGAGCCTGGTGGGCTTCAGTCCATGGGGTCACAAAGACTTGGACATGACTGAGCGACTTGACTTTCATTTTCACTTTCATGCATTGGAGAAGGAAATGGCAACCCACTCCAGTGTTCTTGCCTGGAGAATCCCAGGGACGGGGGAGCCTGGTGGGCTGCCGTCTATGGGGTCGCACAGAATCGGACACGACTGAAGTGACTTAGCAATGGTCTGAATTGTATACCCAGATTCCTATGTTAAATTCCTAAGCCCCAGTACCTCTGACTGTGAGAAGTAATTAAAAGTTCAATGAGTTCACTGATGTGAACCTCCACCCAGTATGACTTTTGTCTTCATAAGAGGAGATTAGAATACAGACACAGAGAAAAGACCATGTGAAGACAAAGGGAGAAGATAATCATCTATAAGCCAAAGAAGATGTCAGAATGAAACCAAACTTGCTGATACCTTGATCATGGACTTCTAGGCACCAGAACTATGAGGAAGTTGTTATTAAATTTGTTAAAAAGTCCATGGTACTTTTTTATGGCAATCTTTGCAAACTAATAGCATGCTTCTCAAACATAAATATGCATAAGGATAACCTAAATATTCATTAAAATAGAAATTCCTGAGCCCCACTATCAGAGTTTCTGATTCAGGTTTTGAGTGGGGCCCAAGAATTTACATTTCCAACTATCTTCTAGGTGATGTGATGCTCCTAGGGGACCATACTTGGGAAGTAGCACTGCCTTAGTAAATACAAATGCCTTTCAGAATGGTGACAAGTAATCTTTCCCACTGACTATTAATTTTTCAGGAATTTCATAATCCCATTGTGGAAGACAGTCATCCTTGAAGTTGGCAAGTATTTAAATCATAGAAACTGGCAAAATCTACAAAACAGGGCTTTTATTGCTGGAGGGCCAGTGAATGAGTTTATTAGATTGCTTTTCAAGTTATGGAAGGTAGAAAAAAGCTGAGGGCGTGGAACTGAAGAGGACCTTCCTAAAGTGAAAAAGACGCAGAAAATAAGGGCACAATACTTACCCAGATGACTTCAAAGAAGCTAAAATCAGCAATTTTGTTACTGTATTAACAATTCTAACAGACCGTTCAACCAGACGGGTTGAACAAAAGCAGGCAATTTGAGCTTCAATCACTGCCCTAGTGCTCACTGGCTCTCTGAATTATTATTTAACCTTTAGAGAGAAGTTTTTTTTTCATATAAGATGTAGGCAGACAAGATAATTGGAGCTGACTCTTTCATTGTTGAGATTTCTGAGTGTGGTAGCCTATTGAAGTGTCCAACTCCTATTCACCCTGAAATGATTTTTTTTTTTTCTTCTGAGGTTCAAAACCTTGAGCTGATGAGTGTGTAAATCTCTGGGCTGACAGGAACATGGGCTTGTTCTAATTACTTCCCAAATAGTTGTGAAGTTAAATGAGATTATGGACTAACAGGGCTTTACAAACTCTACTGAATTATACAAAGTTGAATTAGTGGAGTTTTGACTGGATTGTGATTTGAGAGTGTTGGGAGTTTGGTAGGGAAAACTGAAGAACAATGATTTGTATAGTACTTATTGGTTGATGTGATTGTTCTTGACATACTTTCTGTGCCCACAAGAAATGGAGAAGTGAACTTTAGCCACTTAATTTAGCAGAATTCTAGAGAAATTTCTTCCTCGCAGACTGAAAACATGCTCATGCTCATATTTACATTACTTTACTCTGGATTATTTACATTTAATTTCTTCACTATTTATTCTTCTAACAAATATTTATTGTTGCATCTCTACTATGTGCTAGCCTTGAGTTATATACTTAGCATAGATGTACAACAGATATGATTACTATTCACAGGGTGTCCACACGTCTATGGAAAGTGAAGATTAAAAGAACTTTAAAAAGTATGGCATTTTATTAGAAAAATATTTGCATTGTATCTTGGGATTTGCCCCACACCCACATACAGCTAAAACACAATATGGTTTCTAAAAGAAGATGCTGTTGTTTGAAGAAAGGTGGTGAGATGATCAGTATCTGGGTGTGTGTATGATAGAGTAATTATGTATATTAGACTAATTGTAGTAACTGTGTTGGCACCACAATTAACCTTGTTTAAATGCAAACTGGAAAGTAATTCTTTACTCAAAGACTTAACTGACTAAGCCTGCCTCTTCACAAAGGGAAATTACAGCAACTACCTGGAAAATAAAGACCCTGAAACAGTCTAATGAAAACAATCTGAACACTTGAATAATTTTGTTTTGAAAAAATACATTTTAAACAGCATATAATTTATCTGTAAGATTATTAGAACCAGCTATTTATGTAGCATAGAAGAAAAATTAAAAACACACAAAATGTATGAATCAACAAACACGAAACTGGAGCCCAAGCCTGTATCAAGCATGTTTTTATTTTCCAACACTTTGCTATCTTGAGGTTATTACTGACCAGGGAGAGACTGCCGCTCCTAGCGTCAGCTAATTTCTGGAGAAAATAAACTATGCAAACCAACCAATCCATAGCACATACTCTGAAGCACCTTCTCTATTATCGGTCAATATTCCTGTGCCTTAACCATCCCAGGGCCAGATACCAGGCAACTAGCAACCACCCATTATAGACCAGAGTCCACAGAAATGATTCAAACTAGCTAATCCTGAACTGTTTACATGACTTCAACTATCCTACCTACAAAAACCACATGAAAGCTTTTGCCTAGCCTTTCCGCTCACTCCTGTCTCCTGACTGACCTTTGTGCTTCCCCAGGAGGTCATGTGTGGCCCAGCCTGACCCTTTCCTCTGGGAATTGTGAATAACAATTTTTTTCAGTGACAATCATATCCTAATCTGTCGGCCTCACTGTACCCAAATAAAATCAAAATCCTGTGTGCATTTTAAAACAAAGTCACGGAACTCAGGTGCAGTCTTGGGTGGAATTCAGAAGCTAGATGGAGTGTGCTAGAAACACCTTAGCTCAAGTGGAGGAAATGACTGCATAGGAGGTGAATAACCTCAGAAGAACTGTCTGATAACAGAATGGAGGTGACAGAGAGGAGAGGTACGTGTGGATGATAAATAGTCACTAAAATGAAAACCAAGTTCTTATTTAAGCATCCATCTATGGCATATAACTGATAACTGCAAAATCTTCAAATAGCATACTGCTCAGTCAAATCCTGAGGAAAGGATATTTTTTTTTAATCAGCCCTTCTTAATCTTGAGTGAATTAACTGATAATACAGATCCATCTAGAAGTATCTGGTAACAGTCAGCCAGTATGAACTGTGTACAACTGCCTTTGGGAATGTAGCTATTAGGACAGCAGCCCAATCCCCTGTACTCCCCATATGCACTTGCCACAGGGTATGCACAGCATTGTTTTAATATTGTCACCAGTGATAACTGTTTTATACCTACAACTATGTTATGAAGTAGATACAGAAGTTACCCGTCTCCTACAGAAGAGGAAACTGAGGTATAGAGAGATTAAATACACACAAGAGTAGGTACATTGAATCTGAGAGATGAGGTGTTGAGGCAAAGAATATGACTTTACTCAAAGAGCTGGCTGACAGAGAAGATGGAAGACTAATGTCTCAAAATCACCATCTTACCTGGGTCTGGATGTCAGGTTCTTTAATGGATCAGAGATGGGGGGAAGTGAGGAAACAAAGTAAAAAGGCCATTAATTTTGCACGTATCTCCTAGAAAGGCAAGCCTCAATCAAGGGGTGTGTTAATTTCTTCCTTTCTGACATCTACAGGTAGACAGGATTCTATACAAAGGCACTTTAGTTTAACAGTCAGGCAGAGGGTTGAAATTCTCTGAGGCAGGCCATTATGTATGATTATAATAACAAGAGCAATGGAAAGCAAGTCAAAAACAGTTCTGACATGGAGTCAGAATTGACTTCTCCCTGCAATGGGCAGGTTCATGCTTCACTGGGAGTTAGGTTTGTGTAGACTTCACCTAAAAGAAACAATAATTAGATCTCTCACTACTCAGTCTGTAAGTGGAAATTGTATTTTCTTCTTCTGTTGATTTTTTTCGTAAAAGGTAAATCACTTGAAGATGAAAATTTTAAATGTTGAAAAAGTATTGATAATATGTTGGCAGAAGTCTAGTTCTTAGCTAAGTACTTCTGGAGTGGTGAAATGATAAAGTGGAATCCAAGCCTAAGTAGTGGTATTTCTAAGTGGATTTGGCATTCTTTGAGAAGAAGCATTTAGCTAGGTCAAAGTGACCTCTAATTTGAAAGAAAAGTCCATGTGTTTGAGGGTGTTGAGGGTGTCTCCCACTATGACCCCCATCATCTTTTCCAGGTCACCAAAGTTAACTCTTCACTGGAAACCCTTTGCCTTGACACACATTGATATGTGTAATAGGAAGTGTTTCTTGTATCACTATTATATAATTTCCTTTGCATTGTAATAATGAGTTTAGCTCCATGACTGTTTCATGAATTTTATAGTCATGTATACAATACATATCTTAGATATGATGATGTTAAAAATTTATCAGGACTCTCACATGTATAACAATCACTAACACAATATTTTAAGTCACCTATATTTCAATAACATTTAAACTCTTATCAGGAATCTCAATCATCCTCTCATCTTAATCATCAAATCAAGTCAAATAAATTTAAATTAAAAGGCCCTGTCAATAAAGTCCTTCTTTGTGATTAATTTGATCACAGTTTGATTCACTGGAGTCTGCTGCTGCTGCTGCTAAGTCGCTTCAGTTGTGTCTGACTCTGTGCAACCCCATAGACGGCCTCCTACCAGACCCCTCTGTCCCTGGGATTCTCTAGGCAAGAACACTGGAGTGGGTTGCCATTTCCTTCTCCAATGCATGAAAGTGAAAAGTGAAAGTGGAGTCTAGAAACAGATAAATATTTTCCCTCAATGACTGGGTACTGAGGACAGGTCACTCCAATGTTATTTAGCCATTACAGTTTAAGTTTCCTCCTGTGGGTTATATTCACATGTGTTGGGGGCTGTGTTGGTATTCTTTGCTACTCCAGATGTAGCTTCTACCACTTTTCACACTTTGTCCTGGAAGACTGACTTCTCTGGACTGTGTCAACCATGTTATCCTTGGGGAGGGTGGGTGGCACTAGAAGGAGACCCCAAGGTAAGTAGACAAAGGGAGGTTGGGGCATTCATTCCCTTGGCTGCCTGGTTATGGTCTGGCTGATGCTTTGCTCCTCTCTCCTACAGCCATAGCTTTTGCCATCCATTCCACCCCGATCCCTCTATTAGAAGTATTCCATTAGATTCTTGTTATTACCCCAACTGATAAAAGGGGCACCATATTTTAGCAGCCTTACACTTCCATGAGGGTCCCTCAGTTACACTTCTCAAAAGGAGATGTGGTAGATGAATATTTTGGAGCTTCCTCATGTTCTATATTCCCACAGGAGGAAAAGTGGGAAAAACTTGGATACACGGATACTGTCTTCTTGCTCTTAGTCTGGTATCAGCCTGCCTACCAGTGTTTTGTGTGTTCTTCTGTCTTCCTTCTGTGGTTAAGCTTCCTAGAATAGGGTTTTTTGGTACCACACTGATGTTTGTGATTGAGTAGGGGTAAATTTTAGCAGGTGCGGTTTGAAGTCTTTTACCCAGAATGTCCTCTCTGGTCTAGCTTTACCAGTAATCAAATTGACATTTTGTTCTCTCCTGTGTATAATTATCAATTTGTTCATATTGCAAGAGGAAAAAATGGTAATTGATTCAACTCATTCAAAACCCCAATAATCGTCAAATTTTACATGGGAAAGTAAATAAAGAGACATTGTTGGTTTATTTCTTGCCACAAAAACTTGATGACTTCTACAAATCTATTTTGTAGACTGTTAAATAGCTGTACCTACTCATGATCACAATCCAAATTTACCATGTAAGACCTTATCATTTCACTTTTTAATGCTGAGTTTATTAAAAACATTAAGACAATGAAAGAGATGGCTTTAAGAAATACTGATATCTAGAAAGTTATCTAATGCTTTTATTCCAGCAGGAAAAGAAGTTTTGACTAATTAAGTCTGTCATCTTGGGGAAGCTAAATAATTTCTTTGGGCCAGGGTTTGCTTGTTTGTTAAGCAGGGGTTTTCAATTGGTAGAAGATTTTTTATTAAAATAAAATCTAATATAAAACAAGAGTATGCACAAGAAATTCAACCAGCATAGTATCAGTATCAGATCAGATCAGATCAGTCGCTTAGTCGTGTCCGACTCTTTGCGACCCCACGAATCGCAGCACGCCAGGCCTCCCTGTCCATCACCAACTCCCGGAGTTCACTCAGACTCACGTCCATCAAGTCAGTGATGCCATCCCGCCATCTCATCCTCTGTCATCCCCTTTCCTCCTGCCCCCAATCCCTCCCAGCATCAGAGTCTTTTCCAATGAGTCAACTCTTCGCATGAGGTGGCCAAAGTACTGCAGTTTCAGCTTTAGCATCAGTCCTTCCAAAGAAATCCCAGGGCTGATCTCCTTCAGAATGGACTGGTTGGATCTCCTTGCAGTCCAAGGGACTCTCAAGAGTCTTCTCCAACACCACAGTTCAAAGGCATCAATTCTTTGGCGCTCAGCCTTCTTCACAGTCCAACTCTCACATCCATACATGACCACAGGAAAAACCATAACCTTGACTAGACAAACCTTTGTTGGCAAAGTAATGTCTCTGCTTTTGAATAAGCTATCTAGGTTGGTCATAACTTTCCTTCCAAGGAGTAAGCGTCCTCTAATTTCATGGCTGCAATCACCATCTGCAGTGATTTTGGAACCCAGAAAAATAAAGTCTGACACTGTTTCCACTGTTTCCCCATCTATTTCCCATGAAGTGGTGGGACCGGATGCCATGATCTTCGTTTTCTGAATGTTGAGCTTTAAGCCAACTTTTTCACTCTCCACTTTCACTTTCATCAAGAGGCTTTTGAGTTCCTCTTCACTTTCTGCCATAAGGGTGGTGTCATCTGCATATCTGAGGTTATTGATATTTCCCCCGGCAATCTTGATTCTAGCTTGTGTTTCTTCCAGTCCAGCGTTTCTCATGATGTACTCTGCATATAAGTTAAACAAGCAGGGTGACAATATACAGCCTTGACGAACTATACCTCATATGTATTGAGCTTAAGGACACTTATTTATATTAATACAATTAGAAAATAAACATTTAAAACTTTGGTCAGTTGTATCTGACTCTTTGTGACCCCATGGACTATACAGTCCATGGAATTCTCTAGGCCAGAATACTGCAGTGGGTAAGCCTTTCCCTTCTCCAGGGGATCTTCCCAACCTAGGGATGGAACCCAGGTCTCCAGCATTGCAGGCGGATTCTTTACCAGCTAAGCCACAAGGGAAGCCCAATTAAAATAAAATTTAATATAAAACAAGAGTATGCAAAAGAAATCCAACCAGCATAGTATTAGAATAGATGCATCATATATATTGAGCTTTAGGACACTTATTTATATTAATACAATTAGAAAATAAACATTTAAAATTTCTATTAAGAATGACAACTATATTCTTGTACAAGGCTTAGCCTCCAATGAACTTCAAAATTTTTGTTTTGGTTGAGCAATATCTAGAAACATCTGACTTCTTATAGATAGTTGCAAGTGAAAGAAGCTTTTAAAGAAAGATTTTATCAATGTTTTCTTTATAAAAATCTGTCTTTAAGAAATCCTTCTTTAAGTTCTTGTGGGATATCAAGTTATTCTCTTTTACTTTCTTCTAAAAGTTATAAAGTTTTGACTTTTTAATATTTGTCTTTAATGCCCTTTAAATTTTGTTGACCTTTGGAATTCAATTTTATTTTAATACAGATACCATTTTCCTAATATGATTTTTGAGTAGTCTCTTCTTCCTCATCATCTTTAATTCACCTTTGTATGCAAGCATGGGTACTATACAGTCTTGTAAGTTTCTGGGCTTTCTTTTCTGTTCTAATAGTCTCTTCATCTTTACCTGTGCTGGTACCACCCTGTTTTAATTGCTATAGTTATATAATTTGTCTTGTCAACTGGGATAGTGATTGTCAAGTTGGATGGGTATTAAAATTAGCTCAGAATCTTGGTAAAAGCCAGAGGGATGTGTCTCACTTCAACACACCCAAGCTTCTGTATTCTTTATTATCAAATACACAACATTGTTCAAAAACAACCCTTCCAGGGCAAATGTCCACCCTCACAGAACACACAAACATTCTTTCTTCTTTAAGAATGATTCACCTATTCTTGCCTGCTGCTTCTTTTAGTTCACTGTAAAAATTTGTTTGCCAGTTTTACATGATTTCTGTTGAGACTTAGATGGGGATAACACTAAATCTATAAATGATTTTTGTAAAAACTGCGTAAAATTTTCCTTTCTTCTTTCTTACATGATCCTATGTAACTTGGCTTCTGCCGCACAACTCCACTGAAAAAGACATAAATTTATAGTTCTTGTTAACCATGACTGTATACATTTTCATAGTAAAATATGTATCTGAGGAATGGTGCATCTTATATCAATACGTTGGTTATGAGAATTGTGTTGCTTAAGTTAAAACTGATTAAGGGAGTTTTATTCCTCAAATTCATCTTTCACTCAAACGCCATGAAATACCAAAACTCTGTGTCAGAGAACCTATCACAATTCACATGAAAGTATCAGTAAGATTCCAGAGTGAATAAAGCATTTAAATTACATCAGGGCAAATGTTCTCACTGAACTGATAACTAGAAAATAGTTAAAAGGAGTATTGACAGTTCTTTTACATCTCAAGAAGCAGAAGAAATGGTGCTTAAAACTAGAATAATGAGAAACAATACCATCCTTACCTCTATGTCTTGCTGTCCAGAGATTAGAAAACATTAGAAGCTAGGAAGGTGAATTTTATTGAGCTGCATGCTAAGTTCCACAAATTCTCACAGGACATGGCTAGGTCACCATCTGCCATTAGTTACTGGCATCTTCACTGAGTTTGGGAAATCTTTTTAGGCCATACCTCGTTCCTAGAACTGAGAGTGAAGCTAGTGTAAGAGGCAAAAGATTATGAAAAGAGAAAATGCCTCTATTTCTTCTCTTTTATCCCCCCTCTTCTCTTCTTTTAAAGTATTTTACATGCTCACCAGGAGGTTGAAACATGTACAAAATAATTTAGTGGTTTAATCTGTTTTAATTCCTACTTTGTCACTTATGAGTTATAGGTTGTTATAGGTTGTTAAACCTATAACTTATGAGTTATAGGTTGTTAAAACATGTACCTCATTAGAGAAAAAATGGGATAATAATAATAATAGTAATAAGTTCTTTGAAAGGTTGTTAGAAGAGCTAAATTAGTAAATAAATGTGAAGAGTCTTAGCATTGGGGAGTGATCCTCAAAGGGTTCTTCATGGTCACTTAACTGCAAATTAGTACAGTGGGTAGCAACTAGCTTAAAATCATGCTAATAGAATATAAAAATCACTGCCATATTAATGAGGTATGTACTGGATAACAAAATTTTTTGCTTTCTCTTATACATGTATATACATATGCATGTATACATTGGATCACTATGAAAAATGTATTTCTTACCATGGATTAAGGTAAAATAATTTTGAAAAACACTAGAACAAGACAAAGAAGATAGTAAGTATTAATATTTTTCTTTTTTTTTTTTTTTTAAATTTTACCTTTCACCAGTTTTGTATACTGGAATTTGGTCACAATTAAATAAATACAGTTGAGCCTTAGAATTTATGAGGGTACAATAAAGCCCCATTGAGATGTGGTCACTGGATAGTCTCTAGGTATTGTCACTAGTAGTTTCAGAACATGTGTGATATAAATGGAAACTTAGCAATTACAGTTTAGTACCTGTCTGGGATCATCAGATACAGCAGATAATGAAAATCTTACTGGAATTCCAAATTTCTATAAGAGATCAATCTGAAGTACACATTTGTCCCAAATCTAATTCTCAAATCATCTTATTAGGCTTTATGTAAGTCATTTAACCTCTCTAAACCTAAAGGTTCTCATCTGACATACGGGGATATTATCTTTCAGTGAGCACTGAATGAGTTAACATGTGCAAAATAGCATATAGGGAGGCTTCCATAGCTATTATTACAGGTCAGGGACCAAGGGACCTAGAAAAACGGACTCTGAGATGAAGTTCAACATGTAGGAGGTATTTTGGGTCATGATCTCAGTAACATCACTTATAAGTAAATGAGGAAGACACAAGAAAGCAAAGGAAGAGGTCAAATATGTGGTTACAACAGAGGACCATTTTGGACCTGAGATGGTTATTCAGATTGTCCTGAATTGAGGTAAGGGAATCAAGCCCCTTTTCAGTTCCGTTCAGTTCAGTCGCTCAGTCGTGTCCGACTCTTTGCGACCCCATGAATCACAGCACGCCAGGCCTCCCTGTCCATCACGAACTCCCGGAGTTCACGTCTATCGAGTCAGTGATGCCATCCAGCCATCTCATTCTCTGTCGTCCCCTTCTCCTCCTGCCCCCAACCCTTCCCAGCATCAGAGTCTTTTCCAATGAGTTAACTCTTCACATGAGGTGGCCAAAGTACTGCAGTTTCAGCTTCAGCATCATTCCCTCCAAAGAAATCCCAGGGCTGATCTCCTTCAGAATGGACTGGTTGGATCTCTTTGCAGTCCAAGGGACTCTCAAGAGTCTTCTCCAACACCACAATTCAAAAGCATCAATTCTTCGGCACTCAGCCTTCTTCACAGTCCAACTCTCACATCCATACATGACCACAGGAAAAACCATAGCCTTGACTAGACGAACCTTTGTTGGCAAAGTAATGTCTCTGCTTTTGAATAAGCTATTAGGTTGGTCATAACTTTCTTTCCAAGGAGTAAGTGTCTTTTAATTTCATGGCTGCAGTCACCATCTGCAGTGATTTTGGAGCCCAGAAAAATAAAGTCTGACACTGTTTCCACTGTTTCCCCATCTATTTCCCATGAAGTGATGGGACTGGATGCCATGATCTTCATTTTCTGAATGTTGAGCTTTAAGCCAACTTTTTCACTCTCCACTTTCACTTTCATCAAGAGGCTTTTTAGTTCTTCTTCACTTTCTGCCATAAGGGTGGTGTCATCTGCATATCTGAGGTTATTGATATTTCTCCTGGCAATCTTGATTCTAGCTTGTGTTTCTTCCAGTCCAGTGTTTCTCATGATGTACTCTGCATATAAGTTAAATAAGCGGGGTGACAATATACAGCCTTGATATGCTCCTTTCCCAATTTGGAACTAGTCTGTTGTTCCATGTCCAGTTCTAACTGTTGCTTCCTGACCTGCAGGTCAGGAAGCCCCTTTTACCATTGCATTAAGAGGGGTAATCCTTAAAGTAAGTCCTTTGTCAAAGGAAAACACCAGAAAATGATTCAGTGGCAAGAAATCAGCAGCTAACTCTCCCAGTGCTGGTGGGAGTGCACATGTTCAGTCCTGGGGCGCCTGGGTAGCACAGCACCCACTACAACTCATCTGTGTATCACTTGGATCCATTAACTTCACATAGAAAGTTCATCCCGTCTTAGGTCATTGCCTCCAGAATTCTGGGGGTGGGGGGGTGTGTGGTGAGAGGAAGGTTAGTGGAAAGAACTTTACACAGTTCTCCTGGCAGCAGTCATCTTAAGAGCAGAAATGATATCCTCATCTCTCTCCCTGACTACACATTCTGGAGGCCCCTCACCCTCAGCTCATACGTCTTCTGGTCTAGGTGACATACCTACGGGAGGAAGCCAGAATTTTGTCCTTGGTCTCCATGCCCATCTCATGCCAAGGCTATCTTTGTATTTTCAAACAGAGAAAGGAGGTGTCAAGAAACACCCCTGTGGCCACCTAAGTGCTAAATGTATTTATTCTCTGCCTCCTTCTTATGGCAGCTTCCTCCTGATGATCAGTATTCCAGCCCTGCCTTTCCTTTCCCACTGGTCTCTTGGTGTGAACAGTTTGGACTGACTTGTCAGAAGCTGTAGCTTAAAGTTCAATGGGACCATTACTTTGTCTTTTGGTGGAAGCATTCTCTTATAGAATCCAGGACATTTTGACCTATACAGCATATAGTTGTGGAAATGGTAAGCACAGATACTTTCTTGGAACCAGTGCTTCATTAACAATATCAGAAAGGAAGCATAAATTCCTCAAATGGGTCCTTGGGAGTGATGGTGAGTGAGGCCATTTTTATTTCTACTCCTTGGTTCCCAGACGCATATATTCTAACAGTGAACACTGGCACCCACAATGGTCATCAAGTTAGTGTAATAAGTGAGTGAATATAGGTTGGCCTCCCATTTGTTCAAGGCATGACACCAAACCAGTGTCCATCAGATGGTCATATCCAGGCTTCCTAGGTCAACTGCTGCTCAGTTTAGTTCAGTCGCTCAGTCGTGTCCGACTCTTTGCAATCCCATGAAGTGCAGCATGCCAGGCATCCCTGTCCATCACCAACTCCCAAAGTCTACCCAAAGCCATGTCCATTGTGTCGGTGATGCCATCCAACCATCTCATCCTCTGTCATCCCCTTCTCCTCCTGCCCTCATCTTTCCCAGCATCAGGGTCTTTTCAAATGAGTCAGCTCTTGGCATCAAGTGGCCAAAGGAGTTTCAGCTTCAACATCAGTCCTTCCAATGAACATCTAGGACTGATCTCCTTTAGGATGGACTGGTTGGATCTCCTTGCAGTCCAAGGGACTCTCAAGAGTCTTTTCCAAAACCACAGTTCAAAAGCATCAATTCTTTGGTGCTCAGCTTTCTTTATAGTCCAATTCTCACATCCATACATGACTACTGGAAAAACCATGGCCTTGACTAGATGGACCTTTGTTGGCAAAAAATGTCTCTGCTTTTTAATATGCTGTCTAGGTTGGTCATAACTTTCCTTCCAAGGAGTAAGTGTCTATTAATTTCATGGCTGCAATCACCATCTGCAGTGATTTTGGAGCCCAGAAAAATCAAGTCAGCCACTGTTTCCACTGTTTCCCCATCTATTTCCCATGAAGTGATGGGACCGGATGCCATGATCTTCGTTTTCTGAACGTTGAGCTTTAAGCCAACTTTTTCACTCTCCTCTTTCACTTTCATCAAGAGGCTCTTTAGTTCTTCTTCACTTTCTGCCATAAGGGTGGTGTCATCTGCACATCTGAGGTTATTGATATTTCTTCTGGCAATCTTGATTCCAGCTTGTACTTCCTCCAGCCCAGCGTTTCTCATGATGTACTCTGCATATAAGTTAAACAAGCAGGGTGACAATATACAGCCTTGACGTACTCCTTTTCCTATTTGGAACCAGTCTGTTGTTCCATGTCCAGTTCTAACTGTTGCTTCCTGACCTGCATGCAGGTTTCTCAAGAGGCAGGTCAGGTGGTCTGGTATTCCCATCCCTTTCAGAATTTTCCACAGTTGATTGTGAATCACACAGTCAAAGGCTAGTTAGCATGTATTCCATTATTATGTGTCTATAGCATTGCCTAGTTTATTGTAAGATGAATTCCTTGGGGATATTATATGGGATTCTATGTCAGTGGATCAACGATTTTGTAAGCACTTTAATAAATGGTGCTAGTCAGGGTCATGTGAGCTACAGGAGTCACCAGTTATCTTAGGTGAGAGTTCACTTAAGAAGGAATCCAAGGGACTTCCCTGGTGGTCTAGTGGCTAAGACTCTGTGCTCCCAATGCCAGGGGCCTGGGTTTGATCCCTGGTCAGGGAACGGTATCCCACATGCTGCAACTAAGAGTTTGCATGCATGCCACAACTAAGACCAAATAAATACGTGTTTTTTAAAAAGAGAATTAATTCGATACAGAGGAAAACAAAACAGAGACATGGAGAGGGGAACAATTCTGATTAAATTGTTTCAGCATTTGATATGTTTAGTAGATGAAATTAGATCTCCATTGGATTTTTAGCTAAGTGATCTGATTAATAATGATAATACAAGATATTATTACTATTGAGTTTTGTTTCTGTTGCCTGCTTTCAAATGAGTTCTAATGAAGCTGTTGGTTTGCTTCCATGGTTGCCTAAGCATTCATGCTTTTGCAAAGTTAATTCAATAATCAGGGCTTATTATGCCTAAAGGGTAATTTTATATCTTCAGATTAACTTTGAATATCTGTGGTTTGATTCATGTTATGATGATTTTATAGTAGAATTCTCAGAAACATATTTCTAAGTTATTGTGGGTCTTAAAATATTTCCCAATGAGCATATCCAATACTATAGTCTATGAGAAACAGGAAGTGGGAATGCAGAGAGGCTAGGAACCACTGCAGTAAATGCCAGGCCCTGTTGTAAGTCCTTCTGCAATTGCTAAAGTTCTCATTGCAACTCTATGAGATTTCTCATTTTGATACTGAGGAAACAGGATGAGAGAAGTTAGGTAACTTGCTTTAGATCACTCAGTTAACAAGTAAAAGGACCACAGATTCAAAACATGTAGCACTGACTGTATTGGCAACAGGAATCCAGAGATGTGAGTGATCAATGCAGGCAGCAGGAATCAGAAAAGCTTCCCAAAGAAGTGTGAGCAAAACCTCTTTTTTCCTTTTCACTACTTCACAGCCTAAAGTGAAGCAGTGATCTTTAGAATTACCACTAGAATTTAGTGAAGCATCTTTAGAATTACTTGAACTACTGTAGAGATATGTGGAAATTTATTTTTGATATGTTTCTCAAGCATGCTCACACAGAAACATGATAAGATATTCTTTCATCCTTGGTTTTAAAATATTTTCCTGTCTTATGTTTCTTAATCATCATTAATATCATAGTAACACAGCTACACCTGTCCCAGACTCTTCCAGCCTGGTCTCTCTCTCTCTGTCCTGCTAAAAGAGGAGGATGTCTTGCTGAGTCTCTGCCCTTGAGCTCATGTCAGCTTTGCTGTCAACAAGTCATGTCAGACCCCCTTGTGTGAGTTTTGATAGTCTGAGGTATTTTCTTCAAAGAACCTCCCTTCAAGTAGTCCCTGATAATCACAGAAAATTTCACCTCTTCTATTTAATTCCCCACATGCCAGTTTCTAATTATATGTGCAAGGTTATTTTTAAAAATTTTTCTGAGCCCTTGATTGAAAGTATTTAAAGAACTTTCTAGGGACCATGTAAGCTCAGGGCAAAATAAAACCATGGAGCTTTCATTCTAAGTTCTGTATTCGCATCTAGTCTAGGTCAAGAATGAGTGACAGCTACAACTTTAGCACCTCTGGGGAGAGGGACTAATTCCATTTCTGGACCTAGTCAATTTGATCTTGTCTTTTGAGACTTTCTAGAAAAAGCCTCAGAGAGCCATAAAGCTTTGCTTGGAAGGTGCCATGATCATGTCGAATGAGACTAGAGTCAGGACCTAGAGTCAGGACCATCTTGGGTTTTATATGCCCTAAGAGAGAATATTTCACCTCTATTTGACTTAGTTTTCTTATAAAATTGGGATAATAGTATAGGCTCAGGAGGAATTGCTGTCAAGAGTTGGATTCATACACACAAACCATTTACCAAGCATGGTTTAAAACTCTTTACAAATGTTAAATCCCTTAATTCATGTTAAATTTTGAAAAGGAAATTATTACTATTATTACTATTCCTATTTTACACATGAGTAAGCTGAGGCTCAGAGCAGTTAAGTAACTTATCCAGCATCACACAGCTGATAAGGGGTACAATACGTTTAAGCAGTCTGATTTCAGAATCCATGCTTGCTATATAGACTGTGTCCCCCCTAACCCCCAATGTGATGATACTTAGAACTGAGGCTCTTTGGAGATGACTAGGTCATGAGGTGGAGCCCTTGGAAATGGGATTAGTGCCCTTATAGAGATCCCAGAGAGCTTCTTTTCCCTTCTACCATGCAAGGATACAATGAGAAGATGGCCATCATGACACAAACCTGCTGGTGGGTGCTTTGATCTTGAACTTCTCAGCCTCCAGAGCTTTGAGAAACAAATCTGTGTTGTTTATAAGCCATCCAGTCTATGGTACAGCATTGTAGCAACCCAAATAGACTAAGACAGTTTTAAGTTCAGACAGTCTAGTCTCTTAGTTCATGCTATTATCTGTTATGTTGCCTCAAATGTTATGTAATCTAGTTTTAAAATGTTTAATACAATGACTGTATGTTATAAGATATGAGTATGTGTGTATTGATTCTGTAGGAGGTTTAAGTAGTCATTCTGAAACAGGAAATCCAATCAGCTTTACTTATTATTAAGCCATTATTAGGCCATTAAATGAAAATAAAATAGAGCTCCAACACTTAAAATAGGCTACTTAAGGATGATTTGAGAAATTCTAGATTTTTCTGGATTGTGATATCTTTCCTTGAAATTTGCGCTGTGCTTAGTTGCTCAGTTGTGTCCAACTCTTTGGGACCCCATAGACAGCAGCAGCCCACCAGGCTTCTTTGTCATGGAGATTTTCCAGGTGTGAATACTGGATTGCGTGGGTTGCCATGCCCTCCTCCAGGGAATCTTTACAACCCAGGGATCAAACCCAGATCTCCTGTACTTTTTCAGGCAGATTCTTTACCATCTGATCCACCAGGGAAGCCCTTGAAATTTCAAACAATTGGATATATTGATGAGTAAATTGAAGAAAGTCTTCACTACTTGGTAACCACAGTTTGCATTGACTTTCTAAAGAAACACAGCATCTCATTACAGAGTTTTTTAAAAAAGATTTATTCATAGAAATACACCAAAAAGCAAATCCACACCAATAAACAATCACTGAGTCCACAACAGTTTCATAATCATAATCTCCAAAATCAGCTATTCTGATAAGCATAAGAATTCTTTGATCACAGATGAACAGTTTGTTTTTAAACAAGGGCTTTGCTGAACCTTTGATACACTAATGTTCTTATGAATCTCTCAGAGAGAGATATGGCATGCCGTGATTTTAACTTAGTGCTAGTAAGTTGCTTTGTGTCAACTTGGCTAGGCTGAACTACATTTCCCAGAAGTCCCTTCTTGCATGTTTTTGATACAGTGGGCCACAAGAGACATTCTTATGCAATACTGGAAAGGTGGAAATGGAGCAGCAACCATTTTATAGTTCTCATTCTTTGTTGCTTATCTGCTGGCTCACCTCACTGACGTGGAATGGCATCTGGGCCTGCAAGTCCTCCTCCTTCAGCTTCTCCAACTCTTGGGTGAGGTGTATGTTTGGCTCCAAGGTGACGGGCACCAGCTTGGTGCTCATGCCATAAAGGTCAGATGCACTAAGAACTAGCATAGGTTCCAGCTGTAATCATGGAATTTAGCTTATCCTTGATCTTTTCCACTTTACATCCATCTTTCTTCCTGATTTCCTGTTCTGTGGACTTAAAGATTCTACAACAAGAAGACAACTTTACAGACTTTCCTTAAATAGTTTGCATAATTACAAAAGATAAAATCCCTGTATATATACAATATATATGTAATATGTGATATACAATATAGAATGAAGGTAATATATCAGCTACTAGTTCTTCTCTGATTGTGACTATAATAGGTGCATAATCCTTATGAGAATGTTGAGAGATGAGACTAGAGAGGAGGATCTTTGAAAGGACTTGAATGATATACTAAAGCACTTGGAATTTATTATTATGTACCAAATCTGCAACATCTGCTTCTACTTCTGTTTTACTGAGTATGCCAAAGCCTTTGACTGTATGGATCACAACAAACTGTGGAAAATTCTTAAAGAGATGGGAATACCAGACCACCTGACCTGCCTCCTGAGAAATCTATATGCAGATCAAGAAGCAACAGTTAGAACTGGACAGGGAACAACAGACTGGTTCCAAATAGGAAAGGAGTATGTCAAGCCTGTATATTGTTACCCTGCTTATTTAACTTATATGCAGAGTACATCATGAGAAACGCTGGGCTGGATGAAGCACAAGCTGGAATCAAGATTGCCAGGAGAAATATCAATAACCTCAGATATGCAGATGACACCACCCTTATAGCAGAAAGTGAAGAAGAACTAAAGAGCCTCTTGATGAAAGTGAAAGAGGAGAGTAAAAATGTTGGCTTAAAGCTCAACATTCAGAAAACTAAGATCATGGCATCTGGTCCCATCACTTCATGGCAAATAGTTGGGGAAACAATGGAAACAGGGACAAACTTTATTTTGGGGGGCTCCAAAATCACTGCAGATGGTGACTGCAGCCATGAAGTTAAAAGACACTTGCTCCTTGGAAGGAAAGTTATGACAAACCTAGATAGCATATTAAAAAGCAGAGACATTACTTTGCCAACAAAGGTCTATCTAGTCAAAGCTTAGGTTTTTCAGTAGTCACATATGGATGTGAGAGTTGGATTATAAAGAAAACTGAGCACCGAAGAATTGATGCTTTTGAATTGTGGTGTTGGAGAAGACTCTTGAGAGTCCCTTGGACTGCAAGGAGATCCAACCAGTCTATCCTAAATGAGATCAGTCCTGAATATTCATTGGAAGGACTGATGCTGAAACTGAAACTCCAAAACAGGTGAACTGGAGGCCACCTCATGAGAAGAGTTGACTCATTGGAAAAGACTCTGATGCTGGGAGGGATTGGGGGTAGGAGGAGAAGGGGACGACATAGGATGAGATGGTTGGATGGCATCACTGACTCAATGGACATGGGTTTGAGTAAACTCCAGGAGTTGGTGATAGACAGGGAAGCCTGGCATGCTGCAGTCCATGGTGTCTCAAAGAGTCAGTTATGACTGAGTGACTGAACTGAACTGAACTGAAAATGGTGCCATAGAAGGTTACAAAATTCCAGGTTCAGGAAATGATCATTATATTCTAGATCTACCTTTCAAAGGACCCTGCACAAAACATGCACTCCAGTTGGACTATAATGCCACAAAGACAGGGACTGTGCCCATCTGATTCTTGTATTTCTTAGGGCTGGCATAGTGTGTGGTGCAGACACACACCCCTGGCTTAGAGAAGTAATTAGATGTGGCCAAAGCCTGGATTTGAATCATGATTTTGAATCATGAGTCCAGGAGATTTATAAAGGATAGCAGAAAATAAACCAGAAAAACCTTCAGCTCTGTTCTCGCCATCATCTTTTTTATATTTATTCTAAATCCCTCGTGCTGTGATCAGGTCCAGAGCCTCCTGTTCTTTGTGGAAGTGGAGGGTAACTGAGTAACAATTTCCTTGTAGCATAAACATAGGTATGCTTGATGATCATTACTGAGTTGGCTTCCCTATCTCCAAAAGAAACAGTTTCTCTTTTTTAAAATTATTTTTCCCATAAATCTCTCTTGCAAACTATTTTATTATCTTCACAGCTGACCTGGATTTTCTGTCACTTCACCTCTTTTGGCTGCCAATATTTTGCCTGGAAAAGAAGCAGTTTGAGCTACAGAATCTCTAAGGGAGCAAATTCTGGTCAAATTACCTTTGGACTGACAAGAAAGGACAAGAAGTCAGTGTAAGGAAGGACTAGGAAATGCTTCCTAACTAATATTTAGATAATATTTTGGTTCTAGTCAATAAGTTAATAACAAACTACTAGATTATTGTATTAGATTTCAAAGGAATTAAAATTCAATAAAATACACAATGCTACAATTACAACAAACTGCTTTCTGAGATTTGTTGAGAAATCAAGATAATTTGGTTTTAAAATGAGACAGAAAACAACAGATGTTGAGTGTCTACCATGTACTAGAAACTTTACATATTTTAATTCTTTTAACTCTTACAAAACTATAAGAAGTAGGTTATTTGTTCCTGTGTCATAAATGAGAAGATAAAAGTTAGAAAGCCCAGGTAAATTGCTCAAATCTCATAGTTAGTGATTGGCAGAGTCAGGACCTGAACCCACATTTGTTCAACTAAAAAGGCAAGGTTCTTTGCCTGTTATCACCAAATTCGACAATATAGAAGAGATATTTAAAAAACCACCCTCACCATTTATTGAGTATGTCTTAGGCATCAGGATTTAGGCCAGATGGATTTCACATACATAAGATAAAGTTCAATTTACTCTTTTCCTTAAAGCTGTTTTCCTGTGTCTTATTATCCCCATTTCACAAATAGCAAAACTGAGACCCAGAGAATTTAAATGATCCATCTATTTTTATGTGCTTAGTAAGGGACACAGGAGGGACTCCAGGGCTCCCTGCACTATATCACTGTGCTGTCAATCATGTCAACCAGGAAAGGATGTTTCAAGTGCAAGATTAGGGGTGCCATGGGGGTTCCAACTGTGGGGAGCAGCCAGCTTTAATTAGAGTTGTAGCACTGAGACAAGGAGAAACTAGACTCCACCTCTACCAATTCGACAATTTTGCTGCTCTGAAGAAGCATAATTGATCAAAGGTAACGAAAACTAATGTTCCTACCTTGATCTTTTTTCCCCTAGAGGCCTGGAACAATTTCTTTAATCTATTAGAGTTATTTTGAATAGCAGAGGGAGTGGCGTGTTTCTCCAATTTTAATTTCAAAAGAATCACCTTGGGTACCTGACTGAAATGTGATTTCTGGGTCCTACTCCTAGAAATTCTGACTCCCCAGGTCTGGAATGGGCCTGAAGAATCTGCATCCCAAACAAAACATCCTAAACAAATATCCCAATCTTCCTGGGACTGGGAGGATGGTATTGCTGATCCAGGTTGTGTAAGTTCTGCCTCTTGAAATCTTTGTGTAGTAGTTGAGATTCTGAGCCTTCTGAAGCCCTGGCTCCAACACTACTAGCTCTGTACTGGCAAGTGAGTTACTCAACCTCACTTAGCCTCAGTTTACCTGTCTATAAGATGAGAATAATGATGATACTTACCTACTTCTCAGTGATGTGAGGACTAAATGTGAGGAATAAAGCAATGTATATAAAACATGGAATGTGTTTCTGGAACATAGTAAATCCTCAATTAATGTTCACTATTATTATGCTAATAGGAAGTTAGTTATTTAGAGAAAAAAGATTGAGTCATTCAACTAGAAATTTGTTTATGTCTTTGTGACTATGCAGTTGGGGGTTGGGGTTGGGGAGGGAATTAACTGGTTTCTGAAAAGTAATAATAATACAGGCCTTTTTGTGTCTGGGGTATATTTCTTGAATGTCCTTTTTTTTTTTTTCTTTTGCTAGTGCTGAAAATTTATCTTCAAGGTGCCCACAGTTTCTCCGGAAAGGAATTCTTTTTTCATTGATAATCACTAAGCAGATCTCTGATTGGTGGGGCACTCATTTCTCTATGGCTTTGCAAGGGCTGATTGGAAAACTTCCTTTCTTTTTGGTTTTTAAGGGAAATGATAATAGGAGAAGCAAAAGTCAGAAATTTCAGAACAAGCTTCTCTTTCCCTTCACGCATATTGGTCAGAAAGGGCAACAGCCCTTTGCCTACTCCCCTGGACTAGAGATGTAAAGACAGGAGCCAAGTAGGCTTCCATTCAGCTCCTCAGAGTTCAGGGCTGGGGCTAGACTCCCAAACACAGAATCGATGAAAACCACCAGTGGATCCTGACTTCACATTTAATGGTCATGTGCATATGGCTCTTCAAATTTCCTTGTCTGGATTCCCGTTTATCTTTCTATGTTTCTCTCCTGACATACTTCATCTTCTTTTTATGAGGTTTTTTTTTTTTTTTGGTTGTTGTTGTTGTAGCCTTATTTTTTCTTTACTCTAGACTTTTCTTGTGTGTGTCACTGTCTAAACAGATTTTTTCCTACCTTTTAACCTTCACTTTGTCTTTAGATCTCTCTTGGATATTCTTTTCTTTGTGTGTGTGCTCAGTCATGTCTGACTCTTTGTAATCTCTTGGACTGTAGCCTGTCAAGCTCTTCTGTTCACGGGATTTCCCAGGCAAGAATACTAGAGTGGTTTACCATTTCCTTCTCCAGGCTTCCAGACCTAGGGGTCGAACCCAAGTCTCCTGTATTAGCAGGCAGATTCTTAACCACTGCGCCACCTGGGAAGCCCATTCTTTTCTGTGGGTTGTCTTTCACTAGGTATTGGTGATATACCATTATTAACTTTTGTATTTATTTCTTCTACAAGATCAGAAGCATCTTGAGTGAGGACTCTTGTCTATCATATTGACTTTGTACTCCTTGTTACCCCATCACAGACACAAAGTGGAGACTTATTAAATATTTCTCAGTAAATAAACAAGTTGTCTTCTAGCATATGTTGGAGTGCCTCCAATGATGAGAAACTTATTACCTCTTGAGGCTGATGGATCCATTTTTGAAATGCTATACTTATCTGAACATTCTCCCTGATCAATGAACTGAAATCAATGGTCCTGTAATTTTCCAGGAGAGAAAAATGCCACTGTTTTGGAGGCTGAGACAAACACAATGGAGTATTACTCAGCCATTAAAAAGAATACATTTGAATGAGTTCTAATGAGGTGGATGAAACTGGAGCCTATTACACAGAGTGAAGTAAGCCAGAAGGAAAAACACCAATACGGTATACTAACGCATATATATGGAATTTAGAAAGATGATAATAATAACCCTGTGTACGAGACAGCAAAAGTGACGCTGATGTATGGAACAGTCTTATGGACTCTGTGGGAGAGGGAGAGCGTGGGAAGATTTGGGAGAATGGCATTGAAACATGTAAAATATCATGTATGAAACGAGATGCCAGTCCAGGTTCAATGCACAATACTGGATGCTTGGAGCTAGTGCACTGGGACGACCCAGAGGGATGGTATGGGGAGGGAGGAGGGAGGAGGGTTCAGGATGGGGAGCACATGTATACCTGTGATGGATTCATTTTGATATTTGGCAAAACTAATACAATTATGTAAAGTTTAAAAATAAAATAAAATTAAAAAAAAACACAAACAAACAAACAAACAAAATCTCTGGTTCTGCCATCATATCATCATCTCAGAAAAGTGCTCTAGTTAATGACTCAAGTGCAAAATGAAGACTACTTTCTTGAGGAGGGGCTTCTAGATAGAGATAGAGACACAAATGCTGGAAGAGAAAAGGCGATACCTCATCAAGGATAGAAAATATTCCTGTTTTCTTATTTTACTAGTAACAGAAGCAGAAAGAATGCACATGAGGAACAAGGATGGAATGGTCTTTCAAACAGGGTGTTTCAAAGAAGAATGCTCTGTGGATGGAACAATGAAATTGGGAGTTTACTAAGAAGACTGTATTGTTCTAGCAAGTTCTGATTCATGAATGAAGACATGAGTGAAGGCGGTAACGCTCTTTCTTTCTGCCAGGAGCTACAGAGTAGCTAGTTAAGGCGGTAAGAAGATAAGAAGAAAACTAGGGCTGTGTGATGCTATAGAATTCAAAGAAAAAGATAGCAGTGTCAAAAGCAGAGAAGAGATTGAGTAAAGTGACCAACAAATTTAGGAATACAGAAATATTTTGTAACCTTACCTAGAGGATTTTGGGTGGGGGCCAGTTAGTGATAGGTTGATATCACAGACTGTATCTGCCCCAAATTCATATATTAATACCTCAATTCCAATGTGATGGTATTAGGAAGTAAGGTCTTTTGGAGGTAATTAGGTTTAGATGAGGTCATGAGGATGCAGATAGATTTGTTGTTATAGGTTGGGTAGTTAAGGGACTTTCTATCTGTCAGCTTCTATTTTTCCTGTGAAAAATAATTAGCATAATGTGTACTGTGCTTAGTCACTCAGTTGTGTCCAACTCTTTGTGACCCCAGGGACTGTAGCCCTCTGGGCTCCTTTGTCCTTGGGATAGTAAACTTCTATTGATGATTTATTGACAACAGGCATTATTTTTAAAAGTTTATATAGATTGACTCATGTTCTATTTACAATAACCTTATGAGGCAGGAAATATTATGTCTTTATTTTACCAATAAGGAACTGAGGCACAGAATTGTTAAAAAAAAATGTATCCCTGAGGTTGCATTTAGATAAATTGCTGGAACCTGAGTACGAAGCCAGACAGATTACTGTTAGAGCCCACAATCTTAACTACGAGCCACATTTAACCAAGGTTCAACCACTAAGTGTGAAGGAGACATGGGAGGGGCCAGTCATTGAATGAGTATGAAGGGAGGAGAGTTTCTCCAGAAACCGATTGGAATAATGTGATAAGATTCTAAGGGGTGTCAACTGAGACTTGGAATTACAAACTGAAGGTGCTATCAATCAACCTGTTGATGTGATTTGCTTCCGAGGATTTCAGCTATATGCAAGCACTGAGAAGAAACACTGTTGGGTTTATCTAAGGTTAGCACTTACTGGGTGTAGCAAAATGACAAAAAGACAATGGACAGTGAGGGTGGCTGTAATAATCCACAGGTAAAGAGGCTTTGGGGAATACATCTCTCTTATTAAAAAGCTCTTTCTACTATGCTAGTATTTTTTCGCTTATTGGTCTTTTCTGGCAAAGACTTTTGGTGAACAGAGCAGAGCCTTGCAATTCAGTCAAGTTCAACACGCTGGAATAGAGAATTTAGAGTACACTAGCCTCTCTGCTACATGGTAGGTATTTTGAGCTAGGATTTTGCTCTTTGTTTACTATTAATGCCATTGGTACCAGAGATTTTGTCTAAAAACAGTGTATCAGATACTTAAGTACCTTCCCACTGGCCTATCTATATATACTATCTTGGTTACAATGTCACATTATTGATTACTTTCAGATTTTTTTCATATCACTTACATTACTCCATAGTCAAAAAATAATAATTTCCTAGTAACATAAAAGACCCTAAATTAACACTTAAAATTTTACTTTACAATTTAAAAAGTTAAAATTTGCATCTGAGACAAGTTAAAAGGAAAGTCAATATAAAATTGTATAGATATCATAATGACTCATCCCAGCAAAATTTTATTAATTAAGACAGGTAATAGGACAGCTCTGAATAATCTTCAGAGTTGATTGGACTTATTATCAATACTCCATGAAAAACTTTCTTTTATGATGATTTGGTTGGACTTAAATTGTGTACAAAATTCTGAATCACAAAATTTTGACATAGCTTAAGCAATAATGAGATGGATCATTAGAAGTAATTTTACCTCGAATGTATTAATGCAATGTGTGGACCTTAATTCCAAAGGCAATAGAATTAGTTGTTAAAAATATAGAATCTTGGGCCCCATTCCAAATCTACTGAATCAGAATCTGCATTTTAATAAGATCCTCAGGGAATCTGAATGCACATTACAATTTGAGATGCTCTGGTCTGGGTTATCATTTAGTAATTAGTATTGTGATGGATTGAAATGTGAACTTGTATGAAACACCCACTGGTTTTTATGTTTTTGGTGTAGAGATGGTCTGACCACATGTGAATCCTGACATGTTTTAGGTAAAAAGGTAGTTTGAGCGAAAAATGGTGAGAATAAGAACTGGGGTCTCATTTTATTTTAGATTTGATGTGATGGTCTCATTAGCAAAAGCATGCATTTACAATTCTTATATCCATTTTCTCTGCTCTTCTTTGTAGTCTTTGGCTTTTCTCTTTCCTTCTACAATTTTCCATATTCCTCAATTTTAAAATCCCTGATTTGCAAAGGCAATAGTTTCTAGGTTCTCAGCAGTCAAGTATTTATTGGGCATAAATGAGTTAATCCAAGAAACATATGAAGTTGACATGATTCTGATGGTTCAGGAAATTTTAAAAATCATCATGAAAAAGTGAAAGTGAAAGTGTTAGTCACTTAGTATGTCTGACTCTTTGCGACCCCAGGGACTGTAGCCTGCCAAGCTCTTCTGTCCATGGAATTCTCCAGGCAAGAATACTGGAGTATGGTGCCATTCCCTTCTCTAGGGATCTTCTCAATCTAGGGATGAAACCCTGTTCTCCTGCATTGCAGGCAGATTCTTTACTGTCTGAGCCACCTATGGGGCTCTACATATTAGAATGGTTGATAGGAGTTTTTTAGGACATGGCAGATGTTGACTCACAGTAATTAATGTGATTAACCTTCAGCCAAGGTATGTTCAAAACATAGAGGTGAATCTGAGTCATTAGCTTTTGGTTCTGAAGCTGTGAAGAATTATGGCCTTTGCTCTGTCCATGCTCTTCCAAACAAAGATCACCTCATTTATGGCATTTATTGCTTCTAAGTATTTTCTTCTTCATGTTTATTTTTCAAAAGTATAAAATGCCAAGGTAAGTGACCAAAAGAGAGCAGCTATTCAGTATGTGGCAATGACAACAGAGCTAAGGTTTTCTTCTTGTCAAATATTTCTATTGAGAATTCTTTTGTTTCTTCCTTTCTCTGCTTTCTTCTCAGAGTGAAGATAATAAATGAGAGGTCAGAGCACCAGGGCAGACAATGGAAGGTCTCCAAACAGGCAAGGCTGTTTCTGTCTCTTCCTGTGTGATTTCCCTCTCATCTTTAGGATGCAAGTAGATGCTTTTAGATAGACAACTCCCCGTGGAGTAAAAGGGAGACTGCTTTATCGTCCAGTTGTGCCAGATATTAAAGTCAACTGCCATGACTTGAATTAATGTTAAATGTTTGAGAGAATGAATTAAAGCTAGGTGCATTTGTGAATATAAACAGAATGTTAAATTTTAACATTACTTATTATATATATTTACTTATATATATGTATATATGTTTATTTTATGTATTACTAACCTGGCAAGGACAAATCATTCACTCTAATGATAGTAATAATTTTTGAGGACTATAACATGCATTATCTCATTTAATCTTCAGGATAGCCCATATGAAAGTGCTAATATTATAATTCTCCTTATTCAGATGAGGGAACCAAGAAAAAAGAGATGTTAGGAAGCTTGCTCAAGTTCATGTAGCTGATCGGTGGCATAACTGGGATTCATCTCCCTCTCCTACTGCAAATCTGTTGATTACAATGGAATATGAAGACATTAACTTATGATTTTTCCATTCTTTGCAATTATACCTTCTCATACACCTCATGGCTTAGTTTCACTGAGTTAGGCTGTGGTCCATGTGATTAGATTGACTAGTTTTCTGTGATTATGGTTTGCGTGTCTGCCTTTTGATGCCTCTCACAACACCTACCATCTTACTTGGGTTTCTCTTACCTTGGACATGGGGTATCTCTTCACAGCTGCTCCAGCAAAGTGCACCCGCTGCTCCTTATCTTGGATGAGGGGTATCTCCTCACAGCTGCCCCTCCCGACCTGGAACGTGGAGTAGCTCCTCTCGGCCCTCCTGCACCCGCACAGCCACCGCTCCTTGTGGGGTAGCTTCTCCCGGCTGCTGCCCCTGGCCTCGGGCGTGGGGTAGCTCCTCTTGGCCGCCACCCCTGACCTCGGGCGAGGGGTAGCTCCTCTCAGCCACACTTCCATAATCACAGAAAACTAGTCAATCTAATCACACGGACTACAGCCTTCTCTACTCAATGAAACTAAGCCATGTCGTGTGGGGCCACCCAAGATGGGCAGGCCATGGTGGAGAGGTCTGACAGAATGTGGTCCACTGGAGAAGGGAATGGCAAACCACTTCAGTATTCTTGCCTTGAGAACCCCATGAACAGTATGAAAAGGCAAAATGATAGGATACTGAAAGAGGAACTCCCCAGCTCAGTAGGTGCCCAATATGCTACTGGAGTTCAGTGGAGAAATAACTCCAGAAAGAATGAAGGGATTGAACCAAAGCAAAAACAATACCCAGTTCCGGATGTGACTGGTGATAGAAGAAAGGTCCGTTGCTGTAAAGAGCAATATTGTATAAGAACCTGGAATGTTAGGTCCATGAATCAAGGCAAATTGGAAGTAGTCAAACAGGACATGGCAAGAGTGAATGTCAACATTCTAGGAATCAGTGAACTAAAATGGACTGGAATGGGTGAATTCCATTATGGAATGGAGAATGGAACCATTATATCTACTACTGTGGGTAGGAATTCCTTAGAAGAAATGGAGTAGCCATCATGGTCAACGAAAGAGTCCAAAATGCAGTACTTGGATGCAATCTCAAAAACAACAGAATGATCTAGTTCGTTTCCAAAGCAAACCATTCAATATCACAGTAATCCAAGTCTATGCCCCAACCAGTAACGCTGAAGAAGCTGAAGTTGAATGGTTCTATGAAGACCTACAAGACCTTTTAGAACTAACACCCCCAAAAGATGTCCTTTTCATTATAGGGAACTGGAATGCAAAAGTAGGAAGTCAAGAAACACCTGGGGTAACAGGCAAATTTGGCTTTGGAATATGGAATGAAGCAGGGCAAAGGCTAATAGAGTTTTGCCAAGAGAATGCACTGGTCATAGCAAACACCCTTTTCCAACAACACAAGAGAAGACTCTATACATGGACCTCACCAGATGGTCAACACTGAAATCAGATTGATTATGTTCTTTGCAGCCAAAGATGGAGAATTCTGCTCTATACAGTCAAAAAAAAACAAGACTGGGAGCTGACTGTGGCTCAGATTATGAAGTCCTTATTGCCAAATTCAGACTTAAATTGAAGAAAGTAGGGAAAACCACTAGACCATTCAGGTATGACCTAAATCAAATCCCTTATGGTTATACAGTGGAGTGAGAAAAAGATTTAAGGGACTAGATATGATAGAGGGCCTGATGAACTATGGACAGAGAGGTTCATGACATTATACAGGAGACAGGGATCAAGATCATCCCAAAGAAAAAGAAACGCAAAAAAGCAAAATGGGTTCAGGAGGCCTTACAAATAGCTGTGAAAAGAAGAGAAGTGAAAAGCAAAGGAGAAAAGGAAAGATATAAGCATCTGAATGCAGAGTTCCAAAGAATAGCAAGGAGAGATAAAAAAGCCTTCTTCAGTGATCAATGCAAAGAAATAGAGGAAAACAACAGAATGGGAAAGACTAGAGATCTCTTCAAGAAAATTAGAGATACAAAGGGAATATTTCATGCAAAGATGGGCTCGATAAAGGAGAGAAATGGTATGGACCTAACAGAAGCAGAAGATATTAAGAAGAGGTGGCAAGAATACACAGAAGAACTGTACAAAAAAGATCTTCACGATCAAGATAATCATGATGGTGTGATCACTGACCTAGAGCCAGACATCCTGGAATGTGAAGTCAAGTGGGCCTTAGAAAGCATCACTAGGAACAAAGCTAGTGGAGGTGATGGAATTCCAGTTGAGCTATTTCAAATCCTGGAAGATGATGTTGTGAAAGTGCTGCACTCAATATGCCAGAAAATCTGGAAAACTCAGCAGTGGCCACAGGACTGGAAAAGGTCAGTTTTCATTCCAATCACAAAGAAAAGCAATGCCAAAGAATGCTTAAACTACTGCACAATTGGACTCATCTCACAGGCTAGTAAAGTAGTGCTCAAAATTCTCCAAGCCAGGCTTCAGCAATACGTGAACCATGAACTTCCAGATGTTCAAGCTGGTTTTAGAAAAGGCAGAGGAACCAGAGATCAAATTGCCAACATCCGCTGGATCATGGAAAAAGCAAGAGAGTTCCATAAAAACATCTATGTCTGCTTTATTGACTATGCCAAAGCCTTTGACTATGTGGATCACAATAAACTGTAGAAAATTCTGAAAGAGATGGGAATACCAGACCACCTGACCTACCTCCTGAGAAATCTGTATGCAGATCAAGAAGCAACAGTTAGAACTGGACATGGAACAACAGACTGGTTCCAAATAGGAAAAGGAGTATGTCAAGGCCGTATATTGTGACTCTGCTTATTTAACTTATATGCAGAGTACATCATGAGAAATGCTGGGCTAGATGAAGCACAAGCTGGAATCACGATTGCTGGGAGAAATATCAATAACCTCAGATATGCAGGTGACACCACCCTTATGGCAGAAAGTGAAGAGGAACTAAAAAGCCTCTTGATGAAAGTGAAAGAGGAGAGTGAAAAAGTTGGCTTAAAGCTCAACATTCAGAAAACTAAGATCATGGCATCTGGTCCCATCACTTCATGGGAAATAGATGGGGAAAGAGTGGGAACAGTGTCAGACTTTATTTTGGGGGCTCCAAAATCACTGCAGATGGTGATTGCAGCAATGAAATAAAAAGACACTTACTCCTTGGAAGGAAAGTTATGTCCAACCTAGATAGCATAGTGAAAAGCAGAGACATTACTTTGCCAACAAAGTTCCGTCTAGTCAAGGCTATGGTTTTTCCAGTGGTCATGTATGATTGTGAGAGTTGGACTGTCAAGAAAACTGAGCACCGAAGAATTGATGATTTTGAACTGTTGTGTTGGAGAAGACTCTTGAGAGTCCCTTGGACTGCAAGGAGATCCAACCAGTCCATTTTAAAGGAGATCAGTCCTGGGTGTTCTTTGGAAGGAATGATGCTAAAGCTGAAACTCCAATACTTTGGCCACCTCATGTGAAGAGTTGACTCACTGAAAAAGACTCTGATGCTGGGCGGGATTGGGGGCAGGAGGAGAAGGGGACAACAGAGGATGAGATGGCTGGATGGCATCACCGACTCAATGGACATGAGTTTGAGTGAGCTCCAGGAGTTGGTGATGGACTGTGAGGTCTGGTGTGCTGCAACTCATGGGGTCACAAAGAGTCTGAACTGACTGAGCGACTTAACTGAACTGATACACCTCATAAAGCCCTTTACTATGTTATAAAAAGCTTCCAAGTCATGCTCCTCTTAATCTATAAATACATTTGAGAATACGTTAGTAATTATAAGCTGGAGTCACATCTCTTTCTGATGGCCACAGACAAGATATTGATTTAGAATACATTATTATCCCCTCAGCTCGTAAAGTGTGCAAATTAAAATCAAAATTGGTTGTGAAGAGAATCCCTGAAAGAGACTTCTAATGTCTCTTAATATTCAAATATCATTAAACTGAGAAAAGCAAACAAGCAAAGACTCCCTTTGGCAATGTTATTACTTCTAACTCCTCAGAGGCTTCACTCTTTGGTCCACATCAACTGTCTCCAGCCACATGGAAGGAAATGGCTAAATAAATCAGTAGGCTGTTATGTGAGCTACATCAGTAATTTAATTTTGGAGATCTTGCCCCAATAATTATTTTCTTTCTATTCTGTATCTTCAGCCTTCCTCTATTGGTATTTAAGTGTTGCACATTAGCATTTAAATATGCCACATATCTTCTATCTTAAATAATAATGATAATAATAAGCCATCCATATATTTCTCTGCTGCTGCTGCTAAGTCGCTTCAGTCGTGTCTGACTCTGTGCGACCCCATAGACGGCAGCCCATGAGGCTCCCCCATCCCTGGGATTCTCCAGGTAAGAACATATTTCTCTAACTATGTCTATTCTCTTCCCTTTGCAACCAGGCTTTTCCAAAGAGTTGCTGAAAAGTTACAATTTCTTTTCCTCTCTTCACTCCCCAACCCACTCCAATCTCTCCCCAGTGCTTTAACAAACCAACATTTTCCAAGAACACTAATGACCTATCTTTCAGATTTATTCAGAAAAAGATTAATTCTCAATCTACTTGAACTCAGAGAAGCATTTGGTATGGCTGATCACAAACTCCTCTGGAAACCATGTCCTCCCTTTGTTTCACAGAAACACAGGATCCTGGTTTTTCTCCCACATCTCATCTCTGCACAATCAGCTTCTAGATTCTCCTCTGCCTGCTCCTTTTTTTGGAGTATTTCTCAGGGCTCCATCCTCTTCTCTTTCACTTTACTTTCTCTCTTGAGGTAATCTTATTCACTCTTTTTAGCTTCAATTTAATCACTCAAATACTGTCAATAATAATAACATTTTTTGGATGGTTACACTGTGCCATGAACTGTACTAAGTTCTTCATGTAATGTACCTGATTTATTCCTCATAACAACTATTACACTCTTACATGTTTAACACCATCCTGTGCCAGCTATATCATAACTCTCAGAGATGCTCATACACACATGTGCCAGAAAGGTCCTTTGACTCTCTTGAAGGCACAACAGAGGTAAAATGTTCAATATGGTATTCTTCATCTTTCCCACTCTACTCCATCTAAAATATATTCTCCCAAAATTGTTCCCTAAATCAGTTCATGGTATTGCCAACCACCAATTAATTGCTTAAAACAGAAACCTGAGTCAAGCTTTCTTGCCACTTATGCTTGATCACTCTGTTTAGCCACTAAATCCTATTTATTTTATTTCCTAAATATCTTTCTAATATACCACTTCTCTTGGTTTCCATTATTTACTCCATGGGTTCTTAACCTCCACAACACTGACATTTTGGGTCAGATAATTCTTTGTTATGATTGCCTTGTGCATTGTAGGATGTTGAGTAGCATCCCTGTTCTCTACCATGCAGATGTCAATGAAGCCCTTCCACCCTCCCTCCAGAGTTGTGACAATTAGAAATGCTTCTAGATATTAACAAATGTCCCCAATTGAGAACCATGGCTTTAGTCCCAGTTAATATTATCTACCTCTGTATTTAATGCAACAGACTTAATTTGTTCTTCCCTGGTGGACTTCCCTGGTGGCTCAGATGGTAAAGTGTCTGTCTGCAATGCTGGAGACCTGGGTTTGATTCCTGAGTTGGAAAGATTCCCCTGGAGAAGGAAATGGCAACCCGCTCCAGTACTCTTGGCTGGAAAACCCCATGGACAGAGGAGCCTGGTAGGCTACAGTCCATGGGGTCACAAGAAGTCGGACATGACTGAGAGATTTCACTTTCACTTTCTCTTTAATTTGTTCTAAATGGTGAAAGATGCAAATGTCACAACAATTTTTAAAAACTTTATTTAGTTTCTCCATGCTTTTAGAATAAAAGTTTAGAGTTCTTTAAAAGCATTCCCAAGTTTTTAAAAAACAGATATATTGAGATATAATTTATATATAAAGATTGTACATATATAATGTCTATAATTTGATGAGTTTGTGCATGTATATACCCATGAACCAACAACACAATCAAAAGTAATAAATATATTCATCACCTCTGAAAGTTTCTCATATGCCCCACTTTCTTTCTTTGTGGTAATAATGCCTAACAAGATCTATTTTCTAAATTTTTAAAAAATGCATAACACAGTATTGTTAACCACAGGTACTATTTTGTACGGTAGAATTCTATAACTTATCCATCTTGAATAACTGAAAATTTGTGCCCATTGAACAACAACTCCCCACTGACACCCTCCACTCCCCCTTCCCCAGAACTTGACAACCACCATTCTAGTGCCTACTTCTATCAGTTTGACTATTTTAGATGTCTTGTATAAGTGGAATCATGAATATTTGTCCTTCAGTGACTGAATCATTTCACTGAGCATAATGTCCTGCAGGTTTATCCATGTTGTGCCTATGACAGGATTTCCTTCTTTATGTATTCGTTCGTCAATAGACACTTAGACTGTTTCCTTGGCTACTGTGAAAAATGCTGGAATAAACTTGTAGTTTATTTTTAATTTTCTAATTTATTATAATAGTTCAATTTTTAGTTTTTTTTTTTAAAAGAAACTCCATCCTGTTTTTCATAGTGCTGCAACATTTACATTCCCACCAACAGTGTACAAGAATTCTAAGTTTTCTACATCTGCACTGACATTTATTAATTTGTTTTTTGAGAATTGCTTTCTTTCATAGCTCAGTCAGTAAAGAATATGCTTGCAATGCAAGAGACTAGGGTTTGATTCTGGCGTCAGGAAGATCCCCTGGAGAAGGAAATGGCAACCCATTTCAGTATTCTTGCCTGGGAAATCCCATGGACAGAGGAGCCTGGCAGGCTACAGTCCATGGGGTCGCAAGAGTCAGACAGGACTGAGTGACTTTCACTTCACTTCACTTCCTTTTAAAAATAATTGAAATATATTTGACACATAACACTGTGAAAACTTAAGGTGTACAACATGCCAATTTGTTACATTTATATGAGGTGATATCTCATTGTGGTTTTGATTTCTTTGATGATAGTGATGTTGAGCACGTTTTCATATATCTGTTGGCCACTTGTATGTCTTTGAAGAAATGTCTATTCAAGTCCTTTCCCCATTTAAAAAACTGGGTTACATATATTTTTTTGCTGTTGATCTATAAGACTCCCTTATATATTTTGAACATTAACCACTTATCATATATATGATCTGCAAGTATTTTGTCCCATTCCACAGGTTGTCCTTTAATTCTGTTGACAGTTTTCTTTGCTGTGCAGAGCTTTTTAGTTTGATGCAGTACTGTTTGTTTATTTTAACTTTTATTGTTTGTGTTTTTGGTTTCATAAGCAAGAAACCATGGCAAGACCTTGTTTCCTTTTAGAAATTTTACAGTTTCAAGGCTTACATTTATGCTTTTAATACATTTTGAGTTTATTTTTATGTATAGTGTAAGATAAGGGTCTAATTTCATTCTGTTGTGTGTGGATATTCAGTTTGCCCCATGCTACTGTTGCACAGACTATCTTTTTCCCATTGTGTGTTCTTGGAACCTTCGCTAAAGAACAGCTGACTGCTTATACATGGGTTTATTACTGGACTTTCTATTCTATTCCATTGATCTATATGTCTGCCTTTATGCCAGTAAAACACTGTTTTAATTACTTCAAGTGATCTACAGATTCAATATTAAACCCATCAAAATCCCAATGATATTTTTTATAGAAATATTAAAAAAGTCCTAAAATTCAAATGGAACCATAAACGGCCTCCAAGAGCCAAAACAATCTTAAGAAAGAAGAACAAAGCTGGAGGCATTACATTTTTTAATTTCAAAATATAAATCTACAGTAATTAAAAAAAGCATTCCCAAGTTTTGACTCTTACTTACTCTTCAGTTTCCTTTTGGGCTATATTGGATTTCCTCATAAAGCATTTCCTCAAAATACCAATTCTCTGTACTTGGGCTTTTCACAACTTTTTTTTTTTTTTTTTAATGGAATGCTTTCATTTTCTCTTCTCCCTTTGACCAGTCAATTGCCCATCATCCTTCAAGTCTCAGCTGAAATGTTACTTCCTTAAAGAGATCCTGTTTAACCAGTACTGATATTCCTCTCTACCAGACTAGATTCATAACTCATGCTGCTGCTGCTGCTGCTGCTGCTGCTAAGTCGCTTCAGTCGTGTCTGACTCTGTGCGACCCCACAGACGGCAGCGCACCAGGCTCCCCCCGTCTCTGGGATTCTCCAGCCTTCTCCGATAAGTCATGCTACCCAAACTATATGCTTCTGTAACATATTGTACTTACTCTTTTACAATTTTTTTTTGGGGGGGATATAATCATCTATTCAATGTTTTTTTTTGTTTTTTTCTTGTAAAGTTGAACTATCTATGAGGGATGATTTCCATATCCATCTCACCCTTCATTGTCTACTTAGTACATGCTACAATGCAGGGCACTAGTACAAATTCAGTATTTGTTGACTGAATGCTTTGGAAACTCTGTTGGAAGGAAACATAGTATCTTGTAGCCTATCAGGAAATTCAGAGATGTCTCATTAGCTACAAGAAGTAGAAACTATAAACTCAGGGACCAAAGTCACATTTTCTATTAATATCTGCTGATATCAAATCAGACTCCATACGGATTTCATTACTGGCTTATCTAATAGAAAGAAATAAGTTCTACTAAACCCTAAGTTTTCTGTAGTGAGAAGGAAACATTAGTGAACAATTCAGTGGCCCCATATCCTGAAACTAATGAGGAAGAAGAACAGTGAGACGTAGGCCCTTGTTTCTATGGCTACTTCTTTGGTTTTCTCTTTCTCATATTGAAAGAGATATGAGGACTTGGAGAACTTTTAAAATTCTGAGCACCTCATAGGCGCTCTTCCACTGAGCGTCAGTGTTTGGTTCCAAGGAAGCAAGGCCAAGAACTCTTATAATCTCCAAATGCTGACAGGGCCACCACTGAAAGTCAGCCAACACAGACTGACATTTTTTCTTATTGAAGAGACACCATAGGAAATGCTCATCAGTGAAAGAACTAAAACCAACTTGATTTGTTTGATGGCCCTACAGAGACAAAGTTTTACTTATTTTTTAAACAGAACTAGAAATGGTTTCTTAAATTTTCAGTTTTACTGTAAGCCTTGCTGCCAGGCATAGGAAATTGTATGCACTGAGCATGTACGGTGGAGCAGTTGCATGTGTGCTGAGACACATTCAGAGAGGAAAAAGTGGGCAAATTATACAGGGGCATATGGGCTTTGGTAACAGACTAAGCCAACTGTCCCCACATCTCAAGAGTGAGACACAGCTTATATTTTGGAATGGCTGAAATCATACTTACTTTTTGTGGATGTAGATGAACTCTCAAGTGTGATACATCAGGCAGCAAAGGCTGTCACTTGGAGCAACACTGCTTTATTTTAGGAAAGCTAAGCCAAGGGAAACCCATAATTTTCTAAGGAAGAGATTTTGTAATCATCTTTAAACTTTCAGATGCTAATTCCTATCTTATTTCTATAACCACCCGCTCTAGAGCATGTTTAATGAAAATAAGAGATGATGGCTGTCATATTGTAAGTGAGTTAAATTTTATCTGCACTGAAAATCACTGAGAAATAATCTCTAATTATAAAGCTGGGAAACAGAACATTTCAGCACATGTGCTTTGAAGGAGCAGGCTCCCAGTTCTCACCACTAGAGTTGTCTTGAAAATTACTCACATCTGCTAAAGGGGAAAAGACTGAACTTCTTCATCCTTCATCAGTGTTTTTTAAAAAATCTAAATATTTTGCAATTTTGATGCGATTTGGCCTGAAGACCTATTTTTTTTCTATGTTGGTGATTAAAGACATTTTATTTTTCATGAAAAAGTCTTTGATTTGTGTAATATTGAATGTAGAAATTATATAGCATGCCATACATAATTTTGCTAGTGCTAAATGAATGCTATATGCCAGGTGTCGTGCTAAATGCCTCACATGCTAGCAGCCTTATGTTTATTTCCCAGTGAAGATAATGATAAAGTGGCAAAAACTCCACATGGGTTTAACTCTTATAAAAGGTTTACAAAAGATTCAAAAGTCTACTTCAAATCTTTAGATACCAGCAAAAGGATAAAGAAAAGAACTTAACAAATGCTTTTATCTGTTATATAGCTTCTTTTAATATTTTAAAGTATTGGGTTTTTATAACTTGGAAAATGTGATGATATTTATCATTTATTTTTGTACTTAAATAACAAGTCATGTTTAATCTAAATCAAATCATTAAGCTATGTATGTTATATATTGCTATGCACTGAGATATGTAAGGGAGGTTTCCATACAGAACTAAACTCATAATTCATTTAGCTTTTCTTCCCTTTCAACTCAGTAGTCCACTTTCAAAACTGTGATTAAAAAGGAGACAACATATAGCAAAAAAAAAAAAAAAAAAAAGGGATTCCTGAAAACGTCATAAAGAACTGGGACATATTAGACAGTTAATGGTCTTTTTTGGATTGCTGCTCACATTTTGAAACTGCATTTTCTCTCTCAGCTTTCAAAGCCATAGTAAAAAAAAAAAAAAAAAAAAGTTCCTATAAACATTAAAAGCCCCCTTAGGAACTAAATGGACAACTGATCATGTACACCATGTGGGTAAATCTTTTGAGACTGGGCATTTTTATCCTCCAATTGCACATAACTTTGTGCTGGAATTTATGGTAAACTTACAAGAAGATCATGGCATCTGGTCCCATCACTTCATGGGAAATAGATGGAGAAACAGTGGAAACAGTGTCAGACTTTATTTTTTGGGGCTCCAAAATCACTGCAGATGATGACTGCAGCCATGAAATTAAAAGACGGTTGAAGGAAAGTTATGACCAACATAGATAGCATATTCAAAAGCAGAGACATTACTTTGCCAACAAAGGTCCATCTAGTCAAGGCTATGGTTTTTCCAGTGGTCACGTATGGATGTGAGAGTTGGACTGGGAAGAAGGCTGAGTGCCGAAGAATTGATGCTTTTGAACTGTGGTGTTGGAGAAGACTCTTGAGAGTCCCCTGGACTGCAAGGAGATCCAACCAGTCCATTCTGAAGGAGATTAGCCCTGGGATTTCTTTGGAAGGAATGATGCTCAAGCTGAAACTCCAGTACTTTGGCCACCTCATGCGAAGAGTTGACTCACTGGAAAAGACTCTGATGCTGGGAGGGATTGGGGGCAGGAGGAGAAGGGGAAAACAGAGGATGAGATGGCTGGATGGCATCACTGACTCAATGGACGTGAGTCTGGGTGAACTCCAGGAGTTGGTGATGGACAGGGAGGCCTAGTGTGCTGTGATTCATGGGGTTGCAAAGAGTCAGACACAACTGAATGACTGAACTGAACTGAACTGAACAAGGTGTTCTGATCTTAATGGAAATGTTTAAAATTCTCACTCAATTTCATAAAAGATCTGCCCATAAACTTCAAGAATCCTAAACCACCTCAGGTCTCACTAAATGAAAATACATTTATAACATATACCTCTGTGAAGGGGAGAATTAACCAAATCAACTCTTATGAGACTCTATTAAGTCTTTTTGAATTGTTGTAAAAGGTATTAGTGGAACATTGATTAGTAACTAAAAGCCAAAATAGACTTAGTTGATCTAGGGACCAAAAAATCCTGAAAAATGTTGATCTTATTATTTCTGTTTTTCAGCCATATCCTTAAAGTGAAGTCGCTCAGTCGTGTCCGACTTTTAGCGACCTCATGGACTATAGCCAACCAGGCCCTCCGTCCATGGGATTTTCCAGGCAAGAGTACTGGAGTGGGGTGCCATTGCCTTCTCCATTAACAGCGGCTAGGCATATTATATTTACTTGGAGCTGGTATACTTGGTGACAGCCTTAGTGCCCTTGGACATGGTGTGCTTGGCCAGTTCCCCAGGTAGCAGCAAGCGCAAGGCGGTCTGGATCTCCCTGGATGTGATAGTTGAGCACTTGTAATACGCCAGGTGCGATGCCTCGCCAGCAATGCGCTCGAAAATGTCGTTGACGAAGGAGTTCATGATTTCCATGGCCTTGGATGAGATGCCGGTGTCGGGATGGACTTGCTTCAGCACCTTGTACATGTACACGGAGTAGCTCTCCTTGCGGCTGCGCTTGCACTTCTTGCTGTCCTTCTTCTGGGCCTTGGTCACAGCTTTTTTAGAGCCCTTTTTAGGGGCAGGAGCAGACTTAGCTGGTTCAGGCATGTCTATAAAGACAACACTGGGTCAGACCAATTCATCAACAACTCAACTGAGCAGCTGACATTCTACCTTAGAGCAAGAAAACCCCATCCATTGATCACTCCAACATTACTGAAATACACTAAATTACTCTCATTTTTTTAAGCACAGAACATCAAATCTTTTATACTAAGAAAGAATACCTCTTAGCTGAAATTTCATGGCTGAATGTTAATTAATTTTGTGCATTTTTTAGTGAAATAACATTGCCTCTTAATATAATTCAATGTCTTCTGGCTTTTATAAGGTCGCCTGTATCCTACAACTTTTGAACTGGGATGTCTATTTCATATTGAAATGATATGTTTACTATTCTGCTGGGGCCCTGCAAGGGATGGAAAGGAAATCTACACACCATTCTAATGCAGGCCGCCTGTAAGAAGCCATTGTAACTGACAATCACATTCCATTGTATGTTTTCATGAAGTCACTTGATCAGAAATATGTCTCATCATTCACTGACCATTTCAGCCTGTCTTTTCCGGATGAACTCTGGGCCACTCAACTGTGAACAACATTTAATTAAAGCCTCAATTTTCTATCGAAATGACAGGATCTTATACATATATTTGTCAAATTGATTAGTATGTGAAAATGAAGATTGACTATAAGTCTGGAATCTCTATTACAGTTATCTAATTAAAAAAAATGCCCATTCCTTCCACTTAGAATACTAGGTCCTTAAAAATCCTACAACAGGAATTTCTATGATATTTTTCAATGTCAGTCAATAATCTATTAAGTACCCTTGGTGTGACTATGTTTATTGTATAATAAATTTCAGTATTTTTATCTTAAATGAGAAAATAAAGTCAAGAATTTTTTTAATCACACAGTTTTCTTTTTAATTAGAAAACTGAAACTATTCTATCTGAACTCTTTCAACTCCCAACTCATTTGACTTCTGATTTTGCTGTTTTCAGGGTTTTGTTTTTGTTCTTTGATGCTCAAAGCTGGTCTGAAGACCAGATGCCTCTTTTACCTGAAGCTTGTGAGGAATACAATCTATCTATCTGATAATGAGTTGATAAACACAATATACAAGAAACCTATAATCTCAAAAGCAAAACAAGCAAGCAATATGAATAAAAATGGGCAAAGGTCCTGAATAGACATTTTTCCAAAGAAGGCATGTGAATTGCCAACAGATACATGAAAAATGTTCAACATTACTAAACATCAGGGAAATGCAAACCAAAACTACAATGACAAATCATCTCACAAGTAAATAAAACCTTGTACACTACTAGGGGAAATGTAGAAATGTAAATTGCTACAGCTACTATGGAAAACATCATGGAGCTTCTCAAAAAGTTAAAAATAAAGCTATCATATGATTCCACAATTCCATTTCTGAGAATATATCCATAGGAAAAGAAATATCTGAAAGGATACCTGCACCCCTATGTTCACTGCAGCATTAGTCACAGTAGCCAGGACATGGAAACAACCTAAGTATCTACCAATGGATGTATGGATAATGAAGTTGTGTTATATATTTGCATACAATGGAATATTTTTCAGCATTTAAAAAGAAGATCCTGCCATTTAAGAGAACACAGATGGACCTTAAGGGCGTTATGCTAAAGGAAATAAGTCACACAGAGAAAGACAAATACTGTGTGATCTAACTGGTATGTGGAACATAAAAAAATGCCAAATTTATAAAAACGGAGTGGAATGGTGATTGTCAGGGGCTGGGTGGAGGGTGGAGGAAATGGGGAGATGTTGCTCAGAGTGTACAAACTTCCAGTAAGAAAATGACTAAGTTCTGGGGATCTAATGTACACATGGTAACCATAGATAATAGTACTGTATTATATACCTGAAAGAGAGTAACCCTTAAATGTTCTCAATACACACATGCATACAGAGGTAATTATATGAGGTGATGAAGGTATGAACTAACTGAATCATAGTAATCATTTCACAATAAACAGGTGTGTCAGATCAGCACATTATATGCCATAAACTTTTATACAATGTTATACATGAATTATATCTCAATAAAGCTGAAAAAAATTAAAGAAAAAAAGAAATATCATATCTCAGGTCTCACCTCAGATCTATTGAATCAGAATCTGCATTTTAACATGATTCCTAGATGGCTGGTAAATTTGAAGGGCACTGATTCATACTGTAGCATGTAATTAGAGATTTAAAACACAACTTCCTTAAATAAGGGTTATTAAGATATAACTATTACATTATTGGGCTTCCTTGGTGGCTCAGATGGTAAAGCATCTGCCTGCAATGTGGGAGACCTGGGTTCGATCCTTGGGTCGGGAAGATCCCCTGGAGAAGGAAATGGCAGTATTCTTGCCATTTGGCAGAAGGAAATTCCAGTACTCTTGCCTGGAAAATTCCATGGACAGAGGAGCCTGGCAGGCTACATTATTAAACTATTAAGTAAATAGTTATTTATTGCTATTAATTATTGATCTATAAATAGACTGAAGCTTCTGTTTTACTGGTAAGTATCATTCATGTGACAACAAGATGGTTCATTAAGGATTAAGAAATATAAGACATTTTTACATACTACTAAATAACTGGCTTGAATTATAGCTATTGTTGTGATTAAATATTTTAGAGAAATGCATAAATTTATCATTTGGATAACTATTATAAGATAATAAATGCTTTGCATATTAAATGTTAGATCTCATCATCTTTTCTCTGGTATACGGGCATGGTGGTTGTCATTATCCAATCTTAGTGAAGATAAGAGGTCAAAGAATTTAAGCCACTTACCCAATACTGTATAGTGTGGTGTGTTGGTTGTGTCTCTTCATTCACTAGTGATAGATGCATAAACATAACTGAAAATTCTTGAATGTCTGGATCTAGCAGGTATGAGGGATACTGGGCTCAAGATATATCTTACCAGCTTAACACCCTCTGTGGAAAAAGTAAAACTTGCCCTCTCCTTAGCAGTTGTGGCAGACCATCTTGGGAAGCACTTTCATAGGCTCATCTTGAGTCACCATGGCCAAAGGGAGAGGATAAGCTGATTGAACAGCACATATGACCACTTGCATTACCAAGAAGAGAGGATTAAAGAAGTAACAGGATAACTATCAGTCCCAAAGTTGCCTCTGGAAAGAGAGCTTCTGACTTAAGAAAAGCAAAAATAAATCCATACAATGGTAAGTGTTTAAACTGGGTCAAGATCATAAACTGAGAATTTAGATTTCTCTTTTTAATTATGATTTACAGAAGCATTGAAACAGTAGTTTTCATTATACTCTTACAGAAATTTCCTGGAGGAGTATTTAAGCATACACTCAGCTTCATGGAGCCTGAGACTGATGTAGTAAGAGTCTCACATGAGAGTGGGTGAGACAACGTGTGGGCAGAATCCAAGGTTTCACCAGATATCTCTCTGTATTTTAATTTATTCAAAATATTCTCTGAATTGGGCCTCAGTTGAACAGTGATTAGCTAGTTGCTGGGCTTTCCTGGTGGCTGAGATGGTAAAAAAGTCTGCCTGCAATGTAGGAGACCCAGGTTTGATCCCTGGGTCAGGAAGATCCCTTGGAGAAGGGAATGGCTACCCACTCCAGTATTCTTGCCTGGGATAACTCCATGGAAAGAGGAGCCTGGTGGTCTATGGGTCTCAAATGGATAGTTCTAAATGATTGGTAAATGCAAGGCATCTTTGTTTTAACAATATGCTGCCTTTTTATTAAAAAAAAAAAAAAAAGTATGTCAGATTCCCCTTCCCCCTTTTCTGGTAATCATACCTATGCAAAGCCCATCTGTTTAGATGAAGAATTCATGTTAGCATGGCAAGTAGCAGGTGGGGCCTTAGCTGGGAAGAAATAAATAACCCCTTAGCATTTTCCTTGAAAAACTTTGCAAGCAACACATCATTAAAACTCAAATCAATTGTTTGTCACATTTCTTTAATGCTTCTGGGATGTATGACAATCAACATCAATGATTAAAATGAAAATTACCCATCTTGAGTTTATCAATTACTAAGGTCTTTCCAGCCACATTTATAGGTTTGAATGAGAGAAAAATATCAATCAATGCTGTCCTGCTTAAATAATTTATTCACCCCATGCATCTGAGGGTTAGGGCATCATAAGTTTTCTAGCCCTTAGGAAAAGATGCAAGTTTCCTGAATACTCATTGAACGTGTATCAATTCATTCTTTCTCTCTTCTTTGTGTGTGTGTGTCTGTGTGTGTGTGTATGTATGTGTGTATGTGCATGCATATACTCAGTCATGTCCAACTCTTTGTGACTCCCTGGATAGTAGTCAGCCAGGTTCCTCTGTCCATGCAATGTTCCAGGCAAGAATACTGGAGTGGGTTTCCATTTCCTCCTCCAGCAGATCTTCCTGACCCAGGGATGGAAACTCATCTCTTGCATCTCCTGCGTTGGCAGGTGGATTCTTTACAACTGTGCCACCTGGGAAGCCCCTTTATCTCTTCTTTAACGGTCTCTAAATTCTAAAGGATTTTTCACTTTTGGATCTTTTTGTATAAAATGTATTATTTAAATCTCTCTGATCTCTACAGGTAATAGCTAATGATCACTGTTAACTTCTTTCAATGTAACATGATTAATTATAACTCCAGTGTTTGTAACTATATCTTTAATAATACAATGTTGCTTATCCTTATCGCTAAATCCCTTGTCCTTTTTAATATCTGTATAACCTTTCCCTTTTTCAATAGAGTGCTTGACAAGATATCAATCTCTGATCATTTAGTTCATAGAAAAATCCCCTAAAGTCTTTTCAACTGGAGTTTCTTTTTAACCTGAACACTGAAATCCTCTCTTATGTAGTACAAATCTTTCTCATCCTCTGAAAGTCACTTCAAACAGTGTTTCATTTTTCTAGAAGATGGATAAACCTCATTATACTCAGATGCCATCTTGTTGAAAGCTTTTAATGCTTTGTTTAAGGCATGTTACTACAGTGATAGGATAAGGCTTACCACGTGTAAAGATATTTGCAGCATATGAGTAGGCTGTGAAATACAATCACCTTGCCCAGCAGAGCTGGCATGTGAAAAGAGGAGTACTAAAATTAAGATGCTGGGTTTCTATTCCTTGACTGTAACTCCTTTCAGCTTCACACCTTTTGAAAAATCAAAGCCTACTATTAAAATAAAGCCATAGAGAAATAAGTCCTCTTTTTAAAAAACAATTGTATTGAATTTAATTGATGCCCCTCAGATTAAGTTCTCCATTCTCAACATTAGCAACAAAAAGACTGTTAGAAAAGAAATCAAAATCCAAAATTCTGCACTTAATCTTCCACTGCTAAATTTAAGAAGCTTTGTGTGGCACGGATATGAAATATGCCTATGTATTTATAAGACATTTTAAGCACAAACCAGGCCATCTGTCCACCTTCATGTCTCCCCACTTTTCATGCTATTCTCCTTCCTACCCTTAATAGGGCTTCCCTTTAGCTTTAAAGCAATACACAGGTTTGAAAAAAAAATAGACACATAAGCTTATTTATTGCCAAAAAACTATATATATATCATTTATGTTTGTAAAATATCTACTTCTACATACATACCAGTGTAATACTATGGATACACTGGAAGAATACTCACCAGGTTATTTGACTAAGTGAAGAGGAGTGGGATGTGTTGGTACAGAGTGCAGGGAAGAAAGATAGATTCCTAGGCATACTTTTTTTTTATTTATTTACATTACACAAAATACTACATGCATTTAACTTCAGTTTAATTTAATTTAAAAAAATTAAATGTACTTTCAAACTATTGCCTCCCACTAATGGAGAATTTTGGGAAAAGAGTTAAATCCTACTCCTTGGTCAGCAACATCCTACACTTCCAAGAATCTACATGAAAAGAGGTAAATTTCAATAAGATAGAGGAGCAAGCAACATTAAGCATAAAGAAATGGAGGCTGTTAGAACTGGAAAGGAGACATTGCTTTGTTAACAAAAATTGATGGGAGACATTAAGAAAGTGTTTTCAGTAGTGTAGCAAGTATAGAAATCGTAAGTTGGGATAAACCGGCAACCATAAACAAAATGAAAAGACAACCTACCACCCAGGAGAAAATATTGCAAATGATGCGACTGACAATGGGTTAATATCTAAAATATACAAACAGCTCATACAACTCACAACAAAAAACAAATAGCCAAATCAAAACAATGGGCAGAAGACCTAACTTCTCCAAAGAAGCCATACAGATGGCCAACACGCACATGAAAAGATGTTCGACATCACTAATTATTAGGGAAAAGCAAATGAAACTACAATCAAGTATCACCTCAGAATGACCATCACTAAAAGCTCTACAAATAACAAATGCTGGAGATGGTGCAGAGAAACCATCTCCTATACCGTTGGTGAGAATATAAATTGGTGTTGCCACTATGGAAAACAGAATGGAAACTACTAAAAAAACTAAAAATAGAATTTCCATATGAGCTAGCAATCTCACTCCTGGGCACACACCCAGAAAAAACTATAATTTTAAAAGATAAATGCACCCCTATGTTCATAGCAGCACTATTTACAATAGTCAAGACATGGAAACAACCTAAATGTCGATTTCAACAGATGAACAGATAAAGAAAATGTAGTTTATATATACAATGGACTCTTACTCAGCCATAAAAAGACAGAAATAATGCCATTTGCAGCAACATGGATGAACCTAGAGATTATCACAGTAAGTGAAGTAAGAAAAAGACAAATACCATGTGATATCACAAATGTGGAATTTAAAATACAACACAAATGAACATATCTATGAAACAAAAACAGACTCCAGATAGAGACAACAGATTGCAGTTGCCAAGGGGTTGGGAAGGGTTGGGAGTTTGGGATTAGCAGAGACAAACTATGATACATAGGATGGATAAATAACAAGATCCTACTTTATAGCACAGGGAGCTATATTTAATATCCTGTGACAAACTATAATGGAAAAAGAATTTCATATTCTTTTCCATATATATATTATATATGAGGGCTTTCCAGGTGGTGCAGTGGTAAAAATCCACCTGCCTATGTAGGAGATGTGGGTTCAATCCCTGGGTTGGGAAGATCCCCTGGAGAAAGAAATGGCAACCCACTCCAGTGTTCTTGCCTGGAAAACTCCATGTACAGAGAAGCCTGGCAAACACAGTCCACAGGGCCACAAAGAGTTGGACATGACTGAGCAACTGACAATACACGGAATACACACACACACATACACACGTATAACTGAGTCACTTTGTCGTATAGCAGAAATTAACACAACATTGTTAAGTCAACTATGCTTCAATAAAATTAGAAATAAAAGAAGCTGGGGTAAGCAGGAGGTTAAAAATGTTAAATTTATTCAACTAAGTGTGATCTACCTTTTGAAGACATAAATACTTCAGAGAATGAGGGAAACAAAATCAGAGCTGAAAAGAATAATAGAGAAGGAAAGATGTTTATTTTGGGAACAGAGACTTAATTATATAGTGGTCTGAGGGGAGAAAGAATATCGTGGGAATCTCATAGAAATAGAGAAACAAACTTGATGTAACAAACTCTAAGAGGAAGCCTTGAAGTGACAGGGACAAATGCTAAAACATGCTTATTTAAAGATGCAATAATGATTAATGATTAATTCTATTGAAAGACTGAAATCTTTACTCAGTAAAAATAAATTTCGTCAAGTAAACACTGGCGTTTTACATAAAAAGCATTATAACAATTTTTCTATCTAAAGAAACTCCATTAATAAGTAGAGTGGTAATAATTTTTACTTAAGCACTTCATTTCTGTCTGCTTCAGCAGTGATACAGCAATGATCAGACACCCCAACAAATCCTTGTAACCTAGTTTTTTCAGCTCCTCCTAGCATGTGATGATGAAATCTCTCAGGGAGAACTGTGCTACTTTTTAATAAAAACTATCTGGACAACAGTTAACTGGAGCATTAACCTGTTTTGGAGAAAAATAAATCTGCTGACACTTGCATGTATTTGGAACTTAAATGACCAGAAGAAAAATGCAAGTGACATGTCTAAATTTATAGAATGAAGAAAGATAAATTAAGGACCCAAGTGGATACAGTCATGTAAAATCATACATGTATAATTTATAGGGTACCTGCAACATGCAGGATGCTACATTGGGCACTGAGTAAATAAAGGAAACATATATTTAAGGAACATGGGCATGTTTTAAATATGTTTAGTAGTATATATTTAAGCTTTCAAGAATCTCTCTTATAACTAAAGAAATATTACATAATCCTGCTGTAAAGTTTTAAACGATCATTAAATACATTTTGGAAAATACAGAAAAGTATAAAATGGAAAATTAAAGTCAGCTTTACATCTTCTACTCAGAAATGGTTGCTATTAATATTGTGATTTATTTACTTACCGGTTTCCCCCACCCTCAGACATTATTCTCTTTACATGTAAAATAGCTTATTATCTCTATTGGATGGAGACCTAGGAGTGGAATTACTGGACTGAAGGGTACAGAGGTTTTAAGTCTCTGGAAACATTGCTAATTTGATTTCAAGGGAGGTTGTTTCAGTTCAGGTTCATTTGCCTGCATGAGTGAATTTTTAAATACCTTCACCAATCTACTAGATGAAAAACGCAATTTCATAGTTTTAATTTTTATTTATTTAGTAGTTAAAAAAAATAAAAATTCACTAGAAAACACTCATAGACTGGGCACTATTCTAGGCCCTATTGGACATAGTTTCTGTCCTTATGAAAATCAAAATAGGGAAAAATACTCACATAGGAGGCTGGTGGGTACATGCTGTAATGATACACTATGTAGATCCTAAGTGATGGAAGCAAAAAGGAAGGAGTGTTTAATGTTTCTTGGAGAAACAGGATAATGGATTTATCCTCCCTGGGGGATGAAGAGTGAACTAGAAGTTGTAAATACCCTTCAGTTTGAACACAACTATGAAGAAAGGTTAGCATTTTCATTTTACAGATGAAGAAACAGATTTAAAGAGGTAACAATCTACTCTGGGTAACAGTAGAGAACAAATGAGGATGTCTATCTTACATCAAAGTTCACACATCTTATCATCTTCCTGCATAGTTTCCCTGCAGCTCCCAAGAAGACTGTATCTGTCACATATTTCTTTTTTATTATTATTTTTATACTTTACAATATTGTATTGGTTTTGCCATACATCAACATGCATCCTCCATGGGTGTACATGTGTTCCCAATCCTGAACCACCCCCTCCCACCTCCCTCCCCAGACCATCCCTCTGAGTCATCCCAATGCACCAGCCCCAAGCATCCTGTATCCTGCATTGAACCTGGACTGGTCATTCTTTTCTTATATGATATTATACATGTTTTAATGCCATTCTCCCAAATCACCCCCCCCCCCCACCCAGCTCCCACAGAGTCCAAAAGACTGTTCTATACATCTGTGTCTCTTTTGCTGTCTTGCATACAGGGTTGTCGTTACCATCTTTCTAAATTCCATATATATGCGTTAGTATACTGTATTGGTGTTTTTCTTTCTGGCTTACTTCACTCTGTATAATAGGCTCCAGTTTCTTCCACCTCATTAGAACTGATTCAAATGTATTCTTTTTAATAGCTGACTAATACTCCATTGTGTATATGTATCACAGCTTTCTTATCCATTTATCTAGGTTGCTTCCATGTCCTGGCTATTATAAAGAGTGCTGCGATGAACATTGGGGTACACGTGTCTCTTTCAAATCTGGTTTCCTCGGTGTGTATGCCCAGCAGTGGGATTGCTGTGTTGTATGGCAGTTCTATTTCCAGTTTCTTAAGGAATCTCCACATTGTTCTCCATAGTGGCTGTACTAGTTTGCATTATGTTGTTTTAAAAAATTTAAATAAACTATATCTATCTGACAATCAATCAATCTATCTATTTAACCTGAGAATTCTAGCTTAATTCAGAGATCAATTTGGTTTTTCTAGTTCTGTCTGAAGCTTAGTCCAAGTGGTACACAGAGGCCATCAAATTCAACCTGATTTTATTTCAGATGAGGAAACTGAAGCTCAGAGAAGTTACACAGTTACTTGCAGTAGAGTAGACATTAGAACTCACATTTCCTGAAATCTAATCCATTGGCCTCCCTCTGTACTATACTGCCCTTGGTATTTAATATTTGATTTAATTAAATTTGAAGTTTGAAGCCCAAATCTAGTGCAATATTTTAAAATTTGGGGGCCACGATTATGCCAAAGCCTTTAACTGTGTGGATCACAATAAACTGTGGAAAATTCTGAAAGAGATGGGAGTACCAGACCACCTGACCTGCCTCTTGAGAAATCTGTCTGCAGGTCAGGAAACAATAGCCTTCTCTCTCAGCCTAGGAGTCAGTCACTACTTTAGTATCTTTGTGTATTTGTTTCTTGAGTTGCTATGACAAATTACCAAAAGTGTGGTGGCTTAAATAATACACATTTATTATCTCATAGGCCCAAAGTCCAAGATGGGTCTCAATGAGCTAAAATATAGGGCTGCATATCTTTCTGGATGCTCTAGGGTACAATCCTTTTTTTTTTTGCCTTTTCCAGCTTCTATAGGCTGTCCATGTTTCTTGGCTGATAGCTTCCTTCTAGCATCCTCAAAGTCAGCAATGCCAGATGGAGTCCTTCTCATACTGCTGTATCTCTGGTTCTCTGCAGCATGGAAAATTTTGTTGCTTTTAAGGATGCATGTGGCTACACTGGACATACAGGTATACTCCAAGATAAGCACTCCACCTCAAGATCCTTAACTGTAACCACAACTTCACTGTTTCTTTGCCAAGTAAGATAACATGTTCATAAGTTTTGGGGGTTAGGGAATGGGCATCTTTGGGAGGCATCATTTTGTCACCTCAGGTAGTTAAACATAATTGAGACTGTCCCCAAATAAGTCACTAGAAATGTCCTGTACTTGGCACAGTTTTGTGGGTGCTGGGGTGCACTGTCCATATTCTCTCTCCATCACTCACACCTCCAAATCACATCTCCAATGTTGATGGGGATCTTGACTTCATATAGCTGGGTTTCTCTTTAGGAATTACCATCTGCTGAAGAGACCCACTACTGCACCCTAAGTCACAGCTCCTTCTGCCCGTACCTAGTGACTTGTCATGGGGAAGCTGTAAAAATCCAGCTCTTCTGCCTCAATGTCAGACAACTCTGAAGGCCATTCTCGCTCCAGCACTCCCCATCCCCACCCTTGTCCCTGGTGAGTCCTTGTGATTCATCTCAGTTAAGTGTCTCCTCCCTAACTCTGTGCCCTCATTTCATTTCCCTGCAGGGGTAGATCCCAGGAGCACTTCCCAGTAAACCTTGCACAGTGCAAATCCCTGCCTCAAGTCTGTTTCCTGGGAACCTTTTCTGTAATAATCTGTGATACACAATGTTTGGGTTGCTACAAGCATTTGGAGCATTCCTAAATCTGAAAGCAAATAGGAATAAAGAACACTTTTCAATAATTCACTCTCATTGATGAAGAGAAATCACCTTCTTGGTCTGCACCCACTAACATCTTAACATCCATGAGTCCTCATTATTCACATTCTCCACTTGCAAACTTGCCTTCTAAATAAAATTTATTTGTAACCCTCTGAATTTGAATTCCTTGATGTATGTGCTCTCAGTTGAGGTTGAATAAGGTGATACTCTGCTTTCTGGTTTCAGCTTTCATCCTAAAAACAGGTGTCCTTTTGTGGTCTTTTTGTGCCACATTTCTAGCCTCATTTTTTCCTTTCCTATTGGTGATTTTCTGTTTCAAATGGCCCCCAAGTGTACTGCTGAAGTGCTTCCTAGTGTTCCTAAGTGCAGGAAGGTTGTGACAGTCCTTATGGAGAAAATACCCATATTAGATAAGCTTTTGTTCATGTAGAAGTTATAGTGCGGTTGTAAGTTTAATGTTACTGAATTAACAATACAGTTGGCTCTTGAACAACATAGGTTTTATTTTTTATTTTTTAACTTTACAATATTGTATTGGTTTTGCCATATATCAAAATGAATCCGCCACAGGTATACATGTGTTCCCCATCCTGAACCCTCCTCCCTCCCCATACCATCCCTCTGGGTCGTCCCAGTGCACCAGCCCCAAGCATCCAGTATCGTGCATCGAACCTGGACTGGCGACTCGTTTCATCTATGATACTATACATGTTTTAATGCCATTCTCCCAAATCATCTCACCCTCTCCCTCTCCCACAGAGTCCAAAAGCCTCTTCTATACTTCAGTGTCTCTTTTGCTGTCTTGTATACAGGGTTATTGTTACCATCTTTCTAAATTCCATATATATGCGTTAGTATACTGTATTGGTGTTTTTCCTTCTGGCTTACTTCACTCTGTATAATAGGCTCCAGTTCATCCACCTCATTAGAACTGATTCAAATGTATTCTTTTTAATAGCTGACTAATACTCCATTGTGTATATGTACCACTGCTTTCTTATCCATTCATCTGCTGATGGGCATCTAGGTTACTTCCATGTCCTGGCTATTATAAACAGTGCTGCGATGAACATTGGGGTACACGTGTCTCTTTCCCTCTGGTTTCCTCAGTGTGTATGCCCAGCAGTGGGATTGCTGGATCATAAGGCAGTTCTATTTCCAGTTTTTTAAGGAATCTCCACACTGTTCTCCATAGTGGCTGTACTAGTTTGCATTCCCACCAACAGTGTAAGAGGGTTCCCTTTTCTCCACACCCTCTCCAGCATTTATTGCTTGTAGACTTTTGGATCGCAGCCATTCTGACTGGCGTGAAATGGTACCTCATAGTGGTTTTGATTTGCATTTCTCTGATAATGAGTGATGTTGAGCATCTTTTCATGTGTTTGTTAGCCATCTGTTTGTCTTCTTTGGAGAAATGTCTATTTAGTTCTTTGGCCCATTTTTTGATTGGGTCATTTATTTTTCTGGAATTGAGCTGTAGGAGTTGCTTGTATATTTTTGAGATTAGTTGTTTGTCAGTTGCTTCATTTGCTATTATTTTCTCCCATTCTGAAGGCTGTCTTTTCACCTTGCTTATAATTTCCTTTGTTGTGCAGAAGCTTTTAAGTTTAATTAGGTCCCATTTGTTTATTTTTGCTTTTATTTCCAATATTCTGGGAGGTGGGTCATAGAGGATCCTGCTGTGATGTATGTCGGAGAGTGTTTTGCCTATGTTCTCCTCTAGGAGTTTTATAGTTTCTGGTCTTACGTTTAGATCTTTAATCCATTTTGAGTTAATTTTTGTGTATGGTGTTAGAAAGTGCTCTAGTTTCATTCTTTTACAAGTGGTTGACCAGTTTTCCCAGCACCACTTGTTAAAGAGATGGTCTTTAATCCATTGTATATTCTTGCCTCCTTTGTCAAAGATAAACAACATAGGTTTTAATTGCATGGGTCCAATTACATGTGGATATTTTTCAATAGCAAATACTATAGTGCTATACAATCCCTGGTTAGTTGAGCCTGTGAAAGCAGAACTGTGGATACAGAGGGCTGACTATACAAGGGCTCATCCAAGGTCATGAGCATCCTTGGATTTTGGTAACCCTAGTGAATCTGAAATCACTTCCACACAGGTACCAAGGGATGACTATATCCATTAAATAAGGTGTCTTTAAACAGAAAAACACATAAAGCAAAGCCATGCATTGATAGGTTGATGACAGGGTTGCAACCAGAGGCTTTGTTGCTGTTTTTCAGTCACAAAGTCATGTCTGACTCTTTCTGATCTAATGGACTGCAGCATGCCAGCCTCCCCTGTCCTTCACTATTTTCTGGAGCATGCTCAAACTCATGTCCATTGAGTTGGTGATGCCATCCAATCATCTCATCCTCTGTTGCCCCCTTCTCCTATTGCCCTCAATCTTTGTCAGCATCAGGGTCTTTTCCAATGAGTCGGCTCTTTGCATCATGTGGCCAAAGTACTGAAGCTTCTGCTTCAGCATCAGTCCTTCCAATGAATATTGGAAGAGGCTTGTAGTAACTTAATTCTTATTTCCTCTAGAAGCAGTTCTCTAATCCAGTATCCATAATGACTTTATAAAACACAGTTACCAGGAATATCAAGAATTGACTACATATATATATATGGATTTTTTTCATCGTACTTTGTTTTTGTTGTTGTTCAGTTGCTAAGTCGTATCTGACTCTCTGTGACCTCATGGACTGCAGTGCACAAGACTTCTATGTTCTTCACTATCTCCAAGAGCTTGCTCAAGCTCATGTCCATTTAGTTGATGATGCTATCCAACCATCTTATCCTCTGTAGCCCCCTTTTCCTCCTGTACTCAATCTTTCCCAGAATTAGCTATCAGGATCTTTTCCAGTGAGTCAGTTCTTCTCATCAGGTGACCTAAGTATTGGAGCTTCAGCATCAGTTCTTCCAATAAATCTTTAGGGTTGATTTCCTTTAGGATTTACTTGATCTTCTTGCTGACCAAGGGACTCTCAAGAGTTATCTTTAGCACCACAATTTGAAAGCATCAGTTCTTCAGTGCTCAGTCTTCTTTATGGTCCAACTCACCTTTGTATGAGACTACTGGAAAAATCATAGCTTTGACTATATGGACCCTTGTTGGCAGAGTGATGTCTCTGTTTTTTAATATGCAGTCTTGGTTTTTCATAGCTCGTCTTCCACAGGGCATGCATCTTTTAATTTCATTAATTTCATTTCATTAATTTCACCATCCACAGTGGTTTTCAAAGCCCCCCAAAACAAAATATGCCACTGCTTCCACTATTTCCCCTCCTATTTGCCATGAAGCAATAGGACCAGATGCCACGTTTGCCATTCATTAGTTTTTGTATATTGAATTTTAAGCCAGTTTTTTCATCCTCCTCTTTCACCCTTATCTAGAGGCACTTTATTCCGCTTCACTTTCTGCCATTAGAGTGGTATTATCTGCATATCGGATATTTGCAGATTGTTGATATTTCTCCTGGCGATCTTGATTCCAGCTTGTGCTTCATCCAGCCTAGAATTCCATATGATGTACTTTGCATAGAAGTTAAATAAGCAGGGTGACAATATACAACCTTGATGTATTCTTTTCCCAACTTTGAACCAGTTCATTGTTCCATGTCTGCTTCTAACTGTTGCTTCTTGACCTGCATACATGTCAAGAGACACATAAGGTGATCTGGTAATCCAGCTTGTACATGGGGAAGTTCTTGGTTCATGTACTGCTGAAGCCTAGATTAAAGGATTTTGAGCGTTGCCTTGGTAGCATGTGAAATGAGTGCCACTGTATGGTAGTTTGAACATTCTTTGGCATTGACCTTCTTTAGGACTGGAATGAAAACTGACCTCATAAACCTAGTAAGTGACTTAAATGTGCTTGTTTTTTTGTCCTGCACTTTGTGAAGCATCTATGTTGTGCTGTGCTGTGCTAAGTCACTTCAGTCTTGTCCAACTCTTTGTGACCCTATGGACTGTAGCATGCCAGGCTCCTCTGTCCATGGGATTCTCCAGGCAAGAATACTGGAGTGGGTTGCCATGACCTTCTGCAGGGGATCTTCCCAACCCAGGGATTGAACCTGTGTCTTATGTCTCTTGCATTGGCAGGAGGGTTCTTTACCATTAGCACCACTTGGGAAGCCCTGTGAAGATCCTAGGTGTCCTCAGTAAGTGTTGTACGCTTACATGCTTGGAAGCAAGGGACAAGGAAACACTATTTTCACACCATACTTCACTCCATTTCCTACTCTTGCTCTAACCTCTCCTCTAAGAAGAACTAACTACCCATCAGCCTTCTGTGATGCCTCATCAACCATGCTCCACCTCCTCCAGAATTTCCTTGCTTCTCTTTTTATCTGATTTCCATGGTTGTGGGCATGTGCTGGTACACATGTGGTTCTTCAGTGCTCATTCAAAAATGAATCCCTTCCTATCCTCAATTAAACATTTTTCAGATGCCACCAAAGGAAGGTTCAAACCTTACCATCAATTCTCAGCAGATGTTCCTTCTTTCCTCTCCATTCACTCACTCATGTTATTGCTGACTGTTTCTGACTGGATTCTGGGACACAATTTCCATCGGCTCTACAGCAACGTGGATGCTTGTGAAAGTGAAAGTCATTCAGCCGTGTCTGACTCTTTGCGACCCCATGAACTATACAATTTGGAATTCTCCAGGCCAGAATACTGGAGTGAGTATCCTTTCCCTTCTCCGGGGGATCTTCCCAACCCAAGGATTGAATGATCGAACCCATGTCTCCCACAATGAGGGCAGATTCTTTACTAGCTGAGCCACAAGGGAAGCCCAAGAATACTGGAGTAGGTAGCCTATCCCTTCTCCAGCAGATCTTCATGACCTAGGAATAGAACTGGGGCCTTCTGCATTGCAGGTGGATTCTTTACCATCTGAGCTATCAGGGAAGCCTGATACAGATGCCTGGATGCTTGAGTTTTGTTAAATGGGTTTTGGACAATTGATGATTTCCCCAAACATGTATATAATTTCAATAATATATGCACCTTAGAGTGAAGAATTTTAAAAGCATTCTTTTGCACATTATTTTACTTTTAACTTATTTAAAAATATTATTAGATATCCAGTTCAGTTTAGTTCAGTTCATTCGCTCAGTCGTGTCCGACTCTTTGCGACCCCATGAATCACAGCATGCCAGGCCTTCCTGTCCATCACCAACTCCCAGAGTTTACCAAAACTCATGTCCATCGAGTCAGTGATGCCATCCAACCATCTCATCCTCTGTCATCCCCTTCTCCTCCTGTCCCCAATCCCTCCCAGCATCAGGGTCTTTTCCAATGAGTCAATTCTTCGCATGAGGTGGCCAAAGTATTGGAGTTTCAGCTCTAGCATCAGTCCTTCCAAAGAACACCCAGGACTGATCTCCTTTAGAGTGGACTGGTTGGATCTCCTTGCAGTCCAAGGGAATCTCAAGAGTCTTCTCCAACACCACGGTTCAAAAGCATCAATTCTTTGGCACTCAGCTTTCTTCACAGTCCAACTCTTATATCCATACATGACCACTGGAAAAACCATAGCCTTGACTGCTGCTGCTGCTGCTGCTAAGTCGCTTCAGTCATGTCTGACTCTGTGCGACCCCATAGATGGCAGCCCACCAGGCTCCCTGGTCCCTGGGATTCTCCAGGCAAGAACACTGGAGTGGGTTGCCATTTCCTTCTCCATAGCCTTGACTAGACAGACCTTTTTGGCAAAGTAATGTCTCTGCTTTTGAATATGCTATCTAGGTTGGTCATAACTTTCCTTCCAAGGAGTAAGCGTCTTTTAATTTCATGGCTTCAGTCACCATCTGCAGTGATTTTGGAGCCCCAAAAAATAAAGTCTCCCACTGTTTCCACTGTTTCCCCATCTATTTCCCATGAAGTGGTGGGACCGGATGCCATGATCTTCGTTTTCTGAATGTTGAGCTTTAAATCAACTTTTTCACTCTCTTTTTTCACTTTCATCAAGACTCTTTTTAGTTCCTCTTCACTTTCTGCCATAAGGGTGGTGTCATCTGCATATCTGAGGTTACTGATATTTCTCCTGGCAATCTTGATTTCAGCTTGTGCTTCTTCCAGCCCAGGGTTCTCATGATGTACTCTGTGTATAAGTTAAATAAGCAGGGTGACAATATACAGCCTTGTCATACTCCTTTTCCTATTTGGAACCAATCTGTTGCTCCATGTCCAGTTCTAACTGTTGCTTCCTGACCTGCATATAGTTTCTCAAGAGGCAGGTCAGGTGGTCTGGTATTCCCATCTCTTTCAGAATTTTCCACAGTTTATTGTGATCCACACAGTCAAAGGCTTTGGTATAGTCAATAAAGAAGAAATAGATGTTTTTCTGGAACTCTCTTTCTTTTTCAATGATCCAATGGATGTTGGCAATTTGATCTCTGGCTCCTCTGCCTTTTCTAAAACCAGCTTGAACATTTGGAAGTTCACGGTTCACGTACTGATATATATTATTCCTTATTTTTTTATTTTGGTATAATTGGCATATGGCATTATATTAGTTACAGATGTACCTCATAGTGATTCAATATTTGTATTCATTGTAATCTAGTACATTATTTTATAAAGTAAGAAATTTTATCATAAAAATGAATATCCATCCCATAATGCATTTCTGCTGTTGATCTGGATTTTGTGTCTTCTTCAAGATGCTGTTAGCTTCTCAAGTACACACTCCAGAGCAGAAAAGAAAAACTACTTTATTTCTTAATAAAGAAGATTTCAACTTTTATCTCACATCCTCCAATTCCTCTTGATCAAGTCAGTTCTGTGTTTTAATAGTCAACTCCTCATTGTCTCAGTTAATCATTAACTTCTTTCCCGTCATGCCAATATTTTGCCAGTTTCTTGAGGATCTGGTCTAGTGCCAAGGTATGAGAATTAAAATGAGACAGAGTGGAAGTAAGGAACATCTGACCCCAAGGCTGCTTCCCCCGGGACATTCTCAGCACCCTCCAGTCTCCCGTTGGACAGCATAAGTAGACAGCTTCAGTGCCCTCACCACCTCAGCCATCAGGCCTCCAGGGACCAGGGTCCTCAGCTCGCGGAGTCATGACTTCATCATTCTGTGGCCACATGAAGAAAGTCCTGTTAACTCCTGTGCCACACTGGGAAGCAGGGGGGCTCTGAAAGGATGCTGTACATGTGTCTGCCCAATGTAGGCATTTTCACTTTGTTCTCCAGACATGGGGAGCAAAGATATCTTTTCTTCTCCAGGAAGGAAAGGCACAGATTCTAAACCTCTGCTCTTAATTCTCCAAAACTATATCCTTATAAAAATAAGGATTAAAAAAAAATCCAACACTACTACACTACTAGCTCATATAACATGTAATTGGAATTACAGACCTGCAATTTACATAAAGTTTTGTGAAACTCGTCAACTGCTTCAGGACCTCAGGTGAGGAGTAAGACACCGAATCCTATCAGGGACTCACTGAGGTATGTTCTCTCTTCTTTCCCTTGGCAACTCTTCCCTCTTCCCTAGTTGATAGAATATTCAGGAGACAAGGTTGTTCTGGCCTTTATCTATTCTCCCATATGTATTTTTTATGACATAAACTTTATGTCTCAAATCCTTCAGGGCCTTGCTTTGATTCTCAAAACATCTTTTCTTTCAAACTAGTGTTTTATGTAGTAAATTTCTAGAGACTTTAGATGATTCAGACGTGACAGAGAAGACTCCTTGTGTTCAGCTGTTAAAATCTACCCTGGGGCAAGGGATAGATTAAAGGTCAATCCAGTTTGAACAGGGAAGGGCCAGGTGGAAAAAGCCTTAGAAAGAGATGCAGAGTGTGTGGGACATATTCCTATTTTAAACCATTTTCAGATACCTGTGCTTTGATTACACATGCATCTTGTACTTAAAAGTCTTTGTCATGAGAAATTTTAGAACTTGTTATGCTTCTTTCTGCATTTATTTTCTCCCTTTTCATATCAAAGGACACACAACTCAGAAGTCACATTTCCTTATAAGATTTAACTATCTGATGATGTGTTATTTAAGTAATGGACCAAAGATTTCCAGATATACAAATATCCATGGAAATCAACCTTCCTTCTGCTCTTTGGGTCATGCAAAGTGAATTGAACTATCCATCATTATATGACTTAATTTGAAGCAGATTAGAGGAGAGAAACATTTATTTCTTTTTCTTTCTCTTTTTAGTAGCTCTTTCACCCATCATATCTTGATGAGCACTGAATTCGATCAGCACATTCTTGTCTCTTAAAGCACAAAGTGTTTTTAATTGTGAAAAGGCTTAATGAGAAGTGACAACCTGACTGCTTATCATGATTCAATTTTTAGACTGTCTAAAGTCTGCTAATTAATTTATTTCCAATGAGATTTTCACCCTTCTTAGCATTTTACTGATTTGTAGATTAATCAACTGCAACATTTCAATCAAAAGCAAATGTAGCATCAATTCAAATAATTTCTCCTTGTAAGAGCTTCCTTTGCAATGCTCCCACCCGAACCCTAATTTCCAGCACACAGAAAAAAGATACTTGAACACTGTTTAGATGTGCCATATAACCTACTCCTTTCCAGAGCATGTGATTCTCCAGTTTGTTCTGTCCATTAGTCTTCTTTTATCTTCACTTTCCCCTTTGCCAGTGGAGACAATGTTTGTCACTATAAAGATGCTCTCACTCCCTTATTCCTTTGTCCTGTGTTACACTTGATAGCTAAAGCACAAGGTAGATAAACTTAACTATCTTCTTTCTCTGTGCCTGCACCCAAACAGCTCTGAAACAAAGTGCAATAGCCATTAGGAAGAGAAACAAACAGCCAGTGTCGAAATGATGAACAACTGAGCCATGACCTGGTAGATGAAGCAGTGGGGTAGGATTTTAAAGCCCCATTCAACCTCGAGCAATCAAAAATAGAATTACTGAGAAGTCCCCTCTATTAACACATTGGTCCTGAAACAAGCAACCAATCGTGACAGTGTAACTTGAATTAGGAAGCATATTCAGGTGGCTTAGGTTAGAGACATGAAATCAAGGTAATGAAACAGAAGGTGGATATAAAACTATATGGACACAAGAGTGAACTGTAAACTATGGACTTTGGGCGAATATGATGTGTCAGTGCAGCTTCACCAACTGTAACAAGTATATCACTCTGCTGGGAGATGTTGATAATGGCAGAGCCTGTGCATGTGTGGGGGTAGAGTGCACCTTGGAGTATCTGTATCTTCCCCTCAATTTTTCTGTGAACTTAAAACTGCTTTAAAAAAATAAAGTCAATTAAAAAAGCAACTAGATTTATTAATCAGTTCTATTCAGAAGGTTCCCCATATTGTAATGAATACAGACTGAAAGCTAATCTTAGAACCACACCGTATCAATCTCTGGAGTTTGCCATATAGATATTTCATTTTATAGACATATAGTTGATCTACAATTTTGTCATTTGTTCTGTACAGCAACGTGCCTTAGTTATACACATATTTTATATGTATATACTTATATATTCTTTTTCCTATTCTTTTCCATTATGGTTCGTCACAAGATATTGCATACCTGTGCTATACAGTAGGACTTTCTTGTCTATCCATCCTACGTAATGAAATAGTCTGTCTCTGCTAATCCCAAACTTCTGTTGTCTCCCTCCCTTCCCACCTGCTTCTTGGCAACCAAAGTTATTCTCTGTGTCTGTGAATCTGTATTTGTTTTGTAGTTCTATTGATTTGTGTTGTATTTCAGATTCCACATATAAGTGATATCATATGGTATCTGTTTAATGTTGCTTAGTATGGTAATCTCTAGGTCCCTATGTATGTAGTATATAAAAAATGAGTAAAGGATACTCAAGCCGCTTGAAGAAGAACTAAAGAGCCTCTGGATGCCTCTGGATGAACGTGAAAGAGGAGAGTGAAAGGGCTGGCTTAAAACTTAACATTCAAAAAATGAAGATCACAGCATCTGGGCCCATCATTTCATGGCAAATAGATTGGGAAAAAGTGGAAACAGTGACAGATTTCATTTTCTTGGGCTCCAAAATCACTGCAGATGGTGATTACAACCACAAAATTAAAAGCAACTTGCTCCTTGGAAGAAAAGTTATGACAAACCTACACAGTGTATTAAAAAGCAGAGACATCACTTTGCCAACAAAGGTCTATATAGTAAAACTATGGTTTTTGTAGTAGTCATGTATGAATGTGAGACTTGAACCATGAAGAAGGCTAAGAACTGAAGAATTGATGCTTTTGAACTGTGGTGCTGGAGAAGACTCTTGAGAGTCCCTTGGACATCAAGGAGATCAAATCAGTCAATCCTAATGGAAATAACCCTGAATATTCATTGGGAGGACTGATGCTGAAGCTGAAGCTCCAATACTTTGACCGCCTGATGCAGAGAGCCGACTCATTGGAAGAGACCCTGACGCTGGGAAAGATTGAGGGCAAGAGAAGAAGTGGGCAACAGAGGATAAGATGGTTGGATGGCATCACCGACTCAATGGATATGAGTTTGAGGCAAACTCCAGGAAATCACGAAGGACAGGGAAGCCTGGCACACTGCAGTTCATGGGGTTACAAAGAGTCTAACTCGACTTAGTGACTGAACAACAACAACTACTCAAGGTGCTTTATTTTGTTACTATTTCATTTAACTAAATGTGTAGTACTTCTTTGAGCTATTTTAATGATGTTAGCATGAATCAAGTACCCTATAATTTTGGTGAACCTTCCTCAACAAACTGTAATAGCATTGTAGAGCTAGAAGGGAAAGGTGTTTTTTTGTTGTTGTTCAGTCACCCAGTCGTGTGCGACTCTTTGTGTCCTCATGGACTGTAGCATACCAGGCTTCCCTGTTTCTCACCATCTCCTAAAATTTGCCCAAGTTCATGTCCACTGCACAGGCGATGCTACCCACTGATGGATGGCAACACCAAAAGGGAAAGGTGGCCCCAACTTCAATGTCTTCTGGTGCCAGAAATGTAACACTATGAAAAGATGATACAAGGAAAAGCATGGGAGGGCCTTGGCAGATTGGACACCGCATGTCCCACTTAAAGGAATTCTAAAACAAAAAAGATAAAAAATACAATGTGTCCAAATAAAAGTCATTTGTAGACTTTATTGGGCCTATTTGACATCAGTTTTTGACCCCCAGGCCCCCAACTAGACTATCTTTTTGATTTTACAGGTAAGGAAATACTTGTCCTGAGAAGTTAAGCTATTTGTCAGTACTACACAGTATTTAAGAACACAGACTCTGGATTCAGACAAGCAGGTTCCAATTCTGTTTGTACCACTTACCAGTCATGTGACTTGGACAACTCATTACTCCCTGTGCCTCAATCTGCCCTTTTGCACTGTGATAACAGCAGTAGTTTTCATCTCAGGGGGCCCTTTGAGGATTAAATGCATTTTTATGTGCAAAGCATGAGAATATTTCTTAAAATGGCTGGCACTTTCTTTTTGTCTCTTTATGCCTTCCTCAGTCCTGCTGCCTAGGTTGCAGATTCTACCATACTGGATCGTGAGTGTGAGGGTCTCAGCCTAGGAGTGATATTGCTATGAAGAGAAGGAAGCTGGGTGGCTGAGATTCCATGGAGTGAAGACCTCTTGCCAGCCCTAGAGACTGGCCTCCAGACTCTAGGGAGACTGGAGAGTACAGGAGAGACTAACTTCAAGCTCAGTTAAGCACTATCCTTTTGGCTTATTTGTCACTTGTAACAGGACCTAATCCATATAATATACAGTGTATATCTTTTCTATCTTGTTATTTTCAGCCATCTGTGTGGTTGTTTTAGGTGTGTCTATTTCCTACAGCATATAACTAGATTTTATTTTATTTAAGGAGTCAGATAATCTCTGTCTTTTAATTGATATGTTAATTATTATAATTTAATTATGCTCCACAGAACATTTTTCTTAACAATGTTTTTTCCACACCAATTCCCTTAACTGGATATAAAGCAGTTGTTTGTTAACAACTATATTAATTGATGATCAGGAAGCAATGTTTTAAGCATTTCATATCCTATCATTAAAACTTGTTACTTATACGAATGGACATTTTAATATCTTAGTTTCATTTTGGAAAAATTGTAAGTTGGTGGAGAATTTTTTAATTGAACTGCAGTACTTCATGTTTTTTTTTCCCCCGTATATAAAGAAAGATAGGCTTGTGGTTAGTGGTTTATGTGGAGTATCTGATTTTCAGGACTAGACATTGACTTTAAAGATAAAACTATTTCTATAGGGCTTTTATCTATTATCTTAATTTTCTACTATCTTCTGCTTACCATTCTTTCTCTACTGTTTTTTATCTCCTCTAGGTTTTCTGTTGAATGCTATATCATTCTATGTTTCTTTTTCTTTCTTATTCTTTGTAAGTCATCGATTATATTTCTATACTTTGGTGATAACTTTACACTCTGAAAATGTTTCAGTCAGTTCAGTCATTCAGTCGTGTCCAACTCCTTGTGACTCCATGAATCACACCATGCCAGGCATCCTTGTCCATCAGCAACTCCCAGAGTCTACCCAAACTCCTGTCCATCGAGTTGGTGATGCCATCCAGCCATCTCATCCTCTGTCATCCCCTTCTCCTCCTGCCCACAATCCTTCCCAGCATCAGAGTCTTTTCCAATGAGTCAACTCCTCGCATGAGGTGGCCAAAGTATAGAAGTTTCAGCCTCATCATCACTCCCTCCAAAGAACACCCAGGACTGATCTCCTTTAGAATGGACTGGTTGGATCTCCTTGCAGTCCAAGGGACTCTCAAGAGTCTTCTCCAACACCACATTTCAAAAGCATCAATTCTTCAGCTCCCAGCTTTCTTTATAGTCCAACCCTCACATCCATACATGACCACTGGAAAAACCATAGCCTTGACTAGAAGGACCTTTGTTGGTAAAGTAAAATCTCTGCTTTTTAATATGCTGTCTAGGTTGGTCATATATTTTCCTCCAAGGAGTTCAGTTCAGTTCAGTTCAGTCACTCAGTCATGTCTGACTCTTTCCGACCCCATGAATTGCAGCACACCAGGCCTCCCTGTCCATCACCAACTCCCGGAGTTCACTCAAACTCATGTTCATCAAGTCGGTGATACCATCCAGCCATCTCATCCTCTCTCGTCCCCTTCTCCACCTGCCCCCAATCCCTCCCAGCATCAGAGTCTTTTCCAATGAGTCAACTCTTCACGTAAGGTGGCCAAAGTACTGGAGTTTCAGCTTTAGCATCATTCCTTCCAAAGAACACCCAGGACCAATCTCCTTTATAATGGACTGGTTGGATCTCCTTGCAGTCCAAGGGACTCTAAAGAGTCTTCTCCAACACCACAGTTCAAAAGCATCAATTCTTTGGCACTCAGCTTTCTTCACAGTCCAAATCTCACATCCATACGTGACTACTGGAAAAACCATAGCCTTGACTAGATGGAACTTTGTTGGCAAAGTAATGTCTCTGCTTTTCAATATGCTATCTAGGTTGGACATAACTTTCCTTCCAAGGAGTAACCGTCTTTTAATTTCATGGCTGCAGTCACCATCTGTAGTGATTTTGGAGCCCCCCAAAAAATAAAGTCTGACACTGTTTCCACTGTTTCCCCATCTATTTCCCATGAAGTGATGAGACCAGATGCCATGATCTTAGTTTTCTGAATGTCGAGCTTTAAGCCAACTTTTTCACTCTCCTCTTTCACTTTCATCAAGAGGCTTTTTAGTTCCTCTTCACTTTCTGCCATAAGGGTGGTGTCATCTGCATATCTGAGGTTACTGATATTTCTCCCGGCAATCTTGATTCCAGCTTGTGCTTCTTCCAGTCCAGCGTTTCTCATGATGCACTCTGCATACAAGTTAAATAAGCAGGGTGACAATATACAGCCTTCTCATACTCCTTTTCCTATATGGAACCAGTCTGTTGTTCCATGTCCAGTTCTAACTGTTGCTTCCTGACCTGCATATAGTTTCTCAAGAGGCAGGTCAGATGGTCTGGTATTCCCATCTCTTTCAAAATTTTCCACAGTTTATTGTGATCCACACAGTCAAAGGCTTTGGCACAGTCAATAAAGCAGAAATAGATGTATTTCTGGAACTCTCTTGCTTTTTCGATGATCCAGTAGATGTTGGCAATTTGATCTCTGGCTCCTCTGCCTTTTCTAAAACCAGCTTGAACATCAGGAAGTTCACAGTTCACATATTGCTGAAATCTGGCTTGGAGAATTTTGAGCATTACTTTACTAGCGTGTGAGATGAGTGCAATTGTGCAGTAGTTTGAGCATTCTTTGGCATTGCCTTTCTTTGGGATTGGAATGAAAACTGAGCTTTTCCAGTCCTGTGGCCACTGCTGAGTTTTCCAAATTTGCTGGCATATTGAATGCATTACTTGTACAGCATCATCTTTCAGGATTTGAAAGAGCTCAAGTGGAATTCAATCCACTAGCTTTGTTTGTAGTGAAGGTCTCTAAGGCCCACTTAACTTCACATTCCAAGATGTCTGGCTCTGGGTGAGTGATAACACCATCATGATTATCTTTGTCATGAAGATCGTTTTTGTACAGTTCTTCTGTGTATTCTTGCCACCTCTTCTTAATATCTTCTGCTTCTGTTAGGTCGATACCATTTCTGTCCTTTATCGAGCCCATCTTTGCATGAAATTTTCCCTTGGTATCTCTAATTTTCATGAAGAGATCTCTAGTCTTTCCCATTTTGTTGTTTTCCTCTATTTCTTTGTATTGATTGCTGAGGAAGTCTTCTTATCTCTCCTTGCTATTCTTTGGAACTCTGCATTATGAAAATGTTTACTAAATCATAATTTCACATTTCTGTGCAACTACTGAAAAGTCAGTGACCCAGTACAAGTTAACTACTCATTCAACACTTGCTGAATGTTTGATTTTAATTTTCCTCTTTTTAATACAAAAAGTAAGATTTTAAAATTAAATTGGCCAATTTACTGACTTTAGCATTCCATGGTCTGATTTTGTTCCTAATTCTAGGTCCATTTTCTTCTAAACAGTCATTTTCCCTTCACTAATTCCTTTACTAAAGGTGCTTGGCAGATAAATTCCCTTTGCATATTTACAACCAATATTTCCTAATTTTCACTTGCTGTTGAATAATATTATGTTGCATATTAAATTCAAGGTTGAGAGCTAATTTTTTTCTCAGCATGTTGAAGTTGTGTCTTCTTTGTCTTTTGGCAGCAATTGTTGACATTGAAGAGTCAGTTGTCAATCTCATCTTTATTTTTTTCCCCCCAATAGTTAATCTCTCTTTTACCTCTGGTAGTTTTTCCAATTTCTGCTGTTTCCTTGATGTTCTGTAGTGCCAGTAAGAGAGATCAATGGGATAGAGCTATGTATACATTTATTTTTGTTTTTCTTTTATTTTTTTCCTGCTCTATAATCATATTGTATTTTGGATTTGAGGACTCATGTCTTTGTGAAAATTTATTTTTATTTTTTAAGTATTTTGTTTCTTCTACTCCCTCCATTTTCTTCTGGATCTGCCATGAGATATAAGTTAGAACTTGCTATAAATCCTCCCTGATTCCTAACTCCTTTTATATTTTTGATTTATTCATCTCTTTTGATGCATGATGGGTAAGATTCTCACCTAAACCTTCCAATTCCCTAATTCATTTTTGTTTCCATTTTAGAGTTTATCCTAATAAATATATAATAAGAAGCTTATAGAAGAGTTCTAGTTCATTTTCTTAAAGGCAAAATGAACCACAACAGCAAAGAAGAAAAAGGAGCTGAAAAGAGATGTATCATATACTTGACAACTACCCACAAAGGCAAAGTTGACCCAAGCTCTGGAATTCACAGCTGCCTTATAAACCTGGTTTATAAAGTTCATCCAGTTTATCCCTGGTGACTCAGATGGTAAAGAGCTGTTCACATTGCAGGAGACACAGGTTCAATCCCTGGGTTGTGAAGATCCCCTGGAAAAGGGAACGGTAACCCACTCCAGTATTCTTGCCTGGGAAATCCAATGAACAGAAGAGCCTGGTGGGCTACAGTCCATGAGGTTGCAAAGAGTCTGACACAACTGAGTAACTAACACAGACAAAGAAACAAAACCTGAATTCAGGCTTAGCATTTTTCTTCCAAAAAAGTAAATATTATATAGAACCATTGGAGAAGGAAATGGCAACCTACTCCAGTACTCTTGCCTGGAAAATCCCATGGATGGGGGAGCCCGGTGGGCTGCCATCTATGGGGTCGCACAGAGTTGGACACGACTGAAGCGACGCAGCAGCAGCAGCAGCAGCATATAGAACCATACAATACTAGAACTGAGAAAGATCTCAGCCTACCAAGAAAAATGCTCTCATCTTTAAAAAAGAAGATTGAGAAACAAAGGAGTTAGCATGCCATGATCCTCTGGCTAGAGAGTGTTCAGAGCCAGGGATGTGACCCCTATACCCCAACTCCTAATCCAGTAATCTTTCCCTGTTTCATGATTGCCTCAATTCCCAGAAGACTCCAACCTTTCTAGCATTTTAAACAGGATTCTGACATATGCCAGCAAAACTATTCAAATATGTCAACTTCTGCTCATCCTTGCTTAGCCAGATTTTTCACTAAGTTTATCTCACTGAGGGAAATATGAGAAGTACTTACTTTTAGTACTCTAAATCAGCAAGATCAATTCCCCAAAACAGTTGTTTGGTTTCATATATTTTAATTAGTAAAGTGATTGTTGGTATTGTTTTTCACCACAGTGTTATTCTCAAAATAGTTTTAAGCATAACGTGCTTGTTTTCTAAAAATATTGAGTACATGTGGAAAACATCTTTTAATTTAGTCTCAATACATTCTTGTCTCTCTAACAAAGCTTGGTTTTAACCATTTGGCACCTTAAAATGTAGGTGATAACTCTTTGTATAGTCTTTTATGCAAACTCTAAGATTTTAATACTTAAATAGCTAAAATGTAAAGAGTCTTACTGGATGTAGTCTATATATCTCATTCATTGTTTTAAAAACATATTTAAACATATAGTTTTTACTTTTTAAAAGCTAAGACAACTCAGAATTTGTATGGGGTCTCTTATGATGATTATTGTGAATAATTATTATGTATTAAGGGTCTATCAATGTCAAATTCAGCATTTTACTGAATAAGGTGAAATACCCTACATATTTCTCACAGATATGTAGATGTTATTGCTTTCATACCTTATATAGGATGTGGGAAACTGAGGAACACAGAGTGAAGAAAATTTCCCGAGGAAATTGCTAGTTGATAGTGTGAGATATAACCTACATTTGTATAATTCTAGTGCTTAATATATTTTTTTTTTACTATAAAGAATTAAAGAAAGCTGAGGACTGAAGAATTGATGCTTTTGAACTGTGGTGTTGCAGAGTCCCCAAGGAGATCAAATCAGTCAATCGTAAACGAAATCAGTCCTGAACATTCATTGGAAGGACTGATGCTAAAGCTGAAACTTCAATACTTTGGCCACCTGATGCGAAGAACTGACTTACTAGAGAAGACCCTGATTCTGGGAAAGATTGAAGGCGGGAGGAGAATGGGATGACAGAGGATGAGACAGTTGGATGGCATCACCGACTCGATGGACATGAGTTTGAGAAAGCTCCAGGAGTTGGTGAGTGTCAGGGAAGCCTGGCGTGTTGCAGTCTGTGGGCTTGCAAAGAGTTAGACAAGACTGAGCGACTGAACTAAACTGAATTTTTTTTACTAATGTATCAGTGCTTATCATCTTCTCTTTCTTTGCAGCTCTTTTTATTCTAATTATTCTTAAATTGTTTCATATTTTCACCTTCGTTTCTTCATGATTCAATAATTAAAATCTCCCCTTCCTAAGTCTCTTAAGATTCTATTTACTCTCATTATTTACACAAAATGTGACTATATTAAACTATGCCATGACAGTAACAAAGACTGAATGAGGACAGGAATATTAAATATTGAACATATAACTGTGGAATAAGTTCTACAGTTCACATTGCTTGGCATTCATTTTCCCTAGATATTGGGTAGATTGCTCCTTTCATTCCTTCAATTTTCTGTTCAAATGCTACTTTATCAAAGAGGGTTTCTCATTTTATTAAGCTATAATTCACCTAGCATAACCTTCATCACTTTAAAGTGTACAATTTGGTGATTTTAATATGTTCAAAAGCTTGTGTAATTCTCACTACTATCTAATTCCAGAACATTTTCATCACCCCAAAAAGAAACCAATTACACACAGAGCAGTCATTCCCTTTTTCCTCTCCCTGCTGCTGCTGCTGCTGCTAAGTCATTTCAGTCGTGTCCGACTGTGTGACCCCAGAGACGGCAGACCACCAGGCTCCCCCGTCCCTGGGATTCTCCAGGCAAGAACACTGGAGTGGGTTGCCATTTCCTTCTCCAATGCATGAAAGTGAAAAGTGAAAGTGAAGTCGCTCAGTCGTGTCCGACTCTTAGCGACCCCATGGACTGCAGCCCACCAGGCTCCTCCGTCCATGGGATTTGCCAGGCAAGAGTACTGGAGTGGGGTGCCATTGCAGCCCCTGCTCCTCTCTTTTAATTTGTCTACTTTGGACCTATCATGAAACAGAGTCATATAACATGTAGCCTTTTGTATCTGGCCTCTTTTACTTTTCATAATGTTTCAAGGTTCATCCATGTTGTAGCATGCTCTTCATTTCTTTGTATGCTCAAATAACATTCCATTGTATAGTTACACTGTATTTTGTATATCAGTTTATCAGTTGATGGGCATTTGGTTTGCTTCCCCTTTTAGCTGTTATGAATACTGCACCTATGAACATTCATGCTCAAGTTCTTGTGTAAACATGTGTTTGCAATTCTCTTGTGTATATACCAGGAGTGGAATGCACTCCTGCACTATGTGGTAAACCTATGTGTAACTTTTTGAGGAACTTCCAGACTGTTCTCCAAAGTAAGTACTCTGTTTTACATTTGCACCAGCAATATAGAAGAATTTCCATTTCTCCACATCCTTACCAATACTTGATATTTTTTGTCATTTTAATTATACCTATCTTAGTGGGTATTAAGTGGTATCTTATCATGGTTTTAATTTTAATTTCCCTAATGATTAAGCCCCTCCTAAAACAGAGATTTGGTTCTCCTTAAATCATCCCTCCATGATAGTTACAGCAAAACTGGAGACTGACTTTCCATTTCTGATACTGGATTTCCTTTCTTTTCCCTACTTGTAGGCTAGCATATGGATGTGCCCAGAATCCAACTTTGACCCTAGGGGATGGTAAAGCAACAAGAATAAGGAGACATTTTTGCTCTTTAAATGATTTGCCTGGTGGTCCAGTGGTTGAGAGTGTGCCTGGCAATGCAGGGGACAGGGGTTCGATCCCTGGTCTGGGAGGATTCCACATCCTGCGGGGCAACTAAGCCCACAGGTCACAACCACTGAGCCCGCACTGCAACTACTGAAACCCGCGTGCCCTACAGCCTGCGCTCTGCGACAAGAGAAGCCACTGCAACTAGAAAGGAGCCCCTTGCTCACTACGTGTAGCAAACTAGCATAGGCAAAAATTAATAAACAAATAAGCAAATAATTTTTTTAAAATGTCTACACCATTTAAATAACCATGTGACTTAGGACCTCCTCACACTAGTGAGAATCTGATCCTACTCAAGGCTTTTCCATCAGTGCAGGGTACTAATGTTTTATAATAATTAAAGCTACAATCTGTGTTTCATGATCTTACTTTGGGAAAATATGGAGAGTATAGTGTTTAGAGTTAAGCCTAAGTTTCTATAAGCTCAGAACACAGAACTTAAAAAAATTTAAGGTTGTTTCTTTCTGATGTGATAGTGCTTAGGGGAGCCACTGGGAGGGTGGCACTTTCAAATGGTAGTTCAGGGAAGGACAACTATACAGAAAACAAGGAATAAAGAATAAGAAACCTTAAGATGAGAAAACTCCATACAGTCAGTAAAAATAAGACATGGTGCTAACTGTGGCTCAGATCATGAGCTCCTTATTGCAAACTTCAGAATTAAAGAAAGTAGGGAAAAGCACTAGCCCATTCAGGTATGACCTAAATCAAATTCCTTATGATTAAATAGTAGAGGTGACGAATAGATTCAAGAGATTAGATCTGGTAGACAGAATGCCTGAAGAACTATGGATGGAGGTTCATAGCACTGTATAGGAGGTGGTGACTAAAACCATCCCACAGAAAAAAAGGCAAAGGGGTTGTCTGAGAAGGCCTTGCAAATAGCTGAGAAAAGAAGAGAAGTGAAAGGCAAAGGAGAAAGGGAAAGATATACCCAACTGAATGCAGACAGATAAGAAAGCCTTCTTAAGTGAACAATACAAAGAAATAGAGGAAAACAATAGAATGGGTAAGACTAGAGATCTCTTCAAGAAAATTAGAGATACCAAGGGGATATTTGATGCAAAGATAGGCACAATAAAGGACAGAAATGGTATAGACCTAACAGAAGCAGAAGATATTAAGAAGGGGTGGCAAGAACACACAGAACTGTACAAAAAAGATCCTAATGACCCAGATAACCACAATGGTGTGATCACTCACCTAGAGTCAGACATCCTGGAGTGTGAAGTCAAGTGGGCTTTAGGAAGCATTACTATGAACAAAGTTAGTGGAGGTGACTGAATTCCAGCTAAGCTATTTCAAATCCTAAAAGATGATGCTGTTTAAGTGTTGCACTCAATATGTCAGCAAATTTTGAAAACTCAACCATGGCCATAGGACTGGAAAAGGTCAGTTTTCATTCCAATCCCAAAGAAAGTATATGGCAAAGAATGTTCAAAATACTGTGCAAATTGCACTTACTTTACATGCTAGCAAAGTAATGCCCCAAATCCTTCAAGCTAGGCTTCAGTAGTACATGAACTGAGAACTTCCAGATGTACACACTAGATTTAGAAAAGGCAGAGAAATCAGAGATCAGATTGCCAACACCCACTGGAACACAGAAAAAGCAAGGAAATTACAGAAAGATATCTATTTCGGCTTTACTGACTATGCTACAGCCTTTGACTGTGTTGATTGCAACAATATGTGGAAAATTCTTCTTCAAGAGATGGGAATACCAGACCATCTTACCTGTCTCCTGAGAAACCTGTATGCAGGTCAAGAAGCAACAGTTAGAACCAGACATGGAACAATGGACTGGTTCAAAATTGGGAAAGGAGTATGTCAAGGCTGTATATTGTCACCCTGTACATTTAACTTACATGTAGAGTACATCATGTGAAATGCAGGGCTGGAATCAAAAGTGCCAGGAGAAATATCAATAACCTCAGATATGCAGATGATACCACTCTAATGGCAGAAAGTGAAGAGGAACTAAAGAGCCTATTGATAAGGGTGAAAGAGAAGAGTGAAAAAGCTGGCTTAAAACTCAACATTCAAAAAACTAAGATCATGGCATCTGGTCCCATGACTTCATGGCAAATAGATGGGGAAAAAGTGGAAACAGTGAGAAATTTTATTTTCTTGGGCTCCAAAATCACCACAGATGGTGACTGCAGCCATGAAATTAAAAGATGCTTGCACCTTGGAAGAAAAGCTATGACAAACTGAGACAGCATATTAAAAAGCAGAGATATCACTTTGCAGACAAAGGTCCATATATTTAAAGCTATGGTTTTACAGTAGTTATGTATGAATATGAGAGTTGGACTGTAAAGAAGGCTGAATGCCAAAGAATTGATGCTTTTGAACTGTGGTGCTAGAGAAGACTTTTGAGAGTCCAGTCAATTCTAAAAGAAATCAACTCTGAAGGTTCATTGGAAGGACTGGTATTGAAGCTGAAGCTCCAATACTTTGGTCACTTGATGTGAAGCGCCAACTCACTGTAAAAGACCCTGATGCTGGGAAAAATTGATGACAGGAGAGGAAAGGGGCAATAGAGAATAAGATGGTTGGATGGCATAACTGACTCAATGGACTTGAGTTTGAGCAAACTCTTGGAGATAGTGAAGGACCAGGAAACCTGGAGTGCTGCAGTCCAAGGGGTTGCAATGAATGAAAACATGACTTAGTGACTGAAAACAATGAACAACAAGGTTAGAAAACTGGTTAGATCTGAGTGTAGAGAAGGGATGTCCAGGTGCTATATTGGCATGGCAATGATCAATTTCCAGTGTGTCAACTTATTTTGCTTCATACAAAATGTAAATTTTAATAAGTACTTTTCCTGCTCATTATTTAATGAACACAGTTTAAAGTAAAGAAAGAAGTTAATAAAAAGAGCTCTTACTAACAGCTGAGGAGAAAGATGAAACATTCTTCTACCAACTATGGTAACTAAAGAGAAGGGAAGTGAAGTGAAGTGAAGTCGCTCAGTTGTGTCTGACTCTTTGCAACCCCATGGACAGTAGCCTACCGGGCTCTGCCGTCCATGGGATTTTCCAGGCAAGAATACTGGAGTGGGCTGTCATTTCCTTCTCCAGGGGATCTTCCCAACCCAGGGATGGAACCCGGGTCTCCTGCATTGCAGACAGCTGCTGGTGGTCTGAGCCACCAGGGAAGCAAAGAGAAGGGAGAGAGTAGAATAAACTAATATTTGTGGATTAACTTCCATATGCCAGGCATTGTCACAAAAATTATTTCATTTTCCTGTCACAATAATACCATTAAAGTGGATATTAAGAATTATTTTTGAGATGAGAAAACTGAGATTTAGAGACACTGAATGATTTTCTAAGAACTAGTAACTAGTTAGAACTAGTAACGAGTTAGCAACCAGCAATACTGGATGTAAACTCATTAAGTTCCTTGACATCAAAGCCCATGGAAGTGGCCAGGTGGTGCATGGTACTATTTTTTAATTCTTATCTGTTGGCTCAGTATCTCCCCAGTTTTTTCCATATCTAAGCACCTCTGACTACCATTCCCACAACTATCATATGGAATTCACTTCACTGTTATTTGCTTAATAGTTATTTCTTTAAATATTTCTTGATTTTCTTTAAAAAGGAAACTTTGCATGATAGATGGGAAATGGAGAACCAGTATCACTTACTATAAATAGATAATATTAGGATTAAATTGTGATTCAATTTTATTTGGAGTCTATTGTTTGTTGATGGCTTTGAGCCTGAAATCTGCTTTCTATTGATCAGAAGAAGATGAGCAAGTATATTTGTTAAAGGCACCAGATGGAATCACCATCAGAATGACTGAGAGAAAACTGAAAGGAGAATTATAGCTTCATTCCGTGATGTTTAATGCTATACTTGTGCATCAGCAAAACCTAAAATATTTTCTATCTATTAGTCTCAAAATAAGGAAATAACAGGCAGACCAACATCAGTTCAAGTCTTTGCTCCATCAGTTTCAAGTTAACGAACTTCTCTCACTTAATGATTTCTCGTGTATAAAATGGAAACATACCTCATAGATTGTTGTGAACATTAAATGTGATCATACATTGAAAGGCCTTAACACATGTGTTAGTAAATGTTCTGGGAAAACATTATCATTATGCTCTCTGCACACCATTATGTTGTTTGTTGCTGTACCTACTGGAGCTTGTAACTGTAGTTATAAAACTGTTACTCTCACTCAAGATTTCATTAAGATGCTTGCCACAAATTACAATCTACCTGCCACACAAGCAGTTGGGTAAAAGGATCAGGGAGGAGGTGCATCACAGCAAGAAATGTTTGCTGAGCACCAGGACTAATCTGTAGGATGATGCGTTTTTCTGCTCTGCACAAAGGTACCCGAGACAGAGACAGCAAGTGAAAGTCGACATTCAACTTGTTACCCAAGCTAAGTCACAGTCTGGTGAGGCTGCGTTGACTTAAGCAGGTGCTTTTTCCTGATTTGCACAAAAGCACCTTGTCAGTGGCACCAGCCTCCCTCCTCCCTGTTGTCATTTAGTTCCATGGGGCAATGATCTGTGCACTATGAGTGTTAATGGAAAAATGAGAAATAAAGAACTGTAAGTGAAAGAACTAAGGAAGGCCCCATGCTAGAGGCTTGGCCCAGGAAGACTAAGTCAGAGCTGGTCCCAGAACCTGGCCCAACTCTGCCTCCATGCAGGGCCAGCCTTCCATTAAGCATCTGTAGGTGCTCACAGCAGCCATGAATGTCTTTCCAAGCAATGTCAAAGCTCAATTCTAAAGTAAAAATTTTCATTCCCCATGGAATTTTGAAGGTGGAGCTGAAGGATGGCTAGGGACTGGATAAATAAGAGAGAGAGGTAGGATAGAGAAGGAAATCCAAATTTAGCTATGGCATAGCTGGGTTATTTTTATTTCAGCTAATAAGCAAAATTCAGAAAGAGATCTTTATCCTTTTGTTAACTTTTAAGTAAAGAGACTTCTGCCTGTGTCACTGCAGTCGTTTTAAGCACTGTATTTATTCATCTAAGGGGAGGGAAAGGAGACAATAGCTGTAGCCAGTTTTCTTTGCTCTGGTTTTACCTTCTTTTCCTCATCTATCTGCACCATTCCCACCTGCAAACTGGAGAGCAAAGGTGTCAGTCTGCACTCAGGAGATAAGAAATTTTGCCACTCAGGTCCTCCCCTCCCTTTGCCCATCTAGGTACTTGTTGTGGGGTCTTGGGCAGGTCCCTTAGTCTCTCTTCATTAGCAGCATTGATTGAGTTCTCCCTATATGCTGGACACTGTGACCAGTGCTTTATACCATTATTTCATGTAATCTTCACAAAGGTTGTAAGAAAAATTGTGGCATTTAAAAGCACCCTTATTATTACTCCAATATTACAGAAGAAAAAAGTTAAAGAAATACAATTTCCCTCCCCTTAGATGAATAAATACAGTGCTTAAAACTACAAAACCAGCTATGCCATAACTATCTAGAAAGTAGAACCGGACCAGTTCCAAGGAGGCATGTGTTCTTAGGTCCCTTGGTATTTAGACCTTTACTTCTATAAGGTCTAAGCTAACAAAGTGACTTACAATTAACTATTGTATACATGATTTATCCTTAGGGGATTTAAATACAGTGTGCAAATGTGGCATTTGTTTAGCCCTATGTTCTGTGAGACATTCTGTATACATGGCATAAGAAGAAAAAACAAGTCTGAGAGGTGAGGCAGAACTGGCAGTTTCAAGGCTGCTGTACAGACATACGCCACTGGGGGTGATGCGAGCACTATGAACGCCCAGTTGAGGTTCTTCGTGCCTTCATCCAGTGGAAAAGAAAAGAGAAGGACGGACAGGCACAGCATTTCTTGGGTTCCGAGAGAGTAGGGGGAAAAAAAGACACCATGATGAGTAAAAGAGAGAGCTCTTGTCTGTGAATACCTTAGCAGAAGTTTGGAAAAGAAGAAGTAAACAGTAAACTTATTTGATAAAATCACCTGTGAATTAGGCCCTGCTGTATAATGTACTGTCTCCTGTAAATAAAGATTAAATTTTCAGATGGGATCTTGGCCTGGTAGCCTGGAAACTCTAACATAGTCCTGAGTAGGTATGAGTAAACTTCTCTAATTTGGAGTACAAATGAACCATTATTCATTATGATGGTCAATTTAAACAATCCTGGCTCCCCAGTTGCACAATGCAATTGCAAAATAGTTTTTCTTCCCTCAATGAAGTCTTTGCTCCTTTGATAACTCCATGATCTTTGGGGCTTTTCAATCCAAGAACCAGGCAGTGTTGGTTCTTTTCACCAGGAGGAGATAGCACTGGGAAACCTGACCAGCACTCTGTTTGCAGAAGTTTATTGGTGATATTGCAGTGTGATGTCATCACTGCTTCCAGGGGGTCCTTGAGACACAATTCTAGGGATGATTCTCAAAAACAAGAATTCCTGCTCTTCCGCTATTAGGATTACTTTATCCTATTAGAATCCAGGGATACCGGTTGGCTCAGCTCACTCAGAGCTTCTCGTTAATGGGCTCCCTCCAACTTCATTTTTCCTCTTTCCTATCCATAAGATGCTTTCTTGTGTTAACCCCAACATTCCAGGATTTCTGGGGTGGTAGTTCTCTATGTATCTACAATGTTTACCAAAGACTTTGGGCATTGTCTTAGGTTTCTGGGTTGCTATCACAAAATCATAGTTCTGGTAGCTTAAACAGCAGAAATTTATGTCCCATAGTTCTGGAGGCTGAGAAGCCCAAGACCAAGGTGGGGCACATTTGGTGTCTTGTGAGAGCCATCTTCCTGTTTTGGAGACAACCTCCTTCTAGCTGTATTCTCAAGTGGGAGAGTTCTGGTCTTTTCCTCATGAGATACTAATCCCATCACGAAGGGTCCATCTTCATGACCTAATTTAAACCTAATTACTTCCCAAAGACCCCATCTCCAAATACCATCACATTGGAGATTAAGCCTTCTACACATGAATTTCTGAGGAGGAAACAAACTTTCAGTCCATGACAGGAATGAACTCTGTTTTTCTCTCTACCCACCTGGTAGAGTGGGTGTAAATATGGAATCTTTGTAAATCAGGTTACAGCATCCTGTATAGCTGCTCCTATGGTCTCTGTTCCCAGTGAAGAAGTGGGTGGGAAAGTAGAGAGCCGGACCATGAGTCCTTGCCTCCACAAAACCAGCATCTTTATTTCCACCACTCTAACTCTTGAAGTGAACTCCATGCATTTCATGTGGAGATCATTAGTCAGATGGTGCTCTTTTTACCTCTATTTCCAAGGCTCACCTATTTCTTATCCCTCTTGAATGGCAGTTGGACTAACCAGTGTTTATCTTCAGCTGTTTGGAGTGATTAATCATTCTTCCCATTGGTCACTTTGTTACATGTGTCTAATCTATCTACATATATTTTTTGCCCGGAGTTTTGTTTAAAATGAAGAAACTGAAGAGATAGGACTTTTGGGAGAAACTCTCGTCAGGCCCCAGACCCACCTTAGAGACTGATTTCACAGCTCCTTATCTCAGGCAGGGTACTTGATGATTACATCGATTTCTCACAGAGTAGATTATCTAAGGGGGCTAGATATTAGCATATTTAGTTGAAAAAGGAGGAAAGAAAAGAATATCCACAGGAATTAGGTGCCTGGTAACTCTGGGTTGTTAGAAGTAACAAAAATAATAGGAAAGTCATTGAAAGACGAGGAGAAGAAATCTCAAATGACTATTGTTTATATGGGTTAGTTCTAAGGAGTTCTGGCAGACAAGGGTTTGAATCTCAGCTCTGCCAACGAATATCTGACAAACTAGTTTATCATTTTACACTCTAATTTTCTCATCTATAAATTGAGGATAGAAAATAACATCTCTCAACGCTGCTCTGTGGTCTAAATAAGATAATCCATATACAATACCCAGTGGCTGATCTGTTAAGGCCCTCTCAATGTTCTCAAGGCCACATTTTGAAGCTATTGGGTGCTTGCTCAGTCGTGCATAACTCTTTGCAACCCCTTAGACTGTAGCCGGCCAGGTTCTGCTGTCCATGGCATTCTTCAGGGAAGAACTGGAGTGGGGTACCATTTCCTCCTCCAGGGGATCTTCCCAACCTAGGGATCAAATTGTATTTCCTGTGTCTCCTGCATTGGCAGGTGTATTCTTTACCACTACACCACCTGGGAAGTCCTTTGAGGCTATTGGTGAGTTGCTACTGGGTCTTCTGTGATAATGCTGAATTCTGAAGAACAACATTTGACATAGGTTATATTTTATCACATAGCCAAAAATGTTAACTGAGCGACTTCACTTTCTTTTTCACTTTATTATCAATGAATTAGAAAGCTTTAGACTGAATTCTCATTGAACATCTCTGGAAAAAAAAAATGAAAGGCAATACTTAGAAAATATCAATAACCTCAGATATGCAGATGGCACCACCCTTATGGCAGAAAGTGAAGAAGAACTAAAGAGATGGCACCACCCTTATGGCAGAAAGTGAAGAAGAACTAAAGAGCCTCTTGATGAAACTAAAAGAGGAGAGTGAAAAAGTTGGCTTAAAGCTCAACATTCAGAAAACGAAGATCATGGCATCTGGTCCCATCACGTAATGGCAAATAGATGGAGAAACAGTGGAAACAGTGGCTGACTTTATTTTTTTGGGCTCCGAAATCACTGCAGATGGTGACTGCAGTCATGAAATTAAAGACGCTTACTCCTTGGAAGGAAAGTTATGACCAACCTAGACAGCATATTAAAAAGCAGAGATATTACTTTGTCAACAAAGGTCCGTCTAGTCAAGGCCATGGTTTTTCCAGTAGTCATGTATGGATATGAGAGTTCGACTATAAAGAAAGCTTAGTGCTGAAGAATTTATGCTTTTGAACTGTGGTGTTGGAGAAGACTCTTGAGAGTCCCTTGGACTGCAAGGAGATCCAACCAGTCCATCCTAAAGGAGATCAGTCCTGAGTGTTCATTGAAAGGACTGATGTTGAAGCTGAAACTCCAATACTTTGGCTAACTCATGCGGAGAGCTGACTCATTTGAAAAGACCCTGATGCTGGGAAAGTTTGAGGGCAGGAGGAGAAGGGGAAGACAGAGGATGAGATAGTTGGATAGCATCACCGACTCAATGGACATGGGTTTGGGTAGGCTCCGGGAGTTGGTTATGGACAGGGAGGCCTGGCATGCTGCAGTTCATGGGGTTGCAAAGATTCGGACACGACTGAGTGACTGAGCTGAACTGAGCTGAACTTTAGAAAAGATATATAAATATTGAGGCTCAGCTTTACCCAAACCAGCTTAGTGATCCTGAACTCTGCTCAGCGTTTGAGGCAGAGCTGCCTCTGTAACATTTTGTGGGTTGAAGGAGGAAGAAGAAAGCAATGAGAGGAAGAGAAAAGAGAAGAAGATGGAGGCAAACCAGACACCAGAGAAGGAATTGCAGGAGGGAAGAGGAAGGGAAATGGAGATTCAGCCACTGAAGCAGTCCCAGTCCTATTCCCTCCTCTCTCTCCAGAGCACACAAGAAGCTCTAAGCTAACATGTCCAATCGAGCATCTGTGAACGCTTTAATGTTTCTCTGTAGCCTCCATGCATTCTGGCACAGTCTTTGCCTCAGGCATGCAAATTTGCATTTTCCCTTGACACTCTTTCAATATGCACTGGTACAAGTAGATTTCTAAATTTGCCTGAAATATAGCATTTGCAAGGTATTTTGGGAGACTTATGAAGAACTGGGGTGGAGTTAAACTTAATTATTATTTTATACACTTTCTTTTTTCTTCCTCCAATTTAATTTCTAAGGAAACTGTTAAACTGTCCATAATTTGAGAAATTTAAAGTTATAAAACAAAAAGAACTGTAGCATAGAGACCATCTTTTACTGGCAGAAAGATGGATGGGATGATTAAAGGTTGTTTCTAAATTAACTAAAAACATTTGTAATTACTGCAAGTACTGTGCTAGGATTCTAAAGTAGAGATGTACATTTTTAGATATATGTAATACTTCAAAGCACTCTACACTTTTATATGGATTGAGAGGGGCTCTCTGGGATGTGTGTAGTCCAATTATTTCTTCTGATTAGATTAACAGCCTCACAAATATTACTTTAGTACCTTTATTTGCTAATTTCTAGGTACTTCTATACTTTCAAAGGACCTGATTATGAGGTATAAATTGCTAAGCAGTCAGTGCAGGATTCTGAGAACTCAGTCTTGTTTTCAATAAACATCTCACTCCATTAACCTAAAGCTATCCTGTTATGACCAATCTAGATAGCATATTAAAAAGCAGACATTACCTTGCCAACAAAGGTCCGTCTAGTCAAGGCTATGGTTTTTCCAATGGTCATGTATGGATGTGAGAGTTGGACTGTCAAGAAAGCTGAGTGCCGAAGAATTGATGCTTTTGAACTGTGGTGTTGGAGAAGACTCTTGAGAGTCCCTTGGACTGCAAGGAGATCCAACCAGTCCATTCTAAAGGAGATCAGTCCTGGGTGTTCTTTGGAAGGACTGATGCTAAAGCTGAAACTCCAGTACTTTGGCCACCTCATGCAAAGAGTTGACTCACTGGAAAAAACTCTGATGCTGGGAGGGATTGGGGGCAGGAGGAGAAGAGGACAACAGAGGATGAGATGGCTGGATGGCATCACCGACTCGATGGACGTGGGTTTGGGTGAACCCACGGTGATGGACAGGGAGGCCTGGCGTGCTGCAATTCATGGGGTCACAAAGAGTCGGACACAACTGAGCAATTGAACTGAACTGAACTGATACCCTTTGTCCTGAATTCCTGAAATGTGTCCTTGATCTGATAAATTATCAGCACTCAGAGCTGGGGAAAGGCAACAATTAACTTCTCTGTTCCATATGTCTGAGGGATGGCCAGGGGGCATGAAAAAGGGTGGCAACTTAATCTCAGGATCAAAAGAAGCCATAAAGATATTAAGTTAAACATTTTGACCTTTAAACTGATAGGTTAGAAATGATGTATTTCAAGGACAGAAGCCAACCAAAAATGTACAGATTAATACCGGTAAGGATATAAACTGTTGTAAGTCCTGCCTTTGGGGGACTCTTTACCCCATCTCAGTGTCTATGCTTAGAGCTTTATACTTTCCTGCTCTTTAATAAATCCTATTTGCTTGCTACAGTATTTATGTGTTTGTGAAGTTCATTCTTCAGCTCCATTCTTCAGTAAGAACTAGGATTCTCATTTCAATTACACAGTTTATAGAACCGAATTAATAACTTTTCAGTTCAGTTCAGTTCAGTCGCTCAGTTGAGTTCAGCTCTTTGTGACCCTATGGATTGCAGCACTCCAGGCTCCCTGTCCATCACCACCTCCCGAAGCTTGCTCAAACTCATGTCCATTCGATCGGTGATGCCATCCAACCATCTCATCCTCTGTCATCCCCTTCTCCTCCTGCCTTCAATCTTGCCCAGCATCAGGGCCTTTTCTAACGAGTCAGTTCTTCACATCAGGTGGCCAAAGTATGGGAGTTTCAGCTTCAGCATCAGTCCTTCCAATGAATATTCAGGAATAACATTTAGGAAATCATTTTGCCTTTATTCTTAGTTCCTCAACATAATGAAATGTAACAGCTTTTAGATAGGATGATAATGAGACCAGGTATTTTAAACAGGGAGAGGGCTGAATGAGGGTTAAGGTGGCAGGTCCCTTCTGAAGTACTGTAGGTAAAGGTCTGTCTCTTAACCTAATTAACTGATTGGTGAAAGGCTGGGATCAATGCTGAAATTGGAATTCACCTCATCCCAGGTGAAAAGACTATAGTTTAGCTATGTTCATTATGAATCTTGTTCATCTGGTTTCTTAGCTTTTCTCAGCCCTCTAAGAGTAAGCTTGCTTCCTTCTTTTTCTAGTACTATAATTCATGAAAAGAGTAATGTTATTCAGTATGTTTATTTTAACTAGATATCGTTTAGCCATTCACAGACCACACTTGAGATTAAAGAAAAATTCTGAGATTGAATCCCACTTTTATCTTTCATCACTTTCTACTTTTGAAACAGGAGGGAAGGCGGCAGGGCACAACTTTTGAAAGAATGAGATAGCCCAAGGACACAGCATAAACCCATTAGAATCAAATGGATCCAAGATGGCAGACAAGTCAACTTTGACTAGACCTTCACCCTCAATCAGCAAGCTAAATGCACACCCAGAGATACCATGACAGTTCCAAGGTACTATCAAAAGACCAAAAAGTGGCCCAATTTCTAGAAATCTCTACCCTTTCCCCAAAATAGTTGGAATAAACCTCCAACTCATTAGCCTATGAAATTACCCAGCCCATAAAAACTATGCCACATTTCTAAGCCCCCAGAGTCGCCCTCTGCAAGTGGGTTTCTCTCTAAATAAATCCATTTCTTACCTGTCACTTTGTCTCTCACTGAATTCTTTATGTGATGAGACATCAAGAACCTGAGCTTCATTATATCCTGAAACCAGGTACCATAGGTTTTGGCTGGGTTTGAGTCCTAGTCATGTGGGTTAGAGTCCCAAACTGGGTTTTGGCTGAGTTCGAGCCCCAGCCACATGGGTTCAAGTCCCAATCTAAGATAAACAGTTTGAGTTCTGTTATTTTAAACAAGTCACTGTAACTGAATAAATGCTAATTTCTTCATTTGTAAGATAGAATAATAATGCCTACCTGACAGTGTTATTGTATGGTGTTAAGGCATATTAAAAGTATTAAAGGTAGAATTCAAAATTCACAATGGTGTTTGTGGAACTGGTGAGTTAGTGTCTCATGTAAATGAGATGAGGTTTAGCCAAAAGCAGAGAAAACAAAATTTCAGGGAAGCCTATTAAGCAGTAGCAGGAAAGATGACCTGAATGATGGAGAATGTATCAGGCCTTTTGTTACTTTCCTGATCCCTTGGTTTGAAATGGGTCTGTGCACACAGGCATTGGAGCCAGAAGTGGACAAAAATGACTACTTGGATTTCAGTTGGAGTGGATGTCATTTGAAAAAGAGTGTTCCCCTCCTGTAGGGACCACTCTACCACTCTAGCATTTTTGAGGACTGATGTTTCTGAGAAAAGCAAGGGGTAGTAATAAATAGGTGTTTCCATGGTGAACAACTTCTGGTGTGGTAGATGGAGTTGTCCTCCCATGGCTTAGAGGAGAGTGGATGTTTATCAGATAGAGAAGAGGCACAAGGATGAAAACACCAGACACTGACACTTATGTCTCAGGATGATTTGATACTGGACTAGTTTGTGAGCAATAAGGAGCACCCCTATAAAAATGCCAGCTTCAGAAGGGGGAATCAGGATTTAAGTTATTATTGTTAGGATTGCCCCATTTCTATTCCCAAATTTGTAATGACATTCATAATAAAAACAAAAAAACAAACAAAAAAACTTTAAAAAGTACCTACTCCTAGACACAGATGTACAGAACAAATAAATGTATTGTTACCAAGGTTTGGGGGGGGAGAGTTAAGGGGTTAAGGGAACAGGAGATTGGGATTGTCATATATACCCTACTATGCATAAAATAGTTAACTAATAAGAACCGACTCAATGCTCTGTGGTAACCTAAATGGAGTGGAAAACCAAAAAAGAAAGGATATATGTACATATACCCCTTCAGGGATCACTGCCTTGTTGTGGCAGTGGGGCTTGTGTAACTCAATGAACCTGTGAGACATGCTGTGTAGGGCCACCCAAGACAGACAGGTCATAGCAGGGAGTTCTGACAAAAGGTAATCTACTGGAGGAGGGAATGGCAAACCACTCCAGTATACTTGCTGTGAGAACCTCATGAGCTGTATAAAAGACAAAAAGATATGTCTCCTAGGACATATCAAAATGAGTCCCCTAGGTCTGAAGGTGTCCAATATACTACTGGGGAAGAGTGAAGGAGAACTACTAATAGCTCCAGAAAGAATGAAGTGGATGGGCCAAAGTGGAAGCAACATTCAGTTGTGGATGTGTCTGGTGATCAAAGTAAAATCCTATGCTGCAAAGAAAAGTATTGCATAGGAACCTGGAATGTTAGGCCCATGCATCAAGGTAAATTGTACATGGTCAAACAGGGGATGGTAAGGATAAGCATTGATATCTTAGGAATCGGTGAACTAAAATGGACATGGGTGCCTGCTCCTAAAACATTAACTCTTTACTGGATTAATTATTAATAACTACACTAGTATTGACTATGCCAAAGCCTTTGACTGTGTGGATCACAATAAACTGGAAAATTCTTGAAGAGATAGGAATACCAGACCACCTGACCTGCCTCTTGAGAAACCTATATGCAGGTCAGGAAGCAACAGTTAGAACTGGACATGGAACAACAGACTGGTTCCAAATAGGAAAAGGAGTATGTCAAGGCTGTATATTGTAACCCTGCTTATTTAACTTATATGCAGAGTACATAATGAGAAATGCTGGGCTGGAAGAAACACAAGCTGGAATCAAGATTGCCGGGAGAAATATCAATAACCTCAGATATGCAGATGACACCACCCTTATGGCAGAAAGTGAAGAGGAACTAAAGAGCCTCTTGATGAAACTGAAAGAGGAGAGTGAAAAAGTTGGCTTAAAGCTCAACATTCAGAAAACGAAGATCACAGCATCTGGTCCCATCACTTCATGGGAGACAGATAGGGAAACAGTGGAAACAGTGTCAGACTTTATTTTTTTGGGCTCCAAAATCACTGCAGATGGTGACTGCAGCCATGAAATTAAAAGACGCTTACTCCTTGGAAGGAAAGTTATGACCAACCTAGATAGCATATTCAAAAGCAGAGACATTACTTTGCCAACAAAGGTCCGTCTAGTCAAGGCTATGGTTTTTCCAGTGGTCACGTATGGATGTGAGAGTTGGACTGTGAAGAAAGCTGAGCACCGAAGAATTGATGCTTTTGAACTGTGGTATTGGAGAAGACTCTTGAGAGTCCCTTGGACTGCAAGGAGATCCAACTAGTCCATTCTGAAGGAGATCAGCCCTGGGATTTCTTTGGAAGGAATGATGCTAAAGCTGAAACTGCAGTACTTTGGCCACCTCATGAGAAAAGTTGACTCATTGGAAAAGACTCTGATGCTGGGAGGGATTGGGGGCAGGAGGAGAAGGGGACGACAGAGGATGAGATGGCTGGATGGCATCACCGACTCGATGGACATGAGTTTGGGTGAACTCCGGGAGTTGGTGATGGACAGGGAGGCCTGGCGTGCTGCGGTTCATGGGGTCGCAAAGAGTCGGACATGACTGAGTGACTGGACTGAACTGACACTAGTATTTATTGGGAGTTTACTGTGTCCCAAACATTGTTCTAGGCAAAGGGGAATGCATCAATGAACAATAACAACAGTAAAACAAAACCATATTTTCAAGAAGCTGATATCCTACCTGGGGGGCAGGGAAAGTAAACAAAAATACAATTTTGGTTAATGAGGTAAATTATGGAGAAATATAGAGACTATTAGAGAGATTGGAGAGACGTTAGGAGGAGTTGTAGTATTTGAGACAAGGTTGTACATGTGTGTGTAGCAGAAGGGAGTGTGTGTGGGAGTTCCCTAGTCATGATGTTTGATTGGCAAAGATCGACTGGATGACCTTGCAAAAGGATACTTCACATTCCACAAATATTTCAACATGCATAGTTCAGCATTTTCTCTTTGTCCCAAATCTGTACTTTTTCAAAAGAAGCCATTACAAGCATTTTCTCAACATTCTAATAGTTTAATTTCCATTCAAACCCCAGTGAGTGTCTTAGAAATATATCTACCACTATGAGATGATATGGAGCCTCCAGATGGCCTAAAGAAATCATGGTGTGGCAGCCTCAATTACTGCAAGTGGTTTAATCTATCTGGTCCCCCCGCTCCTGATAGAACAACAGAGTTGGTCTCACAGTAAAGACAAAAATCACCTCAAGTGTTTGGTGTTGTCTCATTTGATAGTAGGCCACTGGTAATCTCTATTCTACTACAGCCTTCTCCTGGTACATTGTGTGTTTAACTTACCTCTTGAGCAGGACGCCACTGCTGGCACCCTGGTAGAGGCAGAATAGTTAGTTAGATTCAGGTTATACTGCTGAGTTGGTATAGAAACTCTACTAGTTGGTAAATATTTTGAATTGTTCTTCAGCTTTTAAGCCCATACCAATTAAACTAATTTAAAAGCCCAGCACAGCATATGTAAATACATACCAAATTATTCTTTGGCTTACCCATATTTTTTCTACAATATGAGAAAGCAATTACTCAGCACATCTCTCCTCACATTCCCACCAGAGATTTTTTTTTTAATCCCTGATTCTCCTTTCCTGAGACTCTCAACAGATGGTTTGTCTGTTGAGGTAGGGGCCATGCCTAACTGATTTTGCCTCACAGAAGCCAGATGAATGCTTTCCATGAAGAGACATCTAATGAACATGCCAATTAAGAAGCAGTGTACCAATCTGTTCTTTTTTTCCCCCTGTAGAAGAGATGAAGAGGAATTTTAAAGAAATTGTTGATAGGTCATTAGCACACTCATTTGATATGTGATTTGAGTTGGTGAGGCTGCCTTTAATTCTTAAATTTGAAATACAATATTTCCTAGCTGGGGAGAGGCTGCTTTTAGTAACAGCTTCCCTAAGCTACTTAGCTTTTGCCAAGGCCATATCTCACTCTGATGTAGTTTTCTAATTGCACAGGTCTCCTTCAGTCATAAATTTATTAAGGACACCAGAACTATAAAATTGGGGTTGACAGGATGATATAGCATTTGCGAAGTCTCTTCCTGAGATGGGTTATAATAACAGTGGGTCAAAAATCATTCATATTTTTCCAGTAAGTAGTACATGCATGCTTGGTATTGTAATACCTACATGAAAACTGATTGAGCAGTATGAATACACAGAAAATTAAAATCTGCTTAAGGGATTGTCTAGATTGTACTTCCTGTGCAAATATGTGAAAATTGTTTTATTACTATGACAAATAATCTTGTGTACTTTTTCTTAAAACAATTTTAAGCATTAATTAAGATAGGAATTTATTTGCACTTCTGAACATCTGGCATTCTACCCAAGTAATTCCCTGCTTGGTGTTAGGGTCAGCTATAAAGGCATATGTGAACAGTCTCCAGTGAGTGCTCTGCTAATTTCTACTAGTTAAGTTCTAATGAAAATGAACAAGATTGTGTATTTTAAGAGCCAGTCTTTTTTATATTCTAACTTATACCTAACGGCACAGTGACAGAGCCAGTGCTTTTATATCCTAACTTATATCAAACAGCACACTGACATCCTTGACCCTGCCTGGATAAACAATCTCTAACAAGGTTATCCAGCTATTGATGAGTGTGATTTCAAGTTCAAGTGGGATCAGTGAAGAATTTTTAGGTGGCAAAGATGGCTGCTGTGTCCTGCTTACTGTCTGCCGCACATGGCAGTGTGTCACTCCAGGACCTTGCTTCAGATGGGTAGCGAAGACTGCTCCCATGTCTTGTCCACAGTCTGTTGCATGTGGATTCTCCAGGACCTGCTTGAGGGTCCAGCCCCAGCAGGATCCAGGGGTACCCTCAGGATGACAGCATCGGTGATAAGGAAAGTAGAAAAAGGGGAGAGAAAGAGGCTTGATCTTCCTTGGTTTACACAGAAAGCCAGTAAAGCTCCTGGCACGGAACTTGCTCTGTTCACGGAGGCCGCAGGCACCCGATTTAAAAAAAAAAAAAAAAAAAAAAGAATTTTTAGATTGGCACTTTCAATATGAACTGTTTCTGAGAATTAAAACTACACATATACGTATGTGTATATATATGTAAAACACATTTATATTTTATATAATTTTAAAAAATCATAATGCTTCTCAAAGAGACAGTTAAAATTTTAATGTACAATTTTTATTAGAATTTTTTTTTGAGATCTGTGGCTAACAATTGACAAATCTGCTTTTTCTTCTTCAGGGGCATACAACTAGACTACAGTTCCCATTTTCCTTTGCCTTTAGGTGTGGTCATGTGACTGAATTCTCGGCAATGGAATGTGAGTGGAAGTGACATATTCTATTTCTAGGTCTGCTGTAAAAAATGTCCATGGGTGATCAATCTATGACATTGTTTCTCTTTCAGAACTGAGGCAGACAAACCTGGGGACTTTGGAAATCTGGACTTATAGATAGTAGAGATACATGAGGCAAAGAGCCTGAGTCTCTGACTCACTGACTGAAGAAGAGCTACAGGCAGATTAAGAATATCTATTTGAAATTTTGGAGAAGGTAAAATTTCCAGTACTCTTGCCTGGAAAATCCCATGGAGGGAGGAGCCTGGAAGGCTGCAGTCCATGGGGTCACTGAGGGTCGGACACGACTGAGCAACTTCACTTTCACTTTTTACTTTCATGCATTGGAGAAGGAAATGGCAACCCACTCGTGTTCTTGCCTGGAGAATTCCAGGGACAGGGGAGCCTGGTGGGCTGCCGTCTATGGGGTTGCACAGAGTCGGACACGACTGAAGCGACTTAGCAGCAGCATTTGAAATTTAAATGTGTGAGAATCGACTTTTATTCTATTAAGCCAGTAAAAGTTTTGGAGTTTATTAGAATAGTTATTAATAGATGTGCTATCTCTTGATTTCCAAGCATGTTGTGAATATAAATGACTGCTGCCACCTGCTATCCCAGATTCTTTCACCATGGGGCTACAAGGTGCTTCTGTGTCATGTTTAATCTCTCTAAGCAGCAAGGTGTTTGGTAATGGTGCCTTGTAAAGTGATTCTCTTTCACTCATTGTCTTCTCAGAACTTAAGAGATATAGAAAGTTCAGGCTTCAGTAAAGCTTAGGTCTTATAACACATGTATTTAATTTATGAGTTAAAGAAGTTATACTAAATCAGTCTTGCCTGGGTACCTGTGGAGGCTCTCCTGAATGATACATGTTACATGTGAGTATCAAATGAATAACGAATATATTTTCTTTCTTTTTGCCGTGTTCCAAGCCAAAAAGATAAGTTCTGGGTCGTTATAATTATTTAAACATTATTTCAAAATAATTAACTTTTTTCCTTCCCTGGCTTATCATTCAGCAGGTACATGTTATTTGTAGGCTCTGTCCAAATGCCACCTCTTTTTTCTTCTTTCTGTCCCTCCTATCATTGACTTTTCCTTCATGAGCTTGAGAACTGAGAGAGATTGTATGGGGGCAACAGTTTTCCAGAGTTGGGAGAAACTCTAGCACCCCAGAGTAAAGTATTTTCTAGTACTGTCAGCAGGGGTACACTCTCCTCTCTATAACATTTATGTCAGTGGTCTTTATGGTATGTTCTTAAGGAATTAGAGAAGTATGAAGCTTTTGTATCTCCCTCAAATATTCTGAAGAAGGGAGAATATTTATGTCATTTATTGCCTTGATGCTAGAGACATATATGTTTAAAAATCAAAATAATTATCTCTACAAGTTTCATAAATTGCAAACATCTTCTAAACTAGAAACTGACTTTTCAGAAATAATAAAAGGTAATAGAAAGATAGTGCTCTCTTAAAAAGTCTTTATATTATTCATCTTTACCTCTATCACAGAAACATAGCTAAAAACACTAGTTGTTAGCTAGGAGACAGTTTTATGTCACATTGGCTATTATTAGGACACAATCAATATCAGCAATAGCAGTAGTCTAATAGACAACATTTTCTGAGACGTCAGGATGTGCAAGGCATCACCTTCAACAATCCTATAACGTTACTATTAACAAATAATAAGAAAATAATTATTGATCTGTCAAGTGAAGAAATGGATGTATAGATGGTTAAGTAACAGGAACAATGTAAAAAATAATCTATCAGATCTTAAGTAACTAAGGGGTATTAAATATCATATTAGTTCAGATTATCCTGCAAATTGGAGAAGATACCACAAACATGCTCATTGCAATATTTGATTACAACTATTACTTAATTAACCAAAGATCTCCTTATCCCCCAACAAACTATTGAATGCAGGCTGACCACTCAGAGAAGGAAGAGATGCACTGTGTTGTAGCGTAGCCTCTCTTGATTGGCTAAGTCTCTACTGTGGCAGATAGTGCCTGTGATTCTGTGTCAGCAAGGTAGGAGACTTCTGGATACGAGAACTCTGTTTCTTGCTGTGCCCAGGTCTTTTAACATCAGTACACACATAACCATTCAATGAGAACTTAGGGAAAAATCTCTATACCTTTAGCCATCTATATTTATACATATCTAAGTCCCTTTCTGAAAGAGATGGGAATACCAGACCACCTGATCTGCCTCTTGAGAAATTTGTATGCAGGTCAGGAAGCAACAGTTAGAACTGGACATGGAACAACAGACTGGTTCCAAATAGGAAAAGGAGTACGTTAAGGCTGTATATTGTCACCCTGCTTATTTAACTTATATGCAGAGTACATCATGAGAAACGCTGGACTGGAAGAAGCACAAGCTGGAATCAAGATTGCCGGGAGAAATATCAATAACCTCAGATATGCAGATGACACCACCCTTATGGCAGAAAGTGAAGAGGAACTAAAGAGCCTCTTGATGAAACTGAAAGAGGAGAGTGAAAAAGTTGGCTTAAAGCTCAACATTCAGAAAACGAAGATCACAGCATCTGGTCCCATCACTTCATGGGAGACAGATAGGGAAACAGTGGAAACAGTGTCAGACTTTATTTTTTTGGGCTCCAAAATCACTGCAGATGGTGACTGCAGCCATGAAATTAAAAGACGCTTACTCCTTGGAAGGAAAGTTATGACCAACCTAGATAGCATATTCAAAAGCAGAGACATTACTTTGCCAACAAAAGTTCGTCTAGTCAAGGCTATGGTTTTTCCTGTGGTCATGTATGGATGTGAGAGTTGGACTGTGAAGGAGGCTGAGCACCAAAGAATTGATGCTTTTGAACTGTGGTGTTGGAGAAGACTCTTGAGAGTCCCTTGGACTGCAAGGAGATCCAACTAGTCCATTCTGAAGGAGATCAGCCCTGGGATTTCTTTGGAAGGACTGATGCTAAAGCTGAAACTCCAGTACTTTGGCCACCTCATGCGAAGCGTTGACTCATTGGAAAAGACTCTGATGCTGGGAGGGATTGGGGGTAGGAGGAGAAGGGGACGACAGAGGATGAGATGGCTGGATGGCATCACTGACTCGATGGATGTGAGTCTGGGTGAACTCTGGGAGTTGGTGATGGACAGGAAGGCCTGGCATGCTGTGATTCATGGGGTCGCAAAGAGTTGGACACAACTGAGCAACTGAAGTGAACTGAAGTCCCTTTTGGTTCTTTCTTTCTATGCAGATCAACAAGCTTGTGACCTTACAGAGAGTCTATTTCCCCATAGCCAACCTCCAACTCTGATTTAGTACCCATTTATTGGGGATGTTTCTGATACTCAGACCATGCTCACAAAGCCATTTCACGGCAGTTCACACTCAGACTTTGATGGAGAGGTCATATGGTCATCTCTGCAGCCACTATTGGTCACATATTTATGCTGTTGGTAATTTTATGCTAATAAAGTTTACCCACACAGCATATGATTTTTTCAGGTATATTTCATATTGTTTATTCATTTTGAGTATCATCATGAATATATAATTGCTCTCCATCTCAACTGGTTGCAATAATTAACTCCTTACGTTTTCTCACAGTACCTCCCCTGTGGCCTGGTTGTGACAGCATAGCGGTGGAAGACCACTGGATGGAGACTTTTTAGCTTGTTCATAGACAGCTTTGGAAATATCCTTGTTATTTTGCAGTAACAAAATGTATTGACTGATTTGGAGATTTTCTAACCTAAATAGAGTCAGCTATTCTCCACAGAGTACTAATTCCTTTCAGGGGGGATGACAAGAAAAGTACATTCACATCATGAATTCTAATCTACTTTTATCATTGCTAAGTTTAAGTTTCTCTCAACCTTCCTTTAACAGGAGGGTTCATTCAACTATGAGTCTTTTCTATTCTCTCTCTACATTTTTCTTTGAGTTAGAAATTCCCTTGCTCTCTCCTTTTCCCCAAAAGAAGCAACATGGCACAGTAGTTAAGAAAATGTGCTCTGGTATAAGACTGTTTACATGTATTTTCCAGCACCACCAATTGGCATTGACTCAAACTCTGTGCTTCGGTTTCCCTCTCTATAAAACACCTGATAGGCTTGTCTCTGTGTACATGTAAACATCTTAGAACAATGTTAGGTTCAAAATGCTAAATAAACATTAGTTATCATTACTTTTAGAAGTGTATGTTTTATATTATCATAGCAATCTATGTATTCAAATTGAAATACTGCCTCCAAATTTAAAATATTCATTTTATTTTCATACCTATACCCTTGTCATCAAATAATTGATGCAAAAATGTGCTGACCTAGATGATCCCCTTTGTCAGCACCACTTTAAAAGAGTAACTACAAATAAGGTAAAGGAATCCTAAACTCTTTATAAGGTGGTACCCCAACTGCACAGTTAAAAAAAAATACCTGGATTCTTGTAAAAACATTAAATAAAAGGGAGAACAATAACAAATGTACTCTTTAAGATTTTACTAAAAGTCTATTTTAATTGCTTATTTTCTTGGCCATTTAATTATCATTTTTCTTTTGCCACAAAAAACTTTACTGTTGATCTCCAAATATTTAACAACTTCTATAAATAATTAACTAATAAATAATTAATAATAATGAACTATGTAGTTTTCAGAAAGTTATTTACAAATGTCAGGGACACCACAAAATTAATATCAATTATAATCAGAAATTTCAAAAATCTTCAGTTCAAAAGTTCACATGGACCAATTTTAGTAGGTTCTTAAAGTCACATCTTGCTACGTGGGTGCCACAATGCAACCAAAAAAAAAGTCAGATATACACAAACAAAATTTTCCTTCATCTTATAAAAATTACCTCTCTACAACCCCTTAACAAGTTGTAATGCACAAGAATCAGTGAGCGCCAACTATCTTTCTTAATTTTATTACCACATCCTCCGTGCAAATCACATGCCCTAGTCAAATTAGTCTTTGCATTTTTTAAACTATATTATTTCCTACCTATGTATGTTTGTTCACACAGGTCTCCTACCCAAAAGTCCTTTAATTCTTTCTCCGGTAATCTCATGCCCGGTTGAAGAGCTTACTCAGATACATGAACTGGAAATGATCTTTCATGGTGGTTGTTTGTGCCCTGTGTTACTTAACACTATCTATTTTTTTTTTTCTAATTTTATTTTATTTTTAAACTTTACATAATTGTATTAGTTTTGCCAAATATCATAATGAATCCGCCACAGGTATACATGTGTTCCCCATCCCGAACCCTCCACCCTCCTCCCTCCCCATACCATCCCTCTGGGCCGTCCAGTGCACCAGCCCATTTAAGTTCTTTGGCATCTGTTGGCCACAACAGGTAGTTTGGTATTTTACGCTGTCTTGACATTCTAAGTGTTGAATGGGGACGAATCTAGTTTTTGCTCCCAGGAGTAGTGGCATAAGTAGCGGAAGAGGTTGCATGGACTCAGAGGCTGACATCCGGTTCCAGTTCCTCTGTGTTACTTTGAAAAAATCACCTTCTCTGACATCAACGTTCTTAGCTCTAAGAGAATGTGGTGAACTAGGTAAACTTAAGGCTCTTTTTGCTCTAAGACTGCTTTGCTTGGTAATTACTTCCTCTTCCTCTTTACAAATGAAAATGCACAGTGATTGCTTATCCATAACTATTTTAAATTTGAAAAATATTTTACATGCAGCATTTTACATTTGACAGAAGATCATTGTTAGCTACTGAGAACAACTCTACTAAAGAGATATATTTAAAAATAGAAGTATCAGAAGAATTTCATTTTATCATCATCTGTTCCAAAGACCTCAAAGATGCTGGCTTAGAAAGGAGTCATTGAAACATTTAAAATATATATTTAAAATCTGTAGCTTAGTTTTATTGACTTTGAAATATGACTTGAGAGAGAAGTATTCAAAAAGCCTACTAATTTAAAGAAATATAAAATATTCTTTTGATTTTCCTCAAAATTTGTCAGAAGTGTCTTCAAAAGGAAAGGTTAAATTTAATTTCTGGTAGACTCTTACTCACTTTTATTTCTTTTCCAGTTGGAATATATTTAAATTCATGTGTTCAAAAATCAAGCAAGGAAATATAAAATTATGTTGATTTTTACATAACATCAAGATTTTTCTATATATGAACTGCTTTCAGTTCAGTCACTCAGCCGTGTCTGACGCTCAGTGACCCCATGGACTGCAGCACATCAGGCTTTCTTGTCTATCACCAACTCCTGGAACTTACTCAAACTCATGTCCATCAAGTTGGTGATGCCATCCAACCATCTCATCCTCTGTCGTCCCCTTCTACTCCCACCTTCAATCTTTCCCAACATCAGGGTCTTTTCCAATGAGCCAGTTCTTCGCATCAGGTGGCCAAAGTATTGGAGTTTCAGCTTAAGCACCAGTACTTTCAATGAATATTCAGGATTGATTTCCTTTAGGATGGACTGGTGCATCTCTTTGCAGTCCAAGGGACTCTCAAGAGTCTTTTCCAATACTACAGTTCAAAAGCATCAATTCTTTGGCACTCAGCTTTCTTTATAGTCCAACTCTCACATCCATACCTGACTACTGGAAAAACCATAGCTTTGACGAGATGGACCTTTGTTGGCAAAGTAATATCTCTGCTTTTTAATATGCTGTCTAGGTTGGTCATAGCTTTTCTTCTATGAAAGGAGCAAGCATCTTTTAATCTCATGGCTGCAGTCACCATCTGCCGTGATTTTGGAGCCCCTCAAAATAAAGTCTTCACTGTTTTCACTGTTTCCCCAGCTATTTGCCATGAAGTGATGAGACCAGATGCCATGATCTTAGTGCTTTGAATGTTGAGTTTTAAGCCAACTGTTTCATTCTCTTCTTTCACTTTCATCAAGAGGCTCTTTAGTTCTTCGTTTTCTGCCATAAGAGTGGTGTCATCTGCATATCTGAGGTTATTGATAGTTCTCTTGGCAATCTTGATTCTAGCTTGTGCTTCATCCAGCCCGGCATTTCACATGATGTACTCTGCATATAAGTTAAATAAGCAGGGTGACAATATACAGCCTTGATGTTCTCCTTTCCTGAATGGCTTACTTTCATCCAAATTTAATTCTAAACCAGAAAGGTCATCTAATTACAATTAAATAGACTCTTAGTTCTTAATGCATGTAACATTGAAGGTATGTTATCCAAATCATCTCAATTACACAGAAATTAACATTTCAATGCATTTTGCTCTGAAATGAAAATATCTTTGAAGAAACAATTATTCATGAAATAAAACATCTGGTACAGTTGACTCAGAAACTGGAAACAGCTTTATAATCAACAGTTCTGGCAAGCAGTTTTGATGAAACACTAGATTAAAATAAAGGTTTTTAATATTCCAGAGAGATTTGGTCTTTTCTTTTCCATGTTCTCTCTAGATTTGAAATTGACAATATGGGTTTTCCTCTTTAATGGTATGAGATATTTTCAGGAGCAAAGTTTTTTTTTTTTTTCATAGAATATTAATGTTAACCTCAGGAGGTTTTATTTTCTATTGAGCTGAAAGTTTGCTTCTTTAATTTATATGAAAAGATCCTTCTCAAAGACAATCCATTCCCCTCAAAAACTGATGAGTGTGTCCAGATACACCTCACCCTGCTACCAGTAATTGGAGAGGTTTTATAACTCCTTAGAGTTTAGTTTGCTGAGGAGAGACCCTCTCTAAATCATCTGGCCGAAGGAATTCTTAGTGACGTCAAACACTCCAATCTAGTTTGCCATTAAAACTAGTTTCAGGTTTTATGTTAAAGGTTTTCTCAACTCTGGAACGCATTACTGACATTTTGGTCTGGATGGTTCTTTGTTGTAGGAATTGGTCTATGTTTAGCAACATCCCTGGTCTCTACCCACTAGATACCAGTAGCACACACACCCTCTGCCACTCAGTGTGACAAACAAAAATGTCTCCAGACATTGTTAGTCCCCTGGAGTTGGGTGGGGGGGCGTGAGGGGGCGGAAATCGACCTCCAGTTGAGAACCATCTTTAAGGATTACGCTAGTGCTAACTCTAAAGCTGTCTGCCCCCAGCCCCAACCCCTCTGCCCCACGATTTAAAGCCCTGCCTCTGCACTTACTAGCAATGTGGCCTTCAGCACGTTAATTAACCTCTCTCAGCCTCAGAGTTAAATGAGACGATATATATGAACCACTTAGAAGAGTGCCTGAGACAATAAGCCCTTAGCCAGCACTGGAAATTATTTTTATTATAATCCCCATAGCCTTTGAGTAAAACTTTAATTTTCACAGTAATGCAAGATTTAAAGGTTTTCTCACAAATTCTCTGAGAGTTATGTAATTGATACTAATTAATGGCTATTTTTCCTTTTTAATTTCAGTTAAAATAATTACAGACAATTTCCTCAGCTAATTTTCAAGAAGGGAGCATGTGCCACAAACCTCTCTAGGATTATGTATTGCCCCATTCTGGAGATAGAATCCAGAACATGTTCAAAGGAAAGCATTTGGTAACTTTTTTTTAAATCACAGGCTTACTTAAGAAGGCCTAGTTGAACCAAACTTTTACATTAATTGTAACTGATGCAAATGTTAGTAGCTCAACACCTCTAGATTTCAGAACACAGCAGTAACTGAGGCTGCATTGAAAATCTCAGCAGGTACTGCTCTTATGCTCTCCATAAGCCTGAAGGCTCCACTAGAAGAGAGTATGATTAAGACCAGTTCTCAATAACATCACAGGCACCCTCGTGTTTGGAAATGGCAACTGAATCTTTTCCCTAAATTTGAGCTTAAAACAGTCACTTGATACCTTATCACAATAAACACAGGTTGGGGGTTTTGAAAAAATATGGTGCTGAGATGTTAAGGAGATAGATTGTAAATCATCTCCCTTGGCAGCATTTTAAATTGCATTAAAATACAGATACTTAGCCCCCACTCCCTGACATTTCAATCCAGTCATATCTGAAGTATAACTCTGGAATTAAGATTTTTATGAAGCTCTCCAGGTGACTTTCAGATTTTCAAACAGATTTGGAAGATACTACCTAAAGAAACAGAGGAATACCTACAAAGCTTAAGTAAATTTCTGCAGCATCCCTGGTCTCTACCCACTAAATGCCAGTAGCACACACATCATCTCCACTCAGTGTGACAAACAGAAATGTGTCCAAACACTGTTAATCCCCCGGAGGGTGGGGACAACCATTTTAAAGGATTACATTAGTGCTAAACTCTAAAGCCATCTACCCCTTTCTCCCGATGACTGATCATAAAATGCATGATTAATTTATTCATTCTACATATATTTATTGAGACCCCACTACGTGGCAGAAACTGAATTAGCCACATTCAAGGTGAATAACAAGTGAACAAAGTAGAAGATTATTATTGACCCAAGATGGCCTTAATAGTCCTTTAGCTTTACTAAGCTCTAGACAGATTTCTTACTGTCTATAGACCCTTGACCTCACTTTTCTTAGTCTTTACTTTGGAAGATTTGCAATTGTAAATTATTTTTCTGCCCCTTTGAGATATAAATCTAAAATCCTGGAATGCCTTTTTCAAGGAACTGGGAGTCATCCCTTTGAAATGTAACCATCGAGAAAGTCAGGGCCCCTCTTTTCAGTTTCTGTGGGAGGATAGGAGCCTAATTTGCTGGATAAATGCCGATTAGCAAACACAGATGGCCTGATTACATTGACCAATCTCCTTCCTAATGTCCTCCAGTTCTTTTCCATGAGCTCACCACAGCACTTATAAATCCTTCCGCTTTTTATTTCAGTAGAATTGAGTTCCATCTCTGTCTGTCATATCATTAGTTTGGTCTCTGGTGGCTCAGATGGTAAAGAATCTGCTTGTAATGCAGGAAACCCAGTTCCATCCCTGGGTTGGGAAGATCCTCTGGAGAAGGGAATGGTTACCCATTCCGGTGTTCTTGCCTAGAGAATTCCATGGACAGAGAAGCCTAGCGGGTTACAGTCCATGGGGGTCACAAGGAGTTGGACATGACTAAGCAAATAACACTTTCACTTTCTGTTTGCAATAGTCTTAAATAAAGTTTTTCTTGCCTGTTCTTTTTATATCTATGTCATCGATTTTGATATTTACTGTTTATAAAAATCATCTGAGTTTGTTAATCCAGTAAGTTTGGGTATGAGCAAGGAATCTTCACTCATAAGCCCCTGGGTGGTATAAGCAGGACACAGAAAAAAGAGACATTGAAAACCACTGGTGCCCATGGTCCCACTATACATGACATTAAGGATGGGATCATCACAGGCAAGTCACAAGACCTAAGAGCCAGCTTCAAGGATTCACAAAGGCCAAATCTTGGACATTTTGACCACTGAAATAATTAAGTATAATAATGATTTCAGAAACATTGTGCAAAATGGAAATCTATGAGTGCATACTGATTATAAACAAATGAGCAAATAATTGGGGAAAGGAGAGCTCTTGATTAAGGAGGAAGGCTGAGAGATGATTGATCGATATGTAGAGAGGGGTAGAGTTTAAAAATCAACATTTTGCAACTATAACAGTAAAGACTAGTTCACTCAAGAATCACCAATGATGATAAATCAAGGGAGAAAGTTTTGATGCAGAGCATGGTATATGCATGGTTGAAAAGTATCTCCTGACAGATTGCTTCTTAGCTGTAAGAGGAAAAAATAGTGACCACGTGACCATGTAACTGGACCATAACTTGGCCAGGAGATCAGAGTTGACATCAACAATGAAGGGCAGATGGACATCATGTGCCACTGTATATGATACCCTGGAAAGGACATAAAATTACTTGAATAATATTTATATTAAGAATTTTAATCCAATCATGAGGAAACAGTAGAGAAGCTCCAAATGATGATCTTTCTACTGAGAAGGAAAGGGAGGAAGGATGTATGTACTGTTTAAAAAATGTCAATGTCATAAAAGATAAAGAAAAGCTGAGAAATTATTTCAGATTAAAGGAAATTCAAGAAGTCTGGATATTAAGTGTATTGTGTGTGATCCTAGACTGGATCCTGTACTTAATGAAAAAATGCTACATAGGCCTTTGTTCCATCTGTTGATAAAACTGCAATATGGTTAATAGATATCTAAGAGTTAAACATTTCATATTGATTATGTAAGAGAGTATCCTAATTCTTAGGATATACACATTGAAACATTAATGGGTAAAGGGTGATATTATACATAACTTATACACATGTGTTCAGAAAAAATATAGGTAGATAGCAAATAATAAAGGTAAAGCAAATGAGGCAAAATATTGACAATGGTAACACTGTGTGAAACAGATGCAAGCATTCTTTGTACTATTCTTGTAATGTTGTTGCATGTTCAAATAAAAATTACTTCCAAATAAAAAGTTTAAAATGTGCCATTAAAAAGGCATACTTTCACAAGGAGAAAACTAGCAATTTCATAAAGCAAGCCAATGCATGGGCTTCACACAGCTGCAACTAAATATTATGCCCTTAGCCTGTATAGAGGCTTGATTAAGAAGATGGTTTTATTTATTTTGTTGTTTAAAGTAAGAAGAAACCAATCCGTTTATGCATTTTTCTGTGGCTGTAGAACAAGGGAAGAGCTAGGTTACGGAAAAGCTTTACTGAAGAAAAAACTAATAAAGTGATTAGATTTTCTTTATTTCAATATGGAGAGTCATAGTAGCTCTTTGGTTTTCTTCTTTGCCTTGACAATTTAGAGCCAATTTTGTTATACTACAGTAACTCTCTTTAGCCTAGGTTGGCTGGTGCAAGAGACAGAACCTTTGTTCAAAGTTCTGCCTCTTTCCTTATTATTTTCTTGTTTAAGGTCTATGTTGTTCACCTGAAACAAATAGCCTGCCAGGTATTTCACCAGCAAAGATAGATTTACGTGGATCACCAGAGAATTGCAATTCAGGGTCTGCAATCATGCTGAGCCACATGCAAGTCTCCATGTAGCAAGGGAAGGAGAACACTTTAATAGAGAGGAAAAGGAAGTTGGGAGACCTATAGTAGACAGAGTCCATGACCTTTCATTGGCTGAGTGTCAAGAAAAAGGAGCATTTCCTCTCTATAATGAGCTCTATTATCATTGCAGGGGGTGGGAGCTCCCCCTTCTGGTCTCCCAACTCTATTTAATTGAAGTTTCTGTTTATTCACTTTGTAATATTAATGGGCTTCAATTTTGGGGATGGGATTTTGAGAGTTAAATGTTAAAAGTGCATCACAGTGTTGAAAATGTTGCATTATAATTAAATATGGAAATGCTATACTGAAGCAAAAAATGCACCAGGCCTGTTCTTCAGAAGTGAGAGGCAACTTTCAGATTTCGCTCAAATGCCACAATCTGGGGAACCTCCTGACAATATACCTCAAATAGCAATGCCCTTCCCGCTGCCTCCCCCAACTAAGGTTACTCTCTATCACTTCATCCTGCTTTATCTACTTGCTTCACATTTAGGCACCAACTTTTTAATGTATTTGTGTGTATTGTTTGTCTTCTGAAACAAAAATTCTGTGAGAGCTTTGCCTACTCTTCTGCTTACTTCTAAAAAACAATGCTTAGCAAATGAATGAACAAGGGAGAGAGAGTTGCATGTCCCCATGAATTCATTCTCTGGGTTTTTTACTTAAGAGCCAAAGTAGAGCTTTCCATTATAACACAATCTTTACCTCTATAACAAGTCGATACACACACACACACACACACATGTGTATCAGTTCAGTTTAGTTGCTCAGTCATGTCCAACTCTTTGCGACCCCAAGGACTGCAGCAAACGAGGCTTCCCTATTCATCACCAATTACTGAAGCCTGCTCAAACTCATGTCTATCCATGGTTGGTGATACCATCCAACCATCTCATCCTCTGCTGTCCCCTTGTCCTCCTGCCTTCAATCTTTCCCAGCATCAGAGTCCTTTTCAGTGAGTCAGTTTTTCGCATCAGGTGGCCAAAGTATTGGAGTTTCAGATTCAGCATCAGTCCTTCAAATGAATATTCAGGACTGATTTCCTTTAGGATGGACTGGTTGGATCTCCTTGCAGTCCAAGGGACTCTCAAGAGTCTTCTCCATCACCACAATTTAAAAGCATCAATTCTTGGGCACTCAGCTTTCTTTATGGTCCAATTCTCACATCCATACACGACTACTGCAAACAACATAACTTTGATTAGACGGACCTTTGTCGGCAAAATAATGTATCTGCTTTTTAATATGCTGTCTAGGTTGGTTGTAGCTTTTCTTCCATGAAAGGAGAAGGTGTCTTTTAATTTCAGGGCTGCAGTCACCATCTGCTGTGATTTTGTGTCAGTCGCTTAGTCGTGTCCTACTCTTTGTGACCCTATGGACTGTAGCCTGCCAGGCTCCTCTAGTCCATGGGATTCTCCAGGCAAGAATACAGGAGTGGGTTGCCATTTCCTTCTCCAGCAGTGATTTTGGAGCCCAAGTAAGTAAGATTTGTCACTGTTTCCATTGTTTCCTCGTCTATTTGCCATGAAGTGGTGGGACTGGATGCCATGATCTTAGTTTTTTGAATGTTGAGTTTTAAGCCAACTTTTTCACTCTCCTCTTTCACCTTCATCAACAGGCTCCTCAGTTCCTCCTCACTTTCTGCCTTAAGAGTGGTGTCATCTGCATATCTGAGGTTGTTGATATTTCTTTTGGCAATCTTGATTCCAGTTTGTGCTTCATTCACCCCGGGATTTCACACGACATACTGCATATAAGTTAAATAAGCAGGGTGACAGTATACAGCCTTGACATACTCCTTTCCCAATCTGGAACCAGTCTGTTGTCCCTGGACTTCCCTTGTGCAGGTGCACATCTACCTGCAATGTGAGAACCTGGCTTTGATCCCTGGGTTGGGAAGATCCCCTGGAGAAGAGAATAGCTACCCAATATAGTATTCTGGCCTAGAAAAGTCCATGGACTGTACAGTCCATGGAGTTGCAAAGAATCAGACACGACTGAGTGACTTTCATTTCACTTTGTTTTCCATGTCTGGTTCTAACTGTTGCTTCTTGACCTGTATACAGATTTCTCAGGAGGAAGGTCAGGTGGTCTGGTATTCCCATATCTTGAAGAATTTCCCACAGTTTGTTGTGATCCGCACAGTCAAAGTCTTTGGCGTAGTCAATAAAGCAGAAGTAGGTGTTTTCCTGGAACTCTTTTGCTTTTTTGATGATCCAACTGATGTTGGCAATTTGATCTCTGGTTCCTAATATCCACTTGAACATCTGGAAGTTCTTAGTTCATGTACTGTTGAAGCCTGTCTTGGAGAATTTTGAGCATTACTTTGCTAGCATGTGAGATGAGTGCAATTGTGCAGTAGTTTGAACATTCTTTGGCATTGCCTTTCTTTGGGATTGGAATGAAAACTGACCTTTTCCAGTCCTGTGGCTGCTGCTGAGTTTTCCAAATTTGCTGGCATATCGAGTGCAGCACTTTAACAGCATCATCTTTTAGGACTTGAAATAGCTGAACAAGAATTTCATCACCTCTGCTAGCTTTGTGCATAGTGATGCTTCCTAAGGCCCACTTGACTTAGGTATGGACCTAACTTCTAGGTATCGACCTAAAACAACTTAGGTATGGACCTAACAGAAACAGAAGATATTAAGAAAAGATGGCAATAATACACAGAAGAACTATACACATGTACATATATATATATCTGCATATGTATATGTGTATATTTAAGCCTTTGTTAATTTACAAAGCAAATATTGCCTAACTCTTCATCCTCATCAGCAGCAAAGGAATGGAAACTGCAGAACTATGTGTGTGCCCATGTGTCTATTACTAGTATACCTATTTATTTTATTTAAAAACTCCCCAAATCTTAAGAAAGGAGATAATATCCAATTCTAGAGATTTGTCTGTATGCATGTGTGACTGGTAAGACTGGACAGGGGCTGCTGGAAAGAATGGGATAAGAGGGAAGGAAGAAGTCTCCAAGCTATAAGTGTGAACAGAGAGTGAGGCTGTTGTCTAGGAAGTCCTGGGCAGAAGTATCTAGAGAAGGAAGCCATCAAAGGCTACACTGGTCAGGTGTCCTCACCAGGTAAGGACCCAGTGTGTTTATTGTCAAAGGTGCCTGGGAGTGGAGCGAGGAGAACTTGGGAAGGGAGAGAGACAAAAGGCCCCATAGTTAGGGGATTGCTTCGTATGTAAAGGACTTTCGATTTTAACCTTTTAAGGAATCACTGAAGAGTTACAAGCAAAGGACTGACAAAATGACGTCAATTTAAAGAGTCATCTGGTGGTGATGGGTATGTATGAAGGTATATGTTTATTAAAATATCAAGTTGTATATCTTAAACATGTACAATCTTTATTTTTCAATTATACCTCAATAAGTTGGGGGAGAAAAGCTCTCTGGTAGCAAGATGGAAAATAGTTTGTGAGCAGAAAGGCCAGACAGAGGGAAATCAGAGCTACTGATAAAAAACCAGCAGTAGCAGCCCTTTCTATATACAATTGAATTTTGTGAATTAAAAAAATTATTGCAGAGATAACCAAATGTAGATTTTCCTCTAAATGAAATAACACTCATAGGTTTTAAAAAATTAATAAATCTTTACATCTCTGCAAGTGTTTGGGCCTATTCAGAAATTTTTTTAAAGTTTCTATCCATAGATCATTAAAATAGTTGAACTTTATTTTAAATTTATTAATGTATGTGATATTAATCTCTTTTATTTTAAAATTATTAATGTATATGATATTAATCTCTTTGACTAAGCTAAGGATAAATTTATTTTTAGAACCTTTGCCACGTCAGTTGGTGGCACAATGAAATGATGAAATATCAGGCTGTGACTGTTATTTTCTTCTGAAGAGTCAATTCATTTTGCTATTTGCTCCTAAGGAGTGGATTCAGAGCTATAATATTTCATAGTTCTGTTGATGTTGACAGCCACATTCATTATAAGCAGCCTATTAATCCTACAAGGCTTCCTTTAGCTCAAGAATCAGTAAGTTCGTCAGACACACAACTTCTGAAAGTCTGCAGTTTGTAGAAAGGAGTCATGGTAAGTGAGAGCACAGATGCATCATTTGAAAATTTGACTACTTTTGTAATGGAATTCACTAGTAAGACCTTTGAGCAAGCAAACAGAACTGGCACACACTGCCTGATACATTACTGGGCAGTGACAAGATTTAAACCAACTACAGTCCTAGGCATAATGTCAGGGGATGAGAGAGACTTTCTAGAAGTTATGAGCCAATTCCAAAGGTCATTCTGGATATCTGACTGGATAAGGCATGACAATAATCTCAGGAGGTCTATTCTCAACTGTATCTGAAGCATTTACTGCTTTCTCTCTGAAAAGTAAAATAAAAAGTCAATACAACTAAGCTATCATGTTTAACGGTAGCAAATGAGGAGCAACTGGAGGAGCAATCCAAATAACTCTTTTAAGACTTTTCTTCACCAATCATGAATATTAAGCATCTCTTGCTTTTTTTCTGCCCTTTCTATTTAACACTGACATTTCATGTCTTACATGTTTCTTACATTAACTTTTTTATCCATATGTACATACCTAACTCACCTTATGAATTTTTCCTGTCTTTATAGGTATTACGTTATTTATTAATTGTGCTCAGCGTATCTTATAAATTTCATCTATCCTATTTGTTTTTTCTATTCTCTATGTAGAAATGAAATTCTTAAATAATACAGCAAACTTGCACTGCAGTAGTTATGCAAAATGAGATTTATATCATGTTATTATAAGTATTAACTGAGTCATATAAGCAGTAACTAATAAATTTAAGTAGTTAAAAAAGGAGAATTATAGGATTCCACCCCCCAATACTTTTTAAACAATATTTAAAAATTATTTGCTTCAATGTAATTTCTCTTACTAGCAAGAAGGTAGCTTTATTATTACTTTTTTCATCTAACTCTTTAATTTTGCTTTAGGTGGAACTAAGTTAGCTCAAGTAACAGTAAATATTCAAAAGAACATCTTAAAAAATAAGTTTATTTCTCTGTTATGTGTATGAAAAATAATTTCCAGCTAGCACGAATGAGCAAAGAAAAAAAGACAGGCAAACCTTTTTCTCAAAAGTTTAATACAAGATGTTTATTTATTGGCTTCAGCTAGAAATTACTCATATGACCATACTCAAAGGATGCTGGAAATTGTTTTTGCTATTGGCCATGAGTCTAGTCAAATATCAGGGCTTAGGGAAAGAAAGAGATAACACATTATTGGAAGAGGAATATCAGGGCTCTGTCACAAAACTCTGGACAGAACCAAAGTTTCCACCAAAATGTAAAAATGTGATTGACTCATAAATAGGACAAATGTCCGGGCACCTTGTAGGAACACGATCATTTTCCTTCTAACATAAAACTTGATGTATCCAAATCCATATTATTACAACTCTCCCTAAAATGTGCATAATTATGATCAAGTTAGCATATGATTAAACATTTTTCTCTAAGAATTTAGATACAAAATAACCAATAATTATCTTGTACAGCATACTTAGCAAATACATCTTATTACCATAATAATATCAGGACCATATCATTAAACCAAATATAAACCTTTGAAAACAATTAAAAATGAACCCAACTCTCCCTAAACAGGTGCCTACTTTTCTTCTGTAAATCTAAAGAACATCACACTTTTTTATTTGGTTGGGTTGTCTACCTTCTGAATTTCATATTTTCAGAAAAGTAAACTACTCATCTCTCCTTCAATATGGGTAACTTGTTAAAAACTGGAACTTTATACATTTTTTTTTTTTTTGATCCTTGGCTCAAGTCAATTTGAGGTGGCTGACCTCTAAAATTTCTTTGAGATCCCAGGAAATCTTTAGTTAAAGGATGTCTTACACTGGTCTTTTAACTGGCTTCCACATTATATTTTCATTCATTGAAGTTCTCCTACTGATAAACCTGGTACTTTCCAACCTCTCAGTTGCTGATATCTGCCCTACTTGCTTTGGGAGAAAAGACAAGGTAGCTGTGCAGAGGGGCTACAGTGCTTCTCCATGCACCATGTAATCCCTGAAGTCTTAAGGAAGGGGACTAATATTCACTGAAGCAATTATGCATTACTGAACATGAGATTAAAGTTTTATTTGATATACTTTAGCAGAATTATATTGTTTTTTTAAAATAATCATACACCTTGTTAGCCATATTCTTGAGTATTTTATGTTTAGTTTTCACTGAGGTCTTTTTTTTTAAATTTTATTTTCAAGTTAGTGTTCTTGGAATATAAAACAGCTATTGACCTTTATATATTAATTTTATAGCTAGCTACTACATACACTTTCTTTTTTTTCCCCCACATACACTTTCTTACTGTTTTAAATAATTTTTTCACTTAATTCTTTTGCATTTTCCAAATATACAATGGTATGATCTTCAAATATTTATCCTTCATATTTTATTCTCCTACTTAATTCTCTTTAGAGGTTTACTGCTTATCACCATGAGGAGTTGATAGTCGCTGGTTTATAATTTCTGACTCCATCTGAGATGCTAGAAACTATTCACTAAATTAAGCCCTACAGCTATTTATAAAGTGAGTATAACCAATAGTTCACAAAAGGAAATTGCTTAAGGTCACAAAGGTCCGTCTAGTCAAGGCTATGGTTTTTCCAGTGGTCATGTATGGATGTGAGAATTGGACTGTGAAGAAAGCTGAGCGCCGAAGAATTGATGCTTTTGAACTGTGGTGTTGGAGAAGACTCTTGAGAGTCCCTTGGACTGCAAGGAGATCCAGTCAGTCCATTCTGAAGGAGTCAGTCCTGAGTGTTCTTTGGAAGGAATGATGCTAAAGCTGAAACTCCAGTACTTTGGCCACCTCATGCAAAGAGTTAACTAATTGGAAAAGACTCTGATGCTGGGAGGGATTGGGGGCAGGAGGAGAAGGGGACGACAGAGGATGAGATGGCTGGATGGCATCACCGACTCGATGGACGTGAGTTTGAGTGAACTCCAGGAGTTGGTGATGGACAGGGAGGCGTGGTGTGCTTCAGTTCATGGGGTCGCAAAGAGTCGGACACGACTGAGCGACTGAACTGAACTGAACAAGTAAATAAGGGACATAAATATTTTTTGAACCCAGATTTGTTTTCACATTTCATGTATTTTCTAAGACTTTATGTAATAAACCCACAAGAAGAAAATGTAAGATTCAGTAAAAAAGTAGAATCTATTCTCCAACTAATGCTGGAGATTTTAATCACAGGAAAAATCATGAATCAGAAAAGTACCTATTCCAGTTATATATTGCTGTGTAATACATAACCCAACGTCAAGAGTGTAAAACTATACACATTTTATTATACTCATGGATTCTACAGGACAAGGCACCACTAGCATAGTTTGACTGTCTATAGGACACCACACAGCCTGCCACGTTCTGCTCACAGAATTGTTATGTACAGGTAGTGTATCTTTGGCTACAGGGTTGGCAAGATGAGGCTAGGTAGAGAGGAAGACAACAGACTTGGGGAGGCTCTTGCCTGGCAGGGAAAGGACTTTATAGGCCTTTAGAGGCCTTTAGAGGGACAATGACCAAATTAGCATTGCAGATTATTCTAGTAGCATTTTGAAATCTATCAATATACTGGAGGTGACTGAGGCCGGTGGCAGGGGGTTACGTCAAGGAGAAATGATGAATGTTTTACTGGGGCAGTAGCAGTGAGAATTGTCTTGATTTGCTGGTGGATTACAGAAGGACGTTTGGGAGAGGGAGTGAGTCTAGGAGGATTCCAGGCAGAACTGGATGAAATCCTCACCATTCTCAGGTGGTGAGGATGTGCAGGAGGCCAGAATGACATGGAAGAGGAAATGGATGATGGATTTTATTTGGAAATATTATATCTGAATTGTCTGTGGGAAATTTCCCCATATTACCTCAAAGGAAACTGTCAGGTAGGTAGCTGTCAGTCTGCACTACAGTTTGAGGAATCAATGTATGGATGGAAACGGAAGCCAAGGGTGTCAATGAAATTGTACTGGGAGGTTTTCAGAAATAATAACTTAAAAAGGCATAAGGACAATCATTGAAAAATACCAATAATTCCATCCCAAGCTGTGTAGGAAGATCAGAGAGCTAGAGGAAAAACCAGGAGAAATGGAAAGAGAATGTCAAGAAATTTCTTGAACTCTGTGACTGAAACAAAGACACCATCTCTCTTTCTAATGTTAAGGACTGGGCTCCATAAATCATCAACAGAAGAAATTTTCAGTGAGAGCCAAGAAAGCCGTAGTGGCTTTGTCTGCTCGTAAGGCAGGAGGAGAAGGGGACGACAGAGGACAGGATGGTTGGGTGGCATCACCAACTCAATGGACATAAATTTGAGCAAACTCTGGGAGATGGTGAAGGACAGGGAAGCCTGGTGTGCTGCAATCCATGGGGTCACAAAGAGTCAGACACAACCGAGTAACTGAACAAAAATAAAACCCTTGTTCTCTCCTGCCAATCCCTCCATCTGCCTGGTTTCCTGGGAGGAGGGCCAGTCATACGAATCCATCTTGCTGGCCACAGTGATTGGCTCACAGTGAATACGTGAGAGGAACCACCTTTTTCCCTTTTTTCCCCCTCCTCCTCTTTCCTTTTTGGAGTTGTATCTTGTTGCTTGCATCAAGAGCCAGTATCTGTTGGTTTTAATGGCTGGCGTTTTTCATATGGTGTCTGTTCCAACTGGCCTGTGTATGACTCCTGTTGCCACCAACACATGTTAACTGATTCAGATGTTTAGACTAAGTGAAGAACAGTGTTTGATACGAAAGGAAGCTGTAAAGCATCTGAAACAGGCAATCTGTAAATTACGACCCTATTATTTTCTGGAAATACCAATCTAAAGTGAGGCTTTGTAAGTTGAAAAAAGCCTAAGATTTTCAGGGCTTTTGCATCAGAAGGACAAATGAGTGAGCAGGCTGAAGGTGTTGAATGATATACCAGTAAGTAAGTAGAGTCAGGAACAGGCTCATTGATTTGGAAACAAATGTGGAGTCAAGGGATGTGAGATCTCTATGGGGCCAGAGTGAACACAAGGGTGCTGGCACACCAAAGGATGAGAACTTAGGGATAAAGGACTGGAGTGCTGTTGTTGAACATGCATAGCCACCCTGGTTTTTAAGACACGTGCAAAAGTGTGAGTAAGGAATGAAGTAGTGAAATGGAGTGAGGTGTCAATTCAATGTCTAGCATGTTGAGAAACAGTGAGGACAGTACTTTGCATGAATTCTCTATATGGATGCCTGACATCTGTTAGAAGGAGGAGAAAACTTAAGCAAATGTGTGTGAGTTAAGATGTATACATCAGTACTGTTGCATTCTGTCTCATGATATCTGTGCAGATCAGATTTCAAGCTGTTTAAGAATATTTCATTGACTCCTAGCTTTCCTGATGATGGGTTCTAAATGCCTAGTTCTTTCCTTACTTTGTATCATTAAAGTTATATTGAAATATATGCTATGGGAAAAATATAATGTGAATCCTGACATATTTTATACATGAACATGCTTTTTCAAGGCTGAAATTTAGTGTTTCTGAATCTGCAATATGTTATAACAATATTCTCTCCAAAATAAGAACAAATGGAACATCTTGATGAATTATCTTCTTTTGAGAATATATTTTCCCTTTTTGTGGTGTCTCTTGAAATAATTTTCCATAGTTGTATGGAATAATAGTCTAAGTATTTATAAGTCATGGAAACAGTTGCTTTGAGATACAGTTACAAATCAACATGTAGAAATGCTAAAACTGAGAAAATTTTCTAATTTAAATAAGACACCAGTATTTATTTCAGATAATACTGTCTTAAAAAGAGGAGGCAATTACAGTTGCAGGTGAAAGACTAGGAGTATTTATACCAAATGGAAATGTGGTGATTCAGAGTAAACAGATAAATGCCCAGAGTAAACCAAGCATGCTAATCCAATGTTTGAGACTGACCAAATAAAACCTCAAAATGTTTGAGTACATATTTAATGCTACCTTTAATGAAGACAGTTTCATGTAAATCTATAGCTTCCTTTATGTATTAAGAAATTCTCAAGAGATCATATGCATTCATGCTACTGTTTTTAGACTCAATAACACTTTACAATTTTTCTTAGAATATTACTAGGAAGAAATTTCCAAATGTTTATCTTGTATTTTTTATTATTCCATAAGAAATCTTTTTCAGATTCTAATTCAAAGTATTTCAGTGAAATTAAAGTATATGATAGGAGTTATGTGAATTAAAGTGCTTACAATGGGAATAGCTTCTTTAAAATCTGCATAATTCATGATACTGGTTCAACAAACCAAGTGGAAATGATCAGTTTGGATTTGGGGCCCTAAAAAGACATTAGGTGAAATCCCTTATCTGGGTCCCTGATGGGTTGAGTGAAGAAGATGGAAAAGATGTGAGGCAGATAAATAAGGGGCAAGCACTATCTGGCAGCCCACTCCAGTACTCTTGCCTGGCAAATCCCGTGGATGGAGGAGCCTGGTAGGCTGCAGTCCATGGGGTCGCTGGGAGTCAGACACGACTGAGCGACTTCACTTCACTTTTCATTTTTATGCACTGGAGAAGGAAATGGCAACCCACTCCAGTGTTCTTGCCTGGAGAATCCCAGGGACGGGGAAGCCTGGTGGGCTGCCGTTTCTGGGGTCGCACAGAGTTGGACATGACAGAAGTGACTTAGCAGCAGCAGCAACTATACAAGTGTAGGGTCTGTCTAAATATCTGTTCTCCTTCTTGGAATGGCCCTTGTTTCTCTTCTCTCTGATATTTTAGCATAAGTATCTTTTCTGTGAAGTGTTCACCATCCACTTCCCCAGACAGAGGTCACCCCTTTGCACATCTCTCTTTGTAGATATGCACATGTAGCTCATTCACTGCACTGTCATATCTCAGGCCATCCAGATGGTGAGGTTTTTCAGGAATCGTTTGTCTTTATTCAGTGCCAGAAAAGTTAGATTCAAAATAAGACACTAATTATCATTAGAACAGTTACTTTTTTCAACACATTAAAACAGTCAAGGCATAATACTTTCCTCAAGTGGTAAAAGGATGTGAATAAAATTGGAGGTTAACAAAATTAGATATCTTTACCTTAATGTCTTTTAATCCACCTGTCAGAATTATAAGACAAGGGTGGGAGTGGTCAGCTGATCTTAAATCTCAGGGAGAGAGATACGTATAGGCTCAATATGTATAATACTGACTACTTTTCATGAAGAAATGATAATCTGGGAAGCATCTGACATTTTCCTGAGGTCTGAGATCAATCCAGCGTTATGTATTATGGTGTTTCCAACTCAAATCAGTATTGTCAACATTTTAAAAAATGTTTTTGTGTGTGAAAGATTCTCCTGGAATAATCCAAGAAATAAGAGCGGGGTTGGGGATGCAGGGAGAAGACAGTCTGCCGAAGTCAGGACAAGTCAAGGGTATTAGTTTTTTAGATTCCGTATCAGCTTGGGCACTTCCCAGATGTGTGGATTTGAATGCATGGTTTAGTTTTCTCTGATTTAATTTCAGCATCTTTAAAATGGCGAAAGTAAGTATTTCATTGTTCTGATAATTAAATGAGACTGGTGTGTAAAGCATATAAAAAACAGTAAGCACCAATAAAATTTAGTCTTCTTGTCTTATCTAAAATCCAACCAATATTGACTCCACAGTTGAGCAGTTCTTTAGTGTGCATGAGAATAGGCTTGAATTCTTTTTAAGATGCATATTCTTGAGCATCATTACAAGAAACTTTGATCCAGTTGGTCTATAAGGCCCAGAAATCTTTTTAACAAATCTTTCAGGTGATTCTGATGTAAGTGCACTTTAGAAGATCACACTCTAAGTTGGAATACCACTGAGAACCATTTAGGTAGACTGGCAGATGTGTAGGATATGGTGCCATGATGGTTCAGATGGTAAACAATCTGCTTGCATTGTAGGGAACCTGAGTTTGATCCCTAGGTTGGGTATATCCCCTGGAGAAGGGAATGGCAAAATATAAAGTATTCTTGCCTGGAGAATTCCATGGACAGAGGAGTCTCACGGGCTATAGTTCATGGGGTTGTAAAGAGGCAGACATGACTGAGTGACTAATAAGTTCACTTTAATGCGTTTATAATTTTATGTAAGTAGAGTTCAGAGAAGATAAGTCTATAAGAAAACAGGGAAGGTATGGGTTTAGTGAGTCCAAAACAAACATTTTTTCAAGACTCTAAAGCACACTGTCATTTTTACTGTGAGAAATGTCCCCCGCTGCTCGCATGTTATCTAAACAGAGCAACATGAACCAACCAAGGAATGACTGTAAGTACACTGAAATTTGTGGTCATACTGACAAAGACAGTCTCCCTGGACAACTTCATTCAGGCTTCTTGGAGCTCTTTTTTGAAGGAGACCAGACCTTATGTATACCCCAACCCTCCCTGTCCCACTGCTGGACTTCCCTGCATAGCCTAGTTGTAGCAAGAATCCTGCCAAGTCAGTTTAGAGAGAATCTCACCACCCTTGGTATTTAATCACTCTGGCCTGCCTTCAGCAAGAATCCAATCCTATTAGGTCAGTTTAGCAAGAGTTTCTCCTACCCTTGATATCTCCTTTTAGTAGTTTTTCATCCCCTGATCCGTCAGTCTGTTTCTTGGCTATAAATCCCCACATGCTCTTATTGTGTTTGGAATTGAGCCCAGTTCTATACTGAGGTCTCTTTCCTCCTAATCTGTTTTTACTGTGTTAGCTACTGTCTAGCTGTGCTTCTCTTTAATAATATATAAATGTTAAATCTATTTTTGTACCCAGAGAGTGCTGCTCACCTCAGTACCTACTGTGCTTAACACATGTGCACATTTTTATGAGTTAGTAATCCAGAGAAGGTGCCCTCTCCAGGGTTCTGTGTGTAGGCATTCAAAACACCTTGCAACATTTTACTCTATATTCTGAAACTGCCTCCCCCACTTTGTACAACTTCACATCCTTCAAATGTAAGAATTAAGTTTTCCTATAAGTCTTTTTTCTTTTCATTTCTCCCTTTCCTTTCCCTATTTCCCCACCTCCAAGGTCCTGGCAAACATTTTCCTACTCTGTATTTCTATGAGTTTGACTTCTTAAAAAAATTTCTTTAGCTTCAAAATATAAATGATACCATGTAGTATTTGTCTCAGTTTGGCTTATTTCACTTGGCAGAATCTTGTCAAGACTCACAAATGGCAGGATATTTTTTTTCATGGCTAGGTCATGTTCCATTCTGTGTGTGTGTGTGTGTGTGTGTGTGTGTGTGTGTGTGTGTGTGTATATATCTCACAACTTCTTTATTCATCGATTGATGGGCACTCAGGTTGTTTACATATCTTGGCCATTGTGAATAATGCTGCAACAAACATGGGGGTGTATATCTCTTGATATACCCACAAGTGAAATTGTTATATCATATGGTAGTTCACGTGAGTTTGAGTGAACTCCGGGAGGTGGTGATGGACAGGGAGGCCTGGCATGCTGCGATTCATGGGGTCGCAAAGAGTCGAACACGACTGAGTGACTGAACTGAACTGAACTGCATCATTTCAATATAATACCAAATGTTTTGTTTGTTCTGTGAGTTAGTTGTCTGGGGATACCAACAAAAGGTAAAGCACAGACTAGAATTATTCTTGAAACAAGACTGGGTAAGGTAGAAAGAGACTGAGCAATCTGTGGCTTTCATTAAAAAATCATGCTCAGTTATAGAATATTATCCAAATATTTGGGCTTCCCTAAGACCCTGATGCTGGGAAAGATTGAGGGCAGAAGAAGGGGACAACAGAGGATGAGATGGTTGGATGGCATCACCGACTCGATGGACATGGGTTTGGGTAGACTCCAGCAGTTGGTGTTGGACAGGGAGGCCTGGCATGCTGCGGTTCATGGGGTCACAAAGAGTCGGACATGACTGAGTGACTGAACTGAACTGAGTTCACTTTTTAATTTTTTGAGAAACCTCCATACTGTTTTCCATAGGGGTATCAATTTACATTTTGATCAGGCTTCTCTTTTCTCCACAGCCTTGCCAATACTTGTCTCTTGTCTTTTTGATGACAGCTGTTCTAATAGGTGTGAGGTAATATCTCATTATCATTTTGATTTTCATTTCCCCGATGATTAGGGATGTTAAGCATCTTTTAACATAACTTTTGGCCATTTTGATGTCCTTTTTTTGAAAAATGACTATTGAGTTCTGCTGTTTTTCAATTACTTTGCTTTTTGCTACTGAATTTATGTATTTGGATAGTAACTCTTTGTCAGATATATGATTTGCAAATATTTTATCTTAATGTAGGTTGCCTTTTCACTTTGTTGGTGGTTTCCTTTGCTGTACTGAAGCTTTTTAGTTTGATGTAGTCTCACTTATTTATTTTTGCTTTTGTTGTCTTTGCTGTTTTTGTCAAATCCAGTAAATCATTGCCAAGACTAATCTCAAGGATCTTACCCCATATGTTTTCTCGTAGGATTTTTATGGTTTGAGGGCTTGGGTTCAAATCTTTAATCCATTTTTAGTTGATTTCTATGTATGGCATAAGGTAGACATTCAGTTTCATTCTTTTGCATATGGTTATCCAGTTTTCCCAGCATCATTAATTGAAGAAACTATCCTTTATTTAGTATATCCTAGGCTTCTATGTTGTAAATTAATTGATCATATAAGCTTGGGTTTATTTCTGGACTCTATTTTGTTCAATTTATCTATGTCTTTATACCAATATCATAATATTTTGATTACTGTAGCTTTGTAATATAGTTTGATAGGAATCTTTGTGGGACAGTTGCCTAAGTACTATCATAATTTCTAAAATAACATCTGACAGTCCTTTCCTTGATCTATTCTTTACATCAAGACTCTGTGACTAGCAAATGATAGAGTACCAAGTTCCATGCCAAATAGAAATGTATTGATTCACAAAACTTAAAAATACCTGGCTAAGGTTAGCTTCAGCCAAGTATTTATCTAGCTTTATCGAGCAGTTCAGAAGTGAAGGTTAACCTTCAGTTTCTCATTATCTTTTGGCTCTGTTTTATGCTGAGTTATTTTCATACTCTGGCTCTGCATGATGGCTTCTTCTAGGTTCATATTATTGTAACCATTGGAAATCCCAGTGCAGAAAGGAGACTATCTGTTTTTGGTAAACATATCAAAGAAGAAAAGATTGGACATATTGGACAATTCTGAATTATTTACTCATCAATATAAGTGATATGATGCTTTAGTTTTTCAGATCTGGGATACATGTTTTACTCCAGATCCGAAACATACAGATGAAAAATGAGAAGTAGTTTTCTTAAGAAATTGCAAGGTACCATTATAAGAAGAGGAAATGGATGTTAGGTGGTAAAAAGCAACTTATTTCCCCAAACTCTTCTGGGTCTCTGAGGTTTTTAAGTCTTTGTTTTCTATACCTGGACATTCTTTCCCCAACTTCTTTCTGGTGACTTCCTATATATCCTTTCAGAACCAAGTCAAATGTCATCTCAGGGGTCAGATTCTGCTTAACTGTCACCTTATTAGGGGACCTTTACTTACCATCTTGTTTTGTCTACTTTCTTATTTCCTTACTCTAATTTTTTATTCTGCACAGCACTTTTTTTAAACCATTTGTCACATTATGTATTTTCTACATCTCCTTACTAGAATGTCAGCTTAAAAGGGCATGAATTTTTGACTGCTTTTTCACTGTTCTATAACCAGTCCCTGGAAGAATACCTAGCACCAAAGAGGTGCTCAATAAATATCCGTTAAATAAATGGATGAATGAATGAAATCATCTCCTTCCTCCTGAGTTCATGTCAGTACCTACCTCCTGTCAGTATCTTGTATACATTTTTGTTCTGGTACTAACACATTGCACTTTATCTGCAGGAATATGTGTATCCCTGGTTGGACTCAGCAAACATTTACCTAATTGTACTAATCCTTCCCTCTACTTTTGGGGCTCTAAGTATTCATGAATTCTGCTCCCACTAAGTATTAGGGCATCTATTTTATATTCAGTTTTCTTAATTGGCTTCATTAGTCTGACTCTCAGCATCTGGGAAAGAAGATATTTCCAGTTATCCTTTGTCAATTTATTCATGTTTGGTTAGTAACTGCTTATTTATTTATTTTCCTAGTTTGTTGAGAAATAATTAACATACATGAGAAAGCATCATTACAGCCTTGTATATATGCGCATGTGCACTGGAAACAGTGTGGTGTGTACACAGAAATAAAAAAGCCAGCACAGCTCTTTACTTCTTCACTTTGTTGCCTTACATGAGTTTTTGAGGAGTTGCAAGATGGTTTCTAGTAACTCCTGGGTTATAACATTTCTCTTTTACATCTAGTTATTAAGAATTAATTCTTGGTGGTCTTTTGAGATAAGGAGGTTTTTCTTTCCCAGAAGTCCTGGCAAACTTGTCTCAAGTCAATTGATTTATATAGGACTATGGACCCTTAATGGGCTTCCCTGGTGGCTCAGCAGTAAAGCATATATGTGCAATGCAGGAGACCATCTACAATCCAGGAAATGTGGGTTTGACCTCTGGGTCAGGAAGATCCCCTGGAGAAGGAAATGACAACCCACTCCAGTATTCTTGCCTGGGAAGTCCCATGGACAGAGAAGCCTGGAAGGCTACAGTCAATGGAGTTGTAAGAGTTGGACATGATTTAGTGACTAAATCACCATCATGACTATGTACTCTTAACATTGGATAGACCAACTGGCTAAATTAGGGTATGTGGGCAACTTCACTTCAGTAAAATCTAAATAGGAGAAGAGACTTTCCCAATGGGAATTTAGGGTATTGTTAGTAGGGACAGAGGGGATAACTACTGAGAGGGCACTAATAAATGTCCTCCATAGTCCTGCTGCTTGGTACTCTTCAGAGGAAACTTGAGCATTGGTGACCAGTTCCATATGGTATATTTTAAAAGAGTTGATGATTAAGTGAGTCATGTTAAGAGTCTCAAACAGGGTGACTGAAAAGCCAGAACTATCTGAGACAGACTTGAAGAAAACTGGCCTATGATTTAAAGGAGAGCAGCTACTAGTGGACATGGTATTAAGCTTCCAGTATTTAAGGCACTGCCGTGGACAGGAGGAAAAAGGTGCCTGCATGGCTATAAAACGCATAACAAAGGTCAATAGATAGTAATTTTAAGGAAGTAAATTTTGGCTCATTATAGTAAGAATTTTCTGATAATTGAAGCTGTCAACAGTGTAATGGGACCTTAGGATATTGTGAGGACTGTAAAGTTGAAAGTTTTCATGTATTAATACTAGATATTACTATATAGGAGCACTTGGAAAAGAGAGATTTTTTATGGCTTACACAGTAACTGTATAAACTGATGCTTTATTCTCAACTCTGACCTCTTTTAAATAATCACCATGGTGGCTTTAATGTAATGCACTTTTAAAAAGTTCTTTTCTTCCAGTATTCAACAATAAGCCACTTATCCTACCTACTTCTGATCTCTTTATCCCCTGCAGCTTTCATTTTATCTTCTAAATCTTGACCATCTTTGCCAGTGGTATTCATCTTTCAGACCTTGTCTTTGAGAATGTAGCCACTTGAAAATTCATAAATATGTTAAGTAAAATTCATTGTCCATTTCAGAAAAGACACATGGCATAAAACCCATGGTTTAATTACAAATGGATTCTTGCTAGCTTAGAATACATAATAATCATTTTCAGTAGAGGGCCTACATGCTGCCATGATTTTATGATATAATGTGCTTTATCTTATTTACTAATTAACTTAGTAAGGATAGTGTCTTTCTAGATTTGCTGCATTAGAGCATGCTTCTCTAAACAGAACTTGCATTCATTTGTTACACAGGCTTTTGCTTTTGAAATGAATAGAAAAGCATACTGCCTTAGAGCTTATGTTGGCTTTAAGTCAGACATTTATTCTGTTATGTCTAAGAACTGATTAGCTCACAATTATTAACATTTGTTAACCTTTTGTTATAGGCAAGGGATTCTTTAGAAGATTCCATCATAAGTAAAAGTATTTAAGAAATTTATATTCCAGTTGTTGGGAAAACACAGACAAGTAGAAAAAAATTAATTTCATATATTTAGGCTCATTCAAAACCACCTTTTGCTTTTTTTCTGAATAATGTGGAAAAAGCTATCCGGCTTTTATCATCCATGTTTGAAAGTATTCTGAAGACCAGGACAGACTAAGCTATTTGTATTGGTGTTTGGCATCTGCTGCCACATGTCTGTGTTTGTCTTCATTAAAATAATTAGAGAGTAACATGTATCTTGGAGAAGGCAATGGCACCCCACTCCAGTACTCTTGCCTGGAAAATCCCATGGACGGAGGAGCCTGGAAGGCTGCAGTCCATGGGGTCGCTGAGGGTTGGACACGACTGAGAGACTTCACTTTCACTTTTCACTTTCATGCATTGGAGAAGGAAAGGGCAACCCACTCCAGTGCTCTTGCCTGGAGAATCCCAGGGACGGAAGCCTGGTGGGCTGCCGTCTATGGGGTCACACAGAGTCAGACACGACTGAAGTGACTTAGCAATAGCAATAGCAACGTGTATCTAAGTTGGAGAGTATGTGCATACTCAGTCGCTCAGTCATATCTAACTCTTTGTGACTCCATGGACTGTGGCCCACCATGCTCCTCTGTCTATTGGATTTTCCAGGCAAGAATACTGGAGTGGGTTACCATTTCCTGCTCCAGGGAATCTTCCCAATCCATGGGTCAAATCCAAGTCTGCTGCATCTCCTGCATGGACAGGAGGATTCTTTACCACTGAGCCACCTGGCAAGCCCAAGTTGGAGAGTAATTTATTCAAAAACTTAATTTGGATAAATAAATAGTATCTCTGAAAACATACATGATGCTTAATCCAGAAACTTGTTGTTGTTGTTCAGTGGCTCAGTAGTGCCTGACTCTTTATGACCCCATGGACTGCAGCACACCAGACCTCCCTGTCCTTCACCATCTCCCAGAGCTTGCTCAAACTCATCTCCATTGAGTCAGTGATGCCATCCATAAATAATACTATCAATGAGCTTGGGGTCCTAGCTACATTTAAAATGTCCATGCTTCTGACATCTGTCAAATAGCAGAGGTAGGTGTCAACTTCTGACACATCTAGAAAAGAGACTGGTTCTCCTCTCTGTATTGACCTGTCATTCATCCATCTATCAGCTACTCATACTTGACAGAGAGAGATGCCCATTTGTTGGAATGATGATTTGCTGTTTCCATTTCACAAAAAACTTTAAAAAGCTGAACTTTTGAGTGTCTGTGCTGTTACTAAACCAACATCAAATTTTCTTATCTGTTTGAAAGGAAAAACATCTCTAAGACATGTGTTCAACCAAACTGCTACATCTTATTCCAGGAAAAAAATAAATTCAAAAACACTAGCATGGATTAATTATGCCATATTCTGAGGCTGGTAACTCACAAATCTTTTACATAGGGATCATTTGGTCTTACAAATATATGTGTACTAAGTCGTTTCAGTTGTGTTCGACTTCATGACTGCCAGGCTCATCTGTCAATGGGATTCTCCAGGCAAGTATATATTAGAATGGGTTGCCATGCTCTCCTCCAGGGGACATTCCTGACCCAGGGGCAGAACTTGCATCTCCTACGACTCCTGCATTGGCAGGTGAGTTCTTTTCTACTTGTGCTACCTGGGAAGCCCTATAAATGTATGCCAAACTACAAATTTCAGTTCTGGCATAAGCGAAACACTATAATAGTTAAGTATAAATTAAATAGGTCCCTCCACTTCAGAACTCTAACCAATTAGAACCCAGAACTCTGGCAACCTAAAGTGTGTTCTGGGACTACTTCTTTAAGTCAGTTTTAGAGCAACTGAGAATATGGTTCAGGTTTAAACATGAGAAAAAAAAAGATGATCCAATCTCTCAGATCAAGAGCATAATAATTGTAAGCTGAAGCCCATGGCACTGTAGATTCATTCATAAATACATATGGTTGGTCATCCATGCCTTTTATTCATTCAATTAAAATTCTGATCAATATTTAAAACAGGATTTTTAAAATATAAAAATCTGGATTTGGGGTTTTCTGGGAAATCAGTAACATGTAGCTGAACAGAATTGTTTGTTATAGAAACTCTCCTGTTGGCTTAATCAAGTCACACAGTGTACATACATGCTCCCACATCCGGCCTGTGGAGAGAGGGCATTTATAAACAGGATCACTGGCCTCAGAATGTAGGCTTGGAAGGATGGGTAGCATAAAGCATGTACTACAGGACGATTCATCTTCCTGATGCATCTGTGGTGAAGATGGTTATTTAGGGCAGTTTCAGCTGCCTTGAAATCACTTAAAGAGTTTTATAAAGTTACTAATTTTTAAGTCTCATTGTCAGAAATTTAAAGACAGTATTTAACATCAAGATCATAGTGGTGGAAAGTGGAGAGAGTGGGCAAGATCTGAATTGCATAAATACTTCCCAGGTACATCTAATATTTAGGTTGGGAAGCTACTATATATTTATCAAACTTAGCATATCCTGATGTGGTAATTTGTACAAGGAGGTCAAATAATATAGAGAATATCTGTAAATGGGAATTGGGCTTTCTGGGCTTTAGCTACTTATTTACTAGTTATTATTTGTGGGTCTTGGACCAATTATAGAATATAAGTCTAAGTGATTACACTTGTAAATGAAGTCGGGGATTTAGTGTGCTAGAGAATACCACCAAAATTCCTATGGGAAAAAACAAACAAACAAACAAAAACCTCTTAACATGCAATAAAGTAAAAGTTATTTATGAGAGAAAAACAACTATTGAGAGCTTTTGATAAAAATTGACATTTTTTATTTTAAATGTTCTCTAAGGACAAGAAACATCCCATTGAAGAAAAATTTTACCAACTGATTTGTTTGAATGGTTTTAGAACTGTAAAGATTACTAAAAGGTCTGATATGACTCACAGCTCTTTTTCCTTCAATTTTATGTCAGAAAATATGATCAAATTGCACTTCAGCAGATTAGCATAAAAGTAAATACAACTGAAGGGAAAGACAAGGAAAAAAAAAACTATCATCATGTCAAAATACATTTAAAATAAACTACATTAAAAGACTTAAAAGTCTCTAGAAAGATTCATAGGCTCTGTGCGTGTATTTCTCATTTAATTTAGCCAAAGGCAAAGGAGAGCACTGAAGACTGAAAATTAAGTTAAGCCACAAGAATAAGAAGAAAACTAGGACTAAATTAAGGAGGATTAAAGTCTATTAATTCCTCCTTGCTAACACTGCAACTGCAATAATACAGAAAATTATGAGTCACTCAGGGAGACACAGTCAGCTAGACAGAATAATTCAGTGTCCTTAATCTTCTCTTTTTTGGAATTGAGAACAGTTATAGATGGGGACACATGCATGTCATATCACATCCATTCCAGTTTTTAATTATTTAGATATTCTCCATTTTAAAGTATGCTGTAAAACTGTATTAAAAAATGAGCAAGCGACAACATATTTGAAAAAGAAACAACTTTGAACCCAATACTTTGGCATCTACTTATTCAAATATAAGATAGAATTTAATTGTTATAAACTAAAGTTAACCTGATATGAGTTACAATACTCTGAAATTCTACATACTAAAGAAAATGGAAAAAAAAAGTGACAGCATTCAGATCTCTTCAGAGTGAAGAAAATGTTTTCAAAATAACAGGATATGAATTTGCAATTCCAACCTTCCTATTTATCAGGTATGGAACTTTGAACATGATATTTAATCTGTCTGAGGCTCAAAGAAGGGAAGATATTTTTGAGGTAGACTGACAAAGGGGGAGTAGTGAAACTGCTGGTAACTATACTGAAGAGGCAGAAACATGCTCTTACTCTTTGACCTGTCTAATTCTCCCATCAGAGTTTTTGAACAGAACTTAAAAATACATAAATATATTGCATTTTCCTTATGTATGAGTAGTTAAAACTTGCATTCCATTTTTGTCTTGTAATATTAGTAACAAATAATTAAAATTGTTCAACCTGGGCTCCCGGATGCTTATTATTTGTGGGACTTGGGCAAACTACAGACAAACTATCCATAATTTTGTATCTTGGACTACTGACATGGAAATGTGCTGAGAACACAAATGGGCGTGAATGATATATTTAGCACCGATGTATATCTGGTAACTTCTGTGGTTCTCCTGGGAGGTTTCTGTAACCCATTAACTAAATTATTAATGATTAAATACCCTTTAATATTAAGGATTAAATACCCTTAATACCACTAATAAGAAGATAGCACTACTGGATGACACATATGAGAGCAAAGCTTGCTAAATTAACCACAAAATTGGAAGCTGCAATTGTACACATATTCTCATTCACGACAGCATGAGATTTTAGGAAGCTAGAGATATGTCTGAAGTGAAAAAGAATTGATTAATTTGAGTAAGAGTATAAATTATATGAACTTTGTCAAAATTAGTCTTGAGAAACTATTAACAGGCTTTACAATGCCTAAGGGAATCAAGAGGTTAATAATTTTTTTCTTGAGAGATAATGTAAGTTTGAAATTTTTCTGATAATTCTCTATGCTACAAGTATAGAGATCACTATTTACATATATCCATTCTTCAATATTGATTTTTAGCTGGACTCCTAACAATAAACACATTTCTCAGCTAATGGAAAAGTTGTGGAATGGAGGTGAAAGTGTTGCTTGGTAATTTCCAGCTAAGAAAAGAGATCTATTTATAATAACATCAAAATGAATAAAGCATTTAAGAATAAATTTAACCAAGAAGGTGAAAGATCTATACACTGAAAACTGTAAGACATTGATGAAAGAAACTGAGGAACCACAAAAATAACTAAGAAGCTAGTTCATGCTCATGGATCAGAAGTATTAATGTTTTAAAATGCCCGTTATATCTCAAATGATCTACAAGGAGAATGCAATTTCTATAAAAATTCCAATGGCCTTTTCTACAGAAATGAAAAATAAATCAACAATTTGTATGGAGCCACAAAAGACTGAAAATAGCCAAAGAAATGATGAGAAAAAAGAGCAAATCTGCATTATACACCATGATTTCAAACTATACAACCCAGGGCTCAAACCCATGTCTCTTACGCCTCCTGTACTGGCAGAGAGGTTCTTTACCACTAGCACCACCTGGGAAGCACAGACACATAGATCAGTGGAACAGAGACACAAATCCTCAGATATATGGCCAATTAATTTATGACAAAGGAGCCACAACTTCTGGAGTTAATAGTAGGCATTTATTGCTATTAACGTCTCTTTTGGAACTGCTTTTACTGCATATCATACGTTTTGGTATTCTGTGTTTCTATTCTCACTTGTTTCAAGATATTTTAAAAATTTCTTATCTTTTTGACTGATTGGATGTTCAAAAGTATGTTGTTTAATCTCTTTGTATTTTGTGAATTTTCTAGTTTTTTCCTTCAATTGATTTTCTAGATTTCTTTTATCACTGTAGACAGAAAAGTTGTTTGATATAACATTGATATTCTTAAATTTATTAAAATTTGTTTTGTGGCTTAACATACAAGCTAGCTTGGAGAATGATTCATGTGCACTTGAGAAGAATATGTATGCTGCTGCTGTTGGATGGACTGTTCTCTGGTAGATCCATCTGGGCTAGCATGCAGTTTAAGTGCAACACTCCCTTATTGATCTTCTGTCTTGAGAATTTATTCACTGTTGAAAGTGAGGTGTTCCCCTTTGGTTCCCCTTCCGTTCTTCCTAACGACTTCCGCTTTGGGCCGTCAATATGGACGCTGCGGCTGCCTGGCCGAGCGGCCTCGGAACGGTTGCTGGGGCGCTGCTTCTCTGCGGCTGCCACCCGCTTCCCCGCCCTCCCCCCGCCCCTCGCTCCAGTCCCTGGAGCCGGCGGGCTCATCGCTACATGGGGGCGGGCCTCTGCGGCCGGCGTAAGGCTTCCTGTTCGGAGGCGGCTCGGCTGTAGTAGGCGGCGGCGGCGACTCCGCCCGCGCCCACTTAGGCGCGGTGACTGAGCGCCCGGGAGGGAGGTTCGAGGGCCGCATCTTAAAAAAAAAAAAAAAAAAGAAAGAAAGTGAGGTGTTAAAGTCCCCTCTTATTGTATTGCTCCCTATTTCTCCCTTCAAATGTGTAAGTTATTTTTCTTGTATTTTCAAGTACTCCAATGTTGGGTGCATACATATTAATAATTGTTATATTCTTTTAGTGAGTTGACCTCTTCATCATTATATAATGACCTTCTTTGTCTCTTGCTACAGTTTTTAAAATTTTGTTTGATATAAGAATAGCTACCTCTATTTTCTTTTGGTTTCAGCTTGCAGGAAACATTTTTTCCATTTGTTTTCTGTCTATATGTGTTCTAGATTTTAAAATATGCAAGTATGTGTGTATATGTGTATATATGTATATATACATTTTCTAACAATCCTAGTAAGGAGGGTTTGATTTTCAATTTTTTGTTTGATTTTTTAATCTATTATATTTAACTCTCATATGTATTAATTTATCACATACACATATTTGGTGAATATATACAAACATAATTCAATGTTTTTGAGATAAGTTCCCTCAGTTTTTATTGCTGTTTAATAATATAACATTTCTTGCTATGGATTTTATTTTGAAAATGACCTTGGCTGTAACCCATGGATTTTGATAGTTTTGTTATTTTCTAAACAGACAAATTTTGTTCCAGCTCCCCCTTAGTCTAAGAGTATTATAATTTTTCATTCACAATCTGGATTACTATTTTCTCTGAGCTAGTCTATGTGTTTTTCCTACTGTTATTTCATATGGTGAGATCCTTCTTCTTTTCTCTTGCAACCTCAGACCTTTCCTGCTCTTTTCACCTACCCTCCACTTCACATCCATTTCCTTTCTTTTTTTTTCCCCTCATGGTATATCATTATTTCTTGTACTACCTTAACTATAGTTTATATATATATATATATATATATATATATATATATATATAAGAGTATAATTGCTTTACAATGTTCTGTTAGTTTCTGCTGTACAACAAAGTGAATCAGCTATATGTATACATATATCTCCTCCCTCTTGAACTCCCTCTGCCCATCTCACCCCTCCAGCTCATGACAGGGCACCAATCTCTGTATTGTGCTCTCTGTATTGTGACTATATATAGGTGTGTCCAAGTCTTAGTTTGTAAACTCTTTCAGTGCAGGATAAAATTTTGATTTGCCTTGAAAATTCATAGGTTATATGAACTATATCCTGTACTATGCCTTTACACAGAATAAATACTTGGTAAATACACAGAGGCTGAACAAATGCCTATGTCTGAGAGTCAGTGAATACATGATACAAAAACCTACTGAACTGACCCAGGAATTCAGTGAAAAGAAATTCCAGCTTAACAGGTGGGTAGCAAGTCCAGAAACCAATCAATGCCAAGTTGGAATTGGAATGCAGCAGGTTTCAAGGTTGCTCTCAGGAAGATGAATGAGGATTCAAAGCAATAAACAGAGTGACAAATGAGTTGGATGATAGTAGTGACACAGTAAAGAAAGCATATGCTTCTTCTTTCAAAAAGAATAAATAAGACAAAGAGAAACTCTAGGAAAGAGAAACAGCTAAATACGTCTAAGAAAGTCATTGTTCAAATGTGAGATAAACTAAATAATGGATGATTTTGAATAAAATAGAGGAATATAATTATAAAGAATCCATTTGACCTGGATGCTTGGGATAATTACATACATTAGTACAGAGATGGTGATATTGGATCTAAAGTAAAGAAAATGGGATCTCTTAGTACTATAGTTGGCTCTCCATTGAATATTTATGAAGTCATTATACTGTAACTGCTGTTTATTCATTTTCAACTCTTACAAAGCACGCAGATTTAATTATGGCTCTAGAACAGAAGCTAAATGTTAGAAAGCCTTATAATGTAAAGGCAGAGATGTTGCCAATGGAAGGTAGGCAGTGGAGGGGATGTATAGGTGAGGGCTCAATAGAAGACAATTAATTAAAGTTCTTGGAATTAAATAGAGGGTTAGGCATATTATTTAACTCAGAAACATTATTAAAATGAGAACAAAAAATCATATAATTAATCTGTTGTTTCTAAGGGGATGTAATATATGATACTTCTCTTCCTCACCTGTGTTCTTAAATAATTGAGAAAATAGGGAGAGGCAGGGAGAAGGCAAAATGCCATTTTGGTTACTGGTAAGGTCTCAGGAAATAGATGGGGAAACAGTGGAAACAGTGTCAGAATTATTTTTTGGGGGCTCCAAAATCACTGCAGATGGTGACTGCAGCCGTGAAATTAAAAGACGCTTACTCCTTGGAAGGAAAGTTATGACCAACCTAGATAGCATACTGAAAAGCAGAGACATTACTTTGCCAACAAAGATCCGTCTAGTCAAGGCTATGGCTTTTCCAGTGGTCATGTATGGATGAGAGAGTTGGACTGTGAAGAAGGCTGAGCACTGAAGAATTGATGCTTTTGAACTGTAGTGTTGGAGAAGACTCTTGAGAGTCCCTTAGACTGCAAGGAGATCCAACCAGTCCATTCTGAAGGAGATCAGCCCTGGGATTTTTGTGGAAGGAATGATGCTAAAGCTGAAACTCCAGTACTTTGGCCACCTCATGTGAAGAGTTGACTTATTGGAAAAGACTCTGATGCTGGGAGGGATTGCGGGCAGGAGGAAAAGGGGACAACACAGGATGAGATGGCTGGATGACATCACCGACTCGATGAAAGTGAGTTTGAGTGAACTCTGGGAGATGGTGATGGACAGGGAGGCCTGACATGCTGCGATTTATGTGGTCACAAAGAGTCGGACACAACTGAGAGACTGAACTTAACTGAAGGTCTCAGGATAGGATGTATGAGGTCTAATAAGCTTGCTCAGTGAACCTCAGTGTTGGACAGAGCAGCCATCCTGCCGTGCAAGGCTCGGGGAGGTCTTTCCTCACAGCAGATAGCAGCAGGGAACTTCTGAAGTGAAGTGAAAGTTGCTCAGTAGTGTCCGACTCTTTGCGACCCCATGGAATTCTCTAGGCCATAATACTGGAGTGGGTAGCCTTTCCCTTCTCCAGGGGATCTTCTCAACCCAGGGATCGAACACAGGTCTTCTGGGGAAGTCCAAAAAGGGAAGGGTAGAATTAGGAGAGAGCCATGCTTAGTTTATTCTCTCCAATTCTATCATTTAGATGTCTCTCTTTACCTTCTCCTGCATGGAATAAAGGCATAGAAAGTGGCCAGGAAAGTTAAAGCTGAGGCACCCCAAACACACAGAAGAAACCACAGTAACTAGGAACTAAGTATTGCCCACCCACCACCATCACCACCACCACCACCAAGGGCCTGAAAGGAAAGAGATGGGACTAGTAGGGTCGAGTTGTTCCTTGTGAATTGATTCATCTTTCACATTGGGAAGTTGGTAGATATCATCTAAAGTGAGTAAAACAACAAAAAGCCTGTTTCCTATTTAGCAGTAAATAGAGATCCCTAATGGAGAAGGCAATGGCACCCCACTCCAGTACTCTTGCCTGGAAAATCCCATGGACAGCAGAGCCTGGTAGGCTGCAGTCTATGGGGTTGCTAAGAGTCAGACACGACTGAGCGACTTCACTTTCACTTTTCACTTCATGCATTGGAGAAGGAAATGGCAACCCACTCCAGTGTTCTTGCCTGGCGAATCCCAGGGACGGGGGAGCCTGGTGGGCTGCCATCTATGGGGTCGCACAGAGTCGGACACGACTGAAGTGACTTAGCAGCAGCAGCAGCAGCAGCGGAGATCCCTAATAAGAATTGGAGGATTAAAAATTAGGTTTACTTTAAAATGAGGAAGAGAAGAATAGGCAGAAGATCACAGTTTTTCTTTATAAGCTCTTCCATTTGATTTTCCTTTCGTTCCATGGAATCTTATTGTTGTTACAAAAATAAGGATAAAGTGATGTGTTCTTGTATTAAGTTAAAATTCAAAATAACATTCTCCATAATAGTACTATTTTAGAATTATAATAAAATATTAGCTGATCAATACTCACCTTATTTCTTTTCTGCCAAGATTCAATACAGATATATAATCTTCTAATAAAAAGAATGCTTTTGTAGAAAATGAAAAAAAACTCTAATATTTGTTATATGCTATGTGCCACGTTGTGTGTAAAGATTTTTGTGCATTACTTTAATTAATATAGATAATGCCTCCGTATCAAAGACTGGTGACCAGGTGACTTGCCCAAGTAACAAAGAGTGGTACAGCAAGGAATTCAACTCTGACACCCAAGAGCGCAATGTGAAATACATCACTACATGCACCATATTCCATCTAGACAACCCCTGCAATATATGTAGGAATATACTCATTGAGGAGAATAGCTGAATTAAACTGAACTTTTCCTTTTAAATGGCTGTATTGGGCTGTAATTTAACACGAAGTTCAATCACCTGCTTTAAGTATATGTGGAGATCTGCTATTGTACAGATGACCTGAGTAGAGGTGGACTTTCCCAAGATTAATTAAATGGCTCATACTCAAAGTGTTTACAGTCTAGTTTGGGAAATAGGCATGAGTACAATTACCAAAAAATATAATGACACAAATACAATCACAGTTAGAATAAGATCCATAATTTACTCTGTCAGTGCTAGAGCAAAGTTTCAAAACTAACACTACAGATCTTATTAACATCTGAATGAGTAAATAAGTTGCAATTTTAATTTTCAAATAGGAGTCATATGTCCCTTTAAATAAATCTCAAGGCTTAAATATGGAACCAATGCCATTCTTAAAATTACCCAGAGGGGAGCATGAGTAATGAACATTGATGTCATTTCTTTAGAACAACTCTAATAAAATGTCCTTTATATTTTCCCACAGGCACTAAGAGTCACAAATTAGAATAATATTATGCAAGTCTCCTGGTAAAGAGAGAAACTCCTTTGGCATATATTGATTCACAAAAATGAGGAAATGAATCCTCAGATGACTTTTAAATAAAACATCATGAGAACTGAAACAAAATCTACATAAAGAATGAGAACATCAAGGCTAATGATTCCATGCTACTAGAATAGTAGATTTTCTAGGGTAAGGAGCTCACATGCAATATTTATATTTGGGGACTTGATATCAAACCTTAAGAAATATCACATAGTCCACAGAAAACTAATTTTTAAGAAAATCCATTCTGGTATTGAGCATTTTGTAATTTTGATTTGGACTAAATGAAAACTCATATTGAAAGGATAATTATCAGAAAGGTAATGTGTTTTACATATTTTCCAGTATTCAAGTTATTTCATACCCTTACTTATGTTACTAGTAGTGTATAGCAAATGTTCTAATTCTAAATATCAAGTGAAAACATCTAAAATGAAACGCCTTGACAAATTAATAATAAAAAGAAAAAATGCATTATTCCCAGTACTTTCCCTGAGCAGCACCCTATGCTTTGATTCATATATATCATCTTATTTGTCACAGTAATATTTGAGTAACACAATTATATTTCTATTCTATACCTAAGGTTCTAGGTAGTGAACAAACATCCCGATGTTTATGTAACACATACGTGGCAGAGTCACGGTGCGAACAGATTTGCCAGCTTTGGAGCCTACATTCCTAATCTCTACATCATACTTGAGTAAATCTGACTGGAATATTTTGAATTCTATTTAACATTTTCTAATTTATGATATATGTTCTTTCTGTGCAAGAGTTTCATAAGTTTATGGAAGATACTTGGCAGCATTTTAATTTCCTTAGAAATCTGTTTGTGATGGCAGTTGAAGGAATTGATCCTTTAAAATGGACTTGGACTATGCACAATTGGACGCACAAAGTGGATTCCCAGAGCTCACTTCCCTCACCAAGGACATCAGGGAATTCCCCTGCGGCCATGAATGTACAGTTTTTGCCAAAGCACAGCTGTAAGTGCTTGATATGAATGGGATGTAGAAGCAGACCTTCCCAACCAGATTTTGCTGTCATTCTCCAAATTCAGGTGTAAAATAAGCCAGGCTATGTGGATCACCAGAGCAACTGTTAAAGCAGTTGGTGAGAGAAGTGCATATTTAGTGAGAATTGCTCCTCCCTCAACCAAAGATCCAGCCCTTCTCAACCCAACACCCACTACTAGAATCTCTCTCTTTGATGTTAAAACCCAGTTAATGCTTTTTCCTCTGGGTTTGAGGATTAAGAGATCATCTCTGTGAAGTGATTACTTCAGAGCTTGACACATAATAAGAACTCAAGAACTGTTAGCCATTTTTGTAATTACTCATGCTTCACAAACTGCTTTCATCCAGGCCCTTTAAATACTGATTGTAATTCAGTGAGGTAGGCATTCTTGTCCCCATTTTCCAAAGAACGAACCTGATGCTAAGAGATGCTAGGGTATCAGCTAATTCAACACAACCAATCCTAAAACCACAGTCTTTGAACAAAATCTGATATTTTTTCCTACCACACTGCTAACATCTGAAAGAGGAATCAACCTACTTTTCTGGTTAAGCTGTCATGTATGTTGTGCTCCAGGCTTCCCTGGTAGCTCGGCTGGTAAAGAATCTGCAATGCAGGAGACGCCGGTTTGCTTCATGGTTCGGGAAGATCCCCTGGAGAAAGGATAGGCTACCCATTCCAGTTTTCTTTGGCTTCCCTGGTGGCTCAGACAGTAAATTATCTGCCTGCAGCGTGGGAGACCTGGGTTTGATCCGTGTGTTAGGAAGATCCCCTGGAGGAGGGCATGGAAACCAACTCCAGTGTTCTTGCTTGGAGAATCCCCATGGACAGAGGAGCCTGGTAGGCTACAGACCATGGTGTCGCAACGAGTTGGACACGACTGAGTGACTAAGCATACACTTACATGTTGTGCTCTAGTGCACTTTGCACCAGCTCTCCTCTCTGGCTTTGCTGTACCTCTCACGCTAGCAAGATGTAAGGCTTGATCCATGGAGCTACTAAGGAATCCACATCATTGCTTGTTTTCATTGAACTCTGACTGCACCTTGTCACTGCTGCTTGAACATTGTATTGCCTTTTATTTCCCACATTTTCATTTTCCAGGGAGTCTCTCACTTCCTTGTTTATATTTTGAATTTTCTCACACCAGTGACTATATCTAATAATTTGATTCCCTCACAGTGCCTATTGATTGATTGAGTCAGTCAGCCACATAGCCATTTAATAGATACATCTACTTGTCTTCTATATGCCAAGGATGTGTTTCTTGATCAACTAGACAGATTCTCTGGGCTCTTATCCTAATGTGAATTGGAGGAGACTAAAAGTAAATACACACCTACATTCATAAATTAGAAAAAATATTAGAGAACTATAAGGCCTATGCTGAGAATTAAAATAAGATATGGTTGAGAATGACCAAGTGGCTGCTTAGTCTGGATGAGGAACTCTCTGAAGTGGTTAACTTTGAAGCTGATATACAATTTGCTAGAAAGGACCTATGGTAGATTAATTCTCATAAACTGAATAATCAATAACCGCACACTATTAGATTAAGCCTCAGTTCAGTTCAGTTTAGTCACTCAGTCATGTCTGACTCTTTGCGACCCCATGAATTGCAGCACACCAGGCCTCCCTATCCATCACCATCTCCCAGAGTTCACCCAGACTCACGTCCATCGAGTCGGTGATGCCATCCAGCCATCTCATCCTCTGTCATGCCCTCTTCCTTCTTCCCCCAATCCCTCCCAGCATCAGAGTCTTTTCCAATAAGTCAACTCTTCACATGAGGTGGCCAAAGTACTGGAGTTTCACCTTCAGCATCATTCCTTCCAAAGAATACCCAGGGCTGATCTCCTTTAGAAGGGACTGGTTGGATCTCCTTGCAGTCCAAGGGACTCTCAAGAGTTTTCTCCAACACCACAGTTCAAAAGCATCAATTCTTTGGCACTCAGCTTTCTTCACAGTCCAACTCTCACATTCATACATGACCACTGGAAAAACCATAGCTTTGACTAGATGGACCTTTGTTGGCAAAGTAATGTCTCTGCTTTGGAATATGCTATCTAGGTTGGTCATAACTTTTCTTCCAAGGAGTAAGCGTCCTTTAATTTCATGGCTGCAGTCACCAACTGCAGTGATTTTGGAGCCCAAGATGGGTGGGTCATGATGGAGAGGTCTGACAGAATGTGGTCCACTGGAGAACGGAATGGCAAACCACTTCAGTATTCTTGCCTGGAGAACCCCATGAACAGTATGAAAAGGCAAAATGATAGGATACTGAAAGAGGAACTCCCCAGGTCAGTAGGTGCCCTATATGCTACTGGAGATCAGTGAAGAAATAGCTCCAGAAAGAATGAACGGGTGGGGCCAAAGCAAAAACAATACCCAGTTGTGGATGTGACTGGTGATAGAAGCAAGGTCTGATGCTGTAAAGAGCAATATTGCATAGGAACCTGGAATGTTAGGTCCATGAATCAAGGGAAATTGGAAGTGGTCAAACAGGAGATGGCAAGAGTGAATGTTGATATTCTAGGAAATCAGTGAACTAAAATGGACTGCTGCTGCTGCTGCTAAGTCGCTTCAGTCGTGTCCGACCCTGTGCGACCCCATTGGTGGCAGCCCACCAGGCTCCCCCATTCCTGGGATTCTCCAGGCAAGAACACTGGAGTGGGTTGCCATTTCCTTCTCCAGTGCATGAAAGTGAAAGGTGAAAGTGAAGTCGCTCAGTCGTGTCCGACTCTTAGCGACCCCATGGATTGCAGCCTACAAGGCTCCTCTGTCCATGGGATTCTCCAGGAAAGCGTACTGGAGTGGGGTGCCATTGCCATCTCCGTAAAATGGACTAGAATGGGTGAATTTAACTCACCCATTCTATCTATACCCATTTTATAATGGGTGAATTTAACTCACCCATTCTATCTATATCCATTCTATAATGACCATTATATCTACTACTGTGGACAGGAATCCTTTAGAAGAAATGGAGTAGCCATCATGGTCAATAAAAGAGTCTGAAATGCAGTACTTGGGTGCAATCTCAAAAACGACAGAATGATCTTTGTTCGTTTCCAAGGCAAACCATTCAATATCACAGTAATCAAAGTCTATGCCCCAACCAGTAACACTGAAGAAGCTGAAGTTGAATGGTTCTATGAAGACCTACAAGACCTTTTAGAACTAACATTCCCCCCCACCCCCACCCCCCGCTTCCAAAAAAAAAAAAAAAGATTAAGCCTGGAGAAACTGAAAATCTGGTTCAAAATATAAATAATATGTGAATAATTTTTCCTTTTGGCTCTTGTTAGAGGCAAGAAGCTCCAGGGAAGTTTTCAAGCATTGAGCATTCATTCACTCCCATCCAATGTTCTGGCATTGAGGTTTTAATAGAAAAAAGTGAAAAGTTATGTTTTATGTAATTTGTTAGTTCATAGACAATGTCAAAAAGACACACACTTGACTTCAAGTAAATGAAAAGGAAAGCTTAAACAGTGAGTCTATTCATCTCACTAAATGAGAAGTCTAGCAGTAAGCTGTCAGTGACTGGAGCAGCAGCTCTGCAATGTTATCAAGGGTTTAGCCTCTTTCTAGTTTCTCACTCCACTAACCTAAACATGAAGATGTCACTTTTATGGCTGTAATATGGTTGCCCCATCAACAGGGGTTGCACCTGCATTTCTGACAGGAAGAAGAATAAAAGGGCTTTTTATTTAGAAGGGATGCCCTTCTTATGGACCTGAGTTTGTACCTCATTGGTTAGAGAAGTGGGGTTTCCATTTGGACACCTTGCTGTCCCAGTTTTGACTGCTATCTCAATCAAAATTTAGGTTTTATTAATAAGTAAGATGTGATATAGATACTGGCTAGGTTATAACAGTGTATGGCTGTAGTGCAAACACTACATGTTTGTAATGCAAGTGCCTGACCTAAACTCTGATGGACAAGGCATCCACTTCAAAGAGGCATCCACGTCACTGATGGCTATCTCAAATAAACTCACTGCAGGCCACAGAACTAGATAAATAGCCAGCATGCCAATCCTCACTGAGGCTCCTTTATTTAAGAGATGTTAGTTGATGTCAATAACTCACTATTTGGACCACTTGTTCTTTCTCTTCCTGCTTTTAAAATTCCTGCTCTTATGTTTTAAACTCACCAATAAAGAGGAAGACCTATTCTTGGCCCCCATAAAGAGCAGAACCCCAGGCACAAGTGTGCTCTCTCTCTCATCCCTCCCCCAATTTGGCCCCAAGTGTGCCGTGGAATTTTCAGGTCCTGTAATACACATTTATTCTCTCAGTTTCCTGGGTTAATACATTCAACCCAGTATAACAAACAGATAAGCAAACAAAGAGATTAAAAGCAGAAAATATTGTTTTAAACTAGCTTTTGGGGCAATATGAAATTTGTATTTTCTTTCTAAAATCTGATAGTTCATCAGTTAGTTTTTGAAATCTTAATACTCTCCTACGTAGGCCATTGAAAATTAACTATTTTTCCTATTTGACATTGAGATGTATGGTTCCCAAAGAACTTTCCCTTCTCCCTCTCAATGATCTATCAGGTGGAGTCACTATACAAATATCTGTTTCTTTTCTAACATGTATCTCCAAATGAGACTGTCACACTTTTGTAGTACCTTTATGAGGCTGCAATTCACCTACTCAGTTTGGGAATGGAAGAGTCTTTTGGGAAATGTAGAAGTAATAGGGATTTTGGTTGGCCAGTGACTTGTTTCATAAGGTAAAATTGATCTTCAAATGGCCCTTAAGTAAAAACACTGCATTACTACAAGGGTAGCATCTTAAACCCTCTGTAATCCAAAGGCTTAAATCACTTTCTTACAGCAGAAAAGTTACATCATTCTCTTGAAGCTCTTTCTATATAAATTCAGAGTTTGTTTTTATCAGCTACAAATTTTAGTAAAACAATTGATCAAAAATATTTTCACATTCTTTAGGGCTAACAGAAGGAAAAACCTAATTGTTGATTACTTTTTCTGTTATTACTGGTTCAGTTTTAACAGCAAATATATTTCTTTCTGGAGTTGAGATTATACAAACACACTCTCCTAGAATTCTAATTTTTTCTCATGAGCAATAAGAACATAATTTTATGACTACGCACTGTGATGAAGTATTTGGGAATTCAGAGAGTCGTCAAATGGTTTGTTTTTGATATGTGCCACTTTGCTTCCCAGTAACATGTTGGAGTAAGTTACTTCCCTTTTTCAACCCACACAGTGGAGACTGAGGCTGAAGCTTGGGACCTTTAGCTGCTTCAAGGTAGTTAGGGACAGTGATTCAGCCACATCTAGCACCTTTTTAAACCTGGGAAAATTCTCTTCAAATAACTGTCAGTAGAATTATTTTATGCTTTCCCTAAGATTATTAGAACTGAGCTAATTTCAGGAAGCTGGGGAGCTTTCATAACTGCTCCTGTTCACCAGAAGCTTGCCTGGAGGTCTCCTGGGACTTCCTTGCTGGTGCAGTGGCTAAGATTCTATGCTCCCAATGCAGGGGGCCCAGGTTCAATCTCTGATCAGGGAGCTAGATCCCACATACCACAACTAAGTGTTTGCATGCCACAGCTAAAGATTCCATGTGCCACAAATAAGACCTGGCCCAGCCAAATAAATAAATAAATAATAAGCTTGCCTGGGAGGTCTCCTAATTAGAGCTCATTGTCTACGCTCTCCTGACTTTATATTCTCAAATCTTGGGCTTTCAATTTTCCTCTTGAGCTTAATATATATATATATAATGAGCATTATTATTTTTAGCAATTAGATTAAGGATGATTCATGAATACAGTCATAAGGTAACATCAGAGATCTGACAACCATGAACAGGCCTATTATTCCCACTGTGCCACAGAATGGTGGTCTTACCTCTTAAATGATTTCTGAGACACATTTGCCAGGCAGCTGGCAAATAGGAATTAAAGAAAGCCAAACTGTGCTACCTATGGCTTTCTTCAATAAAGCATGCTCATTGCATGCTTAATGATCCTTTTCAGAGCAAATTGCTATACAATTTCATATTTTCTATCTGATGCCTATGATGCAAAATGGCCTTCCTGCCAATTGCTCTGATTTATTCTTCTTTTCTGAAATACTCCAGCACTCCCTAGGTCCAGTTGAATTCTTTTTTTTCCATTCCCATAACACCCTGTTCATACTGCTATGCCAACAGCTTACGTTAAATTTTGGGGACTGGTTTACATGGCCTGTATTCCTCATGGGACTGAGTTCCTCAGAGCAGAAATGCAGTCTACATGTTCCTGTAGCACCTAGCCTACTCTATAAAAGAAGTACTCCATAAAATTGTGCAAAATCCACATTGAGCTTCTTTTTCTTCTCAATGATGTAGTCATATTTCTTTTAAATGGAGCTGAACAGTAAAAGATAAAAATTTGAGGCTGATTTCCTTATATCTTTTTGTCATAATGGAAAAGGTGAGTAAGATACAATTTAAAACCTAAAACTTAATAGTATTTAAAAATAAGCATATATTTTAAACTCCAACATTAATAGAGAGGTATTCATTTCTCTCCATTAGCAAGAATAAGAAACTCTATATTTGGTTCTAGTCAGCAGTTCAAATACCTACAGAAGTACTTGTGTGTGCAGTATTTGGAGGTCTAAAACAGTGACTTCGTTATATGCTCACTTGGCATCTGCATTAGTAATATCTTAGGGCAACTTAAACAGAAGAATAGAATCCCAGTCCTGGAAGAATTTCAAGGAACAGTTGTTTCTATATGTCATAAAGCACCAGACCCAGACATAGAAGTGACATAGAAGGGTGAGGCTCCACATTCAAACCACTGATTTCAGAAGATAATGAGGCAGATGTGGAAACGTTTATAGAAAGATGAAGCAGATTATGTGTGTAGCTCAGCTATTCCAGAAAGCACATGCTGTCCAGTTGCAGGGAATGTGGTTTGTGGACAGCCTCCAACTATCGACTCTTTTAGTTCGTTTCTGCTCTATTAGTTGCTGGACCAAGACCACTCTCACTCACAGTGGCTCTGGGACAATGGCTGAGCAAGGCGGTGGTATAGTGGCCATTGCCACCCACTGTGGGCCTCCTGTAATGACTAATCTTTGCCTTGGAACTCCCTGCTGGGCTAGCAGAGACCAATCCAGCTCTGCAGTGATCTGTGGGTTCCCCCTGCCCAAGCTGGCTTCCATCTCTTTTCTCCCGCAAGTGTTACTCCCTAATAAACTTTGTGCACTACTGAACTGGGTCTCCGTGTCTGCCTCTTGGAGAAATCAACCTGCATTTCACACTCATTCCCATGTTTGCTTCCTGGAGAAACCAAGCTGCAGCAAAGCACCACAGTACCACATGACGGAACACCAAACCTATCCCCTGGAGGAAGCTGGCATCTAATACATGTGAGCCCAGACCAGACCAGTTTGCTTGACTCAGTTAACATAACCCTGAAGTTCCATCCCAGACTCAGAGCTCCCTGTGGACAGAATCAGATCTCTGTTGCAACTGCATTATAGGGGTGCTTTCCTCACCCCTCTCAGCTGTGTGCCAGAGAATACTTCACATTAAGCTCCTTTTTGCATACTCTGGGTCTCAGAATCTGCTTCCCACAATATTAGGAATGCGTGCGTGCTCAGTCACTTCAGTTGTGTCTGACTCTTTGTGATCCCATGGACTGTAGCCCATCAGGCTCTTCTGTCCATGGGATCCTCCAGGCAAGAATACTGGAGTGGGCTGCCATTTCCTTCTTCAGGGGATCTTCCCAACCCAGGGACTGATCCCATGTGTCTTATGTTTCCAGCATTGGCAGGCAGGTTCTTTACCACTAGCGCCACCTGGGAAGCCAATATCAGGAATATTATTTTCAAATATTAACAAACCACAAAGGGGTAGATATACAGAAAATTGTAGATAAACATATATGTCCCACTATCAATACAGAATAATTTTAAAGTAGACTACAAAAATGTACCACCACCACTCCCCACAATTCTGTGTCCTCTCCCTACATACACACTCTGTGCTATGCAATAGTCATGCTGAATTCCTTATAGTTGCCCAAGGCACTGTGCCACTGCTTTTATTTCAAGCATTGGTCCTCTCTTTCTTTTGAATGCATCTTCTTATCTACCTGGAGAACCCTTCCTTTTCCTCTAAGACATAGTTTATATACATTCATTGAATCTGTCTCTGATGACCTGAAAATAATTTGATCATTTCTATCTCTCTCTTTTTCTTTTTTTGCCATACCATACCTGGTACATGCTTTTGGCCTTGTAATTAAGCACTCAAAAACAAGGAAATCAGAGAAGTACAAAACTTTGGAAGGGGAATATAATAACTATTTTTTAAGCATCTTTAATTTTGGAAGACATCTAAGTGCATATGTTTAGAAGGCTGTTGAAGATGAAGATCCTGATACACTGGTTTGAGTATCACTGCTTGTTAGCACTTAAAGATGATTATAGAAACATAATTGGAGCTTTATCCATTATGAAATATATGTTGGAAGCAACAGCACTATAAATATGCTCTGTGCATGGTTACATGATTACAATAAATTGAAAGCTGGAAACATCTATCTCTATTCCTTGAAGTCAGTGACTAGTCGCTTAGAAATGGGAATAATGATTGATATTACTAGGCAGCTCTCCTTTGAGGTTACTTTTAATAATCCAAACAAATTTACAAATGAGTTACTTTGGGGAGAAGATAGTTAAGCTTAAGAATTTCTAAAACCATAAACTATTTCAGGCTGTAAATTGTTAAGACAAAGAGGTATGATTGTAAATCAGCCAAGGAAATATGAAAAAGGAAACATGTGCTAACTGCTTTATATATATTCTCATTCTATCCCACACAAATCCATGAGGAAATATAACTAGTTTATTGAATTAGGTCAACTTAGTAGAGGAAAGCAGAAAGCAATTTTATTCATTCTCCTAAGTATCTGTTCAAATTTACTTTCTCTCTTTCTGATAATAGCTTTGTGGATATATAATAGATACACAATAAACAAATATTTAAACTGTACAATTTGATAAGTTTGGGCATATGTCACTACCTGTAAAATCATCTCCATGATGAAAATAATGCATACATTCATCACCCCCAAAAGTTTCCAATTATTTATTGCTAGTTTATAGAAATATATTTTGTATGTTTGATTTTTTTCACTCTGAAACCTTGCTAAACTCACATATTATTTCTAGTAATTTTTAATTACTAGTTTATATATATAAATGCTAGTTTATAGAAATATATTTTGTATGTTTGATTTTTTTCACTCTGAAACCTTGCTAAACTCACATATTATTTCTAGTAATTTTTAATAGCTTTTTAAGAATTCTCTACATAGGTAATGATGTCATCTGTGAATAAAGACTGTTTACATGTTGTTTTTCCAATCTAGATGCCTTTTCTTCATTTTTCTGGACTCACTGTACTGACTAAAGAATGTATAATACTAAATACATGTTGGCAATGAAATCTTTGCCTTACTCCTAAACTTAGGAGAAAGCATCTTGTCTTTTACCACTGAATGTGATATTAGTTTTTTGTAGATACAAATATCAGGTTGTGAAACTTCATTTCTATTTCTACTTGGCTGAGAATTTTCATTAGGAATGGAATTTGAATTTTGCCAAATGCTTTTCCGCATCTCTTGGGATGATCATATATATATATATATATATATAGTAGTCTTTTAGTATGGTGAATTATATTGAACCTTATGTGTTAAATTTGCCTTTCAATAACTGCCTGCAGTTCTGCACTGAAGGATGAATATTTGCTAGTTCACTAATTCATGTACTATTGATTTCATACCTCCTGAGAATTATGTACTATTTTAGATGATGGGATCCATAGTGATTACAATAGAACAAAGTGTTCAGTGTCAGGAAGCTCATATTCTAGTTGGGTAGTCAACAAGCAAATAAACAGATATGTACTCTATCAAGTACCGGTAAGTTTTATTAAGAAAAATATAGAAGAGTGAATTAATGAGTATATTAGAAGTGAGGCTGATGCTGTGCCCTTTTCATAGAAGGCAAGCAGGAAATAACTATGATAATGATAATGTGACATTTAGGCAAATATCTGGATAAAGTGAGGGAGCAAGTCATTTGGACATTTGGAGGACAGGATCTTCAGCCAGAAGGAACAGAAGTGCTAAGGTGGGAGATGATTGGAATATTTATGAGATTCCAAAGAGATCATCAAAGCAGGATTAGTGTGTGGGAACAAAGCCTTCCATTATTATTGTTATTGAAACAAATAAAAATTGAAGACAGAAAGCTATTTAACTCTATTCAAAATTCAAAGGAACATCATTTTACTGATATATTCCAATAAAGTATTCAAGTTGACAATATAAATATATTGATGTATATTTATTACTCCTTTTTAACATAGATCTCATTCTTTCTTGGTTTAAAGTTGAGACATAAAAAGCTTAATGAAACATTAATTGTTTAATTAAATAATATGTCCAGTTTTAAATCTGTGTTAGTCTTGTTCACATATCACTATGCAATCTCTAATAAGGTTTTATTATGAAATTACTTCATGTGAACATTTAGTTTTATTTGCCTGACATTATTTTGTTATTTAATAGATTGGATGGTTCAGATTTCAACTACCAAGGCTACTGGAAGTATTGCTTTGAAGAAAGACTGCAAATTGATGGTTATTCTTTTCACAGATTCTTAATGCAAAAAGGATTTTTCAGAAACATGTTTAGAGAATAGAAAAAACTGCTGAGAACAAATAAGGCTGGTTTAAAAAAAACAACTATTTTTCTTAGCTGTGGAAGTTTTAGGTGTTTATGAAATGCTAAAGTAGATTGTGAATCCCCAGGAGGATACTATCCCACTGACATCAGAAAATCAGAAAATAACTCGAGAAAGTTTTGCTCATCAGAGTGAATCTCGAGAAAATCTGTCCTAGAAAAAGACACTTAGGTTTGTTGAGTTCTTTAAGCTGATGGAAGTGGTGAACAGCTGGGGTCTGGATGGCATACCATGAGATCACAATCAAAAGGTTGGAAATGATACCATTAAAAAATTATGAGCAGAAGCTTATAAATTTTTATCACTCACTGCCTTTAATTAACCTTTAAAAACTATTCATGTAAGAATGCACAGGTCTTGGCTTTTGAAGAAAGCAGGGTTTAATACAGCTGTGTTTTCTAATGAAGACCAATGGATGCCTCTCATCCAGTGTGGTTATGACATTTCAAGTATCTATAGTACTGTGCTTAGTAAAAGTACCACTGAGTTTCAAGATGAGTACAGGTTAGAAATAATTGCATTATTAGTCCATTTCCAAATTATGTCAGCCTTTGTATAAACTTACAGAATGAATGTTCAGCAATAAACAGCATATGTTGTCTTTAAGGAACTAAGCAATTAAAAAGGAATAGTGTATTAGTTTTCTATTGCTGTGTTGCAAATTAGCACATGCAAAGGAGTTGAGAACAACACATTTATTTTCTAATGGTTTCTTGGGTCAAGACACCAGGTACAATGTAGATCAGACTTCTGCTCAGGGTCTTACCAGGATGTAATCAAGCTGGTTGGGTTCTCATGTGGAAGCTCAACTGGGGAAAAATTCTCTGAAATTCACTTTGGTTTTGGCAGAATTCATTTTCGTGGGGCTGTAAGACATTCAAGGGTAGGGGTATTATACATAGGTATGAACTTGGGGAGGCAAGAAACATGAAGGGCCACCCTACTGTCTGTCCACCATACACAGCATTCATATCAACCTTAATTTAGATCATTATATGGATGATCAACCTAGTTCATGGAAAAAATATGGGATTTGGAGTTAGGTAGGACCAGGACTGAAATTTGGCTTCAGCACCAATTGCCTGTGTGCTCTTGGATAAGGCATTTACTAATCTCTGTATCTTTATTTCCTCATCTGCAAAATGGGGAGTGTTATTGAGAAAATGAAAGCAAATGACATACTGTATGCAAAGTGTTTATCATAGTGTGTAGCATGGAATAATGAATGATAAATAATAATAGCTGATTGTAATAGTAATAGTAGTATTGGTGATAAAAATAATAACTCCATTATCATCAACTGAGAAGGGGATGACAGAGGATGAGATGGTTGGATGGCATCACCGGTTAAATGGACATGAGTGAGTCAACTCCAGGAGATAGTTTGAGCATACCCTGGGAGATAGTGAAGGACAGGGAAGCCTAGTGTGCTGTAGTCCTTGGGGTCGCAAAGAGTCGGACGATTGAGCGACTGAACTACACCAACAAGTATTGGAGGTAAAAATAGTAACTCCCCTCCCATCAAGTGATTGGTAAAATAGAAATCTATTTTCCTTTAGCCTTTAGCATATGCTAAAACATATTTGATATATATTTCATATTTATTCTTTTGCATGTAACAAATATAGTATAAATTATAATTCATAAGATTCATCTATTTGTTGTGTGCATCTACAGTTCATTAATTTATGCTTCTGTATACTATTCCATTGTGTGATTATATTTATCATAGTGTATTTATCTATTCACAATGCTCATGCATTCTCTGGTCAACGGGCATTTGGTTTCTTTCCAGATTTTTTTAACTCTTATTAACAGTGCTGCTATTAATAGTCCTGCTATTAACAGCAAGGAAACAACACATACATGGATGTGTACTCAGACCTCAAGAACTTGTATTCCCTTCTCTAATATCAACAATTTGAAAATGGAAATGCACTCACTGAATACGTATTAAACATCAAGAAAAGTGTTATATGCTGGGGAGCAGAGGCAAAATACTTCTTTCAAGAACTAAGAGCTTAATGGGGGAAGCAAGCAGATTTTTAAGTGTCTGGATAGGGGGTCAAGTCCTCCTCTGGTATGGTGTTAGCCATCCTGGTTTGCCCTGTCCTGATTTTAATACTGAAAGTCCCACCTCCAGCAATCCTTCAGTCACAGGCAAACATAAGACTTAAGGTATGAGACATGTCTATAATGACATCCATGATACTGTTTTTAGAATGGAGCATATATAATGGATGCTGCTGCTGCTGCTGCTGCTGCTGCTAAGTCACTTCAGTCGTGTCTGACACTCAGCAACCCCATGGACTGCAGCCTTCCAGGCTCCTCCATCCATGGCATTTTCCAGGCAAGAGTAATGGAATGGGATGCCATTGCCTTCTCCGTAATGGATGATAGTCAGTAAATAATAGGTGTTTCATAGAAAGGAAATATAATCAACAGTATAGGGCCTAAGTCAGTCAGAGAAGGCTTCCTCTGGGAGATGATATGAGATTAAGGAGTAGGGAAGATGAATAATATTGTTGATGTAAATAAAAGAACTAGGAAAAGGATTCTGAACAAAGGCAGTACTGTGGAGCAAGTATTAAGTATTCAACACTATTCAAATGCAGGGACTCAATAGTTCATATTGTTGGAACATAGACTGTGTGGAGCAAAGAGGCAAGAGATACAGCTAGAGTAGTCAGCAGTAGCCACACTGACAGGATATGTCCATTATGCCAAGAAAGGACACTGTATGGCTGAGTAGGATTGGGTGGTAGGGCTGGGACCTATAATCAGATCGGTCTTTTTTTTTTTTTTTAATTGGAGGATAATTGCTTTACAATGTTGTATTGGTTTCTGCCACACAACAACATTAATCAGCCATAGGTATACATATACCCTCTCCCTCTTGAAACTACTTCCCACTCCCACCCTCCCATTCCATCCCTCTAGATTGTCACAGGGCACCGGATTAAATTTCACGTGTTATACGGCAACTTCCCACTTGTTGTTTTATACATGATAATGGAATATATTTCAGTGCTACTGTCAATTCATCCCATCCTCTGTGTGTCCACAAGTTAGTTCTCTATGTCTGTGTCTCTATTCCTGCCCTAAAAATAGCTTCATCAGTGCCATTTTTCTAGAAGACACATCACTGTAGCAGGGTGGAGGGAGACTAATTGGGATGGTTGGTTGTTACAGTTTTTTCTTTCCCTACAAATTTCCCTGCACTCAAGTCCCTGCACAGTGTTTAATGTGTGAATATAAATTCTCAATAAAAGCAAAATAAAGTAAGAAAAAAAGAATGACAAAAAACCCAAACTACCAAAAATTCTTAGTCTTTTTTTGCTAGACAGGTGAAACAGGAATATATATATATGTGTGTATATATATGTGTGTGTGTGTGTATGTATGTATATTGTCAATTATTTTTTGACAAATCTATTTAATTAATACTCTGGACTCAAATTTTAAAAGTTACTCTCATGTAACTTTTATGTTATTTTCATTCAGCATGTTGCAGGGGATAAAATGAAAACAGCAATTTCACCCAGATATGAACACTCTTATCTGGGCTTCCCTGGTGGCTCAGTGGTAAAGAATCTGGTTGCTAATGCAGGAGGTGCTGGAGATGTGGGTTGCAGCCCTGGGTCGGGAAAGTCCCTTGCAGAAGGAACTGGCAACCCACTCCAGTATTCTTGCCTAGGAAATCTCATAGACAGAGAAGCCCGGTGGGCTACAGTCCATGGGGTCAAAGAGTCAGACACAACTTAGTGACTAAGCAACAAAAACAACATAGGGAAATACCCAAAATGGCCTTGGCCATAAAACATGTCAGCGGCACCAGGACCCATGAAACTAGTAGTCAGTGCTTCTCATAGGAGGATGGAAGCTAGTGTGGCTCATAGGCATGTTGGAGGTTTTACTAATTTCTGGCATCTGGAAATACCAAGATTTTCCAGGAAAGGTCCCTGACAAAGCCTAACTCAGACAGGGAACCACTCACAAAAATTTCATACACCCCATCGCTTTATGATCACCTACATTCTCTTCCCACTTCCCCCTCTTTCCATTACTATGACAATTCCTATTAAAAATGAGTCTAAAGAGAGATTTCTGGAATTTATTTTCCCTGGGATCCCTATGCCATTCTGTGCTTTAAAACTATGTAGGACAAATGCAGACTCCAAACTATGCCACAGTAACATCAAACAGTCTAAATGATCCCAACTGTCTTTGCCAGATTGGTGGAACAATCTTCCCCTTTCCTTTTCTTTACCTTGCTTGCTGAAGCTAGTCGGACAGAAAGATAAACACAGACCCAAACACTAGTCTAAATAACATTCTAAAGTGATTCCCTGGGAAGAATCGAAATCTTCGAGGTTGGCTTGTAGTCTCTTGGTTTAACAGAGAAAGGGAATGGAAGCAACTTTCTATCACCTCTATTTACTCTGCTCCTGTTGAATATTAAGTTTTTGTAATACCAGCCTTTGCAAACTTAACATTTTAATATTTTTAATAATATAAAGTGGTTTGAATTCTTGAGTCAAAGAATGTAAAATATCCACAAATGTTTTACATTGTACTATGTATTCATTGTACATAGTATACTCAAAGTGAGACTCTAAAGCAAAGTGACTGTTGACCAACCAGAGGAGCAAGTTTATTTCCTGGTATTGCTTTCTGTGGGACAGCCATCCCTTTCCTAAGGATACTGTCCTAAGATGAAACATGAAAGTCAACCAAAGAGTGTTTCAGAGACTAGTTCTGCATGTTTTTAATGATGAAAAGTTTACTATCTCAAAGGAGGATTTGATATTTGTAAATAACCAAAGGTCATTCATTCAGAGCAATTCTAATTGTACTGCTATTATAATTTCTATTTTAAGTTGAGTTAACATTTGACAAAATTCAGTGATACTTTAGTAAGTTCAGTTAATGATGGAGTTCAGACTAGAACCAGGTAATTCTGGACATGGGCTGGTGGTTTAGGGCATTCTTCAGTGATCCCATCTATACCCACAGATACTTCCTTCTCCTTCCCGCCACAACTCCCAGTTTTAAAGACAAGCTGAGCTTGAAAGTTATTTTTTATTTGCTCCCTGCCTTTGTCAACAGCAAAGCCTGTTAATGATTCTTGGGAAATAAAAATAAAACCTGGGTAATAAAACAAAATCTAACCTGTTTTTTCCTTTTCTTTCGTGCTTTGTCTAGTCTCACTTGCTCATAGGGTATTGCAGGCAGAGGTGTTGCCCCCTGCACTTCAGACTAGAGGCACCTGTGTGAAAGAGTGCTGTGGACATCTCATCTTGGGACCACGACGCTGCAATTCAAGATGGCGGTGGAAGGCAGTCTGCAGAGACACTGTGGCACGTACTGTAATCTGGAGCCTGAGCAGCACAGTAGCGCCTGCCCCCTCGCTCAGTCATGTCTGACTCTTTGCGACCTCATAGACTGTAGCCTACCAGCCTCCTTGGTCATGGGATTTTCCAGGCAAGAGTACTGGAGTGGGTTGCCATTTCCTTCGCCAGGGGATCTTCCCGACCTAGGGATCGAACCCCATCTCCCGCATTGTAGGCAGACACTTTACAGTCTGAGCTACCCAGGGAAGCCCATGAGCATTCTACTCCGTCCCTATTAAGAGACCTTTATAAAGCAGCCCCACCAACAGCCTGTGGCTGAGAGTGCATCTCTCAGATCTCCAGCTCACACTTCTCCATTCTTTGATGAATAAACTTTCTTTTGCTTCTGAACCAAACTCCATCTCATTCCATTGGCATGAATAACACCATCCAGAAAGACCCTTGGGGACTGACTCAAGAAAGTCAGTAACACCTCCACCTCAAAAATATTTGATATGGCTTTCAATGTGTGTTAAAGAAAAAAAGCAAGCCAGAAAATTGGGAAAAAACATAAGATGAAGCTAGTGATGACATTGGTATAAGATACATGCATTAATGCTAAAGCTGTGCTTTCTCAAGAATTTGACAGAGTTGGGGTAGGAAATCAGTTTATGAGTTTTTTTTAGCAATCACTGACGATCAAGCCTCAGTCTCTTAATTTCCAGCACTCATAAGATGAAAACAAACCGGTAGTTGGGGAGAAATATAAGTATCTCTAGGAGTAAAAACTGATGAAAACGTTTCCTTTGGACGTGAGAAATGAGAACGTGCCCTGCCTGCAGTCAGTGATAGTTCTATACAAAACCAAGCACTTTCAACGGATTCAGATACGGCCAGAGGAAACTTTCCAACCAAACACAGATAAAGCTGTCATGTAAATGACTTTTGTCCCTTTTTTTGAGTGGTCTCAGCTTCCTTAAAATGACAATGTAATACTTGTTTTAATTGTCTTGCTTCTGGGAAAAAAATCATTGAGCTACCCGATCACTAAATTGACTCTGATTCTTCACAGCATCCAACCCACTTGCCTAATCTGTCCTCAGAATTGTCCAGCACTTGCCGAAATGCTGTGAGAAGTCTCTCCCAGCTTCCATTTACTATGATGTTCCAAATGGTCCCCCTGGGTGTCCTGTCTACAGCAGGTTAAATAACAACTTCATACTTTTGTGTGATGATGGATGCTTTCCTAGCATCCATCCTAGTATCATTTCATTGGTGAGTTTTGGCCGATGTCAAAAATACAAGGCTGTTTAATGAAGTCAGAAGTATCCTCAACAGTATAACCAGAGTAAAAAAATAATTTTCACATGCCAGTTCCTTACAAAACTCTTTAATTTAGGCCAACATCATTTTTTTACTGCATTATAGCAATAATGCAGTAGAGTGAAAAAGTTTTTAGATGATCTGACTTAATCCAGAGAAGTGTTTATGCTTAAAAATTCCATAAGAAAACTCAAGGAAACCTTTAAATCATAGATTTCAAAAACTTTTCAGATATTTATAATTTGATAATCATTACTTCACAATGGGCTTAAATCACACACAAATTTTCAGTATGCACTGAGGCTCAAGGACTTATTCCAAGGACTTTGCTGAGATGAAAAATATTTTTAGAGTCAAAATAAATCTTCCTAGTATTCTAGGGTCACAAGAATGAATTTGAAAAGGAAGTTATTTGAGTTCTACCACAGGGGAATCAACAATTCTACTATGTCACCCCTGGAAAAATTCAAAGAGAGTTAATTGCTCCTTCAAGGTTACATATTGTTTAAGGTTGGTTTTCAGTTGAAGCTTATTTTTGTTTTTTAAGTGGTAAACTGTAACATCTGTCATGTTATTATTAATGTAAAAAACAGTATAAGTATTTAACAAATGAGTTTCTCCGATACCCAGAAATACTTCTCCTTTCTTCTGTTGACTGAATTTCATTCTCATTATGTAGCTAACAAATTCTACCCCCAAATTAAAAGTTTTTTCTTATATGAGTTGTCCATCAATGACAAATTTCTTACTTTCACAGAAAATCAACCCATATCATTGATTTAAACAATTCACCATTTGGTTTGGGACAGTGAGGAGAGGGTGAACCGTCACAAAACCAATAAGCCTGGGAAAATGGAGAGGCTTGTTAATTATAGACACTAAAGTTGAAACTGAAGTGATGGGCATTTGGTTTTTAATTTTTAAAAAATGATTCACATTTTTCAGAAAGGATCTCTGCTCTCTTATAAAAACTCTTGCTAGGGTTTTCCATCTGCCTATCCTCTTATCTCCATGGTGTTCTAAATATGAATATTCTGGCTCTAAAGAACAAGCTTCAATGTCAAAGCTATTTTCTACAAACACATTCAAACTTTGTTCCAGTATCATGTTAGCACTTTATGGAGATATACAATCTCTTCAGAGGGAGTATAACACAAGTATGATATTTTCATCTTAGAACTGAATTCTCAAAAATATTCTTAACCTACTTGGGTGAGAAATCAGTCCCTGGATAAATGCCTTTTTAGTCAAAACTTGTATATATCAATAGCCAAAATTTGAAAGTTAGCCTTACATACAGCTTTTAGAAAACGGGAAATTTTTGCCTTGGCATTAAAATGATATTATAACCAGGGATATAAAAATACCAAAGTCCTGTCTCTGACCAAACCACATGTTCTGACAAAGCTCTGGAGGGTAATGTACCCATTAGTAATAATAAGCAAAGAAAACAAAGGTAACACTTTCTAAATTTCCAGACTGGAAACACAAATTCCAATGCAATAAATCTTAGTAACCTGAGCCATATTATACATAATATCCCTTTTTCTAAGCTGGAGAGTAACTGACAGCATCTGTCAGCATCCAGGAAAGGGAAATTTAGATACTCACGTATTTGCATCCTGAAGTGAAGTGAAAGTGAATGTCGCTCAGTTGTGTCTGACTCTGCGACCCCATGGACTGTTTCCATGGAATTCTCTAGGCCAGAATACTGGAGTGGTTAGTCTTTCCCTTCTCCAGGGGATCTTCCCAACCCAGGGATCGAACCCAGGTTTCCTGCATTGCAGGCGGATTCTTTACCATCTGAGCTATATCCTAGAGAATGCTATTTATTATAGAATTTAGTGCGGAAAGGTCTTTCCCTACAGGGAAATCAAGGAGTAGCTATCAAGAGATGGTGAAATGGACAACAAAGAAGCAAATCAAGAGTTGTGGAAATAATCAGCCAGTTGTACCAACCGTGGAGAGGAATGATGTCTCAGATATCAATGTATAATGCTCACTGCAATTTGCTACCCTGTTACTTCAGAGAAAATCCTACAAATTATGAAGAAATTAGAACATCTTATGAAAATACTTGAAACAATTTCACATTTAGTTTGTCATTCTGTGGATCTAGCATCGTTTGGGGCCTCCAGAAAATTTCTTCAAGAATATGATGAAAATGACACAGCTATAAAATAGCTGGGTTCAATCTCTCCTGAATTTCTTTGAATAATTTATTTTTTATTGAACTATTGTTGAATTATGCTATAGTTGAATTACGCATAGCTGAATTATGCTGTACTGTACTGTCGCTCAATTGTGTCTGACTCTTCGCGACCCCGTGGACTGTAGCCCGCCAGGCTCCTCTGTCCATGGGATTCTCCAGGCAAGAAGACTGGAGTGGGTTTCCATGCCCTCCTCCAGGGGAATCTTCCCAACCCAGGGATGGAACTCAGGTCTCCTACATTGCAGGAGGATTCTTTACCAACTGAGTTGCCAGGGAAGTTGAATTACAGTGTTGTGTTAACTACTGCTGCACAGCAAAGTGACTCAGTTACACACACACACACGCACACACACACACACATATATTCATTTTCATGTTCTTTTCCATTATGGCTTATTATGGGATACTGAACATAGTTCTCTGTGCTACCACTAGGATGTTTTTTGTTCATTCTATACATACCAGTTTGCATCTGCTAATCCCAAACTCGCAATCCAAACCTCTCCCATCTTCTGAAAGTTTCTACTACAGTTAGAATACTTTTCAGTTACTCATAAAGTATTTACTGACATAAAATTTAATATCATTTTGTTTCCTAAAGAGAGAGGGCTACTTACAGTGTTTTAAATCCTTAGAAAAATCCCTGGAGCATGAATAATTAGAGGGATATTTCCCTTTTATTAACATTTTAAAACAAAAAGTAGTTCCACAGAGTATGCCACATAGGTTTCTATTTATTTGGAAATAAAAACCATTTGAAGATAATCTGTTCAGTGAAGTGTTCAATGACATTCAAAAATGTTTTGAACCCAATCTGACTACCTTCAGTAACTTGATAATTCACTCTGTTGAAATAAATGGTCAAAGTTTGTGTACATAAACAGAGTGTGCATGAAAGGATCAGAGCAAGATAGCCATTAATTTTAATTAAAGCATAAATTACTGTTTCATGATGTTTAATGTATATGTTGCACATATATGTACCTATTTACTGCGAAGGGTTGGAGAACTCTGTAGGATTCTGAGATATATAATGTCTTCGACAGTCATATGAATTATAGAAGGGCTTTGCATTAGCTTTTCCAAAGTTTTATTTACTGGTAAATTTCCCTGTTTTAATTTCTATTTTTATAATTCCTAATTATCAATTCACATGTAACCTCTATCCTGCAATCTCCTGCAGTCTCTAATATAGACTCATCTTACATCGCATTCATTTTCACAGTAGGGACATGACATTTACTGGCTTGAGAACATTGACTAAATTGGAATGCCAGTCCAATGTGTATAAAGATGCCTACAATAGCAGGATGACATGAATCTGAATAAATAAAAAATTACAAAGGTCAGTCCAATGAAAGTGAGAGCTGATAAATAGAAAAACTCTAATTACCAGAGATAAAAAGAAAGAAAAATTTTCAATACAAATAAGAGGAGGAGAAAATGCATATAATGTGGAAGTTATTAATGCAAAGGGGTAAGAAAAAAATCTTGGTTTGTACCACATTATTTTCTTGGGAAAACAAAAATGAATGCACCAGAAAGAATTCAACTATGTTGTCAAACTAGCAAGAAAAAAAGATTAGGGAAAAAAGACTTTTTGTTTTCAATAACAATTATAATTCAGTGCTTATGACCACTAATAAGTATGAAAGTTGTATAAGGCTAGATAATCTTATCTGTAAAATTTAGTATGAAATAAAGCATAAATGTGGGATAATCCGAAAAAAAATCAAGACTAAGAAATTAAAAAGTAATGGATGAATTCAAATATCATTCTGTATTGTAAATATAGGAAGAAACAAACATTAAAAAGTTACAGGAATTAAAAAGCATGTGCGGAGAAAGTATTTAAAACAAATATAAGGAATTAAAAGATTTAAGAGAAAGACCACTTAACCTGCCTCCTGAGAAACCAGTATGCAGGTCAAGAAGCAACAGGTAGAAACAGACATGGAACAATGACTGGTTCCAAATAGGGAAAAGAGTACATCAAAGCTGTATATTGTCACCCTGCTTATTTAACTTATATGCAGAGTACATCATGCAAAATGCCAGGCTGGATGAAGCACAAGCTGGAATCAAGATTGCCAGGAGAAATATCAATAATCTCAGATATGCAGATGACACCACCCTTAGGGCACAAAGTGAAGAGGAACTAAAGAGCCTCTTGAAGAAAGTGAAAGAGGAGAGTGAAAAAGTTGGCTTAAAGCTCAACATTCAGAAAACCAAGATCATGCCATCTAGTCCCATTACTTCATGGGAAATAGATGGGGAAGCAATGCAAACAGTAAGAGACTATTTTCTTGGGCTCCAAAATCACTGCAGATGGTGACTGTAGCCATGAAATTAAAAGATGCTTCCTTCTTGGAAGAAAGCTATGACAAACCTACACAGCATATTAAAAAGCAGAGACATTGCAGACAAAGGTCAGTCTAGTCAAAGCTATGGTTTTTTCCAGTAGTCATGTGTGGATGTGAGAGTTGGACCATAAAGAAGGCTGAGCATCGAAGAATTGATGCTTTTGAACTATAGTGTTGGAGAAGCCTCTTGAGAGTCCCTTGGAATGCAAGGAGATCAAACCAGTCAATCTTAAAGGAAATTAATCCTGAATATTCATTGGAAAGACTGATGCTGAAGCTGAAACTCCAATACTCTGGCCACTTGATGTGAAGAGCTGACTCATTAGAAAAGACTGATGCTGGGAAAGATTTAAGGCAGGAGGAGAAGGGGACAACAGAGGATGAGATGGTTGTGTGGTATCACCAAGTCGATGGACACGAGTTTGAGCAAGCTCCAGGAGATAGTGATGGACAGGGAATTCTGGTGTGCTGAAGTCCATGGAGTCCCAAAGAGTCTGACACAACTGAGTGGCTGAACAACAACAAGAGAAAGCAGATAATCATCCATACACCAAAGAAAAGCTCAGTTATAAATTAAAAAAAAAAAAAAAAAGAAACTGCTGAGGTCAGAGACAGAAATCTTGGATAGAAGGAACTTCTTGTGTATAAAGCAAAATGGTAATTAATGTACAAAGAATAGTACATATAGTCAGAATGAATATTTTAATTTACAAATAAGCTCCATATAACTAAATCCAGTGGCCAATTTTTGACCTTCATTTCACTTGACCTATCGTAGGTTTGACCTATTTGATCCCTCTTCTTTTATGCAATTTCTTCACTTGAATTCTGAGCCCATACACTCTTTGCTTCTCTCTTAAATCTCTGGTTGCTCCTTCTCAGTCACTTTCGTTGATCCTCCTCTTCATCATGACATTTGGTATTAGAGTCTCCCAGGATTAGTTTTTAATCCATGCACTAACTCTTGGTTTCAGCTGGGCAGATGGCTTTCGATATTATACATATGTCGATAACTCCCCAACTTAAATCTCAATCTTAGCCCTTTCACCCGAACTCTAAATTCATATATCCAACTGCCCAACATTTCTACTTGTATCTGTACTAAACAGAGTTAATGTCCAGAATGGAAGTACTGATCATCTTCCTATGACCTCCTTCACGTAGCTTTCCTCATCCCAGTTATGGGAAATTTCATCCTTGTTCAGAATTTGCTCAGGACAAATTCTTTGGCATCATCCTTAGTTTTATCACATACTTTAAAAAATCTACTGAGAAGTCCTTTTGTTCTAATTTCAAACAATATGCATAATAATTTCATCTCCCCACCATTTCTATCTCTACCTGAGCTACCACCAGCTGTTACTGGGTTACTGTTGTTGTTTAATTACTAAGTTGTGTTCAATTATTTTGTGATCCCCATGGACTGCAGTCCCCAAGGCTCCTCTCTCCATGGGATTTCCCAGGCAAGAATATAAGAATGGGTTGCCATTTCCTTCTCCAGGGGTTTTCCTGACCCAGGGATCCAACATGCATCTCCTGCACTGGCAGGCAGATTCTTTACCACTGGACCACCAGGGAAGCCCCTACTGGGTTACTGCAAAAGTCCTAATTGGTCAGGCTTTGCATTTACCCTTGTCTTCCTACAGTCTGTCCTCTTTGCAGCAGTAGAGGAATCTATTCAAAATCTATGTCTGAGGAGACTGTTTCTTTGCTCTAAATGCTATAATGACTTCCACTTTACTCAATGAAAGTTAAAATTTGTACAATCATCTGGCAGCCTCTATATGATCTTGCCTGCTCTCTGTTACTTACCCTTTGTATCTTATTTTCTACAACTTTTCCCTGTTGCCACTACTCCAGAGAACCACATCTACCTCCTTGATTTCTGTTGAGCACAACAGGCACATTCTCATCACAGGACCTTTGCTCTGGATGTTGCCTCTACCTGGAATACTCTGCTCTCAGCCATCTACATGACTGCTCTTCCAACTTCTAAAACCTCACCTTAATGAGGCTTACCTTGCCCACTCTTTTCAATGCTGTAATTTAACAACAGCCCATATCCCTACCATTTATAATTTTGAATCTCTTTACTTTTTGCTCTGCTTTTTCTTTTGTTCCATAGCAATTACCACTTTCTAACACAAGACATAATTATTTATTAGATATATTTTTTATTAGTGGTATCCTCCTGCTAGAATATGAGATCCATGAGAGTAGAGGTTTTTGATTGTTCTGTTAACTAAGGTACCCAAAGCTCACTGATTGAGTTGTGAATTGAATTGAATGAGTATATCTTCATATAATGACATTTCAGGGTTATGTTCTTTGTATACAGTATTTTTTATATCACTGGGAATGCAACACATCCCCCAAATAACGTGCGCATTCAGTTGTAGGTTTGGGGTTCATCACTGTCACTATTTAAGATTTACCTGGTGCTAGATTCAACAACTAATATATATACCATTAAATTTGCAATTATACATTAAGTATTTAGTAGATTCAAAACTCTACTGTGAGAAATACGATAATATAAAAATGTGTTCTTAAAAACTTAGCTCATCTAGTAGGTAAGAATAGCATAATCTTCGTATTTTTCTAAAGGGTACATTTCTTCCTAGCTGTAGCCCTCCATTGTAAAGCCAAATAAAATAGTATGTTTTTTTCAGTTTAGCCAGAAAATATATTCTCCCTATCATTTCTAAGGCTCTGTAGAATTGTAACATCTGAAGCATCTGGTTACCTGGTTAACTTTTCTCTGGATATTATGGGATCATACATTCACTTAATTCTGACATCTTAAAGCATTTCCTGGAGGCCAAGCCAACATACTGAGTTAAACTAATAGGATTTCTGTATCATCATATAGGTACACATTTTTCTTAATGCCACAGGAACCTTAAAATGCTTGAAGGTAGATGAAATATCATCATTATGTTCATATGTGATGCTGGGTAATGCTAGGATATTTTTAAATGTTTGATATTTTAAACAAAGTAATGAAATACACAATCTGTCACTGGTTGGTACAACTCAAACTATATCTATGGAAACGGAACTCAGTGACCATGAATGTTAATCCATCTGCATTTTCACAAAGAGGTACAAAATGAGAATCTCAATTCCAACCACATGTTTCACAAATACAATCTCCTGTCTCAAGTTAATAGGTGACTTGGTATTTTAAAACATGCAAGAAAAATGTTTTCTCCCTGATGTGAGAATATAAATGTCTTATCCTTTTCAGTCTTCTAGAATTTGGGAAGCTGGCCTTGCTCATAATAAGCAGACAGCCAAGAATGATAGAATTCTGACACTTGTTTGAACACTTATATAATATTGTTAATGCTCATGCTCATACTATAAGGTTTGATTTAAGCAGCAAGATGCCTGTCCCATTACCCAAATACCTGCTCAACCCTGCCTATCAATCTCAACAACTGACTTCATCTTATCATGCCATTTCAAATTTATTTCATCAAAATATTATTTCGTCTCATAGTTGCTTTTAAAGGAAACTTTCTGACAGTGTTTTCTGACACTACTGGCTGAGAACAGATACCTATGGAAAAGAGAGCATTGTTTTAGGAAAGGGGTAAAGAGGAGAAGTCCTCATGCAAAAAGGTACAGGATAATAGTAAGTATGCCTATGTCTATTCTCACGCCTGATGTCCACAGCTATACTTATCTGACTCTGCAGTTTCATCTGTATCTAACTCTACTTGAAAGCTAATTAAAATTTTTAAACATTTTTATGGGCCACATTTTTCACATTCAAAATAAAAGTAGTTATACTGTTATACTGAGTCTCATGGGGAAAAATAAATAATTTTTACAAATTAGACAAGTTTTGTAGACTATAATGACATTTTATTGAGTAAAAGAATGCCAATGAGCAACCTCGGGCTGGGGAGGTGGGAGTGGGCGTGGCCACCAGATCGTCCAGGCAGAGTCCGAGAAGAGATGAGCTGTGACGCGGTGACACAGTGAAGGAAGTTGTTTTTTTTAAGGCTTGTGGAGCTTGTTCATTTGAAAGATTTTCTTCCAGCATATGTGAATTAAGAAATTTAGCAAGATCTCAACACTGCACCAAGAGTGCTGTTTCCAGTGCCTCTGTAGCTCATCTGGAACTCGCTGGTCTTCTGTTTGCCTTCAGTTAGACTCTGTGAACGGGAGACTCTGAAAGAAAACTGACAGATGAGATGAAGGCAGAAGATTTTTTCTGTCTCCCATCAGCATCTTTCCAGCAGCAGAAAAGAGTTAGAGGGGGAGGAGCTAAGATGGCGGAGGAGTAGGACGGGGAGAACACTTTCTCCCCCACAAATTCATCAAAAGAACATTTAAACGCAGAGTAAATTCCATAAAACAACGTCTGAATGCCGGCAGAGGACATCAGGCACCCAGAAAAGCAACCCAAGTCTTCGAAAGGAGAGACAAGAAATACAGCTCCACCCACCAGAACACCGACACAAGCTTCCCTAACCAAGAAACCTTGACAAGCCACCTGTACAAACCCAGACAGAGTGAGGAAACGCCACAATAAAGAGAACTCCACAAACTGCCAGAATACAGAAAGGACACCCCAAACTCAGCAATTTAAACAAGATGAAGAGACAGAGGAATACCCAGCAGATAAAGGAACAGGATAAATGCCCACCAAACGAAACAAAAGAGGAAGAGATAGGGAATCTACCTGATAAAGAATTCTGAATAATGATAGTGAAATTGATCCAAAATCTTGAAATCAAAATGGAATCACAGATAAATAGCTTGGAGACAAAGATTGAGAAGATGCAAGAAAGGTTTAACAAGGACCTAGAAGAAATAAAAGAGAGTCAATATAAAATGAATAATGCAATAAATGAAATTAAAAACACTCTGGAGGCAACAAATAGTAGAATAACAGAGGCAGAAGATAGGATTAGTGAATTAGAAGATAGAATGGTAGAAATAAATGAATCAGAGAGGATAAAAGAAAAATGAATTAAAAGAAATGAGGACAATCTCAGAGACCTCCAGGACAATATTAAATGCTACAACATTCGAATCATAGGGGTCCCAGAAGAAGAAGACAAAAAGAAAGACCATGAGAAAATACTTGAAGAGATAATAGTTGACAACTTCCCTAAAATGGGGAAGGAAATAATCACCCAAGTCCAAGAAACCCAGAGAGTCCCAAACAGGATAAACCCAAGGCAAAACACCCCAAGACACATATTAATCAAATTAACAAAGATCAAACACAAAGAACAAATATTAAAAGCAGCAAGGGAAAAACAACAAATAACACACAAGGAAATTCCCATAAGGATAACAGCTGATCTTTCAATAGAAACTCTTCAAGCCAGGAGGGAATGGCAAGACATACTTAAAGTGATGAAAGAAAATAACCTACAGCCCAGATTATTGTACCCAGAAAGGATCTCATTCAAATATGAAGGAGAAATCAAAAGCTTCTCAGACAAGCAAAAGCTGAGAGAATTCAGCACCACCAAACCAGCTCTCCAACAAATACTAAAGGATATTCTCTAGACAGGAAACACAAAAACGGTGTATAAATTCAAACCCAAAACAATTAAGTAAATGGCAACGGGATCATACTTATCAGTAATTACCTTAAATGTAAATGGGTTGAATGCCCCAACCAAAAGACAAAGACTGGCTGAATGGATACAAAAACAAGACCCCTGCATATGTTGTCTACAAGAGACCCACCTCAAAACAGGGGACACATACAGACTGAAAGTGAAGGGCTGGAAAAAGATTTTCCATGCAAATAGGGACCAAAAGAAAGCAGGAGTAGCAATACTCATATCAGATAAAATAGACTTTAAAACAAAGTCTGTGAAAAGAGACAAAGACGGTCACTACATAATGATCAAAGGATCAATCCAAGAAGAAGATATAACAATTATAAATATATATGCACCCAACACGGGAGCGCCGCAATATGTAAGACAAATGCTAACAAGTATGAAAGGAGAAATTAACAATAACACAATAATAGTGGGAGACTTTAATACCCCACTCACATCTATGGATAGATCAACTAAATAGAAAGTTAACAAGGAAACACAAATGTTAAATGATACAATAGACCAGTTAGACCTAATTGATATCTATAGGACATTTCATCCCAAAACAATGAATTTCACCTTTTTCTCAAGCGCACATGGAACCTTCTCCAGGATAGATCACATCCTGGGCCATAAATCTAGCCTTGGTAAATTCAAAAAAATAGAAATCATTCCAAGCATCTTTTCTGACCACAATGCAGTAAGATTAGATCTCGATTACAGGAGAAAAACTATTAAAAATTCCAACATATGGAGGATAAACAACACACTGCTGAATAACCAACAAATCACAGAAGAAATCAAAAAAGAAATCAAAATTTGCATAGAAACGAATGAAAATGAAAACACAACAACCCAAAACCTGTGGGACACTGTAAAAGCAGTCCTAAGGGGAAAGTTCATAGCAATACAGGCATACCTCAAGAAACAAGAAAAAAGTCAAATAAATAACCTAACCCTACACCTAAAGCAACTAGAAAAGGAAGAAATGAAGAACCCCAGGGTTAGTAGAAGGAAAGAAATCTTAAAAATTAGGGCAGAAATAAATGCAAAAGAAACAAAAGAGACCATAGCAAAAATCAACAAAGCCAAAAGCTGGTTCTTTGAAAGGATAAATAAAATTGACAAACCATTAGCCAGACTCATCAAGAAACAAAGGGAAAAAAATCAAATCAATAAAATTAGAAATGAAAATGGAGAGATCACAACAGACAACACAGAAATACAAAGGATCATAAGAGACTACTACCAACAATTATATGCCAATAAAATGGACAACGTGGAAGAAATGGACAAATTCTTAGAAAAGTACAACTTTCCAAAACTCGACCAGGAAGAAATAGAAAATCTTAACAGACCCATCACAAGCACAGAAATTGAAACTGTAATCAAGAAACTTCCAGCAAACAAAAGCCCAGGTCCAGATGGCTTCACAGCTGAATTCTACCAAAAATTTAGAGAAGAGCTAACACCTATCCTACTCAAACTCTTCCAGAAAATTGCAGAGGAAGGTAAACTTCCAAACTCATTCTATGAGGCCACCATCACCCTAATACCAAAACCTGACAAAGATCCCACAAAAAAAGAAAACTACAGGCCAATATCACTGATGAACATAGATGCAAAAATCCTTAACAAAATTCTAGCAATCAGAATCCAACAACACATTAAAAAGATCATACACCATGACCAAGTGGGCTTTATCCCAGGGATGCAAGGATTCTTCAATATCCGCAAATCAATCAATGTAATACACCACATTAACAAATTGAAAAATAAAAACCATATGATTATCTCAATAGATGCAGAGAAAGCCTTTGACAAAATTCAACATCCATTTATGATAAAAACTCTCCAGAAAGCAGGAATAGAAGGAACATACCTCAACATAATAAAAGCTATATATGACACACCCACAGCAAACATTATCCTTAATGGTGAAAATTTGAAAGCATTTCCTATAAAGTCAGGAACAAGACAAGGGTGCCCACTTTCACCATTACTATTCAACATAGTTTTGGAAGTTTTTGCCACAGCAATCAGAGCAGAAGAAGAAATAAAAGGAATCCAAATTGGAAAAGAAGAAGTAAAACTCTCACTGTTTGCAGATGACATGATCCTCTACACAGAAAACCCTAAAGACTCCACCAGAAAATTACTAGAACTAATTAATGATTATAGTAAAGTTGCAGGATATAAAATCAACACACAGAAATCCCTTGCATTCCTATACACTAATAATGAGAAAACAGAAAGAGAAATTAAGGAAACAATTCCATTCACCATTGCAACGGAAAGAATAAAATAGTTAGGAATATATCTACCTAAAGAAACTAAAGACCTATATATAGAAAACTATAAAACACTGGTGAAAGAAATCAAAGAGGACACTAATAGATGGAAAAATATACCATGTTCATGGATTGGAAGAATCAATATAGTGAAAATGAGTATACTATCAAAGCAATTTATAGATTCAATGCAATCCCTATCAAGCTACCAACAGTATTCTTCACAGAGCTAGAACAAATAATTTCACAATTTGTATGGAAATACAAAAAACCTCGAATAGCCAAAGCTATCTTGAGAAAGAAGAAGGGAACTGGAGGAATCAACCTACCTGACTTCAGGCTCTATTACAAAGCCACAGTTATCAAGACAGTATGGTACTGGCACAAAGACAGAAATATAGATCAATGGAACAAAATAGAAAGCCCAGAGATAAATCCACGCACATATGGACACCTTATCTTTGACAAAAGATGCAAGAATATACAATGGATTAAAGACAATCTCTTTAACAAGTGGTGCTTGGAAAACTTGTCAACCACTTGTAAAAGAATGAAACTAGAACACTTTCTAACACCATACACAAAAATAAACTCAAAATGGATTAAAGATCTCAATGTAAGGCCAGAAACTATAAAACTGCTAGAGGAGAACATAGGCAAAACACTCTCCGACATACATCACAGCAGGATCCTCTATGACCCACCTCCCAGAATATTGGAAATAAAAGCAAAAATAAACAAATGGGACCTAATTAAACTTAAAAGCTTCTGCACATCAAAGGAAACTATTAGCAAGGTGAAAAGACAGCCTTCAGAATGGGAGAAAATAATAGCAAATGAAGCAACTGACAAACAACTAATCTCAAAAATATACAAGCAACTCCTCCAGCTCAACTCCAGAAAAATAAATGACCCAATCAAAAAATGGGCCAAAGAACTAAATAGACATTTCTCCAAAGAAGACATACAGATGGCTAACAAACACATGAAAAGATGCTCAACATCACTCATTATCAGAGAAATGCAAATCAAAACCACTATGAGGTACCATTTCATGCCAGTCAGAATGGCTGCAATCCAAAAGTCTACAAATAATAAATGCTGGAGAGGGTGTGGAGAAAAGGGAACTCTCTTACACTGTTGGTGGGAATGCAAACTAGTACAGCCACTGTGGAGAACAGTGTGAAGAGTCCTTAAAAAACTGGAAATAGAACTGCCTTATGATCCAGCAATCCCACTGCTGGGCATACACACTGAGGAAACCAGAAGGGAAAGAGACACGTGTACCCCAATGTTCATTGCAGCACTGTTTATAATAGCCAGGACATGGAAGCAACCTAGATGCCCATCAGCAGATGAATGGATAAGAAAGCAGTGGTACATATACACAATGGAGTATTACTCAGCCATTAAAAAGAATACATTTGAATCAGTTCTAATGAGGTGGATGAAACTGGAACCTATTATATAGAGTGAAGTAAGCCAGAAAGAAAAACACCAATACAGTATACTAACGCATATATATGGAATTTACAAAGATGGTAACAATAACCCTGTGTACGAGACAGCAAAAGAGACACTGATGTATAGATCAGTCTTATGGACTCTGTGGGAGAGGGAGAGGGAAAGGGTGGAGAGATTTGGGAGAATAGCAGTGAAACATGTAAAATATCATGTAAGAAACGAGTCGCCAGTCCAGGTTCGATGCACGATACTGGATGCTTAGGGCTGGTGCACTGGGACGACCCAGAGGGAGGGTATGGGGGGGAGGAGGGAGGAGGGTTCAGGATGGGGAACACAGGTATACCTGTGGCGGATTCATTTTGATGTTTGGCAAAACTAATACAATATTGTAAAGTTTAAAAAAAAAAAAAAAAAGAATGCCAATGAGAAACTTGATATTATTTTCTAGCTAGCAATATATTAGCATCTTTTAGGCACATTTAAAAAGTTGTCATTTGGAGTAGCTATCTTATTTTTCAGTCTGAGACCAGATTTAGAGTAGGCTAGGCAGGAAGGGCTGCTTGACACTGATGCATGAGATTGAACTTGTGAGCTGGAGAGTACCATGAACAGTCTCCAGAGTAAAGGCTGATGGGTGGGGAGAGAAAAGCCTCTCAAAGCTGAAAATGGACAGTGAGAGGGAGGTGGGAAGGGGCAATACAAAGACAGGTTGCATCTCTTTCATCATTTTTCCAGAGCCCAAATCTAACACATCATCCACATTCCTTTTAATATGCAATATTGCTCTTAAAGATTTTTCCTTGTGACATCACTTAATATATTGTTTGCAATGTATATAGATGAAACAGAAAACTTTCTAAACAGAAATATGTATTTTACTCATCTTATAAAATATAACTGCAAATTTTATCACTCACCTTTCATCTCAGTCATATTTAGAAATTGTTACTCAGTGTTCTTATTTTCGGAGAAGGCAATGTCACCCCACTCCAGTACTTTTGCCTGGAAAATCCCATGGATGGAGGAGCCTGGTGGGCTACAGTCCATGGGTTCGCTAAGAGTCAGACACGACTGAGTGACTTCACTTTCACTCTTCACTTTCATGCATTGGAGAAGGAAATGGCAACTCACTCCAGTGCTCTTGCCTTGAGAATCCTAGGGACAGGGGAGCCTGGTGGGCTGCCGTCTATGGGGTCGCACAGGGTCAGACACGACTGAAGTGACTTAGCAATTCTTATTTTTCTTCTTGAACAGCTAAAATGGGAACATTTACCTTCTAGGACACAAAGGTCACAAAGACTGCTAGGGGGCAGTTCGCGGTTAGACGTGTGAATTACTGCTTTCAGTGTCACAGAATATGACAATTTGAACTAATCTGTAACGAGAGAGTCAGTTCCTAGACAGGTTGATAAGGAGTCTAGGGGTTCCCAAGGAGAGAGGGGTCTGGAATTCTCAAGGAGGAAGAAAGGACAAACTTTTTTCTTTCTCCACATTCCTTAGGATTATATAACAATAATGTATCCTGCCTAAGGACAGTCTTTGGATTAAACCTTCTGTTATCTTAAAATGTAAATTATGGGAGTAGGTCTGGTGAGGTCTTTACAACCTCCAGACATTCTTTGGATTATATAACTTCATTGTTAACACTAGCAAGCGGATACTCTTTCTGCCCCCTTCTGATGCCTATGTCAGAAGCTTTCTCTATCTCCTTTATACTTTAATAAAACTTTATTACACAAAAGCTCTGAGCGATCAAAGCCTCGTCTCTGGCCCCGGATTGAATTCTTCTCCTCTGGGGGCCAAGAATCCCAGTGTCTTCGTGTGATTCAACAACAACCTTTCAGTAATCACAGCCATTTTTATCAACAGGTGGTTTAAAAATTAATTGTGAATAACTGATCATTTTGCAAAAGATTGATTGTGATTTAAAAAATATTCTAAAATAAAAAATGGAACAACCACAGTACTATAGTTGCTAGCAAAAAGATATAATACTTGCTATCACTGACACTAGAGTATCATAGTATTTTGTAGAATGCAAATGATTACAGAAAAAGTTGTGGTGCATAAAATGTATATATTTTTACATGACTCTTACACCAGTTATATAATATTCAGTTCAGTTCACTCGATCAGTCGTGTCTGACACTTTGCAACCCCATGGACTGCAGTACGCCAGGCCTCCATGTCCATCACCAACTCCTGGAGTTTACTCAAACTCATGTCCATTGAATCAGTGATGCCATCCAACCATCTCATCCTCTGTTGCCCCCTTCTTCTCCCACCTTCAATCTTTCCCAGCATCAGGGTCTTTTCAAATGAGTAGTTATTCACATCGGGTGGCCAAAGTTTTGGAGTTTCAGCCTCAGCATCAGTCCTTCCAATGAATGTTCCGGACTGATTTCCTTTAGGATGGACTGGTTGGATCTCCTTGCAGTCCAAGGGACTCTCAAGAGTATATGGAATTTAGAAAGATGGTAACGACAACCCTGTATGCGATACAGCAAAAGAGACACAGATGTATAGAACAGTCTTTTGGACTCTGTGGGAGAGGGAGGAGGGAATGATTTGGGAGAATGGCATCAAAACATGTATAATATCATATAAGAAATGAATCACCAGTCCAGGTTCGATGCAGGATACAGGAAGCTTGGGGCTGGTGCACTGGGATGACCCAGAAGGATGGTATGGGGACGGAGGTGGGAAGGGGGTTCAGGATGGGGAACACGTGTACACCCGTGGCGGATGCATGTTGATGTATGGCAAAACCAATACAACATTGTAAAGTAAAAAAAAAGTCTTCTCCAACACCACAGTTCAAAAGTATTTCTTCAGAATTCAACTTCCTTTATAGTCCAACTCTCACATCTATACATGACTACTGGAAAAACCATAGCTTTGACCAGATGGAATTTTGTTGGCAAAGTAATGTTTCTGCTTTTGAATATGATGTCTAGGTTCATCATAACTTTTCTTCCAAGGAGCAAGCGTCTTTTAATGTCATGGCTGCAAGTCACCATCTGCAGTGACTTTGGAGCTCCAGCCCCCCAAAAAAATAAACTCTGTCCCTGTTTCCTTTCTTTCCCCATCTATTTGCCATGAAGTGATGGGACCAGATGCCATGATCTTGGTTTCTGAATGTTGAGTTTTAAGCCAACTTTTTCACTCTTCTCCTTCACTATCATCAAGAGGCTCTTTAGTTCTTCACTTTCTGCCATAAGTGTGGTGTCATCTCCATATCTGAGATTATCGATATTTCTCCTGGCAATCTTTATTTCAGCTTGTGCTTCATCCAGCCTGGCATTTCTCATGATGTACTCTGCATATAAGTTAAATAAACAGAGTGACAATACACAGTCTTGATGTACTCCTTTCCCTGTTTGGAACCAGTCTATTGTTCTATGTTCAGTTCTAACTGTTGCTTCCTGACCTGCATACAGGTTTCTCAAGAGGCAGGTCGGGTGGTCTGGTATTCCCATCTCTTTCAGAATTTTTCACAGTTTGTTGTGATCCACACAGTCAAAGGCTTTGTCATAGTCAATAAAGCAGAAGTAGATGTTTTTCTGGAACTCTTGGTTTTTCAATCATTTAATGGATGTTGGAAATTTGATTTCTGGTCCCTCTGCCTTTTCTAAATCCAGCTTGAACATCTGGAAGTTCATAGTTCACTTATTGTTGAAGCCTGGCTTAGAGAATTTTGAGCATCACTCTGCTAGTGTCTGAGATGAATGCAACCGTGCATTAGTTTGAACATTCTTTGGCATTACCTTTCTTTGGGATTGAAATGAAAACTGACCTTTTCCAGTCCTGTGGCCACTGCTGAGTTTTCCAAATTTGCTGGCATATTGAGTGCAGCACTTTTACTGCATCATTTTTTAGGATTTGAAATAGCTCAACAAGAATTCCATCACCTTCACTATCTTTCTTATAGTGACGCTTCCTAAGGCCCACTCAGGTTCACATTCCATATTGTCTAGGTTAGTGAATATACCATCATGATTATCTGGGTCATGAAGATCTTTTTTGTACAGTTCTTCTGTGTATTCTTGCCACATCTTCTTAATATCTTCTGCTTCTGTTAGGTCCATACCATTTCTGTCCTTTATCAAGCCCATCTTTGCATGAAATATTCCCTTGGTATCTCTAATTTTTGTGACGAGATCTCTAGTCCTTCCCAGTCTGTTGTTTTCCTCTATTTTTTTGCATTGATTGCTGAGGAAGGCTTTCTTATCTCTCCTCGCTATTCTTTGGAACTCTACATTCAAATGGGTATATCTTTCCTTTTCTCCTTTTCCTTTTAACTTCTCTTCTTTTCTCAGCTATTTGTAAGGCCTCCTCAGACAGCCATTTTGCTTTTTTGCATTTCTTTTTCTTGGGGATGGTCTTGATCCTTACCTCCTGTACAATGTCACATACCTCCATCCATAGTTCTTCAGGAACTCTGTCTATCAGATCTAAACCCTTGAATCTATTTTCACTTCCACTGTATAATCATGAGGGATTTGATTTAGGTCATACCTGAATGGTCTAGTGGTTTTCCCTACTTTCTTCAACTTAAGCTGAATTTGGCAATATATAATAATAGTATATCTCTATATTGGTGTGTATCTCTATATCTATATCAATATTGATGTATATGGATAAGATGATATGGTTGCAGATAGATACAGATACAAGCTAGGTAAAGGTACAAGTTGAGGTATATTTCATTTTCTTAGTGTGTTCAAAGATTCATCTGCTGGGTCTGAAGTTAGGCTCTGAAGTCCAGCTTCCTACTTTTAATAATACCCTCTTTTCAGACTTCCCTGGTGCCTTAGACGGTAAAGCGTCTGCCTACAATGCAGGAGACCTGGGTTCAATCCCTGGGTCAGGAAGATCTCTTGGAGAAGGAAATGGCAACCCACTCGAGTATTCTTGCCTGGAAAATCCCATGGACAGAGGAGCCTGGTGGGCTACAAGTCCAAGGGGTTGCAAAGAATTGGACACGACTGAGCTTCACTTTCTTCCTTCCTTTCTTTCTTTCTTTTCAGATAGTGGACTGTACTCCCCAAATAGAACCATGGTCTGAGAATTGGAGGGACTGAAGACTTCAACAGGGAAGGAAAGATTTTTTGTTTTTCTTCTAAATTTGTAGCTAGCATAGAAGGCACTCATGTATCATAAGCCAGAGAGACCTTTACCACAACAACGTCAGAACAACTCCAAAGGATGCCACTTCCTGGAAGTCTTGCTGTCACCTTCTCCTGCCAGACTGGTTAGTGACCAGTAGTGACCATGTAATACTAACTCGAATACACTATGCATTTCGGCCATGATGAGACAATCTATAAAACAGAATTATAATACTGATGTCCAAGGGATGTCTGTGAGGAGTGTAATGGGCCTGATATTTACTAGGCGCAGTATTGACTACTACCCCTTCCCCAACGCCACTGCAGCATATCAACTCTTTGTCTACTCTGTTAGCTTCAAGAGTAAAGTGCAGATAAGAAAATAAATGTTGAAACATATACTAATTGGTTTCCCTGTTATGGAGCTGCTTTGGTAAAAGTCCAAGAAGGGAAAAATATTCAAACTTACTGTTAACAACTGCCTTTTAAATTTATTTACAAAATTATTGATACATTTTAACATTGATAATTAAGTCAGTTCACATTTTGGCACTGATAATGAAATCAGTTCACATGACAACTACCCAAAATTCCACCATATTAAAACACAGCTTGTGCTTTAGATATCTACTTTTGCAAGTTTTGCAGTAAAGGTTTTCTTTCCGTAGCCTTAAGCCACATTAACTTGCCAAGTTAATAAAAGATTTCTAGGTCAATTTTTGTAAAGGCATCAATTTCTCACAGAATAAGAGAAATTACTACAGTATAACTTATTTTTTAATAAGCATGATTGGCAATTACAGAGTGGAGAATGCAGTTTTGTTCAATTTAGAATGTAAATTTTAATTATATTTTTCACATGGATTTCTTTATTTAGCCTTTTCTCCCAGTCTGGCTCTGTCCTGGCTTCTTCTTTATTCCAAACCCAAGAGATCTGTATTATTAGTCTAGTTATCTGAATTTCTTTCCCTAAGCTACCTGAATGATAATGTGCTTCTACTGATTTTTTTTTCCTGTCCTCTGCCTCCCATCACAGTATTTTGGATCATTGTTTTTTATGGTGATTGTTGACTTTTGGAGCCATTTCTCTTACTAACAACAAACCGTGAACAGTGAAGCTCTGCTTATTCAAGAGCCAAAATAGTGAAATAGTTTTGAGCACAGAAATTTGTGCTTAGACTGCATGTGTTCATGTTCCAAGACTATGGAACTATGTGATTGACTATGTGATTTCGGGTAAGTTACTTAAACTTTCTGGTCCTTAAGTTTTCTAGACTGTAAAATGCCAACAGCAATCATATCTACCAATACAGTTGTTTCAAAGATTAAATGAGTTAGTATATTACATTACGACACATGGTACAGTGTTGCTCTACAGCACTACAGTAGGTGCTGTACAAGTGGTAGCTCATTTTGCTTATTTTTAAGCTTCACTACTACTGCTATTCTTCTAAAAACCATCCTAACACTCTACATTTGTGAAAGCTGGGTCTCAAATTCAGACTTTGACTCACATCCTATGTTACACATTCATTAACCACCCCCATCAGGAGCCAGCCAATAGTCCATTTATAATGCACTCTTAGAGGGATCACCCTGAGTCTTTGAATTGCCATTTCAAACATTTTTTCCCTTTTCTTCATAAATAATATATACTTATTAAGCATTTTATCTTGACCTGTATTTTAGTTTTAATATACGTATAATTTACTAGATTAACGTAAGTGTGAGATAATTATCAGAAAGCTTACCTCTTTGCCACATCTAGTAGCCCATAACTAACCTCAGTGATTTGTCCTTTACATCTTCAGGACATACAAAACCTTATGGTCAGGCTTTTCTGAGGATAATTAAAACTGGGAAATTTTGTTTAGACAGCACAAACTCATAGGACAAATGAATATAAAGAAACAATGCAAATCTATTTTTTAATGAAAAAGGTATTAAGTAATTGATAATTCATACACTTTAATAGAGTCTTCTAAGGTTTACAATGAAACATAGTCACCCTCTGTCATATTCTATTCTTTCGATGAAGCATTCTTTTCTAACTCATACATCTACCCCTTTGTATTTCTAAATAATAAATTTAATCTGGTGTTGCTAGATTTATCCATTTTAGAGTGTGTTTTTATTTCTTATTAGGAAAATAAGGACTCAGCACCCTGATTATTTCTTTTTTGTGTTTTGTAGCAAATGGCTAGCATATTGATGAGGGGCATGATATTGGTCTCTAGTAAGGGCAAGCAGTGTGTTACCAACTCAGCAAGTTGCATTGGAATGAGTGTATCTTTCCTCTTCTCCTTTTCCTTTTAACTTCTCTTCTTTTCTCAGCTATTTGTAAGGCCTCCTCAGACAGCTATTTTGCTTTTTGGCATTTCTTTTTCTTGGGGATGGTCTTGATCCCTACCTCCTGTACAATGTCACATACCTCCATCCATAGATCTTCAGGCACTCTGTCTATCAGATCTAAACCCTTGAATCTATTCTCACTTCCACTGTATAATTGTAAGGGATTCCCCTTGGTCCTTGAAGTGCCCTGGGAGTGGGCCAGGGATGTGAGTGGTTCAAAGGATGGTCATCAGTATTCCTGAGGAGAGCCAAGCAATGATGGAGCCCAGAACAAGAGACTTTCAGAAGCTGAAAGGTACTGTAGCACACTAAGCTGAAAGGATACCATCCTTTAAATGTGGTTCAAGGTCCCTAAGGCTCTGGGCATTAACTCTTTAGTCGTAGTATCATGGCAAGCACCCATGGAGGTGGGCACTTAAGGGAGTAGGGCTTAGAGCAATAGCTGTTTACTAACTAGTCCAGGCATATTTCAACATTTTAATGAACTTTAGAGCTGCTGTTATGTATACAGGATAAATGTCTGCATGCCCCCACCCCCCACCGCCAGCATCCTCCCCACACACACCGCCAACAGATCAGTATATTTAGCTTGGACTAGTTGCTTTTGCAGCTATATTAGCTCAAGTCTCATTAGATATAAATCTTTAGGCAGAATTTAAATCTGTATTTCAAAAAGCATATATTTTATTAAGTTCAATTTGCTGCTGTGAAAAAGTGACAGGAAACAGTAATAAGTAATAATGGGGTATGTAAGAGCAGGCTACTTCCTGGAGAGATGTCAGGAGAGATTTCTCTGGAAATGAGGCAGTTAAGCTGAGACCTCGATGTCAAGAGGTTGCAGTCTTGGGAAGAGTCAAGGGAACGGTGTTACAGGCAGAGGGACTGGCAAATTCCAAGTCTCTCTGACAGCAAAGGGCTTGATATTTCCAAAGGGCTAACACGGAGATTAATTAAGTCATAAAACCTTCAGGATTAGGTTCTGTGCAGCAGCAGTGTCACATATAAGAAGGTGGCTAGAACTACTCAGAGTGGATTTGCACAACAGAGGTCAAATACATTTGTGGAGAATCTTTTATAGGGCAGGTGGGACCTGTCACACATCCCCAGTTGTCTCTGTAATTTCAAAAATCTTTCTTAATGAGTAGAAAAGTTATGTCATTCAAAAACCTACGCACGGATATTTATAGCAGCTTTATTCATAACTGCCAGAACTTTGAAGCAACTAAAATGTCTTTCAGTAGGTGAATGGATAAACTACGGTACATACATATCAGAATATTATGTACATAATATGTATTCTGTACAAACATATCAGAATAATATGCATAACAGAATATTATGCAGCACTAAAAGGAAATGAGGTATCAAGCCATGAAAAATGTGGAGGAAACTTAAATATATATTACTAAGTGAAAGAAGTCAATCTGAAAAGGCTACATACTGCATGATTCCAACTATATATGACATTTTGGAAAAGGCAAAACCATGGGAATAGTAAAGAAATTAGTATTTGCCAGGGGTTAAGGGAGAAGGAGGGATGAATAGATGGAGCACAGAGGATTTTTAGTTCCATGAAACTATTCTATACGATACTGTAATGGTGACACACATCATTATTTCACTTTAGTTCAGTTCAATTGCTCAGTTGTGTCCGACTCTGCGACCCCATGAACCACAGCACACCAGGCCTCCCTGTCAACGACCAACTCCCGGAGTCCACCCAAACCCATGTCCATTGAGTCGGTGAGGCCACCCAACCATCTCATCCTCTGTCCTCCCCTTCTTCTCCTGCCTTCAATCTTTCCCAGCATCAGGGTCTTTTCAAATGAGGCAGCTCTTCGCATCAGGTGGCCAAAGTATTGGAGTTTCAGCTTCAACATCAGTCCTTCCAATGAACACCCAGGACTGATCTCCTTTAGGATGGACTTGTTGGATCTCCTTTCAGTCCAAGGGACTCTCAAGAGTCTTCTCCAACACCACAGTTCAAAAGCATAAATTCTTCTGCTCTCGGCTTTCTTTATAATCCTACTCTCACATCCATACATGACCACTGGAAAAACCATAGCATTGCCTAGATGGACCTCTGTCAGCAAAGTAATGTCTCAAACCCATAGAAGGTACAACACCAAGAGTTAACCCTTAAGGAAACTGTAGCTTTGAATGATAATGTACTCATCAACTGTAACAAATGTATCACCTTGGTGGGGGATGTTGATAGCTGGGGAGGGTGTAGGGGTCAGGGAACAGGGGGTATGGGGCAACTTTGTACTTAAATTTTGCAATGAACTGAAACTGCTTTAAAAAGTATAGTTAAGAAAAGTCATTTCCTTTTTTCTTGTAGTCATAAAAGTTTGATCATGTGCTTTGAGTATTGCTCTAGACAAATGATTCCTATTTCTATAGGTCACACCTATAGACTGGCTAGGTGTTTGCACCTGTTAATGCTCAAGTTCTCTAATGATATTCTGTAGACAGTCAGTCTACATGTGACTTTTGAGCATTTTAAAATTCTGCCACCCACAAATGTTATTCGCAAGTATCTCAGCTTCCTAAGAGAAAGAAGGCGAAACATCCTTTAAGGAAAAACAGTGTGGTAAGCAGAATACACTGTGGTCTGGTTTATACTTTGCCAGAAAACAAATGGTTATCTATAAATGTAGGGAAAGAAAATCAATCTATGTTGACACTGTACCTTTCAAATGGCTGCTTTGCCATTTTCAGTCATAGTTACCATGAAAGATGTAGGTTGAGTTCTGACAAATGTTATAACAGCTCTGGATGGGTAAAATGATGGTATAGTTAGTAAGTTAGTGCCTTCACTTTTTTTTTACCACACTGCACGACATTTGGAACTTCCCCGACTAGGGATTGAACCTGCATTCCCTGCAGTGAAAGTAGGGAGTCCTAACCACTGGACCACCAAGGAGGTCCACTGTCTCCGCTTGACGAATGCCTCATCATTAGCAACTAGCCCACGGGAGAGCTGCTTGCGGGCTGTCAGCTGCCAGAGAAATATATGTCTAAGGTGTTTCCCAGGCATCTTGTCAACATTTTTTTGAGTAGTCAGTTCATCAAATAACCTTTAATTGGAGGCAAAGGTGTGCTGGTAAGTATAACACAAGCTCCTCGGAGATAATGTCCTGATTTGTAGCATTTTACAGTCTCCATGGTGTAAATATTTCCACCTTGCTGATTTGCATCTGCAAATCACTGAAAATGGAACTCAGAAGAGAGGCACACAATTGGCTCCCCTAGGCTAGTACATGATGTTCCAGAACATCACTGCACGGAAGGGTCCTCTTTCTTAGCTCCAGAAGGAGAAAGGGGGCAACTCATTATTTTGCTTCATAGAAGCCACCTTTTTCATGAACTGTGAATTCTTCTTTTTCATTGGCTTAAAAATCTGGATATTTTTCAACACCCGTTGGAGCAGCTCTTCCCAGGAAATTCACATACTGCCCTCCATTGCCGCTCCTCTCTTCCCCTAATGCATCAACCTATATAATTTTATGTCTTCTATAGTTCAAATGTGTAATTCAACTATAAGGAGGCTCACTGGAACCAATCTAATTATAACTGTGCTGTACCTATAACACTGAGTAGAAGGGACAACCACTAATGACTTGGAAGAAAGAAAAATTCCTTGGTACATTAGCAGTGCCTATATAATCTAAGAATATCTCACTGATTTACTGAACTGAACGGGAGAAAAATAAACAGTTCTTAGTGTCATAAATACTATGTGACTAACGGGATAGTTAATACTCATATTAATACATGCTTCAAGCACCTGTGTACTACACTGTACAGAAAATAACTATTTTTCATGGAGATTTTCATCTTCCCATAGATCCGACAGGGTGTGAGCAATCCTTAATGGATACAATTTGGCATGAATAGCGGTTGTAATCAGACTCGTCCATTCTCTTCCAGATACTTAGTCACATATGAACAGGGAATGGGGACCAGAATGTCCCCTAGAGTTCCCTTAAAGGATGGTGAAATTCAGAGGCTGTAAGATAGAGAAAGAGAGGAAAATACTGGGACCTTACCATATATTATAAATATCTGTCATTTCTCTCTACAATCACCACTTGACTCTTCATATGATAGCTTCAAGTTGGATTTTATACATTCTAAGCTTGGAAATCATAGGCCTCTTAAGAATCAGCTGAACATACTTACTTTCTCCCAAAGGTATTTTTCCCTTGAAACAGAGTTAACTTTGCTTCCAAAAACCTTAATACATATTTTAGATTCTCAAAATGGCTTGGTTATGAATATAAATGTACTTAATAGAAGAAATACAGAATCATTTAAAATGGCATGATAGAGTATTCACTTTTGTCAGATGCACATTTTGCTTCCTAAAGAGAGAGGGCAAGAAATAGTGTGTGTTGAGAAAGAAGGAGATTTAGCATGTAGCTAAAGATATTTAAGAAGCTTTAAAACATCTAGATTTTAAAAATAGTTTCAAAATGTTACAGCAGAAATGTATAAATGACTCAGGTAGAAGAACATTTCTTTTGTAAAAAGAACACAGTTTCACCATTGCTTTCTTAATTAGATGTTACTGAAATGCTCTCAACAGGGCACTCTGGCATCACCTTTTTCCTCATGAAATACTACTGAAGACTATAAAAATGATTCCAGTTTTAAAACCTGAAAATTTCCAGTAAAGAAATCATGACTCCCCTAACCAATTTTAAGAGGATGGAGATTCCCAAGTGATAAATAAGGGTTTATCAGAAAGCTAAAAGATAATAAATTGTGAGAAAATATAACATTTATTCTGAATGCATTCCTGGTAATTATCATACAAATGAATCCTGTGGCTGATTGGTAGAATACACTATAAACAAGCAAAAGTTTGAAAGAGGAAAGTATTTCTCTCCTTTATAATTGCTCTCTTCATGTAAATCATTATGACAAATGGATTCATTATTTAGTTCAGGTGAACACTTTCCAATATGAATTCTTACTGACTTTATCTAGTCAACTTTTAGGAAGGCACAAGACTGAGTTCTAATGAATATTTATATCCTGCACAATCTCACGGGGTGACTATGTCATTAGTGAGACCATGTAACTTTCCTCGGCTTCCAGGATAAATGTCAATAAAAGTAATAGCCCCATGAAACTGGAAGGCACATTAACTTTTTTGCTGGAGGAGGCATCCTAGGGGTCATCCTGAGAGAGCTGCATCTCAACAGTGTCCTGCACATAATTCAAAGAAAGTATGAAAGTTTGGGCCGTGCTTCTAGGAGAGTGCATCAATATTTCATTGCAACTAAAGATTGAATCTATTATAGTAAAGGAAAACGAGAGCAGAAGCCAGGGCAGCTGGAAATTAGTGTCCTGGGGAAGAATTGATAACGAAAACACAAGAGGTGAGAGTGAAGAAGACTGCGAGGTGGGATCCCTGTTTTCTATCAGTGGACTCTGCTTTGAACCTACGCCTCTAATACTCCATTTGTGGAAGTCCAGCTTTATTGCTTTCTCTGCTCCATGTGAAGCTGGTTTGCTACAGACCATACTTCCTTATGAAGAGAGCAGTGAGAGTGTTTCCATTCTTCAGGGTTTTGATGAAGCAGAACTCTTAGTTGGAATATAGCCTTTTCAATTCCTCCTCAGCAACTCACTTACTAATTTGTTTACTTGGTTTGGGTTCCTGGAAAAGCAGTCCATGGGACAAGGACTTGCCTGGTACAGGTTTTGGCTCTCGCACTCAGAAGGCACAAGGCAGTGTGAAGAGTCAAACAGGGAGGGAGAAGAGAGACAATAAAGTGCAGGTTATTACCAGGGACTCGGGGGAGCAATTCTTCAGGTGACCTTTCAGAAGGATGGGGAGGCTGGGCATCTCTCTCCCTTCTTATTTCTCCTGCTGCCTGAGCAATGGTTGTTTACCTTCCTAGCACTTTTAGGTGGTGCAGGATGGCAAGCTCCCAAGTGCTGGAGAGAAATCTCAGGCAGAGTGAAAGAGAGGCAGAAGAGGCCCTGGTGGTGGGAAACTGTCACGGAGCTGGAAACTGTCTGAGCCCTGAGAGAACTTGGGTGGGCAAAGGGGCTATGAAGTTACAGCCATTTCCTCCTAGGGAAGTTTAAGTACCACTGGCAGTAACATCCAGAGAAGGCAGTGGCACCCCACTCCAGTACTCTTGCCTGGAAAATCCCATGGACAGAGGAGCCTGATGGGCTGCAGTCCATGGGGTTTCTAAGAGTTGGACACGACTGAGCGACTTCACTTTCACTTTTCACTTTCATGCATTGGAGAAGGAAATGGCAACCCACTCCAGTGTTCTTGCCTGGAGAATCCCAGGGATGGGGGAGCCTGGTGGGCTGCCATCTATGGGGGTCACACAGAGTCGGACACGACTGAAGCGACTTAGCAGCAGCAGCAGTAACATCATGTAATTTCTTCAGCTCTGATTCAAATCATTTGGCAAACAGAATCAATGTTGTAGCCAATTTAATGTACATTGCTTTCCCTTTAATAGCTCTGTGACACTTTGTTACTTCAGTTTTCTCAATCAATATGAATAGCATGGCCAGGTAAAATATGGCAAACCTAAAAAATTATTTTTTAGTTGTATATGTATGTCCCTTGGGGCTTATTTGGGACATATTTTTACCAAAAATTTGTTGTTTATAAGAAATTCAAATTTAACAAGATATTCTATATTTTTATTTGCTATTACAATTCTAACTAAAACAATAATGATATATAATAATAGTATACAACTATACTATAAACAATGATACTGTAATAGAAACTTGAAATACATTGGTTTCTTTTAATTGTTTTATGGGACCTAGTGCCTATTCTTTTTCTATGCTTCAATATTCTTACTTGTATATAATGAAAACTAAAAATAGGTATTGGGAGTTTACTTGCTAATTTGCATAAAACTTTCAGCACTCTAAGAGTATAGTGGACACTAGATATCATTACTGATTGTCTGATGCATAGACATCATTGATTCTAGCCTACAAACAATAACTTCTGTGTTTCTGATTTTGGAAGGTGTGGATGGAGACAGGAGAGAGACAGTGTAGTTATAGCTGATAAAAAATTTAAGACAAAGCTATCAGCTCTACCAAAAGAGAGAACGATTATGTTCAAAGTTTCTTTCAGTTCTCAGTAGAAACACATCATCTCAGGTCAGTAGCTAATGTGTGTGTGAGCAGATTTTCACTTGGTGTTTGAGAAAGTAAGAGTTGGAGAATATAATGTTTCTGTCTTATTAGCTTTGTCAAATAGGGTTACCTTCTCACAAATTAATCTTATAATCAACATGTTTTCTAGCCAGATGATTAATTTTAGCAAGGAATAGGTCAATTTTAGTGGCTTTGATAAAATTAATAGACACAAATGAGTAAAAGCAAATTTTCAGCATGGCTTTTACTTTGAATTTGGTTAGAATATGGACTCCCAGATCAATGCCCTATACTAATTATGTTTATAAACTGCATGCTTATTTTTTACAGAGGAGTTTCTAATTTTCATAATGTGCTCAGTCGCTCAGTCATGTCTGACTCTTTGTGACCCCATGGACTGTAGCCCGCCAGGCTCCTCTGACCATGGGATTTTCTGGGCAAGAGTACTGAAGTGGGTTGCCATTTCCTCCTTCAGGGGATCTTCCATACTCAGGGATCGAACCCACATCTCCTGTCTCCTGCATTGGCAGGTGGATTCTTTACCACTGAACCACTTGGGAGGCCCAACTTTCATAACAGTTCACTCTATTGATCCAGTCTAAAGCACTGCATGTGATTCTTTTATTATTCCAAATGGCCTCTGAATGTCCCTTCATGAGACATTCTTAACCATGTCACTGGTGTGCTCCACATGCATAAGCAATATTCGGAATTCATGCTGGAGATTTTGCATACTTTTGAGATGATGTGCAAGGACTTCAGTGTCAGAACTTGGTGACAGCAGGCATAGGTTAGTCAGCAGTCTGCCCACCTGGATCAGATGCTGATGTGAAACTCACTGTGCTTAATTCTGCTCCATTATAAAATAGGACAGTAATGCAGAAGGAAATGAAAAACAAGGTAGGATTTTAACTCCAGCATACAAAAACCCTGGAAGTCATTATGTTCTACTTTTACAAGAAGAAAGGCTGTACATATTAAAAACTGAAGACTTTTCTTAGATATAAAACACATTAAGGATTTAAATCCCAGAAGTGGGAAAAATGAGTAACTTTATAGTGGAGAAACCCAACAACACTATCTAAGCCAGGTGATCAAGATTAGCATCAACAATGTCACACATGTTGCTAGCATGTACCTTTCATATGATATGGTGAGAATGTCACTCTGCCTTTGTAATGTTCCTCCCTCAAATCCATAACCTCAGTCTAATCATGGGAAAGACATCAGACAAACACAAAATACCTGGCCAATATTCCTAAAAACTGTGAAGATCATTTAAACCCAGGAGATCCTGAGAAACTGTCATAGACAAAAGGAATCTAAGAAGACATGACAACTAAATGTAACTTGGTAGCCTGGACAGGATTCAGGAAAAGAAAAAATGATTTCAGGAAATATGGAGAAAATCTAAATAAAGTATGGACTTAGTTAATGATAATGCATTGGTTCATTAATTGTGACAAATGTATTATACTAATGTAAAATGTAAATAGTGGGAGACATTGGTATGGAGTATATGGGAAGTCTGTACTATCTTCATAATGTTTTTATAAATCTTAAATTGTCCTAAAATGCAAAAATTTATTTTAAAAAATGCAGAAACAAATGAGGAAATTAAGTTAAAAAAAAAAAAAAACCTGCGTGAATAAAATTCTGTAGAAAAAATAAGCAGTAGTTTTAGAATCTCAAACAAGACCAGCTACACTGGATACAAATATAAATTGTGCAAATATTATTTAGAAAACAAAATATAAATAATAAGAATAAGCAGGAAATAAGGAATCACCAAAAAGAAAAAAGGATTTTTTAAATTAATTTTTTATTGAAGGATAAGTGCTTTACAGAATTTTGCTGTTTTCTGTCAAACCTCAACATGAATCAGCCATAGGTATACATATATCCTCTCTCTTTTTAACCTCCCTCCTATCTCCCTCCCCCTCCCACCCCTCTAGATTGATATGGGGAGAGGGGAAGAGTGGGTGAGAGGGTGAGATGTATGGAAACAGTAACATGGAAATTTACATTACAGTATATAAAACAGATAGCCAAGGGAATTTGCTGTATGGCCCAGGAAACTCAAATAGGGGCTCTGTATCAAGAAAGGATTTTTAAAAATTACTTATATGCAGAGTACATCATGAGAAACTCTGGGCTGGATGAAGCACAAGCTGGAATCAAGATTGCCAGAACAAATATCAATAACCTCAGATATGCAGATGACAGCACCCTTATGGCAGAAAGTGAAGAACTAAAGAGCCTCTTGATGAAAGTGAAAGAAGAGTGAAAAAGTTGGCTTAAAACTCAGCATTCAGAAAACTAAGATCATGGCATCTGGCCCCATCACTTCATGGCAAATAAATGGGGTAAAAAGGGAAAAAGTGAGAAAATTTATTTTTAGGGGGCTCCAAAATCACTGCAGCCATGAAATTAAAAGATGCTTCCTCCTTTTATGACCAACCTAGACAGCATATTAAAAAGCAGAGACATTACTCTGCCAAGAAAGGTTGGTCTAGTCCAAGCTATGGTTTTTCCAATATCATGTACAGATGTAAGAGTTGGACTATAAAGAAAGCTGAGCACCGATGCTTTTGAACTGTGGCGCTAGAGAAGACTCTTGAGAGTTCCTTGGACAGCAAGGAGATCCATCCAGTCTGGAAATGGATAAGGAGCTGTTGAATGAAAATTGAAAGAAAGCAAGATATCTACAGCCCTGTGTGTGTTAACAGCAAGATTTGGAGACAGTAGAGACACAAGATGAGTGAATGTTTCTGTTATTCCATTACTTTATGTAAAATGAATGAAATGTGACATTTTTGCACTGACATGGATAGCTATTACAATAAAATAAAGTGCCTGAAAAAATAATAAATAAAGGAAATCAGTCCTGAATATTCATTGAAAGGACTGATGCTGAAGCTGAAACTCCAATACTTTGGCCACCTGATGTGAAGAACTGACTCATTGGAAAACACTCTGATGCTGGGAAAGATTGAAGGTGGGAGGAGAAGGGGACGACAGAGGATGAGATGGTTGGATGGCATCACTGACTCAATGGATATGAGTTTGAGTAAACTCTGGGAGTTGGTGATGGACAGGGAGGCCTGGAGTGCTGAGTCCATGGGGTCGCAGGGAGTCGGACACAACTGAGCAGCTGAATTGAACTGAACTGAATACATACTTTTAGAAAAACAAAATATGATTACTAAAGTTAAAAATTTTATGGATGCATTTCATAGTTTATTATGTAAATCTGAAAAAAGAAATCCTGAACTGGAAGATATAACTGAACAAGTTACTCAGAATTCCTCTCCAAAAGACAAGAAGTTTCAAAATACGAAGTTAAGAAATACAGATAAGAGAATGAGAATGTGCAGTACAGCTGCTCTGATTTCCAGAAGTGCAAAAAGAGACAGATTGTTCAAGAGGAAATATTTAAGGAAGTAATGGTTTTCATAAGTTTTGTCATCTTTTAAAGAAATAACTAGATTCACCAGTAATGGAAATCATCAGTATCAAGCATCATTTTTACTACTTCAAGAAGAACCTACAGGTGCCATGCACATCTTTTGAGAATACAACACTGGTTCCTATACTACTGGAACCAGAAGACTTAAAAACTTGCAAGAAAATGAATGCTTAGCACTTGGAAAAATGACACTTCTAAAAAAAAAATGAAAAATGACACTTCTTTGTGCAAGAACCTATTGCAATCAGGCTATATAAACTGCTAATTGTCTTTTAAAGAAAAAGCTAATTTGGCTAAGTTTAGACCTCTGTAAGTTGACTCCATTGGACAGAGAACAATGTCTTTTTAAAATAACTAGAGAAAATGAGAAACTGCCTCCAATGCTAATTTCGTGGTTCTTGATAGTGAACAATTTACCTCTAGGAAGGGACATAAATATGTTTTTCCTTATCTTTTCAGAGTATAATACTTTTAGGTAGGAGCTGCACAGATGCTACTCAATTTTATCTCTTGTTAGGTCCAGAACAAAAATAAACAAAAACGAAACAAAACTGAAGCATTAGGATCAGAACCTATGAAAAAATAATAAAAAGCATGGCCAGAGCATGCCCTAGGCAAAACTGAGGTAGAAGATGTTAGGAGAATTTGGGGACGTTGGAGTGTGCATTATTGTGGACTATTCATCAGCCATCCACAGTGTCTTGTGTTCAGGGAAAAACCACTGGCATCCCCATACTAAGAGACTCCTATATTTGAACACTCACCTTCTACAAAATGTTGCCTTCCCCATCCCTCCAAGGAGCACTTCTGTCAGTGTGGATTTCAGACAGGACAAATGGAATTGCTAATTAGACCAGCAAAGTCAGCTCAGCTATGCAATTTTTGTACACTTCTGAACAGACTCTTTTGAAGGTGAAGAAAAAACTAAGGTGAGCAGATACTTTTCTTGGCTGTGTCCTCACTAAAAAATGGAGTAGGTTGCAGAATACAAGAATTCTATTTTTGAGGAAAATTTGAGTCACTTATACCACTTGAATATTTCTAAGACATATCTTGATGGAAATGATTGGTGAGTTAATATCTGTCCAAACAAAAGCAAACCAAAGACAGAGGGCAAAACTGGGGAAAAAATGGAAATTAGGGTATATGTTTTTTCATAGTTCATAGGTCACACTACTGCTAACTGCTAAGTCACTTCAGTCGTGTCCGACTCTGTGCGACCCCATAGACGGCAGCCCACCAGGCTCCCCCGTCCCTGGGATTCTCCAGGCAAGAACATTGGAGTGGGTTGCCATTTCCTTCTCCAATGCATGAAAGTGAAAAGTGAAAGTGAAGTCGCTCAGTTGTGTCCAACTCTAGCGACCCCATGGACTGCAGCCTACCGGGCTCCTCCATCCATGGGATTTTCTAGGCAGAAGTACTGGAGTGGGGTGCCATTGCCTTCTCCGATAGATCACAAAGGTTTCCCAAATTTTCCAGTAAGAAACTACTCTGGTACCAGACCCTTGGAGTTTGAAGGTTTTGAGGAGGCTAATGTGATTGATGTTTTAATCATTCAAGTAGCGGGCTTTCAGCAGTTCCGATAATAAAGCATAACTATGATGATATCACATTCCTTCAAAATAGGCTGCATTCTAATTTTTCACTGATGGTTTGACAGAAAATTATAGCTGAAGGCAAAGGCAGGGTTTAATCCATGCTTTTACTTAATAAACCTGTCTACTAAGAACTTGTTTTGTGCCAAACACTGTGCCACACCAGACTTACAAGGACAATTAAACATCATCCTACCCTGAAGGAACTCGTGCTCTTGAAGAAGACACTGGCTCATTCAGTTCAGGTCAGTTGCTCAGTCTTCTTGTCCTGCTCTTTTTGACCCTATGGACTGCAGCATGTCAGGCTTCCCTGTCTATCACCAACTTTCCGAGCCTGCTGAAACTCATGTCCATCGAGTCGGTGATGCCATTCAACCATCTCATCCTCTGTCATCCCCTTCTCTTCCTGCCTTCAGCTGGCTCATTAGGGTAACTATTATGTGAGTGGCAAATGGCAATGTGAGGCATTAGCACAATGGGTTTATTTCCATCTGAAAAGAGTAAAAGCAGAGCGGTGACTAAAGAATAAGTAGCAAGTATTCAGAGGAAGGAGAGTAACGGCAGCAGCGGGGAGGACCTTTGAGCTGTTGACCTCTAAAGGTTCTTTCTGGGCCTGCACTTCTAAGGACTTCAGTATAATTAATTCATTTCATGATTCCCCAAAGTCCTACAATTTAATAAGAAAAGTGGGAAAAATTAAAAATAATCAATTAACAGCTAGAGAATTCAAAATTTAAATTAGCAAAAGACTATTAATAGATGTATGCCTCATTTAGTTAGCTTCTCTGGAGGATAAAATGTACTGTACAAGTAAAATTTCCAATTAAATGATCACTGCCCCTTCAAGCATAACCCTTTTGAACATTTAAACATATTTATTTTGGTATATTTAAAAAAATGTAGAGGTTAGTTTCTTGCCTGCTGAAGCAAATGGTAACTGAAGACATTTTTAGCATTTCTGGGAATGTCCCAGGATCGTAATTATGACCTCCTGTCAGTTTCCTAATCCACAATGACCGCTGATTCTACTCTCAATAGCAGATTCTCATGTGTCCCTTCTTCTGTTGGGTTGCTGCTGCTACTGCTAAGTCGCTTCAGTCGTGTCCGACTGTGTGACCCCATAGACGGCAGCCCACCAGGCTCCCCCGTCCCTGGGATTCTCCAGGCAAGAACACTGGAGTGGGTTGCCATTTCCTTCTCCAATGCAGGAAAGTGAAAAGTGAAAGTGAAGTCGCTCAGTCATGTCCGACTCTTAGTGACCCCATGGACTGCAGCCTACCAGGCTCCTCTGTCCATGGGATTTTCCAGGCAAGAGTACTGGAGTGGGGTGCCATTGCCTTCTCCATCTGTTGGGTTATCAGCCTTTAAAAGCCCTTCTAATACCCTTTCCAGTTTGCCACTTCTGATCTTCTATGGGACTGCAACATTGGGTAAACCATTAATTTAAAGTTTTGCATTTTTGATATTATGGAAAAAGGTCTAAAATTTAGAAGGATGAGCAAGGAACTTCTGTTATTTACTATCCTCCTCTTCAGTCCAATCTATCCCCATATTGGAAAATTTACCTTCTAAATTGCAAATCGAAACCATCTTTCCAGGTCCATTAATGTCACCTTAACTGGCCCCACTCTCATTTCTGTAGATTATTACAAAATTTTGCAACTGATTTCACCATACTATCTTCCCCGTCTCTTACCACCCTCACACCTGTGCCAAACTAACCTTAAAATGTAAACCTGATAGAATTACTTCCACTAAAACATTCCTTTTTGAGCCAGTACATTTATTTTATTTTATTTTATTTAAATTTTATTTTATTTTTAAACTTTACATAATTGTATTAGTTTTGCCAAATATCAAAATGAATCTGCCACAGGTATACATGTGTTCCCCATCCTGAACCCTCCTCCCTCCTCCCTCCCCATACCATCCCTCTGGGTCGTCCCAGTGCACTAGCCCCAAGCATCCAGTATCGTGCATCGAACCTGGACTGACTTCTCATTTCATACATGATATTTTACATGTTTCAATGCCATTCTCCCAAATCTTCCCACCCTCTCCCTCTCCCACAGAGTCCATAAGACTGTTCTATACATCAGTGTCTCTTTTGCTGTCTCGTACACAGGGTTATTATTACCATCTTTCTAAATTCCATATATATGCGTTAGTATACTGTATTGGTGTTTTTCCTTCTGGCTTACTTCACTCTGTATAATAGGCTCCAGTTTTATCCACCTCATTAGAACTGAGCCAGTACATTTAGAATAAAGATGTGATTCTTTTATTTGGCACATAAATGTCCTCCTGACTTGTTTTTTTTGCTCTGTCACATGGGGGCATTTGTACATCCTACTACAACTTTCTAGAATACTCTCTTCCACATTCATCATCTGAAGAGCTTCTTATCATCTTTGAAACTCATGTTCACTGTCTCTTGCTCTAAAAATCCTTTCCTAATCCTGCCTATTTATCATCTAGATTTGACACCTCTCCTCTATTCTTTGATTTCATTATCATAATTTCCATTCTATATAGAAATTCAAAGTTTAACTGCCAGATCAACCCACAAAATTCTAAAACTTTGATGCAGGAATCCTATTTTTGTAATGCTTAGGTTTAGTTTCCACTCTATGGAGTAGAGAAACATTCCCAAAGGAAGTTGCTTTAAAAAGGTAGAAATGGATTTATTTTTGTATATGGGTTATGTGGAGGATAGGAGGTCAAAGGGCTATTTGACATTTTTTCCATTGGCAAACTCCTTCTATTTCCCCATTTTACTCTCTTTTTATTGAGTTGGTAAACTAGTGTCAATATGGTGGCTATTTCTTTGGTAAATGAAGTTCTATTGGGATACATCACTTCTTTCAGGCAATGTCTATGTCTGCTTTCTCACTATCAGTTCAGTTCAGTTGCTCAGTCATGTACAACTCTTTGTGACCCCACAGACTGCAGCATGCCAGTCTTTCCAGTCCATCATCAACTCCTGGAGCTTGCTCAAACTCATGTCCGTTGAGTCAGTGATGCCATCCAACCATCTCATCCACTATTATCCCCTTCTCCTCCCACGTTCAATCTTTCCCAGCATCAGGATCTTTTCAAATAAGTTAGTTCCTCGTATCAGGTGGCCAAAGTAATGGAGTTTCAGCTTCAGCATCAGTCCTTCCAATGAATATTCAGGACTGATCTCCTTCAGAATGGACTGGTTGGATCTCCTTGCAGTCCAAGGGACTCTCAAGAGTCTTCTCCAACAACACAGTTCAAAAGCATCAATTATTTGGTGCTCAGCTTTCTTTATAGTCCAACTCTCACATCCATACATGACTATTGGAAAAACCATATCTTTGACTAGACTGACCTTCATTGGCAAAGTAATGCCTCTGCTTTTTAATATACTGTCTAGTTTGGTCATAAAAGGAGGAAGCGTATTTTAATTTCATGGCTGCAGTTACCATCTGCAGTGTTTTTGGAGTCCCCCAAAATAAATTTTTTCACTCTTTTCATTGTTTCCCCATCTATTTGCCATGAAATGATGGGACCAGATGCCATGATCTTAGTTTTCTGATGCCAAAAGTTATGCCAACTTTTTCACTCTCCTGTTTCACTTTCATAATTATAATGGCAGAGTTGAATAATTTTGATAGAATCCATCTGTCCCATGAAGCCTAATGCTATAGATTTGCTTCCTCCTTTAGCATGTTAGAGAAGGGTTTTAATAGCCTTAATGCCACTTCCTAATTCCAGCCACTTCTTTTCTATAATTTTTAACAGGAAGAAGGAAATGGAGAAATGTATGGCTCCTTCCTTTTAGAACTTTTCTCTGAAGTTTCACATCATATCTCTCTCACATTGCATTGGCCAGAATTCAGTAACGTGACCATCCTAAGGAACAGAGATGTCTGGGAAATGCAGTTTTCTTATGGGCAGCAACGTGCTCAACTAAATGTTAGGAGAAAGGGCTGGAAGGATGCTGTAGTTAGCAAGTACAGGTTCTGCTACAATCCCATTAAACATTCTCTCCCCAGTATCAAGAACCGAGTAGGTCCTAAAAACACCTGTGATGAACAGAATTGTCTGTAGAACGCTTAGTGATAAATATTACTTCCAGTGTTCAAGCCAGTTACCTGTCTTATCTACAAAGAGCCAACACTGCCAGAAGGCTGACCTCTGGATAAATTTGTTGTGTTAGCCCTCTGAATAATCGTGAATAAATCTGAGCAACTCCATTTTGCCTTTCTTGGGTGTACATTAATATGTAATAATGATTTCATTTATTTAAATTTGCATATTTCAGCCAGTAGTCTATAATTTAGTGCACAACATTTAATGTAATTACTTATTTACTTCAAAGAAAAACCCTCTTCCTTTCTACTCTAAGTAGATAATGTGGGCTGAATTTAGCTTAGCTGTTTCTGAGTTATGTATGCAGGACTGAGAGGAAAGACTGACTAATAACTGTTTTCTTCCATCAGTAGTAGAAACAAAATTACTGAAGAAGAGTTGGAAGACGCTGCACTGTTTAAATTCTGTGGTTTCCAAAGGCCTCAGTGTTCCTATGTTGTTTTCCATAGATGCTTACTTAAGGTGGCTTTGGACTTAATCTCAAGCAGTGCGGTGGTCAGCAATCAGCTGTCACAGATGGAACATAAAACTGTGGGCTGTGAGCAAAGGCTTGTGATCCCAGAAATGTTCCAACCTCCTATTTTCACTTCGCCTTTGCATGGGTCCACATTCTGGGGCTGTGGTGGCTGGACTGAGAAGAGATGCAAGTGTGATTTTGTCTATGTGTGCATGCTCAGTTGTGTCCGACCCTTTGGAACCACATGGACTCAAGCCCGCCAGACTCATGGGTGGCCATTTCCTCCTCTAGGGGATCTTCCTGAACCAGGAATCAAACCTGAGTCTCTTGTGTCTCCTTCATTGGCAGGAAAATTCTTTACCAACTGCCCTACCTGTGAAGCCCTTAGAATCTGTAAGGATTTGAAATTGTTATTCTGTCCACTAGGAGAATGGAGCTGAAATGGGGGGTGGGTCAGGGAGTTGGGGAATGGGGTCTTAGGAATGGAGTGAAGAGTCATAATAGGATGTACTCCTGGGTAAATTCTCTATCCTGGTATAATGAAATGGAATATTTATTGCTCATGTTTATAAACCTTGGTAAGGACAGATATATAGCTGTTGGTTTTAGGGAAGACTAAGAAAAAAAGAAACATGTTATTAAGATTGCTTGAGTTTCTGTTTCTCTCTCTGTTGGCTTCATTTTCTAATACAAATGGGTTCTCAATGCCTTTTGCTCAAACACTTCTGACCCATTGATCAGAGGTGAAAGGGAAGCTGATTGGCCTAGTTTGGGACATTTACCACCCAAGGGAGTAGCACATTTCATCAGAAGAAGGAGGGTCAGCACATACCTGTGAGCCCTGTTTTCTTATTGCTGTTGTCACTCAGTTGTGAGCAATTCTTTGTGACCTCATGGCCTGTGGCCTGCTGGGACTCCTCTGTCCAGGAAATTTCCCAGGCAAGAATATTGAAGTGGGTTGTTATTTTCTTCTCCTGGGGATCTTCCTGACCCAGGAATTGAACCCATATCTCCTGCATATAGCAGGTGGATTCTTTACCACCATACCAACTGTAAGATGAGTCAGACGAGGCTCCTGTAACTCCATAGGCTCCCATTGCCCATGGGCAAGGCCTCCACTATAGTTTCACCACCTGTTTCAGCTTTTGGACACAATTCTTCATGTAATTATTGCCTAGTCTAACAGGGCACTTTACAATGATTAGAGAGGAGAGTTATACCCTTTTCTTTACATTACTTCATGAGTGCAGTAAAGGCTATGCTAGTCAAACAGTCAAAAGGGTGGGTAGTGCTGGGTTGGATAATATAGTTTGACTGTGGATAGAACACAGTCTGATAATTCATTTTTCCCTTGCTCTAAATAATTGCATTGAAAATTTCTTTTCCACATTTGTAGCTTCTAATTAGCTTTGAAATGATTCTGTGGTTCAGTTTAAAGTCTGCCTTCTTCCTTTAGTGATTCCTTTGGGACTCGTTGTTCATTTAAAAAAAAAAAGAACATTTTGCATTTTTATAGTTCTGTGCACTGGACCATGGCGGGGCAACAGATGTTGCTTGGGATTCTCCTACCCACGCATCCAAATGTGAATAATCTTGGTGCTCCTGGCAAACTTCTACTTATACAGCATTACTCTTCTGGCATTGACAGACTAAATCCTATGGAATGTTCATAAAGAATAAATTCAGATAATAACACTTGATGAAATATATTTTATGTAGTTGAAGGAGCTCCCAACTTGCAATTGTGTAATCCTCAAGCTGGGCTTCCTTGGTGGCTCAGACAGTAAAGAATTAGCTTGCAATGCAGGAGACACAGTTTGGTCCTTGGGTCGGAAAGATCTGCTGGAGAAGGGAATGGCTGCCCACTCCGGTACTCTTGCCTGGAGAATCAGGGAGAGAGGAGCCTGGCAAGCTACAGTCCATGGGGTGACAGAGAGTCAGACACAATTGAGCGACTAACACTATAACTAATCCTCAATCTGCTAGTAAGTTGTGATCTTGGGTAAGTTTTAAATACTTGTTTAGGCCTCAAATTTCTTACAAGTAAACTCAAGATAATGCTATGCACATCATAAGATTGTGCTTGACATATAAATAATAGTACTCGACAACTAACTTTTATATTTGATGGAAAAATATGAAATTTTCAGAATCAGTTTCAAAATGGTAAACTATTTGGTATTGTGATACTGTGATTCATAGTAAGAAATATATGTTTGGTCTTTGTCCTTTTTCTGGCACAGAGCTCCTACAACCCTTGAAATTTCCTGAATGATGAGAATGATAAACGTCTTCTGTCATGTGAATGAGGTGACTTTCGGACACCACTTAAGGTTGAGGGCTTGTTGCCAGTGCAGGAGCCAACCAGGTGATTAGAGGGTTAGAACTTTTAGGCCTATGCCCCTGACCTCGAAGGAGCTGGAGATAGAATTCAGTCATCAGTGGCCAATGATTTAATCAATCATGTCTATTTAATGACACCTCTATTAATTCCAAAAGGATGGAGTTCAGAGAGCTTTCATGTTGAATACTAAAGATTTGGGGAGCATGGCCTAATCCAAACCTTGCCCCCATGCATCTCTTCCATTAGGCTCTTTCTGAGTTACAATCTCTTTTAGTAAGTGGATAATCTAGTAAGCAAAATGATTGAGTTCTGTGAGCCACTCTAGTAAATTACTCAAACCTGAGGAATGGGTTATTGGAAGGCCAATCCTATAGATGGTTAGTCAATTGGTGCCTGAATTGTGTGTTTGTGTATATGTTTGTGTGTGTATGGAGGGGAGTGCACTCTTGTTAAGACTGAGCCATTAACCTGCGGAATCTGACACTATCTAAAAAGTAGAGGGTGTTAGAATTAAGTTGAATTGTAGGACACCTAGTTGGATGTAAGGGGAAGTCCAGACAGCCATTTTGGGTTTTTTTGCATTTCTTGTCCATGGGGATGGTCTTGATCCCTGTCTCCTGTACAATGTCACGAACCTCAGTCCATAGTTCATCAGGCACTCTATCTATCAGATCTAGTCCCTTAAATCTATTTCTCCCTTCCACTGTATAATCATAAGGGATGTGATTTAGGTCATACCTGAATGGTCTAGTGGTTTTCCATACTTTCTTAAATTTAAGTCTGAATTTGGTAATAAGCAGTTCATGATCTAGCCACAGTCAGCTCCTGGTCTTGTTTTTGTTGACTGTATAGAGCGTCTCCATCTTTGGCTGCAAAGAATATAATCAATCTGATTTCGGTGTTGACCACCTGGTGATGTCCACGTATAGAGTCTTCTCTTGTGTTGTTGGAAGAGGGTGTTTGCTATGACCAGTGCATTTTGTTGGCAAAACTCTATTAGTCTTTGCCCTACTTCATTCTGTGTTCCAAGGCCAAATTTGCCTGTTACTCCAGGTGTTTCTTGACTTTCTACTTTTGCATTCCAGTCCCCTATAATGAAAAGGACATCTTTTTTGGGTGTTAGTTCTAAAAGATCTTGTAGGTCTTCATAGAACCGTTCAACTTCAGCTTCTTCAGCGTTACTGATTGGGGCATAGACTTGGATTACTGTGATATTGAATGGTTTGCCTTGGAAACGAACAGAGATCATTCTGCCGTTTTTGAGATTGCATCCAAGTACTGCATTTCAAACTCTTTTGTTTGAAAGAGGAACTAAAAAGCCTCTTGATGAAGGTGAAAGAGGAGAGTGAAAAAGTTGGCTTAAACCTCAACATTCAGAAAACCAAGATCATGGCATCTCGTCCCATCGGTTCATGGGAAATGTATGGGGAAACAGTGGAAACAGTGTCAGACTTTATTTTTTTTGGCTACAAAATCACTACAGATGGTGACTGCAGCCATGAAATTAAAAGACACTTTCTCCTTGGAAGAAAAGTTATGACCAACCTAGATAGCATATTCAAAAGCAGAGACATTACTTTGCCAACAAAGGTCCGTCTAGTCAAGGCTATGGTTTTTCCTGTGGTCATGTATGGATGATAGAGTTGGACTGTGAAGAAAGCTGAGCACTGAAGAATTGATGCTTTTGAACTGTGGTGTTGGAGAAGACTCTTGGGAGTCCCTTGGACAGCAAGGAGATCTAACCAGTCCATTCTGAAGGAGATCAGCCCTGGGATTTCTTTGGAAGGAATGATGCTAAAGCTGAAACTCCAGTACTTTGGCCACCTCATGCAAAGTGTTGACTCACTGGAAAAGAGTCTGATGCTGGGAGTGATTGGGGGCAGGAGGACAAGGGGACGACAGAGGATGAGATGGCTGGATGGCATCACTGACTCGATGGACGTGAGTCCAGTGAACTCTGGGAATTGGTGATGGATAGGGAGGCCTGGTGTGCTGCGATTCATGGGGTTGCAAAGATTTGGACACGACTGAGTGACTGAACTGAACTGAAGGGGAAACCCATTATTTCTTCCATTTTTTTCTATCTTTCTATTCATCCTTAATATATTTGTAATAATTGTTTAATTTTCTTCCTTTTGACAGAGAAGGCAATGGCACCCCACTCCAGTACTCTTGCTTGGAAAATCCCATGGACGGAGGAACCTGGTAGGCTGCAGTCCATGGGGTCACTAAGAGTCGGACATGACTGAGCAACTTCACTTTCACTTTTCACTTTCATGCACTGGAGAGGGAAACGGCAACCTAGTCCAGTGTTCTTGCCTGGAGAACTCCAGGGACAGCAGAGCTTGGTGGGCTGCCGTCTATGGGGTCGCACAGAGTCAAACACAACTGATGGGACTTAGCAACAGCAGCAGCTCCCTTTTGAACATTTCCTAGTGTCTCTCTAATAGGTGTTGTTGGTAAAACAGATAATGTATAGGTGCTGAATTTGCTAATAATGATACTTATCATGTGCCAGGAATTTATATGCATTACTTCATTTACTCTTCCCAACATCCACTCAAAAGAGAAGTACTGAACTGGTAAGTATTTGCTCAAGGACACTGAGTGAATACTGAAGATAAGTGCAAAACCTAAGTTTGAGTTTTCCAACAAGAAAAGCTTAGTCTTTTTTTTAAAAATTTTTTAATTTTTAAAAAAATTTTTTTAACTTTTTTTTTTTAAACTTTACAATATTGTATTGGTTTTGTCAAATATCGAAATGAATCCACCACAGGTATACATGTGTTCCCCATTCTGAACCCCCCTCCCTCCTCCCTCCCCATACCATCCCTCTGGGTCGTCCCAGTGCACCAGCCCCAAGCATCCAGTATTGTGCATTGAACCTGGACTGGTGACTCGTTTCATACATGATATTATACATGTTTCAATGTCATTCTCCGAAAATCTTCCCACCCTCTCCCACTCCCACAGAGTCCATAAGACTGTTCTATACATCAGTGTCTCTTTTGCTGTCTCATACACAGGGTTATTATTACCATCTTTTTAAATTCCATATATATGCGTTAGTATACTGTATTGGTGTTTTTCTTTCTGGCTTACTTCACTCTGTATAATAGGCTCCAGTTTCATCCACCTCATTAGAACTGATTCAAATGTATTCTTTTTAATGGCCGAGTAATACTCCATTGTGTATATGTACCACTGCTTTCTTATCCATTCATCTGCTGATGGACATCTAGGTTGCTTCCATGTCCTGGCTATTATAAACAGTGCTGCGATGAACATTGGTGTACACGTGTCTCTTTCCCTTCTGGTTTCCTCAGTGTGTATGCCCAGCAGTGGGATTGCTGGATCATAAGGCAGTTCTATTTCTAGTTTTTAAAGGAATCTCCACACTGTTCTCCATAGTGGCTGTACTAGTTTGCATTCCCACCAACAGTGTAAGAGGGTTCCCTTTTCTCCACACCCTCTCCAGCATTTATTATTTGTAGACTTTTGGATCGCAGCCATTCTGACTAGTGTGAAATGGTACCTCATAGTGGTTTTGATTTGCATTTCTCTGATAATGAGTGATGTTGAGCATCTTTTCATGTGTTTGTTAGCCATCTGTATGTCTTCTTTGTAGAAATGTCTATTTAGTTCTTTGGCCCATTTTTTGATTGGGTCATTTATTTTTCTGGAGTTGAGCTGTAGGAGTTGCTTGTATATTTTTGAGATTAGTTGTTTGTCAGTTGCTTCATTTGCTATCATTTTCTCCCATTCTGAAGGCTGTCTTTTCACCTTGATAATAGTTTCCTTTGTTGTGTAGAAGCTTTTAAGTTTAATTAGGTCCCATTTGTTTATATTTGCTTTTATTTCCAATATTCTTGGAGGTGGGTCATAGAGGATCCTGCTGTGATGTATGTCGGAGAGTGTTTTGCTTATGTTCTCCTCTAGGAGTTTTATAGTTTCTGGTCTTACATTTAGATCTTTAATCCATTTTGAGTTTATTTTTGTGTATGGTGTTAGAAAGTGCTCTAGTTTCATTCTTTTACAAGTGGTTGACCAGTTTTCCCAGCACCACTTGTTAAAGAGATTGTCTTTAATCCATTGTATATTCTTGCCTCCTTTGTCAAAGATAAGGTATCCATATGTGCATGGATTTATCTCTGGGCTTTCTATTTTGTTCCATTGATCTATATTTCTGTCTTTGTGCCAGTACCATACTGTCTTGATGACTGTGGCTTTGTAGTAGAGCCTGAAGTCAGGCAGGTTGATTCCTCCAGTTCCATTCTTCTTTCTCAAGATAGCTTTGGCTATTCGAGGTTTTTTGTATTTCCATACAAATTGTGAAATTATTTGTTCTAGCTCTGTGAAGAATACCGTTGGTAGCTTGATAGGGATTGCATTGAATCCATAAATTGCTTTGGGTAGTATACTCATTTTTACTATATAGATTCTTCCAATCCATGAACATGGTATATTTCTCCATCTATTGATTTCTTTTATATTTCTTCTATATTTCTCCTCTTTGATTTCTTTCACCAGTGTTTTATAGTTTTCTATATATAGGTCTTTAGTTTCTTTAGGTAGATATATTCCTAACTATTTTATTCTTTCCGTTGCAATGGTGAATGGAATTGTTTCCTTAATTTCTCTTTCTGTTTTCTCATTATTAGTGTATAGGAATGCCAGGGATTTCTCTGTGTTAATTTTATATCCTGCAACTTTACTATAATCATTAATTAGTTCTAGTAATTTTCTGGTGGAGTCTTTAGGGTTTTCTGTGTAGAGGATCATGTCATCTGCAAACAGTGAGAGTTTTACTTCTTCTTTTCCAATTTGGATTCCTTTTATTTCTTCTTCTGTTCTGATTGCTGTGGCAAAAACTTCCAAAACTATGTTGAATAGTAATGGTGAAAGTGGGCACCCTTGTCTTGTTCCTGACTTTATAGGAAATGCTTTCAAATTTTCACCATTAAGGATAATGTTTGCTGTGGGTGTGTCATATATAGCTTTTATTATGTTGAGGTATGTTCCTTCTATTCCTGCTTTCTGGAGAGTTTTATCATAAATGGATTTTGAATTTTGTCAAAGGCTTTCTCTGCATCTATTGAGATAATCATATGGTTTTTATTTTTCAATTTGTTAATGTGGTGTATTACATTGATTGATTTGTGGATATTGAAGAATCCTTGCATCCCTGGGATAAAGCCCACTTGGTTATAGTGTATGATCTTTTTAATGTGTTGTTGGATTCTGATTGATAGAATTTTGTTAAGGATTTTTGTATCTATGTTCATCAGTGATATTGGCCTGTAGTTTTCTTTTTTTGTGGCATCTTTGTCAGGTTTTGGTATTAGAGTGATGGTGGCCTCATAGAATGAGTTTGGAAGTTTACCTTCCTCTGAAATTTTCTGGAAGAGTTTGAGCAGGATAGGTGTTAGCTCTTCTCTAAATTTTTGGTAGAATTCAGCTGTGAAGCCATCTGGACCTGGGCTTTTGTTTGCTGGAAGATTTTTGATTACAGTTTCAATTTCCGTGCTTGTGATGGGTCTGTTAAGAGTTTCTATTTCTTCCTGGTCGAGTTTTGGAAAGTTGTACTTTTCTAAGAATTTGTCCATTTCTTCCACGTTGTTCATTTTATTGGCATATAATTGTTGATAGTAGTCTCTAATGATCCTTTGTATTTCTGTGTTGTCTGTTGTGATCTCTCCATTTTCATTTCTAATTTTATTGATTTGATTTTTTTCCCTTTGTTTCTTGATGAGTCTGGCTAATGGTTTGTCAATTTTATTTATCCTTTCAAAGAACTAGCTTTTGGCTTTGTTGATTTTTGCTATGGTCTCTTTTGTTTCTTTTGCATTTATTTCTGCCTTAATTTTTAAGATTTCTTTCCTTCTACTAACCCTGGGGTTCTTCATTTTTTCCTTTTCTAGTTGCTTTAGGTGTAGAGTTAGGTTATTTATTTGACTTTTTTCTTGTTTCTTGAGGTATGCCTGTATTGCTATGAACTTTCCCCTTAGGACTGCTTTTACAGTGTCCCACAGGTTTTGGGTTGTTGTGTTTTCATTTTCATTCATTTCTATGCAAATTTTGATTTCTTTTTTGATTTCTTCTGTAATTTGTTGGTTATTCAGCAGCGTGTTGTTCAGCCTCCATATGTTGGAATTTTTAATAGTTTTTCTTCTGTAATTGAGATCTAATCTTACTGCATTGTGGTCAGAGAAAATGCTTGGAATGATTTCAAGTTTTTTGAATTTACCAAGGCTAGATTTATGGCCCAGGATGTGATCTATCCTGGAGAAGGTTCCATGTGCGCTTGAGAAAAAGGTGAAATTCATTGTTTTGGGATGAAATGTCCTATAGATATCAATTAGGTCTAACTGGTCTATTGTATCGTTTAAAGTTTGTGTTTCCTTGTTAATTTTCTGTTTAGTTGATCTATCCATAGGTGTGAGTAGGATATTAAAGTCTCCCACTATTATTGTGTTATTGTTAATTTCTCCTTTCATACTTGTTAGCATTTGTCTTACATATTGCGGTGCTCCCATGTTGGGTGCATATATATTTATAATTGTTATATCTTCTTCTTGGATTGATCCTTTGATCATTATGTAGTGACCTTCTTTGTCTCTTTTCACAGACTTTGTTTTAAAGTCTATTTTATCTGATATGAGTATTGCTACTCCTGCTTTCTTTTGGTCCCTATTTGCATGGAAAATCTTTTTCCAGCCCTTCACTTTCAGTCTGTATGTGTCCCCTGTTTTGAGGTGGGTCTCTTGTAGACAACATATGTAGGGGTCTTGTTTTTGTATCCATTCAGCCAGTCTTTGTCTTTTGGTTGGGGCATTCAACCCATTTACGTTTAAGATAATTACTGATAGGTATGATCCCGTTGCCATTTACTTAATTGTTTTGGGTTTGAATTTATACACCGTTTTTGTGTTTCCTGTCTAGAGAATATCCTTTAGTATTTGTTGGAGAGCTGGTTTGGTGGTGCAGAATTCTCTCAGCTTTTGCTTGTCTGAGAAGCTTTTGATTTCTCCTTCATATTTGAATGAGATCCTTGCTGGGTACAATAATCTGGGCTGTAGGTTATTTTCTTTCATCATTTTAAGTATGTCTTGCCATTCCCTCCTGGCTTGAAGAGTTTCTATCGAAAGATCAGCTGTTATCCTTATGGGAATTCCCTTGTGTGTTATTTGTTGTTTTTCCCTTGCTGTTTTTAATATTTGTTCTTTGTTAATTTGATTAAGTGTCTTGGGGTGTTTTGCCTTGGGTTTATCCTGTTTGGGACTCTCTGGGTTTCTTGGGCTTGAGTGATTATTTCCTTCCCCATTTTAGGGAAGTTTTCAACTATTATCTCCTCAAGTATTTTCTCATGGTCTTTCTTTTTGTCTTCTTCTTCTGGAACCCTTATGATTCGAATGTTGTAGCATTTAATATTGTCCTGGAGGTCTCTGAGATTGTCCTTTCTTTTAATTCATTTTTCTTTTTTCCTCTCTGATTCATTTATTTCTACCATTCTATCTTCTAATTCATTAATCCTATCTTCTGCCTCTGTTATTCTACTATTTGTTGCCTCCAGAGTGTTTTTAATTTCATTTATTGAATTATTCATTTTATATTGACTCTTTTTTATTTCTTCTAGGTCCTTGTTAAACCTTTTTTGCATCTTCTCTATCCTTGTCTCCAGGCTATTTATCTGTGATTCCATTTTGATTTCAAGATTTTGGATCAATTTCACTATCATTATTCAGAATTCTTTATCAGGTAGATTCTCTATCTCTTCCTCTTTTGTTTGGTTTGGTGGGCATTTATCCTGTTCCTTTATCTGCTGGGTATTCCTCTGTCTCTTCATCTTGTTTAAATTGCTGAGTTTGGGGTGTCCTTTCTGTATTCTGGCAGTTGGTGGAGTTCTCTTTATTGTGGCATTTCCTCGCTGTGTGTGGGTTTGTACCGGTGGCCTGTCAAGGTTTCTTGGTTAGGGAAGCTTGTGTCGGCATTCTGGTGGGTGGAGCTGTATTTCTTCTCTCTGGAGTGCAATGAAGTGACCAGTAATGACTTATGAGATGTCTATGTTTTGGGGTGACTTTCAGCAGCCTGTATCTTGGAGCTCAGGGCTGTGTTCCTTTGTTGCTGGAGAATTTGCTTGGTATATCTTGCCCTGGAACTTGTTTGCCCTTGTGTGGTGCTTGGTTTCAGTGTAGGTATGGAGGTGTTTGATGAGCTCCTGTCAATTAATGTTCCCTGGAGTCAGGGTTTGGACTTAAGCCTCCTGCTTCCAGTTATCGGTCTTATTTTTACAGTCATTTCAAAACTTCTCCTTCTATACAGCACCACTGATAAAACATCTACGTTAAAGATGAAAAGTTTCTCCACCATGAGGGTCACCCAGAGAGGTTCATAGTGTTACATGGAGAAGAGAAGAGGGAGGAGGGAGTAGAGGTGACCCGAATGAGATGAGGTGGATTCAATAGAGGAGAGAGTGGGCTAGCCAGTAATCACTTCCTTATGTGCACTCCACAACTGGACCGCTCAGAGATGTTCATGGAGTTATACAGAGAAGAGAAGCAGGAGGAAGTTGACAGAGGTGGCCAGGAGGATAAAAGGGGGGAATGAAAAGGAAGGAGACAGATCCAGCCAGTAATCAGTTCCCTAAGTGTTCTCCACCGTCTGGAACACACAGAAATTCACAGAGTTGGATAGAGTAGAGAAGGGTTAGGGAGGAGACACAGGCGACCTGGTGGAGAAAAAGGAGAGCCCAGAGGGAGAGAGAGCAGTCAAGCCAGTAATCTCGCTCCCTAGTGAAAAATGGGTCCTGAAGATTGGGTTCTTAAAGGTACAAAATTGGTAACAAATACATAAAAGCAAAAATTAAAAATCTAGAGTAGAGTTTGGAATTTCAAAAACCCAGTGTTAAAGAAAAGAAGAAGGAAAAGAAAGAGAGAAAAAACAAACAAAAATAAACAAAGTCGCAAAAATTATAAAGAAAATATAGGTACAAAATTGATAACAAATACCAAAAAGCAAAAGTTAAAAATCTAGAGTACAGTTTGGAATTTCAAAAATACAGTGTTAAAAAAAAGGAGAAAAAAAAAAAAGACAGAAAAAAAACCCCAAACCAAAAACAAACAAATTCACAAAAATTATAAAGAAAGTATAGGTACAAAATTGATAACAAATACCAAAAAGCATAAATTAAAAATCTAGAGTAGAGTTTGGAATTTCAGATATACAATGTTATATAAAAGAAGAGAAAGAGAGAGAGAAAAAAAAAGTCACAAAAATTATAGAAAAAAAATATAGGTACAAAATTGATAACAAATAATAAAAAGCTAAAATTAAAAATCTAGAGTAGAGTTTGGAATTTCAAAAATACAATGTTAAAGAAAAGAAGAAAAAAGTCAAAAAATTATAAAATAAATATATATGAAGTTTGCTTTGAAAAAAATAGGGTCTTTTTTTTTTTTTTTTTTGCTAAGTAATAGTAGGTTATAAAAGTGAAAATTAAAGGAACAATAGAGGCCTTAAAATTCTTTAAAAAATTTTAAAAAAAAGAAAGAATCATCGTAAAAATAGTAAAAATATATCTAGGACTTTCAGTAGTTTTGTTGTAGGTATTGTGGGTTCAGTTCATTTTCGGCTAGTTCCTTGGTCTGACTTATATTTCTCAAGATCTATAGGCCCCTTTCTATGTAGTTGGTACTAAACACAGGGTTTTAATCTATTGCCTGTAGCTTCCAGGTGGTTCCCTCTGTTATAGCTTCTTCTGTTTGCTGGTCTCTTCAGTATCTGGTTTGCGCCCTGACACAAAGGGGACGGTGGAGGACACTTTTTTTTTTTTTTAGGCTCACTTGTTCAGTCACACTGTGGGGAGGGAGGGACGCTGCAAACAAATAACACTGGCATGTGCTCGCAGTGTCTCAGCCACACTGGGTCGGCCCCCGTTCACGGCGCGTGTAGCCTCCCTGCCCACACTGCTCAGGATCTAGGTTGCTCTGCTGGGAACCATCCGTGTCCGGCCCTGGGCTGCTTGCACCTCCCAGGTCCAAGCCACTCAGGTTCAGGCACTCGGGTAGTCCTCAGAGGCACAGACTTGTTTGGGCCTGCGTTTTGTGCCCTTCCCAGGTCCAAGCAGCTCAGGTGATGAGGTGTTTGGCGAGCGCAGTTGCTGTGACTTATTGCCTCCCCGCCACTCAGTTATCTAGGTGTACAACTGGCGCACCTTCTCAGATGGATGTTGACCGTCCAGACCCCCAAGAAGTTTTAGTTAGCAAAGAAGCCTGCTTACAGTTTTATAGATAATGTCTCTCTGGGGCTGTGAATGCCCCCTTCTGGGTCTGGCTGCCTGTCACCGGAGGGGGATGGTCTGCAGTCAGCTATCTCTGTTCAGTCCTTTGTTCCGTGTGCAGGCCTGGCGGTATCTTAGGTTAGGGCTGGCTTTTCGCGTGGTAGATATCCCACAGTCTGGTTTGCTAGCCCAAATTATTTCGCTCAGAAAGCGCTCGGGGTATTCAGGCCAGGTCCTTACTCTAAGTGATGCAGCCTGCGCCACGCCTCCCTGCCCAGCCCCCGCTTGCTAGTAGGTGTGCAGGCGTCTGCGCTGCTTCTCTGCTGGGGGAGTTACCATAGGGCTCGTAATCTGAGGGTTTTAATTGTTTATTTATTTTTCCTCCCTGTTACGTTGCCCTCTGTGCTTCCAAGGCTCAGCACAGATTCGGCAGTGAGAAGGTTTCCTGGTGTTTGGAAACTTCTCTCTTTTTTAAGACTCCCTTCCTGGGATGGAACTCCGTCCCTCCCTCTTTTGTCTCTTTTTTTGTCTTTTATATTTTTTCCTACCTCCTTTTGAAGACTTGGTTTGCTTTTCTGGGTGCCTGATGTCCTCTGCCGGCATTCAGAAGTTGTTTTGTGGAATTTACTTAGTGTTTAAATGTTCTTTTGATGAATTTGTGGGGGAGAAAGTGTTCTCCCCGTCCTACTCCTCCACCATCTTCGAAAAGCTTAGTCTTAACCACTGTATAATACTGCACTTAATCTCTCCTGTGTTTTGTGGAGTATCTTATATTTCAATGACTTGGATGATTTCTGTATCTACTTTCTATCTTGATCTTTTCTAACATCCTTTTGCTATTCTATATTTTCCCTTCAGACTCTTGCAGTTTATCTTTGGGGCTTCCCTGGCAGCTCAGCTTATCTTTAGTCAGCTTTAATTAATAAAAACAATTTCAAACTTTATAATTTTTTCTTGAATTTTTTTCTTTCCTAACATAATTCTCTAGCACTGGACATTTCCACTACAAAAATAGAATCAAGATATTTAAATTTTTTTCATTATACTTTAATGCCCCATTAAAATTAAAAATTTTTTCTTTTTCCTCCATTTTTGTGAGATTTCTAGGTCTTGGCATTATCTCTACCATTGCATACTTTGATCACTGATTACCTGCTTCTATCATAAGTCACTCTCCTGACTTTCACTGAAACAGCTTGTGCTGTGACATTTAGAGATATCTTTCATCTGCTACTTTGAACACAGCACATAGTATCTCTTGATTTCCAATTGTTTTCAAGACTTTCTGCTGTATTTTCTTAATTTTCTTATTTTAACATGTATTTATTTTTTCATGTTTCAGACTATTTATTCATCAGTGTAAACCCAACACAATACACCAACATAATTTCATACATTTAGGGGGAAAATATCTCCTGGTTAAGTGGGAAATTGTGTGGATTGTTTCTGGAAGAGCTTCATTCTAAGCAGCTTTACAGTGACACATTACATTTAGAAGTTTGGACCTTCTTTCTTCAGTTTCTATAATCTGTATTCAGAGAGTAGAACTTGTACTGATCATTAGGACCGAGCTTGTTCTAGGCTTCTGGGTTATTCTTTCTGTCCCAACTGATATTGGGACTCAACGATGCCAGGAGCATGACATACAATGCAGCTCCAGTACCTCCCACTCCAATGAATATGAAGAGGGGGATCAAGCTAGGATGCTTCTTGGCATGACTGATGATCTGGCAGAGCAGGGCTGTGACAGAAGCCTTGAGTCCAAACTGAGAGGAAAAACTAAGCAGAAAGGCCTGGGATTAAGCAGTCACCCTATTTTAATATTTAGACTTCAGGTGTGGAGTTGGATTTATCACAGCCCTCAGTTCATAGTGTGTTATCATCAATAGTTTATACTTCTTTCAATTTTGTTTGCTATTTTTTCTTTTCTCTCATTTCCTCCCTACTGCAGAAATTCATTTTAATTGTATATTAAATGTTTTTGTATATTCATCCTTAAATAAATGTATGTAATGTTATTTTGTGTATCTATGTGTTTTTAATTTACATAAATGTATTATACTGTAGTTTTCATTGTCTTACAACATTAAAACTTGATACTATCAGATTTAAAAAATTTTTGCTCATCGAAAGGATATGAGTTACTTCATTGTTCTTTTAATTTGCATTACTCTTTAATACTAGCAACATTTGGCATCTTTATATACTTGTTAGTTCTCTGGAGTTCCCATTCTATGAATTGGCTATGTATAACCTTTGTCTATTTTTAAATTAAATACTCGAGTTTTTCATCGTATTTTTGAGAATTGGTTATATAATCAATGTAACTTTCTTTTGTCAGCTTTGGATATAGCACTTATTTCATATTTGATTTACAGAAAAATTGAGCGAGCAATAGGGTACATTGCCATATACCCGTCTCTTGCATACAGTTTTCCCTATTATTGACACCTTGCATTACTGTAGTATATTTGTTACAATTAATTAATCAATACTGATAACTGTTATTAACTAAAATCCATGACCTTATTATATAGTTCTATGTTTTTTGACAAATGCATATGTCATCTAATACCATTACTGTATCAAACAGAATAGTTTCACTGACCTTAAAGTCCCCAGTACTCCACATTTTTTTCCCTCTGCCCTAGTGGTTTAACCTCTAGCAACCACTAATCTGGGCTTCCTAGGATTTAATGGGTAAAGAATCTGCCTGAAATGCAGATGCGAAGGACATGGGTTAGATCCCTAGGTTGGGAAGATATCCTGGAGAAGGACACAACAACTCATTAGATTGTTCTTGCCTGGAGAACCCCATGGACAGAGAAGCCTGGTGGGCTACAGCCCACAGGGTCACAAAGAACTGGACACAACTGAAGTGACTGAGCATGCACACAACCACTGATCCTTTTGCTACTCCCATAGTTTTACCTTTTCTAGAATGTCATACAGTTGGGATTACACAATATGTAGTTTTTTTCACTTGAGTATACATTTAATGTTCCTTTATGTCTTTTTATGGCTAAATAGCTCATTTCCTTTTAGTACTGAGTAACATTCCATTGTATGAATAAACAGATTATTCATTTACTACTGAAGGCCTTCTTAGTTGTTTCCAGGTTTTGCAGGTTATGAATAAAGCTGCTATAAACATATGCATGCAAGTTTTTGTATGTACATACGTTTTTGATTCAATTGTGAAAACACAAGTGTGACTGCTGGATGAAATGGTAAGACTATGTCTAGCTTTCTAAGACATTCCAAATCATCTTTCAAACTGGCTATACAATTCTTCATTCCCATCAGCAATGAATGAGATTACCTGCTGCTCTACATCTTCATCAACATTTGGTATTGGCAGATTTTTAGGTTGTAACCATTCTAACAGGTGGGTAACGTTATCTTATTGCTGTTTTAAGTTGCAATACCCTAATGACATACAATGCTGATTATTTGTTTATATGCTTATTTGCCATCTATATATCTTCTTTGGTAAGGTATCTGTTCAGAATTTTGATTATTTTCTTGGTGTATTTTTTTGTTTTTCTTGTTGTTAGGTTATACAGGTACATAAGAGTTTTGCAAATATTTTCTTCAAACCTGTGTCTTATCTTTTCATTCATTTAAGAGCATCTTTCACAGAGCAGATATTTTAATTGTATAAAGTCCATCTTATTAGTTTTTCCTTTCATGAATTATGAGATATCTTTTGATATTCTAAAGTCACTGCCAAATCAAGGTCATCTAGATATTCACCTATTTATCGTCTAGAAAGTTAATAGGTTTGCCTTTTATATTAAGTCTATGATCCATTTGAATTAATTTTTGTGAAATGTAAAGTCTGTGTGCAGCTTCTTTTGCATATGGATATGTAATCATTTTAGCACCATTTGTTGTAAAGATGATTCTATCTTCACAAAATGTTTTTGCTCCTTTGTCAAGGATCATTTGTGTATGCTTATGTGGGCCAATTTATAGGCTCTAAATTCTGTTCCATTGATGTGTCTATTCTTTAATCAATACCACTTACTGTACCTTTATGGTAAATCTTGAAGCTGATGAGCATCAATCCTCTGACTTTATTCTTCTTCATTATTATGTTATCTATTCTTGGTCTTTTGCTTTTCCATATAAACCTTAGAATCACTGTTGACATTCACAAAATAATGTGCTGATGTTCTGGTTTGGGACGGCATTAAATTTATAGGTCAAATTGGGATGAATTGACATCTTAATAATATCAAGTCATCCAATGCATGAACACGGATCTCTATTTTTGATTTAAAAATTTTTCTCTTATGAAATTTTTGTGATTTTCTTCACATATTCTGTACATACTTTCTTATATTTATGCCTAAGATATCTATTTCACTTTTTGTCTTAATGTAAATAGTGTTGTATATTTAATGTCAAATTTCAGTTGTTCATTGATGTTATCTAGGAAATTGCCTTATATTCTCTAACCTTGCTTTAATTGTTTCAGTTCAGTTCAGTTCAGTTGCTCAGTTGTGTCCGGCTCTTTGTGACCCCATGAATCGCAGCACGCCAGGCCTCCCTGTCCATCACCAACTCCCAGAGTTCACCCAAACTTGCTCCAATAGGTATTTTTTTGTTGTTGCTACTGCTAATTCTTTGGGGTTTTTCTATGTAGACAATCATATTAACTGTGTAAAAAAGACAGTTTTATTAACATTTTTCAACTTCTATACATTTTACTTTTCTTGTTTCCTTGCATTATCTAGGACTTCCAATACCATATTTAATAGGAGTAGAGAAGGGGCTTTGTTTCTGATTATAGGAAGAAAGCACCTGGGTTTTCAATATGAAATGCGATATTAGCTGTAGGTCTTTGGTAGATGCTTCCTGTCATGTTCACAAAGTTACCCTTTATTCCTGGTGTGCTAAGAGTTTTGGTTTTTTTTAATCATTGATTTTGGATATTAACAATTTTTCTTCATCAATGACAAAATCATGTGCTTTTCTTCTATAACCTGTTGATGTGATGAATTATAATAATTTTCAAATGTTTAACTAGCCTTGCCTATTGGGAATAAATTCCACTTGGTCATGGTGTATTATTCTTTTTACAGTGTTGGATTAAATCTGCCAATACTTCATTCTGAAGTTTTTCATTTATGCTCATGAGAGATTTTGGTCTTGAGTTTTCCTTTCTTATAATGTCTCTATCTGGTATTATGGTAATGCTGGTCTCATTGAATGAGTAGTAAGTTCTCCCTCTGCTTCCACCTTCTGGAAGAGATTGTAGGGAATTTGTATAATTTCTTCCTTAAATCTTTGGTGGAATTCAATAAAGAAATCATTGGGATGGTGCTTTCTTCTTTGGAAATTAATTATTGATTCAATTTCTTTGAAGATATAGGTCTATTCAGATATTTTTCTCCTATATGAGTATTATCGACTTGTCTTTCAAGGAATTGGTCCATTTAATTCAAGCTATCAAATTTGTGATAAAGTTATTCATTGTTGTTGTTCAGTAACTCATTCATGTCCTATTCTTTGCAACTCCATGGACTGCAGCACACCAGGCTTCCCTGTCCTTCACCATCTCCCAGAGCTTGCTCAAACTTATGTCCATTGAGTCAGTGGACATAATCCACCTATAATCCAATCCCATCCTCTGTCATCCCCTTCTCTTTTTGCCTTCAATCTTTCCAAGCATCAGGGTCTTTACAATGCACATGAGCAAATGATGCAAATGAGCCAGCTCTTTGCATCAGGCGGCCAAAGTATTGGAGCTTCAGAGTTATTCATAATACTTTATTTATCCTTTTAATGTCAATGGATCAATAGTGATGATCTCTGCTCCATTTCTGGTATTAATAAACTGTGTATTTTCTCTTTCATCTTAGCCTTTCTAGAAGTTTGTCAATTTTACCATTTTTTTCCAAAAAAGCTTTCATTTTTATTTTATATTATTTTTTAATTCTCAATCTTTTGGGTGATATCACCTTTAACATTTTTTTTTCTTTTTTAACTTTACAATATCATATTGGTTTTGCCATATATCAACATGAATCTGCCACAGGTATACAAGTGTTCCCCATCCTGAACCCTCCTCTGTCCTCCCTCCCCATACCGTCCCTCTGGGTCGTCCCAGTGCACCAGCCCCAAGCATCCAACGAGGTACCATTTCACACTAGTCAGAATGGCTGCGATCCAAAAGTCTACAAGCAATAAATGCTGCAGAGGGTGTGGAGAAAAGGGAACCCTTTTACAGTATTGGTAGGAATGCAAACTAGTACAGCCACTATGGAGAACAGTGTGCATATTCCTTAAAAAACTGGAAATAGAACTGCCTTATGACCCAGCAATCCCACTGCTGGGCATACACACTGAGGAAACCAGAAGGGAAAGAGACACGTGTACCCCAATGTTCATCGCAGCACTGTTTATAATAGCCAGGACATGGAAGCAACCTAGATGTCCATCAGCAGATGAATGGATAAGAAAGCTGAGGTACATATACACAATAGAGTATTACTCAGCCATTAAAAAGAATACATTTGAATCAGTTCTAATGAGGTGGATGAAACTGGAGCTTTCATTTTTATTAATTAAAACCTTTTCTGTTTTCAATTTCATTGATTGCTGCTATAATTTATATTATTTTTCTTTGTTTTGTTTTAAGCTTATATCACCCTTTCTTTCTCTAGTTTCCTAATAAGAAAGCTTAGATTATTGATGTTAGATTTCTCATCTTTAGAAATATGTGTATTCAACACAGTCAGCCAAAGAATGGCATATTTACAACATTTGACTAATTTGGATGAACTCAGTAGAATAATTGCTTTCTATAAGATTATGTAGCATTTGATTCTAAAATTAAGTACAGACATCTATTTTCACCTTAAGATATTCCACCTACTACACTGGATGATCCTGAGATTTCAAATTATTTGAGTCATATTTATACCATATTCTGAAATCTGAATTTTCTATTGCTTTAGCTTAAATGTGTTAATGGTACTTTTGTGATGTTGTGTATGATGTGGAATTCACTGCCTTTTCTTCTTTTTTCTATTTTTGTTTCATGAACTATAATCCACCAGCATAGTAGAATTCTATTACATATAGTTGATCTGTAGTCCCTGAATATTCTTACCTTTGTACAATGGAATGTGGAAATAATTTGAAATTGAAATTATTATTTCTAATCTACAATTTAGTATATGAAGCTAAGTAGCCTGTTTTTAAATCAAATACTATAATTACAATTATATATTTCAAAATAATAAAAATTATTTTCAACTAGTGGCATGTGTATGTAATTTTAACTTAGTACATAACATAAATAGGCAAACTATTTAGCACAAATAGAAACAGTAGAGGACAGGGAAGCCTGGCATGCTGTGCTCCATGGAATTGCAAAGAGTCAGACATGACTTAACTACTGAACAACAATATTTAGTGAAAAGAGAAATGTTTTTTTCCATCTACTGTCAGTGATATGCATCTTTCAACTAAGATTCTTTCTAGATGGTGACTTAACAATTGATTGAAATGTACTATTTTATAAAGTTAATGAAAAGTTATTAGTTATATATTTTTCTTGTTAGGCAAAACTTTTTGGGGAATTAATTCTTCATTCTATTTAAGCGCTGAGAGATACATTTACTTATGAATAGAGTCTAAAGAGATAATTTCCTTGCAATACCATTCAGAGATCAGAGTCAATTGACCATTTTGCCAGCGTTGATCTAAAGGGCAAGTTAAGAGGACAGAACGAACCAAAACCTTACCTTTCTTTTTTTTTCCCTTTCAGTGTGTGTGTGCGCAGTCTGTTGATTATGAAGTTAGCATAAGAGTAAGGTGCAAAACAGGACACACTGAAGAGGCTGATGCAAGAAGACACTAAAATTATTCTCTGCATCTTAAGAGCATCATCTCGAAAGGGCTTAAGGGCAGTGTTGATGTTGTTCCTGAGAAGAAGCAGTAGCTGTTCTTTTGAATTCACACTGTTGCTTTCTGGAAGATTTTATGAGCATGTATAAGGGTACTACAAAAGTACCCTCTGTAGGGGAAATTGCTTCTAGCAAGAGGCAAGGGTAGCAGATGTATAAAGCATCTTAAATCTGTTTACTCACAGTGTCACTGAAGATCAAAACTGATTATCCCATTAGGAAGTCTAAGTTCATCCAGGAAATACCCAAACACTTTCTTGAATAATTGATTTTGTTAAATACATGACTACATTCTGTTCAATTTACATATATACCAGTAACAAATTTTGTTGGTGGTCATTGGAAATAACATTATTTATTTACCTGTTGCACAGTATCTGGAAGGGTGGGTAGACAGAATTTATTGGCAAAAATAAAAATAAAACTGTGCTGCCGCTGCTGCTGCTAAGTCGCTTCAGTCGTGTCCGACTCTATGTGATCCCATAGACGGCAGCCCACCAGGCTGTGCTAGAAATCAATTAGAAACACATAAGAATTTTCAGTGGTTGATACAAAATGAATTTTTGCTCTTTTGGTGGTAATATTACAGTCACCTTGGATGGATGCTTGATTCTCTGGAGTTTCTTTATCATCTGGCCTCCTACAGTCTCTTATTCCTAGTACCTTTTCTGAAGTTCTCTGATCCCTGGAGTCTTCGCTGCTTCTGAAGATTGTCCTTCCTGCTGGATTTGTCTTAGGATGGCAATAGTGAATCTCTTTGGACAATAATCATCACAATCTCCTATAATAGTTGATTCTGTAGAATGGGACATCTATAAGACAAGTTTTTATTTACCAGTGTTTACTTCCTTTCATAGGAAACTATCAATATAAGTTTGTACTAGAAGATCCCACTTTCATCACACATAAGGAGAGAAGAAATAAAAGGGGTGAGATACAAAAATTTCTATTCTGTTACAATTTTTAAAGAAGACCTTAGAAAGAAGATTGTCATCATAATCTGTAGCATTTTACAATATTCATATATAAGGCATTTGTCAAGGTATGGGTTTTGTGGAACAATAAAAATTTATTACCATCCTTTTTTGACCCAATAATGTATGGAACTCAAAATGTTCCTAGGAACCAGATATCATATAGAAGTAAAGACAATGACTAAAGCAAGTGGGAATCGAAGAGACCAAGCATTTTTCAAAACTGTGTTATGTAGATAACATTTCAGAAATAAAATATTTTATAATGGTAGATCCTATAGATAAAGCTCTCAGGGACAAGATCCTTTTTTGAGATTTTAGTTACTAAATACTCTCTATGCGTAGCACTTTTCTGTGATATAAAAGAAAATGCCAGCCCCTCCTCTCCCATTTTTTTTTTGTGAGTAATATAGATACATATACTCTCAAATACATGAATTTAAGAAAGATGAAATGTGTCTTTAGGTTTGTTAACAAGCATTGTGGTTAGCTACTTTTTTATTGTAACAGTGCACATATACTGGAGAAATGTTGAAAAATGGAGTGGAGGGAGGGGGTCAGAGGTAAATAAGAAAGACTTTATAGTCAATGAAAAAAATAAATTTTAGCATCTCTTTTTAAACATTGAAAACTTTGCTCATAAAACAATGAAAGTGAATATGAGGCATATTATTATGATACATTAAACATTAAGAGATAAAAATGGATAAAGCAAGGAAAGCTCTCCTTAGCTAAATGGTTAATTCATTTAACTGCTGAAGATGCAGTTTGTTAATGAGTAGCTGAGATGAGACATAACTGCATAAATCCCAATCTTATTGGTATGTACAGCTGATGGTCTCATTAAGAAATGGTCGCACAGGGTCACAGAGGTGAATGTATGAGATCGAAGCAGATAACTCCATTAGTTCACTATGCTTTTCACAGATTATGCATGTCAAAACAGTGTGAACAAAATGATCCTTTGCTTAATGAATGCTTATGGGAAGGAGAGGAGAGTTAGGATAGCTTACATTAGAAAACCTAGGACTCTTTAGGAAAAACTTCAGAACTATAATGGGAATCATACTAAAGAATGTTTCAAAAATAGTTTTTTTTTTTTTTGGTTAAGCAGTTAAAAATGGCAAGAGGCATTTAGTAAGTTGTAACAACTCTTAGAAGAGTCTCTTTTGTACTGTTAGACTAGTAAGCATCTTGCTCACCCAGGATTACAATTAGCTTTACCTTACCACTTAGGACTAAACAATAACAGCAACTACTTAAGATAATAACTAGTGAAAAAAAATCCATTGGAGAGAACATAATGTAGATAAGTAAGCTTAAAGTTGGCTATGAGTTGGTAGTTATGATAAAGTAGGTTCTACCTAGGGAAAGAGCTTGCCCTAATTCTGATAGAGCAAAGACAAGCTAATTATTGACTGAAACCCATCGTTTCCACTCCTTCCTCCCTCCTCCCTGAATACACAGGCTGCCCACTCTTCCCAGCCTCCTTTGTAGTTAAGTGGGACCATGTGATGGACATCTAGTGGTGAAATGTAGGTGGACATGATGTCTGTCATGTCCGGAAGTGGCCCATTTAAATCTCTCACGTTTTTTTCCTATTCTCTCTCTTTCTCCTTCTGGCTAGATGCACACTTACAGGAAAGAAGAGTCCAGAATTTATACTGATCTCTGAACTGCTGCATGGTATAGGACATGCCACTGTTATACACTGAGTTTTCTAGGAGCTAAGAATAAAGTATACTGTATTAGGCCATTGAAAATTTTTTTCATGTAGTTCATATATTTACCCTACTATAACTAGAATCTTCTTTAGTGATTATCTTTTATTTATATACCTGTTGAAGAAGTATTTATTGTATGATCCCTATGTGTCACGGACATGGCTAGCAACTAGGAATATGAGCTAGAAGGTGGCAAATACAGGTGGAATACCAACATTAGAGTTTAGGCATTTCTGCTGTGTTCATGGATCAAGGATTTTGCTCTGAGGTGGTTTGCTTGGGCCAAATTCTTCATCTCCTTTGTATTCAAAGAGAATTGAGCACTTCTTTCCTGTCTAGACTTACTATTTGTACTATTGATATTGGCCAAAATTTAAGTTAATCTAATCTAATTTAATCTAATCAGAGAACATTGGTTTACACAATAAGAACATTTATTTGCTTTCAGCTTGTTAGTTGGTAAGTCATGTCTGACTGTTTGTGACCCCCATGGACTATAGCCTGCCAGGATCCTCTGTCCATGGGTTTCTCTAGGCAAGAATACTGGAGTGGGTTGCCATTTTCTTCTCCAGGGGCTTTAAGATTAGGTATACACTAACTAAAGGTTTTTCCTTTGGTAAAATTCACATTATAGAGAACTCTTCTTCTTTGTCTACAAGGCTGTCTTTTCTGACACAACATTATTCAGTTCAGTTCAGTCACTCAGTTGTGTCTGACTCTTTGCAACCCCATGAACTATAACATGCCAGGCCTCCCTGTCCATCACCAACTTCTGGAATCTCTTCAAACTCATGTCCATTGAGTTGGTGATGCCATCCAACCATCTCATCCTCTGTCATCCCCTTCTCCTCCCACCTTCAATCTTTCCCAGCATCAGGGTCTTTTCAAATGAGTCAGTTCTTTGCATCAGGTATTGGCATTTCAGCTTCAACATCAGTCCTTCCAATGAACACTCAGGACTGATCTCCTTTAGGATGGATTGGTTGGATCCCCTTGCAGTCCAAGGGACTCTCAGGAGTCTTCTCCAGCACCACAGTTCCAAAGCATCAATTCTTTGGTGATCAGCTTTCTTTATAGTCCAACTCTCATATCCACACATGATCACTGGAAAAACCATAGCATTGACTAGATGGACCTTTGTTGGCAAACATTATTAACCAGACATAAATGAAACTTTTTATCACTAACCCAGAATCACAATGTTATAAATAGGTTACATCCTTATTCACTATCACTTAGCTTCATTTCTTCCCTTGTTATAACTTTTTTGTGCAAAGACTACCACACAACAATGTAGACTTACAATATTTCTGGTGAAATAGTGACAGAATAAAACTACAGGTGATCTCAGCTATAAAAGCTTCTTTCTTTTTATGGAAGCAAAATCTGTGATAGACAGAGAATAGAAAGCAGAAGGTGCATTTTGTGGGCAGAAGTTTAGCTATTTCCCATCCGTGGTATGAATTTTGCATTCAATTGATGGAATATTCAGATCCAGACTCCTGATGCTAGATTGATGATAAATGTGCATGGCATTTTACTTCAGAAACAGGTGATAATTTAGGAAGTGAAAAACTTACAATAAAAGAAGCTGAAAAACATTTTAAGGGCTAATTCTTCTTGTCATCAAGCAAATGACTTGCTGTCCTGACCATAGTAAATGAAGTCTCCAATAGAATAAATCAATTGCAATTAAATGAGTTTGATTCCTTTAGTCCAGTGATCCAGAAATTTGGGAGAGAGTTAGGGAGCTTTTGAAAATTTGATAAAGGTTAAACATCTCCACCCCAGATAAATACAGAAACACTCTACACTTTATGTATAATTCAGAGGATTCTTGATCTGCCACTGCCAATGGCTCCAAGGTAATAAAGAATCCCTGCTTTTGTACAAATAGGCTTGAAGAATCTGCCTTTCAAACAAGCACAAGACCTCCCTAAGACCCAAATTGAGTCAGTATTTGAAATATCTAATGGTGTATGAAGCAGTAGAACATTCTGCAGCATGAGCCACTTATTTGGTGCTTTTCAAACCTTCATGTACATGAAATCCATTTAGAGATGACTACAAATAAGGCCAGATTTCTGGGCTGCAATTCTAGATATATTCATTAAGTCATTCTGAAGTGGAACCAGAAATCTGCATTTTAAATAATCTTAGTGATTCTGATGTAGATTGCATATGGGCCACAAATTGAGAAATCCTTTCTAACCTTTACTTGGAAGCCCTTCAAACCCATAGCCACCAAGGCAACCACCTCTTTGCCTTCAAGCTTGGAGCTCCTATGTGTCCTGCTTTCCGCAAAGAGCTTGCTTAGGCTCAGCATCATTTCCCCTTCTTCACTCCCCCCAGTGAACAAGATACAATATTCTAATTAGCAAAAGGTCTTTGCAGAGCTAACATGTTTGGCCAAACTAACACAGTCTACCATTGTCAATAACTGCAGAGGATATCATTCTTAATCACCCTGACAAGTTTCTTAATATAATAACTATCAATTACTGTTTGAAAGTAACAGATGACATCAATTAATGGATGGTTTGATAAAAATCTCTGGAGGAAAATGGAAAGACGAATCTAGCTTTTTTAGACATTACTGTTTCTTCCCTCCACACGTGTTTCTTTGAGGAAAAAATTGAAGAAAGGAAGAAAAATCAGTATTTAAACTTGATTGTGGTGAGAAAATGTCCATGGCTAAAACAACAGTTTTCATTTTACCTTCAAATACAGATTAGGATTTCTATTTTCTAACAAAAGTTTCTTTCTGATAATTAAATCTAAATTAGTATTGTGTGTCCAAGAGTGTGTGTACATGTCTTTAGGCCTGTCTTTGAATAATAATTCATTAATATATTCATAATTATTCATTTTAGCAATATCAAATATAACTTAATAGGAATTAATACAGTATTACCATACTATATAGTATTGTGGTATTAAACATTAACAGAACTACAAATGTAGCAATAATATTATTTACACATTAATAAAAATAATACATTATTCACTTTCTTCCCATTTTACTTGTTTCATTTATCATCTATAGAAGAGGCACTTTGAAATAAAAACTAAGCATATAAAGCATATGCTTCATAAGTCTTGAGAGTGGAAACTACAGGGTTCTCTTACACAGAGCTTCACAATCCCAGGCTCTTTCTAAGGAAAGAACTCACCCACAGAATTTTCATCTACTTAATCTCTACCAAGTACCTTGTTGTTGTTGTTTAGTCACTAACTCATGTCTGACTCTTTTGTGACCCCATGAACTGTAGCCCACCAGGCTCCTCTATCCATGGAATTTCTCAGGAAAGAATACTGGAGTGGGTTGCCATTCCCTTCTCCACGGGATCTTCTTGACCCAGGGATCGAACCTAGGTCTCCTACATTGGCAGGCAGATTCTTTACCACTGAGCCACTTGGAAAACCCATTAAACACCTAATGTTCCCTTTATTGTTTAAATGTGTAGGCTGTCAGACTCAGCTGTGGACTGAGCAGAAACTTGGTTTGTACATTTTGTTATGTTTCTTTTTTACCCAAAATAACTAAATCTTTTTAATAATCCAGGGGAAAAGAAAAAAATGTTGCCTTTTGAAAAAAAAAAAAACAACTTTTTCTAAGCATAAATAATATAGAAACTCCAGAGGTTGAAAAGATCTTTAGTAGATATACTAAAACACGTTTGGTAAGAGGTAGAGTTTGGTAAATCAATCTGGATAAAAGCTAAAGCAGATGATCATTTAAGGAGCATACAATCTCAAAAGTGCATTGTCCATGGCTGTTTTCACATTCCAACAACAGATCTGAGTAGTTCCAACAGCAGCTAAGTGAACCTCAAAGACTAAACAGTCAATATCAGGCCTTTCACAAAAAATATTTACTGACCCCCTCTTCTAAAATTGAGTGGATTTTTAGTGCAGGAGGTTGCAAAGAGTCAGACACAACTTAGTGACTGAACAATAAGTAAAACAAAAACTCAAAGCTAAGTTTTGCTAAGTCTAACCATTTAACTTAGTCAATAACACATATCCACATAGAAGTTTATTCCTGAACAGTTTTAAAGGTAACATATCTTTACTTACAATTTTTTCTAAGTATATAAATCATTGGTTAATATACACACTGATATTTTGGCAGAGTGTTAATTTCTTCCAGGGAGACTAAATAGGGAATCATAAGGGTCTTTAAATCTGAGTTTCACTCACATAAAGACTCATCACTGGATACCTAAGAGCTTTATTCCATCTCATGGATGGCAGCTATTTAAATCTGGTGTGTCTGCCTTTGAAACAAATTTGATTTTTAGGTGTTTCAACATTCAATGACTCAAATAATGTAATCCCTGTAAATAAGCAAAGCCACAGGGAGGTTTGTCTTAGTGGAGAAGCAGGAAGGATTCTAATCAAGTAGTGGTATTTGCAAAGGATTAAAGGGAGAAATGAACAAATCTCATGACAAGACTGCAAACAACCTGCTTGGCAGGATCAATGACCTACTCCAGGGCTTCTTCTTAGGTGGGACACATCATTTTGTTTCTTCCATTTCCCAACCCAACAGAGAATATACTGAGAGAACATTCCTGAACCTCCCCTCCTTAGTGGTTCTCCCCACTGGAAGTGGAGTGATTGATCTGATAACTGAGATTAGGGAGATGGGTTCTATCTGATCAAACTGGTTTCACATTGGTTCTGTTTCCAAGTTGCCTGCCTACAGGCTGAGTGTGTTCTCTTTCCTCCTGCCTCCCATATGTTAGCACAGGTCACCTTCTATGAAGGAGAAGAGAGTGGCATGGGCATCAAAAGTCAATATTGGCCTCTGCTTTAAATTACAGTCCCCGATTTTTTTGTGAGCAATAAAGTTTGTACTTCGTTGTTTCTCTGAATCTGATATCTTTTACTCAAATGATTTAGAATTCAAAGAGGAGGATGATTAATTTGCCTCTTAAAACCTCAATAGTGTTTAGGAGGGCTATAGTTTATAGGGGATGATGATGGCCTATATTACGGAGATCTGTAGAGATTTATTTGGGCTTCTCTGATGGCTCAGATGGTAAAGAATCTGCCTGCAATGTAGGAGACCCAGGTTCGATTCCTGGGTCGGGAAGATTCCCTGGAGAAAAAAATGGCAACCCACTCCACTATTCTGGCCTGGAGAATTCCATGAGCAGAGAAACCTGGTGGGCTACAGGCTACACAAGAGAAACCTTGCAACCATGGGGTCATAAAGAATCAGATATGACCAACTAACACTTAGAGATTTATTTGGGCCTGGACTATTTGTGAGACTGAAGCAGGGAAAGGATTGGCTTTGATTGTTTCAGAGTGGAAGAATCTGCCCCATGGTCCAGCCTTTACAGTGAAACCAAGGTTTCAAATGACCTTTTGAGTCTGAAATGATGAACTACAACGAAAAAGACATCATTGAACAAGAATTAATGCTTTGTATCAGGAAAAAAAAAAAAATCAAACCTCCACAAACAATAACAACAAAAAATAATAATTCAGAATGAGACTGTGTAATTTGCAGTGATGTGGATGGACCTAGAGACTGTTACAGAGTAAAATAAGTCAGAAAGAGAAAAAAATTTGTATATTAACACATATGTGAAATCTAGAAAAATGGTATAGATGACTCTATTTGCAAAGGAAAAACAGAGACACAGTTATAGAGAACAAATATATGGGTACCAAGGAGAAGGGGGAAGGTGGCAGGAATTGGGAGATTGGGATTGGCACATGTATACTATTGATACTATGTATAAAATAGATACCAGGCTTCCCTGATGGCTCAGCAGTAAAGAATCTGCCTGTTAATGCAAGAGACATGGGTTTGATTGAGACATGGGTCAGGGATATCCCCTGGAGAAGGAAATGGCAACACACTCCAGTATTCTTTCCTGAGAAATCCCATGGACAGAGGAGCCTGGCAGGCTACAGTCCATGGGGTAGCAAAAGAGTTGTACATGACTTAGTGACTAAACAACAAAAACCACAATAAATAGATAACGAATGAAAACATACTGTATAGCAAGGGAACTCTACTTAATGCGCAGAGGTGACCTGATTGGAAAGGAAGTGCAAAATAGAAGGAATGTATGTATATGCATGGCTGATTCATTTCGCTACTCAGTGAACCTAACACAACATTGCAAAGCAACTATAGCCCAATAAAAATTAATTAAAAGATAATTTACTTAAAATATTAATTTAGAGATAGAATGGGGTAAACCAAGACAAAAGAAAAGCTTATATGAACACATGAAGACACAATTGAAGTGTAAAACAAGAATATTATATGGATATCACCAAAGCTGAATGAACTTTCAGATCAGATCAGTCATTCAGTCGTGTCCGACTCTTCACAACCCCATGAATCGCAGCACGCCAGGCCTCCCTGTCCATCACCAACTCCCGGAGTTCACTCAGACTCACATCCATCGAGTCAGTGATGCCACCCAGCCATCCCATCCTCTGTCGTCCCCTTCTCCTCCTGCCCCCAATCCCTCCCAGCATCAGAGTCTTTTCCAATGAGTCAATTCTTCGCATGAAGTGGCCAAAGTACTGGAGTTTCAGCTTTAGCATCATTCCTTCCAAAGAAATCCCAGGGCTGATCTCCTTCAGAATGGGATTCTCAAGAGTCTTCTTCAACACCACAGTTCAAAAGCATCAATTCTTCGGCGCTCAGCCTTCTTCACAGTCCAACTCTCACATCCATACATGACCACAGGAAAAACCATAGCCTTGACTAGACGAACCTTTGTTGGCAAAGTAATGTCTCTGCTTTTGAATATGCTATCTAGGTTGGTCATAAATTTCCTTCCAAGGAGTAAGCGTCTTTTAATTTCATGGCTGCAGTCACCATCTGTAGTGATTTTGGAGCCCAGAAAAATAAAGTCTGACACTGTTTCCCCATCTATTTCCCATGAAGTGATGGGACCAGATGCCATGAGCTTCGTTTTCTGAATGTTGAGCTTTAAGCCAACTTTTTCACTCTCCACTTTCACCTTCATCAAGAGGCTTTTTAGTTCCTCTTCACTTTCTGCCATAAGGGTGGTGTCATCTGCATATCTGAGGTTATTGATATTTCTCCCGACAGTCTTGATTCCAGCTTGTGTTTCTTCCAGCCCAGCGTTTCTTATGATGTACTCTGCATATAAGTTAAATAAGCAGGGTGACAATATACAGCCTTGACGAACTCCTTTTCCTATTTGGAACCAATCTGTTGCTCCATGTCCAGTTCTAACTGTTGCTTCCTGACCTGCATACAAATTTCTCAAGAGGCAGATCAGGTGGTCTGGTATTCACATCTCTTTCAGAATTGTCCACAGTTTATTGTGATCCACACAGTCAAAGGCCTTGGCATAGTCAATAAAGCAGAAATAGATGCTTTTCTGGAACTCTCTTGCTTTTTCCATGATCCAGGGGATGTTGGCAATTTGATCTCTGGTTCCTCTGCTTTTTCTAAAACCAGCTTGAACATCAGGAAGTTCACAGTTCACATATTGCTGAAGTCTGGCTTGGAGAATTTTGAGCATTACTTTACTAGCGTGTGAGATGAGTGCAATTGTGTGGTAGTTTGAGCATTCTTTGGCATTGCCTTTCTTTGGGATTGGAATGAAACTGACCTTTTCCAGTCCTGTGGCCACTGCTGAGTTTTCCAAATTTGCTGGCATATTGAGTGCAGCACTTTCACAGCATCAGCTTTCAGGATTTAGCATAGCTCAACTGGAATTCCATCACCTCCACTAGCTTTGTTCGTAGTGATGCTTTCTAAGGCCCACTTGACTTCACATTCCAGGATGTCTGGCTCTAGGTCAGTGATCACACCATCGTGATTGTCTGGGTCGTGAAGATCTTTTTTGTACAGTTCTTCTGTATATTCTTGCCATCTCTTCTTAATATCTTCTGCTTCTGTTAGGTCCATACCGTTTCTGTCCTTTATCGAGCCCATCTTTGCATGAAATGTTCCTTTGGTATCTCTGATTTTCTTGAAGAGATCCCTAGTCTTTCCCATTCTGTTGTTTTCCTCTATTTCTTTGCATTGATCGCTGAGGAAGGCTTTCTTATCTCTCCTTGCTATTCTTTGGAACTCTGCATTCAGATGTTTATATATTTCCTTTTCTCCTTTGCTTTTCACTTCTCTTCTTTTCACAGCTATTTGTAAGGCCTCCCCAGACAGCCATTTTGCTTTCTTGCATTTCTTTTCCATGGGAATGGTCTTGATCCCTGTCTCCTTACAATGTCACGAACCTCATTCCATAGTTCATCAGGCCCTCTATCTATCAGATCTAGGCCCTTAAATCTATTTCCCACTTCCACTGTATAATCATAAGGGATTTGATTTAGGTCATACCTGAATGGTCTAGTGGTTTTCCTTACGTTCTTCAATTTAAGTCTGAATTTGGTAATAAGCAGTTCATGATCTGAGCCACAGTCAGCTCCTGGTCTTGTTTTTGTTGACTGTATAGAGCTTCTCCATCTTTGGCTGCAAAGAATATAATCAATCTGATTTCGGTGTTGACCATCTGGTGAGGTCCATGTATAGAGTCTTCTCTTGTGTTGTTGGAAAAGGGTGTTTGTTATGACCAGCACATTTTCTTGGCAAAACTCTATTAATCTTTGCCCTGCTTCATTCCGTATTCCAAGGCCAAATTTGCCTGTTACTCCAGGTGTTTCTTGACTTAGACAACCTTAATAATATAGAATGTCTGGATAATGGAAGTAATTATCCCACTGTACATTACGGTGGTCAAACCACATTAGATTATTTGTAATGTTTTTAATAAGAACCCCAAATACCTTGAATGTCTTAATAGAGATTATCAAGATGAGGAATTAGATAATATGTCATTGAGGAATAGCTGAAATAATTTTCTCAGAACAAGAAAAGACTAAAAGAAAAATTTCTTTTTCAATATTTGAAGTGGAAAATATTAAAATTTTTTTTATAGATGGAAAGATATGAGAAGTGTATTTCAAAACAGAGCATTTTATAAGTTAAAATAGTCCACAGGTGAAATAGCTGAGTTTTGAAGCAATAAGATCCTGACCCATTAGTGAGCTGAAAAAACCTTTACATACAACATTGTACATACAAACACTGTAATGTTTGTGTGTACATGCAAACAGTGTGTACATTTTTGTACAATACATAATTTTGTGTGTACAATACAATTTGTACAATACATACAAATATCACATACAAACATTGTAATGAATGTAATCATTAATTACAATGAATAAACAGCATTGTTTATTAATTCTGTTTTCCTGTCATTACAGGAGGACCTTTATAACCTATATATCTCCTTTATAAATCTAAAGGAGATGTACTTGAAACAATTCCTTCTTAGAAGATTAATGAACACGATAATCATTCTAGAGCCAACCCTGACTCTTTAATTGAAGACTCCTGTGTGCTAATACTGACTGTACCACTCTAGAGACAGCCTTACCAGTCAGCTTGTCTAGGCTTCAGTTCTTACCTTTCTAGAATGGGTAGCAATGTTATCCATCCATGTATCCCAAGATTGCTATGAAAACGAGTGTTAAAGTGCTTTGAAAAGCACCTAAATAGAGGCAGTCTGCTATTATAGAGTGGAGACTTAAACAGTAAATGATAAAGTGATAAATGCGAAATGTGAGATAGGATAGAATATTTTTAAACTTATTTATTTTTTTAATTTAAACTTATTTAAATTAGAGGCTAATTACTTTACAATATTATATTGGTTTTGCCATACATCAACATGAATCCACCACGGGTGTACACGTGTTCCCAATCCTGAACCCCCCTTCCACCTCCCTCCCTGTACCATCCCTCTGGGTCATCCCAGTGCACCAGCCCCAAGCATCCTGTATCATGCATTGAACCTGGACTGGTGATTCATTTCTTATATGATATTATACATGTTTCAATGCCATTCTCCCAATTCATCCCCACCTTCCCTCTCCCACAGAGTCCAAAAGACTGTTCTATACATCTGTGTCTTTTTTGCTGTCTCGCATATAGGATTATCGTTACCATCTTTCTAAATTCCATATATATGCATTAGTATACTGTATTGGTGTTTTTCTTTCTGGCTTACTTCACTCTGTATAATAGGTTCCAGTTTCATCCATCTCATTAGAACTGATTCAAATGTATTCTTTTTAATGGCTGAGTAATACTCCATTGTGTATATGCACCATAGCTTTCTTATCCATTCATCTGCTGATGGACATCTAGGTTGCTTCCATGTCCTGGCTATTATAAACAGTGCTGCAATGTCCTATGGAATGGTTTTTAAATGCAGATTTGTGTCAGTAGGTTGAAAGTAGGGTCTGAGAGTGTGCATTTCTAGCAGGTGCCAAGGTGATGCTGATGCTGGTCCGTGGACTAGGCTTTGTTTGGCAAAGATATAAGACTAGGGTCATGTCCTTGCATGCATACCTAAGTAGTTCGTGGTTGGCTAGGTCTTTTACTTGGATTCTATCCATGCAAAGTTCTTGATGAAGCAATAAATGTAATTTATGACTCTGGAACAGGCTGGCAATGAGGAAGTTGCCAACACATCAATAAACTGTATTTATTCACTTTCAGATTGACTCTATTATGACTACTATACTTTAATTAGCTGTTTGCTATGATAACATATATGTGAAACAATGGTTCATGACATATAAGTATCAAAGCTGTTTACACAATGAATCAGATGACTCAGAAGAAAAGTGAGTTTTAAAATGCTACTCAAACATATAATTTGCAAACAGGTAGTAAAAGTAGACTCTGGCTAGTTTAGCTGAAGAATTTGTTAGATGTATATTGGGAGAGGGTTCTAGGTAAGGCTGAAGATAGACTGGCAGCCGTAGGTTTCAAAAACATGAAATACTCAGTAGTCAATGTTATAAAGAATAAACAGCATTTTTTATTCATTCTGTCCTCCTGTCATTACATTCAAGAGTCAAATTCTCAGGAATAAATTTGAATGGTCCAGCTTGAATCAAGGGCTTACTTCCTGTCACACTGGGACAGGGAGGGAAGGATCTGGTGAAAGAAACCTCTGTGCTGCCCAACTAAGAGCAGAATGTAGAAAGGATAAGGACCAATGATGCTAAAAAACCAAACATCAATATGAGCATAACTCTCTGAAGCATACACACACACACACACACACAAATATACAATGTATGCCAATTAATATTATGCCCTGTAAATATTTTTAAAAATTCAGTACTAAAAGTATTATTCATATTTGTTTATAATGTCCATATTTTATGAAATTCTTTTCTATTTACCTATTAAACCTCAATAGTTTTCCTATCAATTCCCAGTAGCTCTTTGTATAATAAATCATTAAATCTTTGAATGTAAAAAAAAAAGAAGTAATCACATGTAAATTCTATTTTTAAAGGTAGTATTTGTTACTGTTTTGTTTTTAGAGGGGTAGAAGGAGCTGAAGGGACTGTTGGAAACCACTGTCTTAAAGACGGAGGGGCCTGGTAGGCTGCAGTCCATGGGGTCACTAGGAGTCGGAAACGACTGAGAGACTTCACTTTCACTTTTCACTTTCATGCATTGGAGAAGGAAATGGCAACCCACTCCAGTGTTCTTGCCTGGAGAAACCCAGGGACGGGGAGCCTGGTGGGCTGCCGTCTATGGGGTTGCACAGAGTCGGATACGACTGAAGCGACTTAGCAGCAGTAGCAGCAGCAGCAGCAACCTAAATACAATGAAATTATATAAATATAATGAAATATTATAAATATAATACAGCAAGATGTCTCATTCACAGAAACAGCAGTGTGAGAGAAAAATATTAAAAAACATTTTAAATCTCTATTTGGTGTCTCAAGAAAACCAAGCTGAGAAGGAGTGGGGTAGTTATAACACATTCTAAATGTTTAGCAAACACCTTAAAATTTCTCTGCACATCAAACATTCAAGTTTCCAACCAAGAATTCACTCCAAGGTATAGATACAGCTACTGTGTGTTTTTCTCTGAACTTCTACACTTACTATATTGTAAAAGGAAAAAAAAAAAAAATTTCCCTTTGACTAACCACACAATCCCACTGCTGGCCTGCTGATCTGGTTACTGCCAACCTAAGCAGAGCACACTGCACTTCAAAACAGAACCCACCTCACTAGACTTGACTCCATGGGGAGTGCAGGCTAGTCTCCAGCTCTCCTTCTTCTTGATCACATTTCTGAATAACAAAGGCTAATCTAGACCTGAACAATGGGCTAGAAAGCAGAAGCTTAGCAGGAAAAGTTCTGTGTATTCATTTTCGTGACTATTGGCTGTTGCATTCCTGAGATTATTTTGAAAGCTGAGAAAACCAGCAGCATACCTATTGAGTAGATGTTGCTTTAAATTTAAAGTTCTAATGGCTTTGAATGTCTCTGATTCTCCAGAATTTAAGCATATCCACTACAGACAGGCAAATTTGCCTATTTTTAAAGAATATTGCTGAGAATGGGTCTCTCTATAGATATTCCATGATAGTAATGTTATTAGTGAAGATGTGTGTCTTTACTGGTTAACTTCAATCTTTGGAAAAGAGGAAAAAGTTTTACTTTTGTACCGTTCAGGAAAAAAAAAAAGAACTGATGAGCCATGCACCTAAATCTCAGTGATGTTTCTGCATCACTAGGGCACAGTACCCACAACATTGTTCCTTTCAGAGATGTCTTTCCTTCTGTTTAGCTGAGCAAGAAGGGTGATGGATATTCCCAACCAATCAAAATCCTGGCAGCTTCAAACTTCACTGAATTGTTTAGAACAAAAGAGAAACATGCCTTTACAACTGTCTCTGAAGGAACTTTTAAATGTAGGCAAAATAAACTCTACTTAGTGCTAATATACAGTGTTAATAACTGTTAATATTATTTTCAGTTAGAAGAAAATAGTTTTAAGATAAATGAAATAAAATACATGTAGTTTACACATTATGCTCTAGTTTCCTTCCAGATGAGTGAAAGATGATTTGAGTTAATTTACTTTTTTTTTTTGCAGTACACTCTGAGGCAGAAGGTGCTAAAGTTCAAGTAACTATTAATATTTACAACCTGTGTAGAATTATTTCCAAGGAACAGGTGACCTAGAAACTTCTCTAATTTACAAAAAGAAAAGAAATAACACAAAGGCTGGTAAACATAGGGACTGTGGCTTAAAGCAACTGTCATAAGAAATGTAGTCAATTTCAGATACCTGGCAAAGTAATTCGAAAGACTGAGGCTATTAGAGTATAACAGCGGGACCCTATTGGGCCAGGACAGGCCTTCCTCCATATCCTTTGCTTTAGCTCTTGTCTTTATCTTTACCTAGATAATAGTATTTGATGCAAAGTTCCTGAGTTGTTTTGAAGATACAAAAAGTCCCCGCCAAATGGAAGAACTACTTGATGATGATCATGAGCACAGGGCCCCAGGCCTCCTGGACTGATAAAGTTAACCCCTGTGACACCCCTCTGCTGCTTCATCAGCCAGTCACAGAATTGTGCACAAGTCGATCATGTACCCTGTGAACCACCCTTCACCTGCCCTTTATATATGCTTTGCCAAAACCCTTTGGGAAGCTCCAGGCTTTTCAGGGCAGATCCACCTCTCTCCTTGCATGGCTTTGCAATAAACCTTACTCTGCTCCAAATTCTGATGTTTCAGTTTGTTGGGCCTCACTGTGTATCTGGCACATGGACTTGCGTTAATAAGAAAGAGAATAAGCAAAATGTATTTGGAGAAAGTTCCTATTTAAGTGAATTTTACTTCCTCTATTAAGGGTATGTTTGATTATCTGATGGGACTTTAAGATAAGCCCACAGTGTTCAACACATGGTTTTCTCCAAAGCCATGGTCTGTGTAGATGGAGTAGGCTCCAAGCAGCACATCTCTGTTATGATCTACTACCTTGGACTATCTCTGCTGCATGCTTCCCTCATAGTTCAGTTGGTAAAGAATCTGCCTGCAATGCAGGGGACCCAGGTTCGATTCCTGGGTTGGGATGATCCCCTGGAGAAAGAAATGGTAACCCACTCCAGTATTCTTGCCTGAAGAACCCCATGGGCAGAGGAGCCTGCAGGCTACAGTCCATGGGGTTGCAAGAGTTGGACATGACTTAGCGACTAAACCACCACCACCATCTCTGCTGCACACTCCACTCCCATTTGTAGCCATGCACACCCTTCAGTATCCCCAGGCTACTGAATGCCCAAGTTGGATGAACAAAGACAAATTTTAATTTTACAAGAAAATTTAGCTCCACAAGATTCATAGCACAACACTTTATAATCCAGACTTTGGAGATAGGATTGAATTGAAGGGCTTCCCTTCAGTTGTTAAAGAATCCACCTGCAATGCGGGAAACCTGGATTTGATCCCTGGGTAGGGAAGATCCTCTGGAAAAGAGAAAGGCTACCCACTCCAGTATTCTGGTCTGTAGAATTCCCTGGACAGTCCACAGGGTCGCAAACAGTCAGACAGGACTGAGCGACTTTCACTTTGATTTGAAACTCTACCACCTTTTTGCTGTGTGGCAATGGGGAAGCCACAGTTTTTTGAGCTGTAATAAAATACTAATATTAGACAGGATTTCTTTGTGAGGACTAACATCCTTGTAAAATGTGTAATATGGTTCTTAGGAATGAATAAGCATGCAATAAATGATAGCCATCAATATTATTGTGGTATATTATTATTATCAATCCATTCTACCTTTCTCCTACATGTCTACTTGTCCTTCTTTTGCTGAAGTGTGATGACACCTCTCCTCATTCCTTACATCTGCAAATAAAATCACCATTCACACAATCTTCAACTGACGCAGTAGTGATAACTTTGTTGGAGGGGAGGGGCAGGGAGCAGGTAACAGGGATGAGAGAATTCCTTAAAAATATGTACAGAGTGGCTTCATAACTTGCACAGATACAGATTCTAATAAAGGAACATAAGTGGTAAAGTTTGACAGAGCTTCTTTCTACTATGAAGAACAGGGCTATTTCTTCTATGGGCAAGTGTCTGGTTGCAGAATCAAACATAACTGGGAAGTCAATCTGGTAACTGGTCAGATACTAATTTAATTATTTTTAATGACTCAGGAATCCACTGGGGATAGTTTGCATTTGCAATAAACAATTTACCAGCCTACAGAAGACATGTCGTTTTTCAGACTGACATTCTCCTCTATGGTTGTTTCTCTCACATAGCCCTAATAATGCTAGTGTGGGTTTTGAAAAGTCTTAGGAAATTTTATTTAGAATTGTTCACATTTTTTCCTGTAATATTATGGAACACACTATTTGCTCAAGTCCAAAAGAAATAGCACTGATCTTGCTTTTAGTAAAACCTCAGCTATTTGCTGTAGAAACTTGGGCATATTTTCAACCTCTTCCTGCCTTATATCCTTCATGATTAGAGAAGGGATATTTGTGTGTGTGTTTGTGGTAATATATATCAACATGGCTACGACTTTTGAAGGAGAATTAGAGATACAGTTCTGTTCATTTTTGGTTCCTTTTCAGTTCTAGCATAGTTCCTGGTATATGTCAAAATATGATGTATTCAATAGTGATAAAATAACTATCATTTATTAAACACTTACTCTATGCAGTGTTCTGGACATGCTAACATCAAATAAATCATTGTTGAATGGTGGACTGAATGCACTGTGAATAAGTCATTTATTTGCATTCCATCAGTCAAGCTTATTAAAAAAAAAAAAAAAGGCAGAACAACAATGTACTAGGTAGGCAGTATCATGATGTCCATTCTACAGATGAAAGATCTGAGGCTAAGAGAGGTAAGGCCACTGTCCTAGGATAACACAGCTAAAACATTTTGACATTGGAATTAGGACTCAGAATTGGAAAGTAAGGATGAAAGAAAACAAACTTACACAAGAATGGGAAACCAGCAGCAATAATAGTGCAACAGCATAGAGCGCAACACAGGACATACTTTTCCCCCAAACAGACCTCCCCTCATTTTCCTTAGCTGGCATTGCAATGACAGACACGTCAGTCTATGTAATATCCATTTCACAGCCTGTGTTAATGGTAGCTGCCAAAATGATTTGTAGCAGAGCTCCACTTCTTCAAATAATTATTGCAAGCTAAAGCAAGCAAATTTAATTACCTTCTGAGCGGAAACAACCTCAGAAGTACTGCTGCTTTGTTATCTTCCTGCTCTGAGTGATGGACTATCCATGATCTGCCAGAATTGGACATGACTCTACAAGTGGAAGGAGGGAAATGAAACTGAGGGTGTAAAATACAGCAAACCCATGCAGATATAATCCTGGCTAACAAAGAATTTTGCAAAATGTATTGCCCAGTGTGTGTGTCCACTCTGTGTGTGTGTGTTGCAAGTTTCACATCAGGCAGTAAGTCTTAAATCCAATCTGGATATCTAATGCTACTGATGCTTAGGTATCTAGAGTAAGATTAATCTCAGAACCTAATGATAACAAGAAGACATGAAGAGAATGAGAGTACTCCCATCTGGAAACAATGACCACATGACAACTTTTGCCAAACTACAGTGATTTTTAACAAAACATTTGTTTGCTAATTATCAATTCATTTATCCTACTTCAGAGGCCCATAAGGTGGATACATATTTCAAAAACAATTAGACTCTTTAAAAATGTATTCAAACATTTCACTATATAGGACTTGTACTCTGTTTTGCTGGAGCAGCCGTGAAGAGATACCCCACAACCAAGGTACAAGAAACCCAAGTAAGATGGTAGGTGTTGCGAGAGGGCATCAGAGGGCAAACACACTGAAATCATACTCACAGAAAATCAGCCAATCTGATCACACAGACCACAGCCTTGTCTAACTCAATGAAACTAAGCCATGCCGTGTGGGGCCACCCAAGACAGACAGGTCATGGTGGAAAGATCTGACAGAATGTGGTCCACTGGAGAAGGGAGTGGCGAACCACTTCATTATTCTTGCCTTGAGAACCCCATGAACAGTATGAAAAGGCAAAATAATAGGATACTGAACGAGGAACTCCCCAGGTCAGTAAGTGCCCAATATGCTACTGGAGATCAGTGGAGAAATAACTTCAGAAAGAATGAAGGGATGGAGCCAAAGCAAAAACAATATCCAGTTGTGGATGTGACTGGTGATAGACGCAAGGTCTAATGCTGTAAAGAGCAATATTGCATAGGAACCTGGAATGTCAGGTCCATGAATCAAGGCAAATTGGAAGTGGTCAAACAGGAGATGGCAAGAGTGAACATCGACATTCTAGGAATCAGTGAATTAAAATGGACCGGAATGGGTGAATTTAACTCAAATGACCATTATATCTACTACTTTGGGCAGGAATCCCTTAGAAGAAATGTTGTCCATCATGGTCAACAAAAGAGTCTGAAATGTAGTACTTGGATGCAATCTCAAAAACGACTGAATGATCTCTGTTCGTTTCCAAGGCAAACCATTCAATATCACAGTAATCCAAGTCTATGCCCCAACCAGTAACGCTGAAGAAGCTGAAGTTGAACGGTTCTATGAAGACCTACAAGACCTTTTAGAACTAACACCCAAAAAAGATGTCCTTTTCATTATAGGGGACTGGAATGCAAAAGTAGAAAGTCAAGAAACACCTGGAATAAGAGCCAAATCTGGCCTTGGAGTACAGAATGAAGCAGGGCAAAGGCTAATAGAGTTTTGCCAAGAGAACGCACTGGTCATGGCAAACACCCTCTTCCAACAATATAAGAGAAGACTCTACAAACGGACATCACCAGATGGTCAACACTGAAATCAGATTGGTTATATTCTTTGCAGCCAAAGATGGAGAAGCTGTATACAGTCAGCAAAAACAAGACTGGGAGCTGACTGTGGCTCAGACCATGAAGTCCTTATTGCCAAAATTCAGACTTAAATTGAAGAAAGTAGGGAAAACCACTAGACCATTCAGGTATGACTTAAATCAAATCCCTTATGATTGAACAGTGGAAGTGAGAAATAGATTTAAAGGACTAGATCTGATAGAGTGCCTGATGAACTATAGACGGAGGCTCATGACATTGTACAGGAGACAGGGATCAAGACCATCCCAAAGAAAAAGAAATGTAAAAAAGCCAAATGGCTGTCTGAGGAGGCCTTACAAATAGCTCTGAAAAGAAGAGACATGAAAAGCAAAGGAGGAAATGAAAGATATAAGTATCTGAATGCAGAGTTCCAAAGAATAGCAAGGAGAGATAAGAAAGCCTTCCTCAGGGATCAATGCAAAGAAATAGAGGAAAACAAAGAATGGGAAAGACTAGAGATCTCTTCAAGAAAATTAGAGATACCAAGGGAACATTTCATGCAATGATGGGCTCAATAAAGAACAGAAATGGTATAGATCTAACAGAGGCAGAGGATATTAAGAAGAGGTGGCAAGAATACACAGAAGAACTGTACAAAAAAGATATTCATGATCCAGATAATCACGATGGTGTGGTCACTCACCTAGAGCCAGACATTGTGGAATGTCAAGTCAAGTGGGCCTTAGAGGGCATCACTACGAACAAAGCTAGTGGAGGTGATGGAATTCCAGTTGAGCTATTTCAAATCCTGAAAGATGATGCTGTGAAAGTGCTGCACTCAATATGCCAGCAAATTTGGAAAACTCAGCAGTGGCCACAGGACTGGAAAAGTCAGTTTTCATTCTAATCCCAAAGAAAGGCAATGCCAAAGAATGCTCAAACTACCGCACAATTGCACTCATCTCTCATGCTAGTAAAGTAATGCTCAAGATTCTCCAAGTCAAGCTTCAGCAATACATGAACTGTGAACTTCCAGATGTTTAAGCTGGCTTTAGAAAAGGCAGAGGAACCAGAGATCAAATTGCTAACATCCGCTGGATCATGGAAAAAGCAAGAGAGTTCCAGAATAACATCTATTTCTGCTTTATTGACTATGCCAAAGCCTTTGACTGTGTGGATCACAATAAACTGTGGAAAATTCTGAAAGAGATGGGAATACCAGACCATCTGACATGCCTCTTGAGAAACCTATATGCAGGTCAGGAAGTAAGTTAGAACTGGACATGGAACAACAGACTGGTTCCAAATAGGAAAAGGAGTACATCAAGGCTGTATATTGTCACCCTGCTTATTTAACTTATATGCAGAGTACATCATGAGAAACGCTGGGCTGGAAGAAGCACAAGCTGGAATCAAGATTGCCAGGAGAAATATCAATAACCTCAGATATGCAGATGACACCACCCTTATGGCAGAAAGTGAAGAGGAACTAAAGAGCCTCTTGATGAGACTGAAAGTGGAGAGTGAAAAAGTTGGCTTAAAGCTCAACATTCAGATAACTAAGATCATGGCATCTGGTCCCATCACTTCATGGAAAGTAGAGGGGGAAACAGTGTCAGATTTTATTTTTCTGGGCTCCAAAATCACTGCAGACGGTGATTGCAGGCATGAAATTAAAAGACTCTTACTCCTTGGAAGGAAAGTTATGACCAACCTAGATAGCATATTCAAAAGCAGAGACATTACTTTGCCAACAAAGGTCCATGTAGTTGAGGCTATGGTTTTTCCAGTGGTCACGTATGGATGTGAGAGTTGGACTGTGAAGAAAGCTGAGCACTGAAGAATTGATGCTTTTGAACTGTGGTGTTGAAGAAGACTCTTGAGATTCCCTTGGACTGCAAGGAGATCCAACAAGTCCATTCTAAAGATCAGTCCTGGGTGTTCATTGGATCGGCTGATACTAAACCTGAAACTCCAATACTTTGACCACCTCATGCGAAGTGTTGATTCATTGGAAAAGACCCTGAGGCTGGGAGGGATTGGGGGCAGGAGGAGAAGGGGACTACCGAGGATGAGATGGCTGGATGGCATCACTGACTCGATGGACATGAGTTTGAGTGAACTCCAGGAGTTGGTGATGGACAGGGAGGCCTGGCATGCTGTGATTCGTGGGGTCACAAAGAGTTGGACAGGACTGAGTGACTGAATTGGAACTGGAACTCTGTTTTAAAATTGGTAAACTCATAAGATATTGTGAAGCATGGACATTTCAGTCTTCAGTGTTTTATAAAAGTTTCTTAAAATCTCTTCTGAATGTGTAGCCCATATTCTTACTATGAAGGCATATCACAGTCTCTTTCTCCTTCTCTTTAACTGTTTGCTTCCCTGACCTGCCTCCCCTGGTGGCAGAGTTCATTCACTGCCTTGTGGATGTATCCCAAGAGCCTAAAATAGTGCCTGGAATACAGTGGGCTCTAAAAAATGTTCATAGAATGCATCAACAAATCTTAATTTTTACTTTTACATCTCAAATGCTTGTGTTACATTATAAATCTCATTCTTCATCTTCTATTATCCCATTTCATTATTTTTTCCCATAAAGTTCATTGCTCTTTCCTGAGCATTTTCTCTTTTTTTGCACAGTATTATGTTTCACCTACCTTGGTTTCAGTTGTGCTCCTTTGTAATTTTATGTTCTTAGCCTTCAAAGAGTATATAGGACTTTGCCACCTGCACAGTGATGGATGGTACTGCTGCTCTGGTTTTCTTAATACGCCATCTGAGTTTATGTTTGTTGATGGCTCCAGATCCTGGTTTCTCACTTTGGGGCTTAATTTTGACGTTCTCTTTGTATCAAAGATACCAGTTAGAGTGGTATTTTTGTATTTGTGAAATGCTATTCAAAAGTTGCTAGCAGTGTTTTGACTCTAAGGTTGAAGGCATTATTTGACCTCTAGAAAAGGTAATATTTATGTTAAAAAAAATCCATCAAAACTTCCATTAAGTTTCAAAAGATTCAAAAAAAAAAAAAAAAAAAGGAGAAAAGAAAGAAATTCTCTCTCTATGGCTTGTGAAGAAACTGATTAAAATGAACGATGACGCTCACCTATGGAGGCAGAGACATGATGCTTTAGAGCAGTGATACCCAAATGTTTTGTCTCACACCTCAGATCCTTTTCCAGGGTAAAGTTAGACAAAAATAAGGAGAGAGAAAGGACAGTAGAAAATGAGAAGATTAATGCAGAAAAGTCACAAAACAAAAAATGGATCTCCAGTCTTTGCTAACTCGTTCCTACTTGGATCAGACAATTGTGCCTATCTTGTTTCAGGTTCTGGCTGTACATGCAAAAGACAGACCAGTAAATCCTACTGAATTTCTAGCATTATTTATTTAAAAAAAACATGGCATAGTCAGAAGCTCAAACTGACTTTGGGAAGAACAGAGAAATTTGGTATGTACTGTGGATTTATATAAGCAAGTTGTAGTTTTAACTGTCTCCCCCCACCCCCTTCCTTTTTTGAAAGTATAAGAAAGTTAGCTTAAAGCTCAACATTCAGAAAACTAAGATCATGGCATCCGGCTCCCATCACTTCATGGCAAACAGATGGGAAAACAGTGGAAATGGTGGCTGACTATTTTGGGGGGCTCCAAAATCACTGCAGATGGTGATTGCAGCCACGAAATTAAAAGACACTTACTCCTTGGAAGGAAAGTTATGACCAACCTAGACAGCATATTAAAAAGCAAAGACATTACTTTGCCAACAAAGGTTCGTCTAGAGAAGGCTATAGTTTTCCCAGTGGTCATGTATGGATGTGAGAGTTGGACCAGAAAAAAAAACTGAGCACCTAAGAATTGATGCTTTTGAACTGCGGTGTTGGAGAAGACTCTTGAGAGTCCCCTGGACTGCAAGGAGATCCAACAAGTCCATCCTAAAGGAGATCAGTCCTGGGTGTTCATTGGAAGGACTGATGTTGAAGCTGAAATTCCAATACTTTGGCCACCTGATGTGAAGAGCTGACTCATTTGAAAAGACCTTGATGCTGGGAAAGATTTGAGGGCAGGAGGAGAAGGGGAGGACAGAGGATGAGATGGTTGGATGGCATCACCGACTCAATGGACGTGGGTTCGGGTGGACTCCAGGAATTGGTGATGGACAGGGAGGCCTGGCGTGCTTCTGTTCAGGGAGTCACAAAGAGTCGGAAATGACTGAGCAACTGAACTGAAGAACCTTCAGGACAACCGAACTTATTTCTAAGATTGCAGGAAAAAACATATTTCCCTTATTGATCTAATCACCATATTTATTTAACGAATGTGCTTCAAGCAATATTTTCTCATATTATTTTTAAATTTGTTTTTAAAGTGATCTTCAAAATAAAGCTTTTAAAATTAAAGGAAAAAAAAAAAAGGATTCAAGACAGCGACATAGGATGATACAGAACTCATCTCCTTCCAGGGACACAGGGATTCTACAGCTGTATATGGAAAACTGTCTCTGAAAAACCTCTTCATATCCCGCAAGTGAAACGGAAATCACACAGAAGACGGAGGAGAGGCAGAGATCTTGCCAGAAACCGCACTGTGGCGCTCAGACCCACAAACCCCAAGGAAACTCAAAACCGGCCATCTCTCCACGAAGAGTGAAGGATCTGTATCCTACATTAGGCACCTCAAATTTTAAAACCTGTGCTTGAGAGCCAAGACTCTGTAACATCTGGCTGTAAAAATCCATAGAGCTATTGTCCGAGACTCTAGGGGCTCTGGTGGAATACAAAGGTTTCTTACAAATCAGAAGCAGACTTACCTGCCTCAGGGTCTCCACAGAAGCAGCTCTTTGAGAAGCACTCAGACTTTCTGTGAAAGTGGCTCATATGCTAATTTTAAAGTTCGGTTCTGAGGGGAAAGGTCGGCTGGGGTTCAGTCCAGGGACAGAGGCTGGTGGGCACCACCTCCCTGCTCTTGCTCGCGCTCTCTGCCTTGCTGGAGCAGGAGGGTGCCATTTTTTTTTTTTTAAACACGTTTTTCATTTCTTCCTTTCTCCCCCTTTTTTTCTTTTTCATTTTTTGGCAAGTGCTTTCGTAGCTCTCCCTCTCTGCGTCCTTGCAGTCAGCGGGCACCATCTTCTGCTTTCCTTCTACTACCAAAAGCGCCAGCATCTCCTGTAGCGGAACTTCCAGTGTTTCTGGCTGCCACTGAGGAGATGCCCATTGCTCGCCTGGTTTGTGTTCTTGGGTCCTGTGGGAAGGAAATGACTGGAGAGACAGTCTTTGGTATGCTCCAGGGCACAGCACAGATGACCAGGGCAACACTCCCAGCCTTCCTGGGAAAGAAGTCTGCTTGCTGGGCATGGAGCTTAACCTGAGGGTCTGACTTCCGGTTGGGCGGGGTCTGGAAGATTCCCGTGTTCTGGGGGAATCCTGACTAGGGCCACCATCTTTAAGCTCTCAGCTTTTAGGGCTTCCCGGTATCTCCAGGCAAAGACCTTCTATGGTCAGCTGGAGCGGTAAGTTTTGTAACTGTCGACCAGGGAAAATCTCTCTCCTCAAGAACACCTGGCTCCGGCTGCTGTCAGGACTAACACTTCCATCCCACCAAATATTTGCATTGTTTAACAGCTGCTGCCTGAGAGGGTGACTTCCAAGCCTTTTGTATCTAGGTCCTGACTGAAATCCTCCTCTATGGAAACTGACTGGGTTGGACAGCTCCTCCACTACATGGCAACCCATTCCAGTACTCTTGCCTGGAAAATCCCATGGACAGAGGAGCCTGGTAGGCTTCAGTCCATGGGGTCGCTAGGAGTTGGACGCGACTAACCGACGTCACTTTCAGTTTTCACTTTCATGCATTGGAGAAGGAACTGGCAACCCACTCCAGTGTTCTTGCCTGGAGAGTCACAGGGACGGGGGAGCTTGGTAGGCTGCCGCCTATAGGTTCGCACAGAGTTGGACACGACTGAAGCGACTTAGCAGCAGCAGCAGCAGCCACTACTGAGAGCTGTTAAAAATAAAATAGGCTGCTCAGAGAATCACAAAGATTTGGGAGCGAACCAAGAACTGGAGCAAGGCTGAAAATCAGGTAGAAAAGAAAATTGTCTTTTCTTTTTGTGAAGAAAATCAGGTAGGCTCTGATTTTCTTTACAAAAAATAAAAGAATGAGAAAAGTGACCTGCTGTAAGTGAAGTAGTTAAATAATGAAAACTGGTGACCTTTTGGCAGATTCTGTTTACAGCAATAGATACAATATTATTTATTTCTTCCAAATATTGGTTTTGGCTGAATTCACTCTGAAAACCATTGTTTGTGCTTTGGAGAGGTATTTTTTTATGCATTGATTTGCTCACAAGTGATTGTGTGGCAGCGTCTCCCCAGGATGAATGTTCTTTGTACCTTCTACTGCAGAAAAAGTTGTGAAAAAACATACAGGCCTTGCATGGTCTTCCTGACCTTCTATACTGGTGCTCAGTCCACAGCCTATGTATTAGCCATTTGGTCAATGTGGGGCACTGGTTAAGCTTGGGTGGCCCAGTTCACACATACTACAAATAGGGCTTCCCCTGAAGGAAGTTTATATTTCCAGCTGTCCATGATTGGGTTGAAAAGTGAGGTGAAACTTATATAGGGAGATAGGAAGTTTTATTCTTTCTCACAGCCCAAAAAATAATTGTGAGACTGACTTAAGATATGCGAAGCAGTAAATGGCAGCTTGCAACAAGCAGCAGCGAGTGGTAGCTAGAAGCAAGGTCTTAGTTTCCTGGACTAGGAATCCTAACCACTGGACCACAGGGCCCGCAGTTAGGGCTATAGTCCCTAGTCCCTTGCCTGCCTAACCAATAATGAATAAAGGTAAGGAGGCCGAAGGTAACGAAAAAAGTAAAGAAATTTGTTGAAAAGAGAAGCAAAGGCACAAGGGCAAACTCAGAGAAGAGAGACTTTTGCCTTTGAGAAGTTTAAATTCTTTATAGTGAATAGTGAAAGTCTCTAAGTTGTGTCCAACTCTTTGCGACCCCACGGACAATACGGTCCATGGAATCCTCCAGGCCAGAATACTGGAGTTGGTGGCCTTTCCCTTCTTCAGAGGATCATCCCAAACCAGGGATCAAACCCAGGTCTCCTGCATTGCAGGCAGATTCTTTACCAGCTGAGCCACAAGGGAAGCCCAAATCCTTTATAAGGGAGTCAGTTTTTGTTTTTCCTCAAGCCTTTGTCCTTGCCTGGTTAATTTGTCTCAGGACCCTCCCCTGGGGTGCACAGTTACCCCACAACCAAGATGGATCTCAAAGTAAAGGCTCCTTATAGCATGGAGTTATCCTCTGACTTTTGACCCCAAGGAGCCTTTCTGTACATGTGTAGTGTCTCCCTTGTCCTGAGAAGAAGGGAGCAGAGATCTCTTAATCCTTTACTCAGACGGGATTTTGCCTGTCTTTGTCCTGGCTATGATTCTTACCTTGAGACATTTATAAGAGACATAGACTGGCTATTTGCATTGTTTCTGTTGTTACTTCCATTTTGGAGGGTAAACAGGACACTGATTGTAAAAATTCTTCAATTAGAGCCCGCCTGTCTCTTGTCTCAGGAAATGTAAACATGAGACCAGCTGATTGTAAACATCCAACCTGGAGCCTATCTATTTCCTATCTCAAGACTAGGACTTTGAAGTATAGAAATATTTTACAAGTTCTTTTTCTTTGTAGGATAAAGTTGGGCCATACAGTAGACATTTCTTCTAGTACAGGTAAGTTACCCACTGTGTCAAACTTTTATTATCCCTATGACTGCCATAAAGAAACATCCAGAGGACTATCCTTGTATGTATGGTGTTTGCTTTCTTTAAAGCATCTCTGCTAGCAATGACAGTTCAGGTCAAGGAAAAAATAAAATTCAACTTTCAAATTCTAGAACTGCAAATGAGATTGGTGAGTATGTGCACTATTTGCCTCTGTTTCTCTTTTTCTCTCTCTTGCATATTTCTTTTTTTCCTTTCTTATTGTTCTCCTTTGCCTTCTGGTTTCTTCTCTTTTGCCTTCTCTTCCCCTCCCCCCTGCCTCTATTCCTTTCCCTTGTTGTTAGTTTCGCTCTTCCGAGAAGACAAAATTAGATGTGCTAGAAATTTATTAGGAAAAACATCTGTGAAGAATAAACTAGAAAAGGAGCAGATTTTCCCCCTGTTTTTTGGTCATGCAATTCAGCTTTCAGGATCTTAATTCCCCAGTGTGTGAAAATCTTGACCTGGCATATGGAGACCCCAGAGCAAAATCTCCCCGTTAGAGGAATCTCACATTGGGTAAGGTAGCCCAGCTCCATATCCCTGCCTTGCTCAGTCATTGGCTGGAAACAGCCCGGGAGAGCATTAACCTCTATGTGAACACTGCAAGCAGTTCCAAAGGTACAGCAGTTGGAGGCTTTCAGCCAAGCGTTTTCTTTGCAGCAGGTTATCTTGAAAGGAGTTCTAAGCAGCACAGTTTCATGACCACCGTGTTGTCTTTCTTCCCTTCTCTTCTACCTTCCACTTCCTTCCTTCTCACCAAAAGGCCTCAAAGTTCCCCTCATGTTAACAAAAATTTAGATAGCTTTTTTCCTGACTCTTGGTGCCTGACCTTCATTTTCTTAGTGCCTGTGCTTAAAAACTTACCATTAGAAATTAATTCTCTGCCCCTTGAGATGTAATTTTTTCTAAGGGCTCTTTCCAAGTTTGTTCCAGGGATGTCTTTCTCAAGGACCTGGGAACCATTCCTTTGAAATGCATTCATCAGGAAAGGCCATCCCCATCTCTGCCAGATTCTGTGTAGAGGGAAGGAGCCTAACTTCTGTGGGTAACTTTCTCCAAATTGCAAAACTACCTGCTGTTATGAAGATGAGAGAAAGTTTACTTTTCCCTTGGTTAACACCAGTCAGCAAACACAGATGGCCTTTGTCATCTTAGCTCTTAAACCCACCCAACCCTTTGTTTTCTTTCATGGAGTTGAGGTCACACTGTATTCTGGACTCTCTTCCTTATCACAGTAATCTTGAATTAAAGGTCTTCTTTGCCTGCTGAAATTTGTCTACTGCAATATTTGCTTTGGTAGTTCCTGCCTTCCCTTTTTCTTTCCTTCTATTAAATATTGCTTGCCAATGATGTGACAGGAATTAGATTAGCATTAGATATATTGGTGAAAAAGATTGTTGTAGTTATGTTCCTTCAAGTAGACAGAAAATAGATGAGTAAACAAATAATGAAAAGTTTGAAATGCAAATTTCCTTTATAGAAGGAAAGTAGGTTGATGGTATAAAAAATGAGAAGTAGCCTACTTTACATAAAATATTCAGGACCTCAGAGACATTCTCCTTCTTCAGGTTAGAACCCATAGTTTGGGGTCTAGCAGTTTTGCTCCATATATAATTTTAAGCATGTCATCTGCAATCATTATGCTAGCTTTCCAAACCTCATCCTTCTCAGTTATAAAATGAGGGTAATAACAAATCCTTTCTTGGAATTATTTGAAGAATGAAATGAGATAATACATCTAACACACTTAGTGTTTTTACTGCCTGTGTATAAAAAATGTTCGATAATATTCATGATGAAATAATTTGCAAAGATAGTATTCAAAATGTAGATATTTTGTGGTTTTAAATTTTATTTAGTATCAGAAAATTAAAAAAAAAAAAAAGAACTCTTTTAAAATATCTCCTGAAATATAGTTAGAGGAATTCTCGTCTGTACTTTTCATTTGGTCACTTACTCATATAATGCCCATAATTATGATTCAACAGTTTACATGTCTTGCTTCTCTCTTGAAATTATAGTTTTTTTGAAAGCACTGATGAAAAATTACATGCTTTTTATGTTCCCACAGCACTTAGTATAAGTACATTGAATATACACAATAAAAGGTTATTGAATTGAAATTTATACTAATAGTGAAAAATAGTTATTAGTGTGAGTTACCAATTCAAAGTTGTTTCTGTTTTTATAAATATTTTCTTCTTGAGAATCACCTAAGAATATTTGTTTATTCCAAAATATTTCATACTGGTAAGGGATTGTGTGGAGCAGAGAATAGAAACATTTTTTTTCCACTGAATAGAATGGAAATTGAATTTCACGTAACTTTGTGAAATGTGGCTCTAATTCTTCTTCATTGTGGAATATGAGATCCTGTGCTCTTTATTGTCTTACTTTTAAAAACAGACATTGATTTAAGTAAGCTCTCCCAAACAACATTCTGTATTTCTGCTTTTTGGTTTACTGCCAGCAGTTGGTCTCTGAAGCAACGTTCATGTACGGGCAATGTAGATAGACTATCAGCATGAGCTGTAGAATAAGACAGACTTGGTTTAGAGTCCCAGCATTTTGTCCTTGAACAATTACCTCCCTTCCATCTTCATCTGTAAAACAGGAATAGTAATAGTTCCATCAATACAAGGTTACTGTGAGGATGAATAAGTTACATATATAAAGTAGTAGATTACTAACGTAAAATACCCAGCTTATGTTCGTGTTCATTCATTCATGTAGGCTCAGTAGTGTTCAATTCTTTGTGCCCGCCTGGACTGTAGCCTGCCAGGCTCCACTGTCCATGCAATTTTCCAGGCAAGAATACTGGAGTAGGTTGCTGTTTCCTACTCCAAGGGATCTTCCTGAGGTGGGGATCAAACCCATGTCTCCTGCATTGGCAGGCAGATTCTTTACCACATTCTTTCTGCACCGCCTGGGAAGCCCAGTTTACAGGAAACACTAAACAGACTGCACTGCTATTACTTTTCCTATTGCATATGGCATTATTTGGAATTAATTCACTTCCTATCATGTCTTTCCATAAACATATTTTAACACACACATTTTGCTCAGCTATAAATGTGGCCGTGTATATTTAACCATTTTGAATATAGGATCAGAATGGAAGTGAAATTACTAGATTGTCTGCAGCCTGTCATTCTATAATTTAAAAGGTCAGTGATTTAATTAATTATCCTCTATGGAAAAGGAGTGCGTCAAGGCTGTGTATTGTCACTCTGCTTATTTAACTTATATGCAGAGTACATCATGAGAAACGCTGGCCTGGAAGAAACACAAGCTGGAATCAAGATTGCCAGGAGAAATATCAATAAGCTCAGATATGCAGATGACACCACCCTTATGGCAGAAAGTGAAGAGGAACTCAAAAGCCTCTTGATGAAAGTGAAAGTGGAGAGTGAAAAAGTTGGCTTAAAGCTCAACATTCAGAAAACGAAGCTCATGGCATCTGGTCCCATCACTTCATGGGAAATAGATGGGGAAACAGTGTCAGACTTTATTTTTCTGGGCTCCAAAATCACTACAGATGGTGACTGCAGCCATGAAATTAAAAGACGCTTACTCCTTGGAAGGAAAGTTATGACCAACCTAGATAGCATATTCAAAAGCAGAGACATTACTTTGCTAACAAAGGTTCGTCTAGTCAAGGTTATGGCTTTTCCTGTGGTCACGTATGGATGTGAAAGTTGGACTGTGAAGAAGGCTAAGTGCCGAAGAGTTGATGCTTTTGAACTGTGGTGTTGGAGAAGACTCTTGAGAGTCCCTTGGACTGCAAGGAGATCCAACCAGTCCATTCTGAAGGAGATCAGCCCTGGGATTTCTTTGGATGGAATGATGCTAAAGCTGAAACTGCAGTACTTTGGCCACCTCATGTGAAGAGTTGACTCATTGGAAAAGACTCTGATGCTGGGAGGGATTGGGGGCAGGAGGAGAAGGGGACGACAGAGGATGAGATGGCTGGATGGCATCACTGACTCGATGGACGTGAGTCTGAGTGAACTCTGGGAGTTGGTGATGGACAGGGAGGCCTGGCGTGTTGCGATTCATGGGGTCGCGAAGAGTAGGACATGACTGAGTGACTGAACTGAACTGAACTGATGTATTTTAAGACATTGTTGTGTCCCTTCCCCAGGCATGGGCCTTAAGATTTTAATTAGCCTTCGATCAGTGATGTGTCCTTGAATAACACCTTCTTTTTCCTGGAAATCATTAGAGCTTCTTCACTGGGACAGTGAGATGCAGGTTGCAGAGATTTTTTCTTATCTTTTCTAAAACTGTTAGTTCCACAAACCACTTCATTTCATTCACTCAGTTTATTTATTTATTTTAACCAGAAGTGTAATGTGTGTGTGTGTCAACTAATTTTAGCTCAACCTCTAGAGGTGATTAGTCAGTATGGACCTTCTCTGCTTAGGAACCCACACTCCAGTGGTGGTTTGCAATTAGCATTAGCAATACTGGTAATAATTTTTCATTCATGAATAAAAATCTTCCAAACTCAGCTAGCCCTTTGCTCCAGAGCTCAAAATCAAAAGCTGTAATTCTGTGTCCTCCTACTTTATGAATATCTGTTGATAGAACTGATTTGATGGTTGTAAAAGCTATGATAACTCACTGGGTCAATTTGCAAATAAACATCTGAATGTTTGGTAGACTTTTGTCAAAAGCTTGCAGTTCTTGTAATGATCCTTTTGGTATTAAAGCAGTAAGGAAAAAATGTGTATCTCTTACTTACTTCTAATTACTGAACATTTTCAAAAGAACTCCAAATATTTTTAGTTAACAATAGCTATAAAATATATTTCTCCTTTGGGAATTCATAAAATGCATGAAGTCTCTCAGTTAGGAAAAGTTGTTTTAATTTGTTTCTTAGTTAAACAAACTTTTTGTTTTCAAACTTATTCAAGCACAGATTTCTGTTTTCCTTAATAAATGTCTATTTACATGATATTTTATATACTGTTTATACCTGTTTATATACTATTTATGTAGCAATGATCAAAAATTTGAAAATGTTATTTTCAAATAACATTTCATACATTCTATCCTTTCATACATTGTTTTCATCAAAATTTATTTGCATTATGATCTTTTCTGGGTCTTCCCTGGTGGCTCAGTGGTAAAGAATCCACCTGCAATGCAGGAGCTGCAGGAACCAAGGTTCGATCCCTGAGTCTAGAAGATCCCCTGGTGGAGGGCATGGCAACCCATTCCAGTACTCTTACTGGAAGAATCCCATGGACAGAGGAGTCTGGTGGGCTACAGAGCATAGGGTCACACAGAGTTGGACATGAAGCAATCCAGCACCTGGTCTTTTCTTCTCTTTCAGAGATCATTCACTCTGAGGGAATCCAACTGCCATGTCTTGAAGAAACTCAAGAAGCCCTGTGTAGAGGCTCATATGGCAAGAAGCAGAGACTCCTTGGTAATGGCCCTGTGTGTCCTCCAACTTGGAAATGGATCTTTCAGCTCCAGTCAAGTCTTCACTGCCTGCAGCCCAACTGACATCTTGACCGTAACCTCATGAGTGACTCTAAGCCAGAACCACCCAACAAAGACGTACTCAAATTCCTGACCCACAGAAATGGTGAGATAATAAATGTTTGTTATTCCAGTCACTAATTTTAAAGTAATTTCTCATGAAGCAAAGAATAACTAATACACTCTGGTGGCTCAGACAGTAAAGAATCCACCTGCAATATGGGAGACCTGGGTTCGCTCCCTGGGTTGGGAAGATGCCCTGGAGAAGGAAATGGCAACCCACTCCAGTATTCTTGCCTGGAGAATTTGCGTGAACAAAGGAGCCTGGAGGGCTATAGTCCATGAGGTCACAAAGAGTCAGATATGACTGAGCGACTAAGCACACACACAATAAAATACCAGATTAAAAAATTGTATCCAGAAGTTTTAATGATGAAAAGTGACTCGATTTTGCTTCTTGAGATATTTACTTTTTAGCTGTTGTTTTCTCTATAAAAATGAGCTTTGGAAAGAAAGTTTTCAGATTGAAGAATCAGTGAATCCTCAAAGCATGCCACACAGTTGACTGGCTAGTCTGTCCTCACTTAAGGTTCCTCTGCTAATTCCCCTGAATTCCCACTCTCTTGTCACCAGCTCCCCACAACTCAACTCTATACTGTTGCTTCCAGTCTCCTTTGCCCCAATGCCTGATGAAAATATTATCAAATACTGCTACAAATATGTTTTTATATCTTTGAGCAACTTAAAAGGAAAAAAAAATGGGTCATATATGCTATATATGCAAATATATTTTTACTACCTAAAATGGAAGCACTATTATGAATCTGATGTGGTAGAATCAAAGACAGAAGAGTGGGGAGATTGGAAGAAGAGATGGAAATGATAAAGCTTCTCCATAATCTCCATCAGCCTCCATCATGCCACTTCAGTAAACATCCTTCTAAAAATTGTACATACTTCTTATATGAATAAAACCTTAGGGCTAATCCTTTAGACCCTATTCCCAGAGGGACTGAAGCCACTAAACCCCTCAGATGTATAATTTCTAAAGATGCTATTGCTAACCTTTTATTAGTCTTATTATTTAATGGTATCCTCAAAAACAGCACCAGTGCCAGAATACCAAGTAATAATAGGATGATTAACCACTCATAGTAATTAATATTTTGACCAGCTTAGTTGCTGTGTCAATGATAAATTTAATTCTTTTTTGATCAATTAAATTTTCTAATAATTATCCCCCAAGTTTGGCAGTAAAAGATGGTTTAAAATAGTTAATGTACAGTGATGACACACTTTGAAAGAATTTAATGATTTGAAGCACTTTAGAAGTTTTGCTGTTGAATTATGAATTAATTGGTATCTAAGTTTGAGTTATGCATAACCAAATAAAAGATATTAATTATATAACCATGACATTATATGTAGCACTTAGTCAGCATCACTGAGTATTTCTTCAATTAGAATATACAATCCAGAATACTGGGTCAGCTCAGTAAATGCTGAATTTAAAGAATAGCTATAGTTTCCATTGGCTGTTTACCAGAACTTTCTCTTGTGTACCTGAATAATTTTCAAAGGACTCAAGAATTCTTTTGCTTTGATGTTAATTAACTGCCTGCTGGATCTTCCCATTAATCAGTTTTCAAGCAATTAATTTGATTAGAAATGGAAAGTACTGACCAAATTAAAGGCAATTTCCAGAATTAAACTATGGTAATTAATTTCCTGGATTCTGTGTTAATAACTTGTCATAGATTGGCAGACATTGATTAGAGGCTACATCAACCATGCAAATTAATGCAGGGCTAAGGCCTCCCTGTTGGAAAAAATAAGGCTGGGCTTTAAAAGGAAGGAGATTAGGGATAAAGTCAGAGCCAAATACCTATTAGGGAAGCTAGATCGTCTCCCTCCCAAAGACACGTCATTACTAGGGACTGTCAAAATCCTTTCCAAGTCTCCACAAATTCAACTTAGAATACTCTTTTGGATCCCCTGAATTCAAACAAGTATAGTCACATTTCTAATTTAAGGCATCGGAGGATTTTTATGTCTTAGGAAATTTTTGTACTCTGCTATCAGTCTAGTTCAGTTCAATCACTCAGATGTGTCCGACTCTTTGTGACCCCATGAACTGCAGCACGCCAGGCCTCCCTGTCCATCACCAATTCCTGGAGTCCACCCGAACCCATGTCCATTGAGTCAGTGATGCCATCCAATTATCTCATCCTCTGTCGTCCCCTTCTCCTCCTGCCCTCAATCTTTCCCAGCATCAGGGTCTTTTCAAATGAGTCAGCTCTTCGCATCAGGTGGCCAAAGTGCTATAAAATGACAATATTATATTAAATTATTTGAATTATTTTATAAAATATAAAATGTTAATTCATTTAAAAATTATAGGCACTTGTATAATTTATTTTTTTCATCTTTTTTTTCCTAAGATAAGGCATTTGATATATCTTCAGTTGCTTAAAAGTGGTTTGCACTTCACGGTTTTAATAATATATTTTCATGTATGAAATATTTCAAACATGATAAAATATAAAGAATAATGGATTTTTCTCTAATATTTTAACTTTCTCTAATATTTCTCTAATATTTTTACTTCTAATACATTTATTTTAAAATAACAAAATGAAACCTTACAGATATAGCTAAAAATCACCTACATTCTTTGTTTCTTCTATTTTGCTAGAGATTCAATACCTTGAAGTTGATGCATATTATTTCTGTGAAATATTTATCATCTTTCTTAATTGATATATAGAGCTGTTAGGTTTTTCACATATTTGACTTAATTTCTAAATTAAGCACTAGTTTTATGTATATTTAAAAGTCTGTTAGAGAACATAGATTTAAATGTATACGTGTGCGTTTATGTATGTGTTTGTTTGTATATATGTATATACAGAAAGGATTACATATACATGTATATGTGTATGTATAGATTTATGTATATATAGGTATATATGTATATTCTTATGACATATAATGGACCTTTAAAATGTTACCAGTATTGCAGTTTTAATTTATATTTTCAATAATGAATTTAATATTTGTCAAGTGTTTATTGAATATTTATTTTTATTCATCTGGGAACTCACTACTGTTCATGTCTCTGCCCATCTTTTCTATGGAACTGTTTTTCTTATCTATATAGAAATGCTTTACATACTCTGAATGCTAGCTTTTCATTTATTCTATACAATGAAAATCCATTTTCAAGTCTGTGGCTTGTATTTTTAACTTTGATTGCTTTTTAATTAAAAATTTAATTTTAATATAGTCATATTTATAAATCTTTTGTTTTAGTTTTCATTTTTCATGCCTTGTTGAATAACTTATTTCCTAATAAGTTATAAATGTTTGCTTTTCTCTTTAGATGTTAGATCTTCCAATTTTCTGTAATTTACAAAGGTATGTGGTATGAGGTTTGCATCCAGTTTGATCATTTTCCATATAGATGACCAGTTGTTCCAGCATCGTTTATTGAACTGTGCGTACTTTTCCCATTGATAAATAATACATCTCTGTCAACTACCCAGCTCCCACTGACCATTTTTAAGTTTTCTATTCTGTTCCACTGGTGTTTCTAAGTATTTCCTGTAGCAATACCATGATAAATAAGTTATTATAGATCAATAGTTGAGAAGACATATATTCTTTCTTCTTCAAAAGTGACTGATACATTCCTACAAGTTAATGTAGCACTTTAAGACTGCGTTTTCAAATTCTGTTAAAAACCGGGACTTTGACTCATTGCATTAAATATGTAGTTAGATGTCAAAGAGGAAAGGCCATTCTTACAATATTGAGTTTTCCTGTTCATTAATACAGTATTTCTTTTATCTAGGCATTCTTTTTTATTTATTTATTTATTTTTACTTTACAATATTGTATTGGTTTTGCCATACATCAACATGCATCCGCCACGGCATTCTTTTATGTGCTGGAATATTTTCATTTCATCCATTTATATCTTTTGCTAGATTCATTCTTTAGATTATTATAATTTTTGTTGCCGTAATTAATTATACATTTTTAAACATTACATTTTAAAATTAGTTATTACTGGTGTGTAGGAATACTACTAACTTTTCATATTGATGTAGATTTAGCAACCTTGTTGAGCTTTCTTATTATTTCTAACAATTCATTTTTAGAGATTCTTTGGTTTTCTGTACAAGCAATCATCACATCTGTGAATAATACTTTGGTTTCTTACTTATATATACAAGGTATTAAAAAGAGAAAGGCATGAAATACACTTTGTTAATACAAGCAGAGTTTGAGAAGTTGAGAGGCTGGTGCCTGCTGAAATTTCAATGCTGGGAGCTACCAAATGCAAAAGTTTCCCACTAATTTCCATCTACCCTCCTGTTATAAAGTCTCTTCCCTATCGTCTTGTAAGTTAGGCATTTTTACTTCAAATATTTAACATAAGCTGTGGGCACACACACTGAATGTGATCATTGGAAGATGGAAGATAGGAGTAAGTGTCCCTCAGAAACCCCAGGGTCTGCTCCAGGCCGAATTAAGATCCACTTCTCTTCTGTGTTCTGAAACAGAGTAGGAACTCAGTCATTTTTTGTGAATTGCCCAAATATCTTCCTCTGTTTATCTGTCAAGGCTTGAAATGTCACTGTTAGAAACTCATTTTTGTGGAATTTAGAGTTTGTTCAATTAACAAGCTTTCCAGTAAACATCGTTAGGCTGTACTTTATTTTAATTTACTATGCCTACAGACAAAACTTACTCTTATCTGCTTCCTATTCTATTCTAGTACTGACATATATTATTTGACAAGTTATACCTAAGTTTCCTCATCTCTTCAGTTGGCATAATAAAAGGAAATTATAGTGTTGTGAAAATTTAAGTGAAGCATATAGAAATTTAGGATAGTACTTGGTGTATAATAAGTAATAAATGTTACTTTACATTAATAAGTCATCATTATCAGTGAATTCAAATACATAGGAAGAAAATAATTTCTGATCCCACATTTGCCTTTTCATTTATATGTAGGGCAATATACTGTCAAGACAAGTAATTTTCCTATACAAATAAGAGTTAACACTGTATGAATAGAAGTAATATAATCAAGTAGACATATATATAAAGTATCAACTACTTTTAAAGATGATGTTTAAAATATTTATGTGAAGTAATATTCCTCATTAACTTGGATCAGAAAATTTCTGAAATGAGCAACTAGAAAATCTTAATACAATAAAAAATGTATTTGAGAGAATTAGAGTGGTGCCAAGATAGTCCAGTGTCAAAAAACCTAAGATTTTGTATATGTGCTGCTGAAGTGAGCACATGAACCTAAGATTTTGGAGAGAAGGAAAAAAGCATTGAGGGGAGTCTGACATTTTGAATTAATATGCTTTGCAAGCCATTTTGCCTATTTGAAGTCTCAAGAAAGAATAATAAGATGATCAAAAAGGGGCAACTAAAGTCGAAGAGTCTGAGAAGAGTTTTCAGCATTCTTAAGAGCCTAAAAACACCAAAATTCAGGGTTTTTCAGGATTGAAAATGTAGCTAAGACTTAGAGCAGGAGAAATTCTTAGAGAGAAGGGATGTAAGGAGAAGAGAAGGAATGAAACCTCACATTTGAACTGCTTTTGCCATAGAGGCATTTTCTGATTCTTAAGTAAGAGTGAGGCAAAAGTCAGGAAGTCAAGCAGAGAGCAGAAACTACATGACCAAGAAGATGAACTAAGATTTAAAAATCTCATGTGGTTTGGAGAGATAAATTTTGTAGCTTAATATCCGCTAAGTAAAGCAGACACTTGTAAGCATCCTAAGCTTTCAACTGAGATGTTCATTAGCTAAGCTACATGATTAAGAACAAACCAAAAGTAAGCCTTCATAAAGATTAAAACTAAATTTGGGAATCATTTTAATTTGGGGTGGAAGTGATTTGCTCCTGCATTTAATGCTCTGCCAAATGAACAGTAAATCATCATTAACAGAAAATAATGTCATCCAGAGCCACACAATTTTTTTGCATGTAACGTACAGCAGACAATAAAATTGGACATGGAAAGAGATAGGAACAATAAAACAAAATAGACGTGGGGAGTAGACTCATAGGTGTAAATATACAAAGATTCATATACAGATTAACACATATAAGAAAATAAATACTTAGATGAAGAATTTCAAGATAGAACAAAAAGGATATATGAAAATTCCAAAGAGAAGTTTTAGAACTTTAAAATATAGTCACTTAATACCTCAGTAGAAGTTTTGCAACTAGTGACTTACAAAACAAGTCACATAGTAGACTGAAGCATGAAGTAAAAAAGGAAAGAAAAATCAGACTTGGAAATACGAGACAAATGGATATAAATATGTGTAACTGGAGCCCAAGAAAGAGCAATGGAGACAAAGTGATAGAGGCTGTAATTTAGAAGATGAGGAGAACAAATTTGTTTTAATTAAGAAAAATCTCATGGAAAGGAATAAATTATGAGTATAGGCTTAACAGATACACAAGAATATATATAACATGGATAAATAATAAAGATTTACTGGAAAGCACAGGAAACTATATTCAATATCTTTTAATTTTACCTATAATGGAAAGTAATCTGAAAAAATGTATATATATATAACTGAATCACTTTGCTGCATACCTAACTATACACAACACAATATTGTAAATCAACTATGCTTCAATAAAGAAATAAGAAAAATCTCAGATAACAGATTTAAGGTGTATTATAAATTTCAATCAGGGTAAATATAAAGAAAACCATACCTAGGGGTACCATAATAAGCATTTTAAAATAATTCAATATATATTTGTTTTTGTTATTAAGTATCTTTTTTTAAAAAATGTACTTTGAAAGGTCTTCTATTCCTAGACCAGATAACTTATAGTTTGCTTACAACAGAAAATTTGGAATTTGTAATCATTATGCAATTAGTAGCTATGCAATTAAATCTACTCTTTATTGTCACTAATGACACTGAGTTCCAGAAAACATGTGTGACTTATCTAAAAGTACTTCACCATAAAATGTAATATTTTTAAAAATAATGGAAATTTTAAAATGTGGTAGAAGAACATTTAAAAAGCAATCTTGAGAAAGAAGAATGGAACTGGAGGAATCAACCTACCTGACTTCAGGCTCTACTACAAAGCCACAGTCATCAAGACAGTATGGTACTGGCACAAAGACAGAAAAATAGATCAGTGGAACAAAATAGAAAGCCCAGAGATAAATCCACGCACCTATGGACACCTTATCTTTGACAAAGGAGGCAAGAATATACAATGGATTAAAGACAATCTCTTTAACAAGTGGTGCTGGGAAATCTGGTCAACCACTTGTAAAAGAATGAAACTAGAACACTTCCTAACACCATACACAAAAATAAACTCAAAATGGATTAAAGATCTAAACATAAGACCAGAAACTATAAAACTCCTAGAAGAGAACATAGGCAAAACACTCTCCGACATACATCACAGCAGGATCCTCTGTGACCCACCTCCCAGAATATTGGAAATAAAAGCAAAAATAAACAAATGGGACCTAATTAAACTTAAAATCTTCTGCACAACAAAGGAAACTATAAGCAAGGTGAAAAGACAGCCTTCAGAATGGGAGAAAATAATAGCAAATGAAGCAACTGACAAACAACTAATCTCAAAAATATACAAGCAACTCCTGCAGCTCAATTACAGAAAAATAAACGACCCAATCAAAAAATGGGCCAAAGAACTGAATAGACATTTCTCCAAAGAAGACATACAGATGGCTAACAAACACATGAAAAGATGTTCAACATCACTCATTATCAGAGAAATGCAAATCAAAACCACTATGAGTTACCATTTCACACCAGTCAGAATGGCTGCGATCCAAAAGTCTACAAGCAATAAATGCTGGAGAGGGTGTGGAGAAAAAGGAACCCTCTTACACTCTTGGTGGGAATGCAAACTAGTACAGCCACTATGGAGAACAGTGCGGAGATTCCTTAAAAAACTGAAAATAGAACTACCATACGACCCAGCAATCCCACTGCTGGGCATGCATGCTGAAGAAACCAAAATTGAAAGAGACACATGTACCCCATTGTTCATTGCAGCACTGTTTATAATAGCCAGGACAGGGAAGCAACCTAGATGTCCATCAGCAGATGAATGGATAAGAAAGCTGTGGTACATATACACAATGGAGTATTACTCAGACATTGAAAAGAATGCATTTGAATCAGTTCTAATGAGGTGGATGAAAGTGGGGCCTATTATACAGAGTGAAGTAAGCCAGAAAGAAAAACACCAATACAGTATACTAACACGTATATATGGAATTTAGAAAGATGGTAACGATAACCCTGTAAGCAAGACAGCAAAAGAGACACAGATGTATAGAGCAGTCTTTGGGACTCTGTGGGAGAGGGAGAGGGTGGGATGATTAGGGAGAATGGCATTGAAACATGTATAATATCATATAAGAAACAAATCGCCAGTCCAGGTTCGATGTAGGATACAGGATGCTTGGGGCTGGTGCACTGGGATGACCCAGAGGGATGGTTCAGGGAGGGAGGTGGGAGTGGGGTTCAGGATGGAGAAAACGTGTACACCCGTGGTGGATTCACGTTGATGTATGACAAAACCAATACAATATTGTAAAGTAATTAGCCTCCAATTAAAATAAATAAATTTATATTGAAAAAATAAAATTTTAATATAAATTCTAATTGTCATAGAAATCCTGATTTATTTACCAAAATATAAAAAACTTTTAGTTTTTTGTATTAAAAGCTGGACTCTGATTTTGGAATGTCTGTGTGTAATTGTTGGGAGACATTTCTCCATGAATGTTTTCGCATTTCTGCATGTATGGAGACTTCTGAGCAATCACTGACAAGGTTTACTCAAGGGTGATTGAATAGCAAAGTATCTTAAGACCTAGCAATAGTTTATTTCTTAGGAGGAATTTAGAAAATGTATCTCCCCAAAGGCAATCATTTATGTTCCAGGTTAAGACGCATCTCTCATCTCCAGAGAACATTTGTTTATATTCCAGAGTAAGTCTTTTTTTTTTTTTCCTGAAGGAGAATATGGATAATTATGCCAGAATTCTGTCTGTAAATTCTGAGTGTCATAATTTTGACCCCTGTGATGTAAATGCATTGCATATGCAGGTAGTATCTTAGTTCTTAGTCCTGTTGTTCTGTGAGAACTTGGAGTATGGGGAACTGACTTAGTCTGTGAGTAATTATTATCTGAAACTGGGAGCCAGAAGCCCTGAGGCTCCCACCAGTACTAAAATATAAAATTTTGACAGGATAAGTTATTTGCTTGTAAGTATGGTAAAATCTTCACCATTTTTCTTCCTTCCTAGTATACGATTGACTAAACCAATATTGGTAAAAGCCAACTCTCAGACCACTTACTCCTCTGTCTCTGAAGCTGAAGAGGGCTGAGAAAACACATAGTCGACTATTACCTGAAATTTGTAGTCCATTCACTTTCTATTCTTTTAGATGAGGTTTTATTCCTTCTCTCTTTTCTAATATCTAACATCTGCTCTACAAACCACCACCTCAACTACTTTCATGGTCAGCTGATGAATCTATTTCCTTCTCATTTCATGGAAAAGAAAAAACAATTAGAAAAGGACTTCCACAGTTCCCATGAACACATCTACCCCTTTACCTCTACCTTCTCTTTTGTTTTTATGGATCGGTTTTACTATCATCACACCTAAGACTAACCCCTGCCCCACTTATATATTATTTTCTATCTCCTTTTTATATTTAAAGGCATTGTTCTATAAATGTTCTCAACTCTTTTGAATCAAAAAGTTTTCTTTATTGGATTATTCTCATAACAGCAGAGCATGTTGTTCAAGAGATGAGCCAAAGCCTGAAGAGATTTCCAGATCACTAAGTATGAGGAAAACTTAGAATGATAGAGACTGATCAATAAACAGAGACAAAAGGATAAAGTATCCATCTCAGGAAACATCCACAAACACAACCGGTGGCCAGGGACCAAATGCCTCTTCGGATTTCCTAGCTTACACACATATTTTAAGAAATTTAGATGCAACTCTAAGACAGAAAAGGAGTTAAATAAAACTTTGAAAAGATTAACAACACTATTAACTTGATTACAATTGATCTGGTTATGAGAGGAATGGAAAATTTGATGGTTAGTTTTATCTGTCAACTTGACTGGGCTAAGGGATGCCCAGATAGCTGGTAAAACATTATCACAGGTGTGTCCATGAGAGTGTGTCTAGAAAAGCTTAACATTTGAAGAAGTGGATTAAGTAAAGAATATGCCTTCACTAGTGCTGGTGGGCATCATTCAATCCATTAAGGGCTTGAATAGAACAAGAAAGGTGTAAGAAGGGCAAATATGCTTTCTCTTGAGTTGGAATATCCATCTTCTTCTGCCCTAGGACTTTTGTGCTCCTGACTCTCAGGCCTTGGGTTTGGACTGGAACTATACAACTGGCTTCCCTGGGCCTCCAAGGAGCAGATGACAGATCATGGAACTTTTCAGCTTCCTTAATCATTTCAGGCAGTCTCTCCTTCTATGTATCTATATATATCCTACTGGTCCTGTGTCTCTGGAGAACCCTGCCTAATACAAGACCAAATATCAAATAGTTACATGTAAATAAAATAATTTTTAGTTTTGAGCAGAACATCTGAATATGTAATCTCAGATCCTGTATACCCAAGAGTTATTTTACAATTTTACCTCATTTTTTTTATAGAATTTGAGAGTTTGACCAAAAATCTTATAAACTTAAAATTCTAATGTGAAAATAATCAATCAAATCACTAACCAAAAATAAGATACACCATTTAAATGTTCAAAGAGAAGCTTAACAACAATAAGTGAAGAGTCATATGGCACATTAGTGTATATTCTAATCAGAAGTCATAATAGGGCTCAGCAGGTGCTTGGGAAGCCAGAATTTCATTGTAAGTGCATTATACTGAATTTAGAATGCAAATCAAGTTGAATTTGTTGGTTCTCATTTTAACTGAAACTAAATGCGTATCCCAGTGGAAAAATTGCTAACAAAATTTCATATTCCAAACTCCTAAATGTCTTGCTTTTACTTAATTTTAATTACTTTTAAAAAACTTTAATTTTTTGCTGATGTAATCTTGAGTAGAATGCAAAGATGTTTACCTGTATGTCTCATGATGTTCAAAACGAATGATTATGTGTCTCCATTCCCTAGTGTCCAGGCCAACAAAGAACAAGCCTAATTGTATGCTTTCCTTTATCACTTGACTCATTTTCACAGCTTGATGTACCATCAATTTCAAGATTCTTCTAAATTTAGAAAATGAGTTTGACCATAACTTGGCATAGATGAGATTCTTTTCCTTTAGTTTCTAGAAACATGACTACTGAAGCAAATAAAGTGCTATCCTATTTGCTTCTAAAAAGAGAGAGGAAATAAGTGGAAAGTACATTGACTGTTTTACTTCCTCAAAAATATACTCTCTTGGGGTAATCATTGTGCCGTCTGCTAATGAGTTTGAGAGTATAATCTGACATTGATGTTCTTTACGCATCATTTAATTGTTTCATGTTTAATTGCATTACAACAAAGACAACATCTGTGGCAATGAAGATATAAAGGATATTGTGTAAACTCAGAATGGAGTCACAAAACAGATTTCCCCATGGAAAAAAAATTTCCATGAAGTAGACTAACCATTTTGATTATGTTGAAGACAGAGGAGACCATAAGAAAACAACAACCAATGAATTAGTAAAAAAAAAAAAAAAGAAAAAGAAAAAAAGAGAGAGCTTTTGAGAACCAACAATAGATTATAATTGTTGAAAACATAAATCACTTTTTTTTTTGGTTTTAAAGTAGAAGGTTTAAGTTTTATCCCCTGTCTTCCATCAAAGGTTACATATACTATTAATGAAGTATCACAAAATTTTCAGATAATAAAATGCACTATAATAAGATTATCAATATATTGATATTCATTTTTGGTGGGTACAGTGATTTAATTTCTCCTCTATGAAATGAAGAATTCATTTTTAGCTGACCTAATTCTAAGGTTACTATATGCATTTTCACTCTGTGGAAATACTTTTTTTTTTAATAGACAGAAATGAAATATCTGGTATGTGGTAGAGAGATAGGGCTTCCCAGGTGGCGGTAGTGGTAAAGAACCTGCCTGCCAATGCGGGACACTTAAGAGATGCAGGTTCATTCCTTGGGTTGGGAAGATTCCTGGAGAAGGGAATGGAAACCCACTCCAGCATTCTTGCCTGAAGAATCCCATGGACAGAAAAGCCTGGCAGGCTACAACCCATGGGGTTGGAAAACATTGGACACAACTGAAGTGACTTAGCACACATGCACTAGAGAGATAATGTACATTTAATAAAAAGAAGAAAAAAATATCAATTGTGTTAGAGACTGGAATGGTGTGTGCAATGAATGCACTAGGCCAAGATACTGAATTTGAAAACAAGCATGAAATCCTGAAAGTAAATTTTTAATTTAATTTAGCATTTTTTAAAAAGATCAGATCAGATCAGTCGCTCAGTCGTGTCCGACTCTTTGCGACCCCATGAATCTCAGCACGCCAGGCCTCCCTGTCCATCACCAACTCCCAGAGTTCACTCAGACTCATGTCCATCGAGTCAGTTGATGCCATCCAGCCATCTCATCCTCTGTCGTCCCCTTCTCCTCTTGCCCCCATCCCTCCCAGCATCAGAGTCTTTTCCAGTGAGTCAACTCTTCGCATGAGGTGGCCAAAGTATTGGAGTTTCAGCGTCAGCATCATTCCTTCCAAAGAAATCCCAGGGCTGATCTCCTTTAGAATGGACTGGTTGGATCTCCTTGCAGTCCAAGGGACTCTCAAGAGTCTTCTCCAACACCACAGTTCAAAAGCAGCAACTCTTTGGCGCTCAGCCTTCTTCACAGTCCAACTCTCACATCCATACACGACCACAGGAAAAACCATAGCCTTGACTAGACGAACCTTTGTTGGCAAAGTAATGTCTCTGCTTTTGAATATGCTATCTAGGTTGGTCATAACTTTCCTTCCAAGGAGTAAGCGTCTTTTAATTTCATGGCTGCAGTCACCATCTGTAGTGATTTTGGAGCCCAGCAAAATAAAGTCTGACACTGTTTCCACCGTTTCCCCATCTATTTTCCATGAAGTGATGGGATCAGATACCATGATGTTGGTTTTCTGAATGTTGAGCTTTAAGCCCACTTTTTCACTCTCCACTTTCACTTTCATCAAGAGGCTTTTGAGTTCCTCTTCACTTTCTGCCATAAGGGTGGTGTCATCTGCATATCTGAGGTTATTGATATTTCTCCTGGCAATCTTGATTCCAGCTTGTGTTTCTTCCAGTCCAGCATTTCTCATGATGTACTCTGCATATAAATTAAATAAACATGGTGACAATATACAGCCTTGACGTACTCCTTTTCCTATTTGGAACCAGTCTGTTGTTCCATGTCCAGTTCTAACTGTTGCTTCCTAACCTGCATACAAATTTCTCAAGAGGAGGTCAGGTGGTCTGGTATTCCCATCTCTTTCAGAATTTTCCACAGTTTATTGTGATCCACACAGTCAGTAAGCAGCATTATAAAAATTATTGTTAAATGGCCACAAGGAAAAGATTCAAGGGTAAAAGGTGTGATTAAATCGATGTCTCTTAGACAAAGTTGCTATATATATGGGCCTAGAAATTATGATCTCATATAAACACACTTTCAACAGTGGCTCCTCTAAGTTATTAGCATATTTTTATTATCTAAATTTCTACAATACTGAAAAGTCAATTTATTTTGAAGTATTTCCTGTAGTGCATAGGAACACTAAATTTTTGATTTTAGGGAAAGTTAAAACATGCAGTAAGTCTTACAATTTTGCCATCTCTTTGAGTAAATAACTGACCAAGGAAGTCAAAAAATTACATTATTGGCCTGCCACACTGATAGGTTAAGCAAATACATATTTCTGCCTGTATGAAGTTTATGAGTTAGAGCAGAAGACAGATATGAAACCAGATTTAACATCTGCTGAGCATACAGTGCTCTTGGATGTAGAAGTAACCTGTTCAAGGCACTTGTGAGAATTCTTTGAAAATGACATTTGAGACTTGAGTAATGGGAAGGAGTAATAACTAGGAAAGGAGAAATAGGGGGAGGAAACAGGGGCTCAGGCAAAAGGAAGAGTGAGGCAAAGATCTTAAGAAATGAAGAATATGAAACAAGTCGAGCATGGTTGCTGCATAGATGCAGGCAGAGAGTGGAAAGAAAGGAAATAAGAAGGTGGAAGTTCACTGCCTCTCGTTACAGTATACTATGTGAAAATCATGAAGCTTAAAACATTGCATGAGTCCCTCAGAATGATCCCAGAATGTGTCACATCAATAGATGTCTATCCGCAATCACATCCTCTTTTTCTGTGGCTTTCTTCTTCTGGAAAGCTACCTATTCAATTTCCCCACCATAGTTTCAGCTAAGCTGTGCCATAGCTCTGGGTGATGAGGCGTCTGGAAAGATGCCCCAGGGGAGGGCATCACTTCTAAATAAAAGCTAAAGGCTTATTAGGATAAATCATTTTTACCCTGTTTGTCTTTCCCTACTTCTGTTGTCTGGAAGGTAGATATGTGATCTGGAGATGCAGCAACCATATGATGACATAAGAATCAATCCTTGCATCTTAAGGATAGTGATGGGATAGATGGAACCTGAGATGAGGGAGTAGAGGATGAACCTTATTTTGCAGTTGATGTCACTGGCAGCCCCTAGTATCATGCACTAGGTAGACTGTGCGGCCACATGAGGATTCCTTGCCTTCAATCCCTTATAGATGCCATTGAGCCCCTTTATCAGAACTAAGCTGATATTCCCATATCCATTTAAGCCATCAGAGTTGAGTGTTCAGAGAACTCTTACCAATCACATTTCTAACTTCCAACAATGTTGAAAAAATGAAAAGTGAAAGTGAAGTTGCTCAGTCGTGTCTGACTCTGTGACCCCATGAACTGTAGCCTACCAGGCTTCTCCATCCATGGGATTTTCCAGGCAAGAGTACCAGAGTGGTTTGCCATTTCCTTCTCCAGGGGATCTTCCCAACCCAGGGATCAAACCCAGATGTCCTGCATTGCAGGCAGACGCTTTACCCTCTGAACCAGTTATCTTTCACCTATTAGGGGTCAAATATCTATGTTGACAGCCTGTATATTACTTGAGAAAAAATATTTTTGATAGTATACTCTTTCTATGTGAACATATAATTACTGTTGGAGTACTACTTTCTCCTCAGGCAGTGTTCTTGTAAACAGTTCAATTCCTCAGAGAGTCTATCCCTATTGCTTTCAAGCAAAATTAGTTTATCATTTTCAGGGCTCCTAAGGAACCCTAGATATGGACCCTTTTACATTCTCTTATAGTTCTTCTATCTCCATCTTAGCTATCAGCTTTTGAGTTGGACTTTTAAAATATTTATTTTCTCTCCGTATTGCCTGCAATATTAGTCTAGAATATTCACACTAGTAGTAATATTTGTTATTCTCTAAGCTACATTCTCTAGGCTTCCCTTGTGGCTCAGTTAGTAAAGAATCTTTGCTGCATTGCTGGACATCTGAGTTCCATCCCTTGGTTGGGAAGATCCTCTGGAATAGGAGGCATGGCAAAGCACTCCAGTGTTCTTTCCTGGAGAATCCCCATGAACAGAGGAGTCTGGCAGGCTGCAGTCCATGGTGTTGCAAAGAGTCGGACATGGCCTGAGGAACTAAGCACACTCAAGCTACATTTAAATTTTATTTAATGAGCACTCATATACAGTCCATGGGGTCGCAAGAGTTGGACATGACTTAGCGACTAAACCACCACTACCACCACCATATAGTGATTACCATATTCCAGACACTATTTTAATATTTTACAGGCATCATATGATTTAATGAATTTAATACTCATAACTACCCATTGAGGTAGGCACTATTACCATCCTTGTTTTATAGATGAGGAAACTGTAGCCTACAGGATTGATATAATCTCAAGGTCACAGATCTAGTAAGTTATGGAGCTTGGATTAAAACCCAGATAACAATGTTTGTGTTTGAAATAGAATCTCAGAATCAAATTTCAGATCAAAGGAACCTTAGAAATAATCTAGTCTTCTTTTATGTACAAGGAAATGTTGTGTATGATATGCAGAAATGTAGTGATATAAGGTAACTTATCTAGTGTTAACTGTTGTAAGAGCTGAGACTCTGGTCCAGATCTCCAGATTTACAGCTTAATGCTGCTTAATTGGGCTCCTAAAATTGATTTTGTATCAAAATTACTTTGGAAACTGTTGTGATAATCCAGATTCTAGAGCCCACTCTCTAAAGATTCTGGTTTGAAATATAGACCTTTAAAAATAATCCCAAGATAATTTAGCTGTAAGACAGGTTTGGAAATTTTGAGTCTGCTGTACATGTGTACCTATCTATGTTTGGTCAAGAAAATAGGACCACCACAACTATCATGGGAAAAAGGTATGTAATATAGGCATTAAGGTTTGGATGAATTACGGAGAAGCTGGGGTAAAAAAGGTCTGAAAAAGACAGAATCAGAAAAATTCTCTGTAATTAATGTAATTAATGACTTTGGTGAGAAGCACTGGAGTGTGTGGAGCACTGGAGTGTGTGGGGAAATCTGAGAAGCTGCATAACTATAACACAAGAGCAGCTGAGGAGTACTGTAAAGTCTGTATGTCTGGGTGCCACAGTCTTCCATGGATAGTGGCTTTTGTTTCACTGCTCTTGTCCAAATCACACAAGTTCCTCTCCCTGGAAACTCTAACCCAAAGTCATAAACAAAAGCTAGAAGATTCTGAGGGTCTAGTTGGCTGTTTAGAAGGGAGATGTGGTGCCAAGTGACCAACAGATTCCCTGCCTTTATGATCTTCAGCTCCTGTGTTCACATCCTTGTATGATCCCTTCACCTAAGAGTGGGCAGGATCTGCGACTTGTTTCTACAAAATGTGATAAAGGTAATGGGATGTATGTGATTATATTCGTGTGATTACATAAGCTTGTAGTACCTCTCTTGCTGGAGTCTCTACATCATTGTCTTTGAAGAAGCCAGTTACTATGAATTCCACAACTACAAGAAAATGAATGTTACTAACAACTACATGAGTGGGCAGGTGGCTTTTTCCCTGAGACTGAGACAAGAGCCTACCCTAGCATTTTGGTTGTAACTTCATGTGAGAACTTGAAGCAGTGAATCAAGCTAAATTGTGAGATAACAAATGTGTATTTTAAGAGTTGTAATTTATTACAGAGAACTAGATAACTAGTATGACATATGGTCTGGTACAACAATACCTACTATTGGATGCTGATATTACTAAAACCTGAAGTGTGTGTCATTAGCTTTAGGAACAAGTGGTGAGTGGTTAGGGATTTTCATTGGACATGGAAAAATGGGGAGCTGTTTTAGTTAGTGGCAACATTTTTGGTAAAACTCTACCACACTCTAACTTAGAAGAAAGTATATAGAGTGAATCATCTCGTAACTTTATTTTAACTGTTGCAGAGACAAAATGATGAAAATGGGAGCTGGTTGCAACCAACTGTATTTGACAAGGCAATTAAGAAAGAAATAAGCTTGGGAGAAACAAAGTGTTTTTAAACAGAATTTGGAACTAATCTAAATAATTCAGAAATTGCAGTATTGTAAATGGCACCACTTCTCAACAAATCCAGAGTGGTGCCATTATGGCATAGCTTCAGTTTAAAGACCAAATCCAAGCTGTAACTGATGCAGCCTTTGTTAGGACCTGGGAAGAGTTTAAGAGGATATTTAGTAGATTCTTTCAACTGTTAAAAAGGCTTCCAGAAAACCTTAGGATCAGATCAGATCAGATCAGTCACTCAGTCGTGTCCGACTCTTTGCGACCCCATGAATCGCAGCACGCCAGGCCTCTCTGTCCATCACCAACTCCCGGAGTTCACCGAGACTCACGTCCATCGAGTCAGTGATGCCATCCAGCCATCTCATCCTCTGTCGTCCCTTTCTCCTTTTGCCCCCAATCCTTCCCAGCATCAAAGTCTTTTCCAATGAGTCAACTCTTCACACGAGGTGGCCAAAGTACTGGAGTTTCAGCTTTAGCATCATTCCTTCCAAAGAAAACCCAGGGCTGATCTCCTTCAGAATGGACTGGTTGGATCTCCTTGCAGTCCAAGGGACTCTCAAGAGTCTTCTCCAACACCACAGTTCAAAAGCATCAGTTCTTCGGCGCTCAGCCTTCTTCACAGTCCAACTCTCACATCATGCCATACATGTGGCCATACATGACCACAGGAAAAACCATAGCCTTGACTAGACGAACCTTTGTTGGCAAAGTAATGTCTCTGCTTTTGAATATGCTATCTAGGTTGGTCATAACTTTCCTTCCAAGGAGTAAGCATCGTTTAATTTCATGGCTGCAGTCACCATCTGCAGTGATTTTGGAGCCCAGCAAAATAAAGTCTGACACTGTTTCCACTGTTTCCCCATCTATTTCCCATGAAGTGATGGGACCGGATGCCATGATGTTCGTTTTCTGAATGTTGAGCTTTAAGCCAACTTTTTCACTCTCCTCCTTCACTTTCATCAAGAGGCTTTTGAGTTCCTCTTCACTTTCTGCCATAAGGGTGGTGTCATCTGCATATCTGAAGTTATTGAAATTTCTCCCGGCAATCTTGATTCCAGCTTGTGTTTCTTCCAGTCCAGCGTTTCTCATGATGTACTCTGCATATAAGTTAAATAAACACAGTGACAATATACAGGCTTGACGTACTCCTTTTCCTATATGGAACCAGTCTGTTGTTCCATGTCCAGTTCTAACTGTTGCTTCCTGACCTGAATACAGATTTCTCACGAGGCAGGTCAGGTGGTCTGGTATTCCCATCTCTTTCAGAATTGTCCACAGTTGATTGTAATCCACACAGTCAAAGGCTTTGGCATAGTCAATAAAGCAGAAGTAGATGTTTTTCTAGAACTCTCTTGCTTTTTCGATGATCCAGCGGATGTTGTCAATTTGATCTCTGGTTCCTCTGCCTTCTAAAACCAGCTTGAACATCAGGAAGTTCACGGTTCACATATTGCTGAAGCCTGGCTTGGAGAATTTTGAGCATTACTTTACTAGCGTGTGAGATGAGTGCAACTGTGCTGTGGATGTGACTGGTGATAGAAGCAAGGTCCGATGCTGTAAAGAACAATATTGCATAGGAACCTGGAATCCAGCTGTGGATGTGAATGTGTGTGGATATGGATGTGGATGTGACTGGTGATAGAAGCAAGGTCCGATGCTGTAAAGAACAATATTGCATAGGAACCTGGAATGTCAGGTCCATAAATCAAGGCAAATTGGAAGTGGTCAAACAAGAGATGGCAAGAGTGAATTTCGACATTCTAGGAATCAGCAAACTGAAATGGACTGGAATGGGTGAATTTAACTCAGATGACCGTTATATCTACTACTGCAGGCAGGAATCCCTCCAAAGAAATGAAGTGGCCATCATGGTCAACAAAAGAGTCCGAAATGCAGTACTTGGATGCAACCTCAAAAACGACAGAATGATCTCAGTTCATTTCCAAGGCAAACCATTCAATATCACAGTAATCCAAGTCTATGCCCCAACCAGTAAGGCTGAAGAAGCTGAAGTTGAACAGTTCTATGAAGACCTACAAGACCTTTTAGAACTAAGAGCCAAAAAAGATGTCCTTTTCATTATAGGGGACTGGAATGCAAAAGTAGGAAGTCAAGAAACACCTGGAGTAACAGGCAAATTTGGCCTTGGAATACGGAATGAAGCAGGGCAAAGACTAATAGAGTTTTGCCAAGAAAATGCACTGGTCATAACAAACACCCTCTTCCAACAACACAAGAGAAGACTCTATACATGGACATCACCAAATGGTCAACACCGAAATCAGATTGATTATATTGTTTGCAGCCAAAGATGGAGAAGCTCTATACAGTCAGTAAAAACAAGATGAGGAGCTGACTGTGGCTCAGACCATGAACTCCTTATTGCCAAATTCAGACTTAAATTGAAGAAAGTAGGGAAAACCACTAGACCATTCAGGTATGACCTAAATCAAATCCCTTATGATTATACAGTGGAAGTGAGAAATAGATTTAAGGGCCCAGATCTGATAGATAGAGTGCCTGATGAACTATGGAATGAGGTTGGTGACATTGTACAGGAGACAGGGATCAAGACCATCCCCATGGAAAAGAAATGCAAAAAAGCAAAATGGCTGTCTGGGGAGGCCTTACAAATAGCTGTGAAAAGAAGAGAAGCAAAAAGCAAAGGAGAAAAGGAAAGATATAACCTTAGGATATAGTCCTTCAAATGCCTCATGTATCCAAAGTACCCATAATTGAATCTACAGAAAGAAATATGTCGAGAAAAACAAATGTGGGCTAGAACTGGGCACATATAATTGAGTAGAATCAAATATGTGGAGACGTGTTTGAGACACAAGTGGGAGAGCTATATTACCATCCTAAACACAAAGAATCAGAGATGTATTTGACATTGAAAAGAACCTCTTGTTCCCACAGAAAAGCATACATCCCCCTTGTGCTTTTCAGAAGTAAACGTCCAAAATGGTGAAAAAGGAAGCACCTTGCAGAGAGCAGATTTGAAAACTATGGGTAACAATGTGGCGCTATTCCAGACACAATAACTGGAGCCCGGAGAAGGCAATGGCACCCCACTCCAGTACTCTAGCCTGAAAAATCCCATGGACAGAGGAGCCTGGTAGGCTGCAGTCCATGGGTCATGAAGAGTCGGACACGACTGAGCGACTTCACTTTCACTTTTCACCTTCATGCATTGGAGAAGGAAATGGCAACCCACTCCAGTGTTCTTGCCTGGAGAATCCCAGGGACGGGGGTGTCTGTTGGGCTGCCGTCTCTGGGGTCACACAGAGTTGGACATGACTGAAGCGAATTAGTAGCAGCAGCAGGAGCAATGAAGGAATAGGACCCTCCTCAGAGTAAAACAAACTTGCAGCATTTTCCAGCATTATTTAAGAAGTTTTGGAGAGTGGTGATTGCCATGTGCTGGGAAGTCTCTTGCTTTTTGGATGGAAATGTTATCATCTATGTCTTTCACATTGGATATTGGGCATATAGCTTGCTTCTTTAGTTCCTATGTCTCTGGATCAAGAAGAACTGAATTTGGATTCAGCTGTAACCCCCACCCCCTCCCCTGCCGCCCCAGAAGATGTACAGATATATCTATGATATATATATATATCTATGATATATATATCATATATCTATATCATATCATATGAGATATATATATATATATATATATATATACACACACATATATATCACAGCATTCTGGACTTAATGTCTGATGCCATGAGTGGATGTGACATTTGAGATGTCTTATTTTGGGAGTCATATTTTGCATGAGGTAGGCACATACATAAATTTGAACAAGAAAGTAGAGTGCAGTGGATTATATGGTTTAGCAAATAGTCACTTGTTTTCACCATGTATTCTTCAAAAAAGTGTATTTCTGTGCCGGACTGGTTATTACTTAATTGGTCAAAGGAATGTGAGGAGAGGTGGCAGTGTGCCAGTTATAGGCCTATACTTTAGAAGGCACCAAGTACTTCTGCTTGTTCCTCAGGAAGCTCCAGAATACTTTAATGGGAAGAACATGGTCCCACGTGGCTATTGTCCCTTCAGCCTTGGTCCCGAATGACTATACATGGAGCAGAGCTACAGGCCTGTGAGTGGAGGAATAAATGTTTGTTGTTGTATGTCACCAACTTTGGGGGTGGTTTATCATCAAAAAACTACCTGACACCAAGCTTAGTTAAATTGTTTGATTACACTTGGCTTATTCAAAATTTCCTGGCCCATGTCCTAATTGAAACACCCAGTCAGTCACTCTAATTCTTAGCAGATACTTAATGCTATATGTGTAGATTCAAATGTATAAAAGAAACCATTATTCTTTAATTCAAAAGTGTACTATACATATTAAGTGCATAAGAGTAAAGGCCTATGATGGATGAGACCAACTCTCAAAGGTTAAAAAAAATGTATATATGTATGTATGCATGAATATGGAGAGGGAAGTAGGGAGGAAGGGGAGGAGAGAGACTAAATTTGGGCTACCTAAATCTTCACTGTCATTACTGCATCATCAGTGTGTACAAGCCTAGGGGTGGGTAGGGGAGAAAACAAAGGTACAAGGAACTATGAAATAGAAAGTTAGAATGTTATAAGCCAGGGAATCCACCTGTAGTTATACTTGAAGCAATTTAAAAGTGTCCTCATCTTCATATACCTTGGGATGGATACAAGTACATAGACTGAATTTGCTCTGATTTCTTTTGTTAATGAATGTTGTTAGTGTACTTCCTGAACAAGAGAAAAAAATTCTGTCTCTTCTTGTCATGTTGACAGCTTTTGCTACATAAATAGATGGCTATGTAGGCAGATACCAAAGTGTGAACTTCCCCCATGCATTTTAATTGGATGCTAGACTTGAAGTGTGGGATTGAGCATTTAAATGGTAAGGGTGCCCATCAAAGAAGCCCAGATATTTGCTTTAAGTCAGTAAAGTGGGCACTGCATAGTTAACAGTGGAAGTACTTTGCTATATATTAGTAACTAACTTGTAGATCCCAGAAGCAGTCCTAAAGAGGGGTGTTTTTGTTATCAATAGCAAAAACACATCTCTTCAAATTTTTATTTCTATTAAATCTTTCCTAGAACAGACTGCTTTGGGAAACTGAATTTAAGCTTCCTGCATGCCAGGGATAAGCCTTTTGATTACTTTTTCTCTAAAAGTTTTTGTTTTTGGCACTAATGACAAATATTAATTTATCCATGATTAATCCATTGATTGAACAAATATTTACTTAGTGTTTACAAGGTTATAGGTCCTGGAGTCATCAGGTAAAAAACACAGAAATGGCTGCTGTTATCATGAAGCTTTTCTTTATGGAAAAAGCTTCAATAAATCAGTAAAAAGAGACATGTATGTGATGATTATGAATTGCAGTGTATTGTAGAAACCAGGGACTAAGACAGACCAAAGAAGTAGTCCTTAAAAAGATGAAATTTAACCCAAAACCTAAGGTGGGAGAAAGGGGCTGGATGTGCATGTGGAGAGGATTTCAGTATAAAGGGAAGTGTGTGCAAAGGACCTAACATGACATTTCTCATGCTCCATTTTTTTTTTTTTCTACTTTAGAATTTGCTGCCTATTGAATATTCTTATAGCTCCAGACCTGGACTGCCTACAAGTTAGTCAGGTATTAAAGATGTCAAATTTATCCTGAAGAAAGGATGTCTTTTAAATACACTGAAATCGTATTGTAGCCTTCAAGAAGCTGTATCTTTTCCTTGTTGCAAGAAGTATTTCTATATTTCTTATTGCATAAGGAAAGGAATCCCTTAGGGCCAAGAACATCAATGCCCACAGTAAACGTCTAACCTGTCTCAACAGGACATAGAGACAATTGCTTGGCCTTTTTACTCTTTTATTTCTTCCTGTGCTTCTCTTTGTTGACTGTTATCTGCCATTCCCTTAAACTGTGCTAACTAATCCAAAGACTGCTAAGTCGCTTCAGTCGTGTCCAAATCTGTGCGACCCCAGAGACGGCAGCCCAACAGACACCCCCGTCCCTGGGATTCTCCAGGCAAGAACACTGGAGTGGGTTGCCATTTCCTTCTCCAGTGCATGAAAGTGAAAAGTGAAAGTGAAGTTGCTCAGTCATGTTCGACTCTTCACGACCCCATGGACTGCAGCCTACCAGGCTCCTCTGTCCATGGGATTTTCCAGGCAAGAGTACTGGAGTGGGGTGCCATCGCCTTCTCAGAATCCAAAGACTAGTCTTTCTGAAAACAATTTAAACAATGTAAATATTTTCCTTTGTATTCTTGGGATACTCCCAGTCCCCTCCCTAATGGGCAACTTTTTTTTTTTTTTTCTTTTTTCCCTTTGAAACAATTGACTCTCCGTTTCTTTTATTGTCAATTTATTTTATAATCATTCTGTGTTCCTCCCACTCCAGAGAGAAATATTCTTAAAGTACAGGGAAAAAGAGGACCTCTTGAGGTTTCTATAGAAGTTATCAATTTTCAGTTTCCAATGATGATGGCTTAGATTTGTGATGAGTATATAACTATAAAGTTTTAGATTGGGGCTCATGTATTATGTGCATGAAATAAAGGATTATTTTCTGTTTATTTCTAATAATTCTCTAAACCACATGCTAAGTGATTAGAAAAAAAAAAAATATATATATATATATATATTGCATTTGTTCACTGTCACTAACTTTCCAGAATAGAATAAGCTTAAAAATAATTAATGTGTAGGCAAACCAGTAGGAATGATGAGAGAAGCTGTAAAGTAGGTTAGAAGAAAATCTCTAACGACTCTGTCATTTGAGCACATTCTGAACCTCATTGGTTTTGAAAAAACTCTTTTTGGATTGAGAGAAAAATATTTTATTCAAGTATGATTGACTTAAAGTAATAGTTTCAGGTATACATTATAGTGACTTAATATTTTTATATATTATGAAAGAGAAAATGTGTTAAAATGATGTCAACTGCCAACTAGTTTCTTTTTCTCTGTCTTTGGTCTAGTTGCAGGAAAACTGGGACCATGCCAAATAAGGATGCATCCTTAGAAGAAAGTTTGTAAGTCAAAAGACCTGACTCTAAAATTTTTTAAAGAAGTATCGTGAAAATGCAGATCAAGTAATATCCTAGTATTGAAGAAATGGAACTGCATAATTATGAAAAGTAGAGAAGATAAAACTTTTAGAAATACATGTCTCCACTTGAGAGAATCTTAGGAAGGCTGTGGTTACACTATTAAAGAGAGAATTAGAAATTAGATGACAAGTTCTATGTGAATTTAGTTATGGGGTATATTACAGAGTCAGCAAGTCCGTCTGTCAGTAGAAATTATGAAATGAATGCATGGCTATACAAATGAAAATAAGAATATCTAATGTGAAGAAAGCTGAGTGCCGAAGAATTGATGTTTTTGAACTGTGGTGTTGGAGAAGACTCTTGAGAGTCCCTTGGACTGCAAGGAGATCCAACCAGTCCATTCTAAAGGAGATCAGTCCTGAGTGTTCTTTGGAAGGACTGATGCTAAAGCTGAAACTCCAATACTTTGACCACCTCATGCGAAGAGTTGACTCACTGGAAAAGACTCTGATGCTGGGAGGGATTGGGGGCAGGAGGAGAAGGGGACAGCAGAGGATGAGATGGCTGGATGGCATCACCGACTCGATGGACATGAGTCTGAGTGAACTCCGGGAGTTGGTGATGGACAGGGAGGCCTGGCGTGCGGCAATTCATGGGGTTGCAAAGAGTCGGACACGACTGAGCGACTGAACTGAACTGAACTGAATGGTAGCTATAGTAGTGGACCAAGAATAGAAAGAATGAGTTCATACCTTCTCTTGATTGTATTACCAAATAACCATTAATTGGAATATATAAATGAACCCTAATGGTCATTGAAACCAGATTTTTACCTGTAAGCAATTGCTTCCTCTGGAAAATATAACTGATCCAGAATAACTTGACTTTAGTGCCTTTTTGTTCCCACTTGTAATGCCCTGGCGATGACCCTCCTTTATCAGTCATTAAGCTCTTATATTCAGGAATTTTCAGTGAAGGGAGAACTCTTCATTGCATTTTCATCCTGCTTCATGTTATGGTACAGATAGTCTTGTTTTATAAATGTTTATCAAAATTGTCAGTTACTAGAGATTGAAACTGGCATTTCTATTCTTTACTCTTCAGTGACTCACAGCAACTTATCCTTTGACTCATCCATATATTTAAATCTTTTCACACATTAAAAAATGTTCTAGAAATAAAATGTAGGTTATTTCTGTTCTTTCCAAAATTAGTCCGAGAAGTAGGTACAATAAAGCTACTTGTGCTGTATCAGCACTCTCCAGGTGGAGAAAGGAAAATCAAGTGCCCCATCCACATGCCCTCCTTCCTGTCCCCTTTTTGAATATTCAGTATAATAATAATCATTGGTCTGAAAGTTGGAGATATGTCATTGGCCTTTAATCTGTATTGAAAACAAGCATTAAATAAAAAAAATGATACTATCCAAATCACCTTTTATGAGGGGAATATCTGGGTTTTTCCTCCTTCTGTGGAGAACTCAACCCATTTTAGTTTAGTTACTTCCAATAAGACATCAAATTCCAAATTTTCTTGCCCAAATTGCCTTCTCTTTTTTGACTTTAGACCGGCATATCCAATTCCTTTCTGATAGCCACATTCATAATTAGAATGATCTTGTGAAAATGTAAGTTAAATTATATCCCTCTGTTGTTTAAACTCATCCACTGACTTCCTAATTTTTAGATATAATTCAATATCTTCAGTTCAGTTCAGTTCAATCACTCAGTCATGTCCAACTCTTTGCGACCCCATGAATCACAGCATGCCAGGCCTCCCTGTCCATCACCAACTCCCGGAGTTCACTCAGACTCATGTCCATTGAGTCAGTGATGCCATCCAGCCATCTCATCCTCTGTTGTCTCCTTCTCCTCCTTCCCCCAATCCCTCCCAGCATCAGGGTCTTTTCCAATGAGTCAACTCTTCGCATGAGGTGGCCAAAGTACTAGAGTTACAGCTTTAGCACCATTCCTTCCAAAGAAATCCCAGGGCTGATCTCCTTCAGAATGGGATTCTCAAGAGTCTTCTCCAACACCACAGTTCAAAAGCATCAATTCTTCGGGGCTCAGCCTTCTTCACAGTCTAAGTCTCACACCCATACATGACCACAGGAAAAACCATGGCCTTGACTAGACGAACCTTTTTTGGCAAAGTAATGTCTCTGCTTTTGAATATGCTCTCTAGGTTGGTCATAACTTTCCTTCCAAGGAGCAAGCGTCTTTTAATTTCATGGCTGCAGTCACCATCTGCAGTGATTTTGGAGCCCAAAAAAATAAAGTCTGACACTGTTTCCACTGTTTCCCCATCTATTTCCCATGAAGTGATGGGACCGGTTGCCATGATCTTCATTTTATGAATGTTGAGCTTTAAGCCAACTTTTTCACTCTCCACTTTCACTTTCATCAAGAGGCTTTTGAGTTCCTCTTCACTTTCTGCCATAAGGGTGGTGTCATCTGCATATCTGAGGTTACTGAAATTTCTCCCGGCAATCTTGATTCCAGCTTGTGCTTCTTCCAGTCCAGCGTTTCTCATGATGTACTCTGCATATAAGTTAAATAAGTAGGGTGACAATATACAGCCTTGACGAACTCCTTTTCCTATTTGGAACCAGTCTGTTGTTCCATGTCCAGTTCTAACTGTTGCTTCCTGACCTGCATACAGATTTCTCATTAGGCAGATCAGGTGGTCTGGTATTCCCATCTCTTTCAGAATTTTCCACAGTTTATTGTGATCCACACAGTCAAAGGCTTTGGCATAGTCAATAAAGCAGAAATAGATGTTTTTCTGGAACTCTCTTGCTTTTTCCATGATCCAGCGGATGTTGGCAATTTGATCTCTGGTTCCTCTGCATTTTCTAAAACCAGCTTGAACATCAGGAAGTTTACGGTTCACATATTGCTGAAGCCTGGCTTGGAGAATTTTGAGCATTGCTTTACTAGCGTGTGAGATGAGTGCAATTGTGCGGTAGTTTGAGCATTCTTTGGCATTGCCTTTCTTTGGGATTAGAATGAAAACTGAGCTTTTCCAGTCCTGTGGCCACTGCTGAGTTTTCCAAATTTGCTGGCATATTGAGTGCAGCACTTTCACAGCATCTTCTTTCAGGATTTGAAATAGCTCAACTGGAATTCCATCACCTCCACTAGCTTTGTTCGTAGTGATGCTTTCTAAGGCCCATTTGACTTCATATTCCAGGATGTCTGACTCTAGGTGAGTGATCACACCATCATGATTATCTAGATTGTGAAGATCTTTTTTATACAGTTCTGTGTATTCTTACCATCTCTTCTTAATATCTTCTGCTTCTGTTAGGTCCATACCATTTCTGTCCTTTATCGAGCCCATCTTTGCATGAAATGTTCCCTTGGTATCTCTAATTTTCTTGAAGAGATCTCTAGTCTTTCCCATTGTGTTGTTTTCCTCTATTTCTTTGCACTGATCACTGAGGAAGGCTTTCTTATCTCTTCTTGCTATTCTTTGGAACTCTGCATTCAGATGCTTATATCTTTCCTTTTCTCCTTTGCTTTTCACTTCTTTTCAGAGCTATTTGTAAGGCCTCCTCAGACAGCCATTTGGCTTTTTTGCATTTCTTTTCCATGGGGATGGTCTTGATCCCTGTCTCCTGTACAATGTCACCAACCTCATTCCATAGTTCATCAGGCACTCTATCTATCAGATCTAGGCCCTTAAATCTATTTCTCACTTCCACTGTATAATCATAAGGGATTTGATTTAGGTCATACCTGAATGGTCTAGTGGTTTTCCTTACTTTCTTCAGTTTAAGTCTGAATTTGGCAATAAGGAGTTCATGGTCTGAGCCACAGTCAACTCCTGGTCTTGTTTTTGCTAACTGTATAGAGCTTCTCTATCTTTGGCTGCAAAGAATATAATCAATCTGATTTCGGTGTTGACCATCTGGTGATGTCCATGTATAGAGTCTTTTCTTGTCTTGTTGGAAGAGGGTGTTTGCTATGACCAGTGTATTTTCTTGGCAAAACTCTATTAGTCTTTGCCCTGCTTCATTCCGTATTCCAAGGCCAAATTTGCCTGTTACTCCAGGTGTTTCTTGACTTCCTACTTTTGCATTCCAGTCCCCTATAATGAAAAGGACATCATTTTTGGGTGTTAGTTCTGAAAGGTCTTGTAGGTCTTCATAGAACCATTCAACTTCAGCTTCTTCAGCGTTACTGGTTGGGGCATAGACTTGGATTACTGTGATAGTGAATGGTTTGCCTTGGAAACGAACAGAGATCATTCTGTCGTTTTTGAGATTGCATCCAAGTACTGCATTTCGGACTCTTTTGTTGACCATGATGGCCACTCCATTTCTTCTGAAGGATTCCTGCCTGCAGTAGTAGATATAACGGTCATCTGAGTTAAATTCACCCATTCCAGTCCATTTTAGTTCGCTGATTCCTTGAATGTCCACGTTCACTCTTGCCATCTCTTGTTTGACCACTTCCAATTTGCCTTGATTTATTGACCTGATATTTCAGGTTCCTATGCAGTATTGCTCTTTACAGCATCGGACCTTGCTTCTATCACCAGTCACATCCACAGCTGGGTATTGTTTTTGCTTTGGCTCCATCCGTTCATTCTTTCTGGAGTTATTTCTCCACTGATCTTCAGTAGCATATTGGGCACCTACTGACCTGGGGAGTTCCTCTTTCAGTATCCTATCATTTTGCCTTTTCATACTGTTCATGGGGTTCTCAAGGCAAGAATACTTAGTGGAGTATAAAATTCTGTATCATGTCGGGTTCCACTTAGCTTTCTGGTCTCAAGTTTTATATCTCTTATCCTTTGAGGACTGTGTGGATATATATTCTTTCTGAGCATAAAAGGAGATTTCTATTTCTCATTTACTTTTGGTCCTAAGTTGGGAACAAATGAGCAGTTTTTAATCAATGGAATGTGAATGAGAGGGATATACCCCATTTGCAAGACCAATGTTTCTGTTGTGATCCACTCTCTTCCTTGGAGGAGAAGAGTTCTGAAGTGGAAAGAATCTGTGTGCCTGAACCACCACTGGAAGAAAAAACACCCAGAAAAGCAATCTGATTGGCTTTGCACAGCAGCAAGAAACATATTTTCATTATGTTAAGTTGTTGAGACTTTGTATTAGTTACTAAAACATTTGTGTTTTTGAATCCTAACTAATGAACTTCCATCAAAAAGGTTTTCTAATGTTCAGGTTCTTGATCACATCTAACCCAGTCGTGCTACAGGGCCTTAGTACATATTAACCTTACCACCAGGAGTGCTCCTTCATCTACTCTTTGAGTAATTCCTGCTCCTTCCAGCTATCAGCCTAAATCTGCAATCTATTATACTTATTACACTAAATAATCTGTATTTTTATTTTATAAAACTTATTAAAATTTGTATTATATATTTTTTGCATTCAAACAGGAAGCTCTAAGATCCATTTTATTTGGTTTAGTTGTATCTCATAAAAGTTCTACAAATGCCAGAGGTAGCAACCTTGAATTGATAGTTGTTCACAAAGAGATTGGGGCCAATAAGTAGTTGTTGACTCAGATATGGTGAGGAGACATGACTCTGAGATAAAGAAGCTTTCATAAACAGCTGGTAAAAATAAAGGCCGATTTCTGAAAGTCCTTTGATTTAGAGGTTAAGACTGCACATCCTTAGCCATATTGTAGGAAAGACCTCTTTGATTCAAACCTATACCTGTTCTGTATCTTGTAACCATAAAAGTATACTAGTTTATAAGAAGTCCACTTGAGACATCTAGATTGTGTTACATTCTGTGAACTATCAATACATGTTAAATGATTATCTTGGAAAAAACCACCATTTAACCTTCAAAATAGGAGGTAAAATCTTTAGGCTGTAACACATGATCCATGATCTAAGTGTGGTTCAGTTCAGGTCAGCTCAGTAACTCAGTGATGTCCGACTCTTTGAGACACCATGGGCTGCAGCATGCCAGGCTTCCCTGTCCTTCATCAACTCCTGGAGCTTGCTCAAACTCACATCCATCGAGTTGGGTATGCCATCCAACCATCTCATCCTCTTTCGTCCCCTTCTCCTTCTGCTTTCAATCTTTCCCAGCATCAGGGTCTTTTGCAATGAGTCACTTCTTCACATCAGGTGGCCAAAGTTTTGGAGTTTCAGCTTCAGCATCAGTTCTTCCAATGAATATTCAGGACTGATTTCCTTTAGGACTGATTGGTTTGATCTCCTTGCAGTCCAAGGGTTATCTAAGTGTGGTTATCTATCCATTAAAGAGAATCCTGCCCTTAGAGATAAACTCCTCAAATGAGAGTATGATGTACAGGGAATATCTAGGAATTGGTAGTCTAAGCATATAGGTCTTTTCCTGAAATTCAGTTAAAGAAAGTATACAGAAGAGAACATTTTGGCTAGACTAAAATAGTCTAAATATAAGCACAACTTTACTTGGTTAGATATATTTAGATACATACAAATTTGAACCAGTTCACAAAATAAAAAAAGGTAGGGTATGCTTATAGAAGAATGATCACTTGTTCAAAGGCTGACTCCTTGAATTGTATCCTAGCAAATATTGTAGTTTACTGGGCTGAGTTGATAGCACAATCTTCTAGTCACTAATTCATTCATTCCATAAATACATATGGACTTAGGTACTGCTTTATGTATTATGGATAAAAAGTATACAAAGCAGAGAAAATCCTCTGCATTCATGGATCTAATACTAGCAGGGGAAAAGTGAAGTCACTCAGTTGTGTCTGACTCTTTGCAACCCCATGGACTGTAGCCTACCAGGCTCTTCTGTCCATAGGTTTTTCCAGGCAAGAGTACTGGAGTGGGTTGCCATTTCCTTCTCCAGGGGATCTTCCCGACCCAGGGATTGAACCCAGGTCTCACTCATTGCAGGCAAATGCTTTACTTTCTGAGCCACCACAATAGGGGAAAACCAATGATAAATGAACTAAAATAAAGCAAATTACCAAGTAAGTTAGAAGGTATAGTGGTACGGATAAAAATAAAAAGAATATTCATAGCAATTGGGGGGTGTGGATTTTTAAATCTCTTTTGTGAAATTTTAAGTATCATGACCAGGGAAGACCACTAAAAGATAAATTATGAACAAGACTTGAAAGAGGTAAGACAGAGGTACCTATGGAGAAACCTGGGCAAAGACAAATCCAGGTAGCAAAATCAGGAAGTGTAAAATCCTCATCAGGATCCAAATCTAGAAGAATGGTACTGAAGAACTTAGTTACAGGGCAGCAATGGAGAAACAAACATAGAGAATAGCCTTATGGACATGGGGAGAGGAGAGGAGAGGATGAGATGTATGGAAAGAGTAATATGGAAACTTACATTACTCTATGTAAAATAGATAGCCAATGGGAATTTGCTGTGTGGCTCAGTAAACTCAAACAGGGGCTCTGTATCAACCTAGAGGAGTGGGATGGGGAGGGAGATGGGAGGGAGGTTCAAAGGAGAGGGGATATATGTATACCTATGGCTGATTCATGTTGAGGTTTGACAGAAAACAACAAAGTTCTGCAAAGCAATTATCCTTCAATAAAAAAAATAAAATCCAAATTTCAGAAATGAATTCTTTAGTGTCATTTTTCCTCACCATCTTTGATGTACAAGTTTACACAGGATTTTTTAAAATGTGAATGTTCCAATTCTTAAGCTGGGTATTGGATCATGATTGCTCATTTTATAATTCTCCTTCATAGCTCATACATCGGAGAAGGCAATGGCACCCCACTCCAGTACTCTTGCCTGGAAAATCCCATGGATGGAGGAGCCTGGTGTGCTGCAGTCCATGGGGTCGCTAAGAGTCAGACATGACTGAGTGACTTCAGTTTCACTTTTCACTTTCATGCATTGGAGAAGGAAATGGCAATCCACTCCAGTGTTCTTGCCTGGAGAATCCCATGGACGGGGGAGCCTGGTGGGCTGCCGTCTATGGGGTCGCACAGAGTCGGACACGACTGAAGTGACTTAGCAGAAGTAGCAGCAGCAGCAGCTCATACATTCTGTCACACTATGTATATGTATCATAAACACACACACTTCACATATGCACATGTATTTGGATAATGCTAGCTGATGAATCAATAATCCCCCAAAACTATCAGACTGAAATTTATTTCTTACTCCTGTAATCGGAGTGTTCCTAGTTGGGGGACAGCCTTTCTTTACATGATGATATTCAGGACTGAGTTTCCATTCATCTCATAGCTCTTTATTAGTAGAAAAAGAAGGAACAGCATCCAACTGGTAACTATTTTAAAGAAGCCAAAGTTTTATTTAAATTGTTAAATATATATTACATGCAAAAAAAGTGTCTGTATAATTGTAAGACAAGTAGAACGAATACCTATATATCTTTTATACACTTAAAAAATCAATTATTAATGGGCCTTCAAAGTCCCACCTGAGTCATTTGTTCTTGCACCTCAGTGGAAATCACTACCCTTAGTTTTCTGTTAATTTACCATATATATATATGGGCATCTCTATCTAATGTGCTGTATCATTTTTTCCTATGTCTAAACTATATAGTTGGAATATTGCTGCATATATGTATCTCTGACTTGGTTTTTTCATTTAACATTGTTTTATAATTCACCCATGTTGATACGTGTGGTTATAAGTCACTAATTTCATAGTGCTTTTTATTCTACATTCTCAATACACCACAATATATTTTTAATTTATCATAAAATGAGCATTATATAACTTTGTTCTCTACTATACATATACCAGTGATTCTCTAAGGTATTGTTTTGGACATTTTTTCCCTCACCTCTTCAAGTTCTTTTACCTTCATATGTATCTTTAGCATTTATGAACCTCTTAGCTGCTGCCAAGATCAATATGCTATGTTGATTGTCATATACCTGAATCTCCTGATTCTTCTAGCCGCTTTTGGGCTTGAGAAGTGATTGTTACAGAGCAAGGTATCTAGCTTCCAAACAACTGTCCAAGGTTCAATGTTGCAACTTAAAGTGAGGAAGAGTTGATTTTCTGGTAGGGCAACTTTGACCAATGAAAACAAAATAGGAAGGAATAAATGGATAAATTCTGTCCCTTCCTGCATCCCCTGCACTGTTTTAATGCATATTTTGTTCTGTAGAACCCTGTCAGAATCATCCCACATGACCAGGTGGGATGCAGCTGTCAAACAGCAGTTGTTGTCCATCCTCAACTCCTCTTGAAGCAGTTACCATTATAGTAACTCATCACCTTGTATTACTTTCCATCTCTCCCTGTCTTGCTTCATTTTCCCTCATACTATTTGTCCTGGGATTTCAACTCACAAATTAACCATTGGCATTAAGGCTCTGAATTTTAATGCAGGAGTTACATTTTAATGATAGGAGTTACATCTATATAGTAATTTCTGGACTTGGTTTATTAATCTGTTTTCCAAAATATTCCATAAGGATTGGATGAGCTTTCCCATTGTATTACATTAGATCAACATATGGAATTGTCCAACTATGTATTTTGGGGGAGTTGAAATGATATCTCCCTGAGTTCTGATGTTACAATTGCCTTCCCTGACTGTTGTGACAAATAGTAAGACCAGCTAGACAAAACTCCAGGCCTGTGTCTTGGAAGACACTCAGTGGAAGTTAGTTGTTCCTCTTTTCCAGTCAGTTCCTATCACCACAATGCTTTTACGAAGTTGATGACTTCACCTCAAAGATGGCTTGACTTGGATCTTTAAGAGGGTCCTACCTTGTGTTCTATTCCCTCAATTGGGCTCCTTCTGATATGTCCTAACTTGGTTGTCTTCCAGTCATCTCGATAGAGAACTGATGCTTTCATTTATCTTCCTTTCCTACAAATTCTTATCTATTATATAAATAAATCTCATCAATTAGATTTATAATATGACTCAAAATTCTACTTTTGCTCTTTTCTTTAAGGATTTTAAATGGCTGTTGTTGCCCCACCCTGACCCCCACACGTATGATGTATGTACTTGAAACTTCTTGAAAATAGGAAGATGACATTTACATCTACATTTCAACCTAGGGGTTGGGGTAGGAAGAAAGGGCTTACTGGTAAGTGAAGAAACAAATTCCTAAAAAGTTACCACCTTTTCACTAGGTTCCTCACCTTTTTAATTTCCACATTTGTTCCACTGATGACTTTTCATTATACTCATAACTACAACCAAACTTTGAATAATGTTAGCACAATATTAGTTTAATCTATGAATCCTCTAAAAAACTTAAGACAGGGATTGAAGCTAGTAGACGCTCAATCTTCTTTTAAATAAATAAATTCTCATACATCTATTATTTAAAGTTTGAATGAAAAGGAAGAATTATATAAATTAATATAAATTATATATAAATAAAAGACATTAGCATTATCATTTTTGTTCATAAAGACCCAATTTATAAGTTCTTTTGTATGTTGTTTTCCCTTCTTATGAATTTGTGATCCATTTTATTCCCTCATTTCTGCTTTTTAAATTGTACTTAACAATTCTTTTTCTAAATTTTATTTTGTCTTTATCAAATTTATTTGAACATTTTTAGCTTTCCAATGGTAATAAAAAGCTTCTGCATCATCATGGAGAAATCTTTATCTTGGAAAATGATCTTAAGCTTTTGATTTGTGATTTTCTGTCACTTAATTCAGTCTTCATCTTCATTTTAATCAGTCGTGTCTGACTTTTTACGACCCATGGACTGTAGCCCACCAGGCTCCTCCATCCATGGAATTTTCTAGGCAAGAGTACTGGAGTGGGTTGCCATTCCCTTCTCCAGGGGATCTTCCTGACCCGGGGATAGAACCTGGGTCTCCTGTATTACGGACAGATACTTTACCATCTGAGCCACCAGGGAATCCCTTCATTTTAATCATTACTGAGTGAAAAGTGTTTAGATTGCAAAGGTTTGAAAAGAAATATGAGCAGTTTCTTTTCATTTTAGGTGGTTGACAGAAGCTACAACACAAGCTACCTTTGTTGCAGGTAATTTAAATCACAAACACCTACCCATGCTTATTTGTTATGTATAGCAGTTTGTATCTTGAAACTATTTGTGGCATGCAGTTTTGGGATTACTGCCATTAATTGATGAACAAAATACCTGGAGAGGAAATGTGCTTCAAGAGGATAAAAGGTGAGGGAATGATGAAGCTGGGTGAACTCAAATGGCTAAATTATTTAGTCTCAAATTAGGTGAACACCAAAATCATCTAAGTAGATGTTTGCCTTTAACATCAGTTCAGTTCAGTTCATTTCAGTCGCTCAGTCACGTCTGACTCTTTGAGACCCCATGAATTGCAGCACACCAGGCCTCCCTGTCCATCACCAACTCCCGGAGTTCACTCAAACTCATGTACATCAAGTCTGTGATGCCATCCAGCCATCTCATCCTCTGTCGTCCCCTTCTCCTCCTGCCCCCAATCCCTCCCAGCATCACAGTCTTTTCCAATGAGTCAACTCTTCGCATGAGGTGGCCAAAGTACTGGAGTTTCAGCTTCAGCATCATTCCTTCCAAAGAACACCCATCAGGGCTCCCTAAAAGATTAAGTGAAATTTTAATTATGCTACTGGTGAAGTCATTCATGTTTGATTAAAAGTCAACTCATTCTTAATCTCTTTGTGCATTAGACCTTAACACTATTTTGCTCCCATTCATTTATTTGAAGAGCTAGAGAGAAAAAACACCTTCACACTCAGATTCATTTTAAATTTTCAAATGGAGTTTTCCAGGTTTTAAAATCACTCTTCTTTTAAAATCTTGATTTAAGTTTCCTTAACAATCTCCAGGTTTTTGTTTACATTTTAACACAGACACCAAACTTTATGAAATCTTTTATGGGAGGAATAATGTACAATGTAAAGAATTTTTTGTGCCTTGATATTTCTTAGAACTGTTACATTTTATAACTTTTCTATTTCCTTATGTTTTCAAAGGAAATGTCAGATTATTCATTTGATAAACTTATATACATTTATTGTGATCTTTTCTCAAAGCAACTGAAAATATCCTTAAATGTTAGTATAACACCTAGGTCTAGTAGTCCGTAATTTAGGTCACGAAATTACTAAAATTTAGTAATTTATTTAAAAATTTATCTATTTTAACCAAAATGAGATTAAATGTTCAGCCAGCCCATCTGGAAGAATACTTACCATGGCAACTAGCCTATTTGGAACTACAATGTGGACATAGATCTTTTAAATAGAATTCTTATTTTACACATACTTACAATATGTATTTATATATACATGCATAGACACACACATACATGTACATATACAATATATACATGTTAAGTATACAAAAGTATTTTAAATAATATAGCACCAACAATAGAATTTTTGGATTCTGTCCATTGCTGGGATCTATTCTTGATAGAATGAGCATTAATTTCATAGCTTAGCTAAAACGCACTGACATATGGATAAAGACAATGCCAAACATTGCTCTGAAAAGCAATTGATCATCTTCACCCCAAATGATTATGAGTTGTATTATTTATTTAAAGAAGAAGTATGGTATTTTGAAGTTGAACTAGTTTTGAACGATGCTAATAATCTGAAATTATGTGAAAACCCACAGTTGACAGTCACCCTACATATTCCACCCGTATGTCCTCAGCTAAGTCATTGAACATATCTGTGTTTCAGTATATTTGTTCCTCAAATAGATATTAGGCTGGATGACATGAATTGTTTTTCTAAACTTATATCTTGACACATTAAATTCACTAATGTCGAAACATTTGTCCTTTTACTGTGAAATGAAAGCCTATGATATGTTTGAAATTTATATGCAAATGAAAAAGCTTCCCTGGTAGCTCAGTAGTAGAGAACCTACCTGCCTATGCAGGAAACATGGGTTTGATCTCTGGGATAGGAAGATCCCCTGGAGAAAGAAATGGCAACCCATTATAGTATTCTTGCCTGGAAAACCCTGTGGATAGAGGAGCATGATGTGCTACAGTCCATCGGGTCACAAAAGAGTTGGACGTGGCTTAAAGACTAAACAACAATAACAGTATGCAAATGAAAATATCTTCAAGATATATTATCAGTTAAAAAGATAAGTTGATATAACATACACATATAATGCTCCATCATAATTTTCATACACTTTCTCAAATTTTACCTCTGCAAACTGGCCCTGACTGTATTAAATACCCCAGGGATCTCCACACCCAAGTCACTCTCTGCCATCAAACCTTGTCTTCTTTTTCTTCAGAATAAATAACACATCACTTGATATTATATTGAATATTTATTTGCTTATTTCCCATGAAAGGAATAAGTATTTTCCCATGAAAATTGTAGGAGGTCAAAGTATTTTACTTGTACACGATGAATCTTAGGATTTTAAAACAGTACTTTGCATAATAAAGGTGTGTATTGTGTGTTTATATATCTATACATAATATATATGTGTGTGTATATATATATATATATATATATCTTGGAGACATGTCAATTTTTAGGAACAGTATGTGCTGCTGCTGCTGCTAAGTTGCGTCAGTCGTGTCCAACTCTGTGCGACCCCATAGACGGCACTCCAACAGGCTCCCCTATCCCTGGGATTCTCCAGGCAAGAACACTGGAGTGGGTTGCCATTTCCTTCTCCAATGCATGAAAGTGAAAAGTGAAAGTGAAGTCGCTCTGTCGTGCCCAACTCTTCGCGACCCCATGGACTGCAGCCTACCAGGCTCCTCTGTCCATGGGATTTTCCAGGCAAGAGTACTGGAGTGAGTTGCCATTGCCTTCTCCAAGGAACAGTACATAAAAGTTTACAATTTCGAGTATGATAGGAAGAAACGTGAGTTTAATGGCATTTCCTTTTCATTTTGTATCCTTTGTATTATCAGAGACTTGCATTATATTCTTAGTAAAATATATTTGAATGTAACACATTAAACAAACCGCCAAAAGCCTGAAGTCTAGCAAAAATCAAAGGTGATGATATTTTTAACTCATGGACCTTTTTAAGAACTCAAGGATAAAAATTAGATCCTTGATTTCTAAAGGCAAGAATATGAACTCAGCTAAAAATAAATATTAAAAATAAAGTTAAAAATATGAAATGCTTCTTTCTCATACTAGAGATGTTTTACATTTATTCATTAGTAACACATTCATAATCTGGATTAATTTTGCAACTGAAACAAAAATATGAGATGGCTTTGTTTCTCTTGTATTTTTTAATGTACTCCCCAAATTTTCTGTTAGGATCACAGCATAGTTTGGAATTATTTAGGGCTGTAAAGAATAAAACATCAGTTCAGTTCAGTCTCACAATCGTGTATGACTCTGAGATGCCATGGACTGCAGCACGCTAGACTTCCCTGTCCATCACCAACTCCTGGAACCTACTCAAACTCATGTCCATTGTGTCAATGATGCCATCCAACCATCTTATCCTCTGTCATTCCTTAATCCTCATGCCTTCAATCTTTCCAAGCATCAGGGTCTTTTCCAATGCGTCAGTTCTTTGCATCAGGTGGCAAAGTATCAGAGTTTCAACTTTAGCATCAGTCCGTCCAATGAATATTCAGGACTGATTTCCTTTAGGAGGGACTGGTTGGATATCCTTGCAGTCCAAGGGACTCTCAAGAGTCCCTTCCAACACCACAGTTCAAAAATATCAATTCTTCGGCACTCAGCTTTCTTTATAGTCCAACTCTTACATCCATACATGACTATTGGAAAAACCATAGCTTTGACTAGATGGACTTTGCTGGCAAAGTAATATCTCTGCTTTTTAATATGCTGTCTAGGTTCGGTCATAGCTTTTCTTCCAAGAAGCAAGCGTATTTTAATTTCATGGCTGCAGTCACTATCTGCGGTAATTTTGGAGCCCCCCAAAGTAAACTCTGTCACTGTTTCCTTTCTTTCCCCATCTATTTGCCATGAAGGGATGGGACCAGGTGCCATGATCTTAGTTTTCTGAATGTTGAGTTTTAACCCAAACTTTTCACTCTCCTTTTGCACTTTTATCAAGAAGCTCTTTAGTTCTTCCTTGCTTTCTGCCATAAGGGTGGTGTCATCTGTGTATCTGAGGTCATTGATATTTCTCCCGGCAATCTTGATTCCAGCTTGTGCTTCATCCAGCCCAGCATTTCATATGATGTATTCTGCATATAAATTAAATAAGCAGGGTGACAATATACAGCCTTGACTTATTGCTTTCCTGATTCAGAAACAGTCTGTTGTTCCATGTCCAGTTCTAATTGTTGCTTTTTCACCTGCATACAGATTTCTCAGGAGGCAGGTCAGGTGGTCTGATATTCTCATCTCTTGAAGAATTTCCCACAGTTTGTTGTGATCTACACAGTCAAAGGCTTTGGCGTAGTCAATGAAGCAGAAGTATATGTTTTCCTGGAATCCTGCTGCTTTTTTGATGATCTTGCAATTTGATCTCTAGTTCCTCTGCCTTTTCTAAAACCAGCTTGGACATCTGGAAGTTCAAGGTTCATGTACTGTTGAAGCCTGACTTGGAGAATTTTGAGAATTACTTTGCTAGCATGTGAGATGAGAGCAATTGGGCGGTAGTTTGAACATTCTTTGGTATTGCCTTTTTTGGGGATTAGAATGAAAATTGACTTTTTCAATTCCTGTGGCCACTGCTGAGTTTTCCAAATTTGCTGGCATATTGAGTGCAGCACTTTCGCAGCATCATCCTTAAGGATTTGAAAGAGCTCAACTGGAATTCCATCACCTCCATTAGCTTTGTTTGTAGTGATGCTTCTAAGGCCCACTTGACTTTACACTCCAGGATGTTTGGCTCTAGGTGATTGATCACACCATCGTGGTTATCTGGGTCATGAAGACATTTTTTGTATAGTTCTTCTGTGTATTCTTGCCACCTTTTCTTAATATCTTCTGCTTCTGTTAGGTCCATACCGTTTCTGTCCTTTATTGAGCCCATCTTTGCATGACATATTCTCTTGGTATCTCTAATTTTCTTGAAATGATCTCTAGTTTTTCCCATTCTCTTGTTTTCTTGTATTTCTTTGCATTGATCACTGAGGAAGGCTTTCTTATCTCTCCTTGCTCTTCTTTGGAACTCTGCATTCAAATGCGTGTATCTTTCCTTTTCTCTTTTGCCTTTAGCTTCTCTTCTCTTCTCAGCTATCTGTAAGACCTCCTCAGACAGCCGTTTTGCCTTTTTGCATTTCTTTTTCTTGGGGATGATATTGATCACAGTTTCCTGTGCAATGTCACAAACCTCTGTCCATAGTTCATCAGACACTCTGTCTATCAGATCTAATCCCATGAATCTATTTGTCACTTCCACTGTATAATCATAAGTGATTTGATTTAGGTCATACCTGAATGGTCTGGTTCCAAATAGGAAAAGGAGTTCATCAAGGCTGTATATTGTCACCCTGTTTATTTAACTTATATGCAGAGTACATCATGAGAAATGCTGATACTGGAAGAAACACAAGCTGGAATCAAGATTGCCGGGAGAAATATCAATAACCTTAGATATGCAGATGACACCACCCTTATGGCAGAAAGTGAAGAGGAACTCAAAAGTCTCTTGATGAAAGTGAAAGTGGAGAGTGAAAAACTTGGCTTAAAGCTCAACATTCAGAAAACGAAGATCATGGCATCTCGTCCCATCACTCCATGGGAAATAGATGGGGAAACAGTGGAAACAGTGTCAGACTTTATTTTTCTGGGCTCCAAAATCACTGCAGATGGTGACTGCAGCCATGAAATTAAAAGATGCTTACTCCTTGGAAGGAAAGTTATGACCAACCTAGATAGCATATTCAAAAGCAGAGACATTACTTTGCCAACAAAGGTTCGTCTAGTCAAGGCCATGGTTTTCCCTGTGGTCATGTATGGATGTGAGAGTTGGACTGTGAAGAAGGCTGAGCCCCGAAGAATTGATGCTTTTGAACTGTGGTGTTGGAGAAGACTCTTGAGAGTCCCTTGGACTGCAAGGAGATGCAACCAGTCCATTCTGAAGGAGATCAGCCCTGGGATTTCTTTGGAAGAAATGATGCTAAAGCTGAAAATGCAGTACTTTGGCCACCTCATGTGAAGAGTTGACTCATTGGAAAAGACTCTGATGCTGGGAAGAATTGGGGGCAAGAGGAGAAGGGGACGACAGAGGATGAGATGGCTGGATGGCATCACTGACTCGATGGACATGAATCTGAGTGAATTCTGGGAGTTGATGATGGACAAGGAGGCCTGGCGTGCTGCGATTCATGGGGTCACAAAAAGTCAGACACGACTGAGCGACTGATCTGATCTGATCTGAATGGTCTAGTGGTTTTCCCTACTTTCTTCCATTTAAGTCTGAATTTGGCCATAAGGAGTTCATGATCTGAGTCACAGTCAACTGGCAGTCTTATTTTTCCCGACTATATAGAGCTTCTCCATTTCAGCTGCAAAAAATATAATCAGTCTGATTTTGGTATTGACCATCCAGTGATGTCCATGTGTAGTGTCTTCTCTTGTGTTGCTGGAAGAGGGTTTTGCTATGACCAGTGTGTTCTCCTGGCAAAACTCTGTTAGCCTTTGCCCTGCTACAATTTGTACTCCAAGGCCAATTTTTCTGTTACTCCAGGTATCTTTTGACTTTCTACTTTTGCATTCCAGTCCCCTATAATGAAAAGGACATCTTTTTTGAGTGTTAGTTGTAGAAGGTCTTGTAGGTCTTCATAGAACTGTTCAACTTCAGCTTCTTCAGCAATACTGTTTGGGGCATATACTTGGATTACTGTGATATTGAATGGTTTGCCTTAGAAACAAACAGAGATCATTCTGTCATTTTTGAGATTGCATCCAAGTACTGCATTTTGGTCTCTTTTGTTGGTTATTTGAATAAAACATACCCTCTTCTAAAAACAACAACAACAACAACAAAAACAGTGACTTAAACACATTAGGGATGACAGTTTTTCATTCTTGAGGCATTTTATTGCTGTTTTTCCAAAATGTAATTGTAATTTTCAAATTATTCTCAGATTTTTCTTTTTTAATTTACAGTATATTCAAGGTCAATAGCTATAGTGCTCCCTCTTTTTTATAATAGTTTCATGAAAGTGTTAGTTGCTCAGTTTTGTCCAACTCTGTGACTCCATGGACTATAGCCTGCCAAGCTCCTCTGTCTATGGAATTCTCCCAGCAAGAAACTGGAGTGGGTAGCCATCCCCTTCTCCAGAGGATCTTCCATTCTTCATGTGAATGCAAGGACTGAACTGGAGTCTCCCACATTGCAGATGGATTCTTTACCGTTTGAGCCAACGGAGAAGCCCGTAATAGTTTCATAATAATATGCAATATCTTTTCATGACACAAATCATTTCTCTGTGTGTGTGTGTGTATGGGTGTGTGTCCACATGCACACAGTTGTGTCTGACTTTTTGCTACCTGATGGACTGTAGCATGCCCGGCTCCTCTGACCATGGGATTTCCCAGGCAAGAATACTAGAATGGATTGCCATTTCCTACTCCAGGAGATCTTTCTGACCCAGGGATTGAACCTGCATCTTTTGTATATCCTGCACTGGGGGGCAGATTCTTTACCACTAGCGCCACCTTGGATTTCTATAGAGGTAAATACTGATAGGCATTCTATTTTTTTCTGTTTTTCTGCCTTCTTTATGGTCCAATTCTCACAACTGTACGTGACCACAGGGAAGACCATAGCCTTGACTATATGGACCTTTTTCAGCAGAGTAGTGTCCTGCTTTTCAGCACACTGTCCAGGTTTGTCATAGCTTTCCTTCCAAGAAGCAATCATCTTCTGAGTTCATGGCTTCAGTCACTATCACAGTGATTTTAGAGCCCAAGAAGAGGAAATCTGTCACTACTTTCACAGTTGCCCCTTCTATTTACCATGAAGTAATGGGGCCGGATGCCATGATCTGAGATTTTTTAATGTTTAGTTTTAAGCCAGGTCTTTCACTGTCCTCCTTCACCCTCATCAAGAGGCTCTTTTGTTCCTCTTCACTTTTATGCCATTAGAGTGGTATCATGGGCATATCTGAGACTGTTGATACTTCTCCCACCTATCTTGATTCCAGGTTATAACTCATCCAGCCCACTATTTCTTATGATGTGCTTAGTGTATAAGTTAAACAAACAGGGTGACAGCAGACAGCCCTGTCATATTCCTTTCTCAATCTTGAACCAGTCAGTTGTTCCATATAGGGTTCTGACTGTTGCTTCTTTACCCACATCAGGTTTCTCAGAAGACAGGTAAGATGGTCTGGTATTCCCATCTCTTTAAGAGCATTCCATAGTTTGTTATGATCCACATAGCCAAAAGCTTTGGTGTAGTTGATGAAACAAGTAGATGTTTTTCTGGAATTTTCTAGCTTTCTCTATGATCCAGTGCATGTTAGCAATTTGATCTCTGGTTCCTCTCTATTTTCTAAACTCAGCTTGGACATCTGGAAGTTCTTGGTTTGCATAATGCTGAAGCCTAGCATGCAAGATTTTAAGCATGACCTTACTAGCATGGGAGATGAGTGAAATAGTCCAATGGTTAACATATTTTTTAGTACTTTTTTAGTACTACCCTTCTTGGGAACTGGGATGAAAACTGACCTTTTCCAGTCCTGTAGCCATTGCTAGGCCTTCCAGATTTGCTGACATGTTGAATGCAACACCTGGATGGCATCACCTGAATAGCTCTACTGGAATTCCATTGCATCCACTAGCTTTATTAATAACTGTGCTTCCTAAGGCCCTCTTGACTTTGCACTCCAGGATGTCTGGCTCCAGGTAACTGACCACAGCTTGAAGCAGGTTTTCAGCTCCCAGCCAGAGATGAAGTCAGGCCACAGCAATGAGCACTGAATCCTAGCCATTAGATTTCCAGAGACCTGCGGCCAGTGAAAAGGCCCAGGCCCATCAACTATGTAGCAATGAATTTCCACATAGAGATGGAAAGTAGTGAAATAAATAACGTGCTTATTAGGGTGAAAAAGAATATGTGTGGACAGGCACATGGATAGACTCAGGGAGGGTTGCAACCTCATGGTAGTTTGAATCACTTATGTGGGGCATTTCTTCTGGATTTCCTTTGGCCAATCAATTTGCCTGGTTCTAAGTCCACATTTGGTATATTTCAGAGTCCTCCCATGTGTATGTGTGCATCTCTTAGCCAAAATGGATTCTAGTAAAGAGGTCTATGGGTATGTGGCATCGTCTACTGCTTTTCCACACACATGTGTGGTTGAGAAGATCTTCTTGACTTCAAGAATAAGAAATATTTGGCCTTTTATCTCTTTTCTGGCCAGAGCTCAGCACTTCTTTTGGTCTTCATTTTGGAGTATCTGTCCACAGGGGACAAATGCTGGCTGTTCAGTCCGGTGTCCATCTGTCTTATACCTTAGTCCTAGTATGGGAAGAGAGCATAGATAGATTTCTTCAGTTACTATGATGAAAAAAGTAGTTCACAATTGGTGTTTTCAGTTTTCTTATACAACTCATATATTTCTTGTTGACAGTATTATTTCTATTTAATTATATCTCTTCACATAAATCTTTTGAGCTAGGATCTTCTTCTGGGGGACAATTCTCCTACATTTTTCATGTCTTGCAAGCAGGGGTACTGGCTGTCTTTTGCCTGAAATATCCTTTTTTGATATTTGTCTGGTGGACAGCCTTGGAAGACAGGGATGCTCTGTCTCTCTGCAGTGAAGTTCAAGTTTGTTTACTATCCAGAATTACCTTAGTCCATTTGGGCTGCCACAAAAATATACCCTAGCTTGATTCTGGGTTGGGAAGATCTCCTGGAGGAGGGAATGGCAACCACTCCAGTATTTTGCCTAGAATATTCCTTGGACAGAGGAGCCTGGCAGGCTATAGTTCCTGGGATCATAAAGAGTCAGACACAATTGAGCACACAAAGATGAAAATGAAGTGGCTTATAAATAATAGACATTTGCTTCTCACAGTTCTGGAGGCTGGAATTCTTAAATCAGGTTGCCAGCATGGTCACATGAGGGCCCTCTTCCCAGCTGCAGACTTCTTATGAATCCTCACCATGGAGGGGAGCTCTGTGGGATCTCTTAGAAGAATATTATTATTATTCATGAAGGCTCCACCCTCATGAACTAAGCACCTCCTAAAGCCCTCATCTCTCTGTACCATCATATTTGGCGTTATAATTTCAATGTTTAATATTTGGGGAGACAAAAACACTCACATTAAAGCAAGTATAATAAAGATAATATCTCCCTTGGGGAACACTTCAGGCAAACTTCCTGTCCATGTAAAAGATTCAGGTTCCCCAAGCTCAGGATTTCTCCAGTGCAGATGTCCCCTTGCCTTCTATTGCCTTGCAGAAACTGCCTCTCGGCAAAAAGGTGCAAGATGACAATTCTCTGGCTACTGCTATTGCTGTGAATAATAAACTGCCATAGTCTCTGACTCAGAAATCTTGTGTCTTCTGCTGACATCCATGAAACTGGCAGGCTAATGTATTAGTTAAAGATAGGCTAGGACCTCATATCATTCACAGTGCTTGAAAGGATCTTCACACTAAGATGCATTAAAAAAGAATTTATTACACAGGTTCACAGTGCTTACAACTCCCATATTTCTTTCTGAGGAAATTTTACAGTGTGACCCTTCCTGACAGGGATTGCTTGAAGCCAGAGTAGATTTATGCCCATGAATGGCCATACGTAAATAGCAATGGACTTGAGGAGATGATAAGAATACTGGAGTGGGTTGCCAATTTCCTTCTCCAGGGTACCTTCCCTACCCAGGGATTGAACCAGAGCCTCCTGCATTGTAAGCAATTCTTTACCAACTGAGCCAGCAGGGAAACTTTCCCAATGAGAAGTCTGGGCAATTGTCAGAGTTCAATCCAGTCGTCTCTTTTGGGAGCATGACTGTGAAATACAGAATTTCCAATCCAATTCTAATGATTGGAAATGGTGCATAAGCCAGCAGATGCAATGATTAAGCCTTAGAATGGTAAGACCTACTCTGTGTCTTTGAGTCATGTTCTTCATCATGGATACCACGGCAGCTCTTGGACGCTTGGGGAAACTACTAATTCCTGAGCAGTAATATGCATTTCGAGGGTGTATGATTTTCCTTGCTTTCCCATGTGTACTTAAAATACGTCTCCCTGACTTAAAGTAACCAGAATGTGCTTCTGCTTTTTTTTTTAACTGGAAAAGGATAAGCTAAGAGAGGATAAAAAGATGATAACCTCCCCAAGGGAAACCTGGATCTGAAGATAAGGATTTATCAGACACAAAATTTAACTAAACCATGGTCCTAGTATTTCCTGGATGAAAGGATTTAGAAATCCTGATCTGACAATCAGGTATTAAATCTGCTAACAACAGATGCCACTACAAAGTGAATTTAAACAGCTTATTTGTGTTGGTATAACATGAAGATCATTTCAGAATAACTGATTATCATGTGCTATGGATTTTCTACCTGTTGTGTTGCAACACCTGTTCTGAGAGTTAGAATGATGTCCTTGAGGACTGAGTAATCGGATAAAATGGAACAGTCTCAAAGAGGGGTCTAGGAAAGCAAAATGTTCATTATTTTATACAACTGACAGTTTTTTGGGAACAACTTAGGCAGGTTAAAAAAGAATCAAAACTGTAGATGTTATCAGTAGCTCCTATTTTGGTCATTTGGTTTTTCCTGGAAAATACTTGCTCAGACATAACTCTAGTACAAATTAAGAAATCTTAGTCTACATTGGGGAAAAAACAACCTAAAGTTTCTGATTCTCTATACTGAGGAAAACAAAGCGTTTAAACACCCAGAGGAAACTGGTGTGATACCTTCTAGAAACTGGCTTCATCATACCTGAGTGCTCTGTTGAGCTTCTCTAACTGTGGTTAGTGAGTAAGCAGTCCTACCATGTACATTCATGTCAGCTGCTCAGGATGTAGATTCATAGTCTGCTGTACCTGCATAGTCCTCCACATTTGAGTAAATAGAGATAAGGTTGTAAACTAGACCACTGCTCGTTTAAAGAGGGCTGTCAGCCAACATATTGCCAGAGCCCTGGAGCAGGGGAGCAGAGAGAAAGGAGAAAAGGAAGGATTCTGTATGTGCTTCTTTCCCTTCATTCTTAACCAAAGTAGGGTCTTAGTACAAAGTCATATAATTGGAAAGGATGTAGATTCATTACTCATAGAATTTTCAAATTCTGAAAAGTTAGAAGTGACCTGATTTTACCAGTGATGAATCTGGCCCTGAGGAGATTGCCTGGAAAGGGAGAGTTTCTCATAGTGGGTAGATGCATTCATTTTCAATATAAATGTAAGGGTTTTTTCCCTCACATTTTTAGCTCCAAGAGTAACTTCCTGTGTTAATTTTTTTTTTCTAAATCTGTACTTTCTTAACCAACCTCAAGGTCAATGATAATGGTTTATTTGACCTAATTATGAGTTTCAGAGAAATGAATGTTATTGAAGGCCAAACTGTAACAGCAAGTCTCTTTGCATGTCACTTAAGTCAGCAATTCTGCATTTTTAGAATTACAGCATGCTCTCATGTTTTGGCATAATATTGAAAACTTTGGTCAGATGGCCACCCATCTTTTAAACTGTTTATTCTAATTTAAAATAGTATGTACTGGCTTTTTTGTTTAAAATCCTTTCTTTTCCTTTTTCAAATAAAATTTTAAAAGGAATGCATTCTTAATGAACATATTATTTTATTATTGTAATTGCTTTAAAAAAGGCTAAATGTCAGACAGAGATTCTCAATAAAGCCAAAAGTTGTGTCTGAAGATATATCTACTTTTTATACCTACTTCTCCAGGTTTAGTATTTATGCCAGAAAAATACATGATTGATGCTAACATACCTTAGTAGCACCTTTTCTCTTAAAAGTTTCCCTAAATAACTTTAGAAAATAAAATTTCTGCATTCAAGATGGAATAACAATTTAGGGATTAAAAATAGTCAATTTTATCCCTAAGCCAAGTTACCCTTTTCTTGCTTGAGGAAACAACAAAGGCAGTTTAGCATTGATCTCTATTAAACTTTATTTAAGAAATTAGCATCATGGACTCAGTAATAAGAAAGGAAGGGAGATGCAGAATTCAGTCAAATACCTGCTGGGATAAATCTGTATAAAGACATAGGTTAAATATGTCTTCATAGTGTTTTTTTTTTTTGAAAGCGAATTTGTGATCTTTTAAAGATTCCTGATTTGAAGTTTCCATTTTCACTTAACACATTGGTTATTGAGAACATTCTTTGTGCACAGCTCTGTGCTGGACACTGGATGAGACTGATGGGGAATAGAGAATCGGCAGTATGGTTTACAAAAAAGCATGCAACAGTTTGACAACAATGGGAAGCTACAACTATTTGTGTTAGCTTGAGGGAAACAGCAGAAATCTAGAGAGGGTAGAGCTCTAAACTTAGCACAGATTGGAGCACACTGAAGATCATCTCCTCCCCCCCAGCTCTTTCCTTCCAGGTTGATCCCAGCCTGTTGCTTACCTTACTCTAGTTCATGTCTATCCATCACTGCTATCATTTCCTCAGGGCTGCTGCTTTGATCTGTTATCTCCAGTGGAGAGTTAGATGCCCTTTCCAAGTTCCATGTTCTTATTCTTCACAAGGTAGCTGAGACCCAAGTGCCATACGTTTTCAGAAAGCAAATAATTTATATCACTATTCATTTATCCTGAAAGTAAAGAGTCATGTCCTCTCTGCAGTAGGAGTCCACCAATTGGCTGAAATAAATAAGAATGGATGGAATAGGACTTGAGATATACCTCAAGAGAATGAAGTATTGAGAATATTATTGCATACAGTGATGCATCTCCTTCAGTTGCTCTTTAGGACTAGAAGATTGAATTAAATTGAAATGCTCCATAAAATTCACACAGAACTATTGAGAGATAAAAGTTCTGTTTTTCTGTGGAGAATGTTTTTAAATATTAAAAATATGTATATACTCATGACAACTTTAACTACAGTGGAATACTTCTTGACTTTTTGTTATTGTCCTTATTACAGTTGTCCTTATTTGTCCTTAAAGATTTCAATCTAACTCAGAATATTTTGGCATTCCTGACAATTCAGTTGTTTTCCAGCATTGGTAAGTATGCTGTTAGACTGGTCCACTGTTGTGTTAATAATGCATGGACTCTTGGTTTAAAAATGATTTTGTTCCAGATAATTCATCACTGCCAGTTATTTGTGTTAACTTCTACTAGTTGTGTCCATTAACAACTGGTTAATCCAGGAAAAGAGCTGGTCAAACACATAGACTCTAACTAGCTGAATTATCTGACATCAATGAGCGATTTTTTTTTTTCCTTCCATTTCTTTGCCTTGGGTTTAGGGATGTGGATATTGAAAAGAATTCATGTGTGAAATAGTTTGTCTTTTTTATAATGAGTATAAAATTGTGTTTAGAAATGAACAGGATTTAAACACCTTGCAAGGTTATTACTAAGGTAACAGAGAGCCAAAAATAAATTACAGAAAACAGACATTTCTTATTTTTTGTACTATTAATGCTTTATCATCTACTCAGAACTATCCAATATTTAAAGTGTGAGTCAGAACAAAGAATCATAGCTACCCTTCAAACATACTGAAGTGTCTATTTCTCTTCAAATGATTATCATTGGCTGAACAAGTCTCACCTTAATTTGGAGTTTACCTTTCAATTAAAACATCTTTTAAATAGTTATGATAAATTGTGAATTCTTGGAACCCACTTTCCTTGTTCATGTCTTCGAAGTAACATATCTCTAAATCAATTTGTTTTTTCAATCGTATTCCTTTTGAAAAAAAAATAGATCTTGTGCCCTTCAATAGTTCTGCATGTATGTATACATGAGTTTTGAGTTTTGATTCATTCTCATACTTCTAATTTTCCATTGTCATCTCTAAAGTAGATAGGGGTCACTTGCAAAAAATGTAGAGGGTGATACAGAAGGAAAATAAACTTCTAATAAAGGAAACTGTTCTATTTCTTTTCCCTTTTCTATATACTTGTCAGAATTTTTAATAAGTTGTCCTGTTCTCAATATGAATCAGCCAAGAATATTTGCCAAGAATGATCATGGAAAGATCAACATTTTTGTTGGAATTCAAATTATGGCCATATTGCAATTTTTGTAATTCCTAGGTCACATTTACATTTACCTAAATTGCGTAAATTAGGGTCACACAAAACCTTTGTGAATTAAGTTAACTATCACCATTTTGCATATGAGAAATCTGACTGTCAGAGAAAGCAAATCAATTTAGGTTGCTCAAATTGTCATTTCTGACTGAACGTGGATTCAACTCTTCTGACTCTATAGTTTCTTTGTTTTTGTATTTCCTTTTATTTCCTTGGGTGTATCAGAGATCTAATTAGAATATAATTGCTTTGTGTATGAAATAATTTATTGAATTAACTGAATTTCTATAAGCAGAAAGCAGCTATTCCCCCCCGCCTCCTTTGCATCCCTGTCCTGTTGATTCTCCCTGATCCATTCCTGACAATACCTTAGTAATCGCATAGTCTTCCTGTCACATTCAGATAAATTAGATCTCAATTCCAGGTATTAAAAATACTTTGCCATCAAAGTTTCTTCATTTTACTCAGTTCAAAGCTATTCCCTTCCCCATTTTCAGCTCGCCTGCAATAGAACTTCCCTGGTGGCTCAGACAGTAAAGTGTCTGCCTACAATGTGGGAGACTTGGGTTAAATCCCTGGGTTGGGAAGATCTCCTGGAGAAGGAAATGGCAGCCCATTTCAGTATTCTTGCCTGGAAAATCCCATGGATGGAGGAGCCTGGTAGGCTACAGTCATGGGGTCACAGAGTCGGACACAACTGAGCAGCTTCACTTTCTTTTTTTCCAATAGGAAGGCTGCAGCTGTAGCATAGCAGAAGAAATTTAACATAAAATAAATAGTTTCATGGCAAGCACATATTGTTAGAGATATTTCATTTATCCAAATAGAGACCCTACCCATAAAGAGCTTAAATTCAGCTTATGTGTTACAGAAATTGGAGAAAGCTAAGCAAGATAAGAGAGAACATAAGTACCAAGCATGGTGGTGGGAGAAAGTCAGGTTGCAGAAATAAATATGTTGGTCTAGTAGGCCTTGTGGAGAAATAAACATTTGATAAAATCTTGAATAATGTCAAAGAGTTGCCCATGCTAATAAATGGGTTGAAAGCACCTCTAGACAGAGGAAACAGAGAGTGGGCTTGGCACATTCAAAGGTGAGGAAGCCAGTGAAGATAAGCAGAGTGATGTGGAGAGTTGTCCTTATTTTAATATGGAGAGGTGTTCTTTTATCTTAATATTGCTTTGGCAATTTGGGATCTTGTGGTCCTATATGAATTTTAGGATTTTTTTTTTAATCTAGTTCAATGGAAAATGTTATGGGTATTTTGACAGAAAGAAAAGTGAAAGTTAAAGTGTTAGTCATTCAGTCATGTCCAACTCTTTGCCACCCCATGGACTATAGCCCACCAGGCTTCTCTGTCCATGCAGTTCTCTTGGCAAGAATACTGCAGTAGTTAACCATTCCCTTCTCCAGGGGATCTTTCCAACCCAGGGATTGAACATGGGTCTCTTTCATTGCAGGTGGACTCGTTACCATCTGAGCCATCAGGGAAGCATAAGAATACTGGAGTGGGGTGCCATTTTCTACTCCAGGGGATTTTCCTGACCCAGAGATCAAACCTGCATCTCTTGTATCTCCTGCATTATCACACGAATTCTTTACCCCTAGCAGCTTCTGGGAAGCCCTAAATAGGTTACAGAGATGGATTGTTTGGGGTAGTATGACTATTTTAACAATATTAATTCTTCCAATCCAAGAGCATGGGATATCTTTCCATTTCTTTGTGTCATCTTCAATTTACTTCATCAATATTTTATAGTTTTCAGAATACTTAACCTTTTTGGTTAAGTTTATTCCTAGGTATTTCATTCTTTTTGATGTGATTTTAAATGGAATTGTTTTTTGCTTTCTATTTCTGACACCTCATTATTAGACGGCAGAAAAGCAACAGATTTCTGTATCTAAATTTTGTATCCTGAAACATTCCTGAATTCATTTATCAGAATTAAAAGCAAAAATAAATAAATGAGACCTAATTAAACTTAAAAATTTTATAGAGCAAAGGAAGCCATCAATAAAACAAAAGGACAACCTACATAATAGGAAAAAATATTTGCAAATGGTATGACCAACAAGGGATAAATATCCAAAATATATAAACAGTTCATACAAATTAATATTAAAAAAACAAAAAAACAAAAAACAAGCCAGTCACAATTGGATAGAGAGCCTGAGCAGACATTTTTTCCAAAGAAAACATTCACTTAGCTCCAGGCCAGAATACTGAAGTGGATAGCCATTCACTTCTCCAGGGGATCTTCCCAACTCAGAGACCAAACCCAGGTCTCCCACGTTGCACGTGGATTCTTTACCAGCTGAGCCACAAGTGAAACCCAGGAATACTGGAGTGGGTAGCCTATCCTTTCTCCAGCAGATCTTCCTGACCCATGAATCAAACCAGGGTCTCCTGCCTTGCAGGCAGAATCTTTACCAACTGAACTATCAGGAAAGCCCTTAGTTAGCTAATAGGCACATGAAAAGATGCTCAACGTCACTAATTATTACGTAAATAGAAATCTAAACTACAATGAACTATCACTTCACACTGATCAGAATGGCTATCATCAAGAAGTCTACAAATAATAAATGCTGAAGAAGATGTGTAGAAAAGGGAACCCTTGAACACTATTAGTGGGAATGTAAATTGGTGCAGCCATTATGGCAAACAGTACGGACGTTCCTCAAAAAACTAAAAATAGAAGTACTCTATGACCCCAGCAATTCCACTCCTGGGTATATAATTGGAAAAAACTAAAAATACTAATTTAAAAAGATAATGCACTCCAGTGCTTATAGAAGCAAAATTTACAATAGCCAAAATACTGAATAAAACCCCATGTCCATAACAGACAAATGGATAAAGGGATTGCATGTGTATATGTATACACGTACACACAATGAACTATTAATCAGGCATAAAAAAGAATGAAATTCTGTTATTTGCAGCAATGTGGGTCGACCCAGAGAATGTTATGCTTACTAAAGTTGAGTTCAGTCCAGTCACTCCATAGTGTTCAACTGTTTGTGACCCCATGGACTGCAGCACGGCAAACTTCCCTGTCCATCACCAATACTCGAAGTTCACTCAAACTCATGTCCATTGAGTCGGTGATGACATCCAACCATCTCATCCTCTGTCGTCCCCTTCTCCTCCTGCCTTCTATCTTTCCCAGCATCAGGGTCTTTTCCAATGAGTCGGTTCTTCGCATCAGGTGGCCAAAGTATTGGAGCTTCAGCTTCAGCATTGGCCCTTCCAATGAATAATCAGTCCTAAAGGACTGAGTTCCTTTAGGATTGACTGGTTTGATCTTGCAGTCTAAGGGACTCTCAAGAGTCTTCTCCAACACCACAGTTCAAAAGCATCAATTTTTCGGCGCTCAGCTTTCTTCACAGTCCAACTCTCACATCCATACATGACTACTGGAAAACCATAGCTTTGACTAAACGGACCTTTGCTGGCAAAGTAATGTCTATGCTTTTTAATATGCTGTCTGGGTTGGTCATAGCTTTTCTTCCAAGGAGCAAGCGTCTTTTAATTTCATGGCTGCAGTCACTTTCTGCAGTGATTTTGGAACCTCCCCCAAATAAAGTCTCTCACTGTTTCCATTGTTTCCCTATTTATTTTCCAGGAAGTGATGGAAATTAGAGAAGGACAAACACTGTATTATATCACTTACCTGTGAAAATTAAAGTGTAATACAAATGAATATATATATGTCAAAATGGATTCACAGATGTAGAAAACAAACTAGTGGTTACCAGTGGGGAGAGGAAAGGTGGAGGGGCCCATTAAGGGTACAGAATTAAGAGATACAAAGTACTATATATAAAATAGATAAGCAACAAGGATATATTGTATAACACAGGGGTTTTATCTGTTATCTCGTAATAACTTTTAATGAAGTTTAAACTGTAAAAACACTGAATCTATGTTGTATGCCCAAAACTAATATAATATTATAAATCAATCATATTTCAATTTAAAAAGTATATAAAGGGGACAGAATTTGTTAGGGAAAGCCCTCAGACTGTAGTGAGAATCTAATATCTGAAAGTCTGAGGAAAGGAGAGAGAACTGGGCAGGGATGACCTCACTGTGATTCATATTCAACATATTCTTCGCCAGACCATTGTTTCAGACCTAAGATAGCTTATAAGGAGAGTCTTGCATTCATCAGGAATAGCCAGGTCTAGCTCCCCATTATATGTACATCATTGACTGGGGACTACTTGGGAAGGATGTGGCCTCAAATACTGCAGCAGATACAGAGGTCCTGCAGCTCGAAGCTCTCAGCTAACTATACTCTGAGCACCTGGATGTCAAATTAATTTTCGAAAGGACATCTGAGCAGCACACTTTCATGTTGGCTCCAAGCCTGTAAGCCATTTTATGTTTTTTAAGGACTTATTTATTTATTTAGGGCTCTGCTGAGCTGCACGAGCTTTTCTCGAGTTGAAGTGAGCAGGGTGTACTCTTCATTGGGGTGCATGGGCTTCCCATTGTGGTGGCCTCTCTTGTTGTGGAGCGCTGGCTCTAGGGTGTGGGGGCTTCAGTAATTGTGGCACATGAGCTCAACAGTTGCAGCTCCCAGGCTCTAGAGCACAAGCTTGATAGTCTTGGCTTATGGACTTAGCTGCTCTGAGGCAAGTGGGATCTTCCTGGACCAGGAATTGAAACTGTGTCTCCTGCATTGGCAGGTGGATTCTCTAACACTGGGCTACCAGGGAAGTCCCATTTTATGGTTTTGATTTTTACTCTAATGGAAAGGGAGTCTAAGCAGAAGAATACATGGTTTGAGTTAATTTTGAACAGAATCCCAATGGCTGTGTCAAGAATAGACTGTAATGGGCAGGGAGGGTGTGAAGACAATTAGTCCTAAGAATTAATCCCCTGGACCAGGACAGTGGTGGAAGAGGTGGTCAGAAATGGTGATATTCTAGCTACTCACATAGCTACTCACTGTTATGTTCTCTTCTTTAGCACTTGCCCTTGCTCTTCTATTTTATTCCTCATCCCCAATCATTTTGTTGCCTCAGATATTATGGGGTTGAAACTAAGGAACACAAGACCCATAGAGTCAGGAAGTTTTTACTTAACTACTAGAGTTGTAATCTAGTATGATGTGCTCTGTGGGTGACCATGATCAATGCTTTTTTTCTATATTAGGGATTAAAAATTTTCTTGTTTGTTTTTCTTCTAAAATACAACTATGAGATTACTCTCACTATAGTTTTCTGCTATCTGGCTACTTATATTTTCCATTCTGCTCTTATTTTTCTGCAATCCACTCCATAATAGACTAACCTGAAGGAGACCTTTCCATGTAACTCTGAGGGGTTTACATATGTCCCACAGAAAACATGACTACTTGTCACCGCAAACAAGATAGTGTAGCTTTCTCCCTCTGGAGTCATCTCTCTTCCTCTTTCCTTAGCCCTGATTTTATTCTTTTCATCAATGAGTCATGTGCCAGCTCTGAACTTTTGACATTTCAAAAGATAATGGCCAAAATCTTCAGGTGGTTCTTTTAGAGCATGCTCCATTTGAGGGGGTGAAGCACAAGAATGGCCCCAATTCTCCACCATTCCTGTATCCACAGTCCTTGCAACAGTATTTTTCAGGTTGATTTTATCAGAGGGTTCATTCCACTTCTATACCCTTAAATATGGACTTACTCTGGGTTGATAAAATCACTGTTGTGTGAGCCTCAAAAGACCTTGCATATTTCTACTTTCCCACTTGGCACCCCTACCATCACTACCAAGTGAATGAGAATAATTTAATATAAAAGATAAAATAGTAATGCAGCTAAATTTTTTTTTAAGTGTTGCTTTCACTTGAAATATAACTGTATTAACTGTATTAACTGAGACTCTGAGTTCTAGTTTTAAATTCTGAAAATGACTGACCTTTAGAAGTACTTAACACTTTTTCCATTATATCTTCTTTGCATTTACCAAAGTAATTATATATAAAAATTAACTTTGTCATCATAAACTTTAATATATTAAAATATGGTAAATGAAGATTGTCAGCATCCTCATCCCTATTTCTACTTGTTAACTTGTATTTTTGTAATGAATTATTTTAATTGAAGATGTTGGTTTCCTACTACTTGATCTAATATTGATGCTATAGTCTATAACAATAGAATATATCAATCTAGTTCTATGTCAATAGTCTTCAGATGATGATGCCTGCCCTCCAATCTGATAGAAGTAATTATTTTGATGATTACTCAAGTCAGTGTCAGTAAGGATAGAGAGTAAATAATGACTAGAGACATAGTTATGAATAATTGAATATTACCTGTGGATATCTCTGGATTTTAAAACATTTCTATAAGATATCTCATAAAATGATTCCTGCAACTACTGAATTAGCAACTCAAATTTAAAAATCATATAAAAACTCTTTCATTAAATAACTTGAGGTTATCCAGGTATTAATCATCCATTGTCAAGAGCAGATAAATGCAAAAGAAATAATTTTTCAGTTACAACTCTGTCACTTGCATGTCTTTATCACAGAAAAGCATGACAAGAATGACATGGTCTTTTTAAACAAAACTTTTCTCCAGTGTAACGTTGAATGCCTCTTATCATTATTTTTCCATAACAATGCATTCACATAATTGTAAGTCTTATTGCTGTAGATGTGTGACAGAACCAGTATCATCCTTGGCAGCATCTTATCATTGATTAGTCTCAGAGTTGGCTAAATGCTTCTACAAAACATAAAAGGCACAACTGTTTAAACAAAGCTTGCAAAGTTGTTCAGGGTTTTTATATATTTCTGCAAGTCTTTTTTTGGTTTGAATTCTATTAAGATACAGGTTAAAGCTCTTGTTATTTTGACAGTCTTTTAGGTTCCTATTCAGATCAACTCTGTACTTTATGTGCTGAGGCTTTGATTTACTGTGAAAATGTATGCCATTCTGGTAGCACATTGGAAAGAACATGGACTGTTGTCTCACCAAACTGAAGAGCTGCTTCTGTAGCACTTAATACTGATTCTGTTCCAGGCCCTAGTGGCAGAGCTTAATCCATCAATACTGAGTTCATTTCCTTGCTGAAAGACTCACCAGTAAGATTGGGTTGTTGATTTAATTTACCAAGAATATGTAACTCTATAATTTCCCTTACTGAAAATATCATCTGTCTCCTGAAACTTCACCCAGGAGAAAATACATTTTGAAGTCCTTCAAATATTTGAAGATAACCATCACATTTCTTTGAATCTTTTCTTTTTTAAGCTCTATTTTGCTGGGTTTTTTTTTTTTTTTTTTTTATTCCATCCCTCTAGTATATAATGTATAACTCTAGTGGGTATAAAAAAAAAAGTCATATTCTTTATTTAATTATTTATTTTTGGCTGTGCTGAGTCTTCGTTGCGGCCAGGGCTTTTCTCTAATTGCAGTGAGCAGGGGTTACTCTCTGTTTGCTGTCTGCGAGCTTCTCATTGTGGTGGCTGCTCTTATTGCAGAGCACAGGCTCCACAGTTGTGGCCCATGGGCTTAATTGCTCTATGGCATGTGGAATCCTCCCAAATCACCTGTGGCTCCTGCACTGGCAAGTAGATTCTTTAATATTGAGCCACCAAGGAAGTCCCAAAAATGTAATATTCTTTTTTTCTAGTTTTATTTAAGTATATAGTTGGTTTGCAATGTTATGTTGATTTTTGCTCTACAGAAAACTGACTCTGTCTGATGAGGCTGTCTGAGGAGGCCTTACAAATAGCTGTGAAAAGAAAAGAAATGAAAAGCAAAGGAGAAAAGGAAAGACGTACCCATTTGAATGCAGAGTTCCAAAGAATAGCAAGGAGAGATAAGAAAGCCTTCCTCAGTGATCAGTGCAAAGAAATAGTGGAAAACAATAGAATGGGAAAGACTAGAGATCACTTCAAGAAAATTAGAGATACCAAAGGAAGATTTCATGCAAAGATTGGGGCTTCCCTGGTGGCTCAGACAGTAAAGTGTCTGCCTGCAATGTGGGAGATCTGGGTTCAATCCCTGAGTTGGGAAGATCCCCTGGAAAAGGAAATGGCAAGTACTCTTGCCTGGAAAATTCCATGGACTGAGGAGCCTGGTAGGTTACAGTCCATGGGGTCACAAAGAGTCAGACATGACTGAGCAACTTCACTTTTACTTTCAAGGGAACATTTTGTGCAAAGATGGGCTCAAAAAAGGACAGAAATGGTATGGACCTAACAGAAGCAGACGGTATTAAGAAGAGGTGGCAAAAATACACAGAAGAACTGTACAAAAAAGATCTTCATGATCCAGATAATCATGATGGTATGATCAATCACCTAGAGCCTGGAAATGTGAACTCAAGTGGGCCTTAGGAACAATCACTATGAATAAAGCTAGAAGAGGTGATGGCCAGTTGAGTTATTTCAAATCCTAAAAGATGATGCTGTGAAAGTGCTGCACTCAATATGCCAGCAAATTTGGAACACTCAGCAGTGGCCACAGGACTGGAAAAGGTCAGTTTTCATTCCAATCCCAAAGAAAGGTAATGCCAAAGAATGTTCAAACTACCGCACAATTGCACTCATCTCAAACACACTGGTAAAATAATGCTCACAATTCTCCAAGCCAGGCTTCAGCAATACGTGAACCATGAACTTCCAGATGTTCAAGCTGGTTTTAGAAAAGGCAAAGGAACCAGAAATCAAATTACCAACATCTGCTGGATCATCGGAAAAGCAAGAGAGTTCAGGAAAACATCTATTTCTGCTTTATTGACTATGCCAAAGCCTTTGATTGTGTGGATCACAGTAAACTGTGGAAAATTCTGAAAGAGATGGGAATACCAGACCACCTGACCTGCCTCCTGAGAAGTCTGTATGCAGGTCAAGAAGCAACAGTTAGGACTGGATATGGAACAACAGACTGGTTCCAAATAGAAAAGGGAGTACTGTACAGTACTGTATATTAGTACTATATAGTACTGTATAGTACTGTATATATATAAAAAGGCTGTATATTGTCACTCTGCTTATTTAACTTATATGCAGAGTACATCATGAGAAACGCTGGGCTGGAGGAAGCACAAGCTGGAATTAAGATTGCCGGGAGAAAGATCAACAACCTCAGATATGCAGATGACACCACCCTTATGGCAGAAAGTGAAGAGGAACTAAAGAGCCTCTTGAAGAGGAGAGTGAAAAAGTTAGCTTAAAGCTCAACACTCAGAAAACTAATATCATGACATCCGGTCCCATCACTTCATGGCAAATAGATGGGCAAAGAGTGGAAACAGTGGCAGATTTTATTTTTGGGGGCTTGAAAATCAGTGCAGGTGGTGACTGCAGCCATGAAATTAAAAGATGCTTACTCTTTGGAAGGAAAGTTATGAACAACCTAGACAGCATATTAAAAAGCAGAGACATTACTTTGCCAACAAAGGTCCATCTAGGTTTTTCCTAGGCTATGGTTTTTCCAGTGGTCATATATGGATGTGAGAGTTGGACTATAATGAAAGATGATCAGTGAAGAACTGATGCTTTTAAACTGTGGTTTGGAGAAGTCTCTTGAGAGTCCCTTGGACTGCAAGGAGATCCAACCAGTCCATCCTAAAGGAGATTAGTCCTGAGTGTTCATTGGAAAGACTGATTTTGAAGCTGAAACTCCAGTATTTTGGCCACCTGATGTGAAGAACCGACTCATTTGAAAAGACCCTGATGCTGGGAAGGATTGAAGGTGGGAGGAGAAGGGGACGACAAAGGGTGAGATGTTTGGATGGCATCACCGACTCAATGGACATGAGTTTGGGTAAACTCTGGGAGTTGGTGATGGACAGGGGGCCTGGCGTGCAGCAGCAGTCCATGGGGTTGCAAAGAGTCAGACACAACTGAACGACTGAACCGAACTGAACTGAAAGTGACTCAGTTATGCATATATATAGTCTTTTTCAAATTGTTTTCCATTATAGTTAATCACAGGGTATTGAATATAGTTCCCTGTGTTATACAATAGAATCTTGTTGTCTATCCATCCAATATATAATGCTAATCCCAGACTCCCATACCTTCCCTCCCTCAATACTTTAATTCTTTAACTGCACTAAATTTTAATCACAAACTCCCCTTCTACCAATAGGCAGAAACTTTATCTCAACCAATTCATCATCCTCATCAGTTTCCCTACCTTTTGAGGGTCTTAAGTGTTACGAAGACTCCATACTGATGCTCAATAATATATTTTATTTCTGTAGGGTATGTGGTTCATGAATATTAAAGCTGCATTCTCTTTATCTCAATTGCATATGACCTTCAGTTCCCCCTGGATTTTCTGAAGCACCATCACTCTGATGGAAGAAAGTATTTCAAATTTCCATGAATCCTGCTCATAAAACATGTCCTTTATTATTCTGTCCCAAGCCCATTTGCTTAGACTGTCAAATGCATATCTTTTATCCTTGAGCCAGACAAGCAATAGGAAAATTTTGGATTCTTGCTACTTTTCTGGACTCAACCCCTCAAAAAGGGGTAGAGGTCTCTATGTGGAGATCTCCCCCAACTTCTTCAGTAGCCACAACATGTCTGCTCTTTCTGTCCATCTCTGCTTCTCAGCTGTAGTTTTTTTTTTATTGTAGGATGAGCACAACATCTTGCTTTTTATTACTAAAAATCTATATTCTCTTACATCTATAAAATTATGTTTACAGAGCATCTGCTATTCTAATACTCTGATATAGCTGTAATAGAAATATCTAGGTCTAGCCTAATTTAATGAATGACTAGAATGTCCAAAGTCAATACCAGGAATTAATTTCAAGTGTTTAATCCATGGCCACATAAAGTAACATTATAGCTATTATTTTCTCCAGGCAATTATTTTCTAGTGTTTACAACAATGGACTTAGTCTTAGTTTCCCTTGAATTTCCCTGAGTCAGTTTTTCTCTTTCCTTTAAATTTTAGCTTGAACTTCTTTCCAAGATTACATATCAAAGAGTACTTCCAATTCTCCAGAAGACCTCTTAGATTCTTGCCAAGAGTCTGTCCATCATTTTACTATATCTTGGTTTATAAACCAAAATTCTGTCTCTTCATGTCATCAGTATAACCATCTGTTTCTCCCTCATGCTTTCTTCACTTTTAATGCCATGACTTTCAACTTTATCCCCCAATTTTTAGTGTCATACACAGAATATCTACATTCATTCAAATGAATCCATTCAAGTCACATCATTTTTATTCTTGTGTCTGTTACATTGGGCAGGCTTGAAAACCACTAAGATAAGACCTTTGAGACAAATAATTGAATATATAATTCTATGAACTCAGCGCTATGATTAAGTATACAAATTCTGAGGGGGTGTGTGGTGTCAAGGGAAAGAATCGTGAAGGAATTTGTAACTTAGCAAAATTTAGGAACAGATAGAAATTTTTAAGTACATTGTTTTTGTTCAGTCACTCAATCGTGTCCAACTCTTAGCAACCCCATGGACTGCAGTACACCAGGCTTCCCTGCCCTGCCGTATCTCCTGGAGTTTGCTCAAACTCACGTCCATTGAGTCAGTGATGCCATCCAACCATCTCGTCCTCATCCTCATTCAGTGAAACATGTTTGAGTTTCACTCATACTGAAGTGAGTAAATGAGTAAATACACAGTTGCTTCTAGAGAAAAATAAGTTGGCCTGTGTGAACAAAAACAAGTTTTAAACTGAAAGTTATGAAATTGAGAATCATAAATGTCTTTGTGGGCCAAACTATGATATATGTATTTATTGTGAGGATTAGAGAGTCATCTGAGGGAGAATAGTGGAATATTGAGTATCTGTTATGTGTTATCTTATGTACTTTTTACAGGCAAAATATGAAGAAAACAGTGTTCAGCAAGGTTAGGAAACTTGTCTCAAAACCAGATGCTTCATCTTTAATGTCTCTTGTGAAAATGGTCTAAATAAAATAGCAGCAAGAGGAATGGAAAGATGGGCCCTATGTCAAGAAATAGCAGTCAGTTAAATGACAAGGTAGTGTGGCTGAGTAACAGTGGAATTAAGAGAGTTAGAATAATAAATAATGGTGACAAGGGACTGATCCTAGTGACTGAGTAGGTGGACATACTCTTGAATAGGCAGGAAATTCAAGAGAATTACTGATGGAAAAGATAGATTATATTTCAGACATATTGGGTGTAAACTGCTAGGGAAAATGTCCTTTTTGCTATAGGTGTTAGGCCTTGAGTTCCTGATTAAGAGACTTCTGGCAATTCTTATTTGTCATCTGTTGATGTATTGTTCTCTTCCACCTTGCTGTCCCCATACATAGGCCCTCATAATCCCTTGCAGACTTGAAGTATGTTAGGAGTTGTTAATCATTTTACCAGCCGGGCATCTTTCTCCTTTAGAAAACATATATACAAATTGTTGACACGAATATTTTAAATTTCTCCCTTATCACTCTTTGTCTCTTGCTGGGCCTGTTAACTGAGGTCTGACACTGAAAAATGCTGAAATTTTATCTTGTCTACGGAAGAGCCAATGAAAGTTAGAAAGATTACAAGGATATCTATATTTTTACTTCCATCACCACAGCACTCTTTGTTATATCAGTCCTGAGGCTCAGTCTTAATGCTAATTCAAAGATGTTAAGCATGTACTCGGTGTCCCTCCCAGGCTCTATAAAGAGTTTAGAAATTAAGTGTAAGTTTTGGCAAAGGTAGTTTTAAACTTGTGGGAAATAATTCACTTATTGTAATGAAATTTTACTTAGAAACCCTCCTTAGTTCCTGTATTACTCAATGCTCCTGTTAACAATTCTTAATCATAAAAGAGGAATGATGTTTATTTATTACTACTAACTAGAAGACAATATGTTGGAGAAGGCAATGGCACCCCACTCCAGTACTCCTGCCTGGAAAATCCCATGGATGGAGGAACCTGGAAGGCTGCAGTTCATGGGGTCACCGAGGGTCGGACACGACTGAGCGACTTCACTTTTACTTTTCACTTTCATGCATTGGAGAAGGAAATGGCAACTCACCCCAGTGTTCTTGTCTGGAGAATCCCAGGGACGGGGAAGCCTGGTGGGCTACCGTCTACGGGGTCACACAGTGTTGGACACGACTGAAATGACTTAGCAGCAGCAGCAGAAGACAATATGTAGCTTTACTTTAAGTTCCTCACAAAATTTTTTATATTGCTCTCTGTTTTCCTCCAGAGTTGTCCTTCATTAAATAATATTTAATTGCCAATATCTAGCTGCTATAGATTTCTTGTATGTTCTGAAATAAGAGAGCAGTTGTCTAAATGAGTCTTTGCTTGTCTTATAGAGTGGAAAGAAAACTTGAGGAAAACATTTTCTTGTAGCTAGTTTTTAATTAGCCCTTTATATCAATTTTTCTAATAACTAAAATTTATTGTTGTGCAATTACACAGAGATTTTAATTACAGATTGTTTATGCACTTATTCATTTAAAAATTGATAAAAATCTATAATGGAGCTATAAAAGTTAGTGATTTTTAGGAAAATCCAATTTTTACTAATAATGCAATAATATGTATACATATGAAAATCCCAGATTTTGGCAATAATTCTTTTTTAATTCGTGTATAATTAACACATAAAATTGTGTTTCTGTAAGGCATTGATTTAATATGTTTGTATATTGCAATACGATTATCACTGTAACTCTAACACCTCTATCATGTCACATATTATTATTTCTTTGTTGTTGTAAGAGCATTTAAAATCTAGTCTCTTAGCAACTTTAAATTTTATAATGTAGTATTGGTGATTATAATCATTATGCTGTTCATTAGATCTCCAGAAATTATCCATCTTCTAATTTCAACTTTGTTTTTGTTTATGCACATGCTCAACAAATTGCACTCCTTTCTGGAGATATCTGGGTATTCGGTTATGAATGATTTTAGTTTTAAGGCATTATTTCTGCCTGCCATATTTTCATCAAAAACCAATATATATTTTTCACAAACTGGGAATGCTCTGTAATGCATTACCTATTGACTGTCAACTGCAAAGAACTAAAAAGTAAAACAGATTAATGCTATTAAATATGCATCAGCAAATTATTCTTTGATAACTTCCTTTAAAATCAAAATTGCTTCAAATGACTCTGTAGAAAAGCCATTGCTCCTCTTTTGCACATGCTGTGGTCAGAGTTATTGCTCATTCCATTTTATTGCTAACACTGGCACACAGAGTCCTGAGGGTTACTGTGTGGCATTGTGCAAAAGCATCCTTTGTCATTCCTGATCAACAGCTGTAAAGAAAAATTTAAGCAAGATTTTTATACTTGGATGGTCGGGAAGACAGTGGTAGGAGAAGGAGAAATTTTGTAGTGTTTACTGTTATTAAGTGATAATTATGCCTGCTCCTGTGCTGGGAATCATAATATTGTAGTCCCATTGAGACCACAATGGGACTCAATTGCCACAGAAAGTTCAAAGGAATGATAAGTCTTTCAAAAGAAAATTCTGAATTGTTACAGAATAATATGAATTATTTCCAACCAAAATTAACTGCTTCACATAACTCCAGAAATACTAAAAAAAATGCAGATGTCAAAAATTCTACCTGGTTTATGTAACAAAGAAAGTCTACTGGAAATGTCCAGAATTTCTTGGGCCATAGACAATCTCTAAGCCTCCCTTTGATGCCAAGAGTAACAGATTTTCCCTTTCCTTGTTTCTGAGAAGTTGGATTGTTAAGAGGAGGATAAATGTAAGTTCATCTATTTTTTTTAGAATTTCAGCCAAAGCCAAGAACAATAAAATAGGTTCCAATTATTCCAGATCTCATGACAAGTTACTTAAATAGCAAAGTAGGCCAAGCTAGGATGGTGTGAGATGAGTTCTATCAGTATTGACTCATCAACCACCTGAAGGCTAAGCCAACAGAAAACTAGAGATCTATTAGAACATTCAAGAAGATAAAAATAAGAATTTTGGAGAGATGTATGCATTGTATTCCCAGCCCTTCCACATGGGGAGAGAGAAGAGAGTACCTTCCCAACACTACAAGTCTAGTGAGAGAAGCTTAGTAAAGGCTTAGCAGGTGTAGTGGATGCATGAGCATCCTGCCCAGAGCCTCTTAACTGGGCTCATATGCTCAGCCCTGGCTGAAACTGCTTGCAACCAATGTGTGCACTCCTGCTTTACATTGGGACAATTATGTTCTTTCTCCAGGGACCCTCATCAGTTCAGTTCAGTTCAGTCGCTCAGTCGTGTCCGACTCTTTGCGACCCCATGAATCGCAGCTTGCCAGGCCTCCCTGTCCATCACCAACTCCCAGAGTTCACTCAGACTCACGTCCATCGAGTCAGTGATGCCATCCAGCCATCTCATCCTTTGTCGTCCCCTTCTCCTCCTGCCCCCAATCCCTCCCAGCATGAGAGACCCTCATGGGATCAGTTAAAACCATAATTTCTTCTAAAGATTTGTTTATTTTATTTTTGGCTGGGCTGGGTCTTTGTTGCTACATGACGGCTTTCTCTAGTTGCACTCTCTAATTGCCAAGCATGGGCCTCTCATTGCCATGACTTCTCTTGTTGAGAAGCATGGGCTCTAGTGTGTAGGCTCTGTGGTTTTGGTGCACAGTTTTAGTGGCCCTGCAGTATGTGGGATCTTCCACAAGCAGGCACTGAACCTGTGTCCCCTGCATTGGCAAGCAGATTCTTAACCAGTGGGCCATGAGGGAAGCCCCTAAAGCCATGTCTTTTCTTACACTATCCTGATTCTCTCTCTCCCTTTCTTCTGAAGGACTGCTTCAAAAATTAAATGTTCTCATATCTCCATCTGAAGCTTTGCTTTAAGGAAACTGACATAAGAAAATGAATACCTTCAGCTTGTCATATATAGGGTCCGGTACCTGCTTCAGACCTAGAAAAGTCTAAATATGTGAGACTGTGGCTCATAAACCAGCTGCATCACCTCGGACAGCAGGGAAGTGAGTTATATGCAGAGCCCATAAAAGCAAACCAGCTGAAAGCTGTCTTGACTAGAACCGATGAGGCTTTTTTCCCCAAGAAATGAAGCAACAACTCACGTGTCCAGAAAGCATTAAAAGAATCAGATACACCTAGTCTCACACTGTCACTGAAGATAGTTATCCCTAAGGGACCCACAGCAAGATGCTTTATAAGAAACAAATGGGATTTAAGATCTGTTACACCCAGAGGGCAGCACTGTGAGATTATAACTCAGAGCCCTCAAATGCAGGAGACCCGGTTTCAATCGCTGGGTTGGGAAGATCCCCCTGGAGAAGGGCATGGCAACCCACTCCAGTATTCTTGCCTGGAGAATCCTATGGACAGAGGAGCCTGGTGGACTACAGTCCACGGGGTTGCAAAGAGTCAGACACAACTGAGTGATTAACACTACAAACTGAGGCAGTATTTTATGACTATTATTTCTCCATTTTCTCCTATTCCAATACCGGTGAGCCTACATTAGTAGCCACCAAGGGGAAGGAGGTAGAGTGAAGAAATTGGGGAGAAACCCTCCATAATCCTCCTTCACTGCAGGATTCTAGATCCAAGGCAGGTTTAAGCTGAGTAAATAAGAACATTTTATATTGGATAACAGCGTGAAGATTTGGTATTAGATTGGATTAGATATATTACTACTTGAGTGTTAGTGAGAAAACATGAAATCTTGAGATTCGCACAAAAGTCAAAGGGAAACAAACCCACTTAGAAGAGTTACCTTCTGCTTGCACCTGACAGATTCCAGCTTGTTCATGAAACCCATGGCTTCCCTCTGTATGTATACCAAATATCAATGAGGCTCCTCTATTCCTTGCTATCTAGTGAATTACCTTGAACCCTTGATCCTGCTACCTGGGTACATCAGAGTCTTTTCCAATATTTCTTTAGATTCCCAGCAATGTGTCTATTTTGATGGCCACATTTGTCTCTGGCAAACTGTGTTTAGCTTACATCAGCATTTACTTGGCAGCTGCTGCTGCTGCTAAGTGCTTCAGTCATGTCTGACTCCGTGTGACCCCATAGACAGCAGCCCATCAGGCTCCCCCATCCCAGGGATTCTCCAGGCAAGAATACTGGAGTGGGTTGCCATTGTATTCTCCAATGCATGAAAGTGAAAAGTGAAAGTGAAGTCACTTAGTCATGTCCAGCTCCTAGCAACCCAATGGACTGCAGCCTACCAGGCTCCTCCGTCCATGGGATTTTCCAGGCAAGAATACTGAAGTGGAGTGCCATTGCCTTCTCCATTTACTTGGCAAGTGTCTTCAATAAAGTAACTCAGTGTCAGAACAGTCCAATAGAAATTTCTATATATGCCCAGGATATGATCTCTTTCCTTTGATGAAGAGCTTAATTCCCATCTACTAACTTTCCTAGCATTGCTGGTAGCTCAAGCATGGGCAGTATAAAGTATAGGTGAGTGCACGCTCAGTTGCTCAGATGTGTCTAACTCTTTGTGACCCCCTGAACTATAGCCTACCAGGCTCCTCTGTCCATGGAAATTCTCTAGGCAACAATACTGGAGCAGGTTGCCATTTGCTCCTCCAGGGTATCTTCCTAACCTGGGACTGAACCTGTGTCTTCTGAATCCCCTGAATTGGCAGGTGGATTTCTTAGCACTACACCACTTGGGAAGACCATAAAATGTAGGTATTTCCTGTCAGTTGTGTGTGTCCATGAGCCAGCGGCACAAAGCAGCAGAGGCAGTGGAGAGCTCATTTACTTTACTACTGGTGGTAGTACCAGCCAGCTAAATGCCGAGCAGTGCGAGCATCAGTGTCCAGTGTCCTTAACTGGTGGTGACAGCCACATGCACCTGGTAGTCTGAGGAAGCAGTCAATGATCAACAGGTCGGATTCTGTGATGTGATTTAGCTGTGGTTCTGTATTTGATTTCCATTCCTTTCTTGCCTGTTTTCTTAGCCAGTTTCTTCAGACTTCCCAGAGATTCTGTAAATTACCAAAATATGTTTCAAGAATATCTTTTTCTATGTAAATTACCCAGAATCAATTTTGCTTCAGTTAAGTTTACTTCAGTCACTCAGTCATGTCCAACTCTTTGCTGCTGCTGCTAAGTCACTTCAGTCGTGTCTGACTCTGTGTGACCCCACAGACAGCAGCCCACCAGGCTCCCCCGTCCCCAGGATTCTCCAGGCAAGAACACTGGAGTGGGTTGCCATTTCCTTCTCCAATGCATGAAAGTGAAAAATGAAAGTGAAGTCGCTCAGTCGTGTCCGACCCTCAGTGACCCCATGGACTGCAGCCTTCCAGGCTCCTCCGTCCATGGGATTTTCCAGGCAGGAGTACTGGAGTGGGATGCCATTGCCCTCTCCAAGTCCAACTCTTTGTGACCCCATAAACCACAGCATGCCAGGCCTCCCTGTCCATCACCAACTCCTGGAGTCTGCTCAAACCCATGTCCATCGAGTCAGTGATGCCATCCAACCATCTCATCCTCTGTTGTCCCCTTCTCCTCCTGCCCTCAAGCTTTCCCAATATCAGGGTCTTTTCAAATGAGTCAGCTCTTCGCATCGGGTGGCCAAAGTACTGGAGTTTCAGCTTCAACATCAGTCCTTCCAATGAACACCCAGGACTGATCTCCTTTAGGATGGACTGGATGGACCTCCTTGCAGTCCAAGGGACTCTCAGGAGTCTTCTCAAACACCACAGTTCAAAGCATCAATTCTTCGGCGCTCAGCTTTCTTTATAGTCCAACTCTCACATCCATACATGACCACTGGAAAAACCATAGCCTTGACTAGACAGACCTTTGTTGGCAAAGTAATGGCTCTGCTTTTTAAATATGCTATCTAGGTTGGTCATAATACAAATCTTAATTAAAACTACACAAATTAAAATAGAAGTTAATAATGTATTATGATCATGGAGAAGATCACGTTGCAGAATGAAAGACTGCAAACTCATTTCATTCTCTCTGGTTTATTTGTTTTTCCTTTCTCCTATCATTTAGTCTCTCACTTCCTATCTTCTTCAAGAGAATCAAATACCATATCTTCTTTTTATTAGGAAGAATTGAACTAATTGAACATCCTTCCTCAGTCCTAAAAGATGCTCACCCTTATAAATGGACCTTCAGTCAACTGAACCCATATACTTTCAAGGCAATTGAGGTTACAAAAATTATAAATAAATGAACAATAAAGGTTTGTTTATTTGAGCAATAAGATATATATATATATTTCACATTTGTCTACATTTCAGATAATTATTTAAAACCCAAGTTGTATTTATTACCACTATTAACAACCTATATTAGAAGACTCTGACTAATGTGATTCAAAATTATAATGTATATAGTGATTATCATGGTATATTTAGATTTATTTCAACCGATGTTCAGACTAACCAATCTAATGACTTAAATTTAGGGGAGTAGTTTGAATATCTATAACCAAGTGTACTTGGCATGATCTTTATATGATATGATACATTGAGGCACTTATAGCCTAAGGATTACTATGAGAAATAAATGAACTATCTGATTAAAATAACATTTATTGAAAGCTTATTGTGTGCAACATGCTTTGCTAATTGCTCAACATGTATTAAGTCATTTACCGGATTTTTTTTTCTAATAATATGTATTTAATTGGTGCATTTTAAAACAATGGTTATATTGGTCATACATATTCAGTTCAGTTCAGTCGCTCAGTCGTGTCCGCCTCTTTGCGACCCCATGAATCACAGCATGCCAGGTCATACATATTAGAACCTATAAAAAATGTTAAGAACTAAAATGTACATTATACACTGTATATGTACTTTTTATACAAAAGTAGAAAGGCTTGTTATAAAAATATCAACACAAAGGATGTTTAGTATACAGAGAAGAAAGAAGTCTGCTTCAGACACTTTAGTTTGTTAATGTGAGCAAATAGCTTGGGATTTAGAACATCCTGTAAAGTAAGCAATGTTATGACTCCGATTTTATAGATGAGGAGACTAAGGCACTACATCAAGCTCTTATATCTGGAAAGTTGTAGAGCCAGTTTTCAAATCCTGGCAGTCTGGCTTAGGAGTTCTTACTTACGCCTGGGGTGCTTTTGTGCTCAGTCTCACAGTTGTGTCTGACTCTTTGCAACCCCATGGACTATAGCCCATCAGGCTCCTCTGTCCATGGAATTTTCCAGGCAAGGATAATGGAGTGAGTTGCCATTTCCCTTTCCAGGATATTGGTGCCTTAAAGTGAATGATGTTAGTACCATCCAAAAAATAGAGTAAGCCCATGAAAACAGTCAGTTTTCCTTAATCCTTTCTCCCCTTTAGCACAAAATATTATAACATCAAGTATACCATTTGGCACAAGTTATGCAATCTTAAAAGTACCACCAACTTTCTCAAGCCTAGACTATCACAATAAAAGCAATGTGACACCAGTACAGATGTTAGTAACTTCCAAGATTCTAAGCTTTAACTATTGACCCGATCTCCTTAAATCAATGCTATAGATATATAGTCGGTAGTTTCCATTTCTCTGTCATTCACTATATTTTTTAGAATATGCAAGCTCTTGTCCCACAATTACATCAGAATGTCCATAATATTTTAGCCATGTTGAGTGGGTTCTTTTCTTCCTCATCTTTGTAATATCATTTTCATTCTTGGATCTTCCTTCTAGATTAATTCTTCCTTTTGCCTTCATATAACCGTATGTTCCCAAATAATTTTGCTCATTTAGTACTCCTCTCATCTGTCTTATGTGCTTGTTTTTTTGTACTCTTTTTCATCCCCTGAACATCTTTAAAAGCTTGGCCATTGGATCCACACAGTTCTTGTTCTACACTCGCCCTTCTGCTAACTCACATCCATGGTCTCCTCTATCACTCGTGCACTATTTCCTCATCATAAATATCTTCAACACTTATTGTAATCCAGTTATGTCTATAGTAAAAATTACCCACAATACACAGGGAGGTATAGACTAGAGAACTGAACTCATTCCTATCTTCCTTCTCAGTCTATAGTCTTAACTGTCTGTCTTGTTAATTTACAATTTGACTTATAGGACATCTTCACTGGGATAATCTGCAGTCACTTTAAACTTAACAAATCTGTCCTTTTAAATATTTTTCTTATCGATTTTAATAAAATCTCTTTGTCTTTTCCTTTAAAATTCAAAATATATTTTTACACTCTCCATATTTTCTGTTTTGACAATTCTTTTAATTCTGCACTGTCCCTACATGATTTAAGAATTTGCTAACTCAAGCCTAAGGTGAAAAACAGTTATTTACTTATCCTTATACCATTATTTATTTATTCATATTACTATTAAGTGCTCTTTTTTAGTGAACTTAAATTTTAATTATTTTTATTGAGATATAATTGACATCTAACACTGTGTAGGTTTAAGGTGTATGGTGTATTGATTTGAAACATTCATATATTAAAATATGATTACCACTGTGTTAGCCTCTACCAGTTGACATAATTATCATTTCTTTTTTTGTGGTGAGACCAATTAAGATCTAGTCTTTTAGCAACTCTAAATTTTATAATATAGGACTGTTGATCATAACCACTATGCCCTGGTATCCAACTGAGCCTGAAACAGCTCAGGTTTCAATTGCGAGGGTCTACTTATACACAAATTTTTTTCCAGTAAGTATGGAAAAACCCAAACTAGCATTTTGGCCAACCCAAAATGTTTACAGCTGTGGTTTGTTCAATCTCTGGGACTAGAGTACAGTAGATTTTGTATCTGCAGCAGGTCCTGGAACCAATCACCTTTGGATACTGAGGGCTGGCTGTATGTACATCTATGAGAAAGAAGGAAATGCTTCCATTTTTGACAACATAGATAGATCTTGAGGGTATTATGCTAAGTGAGATAAGTCGAAGAAAGACAAATACTGTATAATGTAACTTATGTGTAGAATCTAAAAGAGCTGAATTCATAAAACAGAGTAAGGATCTGGTGGGGGGAAGAAATGAGGAGATGTTGTTTAAGGGTACAAACTTGCAACTAACTTTTCAAAGTTCCAGAGTGCTTGGTTATTCAAACACAACTTTCTTGATGTCACTCTTTCCCCAATAATTTATTATCTATTAGTTTGATGCCCAGCTTCACAGTTATATATCTAAATTAACTCTGTATCACAGGTATTCCCTGCTTTTTGAACATTTGTTTTACACTACTTTACTTTTACAAAAGGCCTGAATTAGTACCTGGGTTTGCTAATTGAAGGAAAACCGAAGAGAATTTTTGCTTTTATGAAAGAAAGATAGAAAGTGAAACTAATGTTTAGCGTTTTTAGTAGCTGTCAATTACAGAGGAGCACACACGTCAAGCAGTGAGAGTAGGAAATGCCAAGCTTCTTCCCCAGGAACAATTCTCAGTATCTCAGTGTCAAGCTGCCATAGTTTTGAACTGTACCTGTGAGCATCTGTGCTTTATCTCCATTTATTTTGTGCATCTGTTAGCAAGATGTGTCTTAAGGTAATTACTTCTTCATTTTATGCCATTTCAGCTTACAAACGGAGAAGGCAATGGCACCCCACTCCAGTACTCTTGCCTGGAAAATCCCATGGACAGAGGAGCCTGGTAGGCTGCAGTCCATGGGGTCGCTAAGAGTCGGACATGACTGAGTGACTTCACTTTCACTTTTCACTTTCATGCACTGGAGAAGGAAATGGCAACCCACTCCAGTGTTCTTGCCTGGAGAATCCTAGGGACGGGGAAGCCTTAGTGGGCTGCCGTCTATGGAGTCACACAGAGTCGGACACGACTGAAGAGACGCAGCAGCAGCAGCAGCAGCTTACGAATGGTTTCATAGGATCTCTACTCAGAGAGTAGGGGAAATCTGTGTTTAACCAAAGTTCTCAGGATAACTCCAACATGGATCCTCCACAAAATTAAGCCAGTTTTTTTTCCAATCCTTTTCACATCCAAGCTCCTTGTTTTTATGACTTGACTGGAGTCTAAACTTTTATCCTTGTTTATCTTTAATAAAATAATCTTTTCCTCTTCTGATAGTCTACATATCTGTTTAAATTTGATTTTTGTTATTCTCTTTTATTCCTTTCTCATAAATATAGATTGAAACTGAGGCAAGAGTTGGAAGAACTTCCAAACTACATGACCTTAGGGATCATGTATTATGCTGCTTTATTTTATAGATAAGGAAGTGTGGTTAACAGAGTTTCTTTTAAAACCTGGATCCTCTAGAGTACATGATGTTCTCTCTTTGGCATTTATCACAGAGGATTTGGTCTCAGAAGATGCTTAGTAAGGTATGTTGCATTTATTTTTATTTATAAATGGGAAGAATGTCCTGATAAAATTTAATTTTCACTGGGAGTACTTAGGCAAACTCATTTCAAACCAGCCTCTGGGAACTTTAAAACAGCAGAGTAATTACTCATTAATCTACCTTCCAGATCTTGGTAATATAAAATTTATGACTTTGGCAAATATCTTTCAATACCACTGATACCATCTGCTTCTCTTTGCTTGTTGAGTCATTCAACATTGTACTTCCCCAGAAGGGAATATGAACCCAAGTAATGTATGAATCAGAACATATCAAGCTAAGGACTGAATGAAAAGGGAGAAACAGTTTATTAAATGAAAATTATTATTATGAATATCAATAGTAATATTATAACTTCATTTTAGCAAATTAAGTTGCAAAGCCTTGGTAAAATATAACATATCATCACTGTTCACATACTCTAGTGTTTGATTTCTAAATTGATTTTTCTGAAATGCACACTCCTAAAACGAATATTATTCAGGACCAGCACTAGATAAAGCAGACTTAACTTCTATTTGCTTGTGCTCATATAAAAGATAAGCTTTTCTGTTGACAAAATATTTGTAATTTCAGAATTATTATATCTCTTATGTCTTCCAGGATGCTCAACAGGTAAAACTGGAATATCTTCTACATGCTTTGTTATGTTGCTGTTTTACATCATAGTTTGAAATATATCTGAAATATAAATTTCTTGAGATCAGGAACTATGAGTTATTCAACTTCCTTATTTACTGTACATTATACATAGCAGATACTAACTTTTTTATTCATCAAATTTGTGGCAAATATACAATGTGGTCATACATACACTATAATAATATGTAATAAGTAATAAAGTAATACTCAAAATTCTCCAAGCCAGGCTTCAACAATACATGAACTGTGAACTTCCAGATGTTCAAGTTGGTTTTAGAAAAGACAGAGGAACCAGAGATCAAATTGCCAACATCCATTGGATCATCGAAAAAACAAGAGAGTTCCAGAAAAACATCTATTTCTGCTTTATTGACTATGCCAAAGCCTTTGACTGTGTGGATCACAATAAACTGTGGAAAATTCTGAAAGAGATGGGAATACCAGACCACCTGACCTGTCTCTTGAGAAACCTATATACAGGTTAGGAAGCAACAGTTAGAACTGGACATGGAACAACAGACTGGTTCCAAATAGGAAAAGGAGTACGTTAAGGCTGTATATTGTCACCCTGCTTATTTAACTTATATGCAAAATACATCATGAGAAACGCTGGGCTGGAGGAAGCACAAGCTGGAATCAAGATTGCTGGGAGAAAGATCAATAACCTCAGATATGCAGATGACACCACCCTTATGGCAGAAAGTGAAGAAGAACTAAAGAGCCTCTTGATGAAAGTGAAAGAGGAGAGTGAAAAAGTTGGCTTAAAGCTCAATATTCAGAAAATGAAGATCATGGCATCCGGTCCCATCACTTCATGGGAAATAGATGGGGAAACAGTGGAAACAGTAGCTGACTTTATTATTCTGGCCTCCAAAATCACTGCAGATGGTGATTGCAGCCATGAAATTAAAAGACACTTACTCTTTGAAAAGAAAGTTATGACCAACCTAGACAGCATATTAAAAAGCAGAGACATTACTTTGCCAACAAAGGTTCGTCTAGTCAAGACTATGGTTTTTCCAGTGGTCATGTATAGATGTGACATTTGGACTATAAAGAAAGCTGAGCACCGAAGAATTGATGCTTTTGGACTGTGGTGTTGGAGAAGACTCTTGAGAGTCCCTTGGACTGCAAGGAGGTCCATCCAGTCCATCCTGAAGGAGATCAGTCCTGGGTGTTCATTGGACGGACTGATATTGAAGCTGAAACTCCAATACTTTGGCCACCAGTTGCAGAGAGCTGACTCATCTGAAAAGCATCCCTGATGCTGGGAACGACTGAGGGCAGGAGGAGAAGGGGAGGATAGAGGATGAGATGGTTGGATGGCATCACCGACACAATGGACATGGGTTTGGGTGGACTCCAGGAGTTGGTGATGGACAAGGAGGCTTGGCGTGCTGCAGTTCATGGGGTTGCAGAGTCGGACAGGACTGAGCGATGGAACTGAACTGAAGCCTAAAACTGGAAACTTTCCCCTAAATTTCTTAGGTTAAATCTTATGCAGTCTAGATAGAACATGTCTGACTCATATGGTTTTCTTTTCATATAAATCCAAGGTTAAAAATTTAAATATCTATAGAGAATATGTATACAAATGAATGAAATAGCTGGTATAATGATTCTAATATTTCAGTAGTATAATTTTTATTTGTTTATATTACAACAGAAACTTAGCCTTGATGTAGATGAGACAATGAGAAGTAGACAGGACCTTAGGGGAAGTGGAGAGTATGTGACTTTTTGTTGAAAAAGGATGGCAGTTACTCTCCTTGCATAGATGGTTGCCATGCAGGAAGATGGGCTTAGGGTAGCAAGATAGTCCAATTTTTCAAGAAACTAAGATCTTGATATGATATTAATATATTATTTTATTTGGGGAACATTTTGATAGCTGTCCATTAAATTCTATATTCTATGATATGCACACTTGCCAGACTAATAATTTCTTTGGGAGATCAAAGATGAGAAATAATTATATATTCTTTTTTTATTAGTTCATTAATTAATTCAGCAAATATCTACTGAATATCAATTAAGTGTCAGACAACCATGGTGGGATCTGGAAATAAAATGGCAAACAAATCCAGACTGGGGTTCTGCTCTCCTGACACTTTCAGTTGAATGAAGGGTATAGGCAGTAATAAAATAACCATGTATAAATTGTGCCAGTACCACTGTGAGAAGTACTGGGACAGGGCATGTAAAACAGTGAGGAGCTCTTGCTCAGTTCCTCAGACCTTAATATAGGGAAGAAATCATATAAATACCTCTTTTATGCCAGCCAGCTTCTAGGGAAAAGTAAGATAAATAATTTACCTCCTTTTTGGAGTTTTAAAGAACCCTCTTTATATGGAGTTTTATATAACTTTTTTCAGGGATCACAAGAATCAGTGGATATGTAGGGTGAATTTGGGTTATCCAGAGGACGTTTTTTCTCTTGTCTTTTCTGCTGCAAACGGGGCTCTTAACATTCTCTACTTGCTGAGGAAAAGTTGCTTCCTATCTCTCCTAACTCTTTAATGCTCCAGCTCTACATAAGAATTTTCTGGATCTGCCTCAGGAGAAAAAGGAAGTCTTTATAAACACATTCAGAGATTATGAGAGTAAATCAAATACATACAGGATCTAGACTTCAGCACTAAATGACTAACCTATCAGGAGAATCTCCCAATGGCATTCTCCTTGGATTGAGTGACAGTTACCTTCTCTGTAGGAATTCCTTTTCATCTCTGATCCAATCCACTATAAACATAAATGTTGGAATACCTAATTTCTTTTATTGTGCTCTTAATGTATATTGGATATTGTTCTAAATGTCTCATAGGTGTTAGTTGATTTAATCCTCAAAAGACTTTTGAAAATAGATTCTACTGTTATTTCCATTACAGATTAACAAACTAAGCATGAAAGAACTTTAGCAATTTAGTGAGATCAGATAGCTATTACATACTCAGCCTGGATTTGAACTTAGGCTTTTGACTCATAATGTGTGGCAATGCTACTACTTTACTGCTCAGTATTACTTAACCCATCTTTTTATGTTTTTCCTGAAATTAAGTTTGATCTCTACCTACACTTGATCATATCCCCTGCTACCCAGAACACTAAAAGCAACTAGTTGATGTTTTACCAAGTAGTTTGAGGCCTCAGAGATTTAATTTTTATTTGGTAATGATATTAGGCAAAGAAGAATTATTAGAGTTAGTTACATTAAAAATTGATGTTGCTCAGAAAGCTTTAAGATGTGTTTAAAATTCTAAACATACCTAGTATCTCAAATAATAGAGTTGTCTAGAACTGTAGTGATAGGATCACACAAAATACTTAGGTCCCACAGATTTGAGCTCTGATGCAATAATAACCATTTTAGTTGTGTTGGAGCCAAAAAAAAAAAAAAGAAGAAGAAGAAAGAAAAGGAAGGAAGTCAATCGAATAATACTATAGAAAAGTAATCCAAGTTTGGAAAGAGATCAGAAAACTAGTTGGTTGTTCCTAGGGAATTGGGGTCTCCTCCTTACCCACATAACGTATATAGAAGAGACAGAGATTTAATATAGGACACTTAAACATGCTAAAAGAATAGAGATTGGCTGATAGAGATTCTGTCCCCCAAGGCTCCCGAGAACTGCTTCTTTGTATTGATTCATGTTCCAGTCCTTGCTCTCCCAGGTTTTTCGGATCCAGTTGAGGCAGACAAATAATCCTTTTAGATGTCTTAATGAAAGGTTGTTGTTGAATCACGCGAATACACCGGGATTTTTGGCCCCTGGAGGAGAAGAATTCAATCCGGGGCCAGAGACGAGGCTTGATCGCTCAGAGCTTTTGTGTAATAAAGTTTTATTAAAGTATAAAGGAGATAGAGAAAGCTTCTGACATAGGCATCAGAAGGGGGCAGAAAGAGTACCCCCCTGCTAATCTTCAGCTGGATGTTATATAGTCACTAGCAGTCTGTTAATGAAAGAAAGGAATGTCTTAAAATTCAAAATGGCACCAGGCCCCTCACCCATAAGATGCATTTTGGGATAATCTTGGTACCAAATGGTTTATCCTGGGCCATAAAATGATTAACTTGAATCTTGAAGAAGGGCAGACCACCATACAAATAGTTTCATTTACATAGATTAGGGCAACAATATCTGAGTATAACATACTGGTTTGTCAAGTAGGTTCTGGGCCAAGAGGCGGACCGACTTGGAGACAGAGTTTGGGGTAAAGGCATAGTACATTAGCGTAGCTTAAGACAAACATTTCCGTAAGAAAAAGGCATTGGTTATCTCTAGGCTCAAGAATAGCTAACTTCAGGCGAAATCAGGTGTCATTATGGCAACACAGTATTTTAAGAGAAACCTCCCTTTAAATTTGTATAGAGAAGGAAAAAATATTGCTAGTTTGTTTCCTCCTGCCGCTTAAGAGAGATAAAAAGTTTGACACTTGCAGGCTAGTTCCTCCATTTGGAGACCCCTGGCCTTCCTGCCTGTTACCCTCTCATTAACAGGTATCTGTGAGGGGAATCTCCAGGTGAATTTTTATGCCTCTGTTTCAACTTATGTGGATAACATCAACAGCTTAGCCCCTATGGCAGAATAAAATAAGCTTGAGTCTAGAAGTCAAAGGATCCAGCTCTCACTTATTTATTCTCCAGTAGAATGCACTATACAACTACCTTCTTTACAGGTCTATGGTGATGGGCTTCCCTGGTGGCTCAGTGGTAAAGAATCCACCTGCAACACAGGAGATGTGGATTTGATCCCTGGGTGGGGAAGATCCCCTGGAGGAGGGCATGGGAACTAGTTCCAGTATTCTTGTCTAGAGAATTGCATGGACTATACACTTCATAGGGTCATCAAGGGTTGGACACATTTGAAATGACTTAGCATGCACACACACATGGTGATAAGTAAATGAGATAATATTTGTAAAAAGTGATTTGACCTTATTTATCTTTGTCATTAAGAGATTGAATCTTTTACCATTTATTCACCTTAACCAAAATATCTTGGGAATCCAAATGAAATGCATGGGGAGACTCATTGCTGTTGTTCTTCAGTCGGTCAGTCGTATCTGACTCTTTGGAACCCCATGGACAGCAGTACACTAGACTTCCCTGTCCTCCACCACCTTCTGGAGTTTGCTCAAACTCATATCTATTGAGTCATGAACAGTATGAAAAGGGAAGCTCATACTTGATTTTAAATGAAGATTTCTCATGTCAGTTTTTAGATTATGTATGCCAAATGTACCAAAAAGCATTTCATTTTTGGCAGAGACCTAGGACATTGTATTTAGATTAAAATATACTTTAAACTACAGCTCTTCCATTTCCTGTGTGTCCTTAGGCAACTGATGGACAAAGATAAAAACAATACCAACCAGGTGAATTTTTATTCCTCTCTCTCAGCTTGAGTGCATAGCATCAACAGCTTAGCCCCTATAGAAGAATAAGATAAGCTTAAGTCTAGAAGCCTAAGGGTCCAGCTCTCACTTATTTATTCCCCAGTAGAGTGTACCTAAGCCAAAGAGTCTACAGGACTGAGTGACTGAATAACAGCAGTGAGTTTCCCCATACATTTCATTTGGGTTCCCAAGATATTTTTGTTAAAGTAAATAAATGGTAAAAGATTCAATCTCTTAATGACAAAGATAAATAAGGTCAAACCACTCTTTACAAATATTAGCTCATTTACTTATTACCAACAATACCAACCTCTTAAGGATAGCTGAAGAATCAAATATAATAAGGCTGTAAAGTACTTGGCACAGGGTCTTCCTTGGTGGTCCAGTGGTTAAGACTCTGTTCTTCCAGTGCAAGGGGCACGGATATTGATCCCTGGTCAGAGAACTAAGATATCCCTTATGCCATGTGGTGCAACCAAAAAATAAATTAAGTAAAGTGTTAGCAATTCTCTGATGGTCCAGTTGTTAGGACTCTGCGTTTTCACTGCTGTGGACCTAGGTCAAAAAATAATGTCTATAAATGTGGTTCATTCAGTAAATGTAAGATGTCATTGTTATTATTCATAAAAGTTGTGTTCCCTTGGCTTGGGTACTATAATCTTTTGTAGCAGAAGTCTCATTTTTGCTAAGATATTTTTGATAAGATATTTTGATGAGTGGAAGACAGAAGCCACAGGGTATGTAAGGAATAGGGCTCAGGCTCCAGGGGATAAGAGCCCTTTAGCAAAATATAGTAATCTGTGATGTTAAAGAAGGAAAACAAAAATGAGACAGAGATAGAGAAGCGGACCAGCCAAATTGGTAGAATGTTAAATATTTTGCAATGTGACTTATACCCCTTTTTATTTTGTGTTGATTAACAACAGTTTCAGGTATTCAGCAAAGTGATTCAGTTATATGTGTATCTATTTCTTTTTCAAAATTTTTCCCATTTAGATCATTGCATAACATTGAGCAAATTCCCTGTGCTATAGAGTAGATCCTTGCTGGGTATCCATTTTAAATGCAGTAGTGTGTATGTGTGTGTATGCTCAGTCGTGTCTGACTCTTTGTGACCCCTTGGACTGTATAGCGTGCCAGGCTCCTCTGTCCATGCGATTTTCCAGGCAAGAATACTGCAGTGGTTTGCCATTTCCTATATGGGGATCTTCCTGACCTAGGAATTGAACCTGTGTCTCTTGTGTCTCCTGCATTGGCAGGTGGATTCTTTACAACTGAGCCACCTGGAGGGTGTATGTGACTTATCCCTTTTAATCTCCAAATCAGCAATCAACTCTCCATTGCTTATTGATGATTTGTTTTTGTGGCTATATGTGTGTGAGTACATTGTGTGTGTGCCTTGTGTTCGATCTCTAGAGGATATGAGACTAAAAATGATTGAAAAGGGTACAGCTGCCATCTGTGTGTTACGTCCTCAGTGTTGATTCCTGTTTCTTTTGACAGGAATGGTACAATTCTAGCACTGGGTGAGGGAATTGGTGGTGAGAGCCTTGGCTACCAATTCTAGCTCATAATAGAGCATTGGTATTCCAATTTAATTATCTTCAGGATTTTCATATGTAAAACACCAGTAATTATAGTTAGCAGATGCTCACAATACCTACTGGGATTGCCCATCAAAATATCAATGGTTACATAACAATGTAACAGACATGCCACATCTAACAACAACCAGGTCATGAAAGGAACTGGATAACTCCCTGGCATTTGGTACAGGGTCTCTAAAAGTGATACTAATAAGTATACACATCTTTTTAAATCATTTTTTCATGAAGAAAGCTACCATATGTTTTCTGGTACTCTCTCCACAAAAATATAAAACAAAGCAAAGCAAAGTTTTACCTTATTTCCTACTTTTTGTATATTTTCCCCTTCTTTTCACATCTGCTCTCTAACCTGCCAGTCTTCTCTGTCTCCACTTTACTTCTTTCTTCCTAGCAAATTATTTCAACTTCTATCCATTTTAGATAAAATCATCAGTAATAAATTTGCTTTGCTCCTGTGGCATCCATTGACTGAAAATCTGGTAGGTTAAAAGCCCTTGAGTGATACAAAGATGACTCAGACTTTGATGCATCTTTTATTTTATTTTGATGCATCTTTTAAAGTAGACCTGTTGTTTATTTCCAATAGCCTTTTCTCCTTGAGGAAATCACTGTTTAGGATGCAGAGTTGGCCTATGACCATGGTTAGAGCCAAGGATACGCATGTGAACCAAGCAAGGTCAGACAGTCTTTTTCAGTGATTCACATGGAAAGAAAAATAAAGACACTTTTTCTTCTGTGATTGTTAAACTAAGATAATATGAACCCAGAGTTACCTACAGCCCTCTTGCCTGCCAAGTCGACTTCATGCAAAATGAATTCAAATGGAGAATTACATTGTTAAAGTGCCCTCTCCTAGGATTCCCAGGGATATTTGGCAATAAACTCCTTTTTAGCTTAAGCTAGTTTGAGTTGACTTTCTGTCAGTGGCAATCCAAAGTGTCCTAATGAACATAGTCTTCAAGAGTTTACAGTCTAATAAGAGAATACAGCTGGAGTGGCAAATTGTCTTGAAGTGACCAAATTGAACAGTGTAATAGTCCCAGTTGTAACTGAAAACAATAGCAGTATTGTAATGATATATTACCTATTGCCCCAGCCCTGTTTCACTTGATTCCTAGGTCCTAAACTTTCAAACCTCCAGTTTTAGTGCTCTGGATAAATGCGTGAGGTCAGGAGAATGAAGGTGAAGCCCTCTTTTCAGCATCTCACCTACCCCATGGTCTCTGATAGACTCCCTCAACTACTATAAATAGGCATATTACCCAGGTGAAAAATTAGAAAAGTAACTAAAACCTTATGATAACTATACAAATGGAAAACCAACCCGCAACAATTCTTTCCAACTGGATTTCCACCCCCAAACTCTGCCTATTTATTTCTGGAGGTATACCATTATCTGCATCAACCAGGAACTAGTTTTGTTCTAGAATCTTAACACCTGTTAAGACCTGTCTTTGGATTTTTACTTGCAATGTGGACATATGATAGCAAATTGTGAAAAAGCTTCTTTTTATATCCCTCAGTGTTGATAAAAATTAATCAGTTGATCTAAGAAAGAAATGGAAAATTTTACTTAAGCCAAATTGAAGATTGTAACCTGGGAACAGCATCTCAGAGGCCTCCCAAAACTTTTCCACCCATTAGAAGTCAAAGCACAGTTATATAATTTTTTCGAGACAGAGAGATGTACATTAAATGATGAATTATTAGCAATTTAAATAATCCAGGTCTGCAAGTACAAAGTGATGGGTTATCCTGATACCTTACAAGGTCAAATGAAAGTGAAAGTCGCTCAGTTGTGTCCAGCTCTTTGGGACCCCATGGACTATATAGTCCATGGAATTCTCCAGGCCAGAATACTGGAGTGGGTAGCTGTTCCCTTCTCCGGGGGATCTTCCCAACCCAGGGATCCAATCCAGGTCTCCTATATTGTGGGCAGATTCTTTACCAGCTGAGCCACAAGGGAAGCCCAAGAATACTAGAGTGGGTAGCCTATTCCTTTTCCAGTGGATCTTTCTGACCCAGGAATCGAACTGAGGTTTCCTTCATTGCAAGTGGATTCTTTACCAATTGAGCTATCAGGGAAGTGCATTAGAACTCTTTTAAGAACTCATCTTACTGGTGCTAGGAGAATGTTACTCTGTGGTTGAGCAAGTACATCTGCCTATGGAGGAAGTCTGGGCAGTGTACAATACAGATATGCAACACACAGTATGGGATGAGAGGTGGCCAAAGGGCAGAGACATTTTTTGTGTTTACATTTTTCTTGCCTTACCATAAAATATTAATTTTATTTCACACCATCTTTAGTATCCTTCCTTCAGAATTGTCTTTTTAAACTATAAGTGGCAAAGAGTTCTCTTTCAAATTCTGTTTTAGAGTGTTGATAATAATAAAGGTCAAATAATAAAGTCTTTTGTCAAACCCAAGTTCCTCTGCCTGAAGTACAATGAAGGCAAACAAATTGAAATATCAGAGTTTGGAGCAGAGAAAGGTTTATTACAAGGCTACACAAGGAAAATTGGTGGCTCAAGCTCAAAGACCTGAACTCCCAAATAGCTTTCAGGGAAAGGTTTTTACTGGCAAAATTTAGGGTGAGGGCTACAGTATGTGTGACTTTCTTCTGTTTGGCTGGTGGTGAGGTAACAGGGTGGTGTTCCAGGAATCTTGTGTTCAGACTGAATTTATCATCCTCCACCAGGGTGGGGGCCACAATTCCTGAAAAATAACCCGAAGATATACTATTATGTGTATTCCTTAAGGAGAAACCAGGACCCTGCTCCATCTCTGCACTGTTATTTATTGACTGCTTGTTCTTTGTTTCTGTGTTCTCTCATTTCCCTAATTGGTAATGGTTTGAATCTGCCCCTTGAAACTTAGAGAAAGTCTAGGAGGCTGAAGCCTTTTACAAAAAAGAAATGCGGGACTTGGAAAGGATTTATGTGGGGGTGGTAAACAGAGTCCTGCTCAATTTCACTTTGATAAATACAAAGTACTAAAAACACCTTATTGATAAAAATGGACAAATTACAATATTCATTCTTCCTAAGAGTTGAGCTTTCAGTCTGCTACATATCATCTCACATAGCATTGTAATGGTTAGAAATGAACTCTACAGATAGTAAAACAAACTGCAAAGCCTCTATAATTAAAACAGTATGTACTTGTATAAGAATGGACAGACTGGGGGAGGAGCCAAGATGGCGGAGGAGTAGGACGGGGAGAACACTTTCTCCCCCACAAATTCATCAAAAGAGCATTTAAACGTCGAGTAAATTCCACAAAACAACTTCTGAATGCCGGCAGAGGACATCAGGCACCCAGAAAAGCAACCCAACTCTTCGAAAGGAGGTAGGAAAAAATATTAAAAACAAACAAACAAAAAGAGACAAAAGAGGGAGGGACGGAGTTCCGTCCCGGGAAGGGAATCTTAAAAAGAGAGAAGTTTCCAAACATCAGGAAACCTTCTCACTGCCGAATCTGTGCCGAGCTTTGGAAGCACAGAGGGCAACATAACAGGGAGAAAAAATAAATAAACAATTTAAAACTCGCAGATTGCGAGCCCTACGGTAACTCCCCCAGCAGAGAAGCAGCGCAGACGCCTGCATCCGCCATTAGCAAACCGGGGCTGGGCAGGGAGGCGCGGCGTGGGCTGCATCGCTGAGAGTAAGAATCTGGCCTGAATACCCTGAGCGCTATCTGAGCGAAATAATTTGGGCTAGCAAACCAGACTGTGGGATACCTACCACGCGAAAAGCCAGCCCTAACCTAAGACCGCCAGGCCCGCACACAGAACAAAGGACTGAACAGAGATAGCCGGCTGCAGACCTTCCCCCTCCGGTGACAGGCAGCCAGAGCCGGAAGGGGGCAATCGCAGCCCCAGAGAGACATTATCTATAAAATTGTAAGCAGGCTTCTTTGCTAACTAAAACTTCTTGGGGGTCTGGACGGTCAACATCTGCCTGAGAAGGTGCGCCGGTTTTACATCCAGATAACCGAGTGGCAGGGAGGCGATAAGTCGCAGCATTGGCGCTTGCCTAGGAAGAGCAAATTGGCGCTCGGACCTGGGAAGAGCACAAAATGCAGGCCCAACTGAGTCTGCGCCTCTGAGGACTACCCGAGTGCCTGAACCTGAGTGGCTTGGACCTGGGAGGTGCATGCAGCCCAGGGCCAGCCTCGGATTGTTCCCAGCAGAACAACCTAGAGTCCAAGCAGTGTGGACAGGGAGGCTACACGTGCCGTGAGCGGGGGCAGACCCAGGGTGGCTGAGGCACTGCGAGCCCACGCCAGTGTTATTTGTTTGCAGCATCCCTCCCTCTATCCCCACAGCGCGACTGAACAAGTAAGCCTAAAAAAAAAAAAAAAAAAAAAAAGTGTCCTCCACCGTGCCCTTTGAGTCAGGGCGGAAACCAGATACTGAAGAGACTAGCAAACAGAAGAAGACATAACAGAGGGAAACGCCTTGGAAGCTACAGGCAATAGATCAAAACCCTGTGGTTACTACGGACTACATAGGAAGGGGCCTATAGATCTTGAGAAATATAAATCTGACCAAGGAACTAGCCAAAAATGAACTGAACCCACAACACCCACAAAAAAAAAAACAAAAAAGTCCTAGATATATTTTTATTATTTTTACGATCATTCTTTCTTTTTTTTTTTTTTAACTAAAAAAAAAAAAAAAAAAAATTTTAAGTCCTCTATTGTTCCTTTAATTTTCACTTTTATAACCTATTACTTTGCAAAAAAAAAAAAAAAAAAAGACCCTATTTTTTTCTTCTTCAGCAAACTTCACATATATATATTTTATAATTTTTTGACCTTGTTTTTTTTGTTTGTTTGTTTTTGTTTTTGTTTTTTTCTTCTTTTCTTTAACATTGTATTTTTGAAATTCCAAACTCTACTCTAGATTTTTAATTTTCGCTTTTTGGTATATGTTATCAATTTTGTACCTATAGTTTTTTTTTATATAATTTCTGTGACTTTTTTTTTTTCTTTTTTTTTTTCTTTTTCTTTTTCTTCTTCTCTGTTTCTTTCTCTTCTTCTTTTATATAACATTGTATATCTGAAATTCCAAACTTTACTCTAGATTTTTAATTTATGCTTTTTGGTATTTGATATCAATTTTGTACCTGTATTTTCTTTATAATTTTTGTGACATTGTTCGTATTTGTTTGTTTGTTTTCTCTCTTTATTTTTCTTCTTCTTCTTTTTTTTTTAACATTGTATTTTTGAAATTCCAAACTCTACTCTAGATTTTTAATTTTTGCTTTCTGGTATTAGTTATCAATTTTGTACCTGTACTTTCTTTATAATTTTCGCGACCTTGTTTGTTTTTGTTTGTTCGTTTTTTCTCTCTTTCTTTTCCTTCTTCTTTTCTTTAACATCGTATTTTTGAAATTCCAAACTCTACTCTAGATTTTTAATTTTCGCTTTCTGGTATTAGTTATCAATTTTGTACTTGTACTTTCTTTATAATTTTCGCGACCTTGTTTGTTTTTGTTTGTTCGTTCTTTCTCTCTTTCTTTTCCTTCTTCTTTTCTTTAACATCGTATTTTTGAAATTCCAAACTCTACTCTAGATTTTTGATTTTTGCTTTTATGTATTTGTTACCAATTTTGTACCTTTAAGGACCCAATCTTCAGGACCCATTTTTCACTAGGGAGTGAGATTACTGGCTTGACTGCTCTCTCTCCCTTTGGACCCTCCTTTTTCTCCACCAGGTCGCCTGTGTCTCCTCCCTAACCCCTCTCTACTCTACCCAACTCTGTGAATTTCTGTGTGTTCCAGATGGTGGAGAACACTTAGGGAACTGATTACTGGCTGGATCTGTCTCCCTCCTTTTCATTCCCCCCTTTTATCCTTCTGGCCACCTCTGTTACCTTCCTCCTTCTTCTCTTCTCTGTATAACCCCGTGAACATCTCTGAGCGGTCCAGTTGTGGAGTGCACATAAGGAAGTGACTACTGGCTAGCCCACTCTCTCCACTATTGATTCACCTCATCTCATTTGGGTCACCTCTAACTCCCTCCTCCCTCTTCTCTTCTCCATGTAACCCTGTGAACCTCTCTGAGTGACCCTCACTGTAGAGAAACTTATCATCTTTAATGTAGATGTTTTATCAATGGTGCTGTATAGAAGGAGAAGTTTTGAAACTACTGTAAAAATAAGACCGATAATCGGAAGCAGGAGACTTAAGTCCAAACCCTGACTCCAGGGAACTCCTGACTCCAAGGAACATTCATTGACAGGAGCTCATCAAATGCCTCCATACCAACACTGAAACCAAGCACCACACAAGGGCCAATAAGTTCAGGGCAAGACATACCAAGCAAATTCTCCAGCAACAAAGGAACACAGCCCTGAGCTTCAAGATACAGGCTGCCCAAAGTCACCCCAAAACTATAGACATCTCATAACTCATTACTGGACATTTCATTGCACTCCAGAGAGAAGAAATACAGCTCCACCCACCAAAACACCGACACAAGCTTCCCTAACCAGGAAACCTTGACAAGCCACCTGTACAAACCCACACACAGTGAGGAAACGCCATAATAAAGAGAACTCCACAAACTGCCAGAATACAGAAAGGACACCCCAAACTCAGCAATTTAAACAAGATGAAGAGACAGAGGAATACTCAGCAGATAAAGGAACAGGATAAATGCCCACCAAACCAAACAAAAGAGGAAGAGATAGGGAATCTACCTGATAAAGAATTCCGAATAATGATAGTGAAATTGATCCAAAATCTTGAAACTAAAATGGAATCACAGATAAATAGCCTGGAGACAAGGATTGAGAAGATGCAAGAAAGGTTTAACAAGGACCTAGAAGAAATAAAAAAGAGTCAATATATAATGAATAATGCAATAAGTGAAATTAAAAACACTCTGGAGGCAACAAATAGTAGAATAACAGAGGCAGAAGACAGGATTAGTGAATTAGAAGATAGAATGGTAGAAATAAATGAATCAGAGAGGATAAAAGAAAAACGAATTAAAAGAAATGAGGACAATCTCAGAGACCTCCAGGACAATATTAAACGCTACAACATTCGAATCATAGGGGTTCCAGAAGAAGAAGACAAAAAGAAAGACCATGAGAAAATACTTGAGGAGATAATAGTGGAAAACTTCCCTAAAATGGGGAAGGAAATAATCACCCAAGTCCAAGAAACCCAGAGAGTACCAAACAGGATAAACCCAAGGAGAAACACCCCAAGACACATATTAATCAAATTAACAAAGATCAAACACAAAGAACAACTATTAAAAGCAGCAAGGGAAAAACAACAAATAACACACAAGGGAATTCCCATAAGGATAACAGCTGATCTTTCAATAGAAACTCTTCAAGCCAGGAGGGAATGGCAAGACATACTTAAAATGATGAAAGAAAATAACCTACAGCCCAGATTATTGTACCCAGCAAGGATCTCATTCAAGTATGAAGGAGAAATCAAAAGCTTTTCAGACAAGCAAAAGCTGAGAGAATTCTGCACCACCAAACCAGCTCTCCAACAAATACTAAAGGATATTCTCTAGACAGGAAACACAAAAACGGTGTATAAATTCAAACCCAAAACAATAAAGTAAATGGCAACGGGATCATACTTATCAGTAATTACCTTAAATGTAAATGGGTTGAATGCCCCAACCAAAAGACAAAGACTGGCTGAATGGATACAAAAGCAAGACCCCTACATATGTTGTCTACAAGAGACCCACCTCAAAACAGGGGACAAATACAGACTGAAAGTGAAGGGCTGGAAAAAGATTTTCCATGCAAATAGGGACCAAAAGAAAGCAGGAGTAGCAATACTCATATCAGATAAAATAGACTTTAAAACAAAGGCTGTGGAAAGAGACAAAGAAGGTCACTACATAATGATCAAAGGATCAATCCAAGAAGAAGATATAACAATTATAAATATATATGCACCCAACATGGGAGCACCACAGTACGTAAGACAAATGCTAACAAGTATGAAAGGAGAAATTAACAATAACACAATAATAGTGGGAGACTTTAATACCCCACTCACACCTATGGATAGATCAACTAAACAGAAAATTAACAAGGAAACACAAACTTTAAACGATACAATAGACCAGTTAGACCTAATTGATATCTATAGGTCATTTCATCCCAAAACAATGAATTTCACCTTTTTCTCAAGCGCACATGGAACCTTCTCCAGGATAGATCACATCCTGGGCCATAAAGCTAGCCTTGGTAAATTCAAAAAAATAGAAATCATTCCAAGCATTTTTTCTGACCACAATGCAGTAAGATTAGATCTCAATTACAGGAGAAAAACTATTAAAAATTCCAACATATGGAGGCTGAACAACACGCTGCTGAATAACCAACAAATCACAGAAGAAATCAAAAAAGAAATCAAAATTTGCATAGAAACGAATGAAAATGAAAACACAACAACCCAAAACCTGTGGGACACGGTAAAAGCAGTCCTAAGGGGAAAGTTCATAGCAATACAGGCACACCTCAAGAAACAAGAAAAAAGTCAAATAAATAACCTAACTCTACACCTAAAGCAACTAGAAAAGGAAGAAATGAAGAACCCCAGGGTTAGTAGAAGGAAAGAAATCTTAAAAATTAGAGCAGAAATAAATGCAAAAGAAACAAAAGAGACCATAGCAAAAATCAACAAAACCAAAAGCTGGTTCTTTGAAAGGATAAATAAAATTGACAAACCAGTAGCCAGACTCATCAAGAAACAAAGGGAGAAAAATCAAATCAACAAAATTAGAAACGAAAATGGAGAGATCACAACAGACAACACAGAAATACAAAGGATCATAAGAGACTACTATCAACAATTATATGCCAATAAAATGGACAACGTGGAAGAAATGGACAAATTCTTAGAAAAGTACAACTTTCCAAAACTGGACCAGGAAGAAATAGAAAATCTTAACAGACCCATCACAAGCATGGAAATTGAAACTGTAATCAAAAATCTTCCAGCAAACAAAAGCCCCGGTCCAGACAGCTTCACAGCTGAATTCTACCAAAAATTTAGAGAAGAGCTAACACCTATCCTGCTCAAACTCTTCCAGAAAATTGCAGAGGAAGGTAAACTTCCAAACTCATTCTATGAGGCCACCATCACCCTAATACCAAAACCTGACAAAGATCCCACAAAAAAAGAAAACTACAGGCCAATATCACTGATGAACATAGATGCAAAAATCCTTAACAAAATTCTAGCAATCAGAATCCAACAACACATTAAAAAGATCATACACCATGATCAAGTGGGCTTTATCCCAGGGATGCAAGGATTCTTCAATATCCGCAAATCAATCAATGTAATACACCACATTAACAAATTGAAAAATAAAAACCATATGATTATCTCAATAGATGCAGAGAAAGCCTTTGACAAAATTCAACATCCATTTATGATAAAAACTCTCCAGAAAGCAGGAATAGAAGGAACATACCTCAACATAATAAAAACTATATATGACAAACCCACAGCAAACATTATCCTCAATGGTGAAAAATTGAAAGCATTTCCTCTAAAGTCAGGAACAAGACAAGGGTGCCCACTTTCACCATTACTATTCAACATAGTTTTGGAAGTTTTGGCCACAGCAATCAGAGCAGAAAAAGAAATAAAAGGAATCCAAATTGGAAAAGAAGAAGTAAAACTCTCACTATTTGCAGATGACATGATCCTCTACATAGAAAACCCTAAAGAGTCCACCAGAAAATTACTGGAAATAATCAATGACTACAGTAAAGTTGCAGGATATAAAATCAACACAGAGAAATCCCTGGCATTCCTATACACTAATAATGAGAAAACAGAAAGAGAAATTAAGGAAACAATTCCATTCACCATTGCAACGGAAAGAATAAAATACTTAGGAATATATCTACCTAAAGAAACTAAAGACCTATATATAGAAAACTATAAAACACTGGTGAAAGAAATCAAAGAGGACACTAATAGATGGAGAAGTATACCATGTTCATGGATTGGAAGAATCAATATAGTGAAAATGAGTATACTACCCAAAGCAATTTATAGATTCAACGCAATCCCTATCAAGCTACCAACAGTATTCTTCACAGAGCTAGAACAAATAATTTCACAATTTGTATGGAAATACAAAAAACCTCGAATAGCCAAAGCGATCTTGAGAAAGAAAAAGGGAACTGGAGGAATCAACCTACCTGACTTCAGGCTCTACTACAAAGCCACAGTTATCAAGACAGTATGGTACTGGCACAAAGACAGAAATATTGATCAATGGAATAAAATAGAAAGCCCAGAGATAAATCCACGCACATATGGACACCTTATCTTCGACAAAGGAGGCAAGAATATACAATGGATTAAAGACAATCTCTTTAACAAGTGGTGCTGGGAAATCTGGTCAACCACTTGTAAAAGAATGAAACTGGACCACTTTCTAACACCATACACAAAAATAAACTCAAAATGGATTAAAGATCTAAACGTAAGACCAGAAACTATAAAACTCCTAGAGGAGAACATAGGCAAAACACTCTCCGACATACATCACAGCAGGATCCTCTATGACCCACCTCCCAGAATATTGGAAATAAAAGCAAAAATAAACAAATGGGACCTAATTAACCTTAAAAGCTTCTGCACATCAAAGGAAACTATTAGCAAGGTGAAAAGACAGCCTTCAGAATGGGAGAAAATAATAGCAAATGAAGCAACCGACAAACAACTAATCTCAAAAATATACAAGCAACTCCTACAGCTCAACTCCAGAAAAATAAACGACCCAATCAAAAAATGGGCCAAAGAACTAAATAGACATTTCTCCAAAAAAGACATACAGATGGCTAACAAACACATGAAAAGATGCTCAACATCACTCATTATCAGAGAAATGCAAATCAAAACCACTATGAGGTACCATTTCACACCAGTCAGAATGGCTGCGATCCAAAAGTCTACAAATAATAAATGCTGGAGAGGGTGTGGAGAAAAGGGAACCCTCTTACACTGTTGGTGGGAATGCAAACTAGTACAGCCACTATGGAGAACAGTGTGGAGATTCCTTAAAAAACTGGAAATAGAACTGCCTTATGATCCAGCAACCCCACTGCTGGGCATACACACTGAGGAAACCAGAAGGGAAAGAGACACGTGTACCCCAATGTTCATCGCAGCACTGTTTATAATAGCCAAGACATGGAAGCAACCTAGATGTCCATCAGCAGATGAATGGATAAGAAAGCTGTGGTACATATACACAATGGAGTATTACTCAGCCATTAAAAAGAATACATTTGAATCAGTTCTAATGAGGTGGATGAAACTGGAGCTTATTATACAGAGTGAAGTAAGCCAGAAGGAAAAACATAAATACAGTGTACTAACGCACATATATGGAATTTAGAAAGATGGTAACAATAACCCGGTGTACGAGACAGCAAAAGAGACACTGATGTATAGAACAGTCTTATGGACTCTGTGGGAGAGGGAGAGGGTGGGAAGATTTGGGAGAATGGCAATGAAACATGTAAAATATCATGTAGGAAACGAGTTGCCAGTCTAGGTTCGATGCATGATGCTGGATGCTTGGGGCTGGTGCACTGGGACGGCCCAGAGGGATGGTATGGGGAGAGAGGAGGGAGGAGGGTTCGGGATGGGGAACACATGTATACCTGTGGCGGATTCATTTTGATATTTGGCAAAACTAATACAATTATGTAAAGTTTAAAAATAAAATAAAATTGGAAGAATAAAAAAAAAAAAAAGAATGGACAGACTGGAAATAGGACAGAAAGTATGCAAATTAACCAACCCAATTGCATTCAGAATACTAGGATATCAGAAAGATGGAGTATCAAATCACTAGGAAAAGGTGGGCTTTTAAAAATAAATTATGTTGGGAAAATTGTAGTGTTATTTAGAAAAGATAAAATTAAATATGCTATATCTCAATTAAAAAAAGAAAAAAGTTCAAAGATATCTAATTGTAAAAAAGTATATAGAAGAGAATTAAACACTGAAAAAAAAAAAAGTCATTCATGCCAGTTACCTGAATGTGGTGACATACAGGGCATGAGGGGGCAGTGTGAGAAGACAGAAAAGAAAATGCCACATTCCACTGCTCGTGCACCATTCCCCAAACCCTAGGGCCCATAAGAATTATGCTCAATTTACTCTGCTGGTGCTCTCTAACTGAAATAAATAGAACAACAAAGCCTAAAAGATGCTACATCTGTTTGCAACATGGTTTGATAAATATTTGAAGCCCTCTGTTGAAACGTACTGCTCAGAAAAAAAATTGTTGTTTTTCAGTTGCTCAGTTGTGTCTGACTCTGCGACCCCATGGACTGCAGCACATCAGGCTTCCCTGTCCTTCACCAACTCCCGGAGTTTGCTCAAACTAGTGTTCATTGAGTAGGTGATGCCATGCAACCATCTCATCCTCTGTCATCCCTTTCCCTCCTGCCTTCAATTTTCCCCAGCATCAGGGTCTTTTCCCAATGAGTCAGCTCTTTGCATCAGGTGGCCAAAGTACTGGAGTTTCAGCATCAGTCCATCCAATGAATATCCAGGGTTGATTTCCTTTAGGATTGACTGGTTTGATCTCCTTGCAGTCCAAGGGACTCTCAAGACTCTTCTCCATCATCATAGTTTGGAAGCATCAATTCTTCAGTGCTCTGCTTTCTTTATGGTCCAACTCTCCCATCCATCCATAACTACTAGAAAAACCATAGCTTTGACTATGCAGACTTCTGTCAGCAAAGTGGTATCTCTGCTTTTTAATACACTATGTTTGTCATAGCTTTTCTTCTAAGGAGCAAGTGTCTTTTTTTTCATGGCTGGTCACCATCTGCAGTGATTTTTGAGCCCCAGAAAATAAAGTCTGTCACTGTTTCCATTGTTTCCCCATCTATTTGTCATCAGAAAAAAATGATTCCTTCCAAAATGTGACTGCTCACTGACAATGCACCTGGTCACCCAAGTGCTCTGGTGGCGATGTTCAATAAGATTAATGTTTTTCATGCCTCATCACTCAACAGCCGCTCTGCAGGCCATGGATCAAGAAATCACTTTGATTTTTCAAGTCTTATTATTTAAGAATACATTTCATAAGGCTATAGTTGTCACTATAGATAGTGATTCCTCAGATGGAACTGGGCACATTCAATTGAAAAGCCTCTGAAAAAGATCCACCATTCTAGATGCCATTAAGAGCATTCATAATTCACAGAAAGAGGTTAACATTTATCAAGAGTTTGGTAGAAGTTGATCCCAATCCTCAGGGATAGCTTTAGGGATTCAAGACTTCAGTGGAGGAAGTAACTGCAGATGTGGTAGGCATAGCAAGAGACCTGGATTTAGAAGTAGAGCCTGGGATGTGACTGTGTTGCTGCAGTCCAACGACCAAACTTTAATGATTCAGTCATTAAGTACTTTCAGTAGAGATTGATAAATATATTGAGCTTGAGAAGACACCAGCTTTGGAGTTACCAAACTTTCATATCTTGTGCAACCACTTCAGTCATCTGAGTCTCAGTTTCTTCATGTGTAAAATTTGTTACCACTAATAATACCTAACAGGGATATAGAAATTGCTTTGGAATGCTGTTAGCATAGTCTGTGATAATGTATTTTGGTAATAACTTTCTCAGAATTGTTGAAAGGACAGAAAGAAAGAAATTAATGTATATTGAGTGTTTCCTAGGAGCCAGGCATTTCTAGGCCTTTAAACTATATTTGTTGTTCAGTCACTCAGTCTTGTCTGACTCTGCGATTCCATGGACTGCAGCATGCCAGGCTTATGTGTCCTTCACTACTTCCCAGGGGTTGCTTAAACTCATGTGCATTGAGTCGGTGATGCCATCGTACCATCTCATCCTCTGTCATCCCCTCCCACCCCCCGCCCCCCGTCCCCCACCCCCACCCCAGCCTTCAACCTTTCTGAACATGAGGTCTTTTCCAATGAGCCAGTTCTTTGCATTCAAGTGACCACAGTATTGAGGCTATGAATTCACATTTAATCTTTACAAGACAGTTGAAAATTCTTTGTATGTCTCCACTTTATAGTTAAGGAAATGGAGAATAAAATAACCCAAATACATATTCTAAAACTCCAAAACTTTTATTTCAGGTATTAGGATCTTAAAGCCTTCTGTTTTCTACAACTCTATACTGATAACTAGATGAAGAAAGAGCTATAAATGTACTTTCTAATCTTTAAATTATTTATATTAATATATCATAATTAAAGTAGAAAAAGCAAATATATAAAAGTGTTAGAAAAAAAAGTATTCTTAAACTCAAGATATTGATGTAGTAGCAAATGCAATTGGAGTTGAGTGAGTGGAATCAGAGTCGGAGAAGGCCATGGCACTCCATTCCAGTACTCTTGCCTGGAAACTCTCATGGACAGAGGAGCCTGGTAGGCTGCAGTCCATGGGGTCGCTAAGAGTCGGACATGACTGAGTGACTTCACTTTCACTTTTCACTTTCATGCATTGGAGAAGGAAATGGCAACCCACTCCAGTGTTCTTGCATGGAGAATCCCAAGGACAGCGGAGCCTAGTGGGCTGCCATCTATGGGGTCGCACAGAGTCGGACATGACTGAAGTGACTTAGCAGCAACAGCAGCAGCAGAATCAGAGTAATGAATGGCATGGGATGGATTGCAGAAAGCTCCATTGGAAGGATGGGACTTGAGTAGGCCTTGAACAGAGAGCATTTTGATGAATGGTAATAAGTAAAGAGGGCATTCCAGTCAAGGAGAATGCCATGATTAAAGGCACACAGGAAGGTGCATGTACTGCAATGAATAGGACATCTGCAAAAACTCAAGTAGATAAGACAACTAGGCCATGTCCCAGAGAGAATAACATTTTTTTGACATTATTCCTTAAATCCAGATGATCTTTCTTTGTAACTTAGAACCATAATGCACATGAATCACCAGTAAGATTTTGCTGGACCCCTCTGTACTGGAAGTAATTTCCTTAATGAATATTGATGTACTTGGTCCGGCAAGCTTTATGGAGATAAGTGTATGCAGCCACAATAAAGGACATTTCAGTTCAGTTCAGTCACTAGTCATGCCCTACGCTTTGCAACTCCATGGACTGCAGCATGCCAGGCTTCCATGTCCATCATCAACTCCTGGAGCTTACTCAAACTCATGTCCACTGAGTCAATGATGCCATCCAAACATCTCATCTCCTATCATCCCCTTCTACTCCCACCTTCAATCTTTCCCAGCATCAGGATCTCTTCCAGTGAGTTAGTTCTTCATATCAGGTGGCTAAAATATTGGAGTTTCAGCTTCAGCATCAGTCCTTCAAATGAATATTCAAGACTGATTTCCTTTAGGATAGACTGGTTGGATCTCCTTGTAGTCCAAGGGACTCTCAAGAGTCTTCTCCAACATCACAGTTCAAAAGCATCAATTCTTCAGCACTCAGCATTCTTTATAGTCCAACTCTCACATTCATACATGACTATGGGAAAAATCACAGCTTTGACTAGATGGACCTTTGTTGCAAAGTCACGTCTCTGCTTTTTAATATGCTGTCTAGTTTTGTAAAGCTTTGCTTCCAAGGAGCAAGCGTCTTTTACTTTCATGGCTGCAGTCACCAACTGCAGTGATTTTGGAGCCCCCCAAAATAAAGTCTGCCACTGTTTCCACTGTTTCCCCATCTATTTGCCATGAAGTGATGGGACCGGATGCCATGATCTTAGTTTTCTGAATGTTGAGTTTTAAATCAACTTTTTCAGTCTTCTCTTTCACTTTCATCAAGAGGCTTTTTAGTTCTTCACTTTCTGCCATAAGGGTGGTGTCATCTGCATATCTGAAGTTACTGATATTTCTCCCAGCAATCTTGATTCCAGCTTGTGCTCCATCCAGCCCTGCATTTCACATGATGTACTCTGCATATAAGTTAAATAAGCAGGGTGACAATATTTAGCCTTGATGTACTCCTTTCCTACTTAGAACCAGTCTGTTGTTCCATGTCCAGTTCTAACTGTTGCTTCTTGAACTGCATACAGATTTCTCAGAAGGCAGGTCAGGTTGTCTGGTATTCCTATCTCTTTCAGAATTTACCATAGATTGTTGTGATCTAAACAGTTAAAGGCTTTGGTGTAGTCAATAAATCAGAAATAGATGTTTTTTTGGAACTCTCTTGCTTTTTCAATGATCCAGCAGATTTTGGCAATTGGATCTCTGGTTCCTGTCCCTTTTCTAAATCCAACTTGAATGTCTGGAAGTTCATGGTTCATGTACTTTTAAAGCCTGGCTTGGATTTTGAGCATTACTTTGCTAGCGTGTGAGATGAATGCAATTGTGCAGTAGTTTGAACATTATTTGGCATTGCCTTTCTTTGGGATTGGAATGAAAATTGACCTTTTCCAGTCCTGTGGCCACTGCTGAGTTTTCAAATTTGCTGGCATATTGAGTGCAGCACTTTCACAGCATCATCTTTTTAAATAGCTCATCTGGAATTCCATCACCTCCACTAGCTTTGTTCATCGTGATGCTTCCTAAGGCCCACTTGAGTTTGTATTCCAGAATGTCTGGATCTAGGTGAGTGATCACACCTTGTGGTTAATTGGGTCATGAAGATCTTTTTTGTACAGTTCTTCTGTGTATTCTGCCACCTCTTCTTAATACCTTCTGCTTCTGTTAGGTCCATACCATATACTTTATTGTGCCCATCTTTGCATGAAATGTTCCCTTGATATATCTAATTTTATTGAAGATATCTCTAGTCTTTCCCATTCTATTATTTTCCTGTATTTCTTTGCACTGATCACTGAGCAAGGCTTTCTTATCTCCCCTTGCTATTCTTTGGAACTCTGCATTCAAACGGGTATATCTTTCCTTTTCTCCTTTGCCTTTAGCTTCTCTTCTTTTCTCAGCTATTTGTAAGGCCTCCTCTAACAGCGATTTAGTCTTTTTGCATGTCTTTTTCTTGGGGATGGTCTTGATCACTGCCTCCTCTATAATGTCACCAACTTCTGTCCATAGTTCTTCAGGCACTCTGTCTATCAGATCTAATCCCTTGAATCTATTTGTCACTTCCACTATATAATTGTAAGGGATTTGATTTAGGTCATATTGAATGGTCTAGTGGTTTTTCCCTACTTTCTTCAAATTAAGTCTGAATTTGGCAATGAGTTCATGATCTGAGCCATGGTCATCTCCCGGTCTTGTTTTTGCTGACTGTATAGAGCTTCTCCATCTTCGGCTGCAAAAAATATAGTCAGTCTGATTTTGGTATTGACCATCTGGTGATGTCCACGTGTAGAGACTTCTCTTGTGTTGTTGGAAGAAGGTGTTTGCTATGACAAACACCCTCTTCCAAAAGCTGTAGAATCTGACCTTTAACAAAGTATTCTTTATTAGTGAGATAAAGAAAAGGGAAGAAAAAGCTGCCTGGTGATGGATTCTGTGATGTTACAGTATGATGATAGATTTTATTTTTAAAGTTACTTAAATAATATAGAAAATAAAGCTCATGACTTTAAAGAAATGTCAAAGAGCTATGTTTACTATTCATGTGTTCTGCCCCACCCTGATCATATTCCTCCCTTATTTACTGTGTTTCTCTCTTTAGATAGTACTCTTAGTGATTAGAGGTCTTTTTCAACTCTCTGAACACATATGGTTTTCTCCAGTTTGAGATTTTATTGTTATACTTCTTAATCCTTGTATGTCATAGTTGACAAAGGATAAAGTAATATATGTTCCATACGTACCCCACCTTATTCAATAAATTTCCAACCTAGTACTAAAAGTATGTTCTTAAAAATCTGAAAAGCACATAGTACATTGACCATGTATAAGAAACAACATTGCATTTTAAAAAGTACCATTTTGGTGAGAAATAAAAATACTATTTTATTTAACTGAGGACACCAAAGTAGAATTATAATTGAGAATTTTCCTAACTCTGATGAAAGACACCAAGACATAGCTTTTCAAAAGTGCTAAGGAACTCTAAATAAAAACTGAAAGAATTTATGACTAGTAGACTTGCATCATAGGAATTACTAAAGGAAATCCTCAGACTTCAAGGAAAAGATTCCAGAGAGTAACTCAGTTCCAGGGGAAGAAAATATTTAACAGAGATGGTAAATATTTGTGCTAATATTTTTTAAAAAACTATAAAATATTTTTGCAATATTTTTTATTTTAATCTCAAAAAATAAGATTGTATAAAGTAATAATTATAAAATTCTATTTTTTGATTTATAACATACATATAAGTGTGCTGTGATTAATTGCTCAGTTGTGTCTGACTTTTGCCACCTCATGACTATAGCCTGCCAGGCTCCTCTGTCCATAGGGATCCCCCAGGCAAGAATACTGAAGTGGGTTGTGACACCCTCCTCCAAAGGATCTTCCCAACTCAGGGATTGAACCCAGGTCTCTCACATTGCAGGCAGATTCTTTACCATCTGAGCCACAAGAGAAGCCCATATATAAGTGTTTTTTGCAGCAAACTTATAAATTTTACTAAATATACTGCTACTGCTAAGTCACTTCAGTCTTGTCTGACTCTGTGTGACCCCATAGATGACAGCCCACCAGGCTCCCCCATTCCTGGGATTCTCCAGGCAAGAACAGTGGAGTGGGTTGCCATTTCCTTCTCCAATGCATGAAAGTGAAAAGTGAAAGTGAAGTCACTCAGTCATGTCCGACCCTCAGCGACCCCATGAACTGCAGCCTACCAGGCTCCTCCGTCCATAGGATTTTCCAGGCAAGAGTACTGGAGTGGGGTGCCACTGCCTTCTCTGTTACTAAATATAGTTAGTATTAATTTCAAATAGATTGCAATCATTAAGATTCCTCTTATATGAACACTTAGCTGTAACTCACAAAATAGAGCTTTTTAAAAAGTGAATTTAAATGGAACACTAAAGATATCTATTTAACACAAATGAATGGAGTAAAGGAGGAAAGAGAAAGGACTGTAGTCATATGGCATGGTAAAATATAAAATACAAATTTAACTGTATCAATAGTTATATTAAATATGAATGCTTTTAATATCCCAACAGAGTGGCAGAGATGGTCATGATAGATATTTTTGAAATCCAACCCTATGATTTATACAAGATATGAAGTTTAGATTCAAAGCTATAAATAGATTGAAAGTAAAAGAATTAAAAAAGATCATATAAACAGTAAACAAAGGAGAGCTCAAGTGGCTATTTCAGTTCTGACAAGATAAGCCTTAAGACCAAATATTTCCAGATGGGTTAATGAACGGAAATTGGAAAATAATTTGAACTCAATGAAAATGATAACACAACATATCCAAATTTATGGGGCATAGCTAGAACATCAACTAGAGAGAAGTTTATAGATTTCAGCATATTTAAGAAAAGAATAAAATACTCAAATCAAACATAAACTTCCACCTTAAAAAATTAGAAAAAGAGAAACAAATCCAAAGCAATCAGGAAGAAGGAAAGAATAATGGTTAGAAAAGAAATAAATGAATGAAAGAGAAAACACAAGATCATAGAAAAATCAATGAAGCTAAATGTTCTTTGGAAAGATTAATAAAATTGACAAATCTTTAATCATGTTAATGAGGAAGAAAAGAAGCAAGCCACAAGTTACCAAATTAGAGGTCAAAGAGAAAACATTCCTACCATCCCTGCTGAAATTAAAAGGGTCACAAGGGAATAAAACGTCATAAACAATTTTGTCAACAGAGTAGATATCTCAGATAAAATGGAAAAATGAAAGTTGTCAAAATTGATTCAAGAAAAATGGAAAATATGAATAGACTTAAAAGAATTGAAACTTCAATTCTTCCCACAAAGAAGATTTAAGCCCAGTTGAAATTGATGCTGAATTTTAAGAAATATTTGAAGAAATTACACCATTGTTTTATAAACTCTTTCAGCAAATATAGGAGGAAGAAACATTTCTCATCTCATTCTTTCAGGCTAGCAATGCACTGGTTACAAAACCAAAGACAGTAGAAAACAAAACAAAACTATAAACCAATACCAATATGCCTTATGAACATAGATGTAAATACCTTAAGTGAAAGTGGAAGTCACTCAGTTGTGTCCAACTCTTTGCGACCACATGGACTATACAGTCCATGGAATTCTCCAGGCCAGAATACTGGAGTGGGTAGCCGTTCCCTTCTCCAGGGGATCTTCAACCCAGGGATTGAATCCACATCTCCTGCGTTGTAGGCGGATTCTTTACCAGCTGAGCCACAAGGGAAGCCCAAATACCTTAACAAAATATTACCAAATCAACTCTAGTAACATATAAAGAGAATTAAACACTAGAATTTATCTCAGGAGTGCAAGATTGCTTTAATAATTAAAAATTAATGAAATAGACAATGTTAATTCAAGAGCAAAAATCACATCATTCTTTAAAAAATACAAAACAGTTGTTGGACACATTCCAACACCCGTTCATAATAAAAACTCTGATCAGATTAGGAATACTAGGGAACTTTTTCAGCCTTGATAAACATCTAAGAAAAACCAAACCAAATTGAACCAAACCAAACAATAAAAGCCACAGCTATATCACACTTAATAGTTAAAGGATAACTTCCCTCCCCTTAAACAGAAAGCAAAGCAATAATGTTTAATATAGCTACTTGTATAATTTACTGTACAATTCAACAGGCAAAATAGATGTCTCTAAGTGTGAGATTTTCACTCAGAAAAGATACCACCTATTAGATCTTAAATCTTATAAGGGACTTGGGTTTGTGTGAATTAAAAACACAATGAAATGATACTTCACACGCACACTGAATTGGCAACAATGAAAAAGTTGTAAAGATAATTTCAAGTGCTGATATGGAACTATGTGCTAATGATATTGTACATTAGGACAGTCAGTTTAGGAACCAATTTTTCATTGTCTAGTAAAACTGAAGACATAAATTTTCTATGATACCAGCAACTACAACTCTTACATATAAATCCTAAATAAACTCTTGCATATTTATACCAAGATATATAAACAGAATGTTTATAGAATCATTACTCATAGAAGTTAAATACTGAAAATAATCCAAATATACATTAACAGTAAATGAATAAACAAATTATGGTATGGTTACACTTACAATGGAAATAAGGTAAAAAGAAAACTAGAGCACAAGGATAAATCTCAGCATTAGGATGATCCAAAAAATTAAAAGAATATACACAGTATATAATCCATTTACAGGTTTAAAAATGAATATTACTTTGGAATGAATATACAGATGGTAAAGTATTTATTTAATGGTAATGAATCAATTAAAAGGCACTTGATCCTTGGAAGGAAAGCTATGACAAACCTAGACAGTGTATTAAAAAGCAAAGACATCATTTTGCTGACAAAGATCCATATAGTCAGAGCTCTGGTTTTTCTTGTGGTCATGTATGGATGTGAGAGTTGCACCATAAAGAAGGCTGAGCACTGAAGAATTGATGCCTTCAAATTGTGGTCGTGGAGAAGACTCTTGAGAGTCCCTTGGACAGCAAGGAGATCAAATCAGTCAATCCTAAAGGAAGTCAGTCCTGAATATTCATTGGAGAACTGATGCTGAAGCTGAAGCTTCAATACTTTGGCCATCTGATGCGAAGAGCTAACTCATTGGAAAATACCCTGATGCTGGGAAAGATTGAAGGCAAGGGGAGAAGTGGATGACAGAGGATAAGGTTGTTGGCTGGTATCACCAATTCAAGGGACCTGAATTTGAGCAAACTCTGGGAGATAATGAAGGACAGGGAACTCTGGCATACTGCAGTCCATAGCGTTGCAAAGAGTCAGACATGACTTAGAGACTGAACAGCAACAAAAGGAATCAGTTGTCACAAAACTCTGGATATCAATTGCCTGGTAATGTTAGCATTTGGGTAATTTCTTTGCGGAACTGAACACCTCTATTTTTTTTCTTTCTTGGAGTTAAAATAAAAATGTCATGGTAATACAATAAATTATATATTGGCTTCAAAAAGCACATGCTTGTTTAGGAAACTCTGTGAAAACACTCTAGTTTGAAATGTGTAAGCAAAAAAATGAGAGAATCCCAGAAGATATAAATCTCCTTCCAGATTGAAAAGAGAGACTATTTGGTAATGCTAATGGGAAAGATGCCACCACACTTAAGGCAAAAAGTGAAGAAAAACTAAAGAGCCTCTTGATGAAAGTGAAAGAGGAGAGTGAAAAATTTGGCTTAAAGCTCAACATTCAGAAAACGAAGATCATGGCATCTGGTCCCATCACTTCATGGCAAATAGATGGGGAAACAGTGGCTGACTTTATTTTGAGGGGGCTCCAAAATCACTGCAGATAGTGACTGCAGCCATGAAATTAAAAGATGCTTACTCCTTGGAAGGAAAGTTATGACCAACCTAGACAGCATGTTAAAAAGCAGAGACATTACTTTGCCAACAAAGGTCTGTCTAGTCAAGGCTATGGTTTTTCCAGTGGTCATGTATGGATGTGAGAGTTGGACTGTGAAGAAAGCTGAGCACTGAAGAATTGATACTTTTGAACTGTGGTGTTGGAGAAGACTCTTGAGAGTGCCTTGGACTGTAAGGAGATCCAACCAGTCCATCCTAAAGGAAATCACTCCTGGGTGTTCATTGGAAGGACTGGTATTGAAGCTGAAACTCTGATACTTTGGCCACCTGATGCGAAGAGCTGACTCATTTGGTAAGACTCTGATGCTGGGAAAGATTGAGGGCAGGAGGAGAAGGGGACAACAGAGGATGAGATATTTGGATGGCATCACTGACTCAATGGACATTGGTTTGGGTAGACTCTGGGAGTTGCTGATGGACAGGGAGGCCTGGCGTGCTGCAGTTCATGGGGTTGCAAAGAGTCAGACACGACTGAGAGACTGAACTGGAACTGGAATGGGAAAGTGAAGAGGAAGTGATGAAGTGTAGTATCTTACATTTGTATTTCACCTCAGGGTTTACATTGAGTTTTTAATTATACCATACACAGTAACTCTGGATGGAGACATAGTTTCTATCATGCCCATTTTATAGATGAAAATGTAGAAGATCATGGTGTGTAAGCATCTAGAACAAAATGGTTTAGTTTCTCATCTGAGCTTGTTTATAAAAGATCAAGTACTGAATAACCAGAGGCATAGACAAACTCTCTGGTATGGGGAGCTTTCTTTATTCAGTTACACAAAAAATGATATATATAATCCAGTGCTAAATGTTATATTAAGACTAAATACTGAAAGAACATTCAGAAATGAGAAGGACAGTTCCTTATTACCTTCTGTGCTTTTGTCGTTGGCATAGAGCTGCGCAATGAAATTGCTTAACATGGTACTCGCACTGCAGTAATAACTTTCATCTAGGAAGATAATTAAACAAGGGATAGTCATATTAAAGAAGCCAATCTTAATTCTTCAAGGCTGTCTGTTCTTTACCATTTTCACTATCAAAAATTATGGAGGATTTGAGTATGATTAAATTTTAGAATGTGTTATTCTTCTGACATCTTTTTCATAATAAAGTTCAGTAATAAAACTGAGCTGTCCTTTCATTTGCTAAAAATTAATGATTTGTACAGAACCCAATTATGTTTTATTTCTTTTTTGTTTCAATTAATTATAATGATTTTTTTTAATACAAGAAAATTAATTCATCATTTTATTATAAATTAAAGTATTGATTACTCCCAGTCCAGGTTCGATGCACGATACTGGATGCTTGGGGCTAGTGCACTGGGACGACCCAGAGGGATGGTATGGGGAGGAAGGAGGGAGGAGGGTTCAGGATGGGGAACACATGTATACCTGTGGGGATTCATTTTGATATTTGGCAAAACTAATACAATTATGTAAATTTTAAAAATAAAATAAAATTAAAAAAAATTAAAGTATTGATTACTCCCTATAGAGTAAATGTTTCAGAAGGTATAAAGAGTATGCTTAAACAGGCATCAAACTTTATTCCTCCTGGGAATGTATAGTACACTAATTTCCATTGTTGAAAAAAAGAATTATTTCACCCATTGTGTTTAGACAAATTACTTCAATTAACTGTGGCAAGATCATTAAGCATAGTTAATTTTAATGTAAATCAGATTATCTATAAAATAATCTTTGGATAACCATAATATATGTGTTTATACATACATGTATATGTTTATATGCATCTGTTTTTAGATGAATTTTTAAGATTAGTAATTTTTTATAATTGCTGTACTTTGGGTTTCAGCTCAATAAATATTTCTCAAAAACTTTCTATATGCCAAGTTAACATCTAGGAGCAGAGCCTAAGACAGCAATTCTTGTTCAAGTGTTCTTAGGGGAAGGAAATGAAGTATGAGGATAGAGCAGAGAAGGAAAGTTAAGCCTGGAAGTCGTTTCAGTTTGGCCCAGCTTTGGTCTCATCTCAGGGAAGCTCTTGAGAACAACTTGTTCTTTAGACTCTGTCTGACCTTGAAGCTGCTGCTGCTGCTGCTGCTAAGTCTCTTCAGTCGTGTCCGACTCTGTGCGACTCCATAGACGGCAGCCCACCAGGCTCCCCCGTCCCTGGGATTCTCCAGGCAAGAACACTGGAGTGGGTTGCCATTTCCTTCTCCAATGCGTGAAAGTGAAAAGTCAAAGTGAAGTCGCTCAGTCGCGTCCGACTCCTAGCGACCCCATGGACTGCAGCCCACCAGGCCCCTCCGTCCATGGGATTTTCCAGGCAAGAGTACTGGAGTGGGTTGCCATTGCCTTAAGGGGGGTGTACTCTTTGTACCCCTATTCAGTCAGTCCTGGACTGAGCTCAGCCCTATGTGGCTGCGGAGAACTCCTTTTGCCTGAGGTTCTTTGTTTGAAAAGAAAGGGGGGCAGTTATGAGTTAGCTTTTAATGGGTAAGGGGCCAGGTGCACTGGCTTGTAAAAGATATTTTGGTGTGACACCAACAACATCCACTATGTAATATAAGAAAGAGATTCTGCCCTCCAGATATTTACAGTCCTTAACAAACTTTGCCACACTTTTGTACTGTTAAGATATCACTCCAAGAATATCCACCGATAAATTCAAGGAAATCTCCACAGAATTGGGAACTTAATGGAGATCATGGTTAGGCTTATCTATTTGAATTGAAAGCATCGTGCAGAAAGCTGAGAAAACTAATGGAAAACTCAGTCAATGATCTTATGTACAGAATGATCACAATTTTTGATTTCTGGGTCAGAAAGCTTATCTCCCAAATCCTCTTGCTGAAGTTTCAGCACATTAGAAGTGTTCCCCAATCTCTACCCTTGGACTGGTAACTCCCCATAATGGCAGTTTATGCTTAAAGAAGTCTCGCTGCTGCTGTTGTTGTTGTTTAGTCACTAGGTCATGTCCGACCCTTTGCAACCCCATGGACAGAAGCACGCCAGGCCTCCCTGACCCTTAAGGGAGCTTGTCATAATTGTTTAGTAAGGTATTGGAATCACCACTAAAAAGTGCTTTATGCATAGCATTGATTTGATTTTATAAAGTGCTGAACCTTATTAGGAGTGTTTAAATCAACTTCCTATAGACTGATTTGATTTGGTTTGCTTTTATATTATTTTTAATAATTATACATACATTTGATCTTTTTATTTGGGGGAACAAAACCACATTTAATTTTTTAGATTATGTGCAATTAGTTGATGAATTTTCTATCAGTTGAAACTTCAGTGCACTTGCAAAATAATCCTGATTACAGCAGGTAATCTTAATACAATCTGGATGTGTTAGTAATCAAAACTGCTGGAACTCAAAGGCAACAGGAGATTCAGGAACACACCCAGAGACCAGACTTAATTACAGAAGAGAATTAGCCCCTCTAGTAGAAGCCATCATTGTTCAAGTTGTCTTCATTGCAAAGCATTTTGGTTCCCGGGCAACAGGTGATAAGGTTGACATTCTTAGGATGGGGTAGCCAAGGGCTTCTACTAGAGGGCCTAATTCTCTTCTGTAATAAAGTCTGGTCTTTGTTAGCGTGGCTCCAGAGAGAAAAGCCAAGCAGACTGAGTGAATGCCACAGCCAAGGAGGTGCCCTCACCCTCACTGCCATTCTGATTTGTGAAAGTGGCAGGTGCAAAAATATCTAACTTAACAGACTCCAAGTACATACTGATCTGTCAGGTGGTAGGACCCTGGTCTCCTCTGGGATAAATTGATGAGAAATCATTAGGAGCAACACTGTATTCAAGTTCTGTTCTAAATTTATTTGGTAAAAATTGATTTAAACATTTATTTAAATTGTAATCCCATCAGATAAGGGTCTCAATTTTGAAACATTGTAGTCTCAAGTGAAAAATATTTTCCTCTTTCAAGCATATTACTGTTAGAATAAAAATTTTGTCATCAGCTTCCGACATGGTTCTTGGTGGTCACAGATTATTTGTGAAAGGATGCATAAATGAATGAATGAGTAATAGCATGGCAATTTTTGTTTGGGGTGGTATGTAGGAAGGAGAATCTTGCAAGCTTATTCCAGAAAATAAAATAATATTCTTTCCTTATGAGAAATTCTGATTCTTTTTCAGGGCTAAAGTGCTCTGATTGTCTTCCAAACAACCATACATTCCTCTCCTTTCAAATATAAAGTGATTCTGGCCTTCTTATATCTTTTATTAAAGCATTTCCCTATCATTTTATTGACAAATACAGAAAAGTGGCCTAATAGGTCTGTAAGAGGGCTGGATGGTCAATTTGTTTTGTATAAAAATCATTTTGAAGACATGTCACTTGAGACCTAAGTTAAAAAAAAAAGAAGGGTTACATCTCTGAGCTATTTAAAAATATTTTTTCCTGTTGATCTACTCCATCTTTACATAAATGCTTCCACAAAGTTATGAGTAAATGTAAGATGATCTGCCTTTGAATATCTACGAGAAAGACATTTGGCTTTTGTATTTCATAAAACCATGGCTAAAGGACTGTTCTTTGCTCTCATTCACTGTCCTCCAAACAGCAGTTCTCATGATAAATTCCCGTAATATTTTTTTTATTCTAAAAAATTATATTGGCCCATATGAAAAGCTGAAATCTTTGCTGTTGGCTCTCTTGCTTCATTTAAAAACAATCATTTTATGGACATGGGCCTTTTTTATTTTTATTTTTTGGCTACACCATGTGACATTCCTGACCAAAGATCAAACCCAAGCCCTTTGTGGTAGAAGCATGGAGTTGTAACCCCTGGACTGCCAGAAAAATCCACAATCATTTTGTTTTATCTATAAATACATTTTATTTTTTAAAATATGTTTTAATCTGTATATACCTCATATTATTTTATGAATAAGCAAGAAACCCACAGTAATGCCTTTAGTGAAAACTTGCATTATCATGAATAAAGAGGTATGATATGAAAAGAGCATATTATATGGAAAGGTATATCCTTACTTGACATCCTAGCTGTGTTATTTTGAAAAGTTATTATTTCTCTTGTATCCTGTTTCTCTTTGAAAAAGTGGGGAATATGAGTCCCAACATCCAGGAATGTGTTGGAGCTGATTGACTGGAAAGAGCTGATTGTTAAATATTTATGAACTTTATAAACCACTTTTAAATCATTGGTAGGCTGAAATTTTCCTTAGTGGAGTATTTATGCCACAGAGATTGTCATGCATTATGAATCAGGGCTTATTTTTTAAGAATCAGCTTATTAGCACAACAGTGATTGATATTATAAAGAACAAATGAAATAATATATATAAAAGTATTTTGTGATCCTCAAAAATCTGTGCTTAAAAATCAGTGTAGTAGAGGCAAAGTGATTTATTATTGAATTGTATTACATATATAACAATTATTTTCCAATTAATAATTTAAAAATTCATTTTTATAAAAGAGTATTAAAGCCTTAGAAAAAGTAATTTAAAATAAAATAAGCAAATTTATCTCTAAAATAATATTATTGGGAAGATAAGTAATAGATTTTTCTTTCTTGAAGATATGAAACAATTCAAACAAATCCACATGGATTTTAACAGGGAAACAAATTCAGGTGAGCAGAGAAGAAAGCAAAAAATAAAATTCCCTTTCTAAGCAGAAAATTCTGCTTAGATCAGGAAATCAATTCTTGGTAAAAGAGTTCCATTTATAAAAACTTTAAAATTCTGTAAAGACATTCTTCTAGTTTTATTAAGGTATAATTGGAAACAAATATTTTATATATAATACAATAAACAAATTAATGTTTTGATATATGTTGTGAAGCAATAACCTCAATTAATTTGATTAAAATATTTGTTTTCTCACACAGTTATCATTTTCTTGCCTGTATATATCTGTGTGTGGTGAAAACACTTTGGATCTACCCTTTAAGCAAATTTCAAGTATGCAATACAGTATTGTTAACTATACTCACACTGTTTTGCATTATATCTACAGAATTTATTCACCTTGAGTAATTGAAACTTTTACCCTTCAGCTAATATCTCCTCATTTTCTCCTTGCCTCAGCCTCTGGCTTCCATTTTTTTATTTTTATTTTTTGCTTCTGTGAATTTGACTATTTTAGATTCCACATATAAATGAGATCACTCAGTATTTGTCTTTCTGTGTTTGGCTTATTTTCCTTAGCATAATATCCTCTAGGTTCATCTCTGCTGTCAAATGGCAGGATGCATTTCTTTCCTTCCCTTTTAGGTAGGGAGCTTCATAAAATGGTAGATTTTTTTTTTAAGACTGAATAATGTTTTGTAATATATATACAATATGTATATTATACATAAATATAATATTTAACATGTTTTTGTCATTCATCCATCAGCACATATATATATTTCTATATACAAACAATAAAGTATTTGTTTTAAAAATTAAAGATAATATTCCCATTCACAATAGCAACAGAAATAACAAAATACTTAGGAATAAAGTTAACCAAAGAGATTAAAGACTTGTATAGTAAAAAGTATAAAATGTTGATGAAGAAAATTAAAGAAGACAGAATATGGAAGAACATCCTGGGTTCATGGATTGGAAGGATTAATTTTGTTCAGATCTCCATACTATTCCAAATGGTGTACAGATTCAGTGCAATTTCCATCAAAATCCCAACGGCATTCTTTACAGAAATAGAGTAAGCAATGCAAACATTAATTTAGAGCAACAAAGACACTGAATAACCAAATTAATCTTTAGCAAGAACAAGGCTGGAGATATCACATTTCCTGATTTCAAATTTTTATAAATTTCAAATGAGAAAAATATATTTCTCACATTATTAGAGTACCTGTGCTTGTCAGACTTTATTTTTTGGGACTCCAAATCACTGCAGATGATGATTGCAGCCATGAAATTAAAAGATGCTTACTCCTTGGAAGGAAAGTTATGACCAACCTAGATAGCATATTCAAAAGCAGAGACATTACTTTGCCAACGAAGGTCCATCTAGTCAAGGCTATGGTTTTTCCTGTGGTCATGTATGGATGTGAGAGTTGGACTGTGAAGAAATCTGAGTGCCAAAGAATTAATACTATTGAACTGTGGTGTTGGAGAAGACTCTTGAGAGTCCCTTGGACTGCAAGGAGATCCAACCAATCCATCCTAAAGGAGATCAGTCCTGGGTATTCATTGGAAGCACTGATGCTGAAGCTGAAACTCCAATACTTTGGCCACCTCACTCGAAGAGTTGACTCATTGGAAACGACTCTGATGCTGGGAGGAACTGGGGGCAGGAGGAGAAAGGGATGACAGAGGATGAGGTGGCTGGATGGCATCACAGACTCGATGGACATGAGTTTGAGTGAACTCCGGGAGATGGTGATGGACAGGGAGGCCTGGCATGCTGAGATTCATGAGGTTGCAAAGAGTCAGACATGACTGAGCGACTGAACTGAACTGAACTGATGCTTGTAAGTATAATTCCTAGCTCTTCTCTCTCAAAAATATTCACTCTGGAATGTCTGTTCTTCAGAGAGACTGTCTTTAGGTCTCATGTTCCTCAGCATCTCTACCAAAGATATTATTTTTCATCACCCTGTTCTGTCTCCTTCTCCAATGGTTTCCATACTGGCTTTCAACTTTTTATTCTTCTCACACTTCCTCTTCTCTCTCCCTACCTCACAACCCCCATTCTCTGGAGGTAGGGTGGGCTATTATGACACCATGGACTGTAGCCTGCCAGGCTCATCTGTCCATGGGATTTCCCAGGCAAGAATCCTAGAGTGGGTTGCCATTCCCTTCTCCAGGGGATCTTCCTGACCCAGAGATTGAACCCGTGTCTCCTTCATTGCAGGGGGATTCTTTATCACTGAGCCACCAGGGAAGCCCCTAATCCAATAATTGGTGTCCTTATAAGAGAAAAGAGAGAGAGATTTGAGACATAAATCACAGGGGAGAAGACCATGTGAAGATGAAGGCAGAGATTAGAATTATGCCACCACAAGGCATGGAAGCCTGAAGACCCAGAAGCTGGAAGAGGCAAGCAAGAGTCCTCTCCTCCAGCCTTCACAGAGAAAGAGAACTCCTGTTGCCTTGTGGTTTCTTCTTCCCCACATCATTTGTTTATCATTCTAGTATTTTGAAAAACATACTTCCTCTTCACTCACAGCATTTTCAACCTCAGGTCTTTACTCAAGTATTCTTTCTGCAAGAAATTCTCCTCCTACATGAAATGCATCCTCCAACATGAAAGACTGTCCACTCTTCATGATTCAACCCAAATACCATGTCTGTAGTGGTGTTATTTTTCTAGGGCTATAACACATTACTACAAGGTTTGGAAGCTTAAAATAACAGAAATTGACTTCCTCAGCATTTTGGAGGCCAGAATCCATAATTAAGGCATTGGCAGGACCATACTCTCTCTGAAGGCTCTGTAGAGAATACTTACTTATTTCTTCTAGTTTTTGGGGTTCCAGGCTTCTTTGATTTGTGATGGCATTATTCTGATCTCTGCCTTTATCTTCACATTGGCTTCTCCCTTGTGGCTCTTTTTTTTTTTTTTTTTTTTCCCCTACCACCTTCACAAAAGTCCTGTGTTCTTTAGGGCACTAATCACAATACCTTAAAAATTACAGTTAAAGTATGAATTACAATTATTAAAACTACCCATTTATTTACAATAATATTTTAAAGTCTGTCTTCCCCAGTGAACTACCAGTTCTGCGAGGACTGGCCTGGGTTGGGCAACCCCAGTGCCCAGCTCAGGACAGGCACAGAACAGGAGATCAATGAATATGTGATGAACTAACAAAATACAAATAAGTGCAGAACCAGGGCAAAAAAACCTGGAGCCCTGATTTCCCAGCTACAGATTCACCTTCTCTTTCTTTTCTCTTGCAAGTTGACCAGTCATTGAATTGGGGCCTACCCTTACTCCAAAATTATCTCACCCAGAGATCCCTTATTTAATCATATTTGAAAAGACAAAATTTCCAAATTAGATCACATTCACAGCTACTGGGACGTACTGGGACATAATGCTTTCAAGGATACAATTCCATCCAAAATAGGCATTTCCCTTCATTCCTCAGCTAAACATTTTCTTTCTGTCTACTGAGTTCTCCTAAGGTTACATCTTTATGTCCCTTAATGGTGGTTGTATGTTCTGTCCTTTATTGACAGGACATTGATTTGTTCTGTACTGTTGTTTGCATACCAGTCTAACATTCCAGACTATACATTCCTTAAGGATTGTATTTAGTTTAATCTGTATCTAGTAGAACTCTTAAACCAAGACTTATATGAATGGATATTTGAGAAATATTCATTGAGTAATGCTTGTGACCAAGTGCACTGAATTCTCATTTGTATTTATTCACTTAGTCACACCGGAGCTACAGTTCCAAATCGTTTTGTTCAACAATCCAAAAACCAGGATAATGCAAAGTAAATACCTTGTATTATTGAGCAGTGTTTGCAACCAAGCAGTATTCATCTCAAGGAAGAACATTCTAACTAAAGGATTTCCCAGTGTTTATTTTTTATTATGTCAAAGTAAACGTCTCTAATAAATACAAATTTGTTTAAAAAATGCACAGTAGCAAGTATCTAACTTTAATGTAAATTTTTACAGGTAACATGTCAAAGTCTGGTAGAAAGGCTCATTTCTATAGAAGACAACTCTCATCAAAAGTGACAGGCCTGTCATATAAATTTTGTGGAGGTAGAATTTAGTACATTGCAACTGTGAGCTGGAATTTAGTTTAACGTGAACAGGAAGTCAGAATACTCAAGTAAGAAATATGTTCCCATCTCTAATAACTTATGCTGCACAATTTCAATAACCTTTAAAAAAAACTTTCCCCTTTAGGATTTGCTGATAGGTAATCAAATGCAATTTTCTCCCTTTGCAATGTGTTCAAAGTTTATTAGTTGATATTGCTTAGTCGAATTCAATAACTGACATTTATCATTTTGAAAGTGTGCAATTTATTCGTGTATTGTAGAATTTACATTTATTTCAAATCAGATTGATTGGAATTTCAAATCTCTAAAGCTTCAATTTCATCTAGCTGCAATTATGTAAAAATCATGTGTCAATTTCCAAATCAGTCTATATTTATACTTTCACTACATCTAGTAAGGGTTAGCTTTTTAGAATATCTTCTGGCAAATGTTCTTGCCAGAAATGGATATAAAGATTGTTTGAGAAAGACATTCTGCACTCTTGCTTTATGTTTAGAAAGCTTTCTGACCATTTTTAATGTATTTTAGGAAAAAAACTCAAACATAAACTTCTGTAAATCAGAGCCAGAACAAAGTGCAGTTGTGGCAACACGTATCAACTTGGAAAAGGACAAATTAATGATGAAGGAAAATATGTAATTAGTCACTTTGTATATGAAAGTAGAAATTTACCACTTGCTGTTGTTGCTGCTAAGTCGCTTCAGTCGTGTCCGACTCTGTGCAACCCCATAGATGGCAGCCTATGAGGCTCCTCCGTCCCTGGGATTCTCCAGGCAAGAATACTGGAGTGGGTTGCCACTCCAGTATTTCATTCCTTCTCCAATGCATGAAAGTGAAAAGTGAAAGTGAAGTCGCTCAGTCGTGCCGGACTCTTAGTGACCTCATGGACTGCAGCCCACCAGTCTTCTCCATCCATGGGATTTTCCAGGCAAGAGTACTGGAGTGGGGTGCCATTGCCTTCTCCATTTACCACTTAGGAAATGTCAATGATGACAAAATATCTCTGGCATATTTTCACAAACTTTTCTTGGGGACACTGTGTGTTTAAAGGAATAAAGATAAAACTGCTGATAATCCCCTTCAAATGAAATCTGGCATCCTATGCTTACATCTGTCTGTAAAAAGGAAGTCAGGGAAGCTTACGCATGATGGAAGGTTCTGGGGTCAGTAAAGGACCATGATTTGCAGGTATGTATGTCCTCATACAGCTCACCTGATAGCTGTTTTTCAGTTCACTTTCTGTATGCCTCAGCCTCACAAGCAACTGTCAGTTTAGGACTTAGAAACATATCTTTTATGGTTTTTGTGTTTCCTATACTGTTGAAGATAGGAGGTAGTGTGGTTTAATATTTGAAGTAACCCCATTATTAAACTATTATTTTGGAACACTTAGATGGGCCATATTTAAAGAAGCAATGGTGAGTTTGTATTATAGGATGGTAGGAAACTGAAGGATTTTCCTTACCTTCAGTGAAACTTGCCTGAGATGACAGTAAATTAAGCAGCAACAATGAACTAATTAAATGCTCTGTTAGGGAAGTAGAGTATACCAGGAGAGCTCATAACATAAGCAGACAACATACTTAGAGGGGGAAAGGTGGGTCAAACATCTTCCTGGATGAAGCATGTATTAATCTCTGTGTCATAGGTGGAGATGAAGGAAGAGATTAAAGTCATACGTGCAAAGGCCCAGATATAAGTGAGAGCATGTGTGCATGCTAAGTCGCGTTAGTCGTGTCTGACTCTTTATGATCCTATGGACTACAGCCTGCCAGGCTGCTCGGTCCATGGGGCTCTTCAGGCAAGGATACTAGAGTGGGTTGCTATTCCCTTCTCCAGGGGATCTTCCCAACCCCCGGATCGAAACTGCATCTCTTATATCTTCTGCATCGGCAGGCGGGTTCTTTACCACTTGCACCACCTGGGAAGTCCCCATATCTTCCTTCAAATACATGGGGGAAATGTCCGTTCCATCAAACTTTACTGTTGACAGATCAGTAAGAGAACGTCAGTAGTCTAGTAAATGGCATCACTAAATCAACACTTGTGTTTTCACTTCAAATTAACCTTGCATAAAAGTAATCAGAACTTTTCTTTGTCATATAATATATTTCAGCTACAAAGCTCTTTGCCTCTGCTGGCAGGTGAATCTTGGCACTCTGTCCAAATTTTGCTTCACTGTTCATTATTTTAAATGTCTATGAATTACATGTCAATCCCAAACTCCCTAACTGTCCCCCCCACCCCCATAACCATAAGTTCATTCTCAAAGTCTATGAGTCTGTTTCTGTTTTATAAATAAGTTCAGTTGTATTATTTGTTTTTAGATTCTGCATATAACCTATGTCATAGGTAGGGAGTTTGGGACTGACATGTACACACTGCTATAATTAAAATTAGATAACCAACAAGGACCTACTGAATAGCACATGGAACTCTCCTTGATACCAGGTAATGACCTAAATGGGGAAAGAATTTGAAGAATAGAAACATGTATATGTATAACTGAATCACCTTGCTGTACACTTGAAACTATCACAATATTGTTAATATAAAATAAAAAGTTTAAAAAGGTCTATGAATTAAAACATACATATATCAGGAAACGTCTAGACAGGAATAAAAAAAACACTCTAGGAGTTTCAGTCATAGGCAATCGAATACAAGGAATTGGCTGCAAAGATATTTGAGAACTGAGATTGTAAAAAAGGAAAATGGTTGCAGAAGAAAAATGCTGACAGTGTGAAATAGAAAGCTGATTCTAACTGTGGACTAGAGTCTAGGAGCCTGAAGCTTGGATACACTATCATGGGTAGTTCTGGATTTACTGAGCAGATGTTGCTTCTACCAGGGCTTGAATTTCTGAAAAGGTGCTATTTCTGTGCAGGTTGTTGAATCTAAAATCATCTTATCTTTGCTGCAGACATCACAATTCCCATCAACTGCCATCAAGTGCCATACTATTGGAATCAGAAGCAGAAATCTTTACTTTCAATCTTTTCATCTCTCACCAGTGTTCCTAATGGCAGAACATAGCTCTAATAGGAAATCAGCTAATGGCAGATCTCAGGGAATGTAGTTTGCAGACTCCCTCTCCAGTGGTGCAGAAAGAGTATGGAAGAGTGGGCCCCGGGGCTAAGAGAGAGTCAAATGACCTCCCCAGCTCAAGTTCAGGATTGGAACTGGACTCAACATGAAATCAACTAAAACCCAAATTGGAAACATTGCCCTGTGAATTTTTTTTTTTTTCCTGTGAATTTTTTTTATGAGGATTTAGCTGGGTAAAAGTTAGGCTAGAATCTCACTGAGGTTCACATTCAATTTAAACAATGAACAAATATGACTTTTAATAAATAAAGTGTGGAGAAAGGCCATAGGCATTATTTTGGTATATCTAATTTGGGTTCAAAGCAAGAACAAAAGCAAGGAGAGGCTCAGAAAAAGTCACAGTGAACCTGAGCTTTGAAACTTTCTTTTTTGTTGTTGTTTGAATTTTTTTTTTCCAATTTTGTGTTGGTTTCTGCAGTACAACAATGCGAATCAGTCATAATTTTATATATATATATATATATATATATATCCCTTCCCTCTAGAACCTCCCTCCTGTTCCTTCATCTCACCCCTCTAGGTCATCACAGAGCACCAGGCTGGACTCCCTGTGTTATGTATTAAAAACAGCTTCCCCTTTCTTTCTAACATTCTTTCCCTTTCCCAGCAGTAGACATCTGGTGAGGTGGTGGGAGGGGGAACCCTATCTCTTGTCTTGGATCTTCAGTCTTGACAGGCGCTAAGGTCTCAGCCTACTTAATATTCGATTCTCTGCCTCCTTGTGGAGTAGGGGATCTGATGGTCTAGACCCAGTACATTTTTCTACTCCTAGATGGTTATGGTCTCCTCTCTTCCCCCAGATCTATCAACTCTCCACCCATGCCCTGAGGGCAGCAGTGTGCTGCTCTTCCCCCAGAGGCTTAAGGGAGGAGAGGGAAGAAGAATCCTTCTTCACAACAGCTGTTGCCAGCCTCCCCAGAATGACCCAGGAGGAGGTTTTCTCAGATCTCTCACCCTACTCGAATCTTACTGGTGAGCATTCAGTGAAGTCCTTGTAGAAGCTCCTAGAAGTTGCTAATTTCTTTATCTGTGGTTGTTCTACAATCTCACACTAGCCATTGCTTGACATGTAGAAATTAATTTTTTAAAATTGAACCTGATTTTTATTACCTGCTCATGTGTCACCCAGTGTCTGTCCCAGATAAGCAAGTAATCATACTCCTCTCTCTCTGAAAGCATCTGTCTCTTCTTAGATTTTCAGTTAATTGATAGTTCTGAAACCTCAGCACTCTTATGGGTTCAGTGACAGTTGTGAATTGTTAGGTGATCCAAATTTTCCTGGTCTAAGTTTGGAGTAATATTATTTCACACTGTCTATCTACATCCTAAGCAGAGGCTGAAGACCCACTACATTCTTCATTCTCTCCTTTCTGTGGTTGAAGGTATTTGCAACTTTCCCCTTCTTATTTTGTCTCTTTCTTCACAGATCTTCTTCTTAGTTCGGTGATCCACACATTCGGTTTCAACTTTATTTTGCCGGTGTTTCTCGCTCTTACAACATAATAAGATGTGTCTTCTGATTAATACTGCTGATTCAAGTCTTTCATGAACAAATTCTTAAAGAGATTTTTCTTGCAGTAATTTGTTGTCATAAGGAAATACTTGTTTATTAAAATTTATCTACTTTTAAGTGAAGAATAATTACTTTAAAATATTGTATTGGTTTCTGCCATATATCAACATCATAGGTATATATGTCTCTCCCTCTTGATCCTTCCTCCCACCTCCCACCCCATCCCACACCTCTAGGTTGTCACAGAGGCCCAGTTTGGAAATAAGAAAGCCTTCCTCAGCGATCAGTGCAAAGAAATAGAGGAAAACAACAGAATGGGAAAGACTAGAGATCTCTTCAAGAAAATTAGAGATACCAAGGGAACATTTCATGCAAAGATGGGCTCGATAAAGGACAGAAATGGTTTGGACCTAACAGAAGCAGAAGATATCAAGAAGAGGTGGCAAGAATACACAGAACTGTACAAAAAAGATCTTCACGTCCCAGATAATCACAGTGCTGTGATCACTGACCTAGAGCCAGACATCCTGGAATGTGAAGTCAAGTGGGCCTTAGAAAGCATCACTACGAACAAAGCTAGTGGAGGTGATAGAATTCCAGTTGAGCTATTCCAAATCCTGAAAGATGATGCTGTGAAAGTGCTGCACTCAATATGCCAGCAAATTTGGAAAACTCAGCAGTGGCCACAGGACTGGAAAAGGTCAGTTTTCATTCCAATGCCAAAGAATGCTCAAACTACCACACAATTGCATTCACCTCACATGCTAGTAAAGTAATACTCACAATTCTCCAAGCCAGGCTTTAGCAATACGTGAACCGTGAACTTCCAGATGTTCAAGCTGGTTTTAGAAAAGGCAGAGGAACTAGAGATCAAATTGCCAACATCTGCTGGATCATGTATAAAGCAAGAGAGTTCCAGAAAAACATCTATTTCTGCTTTATTGACTATGCCAAAGCCTTTGACTATGTGGATCACAATAAACTGTGGAAAATTCTGAAAGAGATGGGAATACCAGACCATCTGACTTGTCTCTTGAGAAATCTGTATGCAGGTCAGGAAGCAACAGTTAGAACTGTACATGGAACAACAGACTGGCTCCAAATAGGAAAAGGAGGACATCAAGGCTGTATATTGTCACCCTGCTTATTTAACTTATATGCAGAATACATCATGAGAAACGCTGGACTGGAAGAAGCACAAGCTGGAATCAAGATTGCCGGGAGAAATATCAATAACCTCAGATATGCAGACGACACCACCTTCACTTTATGGCATAAAGTGAAGAGGAACTAAAAAGCCTCTTGATGAAAGTGAAGGAGGAGAGTGAAAAAGTTGGCTTAAAGCACAACGTTCAGAAAACGAAGATCATGGCATCTGGTCCCATCACTTTATGGGAAATAGATGGGGAAACGGTGGAAACAGTGTCAGATTTTATTTTTTGGGCTCCAAAATCACTTCAGATCGTGATTGCAGCCATGAAATTAAAAGAAGCTTACTCACTGGAAGGAAAGTTATGACCAACCTAGACAGTGTATTTAAAAGCAGAAACATTACTTTGCCAACAAAAGTCCGTCTAGTCAAGGCTATGGTTTTTCCATTAGTCATGTACGGATGTGAGAGTTGGATAGTGAAGAAAGTTGAGCGCCAAAGAATTGATGCTTTTGAACTGTGTTGTTGGAGAAGAATGTTGAGAGTCCCTTGGACAGCAAGAAGATCCAACCAGTCCATTGTAAAGGATATCAGTCCTGGGTGTTCATTGGAAGGACTGATGTTGAAGCTGAAACTCCAATTCTTTGGCCACCTCATGCGAAGAGTTGACTCATTGGAAAAGACCCTAATGCTGGGAAGGATTGGGGGCAGGAGGAGAAGGGGACAACAGAGGATGAGATGGCTGGATGGCATCACCCATGGACATGGGTTTGGGTAGACTCTGGGAGTTGGTGATGGATAGGGAGGCCTGGCATGCTGCGATTCATGGTGCTGCAAAGAGTCGGACATGACTGAGTGACTGAACTGAAGTATATACTTCATACACATTCATTTTTAGATGCTTTATGCTTACTTACTATATATTTTTAAGTATTGTGTACCATGGACTCTTCATAATGTTCTGATTGGTTTAACACATTACCATTCCAAATTCATAGAATACATTATCTTCTACTCTAAAATTATTCAGTTTTGCTTAAAGCATAGTTTTGAATTTCATAGGTTACCCTACACAATAGCTTAGATCCAAAAGGGGAGGACAATTGGGAGTATGAGAGGTGTGGTCATGTGTTTTCCCTGGATTCAGAGTGTCTGAGTACCAAATATGATTTATCTTTGCAGTGATGGGAAGTCATAGCAGAGTAAAACCCACAGACTAGAGTCATGCAGACATGAATTTAAACTCTGGCTCTACCACTTGCTAATACTAACTATATAACTTCAGATATTTCCATGAAAGTTTTAAGCCTTATTTTTCTTACCTAAAAAAAAAAAGAAACTAATAATGGAAACTAACTGCTAAGATTTATTGTAATGATTAAATAAAAATATTTAATTTAATTTAACACATACCCCATAACTGTAAAGAAGGATGAGCACTGAAGAATTGATGCTTTCAAATTATGATGCTGCAAAAGACTCTTGAGAGTCCCTTGAACTGCAAGGAGATTAACCCAGTCAATCCTAAAAGACATAAATCCTGATTATTCATTGGAAGAACTGATTCTAAAGCTGAAGCTCCAATACTTTAGCCACTTCATGTGAAGAGCCAGCTCATTGGAAAAGACCCTGATTTTGGGGGAAAGATTGAAGGCAAAAGGAGAATGGGGATGCAGAGGATGAGATGGTTAGATAGTATCACTGACTCAATGGACATGAATTTGAGAAAACTCTGGGAGATAGTGGAGGACAGAGGAGTCTGCTGTGTTGCAGTCCATGGGGTTGCAAACAGTCAGACATGACTTAGTGACTAAAAAACTACCATACACACACTCAAAGGTCTTATCTAAGAACCCTATACATAGTAAGACTCACTGTATAAGAAGTATAAATGTGGTGGTGTTGGCTTCAGGAAAGAGGAAGTCATGGAGGGAAATAAAGTATCATTTACTAAGAATCTACTATCAGGCACAATGCTAAGAACTTCCTGTGCATGCCTTCATATTATCCCCACAATAACACTAGAATGTAAGTATTATTATTTTCATTTTGTAGATTTTTAAATGAAGGGAAGGGAAGAATTAATGAGAACCTGAGGCATATAATGTTCTCATCTCTTTCCCAAGTTTAGACATCCCAAATGACATACTGGGATTTAAACTAAGTACTTGAAAAATGTGTGGTTTCTTCTACATTATTCGTATTCTTTTTGCTTCAATCCAAGTTAGGAAAAAAGCAAACCTATACATCTTTAAAACAGATGAAATTTAATATAGAGCATTGGATACAGGTCATGGTAAAGCTGGAGAGCCAATCAAGGCATTGAGGCAACACAGACACAAGTCAGGACAAGCTTACCGTTTCTAGAACAGAGATCTAAGCAAAGAGGCAGTGTTACTAAATTCCAGGGGCTGGGGCCACCTGGTGAAACCTGGAATTATGATGGAACTGTCTAGGGAGCTGAAGTCAGGGGAGCATCCAGCAGCTGAGAAATACCTCTGTAAGCAAAGAGAGGCATACTCTGGCTTCTTTCCTCCTGCTAACTCTATGATCTTCTGCTATTTCCTCCCATTGTGTAATACTGATCAAGCCACCTAATAAACAATTAGGGAAGATACAGCCTACAAAGATCAGTTGAGCTGTGATGCAGAGCAGAGCAAAAGCAAGTAAAATGGATTTGGAAGCAAACTACCAAGAATAGGAACTCCAGATTCCTCCAGACTCCCTTCCAAAGTGTTCCCACTTTCTTTAGCCTATTTTGAAAGTGCCTGTGTCAAATACGTTCATCTTTTTTTCTCACTTGGTCACTTTTCAGTTATGTATTCTTACACAGCTGTTAATTTTTTCTGTTTTTCACGTCATTTATGTAAGTCTCTTGAGGACTGGGAAAGTATTAGTTCAGGCTGACAGATACCCAGTCTGTCCTCCTGTTGAAAGAGGTGCCTGTAGACACTGAATCATAATGAAGGTAGGGTTTGAATTGCGGCAGATGAATGCATCTTTCATGTACCATCTGCTTTTTGAATTGAGTTGCAGACAAATTGTTTATATTGACTCCATGTTTAAGCTGCCACCAAATTAGGACCCATGAAGATTTTTATTCCTAAAGTGCCTAAGTAGGTGGATTTGATTTCTTTACTAGCCAAGTTTGTGTTGATTTTTGTATTTATGAACTAACAACTTTATTTATCTTGGTCGTCTTTTGGCATTTTGTTATTTGATTTATGTTTGGCTGGCTCTTGTGGCTAGAATATATGCTCTGTAAGGACAGGAGCTTATGCATTTTGCAAAGCCACCTGGTTTAGAGTAAGTGTTCAGTTAATGTTTGTGATTCAATAAATGCACAAGATCTGTCTAGGCAGTGTTTCATCTATTGTTGTATTTTTAGGATTGGAAGTTGTCTTATATGTTCTGAAATTTGTCACAATATCCTGACAGTTAACTTTGTTAAACCTGTTGTCTCAGATATCACAGTACCTTTTGTTCCTGCAGCAACCATTTTCCTTATTATGATTGTGTAGATCTTAGAAGAAAATTAAGTAAAAAAATTTTTTGCTTGCGTTTTCCCTAGCATTTGTTTAATATATCTAACCAATTTCAGGATATTCATCATCATTTTAGGATCTGAAAATGTAAACTTTTACACTACAGTATTCAAGAGAAATCTGACTGTTTTCCCTAGCTCAAATAAGTAATCTCTTATTAAAAAGATCTCATGTGATTATGATGAACACCAGTATACATTTCAATTTTCTTATGTAAATCAATAAACTGCTATGTATTTTATATAGCACCAAGTTGATTTGCATTAGAATGGTAAAATATGTACTGATATTCATTGTTTAATTTATTTATGTTTGTCCCACCAAATTCCCACTAATTTTTACAATGGCTGTGTAATAGTGGTGCAATTGTAGATGAGCTGTTTATCTTAGAGTCTGTTTATGAACACCACAAAAATTTTGGTGTCTCCTTACATGGTAAAGTTCTGTTACTTTAATAGCTATACTAAAAAAGAGCTGTAATGCTGTCCCCACTGAGCCAGGGTAGAATATGTTTGCTCAACATCCTTGATTTTGAGTTTGGGAAAAAAATACAATTTATACAACAGAGTAAGATATAGAACCCAGATTCTGGAGCTAGGTTACCAGGGTTTGAATCTCAGTTCTGCTATTTATTAGCTTGGAATCTTGGGCAAGATTCTTAATCTCACAATAACTCAGTTTTCTCCTCTTCAAAATGGAACGATAAAAATACCTACTTCAAAGGGCTGTTAAGAGGATTAAATGAGTTAATAACATGAATAAAAGGGTTTAGAACAAATCTTGGTACTTGGTTAGTGCATATACATTTAGCTATCATCTACATGAACATATAAGTAATTGTGTGTCTTCAAGGCTTAGAACATCTCAATATATATACCACCCAAACTCCTCTCCATGGCCTGTGTGGTCTTACATCACCATCCCTTGCTACTTTTCAACTCATCTCATGCTTCTCTTCCTTAGCTAATTCTAACCAGTAGCTAACCAGTAGCAAGTTGCCAGAAAAGCCAAGCTATTTCCCATCTTGAATTCACTGTATCTGTCAGTTTACCCATATGGAAGATTCTTCACGTGAATGGTTTGTTCTCATCTCTGGGTCTCAACTGAAAAATGCCTTCTTTCCAGAAAAGCTTTCCTTTGCATATCCTATGTAATTATTACCACAATCCTGCCATGATTCATTTTCTATCACACGAGTCTGGATTTTTTTTCTCCCAAGCCCATAGAATAGTCTGTCATTTTTTAAAAAGAATGTTTTCTTCAGTGGAATATAAGTTCCTCAAGGTCAGGGAACTTCTGTGTATTGTAAATTATTTTATGTTCAGTGTTTGGCACAGTCCCTGGCATACAAGATACACTCAACTATTTGTTTAATACGTAAATGATAAAATTAATAAATGAGTGAATGAATATAAAGGATTGAATGTTGTCTGTTTCAGGCTTTGAGGAGACAAAACCTTTGAATAGTGACCAAAAATGATTATGGCAAAAGCAATGTGGCTAGACTCTCTGGATTATATGAATGTAGGTAAATATTTTCTGAGTATCTATTAGTTGATTGGGCACTGTTTGATGTCAAGTGAAGAACTTCAAAAAATAGGAAAGCTCATGAAGACTTTGGGATTTAGTATGAAAGTTTATAGTTCAGATCTGAGCTGTGAAGTTTAGACTCCCTCAGGAAAATGAATATACCTAAGGTAAGAAATTAAATAAAGAAACTTAGTTATACCTCACAATTGCATCTTCCATTATACTGGGAAATAGTTCTGCCTGTAAGTTCCACATCTAGACTGAGAGATCCACAAGGGCCAGGAGCTAGCTTGCCCAGCCCTTTCTCCCCAGCAGCTGTCTCAGGCACATTTGTACTCAGTCCATGGTTTTTGAGTGAAAGGGGAAAATGGTTTACATTTACTGTCTTTATCGTTGAGAAAAGAACCCAAATTCTAAGTTTACTAAGTAGGAAAAATGTACGTGGTTATTTTAAAATATGTGGTTAAAAGGTTCTTATTAGAAATTGTTGCCATAGCAAAATGCATTATTTTATTTAAAGCTACAAAATTCTACACAATTATACAAATGAGACACTGGGACTTAGATTCCTGCTAAGCCATTAAATGAAAGGGTTGTGTTGAAATGCAAATTACCCTCATTCTGGAACCACAAATCTCAAGCCCTGTCTATGGTAGTCTGTCTTCTCCAATTTGTTATAAGGTAGCGAATACAGGATTTGTGTGGAATACAGAGCCATAGTGCAACCTTTATCCAAATCATGGTGTCTGACTACCAGTTGCAGTTTGAAATTGTTCAGTGTATTCATTAGGGCAATGGTGCCTGCAGGAGATCTGGGTTCAGTCCCTGGGTTGGGAAGATCCCCTGGAGAAGGAAATGTCAACTCACTCCAGTATTCTTGCCTAGAGATTTCCATGGACAGAGGAGCCTGGTGGGCTACAGTCCATGGGGTCGCAAAGAGTCAGACCCAACTAAACAACAACAACATGTCAGAGATAACTGCAGCTAAATAGTGCATGATTCTGTGAAAACAAGACAGTTTGAATTTTAGCTTCAAATAGTTCCTGAATCAAAGTGAATATAGACATAATCAAAAATTATTTCATGAGAGGAAGCAAAATAGGTAGGAAATTATCAACTCTACAATATTAAGATTAAGGTTGAAGGTGTGCTTCTATGTTTTGAAAGCCCTAGTTTTTCTTACTTCAGTTGTCTCTGAAATGTAAGTTTCTCTGCCTTATTGTCAAAATAGACCATAAAATTTGCTTTGCCATGCGAGTTCATGAGCATGGGAGTTCAAGCAGAAGCTTCAAGAGCAATTGAGTGGTTCAGGTTCCTTTTTCTCTTTTTTTCTCTGAGTGTCAGCCTTTTGTTAAAAGGAGAAAACACAAGGAGTAGAGCTTCAGCAGCAATTGTAAACAACAAAAATGCCTTGGGTTGTTACTACAGCAAAGCTAACCAATTCAAATTTTATTTGTAAAATGTCAGGACAACAAAAGTACCTACCTCTTAAGTTTTGTGAGGTTAAAGGAGAGATTTCATGTTTAGGTTATTATTCAGGTTAGTGCTTGGCATATAGCAACCTCCTAAATAAAGATGTCAATTGAAGTTAATATCATTTTTTAAAATCTTTTCTCCACAGTCAGATACTAAATAGTTTTAGAACACAGGTAATAATTTCACCTTAATGTAAGTAAGGAAATGGAACGAAAACGAACACATTTTTGGTATATTTTATCTTTCACTAGGCTTTCTAACTATTTTAAATAATTTCAACCCACAACAACACTGAGTGGGAAATAATATTATAACCCACACTGTATGAAAAAAACTGAGCCTCAGAAACTTAAGAAAGTTTCCCTAAGTCATAGAGCTATATAAGTGGGGGACCCAAGATTTGGACCTGGTTCCTAAATTCATATTGTTCCGTCATACAAAACTTTCCATGTAGTAGCTTATACATGCTGAATTCTTACAAGGTTATTTTTCAGGCTAATCAAAGACCTCCACTATCACAGCTTTCAGAGCATCTCCTACCTCATCTATGTTATAATGCTGCAACTTTTAGCTCAGGGAAGTCCTTGTAGGAGGCTTTGTTAGCCTGAGGAGGCTGCAGGTGATAAATGAGAATTGTTGTTCAGTCGCTCAGTCGTGTCCAACTCTTGCGACTCCATGGATGGCAGCACACCAGGCTTCCCTGTCCTTCACAATCTCCCGGAGTTTGCTCAAACTCATGTCCATTGAAACAGTGATACCATCTCATCCCCTTCTTCTCCCGCCTTCAATCTTTCCCAGGATCAAGGTCTTTTCCAGTGAGTTGGCTCTTCGCATCAGGTGGCCAAAGTATTGGAGCTTGAGCTTCAGCATCAGTCCTCCCAACGCATATTCAGGACTGATTTCCTTTAAGATTGACTGGTTGGATCTCCTTGCTGTCCAAGGGACGCTCAAGAGTCTTCTCCAACACCACATTTTGAAAGCATCAATTCTTTGGTGCTCAGCCTTCTTTATAGTCCAACTTTCACATCTGTACATGACTACTGGAAAAACCATAGCTTTGACTAGATGAACCTTTGTCGGCAAAGTGATGTCTCTGCTTTTAATACAGTCTATATTTGTCATAGCTTTTCTTCCAAGAAGCAAGCATCTTTTAATTTCATGGCTGCAGTCAATGTTCACAGTGATTTTGGAGCCCAAGAAAATAAAGTCTTCACTGTTTCCACTCTTTCCCTATCTATTTGCCATGCATTTATGGGACCGGATGTCATGATCTTACTTTTTTTGAATGTTGAATTTTAAGCCAGTAAGCTCTTCTCACTTTCCTCTTGCACCTTTATCCACAGGCTCTTTAGTTCCTCTTTGCTTTCTTCCATTAGGGTGGTGTCATCTGCCTATCTGAGGTTATTGATATTTCTCCTGGAAGTCTTGATTCCAGCTAGAGATTCATCCAGCCTGGCATTTCATATGCTGAATAATTTAAATAAGCAGGGTGACAGTATGCTGCCTAAACATACTCTTTTCCAATTTTGATCTACCTTGGTGGCTCATCGGGTAAAAAATCTGCCTGCAATGTGGGAGACTTGGGTTTAATCCCTGGGTTGGGAAGATCCCCTGGAGAAGGGAGCAGCTACCCACTCCAGTATTCCAGCCTGGAGAATTCCATGGAGTGTATAGTCCATGGGGTTTCAAAGAGTCAGACATGACTGAGCGACTTTCACTTTCCCAATTTTGAACCAGTATGTTGTTCCACGTCCAATTCTAATTGTTGCATCTTAACCTACTACATGTTTCTCAGGAGGCAGATCAGGTGGTCTGGTATTCCCATCTTGTGAAGAATTTTCCACAGTTTGCTGTGATCCACAGGGTCAAAGGCTTTAGCATAGTCAGTGAAGCAGAAGTAGACGTTTTTCCGGAAATCCCTTGTTTATCTATGATCCAGTGGATGTTGGCAATTTGATCTCTGGTTTCTCTGCCTTTTCTAAATCCATCTTGAACATCTGGAAGTTCTCGGTTCATGTACTGTTAAAGCCTAGCTTGAAGGAGTTTGAGCATTACCTTGCTAGCATGTGAAATGAATGCAACTGTGCAGTAGTTTGAACATTTCTTGGCATTGTCCTTTGGGATTGGGATGAAAACTGACCTTTTCCCAACCTGTGGTCACTGCTGAGTTTTACGAATCTGCTGGCATATTGAGTGTAGCACTTTAGCAGCAGTATCTTTTAGGATTTTAAATAGCTCATCTGGAATTCTGTCACCTCCACTAGCTTTGTTCATAGTAATGCTTCCTAAGGCCCACTTGACTTCACACTCCAGGATGTCTGGCTCTAGGTGAGTGATCACAATATCATGTTTATGCAGGTCATTAAGACACTTTTTGTATAGTTTTTCTGTGTATTCTTGTCACCTCTTCTTAATATCTTCTGCTTCTGTTATGTCCATGCTATTTGCATCCTTTATTGTGCTCATCTTTGCATGAAATGTTCCCTTGGAAGTGAGAATTGGTTCATATTAAAATGTATGTACTCTGCTCCATTGTTGTTTAATCTCTAACTTGTGTCTGACTCTTTTTTGACCACCTGGACTGTTGCCCACAAGTCTCCTCTGTCCATGGGATTTGCCAGGCAAGAACACTGGAGTAGGTTGCCATTTCCTTCTCCTGGAGATCTTCCTGACTTAGGGATCAAACCTGCATTTCCTTCATTGTAGGTGAATTCTTTACCACTGAGTCACCTGGGAAGCCACTCTGCTCCGTAGTCATATTGTATATTTCGTAATCCCAAAGATAGATAAGGAGAACTTGTCCAAGAGAACGGGTCATCAACATATTCAGATTAACTTGTATACATAAATACTGCCACCTTATATATGTAGATAGATACACAGAAGAACCACTGAGCAACCAGCAGTTCTGAGATAACTTTAACTCACAAATATGCTTGTCCACTGGTATGTGGCCCTTTTGGGAGTACCTGAATTCTTATACTCAGTTTGATAATGGGAAATATCTACCATGTATCATGATTATGCTGACTTCCACCATAACACTTAAGTAACTAAGCCTTGGTACATTTATCCAGCTGGAATCTATGTTTAGTTTATCAGTCTGAATTTACCACTCACATTTGTCTATATGTTGATTGTAAAACCCTCAACTAATAACTACTGACTGATTGATGGTAAAGTTTGAAATAAGCCTGCCGCACATAAAAAATATTTAATTTTCATTATTCTTATGTATTTTATTTTAAAATGAAGATTTGTCTGCAACTTTAATCGTATTTCTTACAACATGAAGGATGTATATAAAATTACATATCTATTCTCATATAATAATGGAACAGTCAGAGAAAAACTTCTTTGTATGTTCCTAATTCCAAATACATTTAAACACTTCATAATCATACTTTAAAGAAGAAACTACTTGCCTTGTTAAGTTGGATTTTTTAAATTTCAAATGTCAAACCTAGCATTTCTTAGTGAGCTAGTTTTCCAGGAGAATATAATATAGGATAGGAGGTCAAATAGGATATGCCATAGAAATGATAAATGCAAAGATTTCTACATTTGAAGGAGTAAATGAAACAATTTACTTATGGAAAAATGATATAGAAGAAATTTCTCCTCTGGGCACTACTAATGATATGTCAGGCATGACCAAATTCATTTGTGCTTTATGGTAACATTAAAAAAAAAACAAAAACAAAAAGCAGGCTTTAGGTCTTGAGAATAATGAACCATGTTGGGGTGGCTTTCTCTTGAATTTCTTTGGCAAATCACCTTAAATCCTTATCCTTTACCCAATTTCATTTTTACTGGAAGATATAACATGTGCAATAATAAAAGAAGCATACTATATTGTCTTTCACAACTACCCCTTTCTTTGCAACACTGAAACTGGATTCTAAAGCATCCCTAAAGAACTTTAAGACATTCCTGTGTTCAGTTTTTGGAGTGAGAAGCTATCCCCTCTTCACAGAGAATGCAGTGTGACTTAGCTGTAAATGACCTATTTCCCAGATGTGAAATAAATATTCTCTTTCCAGCTGTGATTATTTGGTGGCCCAAGGACATGTCCTTTGGGATGACTGCCTTTTCCATGTTACTTTCTTCTGTCCTCTCATCATCTCATCCCTTTTGCCCTTTACTGGATAGTGACAGCAGACAAAACACTTGATCATTAACCCACATGTCTGACTAAGTTCCTTGCCTGGTGGGTCACAATTAACTTGGCTACATTATGCTGAATTATATCACTTTCAAGAGCTGTAAAAGCACTTTTCCCCCAAAGGTCTTTATTCTCCAATTAATAAAACTTTAAAAGGTTTTGCATTCAGGTTGAAGTCCCTGATACTACTGACCTCACTTCGAGGGATATTATGAGATATGTGTGTGTGTGTTGTGTGTGTGTGTGCATGCATGCATATGCATTTGCATCTGCATGCAACTGCAAAAATTTATGGTTAAAAATTGTGGAGCATGAAATAGTTCTCTATCTTTGTATTAGGAGAGATTATCTTAAGGAAAAGCTGTTACTTTAAGAAAATTTATTTAGACATAGTTTAACGGTAAAAAATGTGTTGAGATATTTTTCTCGTGAAAGCTTAAAAAGAAGAGATGCTAATTTTAAAAAACTTTTTGGGGAAAATGTGTACTTCTTGGAATCAGAGTGACAGACAATAAATAATAGTTCAGAATGCTTGCAGCTCCTAAAATGTGCACCTTTATTCAAGTTATGTGGTAAACTAATAAGAAGTGTCTGCTCTAAATAATACAAGATATGAATTTTGTCTGCATGAGAGAGCTTTTCACCTTTCCTGTGAGCTATGCAGTCATTTTTAGGCACAGAACCATGAAATCTTACATTGAAGGCCAATGTATAAATCACAGATCCACTTGTAGCTGTTCTAGTTGAAGCAGGGAATGGAAAATTTATTGGAAATCTTCACCCTGATGTCACAAAGGCAGCTTCATCTTAACATATTCATTACATGAGTCGTCGCCTCACCCTCCTCGCTCATCAACATCTCTTACTTGATTAATGACATTACCCTCATCCCCAGTCCCAAAGCTGAAAACCTCAGGGTCATTTTCCATTCTCTCAGCTTCCTATCCTGACAGAACACATCAGTCATCCAGTCTTAGTATTTTGATTTCCTCAAAAGTCTAAAATTATTCTTCTCTCCTCCATGTAGATGAAGTTCCCTTAGTTTAGTCTCCATGTTAGGTAGGATACTAGATGCTGCTAAGTCGCTTCAGTCGTGTCCGACTCTGTGCGACCCCATAGATGGCAGCCCACCAGGCTCCGCCGTCCCTGGGATTCTCCAGGGAAGAACATTGGAGTGGGTTGCCATTTCCTTCTCCAATGCATGAAAGTGAAAAGTGAAAATGAAGTTGCTCAGTCGTGTCTGACTCTTAGCGACCCCATAGACTGCAGCCCACCAGGCTCCTCCATCCATGGGATTTTCCAGGCAAGAGTGCTGGAGTGGGGTGCCATTGCCTTCTCCAGGATACTAGATAAGCTTTGGTAAAATGAGATTCCCAAATGCAAGGAAGCCTGATGGTCCAGGGTGGGTAAGTGACCCTGCTTTTTGAGGCCATTTGTGGACTCGACTCTTTCTCTATTATTGCATTTTCATAATCTGTGCAATCAGAGATGACTTATACATGATTTCCAATTTCCAGCCTGTAGAATAATAGAAGCAGTGGAGAGACGTGGATGTTTGCAGATCACTCCATTTACATATTTTGGGTAGAACTTGGTCACCTGCTTCTAACTATATATAGGGTGTATATGTTAATAGATGGGAAGCCATGTGCCACATGCCTTTGTTCATTCAACATAGTTGCATTGAGCAGTGTTTTGTGCCAGACCATGTACTAGATGTTGGAGATTCAGCAGTAAACAAAACAAAGTCTTGTCTCTCATGATATTTACATTCTGGTGGGAGAGGCCAATATACACATAAAAGCAAATAAGTTCATCTACTATGTTGAGTATTATAAATGATATAGAGAAACATGAAGTAAGGTAAAGGAGCAGAGAATAATAACATTAGATAAGATGGCCAGAAAAGGCCTATGTGATTAGGTGACATTTGATGAGAGTCCTGAATAGGTTGAGATAAGGAGTTAAGGTGGATGCCAGACCAATGGAGAAACCTTGAGTGCTGAAGACTTGAAATGGGGTGACTTTGACACATTAAGGAAGTGAAGCAAATAAATTTGATGTGTTTAGAGAGAAGCGGGGGAATAGTGCTAGGAAAAAAGTTATATTTTGTAAAGCCTGGTAGGCCATGATGAAGACACTGGATTTTAGTCTGAGTAGAAGCAGAAAGACATTAAAGGGTTTTGAGCAGAGACTTGACAAGTTAGAACCTTGGCCTATGAGACTGTGCCTGTGTCAGGATGACAATCCTGAAACTGGAAACTGTTGAAGGCAGAATGTCTATGTGGATGCTGTCATTAAAGGCTTATTATGTGCTCTGCCAACAATCCACCTGCCAATGCAGGAGACACAAGAGATGCATGTTTGATCCCTGAGTAAGGAAGATCCCCTGGAGGAAGGCATGGCAACCCACTACAGTATTCTTGTCTGGGAAGTCCCACGGACAGAGGAGCCTGGTGGGCTAGAGTCCATAGGGTCACAAAGAGTCAGACATGACTGAGCAACTGGGGACGGATGATGTGCTGTGCTTTATGCTAATAGTACTACATGGATCTTCTCCATTTAATCTTACATATAGTTTGGAGCATCACTGCTGTGTCACTTCAACATACTACTTTGCTTCCATGAACTACAGTTTCTTCATCTAAAAAATGAGAACCATCCTTTGGTAGGGTCAGTGCAAAGACTGAATGATGCTTCACATAAAAAGCATAAAGAAAATTCTTAACCCATAATAAACAATAAGGACCAGATCCCTTCTTTCTAGGAACCCACCATTAGGTCATTTTCAGCAAGGAAACAAATTTTAAGGGAGAAGTCTGTAGAAAAACTGAATGCAACTGAGAAATAAGAAAGGAGAAGAAAAATGAGAAAGGAAAAAGCGTTGCTTATGCTACTAGCAGTTCAAAAATATTGTATGATAGTGGGTAGAATTAATTTCTACAGATAAAAAATTAAAACACACATGTAAAATTTGAGCTGTACCTTCCCTTTCATGGTTTTAACTGCATATGCTTTGATTTTTATTTTCTATTAGGAGCCTCAGTCCAGTGGTCAAAATGTAACACCTCACCAAGCAGTTATAATGTCATTTATATAAGATTTCCCCTTTATAAGGCTAAAGCCAATTGCTATATCTAAATTAGACTTATAAAAGTTAGTGAATTTGAAAATATCTTTTTTAGAGGGGCTTCCAATTGAATCTTTTTTAAAAGGAGAAGATTCTTTTACAATTCAAAATATTATCATACAATATTGTAAAGTTAAATAAAATAAAATTTAAAAAAATATATTATCATTCAATAGGTCTTTTTTTGCAGGTATTGTTCATTGACATAGATTTGTTATAATAATTTAAGTATTTATTTTGTGTGTATTTTAAGTATTTATTTTTTTTGAGACTCATTCCTTTTCTTCAATTGACTTGGATCTCTCTTACGTTTTCAATAATTAATTTTAATATAGCAGCATAGAACATATTTATACTCAGGTGCTATACTGGATTCAACTCATGGCTTATTACTTGTATAACATTAAGCAAGTTACTTAAGTCCCTAATTTGTTCATCTACAAGTTGAGGATAATAATCAAACCTACCTCTAAGGATTTATATGAGGATTAAATGAATTTGAACAATTTCTGACACATGATAAGCTCTCAGTAAGTGTTAGTTATCACTATAAGTAAGAAATGCATTTGTATTTTCTCAGACCACCTGGTAGGAAGATGATTCATTTGGAATTGAGTGTCAGGTCATTTTTTTCACTGTTAATATACATATTCTTTTATTCTTATAACTTTTCTGTGTATGATGATTTAGGAGAGTCTCAAATATTCCATTGATACCTGATGTGATCATTTATGGATACTTTTCCCCCTTCTTCCATGCCACCCCTGCCCCCAACAGGAGGAACTTTGATAGAGTGGGTTAGAAGGAGGCTATTCCTGGGAAGGAGAAGGCAATGGCACCTCACTCCAGTACTCTTGCCTGGAAATTCCCATGGACAGAGAAGCCTGGTGGGCTGCAGTCCATGGAGTCGCAGAGTCGGACACGACTGAAGCGACTTAGCAGCAGCAGCATTCCTGGGAAAGCTCTCTGAGGATAATCTTCAGTTATGACCAAACTCCAGGCTCCCTGGCAATCAGGAATCTTTGGGTGGCCCCCTTTGATCTCTGGAGATAGTAGGTGATGTGTGTATCAGGTCTTGGTTGCAGGTGATGGAAGCTCACATAAATATTTCTTTAGTGAAAGGGGATTTTATTATACAATGTAAATGAAAACACCTGTTGTCTATTTTACTTCTGACATGGCTCTTCCAGATAATCAAATGATGTAAGAAGTATGTCTCCTTTTAATTTTATCTCTGATTTTCTTTCCTGTGCCCTTTCTTCTAGGCTAGATTCTCTCTCTCGGGTGGTGATGAGTGGACCACCACTACCTCTTGGCCTATATCTTAAAGGGGAGAGTCTATTTCCCATAGGTCTGGCAAAAGTGCCAGATTGTGAATGTGTCTTCTCTGCTTGTTTTAATTTAGTTATCTATCCATGAACTATTTAGTGTGACCAGCAAGATAGAATATTCTGATTAGTCAGCCTGGGTTGATGTTAGGCAAACACAGCAGATGTAGAAAATGCCAGTATGTCCTGCTTCCCTTTTTCAAGATGTCTATCATCTCAAAAAAATGCCCACCCTTAAAAATTCTCTCCCAAGAGAAGCCCTAGGGGCTAGGGCTAGCAGGAAGCTCTATCATGTAAACTATTCAAATCATTACTAGTGAACTTATAGACAGCATATTAAAAAACAGAGACATTGCCAGCAAAGGTCCGTCTAGTCAAAGCTATGGTTTTTCCAGTAGTCATGTATGAATGTGAGAGTTGGAGTACAAAGAAAGTTGCGTGCCGAAGAATTGATGCTTTTGAATTATGGTATTGGATAAGACTCTTGAGAGTCCCTTGGGCTGCAAGGAGATCCAACCAGTCAATCCTAAAGGAAATCAGTCCTGAACATTCATTGGAAGGACTGATGTTGAAGCTGAAACTCCAATACTTTGGCCACCTGATGTGAAGAACTGACTCATTTGAAAAGACCCTGATGCTGGGAAAGATTGAAGGCAGGAGGAGAAGGGGATGACAGAGGATGAGATGGTTGGATGGCCTCACCGACTCAATGGACATGAGTTTGAGTAAATTCTGGGAGTTAGCAACGGACAGGGAAGCCTGGAATGCTCCAGTCCATGGGGCCGCAAAGAGTTGGAGACGACTGAGGAACTGAATTGACTGAAGCCAAGTTTGGTGTAATAAAGCTCTTTCATACGTGTCAATACTGTGGCAGCATACTGTACAGCAGTCTGTGATCTTATTCTTTTTTGGTGTTCTTATAAGAATTCAAGGCTAGAGATATAAAAGTATAAACAGTAGAATCAAAAGTATCCTAACTATAGTGTTGAAACTGACCACACACATATAAGTACATTCTGCATTTATACAATTATATTTTAGACACAGTAATTTTTTTTCTTGAGCATATGGATTCATGCCTGGTTTCTGTTGGACAAAGTGCAAAGTGTGAAAAGAAAAATTACCTCTTATCCTGATGAAGTATAGGCAAAAGCCCATAGATCTGGTAAATATCCTATGTGTTGCCAAACTCCAGATTCTCTCAGGGGAAAGCTGATTGAGAAAATGACATGTTTACTCACTTACTATTCTTATATATCACCACAGCCTATCTTGAGGCAGTGGGGGGTGAGACAGATTCCAGTGTGAACACGGCTATTAAATACAGTAATCCTGCCCAATGTGAGGGGATGAATTTTCTGAAGCAGTAGGCACAGAACTGTGATATGAAAGTTTGGGGTTTGACTTCCTAGTGATTTCTGTGTGAAATAAATAAGTAGATAAAGGGATTGAGGAGGATGAAATATAGAAAGGCAGTGCTGTGTGACAAGGTTCTTAGCTTTATCTTCAAAGTGCTTGGCTCCTACTTTTCCACCCTTCAGTCTCTAAGTTAGGGTCAGAGCAGCATCTCCTAGGGCAATCCACTGGCATCGTGTGTCTTTCCCCTCACCACCACCTTCCCCTGCCTGAAGACTCCAATTCTCAGTTACTTCAGGGGGTAAACAGGAATTAGATTAGCTATGTGAAAGTACTAACTAGATGGTGGCAAAGCAAATAAATAAATGGTGGAAAGAAAAACATATAAAATGTATATTTTTATTCATTATCTACAGCAGTGATGAACAAGAATAAAACTGTGTTAAATGTAATTGGGAAAACTCATTTAGTGACATTGTCAAGATGACACATTTTTCTCCTTTCTCATAAGATTACAATTTTCCCTTGGTATCCAAGGTGGAGGGATTGGTTCCAGGACTCCTGTGAATATACTCAAGTACATTACAGCCAGTCATCTGTATCCATGGATTATTCATTTGAGGCTGTAGAAGGCCCACTGTACATATAATCATAATCAGTTTATTCAGAAGAATGCTTCTTTCTGACAAGTTTTTAGGAATAAAAGGTCACACACAGAAAAGTTTCATTAAATGCATTTGCAATATGTTCAAGAAAGTACTAAAACCAAATAAACTGATTAAAGAGGATAAAACTCACAAATATTCCAAGAATCTATATTTTAATCCATTAAAAATATATAAACTCATCCCTGGTTCTTCTCCTGAAATTTACTTGAAGATTTGGTCTTAGCAGTCTACATAGTTGTCTTTTAGTTTCATTCACTTTTCTCAGGGACAGTTGAATTCACAGCTGTTTATTTACTCCATCCACACTGAAAAAAACTCACATGTCAGTCTTGGCACTGAGTATTGAGAAAATTGAGTGCTCTTTTCTTGCTATATTTCTTGTAGGAATGACTATTCTGAAACTCTACATCAGAAAACACGCTTTTTTCATGTAGTTTTTACTTTGGCACAGTCTTGGGCATGGGCACATACATATCACCACAGAGGTCCCAAAGGGTCCTGGAATAGCTAGAAGTCATCTGTAGTCTGAAAAGTTCCTGCTGGATTCAGGAATTCAGGGTTTGGGAAGTTGTAAAGAATTAGTTCATCTGAGCTAAACCCAAGATTCCAGTTTTTTGGACTGTGTTTGCTTGGGAGCCAGACACATTTCACTAGTGAATATATTGCTAATTTTCCTGTTATTCTTAACTACAGCTTCAGATCAGATCAGTCGCTCAGTCGTGTCCGACTCTTTGCGACCCCATGAATTGCAGCACTCCAGGCCTCCCTGTCCATCACCAACTCCCGGAGTTCACTGAGACTCATGTCCATCGAGTCAGTGATACGATCCAGCCATCTCATCCTCTGTCGTTCCCTTCTCCTCCTGCCCCCAACCCCTCCCAGCATCAGACTCTTTTCCAATGAGTCAGCTCTTCGCATGAGGTGGCCAAAGTACAGGAGTTTCAGCTTTAGCATTATTCCTTCCAAAGAAATCCCAGGGCCGATCTCCTTCAGAATGGACTGGTTGGATCTCCTTGCAGTCCAAGGGACTCTCAAGAGTCTTCTCCAACACCACAATTCAAAAGCATCAACTCTTCAGTGCTCAGCCTTCTTCACAGTCCAACTCTCATATCCATACATGACCACAGGAAAAACCATAGCCTTGACTAGACGAACCTTTGTTGGCAAAGTAATGTCTCTGCTTTTGAATATGCTATCTAGGTTGGTCATAACTTTCCTTCCAAGGAGTAAGCGTCTTTTAATTTCATGGCTGCAGTCACCATCTGCAGTGATTTTGGAGCCCAGAAAAATAAAGTCTGACACTGTTTCCACTGTTTCCACATCTATTTCCCATGAAGTGGTGGGACCAGATGCCATGATCTTTGTTTTCTGAATGTTGAGCTTTAAGCCAACATTTTCACTCTCCACTTTCACCTTCATCAAGAGGTTTTTGAGTTCCTCTTCACTTTCTGCCATAAGGGTGGTATCATCTGCATATCTGAGGTTATTGATATTTCTCCCAGCAATCTTGATTCCAGCTTGTGTTTCTTCCAGTCCAGCATTTCTCATGATGTACTCTGCATAGAAGTTAAATAAACAGGGTGACAATATACAGCCTTGACAAACTCCTTTTCCTACTTAGAACCAGTCTGTTGTTCCATGTCCAGTTCTAACTGTTGCTTCCTGACCTGCATACAAATTTCTCAAGAGGCAGATCAGGTGGTCTGGTATTCCCATCTCTTTCAGAATTTTCCACAGTTTATTGTGATCCACACAGTCAAAGGCTTTGGCATAGTCAATAAAGCAGAAATAGATGTATTTCTGGAACTCTCTTGCTTTTTCCACGATCCAGCGGATGTTGGCAATTTGATCTCTGGTTCCTCTGCCTTTTCTAAAACCAGCTTGAACATCAGGAAGTTCATGGTTCACATATTGCTGAAGCCTGGCTTGGAGAATTTTGAGCATTACTTTACTAGCATGTAAGATGAGTGCAATTGTGCGGTAGTTTGAGCATTCTTTGGCATTGCCTTTCTTGGGATTGGAATGAAAACTGACCTTTACCAGTCCTGTGGTCACTGCTGAGTTTTCCAAATTTGCTGGCATATTGAGTGCAGCACTTTCACAGCATCATCTTTCAGGATTTGGAATAACTCAACTGGAATTCCATCACCTCCACTAGCTTTGTTCGTAGTGATGCTTTCTAAGGCCCACTTGACTTCACATTCCAGGATGTCTGGCTCTAGGTGTGTGATCACACCATCATGATTATCTGGGTCATGAAGATCTTTTTTGTACAGCTTAAAGAAGCCCAAAAGCTAAAACTCATATTGTAGTAAATCTGAAAATGCATTTAAGAAATTCACCCATTGATATTTTTAAAATATTCGCTAAAACATATAATTTAAGGTTCATTCATTCTTTAAAGAAAGTTTTAAGGGGTGCCCACCTAATCTGTATGTGCCATTAGGTCAGTACTAAGCCAAATGGTGGCCTGCGTGCTGGAGGAGCTCCACTGAAGTAATACTTCTTAAAGGAGCTTCCAAAGAATGCACACACTGTGACTTTAAGTACTACAAAAAAATGAAAGTCAACACAAGGTAATATGGATCAGAATCACAGCTTAATAAACACCATGACCAGAATTCCTATAGAAAGGAGGTGGGAGGTCAAGGAAGTCAGCCCATGGATGGATGAAGAAGGTTTAGTAGGCTTTAGATATGTAGGTAAGGTGGGCTGTTTGGCACAGGAAAATGTTTGGTTATGGCATAGGTTATATGTCAGGGATTAGTGCAAAGATGGGCAAACTAGCAGCTAAAAACCTCAGCTTTGGTACAGAGCAGTAAGTGCTAACTATCAGTAGATATAGAAATCAGAAGAGAAAAGGAATACTATCAGACAATTTCCATAGAGCCAGATTAGAAAGCATAATGAACCAAAATAAACTTATACTTTATAGTTCTGTCGTCCGGTTGTACTCTTGCCTGGAAAATCCCATGGATGGAGGAGCCTGGTGTGCTGCAGTCCATGGGGTCACCAAGAGTTGGACACGACTGCATGACTTCACTTTCACTTTTCACTTTCATGCATTGGAGAAGGAAATGGCAACCCACTCCAGTGTTCTTGCCTGGAGAATCCCAGGGACAGGGGAGCCTGGTGGGCTGCCGTCTATGGAGTCGCACAGAGTCGGACACGACTGAAGAGACTTAGCAGCAGCAGCAGCAGCAGTCCGGTTGTCTCCAAAGTACAGTGAGAGATGATCCATTGGCATGATTGGGATGATATTACTTAAGCTTTCTATATATAAAGATAAGGAAATTCAGATTTTTCTAATATTTAATAAAAATTGACAATAGCACATTGTATACATGTGTGCTAAATCGCTTCAGTCATGTCTAACTCTTGTGACCCTGTAGACTGTAGCCTGCCAGGTTACTCTGTCCATGGGATTCTCCAGGCAGGAATAATGGAGTGGGTTGCCATGCCCTCATCCAGGGGATCTTCCTGACCCAGAGAGCAAACCCACATCTCTTATGTCTCCTGTATTGGTAGGTGAGGTCTTTACCACTAGAGCCACCTGGGAAGCCCAGTATATTGTAAATAAAGTATAAATAAGTGAACAAACAAATAAGTACAGTGGACTGAATGCTTATGACTCACCTCCTCCCCACAAATTCTTATGTTAAAATCCTAACCACAAAGGTGATAGTATTAGGAGGCAAGGTCTTTGGTAAGTGACTAGTGCTCAGATTTTTTAAAAAGTCCCCAGAGAGACCTTTTTAGAAATTAACTAATTTATTTTAATTGGAAGATAATTACTTTACACATTATGATGATTTGTGCCATACATTGACATGAATCAGCCATGGGTGCACATGTGTTCCCCCAATCATGAACACCGCCTCTCTCCTCCCTCCTCACCCCATCCTTCAGTGTTGTCCCAGAGCACCAGCTTTGAGTACCCTGCTTCATGCATCGAACTTGCACAGGTCATCTATTTTACATATGGTAATATACATGGGGAAACAGTGGAAATAGTGTCAGACTTCATATTTTTGGGCTCCAAAATCACTTCAGATGGAGATTATAGCCATGAAATTAAAAGACACTTACTCCTTGGAAGGAAAGTTTTGACCAACCTAGATAGCATATTCAAAAGCAGAGACATTACTTTGCCAACAAAGGTTCGTCTAGTCAAGGCTATGGTTTTTCCAGTGGTCATGTATGATTGTGAGAGTTGGACTGTGAAGAAAGCTGAGTGCCAAAGAACTGATGCTTGTGAACTGCGGTGTTGGAGAAGACTTGAGAGTCCCTTGGACTGCAAGGAGATCCAACTAGTCCATCCTAAAGGAGATCAGTCCTGGGTGTTCATTGGAAGGACTGATGCTAAAGCTGAAACTCCAATACTTTGGCCACCTCGTGCGAAGAGTTGACTCATTGAAAAAGACTCTGATGCTGGGAGGGATTGGGGGCAGGAGGAGAAAGGGACAACAGAGGATGAGATGGCTGGATGGCATCACTGACTTCATGGACATGAGTTTGAGTGAACTCAGGGAGTTGGTGATGGACAGGGAGGCCTGGCGTGCTGCGATTCATGGGGTCACAAAGACTCAGACATGACAGAGTGACTGAACTGAACTGAATATACATGTTTCAATGCTAATCTCTCAAATCATCTTACCCTTGCCTTCTCCCACAGAGTCCAAAAATCTGTTCTTTACATCTGTTCTCTTATGCTGCATTGCATATAGGATTGTCATTACTGTCTTTCTAAATTCCATATATATACATTCAGTTCAATTCAGTTCAGTCACTTAGTTGTGTCCGATTCTTCATGACCCCATGGACCACTGCATGCCAGGCCTCCCTATCCATCACCAACTCCTGGAGTTTACCCAAACTCATGTCCATTGAGTCAGTGATGCCATCCAACCATCTACTCCTCTGTTATCCCCTTCTCCTCCCTTCTTCAATCTTTCCCAGGATCAGGGTCTTTGCAAATGAGTCAGTTCTTCACATCAGATGGCCATAGTATTGGAGCTTGAGCTTCAACATTAGTACTTCCAAAGAACACTCAGGATTGATCTCCTTTAGGATGGACTTGGATCTCCTTGCAGTCCAAGGGACTCTCAATATTCTTTTCCAACACCACAGTTCACAAGCACCAATTCTTTGGTGCTCAGCTTTCTTTAAGTTCAAATTTCACATCCATAATGACTACTGGAAAAATCATAGGCTTGACTAGACAGACATTTGTTGGCAAAGTAGTGTCTCTGCTTCTTAATATGCTGTATAGGTTGGTCATAACTTTCTTTCCAAGGAGTAAGCGTCTTTTAATCTCATGGCTGCAATCACCACCTGCATGATTTTGGAGCCCAAAAAAGTAAAGTCAGCCACTGTTTCCACTGTTTCCCCATCTATTTGCCATGAAGTGATGGGACCAGATGCCATGATCTTAGTTTTCTGAATGTTTTAATGTTTTGAATATTTTAATGTTTTCTAATGTTAGTTTTCTTAGCTTTAAGCCAACTTTGCACTCTGCTCTTTCACTTTCATCAAGAGGCTCTTTAGTTCTTCTTCACTTTCTGCCTTAAGGGTGGTGTTGTCTACATATCTGGGTTACTGATATTTCTCCCAGCAATCTTGATTCCATCTTGCGCTTCAGCCAGCCCAGCGTTTATCATGATCTACTCTGCATATAAGGTAAATAAGCAGGGTGACAATATACAGCCTTGACATACTCCTTTTTCTATTTGAAATCAGTCTGTTGTTCCATGTCCAGTTCTAACTGTTGCTTCCTGACCTGCATACAGATTTCTCAAGAGGCAGGTCATGTGGCCTGGTATTCCCATCTCTTTCAGAATTTTCCACAGTTTATTGTGATCCACACAGTGTAAGGCTTTGGCATAGTCAATAAAGCAGAAATAGATGTTTTTCTGGAACTCTCTTGTTTTTCAGTGATCCAGTGGATGTTGGCAATTTGATCTCTGGTTCCTCTGCCTTTTTTCAAAGCAGCTTGAACATCTGCAAGTACAATGTTCACGTATTGCTGAAGCCTGGCTTGGAGAATTTTGAGTATTACTTTACTAATGTGTGAGATGAGTGCAATTGTGTGGTAGTCTGAGCATTCTTTGGCATTGCCTTTCTTTGGGATTGGAATGAAAACTGACCTTTTCCAGTCCTGTGGCCCCTGCTGAGTTTTCCAAATTTGCTGGCATAATGAGTGCAGCACCTTCACAGCATCATCTTTTAGGATTTGAAATAGTTCAACTGGAATTCCATCACCTCCACTAGCTTTGTTTGTAGTGATGCTTTCTAAGGCCCACTTGACTTCACATTCCAGGATGTCTGGCTCTAGGTGAGTGATCACACCATCATGATTATCTGGGTCATGAAGATCTTTTTTACATAGTTCTTCTGTTTATTCGTGCCACCTCTTCTTAATATCTCCTGCTTCTGTTATGTCCATACTATTTCTGTCCTTTATTGAGCCCATCTTTGCATAAAATATTCCTTTGGTATATCTAATTTTCTTGAAGATATCTCTAGTCTTTCCCATTATATTGTTTTCCTGTATTTCTTTGCACTGATCACTGAGGAAGGCTTTCTTATCTCTCCTTGATCTTCTTTGGAACTCTGCATTCAAATGGGTATATCTTTCCTTTTCTCCTTTGCCTTTAGCTTCTCTTCTTTTCACAGCTATTTGTAAGGCCTCCCCAGAAAGCCATTTTGCCTTTTTGCATTTCTTTTTCTTGGGGATGGTGTTGATCCCTGTCTCCTGTACAATGTCAAGAACCTCTGTCCATAGTTCATCAGGAACTCTGTCTGTCAGATCTAGTCCCTTAAATCTATTTCTCACTTCCACTGTATAATCATAAGGGATTTGATTTATGTCATACTTGAATGGTCTAGTGGTTTTCCCCACTTTCTTCCATTTAAGTCTGAATTTGGCAATAAGGAGTTCATGATCTGAGCCACAGTCAGTTCCCGGTCTTGTTTTTCCCTACTGTATAGAGTTTCTCTATCTTTGGCTGCTAAGAATATAATCAATCTGATTTAGGTGTTGGCCATCTGATGATGTCCATGTGTAGAGTCTTCTCTTGTGTTGTTGGAAGAGGGTGTTTGCTATGACCAGTGTGTTCTCTTGGCAGAACTCTATTAGCCTTTGCCCTGCTTCATTCCGTATTCCAAGGCCAAATTTGCCTGTTATTCCAGGTGTTTCTTAACTTTCTACTTTTGCATTCCATATTGAAAAGGACATCTTTTTGGGGTGTGAGTTCCAAAAGGTCTTGTAGGTCTTCATAGCACCATTCAACTTCAGCTTCTTCAACATTACTGGTCTGGGTGTAGATTTGGATTACTGTGATGTTGAATGATTTGCCTTGGAAATGAACAGAGATCATTCTTTCATTTTTGAGATTGCATTGAAGTACTGCATTTTGGATTCTTTTGTTGACTATGATGGCTACTCCATTTTCAAAGGGATTCCAGCCCACAGTAGTAGATATAATGGTCATCTGAGTTAAATTCACCCATTCCAGTCCATTTTAGTTTGCTGATTCCTAGAAAGTCGATGTTCACTCTTGCCATCTCCTGTTTGATCACTTCCAATTTGCCTTTATTCATTGACCTAACATTCCAGGTTCCTATGCAATATTGCTCTTTATGGTATCAGACAATAAAGAGCAATGTTGCATAGGAACCTAGAATGCTAGGTCCATGATGGACAGGGAGGCCTGGCGTGCTGCAATTCACGGGGTCGCAAAGAGTCGGACATGACTGAGCGACTGAACTGAATGGTATAAGACCTTGCTTCTATCACCAGTCACATCCACAGCTGGATGTTGTTTTTGCTTTGGCTCTATCTCCATTCTTTCTGGAGTTGTTTCTCCACTGATCTCCAGTAGCATATTGGGCATGTACTGACCTGGGGAGTTCATCTTTCAGTGCCCTATCTTTTTGCCTTTTCATACTGTTCATGGGGTTCTCAAGACAAGAATACTGATGTGGTTTGCCATTCCCTTCTCCAGTGGACCACATTTTGTCAGAACTCTCCACCATTACCCATCCGTCTTTAGTGGCCTTACTCAGCATGGCTTAGTTTCATTGAGTTAGACAAAAATGTGGTCCATGTGATTAGACTGGTTAGTTTTCTGTGGTTGTGATTTCAGTCTGTCTGCCCTCTGATACCCTCTCTCAGCACCCTCTGTCTTACTGGGGTTTCTCTTACCTTGGATGCGGGGTGTCTCTTCTCCGGCACTCATTGCTCCAGCACTGCGCAGCTGCCCCTTATCACCGCATTAATATACAGTATTTGTTTCTCTTTCTGAGTTACTTTATGGCACCCCACTCCAGTACTCTTGCCTGGAAAATCCCATGGACGGAGGAGCCTGGTAGGCTGCAGTCCATGGGGTCGCTGAGGGTCGGACATGACTGAGTGACTTCACTTTCACTTTTCACTTTCATGCATTAGAGAAGGAAATGGCAACCCACTCCAGTGTTCTTGTCTGGAGAATCCCAGGGATGGGGGAGCCTGGTGGGCTGCCATCTATGGGGTTGCACAGAGTCGGACACGACTGAAGTGACTCAGCAGCAGCAGCAGCAGGCTCCAGTTTCATCCACCTCATTAGAACTGACTCAAATGTGTTCCTTTATTTAGCCAAATAATATTCCATTTTGTTATGTACCACAACTTCCTTATCCATCTTACTCCTTTTACCATGTGAAAAGACAGTGAAAAAAATTCCATGTACAATTTATGTCAGGGTGTTCCACCTATGTTCTCTTTTAGCAGTTTAATGATTTCAGTTCTTACATTTAGATCTTTAAATGGAAAAGATGCTCAACATTGATTACTCTTAGAGAAATGAAAGTGAAAAGATAAATATCACCTCATTACTGCCAGGATGACAATCATCAAAAAGTCTTTGTCCCCCAGCCAGGTAATATTCTCATCCTTTTCCTCCATCCACCCAGAGTCATCCACTACCATGGGTGTGTATATATTTCAAGTGGCTCAGATGGTAAAATCATCTGCTTGCATTGCTGGAGACCCAGGTTCAATCCCTGGGTTGGGAAGACCCCCAAGAGAAGGAAATGGCGACCCACTCCAGTACTCTTGACTGGAAAAGTCCATGGATGGAGGAACCTCGTAGGCTACAGACCATGGGGTCTCAAAGAGTCGGACACGACTGAGCGACTTCACTTTCACTTCTCATACTATATATATGTATCTCTCCATGCTATTTATAGTAAAATATATAAACACAGGGAATATTGTTTTGTATAGTTTTTAAAATCTGCATATATTGGTATTATTGTTACATGTAATGCAATTGTGTTCACTCAACATTGTTCTGACACATATTAAAATAGTTAAATAGATCTGGATCAAAAGTCCAGTGTAGAAAAGTACTTACATTTATTTTGTCTCTCTAAGGATAGAATTTAGATTATTTACAACCCTCACTATTCAAAATAACTCTGTAAAAATGAACCTTCACTATAACACCAGATAAGTTTCCTCTGGGCTGTTTATAAGTACAATTTCTGTGCAGAAGGTATAGATACCAGTTCTTTCCAAACTGTTTTCTACAGTAGTTGAGTCCAGTTATACTCCCAGCAGCATTTTTAGGAATTTCAACTTCCCTGCACTTTCACTGAAGCTTGCTCCCACAATTGTTTTCTTTTCACCAATATTATCAGGAAAATGATTCTCATTTTTATTTGAATTTTTAATTGCTAATGAATTTAAGAGTCTTCTCAAATATTTATTAACCATTCAGTTTTATTTTTGTTTTGCTGTTTTTGTGAACTATCTGCTCCTTCAGCCTCCCTGTATAGAAAGATTTTTTTTTTAAATTTAGATCTTCTCTCTGCCTTATTCAATTTAATATATACTTTATATGATTATATATTTAATAATTTATGGTAGGTTATATATATATATATATATATATATATATATATATATATATATATAAAGTAATGCATATGTGTATATATATAATAAGGGTACACCACCTGCCAAGCTGGAGACATGGGTTTGATCCCTGGAGAAGGAAATGGCAACCCACTTCAGTATTCTTGCCTAGGAAATCCTATGGATAGGGAAACCTGGCAGGCTACAGTCCATGGAGCCACAAAAGAGTCAGACATGACTTAACGACTAAACAAGTATGTTAGTTGCTTAGTCATGTCTGACTCTTTGCAACCCCATGGGCTGTAGCTGCCAGGCTTCTCTGCCCATGGAACTCTCCATGCAAGAATCCTGGAGTAGATTGCCATTTCCTCCTCCAGGGGATCTTTCTGACCCAGGGATTGTACCCAGGTCTCCTGCATTGCAGGCAGATTCTCTACCATCTGAGCCATTGCGGAATCCCCAAATAACAAATGTATATATAAATAGCAAAGTATATATACACATTGTGTGTACGTGCATATGTAAACACATAAACTCTTTCAGTGTAACTTTTAACTTTTCTCCTGGCTTGATATATCCATATATTGCTCTCCTTTGTTCTTTTGCCAAGGCTTAGTAAAAATAGTAAAGTTAGTTTTCACATATCATTCATTCTGCATCTTGTGAATTAGTCTCTTGGGGTGAGCTGTCAAGTAAATACTTCCCACAGCTGATTTTATATTAGAAAAAGTATCCTGAGCCTTCCTTATGACATGTTCACCTTGAGAGTACATCTCTTTTATGTGAACGTTCTGTCAGGCATGACAGATAAGTTTAGGAGCTCCCTAAACACAGCTTGGTTGAATGTCGTATTCTTTTGCCCTAAACCTTCTCTGTTCCTCTTACATATATCAGGAGCACACATTGCTAAGTTTTCCTTGACCTAAATGGAACTTGTTAATCTAAAACTAGGTCCAAATGTATAAATTTGTCATGATGCATGAAGCTTCACAATGGAACCCCTTTTACATAGTAGGATGAATTTTCCCTCCAGTGGTATGTGTTGGGACTTGGGAAACAGAGAGACAAAGATTAAATCAGAAAATTTCAAATCCATGTAAGTCTTTGGAAGGGATTCATTCTACAAAATTAGCTGTATCTTAAAACCACATTTTACTTTGCAAATTTTGAAAGACAACTCCAAATTACCATCTTTCAATACAATAAGAACAGGCTTATGGCAGATTGAATTCTAACACAAGGAATGCCAGAAACTAAAACAATTTAAATTTATGGACTGTTGAAAGATTGTTAGGTATTTATGAGATATTCTCCCATGAGGTAACCGGTTATAGTTGGCATATATAGAATAAAGTGATCCTATTGAGATTTTTACAGACATGGAACTGAAACTCCAGCTCCCACAGGTGGGATTCTTTTTCCCAAGTATCACAGCTGAAATTTTATAAATGGTCTCCAAATAGGAGGCAGTGTCTATTAATTAGTTCATACATATATTTGTCTGTGCAATCACAGCCAGGTTGGGGTAGGGGTTTAGTATATTAGCTTATCTCTTGATGACAGAGCCAAAATTTAGGTAGCAATGGCCTGTGGACATGTAAATTACACCCCTTTTGCTCTTTTAAAAAGGAACAATTGAGAGATTGATTTGCATTCTTGGCATCTTATATTTTGAAAAGGTTGGCATAAAATTTCTTTTGGGAATTCATCCTAAAATATAGGTAGGTGGTTCTCAATGTTTGGTCTGTCTAAGAATCATTTTAAGTACTGTGTTTAGATGAGGATCATATATATTTCTGGAGAAGGCAGCAGCAACCCACTCCAGTATTCTTGCCTTGAGAAGCCCATGGACAGAGGATCCTGGCCTACTACAGTCCATGGGGTGGCAAAGAGTTGGACACGACTTAGCGACTAACAGACAACACATATCTATTTTTAAATTTTTTTCATTTTAAATAGAATTTATATTTTAGAGGAGTTTTACTTTCAAAGAAAAATTGATCTGAATGTACAGAGTTAACATATACCCTCTGCCACTACACAAATAATCATGGCCTCTCTCACTTTGAACATCCTGCAAAAGAATTATAAAACTTGCTGCAATTGATGGACCTACTATCATCATTAGAGCAGTAATGATACTATATTGATACATCATTATCACTCTGAATCCATAGTTTAGGACACAGGCTTTGTGTTGTACATCCTATGGGTTATGACAAGTGTATAATGGCACGCATCCTCTATTGTAGTATTATACAGAATACTTTCACTGCTCCTCATCCCCAGTAGTTTCACTTATTCATCCCTTCCTCCCTTGAACCCTCTGGTATCTATTGATCTTTGTACTCCATTGTTTTGCCTTTTCTAGAATATGTCATATATTTGAAATCATACTATGAAACCTTTCCTGACTGGCTTCTGTTACTTAGTAATAGAACTTGGGCAAACTTCGGGAGACGGTGAGGGATAGGGAGGCCTGGCATGCTGCAGTACATGGGGTCACAAAGAGTCAGACACACCTGGGCAGCTCAACAACAACATACATGTAAGATTCATCCATGCCTTTTCATGATATAATAACTTACTCCTTTTAGTGCTGAATCAGAGAAGGCGATGGCACCCCACTCCAGTGCTCTTGCCTGGGGAGTCCCATGGATGGCGGAGCCTGGAAGGCTTCAGTCCATGCGGTCGCTGAGGGTCGGACACCACTGAGCGACTTCATTTTCACTTTTCACTTTCATGCATTGGAGAAGGAAATGGCAACCCACTCCAGTGTTCTTGCCTGGAGAGTCCCAGGGACGGGGGAGCCCGGTGGGTTGCCATCAATGGGGTCGCACAGAGTCGGACACAACTGAAGCGACTTAGTAGTAGTAGTAGTAGTAGTAGTATTCATTGTTTGGATATACTGCAGTTTATCCAATCACCTGTGGAAGGACATTTGAACAAAGCTGCCATAAACATTTATGTGCACAATTTTCTGTGCCCACAAGTTTTCAACTCTTTTGGGTAAATACTTAGGAACGTGATTATTTGATTGTATGATAAGAATATGTTTTTTTAATAGGATATTGCCAAACTGTCTTCCAAAGTGGCTGTACTGTTTTGTATTTCTATCAGCAATGAATGAGAATTCGTATGGCTTCACATCCTCACCAGCATTTGTTGTCAGTGGACTGTATTTTGGCCATTGGCAGTGGTATCTCTTTGTTTCTCTTTGCATTTGCCATATAACATGATGTGAAACAACTTTTAGAATGCTTATTGCTATCGGTGTATCAGATCAGATCAGATCAGATCAATCGCTCAGTCGTGTCCGACTCCTTATGACCCCATGACTTGCAGCACGCCAGGCCTCCCTGTCCATCACCAACTCCCAGAGTTAACTCAGACTCATGTCCATCGAGTCAGTGATTCCATCCAGCCATCTCATCCTCTGTTGTCCCCTTCTCCTCTTGCCCCCAATCCCTCCCAGCATCAGAGTCTTTTCCAATGAGTCAACTCTTCACATGAGGTGGCCAAAGTACTGGAGTTTCAGATTTAGCATCATTCTTTCCAAAGAAATCCCAGGGCTGATCTCTTTAGAATGGACTGGTTGGATCTCCCTACAGTCCAAGGGACTCTCAAGAGTCTTCTCCAACACCACAGTTCAAAAGCATCAATTCTTCGGTGCTCAGCCTTCTTCTCAGTCCAACTCTCACATCCATACATGACCAGAGGAAAAACCATAGCCTTGACTAGACGAACCTTTGTTGGCAAAGTAATGTCTCTGCTTTTGAATATGCTGTCTAGGTTGGTCATAATTTTCCTTCCAAGGAGTAAGCATCTTTTAATGTCATGGCTGCATTCACCATATGCAGTGATTTTGGAGCCCAGAAAAATAAAGTCTGACACTGTTTCCACTGTTTCCCCATCTATTTCCCATGACGTGATGGGACTGGATGCCGTGATCTTCGTTTTCTGAATGTTGAGCTTTAAGCCAACATTTTCACTCTCCACTTTCACCTTCATCAAGAGGCTTTTTAGTTCCTCTTCACTTTCTGCCATAAGGGTAGTGTCATCTGCATATCTGAGGTTATTGATATTTCTCCTGGCAATCTTGATTCCAGCTTGTGCTTCTTCCAGTCCAGCATTTCTCATGATGTACTCTGCATATAAGTTAAATAAACAGGGTGACAATATACAGCCTTGACGAACTCCTTTTCCTATTTGGAACCAGTCTGTTGTTCCATGTCCAGTTCTAATTGTTGCTTCCTGACCTGCATACAAATTTCTCAAGAGGCAGATCAGGTGGTCTGGTATTCCCATCTCTTTCAGAATTTTCCACAGTTTATTGTGATCCACACAGTCAAAGGCTTTGGCATAGTCAACAAAGCAGAAATAGATGTTTTTTTGGAACTCTCTTGCTTTTTCCACGATCCAGCGGATGTTGGCAATTTGATCTCTGGTTCCTCTGCCTTTTCTAAAACCAGCTCGAACATCAGGAAGTTCATGGTTCACATATTGCTGAAGCCTGGCTTGGAGAATTTTGAGTAGTACTTTACTAGCGTGTGAGATGAGTGCAATTGTGCGGTAGTTTGAGCATTCTTTGGCATTGCCTTTCTTGGGATTGGAATGAAAACTGACCTTTTCCAGTCCTGTGGCCACTGCTGAGTTTTCCAAATTTGCTGGCATATTGAGTGCAGCACTTTCACAGCATCAGCTTTCAGGATTTGGAATAGCTCAACTGGAATTCTATCACCTCCACTAGCTTTGTTCGTAGTGATGCTTTCTAAGGCCCACTTGACTTCACATTCTAGGATGTCTGGCTCTAGGTGTGTGATCACACCATCATGATTATCTGGGTCATGAAGATCTTTTTTGTACAGTTATTCTGTGTATTCTTGCCATCTCTTCTTAATATCTTCTGCTTCTGTTAGGTTCATACCATTTGTGTCCTTTATCAAGCTCATCTTTGCATGAAATATTCCTTTGGTATCTCTGATTTTCTTGAAGAGATCTCTAGTCCTTCCCATTCTGTTCTTCTCCTCTATTTCTTTGCATTGATTGCTGAAGAAGGCTTTCTTATCTCTTCTTGCTAGTCTTTGGAACTCTGCATTCAGATGTTTATATCTTTCCTTTTCTCCTTTGCTTTTCGCTTCTCTTCTTTTCACAGCTATTTGTAAGGCCTCCCCAGACAGCCATTTTGCTTTTTTGCATTTCTTTTCCATGGGGATGGTCTTGATCCCTGTCTCATGTACAATGTCACGAACCTCATTCCATAGTTCATCAGGCACTCTATCAGATCTAGTCCTTTAAATCTATTTCTCGCTTCCACAGTATAATCATAAGGGATTTGATTTAGGTCATACCTGAATGGTCTAGTGGTTTTCCATACTTTCTTCAATTTAAGTCTGAATTTGGCAATAAGGAGTTCATGGTCTGAGCCACAGTCAGCTCCTGGTCTTGTTTTTGCCAACTGTATAGAGCTTCTCCATCTTTGGCTGCAAAGAATATAATCAATCTGATTTCGGTGTTGACCATCTGGTGATGTCCATGTATAGAGTCTTCTCTTGTGTTGTTGGAAGAGGGTGTTTGTTATGACCAGTGCATTTCCTTGGCAAAACTCTATTAGTCTTTGCCCTGCTTCATTGTGTATTCCAAGGCCAAATTTGCCTGTTACTCCAGGTGTTTCTTGACTTCCTACTTTTGCATTCCAGTCCCCTATAATGAAAAGGACATCTTTTTTTTGGTGTTAGTTCTAAAAGGTCTTGTGGGTCTTCATAGAACCGTTCAACTTCAGCTTCTTCAGCGTTACTGGTAGGGGCATAGGCTTGGATTACTGTCATATTGAATGGTTTGCTTTGGAAACGAATAGAGATCATTCTGTTATTTTTGAGACTGCATCCAAGTACTGCATTTCGAACTCTTTTGTTGACGATGATGGCTACTCCATTTCTTCTGAGGGATTCCTGCCCGCAATAGTAGATATAATGGTCATCTGAGTTAAATTCACCCATTCCAGTCCATTTCAGTTTGCTGAATCCTAGAATGTCGACATTCACTCTTGCCATCTTTTGTTTGACCACTTCCAATTTGCCTTGATTTATTGACCTGACATTCCAGGTTCCTATGCCATATTGCTCTTTACAGCATCGGACCTTGCTTCTATCACCCAGTCACATCCACAGCTGGGTATTGTTTTTGCTTTGACTCTATCCCTTCATTCTTCCTGGAGTTATTTCTCCACTGATCTCCAGTAGCATATTGGGTACCTACTGACCTGGGGAGTTTCTCTTTCAGTATCCTATCATTTTGCCTTTTCATACTGTTCATGCGGTTCTCAAGGCAAGAATACTGAAGTGGTTTGCCATTCCCTTCTCCAGTGGACCACATTCTGTCAGATCTCTCCACCATGACCCGCCCATCTAGGGTTGCCCCACGGGCATGGCTTAGTTTCATTGAGTTAGACAAGGCTGTGGTCCTAGTGTGATTAGATTGAGTAGTTTTCTGTGAATATGGTTTCAATGTGTCTGCCCTCTGATGCCCTCTTGCAACACCTACCGTCTTACTTGGGTTTCTCTTACCTTGGTCGTGGGGTATCTCTTCGTGGCTGCTTCAGCAAAGTGCACCCAATGCTCCTTACCTTGGACGAGGGGTATCTCCTCACCGCCGCCCTTCCTGACTTTCAACGTGGGATAGCTTCTCTAGGCCCTCCTATGCCCGCGCAGCCACGGTGTGGGGTTGGTTCTCCCAGCCACTGCCCCTTGCCTTGGGCGTGGGGTTGCTCCTCCTGGCCGCCGCCCCTGGCCTTGGGCTTAAGGGCGTGGGGTATCTCCTCCCGGCCGCCACCCCTGACCTCGGACACTTGGTATCTCCTCTCGGCCGCCCCCACAACCTTGGACGTGGGGTAGCTCCTCTCGGCTGTTCCTGCTCCGTCACAATCTGGCACTCTCCACAGCTGCCCCTGACCTCGGATGTGGGGTAACTCCTCTTGGCTGCGCTTAGCGCACCCGTCACAGCCGCCTGCTCTTTATCTGTGTATAACCTATATATATTCTTTGATAAGGTATCCATTAATGTCTTTTGCCTATCTTTAAATCAAGTCATTTGTTTTCTCATTGTTGAATTGTTTTTTAATTATGTTTTTTTTGAAGGGTAATTGCTTTACAGAATTTTGCTGTTTTCTGTAAAAACTAAGATTTCTTTTTCAGATGTATCTTTTGGAAATGTTATCTTCCAGTTTATGGCTTATCTTCTTGTTTCTTGGCAGTTTCTTTCAAAGAGTAGAAGTTTTTGATTTTAATGAAGTTCAGCTTATCTATTATTTCTCCATGAATCCCGCCTTTGATTTGTATCTAAAACGTCATTGTCATTTCCAATGTCATCTAGGCTTTCTTCTATGTTATCTTCTAGGAGTTTTATAGTTTTATGCTTACATTTAGTTCTCTGTTCTGAGTTAATTTTTGTAAATGATGTGAGGTCTGTATATAGACCCACATTTTTGCCTGTGAATTCTCATTTGTTCCAGCACTACTTTTTGAAAGGGTCCACTGTATTGTCTTTGTTCTTTTGTCAAAAATCAGTTACCTATATTTATATTGGTCTATTTCTGAGCTCTCTCTTCTGTTCCATTGATCTATTTGTCTATTCTTTTTCCAAAATCACATTGTCTTAATTACTGCAACTTTATAAAAAGTCTTGCAACTTGTTCTTTTTCTTTTAAAACTTTGCCAATTATTCTGGAACTTTGGCCTTTCCATATAAATTATGTAAACTTTAGAATAAATGTGTTGATATCCACAAAATAACTTGAAGAGGTCTTGGCTAGGGTTATGTTGAATCTGTAGATCAATTAAGGAAGAACTGACATCTTGACTATATTGAATCGTACTGTATGTGAACACAAATTCTCTCTTGATTTATTTAACTGTTCTTTGATTTTTTATCAGAATTTTGTAGTTTTCTTCATATAAATCTTAAAAATATTTTATTATATTTATATGTAAAAATTTCAATCTTTGGAGGTGTTAATGTAAATGTATCTTGTTTTTCAATTCCAATTCCATGTATTTGTTGCTGGTATATAGGAAGTGATTCATCTGTATCCTGAAAACTTGTTATAATCACTTATTAGTTCTAGGAGTTTTTTGGTCTAATCTTTCAGATTTCTACATACACAATCATGTCATCTGCAAACAAAGGCAGTTTTATTTCTTCATTCCCAACCTCTATATTGTGTATTTCCTTTTCTTGCTTTTCTGCAGTAGCTAGGACTTTCAGAAAGAATGTTGAAAAGAAGTGGTGAAAGAAGAAATTCTTGCTTATTCCTGATCTTAGCAAAGGAACTTTGAGTTTCTCATCGTACAACTGAGTATGATGCTCAGTTCAGTTCAGTCGCTCACTTGTGTCCAACTCTTTGTGACCCCATGGACCACAGCATGCCAGGCCTCCCTGTCCATCACCAGCTCCCGGAGTTTACCCAAACTCAGCTCCACTGAGTCAGTGATGCCATCCAACTATCTCATCCTTTGTCATCCCTTCTCCTTCTGCCCTCAATCTTTCCCAGCATCAGGGTCTTTTCAAATGAATCACCTCTTCACATCAGGTGGCCAAAGTATTGGAATTTCAGCTTCAACATCAGTCCTTCCAAAGAACACTCAGGACTGATCTCATTTACGATACCCTGGTTGGATCTCCTTGCAGCCCAAGGGACTCTCAAGAGTCTTCTCCAACACCACAGTTCAAAAGCATCAATTCTTTGGCTCTCAGCTTTCTTTATAGTCCACCTCTCACATCCATACATGACCACTGGAAAAACCATAGCCTTGACTAGATGGACCTTTGTTGGCAAAGTAATGTCTCTGCTTTTGAATATGCTGTCTAGGTTGGTCACAACTTTTCTTCCAAGGAGTAAACGTCTTTTAATTTCATGGCTGCAGTCACCATTTGCATGATTTTGGAGCCCCCAAAAATAAAGTCAGCCACTGTGTCCACTGTTTCCCCATCTATTTGCCATGAAGTGATGGCAAGGGATGCCATGATCTTAGTTTTCTGAATGTTGAATTTTAAGGCAACTTTTCACTCTCCTCTTTCACTTTCATCAAGAGTCTCTTTAGTTCTTCTTCACTTTCTGCCATAAGGGTGGTGTCATCTGCATATCTTAAATTATTGATATTCCTGCTGGCAATCTTGATTCCAGCTTTGCTTCATCCATCCTCTTATTTTGCATGATGTACTTTGCATATAGTATTACTTTATTATCCTTTTAATTTCCATAGACTCTGTAGTGATGTCCCCTCTTTCATTTCTGATATTGATAATCTGTGTTCTTTCTCTCGTGTCTGTGTGTGTGTGTCTGTGTTTTCTTATCCTTTTTAGAGGCCTACTGATTTTATTGATCTGCTCAAAAAGTAAGCTGTTGGTTTCATGGATTTTCTCTGTTTTCAAGTTCATTGATCTCATCTCATGTTTATGATTTCTTTTCTTTGCTTACTTTGGGTTTCACTTAGTTTTCTTTTCCCACTTTCCTATGATTGGAGTTTCAATTATTGATTTTAGCTTTTTATTCTTTTCTAATATATGCATTCAATTCTACAAATGCTCTTCTAAGAACTGCTCTCACTGCATACCACACTTTTCAGAAAGTTGTATTTTCATCAGGTTCAAATATTTTTTCAGTCATTTTAAGATTTATTACTTGACCCATGTATTATTAAAATTGTGCTCTTTTTTGGAATTTTACCAGCTAACTTTATGTTATTTATTTCTAGAGCAATTCTAATATTATCAAAAAGTACATATTAGTTTAATTCTTTTGTCCTCTGAAAGCATATATTCTATGATTTATCTTCTTTTAAATTTGTTAAGGTGTTTTTATGGCCCAGAATGTGTCTGTGTTCAGGATCATATTGTGAAAAATGATACTAGATAGTTTTCTTTAAAATAATTTTTGTACTATATTACCACAACACTGTGAAATAACATCCTCATTTCCTAATGAAACAATATTTTCCATATTTGTTATTTTTCTTTCCACCACTGTGTGATAAAGTATCCCTATTGCCAAGTTATCCGTCCAAGATGCCAAAAGACATTTTAATATTAAATATTCTCTTGTACCTCCATCTGCATTAAATTTGCAACTGAAGTGCCTGAGGCAAATCTTAGCTACTACCCTTTCTTAGGGAGTTAATTTCAGAGAACATGAGTTGGGGGAGTCTGTGGCAAGTGGAATGAGGAAGGGGAGAAGAAAAAAATAATTTAAAGATACATCATCAAATTGATTGCTATTTTGTTTCAAGTAGCTGAGTTGGCGCAATTAGATGAATCTAGATAAAAACTGGTAGTAGTACAGCTGTTTGCTAGAGTGAGGGCTGTGAGGGCAGGATCCCTTGAGCCCAGAAATTTGGGGATGCAAATTGGAAATCCACATCAACTTCAGCATCAATGTGATAAAGCTCCAGGAATAGAAGTTATCGAGTTGTCATTATCTAGCATGACAGCTGAGTCCTAGCTTAGATATTCAACATTTACAGGAAATATTTACTATGCTTTACTCCATTTATTATTTCCCACTTTATATAACCATGGCATGACTATTATAAGTTTTAAATCTTTTTTCTTTGCTTATTATAGGAAATTAAAAAAATACAAACTGTACAACAGAATAATAAGCTCTTATGTATCTGTCACCAAGTTTCAACATCCACATAACTGATACTGTTTATACAATTATTATACTGTGTATACAATTATCCTTCTCTTGTGTGTAAAGAGTTAGAATCAGAATGTAACTAGAGGCATAATGATCTTGATCAAGTTGGAGCAGGACTTGAGATCTAGAAAAATCCCATCAATTTAGGTGAATTCCAGGATTAGGAATATTACCAACATACTTACCATAATAACTACCATATATTTGTTGCTTTATTTTGTTTATTTAATCAATCATCACATTCAGCCCTAGCAGAAGAATCTATCTCTGAAAGTTGGTTTTTGGACATAACCCTCAATTTAACTTTTTAGTATATTCACTAAGTATATAGAGGCAACTAGATGGCTTTTGAAAAGGATCCAATTTATAAATCTAAACTAATCATGACTCACAAGTAAATAACAGTCAGTGCCTTTAATGAATTAGTGTTATGCAGCCGTGTGTGTGTGTGTGTGTGTGTGTGTCTGTGTGTATGTGCTTAGTCATGTCCGACTCTTTGTGACCCCATGGACTGTATCCCACCAGGCTCCTCTGTCTATAGAATCTTCCAGGCAAGAATACTGGAGTGTGTTTCCCTAGCGCTACTTTATTGAAGAAAAGAAAAAAAAAAAAAAAAAAAGCTAATTCTAGATCAGACAATTTATTCTCTAGGATGCTCTGAATTTAATGACTGTGTTTTAGATCTGATCTGTGCAGGGTACTTGCTGAATAATTAAGAAGAATGATATTCACCAATCCAGACTCTAGGATGCCTGCTTTCAGTAACCATCTGCTAATGAAACCCCTGAGAATTCCCACAGAGCAGAGAAAACAAATGTTATACAATTATGCCAGGCATTTCTCACTTCCTTTGTAGTAATACACCATCCAATTAACAAGCTGGTGAGCCTAGGGATTCATAAAATTTTGAATAGAAGCTTTAAGCTTTTTCAGATCAACTGCTGAGAATGAAATATGAAAGGAAACAAGATTAGATTAAAACCTTATCTATAAATATTTAATTTCTTGTCTTAGAATTGGACACCAAGTTTTAGGTCATGGCATTTGATCAAAAAGTCAGGAAGGACCTTGAAAGTTCATCTAGTCCAGACCTCTGCCTCTGAAGAGGACTGTGTCCAGCACATGCTGGATCTCATTTCCCTAAAATCAATAGGAAGGAACAAGTCTACATGTTCTTTGGTCGAAAGACAAGAGGATATTACAGCATCCAAAAGTCTCTATTCACAATAGACCTCAGCTCTCAGAGAAAATTTTTGTTCTTCCCTATATCCCACTAGAGACCAGTGCTTCTTCCCCAAAGTCTCCTATCATGTGCTTTGGGAAGAAAGAAACTCCAAAATAGAAGTTTAGCCAAAAATATCACATACCCGACTCCAGGGCATTGCTGGGTAGTATCATTTGACAGAAAACATATTCCTGACATTTTTTCTCTTGAGAACCTTTTATATTACATGGCACCTCAGGTAATTAACTATTTACAACATTAACAAGGGTCTGTTTCCTTGATTAAAGTCTATTTTGTTCATAGAGAGTGCAGTATTCCCCACCAGTTCACCACCAAATTCATTTTCAATTTTGCAATGGAGAGATTGATACAGAAAGAAATATGCTCTCCTATTAATATTTCTTAGGATGTGATACATTTATTCGGAACTCATTCAGCACTTTCATCATCATTAAAAAGCAATTAGCAAAAGTACAAGCTAAGGAATTAATGATCAAGAAGTGAATATAATCAGTGATATTATTAAACAGTGTGTAGAAGAAAGAAATGCAAAAATCACCATATAATGCATAAGAATTTAAGGCTTGTTATACTCAACACTGAGGAAAGGAGAACATTTCTAAAGTTATTAAGATTTGCCTGAGTATTACAGTATTTCAACTCAAAGTACTATATACCCCTAGCAAAAAAAAAAAAAAAAAGACAGTTTTTCATAAAGTTATATCTTCCTGAACAAACCCAGTATCATTTTGGACTTAAATTCTATCAGCTCACACAATGTCATATTATTTTTCATCTTCTACAGAACAATTTCAGAGTTGAATACAAGTGTTAATTATCTTTTTGTGGAATGTCATGTCCTAACTTGTTAATATTCCTAAAAGGCTATTTATGAAATAAAGCATTGGTTCTCTGTAGGAACGCTGCTTGCTGTAGATGTAAAAGTGGCTATAGCAGAAAGCCTGTTTGGTACAGGTCTTTTTGTTTTCTGAAATAGATGTATTCATAGAACAAAATTGTAAATCAAATTTTATAAATCAAGTATGTTTAGGTAATAGATGAGCTCCACTCTGTTATTCTAGAAAGATGTCTACCAGTCCTTTTATCTATATGTCTGTCATTATGTATCTATAATTTATGTATTTGCCTATCATCCATTTATGTAACTATTCTATCAATCTATTTAGCTATCATTTACCTAGTTACTTACTTAGGACTTTTATAAGCAATTATTGTTAAGTATATATTTTGAATTTCCTTGAACATCTACAATGTTTCTGCTAGTATGCTGAGAAGAATTATCTATCAGCCCTCTTTAGTCTATGACAGCAGAAGGCCTTTGGCAGCAAGTGTCAGCAAGCTGCTGATCAAGACTAAGAAAGCCTAACTTACAGATAGATTTCCTCTCCAAAAAATTCTGGAAGGCAACAGAAAAAAATTGACAGGTGGCCCGGAATTATTTTATTGAAGCAGTTACTTACAAATCAAGTTATTCAACTCCAAAATGAGAAATAAGTGAAATGTAGTTGGATTTTGTTATAACACAAACTCTGTATTAGTAGATACAAAATAAAAGTTTGAATATATTAATTTCATTCATTAAATGTGGGGAAATCAACATAGCATTTAAAAAAGACACTAGAATTCTTGAAGAAGGAAATGCATAGAATATACTTGGCCTGACACTTAATGTAAGTTTTCCTTAGACAACCATTCTGTTCCTTGTTTATATCAAGTTCATGGCAGTCTGTGGAGCCAGGTACCATACACAGTAAACTTCTTAGAGGAAAGATCAGGATCAGACTTGGCAGATGGATGCTTTATTTCTCCCTCATCATTCAGGAATGCAGCTCACGTCTGATGAAGTGGTGAGGCTACCAGCAAAGGGATCTGAAACTGACCTCTTCTATTTGAAGAGATTGAGGACATGAGAGAAGGGAGCAATAATTTCCCTTATGCTGTCACCTCTGTGAACTGGTTCCCTAATGATGGTTGTATTTAAAACAATTCTGCAAATGATATCCAAGGGCATGGCCTCTGAGCAGACTTGGGCAGCTGCTAGGAGTAGGTGAGTCTTGAGAATGCACAATTTTCATTTTCACTGGGAAGTCATTTTTTCCACTCTGAATGATTTATTTCCATCGTTCAGATCTCTGCCTCTGCCTCAATAGCATTCTCCTGATATTACAGTGAATTTTTGACACTTAGCCGTACCCATATGCCCAGCTTTTCTCTTTTCAAATGTGTAACGCCTTTAAAAATTTATCTTGAGAAACTGAAAATGCAGAGAATAATGCCAAAAAAAGCACTTATTATTCTCTTCTGTGCTAAATTAGCAACTGTTAACATTTTGTTATACTTGCTCTCAGTCTTTTTTGTTTGTTTCTCTAAGAAATATATCAAATAAAAGAATTAATGTAGCAAGAGAAATTTTTTGTTTTATTATTTGCCTTTCTTTTGGCACTGTCACAGCCATCATAAGCAGATCCTATTAATTTGAATAAATACTTTTGTGTGCACAAAGATCTTCCACTCAAAAGTGCTTTCCAAACATATTTAACAAGAGGGGAAGCACTCTCCAGCACAGTCCAGCCAACAGTCTTGTAACGAACGTGTTGCATGCGTGCTATGTCACTTCAGTCATGTCTGATGCTTTGCGACCCCATGGGCTGTACCGCACCAGGCTCCTCTGGTCCATGGAATTCTCCAGGCAATAATATTGAAGTGGGTTGCCATGCCCTCCTCCAAGGGATCTTCCCAAACCAGGGATCTTCCGAAACCAGGGATCAAACCCATGTTTCTTAGGTTTCCTGCATTGGCTCATGGGTTCTTTACCACTATATGTTTTAGTAATCTCTGAATTCCAGACAATGCCCTAAAATTTCATCACTGGAGAAGGAAACTTGGATTAACATTTCTTTCTCAGGATTAAAATGGGAAATGACAAATATCTTTGGCCATTTAGCCTGAAACTGAGAAAATCTTTAAAAAGATTGTGATCTTGTAAAAGAACATCTAAACCACTCAATTTCCACATCTTAAATTACATAAATATTATGCATTTCTTATGTTTTATTTTATCACCTACAACATACAAGTCATGGCAAAATTTGCTGGAGTAATATATCTTCAAATATTCAGGCCAACTTTATGGCCAGTGAAATATTTTGAATGTTTGGTAATGCAAAAAAGCTTTGGTTATATGGCCCCCAACTCATCTGAATGTCTGACTTTTCCAGACCATTTAGGGCAAGAATTAAATGTCAATGCTTCGTAAAGGCTGAATCCAGAGAACATGAAGTGTGTTTAATTTCCTTCTTTAAGACCATAAGGATAAATACTAAAATCTATTACTGAAGACTTTAGTGTATCTCATTTAATATTATGTGGAATTTTATTTCAGCTGAAGAAGAAACTCATATTTTTTATTAGAAAAAAAAATTATGAAAGGTTTTAAGTGTTTTAAAATGTGCTTTGGCTGGTTTACAATTTAGGTATGAAACATTTACTGAGCTGCTCCGAAAAAGTACAATGATTCAGTGTATGGGGTACAGGTGGGAGATTCTAGTGAGGCAGGTTGGCTTGGGTGTCAGGAGTGAATTCCATATGGATTATATAAAGGACAAGTATATCTCTGAAGGATGAGAAGATGAAGTCTCGCTCCTGTAAAGCACTCAGTGTTCCCCTCCTCTATGTCTTTTCACAAAATTTACCTTGATTGGACCACTTCTGTCTGATTCCGTAGCAAGGCCTCAGCTGCCCAACTACAGACTCGGAAAATAGGTGCTTCACATCTTGCCTTCACCTCCCTCATCTCAGCTCCTCAACTGGCACCCTTGGCCTGCTCTTGCCTGTGTCCAAGAAAGACATTAGACCTTATGCTAAAATGGGAATCGAGAAACAACCTGAGTTTTTATGCTCCCTTTCTTATTTATTCACATATATTAAACATAGTTACTTTAATATCTGTAGTTCTGATAATTCTAATAGCTACAAAGTTTGAGATCTGATCTTGTCATTTCAGTTTATAATGATTTTTAGTCATTGTTTCCTCATGAATTATATTTTGGCAGGGAGGTGACCTTTTGCTCTTTGGTACTAAAATTTTGGTAGGAACACCTTTTCGTGGCCTGAATTGAAAGTCCATTTTTCTGAGGAGGTTTCTGATTGCTTCATTCAGGTTCCTAAAAATATGCTTAAGTGTAAAGAAACAATGATCTTCTCCCCATGACACCAAGTTTAATTATAAAGTTTAACTATCTAAATACTACTTACTAAATGTTATATTTAAATGTACATATTGATTTAACAAACCGAAAATGGCTCATTATATATCAACAAATAAATAAATGTAACTGAAAGCTTCAGCTCACTTTAAAAAAGCCCATTGACTAAAAAAAAATTTAGAGTGCTCTGTATAAATGGTATTAATAAAATATATGCATGCTTATTTCACTCTCATTCCCTAAGAAGCCATTATTCAATTTTGTTGCAATAAGTCATAACAAAATCAGAAACTGCAGTTTAAGCATTCCTATGCATTTGTGACAAATTTGGATGCTTTCTAACATTTTTTACTGTCTTATAAATATTGCCTTTTGAAAGATTTATGTTAAGACCGCTTTAATGTAAGATCACACAAGCATTTCATTTAGAAATCTTTTGTATAAAGATATATATATGATTTGATTAGTCATTCAGTAGTGTCTGACTCTTTGTGACCCCATAGACTTTATCCCTCCAGGCTCTTCTGTCCATGGGATTCTCCAGGCAAGAATACTGGAGTGGATTGCCATGCCCTCCTCCAGGGGATCTTTATATATATATATATGAAATTACATATAGGTAATTATTTTCTATTGTGAAAACCATAATTCTGAACTTAATTCAATTAAATGTACATATTTCAGAGATGTAAGCCTGTTAAAAGCATAGAGCAATATTAGAAAGATATATCCAACTGAATTCAGAGTTCCAGAGAATAGTAAAGAGAGGTAAAAAGGCCTTCTTCAATAAACAATGAACAAAGAAGTAGAGGAAAACAATAGAATGGGAAACACTAAAGATCTGGATGAGTTACAAGCTGGAATCAAGAAAGGCAGGAGAAACATCAACAACCTCAGATATGTGGATGATACCACTCTAATGACAGAAAGCAAAGAGAAACTAAAGAGCCTCTTGATGAGGGTGAAGGAGGAGAGTGAAAGAGCCGACCTAAAAAAAAAAAAAAAACTCAGATCATGGCATCTGGTCCCATTACTTCATGGCGGGGGGTGTGGGGGGCGGAATGTAGAAATAGTGACAGATTTCCTCTACTTGGGCTCTAAAATCACTGTAGATGGTGACTGCAGCCATGAAATCAGAAAATGATTGCTACTTAGTAGGAAAGCAATGAGAAACCTAGCAGTATGTTGAAAAGCAGAGACATTACTCTGCCAACATAGTCAAGGCTATGGCCTTCCCAGTGGTCACATACGGTTGTGAGAGCTGAACTGTAAAGAAGGCAGAATGCCAAAAAATTGATGTCTTCAAACTGTGGTTCTGGAGAAGACTCCTGAAAGCCCCTTGAAAAGCAGGGAGATCAAACCTGTCAATCTTCTTTTTTTCCCCCAACTTTTTATTATTCTTATTATTAGTTTGTTTATTTTAATTGGAGGCTAATTACTTTACAATATTGTAGTGGTTTTTGCCATACATTCACATGAATCAGCCATGGGTGAACATGTGCTCCCCATCCTGAACCCCAGTCCCACATCCATCCCCATCCCATCTCTCAGGGTCATGCCAGTGCACCAGCCCTGAGCACCCTGTCATACATCAAACCTGGACCGGTGATCTATTTCACATATGATAATATACATGTTTCAATGCTATTCTCTCAAATCATCCCACTCTCACCTTCTCTCACAGAGTCCAAAAGTCTGTTCTTTACATCTGTGTCTCTTTTCCTATCTTGCATATAGGGTCACCATCACCATCATTTTAAATTCCATATATATGCATTTATATACTATATTGGTGTTTTTCTTTCTGGCTTACTTCACTGTGTATAATAGGCTCCAGTTGCATCCACTTCATTAGAACTTATTCAAATGAATTCTTTTTAATAGCTGAGTAATATTACATTGTGTATATATACCACAGCTTTCTTATCCATTTGTCTGCCAGTGGACATCTAGGTTGCTTCCATGTCTTGGCTATTGTAAACAGTGCTGTGATGAACATTGGGGTACACATGTCTCTTTCAATTCTGGTTTCCTCAGTGTTTATGCCCAGCAGTGGGATTGCTGGGTCATATGGCAGTTCTACTTCCAGTTTTTTAAGGAATCTCCACACTGCTCTCCATAGAGGCTGTACTAGTTTGCATTCCCACCAACAGTGTAAGAGGGTTCCCTTTTCTCTGCACCCTCACCAGCATTTATTGTTTGTAGACTTTTTGATAGCAGTCATTATGACCTGGGTGAGATGGTACCTCATTGTGGTTTTGATTTGCATTTCTCTGATAATGAGTGATGTTGAGCATCTTTTCATGTGTTTGTTAGCCATCTATATGTCTTCTTTGGAGAAATGTCTGGTTAGTTCTTTGGCCCATTTTTTGATTGGGTTGTTTACTTTTCTGGATTTGAGCTGCATCAGCTGCTTGTATATTTTTGAGATTAATTCTTTGTCAGTTGCTGCATTTGCTATTATTTTCTCCCTCTATGAAGGCTGTCTTTTCACCTTGCTTATAGTTTCTTTCATTGTGCAAAAGCTTTTAAGTTTAATTAGATCCCGTTTGTTTATTTTTGCTTTTATTTCCATTACTCTGGGACATGGGTCATAGAGGATCCTGCTGTGATTTATGTCAGAGAATGTTTTGCCTATGTTTTCCTCTAGGAGTTTTATAGTTTCTGATCTTACATTTAGATCTTTAATCCATTTTGAGTTTATTTTTGTGTATGGTGTTAGAAAGTGTTCTAGTTTCATTCTTTTACAAGTGGTTGACCAGTTTTCCCAGCACCACTTGTTAAAGAGATTGTCTTTTCTCCATTGTATATTCTTGCCTCCTTTGTTAAAGATAAGGTGTCCATAGGTGCATGGATTTATCTCTGGGCTTTCTATTTTGTTCCATTGATCTATTTTTCTGTCTTTGTGCCAGTACCATACTGTCCTGATGACTGTACCTTTGTAGTATAGTCTGAAGTCAGGCCGGTTGATTCCTCCAGTTCCATTCTTCTTTCTCAAGATTGCTTTGGCTATTCGAGGTTTTTTCTATTTCCATACAATTGTGAAATTATTTATTCTAGTTCTCTGAAAAATACTGTTGGTAGCTTGATAGGGATTGCATTGAATCTATAGATTGCTTTGGTTAGTATACTCATTTTCACTATATTGATTCTTCAAATCCATGAACATGGTATATTTCTCCATCTATTTGTGTCATCTTTGATTTCTTTCATTAGTGTTTTATAGTTTTCTATATATAGATCTTTTGTTTCTTTAGGTAGATTTATTCCTAAGTATTTTATTCTTTTCATTGCAGTGGTGAATGGAATTCTTTCCTTAATTTCTCTTTCTGTTCTCTCATTGTTAGTGTATAGGAATGCAAGCGATTTCTGTGTGTTAATTTTATATCCTGCAACTTTACTATATTCATTGATTAGTTCTAGTAATTTTCTGGTGGAGTCTTTAGGGTTTTCTATGTGGAGGATCAGGTCATCTGCAAACAGTGAGAGTTTTACTTCTTCTTTTCCAATCTTGATTCCTTTTATTCCTTTTTCTTCTCTGATTGCTGTGGACAAAACTTCCAAAGCTATGTTGAATAGTAGTGGTGAGAATAGGCACCCTTGTCTTGTTCCTGCCTTTAGGGGAAATGCTTTCAATTTTTCGCCATTGAAGATAATGTTTGCTGTGGGTTTATCATATATGGCTTTTATTATACTGAGGTATGTTCCTTCTATGCCCACTTTCTGGAGTGTTTTAATCATAAATGGATGTTGAATTTTGTCAAAGGCTTTCTCTGCATCTATTGAGATAATCATACAATTTTTATTTTTCATTTTGTTAAAGTGGTGTATCACATTGATTGACTTGCAAATGTTGAAGAATCCTTGCATCCCTGGGATAAAGCCCACTTGGTCATGATATGTGATGTTTTTAATATATTGTTGGATTCTGTCAAACCTGTCAATCATAAGGGAAATCAACCCTGAATACTCATTAGAAGGACGGATGCTGAAGTTGAAGCTCCAGTATTTTGGACCATCTGATGTGAACAGCTGACTCATTGGAAAATTCCCTGATGCTGAGAAAGATTGAGGGAAGAAGGAGAAGAGGGCGTCAGAGGATGCGATAACTGGATGGTATCACTGATGCAATGGACATGCACTTGGGCAAACTTTGGAAGATGGTGAGAAACAGAGAGACCTGGTGTGTTGCACCATGGGGTGCATGGGGTCACAAAGAGTCAGACACAACGGGGCAACTGAAAAACAACAGTAGAAGATCTCTTCAAGAAAATTGGAGATAACAAGGGAACATTGCATACAAAGAAGGGCATGATAAAGAACAGAAAGGACAGTAAGGATCTAACAGAGGCAGAAGAAATTAAGAGGTGGCAAGAATACACAGAACTATACAAAAAAGTCTTAATGACTCAGTTAACCACAGTGTGGTGGTCACTCACCTAGAGCCACATATCCTTGTTTGAAATGAAGTGGGCCTTAGGAAGCATTACTACGCACAAAGCTAGAGAGGTAACAGAATTCCAGTTGAGCTATTTCAAATCCTAAAAGATGATGCTATTAAAGTGCTATGTTCAATATGTCAGAAAATTTGTAAAAGTCAAAGTGTCCTCAGGAATGGAAACGGTCAATTTTCATTCTAATCCCAAAGGAAGGCAGTGGCAAAGAATGTTCAAACGACTGGACAATTGCATTCATTTCACCTGCTAGTAAGATTATTCTCAAATCCTTCAAGCTAGGCTTCAACAGTATGGGAACGGAAAACTTCCAGATGCACAAGCTGGATTTAGAAAAGGTAGAGGAACCAGAGATCAAGTTGCCAGCATTTATTGGATCATAGAAACAGAAAAATAATTCCAGGAAAAAAAATCTTCCTTTGCTTCATTGACGACACAAAAGCCTTTGACTGTACGGATCACAACAAAGTGGAAAATTCTTGCAGAGGTGGGAATACCAGAACTGCCTTACCTGTCTCCTGAGAAACCTGTATGCAGGTCAAGAAGCAACAGTTAAAATCTTACATGGAACAATCGACTGGTTCAAAATTGGGAAAGGAGTAGGTAAAGACTATATATTGTCACCTTGTTTATTTTACTTATATGCAGAGTACATTATGTGAAATGCCAGGCTGGATGAATCACAAGCTAGAGTCAAGATTACAGGGAGAGAAATATCAACAACCTCAGATATGCAGATGACAAAACACTAATGGCAGAAAGTGAAGACAAACTAAAGAGCCTCTTGATGAATGTGAAAAAGGAGAGTGGAATAAGCTGGCTTAAAATTCAACATTCAAAAAACTAAGATGATGGCATCTGATCCCATTACCTCATGCAAATAGAAGGGGAAAAAGTAGAAGCAGTGACAAATTTTCTTTTTGGGGGCTCCAAAATCATTGTGGATGGTGACTGCAGTCATGAAATTAAAAGATGCTTGCTCTTTGGGAGGAAAGCTATGACAAATCTAGACAGCATTTTAAAAAGCAAAGACATTACTTTGCTGACAAATTTCTGTATAGTCAAAGCTCTGATTTTTCCAGTAGTCATGTGTGGATGTGAGAGTTGGACCATAAAAAAGCCTGAGTGCCAAAGAATTGATGCTTTTGAATTGTGGTGCTGGAGAAGACTCTTGAGAGTCACTTGGACAACAAGCAGATCAAACCAGTCAGTCCTAAAGAAGTCAACCCTGAATATTCATTGGAAGTAGTGATGCTGAAACTAGAGCTCCAGTCCTTTGCCAACTGATGTGAAGAGCTGACTCATTGGTAAAGACCCTGATGTTGGGAAAGATTGATGGCAAGAGGAGACGGGACCAACAGAACATGAGATGGTTGGATGGCATCACTGACTCAATGGACATGAATCTGAGCAAACTCCAGGAGACAGTGAAGGCCAGGGAGGCCTTGCTTGACATGCTGCAGTTGACGGGGTCAGAAAGAATCAGACATGACCGAATGACTGAACAACAACTACGGCAGAACATGAATCCTGTGTTATTCATATTATCTTAAATCAGATCTATTTTCACTTTCTAGGTTAAAAGAATATTGCAGAGAGAATGTTAAACTTAGATGGAAACTCAAAATAATTTAATTCAACTCCTTAGCTTAAAAAAAAACAACTGATGAAAAATATTTTCTTAGGCTAGTAAGTAGCTAGTGACAGCTAGTGATAAAACCTGGGTCTTTCTAATTAGTAACCAAGACTTTTTCTATTATAACTTTTAGATTCAGATTTGATATTTATTGAATAAATGCCTTCTATGCCTAAAGCACTGCTTTGAAATATAGTCCCTATTTATTTTTTATTTTGTCTTGACAGAATCTTATGGCTAATTATTTTCCTGCTTATCTAATATACAATTGTCATGTATATATGTATGTGTATGCATTTGAGTTAGAAAAGACACACTGCATGGAAGAAACAAATAGCCTTGCATTTCTTAGTCTTAATATTGTTTATAATTAGCCAACTAGTCCTTCTAACATATTTTCTTCTCCTCATTCCCATGAAATGACATTCTCTTGATTTTCTTCCCCTTTCTATGGCCACTCCATTTAAAGGTCATTTGTTGAGTTCCTTCCTTTGTTTGACCTCTAAATATTGGCCTGATCTAGGGCTGAATAATAAGTTTTCTCCTGGTTGTTCTCTATGTTATCTTCTTAGACAATTTTATCCAGTGCCATGACTTCAGATGCAATTTAATACTAAGAACTCTCAAGTCAATTTCTCTAGCCTTGACATTTTCCCTATATTTATGACAATAAGACACAATCACATACTAGATATGTCTGTTTGTATGTAACCGGTGTCCAGAAACAATGCATCTAAGTTATAATTATTGATTTTATCCACAAATCTTTTTTTTTTTGAGATTTCACCACCTTATAAATGAGCAGGAGCATTCACCCACCTTTCAAGCAAAGCTTAGAAGCTGGACTTGATTTCTGTTTCCTTCTCCCACCATGTATAATCCAACAGAAACTCCTGTAGCTCCTTTTTCCAAAACTTACTGAAGTAGCTCCAAAGCCTGGAATAGTACCTAGCACACAGTAGGTGCTTGACAAGTATTTGTTAAATTTAACTTGAATATTTTATGCTTTACATTTATATTATTATGAGATTTTAAAACTTTATTTTATGAAAGCCAATGATTTCCCTGGGAAACAATTTCTAAATAACATAATTTTGTTTCTTTAAAATTTATGCAAGAGGAAGTAAATGAATAAATTCAATGTATTTTTAAACAAAGGAAATTTGTTTAAACTAAGGAAAAGATCAATTTAGAGTGTAGTTCTATTAGAAGACTAACATTTTCTCAGCATTGTAAGAGGTCAGGAAAATTTGTGTCATTGTTTATAATGAAATATATGACAAAACTGTTATGTCAAATTTTAATTAATATATTCTGGACAGATACAATGAATATATTCTAAGAGTAGCAGAAAGGTTTCCTAGATTGGAAGCAAATAAAATTTCAGATACATTTTAACTTTTATATGGACAATAAATAACAAGAGCTAAAAAGATATCCAAAATAATCGATGACTTGTTTTAGAAAGAGAGACAAAAATAAATGTAGAAATGAATGCCATTACCACTTCTTATTGATTTTATTTTTGTATCATTTTTATAAAATAGCTTTGACTATAAACTTTATGTCATAAATGCCTTACAAATAGTTTTCTATTCCTACTCTTTTTCATAAGATAACTCTATTCCATTATTGGTGGATGCCCCTCGAGGGCTTAATATGTCCTGTAATTTTTGTCCTTCACCATTTATATTTCAGAAACTTTAAGACTTAAATTACCTAGTTGGTGTCTAGTTATTGTCTTAGTTGTCATGCATCTTACTTTTAATATGAAAATTGTTGTGTGCCTTAAATGGCATGTTAAAAATGAAAAGTTTAAAAAATTTAGCAGAAGTTTTCATTCCTCAAAATGAAAAAAAAGAGAGTTACTTTAAGGATGAAAACTCAGAGAATGATAAAATGTATACTATTCTTTGATCAAATTCTTCTTTGTACTATTAATAAAGCTATTAATTTCCCTGCTCTCCTCTTTTACTCCCTCTCTGTTTTCTTTATTCTCTCTCTGGTATTATGTGGTTTACATACACATCTAAGCTTTAAGTTATTTGACCTCTAAAAGTCTCTTTTCTCATCTGTAGAATGGATGATATGTAATGCACACAGTATTACACCATTTAGAGGCTTAAATGAGACAATCTATAAAAAGTACTTTAAAAAATTTGCTCTGTCCACTGTAGGTACATATCAATAATATACTTGGACTTGTTACCAACCTCTGCTATTATTCCTACTATTGTTCCTTTTACTATTGCAACTGCCACTTATAACAAAGCTGCCATTATTATTATTTTGTAAGCTAATATGTAGGGCATAGTATTAAATTATTGCCTTAGTGGAAGACTAAACGGCTAATTAATGTTCACAGAATATTTACTGAAAAAATACTTAGTTTTCTATAATTCCCCAAACTGTTAAAAAAAAATGTAAAATTATATGTTGTTGTTCAGTCACTAAGTCATGTCCAACTCTTCGTGACCCCATGGACTGCAGCATGCCAGACTCCTCTCTCCTTCACTATCTCCTGGAGTTTACTCAAATTTTGTCCATTGCATCGGTAATGCTATCTAGCCCTCTTATCCTCTGCTGTCCCCTTCTCCTTTTGCCTTCAGTCTTTCCTAGCATCGGAGTCTTTTCCAATGCATCAGCCCTTCACATCAAGTAGCCAAAGTATTGGAGCTTCAGCTTCAGCATCAATCCTTTCAATGAATATTCAGGGCCAGTTTCCTTTAGGATTGGCTGGTTTGATCTCTTTGCTGTCTAGAAGACTCTCAGGAATCTTCTTCAGCACCACAATTACATGAGTGCACAGCAAAAGACTAAGAATTGCACTGAAAATTTAGCTAAGATTACATGGAAAGAAAAGATAAATGTTACTTTCTTTTTCTTCTGTGAATATTTCTGTATTTTCAAAAGTTTCCATCCTTACCAAACTAGATTTAAGATTCCATCCCACACAATTAATGTAATGATATAAATAATCAATTTATAAATTTATAAATCATCAATCTTCAATAAGAAAATGATTCAATCCCACACATATTTGATACCCATTTTATGTGAAGCACTTTATGTCGTGGAGTGATGAATACCCAGTCCCTGACCTCAAAAAGGCCTCCATGTGCAGGAGAAGGTCTAGTTAACACAACATGGCTTTAATAATGTTTCAGCCAAAGCAAGAATGAGTGAACGGCCTTTGGCACATACCATCCAAACAGGCCTGCAAGAGTTAAACAGTCTTGGTTGTATTAACAAACACTTGTAACTGGACTTGTTGTTCACAAAGCTAATTACCTCTGACTCCATATAGATTATACTCTGCACCTAGCATCCTTCTCCCCCTAAAGTCCCTTGTAGGATTTTTACATCTCAAAAGTAAGAAGCTCATGGTCAATAACTTCAAGGACTGGACTGCTGAGCCATCTGAGGCCAGCTTTTGACTGTAAACTTACAGAGAAAAAAAAAAAAAAATCTACAAGACCTTCATGAAAACCGCTCCCAACTCCCCAGGAGAGGGGGCATAGTTCTTGAGGTGCTAGCCTGCTGTGTATTCCCCAAAGTAACAGCTAAAGAATAACCACACTTGTTTAACTCTTGCAGGCCTGTTTGGCAGGTATGTGCTGAAAATTGCTCACTTATTTTTGTTTTTGATGCAAAAATAATGACCATCCTGGAATTCCCTCATCCTCATATACAGAAAATTGTACATCCACATTTCTTATCTGTGTCTCCTTTTAGAAAATCATCTGAGCTGAGTTTGGAGCCCTGTGTGCTTTCATTATGGGTCTATCAAAAGCTCTGCTTAGTTGAGCCACCTCATGAGACTCTCCTCTGGGCTCTGTCCTTACATCCTCAGTGGACTTCTTTCCTTTTCTGGCAATACCTCCTGGTAGCTGGCTTCTCCCTTAACCTTCTCAGCAGTGGACTCTCTGCGAACATTGCTCAATTGTCTCAGGACCCCGATTATAGTCCCTCATTCATCATTTCAGGCTACACACCTTTCCTACCCAGCCTATCAGCACTGTGAATAATCAACCATCCTCTGTGTCTTGTAGCCCTAATTTCACTTCCATGCTTTCCTCCCTACCAGTCAAGACAGTTTCAAAGAAGAAACTATGGCAAGGTCTTTGGATCACAGTTTCTCTCTGTCACATGGAATGGAGTTTATGAAACATATTTTGATGCATAATATTCTAATTTCAGTTTATACATAGGAACCAAAGCTGTAACAGAAATAAATTTAATTCAGTCTACTGAAAGATTCTTATACATTAAATCCCAGACATGATGTTTCACTTCTGGAGTATTTGTTTAAGAGAAGGTGTATGTGAATTATACTGGCTCATAAAATTGATCTATGTGAAGCTTAAAGTAGATTGATGAGGTGATTACCATTTACAAAAAAAAAAAAGATGGAATAACAAATGGTATTTCAGACACAAAACAAGAAAACTGATGTCATAAGCCAAGCAATAGCCTTAAACTGATAAATTACCTATTCACAAGTAGAGACAAAAATATATGCAACTAAGCACTGAAATATAGTTATGCAACATAGAGATTTTTGCTTTGAATAATAAAACAACAAGAATTAAATTACTAAGAAAATATTTTAAATACGAGGTACCACATGAAATGATAAAATACATTTTCAAAGGCTTTTTAGGATTTGTCACCAGCTGTAGGAATATCAGGAGCTCCTGCTACAAACTATTTATTTTCAGAAACTTTTCTCTTACTCCAAAGTTCATTCTAAACTTTTTGGTCTGAAAATCATCTATTTAAGGATAAATAAAGAAGATTATAAAAACAAAATTTGAAAAGTTTCTCATTTTGTCATCCAGTATGTGATATCATCTGTACTAAGCAATGGCTATATCCCTTCCTTTTTTATTCCTCCAAGCATAAGGAAAAAAATACCATTCTTTTGCTTTTACCTTTTTTCACAAGCTTGGGTTATTCTAGGATTTCTATTTCTAGAAACTATTCTGAGACATCTGTGCCTCTCCTATATTCATCCTACATTATGTGCCTTTTTCTCCATCGACTTTTTCTACTTACTCCTATTAGACGTGGGCCTGCTAGAACTGTCTTATTGATGACTTTCAAGATATCACATCCACATTTTCCCCTTCACTGGTATCATTTGGCAACATCTAATTAGATTTATGTTTTAGAGATCTTTTGATTTTCTTCCATTTTCAAATTCTAACCTGTGGATACATGCTTACTTTTGACTGGAACATTTTGGAAATCATTCTTAAAATCTAGTGGATAGATTTAATCTGCTTTTTCTTCCACTGTCTATCAGGTGTCCCAGAATAATATGGCTAACATTTTTGATCATTCTCTTTGGTTGTTTTCATTGGTGCTGTAATCTTCTGCTAATATGGTCCATGAAAGATAAAGTCATGGTTGGGTTTTTAAAAGCAAAAACAAAATGAAAAGCAAACATGCTACTCCCACTCCTCACCCCAGCAAAAAGTTAAATTTATCTAAAAAACATCACTATTGGTTCTCTATAAGAAATGTTTGCTGTTGTATACTGAACATATGTTTTTCTTTTCTTCCTTTCCACTGTCTTTCAATACGTTTTTTTTTCTTAACCATCTACTTCTGTTTCAAATAGGAAAGTACAAGGGATATTTACCCGATGTAAACTTGTTCCCATTACAATTTAAGAAGTTTAACATTTGAAAAAGTAGGTAAATTTTATTTAAAAATTTATAATGACTGATGAACTTAAAATGATTGAGTTATAGATTCAATTCCCCTCTGTTATAAAGAAAAATGGCTAGAATTGCCTATTTACATTCTGGTTGTTCAACAACATGGTTTTTTAAAAAAGTCTAATACAACTTAATGAAATTGAAAATTAATAAATAAGAGGTGTCCTTAAACAATGGCATTGTTATGGTTTCCTTTAACTATTTATATGCCTAACTATAGTGAAGTCAGCTTATATCCAATCCATTATTAATAAAAAACAGTCTGCCTAACACCAGTGTGTTCTTTTTTTACTCCAACTTTTCTTCCTTTATGTATGACTGACCTAAAAGTTCAGAGAAATCTGATTATAGATATGGAATTTAGTTGAAGAACACTTAGATTTTTATGAAAATTTTATATCAAAAATATATTGAAAATACAAGGAAGGTAACCTACTTCTGCTGGTGCTAAACTTTCTACCAGGGGTAAACTTAAAGCCCAGGGAAATGACACTCCAAAGTAACTATTTCCTGCACAGTCAGAGACTATCACATAGAGTGCTTTTGGAGAAAACAGGCCAAACTTTCAGTGACAACATTGTGTTGACTTCCTAGGGAAATGAATTTCAGTTCTTGCCAGGCAATCAGTCCTGTGCTTAGTATTATATATGTGTGTTTGGGTGAAGGAGCAGGTTGGAGGATTAAGAGCTCAAAGAAGAATGAGGCTAGTTCCTTCCCTCTGGATATAGTATTGACTTAATGGCTGTTCAGTACCATATGACCATAATCAAAGATTTCTTTGTGAATTTTACAGCAAATAAATAAGACTCTGTCATTTTTATTTTGTTCTCATCTTTATTTTGAAAAAATTGATAAAAGAAATAAATACTGTTATATAATAGCAAATAAATCCTTCCCCAATGGTATATAGTGACTAATTTATGTCATTTTTAAGATGGATGATTAGAATAACCAAAGCTCTATAGCCAGTATGGTCTCTGGATTCTACAAATACAGAATCACCTATAATCAAAGGAAATTAATTTCTTGATTTGGTAACCTAAGAGTGAAAGCACACCATGGAAAACTATGGAGTGTCCTGTAAGAATATATTAGAAAGAATTTATTATAGGACCTTTATTAAAGCAAAGAAGAACTTAAGTGCCTCTTGATGAAAGTGAAAGCAGAGAGTGAAAAAGTTGCCTTAAAGCTCAACATTCAGAAAATTAAGATCATGGCTTCCTGTCCCATCACTTCATGGCAAATAGATGGGGAGACAATGGAAAAAGTGAGAGACTTTATTTTGGGGGCCTCCAAAATCACTGCAGATGGTGACTGCAGCCATGAAATTAAAAGACACTTGCTCCTTTTTGAAAAGCAATCACAAACCTAGATAACATATTAAAAAGCAGAGACATTACTTTGCCAACAAAGGTCTGTCTAGTCAAAGCTGTGGTTTTTCCACTAGTTATATATAGATGTGAGAGTTGGACTATAAGGAAAGCTGAGAGCCAAGGAATTGATGCTTTTGAACTGTGGTGCTGGAGAAGACTCTTGAGAGTCCCTTGGACTGCAAGGAGATCCAACCAGTCCATCCTAAGGGAGATCAGTCCTGAATATTCATTGGAAGGACTGATGCTGAAGCTGAAACTCTAATATTTTGATCACCTGATGTGAAGAACTGACTCATTAGAAAAGACCCTGCTGCTGGGAAAGATTGAAGGCAGGAGGAGAAGGGGATGATGGAGGATGAGATGATTGGATGGCATCACTGACTCGATGGACATGAGTTTGAGCAAGCTCCAGGAGTTGGTGAAGGATTGGGAAGCCTGGTGTGCTGCAGTTCACAGGGTCGCAAAGAGTCGGGCACAACTGAGTGACTGAACTGAACTATTATAGGGCCTGGGCTTGGGCTAAGTGATTTTGAGGGGGGTTTAAGTGAAGATTTATACTGGGCTGGATGCCGTAAGGAAATTAAGGTAATTCTTGATTGGCAAGGAGATCCAACAAGTCCATTCTAAAGGAGATCAGCCCTGGGTGTTCTTTGGAAGGAATGATGCTAAAGCTGAAACCAGTACTTTGGCCACCTCTTGTGAAGAGTTGACTCATTGCAAACAACTCTGATGCTGGGAGGGATTGGGGGCAGGAGGAAAAGGGGATGACCGAGGATGAGATGGCTGGATGGCATCACCGACTCGATGGATGTGAGTTTGAGTGAACTCCGGGAGATGGTGATGGACAGGGAAGCCCGGTGTGTTGTGATTCATGGGGTCACAAAGAGTCGGACACGACTGAGTGACTGATCTGATTTGATGATTGGCTATCATAATAACTTTTATTTAGAAAATGAGAAGTTGAAGCATGGCTAAAGCTGTAATTTATAAAAATGCAGCAGTAGCTTATAATCAACCAGAATAGAGGGATAGTTTGTAATTTTTGTAATTTGGACAATGGTCTTTTTACTCTTGTTCTATCAGAGTCATTGGATGTCCTTGTCTGATGATGTCATGTGAAATTTTTATGTTCGACCAAAGAACATTGTGCTAGTTCTGAGTCCTGGGCCATCTCCAGCAATACCAAGGCCTATCTGGTAACGCCAAGTCAGCTCCCAAATGACAAGAAATGCTTTCTCATTTCTTTGACCATATTAGAGAACTTAACATCTTTCAAATAAATAACAAAATAATGAAACTACAATCCATTTACCAATAAGCATTTTTTTCCCCCATTTTGCAAAGCTCGATGATATATCAGAAGAAGCAAAAGGAGGAAGAGGGATGGGAAGTGAGGGAGGAGGAAGATGTGAAGTACCAGAAGAAAGATCAAGGAGTCTCTTTCTAAGGAGCACGAGAGAGAGAGAGGTAAGGAGACGTCTGAGCTGACTCCAGTGATCCCTGATGTTCACATTTTTTGCAGTCCCTTCCCTTTGTGGGTACTGGACCTCCTGCCTTGCTTCTAGTAGATAGAGCACAACAAAAGCGATATGACGTCACTGTCAATGCTATGTTACATAAGGCTGTGCTTTCTCTCTCATTTGCTCTCACTCTCTCCACTTCTACTTGCTTGCTCACTCTGAAGAAGCAAGCCACTGTGTTGTAAACTTTTGTATAGAGAATCCCATATGGCAGCGAACTGAGGGAGGCCTCCTGCTAACAGTTAGCAAGGAACTGAAGCCCTCAGCTCTTCAACCCATGAAGACTGAATGAATACCATGTGAGTGAGTCTGGAGTCCATGTGTCCCAGTCAAGCTGGGAGGTAATTACAGCTCCCGGCTGACAACTTGATGTCAACCTAATATGAGACTTTGAGATGCAAGTGCCAGCTAAGCTGTACCTGGATTCCTGAGCCACAGAAACTGTGCAATAAGAAATATTGCTTGTCTTAAACCATTAAGATTGAGGGTAATTTGTGACACAGTGACAGATAACTAATACAGAACATCAGGGTGGGATAAGGGGGAGATGAGTGAGGAAACTAGAACATGGATTTTAAGGAGGCACTTGCTCTCCAGGCTGTGCAAGTTCCTCACTCACCCTGGTCCAGCTCTGCAGGAGAGGTAACATTTAAAAATGAGGTGTGAAGGTGAGACTGCAGGAAAAAGCACCGGAGCTTTGACTACAAATCCATTAAACTACTATGTATTACATTTATTTTGTGAGAGTTTAATTCCATTGATGTATGCTATATGCTAATCACTCCAGTCGTGTCCAACTCTGAGTGATGCTATGAAATGTAGCCTGCCAGGTTCCTCTGTCCATGGGATTCTCCAGATAAGAATGCTGGAGTGCATTGTCATTCCCTTCTCCAGGGGATCTTCCCAACACACTGATTGAGCCCATCTCCTGCTGCTGCTACTGCTGCTAAGTTGCTTCAGTGGTGTCCGACCCTGTGCGACCCCATAGACGGCAGCCCACCAGGCTCCCCCGTCCCTGGGATTCTCCAGGCAAGAACACTGGAGTGGGTTGCCATTTCCTTCTCCAATGCATGAAAGTGAAAAGTGAAAGTGAAGTCGCTCAGTCGTGTCCGACTCTTAGCGACCCCATGGACTGCAGCCTACCAGGCTCCTCGGTCCATGGGATTTTCCAGGCAAGAGTACTGGAGTGGGGTGCCGTTGCCTTCTCCGCCCATCTCCTGCATCTACCGCCAAAATTACAATAAGTGCTCTAGGAAATCGGCCAACAATGAAAACTAGTAGATAAAATAAGAAACATGATATTCTACACAACTTTATACACACCTATTTTTAGGGAAATTTAGACAATTATGTTCTTAGTTCTGGAAAGAGGTGGAAGGCAGAAGAAAGAGAATTCATTGTTGCTAAATGTTACAAAATATTTGTTATAGGAGAGTTTCTTAGTAATATCTTATATATACACTAATTTTATGAGCTCATCTCCCTAAACACCCCAGCAGGAAGTAGACAGAGAAAGGATAAAAGCACCAAAACAAAGTATAAATGCACACAGCAGGAGCAACGTGAATGAATGAGTCATTTAAGCAGAACTTTGTGTGTGTGCCAAAAGCCATGTTGTGGAAGAAACCATTTTTAAGGACTTCAAGATAAAGCTAAATTATGTCAAAATATCAGATCAGGAAATAATGGAGAGGCAAGAGAAAAGTGAAAGGATTAAAATATTTTGTTATATTTTCATACAAGTTAAATTTGATTTTAAGGAAATAAAACATAAAAGCTAATTGCTGTTTTGTAGTATATTGATTAAATGTGTGCTGGTGTTTAGCAAGCTTGACAGCTCATTTTCAAAATTCAAATCATAGAAATTTCAAGAAACCTTAGACCAGTTCTTTCTTCTTCAGTCATGATGTGCACCTGAGTCACTTGGGGATCTTATTAAAAAGTAGATGTTATACCCTTCAATTGAATAATTTATTTAAATAATAATAAATTATTAAAATTATTAATTAATAATAATAATGTAAATAATAATTATTTAAAATAAACACATTTTTTAAAAAGTAGGATGGCTAATTTAGTGAGTCTGAGGCAGGTCCATGACTACATTTCAACAATCTCCCAGAAAATATCTTTCTAACAGGTTGCCAAGGGTTGCATTTTTAAAGAAGTGTTGCTGCTGCTGCTGCTAAGTTGCTTCAGTCGTGTCCGACTCTTCGTGACCCCATGGACTGCAGCCTACCAGGCTCCTCCACCCATGGGATTTTCCAGGCAAGTGTACTGGAGTGGGTTGCCATTTCCTTCTCCAATGCATGAAAGTGAAAAGTGAAAGTGAAGTCACTCAGTCGTGTCCGGCTCTTTGTGACCCCATGGACTGCAGCCTACCAGGCTCCTCAGTCCATGGGATTTTCCAGGCAAGAGTACTGGAGTGGGGTGCCATTGCTTTCTCTGTAAGAAGCGTTACAAGTTCTTAAACCTTGGATTTTAGGACAGGTGTAGTCCTTGGACAAGCAATATCAACATCACATGGGAATGGTTAGGAATGCAAATTTTTGAGCCCCACTCCATATTATAGAATCAGAAACTCAGGATGGTGCCCAGAAATTTCCTATCTATCAAAGCTCCCAGGTGAATCTGAGACATAAGTAAGTTTCACTGTCTTAGGATACAGTGTTTCTGAACCAAGGGTACATATTAGAAACTCCTATGGAATTTCTTTAATTTCAATGAGAATGTACTTGTTCATTGACTCTGAGTAAACTGGTTAGAGAAGGAACCTAGAGAAAATTTTAAATTATCCTTAGTTGGGTAGGGGATAATAATGAAAAAAAAAAGAGAGAGAGAAGGAGAAACACTGTATTTGAAAAATTGCAGAGAAGTTCAATGATTTATCAAAGTCTGAGAACCAGAAATGAAAGACTGCCCAGTTTTCATTTAGGGGGTTCCCAGGTGGCACTAGTGGTAAAGAATCTGCCTGCCAGTGCAGGAGACATAAGAGACATGGGTTGGACCTCTGGGTCAAGAAGATCCCCTGGAAGAGGAAATGGCAACCAGCTCCAGTATGTTTGTCCTTAAAATCCTAAGGACAGAGGAGCCTGGTGGGTTATAGTCCATGGGGTCACAAAGAATTGGACATGACTGAGCATGTGAGCACATCACAATTTTCATTTAAGTTCTTTTCCTGGCACTTCAAGATAATAGCAGGATGACTTGAAATAATCCAAAATGGTCTCTTTCTCATGGAATGTATATAATCTCAGCATGCTGTTGTCTTTTCCTCTTGGGATAAAGAAACAGTCACCCATTCTGAATTGCCCTCTGGGACACAGCCCATTCAGAGGCCTGTATTAGTCACTTAATTACATTCTCTTTCAGTAGCTTCACATTGCTATTACAACACAGAAATTAAATAATTGTTTAAAGCAAAGCTGTGATAGCCCAGGCAAAGCTTTGAAAGCATAGTGAATGTAATACACACACTAAGACTACAAGTGCCTACTTTTAAAAATGTTGTTTCCTTGCTTTTTAAAAAGGGTTTGAAAATAGGTTATTTTTACAGTTGGTGTTTTTTTTTTTTCCTTCTAATTTCTATTTTACAATTTTTCCAGTTTAAGAAATATTTTGTTCAGCCTACATGAGCCTATATATTTTTTATTACTGTATAATGAAGATTTGTACCTAAAACAAAATTCTTTTGAAAGTTCTTACTGTTCAAGGAGAAAGCATATTGAGAAATGTTTATCCTTGCATGTATCTTATGTTCTTAATAGATTCATATATCAAAAGTACCTAATAGTACCCAGGACTTTTCTAGAGTCTAATTCAAATGAGTGTCTCTAGTCCTTTTTAGGGAGATGTTAAGAGAATTTTAGGGGACTTCCAAGTCTTTTAGATTCATGAACAGTGGTTCTGAATTTGAATGATGCTGCTCTGCTAACTTGGCTTCTCACTGGTAAAGAATCCACCTGCCAATGCAGAAAACGGGTTTGATCCCTGTATCAGGAAGATCCGCTGAAGAAGGAAATGGCAACCCACTCCAGTATTCTTCCCTGGGAAATCCATGGACAGAGAAGCCTGGTGGGCTACAGTCCAAAGGAATGCAGATTCAGACACAACTGAGCATGCACGAATGCTCTGCTAACTGGCTTTAAAAATAGGTGGAGACAGTTTGGATTTTACATTGAGTAGTGGCATTTAGTAGATGGAGGCACGGTGGCTAACCATGCTGCAGTGAGAGAGAAAGTGTGGCAAAATGAAGGATTCGACCCCAGATGGCACTCTTTTGACAAACACTTAAGGAAGGAATCATGGGTTCTATTTTGCAATCTCAGGGAATGGGGTGGAGAGCAAGTGCCCTCTGGGCATATGGAACTCACTGTGAAGTGACAGAGGTCGTTCTATCCAGGGAACAGCAGCAGATGGGGGCAGCTGAGAGCACACCAGTTTCAGGCTTTGAAAATACTCTTTGAAAGATTTGTTTGTTAAAAAATGCTCTCCTTTTAGAATGCTCAGCAGGAAAGAGCAACATGTACTCTCAAAATGATGTTGAAAAGTGACTCTAACTAGAGGCAGAGGACAGGAGTCTGATGTTAAGCAAAGAAGCAAGACATAAGAAGGAGTTTACTCAAAGAAAGTGAAACTCTGACACATGATCAGTTCAAGTGCATGCTCTGTGGTCAGGGGGCACAGGGAAGAAAGATAACTGTAATAAATGTAATATTTATTACATTCTTCTCTCTGGGCTTTATAAATTTCATGCTTTCTAGAAAAACAGTTTCCAACCAAAAGTTAGCATGATAGCTACACTGGATAGCTTTTATCAAATTAGACATAACTTTGTTCTTACGGTGTTCTCAGGTATTCAGCCTAGGCATGTGTATTCTGTACTTTAATGAAAGTTTCTTAAATCTGAAATACATCCTTGGATAAAGAGGAATTAATGAACAGCATTTCATATATATATGAAGAACTCAACTTAGTAAGAACTTAGTAAGAACTTAGTAAGAACTTAGTAAGAACTTAGTAAGAACTCAACTTGAAGACCATCTTAAACAAATTTTTAAGTGCACAATATGGCATTCAACATTCAGAAAACTAAGATCATGGCATCTGGTCCCATCACTTCATGGCTGATAGATGGGGAAACAGTGGAAACAGTGGCTGACTTTATTTTTCTGGGCTCCAAAATCACTGCAGATGGTGACTGCAGCCATGAAATTAAAAGACTTTTATCCTTGGAAGGAAAGTTATGACCAACCTAGACAGCATATTAAAAAGCAGAGACATTACTTTGCCAACAAAGGTCCATCTAATCAAGGCTGTGGTTTTCCCAGTGGTTGTATATGGATGTGAGAGTTGGACTGTGAAGAAAGCTGAGCACTGAAGAATTGATGCTTTTGAACTGTGGTGTTGAAGACTCTTGAGAGTCTCTTGGACTGTAAGGAGATCCAACCAGTCCATCCTAAGGGAGATCAGTCCTGGGTGTTCATTGGAAGGACTGATGTTGAAGCTGAAACTCCAATACTTTGGCCACCTGATGCAAAGAGCTGATTCATTGGAAAAGACCCTGACGCTGGGAAAGATTAAGGGCAGGAGAAGAAGGGGACGGCAGAGGATGAGATGGTTGGATGGCATCACCGACTCGATGGACATGGGTTTGGGTGGACTCTGGGACTTGGTGATGGACAGTGAGGCCTTGCGTGCTGTGGTTCATGGGGTTGCAAAGAGTCGGACACGACCAAGCGACTGAACTGACTTGAACTGATGGCATTTTAAGCTATTGGCACAATGTTGTACAGCAGATCTCCATAGGTTATTCAAGCTTGCACAAAATATTAGCTTTTTCTGCTCCAATTGTGATGCTATGGATGGTGAATTCCTGACCACACTTCTCAGAAACAACATGGAATACAGCTATGCTGTAACATAGGGGAGTGTCCAGTAAAAATTTTGATTGAAATAATAAGTGAATATAATCTTTCTGCTGTTTGTTCACTGAGGATCAAGAAACTGAGGCTTTTCCTCTACAATTTTATGAAAGGTTTCTGGAAGTCTAGGGGAAAAAAATATTTAGTGTTATATGATTCAAAACAAACAAACAAACAAACAAACAAAAAAAACTTCACCCTTCAATTCCTAACAGGAGGAAGTTCTGAGAGGGAGATAAATAAAAAGAATTGCCACAGAAGGATAATTTGATATATCCTAAGCAGCAATAGCAACAAAATAAGTCTCAACATGTCTCTCTATGCGTTTTCCCATTCATTCACACATGCTCAGTTTAAGGTGAATTGTGAGATGTTAGTTATGAGTTAGGGGCTTCCCTGGTAGTTCAGTTGGTAAAGAATTTGCTTGCCTTGTAGAAGACCCCAATTCAATTCCTGGGTTGGGATAATCCCCTGGAGAAGGGATAGACTACCCACTCAAGTAATCATGGTCTTCCCTATGGCTCAGATGGTAAAGAATCCATCTGCAATGCAGGAGACCCAGGTTTGATCCCTGTATTGGGAAGATCCCCTGGAGGAGGGCATGGCAACTCACTCTAGTATTCTTGCCTGGAGAATCCCCATGGACAAAGGAGCCTGGTGGGCTGCAGTCTATGGGGTCACAAAGTTGGACACAATTAAGTGACTAGGCATAGAACAGTTAGGAGTTAAGCAGACTCACAGCCTTGTTTTTGAAAATGAAGCTTCAAATGCCTATAGCATCTTCTCTGTTCCACAGACAAACGTACATCTGTCAGAGAATCTACCCCATCTAACTGATAGATCACATATTTTTTAATTTGTGAAGCTGTGTTTATTTATTAGTATGATATTGAAAATACTTGTTTGAAATGAGTTGGGGTCCTAAAGAGGTTAATTACATAATAATTATTCTGTCATGTACTTCCCTTCTTCCTGGGGTAGACTATTTTCACTTCTAAATGAAATTTGCAAATCACTAAATATTTGAAAGACATAATACCTAAAATAATTTGTGCCTGCTCTGAATGACTACAGCATAGATTTATATTCAACAAATGGAGGCTTGAAGTCTCTGCAATAGAGCCTTAAATGTTCATTTATATTTCTCTCCACACATATATTTCTGGTTAGTATTTTTAATATTTGGTCATAATAGTTTTACATTAGAAGATTAGGTTTAATACTTAAAAATATCTATGCACTATTTTAGGCCTTGTGACTTTGCATGATAGAGAAAGAGAAGAGAGAGATTCATAAATTCATGTATAGGTGAATGGGTGGATGAATGGATTGGTGGATAAATAAACAGGAAAATTACTGAATCATCTCTGTATGGGACATAGAATAGTTCTTCTTCACTTAGAACCAGTAACAAGAAATATTCCAACCATCTTGCTTCCTCCTTAATGTGTATCTCCAAGGGGAAATAGCTCTTGCTAATATAATTAATGAGAAATGCCATGTATCATTGTCATGAGTGAGCCTCTCCTTTGTTCTCTCTTGTAAGCTCCATGTATAAACTTTCCCTGTGTCTTCTCTCTCTCTTTTTTTTTTTGGTAAAGGAAGTAGAAATGATGGGGGACATGCCCATGTCCAGCAACTGCTGAAAACTGAATAATTTCAAGTAAAATGGCAGAAGTAGAGATGCCATTTTCCATATCAGGGAGAATCTACTATGTAAGTCAATTTTACTGGTAATACAGCTGGTAGTTTGAACCTTATCTTTTTCTCATGTCTATTTTCAATTGCTTTAATACTTGGAGAAAGAGAAAGTTGATTGATTGCCCCCATCTCTTATTAAAACAAGTTTCTTACAAACAAATATGCTATTTCAAAGGAATTAATTTTTTTTTCTATAATGAAGTTCAGCAGTGATAGTCTGTCATTTCAATATCTAGAGTAGAAATATAATTTAATGAACAGTATGTGTTACATGGTCTCTTGAGCATTTCCCATTATCCATTTGTTTCATTTCCTTTTTCATAATATCTTTCTTGATTCAGACCTTAACTTCTTTATTAGCTGGCTATAGAGCTATTGATGAGACTTTAGACAAGCAAATAAGAAGCTTGAAAATTATATAATTTTCTGTTTGAAGAGTCTTTTGAAATGTTTAGACAATACGAGGGAAGTCCTGAATTTACTGTGTATTTTCTGTGCATTGTCATTATAGACCACATAAGAGGATTTATTAAAATTTTCACATACCATCTTTACACTCTTTTTCTATTTCTTGTGAACAAAATTTTAGCCAACCAAAAAAGGAAAAGATTATAGTCTAATAGAGAAAGCATGGATTTGGTGCCAATAGATGTGTATAGAAAGCACAACTGTGCTATTTACTAAGTCTTTAGATTTTTGTGTGAATTACTCTGTCTGCCCTTGGTTTTCTCACATGTAAAATTAATGTAATAATGTATAAAAGTAAAAATTGCCACACAAATTAAACAGAATTTCTCTTCTCTCTTTATTAATGTTTCTCTGTGTCTGAATCTATAGATCATATATAGATGATCTATAGATCTATAATCTATAGATCATATCCTTAATATTTTATACCTTATATATTAAATAATTCTTAGTGTGGCTCTTGGTTTATAGTAAATAACTCTTCTGTCAGGAAGGCTTCATACCACAACCATTGACCCTGAAATTTTCTAAGAACTTGAAACTGACAGTCACTGGATTGAGTTATTTTAATGTCAGGGCCCTAGACAGCATGAGCTCCCTGGAGCCACTTAAGCACATGCTCTCCCTGCAGCTCAGACATACACTATTCATGAGCATCTGGGATGCAGTATGGCAGAAGGGATAAAAGCACAGGGCCGAGAGTCAGGCTGTCCAGGTTTGAATTCTAGATCTGTCACTTACTAACTGTGACCTTGGGAAGATTATATAACTTAGTACAACTGTTTATTGATCTGTAAAAGGCATATAATAGCTGTAGATACCATATAGAGCTCACGGGAAAATGAAACGAGGTAATTATATAAAGAGCTTAGAATGGTGCCTGGAACATAGTGGATGCCCGGCAAGTAGTAGCTATTATTAAGATTCTGGGAGATATTCCAGTTCCTTCCAATGAACAGCCTACATTCTTTTATTTCTATTCTTAAGTAAAACATCATAATTTCTGCTGTTCCTCATAACCAAGTGAACCTCAAGTAAAAGCCTGGGTGAAACTGTCTTTGGTATTTTGTTTGAACAAGTTCAGTTTATGCCCCTTAGATATGTTTATGGCTAAAATGAAAATTTTTCCACAGTTTATTGTGATCCACACAGTCAAAGGCTTTGGCATAGTCAATAAAGCAGAAATAGATGTTTTTCTGGAACTTTGCTTTTTCGATGATCCAGCGGATGTTGGCAATTTGATCTCTGGTTCCACTGCCTTTGCTAAAACCAGCTTGAACATCTGGAATTCCACAGTTCACGTACTGCTGAAGCCAGGCTTGGAGAATTGTGAGCATTACTTTATTAGCATATGAGATGAGTGCAATTGTGCGGTAGTCTGAGCATTCTTTTGCATTGCCTTTCATGACCTGCCTATTGAGAAACCTATATGCAGGTCAGGAAGCAACAGTTAGAACTGGACATGGAACAACAGACTGGTTCCAAATAGGAAAAGGAGTACATCAAGGCTGTATATTGTCACCCTGCTTATTTAACTTATATGCAGATTACATCATGAAAAACGCTGGGCTGGATGAAGCACAAGCTGGGATCAAGATTGCTGGGAGAAATATCAATAACCTCAGATATGTAGATGACACCATCCTTATGGCAAAAAGTGAAGAGGAACTAAAAACTCTCTTGATGAAAGTGAAAGTGGAGAGTGAAAAACTTGGCTTAAAGCTCAACATTCAGAAAACTGAATGTTGAGATCATGGCATCTGGTCCCATCACTTCATGGGAAATAGATGGGGAAACAGTGGAAACAGTGTCAGACTTTATCTTTTTGGGCTCCAAAATCATGCAGATGGTGACTGCAGCCATGAAATTAAAAGATGCTTACTCCTTGGAAGGAAGGTTATGACCAACCTAGATAGCATATTCAAAAGCAGAGACATTACTTTGCCAACAAAGGTCCGTCTAGTCAAGGCTATGCTTTTTCCAGTAGTCATGTATGGATGTGAGAGTTGGACTGTGAAGAAAGCTGAGCACCGAAGAATTGATGTTTTTGAACTGTGGTGTTGGAGAAGACTCTTGAGAGTTCCTTGGACTGCAAGGAGATCCAACCAGTCCATTCTAAAGGAGATCAGTTCTGGGTGTTCTTTGGAAGGAATGATGCTAAAGCTGAAACTCCAATACTTTGGCCACCTCATGTGAAGAGTTTACTCATTGGAAAAGATTCTGATGCTGGGAGGGATTGGGGGCAGGAGGAGAAGGGGACAACCAAGGATGAGATGGCTGGATGGCATCACTGACTCAATGGACATGAGTTTGGGTGAACTCTGGGTGTTGGTGATGGACAGGGAGGCCTGGCGTGCTGCAATTCATGGGGTCACAAAGAGTCGGACATGACTGATCGACTGAACTGAACTGAACTGAACTGATGGAGGTAGGTATCCGTAAGCCTCATTTTATAGATGACAAATTTAACATTTCTTTTTTTGCCACAGGCCATACAGCTAGAAAGTGGAGAGATCAGACAATGAACCCAGGCAGTCTGGCCTGAATTAACCCGATTAAAGAGCCTCTTGATGAAAGTAAAAGAGAGTGAAAAACTTGGCTTAAAACTCAACATTCAGAAAACTAAAATCATGGCAAATAGATGGGGAAACAATGGAAATAGTGACTGACTTTATTTTTGGGGGCTCCAAAATCACTGCAGATGGTGACTGCAGCCATGAAATTAAAAGACGTTTACTTCTTGGAAAAAAAGTTATGACCAACCTAGACAGCATATTAGAAAGCAGAGACATCACTTTACCAACAAAGATCTGTCTAGTCAAAGCAATGGTTTTTCCAGTAGTCATGTATGCGTGTGAGAGTTGGATTACAAAGAAAGTTGAGTGCCAAAGAATTGATGCTTTTGAACTGTGTGTTGGAGAAGACTCTTTTTTTTTTTTTTTTAATCCAGGACTTTAAAAGGTATATTTATTGTTTTTTTTTTGTTGTTGTTGTTTTTATGCTTTTTTCTTTATTCTTTTTAAAAGTATGAAAGTATGATAATACATTTACAGGAGACTTGGAAAATACAGAACAAACTTACATATAGTTCCATTATATATTACAATTATTTTTTAAGTGGATAAATTCCTTCCACTTTTCTCTCTATCCATTCTATTAATTTTTGAGAGTTTGATATTGGAGAAGACTCTTGAGAGTCCCTTGGATTGCAAGGAGATCCAACCAGTCCAGCCTAAAGGAATCAGTACTGAATATTCATTGGATGGACTAATGATGACGCTAAACCTCCAAAACTTTGGCCACCTGATGCGAAGAACAGACTCAGTGAAAAAGGCCCTGATGCTGGACAAGATTAAAGGCAGGAGGAGACAGGGACAACAGAGGATGAGATGGTTGAATGGCATCACCAACACAAGGGACATGAGTTTGAGTAAGCTCCAGGAGTTGGCGATGGACAGGGAAGCCTGTCTTGCTGCAGTCCATGGGGTCGCAAAGAGTCAGACATGACTGACTGAACTGAATTGAACTCTGAAAGACTATAATTTCTAGTGAGAAAACACACACACACATTTTTTCTTTTCCATTGCTCTATAGTTTTTATATCTACTTTTCCTGTTTTTCTGCCTCCACTTCCCATTTGAGATCTGGTACACATTTTATATGTACACTTAGCCTAGAACAAGATAACACTATTCAGTTGAGCTTGCTGGCTTGGCTGGCAATTAATTTTACCATGAAGTCTACTTTCTGTTCTTTTTACTTATAATACATTATAAATAACTGAACAGCATGTCTAAAGGGTAGCTAAACAAACTACCAAACAATTTTGCACACTTACCAAGTCTGCATAATGCATCTTTTAACTTCAGAAGTTATAATGTGTAATATATTAAACAAGTCAATGTTCAAAATTGTCACCAATTGTATTATCCTCTATTTTACTCAACAGGGAATACCTATGGTTTTTCAAACTTATACTTCAGAACAAAAGGAACATACTTTAATTCATCAAAGAGTTAGTTGTTTATTTTTAACAAGTACCAATTCAATGGAAATACATATTATATTACTTTTTATGAAATGCATCCTTCTATAAAATATAGCATTGTGAATCATTATAATTGGGGGTTAAGATGAGGGGACATTGAGCTGAAGGACTATGTTATTTGTCAAAATGCTTTCTGGTTATAAAGGGCAGTTGTTTTTACATATTAGTACATTGCCTTTGCTTTCTTATGTTATCATAGGTAGAAATGGATAATTTCCAAGAGCTCCCCATGAAAGTTCTCCATCTGGCTGGATTTTTCAACCCTCATCACATTAGATTTCTTATATAATTTTGCTCTAGGGCTCTTCACTTGGATTTTAAGGTATAGCTATTTAATATGATATTAATAATAAAAAGAAATAATAATAATAGCCTTCCCTAGTTTGGCTTCTACCACAAGTTGTGATTAATCTTTCAGTGCTCTATAAGTACGTATTTACTTTTAGCTCTAGGTAAAGAAATAATACAGACAGTTTAGATAATTGGCCCCAGTCCACACTGTTGGTACATTGTGTTAGGATTAAAAAGAAATCTTCTAGCATGACAGAGTTCATGCTCTTTCTTCTGGATGCACATGCAGTTACAAATGCCTAGTATTTTCTCCCAATAACATTTTCTTGTTGCAATAGTTCAGAACCGAGTCTGTGAAATCAGTCAAAACTGTGTTTAGCTAGTGGCTCTTAAGTCACTTAACTTCTATAAATCTGTTTCTCCCTCTGTGAAATAAGGACAAGAATAGTGCTTACCTCTTAATATGACTGTAAGAGTTAAATGAAAGAATGTCTGTAAAACATAATAATTTTCCAGAGCATTTCTGTAAACATTATGCTGCTGCTGCTAAGTCGCTTCAGTCGTGTCGGACTCTATGCAACCCCATAGATGGCAGCCCATCAGGTTCCCCCATCCCTGGGATTCTCCAGGCAAGAACGCTGGAGTGGGTTGCCATTCCTTCTCCAATGCATGAAGTGAAAAGTGAAAGTGGAGTCACTCGGTCACGTCCGACTCTTAGCGACCCCATGGACTGCAGCCCACCAGGCTCCTCTGTCTATGGGATTTTCCAGGCAAGAGCGCTGGAATGGGGTGCCATCGCCTTCTCCGGTAAACATTATAGTTATTATTTTAAAGATTATGATCTCATGTCATTCTGGTGGAGGAATATGCCGGACTATTATGAATATCATTGGACAGATGGGGTATTCTGTAGTATATAGATCAGTATAAAACATTAGAGCTTGGGCTTCCCAGGTGGCACAGAGTTAAATAATCTGAGACACACGTTCGAGCCTTGGATTGGGAAGATCCTCTAGAGAAGGAAATGGCAATCCGCTCCAGTATTCTTGCCTAGAAAATTCCATGGAAAGAGGAGCCTGTTGCACTGCAGTTCATGGGGTCACAAAGAGTCAGACAGTACTGAGTGACAGAGAACACACATGCATCCATTTACTCTGATAGGGTCAAGTAGAAAGAAGAATTTGAAAATTTGTGACCCCTAAATTGTAACTGTGTTTCTTTGCCCTTCACTGAGTTCTTTGAAAATCATATTTGAATTTGTTTGTGTTGTCCCATCAGTCTTCTTATTTTGACTACCTGGTTCCTGTTTTAGAGCTTTCGGTTTATTTTAAACAGATTTAATTATTTATAGAAATTTAAAAGATATTATTGAATTCATTCCACATCATTCAAGAATTATTCTGAAGGAGCAGACTCCATTCCCAACTTTAGGATGAGGATAATAAAATGGGTAAGTCACTCTAGTTTTCTCTTTAAGCACCACTTTTCATATTCTAGTGGGCATTTTAATCATCTGAGGAATTTTATTCAAATTCAAATTTTAACTCAGATGGCCAGGGTGGGATGTATTTCTGACAGACTCCCAGTTACTGCTGCTAGTCTATGGCCATACTTGGAAGAGCAAGATCTTAGAAGCTCACAGCTATGCCTGCAGTTAGAGATGAGCACTAATAGCTATGAGCAATGTATAAAGTTACACAAAAGAGAGAATAATCAATACTGGGTAGAATGGAGATAATTAGAAAGATACTGTTGAAAAAGTCTAAGCAGAATTTGTTATTGAATATCAAGTCATCTTTTACCAATAATAACCATATAACTTTCAAATGATAATACCCAATTTGATTTTTGATGCGTTTGTGACAGTCTGTTACATCTGAGTAATGCTTGGTTTGGAGTGAGTTAACACTATGAATAATTGTCCTTATAGGTGTCCCTGATCTATCTGTGCCTGCCATTTTCCAATATACAATTCCTAAGTGGGGAAGTATCTTCTAAAAATTTTACCTTGAAAATCTCACTGCAATGATCAGCCTCAGTAATTCTGAGTAACTTTGAGGACTTTCATATAGTTTTGATGTATTTTCAATCTTTTATAACATTTCATCTGACTCTTGACTTTTAAGGTCCAAAGATAAATGTAGAACCAAAATTCTTAGAGAAATCTAGTGTGAGATGTGGCATGACAGAGGCAATATATAATGCCCAGAGCTGTTCAAAGATGAAATGAGCTGGAGGTATCAAGGACATAATCCTTTTTGTCTAATTTCTGAGGAGGTTGCTAAGAGACTGAAACATCAGAAAGAAGATATGAAGAGACCCACAGCATCACATGGTAAATTACCAGAGAGCAGGACCTCAGACCTTACTCCAAGCCTACTGACTCAGAATCAACCTATTAACAAAATCCAGAGATGGTATACTTTCATTTTACAGTATAAGAAGTAAAAAATCTACTCTATCATTGCCCTTGAGAGATTCTGTAATTCTGCTTTAAGTTTTGAAAATCTTTAAATTGCTATTTTCCAAAGAGATGAGTAGGTTTATATCTACACTGTTTAGATGGTAATGAGCCATATGGATCAGAAATTGACTCTGGTTCTAAACTGGGCCCAAATTCTCAGTAGAGAATATCCTAAAGAGACTAGGTTAGTTGGATAGGTTAAAGTTTCTCAGACTTCAGCATGCATCAGAATACCCTGGAAGATTTGTTAATGTGAAGAATGATAAGCTCTACCTCCAAAGTTTCTGATGTAGTAAGTCTGGTATACAGCCTAAGAATCTGCACTTCTGACAAGTTTCCAAATAATGTGGATGCTATTGGTTTAGGGTCCATCCTTAGAGAACCCCTGCTGTAAATGAAAAGTTGGCTGGCTGTGCTCTTCATTCCAACCTGTGCCAGACAAATCTTGTTCTAAATAAAAGTAAGGTAATTTTAGTTTATAAGAAAAATTTTGGCTTCTAGTGTTAATCTGTGACTGACACAGATTCCTTAAGAGCACTGAAGAAAAGAGCAGCTATTTCACATCTACCCAAAAGTAAATAATATTAGACAAAGACTTAGGATTGTATTAGTGTGGGCCAAATGGGTCAGTGAGGTTTGTATAGGTACGTTAATTATCAACCCAGGAAACACTGGTTTTCTAACTAGATCTGAACAAGGAGACAAAGAAAGAATCATAAATGAAAAAGAAAGCTTTTTAAACAGTATTTTGACTTGATATAGTAAGATTAAAAGCAAACTGTATATAAATACTGTACCCTAGTTGGGAAGTGTGGTTGGTTCTTATAGACACACTTTTGAAGTTACTTTATATATTTACTGCTGCTGCTGCTGCTGCTAAGTCGCTTCAGTGTCTGACTCTGTGCGACCCCATAGACAGCACCCCACCAGGCTCCCCCATCCCTGGGATTCTCCAGGCAAGAACACTGGAGTGGGTTGCCATTTCCTTATCTTTGCTAAGGTGATCAAATAAATGCATAAATTGTAGAAAATGAAAATAAGATTTCTGTCAGAGAAAGAAGTCACAAATAATAAAGGAAGGAAGACCAGAATGATGCTGGATTGGAGTGGGGAGATGCCAGTATAAACTCATAAATGAGTTTGTGTAGATACATGTATTCTTAGCTCTACTTGAGCTAAGACACTTGAGAGTGTCTATAAATAGTAACAGTTGAGAGGCAATGGGCATTCCTAGTGATCAGAGCTTGTTTTCTAGCAACTATTATCTGATAAACAGAATCTGGGCTCCTTGGGGAAATGATTGCTTCTAAGGTTGGGGCAAAAAAAAAAACAAAAAAAAAAAACTACAAGATGAACCTACACATATTGTAGTGCCAGAAAATAAGGATGCATTAAAAAATATATCAAAGGGGCACAGAAACCAACTGAAACTGATGGCACAGTTGGACCAAATAATAAGAGTAATAATAGATATTAACCCAAGCAAAATAATTATCACTGAGCCTGATTAAATGATTAAATACACTCATTCTAAATAAAAATGTACATACACACAGACATATATAGTCAAGGAGAAGGGACAATTCTTTCTTGGGGGAGAATAATTCTAATTACTAAATATAGTAGACTGAGAGAAATAGAAAATTTTCATTAGAACATCGCAGTAATAATTGCTGCAAACAAGATCCACCAGTGAAAGCTAAATTTAATGGGTAAAGTCTCTCAAAGAGACAGTCCAAAATTAAATATGTGTTAATTTCAAAGGGAGATATAGTAACTTCATAGTGGGGAAATTTTGCAGACTCCACCTTGACCAAGAGATCAAGATTAAACTTATTAGTAATAAAAGATACTGAGATTATGTGCTCTTTGATATGATGCACTGAGAAGGAAACATCACATCTGTGGCATTCCTCCCAGTTACGCTTTACCTCTTTTTAACCACAAGAAACATATTAGATAAATTCATATTGAGGGACATTATGAAAAATAACTGACTTGTGCTTTTCAAAGTCAAAATCACTAGATAATAAAAAACTGAGGAACAGTCCAATTTAGGGGAGGTTAAGGAAATATGGGGCTTCCTTGGTGGCTCAAACAGTGAAGAATATGCCTGCAGTGTAGGAGACCCAGGTTTGATCCATGGGTTGGGAAGATCCTCTGGGGAAGGGAATGGTAACCCATTCCAATATTCTTGTCTGGGAAATGCCATGGACAGAGGGGCCTGGTGGGCTACAGTCTGTGGGGTCGCAAAGAGTCTGACAGGACTAAGCAATGAACACTTTCACTTTCAAGGAGACATGACATCTAAAAATGCAATGTGGGTTCTTATGTTAGACCCTGGGGCAGAAGAAATTAGCAAAAAATTTTGGTAAAATCTGAATAAACTCTGCAGCTTAGCTAATAGTATGGTACTAAAATTATATTCATTTTTATAATTTAAATTCATCATGTAAGATGTTAACATTAAAATTATATGAGGAAAAGGCATATATGAACTGTACTGTCCATCCCCTACTGTAAGTCTAAAATTGACTCAAAATAAAAAGAAACAATAAAAAATACAGAATAAGTGGAATTAGCTCCCCATACATTTCTAGAGGTAATCACAGGTTTCAGTTAGAGTGTGTCCTTACAGGAATTGTAATGATTATAATAAAGGGTTAATAAAATAGTGAAATAATGTTTTCTGATTTCAAACATCTTACAATTAGTTTAAAAAGCATACCTATAAGAAGTTACTGGAGAATAATTACCAGGCAAAATTTCAAACTGAATACCGATGAGAACAGATTTAATATAAATTAAATGTTTCACAAGCCCTGGTCATATAGTTTTCTTCAGTCTATTGCTTGGTGGCTGGTAATGATCAAAAGAGTCACCTCTAGACTTCCATTCCTTGTAGTGATTTTCTGCTTGTCTCTCCTTTCAGTATCACCCTTAGCTTCTAGCTCCTGCTCCTGCCTTCTCAAAGTAGAACTGAGTTACTTGAACTAATTTACATGAAATTGTTCTGGGATAAGTGATGAAATGCTTATTAGGAATATTTTATGTACAGAAATTTCATTATATAAATTACTTAAATTAATTAAAATAGAGAAACCTAATGACTAATGTTCAAAACCCATTAACCGAGAGAGGCAAATTGAATTCCCATGGCTTTCTATATGCCTTTCTTAATGCTTCTAGCAGTCAGTAACTTTGTTTATGAGTTTATCTTGAAAAAAATGACCTTTCTTTTTCAGTCTTAGGCAGAGTCCAATTTTGACTACCTTTTTCAGTGTCTCCTACTTAAAACAATTCAATTTTGAAAACCTACCATCTGTTAACAAATAGTGTTCTCACCATGAAGGCAGTGATTATGTTTATTGCAATTTCACAGGATGAGAAACCAAGAAAAATACAAGAATAGAAACTAGAGAAGAATAAATTCCAAAGGAAAAGGAGCTATATGAAATGAACAAGCAATAAAATATTTTTGCTGCAATGGAATTAAAGGTAAACAATGTGAAGTAAAAATATGGTTAGTTAAGGCTGTAAAGATCTCCTTGGATTGCAAGGGGATCCAACCAATCCATTCTGAAGGAGATCAGCCCTGGGATTTCTTTGGAAGGAATGATGCTGAAGCTGAAACTCCAGTAGTTTGGCCACCTCATGCGAAGAGTTGACTCATTGGAAAAGACTCTGATGCTGGGAGGGATTGGGGGCAGGAGGAGAAGGGGACGACAGAGGATGAGATGGCTGGATGACATCACCGACTTGATGGACATGAGTCTGGGTGAACTCCGGGAATTGGTGATGGACAGGGAGGCCTGATGTGCTGCGATTCATGGGGTCGCAAAATGTCAGACGAGACTGAACTGAACTGAACTGAAGGCTGTAAGAGTGAAGAAAAGAGAATATTATAAAGGATATTTCATTCCTCATTTTAAATGGGAATTACTGATGTACTGCATTCAATATGTTAAGTATAAGTCTTTTGAAGCTTTAGAAATACTCTGTGCACAGTTTGACTGATCCTGTGGTATTATAGACATAAAGATAATCACTGAAAAATATAAACAAAGAATCACAAAATAATATAGAACAAAAGAAATTTGGTGGACAAATTCTGGATTATATAGATGAACTCTTCAACTATACAGAGCCTATTAAGCAAAGCTGAAATAGTATAATTAACAATGATAATGCTAACTCATACCGGTAATAGGGTTTGTAGTAAGTGTTTTAACTGCATTGTTCTCTCTTATTCCTGACAACATCGCTATTAAAATTGAAGAGAAAACCAAAACTTCAGTGTTGCTTTTATACCATAAAGGCTCCTCAGCTGTGTCTTCTTCAAAAACAGGCCTACCTTGACTGTTCCCAGCATCTAATGTGTTTCTTTTTCTAAATGTGTCTAAATTCAACTGGGTCCTTGAAAACTGGCAAATTTTTGTGTAATACTTACATTGTTCATTTAGCAAAATAAATTTTTCTCAGTTTCTATTACCTGCAAAGAACCGATCTAGGCCCTAGGAGTAGAAATTTTTCTATTTCTAAGCAAATAGAAAAATTTGCTAATGTGGGGCTTATATTTTAATGTAGGGAAACATAAAATGAATAAGTACATTTATGAGAAAAGGTTCTAAAGTGGTCATTAACATAAGAATATACAATCAGTTCAGTTCAGTTCAGTCACTCAGTCATGTCCTACTCTTTGCGACCCAGGCCTCCCTGTCCATCACCAACTCCTGGAGTCTACTCAAATTCATATCCATCGAGTCAGTGATGCCATCCAGCCATCTTATCCTCTGTCATCCCCTTCTCCTGCTCTCAATCCCTCCCAGCATCAGGGTCTTCTCCAATGAGTCAACTCTTCCCATGAGGTGGCCAAAGTATTGGAGTGTCAGCTTCAACATCAGTCCTTCCAGTGAACACCCAGGACTGATCCTCCTTTAGGATGGGCTGGTTGTATCTCCTTGCAGTCCAAGGGACTCTCAAGAGTCTTCTCCAACACCACAGTTCAAAAGCATCAATTCTTCAGTGCTCAACTTTCTTCACAGTCCAACTCTCACATCCATATATGACCACTGGAAAAACCATAGCCTTATATCAAAATGAATCCGCCACAGGTATACATGTGTTCCCCATCCTGAACCCTCCTCCCTCCTCCCTCCCCATACCATCTACCAAAAGGACAGTCAATCTTGAGCTTCTGTCTTCTGTTCCCAAAAGAACTCTTGAGAAACTAAGAATGGAGAGTAAAAAAAAAAAAGAAAAAGAAAAACCATAGCCTTGACTAGACGGACCTTTGTTGGCAAAGTAATATCTCTGCTTTTTAATTATGCTATGTAGGTTGGTCATAACTTTCCTTCCAAGGAGTAAGTGTCTTTTAATTTCATGGCTGCAATCACCGTCTGCAGTGATTTTGGAGCCCAAAAAAATAAAGTCTGACATTGTTTCTACTGTTTCCCCATCAATTTCCCATGAAGTGATAGGACCTGATGCCATGATCTTCATTTTCTGAATGTTGAGCTTTAAGCCAACTTTTTCACTCTCCTCTTTCACTTTTATCAAGAGACTCTTTAGTTCCTCTTTACTTTCTGCCATAAGGGTGATGTTATCTGCATATCTGAGCTTATTGATATTTCTCCCGGAAACCTTGATTCCAGCTTGTGCTTCTTCCAGCCCAGTGTTTCTCACGATGTACTCTGCATATAAGTTAAATAAGCAGTGTGACAATATACAGCCTTGGCATACTCCTTTTCTTATTTGGAACCAGTCTGTTGTTCCATGTCCAGTTCTAGCTGTTGCTTCTTGACCTGCATACAGATTTCTCAAGAGGCAGGTCAGGTGGTCTGGTATTCCCATCTGTTTCAGAATTTTCCACAGTTGGTTGTGATCTACACAGTCAAAGGCTTCGGCATAGTCAATAAAGCAGAAATAGATGTTTTTCTGGAACTCTCTTGCTTTTTCCATGGTCCAGTGGGTGTTGGCAATTTGATCTCTGGTTCCTCTGCCTTTTCTAAAACCAGCTTGAACATCTGGAAGTTCAGAATATAAAATAAGGTGATGTAAAAGCAAGTGTTTGAGAAAGAGTGCCTTTAGCAAGAGTGCTTAGGGTAGATCTCTTTGAAAAGATAACTTTAGAATTGGTCCATGAAGATGGGAAAGAGTTGGTAAGACCCAGGTCATAGCAAGAATGTTCCAATTAGCAGGAATGGGACATGCAAAGATGTTGCAGTGTGAATTAGCCTGGTGTGTCTGAAAAAAGAAGGAAGGTCAGTAGAAGGTAGGGAGGATATTGTAAGATTGGTGGTAAAGTAGGAAAAGGTCTTTAGGGCATAGTAGAAATTTGGGTTTTATTGTAAGACAATGGAAAGTCATCAGGAAATTCTTAATGGAGGAAAGGTATAATCTGCTTTTCATTTCAAAAATATTACTTTGTTTTAGGGTTAGGAATGGATGAAAGGCCAGAGGGTAAACAGGACAAACAAGGACTGTTGAGTTGACCAATCTGAGAGACGACACAATTTGGAGAAAGATAGTTTTAGTAGAGATGGAGAGACATGGATGGATTTGCTGTATATTTTGGAGGCAATGCCTCCAAATGATGTTTTTAATGGATTGAATGTGGGAAGAGGAAAAAGGAGAAATAAAAGTTGCTTCTCAGATGTTTGTCTTATGTACCAGGGTAGAAAGTAAACATTTTCTAAGATGGATAAAACTGAGAATTAGAGGAGAGTTTGGGAATTAAATCCTAAGGAAAATGACCCAGTGCTATGTTAATACTTCCTCTACCTCACTCCCCACCCTTCCTTCCCAACTCTTTCGTCACTGCTAGCATAAGTGTCTCATTTCAAAGACCTGGATCAGTCAGTGTAAGCTCCCTCATTTCTAGTTGCCTCCAAAATATGGTCTTCTTTTGTTGTTTGTTGTTCAGTCTCTAAGCCATGTCCGACTTTGCGAACTGTGACCCCATGGACTCACAAAAAGGAGTAGCCTTCCTCCCTCTAATGCTAACTGTTCCATTGATCTCAGAGTTATCAAATATCTTGAGGAATTTTTCTTAAATATTTCCCCAAGATTTTTTGTTTACTTCTTTAATAGATTATTCCCTTTTATATTCAAAGGCTTATAAGTATTCTAAAAAAAAAATCTCTGGATTCTCCTCTTTGACTATCATCCTCTTTATTAACTTTCAAGGGCTTAAAGCCCTCTATCGTGCCTTTACTTGAGACCTCCAGTTGTCGTTCTGAGTTTCAGAGAATTGGAAGTATTTCCTCTAGGTTCTGCTATCAATTTTGCCTCCACCTTTCTTCACCTGTAACTGTAGGGAAGAAGCTCTATGCTTGTCTAGACCTAGGTCTATTCCCAGAAGAGGAGGGTTGGTAAGAGAAGAATTCTCAGTACTCTGGTATTTTCTCTTACACTAGTGGCTTTTGTCACATACCATGCTACATCACTTAAGCCTCTTATTCAATTTCCTGAATGTATCTTTATCCTTCAATTATCTCAAAACCAATAACTAATAGGTGAATCCACTTGGAGGTTTCTAATGACCTCTCTTTTTGATTGACCAAGAATTGTAGGTGGCTGAAGTAAGCGAAGAAGAGTAATGCAGGTGTGGTGACATCAAGCAGTATTATATTGTAACATGGTAGAAGGGCTCAGAATAACTGTGATGAGGTGGCCAAATTGGTAAATTTGACACTGGAGGAAGCATAGATAATTAATGGAGTTTCTCCATCTGATGAGTAACCACATGGGTTAGAATAGAAACAAATCATGTATACAACTGCAGTCAAAAATCAAATTGGCCTTCTTATACTAGAAGCAAATATTCTAAATATTAATGACTTTTATCCCTGGGTGGTGGAACTATGTATATTTCTTTCCCTCACTTCCTTCTAACATTATAAATTTTCAAAATGTTCACAATAAGCTTCTGTCAAATATATAATATAACACATTTTAAGTTGAATACTTGTGGCTTTCTCTTTATTAAGTGAACCAGGAAAATATTCTTCTTTTTCTGCCAAAACAATTACAAGAAATGCTTAACTATATAAAGAAGAGGATAAAATTAGCTTTTAGGAAAGTATGATAAAGTGTGTTACTTTTTGCCAAAGAGGAATAATTGAAATTTAAAGAAAAGAAACTAGATTTGAAGAAAGTGTACAGAAATGGTTTCAGTCCTCATCAGTTTGAAATGGTACATAGTTGATGTAACTGGCAGATTCACTGGATAAATTAACTCTGAGTACTTTTAGACATATATAGAGAGGAAAAAAGCTTGCATAACCTTCATATATATAGAATCCAAGCTATTTTTAGTGAATTTCCAAATTAACTGGTGCTTGATAAGCTTATCTAAAAATATAAGTCCCTTTTATATTTAAAATAGAGTACTGACTATGAAAAGAATTCATAAAATATAAATTGTTTTGGTATGATTATAAGGGACTAAGAGAACGACTCATAATTTTAATGTAATAATAGCTCTTCTACCTCTTCTAAATAGTAGAAATTGCTTGTTTAAAAGAAAACATATTTAGAAATAGCTATTTTAAAGAGTAATTGAATAATCTTATAGTTTTTTAATCTTTAAATGTCAGTGTTACTATTCTTTTTTGTATCTGTAGTTCTAAGCATGTTACTGTGTATGTGATAGTGAGTATCAGCTATTTTAGTTGATGATTGTTAAGATTAATCAGAAGATTTGAGAGAATAGCATTGAAACATGTATATTACGATATGTTAACTAGATCACCAATCCAAGTTCAATGCATGAAACAGGGCACTCCAAGCCAGTTCACTGGGACAACCCTGAGGGATGGGATGGGGAAGGAGGTGGGAGGGGCGTTCAGGATGGGGGACACATGTACACCCATGGCTGATTCATGTCAATGTATGGCAAAAACCACTACAATATTGTAAAGTAATTAGCCTCCAATTAAAATAAATAAATTTACAAAAAAAGATTAATCAGAAGAAACGAAAATGTAAAATCTTGTTTTTATCATTTTTTTCTTCTGGATGTTCTGTGCCACTATCCTTATCATTTTCAACCCTGGAATTACCACAGTTCTGCTAGGGAATTTTGATATCATATCCTTCTTTCATTGGGCTTTTATATGTTCCATTGAACAAATAGAAAACCAGGTAAGTTTTTAGCCCAGTTCCTCCACAGCACTTATGGTAGAAAATTTTTTGTAGAGCTGGTGTTAAAACAGTAACCATCATTTTTCCCACTCCTGGCTTCCTGATCAATAAAGCAATTCTTTATACACCCATTCAAACAGCTCTTTGAATGTAAGTTCTTTAAAGTTGAAGTAAATATGTCAGTATCAAATGATACTCTCTAGTCAATATGGAGTAAGTACCAGAGGTATACTCCTGGCCTGAAACAACTAAAAGAACAGACAAAATGGATGGAGATAAAAAGTAGACTAGAACAGTCTATAGTCTATTCTATAGCCTATAGAATAGACTATAGGCATTAGGGAACAGACAGTGATCCCTAAGTAATGAGAGAGAAATGAAGTAAGTCCTACAGTTGTCCCGGTGTACTGGATGGAGAATGTTTTCAAACTCCAGGACAAGCAGCAGGAACCCAAGGGTAGTCTGGCAGTATCTCTCAATTAATAAGATGACCATGGAGGTCTTGAGAAGCTGAAGAACCTACACAAAGAAGGGCAGAATACTGAAGTGGAGATAACTTCAGGAAAAGAGAATTCTGGGGACATAGAGTAAGCATTCTTGAGTATGGATAAGTGAGTATGTGTGAATAAATTGCTAAAGTCTCAGACAAAAACCAACTAAAAGGATTAAAGGAAGTAGTTTCTGAAGTTCAAACAAGGCTAGGAATATTGTCTCTTCCTAATAGAAAGAGTAAGAAAGAAAAAAATGACTCTCATTATTCAGAGATCATAAGTATGAATAATAAGGTTCTTGCCTCTGCAAGTGGGAAAAGTTAGCTTTAGACTAAGAAAGCTTAACTGCAGATTCAAATGGACGAAATTGTTTTCAGGTGAAAAGTCTGTCACAAATAAAGTCCATATCCACATCTAGTCTGAAATCACCAGACATACAAATAAGCAGGAAAATATAATCCATATTGAGGGAAAAAAATCAATCTAATGAAACTGAACCAGAAGTTATAAAGATGATAGAATTAGCAGACAAGAAGAATAGAATAGTTATTTTGATGGTATTATATGTTTAAGAACCTAGAGGAAAACCGATCATACTAAAAAAGAGAAATGAAAAATTTTGAAACACCAAACATCCAGGGATAGAAACTAAAGTGTCTGAGATGAAAAAAAAAAAAAAAAAAATCAAAAACAAACAAACAAAAACATTGTGTGATTAATGGGAAATTGGACATTGTTGCGAGCAGGGGAAGTTAACAACTATCCAAAATGAAACAAAATGAATAAATTGATTGGAAAAGAAAATTTGGAGAATTAGTGAAATGTAGAAGAACTTCAAACAGCCAAATCCATGTATAAGCAGACCCCCAAAGAACAAAGAGAAAGAGTGAGACCAAAGCAATATTTGAAGAGATGACAGACTTTTTCCAAATTTGGAGAAAGGTATAAACTCACAGCAGAGAAGGCAATGGCACCCCACTCCAGTACTCTTGCCTGGAAAATCCCATGGACAGAGGAGCTTGGTGGGCTGCAGTCCATGGGGTCGCTAAGAGTCGGGCACAACTGAGTGACTTCACTTTCACTTTCACTTTCATGCATTGGAGAAGGAAATGGCAACCCACTCCAGTGTTCTTGCCTGGAGAATCCCAGGGACGGGGGAGCCTGGTGGGCTGCCGTCTATGGGGTCGCACAGAGTCGGAGACGACCAAAGCAACTTAGCAGCAGCAGCATAAACTCACAGATCCAAGAAGCACAACAAATTCCAAGCAAAGAAAGTAAGGGGAAAACTACACCAAGTCACATCATAATCAAATTACTTAAAACTAGTGACAAACCAAAGAGAAACTCTTTATATTAGCCTCAGAGAAAAAATCTATTACATAGAGAAGCATAAAAATAAAGATGATGACAGACTTCACATAGAAAACAATACAAGCTAGAAGATAGTGCAACAGCATTTTTAAATACTGGAATTTCAAAAAATATCATACTGGAATTCTTTACTTGGTGAAATATGTTTTCAAAAGTTAATGCAAACTGAGTGATTTTCTGATATACAATGACTGAAATAGTGACTTTGAGACATACACACCAAGAAATGTTACAGAAAGTTCTTTAGTCAGAAGGAAAATAGCATCATGTGGAAACAAAAATCTATACAAATGAATAAACTATACCAGAAATGCTAAATACATAGGTAAATATAGATAATTTTATTATTTTAATCTATTTTAAAATAGTAAACTGTATAAAGTAAAAACAAAATGTATTTTGGAGTTTATAACATATATAGAAGTATAACATCATCAGAAATACTAAGATAGAAGAAATGGAAGTAAACTATTTAAGATTCTTACACTGTCAAAAAATATCTACAAGGGTAGCTTGTGATACGTTTAAGATGTATACTATAAACCCTGAACACAACATATAGTGATTGCTGGTAAGCAAATTAAAGAGATAAAATGGGAATTATTAAATACTTGAATAATTGTTTCAAAGCAAAGAGGAAAAAAAAGGACATAGGCAAATAGAAAACAAAGATCAAACCAAGCATATTATCATATTAAGTATGTATAGTCTAAACACTTCAATCAAGAGGAAGAGATTTTCACATTAAATACAAAATCAAAACCCATGTGTCCTGCCTAAAAATCTGAAATAAAGATATAAATGGATTTAAATTAAATAAATGGCAAAAGTTTTATCCTTTAATACTAGTCAAAAGAAAGCTGGAATTACTGTATTATTATCAAAGCAGATTTCAGAGCCAAGAATATTACCATATAAAAGAGAATTTAGTAATAAAGTCTTCAAGCCTTTCAAGAAGACAACACAGAAGGTATTATCATGAAAATAAATGTTGATTTGTTAGATTTCTTCAAAATTATGAAATTCTGTGTTCTGAAAGACATTGCTAGATGAGTAAAAAGATAAGCCATAGACTGTGAGAAAATATTAGAAAATCACATAATGAAGTGTTGAGAACTGTAAAAGATCTGAGATTTTAATCAATTTAAGAGCTAATAAATTAACCTGCCACAATATGAACTTAATATTCTTATTGGTTCCTCTTCCTTCTCCAAGTCCCACAATTTGATGCAGAAAAGTCCAGTGATTCTGAGCAGGTAGTGAGTTTGCATGACAGGTGAGGATCTCTGAACTTAGGAAATCCCAGTCTTCTATGGTGGCTGCTAGCCAATGTCCTCAACCTTTTCCCATAGGAAATATCTTTATTATCCTGGAAAGCAAACAGTATGTCCTCTGCCCCAGAAAAAAACACTCTTTCTCATTGCTGGAATATTTACTGTATAAACAACTTTGTTAATGCCACTGCTCAGAAGACATTCAAAAGTATGAGAGAACCATGGAGAATTATTTCCCAATATCAAGTTCAAATATCCATAATATATAAGAATTCTTAAAAATCTTCAATAAGAAAATAAATAACCCAATTTAAAAATTGGCAAAAGGTTAGAACAGATATTTGACTGGCAAATAAGCACATGAAAAGTTTCTCAGCTCTACTAGACATCAGGAAAATGTAAATTAAATTCATAATGCAGTACCACTCAACACCTATAAGAATGGCAAAAAAATAAATAGTCTGTCCATATTCATATTCAAGTTGAATATTCAAATCATTCACCCTGGTTTTAAGTGTGTAAAATGGCACAACTACTTTGGAAAACAGTTTTGTACTCTTAAAAAGTTAAAAATAAGTTGTCATATGATCTAGCTGTTCTACTCCAAGGGATACTCAAAGTAATCAAGCATGTGTCTGTACAAAGACCATACACAAATGTTCATGGAGGCTTTATTTGTAGTAGCCTGAAACTGCAGACAACCCAAATGTTTTTCAATAGTTTATTCAATGAATAAACCAACAAACTTTATGGTGGCATACTACTCAACAATAAATGAATTATTGATACATGCAAAGACTCAGAAGAATCTCAAAATAAATGTGCTTGGTGAAGCAAGCCAGACCGAAAAGTGTACGTGCTGTATGATGACATTTAGGCGACTGAAGCTAATCCAGACTGGCAGAAAGCACATCAGTGGTTGCCTAGGGATGATGGAGGCCAGGGCGGGGTGGGAGGAAGGATGGACTGGAGTTGGCTTTTTCTATGCCTTCTGTTTCTCTGGACTCTTCTTCTGTGCAGACTTGCCACTTTGTTGACATTGAGTTAGATATTGCAGGTTTAAACCTGATATCCTAACAAGAAAATATATGGAAGGAAAGGAAATATCTCTTCATAAGCAATAGCCTCAAAAGAATAGGGATTTATTCCCCAAATCTCAGCAAACTCCCTGTGGTAGCATGTTTGGAAACATTGCTTTTCTTTACTCTCTGTAGCCACAGCCCTTACAATGTGACTTTGAATTGTTCCCATCAAGAGATGGCTTTCAAAAGAGAGAGAACATATGTATACCTATGGCTTACTCCTTGGAAGGAAAGTTATGACCAACCTAAATAGCATATTCAAAAGCAGACATTACTTTGCCAACAAAGGTTCGTCTAGTCAAGGCTATGGTTTTTCCTGTGGTCATGTATGGATGTGAGAGTTGGACTGTGAAGAAGGCTGAGCACCGAAGAATTAATGCATTTGAAGTGTGGTGCTGGAGAAGACTCTTGAGAGTCCCTTGGACTGCAAGGAGATCCAACCAGTCCATTCTGAAGGAGATCAGCCCTGGGATTTCTTTGGAAGGAATGATGCTAAAGCTGAAACTCCAGTACTTTGGCCACCTCATGTGAAGAGTTGACTCATTGGAAAAGACTCTGATGCTGGGAAGGATTGGGGGCAAGAGGAGAAGGGGACGACAGAGGATGAGATGGCTGGATGGCATCACTGACTCGATGGACATGAGTCTGAGTGAACTCTGGGAGTTGGTGTTGGACAGGGAGGCCTGGCGTGCTGCGATTCATGGGGTTGCAAAGAGTTGGACACGACTGAGCAACTGATCTGATCTGATTTGATGGCTGATTCATGTTAATGTTTGGCAGAAACCAACGCAATTCTGTAAAATAATTATCCTTCAATTAAAAAATAAATAAATGTTTAAAATTTTTATTTTATTTTTTAAAAGAGGTGGTTTCTGCTTTCCCACCCATTAAATCAGGGCCTGCCTGTGTCTTGCTTTGACCAACAGAATGCAGTAGAAGTGACAGTGAGCATTTCTGAGCTTAGGCCTCAGCAGGCCTTTTATGTCTCTGCTTTCACCCTTGGAAACCTATCCAGATTCAATGTGAATAACCTAAGATTGTCTGCTGGATGATAAGAGATAATGTGGAGCAGAAATGAGTCTTTGCAGTTGAGTCCATTTTAGTCTAATCAGTGCCCAGCATCCAAGCAACTCTTCAAATAAAAACACATAACTGAGCCCAGCTGAAACCAGAAGAGACACCAGGTAAAACCAGCCCATGTCACCAACTCAATTATGTATAAATGGTAACTGAAGCTACTAAGTTTTAGAGTGGGTTGTTATATAACAGGATAACTGATTCACATTCTTTTTCATCTCATCTCATTGGCCTGAGTTGATGCGGCTATGAGACAGAATGGGCTAGGTAAGAGAAAGGGGTAGGGATGGAATAATAATTGTTAGGAGAAAAGGGAGAAGGGTTATTTGCAGGCAAACAACTGTGTGCATTATAGCAAATCATGTTCTGAAAGTTAAAATAGTACTCATGTCCAGGGTAGAGTAGCATTGCACACAGCAATGGATTTTAACTAAAGAACAGTTATTTACAGTTCTTTATTAAAGGAGAGAAAATTGAATTTTGGTGGTGTTATTTGTTCAATTTAATTCTGACTCACTCATTGGGGAAAATAATCTGCTTTGGGCTATTTTTCAAAACCTAGCACTGGGGATTATACTTTCTTTTACTTTGTTTATGAAATTTTTACTTTCCATAATTACATGAAAAAATTAACCACCAGGTGTGTGTTTTTCATAGCATTCCATAGGGCTTCCTAATATAGGGTATTTTCAAATTTATCTTAAATTAAAATCATTTAAAAGAGATGAAGCTTGTATGCTTATTTCTCCTGCAAGAATTATCAATAATTAGAGTACAGAAGAGACATAAAGAATAAAGAGAAAGTACAAGATTACTCTCCAGTTGATAGGAAACCTATAATTTAAGGTATCATGTAATTTATTTGCTTTCAGAACATGTGATTATGATGAATTGTGCTTCAGAGCAATTATAAAGCTTCCATTAGCAGCATTTGCATGTCTGATTATATAAATCTTGTCAACCTTCTACCCTGGTATGTTGTTGTTAAAAAAATTTGGTATGTACTTTAAAAACATTTTTTACATAATTATGTACTAAAGATTCTCATATTTTCAATTTATGCCCAAAAGGAACATTGGCAACAGTGTCTAATGCTGGATTGATGCCTCTTTATATAGCACAGAATAATAGAAAGTTAAAGGCCCATACACTGTTATACTATAAATCCAGGTCACGGGTAAGGATTATACATTACTGTGCCTGTTTGTCCCTGTAAGTTTTCTTATCAGATGGAAGAAAAACGTCAGAAAAGTTTTTGCTTCAAATTCTTACATAAAAAAATATATTAGGAAATAGTTTAGGTACAATTTTCTACTAACAATTATCTATGTTTCTTAAAATACTAATGTAAGGTACTAGTACTAACATAGACTACTGCACCTGTATAAAACCTCTGTGGTTTGTAGTAGCCTTTTAATTGTGCTATCTAGTCATTGGTGAATATAACGGAAAAGAAAAGTATATGATGTCTTCACATCACACTGTATAGTCAGCCCCCTATGCCATCTATGCATAAAGTTTAATTGGATTCTTCATATGGCATTCATTCAGGCCAGTTGCTTTTTATCATGTAAATCAGAGCTTATCAATAAAATTCGAATGCCTTTGGGAATCAAGCAGATAGCATAAATGTGTGAGCTGACCAGGTATGATAATACATTAGCTTCTTATAAATACATGGATCTAAAATAAATGTTATGGTTAGATAGCATATATATACATAATCTATATCTATCTTTATCTTCTATTTCTGTCTTTCCAACTATATAGAGTAGGCCCTTTGTATCTGCACTTTCCCTATCCATAGATTCAATCAATTGCAGAACAAACATATTCAAAAAAATTCTTGGAAGTTTCAAAAACATAACTTGATTTTGCCACATGCCAGCAACTATTTACATAGCATTTACATTTTATTAGATAGTATATGTAATCTAGAGATGATTTCAAGTATAAAGGAGGATTACATAGGTAATACACAAATACTATATCATATTATATAAAGGACTGGAGTATTTTGGTATCCAAGGACTAGAGTATTTTGCTATCCAAGAGTGTTCCTGAAATCAATCCCCTTTGAATATCAAGGGACAATTTTGTGTATGAGTATATCTGAGTATGTGTATATGTATGTATGTATATGTATATATACATATATCACCTAATATAGAATGTATTTAATCGATACAGTTAGTGGTTAACCCGGCATGAGGGTGCTCTAGAGAGTGAGAGAATGTGTGCATGTGTGCTAAGTTAGGTTTGACTCTTTGCAATCCCATGGACTGTAGCCCGCTGGGCTCCTCTGCCCATGGGATTTTTCAGGCAAGAATACTGGAGTGGGTTGCCATTCCCTCCTCCAGGGGATCTTCCCAACTGAAGGACTGAACCTTCATCTCCTATGTCTCATGCATTGGCAGACCAGTTCTTTACCACTGAGCCACTGGGGATCCCCAGAGAGAGAAGCTTCTACGAAACGCACTCAGACTTACTTTTGTTAAAACTCTGTGTTGGTCAGATTTGGTAAATGGGCCTCTAGTCTGATAAATCAAACAGTCTGATGCTTTCTGGAATTACTAGCACATTTTAATGAAACACTGCTGCTGCTGCTAAGTCGCTTCAGTCGTGTCCGACTCTGTGCGACTCTGTGCGACCCCATAGACAGCAGCCCATCAGGCCCCGCTGTCACTGGGATTCTCCAGGCAAGAACACTGGAGTGGGTTGCCATTTCCTCCTCCAATGCATGAAAGTGGAAAGTGAAAGTGAAGTCGCTCAGTCGTGTCCGACTCCTAGCGACCCCATGGATTGCAGCCTACCAGGCTCCTCGGTCCATGGGACTTTCCAGGCAAGAGTACTGGAGTGGGTTCCCATTGCCTTCTCCTTAATGAAACACAGATGTGCCTATTTCTTTTTTAGTGGAAAAACCAGGAGAAAATGAGATATAAGAATACAGATGAACTAAGTAAGCATTTGCCAAGCTACATCCTGTGGAATTCTAATTAACATGATGTTTATGGGGATTACAAGTCAAAAGAAGCTTTGGAGATTGCCAGAGAAATACAACACACATGTACGAACAATATATGACACAACATGGGGTAGTGAAGTATTCTGAAGAAAGACAAAGCACAGATGGGGAGTGCCGTATGCAATGGTGGTGCTGAGGTGATAGTTCTGATGAGAAGGCCAAGGCTTCCTTGAGGTGAGCTTCAAAACAAAGACCTAAGAGTATATCAGAAAAGTAGAAATAGCAAAGGTGCTGAGGCCAAAATGAGCTTGCTTTATTAGAGGAATAGTGGTAAGGTTAGCAGGAGTAGAGCTGAGTGAGTGCCGTGACAGGTTGTAATACCAAGTCAGGGCTTGGGCAGGGTCAGATGCTGTAGGTGGGGTAAAGATTTAAGCTTTATTCCTGTGAATAAGACCCTGTGAAGCTAGTTTGGATCAGGAGATGGTCCAATACTCAGTTAGGTTACAGAAAGGTCACCTGACTGCTTTATGTATTATATTTGAGACTCAAAACAGTCAGGTATTGAAGCACTGAAGCCAGTCGTCCTGGGTGATGCCTGTGAAATCTCCAAGTTCAGAGCCTATTATACTCAGGTTACCTCACCCTTGTCTTGGCAAATGTTAGGGATTTTTTTTACCATAGATAGAATAAAAATATACATATATTAATAATGAGTGACATGTTACTCATTTCTTATCTAGGAAAGGATTAAAAAATAAGCAAAATCAAAGGAATAAATCTGTAAATGCAGAGACAAATATGAAGCATTTTGGTATTGAAAAATCTTGGTATTCCTAAGACTCATACCATTCAGGTGGCCAGTTTCCTTTTTATTATTATTAGTTTTATTGAAATATAATTGATATGCAATACTGTATAAGTTTAAGGTGTACAGCATAATGATATGGCTTATATAAACTGAGACGTGGTTATCACAATAAGTTTAGTTAATATTCAGGATCTCACAGAGATACCAAAAAAACAATTTTTTCCTTGTAATGAGAACTCTTAGGATTTACTCTTAACAACTTGCAGGTATTATGCCCTACAGCACTGTTGACTCTAGTCATCATGCTGTGCTTTACATCCCTGGTACGTATTTATCCTGTAAATGGAAGTTTTGTACCTTTTGACTGCCTGCATTCAGTTCCCACTCCACTCCTCTGGTAACCACAAAATTGATCTCTTTTATCTATGAATTCACATTTTTGTTGTTTTAGATCTCACATGTAACCAGTCATACAGTATCTGTCTTTCTCTGACTTATTTCTTTAGTATCATACCCCCCACGGTTTATGTTGTCATAAATGAAAGCATTTCTTTCTTTTTTAAGGCTGAGTAATGTTCCTTCGTTTGTACACACACCAAGTTTTCTTTACCTATTCAACCATCAGTGGATCCCTAGATTGCTTCCATGTCTTACCTATTGTGCAGAATCCTGCTATGCTTATGGCAGTGCAGAAATCCCTTTGATATGGAGTTTTGTTTCCTTTGGATATATTTCCAACAGTGAATTGAGGGATCATGTAGTAGTTCTATTTTATTTATTGAGATCAACAGTTTCTAATATCAGTTTTTGGATTGTCTGTCTACTTTAAGCTTCTAGACTCAGTCAAATGTAAGGAAGCAAAGAAATCTGTATTGGATCAGAGTTTCTCAGTTTTATTAATATTGACATTTTGGCCAAACTACTTGCCATTCTTTGCTGTAATGTGCTGCCTTGTACATTTATAGAATATTTAAGAGCATCCCTGGCCTCTACCTACTAAATGCAAGTTGAACACTTTCTCCTTGCCATTCCTCAATCCAATCAAGACAATAAAAAGTGTCTTTAGACATTACCAATGTCTCCTTGGAGACAAAAGTTGCTTCCAGGGAGAACCACTATGTTAAATGATAGGAGTAGTTTATACAGAGTCTCTTCCAACAGCTTAAAAATGTATGCAAATGTGAGCAAGGACATGTGTAAGGAAAATCTGTACTGGAGAGCATTCAAGAACTATAGCAATGAGGGAAACCCAAGCCTTCATATCAAGGACATACAACATTTCACTGAATCTTGATAAAAAAAAAAAAGTAATTGTTTTTTATCCTAAATCAAATGAGTATTATGGCTCAGAGATGACACACTCAAACTCAGAGTTGGCATATCTGACATCACCCAGCTAATAACTAGAGGAGTGGAGACCAGATTTCAAAGCCTATTTTCCTTCCAATATATTATGGTATGTCCTGTTAAGAAAACCAAGGCAATTTCATGTGTAAGATGGTTCTTACATGGCATGATTTGGATTGTGGTTTGAAAAATTAGATAACCATTAGCAATCACTTCTAAAATGAGTTTCTTTTTGCCAAATGATTCTATTATTATGAACAATAATTGTTATAGTAATAGTTTTTTAAATAACAAGTGGCATATATCAAGGACTTACCATGTATAAGGCACTGGAATATATGTTCCATGAATAGAGTCTGATTAAATCCCCACAGTAACTGGATGAACTAGATTTAATTATTATCCACATTTTATAAAAATAATAATTAGGGAGAAACATCATTTGTTTGTTTACTAAATACATGGTCCATTACTAGATGTTTCACATGGATGTCATCCTTGTAATAGTTTTATGAGGCACAAAGTATTCTTTCCATTTTGAAGTTGATGAAATTGGCACTTAGAAAAATAAAGCAACTACTTAAAATGCAGCTTGAAAGTTATGTAGCTGACATTCACACCTCTATGTATCTGACACCAAATCTAGTATCTGACATCATAACCATTTGTTATCCTTTCCTGATATTAGTGGTACATTTAAAAATTAGGACAATTGTGAGTGAACATGTGTCTTTCCTCATAACAAAAAGATAGCAATAACAACTTTCCAAGTTATTTTTTATTCTTTACTGGTAGCAACAACTTTCTTAGAGATGTGTGCTATCTTTGCATGATCTCTCCATCTTCCTCAGCACCCTCCCTCTCCCTCCCACCAGGGGCTACAGAGTAGATAGTGGAGAAAGTGAGAGAGCACAGAATGAAAGGAAATGTCAACCAGTAAGAGCTAGACCTTAAGGTCTTGTCGGCAAGTACAAAAGGTGAAAAGCAATGTTTCTCTGGCAAGGCAGAAATGCTTATGTTTCTTGTCACACTCTGTCTTCATCCCCTCTTCCAGGCTTCAACTCAAAGTGTCCCCATCAGAAGCACCAGGAGCAGCCGCCAAAGAACACATTCTCCCGTTCAATATGGGGTGCTGGAACAGACCTTAACGTATTAAACAGCATTACTGCCTGATTCTTTCTGCTTCATTGACACATTTCAACAATCATAAAAAATACATGCATTTGACTTGCCATGTATTTTTCAAGGTCCCTTCTGTCATTCTTCACAGAGACAGCAGAGTTATAGGAACACAACAGGAAATATAAAAACGGTTTTATCTTTTGCATTCTAGACATGTTCTATTGAAATGAGCAACTTAAAATTTTCATATGTATATAGCTTACAGCTTATGACTCATGTTCTGGTATAAAAGATGGATAAATTAGCCAGTGACAATCTATCATTAATAAATACTAGAAGGGGACGACAGAGGATGAGACAGTTGGATGGCATCACCGACTCAATGGACATGAGTTTGAGTAAACCAGAAATAGGTGATGGACCAGGAAGGCCTAGCTTGCTGCAGTCCATAGGGGTTGCAAAGAGTCAGACACGACTGAGCGACTGACCTGAACTGAGACTGCATTTATTAAATCAGTCATTGTAAATTGAAATGAACGCAGATGGGAGACCTGTAACTGAAATGGGTAAAGTGATACAATAGATGATAAGGAATGGTGGGGAGTGTGGTCTAAATCAGAGTATATGTGCTTTCTCTGAGTCTGGTGCCCATGACTCAACTCCAGCAGACTTTTGCTATGTATGCAAGAATGTGGGCTCAGTGTTGCCAGATGCTATGATTTATAAGAGGAGCCGGAAATCCATATTTTCAAGTAAAATCTTCCTGACTTTAAAATGTTGGCAAATTTCTTTCTTTTCTTAAATACTATTCAGGCTGCTCATATGTTACTTCACTTATAATGGACGGATATTGATTTCAGAATGTGGAAAGCTTTGTGGTGTGGAAAGCTTTGTGGTAATTTATACTTCTTTCTATGGCCCAGGTGGTGCTAGTGGTAAAGAACCCACCTACCAATGCAGGGGATGTAAGAGACAAGAGTTCTATTCCTGGGTCAGAAAGATCCCCTGGAGGAGGGCATGGCAACCCACTCCAATATTCTTGTCTGAAAAATCCCACAGACAGAAGAGCCTGGCAAGCTATGGTCCATGGAGTCACAAAGAGTTGGACACAACTGAAGCAACTCAGCATGCAGGCACCCGCACACACACACTCCATTCTATTTAGGGGTGCTTTCATGGAAATTTTATGGAAGTTCACTGCACCTCAGCCTTTGACCTCACACTTGAGTGGGCACCAATCTGGGAACCTGTTGCAAATTCATAATCATAAAAATTCCAACTCAGTCATACTGAGGTAGGACCCAGGTATTCTGCTGTGGATGACGTTGTGAACATACTTTGAACAGTATCTTAGAAAGTGAGAGGAAGGAACCCATTAGATCAGGGGTTGGCAATTTATGGTTCATCTGCCAAGTCCAGCCTGCTGCCTGTTTCTGTAAATAAAGGTTTATTGGGATGCAGCCACATCCATTCATTCACGAATTGTCTATGGCTATATTATGCTACAAGGCAGAATTAAGTAGTTGGAATGGAGACTGTATAGCCCTCGAAGCCTAAAAATATTTCCACCTGGTCCTTTACACAAAAGCTTGCTGACTTCTGCCTTAGACAACATAGGTCCTACATCTCGAAAACCTCAATAAAAGCTTGACTCCTCAATATTACTTGGGAGTGATAAAAATAAAAAGAGCCATGTTACTGATGGTATTGATTTATAATTCAGTTAAGTCCAAATTATTTCTCCTAAGCGAAGACTATCCTGTTGCTATGACAACAGTTATACCAAGCTATATAGAGGAGAAGAAAAGAAAAAGGCAACAAAATTATATTAAATGTTAGACCAGAAAAAAGGACAGTGAATGCCTTGTGATTTGGCTTTGACTTGAAGGGTTATAAACATAAGCAAGTGCACATTTTCCCCCATAGGTGAGACAGTCACAAGGGACTCTGAGGATCCCTGTCTCTCCAACAGGCCGTCCCCTATTCCAATCTCTGCAAACACCATCTGTGTGTACGGAGGAAATGAATTCACAAATAAATGAGTCATATGCCAGAGCTTTTCACTTGTCAGTAGTGCAGATAATGGGTTTATGAAGGATTAAAAAATAGATCGATGTTGAATTTCTGTTGCCTTATCCTAAATATATACCAGTCTTAGTCCCACAGAATCTGAGTAGCTTTTCTATTTCTCACTGCATTAACAGTCCTATAGTCCAGCTACTGTGTTGTTCCCATCTTTGTAAATGGCACAACCATTCACTCTTTTCCAAAGGCCAAAATTCCCAGAGTCAAATTGAATTTCACCCTTTCTGTCTCAGATCACATCCATATAGCAGTCATGCTGACTCTCTGGTCCAAGCCATAATCATCTCTTGTCTGGCCTTCTGTGGTCTCCGGCTGACATGCTAGCCTGCACACAAATAGTTTCTACCTACAAACAAAGTTCTATTTTAAACAAATGGATCAGGCTGAGCTATTCCAAAGGCCAAAACCCATCCCTCAATATCATCCTATCATACTCAGTTAAAAATCCAAAATCCTTCCTGTGGACTTTTGTTGCTGTTGTTCAATCACAAGTTGTGTCTGACTCTTTGCAGCCACAGGGACTGCAGCACACCAGTCTCCTCTATCCTCCTCTGTGTCCCAAGGTTTGCTAAACTTTATGTCCATAGAGTTGGTGATGCTATCTAAACATATCATTCTCTGTGGACCTCTTCTCCTTTTGCCATCAATCTTCCCAGACAGGATCTTTTCCAATGAGTTGGCTCTTCACAGCAGGTGGCCAAGGTATTGGAGCTTCAAGCATCAGTACTTCCAATGAGTATTCAGGATTGATTTCATTTACAATTGATTGGTTTGATCTTGTTGTCCAAGGGATTCTCAAGAGTCTTCTCCAACACCACAGTTCAAGAGCATCAATTCTTCAGTGCTTAGCCTTCTTTATGATCTAACTCTCACATCCATACATGACTACCGGAAAAACCATAGCTTTAACTAGACAGACCTTTTTAATTTCATGACGGCAGTCACCATCCACAGTGATTTTGGAGCCCAATAAAAGAAAATCTGTCACATCTTCTACTTTTTCCCCTTCTATTTGGTATGAAGTGATGGGCCTGGGTGTCATGATTTTCATTTTTTAAATGTTGAGTTTAAGCCAGTTTTTTCACTCCTCTTTCAACCTCATTAAGAGGTCTTTAGTTCCTCTTCACTTTCTGCCTTTAGAGTGGTATCCTCTGCATATCTGAAGTTGTTGATATTTCTCACAGCAATCATGATTCCAGCTTGTGATTCTTCCAGCCCAACATTTAGCATGATGCACTCTGCATATAAGTTGTATAAGCAAGGTGACAGTATACAGCCTTGACATACTCCTTTCCCAATTTGGAACCAGTCTGTTGTTCCATGTCCAGTTCTAACTGTTGTTTCTTGATCTACATACAGTTTTCTCAGGAAACAGGTAAGGCGATCTGGTATTCTCATCTCATTAAGAATTTTACAGTTTGTTTTGATCCACACAGTCAAAGGCTTTAGCATAGTCAATGATGCAAAAGTAGATTTTACTGGAATTCCCTTGCTTTCTCTATGATCCAAAGAATGTTGGCAATTTGATCTCTGGTTCTTCTGCCTTTTCTAAGCCCAGCTTGTACATCTGGAAGTTCTGAGTTCACATATGGTAGAAGCCTATCATGAAGGATTTTGAACATAACCTTGCTAAGATAGGAAATGAATGCAATTGTATGGTAGTTTGAACATTTTTGATGTTGCACTTCTATGGGATTGAAATGAAAACTGACATTTTCCAGTCCTGTGGCCACTGCTGAGTTTTCTAAATTTGCTGACATATTGAGTGCAGTACTTTAACAGCATCCTCTTAGGATTTTAAATAACTCTGCTAGAATTTCATCACCTCCACTAGCTTTATTCATCGTAATGCTTCCTAAGGCCCACTTGACTTCACACCCAGGATGTCTAGCTCTAGGTGAGTGACCACACCATCGTGGCTATCTGGTTCACTAGGACCTGTTTTGTATAGTTCTTCTGTGTTTCCTTGCCAACTCTTCTTAATCTCTTCTCTTTCTCTTAGGTCCTCAGCATTTATGTTCTTTATTGTGCCCATCTTTGTATGAAATGTTCCCTTGATATCTCCAGTTTTCTTGAGGAGATCTTTGGTCTTTCCCATTCTATTGTTTCCTCTATTTACTTGCATTGTTCGTTGAATAAGGCCTTGATATCTATCCATATTATTCTTTGTAGCTCTGCATTCAGTTGGGTATATCTTTCCTTTCCCTCTTGCCTTTCAGTTCTGTTCATTTCTCAGCTATTTATAAAGCCTCCTCAGACAACCACTTTACCTTCTTCTATTTCTTTCTCATGGGGATGGTTTTAGTCACTGCCTCCTGTCCAATGTAAGGCAGTTCCATCCACAGTTCTTTAGGAACTCTCTCTAACAGATCTAAACCCTTGAATCTATTTGTCACCTCCACTGTATAATCTTAAGGGATTGATCTAGGTCATACATGAACAGTCTAGTGGTTTTCCCTACCTTCTTCAAGTTAAGTCTGAATTTTGCAATAACAGCTGATGATCTGAGTCACAATCAGCTCCAGGTCTTATTTTAGCTGATTGTATAGAGCTTCTCCCTCTTTGGCTGCAAAGAACATAATCAATCTGATTTTGGTATTGACCATTTGGTGATGTCCATGTGTAGAGTTGCCTTTTGTATTTTTGGAAAAAGGTGTTTACCATGACTAGTGTGTTCTCCTAAACTCTGGTAGCCTTTGCCCTGCTTCATTTTGTACTCCAAGGCCAAACCTGCCTTTTACTCCTGTCCAAGCTGGTTTTAGAAAAGGCAGAGGAACCAGAGATCAAATTGACAACATCCGCTGGATCATAGATAAAGCAAGAGAGTTCCAGAAAAACATCTATTTCTGCTTTATTGACTATGCCAAAGCCTTTGACTATGTGGATCACAATAAACTGGAAAATTCTGAAAGAGATGGGAATACCAGACCACCTGATCTGCCTCTTGAGAAATTTGTATGCAGGTCAGGAAGCAACAGTTAGAACTAGACATGGAACAACAGACTGGTTCCAAATAGGCAAAGGAGTTCATCAAGGCTGTATATTGTCACGCTGTTTATTTAACTTATATGCAGAGTACATCATGAGAAACGCTGGACTGGAAGAAACACAAGCTGGAATCAAGATTGCCGGGAGAGATATCAATAACCTCAGATATGCAGATGACACCACCCTTATGGCAGAAAGTGAAGAGGAACTCAAAAGCCTCTTGATGAAAGTGAAAGTGGAGAGTGAAAAAGTTGGCTTAAAGCTCAACATTCAGAAAACGAAGATCATGGCATCTGGTCCCATCACTTCATGGGAAATAGATGGGGAAACAGTGGAAACAGTGTCAGACTTTATTTTTCTGGGCTCCAAAATCACTACAGATGATGACTGCAGCCATGAAATTAAAAGACGCTTACTCCTTGGAAGGAAAGTTATGACCAACCTGATAGCATATTCAAAAGCAGAGACATTACTTTGCCAACAAAGGTTCGTCTAGTCAAGGCTATGGTTTTTCCTGTGGTCATGTATGGATGTGAGAGTTGGACTGTGAAGAAGGCTGAGCACTGAAGAACTGATGGTTTTGAACTGTGGTGTTGGAGAAGACTCTTGAGAGTCCCTTGGACTGCAAGGAGATCCAACCAGTCCATTCTGAAGGAGATCAGCCCTGGGATTTCTTTGGAAGGAATGATGCTGATGCTGAAACTCCAGTACTTTGGCCACCTCATGCGAAGAGTTGACTCACTGGAAAAGATTCTGATGCTGGGAGGGATTGGGGGCAGGAGGAGAAGGGGACGACAGAGGATGAGATGGCTGGATGGCATCACCTACTTGATGGATGTGAGTCTGAGTGAACTCCGGGAGTTGGTGATGGACAGGGAGGCCTGGCATGCTGTGATTCATGGGGTCGCAAAGAGTCGGACATGACTGAGCGACTGATCTGATCTGATCTGATCTGATCTCTTGACTTCCTACTTTTGCGTTTCAATCCCCTGTGATGAAAAGGACATCTTTTTTTTGTGTGTTAGTTCTAGAAGGTGTTGTAGGTCAGCTTCAGCTTATTCAGCATCAGTGGTTGGGCATAGACTTGGATTACTGTGATGATAAATTGTCTTAGAAATAAACCTATGGCCTACCATGCCCCATAGTTTTGGTCTCTGAGGATCTCTCTGTCTTCACTGGCTACTGCTCAGCCCTTCTTCAGTCCTCTCCATCCATCCTGGTCATCTTCTTGCTTCAGATGCCCAGACATCCTGAATATTTTCCAGCCCTAGGACCTTTGGACTTGCCATTTATCTTTACCAGGAAATGTTTTCTCATAGTCCTTTCCCTGCCTGTCTCTCCCTTCTCACTCACGTCCTCTCTAGCGAGGGTGGTGGGGAGGATCATTTTCCATTTACATCTGCTTTCCCTTCATCATTTTTTATGGCATTTATCATCACATAAAACCTATTATATAGTCATTTGTTTACAAATTGTCATTTACCTGACTCAATTGTAACTTTCATGAGGGCAGAGAACTTGTCTGTGTTGTTTCCTACTTTATACACAGTACCTAAGTGAAGCATGGCAGAGTAGGTGCTATATTTATACTAAATGAAGAATTAACGGAGATAATCTCCGAGATTGAATTTTGACTGACTTTACTGTTTTGGTTTTTGTGTGTGTGTGTGTGTTTTTTTGTAACATTTTAACACACCTGGGCACCTCAGAACCAGTAACTTCATTTAATGTAGAAAAAGATATTCTCTGTTTGGCACCTGAATTCCACAAGAGGATTATAGAATAGATAATTCTCAACATAAAAGAAAAAAAAAAAAAAGAATTTCAGGTGAGATTATACAAGCTAATTTTTAAAAGAAAAAGTATAGATATGAAGTCTGAGTGGTCTGATCAACAGCAAAGTCAGGTGGAGCTGCAGTTCTTGGGAGCCAGGGAGGACAGTTACCATTCTGGGCTCTGCATTCCAGCCTCGTTTTGCCCCAGCAGCTGCCTGCTCTGCCCCTTGATAACTTTAGTTGATAACTTTAGTGTCAGAGTTTATCCAAATGTGAATGGCCATTTTATAAACAGGTGAGTGTCAGGAGGTTGAATTGAGGTGAAGGAAGGTGACAGGATTGCTGTAAAAACTCTCTTGCTACTCACTGAAACACACACGCACACACACACACAACAAAGAGGCCACAGAATCAGCTCAGATGACAGTTCATATCAGACAAGGGGGGTTTGGCACAAATATGGTCTGGAATGATCCCCAGGGCTTAAGAATCTCATGCAGTGTCCCAAACTCAACTTTCCTCTCATATTCTAAAAGGTGCAGTAGTTGTAGATGACTGGGAAAATATTTCTTAAAAGAACCAAATTGTCAAAATTGATCCTTAGAAACTGATTATTTGTATATAGATCATACTGAGGTATTATTACATTGAGATATACTATGACAAATTTCACACGTCTTTAAGCAAGGTGAATTTTTAAGTTCTTTGCCTCAACTTTTAGCTTTATAAAATTCATAATTTCTTGAGTGTGTATATATATATAGACACATATATATTCAAGACTGTTATATGTTACACATACTTTTCATCTCATAGTGACAGACATTCTGTCATATTATGCCTTTCTATAGTACTAAGTAATTATAAAAATGAAATCATGAAATAATTTAAAACACAAATGGAATAGTCTTAATACTCTGATAATAAATTTGAAATTATAAACCAATTGGATAAAAAAAATATTTAAAACTGCAAATAGTTATGATTTTTATTTGTTTTGTATTTTTTATTATTTGTCTTATAATAAATTGATTACAAAAAACTCACTAGAAAATATGTACATGTATAATTCTGTCTACTCAGTCATTATTAATATTTTGGGACATATGTTTCTAGATACCTTTCTATTTATATATGACGTTCGTCAGGTCTCAGATAAATAGGATGCATTCATCTATGTGTGATTTTTTTAGAAAAGTAAAGCTGAACATTATAAACTTACATGCTTTTCTCATTTAGCTATATATGTATTTGTTTAATTTTTTTTAATTGAAGGATAATTGCCTTACAGAATTTTGTTGTTTTCTGTCAAACCTCAACATGAATCAATCATAAGTATACATATATCCCTTCCCTTTTGAACTTCCTTCCCGTCACCCTCCCCATCCCATCCCTCTAGGTTGACACAGAGCCCCTGTTTGAGTTTTCTGAGCCATACAGCAAATTCCCATTGGTATCTATTTTACGTATGGTATTGTAAATTTCCATATTACTCTTTCCATACATTTCACTCTCTCCTCCCCTCTCTCCATGTCCATAAGTCTATTCTCTATGTCTGTTTCTCCCTTGCTGCACTGTAAGTAAATTTTTCAGAACCATTTTTCTAGATTCCTTATTGCAGCACTATTTACAATAGCTAGAACATGGAAGCAACCTATATGCCCATTGATAGATGAATGGATAAAGAGGTTGTGGTACATATACACAATGGAATATTACTCAGCCATAAAAAGGAACACATTTGAGTCAGTCCTGATGAGGTGGATGAACCTAAAGCCTATTATATACAGAGTGAAGTGAGTCATTTAGCTATATATTTTGACCATCATTAAAAGTCAAAAATATACTACTTAATTTTACGTATTTACAAAACTCTAACAGGAATTTTTTTTCACATTTGTAATGGTTGCATAAATCATATGAAATGCTAGCATTATTAAACTTATACAAGTAAGTACAAGACTTATAACAATTAAACTTATTCTATTTCAATATTTAATATTTCTAATGTTTTTAAATAATTAATGGAACAGACAGAAGCAGTTGAAAATAAATTAGAAATTTAAAGATAGAAATCTCTCGAGTCTAAATTCTTAAAAGCAGCATAACCTCAGTTTAAAAAAAATGATTTCTAAAATGCCTATGGCACATCATTATCAACTTGTTAGAAACAAACAACTCAAAATGTATAGACTTACATGTTTAATTTTGACTAGCCTATGATTCTTAACACGGTGTTATTGCAGTGACAAGTATTGGCTGAAAGAGGCGCTCCTGCTCTGCCCTTGAGTACTATTTACCTAGGACCGCCTTGAGATTGCATTGCTGATTTATATATATAGTAGCTCCTTGTGTCTGCCCTCTTGTCTGGAGAATTCCATGGACTGAGAGCCTGGTGGGCTACAGTCCATGGAATCGCAAAGAGTCGGACAGGACTGAGCGACTTCACTGTGTCTGCCCTCAGTTACTTTAACCAGATGGGAAAGGAGAGTTGTACAGGAGATTCCTAAATTGTTCTTACCCACATTATTCAAAGCCTAAGAGACTCTGCCAGTCACAGGTCCCAGATAGCCACCAGAGAATGAGTTTTTAACTGCAGACATGGAGCTATAAATAATACCTCTTGGGTTTTAGCACATAGCAACCATCTTCTCTAAACCCAAAAGTACAATGCATGTTCTAACCATGAGATAGGAGACTTGAAATCTGTGGTTTCTGGTAAAATCCAGGAAATTCAGTCCAAATATAGACATTTAATTTTTGGACTTAACTTCAGCCTGAGCATTTGGTCATAGTGTGGTATTTGTATTTAAATTTTGGGTTTCTCGGTGCTGCTGGCATTTTATAGTTGGAAAATATTCATGCAATTTGATATTCATTAATGCAATTCTTCATTTAATTTTGTATCATTAATGTTTTTATTTGATCTCCTTGCATATGGAAAATATAGTTTTGACATGATCTGGGCTGTAAGCAGACTTGAGTAATGCTCTGTTCTGATCCATTTCATGCTGGTATCCCCTTATAGTGCCTGGAGGCAAAATCTATACAGCCCACCAGCAGTCCTAGGAGAATATCGTGGAATAGTGGTTGGGATTGAGGGGGTGACTTCAAGAAGGTAGGAATCTCCCCAAGGAGCTAAGCATACTCCTGCAAAAGTAGAACCTGAAATGCTAGCCCCACTGTTCTTAGAAAATTAAAAGTAGAGAATGCTAAGTGAGTGAAAGTCACTCAGTCATGTCCAACTTTTTGCGACCCCATGGACTGTAGAGTCCATGGAATTCTTCAGGCCAGAATACTGGACTGGGTAGACTTTTCCCTCTTTAGGGGATCTTCACAATCCAGGGATCGAACTCAGGTCTCCTGCATTGCAGGCAGATTCTTTACCTACTGAACCACAAGATAAGCCTAAGAATACTGGAGTGGGAAGCCTATCCCTTCTCCAGGGGATCTTCCCAACCCAGGGATCGAACTGGGGTCTCCTGCATTGCAGGTGGATTGTTTACCAACTGAGCTACCAGGGAAGCCCTAGAAAATGCTAGTATCCCAGAGAATACTAGTGGGAAACTTTAATGAGGAGTGATTTTTACTAAGTATTTCTGTCTCTTTGACTACCTTATTCTTTCCCATGAAAGTGGAGCTCATTACCGGGTCATTAGGCTATTGCCACTAATCCATGTACTCAAATGTGTGGAGCGTGTCTTTCAAAATCCCTTAATAGGGAGTTTCATTTCTGATGTTTTATCTCGGCTTTAATCAGTAGGAGAAAACAATTTCTGTAAGTGAGACTGTTCAGCAGACTTAATTTTCTCTCTGATGCCCTGTTCCAAGATCTAGCCTGAGTGAACAAGCAGGAACAATTCCATTTAGGTGCTTGCCCTTAACTGATTCTTCTTACTGAGTTTTTATGATATTTGGGTTTTTTTTCCTGCATCTTTCATCTCATTTCTTAATTGGTTTAGAACTTAGGTAGGCAAAGGAGGTGCTATTTATTAGATTTTCTTCTCAAAGAGAAGGCAGAAAAGCCTAGAAGCAAAGTAGACTTGCCCATGTATGGATGTGTGAACCTCTTTCATGTTCTTAATAAGTATGATATGCTACATCTCCATTATTATAAAAGAGCATAATTAGTTAGCCATATAATAATTTATTTAATTCCATTTTACAAAACAATTACCTAAAAATGTGAATTGTTACTATGTGGATTTTTACTATTCAGTTCTATAAATCTTCATCTTGAAATATTTAAGGAACTCTTTTAAATAAAACTCCAAATAGTTACTCCTACCAGAGTCTAAATGAAATTTTTAAGCTCAGTCTTATTAACTATATTTAGAAAATAAATGTGTTAGAAAAATAATACATATTTGTGTAGATTCAGTCTCATCCATAGGGAATTGAGGTGTTAGTAGATATTATTTGCTACAGATTCAAATAACAGCTGCAAAAAGCTTAATTATCTAGGTGCCGTTTTTCATTCTTTTTCAGTTTGCTATTTGGGGTTCTGATTTATATTTGTGCAAGTGACTGCAAAAGAAACATATTTATATTAAGTCACTAATGTTCTCAAGTATCTTCTCTTTTTGGCCCAATTTCTTTTAGTGGCCCTGAACACCAGGGAATGGATCATTGTTGAGGGACAAGCCAGATAACCAAGGAGCATATAGCTCATAAAAAAATCATAGAGTGCTTTTGCTATACTTTTTTGCCACCCACTTCTCACGTAGTGGGTTGCAAAAATAGTCCCCATTTCTTTTTCTCTTCAGTCACCACCATCACTAAGAGATAACTTCTTTTCCCCTTTAGCAGCACACACAAATTCCATCTCTAATTCAAGATCAATAATTACAGAAAAGATCCTATTGCAGTCTTGATCATCTGGACAATGCTCTTCTGAAGAGAGGAATGATCTCTGATCATCAACAGAAATATTGGACCACATAAAAATATTACATAAATAATCTCTGAAGATCATTACCATAAAAACCAACATGCATAACTCCTCCTCCAAATGTATGGTTTCTTTACAAAACAATCTACTTCACTTTTTGGTAATTACATTGTATATGTTTATGCTGTCAAAAATCAGAATGATGGGTTATCAGATACTGTTGTTCATGGGTCCTTTTTTTTTTTTTTTGACCTCAAAATACTGATTCTTAGTTTCTGCCTGTGTTATTTTCACTATGAATCTATCAGACATTCTGACTATGTTAGCTAAAAATTGTAATGAAAGCATATTAGAATTGGCCTTTTTATCCTGCTGAATCTGCAGTAATGAGCTATTCCAGAGAACAGGCAGTGTGTGGTTGATGTGCAGGGCAGCTCATACCCTTTCATACAGCAGTGCTCCCCATTGCTTCTGCACATGTTCATACCAACAGATGCCTTCATTAATGCCTATGGTGATTGGGACCAAACAGTTAGTCACGTGTTTAATAGAGGCTTTCAGATGCTTCATCTGGTTTTATTCTTCTAGGAGATTGAATCAGCATTTCTAATATTTAATTCACAAGTAAGAAGGCGAAAAAGGAGAGCAAGAAAAGAGAAAGAGAATGGTAAAAAGAGATTGAACATATTGGGATAAAAAGGAGGATACAGACTTATATGAAGTAATACTTGCAAAATGAATATCAAGCAATATTAATAGAGAGACAGATGTCAGAATTCCCAAAAGGATGCACTGATATTATGGCTACTGATGAAATGCTGTTTCTGCTTCATTTGTTCATTCTGTCATTACTTGACATGCTTTATTGAATTTTTACTCAGTACTGTGCACTGAACATGGCTCTGAGAATAGAAGAGGAAATAAGACCTTATGAATCTTATATATAACTTAATTAATCATTTATAATTAGTACTACTAGAAAATTATTATCTTGAATAGCATCTCCAGTTACACCAAGAAAGGCCTCTATAAAACCTAGGATTATATAACAGCATTATGGAAATGAACCATGTACACACATTCAGAATTGACTCCAAAAAAGCTATCTATCTCACACTAGACTCTAAGAGGGTTCTGAACTCCTGATCTAAAATTATCTAAAATGACATTATAGACCATTATCCTCTTTAGAGAAAGACAAAACGTTTATTAAAGTTTTCCAAAAAATTGTTTTAATGATTACAGCTCTTCCTTGGATAGCAAGATGAAGTAACCTTTTAATTATAGCAACTAGCATCTAAGCATTTATTTTTCACATCAGATACTGTTTGATAAACATCAGGACAATCCACTGGAGTACAACGTGAGGCCCTAAAGGCCTGCAGATCAAGTAGACCTAAAGCAATACAAATAAAATTGTTTCTCTATATGAAAAAATATGAATTTTTATTTGTTTTTTGGGGGGGTTGATATTGTCATTGTCTCCTGAGAGAAAAGTGCAGCTAGAAGAGGAGAACAGCATCAAGACAATTAGATGCTTGCATTTAGGTCAGTAAGCTCCAGGGGCAGTAGGGCTAAAGCGACAAGAATTGAATGCTTTCTGTACTATTTAAACTGTGGGATTCCAAAGTAGTCTGTAAAATCTACTAAAATGTTTCCTGTGCATTTTTCTTTCTTTTTTCATTTTGTTTTTGGAAAACAACGAAGAAGAAATAATTTTCCATCAAAAGTACTCAGTGAGGCCCAGGGCAAGCACAGCAGTAGGAGTAAGCAGAGACAAACTTGAGAAGCTAAGCTCACTACACATTCTCAGAAGTCTTAGGACTTGCAGTTTCCTCTAGGTTTGCATCAGGGCTGAAGTCAATCTCATGTAGACAGACCCTAGATTTCACCTAAGATAGTTTCACAGAAAAAATCAAGATGGGATATATCTAGAATTCAAATGAGTTTCACATGGAACCCAAAAATGACCACGGTGAAATGTGTTCACTACTTTGAAATTTAAAAATTAGTTTTAAATGTCATGCCACCTCCCTCAATTTTTCTCACAGATGAAAATCTGAGGTCCAGAAATCTAAGAGATTTGTCAAAGGTCACGGGAGATGAAGTTGTTTACGAGCACAGATGATCCCGCTCTCAGTACTAAATGTTGTTTATTATGCTATTGTTCAGCATATTTTAAAACAATTATTCTGGATATAATTACAGGAAAAACTCATTTACATCTTAAGCATGAAAGAAATAATTAACATTTTCCTAAATTCAAAAACAGAATTTTAATATAAGTTTCTAGTGTGAAAACTAAGTGATTTGCATATATTCCTTTGACTTAAATACCTAATTGCCAGGGTATTTGCATTTTTCTATCTAATTTTGCCAGCACACTCAATTTATTTGCATATTCCTGTTAGTCTAGTTGCTGAGAATGGGTGGCCTTTTCTATCCATAATCAAAATTAACTTTAGCTTCAACACAACTCAATAAAGGAAATTTCATAGAGCATGAAGAGGAAATATTTTCAGACTCAAATCTTGTCAACCCTTTAAACAATGAGTAGTTATTATGATATTCTTCTCAGGGTGCCTGAGGCTATCTAAAACAGGATTAATATTGAAAGTATCCTAATAACACATTCATATGTCAACTTAGAGGTGGATAAAGAGGATTTATCTATGAAAGTACAAATATTTTAACCCAGGTATGAGACACTAATGGGTTATACATTCTGTCTCAATTCCCATAATACATATGCCCTGTGGCTGACTTTGGTGTTGAATCTCTGAATTTATAAATTAAAAAGAACAGAAATCTGATTTACTGAACAGGCTTTCAACCTATGTAATTAACACCCCACAAGTACTCACAACGAGATGTTTGGGCTTGAATTGTGTCATTTATCTAAAAGAAAATGCATATGACTTATACATGATTTTACTGTTAATTCATTGTCCTCATAATCCATGTGTGCTTGCAGTTACTTTTACCTTCATCCTAAATATTATCAACAAGATGACCCCTCAGTTTGACTAAACTTTAGACAGTCTGTTTCCTGACTTGAGGCTCCCCACTCCCTTTTCCTAGAATAGTTACTGAAGTAAACTTTTCATTGCGTATTTTTCCTCTGCCCCTTGAAGACATAATTCTTCACCTAGCCTCTTTTGCCAGTTTTACAACCCAGGAATGACTTTCTCATAGCCCTGGGAGTTGGTTTTTCAAATGGAATCATCAAAAGAGATACAGTCCTATCTCCCAGTCTCTGTGGGAGGGTGGGAGCTTAAGTCAGGCCAAATAGCAAACATGCATGGCCTGATTAGATTGACCTCCTACTCGCCCAGCGTTCTCCAGTGCTAATCTACTAGCTCACCCCATGTTAGAAACCACTCCTGTTTTTTTTTTTTTTTTTTTATTCCAATGAAGTTCATTCTCCCTCCAGTATTGCAGTAGTCTTGAGTAAATCTTCTTTGTATCTTTAATTCTCTCTGGTATACATTTTCTTTGATAATCATCATCATTATTATTGCTAACATATTTGGATCACTTAGCATGCACCAAATACTTTGCTAAATCCATTACTGTTGAAAGTCTTATTTAATTTTCACAGCAACCTAGAATTATTCTTGTTCCGATTTTATAAATGAGAGAATGAATACACAGAAGACCCTTGGGTTGGGAAGATCCCCTGGAGAAGGGCACGGCAACCCACTCCAGTATTCTTGCCTGGAGAATCCCATGGACAGAGGAGCCTGATAGGCTATAGTCCATAGGGTTGCAGAGTCGAACATGACTGAAGCAACTTAGCACACATGCAGGCTGTCTCTGTAGGGCTTCCCAGGTGGCACTCGTGGTAAAGAACTTGCCTGCCAATGCAGGATATGTAAGAGATGTGGGTTCAATCCCTGGGTTGGGAAGATCCCCTGGAGGAGGGCATTGCAACTCATCCCAGCATTCTTATCTAGAGAATCCCATGGACAGAGGAGCCTGGCAGGCTACAGTCCATGGGTTGCACAGAACTGGATATGACTGAAGCAACTTAGTACACACACAAACCCCTGTCTGTAAAGGAGCACCTAGAAGTTTTCATAGAGAAAGGGAAAATAAAAGAAGTGGGGAAGGAAAGAGAGAGAGATGGAGAGAGAGAGAGAGAGAAACAGAGGCAGAGAGACAGAGTCAGAGACAAGACATTTTGGCATTATTGGAAGGTTGGCATAGAAATTTACCCAGGACACATGAAGTGTGTAAGTAGCACTGCTTTCGTGATTGCCAGATGTTTTGGATTCAATGTTTGCATCCTCTGAAAATTTGTATGTTGAAGCCCTGATCCCCAGTGTGGTGGTATCTGGAATCTTGGGAAATAATTAGGATTTGATGAGTTCCTGAAGGAGAGCCCTATGGTGAAATCAATGCCCTTATAAAAAGAGGAAAAAATACCAGATCACTCTCTATGCATGCATCCATCAAGGAAGGTTATTTGAGTATGTAACCAGGAAAAAGGCCCTCACCAAGAACCTGACTATGCTGGCACCTTGATTTTGGAGTTCCAGCCTCCAGAACTATGAAAACTAAGTGCTTTTTATCTAAGCCGCTCAGCTTGATGCACTCTGTTATAGCAGCTCAAACTAAGGCATCACTTGAAACCACTGTCCCTGCCTTTCATATGACTAATCATTAATGCTTAATTTGGCCCCCAAAGTTATTGATATTTTTACACAATATCAGGATTAGAGAGCTATCTTCATTTTGATTGTTTTTCGGTGTCTTTACAAAGCAATCTTCATCATTTTGCTCTATGTATTAAGGTCCAGGTTGATTGGAAATTTTTAGCAATTGATTTGCTATGTATGTATTAGTCTTCATATTATATACCTATAAAGGAAATGCTGAAACTTGCGCTTTCCTAAATAGGGTACTGTTTCTATATTGATCTATTTTAAAATTTCAATTCAAAAGACTATTAAAATATTATACTCTGGGAATGAAAATGTTATTCTCTTACACTAACTTTTTCAATATTTTATATATTAAAATATTTGTTTTTCTTTAGGATCTAAGCATTTCTTCACAATATTTTGAGCACTGATGAGTCGTAGTTTTCTAAACTTACCTGGGTTGTAGTAGTTGGAGAATGCAGGTAGATGAAAAACTGTGTCTGTTTCCTGTACTAATCAGAATGTTTTAGACTTATAAGGCTCAGTCAGTATGGATGAGAGATGAAGAGGGGAGGGATTTCCCCTTTCTCCTTTTGCACAAACCCCTCACTACACATTGTAAATTGAATATGACCTTATGGCCACATAGCCTATAGGTATGACTTTGTCTGATGTTTATTTTTCTGATTTAAACAGCAAACTGAATGGAAGAAAGGCCATCAGAGAATGAGCTCATTATTCTGATTCTGACTTCTTTCCCTTTCTCCTCTCACTGCAATGATAATTTAGATATTTAATCAGAACACCTGACTGACTGCTGCTGCTGCTGCTGCTGCTAAGTTGCTTCAGTCACGTCCGACTCTGTGCGATCCCATAGACGTCAGCCCAGCAGGCTCCCCCGTCCCTGGGATTCTCCAGGCAGGAACACTGGAGTGGGTTGCCATTTCCTTCTCCAATGAATGAAAGTGAAAAGTGAAAGTGAAGTCTCTCAGTCGTGTCCAGCTCTTCACAACCCCATGGACTGCAGCCTCCCAGAATCCTCCGTCCATGGGATTTTCCAGACAAGAGTACTGGAGTGGGGTGCCACCACCTAACTGACTAGGGAAGAAGAAAAGATTGAGAGCGTCTTTTCTTGTTTTTAATTCAATAACTCTTTTAACCTATAGTTTGCAGTGTAAAGTGGTAATTCCCATTTTTATTTCTAACAGGAGGGTCAAAATAGATGCTTCCACGAAGACTTATTTAAGCAAATAGTAAATTAAAGAAAATGGCTTAAGGTGGCAGTAGGGATCAGAATGATATAGAGAATTTAGCCATAAGTTTCAGACACCAAGGAGAAAATTTCTCAGGCAGAAGTATCCCCATGAATTGCTTAGTGAGTTGCCAAAGATGTATATGGTAATTGGCTGTCAAAAGCAAACCTTTGTGATTCCCCTTCCATGGTGTAAACTTGTCACTGCTGGGTGGCTACCCAGGTAGGGACAGTATATTCTGGTCATACTTCCATCCAGATATGGCCGTATCAATGGAAGGTGGGAAGTGACATGGAGTCGCTTCTTCATGGTAAAGAAGTAAGCATGCCTTCTCCACTCTTTTTCTTCTACTGGCTGTAAGCAGATGACCCCATGGCTAGGAGATAAACCACAGAAAGGAAGGAACTTGTGAAAGTGAGTGAAAGTCTCTCAGTCATAGAAAAGAGCTTAGATTTTTGATTTTCCATGTGGAGTGTTACATGAGGAAGAAATAAAAATCCCATCTTTAAGAACCTGAAATTTAGGGGGAATATTTGTTATAGCTACCAGGGCTGTCCTAACTGATGCACTTTGAATGGTAGTACTGCCAGGACAATCACACCAAAGCATTCCACATTTACTACTATGAACTGTGAAAGAAAGCATCTCTGTTCTTTTTACTGTCTACCTTAATCTGTGCTTCTTTAAGGGCAGGAAATATTAATATAATTGGTTAAGTGGCAAGATAAAATTTAGACTCTATTTTATAAATGCATGAAATAATTGTGCTAAAATGTCCTGTGCTCATATCTCCTTTTTCTTGTCTTTTCTTCTGTGTACTAGAACATATGCTGAACTAGAGCTAAGGTCTCTTTAGATTCTGATCACATTCTGTTTTAGACTAAAACAGAGTGTTTGCTGTTTTGGTTGCTTTGTGTTTCTACACCATGTGACTGATCAAAGAATGATAAGATTCTATGATTTAACACTTGGATGAGGCATCCAAATTGAACTGAGATTTCAGATCAAGCTTTACTAGAGTTCTACTATAGGAAATATTACAGAAGACTCAGCTAATAACAAAGGAGGGGTGGATTTGCTTCTCACTCTTTATGTATTAGGGCTCCCATGGTGGCTCAGATGGTAAAGAAACTGCCAGCAAGGCAGGAGACCTGTGTTCAACCCCTGGGTAGGGAAGATCCCCTGGAGAAGGGAATAGCAACCCACTCTAGTATTCTTGCCTGGAGAATTGCATAGACAGAGGAGTCTGGTGGGCTATAGGCTATGGGATTACAAAGAATCACATATGACTGAGTGACTAAACACTTTATGTATTAATATCTTAGGTGCGTTTCTCTCCTGGGAATTTTGTGATTTGCAGAGGAGATAGGCTACACAAGATTCAATTAAACTCTCCCTTTGTCTCTGGATATTAGTGGCGAATGACAAAAAAATAACTACAATACACCCCCCACACACACTTTAACCACTTGCATTAGGCTTCTTGCGTAAGCATTTTGACTGCCTCTTTTTGTCTGTTCAAAACATTGAATGCTATATAAATAAAATGTTATTAGTCCAGTGCACAAACCTGGATCTGGTACACAAACCTTGATGATCCAAAGGTCTGTTATAGCCCCAATCCCAGGTTTTTCCATTTCTCATAGTTATGCCCATAATTCATGACAATATTACCTGTAATGTCATTCTATGTTCTTTTCCTTAAGATATCTGTGTGTGTTTGTGCATGTGTGTGTCTGAACAAGATCTGTTTTTTTCTTGGACTTGCAAGCACCCAGATATCCAAATTCAGACACTTGTTAGTATCCTAATTTTGGCTAGTTGTAATCTACCATATTTCATATTCAAACCTACCTTTCTTTAAGACCAAGTTGGCATATCCTCCTGACCATAGCCTAATGAAATTACATTATTTTCATGATAGAAAATGGAGAAGGCAATGGCAACCCACTCCAGTACTCTCGCCTGGAGAATTCCATGGATGGAGGAGCCTGGTGGGCTGCAGTCCAGGGGTCATGAAGAGTCGGACATGACTGACCGACTTCCCTTTCACTTTTCACTTTCATGTATTGGAGAAGGAAATGGCAACCCACTCCAGTGTTCTTGCCTGGAGAATTCTAGGGATGGAGGAGCCTGGTAGGCTGGTGTCTATGGGGTCGCACAGAGTTGGACACGACTGAAGCGACTTAGCAGCAGTAGCAGTATGATAGAAAATACTTTTACTATTAGAAAAGTACTTTTACTATTTCACCTCTTACCACAACATACCTGTTCTGCTATTCTCTTAATAGCAGGACTTGCTTATAACAATGCATGATGTTCTTCCAAACTTAAATATGCTCTTCAACTTTAGTTTCCATCTCCATTTCATAACCAATGGCCAGGATCTGGAAGAACGTCCAGAAACAATGAATCTTAAGGCAGGAATTTGAGTGAGATGTGTAATCTGGCTCTGCTCCAGCATACAAAGACTGTTTAAGCCAGAGACAGGGAGCCCTGGACCTGGGGATATTTGAGATGATGGAGTTCGTCAGTAATGTTACCTATTGACTCTGGCTACCACTTTGCTTTCACTCCATTTCATGGTTCACAATTACAGGCTATAGTCAACTCAGTGAGAGCCCCACTTTCCATTTTGTACCATAGTGACCTGCCTCAGTTTTCAGGACAAGAATGTCAGCAGCACCAGCCAGTGTCTGGCATATGGAAAGGGGATGGTTGCGAGGTGTGACTCTTGAGAAACATCTTTTGGCCTCAGATATTCATATATGCATATTAGGCCTTCCATCTAGATGCCTCAGGAAAATTCGGGGGTGAAGATTGTGAAAAGCGGGTGGTGTTGGTTTTATAAAAATCCCTATGTCAGGGAGTTCTCCTGTCCTATATTTTTGTTTTGGCCAAAACCACTGTATAATGGATCCCCCATGGTCTAAAAACTACTGGACTTAATATAGTTCCATTCTCCCACCTGCTTTGCACATGTAGAATGAACCATCTTTTTACAGCTTCTTTTAATCCTGAGGATCCCCTGAGGATCCCAGCCCTGTAACAGTGAAGAAAAAAAAAACAGACAGTGCTAGTTGTATTATTTCCCTATTGTGGCTGTAACAAATTACCTCAAATTTCATGGCTCAAAAACAACACAGATTTGTTACCACACATTGCTGGAGGTCAGAAATCAAACCAGGTCTCACTGGGCAAAAATTAAGGTGTTGGCAAAGCTGCATTTCTTTCTGGAAATTCTAAGGGAGAATTCATTTCCTTCCTTCTCTTGAACAGGCTGTCAGCCTTCCTTAGCTCTGGGATCCCCTCCCCATCTTCAAAGCCAGCAATGTTGCCTTTGTCTCTGACTGTCTCTTTATAGTCACAGCTCTCTCTGACTCTCAGACCTCTCCTTTTCTCACTTTTAAGGATCCTTGTGATTATACTGGATTCACCTAGATAATTCAGGGTAATCTTATTTTAAAGTCAGTTGATTAGCAACCTTAATCCCCCCTTTTCATGTCACCTAACATAATTATAGTTTCTGGGAGTTAGGATGTGGCCCTATTTGGGAAGTTAGGGAAATTATTCTGCCTAAATTGGTCAAAGCAGCTGGCCCCACAGCTTACCCCTGGCTCTCCCTGTTACAGGCTGTTACATCAGCAGTCAATTTTCACTACTTGCCTCTTGCAGTAACATTAGGTGACAAGCATCTATATACGGCCCGTCGTTTTTCTAGTTTCTACTTGCACTGTTCATTTGATCAACATCTCAATTTCCATATGTTTGTCATAGACTATGTTTAGTCCCCCTAAAACTCTGTTGCTGGGAGACACCCACAGGATTGGAAACATGTCAACAAACCTTGAGAGATGTTATACTTTACTTGGAAATATGAAACCTATGTTTGATGTCAGATAAAATAGGTTGGAGAAAAACAACACAAGTACCTAAGGAGGCTGCCCTTCAGAGGAAGTAAGATGTTTTTATATACATGTGGTCATTAAGAGATTTATCTCAGTAACTAAATAGCACAACCCCAGACAGATACTTTGTAAGCTGTCATTTTTATTCTTTTTAACTAAGCAGAGTTATGAAAGTTTGAAAGAAGGTATAGAATTGTACATTAAATGATTTAATTATTGTATTCAAAAGCAGCAGGTGTATGGTACAAATAAAGCTGTGGACTGACAAGAAAGCACTAGTTGTCACTCCCGTAAAAACACAAAGGGAGAGCACTAAGCAATTACACACTTTAGCACTGCCCATCCAAGCACAGCGATTCTCGTTTTGTCTCTAGCAATTACCATTTTCCATTTCACAAAGCAATTATTTTTGTTCTTTTTTTTTTCTAATGGGTTTTATTAATCACATCTGTCAACCATACAAGCAGCATCTATTAACTCTGGAAGTAAAACATTTAAAAGGTTGCATTATTTTTCAATCGGAGAGGCAAATACTAATTGATGAAATCTCTAAAAACCCAGTCTTAACATGTGGATCAAATGATATTGGCAGCTCAGCAATGGAGTAGTGAAACAATCTATGCAGAAAGCAGTTGGGTTCTCTGCTGAACTCTCCATCTGGATGTCTCTGTTAACATACTTCAAAATCATGCATTAAGAATCTCTGTGTGATAGATGGCTAATTTTTTTTAAGTTGCCATCTGCTACTTGTAAGTCACTCTCCTAGACACTAGAAAGATACACAGAGATAGATATGATGTGTGACCTCATAAATACTGAGGATGAGGAAAAAATCCTTGCAGCTAACACAGAATAAACGTAAACTAATGTATGACGAAGTGGTACAGAAATGTTCCAAGTACAAAGGGGTCTATCGAGAGTAAGAGGAATTTAATCCTGGAGGATAAGGTGATCTTTCAGAACCATCTTGAGTTTAAGTGCTATTAGGTTATGAAGGAGCAGAATTTTGGTTGGGCAAGGAAGGACATATGAGATTTCAATATGTTGAGATAGAAAAGGAGTTGAAGGAGGCAGCATATTTCAAAAGGAAGAAAGAGTGAGCAGTGAAGCAAAGATGACATCTTAAGGCACAGGTAGGGCTTCCTTGGAGGCTCAGATGATAATGAATCCTCCTGCAAGGCAGGAGACAGTGGTTCGATCCCTGGATCAGAAAGACCCCTGGAGAAGGGAATGGCTACTCTCTGTAGTATTCTTGCCTAGAGAATGCCAAGGACAGAGGAGCTTGGTGGGCTTTGGTCCACGGGGTCACAAAGAGTCGAACATGACTGAGCAATTATCACTTTCACCTTTTTTCCTTCAGGGAATTGTGAATGAGAGCAAGTCTCCTTCCACTCTTTCTTGGTTCATGCATGTCTCTGGCCACCATACTTCACTTTATAAACCGTACTTTACTTTATGCTGATCTTTTTAAAAATGCAAGTGTACCAGAGGGAAGAGGTGTGAGAGGACAGAAGGAATAGGTAAAAGGGAATAAGAGGAACAAATTTCCAGTTATAAAATAAATAAGTTGGGTGATATAATGTATAGCATGGGGAAAGTAGACAATAAAATTGTAAAAACTTTGGTAACATGTTAACTAGACTCATAGTGGTGATCATGTTGTAATGTATAAAAATATCAAATCACTATGTTGCACACCTGAAACCAATATATTTTAAGTCAACTATGCTTCAATAAAAATAAAATGCATGTATGATCCTGTCTTTCCCCATTTTAGGAAACATCAGTGGTTTCCAGTTGCTCTAGGTGAAGACCACAAGCCTCATAATGCCCCCATACCTACATGATCAGCCCCCTGTGGAAACTTCTAGCCTCATCTCTTATTTCTGCTTACATTAGGAGCAATAGTCACCTTCTTTCAACCACTTCAAGTAATGACTGCCTCTGGTATAGAACCCCTGTGGTCTCATAATTAATCTCTACATTTCACCCAGCTTGACAAATAGCTGTAATGACCCAACTTCCTCTTGGTCATTTGAGTCCTGACTTGCTGCTAATCCTTGAGGGTTCTCTTCAGCTCCAGCTGTACATTACACACATATTACATCCATAAGTGGGCAGTGACTGCTTCCGACTACCTTATGATCTTCTCACGTGCTTTCCCCTCTTTCTTGGAAAGACCTCTCTCCATCTACCTCTAAAGCTTCTCTATCTTCCAGCTAATACCTACTCAAATTTAGAGCTAAACCTAACTACCATTTCCTCACTTATTTGACAGAGAAGGCTTGGTTAAGTCCCTTTGTTATATGACCTTGTATGGTTGTGTATCTCTTTTATTCTTATTAAACTTCAATCCAAAAATCAGCTTTGGAGATTGTCTACAATATTTGTCTTTCCATCAAGATAGTAAATCTCTGTTGCAGGAGGCTGCATATGTCTTATTAACTTTGTCTCCCATGTGCTAGCAAAGTGCCTGGTAACTGGTAAGTTCCAAATAAATGCTATTAAAAAATGAATGCCTGAACAAATGAGATATGATCAGGAAGACTGGCTAGATCCAGATTGGAGAGGCCTTGAATTTGATGCTAAGGATTTTATGTAGAAAATAGGAAAGTTTCAGCATTTGTAAAAATAACTTCTAGGCTGAAACAAATGTTTAGACATGAGAGAGGAGAGCCATGAAATAAATTATAATACTATTTTCATCCAGGCAGTCCTAAATCAATTCAAACTAGATACAGAAATCTGACACAACCTCTTTTGTTTTCTTTGTATATATACACATTCAATTTCTCAATTTCCACTTCATCTTACTGTTGTCTGCTCTCTCTGAAGCTGAAATTTTTCCTAAAGTAATCTCTCTTTTTCCAGTTTATCAGCCTATTTTCCTTTATCGTACTCACATTCTTTTATTGCTCCTGTTTTAATGGTAATAATGAAACGTATTTTCCCAAACACTCCAATTTTTCCTTGATTCTCTGCAGGTATGATTCCAAGAGACACAGGTCTTTTAAATTGTTATCTTAACTTTTGCATCTGCTTCATTTAAATTTTTGTTTGACTTTTAGAAGAAATATATTGTGGTAAGAACACAACATGAGATCTACCCACTTAACATATTTTAAATTGTATAATATAGTGTTGTTATCTTTAGGCACAAAGTTGTATATCAGATCTCTAGAATTTATTCAACTTGCATAACTGAAATTTTGTATGCAGTGATTAGCAAACTCCACATTTCCCCTCCCACTGGCCCCTAGTAAGCACAATCCTCTTCTTTTATGAATTTGACTATGTAACTCATATAAGTGGAATCATGGACTATTTTGTCCATATGTGACTGTTTCATTTCACTTATCATTATGACCTCTAGGTTCTTACACACTGTTACACATTGCAGGATTTTCTTGATTTTTAAAGCTGGATAATATTCCATTGTATGTAGATACCACATTTTTAATCCATTTTCTGTCAATGTATATTTAGGATTTTCACAACATTTTCATTACTGTGAGTAGTATTGCAATGAAAATAGGGGTGCTGATACATCTTCAAATTTCTGATTTCAGTATTTTTTAGGTAAATAATCTGAAATGGAATTGCTCACAAGTGGATTGTTCTGTTCTTAACTTCTTGAGAGATTTTGTACTGTTTTCAAAGGCAGCCGTGCCATTTTACATTCTCACTAGCAGTGTACAAGTGACCCAATTCCTTCACATCTTCACCAAGATATGTTGTTTTTTGTTTTTATTGATATTAGACATGCTAACAAATGTGAGGTGACAACTATTTATGATTTTCAGCTGTATTTCCGCAATGATTAGTGACTTTGAGCATCATTTTATTGTACAGGTTTGTTTATATTTTATGTGAGTATAGTTGCTTTACAATGTGTTAGTTTCAGATGTATTGCAAAATAATTCAGATTTATGTATGTGTATATATATGGAACTCCCCATGTGAGCTAATGTCAAAGAACCCTCCTGTCAATGCAAGAGACGTAAGAGATGTGGCTTTGATCCCTAGGTTGGGAAGATCCCCTGGAGGAGGACATAGCAACCCACTCCAGTATTCTTGCCTGGATATCCCATGGACAGAGGAGCCTGGCAAGCTACAGTCCAGGTTGCAAAGAGTGGGTCATGACTGAAGAGACTTAGCATGTAGATATATATATGTATCTATATATGTGTGTGTGTGTATATATATATATATATGTACATATGTATATACACTTCCCTGGTGGCTCAGATGAAAAGAATCTGCCTATAATGCAGGAGACCTGGGTTCAATCCCTGGCTCAGGAAGATCCCCTAGAGAAGGGAATGGCAATATTCTTGCCTGGAGAATTCCATGGACAGAGGAGCCCTGTGGGCTACAGTCCATGGGGTTGTAGAGAATTGGATATGACTAAGCAACTAACACACACACACACACACATATATATGTAACTGCAGATTTGGCAACCACAAGTCTGTTTTCTATGTCTATGAGTCTAGTTTTGTTTCACAGAGGTTCATTTATATCATATTTTCGATTCCACATATAAGTGATATCAAATAGTATTTCTCGTTCTCTTTCTAATTTACTTTATTTACTATGATCACCTCTAGTTGAATCCATGTTGCTCAGATGGCATTATTTTTTATGACTGAGTAATATTTCATTGTACATACATACACATGTTCCCTAACCATTCATCTGTTGATGCACATTTAAGTTGTGTCCATGTTTTGACTGTTGTGAATAGTGCTGCTGTGAACATAGGGGTCCACGTATCTTTTTGAATTTTAGTTTTGTTCAGATATATGCCCAAGATGGGATCGCTGGATCATATGGCAAGTCTACTTTTCATTTTTTGAAGAACCTCCATACTTTTTTTGATAATGACTGTACAGTGCACAAGCACAGGTGGCTGCGACGGCACACAAGCACAGCCGAGAGGACCTACCCCACGTCCGAGGTCAGGGGCAGCAGCCAAGAGTGCCAGGCTGCGAAGGTGCAGGAAGAGCCGAGAGGAGCTACCCCACGTCCGAGATTCAGGGGCAGTGGCCGAGAGTGCCAGGCTGCGAAGGTGCAGGAAGAGCCAAGAGGAGCTACCCCACATCTGAAGTCAGGGGCAGCGGCCGGGAGGAGCCACCCCACATCCAAGGTCAGGGGTGGCGGCCGAGAGTGCCAGGCTGCGACACCGCAGGAGCAGCTGAGAGGAGCTACCCAATGCCCGAGGCCAGGGGCGGCAGCCGGGAGAAGCAACCCCACATCCAAGGAGTGGTGGCTGCAAGGGCACAGGAGGGCCTAAAGGAGCTACTCCACGTTCAAGGTCAGGAGGGGCGGCGGTGAGGACATACCCCACGCCCAAGGTAAGAGAAACCCAAGTAAGACAGTAGGTGTTGAAAGAGGGCATCAGAGGGCAGACACACGGAAACCATAGTCACAGAAAACTAGTCAATCTAATCACACTAGGACCACAGCTCTGTCTAACTCAATGAAACTAAGCCATGTCCATGGGGCATCCCAAGATGGACGGGTCATGGTGGAGAGGTCTGACAGAATGTGGTCCACTGGAGAAGGGAATGGCAAACCACTTCAGTATTCTTGCCTTGAGAACCCCATGAACAGTATGAAAAGGCAAAATGATAGGATACTGAAAGAGGAACTCCCCAGGTCAGTAGGTGCCCAATATGCTACTGGAGATCAGTGGAGAAATAACTCCAGAAAGAATGAAGAGATGGAGCCAAAGCAAAAACAAAGTTGTGGATATGACTGGTGATAGAAGCAAGATCCAATGCTGTAAAGAGCAATATTGCATAGCGACCTGGAATGTCAGGTCCATGAATCAAGGCAATTTGGAAGTGGTGACCAACCTAGATAGCATATTCAAAAGCAGAGACATTACTTTGCCAACAAAGGTCCGTCTAGTCAAGGCTTTGGTTTTTTCTGTGGTCATGTATGGATGTGAGTGTTGGACTGTGAGGAAAGCTGAGCACTGAAGAATTGATGCTTTTGAACTGTGTTGGAGAAGACTCCTGAGAGTCCCTTGGACTGCAAGGAGATCCAACCAGTCCATTCTAAAGGAGATCAGCCCTGGGTGTTCTTTGGAAGGAATGATGCTAAAGCTGAAACCTCAATACTTTGGCCACCTCATGAGAAGAGTTGACTCATTGGAAAAGACTCTGATGCTGGGAGGGATTGGGGGCAGGAGGAGAAGGGGACGACAGAGGATGAGATGGCTGGATGGCATCACTGACTCAACAGACATGAGTTTGAGTAAACTCCAGGAGTTGGCGATGGACAGGGAGGCCTGGTGTGCTGAAGACCATGGGGTCGCAAAAAGTCGGATACAACTGAGAGACTGAATTAAACTGAACTGACCCTCTAGGGGATTGGTTGATATATGCTGGACCCTGTCAGATCTCTGCAACTGGTAGGAAAGAAGCCAGTTTCTCTGGTGTATCTAGAAATGTTGGAAAATTGTATGTGCTGTGCAACACATTTGCTTCTCTTTGGGAAGCTGGGACTTGGGGTGTACAACCACTTCAGATCAGATCAGATCAATCAGTCGCTCAGTCATGTCTGACTCTTTGCGACCCCATGAATCGCAGCACGCTAGGCCTCCCTGTCCATCACCAACTCCCGGAGTTCACTCAGACTCACGTCCATCGAGTCAGTGATGCCATCCAGCCATCTCATCCTCTGTCGTCCCCTTCTCCTCCTGCCCCCAATCCCTCCCAGCATCAGAGTCTTTTCCAATGAGTCAACTCTTCTCATGAGGTGGCCAAAGTACTGGAGTTTCAGCTTTAGCATCATTCCTTCCAAAGAAATCCCAGGGCTGATCTCCTGCAGAATGGACTGGTTGGATCTCCTTGCAGTCCAAGGGACTCTCAAGAGTCTTCTCCAACACCACAGTTCAAAAGCATCAATTCTTGGGCACTCAGCATTCTTCACAGTTCAACTCTCACATCCATATATGACCACAGGAAAAACCATAGCCTTGAGTAGATGAACCTTTGTTGGCAAAGTAATGTCTCTGCTTTTGAATATGCTATCTAGGTTGGTCATAACTTTCCTTCCAAGGAGTAAGCGTCTTTTAATGTCATGGCTGCAGTCACCATCTGTAGTGATTTTGGAGCCCAGAAAAATAAAGTCTGACACTGTTTCCACTGTTTCCCCATCTATTTCCCATGAAGTGATGGGACCAGATGCCATGATCTTCGTTTTCTGAATGTTGAGCTTTAAGCCAACTTTTTCACTCTCCACTTTCACTCTCATCAAGAGGCTTTTGAGTTCCTCTTCACTTTCTGCCATAAGGGTGGTGTCATCTGCATATCTGAGGTTATTGATATTTCTCCTGGCAATCTTGATTCCAGCTTGTGTTTCTTCCAGCCCAGCGTTTCTCATGATGTACTCTGCATATAAGTTAAATAAGCAGGGTGACAATATACAGCCTTGACGAACTCCTTTTCCTATTTGGAACCAGTCTGTTGTTCCATGTCCAGTTCTAACTGTTGCTTCCTGACCTGCATACAAATTTCTCAAGAGGCAGATCAGGTGGTCTGGTATTCCCATCTCTTTCAGAATTTTCCACAGTTTATTGTAATCCACACAGTCAAAGGCTTTGGAATAGTCAATAAAGCAGATTAGATGTTTTTCTGGAACTCTCATGCTTTTTCTATGATCCAGCGGATGTTGGCAATTTGATCTCTGGTTCCTCTGCCTTTTCTAAAACCAGCTTGAACATCAGGAAGTTCATGGTTCACATATTGCTGAAGCCTGGCTTGGAGAATTTTGAGCATCTGCATTAAACCAGATAGAAAAGGTATAGTGAAGCCTGTGTGCTACTTCTGCCTGCTGTTTTGGTCTCTTTAGCCCCTGAGGGACTCCCATAATATTAGGTCCCATGAAATCTTCACGAAGGAGAGAGAAAAGTCGGTCCCTCAGGTAGCACTCAGAAAGTAAGGATGTTAGATATGAAGTCTACCTCTCGCATCCCTCAGGGAAAACCCAGAAACCGGAAACCTCCTTCCAGTTACAGCACATTGTTCTGTGGGTGGAGACTTTGTTGAGAGGGTGTCTCTGCTTTTCCTTAGCAATATCCTGGTTTTCATGTTGCTAGTTTTTCAGTCACCTGCAGGGTAGGAGTTTCTTTACCTAGTTTCTTGATTTCTCACAAAAAGAGTTGATATGTGTGTTGCTATTGAATCCATGTCATGAGGACTTCCTATTCACCCTCTCGGTGTGTCACTCCCTTGTAACATTTTTATTGTATTATTTCTCGGCTTCATTTCATGCAGATGATATATTTTCTTATTAATAAGGACATCCAATTTTTCTTATTTATAAATACAAATTACCACCTTTATGTGGTTACAAGTCTTAATTTTCAGTTCCTTAAATCTAAAAGCATAGTAAGTTCTGAGTTTAATTAACACATAGTTTAGTATTGCCCTTAGTACCCTGTGGAGAAACTGGCAGTTCCTTTCCTTGGCCTTGGAGGTAATTTAAAGCAACATGAGAGAAGGGCAGAATTTAGAGCAGCTCATCCAGCATTGTGTATCTGATAATAACAATTTAAGCCTTAACCTTTAACACACTTGTAGATTTCAGGCATCTTTCCTGTTCAAAAACCCAGTCCCCTGACCTGCATACCTGGGTGAAAATTCCAAGAGAAGAAATACTTGAGACTCTGCCTTTTGCAAAGTGAGCTTTCCCCGGGACCCAGAGATTTTCTTCGCTAGTAATCCATTCAGCTACTGTGTCTATGACACAGATGCCTAAAGAAATCAGGGTTGAGCTACAGAGAGTACACATCAAGAGCCCTGCTTCTCAGGCTTGTGGAATCTCATTCCATGGCCTATCCCTGCTGAGGCCCATACTGGATACAAACAACCAGTAGCTTGTGATCAACACTGTCAAAATCACAAAGTTCTGCCAAGTTCAAAATTCCACAGAGATCAGATTTACCAAAGTGTATTTCTTACATATTGGTCCAGGTTATACAATGTGTCATCTCTGCCAATGAAAATTCAGCCACATGGGACAACAGAGGCCCTGAAAATTGGTATGGTTTAAACCACTTAATGCTAATCTTACTGATGGTAATGGCTAAAAGCCACATTGCCTGCTGATATGAATTATTTGGCCCCCGAATTTTATTTTGTGTCTTTTTTCTCAAAGTTTCCAACTGATGTCCCAAAGCTTGATCTTAGAGAACCTACTCAATAAAACCCATTTGTTCTCTGCTTAAGTTGTAAAGACATAAGTATAAAAATGTTAAATTATTGCTGATTTGAGCCATATTGGGAAATGTGGCTTACACATTCCACCCCCTACTTCATCAAAAAGATCCAAGACGAAGGAGCCTGTTCCAATAAGGTTAATCCAGTTTGGAGAGAGCAGCCTAAACTGTAGTTTGATATAGGCAACTGTGCGCTCTCTCTCTCTGTCTCTCTCACACGCACACAACACATACACACACAGCAGGGAGAGGGAGGGGAGCCAGTCACACAAGTGAAATGTTTTTCCTATTAGAAAAAGCAGTTTTCCTTCTCTATGGAGTAATTAACAAAAACAAGGCTCAAAGTACAGGTAATGCTCCCATGTGGAAACAGGAGAGGTGGGAAAGCAGTGTTTTCTTCTAATGATGAGCACACTGAGAGTCACATTACACTATGGCCTTTAAATAAAAAGTGTCTGATGCACCAACTGTGCTAGCACTGTCTAGGTTGAAGTAAAGATACTGCGTTATTGACTGTGTGGTAGACTGGAAACATACATCAAGGAAAGCTGGAATCAACCTTCAAACAGTGTGGGGAACATGTCCCCCCTTTGATATGACAGTTGTCTGGTTGATCTGTTGCAGTCCACCGGAGGAAACCAAGCCCTCAAGAGCAACTGATTCCAGAAAGACAAGAATGTAATATAGTGAGAATTCTTCATTAGCTAGAGGGCAGTGTGTCACGGTCTTTGTAGACCAGGGCCTGGGGACTGGAGTTGATGAGAAGAAGGATGCAGGGGACCCAAGTCTCAAGTGAAACAAGGGTACTTTATTTGCAGACATGCATGCTTATATATCGAAGAAGGCAATGGCACCTGACTCCAGTACTCTTGCCTGGAAAATCCCATGGACAGAGGAGCCTGGTAGGCTGCAGTCCATGGGGTTGCTAAGAGTCGGACACGACTGAGCGACTTCCCTTTCACTTTTCACTTTCACGCATTGGAGAAGGAAATGGCAACCCACTCCAGTGTTCTTGCCTGGAGAATCCCAGGGACAGGGGAGCCTGGTGGGCTTCCATCTATGGGGTCGCACAGAGTCGGACACGACTGTAGTGACTTAGCAGTATGCTTATATATCTTCAATAAAATGATTACTCAGTCATCAAAAAGAATGAAATTCCACCAGTTGCAACAAAATGGATAGTCCTTTAAGTAAAAGGTCAATGAAGGGAATCCAAGCAGGTGCTCTTTCCCATGATCTCAGTCCTGAGAACTGTGTGCAGCTCTGCTCGTTCCTGTTTTCCAGGAACTGATAAGGAACAGAGAGTCCTTGAGAAATGGCACACAAAGGAAGAAAACATATTGGATCCCTTAAAGTTAAATGTCCCCTGACAGCAGTGTCCCTGGGCAACAAATCCTTTGACAATGGTTAGCAGAGCAGAGAGATGATTTTAGGTTAATTTAGAAGTTTAAAGCCAGATATGTCTAACTCTGAGGACTGAACTCTTAGTCTCAAATCACTACTGCATTTCTGAATTTGTTCACCAATATAAAGTTATCCTAGTGCTTATAGATAGAAAAATTGCAAATCCATTACCTATAATTGAAAACTCACTCCATTTTAAAGTTCCCTTTCCCTTGGAGGAGGTTTAGTTGCTAAGTTATGTCAGACTCTTGTGACCCCATGGACTATAGCCTACCAGGCTCCTCTATCTGTGGAATTCTCCAGGCAAGAATACTGGAGTGGGTTGCCATTTCCTTCTCCAGGGGATCTTCCTGACCCAGGAATTGAACCCAGGTCTCCTGCATTGCAGGCAAATTTTTTACCAACTGAGCTACAAGAGAAGCCCCTTTCCCTTAAGGAGCTACAATAATCCTTTCAAGAAACACTGGACAGTGAATAATTATACATTTAGGGTAAATTTTTCAGATCTTTGGATAAAGCATTTATATGTTTTTCTTTTTATAAATTATTTTTGTCTAATCTGTTCTTCACACAATTATTCTATTTTTAAGTAGTATTACTAGAGGGCCAGAGTTTCTCTGCCTGGGAACTGGCACTGAAGATATCCTAAATCTAGGGTCACATCAGGGAAGGATGTGTGTCAGCAACAAACAATCCTAGTACTCAATCTTCCTGGCCACAGTGACAACTCCAGAGGTGAGCATACATCACAAGGAAACCAATAAGAGTCTTCTTCAATTTCTTTCCTAATTGACCTAGGGAAAAAAAAATCTCCTGCTTTTTTGCATCTTGTGTTCTTATAGTATATCAGCCTAATACATGTTTGTGTGCTCAGTTGTGTGTAACTCTTTGCGGCCACATGGACTGCAGCCCACCAGGCTCCACTACCCATGGAATGTTCCAGGCAAAGATTCTGGAGTGTGGTGCCATTTCCTCCTCCAGGGCATCTTCCCGATCCAGGGATTGAACCTATGTCTCTTCCATCTCCTGCATTGGCAGGCAGATTCTTTACCACTAGTGCCAGCCTTGGAAGCACATGTCAATCTAATATGGTGAGACCATATTTCCATGTTCCTCACCATGTGCAGGAGCTTTTATTCAGTAGATAAAATTAATATTCGTTATGAAGCAGGAAAGAGAAAGATGAGTGAAAGAGAGATATCATGGGCATACAAACAGGAGGCTTAACAGTGTTGAAATATCTACCCTTTGCAGGTTCAATTTTGTGCAGTAATGTTTCTGTCACTACTTATTTGCTTTTAGGAAAAGTAAGGGAAGTCCCATAGAGTGAGAGCTACATAAAAAGCAATATAGCCTCAAGATCTACAAAATAAATCTTCTCAAGACTTAAAAGACAAATGCATATAATTCTGCTTGCCTGACAGGAATGAGTAGTGTTAAAACGATTCCTCAGTCATCAGGGTTTTCCAGCAGTGAGGGAAGTGGTTAACCAGACATTGGTACGCTGTATGTAAATCCAGGGCTCTGTGAGATCACACAATGCTTGTAGGAAATAGAAACTGGTGTTTGTGGCAAGATGTATATGGGGGCCAGAGGGACAATACCATAAAAGAAATTGCTTGTCATATTTCACTTTATCCTGAAATCAAAGATGGATCACTGAAGAGTTTCCCAAGCGGGAGAGGGGTGTTCCGGTCTGCATTTAAGATAGATGCTTCTGCCTTATAATGTGGAGAACAAGCAGAAGGGCTGATGCAAAGGTAGGAGGCCACTTAGGGGGGTGATTAACTGAGGTGATAAATAATACAGGCATGTACAAAGATTGTCAGTGAGGCTGGAGAAGAAAACACAGATTCAAAGACTATTAAGAAAGATCTTGTGGCTCATTCAGAGCATGGTCATACATAGGCAAGAGGGGAGCAGAGGCAGGTGTGGGAACAAAAGGGAGTAGAGGGACATGCTGATATGTAAAGTGTTTTTAATCTCTTTCTATGGGCCTTCTAAATTGTTCTAGAAAGTGGGTGAAAATGTAGACCTTATGTTTAGGATAGATGTCCACACTAAAGATACACAACTGAGAAACATCAGCAAATTTTTTTCATTTATGTCTGATATTAAATACAAATTTCAAAAGATTATTGAGTAGAAAGCAAGTAAAAGTATTATAATCTAGCTCCCTAAAATAATCTAGATAATATTAGTGCTATGAAGAGAGTTATTGAGAGGAGATTTTACAGAATTCTGGAAGACAGAGTACTGATTGAATATTTTTCTCTTTTCTATCCAAGGTGTGCGCTTAAATTTTTTTTTTCTTTTAAGAAATCACTCAATTTCTTTAAGTGGAAGTGAATGGATGTGTACTGTTAAGTTCTTCCAGTATGGAGGTATGTCTTAGAAATAGCTTTCCTTCCCAGGTTTTAATTCCATGGCTACAGTCACTGTCCACTGTCCTTTTAGAGCCAAAGAAAATAAAATCTGTCACTGCTTCCACTTTTTCCTCTTCTACTTGCCATGAAGTGATGTAACTGGATACCGTGATCTTAGTTTTTTGAATGTTGAGTTTTAAGCCAGCTTTCTCACTCTCCTCTTTCACCTTCATCATGAGGCTCTTTAGTTCCTCTTCACTTTCTGCCATAAGGGTGGTATTATCTACATATCTGAGGTTATTGATATTATTCCTGGCAATCTTGATTCCAACTTGTGATTTACCCTGCCTGGCATTTTGCATGATGTACTCTGCATATAAGTTAAATAAGCAGGGTGATGATATTCAGCCTTGACATACTCCTTTCACAATTTTGAACCATTCTGTTGTCCATGTCCAATTTTAACTGTTGCTTCTTGACCCACATACAGATTTCTCAGGAGACAGGTTAAGGTGATCTGATACTGCCACCTTTTTAAGAATTTTCCAGTTTGTTGTAATCAACACAGTCAATGCAGGGACATCAATTTGCTGACAAAGGTCCATACAAGTAAAGCTGAGGTTTTTTCCAGTAATCATGTACAGATGTGAGAGTTGGACCATAAAGAAGGCTGAGAACTGAAGAACTGATGCTTTGGAATTGTGATGCTGGAAAAGACTCTTGAGAATCCCTTGAACAGCAAGGAGATCAAACTGGTCATTCTGAAAGGAAATATCAACCCTGAATATTCATTGGAAGGACTGATGATGAAGCTGAAGCTCCAAAACTCTGACTGACCACCTGATGTGAAGAGCCAACTCATTGGAAAAGACCCTGATGCTGGGAAAGATTGAAAGCAAAAGGAGAAGGGAGCAACAGAGGATGAGATGGTTACATAGCTTCACTGACTCAGTGAACATGAATTTGGGCAATCTCCAGGAGTTACTAGAGGACAGAGAATCCTGTGGTGCTGCAGTCTATGAGGTCACAAAGAGTTGGACATGACTTAGTGACTGAACAACAACAAAAACTTAAAGAATAACACACACACACACACACACACACACACACAGTCCCAGCATGATCTGAGCTTCTCCAGTTTGACACAATCACCTGCAGTTGTATGCTTCCCTGGGATGGACCTTGGGCTCCAAGTGATCTGTGTTGAGGTTTCATACATCTGTTCTTGCTTTAGTGTGTGTGTGAGCATATGTGGCATGTGTATGTATGCCTGTGTGTGTGTTATGGCGTGTGTGTTTACAAGCCTATGTATGCCTGCGTGTACACATGTGTGTATGACAGTGATTGCTATCTTCCAAACTAAAACAACCTCGAATGTTGTTGTCTAGACTGGCAAGTCACTAATCACTAGTCTAGATTAGTAAGTCAGTAAGTCAATGTCTAGATTGTTTCAACCTAAACAGTCTTGAAATGATGCAAGAGTTAACTGATGTAGTTCAAGTTATCTTGTGAATTAACTTAACCAAGAACTAAAATTCTAAAATGCTCTTACTAGGTAAAGATGTAATTCCAATGTAAAATATCTTTGGAAACTGTATTGAAGATTTAAAATAATACGTTATTTTGTAATGCAACTGAGTGTAGCATGTCCAACTTAAACTAAAATTATGATGATATGTTTCAAGTAGATACTTGATAAACCAGATATACCAACTCAGTCCTCTAGAGTAACTCATGTAATTAGAATAGATATTTTTTCCACTTGTTAATAGTTTTCATGAAAATTTATTAAGGGTACTATTTTATTTTTACCACGTTTAACTAATTAACCTAAATATACTTTAAATATGAGTTTATATCTTCTTGTTCTAGCTGGTTGCTCAAAATGCTGAGATTTTAATTTTCAGAAATTGCTGCCCATTTTTGCTATTATTATATAGAAAATAAACTGTTGCTATTCAGAGTTCTAGTTCTTACACAATTAGTAATTTAATTTTAAACATATATTTTTCACATTTGCCATTATAAATGAGTATTTTCTTGTATTATTTTGTAGTAGAAGAGAGATTACAGTTCTTGAATACAAAACAATGTATGTATGTGTGTGTGCTATTATACTCTTTGAGGTCCGTTTTCATTATTTCATAAAGCAAGTGTCAGGATAATTTCCAAAGATCTATGAGCACATGCCATGCATAAGTAAGAGCATTATGGCAATATTAAATGCTAGAGAATAAATATTTATAATTCTGTAAAGACTCCTCATTCCTCAAGCCAAATGAATCAGTGTTTCTGATGTAATGGATGAGAACCTACTAAGGTTCAGGCAGGGTTCAGAGAATCACATTACCTAAATCAGGTAAGTGATAGATTGAAGAGTCATTTCTATAAATCTATCACATCATTCTTGAATCTTCTTTCATATATTAACTCTAAATACCTGGGATACTTATTAATTTTATTGGCCATAACACAAAGACCATATAATCTATTTCCTTTACATAGCTGTTATTATTATAAACATCCCTGTGTACATAAAACAAATTTTGAGATAAATTAACAAGTTAGCTAAAATACAAAGTGGGAAGTACTTCTGTGTTAGGTACTTAGGATTTTGAAACCTCCTGGATATTGTATTAAGAATTTTTAAATCTGCGTGTTTTAAAGATGTTTGTATTCTGCAGTCATTATCAAGTGCTACATTGTTTTAGTATCCCTGTTGTGTATAAAGGATTAAAGATTAAGAATATATCAAAATTGGGTTATTTCCTTAATCCTTTGCTTTTTTAAAAATTTCTGACAGTTTGTTTTCAGTGGTACCTGAATATGAGAGTGCAGTAGGCACATCAGGTCAAAATTTCTATATCTAAGGAAAAAAATCAAGGCAATAATACCCCACAGTCCTCATAGATAAGAAATTGAATTATTTATTTAATTAAAAATAGAAAATAAATTAAAAAACTTGTAATGCTTTAAAATTAATGAAATATAATTATAATTAGAAAAATTATTTCACATTGTTAAGATTAGATTTCTAGCCAATTTGTTTTCTTAATTCTCTCTTTATATACTCTTTTATATAGCTCCAGCTGTATGACAGCAACATCTGTTATCTCATAGTTTCTGGAAGAAATCCAGGAGTGGGTTAGCTGGGTGACTCTGCCTGAGATCTGTCACATGGCTGCAGTCAAGCTGTTGACCAGAGCTGTAGTCATCTCAAGACTCACTTTCATGACCACAGAGACATTGTCAGTAGGCATCAAAAGATTCATTTCTAAGCTCACTCATGTGAGTGCTGGCAGGACTCAGATGACCATTTCCAGTCTCACACACGTGGTCTTTCTACAGGGATTCTTTGGCAACTCATTTACTCTAATGTGAACAATATGAACCCAGGTTGAAATCTCTCCATATGTTTTTATAACATGAGTTGGAAGTGGTTCTGCCATATTGTATTCATTAGAAGGAAGTCAATAAATCCAGCTCACAACCAAGGGGAAAATGATTACACAAGGCAATGATTAATAGGAGGCTAATGTCTTTGGAGTTTATATTAGAGGCTGCCTAACAAAGGTCTGTCTAGTCAAGGCTATGGTTTTTCCAGTGGTCATGTATGGATGTGAGAGTTGGACTGTGAAGAAAGCTGAGCACCAAAGAATTGATGCTTTTGAACTGTGGTGTTGGAGAAGACTCTTGAGAGTCCCTTGGACTGCAAGGAGATCCAACCAGTCCATTCTGAAGGAGATCAGCCCTGGGATTTCTTTGGAAGGAATGATGCTAAAGCTGAAACTCCAGTACTTTGGCCACCTCATGCTAAGAGTTGACTCATTGGAAAAGACTCTGATGCTGGGAGGGATTGGGGGCAGGAGGAGAAGGGGATGACAGAGGATGAGATGGCTGGATGGCATCCTGAGTGAACTCCAGGAGTTGGTGATGGACAGGGAGGCCTGGCGTGCTGCAATTCATGGGGTCGCAAAGAGTCAGACATGACTGAGCGACTGGACTGAACTGACTGACTGACCATACCTGTTAGCCTTTAGGAAATGTCCCACCTAGTTAGGTTATTTGGAGCCATTACAGCCACTATATAAATAGAAATTTATTTATATTTAAATTCATTTAAATATAAATGCACATTCCTATGTCAGAAGAATACTCAATTACCACTTTGAATCCTCTTCATGATTCTTACCTGTAACCTCTCCCATTCAACTGTCACCATGTTCCTCAATCCTCTGATGACTTTCTTCTCTCTTTCCTTGGCAGATGACTGCACATTCTTATCTGTCAGAGAAGCTAAAGTCCATTAAGCATTTAAGGGTTAACATTCTCAATTACCTACCACATCCCCAACACACAGAAATTGATCACTTGTACTCCTTTTCACTTCTTTCTTTCTGAATCTCAGAGGAAGACTTTTATTCCTCCTGTAATTTTGACTAGCTCTTTTGGGATTAATGAAAGCAGTTTGGCTCTCTTTTCCAAAAGAAACTCTTTTCTTAGAGTTTCCCAAACCTCCCTAATGAGAAGAACCACTTAGGGCATTTTCTTCCCTGAAAATTTAAATCTATCAGGTTGGGTTGGGGATAGGAATTTTTATTTCAGCCAGGCAAACAGAGGATTCTTATCTTAGATAAATTTGGAAAGCACTGTGTCATTTAAGGAAGAGTATTTCTTAAATATAGTACTCATCTTAGGGAGTTTACTAATTGCTATGGGGAATACACAATTACATATTAGAAGGGGCCTGAGCCAAAATCAGTTTTTTAGGAATAAAATAGAACATTCCTTAGATGAAAATAGCTAAGATGACAAAATGAACACTTTTTAGTTACAAACAAGGTGTTAGAGTCACTAAGTGAATTTAAGTACTGCAGTCAGATAGGGTTTCTTTGGAAAGATTATCACAGGAAGTTGGCTAATACTGTTCAATATTTTTAGTAACTTGAACATTTTTGTTTTTATTTTTTTCAGGGAGAAAATGGAAAACCATTGTGGTAGGTTCTGTTAAATTTCAGAAATGGTAGAGGTTAAGGAAGTTGGTTTACTTGGACTGGATGGAGAACATGAGTGTTGCAAAATCACTTAGGAAATAAGCACTTAATGGAGAACCTCTGAAAACTTGACTTGAACTGTTACTATGACTAATAGATTATTTGTAGAAAAAGGTAGATTTTTTTTGATATAATGATGCTTGAAGAAAAATAACATGTACTCAGTATCTATGTGTCTGCTTCCAGGTACTCAGTATCTATGTGTCTGCTTCCAGGCTAAGAATTGTATAACCATTATAATTTAACAAGTACACTGTCAGGAAAGTATTATTATACTACTTAGTAGATGGATAAATGAAGGCTCAGTTCAGTTCAGTTCATTTGCTCAGTCGTGTCCGACTCTGTGACCCCATGAATCGCAGCACATCAGGCCTCCCTGTCCATCACCATCTCCCAGAGTTCACTCAGACTCACGTCCATTGAGTCGGTGATGCCATCCAGCCATCTCATCCTCTGTTGTCCCCTTTTCCTCTTGCCCCCAATCACTCCCAGCATCAGAGTCTTTTCCAATGAGTCAACTCTTCGCATGAGGTGGCCAAAGTACTGGAGTTTCAGCTTTAGCATCATTCCTTCCAAAGAACACCCAGGGCTGATCTCCTTTAGAATGGACTGGTTGGATCTCCTTGCAGTCCAAGGGACTCTCAAGAGTCTTCTCCAACACCACAGTTCAAAAGCATCAATTCTTTGGTGCTCAGCTTTCTTCACAGTCCAACTCTCACATCCATACATGACCACTGGAAAAACCATAGCCTTGACTAGACGGACCTTTGTTGGCATAGACATGATCAAATCAGAGTGCGAGAAAGTGGTGGATTTGGGAAGCCAATCCAGCTGTAAGCCAAATTCTTCTCATTTTCTATTACTATAATATTATAATATAACCACATATTTGTGTTTCCAAGATGGTTGCCAACCAAGGACATTCTTAAATTTACATTTATGAGAGAGGGAGAGAGAGAGCAAATCTACAAGCACTCCATATACTACACTGAAAAAGAGAAAATCCTGTTTTCTATTTGAGTAAAAAGTTAAATTGAATAAAGAGGGAATCTCTGAATGTTTTTAATCAATGTTCAAAAAAAATTGCTTTAAATTTCCAAAATGCAAATTGGAAAAACCTACCATAAAATTATTTCCAAATGTCAGGAGGAATATTTTAGAAGGGTATAAAGTGATGCTTGATGTTAGTTACAGCTCAGTAACAACATGGTAAACTCTTAGTTTAGCATCTTTGAGCCTCCTTTTGAGACAAAGCGATCACCTCCTACCTTGGCCATCAGAAGCAACTTCGAAGACCAGAAGCAACTTCTAGGACTCGTCTACTTACAAAACTCTAGGCAGAGAATCTGAATCTGAGCCTCTATTTTCATAACCCACACCTCCTTGGGTCCAGCATTGGTTTTCCCCTCCCAGAAACCCCTCTATGGCATCTCAGATCAACAATCCACCCCAACTTCTGATACAGCTGCTGCTTTAGCAAGCCACAGTGACTATCCCACAACCTATATCTTCAGCATCACTTCCCAAGGCAATAATCTGCACAGACACTCTTAGTAAATCTTTAATTCCTACTGTAACGGCTGCTCTTGGACCCTCTCTGGCTAGCTCTTGGACCCTCTCTGGCTAGCTCTTGAGACCCAGGAGAGTTATGAGGATCCAATCAACTGAGGACATTATGTAAAAAGACTTTAAAGGCCATAAGGTGCTGTAGACCTTATAAGAAATTCTTTGTAGTTTTTTTTTTTTCCCTCTTGAAAAGTTTTAATAGGCCTCATTAGAATTGGGCCAGAAGAACTTGAGTGATGTTGAGACATTGAAGGGAAAACCACGTTTCTCCAAATTTGAAAATTGCCATAGAAGAAAATAATTAGGTATGAATAATTACCTTGGCAAATATTACTATTTTAAGGAGTAAAATTTCATTTTAAAAGTAAAATTTTCATTTTCATTGCAGTATAATCGTTTAGATAAAGGTAAAATGAAGAAAAACTGCATTTAATACAGGAATAATAGTGGGGCTAGAGTTTGATCAAATTAGATAATAAAACAGTAATTCCATTTCTAGGATGCATTTTATTCTTTAATATGCATGTTCCATATGAACACTGAAATCCAGATGAATACTAATTAGTAATTAATATTCATCAACTTGTATAACAGTCCTCAACATAATGGTGATTAGCTTTAGATATTTATAGTATCATGAATTAGTTAGAGAAATGCATCACTTTCATTAGGAGTACATTATGTTCCATAGAGGAATTTGTGTTTTGATATTGAGAAAATACAATGTTTTTAAATGCGGGATTGCAAGGAAACTGACACATCAGTAAAGTTGAATGGATAATGAAATATTTTCCAAAGAGTTAATTTTTAGTCTTTTCATATTCCTTTTTTTTTTTCAATCCATGGCAAAAATTAGTCTGTCAACAAGTATTTCTAACCCCAGTTAGTTTTGTGCTAGGCCATAGAAATAGGCACCAACTCTCAAGGTTCTGTCCCTCTTGGCTACTCAAGGACGTAGCCCTAACAGTTGTCCTTTGCTTCTTCTGCATCTTATTTTTCTTTCCATTAATATTCTTATCAACTTCTAAACATGCTGTTATCTTACTGTAAAAGCATTATATCCCTTCAGAGTATCCTGTTCCTACATGCAACTTAATACCTATCTCCTCCCTTGATGCCCTTGTCCTGTTGCACTTTGGTCCATCAGCACCATTTGATCCCATCTATCATTGTCTAATTCTTGCCTTTCAGGACACCATTCTTCACTAGTTTTTTTGTTCACTTTACAGATAGTTCCTTCTTTGTCTTTGTTGCTTAAATCTAATATTCCTGACATCCAAAGTGTAGAATTCCCAGGGCTTGCTCTAAGACAATTTCTATTTTCTACTTCAGTTGCATATTTTGTGATCTCATCTGCTCTCATGGCTGTAAATTCTACTAATATGCCAACAACTCCCAAATTTATGTCTACAGCACAGATCTCTCCTGTGAATTCTAGGCTAATAAATTTGACTGATGACTCTACATCCCCATTGAGAGGTAAACACCTCAAATATAATATTTCTAAAATTAAATCCCTGATATTCTCCATGAAAACAACTCATTCCACCGTCTTCTCTATCTTAGTAACTGGCCACTCCGTATTTCCAGTTACTAGGGCCAGAAACATTAAACTGATCCTTCACATATCTTCTCGCCAGACTTTCAGTCATTGATCAATCCTGTTGACTCTAACTTCAGAATGCACTCAACACTGACCATTTCTCACATCCTTTGTTGCTGCTACCCTAATCTAAGGTACTCTCATTTGTCACTTGAATTGTAGCCTCCAAACTGTGCTTGTGCCTCTTCAGTCTATTATCAACACAGAAACCTATTAAAATGTAAGTCAAATAATGAACTGCCCTGCTCAAAACCTCCAATATTTCTCTTCTGATTCAGAGTAAAGACCCAAGAACACAGTGCCCATAAAATTGAGAGCTTGTTCATGCTGACATAATGTCTTATTTCCCTCTTACTCTGCACTAGCAATAATGACATCATGGTTATGTCTTGATCAATTAAATATGATCCCACTTCTCTTTGCACATGTTGTTCTCTCTGCCTGGCATACTTTCCTCCCAGATAACCTTATGACTTGTTCCCTTATGTCTTCAGAAAATGCCAACATTTTTATGAGGATTTTTGTGATATCTATATTAAAAGTATACCCCTTCAGAATTTATTCTTCATATGTGCTGCTCTGTTTTTGTTTATTATAGCTATCACCATCTAACAAATTGTGTAATTTACTCATCAAGTTTGTTTCTTTAGTGTCTTGCTGCACTTTAATGTAGTTTTTGAGAGCAGGGATCTTGTCTGTCTGTTTTGTTGCTACATCACCAGTTCTTGGCATAAACTAAGTGCCTATATATTTATGTGTTCAATGTATATAGAACACATAAATGAATGAATGAAACAAGCTTAAAACCTAGTTGTGGAAACAATGTAAATACATAAGAAAGAAAATACAAATGGCAAAAGACTGAATGGAATAAACAGAAACAAAAGAGGGATTTACCAATCTGGAAGACTTAATGAGCATTTACAAGTATGGGCAGGTTGCAGGGCAGGGGTGGGGGTGGGGGGGTGGTTGGGCATTAATTAATAAGCTCTGAGAGCTTGAATTTTCTACTGAACATTCAAGCAAAGACACACATCCCTTCCTCTCTCAGATCACTCCATCCACTTTTTTGCTTCTGCATACAAGCTGTCTACCATGCTTGAGGAGTCATTCCTCCATTTTTTGTCACTGGGGGGAAAAGTTCATCCTCTTGTCCAGGATCAAATATTATCTCCTACTCACATAGATGGTAAGTTCTATGAGGATAGATAATGAATCTGTCTTGTAAACCACTGTTTCCCTAGTACCTAGCACATAATAAGCATAAGCATTATATAAATATTTGTTGAATGAACAAATGTATCTTATCTAACCTCCACATTACCACTGCATTGCCATGTTTGATTTCATAGTATATACTGTTCTGTTATTATTTGTATTTGTCTGTATCCACACTAACTTTCAAGCTTCTTGAGAGGTTCTATTTATGCCATGTTTGTAGTTTTCAGCTTCCTTCCCAAAGAGTGTGTCACAACACAGTACCAGCAGTAAGCATTTAAATTGCAAAGTATATTCATTAACTATCATTGCTTTAATAAATAACTACAAAATCCTTGAGGCACACAACAATAGCATTTATTTTGCTCATGCTTGTGCAGTTTAGCAGGGATTCAGCTAATCCATCCTGGGCTTGCCTGGGATTTTCTCAAAAGCGGGTTCAGTTTGGAAATGTCCACATGTCTCTCATCTTCCTTGAATCAGTGGGTTGGCTGGGCCATATTCTCATGGTAAGGTCAGAGGGCAAGAAGTGAGCTGAAACATGCAATGCCTGTTTTTGTCTAGGCCTAATTAGAATGTTGCCATCTCGTCCATTTTCCATTGGTCAATGTACATTCCATGTCTCTACCAGGAGCCAAGAGGTTAGGAAATAAACCCTGTCAGTAGTAGGAAGAACTGCAGAGTCATTGATGAAATGCCAGGCCAGTCATTGATGAACTTGGGCCAATAATGCAATCAGTCACGCACATTGACTTAAAATGTACAATAATAATACCAGGGCATGAACACTTGGATTCATTCCTCAAAAGTTTTAGGTGCCTACCATGGGCCAGGCACTAGTCTAGGTCCTGAGAGTAAAGAGACATAACAGTGTTGTGAAAGAAACAAGGGAGTAGTGATTCATTTTAAAAAAGAATTACGTGGTGCCTTAGTTTGCAGTCATAGTAAATAGGATGGTCTGGAATCGAATCAAGAATCAAAAAAGATTGGTCTTTCTTACAAATAAATTTGATACTACTAATTTTCCTATAATTTTTACAGGATTAGAATGCCACTCAGGGTCCATACTTTAAATGCAGAGACAAGGACAGAGATGATGTAACTTTGTTCTATATTAATATCTTTGGATAAATAGGGTACTTGCTCAGTTTACAAACTATTCCAGCCAGATACTTCATCCTAAAGGTAGAAGACACACAGCTTTTAGCTAAAACAATCTCCTGAAACCTATCTTCTCACTTTCAAAGAACTCTTCTACATATCCTTCCAGGGGCAAAAAAACTTTAGACTCCAAAGGAAGAGTCTTTGAAAAGAGACATTACAAGGCTTTGAAAACACACCTTGAAACTTTATTAGTAAAATGAAGCCTTGCATTTTTTTTTTTTATTGTTGCCTTGCGCATTCTCACATAGTGTTCCCCCAACAGGCTGTTCCTCATAGGAACATATTGATTTAATCAAATCTCACAGCTGTAGCTGGGAAGCACCCTAAATTACAATCAGGCCTTTATATGAAATATGACAGTTTAGAGACTAACTGCTGATACAAGATGGCAGATTCATTAAACTGACTTGCTGATCAATGTACTACCATTTGGAAAATCTAGACTAGGAACTAAATAGCTTTTTCACATTGGTTGTCAGACATTCGTTTAAATATCTTGTTATATGTTATGACAGATGGATAAGAAACAGCTTTAGGTTATCAGAAGATCAAGCCAGCAATTTGAATCTACCAGGAGGGAAAAAATCATCTACCTACAACAAATGCTGCTCTGAGCCTCAGGTTTTTCAAGGAGGGCTCTGTATCCAACCAGAAATAAAATGTGGTTCATGCCCTCTGTAATAACGATGACAGTGGAATACAAACCCTTAATTATAAAGCAGCCACTTCTCCCCTTTTCTCAATTTCCAGTGAATAGAAAGCTCCCTAAATTCAAGTGGGAACATTGTTCTTCCTATAATCTGTGCCAGAAAAGGTATTTATACAGAATTCACAAAAGCAGAGTCTTTATCTAAGAATTTTCAGGCTTCCTGCAGCTTATTGTAGAAAAAGTCATGTCCCTGAGATACCCTGGCCATAAGCCCCAGACCTCGGTTGCTTACTTCCAGATTCTCAGGGAGTTGTGTTAATCAGCAGCAATCCACCCTATTCTAACTAGCCCAATTAGGATTAAGAAAGAAGGGGAAATTTTTTGTGCCTCAAAGAACAGTCATGCAAACTGCAGTCAGTTGGCAAGGCATCTGGATTGCAGCCCATCAACAGGGAGTCACAGTTACAGACCCAAGGATATTTAATTTTAGCTCATTTTCAGTGGGAGGTCTACAGCTGTGGCTGTGATTTTTAAAATGCTCTAAGTTGATATAACAGTGATGATCCTCCAAGAGCTTCCCTGCTTGATGAAGTTCTAACATTCTGTGGAAAGATGTGTAGTATTGGAGTCTTATTCAGAATTCTGCTCTTTTTACTCTTTAAAGAAAATAAGAAAGGTCAGTACATGACCAACACTTTTTAAAAGAATTTCTCTTTATGTTTCCCTTCCTAAATACCATTTCAAAATGAGGAAATTAGAATCCCCATGAATATAATGCATGTCAGAAATAATAATAAACAGAATTAATGACATCACTTTCCCAAGTCAGCCTACCTGTGACGTTATTGTCCCATCTGTAGGACAATGCCAGCTCGTTTCTTCTCACCTTCCTATTGCACAGAGAAGAACAAATGGAATAATCTAGGTTAAGGCAAAGTTGCCTCCTTGAAATATGTAATAGGTAAGGCTTTGTAGTGGTCCAGATGCAATAAATAGCAGACCCAGGATTTTCACCCAGAGGATTTGGCTCCAGAGCCTAAGCACTTACTCAACTTTACAGTGATGCCTCACATTTTCAGGAGGCCACTTCTAAAACCAGTGTAATCAACCTGGGAGTTTTTAAATCTAAGCACTGGAAGGCCTGCATCCTGGGAGCCCGTTTGGTCCTGGGCAAACCAGGATAATTGATTGCCCTAACAAACCTCACATACACAAACCTTGCTAGAAGAAAGCAAAAAGACCTCTAAGTATTGAAACAACTGTCAGAAGACACACTCTGTGATGCTCAGGCATTCTAATTGAAAGAGATCTGTCCACATCCTCACCACATACATCTAGGCTCAATTAAGATGCAATTAGAAATCTTTGGATGCAATTAGAAACCTTAGGTTAGATGAATTGATAAGGGTATTGGTTAATTGGCTTCCCAACTAATCAGGAAGGACTGAAAGAGGTGAAACAAAAGAAACCAAGCTATAAGGACAATGTCTGAGTACTTTTCACAACTGTGATATTTAATTGTGCGATAGCTAGTGCATTTTCTAAGTGATAAAAACAACTTGAACCATTGTCAGTAATAAGATAAATTTATCAGAAGTATTTGTAGCAGGGGCATGGGTGCCATTTGAATGTGCTTCCTTTCACTGTGGTTTCTCTTCATGGCGTCTTTATTCTTTCAGGCTGTTTCTGTCTTCATGGCTGAAAACATAAATCCAAAACAGTTCCTAGGTTTCACACCTTCAGCCATAGGAGGAAGATTATTTTATTTCACAGATTTACAATACCAGAAATACTAGACATTTTACTGGACATTTTCCTAGTTTGGTTCATGAAACAATTTCTGACCACTAATCTATGACCAAAATTGGGGTCACATAAGAACATGGCAGCCTTGTAAGAATCTCGGTGGTGGGAGGAGGCTCTTTGTAAAGGGAGGTGATCTTACTGATGTACACCAGAGTCCTCTGCTTGGCTGCAGAGCATACTCCAAAGTCATATTTCAACCAATTCTCAACATGCCTTCTCTCTTGTTGTTCTTCCTGTACATAGATTATCAAAGTGTCACCATTAATATGTTTAAAATTTTTCATGTATAAGCACAAAATTACCTCCTTCCCTATCTAAAAAAATTAAGTTTTAATCCAGCTAACTATGATTTTTACAGAATTTTTTTATTTACAAAAATATACTAAGCTCAACAAATAAGAGGATGGGAGTAGGATATTATGGGCTTTCTCATCTCTAAATTCTGATTTTCTTCTGTGTGATGATAGCATGAAGTCATGGACTCTGCAATTTAGCCTGCATCATGCCCTGATCACACCTCCAATAGTGCTTCAATCAGTACTAATTAATAAATTAACCAAGTGGATGTACCAAATATGCAATAACAGAGAAGACATTGAAACAAACACCTACTCCAAAAGTGAGAAGGGAAGTTAAAATAAGATCAATATATCTTGGCCCATTAGAATATAAACTCTATAAGGGCAGTGATTTTTCTTTGTTTTATTGACAAATTTATTCCTAGTACTCAACAAATTATATATATATATATATGTATATATATATATGTATATATATATATATATGTAAAATGTTGAATAGATGGGCATCCTTTTCTTGTTTTATTCCCTGCAAGTAGAGTGTCTTTGGACAACTGGTATGACTACCTCAGATATTGTAATTGTTCTGTGTATTGCCTGGATAGGAAACAGGGACATACTGAGTTCACTATGAAACAAGTGGTGGAATGGCTTTCAGACTGATGTAAACTGAACAACCTTTATTTAAAACTTAAATATCAGATGCTCAGCATTGCTCATTATTAGAGAATGCAGATCAAAACTACAGTGAGATATCAGCTCATACAGGTCAGAGTGGCCATTATCAAAAAGTCTACAAACAATAAATGTTGGAGAGGGTGTGGAGAAAATGGAAACCTCTTATGCTGTTGGTGGGAATGTAAATGGATACAGCTACTAAAGGAAGACAGTATGGGGATCCCTTAAAAAACTAGGAATAGAACCACCATATGACCCTACAATGCCACTACTAGGCATATACCCTGAGGAAACCTAAGTTGAAAGACATACATTCATTGCAGCACTATTTACAATAGCTGGAAAATGGAAGCAACCTAGATTTCCATCAACAGATGAATGGATAAAAGTTGTGGTACATATACATAACGGGATATTACTCAGCCATAAAAAGGAACACATGTTAGTCAGTTCTTATGAGGTGGATAAACCTAGAGCCTATTATATAAAGTAAGTCAGAAAGAGAAGAACAAATATTGTACACTAACACATATATATGGAATCTAGATAGGTGGTACTGATGAAATTATGTATAGGGCAGATATAGAGAACAGACTAATAGACACGGAGGGCGGGGAGGAAAGAAAGGGTGGGATCTATGGAGAGAGTTACATTAGCATATGTAAAATAGATAGCCAATGGGAATTTGCTGTATGACTCAGGGAACTCAACCTGGGGCTTCTTAACAACCTAAAAGGGTGGGAGGGAGGTTCAAAAGGAAGGGGACATATGCATACCTACAGCTAATTCATGTTGATGTTTGGCAGAAACCAACATAATTCTGTAAAGCAATTATCCTTCAATTAAAAAATAAATAAATTAAAAAAATAAAACAAATATCCACACACAATTAGTCTTCCTCTATATGTGTCTTTATTTCCTAGTTGAAGTCTTCAGTTCCTGAAAGTATTTCCATGACCTGAAGTATCAGGAGGGCTTCCCTGGTGGCTCAGTGGTAAAGAATCCACCTTCAATGCAGGAGCCACGAGTTCAACCCCTGGGTTGGGAAGATCCACTGAAGAAGGAAATTACAACCCATTCCAATATTCTTGCCTGGGAAATAGGCAGGCTACAGTCCATGGGGTGGCAAAAGAGTCAGACAATACTGAATGACAGCAACAGCACAACAAAGTATCAGACAACTAACTCTCTCAGTTACAAAGTTCATGTGACAAGACTTCCTTCTACACTTCTCTTAGCTCTAGGTAGATTATAGAAAATGTTAGCTCTGACATTGAGGTATTTTGGCAGGATTTAGAGAATCTGATGAGGAGTACATATTTCCAATAATGTTGATTAAGTGTCATGATATATTTCTTATTAGGTATGTCAATGGGTGTGAATGTCTTGGGAACATCACATCATTTTTTTACATCTCCAAAAATAGAGATAAAGCTATGAATGTTATGTGTGGCTATATAAGACTGTATGAATTAGCTTGTATGTTCTGTACCACTTTGTTCTGAGAAGTCATGACTTTACCCCTCTCAGTTCGTGTGGCTGGCTCCTCCTTTTGGCATCAATGCAGGGCAGGTGGCCCAAGCCCATTCCTTCAGAGCAGCTCATAACCTGACCACAGTTATCGAGTCAAGAATATACCTGTGACTCCAGTTGAGCCAATGAGAGTTATACCTGGATAATATTTTTAGACTTATGAGAAAATAAGACTATTTTCTCTGAAAATATTAGTAATAGTAGTGTTTCCAGGGATCAAATTTGCCAACAAAAAGAAAAGCATTGCTGAGAATGAAGACTACCCAGGGATGAAGTCAGAGATTTGGTGATATACTTTGTACCTTTGAACATTGACATATTTTAAGTCAAATCTACCCCTAGAACTTTCACTTGTATAAACCTCTAAATTTCCTTTTGACTCAAACTAGACATAGCTGGGTGGAGAAGGCAATGGCACCCCACTCCAGTACTCTTGCCTGGAAACTCCCATGGACGGAGGAGCCTGGTAGGCTGCAGTCCATCGGGTCGCTAAGAGTCAGACACGACTGAGGGACTTCACTTTCACTTTTCACTTTCATGCACTGGAGAAGGAAATGGAAACACACTCCAGTGTTCTTGCCTGGAGAATCCCAGGGACGGGGGAGCCTGGTGGGCTAGCGTCTGTGGGGTCGCACAGAGTCGGACACGACTGAAGTGACTTAGCAGCAGCAGCAGCAGCAGACATAGCTTGGTAGAATCTATATTTCTTCAACCAAATTGGTTGAAAAGAGTTTCTCATTTAGCAATATGAGATAAAAATAGGTAATGTAATAATTATAAAGCTCTTTGACTACTTCATGAAAGGGAGTTATATTGAATTAATGCTCGTTATATTGAATTAATTAGTTATATTGAATTAATGAGAACTTTGAAATATAAATATCTGTAGAGTACAAATATTATATAATTAGAAATCCTAACAACAAACTGTAACGATAGAATGAGTTACACCAAGAACTATAGTTCTTAGAAACAGATTCAATTTAGAATAATGGCTTCAAAATCTCTAGAAATGTTAGCAGTAATATCAATGTGCAGAATAGTGAGTTTCCTAAAATCATATATCATATTTAAACTTATGTAAATATTCTTAAAATTCCATTTGTTATGATTTTCAGAAATAGTATATAAAATTTCTTAATGACCACAAATTATATCATATAAAGCACAGTTTCCTTTATAAGTGAAATTTCTTATTTCTAAAGTGTAAAAATAGAATATGAAGCCTTAGCAATAGTTCCAAACTAGCATTAAAGTAGCTCTTTCTCATCTAAAGATTTAGAATTGTGACTTTCTCTCAAGTTTAGGCTAAATGCGAAGCCCTTTGATTAATGAAGGACAATTAAGAGTATGTATCTTTTGTGAATATTAGCAATTTCCTTGTGAAACTTTGTATGCAGGATCATAGTTATTTACTAAGGCTAAGAAATTAGTTGAGTAGTTTAAACCAAGAGGCCTAATAGAATGCAGCTTAAGTATACAGTCTGCAGTATAATAGTTTTCACTAGGCAAACCTAATGACTTTAAAAGCTTTTATTTATGAAATAGATATTTATAGACAACAGAAGCTTTGGAGGATTCATTGACTGTCAACTTCTTCTCATCTTTTTAGAGCTATGCCTAATACATATCTTGGGATGGTTACCAAAACCTGTAGTAATAGAATTGCCAATACAATGGCAAGAGAGAGAATAAATTAATGGTAAACAAGATAAATTTGTTCTATGGCCTCTCTAGAGCTAATGGCCATAGGGAAATATTAAATAAATCCTTCTTGTTAGAAAGAAAATTAAGCATACAAGTAGATAATAAAAATGACAGGGATATATTTAGCATAGGAATAATATGTTTGCTCGTGAAGAGCACTAATTTCAGTATTCCTCAAGCGTGGCTTGTGAAATGAGATTTACACAAGATTTGGCAGTGCATAAATTACTCTGAAGGCATAAGGTATGCATTTTTGGAGATGTATTAACTGTTTGAGGACAACCACACATATTTAATAAAGTGCTGTGGTGCTGCACTGAATTCTGTGCTAGTGGCAAAAAGTGTTCTGTTTATTATTTTACAGACACGTCTTGTAAGTATCTCTGAAACAGCATTTTGCCAGGCACTTAACAAAATGCAGACATGAGTGAAAAGAAGAACCATGCTATAGACCAAATTCTGGCTTGGGAGTTGAGGTAGGAGACATGGGCTATAGCTTTGCTTCTCCTACCAACCAAATATGTGTCTCCAAATTGGCCATATTCTAAAACATCTGGGGACAGATTTTGTTTGTTGTAATCAACAGTTATGCTTGGTTAAACCTCTTTTTAAGGTCATTCCTGAGTTTAAAATTCTAAACTTATTATATTTCATCTTCTCTGGGAGACAAAAAAAAAACCTACTTGACAAAAAATAGACTCGTGCATTTAATGACGACTGCAAATATTTAGAATGGCATCCATTTAATTACAAGTACTGAATTCATTATTTTAGAAGACACTGTACAACGAATCCTAAAAGTTCTTTGACTTCTTTGCCCAGCCCACCCAGTGGGTATGGGATTTGATTTTATCGTTATTTCACCCCTCCTCCTGTCTTGTTGTGGCTTCTCCTTTGTCTTTGGATGTGGGATATCTATTTTGATCCCAGCATCATCCTGTCAATGGTTGTTCAATAGTTAATTGTTATTTTGGTGCTCTAACAGGAGGAGGTGAGCACATGTCCCTCTACTCTACCATCTTGATTTGATCTCTGGTAAACATTTTAATTTTTAATGGGGCAATTTTAATATAAAATGCTTCAGAATATTTGGAGTTTTGTTTCTGAAAAGTTGCCTATACATAGGTAAATTTTAAAAGTCCAAGAACAGGATTGAAGATGCAAGACTGGTTATTTTGATGATGGTCAAGAAAAAGGTACAGACACCTATGTGTGAGTCTCCTCTCAGGGTATTACTAAATTGTATTTCTTTGTGTTCCTTCATAGCTCAGTTGGTAAAGAATCCACCTGCAATGCAGGAGACCCAAGTTTGATTCCTGGGTTGGGAAGATCCATTGGTGAAGGGATAGGCTACCCATTCCAGTATTCTTGAGTTTTCCTGGTAGCTCAGCTGGTTAAGAATCCTCCTGCAACGCAGGAGACCTGGGTTTGATCCCTGGGTTGGGATGATCCCTTGGAGAAGGAAAAGGCTACCCACTCCAGTATTCTGGCCTTGAGAATTCCAAGGACTATAGTCCGTGGGGTTGCAAAGAGTTGGACATGACTGAGTGACTTTCACTTCACTTGTGATCCTTGCTGATTAAAGGAGAAGCATGAAAAATAGAAATGAGACAGAAGGCTGAAAACAAGCTGTACTCTTACCATTTTGCTGAGATTGTATTCTTTCTCTTCAAAACTCACATATCTTAGTTTTCCTCACACTAAAAATTTCTTATTACCTCCATTTTAGTAATAATTATGATAAATATATGGTTGCCTAAAAGGATGTATAAATTCAAAACACTTGTTAAAAATTAGTTGTAAATGGAGCTTTTTTTCCTCAAGGATCAGGGCTTTGGAAAGACCTCATGACCATGACTAGGGCCTTGGTCAGGATAGAATTGTTTTGAAATACAAGGAAGAAACATTTCACCTTACCTGCATTTTTCTTAGAGATTTTAATTCAAATCACATTGTAGGATCAACTCAGATCTGATTTATTTGTGTTACTAAAGTGAGTTCACAGAATTATCAATTTAACTTAGATATGTTTTTCATTCATCTATCATCAATTCAACATCAATAGTACTAATCACTGAACTGGTTATCTATTGCCTTATGTACACTACATTACACAGAACTTGGTGGCATATAGGAAGAGATATTAATTGGCTCATGTGTTTGCAAGGGTTAGCTAAAGTGAATGGCAATGCACTCCAATATTCTTGCCTAGAGATCCCATGGACAGAGGAGCCTGATGGGCTGCTCTCCATAGAGTCACACAGAGTCGGACACAATTGAAGCAACTTAGCATGCATAAATGCATTGGAGAAAGAAATGGCAGCTCACTCCAGTGTTCTTGCCTGGAGAATCCCAGGGACAGAGGAGCCTGGTGTGCTGCCGTCCATGGGGTTGCACAGGGTCGGACATGACTGAAGCGACTTAGCAACAGAAGCAGCAGCTAAAGTAACCCAGGCTCACCTGTGTTTCTGCATCAGCTGAAGATCATCTAGGCAGTGCTGCTGTTACTGTCAAGCTCGTAGACTTACATAGGACTGTTTAGTTGTTAGCTGGTCTAGGATAGCTTTAACTGGGATGATTTCAGTGAGCCAGCACTGCTCCATGTACCTTTTGTATTCTAGCAGTCTCGCCCTGGCATGTTCTTAAACAAGGGCAATGGTGTAACAGTAGGCAAGCCCAACTCAAAGAGTATCTTTCAAACCTCACTTTGGTCACAGTTGCTGATTTCCTACTAACCAAAGCAAACCAATGACTGAGTAAAGAGTCAGAGCAGAAGGACACCATAAAGTTATGTGGCAAAGAATATTGATATAGAGAGGGGTGAAGAATTAGGGCCATTTTGCAATGATTACAGCATAGTGTTCTATTCAATCTACTTTGTAGGACTGAAGAATGATATAGTTCATGCTGTCCTAGGGTTCATGGATCCAGTAATATGTAATTAATATTCCCCAAGGAAGAAGACTTTATTGACCTTTTTAGTGCTGTCAGAAGTGAATGTTACCTACGCTCTTCTCCCTGTCCATCCATGCAGGAATTTGGAGCGGGGTGCATTTCATCTGGCTCTTCTTTTGTGTGACTTGAAGTAGTAGCTGACAATATTTAATGACAAGTATAGAATAATGTTCTCTTGTACTCAGGAATGTTCTAAGGAGATAAAAGTGAAAATGAAATGACAAAGGAAATGAGCCAGAAAATAAGACCCAAGACTCAATTAAAATTCAGTGCCCAAGCCAAATAAGTGAAACTCTCTTAGATAGATTGTATAAATTCAACTTATTATAGATTTAAAAAGAAAACAATTTCAAGGTTTCTTATCACCATGTACAGCTGCTAGACCTCCAAATGGAATTTCCTAATGAGTGTGGAAACAAAATCTGTTTCTTTCTTTCCCAGCTACTCTGCATTCACCTGGCTTCTGTCCAACACTGACCAGCTGCCTCTCTCAATTCTGCAGCCACCTGGTTCTGTTGCTGACATTTGAGTTTGGAAGGAGAACATACTTCTTTCTAATTATTCCAGATATTATACCTTATTTACACTGTACCTGGCTTCTGGATTGACACTAATAGAAAATGTCAAAATCTCCCTGGTCTTTCTATAAGACAAAATGCAGTGCTTGGCAGGACTCATTGGGGAGACTGTGGCAGCCCTCTCTTCCTTCTTTTGTGTTTGTCAGTAATGTGGGGATTGAGAAACTGAAACCAACATTACCAAAACTTTTGCTGTGAGGGTTCTTGATGTGATAAAGTTTACCCAATTAGGCTGGAACAGGGGAGGAGACAAAAGAGCCATAGTTTTGCACTGCTGACTGTTTTAAAGTTTGGTCAGGACAGGGGAGCCTGGTGGGCTGCCGTCTATGGGGTCGCACAGAGTCGGACACGACTGAAGTGACTTAGCAGTAGCAGCAGGAAGGTTCTGGGATTGTCTGCAGCTATTTTAGCTGAAGAGCAATTATAGAAGACATTGTGAACAGTCATCAGGTGTTGCAAATTTCATCAGCTGTTGGAAATGTAGATTTAATTTCTCAATCTCCATATTATTGACAAACACAGAAGAAAGAAGGGAGAATGGCCGCCAGAAGTCTCCACGGTAAGACTCTCCAAACCTGTCCCTGTGTCTTGTTAGGTCTGTGACCTGAGAGGCAGGGCGTGCTGAATAGTGACTTCTGGATTTCTGGATGCATGCTAAGGCTGTGAATGTGTGGAAAACATTCCGCAATTCCTGGTGGTGAGTTTCCACTTTCTCATTTCTTTATTACAGTAAGGATAGCAACTCTCTTGCTGGGCTACGTTTGTAGTGTTGTTTGGGCCTCTTTCCTAAAAGAATAGTTTCTAGCCTTCCAGTGATTTTGCAAGCATCTAATTCCCTTTATTAATTGCCACTCTGCTTAAAATACCTAGGTTTCTTTCTGTTTCCTGCAACCAATCATGACTGATATAATAATGCTGAAACCAAATTCATGAATTAGTTATGTACTTGGTTGGCCACCAAAAGTAAGATGTAAAATACAGATTCACACCAAAAATTTTTTAATGAGGAAAATAACTATAAAAATTAAAAAATATATAGAGTCATGCTATTGTTTAATTTTTTATTGTTTTTCCATTTGTTTACTATTCTTCAAAATTATAAAATATTTTAAGATCATAGAAAAAATATGAAATATAAGGTAACAGGTCTTTAAGTATCCACTGCAAGACTGATCAAACATTGATATTTGAACATATTTGCTTTAAATCTTAAGTCAAAAAACTTAAATATTATAGATGTATCTAAATCTCTCCCTAATACCACTTTTTATATATCTTCAGAGGTAACCAGTCTTGTAAAATACATATATATTCCATTCATAATGTTGTGCTTTTTCTATACATATGTATGCATTCATACCAGTATGTATATCCTTTTATATTCTTATACTTTATATAAATCATTTCATATTGTATGAACCATGTTTCCCAGGTTACTCTTTCAGGCAGTATTACATTCCTGATATTTTTCTATTTTTTAACCTATAGATCCAGTTACTTTATTTTAACTAATATGTGATTTTCTATTGGCTGATTATACCATTTACCTCCTGAGGTTGTTTTCAAGGATTGATTTTCTAATAACGTTTCAAAATCAATATGCTAATAATTGAATTTTTAATTTCCCCTGACCTTTTACAATGGCTCCTGTAATTGATCTCTTTGTTTTTGCCAATGGCATTTACACCCCCAAATCCTTCCAGCTTTTGGAATCATCTCGCCATGTTATTTTCATTATTGATCAATTCACTGAACACTGGTTCCTTGATAGTCTTTGTCTGTGATAAAATCTTTGAAGAGACTTCCTAAAGTCTCTTCTCCATCTCTCACTCCAGCAACAGCCTCTTCCTTCCTTTCGGAACATTTATCACAATGTATAATCAGTATTTATTTATATTCTTGTTTATTTTTTGTCTATCTTCTCCAATTGACTATAAGCTCTATAAAATTGGGAACCATGTGTTTATGTTCAATACTATTATGAGTATGGTAGGAGCTCAGTAAATAACCGATAAATGAATGAAAGCATGCCGTGTGTAGCCCATTGTATTCTAAATTCAACCAGTCATGTTCTGAAGATATTTTTTTCTCCAAAATATCAATAATATAAATCTAAGAAGAGGACATTTAGAAAGAAGAGAAATATAAAAGTAAAGCAATGCTTTAGAGTAGTACATTGCTGGGCTAGGTGTTCACAGTGGTAACCATTAGAAAGGGTAAGTATTTTATTCATGTAAAATGTTCCATTTGTTTTTACCTTAGGATGAATAACCCAAAAGAAAATCACTTGTCAAATATGTGACCTATTAATTGTATGGAAGAGTACAAAAATAATACAGGCACCTATGTACTCACCATTAAGATTAAACAGATGTTAACATTTTCGCATATGTGCATCAAACCTGTCTTTTAAAATAGGGAAAAAAACTGGTACAGTTTCAGCTAAGTTCCCCCTCTTCTGTCTCCTTTCCTCCCCACAAATAATCAGTGATATGTGCGTCTTTTCTGTGCAAGTCATCTTGTACATAAGAGCAGTGTAACAATTATAGGTGCACCCTGGATCCCCTATTTAAGAAAAAACACAATTACAGAAAAGTTAGATGTAAAAGTAATTATTTGTTTAGAATAAGAAATTATAGCACACTTAAAATGTAAAAAAAAGATGTCACAAGCATTGCAAAATCTTCAAAATTAACATATTTTTAAATATATTGCCTGACCTACCAGTATAATATTGCATTTTTCCCTATGCTTGAGACCGTGGGTCCTTGATTACCTCTTCCCATGATGATATTTTAAAGTGTTAATTTTCTTTTTATAATTGCTCTATAGAAACTATTTTCCTTGTAGCATTATGAACTAAATTTATTTTTTATTATAGATAGTTGGAGTGTAATAATTTAATACTTCACACATGTGCTTTCTTATTATTGTGTCGATACAGATTTATGTCCAACACATCCAGGAATTCAAGAGAAAGAAACTCTTGCTAGTGGAGGTCATTAGCAGCTGCTGAAGGAGGAACTGACCCATCTCAAAAAGGTAATACATGCCTATCTTTCTTCTCAACTCATTAAAAGAAACAAATGTAAATAATACAGTAGTCAAGTGTATATATCATTAGTAATTTCTCTTGTATTTGATAACTTTCAATAGCCTGAAACTAAAGCATTTATGTTTAACTGTAAATTAATATTCAGAATAAAAAAAAAAAAAAACCTCCCTAAAAAGAGGCCTATGCAAGTGAAAGTTGCCAAAACCTAAGTTTCATTCGTTAAATCTACCTTTATTTGTGTGTATTTATACTTGACATATGCTGTTTCCAGGGTAGCAAATTAGAGTGAAATTTTGGGTTATAGGATGCGTCTACCTTAAGCAAAAAGCTAACCAAAATGGTTCTAACATTTTCTGTTCTTCTAATGAGTCCCTGTTACATTTTCATCAATACCTGGTATTCCCTCACTTAGTAATTTTGACAGCTGGATGTGCGAAGTATTACTGTCGTTTTCACTTGCCTTTAATTTCTCTTCAGTCATGTTGGACATTTAATGTATTTATACTTATTGCCCATCTTGATTTCTTAAAATGTAAATTGCCCATTGTATCCTCAATTATTTTTATTCGATTAGCTTTATTTTTATTGATTTTTGAAAATATTCATTATTATCTTCCAGTTGCTAATTCCTTACCTATTAAATGGGTTACAGTGCAGTCTGACATAATATTACTTCATTTCTGATCTCTTTTGTCATACAAAGGTTTTCAATTTAATGCAGCAAGGTTTATCTTTTATAAATTTTGCTTTGTGTTTCATAAATATGCAAATCTTCTCTCTCCTTCCACAAAGATGTATTTTCATGTTTTCTTCTCTAAAAGTTTGAGTTTTATTTCTTATATTGAGTTCTTTGATGCTTTTGGAATTCATTGGGGGTATTACATGAAGTATTATATTTTTACTTGATATAGTTAGAGCTCCACTTTGTTAATATGCCTTCCTTTTACCACTGGTTTATAAAATCAGTTAATTCATTTCATCAGAATTGAAATCCAGACTCCATCCTCACTAGCTATATGATCTTAAATAAGTTACTTAAACTTGGGCATTCCTCAGTTTACAAATATTGTGCCAGATAGAGATATTGTGAAAATTAAATGAGTTAATAGTTACAAAAATTTTAGATAGCTTGACATGTATTAAACACTCATTCATAGCACCTCAATAAATTGTACCCTTCTTCCTTTCCCTGCTGAAATTCAGTATAATTTGATAAAGGAGTAAATAAGGAGGCCACATATTTATTATTAAAGATAAAATTAAAGAGCAGTTTATAGAACCAAACTTGGAGGCTTACTTGTAATCTCAGAGTTAGGCAGACTTTCACTTAGTTATAGGCAAGACTGGATTAGGGCAGGTTTCACATACGGAAGGCTTGTGTAGGTAAGAATTATCATATTTTGCTAAGATACTCTTTGGAAATTTTGCACATATGTTCATTTCCTGTACTGTTATCAACTATTAGTATTTTATACTGTTCTTTTTTTCCCCCTGGGAACAGAACAGTTTGTATCATCTGTTTACTAGATGTTGGATAACTTTTTTTTTTTTTTTTTTTACAAAACCGCCTAGATGTACCCACTCACCTACTATGGATTTACTGTGTATGTGTGAATTCTATTCTATTTCTTTTTCTCTTCCATTATAGTTGTTCTACTTCTTGAGTGAATTTTGATAAATTATAATTTTCCAGAAATTTTTCATTTTATTGCAATAAAATCATGAGTCTCATGCTATTTTTAGATCTTTAGTATATTAGCAACTTCATTTACTTTCTTTATCCCTAGTAGCGTAGGAACATATGTATATGTGCATTTGTGTATTTTATGTGTGTTTGTGTGACTGCCTCTTGAATTTTTTATAGACAATCTCACTAGAATTTTCCTTAGTTTATTAATCTTCTAAAAGCATTAACTTCTGGATTTTGTTGATATTTTTCCTTTTGCCTTTTTTTATATTTTAACTGATATTTATATTCTGCATTTACTTTCTTACATTCTACTTTTCTGATTTCTTTTGTTGAATGCTTATTTCTCATTTATCAGTATGTCTTCTTTGCTACAATAAGAATTTAAAGATAAGTAGATAAATATTTCCTTCTTGTATGGTTTTGGCTCTATCTCATCCAATTTAATGTAATTTAATTTATGTTACATTTTCTGTTTACCCTAAGATTTAGTTAAAAGAATGTTAAATTGTAAGTTGAGATTTTTAGTTATCTTTTTGTAGTTTTATTTTGTATGGTTATAGAAAATTTGGTACTTTTTCTGTAATTTTCAAGATTTTTTTCTGTATTGTAGTTGATACTCATTTTGGAGAAACTTCTGTGATTAGTTGAAATAAAAATGCATTTCCTGTCTGAGTTTTAAATATCCAAATATATACTTTAAACATTTCAATTATATTGTTAAAATTCTTGCATTCCTTCATTAAGCAAATGTTGAGTGAGTCCTATGTGCCAGTCATATTTTTTTCTAAGCACTGAGAACATAGCAGTTAAAATATAAGCAAACCCTTTTTATGGAGCTTATATTCTATCATGCAAAAAGAAAGGTATACAAATGAATAAGTAAATATATATGATATGTAAGATGGTAATAAAGGTCATGGAGAAAAATAAAGAAGAAAGTATTGGGGGTTGTGTGTCTGCGTGTGTGCTCAGCCATGTGTGACTCTTTATGACCCCATGGACCATGGCCTGCCAGAGTCCTCTGTATCTGGAGATTTTCCAGGCAAAAATACTTGAGTGGATAGCCATTCCTTTCTCCAGGGGATCTTCCCAACCCAGGGATTGAACCTGCATCTCTTGTATCTCCTACATTGGCAGGAGGATTCTTTACCACTGTACCACCTGAGTTATTGGTTATTTTTTATGGGATGGCTTTCTCTTCAGGTAGGAGAACAAGTACATGGCCTTGGGGAGGGGGTTCTTTGGCCAGAGAGAAGTGAGCAGAGATGAGAGTGGTCAAAGATGAGGTTAGAGAGTTAGTGGGTAGCCAGATAAAATACAGATATCAAATTGATGAGCAGGAACTAGCAATAAGACTCAGATGAAGTAGATAACTAGGTAAATAAGAAGGAAAAGATTATTAACCTGCCAGCCAAGAAGAGTTGGAGCAAGAGCAAGGATTTCCTATGTTCTTTATCTGGTTCTTCTACTAATAATCTGGATAAACTTGGAACATTTAACCTTTTTGATTTTGAAACTTCTTAGCCATGGGTCCTGCCAACTCTGTTTCTATAGCAATTAAGGATTCATTATTGTAAGTGTGGGCTAGATCATTAATCCACTGCAGAGGGATTGATTCATGAACAACCTTTAAGTTTCTATACTGTCCTAAGAACTAAAGGGAGACAGTGGCCTGTCCAGTGGCACTACCAAGCAGATGGTTGCTTTCAGTTTCATCTGCATTTGGGTGAACAACGCTTATATGGTTGCTTGTGGTGCTGTTTGTTTTTCTTTTCTTTTTTTTTTAAAGATCTTTCAGAATAGTAGATTCTTGGAGTTTTCTCAGAGTTTTGAGACTGTCAGTCTATTTTCACTACTGAATTCACAAATAGTACACATCTGTAATGCAATCAAAAGGTCTCAGTCCGATGTGTGCTCAGTCCCTTAGTCCTGTCTCTTCGCAACCCCATGAACTGTAGCCTGTCAGGCTCCTCTGTCCTGGGATTTTCCAGACAAGAACACTTGAGTGGGTTGCCTTTTCCTTCTCGAGGGAATCTTCTGACCTAGGGATCAAACCAGCGTCTCCTACATTGGCGGATAGATTCTTTACCATTGAGCCACCCAGGAAGCCCAATGCATATTAACTCTCTGCAAAAGGTTAAGTAGGAGGATTTTAGGTCCATTCTTGGAGATCGGTTAATTTGGTTACCTAATTTGCCTGTGTAGAAAATGACTATGAAGGAAAGTTGCATTTTTATTGTCATTTCAATTCAGAGTTCACAGGATTTGGTTTCATTTTAGGTTTGTGATTAAATCTGTACTTTCATACTTGTGCTAACAAGAACTAAAGGAAAACAGTAACTTGCCTCACACTAGCCTACTACTGCTGTTAACTCACTTCATTCGTGTCCAACTCTGTGCGACCCCAGAGACAGCAGCCCACCAGGCTCCACCGTCCCTGGGATTCTCCAGGCAAGAACACTGGAGTGGGTTGCCATTGCCTTCTCCAATGCATGAAAGTGAAAAGTGAAAGTGAAGTCGCTCAGTCATGTCCGACTCTTCGAGATCCCATGGACTGCAGCCCACCAGGCTCCTCCATCCATGGGATTTTCCAGGCAAGAGTACTGGAGTGGGGCGCCATTGCCTTCTCTGCTCACACTACCCTACCTCTCTTCTAATTTCTGTTCTCAGAAGCAAAAAGTGTTTACTTTCAGCTTTATCTGATCTTTACCTCTGAATAACTTATATATATATATATATATATATATATACTGATATTATTTACTTTCATTTTTTTTAATGTTTAATTTTATTTTATTTTTAAACTTTACAATATTGTATTGGTTTTGCCATATATGGAAATGAATCTGCCACAGGTATACATGTGTTCCTCATCCTGAACCCTCTTCCCTCCTCCCTCCCCATACCATCCCTCTGGGTTTTCCCAGTGCACCAGCCCCAAGCATCCAGTATCGTGCATTGAACCTGGACCGGCAACTCACTTCATACATGATATTATACATGTTTCAATGCCATTCTCCCAAATCTTCCCACCCTCTCCCTCTCCTGCAGAGTCTATAAGACTGATCTATACATCAGTGTCTCTTTTGCTGTCTCATACACAGGGTTATTGTTACCATCTTTCTAAATTCCATATATATGTGTTAGTATACACTTTCAATTTTTGACACTCTACATTGATAATTCTAATGCCCAATGAAAATTATAATTTAAACAATATTATGAGATGTACCTAAAACAGCACTAAGAAGAAAATTTATAGAACTAAATGATCATATTAAAAAGGAAAAAGACTTAAAAATCAATGATTTAAATATTCACTTTATGAAGTTAGGAAAAGAGCAAATTAAAGATAAAATAACATCCGACTTCCTGCTGTTAAAGGTAAAGATTTAGCTCCTTTACAACCCCCAATGCATTTCTCCCACACCCCCTTCATACAATCTACCTCCTCTATGCTTGCAATATAGTTAGAGGTTTCCCCTGCTATCCAAAAGTAGAACATTCCTATGAAATTTGTCATAAGCCAAAATGGCATAAAGAAGCAATCACCCTAGGCCACTTCCTGCTAATATAACAAAATAATTTGAGATAAAGTTCAGAGGCTCACAGAAACAGTTCAAGCTATGGTGGCTTAATACAGAGATGCTGAGAGTAGGCCTTAGGGTGGGCACTTGGTGGTACCACCGTCACTACTCATGGTACATGCCACCTCTATACTGGTTCACTGCAAAACAAATGCTATTTCCCTTTTGGTCATTTTTTGGTAAAAGCAAAAATCCTCTGATTTCTATGGGTTAGCAAAAACAGGTACTAATGTAGGTCTTTTGTAAAAGCAAAGTGGCCATAAAGCAAACTTTGGTAAAGAGGGGGATGTGTGCATAACCTTTAGATAACATTTCCATATGTTACATTTTCATGACTATGGTAGTATTATTCATATTTCCTTTCCTGTGCAACTTTTTCTTCCTTGCAGGAAATAATTGCCTGTATTTCTATTGTTTTTGTTTCTTAATTTTCTGTATAACTGTCATTAGTGTGAATGTAAATTTTTCTCTCTGTACATGCATACATATAAAGTAACAAATCTCTTTTTTTTCCCCTTGGAGCCATGACTGTTGCTAAAACAGCTGTCCTCCCATGTAGGTCTGGACTGGTTGCTCTCTAAACTGGCTACTCAGACTTATCTTAGGATTTTCTTATGCCATCACCTTAGGAATTGCTTTGTTGTCTCCTGTGTGCTAAGTCGCTTCAGTTGTGTCCAACTCTGTGCGACCCCATAGACGACAGCCCACCAGGCTCTGCTGTCCCTGGGATTCTCCAGGCAAGAACACTGGAGTGGGTTGCCATTGCCTTCTCCAATGCATGAAAGTGAAAAGTGAAAGTGAAGTCGCTCAGTCATGTCCGACTCTTGGCGACCCCATGGACTGCAGCCTACCAGGCTCCTCCACCCATGGGATTTTCCAGGCAAGAGTACTGGAGTGGGATGCCATTGCCTTCTCCCTGTCTCCTGTGTATTAAATCCCATTTTGCCTTTTTTCTTATTTGCCACCCTTTGTTAGGGAGAGCATTTTTTCTACAATTTCCCTAAGAAAATATACATGCAAGGTGATTCTTTTGAGAATCACGTCATACCTGATAGTTTAACTGGATGAAGAAATTTAACATAAAATCACAAATTCTATTTTAATAGACTTTGTTTTTGGAATGGTTTTAAGTTTCCAGAAAATTTGAAAAGATAGTAATGAGGGTTCCTCACTGGGCTCCCTCACCCAGTTTCCCCCATTAGTAACATCTTACATCAATTAATATGGTACTTATTTTACACAAATAATGAACCCCAAATAATATACTATTATATATATGTTATTTTATCTAAAGTCCACAGTGTATTCAGATTTCTTTGATTTTTGCCTAGTTTCCTTTTTTTTTTTTGTTCCAGGATCTCATCCAAGATTGCAACTTATATTTACTTGTCACATCTCCCTATGTTCCTCCTAGCTGTGGCAGATCCTCAGACTCTCCTTGCTTTTGATGGCCTTGATAGTTTTTCATAGTATTGGTCAGGTATTTTGTAGGATGCTTCTGTATTATAATTTGTCAAATGGTTTTCTTATTAGCCTGTAATTACGGTTTTTTGAGAAAAAGACGATAAAGAAAAAGTGACATGTTTATCACATTATATAAAAAATATATGCTATCATCAGGGTTTTCCATTAATATTGACCATAATCACCCAGTATTAATATTGACTACAATCACCCAAGTAAGACAGCAGGTGTTGCAAGAGGGCAGCAGAGGGCAAACACACTGAAACCATACTCACAGAAAACTAGTCAATCTAATCACACTAGGACCACAGCCTTGTCTAACTCAATGAAACTAAGCCATGCCATGTGGGGCAACCCAAGATGGGCGGGTCATGGGGGAGACATCTGACAGAATGTGGTCCACTGGAGAAGGGAATGGCAAACCACTTCAGTATTCTTGCCTTCAGAACCCCATGAACAGTATGAAAAGGCAAAATGATAGGATACTGAAAGAGGAACTCCCCAGGTCAGTAGGTGCCCAATATGCTACTGGAGATCAGTGGAGAAATAACTCCAGGAAGAATGAAGATATGGAGCCAAAGCAAAAAGAATACCCAGCTGTGGATGTGACTGGTGATAGAAGCAAGGTCTGATGCTGTAAAGAGCAATATTGCATAGGAACCTGGAATGTCAGGTCCATGAATCAAGGCAAATTGGAAGTGGTCAAACAAGAGATGGCAAGAGTGAATGTCGACATTCTAGGAATGAGTGAACTGAGATGGACTGGAATGGGTGAATTTAACTCAGATGACCATTATATCTACTACTGCGGGCAGGAATCTCTCAGAAGAAATGGAGTGGCCATCATGGTCAACAAGAGTCCGAAATGCAGTACTTGGATGCAATCTCAAAAACAACAGAATGATCTCTGTTCGCTTCCAAGGCAAACCATTCAATATCACAGTAATCCAAGCCTATGCCCCAACCAGTAACGCTGAAGAAGCTGAAGTTGAACAGTTCTATGAAGACCTACAAGACCTTTTAGAACTAACACACACAAAAAATGTCCTTTTCATTATAGGGGACTGGAATGCAAAAGTAGGGTCAAGAAACACCTGAAGTAACAGGCAAATTTGGCCTTGGAATACGCAATGAAGCAGGGCAAAGACTAATAGAGTTTTGCCAAGAAAATGCACTGGTCATAACAAACACCCTCTTCCAACAACACAAGAGAACTCTATACATGGACATCACCAATCTGGTCAACACCTAAATCAGATTGATTATATTCTTCACAGCCAAAGATGGAGAAGCTCTATACAGTCAGCAAAAACAAGACCTGGAGCTGACTGTGGCTCAGACTATGAACTCCTTATTGTCAAATTCAGATTTAAATTGAAGAAAGTAGGGAAAACCACTAGACCATTCAGGTATGACCTAAATCAAATCCCTTATGATTATACTGTGGAAGTGAGAAATAGATTTAAGGGACTAGATCTGATAGATGGAGTGCCTGATGAGTTAAGGAATGAGGTTTGTGACATTGTACAGGAGACAGGGATCAAGACCATCCCCATGGAAAAGAAATGCAAAAAAGCAAAATGGCTGTCTGGGGAGGCCTTACAAATAGCTGTGAAAAGAAGAGAAGCAAAAAGCAAAGGAGAAAAGGAAAGATATAAACATCTGAATACAGAGTTCCACAGAATAGCAAGAAGAGATAAGAAAGCCTTCTTCAGCGATCAATGCAAAGAAATAGAGGAAAACAACAGAATGGGAAAGACTAGGGATCTCTTCAAGAAAATCAGAGATACCAAAGGAACATTTCATGCAAAGATGGGCTCGATAAAGGACACAAATGGTATGGACCTAACAGAAGCAGAAGACATTAAGAAGAGATGGCAAGAATACACAGAAGAACTGTACAAAAAGGATCTTCACAACCCAGATAATCACAATGGTGTGATCACTGACCTAGAGCCAGACATCCTGGAATGTGAAGTCAAGTTGGCCTTGGAAAGCATCACTACAAACAAAGCTAGTGGAGGTGATGGAATTCCAGTTGAGCTATTCCAAATCCTGAAAGACAATGCTGGGAAAGTGCTGCCCTCAAAATGCCAGCAAATTTGGAAAACTCAGCAGTGGCCACAGGACTGGAAAAGGTCAGTTTTCATTCCGATCCCAAAAAAAGGCAATGCCAAAGAGTGCTCAAACCACCGCATAATTGCACTCATCTCACATGCTAGTAAAGCAATGCTCAAAATTCTCCAAGCCAGGCTTCAGCAATATGTGAACCGTGAGTTTCCTGATGTTTAAGCTGGTTTTAGAAAAGGCAGAGGAACCAGAGATCAAATTGCCAACATCCACTGGATCATAGAAAAAGCAAGAGAGTTCCAGAAAAACAGCTATTTCTGCCTTATTGACTATGCCAAAGCCTTTGATTATGTGGATCACAATAAACTGTGGAAAATTCTGAAAGAGATGGGAATACCAGACCACCTGATCTGCCTCTTGAGAAATTTGTATGCAGGTCAGGAAGCAACAGTTAGAACTGGACATGGAACAACAGACTGGTTCCAAATAGGAAAAGGAGTTCGTCAAGGCTGTATAATGTCACCCTGTGTATTTAACTTATATGCAGACTACATCATGAGAAACGCTGGACTGGAAGAAACACAAGCTGGAACCAAGATTGCTGGGAGAAATAACAATAACCTCAGATATGCAGATGAAACCACTCTTATGGCAGAAAGTGAAGAGGAACTCAAAAGCCTCTTGATGAAAGTGAAAGTGAAAAAGTTGGCTTAAAGCTCAACATTCAGAAAATGAAGATCATGGCATCTGGTCTCATCACTTCATGGGAAATAGATGGGGAAACAGTGGAAACAGTGTCAGACTTTATTTTTCTGGGCTCCAAAATCACTACAGATGGTGACTGCAGCCATGAAATTAAAAGATGCTTACTCCTTGGAAGGAAAGTTATGACCAACCTAGATAGCATGTTCAGACATTACTTTGCCAACAAATGTTCATCTAGTCAAGGCTATGGTTTTTCCTATTGTCATGTATGGATGTGAGAGTTGGACTGTGAAGAAGGCTGAGCACCGAAGAATTGATGCTTTTGAACTGTGGTGTTGGAGAAGACTCTTGAGAGTCCCTTGGACTGCAAGGAGATCCAACCAGTCCATTCTGAAGGAGATCAGCCCTGGGATTTCTTTGGAAGGAATGATGCTAAAGCTGAAACTCCAGTACTTTGGCCACCTCATGTGAAGAGTTGACTCATTGGAAAAGACTCTGATGCTTGGAGGGATTGGGGGCAGGAGGAGAAGGGGACGACAGAGGATGAGATGGCTGGATGGCATCACTGACTCGATGGACGTGAGTCTGAGTGAACTCCGGGAGTTGGTGATGGACAGGGAGGCCTGGTGTGCTGCGATTCATGGGGTCACAAAGAGTGGGACAGGACTGAGCGACTGATCTGATCTGATAATCACCCAGTAGATGTAGTGTTTTTCTGGTTTCTTCATTAGAAAGTTACTCTTTTTTTCCTCTTTCCCTGCTATGCTCTTTGGAAGGACATCATTACACACAGCCCACACTTAAGGTCTGGGAATATATGGCCATTATCTTTATAATTATCTATATAAATTACTTGGAATTCTTCTGCAAGGGATATTTGTCTGTTCTTCCCCGCTTATTCATATGTTTGATCGTTGATTTCTATCAGTATGGACTCATGGACATTTATTTTATATTTTGGGTTATAATCCAATACTTCTCTATTTTGTTTCTCAAATTGTTCCAGCTTTGACTGTTGAGTCAGCTTTCAGTTTACTCCTGTGTCCCTTTTATAATCCCTTACATTTTCAAAGCACTGCTTTACTTTTTGGTACTACAGGATGCTCCAGGCTCATCTTGTGAGCTCCTTGCTTCTATCCCAGGTCAGCCATTTCTCCAAGGAGCAATGGTTCTTTCCCTTGGGGAATGGTATTAGAACCAAGATCCAGGCACTAGTTGTACTCTGTGCTACTACAGCTGTCACTCAATATTTATAATTAAGCTGATTTGGGTCAAGAAGGGATCTTTTTGAAGTTTTACATCCTTGTTTTCTTTCTATAACTGCTCATTGTATATAACTTAAAAAGTACAGAAATAAATATATATTTACATACATGTAAATAGCCTCAAAATCAATATTTAATTTTTATCTTGTTCTTTTTTATTGCTTTTAGATAATATTCACTTTTCTTTGTATTAAAATGTTTGCAAACATAGATTATAGTGGTTGTATAATATTCAACAAATGCACATAAATATTTCTAAAGTTAAAGATTTAGGTAGCTTTCATTTTCAACATTTTGGGCAGAAAGACTATCTTTTATTTCCAATTGTTTAGTTAGAGTAGTTCTCTAGAAGTAGAATTTCCTGGTCAAAGAACATACTCAAAACGAGATATACTTTGTCTACTTTTTTTTACCAGTACCAAAGTATTAGACTGTTGTTTCTATCCCCTAAATGTCAAGGAACAGTAATGGTTTATAAATGTTAATTGAGTAGAAAGGAATTGGCTCATTATGGTCTTAATTTTTACCTTTTATTACTGAGGAGTTTGGTTGCTATTTCATTGTTTATTTGCCATCCCCAAATGGACAATGCACACTGTCAATTAGACCCTCCAATGTTTAGTTCTCTCACTAGCTTCCATGGAAGAGTCATGAGGCATTTTATCAGCTCAGAAATCTCACTAGAAATTTAGAAGATCAAAGGAAGAGGACATTTGCACAGGTAGATCGCAAAATTGTTATCTCCACCCCCTACCAAATTGCACCCCTGCCCTCCATTTCCTCTTCATTTTTCTCCCAGAATTGGTTCAGACCAAATTGAGGTTCCTCTGGGCTTTCGACTTCTGCCTCAAGGGCCTTTTAAGATATTCCTTATGAGGAATTCCAGTGAATAAAGTTGCTTCCATTTCAATATAGCCATAGTTTTTCTTTCATGAACTTTGTGTTTGGTCCTTTAGTAGATGCCATTTTGAAAGCAGATAAATACTACTTATTCATGTAATATCAACATATTTGTTAGATGCTGGAATATGTCAGACAGACACAATACTCAACAGCAGGGAGGGAGAGCAAATACCAAATGCTCTTACTTCAAGTTGTTTAAAACTGTGTGGGAGACACAGCCTCATCACTATTTTGAAGCAAATAGAGATTATTTTAATCACATGAAGCCATGAAGCTCATGTTACAAGTATCTCTAGAAAGGGAATATATCTCTCACTTTAGTTATTATTCCCCATGGAAAACATCTGAGAACATACTCAAAATGTCTCCCCTAAAAAAAGCCAAATTAAAAAGACCTAGAGATAGAAAGACATAGGGGAAAGGAAAAGGAATGGGAAGAAGAAAATAAAATTGACACAAATATAGATAAAAACATATGTGCTATAGAGATGCATGTATATTGATAAACTGTAAAGTTTGAGAAAGAACTAGAAAGTCTAGAATGCTTTTATATTTCAAACCTTTGCAATATTTTTAAGTTCATTTTCTCCACCTTTACTTTTCTGTTTCAAATAGTTAACTCCTAATTCTAGCTATTATTTTCCCTAGAAAGTCTCTCGGATTCAGTATCTTTCTCCTTTTCCATCCACAACAGTGTAACACTAGACCAACTCTTTACTCTTCTGTGGGCAATAAACCTTCAGGATCCACTGTGTTACACGTTCCTTTTCCCTCCCATGAGCCAGAAGAACTTGTCTGCCTTCTTTCACATTGCCATCAGCTCTCCCATCCGCATTATATCCCACTTGGGCTCTGCTTGGAGCTGTGTGCCAGCCCCTCATTTCTCCCTAGGCTGCTGTTTTTGAAACATCAACACAGTTCTTTTTGGGTTTCTTAAAAAATATCTTTGTTTTCTTGTTTAAAGCCAAACAAGCAAATTATATGAAAGCCAACAGCAATAAACCATTAATTGACCATATTGCCAACTAGCAGTAATGTAGTTATTAAACTCTAGGTGGCAGACTTTGTGATAAGATGCTTGCATGTACCATCCAGTTTAATCCTAGCAATGCCCCTATGAGATTATACCATCTATGAGATATTTGTGCTATCTCATTTTACACCAGAGAACCCCAAATCATTGAACTATGGAAAATGATAAAACCAGTTACAGAACTGCAGGAAATCTTAAAAGAATGAGATTTTTCACTGATTTTTTTACATTGTGTAAATTTAGGATTATAATATGTGGATTTGATACATTAAATAGTATAATACGATTGTCATTGTACCTATAGTACACCCCTATCATATCACATAATTATCATATTTGTGTGTGGTGGGAATAATTAAGATCTAGTCTCTTAGCCAGCTTGAAGCTTATAATAAAATATTGCTGTCTGTGTTCCCTTTACTGTGTGTTAGATATCTAGGACTTATTTTTCTGCCAGTTCTAAGTTTCTACCCTTAAACAATATCTCTGCTATTGCTATTTTAGCTTTTTATTTTATTCAAAATTATTGTTTCAGGACTAACTCCTTATAGATGTCACTCCTGACAAAGTCATTCTTAACCTTTCATTTGACCATTTTTGCTCCTGGAAGAACTTATTCTGCCCCCTTGCAACATTTTCTATTTACCTGAATTCTCACACTAAAATTTCTCTCACTTTTCTCATCATTGTCACTAACTTCATTTATTCACACGTTTAACAAATCTGTTGTGTTCTACTAAGTTTCATAGGTGCAGGGGCTATAGCATTGAACAAGACAGACACAGTTCTACATTCTAGTAGGAGTAAAAAATTAATAAACCGTGCATAAATGATTCTAGATTTTCTTAGTGTTATGAAGGAAATAAGCAGTGACTATTATAGGTAATTATGGATGACTTTCTTTAAATAGGGTGATGTTTTCTGAACAGATGATATTTTTGCCAGGGTATGAATGAATGATGAGAAGGAGCTAAAAATAAAATATTCTGAGGATGTAGCTCTTCCTGTATAGGCAAGAATAAGTTCAAAGTCCTGAGGTAGAGAAAAGGAGAGACAGGGAAAAGGTAAGGTCAGAATGGTGAGAAAAGGAGATCCAGTATTTCCTAGAGGCACTGAAGAAAGAGGGAGTTATTGAGATTACAGTGAGAAGCCATTGGTGAACTTTAAGCAACGGAGTGATCAGATTAGTGGTTACACACAGACACACACACACACTATAATGTTAGGGTAACTGAAATTTTTAGGTGCCAAAGAGTGGGTGATTCAAATTCTCCAAAGCTCATATGAGTTTTATTTATATCCCAGAGGAAAGCTCCAAATTCTGTTCTTTGGTTTACTGCAAGAAACTTAATTTAAGAAAACCCTTGGCTATCGCTTTTCCTAAAATCAGACCACTTTTGTTTTTCTTTCTTGGTAATTTTTTTTTCTTCCACAGAGGGAAAGCAATGAGATTTAAACATTTCCATAAAAGGAAATTAGTGATCATGTTGATAGATCCCTGGATTCCTGTAAAAATTATGTTTTTCCTGCAGATTGAATCCAATAGTTTGGTTGTAAGTCTTGTTAGGATTATATCTAATTTGCATAAGAGGGGGAGAGGGAAAAATTTTGCTTTTTTGTAGACTTTTGAGCCCCTGGGCCTTAGATACATCATATGTAAAATGAGAGACTTGGTTCAAAATAGATCTCAAACATGACTATGGACATTGTGGGCTGGATAATCCTTTGTTGTGAAGGGCTGCCCTATATATTGCCATGTACTTGTCAGATCCCTGTCTTCTATGTATTACATGCAAGTAGCAGCCTCTGGACAATCAAGAAAATGTCCCCTGGGGTCTCAAACTCTCCTACAGTTGGAAACCACAGATCCAAAAAACTCTTTAATTCTCTACTTGTACTTAAATTTTAAATGCATCAGAAGCTCCAGAAATAGTCAGAGCTACTGTTGCACTTTTGATATTATGTTATTTATGAAGACATTTTCTGCTGAGAAATGCTAAGCTGTTTTCCCTCTTCACTGTCTTTATCACCATGACACCAAATTACTGCTCTAAAGTGACTCTTACCACAAAAATCAGTCTGTTAAAGCCACAGTGGATATCCCTGTCTCTAAAGCTGGTATATAATGAACCAAAGGTTGCTTGTTTTTTGGGTATATACATTGTATCTGTCTTTTTAAGGACCAGTAGTTCCATAAAAGAAGAAGAAAGGATTGTGGGTTTGAGTACGCTAGGATAGAAGTAAAAGACGATAATGAATTAGATTAGGGCAGTAACAGCAGTATTAGAAACAAATGCACTGATTTAAGATATGATTTAGGTGTACAGTCAAGCTGACACAACTTGTTCATGGATCTAAATGGTCAGTGAAGGAAGAAATATGTGCTATCAGATTTTTATGAGGAATTATCAAATTATTAAAAGCTTTTCTTTGCACTAGAAAAATATAAATAATTCCCTTCACTACTAGGAAGAAATTAATTGTTCTTGAATCTAATGAGTTGGACTGTGGTTTAATGAGCTCTCAATATATACAGTAAAATAAAAAGAGTATGAGGTTTGCCATGAAGAAATAGGAAGTAAGGATTTCCATGAGACATGCAGAGAAGTAAAGAGGCTTCAACCTTTGTATTGTCTGAGGTCAGGAGAAAGATGAAATAGGTGGAGTATTAAAAAGGCATTACTCAGCCATTAAAAAGAATACATTTGAATCAGTTCTAATGAGGTGGGTGAAACTGGAGCCTATTATACAGAGTGAAGCAAGCCAGAAAGAAAACCACCAATACAGTATACTAACACATATATATGGAATTTAGAAAGATGGTAATGACAACCCTGTATATGAGACAGCAAAAGAGACACAGATGTATAGAATAGTCTTTTCGACTCTGTGGGAGAGGGAGGGGGGATGATTTGGGAGAATGGCATTAAAACATGTATAATATCATATAAGAAACGAATCACCAGTCCAGGTTCAATGCAGGATAGAGGAAGCTTGGGGCTGGTGCACTGGGATAACCCAGAGGGATGGTATGGGGAGGAAGGTGGGAGGGGGATACAGGATGGGGAACACGTGTACACCCATGGTGGATGCATGTTGATGTATGGCAAAACCAACACAATATTATAAAGTAAAAAAAAAAAAAAATCCTGGTTGCTAGCAAAATAAATAAATAAATAAAAATAAAAAGACATTATGAGTTTGAGATCTGATTACAAAATAGTTTCCCTAAAACAGGGTACTTTGGCTTAAAAGTGAAGGACTGTGCATAGATGAGGTACAAGGAGCTTTGTTCAAGTGCCCCAGGAACTCGTGGAGCAAAGTCCTTTTCCCCCATGCTTTCCTTTTATTAATTTATGATTTTTAAATGGACTTAATTTTTTAGAGCAGTTTTACATTCACAGGAAATTTGAGAAGGCACAGAGTTTTATAATTTACTTCCTTCCCGTTCACATGCAAAGCTCCCTCATTATCAATATTCCCCACCAGAGTGGTACTTTGATAACAGTTGATGAATCTAATACATTGACATGTTATAATCACTTATAGTTTACATTAGGGTTTACTCTTGTACATTCTATGGGTTTGAACAAATGTAAATGGCATATATCCACCATTATAGTAATATACAGAGTAGTTTCACTGACCCAAAAACACTCTGTGGGGAAGCTTTCCTTCTAAATGTTTAATTGGGAAAATGAGGGGTTGGGATGACATATTCTTCAGGAAGTTTTTGACTCCTGTTTGAGACCCATCTTCACCTGCACAACTGCTGCAGAGTCCCCAGGATCTGAAGCCTCTAAAGCCATCACTAAGGCATAGACAAGCCCTGGCAAAGCTCCCTGGTGAGGGCAGCCTGGCCTGCTTGCTCCCACCAGTCTCCCTACGGCTGTTGCAGCTGGGGGATTTACTTTAGTGCCTTTCAGAAGGTTCTCTAGCCAATTTAGAGCCTGCAGCAGCCTTTCTGCTTCTTTCCCTAGGATACATGCACCTACAGCAGTTCCTAGGTCAATGGTCCTAGTGTCAGGCCTGCTCTCAAGTGAGGTTAGTCCTAGCACTAGAGGCTGCCTAGAGGTGCAGGTGCAGAAAGGTGACCGGTGGGAGGTCCCAACATGTACCTCAACCCTCTGGGGCCAGAGCTCAGTAGGAATCCATGTAGCCGGTGGGTTCATGGTAGGACCATGAACATAGGCTTCAGGGATGGGCATGGGGCTCCAGCAGGTGCCCATCAGAGGGCTAGAAAGATGCCTTAGATTTTTTTTTTCTTTAATTCAAGGTAATACTTTTTCATGTAAATCACTCAGTTGTGTCCAATTCTTTGTGACCCCATGGACTGTAGCCCATCAGGCTCCTCTGTCCATGGAATTCTCCAGACAAGGATACTGGAGTGGATTGCCATTCCCTTCTCCAGGGGATATTTCTGACTCAGAGATCCAACTGGACTCTCCCGCACTGAGGGCAGATTCTTTATCATCTGAGACACCTGGGAAACCCATAAAGTTAGAAAATCGCATTACATTTTGCTTATGAAATAAAGTATGATTACTTTATTGCAATGTCAAAAATGTTAGATGATATCATGGATGGTTATGTTAAGTAATAGTTCATAAAATTAGAATGATATTTAATTTGTCTTGCTTTTCCAGTGCATAGAAAATTCACACAGCAGAGAGAAAGTGTCATGCCAGCTTAAGTTTACCAGGATTTTTTTTCTTTCTTAAAATTTTATTTTACTTTTTTATTGAGGTATAATTAACATATAACATTATATTAGTTTCAGATGTACAACACAATGATTTAATATTTGTATACATCACAAAATGTTTACCACAGTAAATCCAGTTAAAATCTGTCACCATGCATTGCTATAAAATATATTTTCTTTTGATGAGGACTTCTAAGATCTAATCCCTTAGCAACTTTCAAATATACAGAGTATTATTCACTATAGTCACCATACTGTATATCACGTCCCCATGATTTACTTATTTTTAACAGATAATTTGTAATTTTTGATCCCCTTCCCCCATTTCTCCCAAATTCCAGTCCCTCATGCTGACACCTTGTTTTCTATATATATGAGCTTTCCTTTTTTAATTAAAAATTTATTTTATAGTTCATGTATAAGTGAGATCATATGGCATTTGTCTTCATCTCTTACTTTACTTAGAATTATACCTTCAGGGTCTATTGATGTTGTTGCAAATAGCAAAATTTTATTTTTTTATGGGGCTGCACAATAGTTCCTTGTATATACAGTATACCACACTTTTTTAAAGAGATGGGAATACCAGATGACCTGACCTGCCTCCTGAGAAGTCTATATGCAGATCAAGAAGCAACATTTAGAACTGGACATGGAACACAGACTGGTTCCAAATGGGGAAAGGAGTGTGTCAAAGCTATATATTGTCACGCTGCTTATTTAAATTATATGCAGAGTACATCACTCAAAATGCTGGGCTGGATGAAGCACAATCTGGAATCAAGATTGCCAGGAGAAATATCAATAACCTCAAATATTCAGATAACACCACCTCATGGCAGAAAGTAAAGAATTAAAGAGGCTCTTGATGAAAACGAAAGAGGAGAGTGAAAAAGTTGGTTTAAAACTCAACATTCAGAAAACTATTATGGCATCTGGTCCATCACTTCATGGCAAATAGATGGGGAAACAATAGAAACAGTGAGAGATTATTTTTTTTTGGGGGGGGTGGGGGGGTCTCCAAAATCACTGCAGATGGTGACTGAAGCCATTAAATTAAAAGAAACTTCCTCCTTGGAGAAAAGTTATGACCAACCTAGACAACATATTAAAAAGCAGAGACATTACTTTGCCAACAAAGGTCCGTCTAGTCAAAGTTATGGTTTTCCCAGTAGTCATGTATGGATGTGAGAGTTGGACCATAAAGAAAGCTGAGTGTCAAAGAATTGATACTTTTGAAGAGTGGTGTTGGAGAAGACTCTGGAGAGTCCCTTGGACTGCAAGGAGATCCAACCAGTCAATCCTAAAGGAAATCAGTCCTGAATATTCTTTGGAAGGATTGATGTCGAAGCTGAAACTCTGATACTTTGGCCACCTGATACGAAGAACTGACTTATTTGAAAAGACCCTGATGCTGGGAAAGATTGAAGGCAGGAGGAAAAGGGGATGACGGAGGATGAGATGGTTGGATGGCATCACCGATTCGATAGACATGAGTTTGAGTAAGCTCCGGGAGTTGGTGATGCACAGGGAAGCCTGGCACGCTGTAGTCCATGGGGTTGCAAAACATCAGGCAAGACAGAGTGACTGAACTGAACTGATGCTTTCTTTATCCATCCATCAATGTACTCTGAGGTCATTTCATTTTCTTAGCTAATATAAATAATGGTGCAATGGACATGATGATGCATATACCTTTTTGAGTTAATGTTTTTATTTTCTTTGAGTAAATACCCAGAGGAGGACTTGCTGCCACATACAGTAGTTCTACTTTTAGTTTTTGAGGAACTGCCATACTGTTTTCTATATTCGCTGCACCAATTTACATTTCCACCAACAGTGCACAAGGGTTCCCTTTTCTCCACAACTTATTAACAATATTACTTTTTCTAACTCATGAATGCAAAATATCTTTACATTTATTTGTGTTTTGCCCAATTTCTTTATCAGTGTCTTATAGTTTTCAGCATACAAGTCTTTCATTTCCTTTGGTAAGTTTATTTGTAACTTTTGTTATTTTTAGTGCAATTATAAATGAGATTGCTATTCATTTCTTTCTCATAGGCTTTTATTAGTGTGAAGCTATGCCACAGATTTCTGTAAGTTGATGTTTATATCCTACAACTTTACTGACTTTGTATTAGTTCTAACAGTTTTTGGTAAAGTCTTCAGGATTTTCTATAGGTACAGTCATTTGCAAATAGTGACAGCTTTACTTCTTTTCTGATGTGAATATTTTTTTCTTTTTCTTTCTTAATTGATTTGAATAGAATTTTTGATACTATGTTGGTTAAAAGTGGTGACAGCAGACATCCTATCTGTTTCTAATCTCAGATTTCAGCTTTTTACCACTGAGTGCAATATTAGCTGTGTGTGATTTATAGCCTTTACTACATTGATGTACAATGAGATACATGCCCACTTTGTTGAGAGATTTTGACATGATGATGAATTTTGTCAAATGTTTCTTCTTTATGTATTGTGATTATCACATGATATTTATCCTTTCTTTGGTTAATGCAGTGTTTTGCATTGATTGGTTTGCAGATATTAAGCCATCTTGGCATCCTTGGAATAAATCCCACTTGATCATGGTATATGACCTTTTTAATGTGTTGAATTCTGGGCTCCCAAAATCTGGATGTCTGTTTCCTTCCCCAAGATAGGGACATTTTAAACCATTATTTCTTCAAATACATTTTCTGCTCTTTTTCTCTTTTCCTTCTAGAACCCCTTAATGTGAATGTTAGTATGCTTGATGTGAGCCCATAAATCTCTAAGATATCTTCATTTTTTTTTTTTTTTGCTCAGATTGAATGAGTTCCACTACCTTGTTTTTTAGTTCGCTGATTTCTCTCTATTTAGTCTGATTTTAAACACCTCTATTGTATTTTTCAGTTCAGTTATTGTATTCTTCAGCTCTGAGAATTTTATTTGGTACTTTCTTATATTTTTCTATTATTTTGTTGAAATTCTCACTGTGTTCATCCTTCTCCATGTTCACTGAGCATCTTTATGATCATTACTTTAAACTCTTTATAAGGTAAATTGCTGATCTAACTTTCTTAAGAATTTTCCTTCAGGTTTATTGTATTCTTTTGCTTGGAACATATTCCTTTGTTTCCTCATTTTGCTTGACTCTCTGTATTGGTTTCTGTCTATTAGTTGAAACAGCCATCTCTTCCAATCTGGAAGGAGTAGACTCATGTAGGAGATGAATCTTAGTGTTTAACCTCAGCCTAGCTCTTGGTCTCTCGTCTCTCAAAACTCTGTGATTGTCCAAGCAACCTATTTTGAACACCTCCCAACAGTTGAGGATATATCAAGACCTATCAGTATTCCAAAGGGGAGGATCTCAGTCAGCTCCTACATTTAGGCTGACTGAAAACCAGACCCTCAAGCAGCAGCTTTTAAAATATTCAGATTTATACAGTTCTGTGGGACCACAATATAAGCCCTGCTGGCCACCAGAGCTAGGCCATCTGTCCTGGGTATTAGTCTCAAAAGTCAGGGCTCCAGACAATTGTTTAAAATCCTTTCTGGGAGATGCTGGTGAGCTATAGTAAGGCAGAAAGAGAGCACAAAGATGGCTCCTGCCTTCCCAGACTGCTGGAAAGACCATGCACTCAGCCCTTAGATGTGTTTAATTAGAATCCTTCCTCTTCAGGCAGCTCCTATGATAACAGTCTTACAGGCCTATTTCATGGAAAGACTGAGCTCCTGAGTCTGTTGCCTCTTGCTATGCCCTGAGGGTGGTAGTTGTTTAAGAACTCTTTCTGCATTGATTACAACCCTGTGGGACCCATGAGTGCAAGCTTCGATGGACACCAGCATCAGGAAATGTAGAGGTGTCCCCTAACAGCAGCTGTAAAAGTTGGGATGTCAGACAAATTTATAAGCTCCTCTCTTCAAGACAGCAGCAAGTGGCAGAGATGGTGTCCACTGGCTTCTGTTTCTTGAAAACACTTCCATAGGTCTCTCTACATGTGTGCCAGGCCAGAAGTCTGCCCCTGAGTCCAAAACTTTTGGATAAGCCAACAGATCTCTTTCTCAGCAATACTAGGGCTATCTTTCCAGTCAGCTATCTGCGCAATGTCCTGGGGATGGTAGTCTATCAAGAACTGTCTCTCTGAGTCTTACAGTTCTGTGAAACCTAGGAATGCAAGACTTGCCTGCCTTCAGAGTCAAGTGATCAAGGGGTGATCCTAGATGGCAACTGCAAAAGCCAGGTCACCAGATGCAAATCCTAGAGCCCCAGCAGTTGAATGTAAAAAAGAAAAACCCTTTGGGAGATAGTGGCTTGCTGGAGCATGGCAGAGGGAGAGAGTGAAGCTGGTGCCTGTCATTTGGAGGCTAAAGATGGCAGTAGATGAGGGGAAAAATGTTAAGATTTTTTTTTTTTTTTTAAGTCACTGGCTTTTGCCAACCACTCTCCATTTCTAGACAGTATTCCAGTAGGTCCCTTTAAGATTAGGAAGTTAATCTCTTTTCCATAAAGTCTGGGTACTTTTCAAATGACTGCTTCTGTGCATACCCTGGGGTGAGTGAGTCCTTGCATGAGCCCTTTGAAAACCTTGTTTCAGTCTATTACAGGCCTTTGGGTCTTGTGAACGCAAAGCCTGTTAATTTTCAAGGCTAGATATGTTAGGGGCTTGTCTCTTGGGTGCATGTCTTAAAAGCTGGGGTGCCTGATGTGGATTATAAACCTTTCACTCCTCAGAGAGATGTTCTGGGTTTGTGAGTTTTCTTCTTATTGTGGGTCATCACACCAGGAATGGAATTTATGGCAAGATTATGTATTAGCTTCTCCTATCCATTTTCGAGCGACCTTATTCTCATTTGTCTGATGTGAAGGAGTTGCTCAGCTAGTTTTCAGATTTTTTCCAGAGGAAGTTGTTTCATATGGGTTTGGTGTCTCCCCAGGAGGAAGTGAGTTCTGGCTCTTCCTACATTGCTATCTTGAACTACCTCCAAAATTTTTTTCCTAAATAAAAGTTGTTAGTGATTTGAACAAAGTAAATGTTATTTTGACCAAGTATTTCTAACAGTTCTTGAGACAGATATTAATGGGAAAATAAGTGGATCTCAATCCATGATTCTGCTGCTTGCGAGTTTGGTAAGCCCTAAATAAAGAAATTTTCTTTCAAAAAGATTTTATTTATAATCCAGAACAGGAGGCTTACTTTATAGCTTGGCTTTTAAGTATTATATAATTTATCTGGTTTACTTGACATATAGGGAGTCATTGAAAAGTACCCAAAGCACTTTGGAAGTCAAGAGACATCTTCTAACTTTCATGATTTTTAAACTCTCAGCTATGCGGCTTTCCCATTTGTCAGTTCTGATAGAAGAATGGCCCTGACTTAGTGTATCTTTCTGTTAGTTTGAACCTATCTGTTCAAATTCTTGCTCTAAGTTGTTTCAAGTCTGCATTTACCAAGTTAAACCAGGGGAGATTTCTATCCTTACTGACTTCTGTCTTAACTACTCCAGCTTCTTTAGTTCTGGTGGTTTATGGGGTAACATATTTATAAACACCTTTACTAGTTGCTGTGTCTTGTGGATGATGATGACAAAATAACTCACAATTTTTTTTTTCCATAGCTGGACATCAGCAACAGGTACCTTTTTTTTTTTTTTTGCTATTCACCCTAATTGTGAATCCTAAGCAGAATTTGTAATGTGAAGTGAAGTTGCTTATGAAAGTGTTCTACATGCTCCTCTTTGGATAGAATCCAGTACACCAGGATTAACCATTAGCCTTCCAGATCTCTACCCCAATTATGAAACTGTCACCTTGGCATGCCTTTCCCTAGAAAGTGTCCTATGAGTCGGAATTTCTGCTCTCTTCATTTCTACCAAAATTTACTTGATGAGTTTTCAGAGTTCTCAAGCCCACCTTTAAGGTTGCAATTCTCTGGAAGTATTCACAGGATTCCATAGCAGATTATGCCCATGGCTAAGATTTAGTACAGAAAAAAGACAGGGAGTAAGAACAGCAAGAGGCTGAACACTAGGTAGAGTTCAGAAAGGCCATGCACAGGTTTTTCAAGTCCTCTCCCATTCTCTGTCTGTAAATTATGGATATATTAGGAAAACTCTCCTGAGGGAAGGATTTATGGAAAGCTAGTTATGTAGGCAAGCTATGACAAACATAGACAGCATTTTAAAAAGAAGGGACATCACTTTGCTAACAAAGGTCCATAATAGTCTAAGCTATGGTCTTTCTAGTAGTTTTAAGAATGCAAGAGTTGGAACATAAGAGGACTGAGCATTGAAGAATTGGTACTTCTGAATTTGAGAGTCCCTTGGACAGGACAGCAAGGAAATCAAACCAGTCAATCCTAAAGGAGATCAACCCTGAATATTTATTGCAAGGACTGATGCTGAACTCCAACACTTTGGCCACCTAATGTGAAGGACCAACTCATTGGAAAGGACCTGGTTGGATAGCATCCCTGACTCAATGGATATGAGTTTGAGCAAACTCTGGGAGATAGTGAAGGACAGGGAAGCCTGGCATGCTGCAGTCCATGGGGTCGCAAAGAGTTGGACACAACTTAGTAACTGAACAACAAGTCCCGTAGGAATATCCTGTTACACAACCAGTCATGATAACAAAATTAAAGATGCCAACAATGAAACCTGGCAACCCTTGTCAGTCTTGTACAAAAGAATCTTGACAAGTTCATGTAACATGGTCTGTTGCCCCCAGGTGTATACACTACTATCAATTATCAACATAATTAGTCTTCTGAGGGCCAAGTTCCCAGGGGCTGGCCAAAGGTCAGCTGTGGTTTCAGAATCCCTTGGAGAAATGCAAGGAGTAAGCACCCAGTCCAGCTGTGCTGACCCTCCTCACAGTGCTCTGTTTGGAAGCAAATGTTGTTTTCAAAAGATCTGGAAAACAAATCCATAATATGACACTTATTCTTAAACACATTTGATAAAACTGGTCATTTTTACAGACAACGTTTTCATGCACATGGAAACACATGCATATGCACAAAACTTGGAATAAGCTCTTAGGATTCAAGTGGGAAAAGTCTATCTGGGAGATGATCCTAGGAAATGAAGGCAGAGGAGTGTGGAGGTAAGAGAGCTAAAGGTAGGAAGCCAATAGATGGTGCCTGATCAAGCCAGTTATCACCATGGGCACTTGGAAATCAGTCCTGCTGGGGAAATCTGGAGATGGTATACTACATTCCTAGAGTTATCCCAACCAGAAACAGAGGAATGGAAATATTTATTCACCAATCCCCTTCCATTATTTGTCAAGGGCTACTACTTCTAGGGTTTTTAACTTCACTGAACTTCTGGCTTGTTCTGTGTACAAGTCAAATGTGCACAGACAGCTAAAAGCAAACCTCAGATAAAGTTCCAGTTTTCAGGTAAGCAAACTGAGGTGTGTGTGGAAATGAATCCTGAGATGAGATGAGCATGGAGCTTTAAATGTCTGCTGTATAGCCATACACACAAAACATTTTAATGTGCATGATATCAGATGGTTTATGTTGTGAATCATAATGTCCACAGATTCCTGGGCATTAGAGATTAAAATAGTCTAAGGTGTGGCCAAATGTGATTGCACTTAAAGCTTTAGGAAAAAACAGTGTTTGCTATCAATGAGTAGGTTATTAGTGGTAGACTATCATATATCAAATTTGAAAATCAGGGAATCCCTTAGGGACAAATGAAACTGCCTATTACCCTTTGCATCATATATTGTAAGCTACTGTGTTTACAGAAATAATGTGAAATCAGCATTGTCTCCTTTCATCTCTTCAGTAATAGTGTCTTCAGTTTAAAGATAGCAGTTCAGAGGCAGCACTATTTGTTTCAGCTCCTAACTGAAAATGATCCAAATGATCATAAATAGTAGAAGAGATAAATACATAATTGTATATTCACACAGTGACATAGTATTACTGAGAGAGACCATTCTGCAATTAAATAGAATAATATGAAATTTCAAACGTGATTTTGAGTTAAGATATAGTACATTTTATTCCACTTATATAAAAAGTAAATGAAACAATAATAACCTATCATTGGAAAGCAAGGTAGCACTTATGCTAAGGGCAGTGACTAAAATAGATATGACAGTGACTGTTGAGGTATTGGTAATACTATTTCCTGATCTGGGTGTTTATAAAAATGTATCAAACTGCATATTTATCATTTCTTCACTTTTCTTTTTGCATATTACACTTCAATAAAAACACTTAAAGCAATAACTCAAGGAGTTAGACTTTGTTCAGATACTAACTCTAGAAAGACTTGGCACAGACTGCACTTTAGGAAAAAAAGAAGTTTAAGCAGAATTTTGAAATTTAGAATTCAATAGGAAACATTGTAGGCATAAGTATATTGGGATTTCCCACTGTTGCTGCTGCTGCTGCTGCTGCTGCTGCTGCTAAAGTCACTTCAGTTGTGTCCGACTCTTAGCGACCCCATGGGTTATAGCCCACCAGATTCCTTCATCCATGGGATTTTCCAGGCAAGAGTACTGGAGTGGGGTGCCATTGCCTTCTCTGGGATTTCCCACTCAGTTCAGTTCAGTCACTCAGTCGTGTCCAACTCTTTGTGACCCCATGAATTGCAGCACCCCAGGCCTCCCTGTCCATCACCAACTCCAGGAGTTTACTCAAACTCACGTCCATCGAGTCAGTGATGCCATCCAGCCATCTCATCCTGTTGTCCCCTTCTCCTCCTGCTCCCAATCCCTCCCAGCAACAGAGTTTTTGCCAATGAGTCAACTCTTCACATGAGGTGGTCAAAGTCCTGGAGTTTCAGCTTTAGCATCATTCCTTCCAATGAACACCCAGGGCTGATCTCCTTCAGAATGGACTAGTTGTGGCAGATTCATTTTGATATTTGGCAAAAGTAATACAATTATGTAAAGTTTAAAAAAAAAAAAAAAAAGAATGGACTAGTTGGATCTCCTTGCAGTCCAAGGGACTCTCAAGAGTCTTCCCCAACACCACAGTTCAAAAGCATCAATTCTTCGGCACACAGCCTTCTTCACAGTCCAACTCTCACATCCATACATGACCACTGGAAAAACCATAGCCTTGACTAGACGGACCTTTGTTGGCAAAGTAATGTCTCTGCTTTTGAATATGCTTTCCTTCCAAGGTCATGACTTTCCTTCCAAGGAGTAAGCGTCTTTTAATTTCATGGGTGCAGTCACCATCTGCAGTGATTTTGGAGCCCAAAAAAATAAAGTCAGCCACTGTTTCCACTGTTTCCCCATCTATTTCCCATGAAGTGATGGGACCAGATGCCATGATCTTCATTTTCTGAATGTTGACCTTTAAGCCAACTTTTTTACTCTCCTCTTTTACTTTCATCAAGAGGTTCTTTAGTTCCTCTTCACTTTCTACCATAAGGGTGGTGTCATCTGCATATCTGAAGTTATTGATATTTCTCCTGGCAATCTTGATTCCAGCTTGTTCTTCCTCCAGCCCAGCGTTTCTCACTACCCTCTATCTTTTTTTTTTTTTAATTTATTTTTTTTGTTAATTTTATTTTATTTAATTTTACAATGTTGTATTGGTTTTGCCATATACCAAAATGAATCTGCCATAGGTATACATGTGTTCCCCATCCTGAGCCCTCCTCCCTCCTCCCTCCCCATACCATCCCTCTGGGTTGTCCCAGTGCACCAGCCCCAAGCATCCAGTATCGTGCATCGAACCTATACTGGCGTCTCATTTCATATATGATATTATACATATTTCAATGTCATTCTCCCAAATCATCCCACCCTCTCCCTCTCCCACAGAGTCCAAAAGACTGTTCTATACATCAGTGTCTCTTTTGCTGTCTCGTATACAGGGTTATTGTTGCCATCTTTCTAAATTCCATATATATGCGTTAGTATTGCTATATTGGTGTTTTTCTTTCTGGCTTACTTCACTCTTTATAATAGGCTCCAGTTTCATCCACCTCATTAGAACTGATTCAAATGTATTCTTTTTAATGGCTCAGTAATACTCCATTGTGTATATGTACCTCAGCTTTCTTATCCATTCATCTGCTGATGGACATCTAGGTTGCTTCCATGTCCTTGCTATTATAAACAGCGCTGCAATGAACATTGGTGTACACGTGTCTCTTTCAATTCTGGTTTCCTCAGTGTGTACGTCCAGCAGTGGGATTGCTGGATCATAAGGCAGTTCTATTTCCAGTTTTTTAAAGAATCTCCACACTGTTCTCCATAGTGGCTGTACTAGTTTGCATTCCCAACAACAGTGTAAGAGGGTTCCCTTTTCTCCACACCCTCTCCAGAATTTATTGCTTGTAGACTTTTGAATCACAACCATTCGGACTGGCGTGAAATGGTACCACATAGTGGTTTTGATTTGCATTTCTCTGATAATGAGTGATGTTGAGCATCTTTTCATGTGTTTGTTAGCCATCTGTATGTCTTCTTTAGAGAAATATCTATTTAGTTCTTTGGCCCATTTTTTGATTGGGTCATTTATTTTTCTGGAATTGAGCTGTAGGAGTTGCTTGTATATTTTTGAGATTAGTTGTTTGTCAGTTGCTTCATTTGCTATTATTTTCTCCCATTCTGAAGGCTGTCTTTTCACCTTGCTTATAGTTTCCTTTGATGTGCAGAAGCTTTTAAGGTTAATTAGGTCCCATTTGTTTATTTTTGTTTTTATTTCCAATATTCTGGGAGGTGGGTCATAGAGGATCCTCCCGTGATGTATGTCAGAGAGTGTTTTGCCTATGTTCTCCTCTAGGAGTTTTATAGTTTCTGGTCTTACATTTAGATCTTTAATCCATTTTGAGTTTATTTTTGTGTATGGTGATAGAAAGTGCTCTAGTTTCATTCTTTTACAAGTGGTTGACCAGTTTTCCCAGCACCACTTGTTAAAGAGGTTGTCTTTAATCCATTGTATATTCTTGCCTCCTTTGTCAAAGATAAGGTGTCCATATGTGCGTGGATTTATCTCTGGGCTTTCTATTTTGTTCCATTGATCTATGTTTCTGTCTTTGTGCCAGTACCATACTGTCTTGATGACTGTGGCTTTGTAGTAGAGCCTGAAATCAAGCAGGTTGATTCCTCCAGTTCCATTTTTGTTTCTCAAGATAGCTTTGTCTATTCAAGGTTTTTCGTATTTCCATACAAATTGTGAAATTATTTGTTCTAGCTCTGTGAAGAATACCATTGGTAGCTTGATAGGGATTGCATTGAATCTATAAATTGCTTTGGGTAGTATACTCATTTTCACTATATTGATTCTTCCAATCCATGAACATGGTATATTTCTCCATCTATTAGTGTCCTCTTTGATTTCTTTCACCAGTGTTTTATAGTTTTCTATATATAGGTCTTTAGTTTCTTTAGGTAGATATATTCCTAAGTATTTTATTCTTTTCGTTGCAATGGTGAATGGAATTGTTTCCTTAATTTCTCTTTCTATTTTCTCATTATTAGTGTATAGGAATGCAAGGGATTTCTGTGTGTTGATTTTATATCCTGCAACTTTACTATATTCATTGATTAGTTATAGTAATTTTCTGGTGGAGTCTTTAGGATTTTCTATGTAGAGGATCATGTCATCTGCAAATAGTGAGAGTTTTACTTCTTCTTTTCCAATTTGGATTCCTTTTATTTCTTTTTCTGCTCTGATTGCTGTGGCCAAAACTTCCAAAACTGTGATGAATAGTAATGGTGAAAGTGGGCACCCTTGTCTTGTTCCCGACTTTAGGGGAAATACTTTCAATTTTTCACCATTGAGGATAATGTTTGCAGTGGGTTTGTCATATATAGCTTTTATTATGTTGAAGTATGTTCCTTCTATTCCTGATTTCTGGAGAGTTTTTACATAAATGGATGTTGAATTTTGTCAAAGGCTTTCTCTGCACCTATTGAGATAATCTTATGGTTTTTATTTTTCAATTTGTTAATGTGGTGTATTACATTGATTCATTTGCGGATATTGAAGAATCCTTGCATCCCTGGGATAAAGCCCACTTGGTCATGGTGTATGATCTTTTTAATGTGTTGTAGGATTCTGATTGCTAGAATTTTGTTGAGGATTTTTACATCTATGTTCATCAGTGATATTGGCCTGTAGTTTTCTTTTTTTTGTGGAATCTTTGTCAGGTTTTGGTATTAGGGTGATGGTGGCCTCATAGAATGAGTTTGGAAGTTTACCTTCCTCTGCAATTTGCTGGAAGAGTTTGAGCAGGATAGGTGTTAGCCCTTCTCTAAATTTGTGGTAGAATTCAGCTGTGAAGCTGTCTGGACCTGGGCTTTTGTTTGCTGGAAGATTTTTATTACAGTTTCCATTTCCGTGCTTGTGATGGGTCTGTTAAGATTTTCTATTTCTTCCTGGTCCAGTTTTGGAAAGTTGTACTTTTCTAAGAATTTGTCCATTTCTTCCACGTTGTCCATTTTGTTGGCATATAATTGCTGATAGTAGTCTCTTATGATCCTTTGTATTTCTGTGTTGTCTGTTGTGATCTCTCCATTTTCATTTCTAATTTTATTGATTTGATTTTTCTCCCTTTGTTTCTTGATGAGTCTGGCTAATGGTTTGTCAATTTTATTTATCTTTTCAAAGAATCAGCTTTTGGCTTTTTGGATTTTTGCTATGGTCTCTTTTGTTTCTTTTGCATTTATTTCTGCCCTAATTTTTAAGATTTCTTTCCTTCTACTAACCCTGGAGTTCTTCATTTCTTCCTTTTCTAGTTGCTTTAGGTGTAGTGTTAGATTATTTATTTGACTTTTTTCTTGTTTCTTGAGGTATGCCTGTATTGCTATGAACTTTCCCTTTACGACTGCTTTTACAGTGTCCCATAGGTTTTGGGTTGTTGTGTTTTCATTTTCATTTGTTTCTATGCAAATTTTGATTTCTTTTTTGATTTCTTCTGTGATTTGTTGGTTATTCAGCAGCGTGTTGTTCAGCCTCCATATGTTGGAATTTTTAGTAGTTTTTCTCCTGTAATTGAGATCTAATCTTACTGCACTGTGGTCAGAAAAGACGCTTGGAATGATTTCAATTTTTCTGAATTTACCAAGGCTAGATTTATGGCCCAGGATGTGATCTATCCTGGAGAAGGTTCCATGTGCACTTGAGAAAAAGGTGAAATTCATTGTTTTGGGGTGAAATGTCCTATAGATATCAACTAGGTCTAACTGGTCTATTGTATCGTTTAAAGTTTGTGTTTCCTTGTTAATTTTCTGTTTAGTTGATCTATGCATAGGTGTGAGTGGGGTATTAAAGTCTCCCACTATTATTGTGTTATTGTTAATTTCTCCTTTCATACTTGTTAGTATTTGTCTTACATATTGCGGTGCTCCTATGTTGGGTGCATATATATTTATAATTGTTATATCTTCTTCTTGGATTGATCCTTTGATCATTATGTAGTGACCTTCTTTGTCTCTTTTCACAGCCTTTGTTTTAAAGTCTATTTTATCTGATATGAGTATTGCTACTCCTGCTTTCTTTTGGTCCCTATTTGCATGGAAAATCTTTTTCTAGCCCTTCACTTTCAGTCTGCATGTGTCCCCTGTTTTGAGGTGGGTCTCTTGTAGACAACATATGTAGGGGTCTTGTTTTTGTACCCATTCAGCCAGTCTTTGTCTTTTGGTTGGGGCATTCAACCCATTTACGTTTAAGGTAATTATTGATAAGTATGATCCCTTTGCCATTTACTTTATTGTTTTGGGTTCGAATTTATACACCCTTTTGTGTTTCCTGTCTAGAGAATATCCTTTAGTATTCGTTGGAGAGCTGGTTTGGTGGTGCTGAATTCTCTCAGCTTTTGCTTGTCTGTAAAGCTTTTGATTTCTCCTTCATATTTGAATGAGATCCTTGCTGGGTACAATAATCTGGGCTGTAGGTTATTTTCTTTCATCACTTTAAGTATGTCTTGCCATTCCCTCCTGGCTTGGAGAGTTTCTATTGAAAGATCAGCTGTTGTCCTTATGGGAATTACCTTGTGTGTTATTTGTCGTTTTTCCCTTGCTGCTTTTAATATTTGTTCCTTGTGTTTGATCTTTGTTAATTTGATTAATATGTGTCTTGGGGTGTTTCACCTTGGGTTTATCCTGTTTGGGACTCTCTTGGTTTCTTGGACTTGAGTGATTATTTCCTTCCCCATTTTAGGGAAGTTTTCAACTATTATCTCCTCAAGTATTTTCTAATGGTCTTTCTTTTTGTCTTCTTCTTCTGGGACCCCTATGATTCGAATGTTGTAGAGTTTAATATTGTCCTGGAGGTCTCTGAGATTGTCTTCATTTCTTTTAATTCGTTTTTCTTTTTTCCTCCCTCATTCACTTATTTCTACCATTCTATCTTCTAATTCACTAATCCTATCTTCTGCCTCTCTTATTCTACTATTTGTTGCCTCCAGAGTGTTTTTGGTATAATTTATTGCATTATTCATTATATATTGACTCTTTTTTATTTCTTCTAGGTCCTTGTTAAATCTTTCTTGCATCATCCCAATCATTGTCTCCAGGCTATTTACCTGTGATTCCATTTTGATTTCAAGATTTTGGATCAATTTCACTATCATTATTTGGAATTCTTTATCAGGTAGATTCCCTATCTCTTCCTCTTTTGTTTGGTTTAGTGGACATTTATCCTGTTCCTTTACCTGCTGGGTATTCCTCTGTCTCTTCATCTTGTTTAAATTGCTGAGTTGAGGTGTCCTTTCTGTATTCTGGCAGTTTGTGGAGTTCTCTTTATTGTGGCATTTCCTCACTGTGTGTGGGTTGGTACAGGTGGCTTGTCAAGGTTTCTAGGTTAGGGAAGTTTGTGCCGGTGTTCTGGTGGGTGGAGCTGGATTTCTTATCTCTGGAGTGCAATGAAGTGTCCAGTAATGAGTTGTGAGATGTCTATGGTTTTGAGGTGACTTTGGGCAGCCTGTATATTGGAGCTCAGGGCTGTGTTCCTGTGTTGCTGGAGAATTTGCTTGGTATGTCTTGCCCTGGAACTTGTTGGCCCTTGTGTTGTGCTTGGTTTCAGTGTCGGTATGGAGGCATTTGATGAGCTCCTGTCAATTAATGTTCCTTGGAGTCAGGAGTTCCCTGGAGTCAGGGTTTGGACTTAAGCCTCCTGCTTCCAGTTATCGGTCTTATTTTTACAGTAGTTTCAAAACTTCTCCTTCTATACAGCACTATTGATAAAACATCTAGGTTAAAGATGAAAGTTTCTCCACCATGAGGGTCACCCAGAGGGGTTCACAGCGTTACATGGAGAAGAGAAGAGGGAGGAGGGAGTTAGAGGTGACCCAAATGAGATGAGGTGGAATCAATAGAGGAGAGAGTGGGCTAACCAGTAATCACTTCCTTATGTGCACTCCACAACTGGACCACTCAGAGATGTTCACGGAGTTATAGAGAGAAGAGAAGAAGGAGGAAGGAGACAGAGGTGGCCAGGAGGATAAAAGGAGGGAATGCAAAGGAGAGAGACAGATCCAGCCAGTAATCAGTTCCCTAAGTGTTCTCCACTGTCTGGAACACACAGAAATTCACAGAGTTGGGTAGAGTAGAGAGGGGTTAGGGAGGAGACACAGGCGACCTGGTGGAGAAAAAGGAGAGTCCGAAGAGGGAGAGAGCAGTCAAGCCAGTAATCTTGCTCCCTAGTAAAAAATAGATACTGAAGATTGGGTTCTTAAAGGTACAAAATTGGTAACAAATACCTAAAAGCAAAAATTAAAAATCTAGAGTAGAGTTTGGAATTTCAAAAATACAATGTTAAAGAAAAGAAGAAGGAAAAGAAAGAGAAAAAGAAAACAAAAATAAAACAAACAAAAAAAAAGTCACAAAAATTATAAAGAAAATATAGGTACAAAATTGATTAAAAAAATACCAAAAAGCAAAAGTTAAAAATCTAGAGTAGAGTTTGGAATTTCAAAAATACAATGTTAAAGAAAAGAAGAAGAAAAAAAAGAAAGAAAAAAACAAAAACAAAGTCACAAAAATTATAAAGAAGATATAGGTACAAAATTGATAACAAATACCAAAAAGCATAAATTAAAAATCTAGAGCTGAGTTTGGAATTTCAAAAATACAATGTTAAAGAAAAGAAGAAGAAGAAAAAAAACAAGGTCACAAAAGTTATAAAAAATATATATATAAAGTTTGCTTTTTTAGAAAAAAGGGGTCTTTTTTTTCTTTGCAAAGTAATAGTAGGTTATAAAAGTGAAAATTAAAGGAGTAATAGAGGACTTAAAAATTTTTTTAAAATTAAAAAAGAAAGAAAGAATGATTGTAAAAATAGTAAAAATATATATAGTACTTTCTCTGATGTTGTTGTGGGTATTGTGGGTTCAGTTCATTTTCGGCTAGTTCCTTGGTCCGACTTATATTTCTCAAGATCTATAGGCCCCTTCCTACGTAGTTGGTACTAACCACGGGGTTTTAATCTATTGCCTGTCGCTTCCAAGGCGGTTCCCTCTGTTATAGCTTCTTCTGTTTGCTGGTCTCTTCAGTGTCTGATTTCTGCCCTGATACAAAGTGGGCAGTGGTGGACACCTTTTTTTTTTTTTAAGGCTCACTTGTTCAGTCACACTGTGGGGAGGGAGGGACGCTGCAAACAAATAACACTGGTGTGTGCTCGCAGTGCCTCAGCCACACTGGGCCTGCCCCCGCTCACAGCGCGTGTAGCCTCCCTGCCCACACTGCTCAGGCTCTAGGTTGCTCTGCCGGGAACCATCCTCAGCCAGCCCTGGGCTGCTTGCACCTCCCAGGTCTAAGCCGCTCAGGTTCAGGCACTCGGGTAGTCCTCAGAGGCGCAGACTCGGTTCGGCCTACGTTTTTTGCCCTTCCCAGGTCCGAGCAGCTCAGGTGAAGAGGTGTTTGGCGAGCACGTTGCTGCGACTTACACCTCCCCGCCGCTTGGTTATCTGGGTGTACAACCGGCGCACCTTCTCAGGCGGATTTTGACTGTCCAGAACCACAAGAAGTTTTAGTTAGCAAAGAAGCCTGCTTACGGTTTTGTAGATAATGTCTCTCTGGGGCTGCAATTGCCCCCTTCCGGCTCTGGCTGCCTGTTACCGGAGGGGGACGGTCTGCAGCCGGCTACCTCTGTTCAGTCCTTTGTTCCGTGCGCGGGCCTGGCAGTGTCTTAGGTTAGGGCTGGCTTTTCGTGTGTTAGATATCCCACAGTCTGGTTTGCTAGCCCAAATTATTTCGCTCAGATAGCGCTCAGGGTATTCAGGCCAGATCCTTACTCTAAGTGATGCAGCCCGCGCTGCACCTCCCTGCCCAGCCCCCGCTTGCTAATGGCGGATGCAGGCGTCTGCACTGCTTCTCCCCTAGGGGAGTTACCGTAGGGCTCGTAATCTGTGGGTTTTAATTGTTTGTTTATTTTCCTCCCTGTTATGTTGCCCTCTGTGCTTCCAGGGCTCGGCACAGACTCGGCAGTGAGAATGTTTCCTGGTGTTTGGAAACTTCTCTCTTTTTAAGACTCCCTTCCCGGGAAGGAGCTCCGTCCCTCCCTCTTTTGTCTCTTTTTTTGTCTTTTATATTTTTTCCTACCTCCTTTCAAAGACAATGGGTTGCTTTTCTGGGTGCCTGATGTCCTCTGCCGGCATTCAGAAGTTGTTTTGTAGAATTTACTCGGTGTTTAAATGTTCTTTTGATGAATTTGTGGGGAAGAAAGTGTTCTCCCTGTCCTATTCCTCCACCATCTTTCACTACCCTCTCTTAATTATTATCTTGCCTTGGCTCGGTGTGAATGACAAGATAAAAGGGGATGAGTGGGTTCTTCATTTTCTCTCCTAGTTTACCTACTTCTCCTTGTCTTTACCACCATTTTTACTTTTCAAGGAAAATGGTGTGGAACTAGAAGTGAGATGCAAATTCATGTGTGTACCTGGACGTTCTGAAGGATAGAATTTGTGTCTGATGTGTGATTCTACACATTTTGTAATGAATTAACATGCAATTGGGTACCAAATACTTCAGGAATGACCAAGTTCTACAGTGTGCTCCCATTCAGTTTAAAATGAGATGTACATTTAAACATGTATAATATCATATATGAAACGAGTCGCCAGTCCAGGTTCAATGCACGATACTGGATGCTTGAGGTTGGTGCACTGGGACAACCCAGAGGGATGGTACAGGGAAGGGGTAGGGAGGAGGGAGGTGGGTTCAGGATGGGGAACACATGTATACCTATGGTGGATTCATGTTGATATATGGCAAAACCAATATAATATTGTAAAGTTAAAAAATAAAATACAAATAAAAGAAGATGTACAGGAGCCGTGTGGCTTGATGGTTAGCTTTGATCCTTGAATTCTCATTTCTCCATCTATAGAGTGGGATTATAGTATTTCAGTGTTGTTGTGAGGATTAAATGAAGTAAAGCCTATGGAGTCCATATACAATTTCAGGGTAAATGTTCAATAAATATAATTTTTATTATTTTTCAATACAGGTGGTACTTAATAAAAACAATATTGAATATGGAGCCAGCAGTTTAGGGCTTCCTTTTCTGGTCCATTACTTTCTAGCAGTGTGAAACTATTTAACTACATGTACTCTCACATTATTCTTCTGCAAAATGCTGAAAATATACCTAAAAGAGATAAAGTATGTGAAAGAATGTAGCTCAAACATGGTCACATGGTAGGTCTGTATTTTATATTATAAATGCAAGTTTAACTTGATTAATGAGGAATCGAATCAGTATTAGTTCTGTGAACAAATATTTTTATTGCATAATATAAATTTTAAAGAACTATTCAGATTAATTTTGACTGTTGTTTTATTATGTATATTTGAACGGGGGGAAAATCTTACTTCATTGATACGAACGGGTAAGATAAGCATGTCAGTTATACCTAAGGAGCATGTCCTCTGAAAATATGAGTCATAGTAATGAAAAATGCTATAAAAATATAAAGGCTTATGGTTAAGATACATTTTCTTTGGCACACAGCAAGGTCAAAATAAGGTTCTAAATGTAAAGTAAAAGTATATGGTAGAGATTTCAAGGGCTTTACTGTTGTAATTGCACCTCTGAGGTTTTAGTTAGAATGACACTAGCATGTTTTTGTCTATCTAGACCATCTACGTCTGGCCAACACTCTGGCCATGTGTATCAATATTCAGAAGAGAGCAAGGGGTTTCTTGCAAGAAGGCTTGCCTTGGCTTGAGAGATTGTCAAAAGGAATGAGTCACTCTCAGGATTGATTCCAGAAAATCTTTTGCCAAGCTGCATTTGCTAATGCAGTCACCTAAATCCTGGTGTCCACAGTGTCAACGCAAGGCAAATTTGTCCTTGTCATTGCATGGTCAAAGGCCTCTCTTAAAAGATAGGAGAAAATTAATTAGACTACAGATTCATCCATAAAATGAAAGGAAAGCCCGCCTGGGCAAAGGGATCTGGAAAGGAAGGCTCATTTTTATTAGGAAACTCTTCACGTTTAGCCCAAGTAGCATACATTTATGCTGAAGAGATAATAGTTTGTTATTATTTCCAACATTGCAGTTAGCCAAGGAACAAATAATGTGAATATTTCATCATTATTGATTATATTTCTATTTACTTTGTGGAAATATCTACAAATTTGGTGATCTTAAAAAGCTGTTAAGCAAAACAAAAATTGAGCCATTTAGACTATGGAAGATCTCAAAAAATAAATAAAATAGTTGCTGCCTGAAGTCCATGGAAAACTAAACCAGGAAATGATTGTGTTACTTTTATTTTAATCATCATAATAGAAATATATGTTACACATTTTAAAATGGTTGGCCATTGAAAATACTTAACTCTTATATTCTTTTGCTATCTTACAGCAAGAAGAAAATTTTTTAGAGTAGCTAACATGAAGCTTCTTTTTAAACCTAAAAACTATTTCGCCCCTATTCCTGACTGTTGAGCAGTATGACGATAAAATGTCATAAAAATACATTTTGTAAAAGTGAGACTCAGATCAGATCAGATCAGTCACTCAGTCGTGTCTGACTCTTTGCGACCCCATGAATCGCAGCACTCCAGGCCTCCCTGTCCATCACCAGCTCCCGGAGTTCACTGAGATTCACATCCATCAAGTCACTGATGCCATCCAGCCATCTCATCCTCTGTCATCCCCTTCTCCTCTTGCCCCCAACCTGTTGCAGCATCAGAGTCTTTTCCAGTGAGTCAACTCTTTGCATGAGGTGGCCAAAGTACTGAAGCTTCAGCTTTAGCATCATTCCCTCCAAAGAAATCCCAGGGCTGATGTCCTTCAGAATGGACTGGTTGGATCTCCTTGCAGTCCAAGGGACTCTCAAGAGTCTTCACTAACACCACAGTTCAAAAGCATCAATTCTTCGGTGCTCAGCCTCCTTCACAGTCCAACTCTCACATCCATACATGACCACAGGAAAAACCATAGCCTTGACTAGACGGACCTTTGTTGGCAAAGTAATGTCTCTGCTTTTGAACACGCTGTCTAGGTTGGTCATAACTTTCCTTCCAAGAATTAAGCGTCTTTTAATTTCATGGCTGCAGTCACCATCTGTAGTGATTTTGGAGCCCAGAAAAATAAAGTCTGACACTGTTTCCACTGTTTCCCCATCTATTTCCCATGAAGTGGTGGGACCGGATGCCATGATCTTCGTTTTCTGAATGTTGAGCTTTAAGCCAACTTTTTCACTTTCACTTTCATCAAGAGGCTTTTGAGTTCCTCTTCACTTTCTGCATAAGGGTGGTGTCATCTGCATATCTGAGGTTATTGATATTTCTCCAGGCAATCTTGATTCCAGCTTGTGCTTCTTCCAGCCCAGGATTTTTCATGATATACTCTGCATATAAGTTAAATACACAGGGTGACAATATACAGCCTTGACGAACTCCTTTTCCTATTTGGAACCAGTCTGTTGTTCCATGTCCAGTTCTAACTGTTGCTTCCTGGCCTGCATACAAATTTCTCAAGAGGCAGATCAGGTGGTCTGGTATTCCCATCTCTTTCAGAATTTTCCATAGTTTATCGTGATCCACACAGTCAAAGGCTTTGACATAGTCAATAAAACAGAAATAGATGTTTTTCTGGAACTCTCTTGCTTTTTCGATGATCCAGCGGATGTTGGCAATTTGATCTCTGGTTCCTCTGCCTTTTCTAAAACCAGTGTGAACATCAGGAAGTTCACGGTTCACATATTGCTGAAGCCTGGCTTGGAGAATTTTGAGCATTACTTTACTAGCATGTGAGATGAGTGCATTTGTGCGGTAGTTTGAACATTCTTTGGCATTGCCTTTCTTTGGGACTGGAATGAAAACTGACCTTTTCCAGTCCTGTGGCCACTGCTGAGTTTTCCAAATTTGCTGGCATATTGAGGGCAGCACTTTCACAGCATCATCTTTCAGGATTTGGAATAGGTCAACTGGAATTCCATCACCTCCACTAGCTTTGTTCACAGTGATGCTTTCTAAGGCCCACTTGACTTCACATTCCAGGATGTCTGGCTCTAGGTCAGTGATCACACTATCATGATTATCTGGGTCGTGAAGATCTTTTTTGTATAGTTCTTCTGTGTATTCTTGCCATCTCTTCTTAATATCTTCTGCTTCTGTTAGGTCCATACCATTTCTATTCTTTATCGAGCCCATCTTTGCATGAAATGTTCCTTTAGTATCTCTGATTTTCTTGAAGAGATCCCTAGTCTTTCCCATTCTGTTGTTTTCCTCTATTTCTTTGCATTGATCGCTGAAGAAGGCTTTCTTATCTCTTCTTGCTATTCTTTGGAACTCTGCATTCAGATGTTTATGTCTTTCCTTTTCGCCTTTGCTTTTCACTTCTCTTCTTTTCACAGCTATTTGTACGGCCTCCCCAGACAGCCATTTTTTTTTTTTTTTTTGCATTTCTTTTCTATAGGAATGGTCTCGATCCCTGTCTCCCGTACAATGTCATGAACCTCATTCCATAGTTCATCAGGCACTCTATCTATCAGATTGAGTAACTAAAAAGTTTCCAACCACTTTACTAGTGGAGAAAATGGCCCTTGAGATTGGACACTGTAGAAGTTGGCCGTCTGCATTTGAAGACACAATTAGCATTAACTCCCACTGGGAAAATAATAAAGGTTGTGACATAATATACTGGAGGGAATATTAGATTTGACTTATGGCAAGTATTTTGCATTCTTTAATTCATGACATATAAGAAGAACAAGAGAAATTGGGTGTCACATGCTTCATAGGTATCATTCCCCTAAGTGGGTCATAGAAATATGATGATTGTGTTTTCTCTATAGTAATAAGTGCTAAATATGAATGCTGTAATTAGAAAAATAAGAAAAATTTAATATCTTTTGTGTCAAAAGTGTTTTGAGCAAGTGATGATTAAATCACATAATAAATTCTGTGTGTCAGGGACAAAGAAAAATAAATAGATCTTTACTTACAAAAATACTTAATACCCCTCACTTCACCAGCAGGGCTCTCAGAATTCCACGTGATAAAGATCACAAAAGGATATTGGCAGAATAGAGTCAGTTTGATGAATGCAAAATGATTCTGTGGACACATCAAAAAGACATTTAAAAAACTTTGCTTTGAGAAACAAATTAAATCTATATAATTTGATGTTCTTATTTCCCTCTTACTAGACTTAACTTTCTACTCTTTCTTTATAGCCAGCATTTTTAGTGTTTTCAAAGAAAGCATTTAGTTTTTATTTACTTAATAAAGGCTCAGTAAGCAAGTTGAGCATTAAGTCTTTCATGAAAGAAATGTTTGGCAAGAAAAAAGGACAATGTTCTTAAATGAATGAATACTTCAAATAGGATGGAAAAATTGTGGGTGGATTAAAGCTAAATAAAAGTGTTGAAAATTTATTTCATTTATAATTTCTTAGAATCTGCTATGCTCTAAGAACTGTATAAGGCACAGAGGAAAATACAAATAAAATACAAGAAAGTGAGTTTACTGTCAATGAGTTTTAAACATCATTGGGAAGACAAACTAGTATTCTACAACTTTTTTTCATGAAGAGCAGATTTAGTATTGTCATGATTAATTACTCATATTTTTATCTTCAACAATCTAAGATTACAGTTGAAGTTAAATTGGTGAACAGTTGTGAACCTGGGTGCCCCTTTGGTTGCTACCACTGTATCAGAAGGAACCACCACTACCACGGCAGCCACACCACTTACTAAATGGGTACCTAAATTGTCAGGCACTGTTTTAATTCTTTTACGTTCATTAGAAGCAGCAGCAGCAGCCTATTTAATTCATGAAATGACCCAACTGTGCTGCGGTAGTTAGAACTATTAGGTTTATTTTCACAAATAAGAAATTCAGGGAATAGAAGTATTAAAGCAACAGTTCCAAGGTTCTAAATGTAAGCAGCCTACTGCCTGAAAGACAAAGGCTGAAGTATGTCGTTCCCACAGTAGTGAAAACTAGTTATATTGAAGACAAGTGAGAATGGAAACAAAACCTTCCAAAACCTATGGGATGCAACAAAAGCAGTTCTAATTGAGAAGTTCATAGTTATACAAGACTACCTCAAGAAACAATAAAAATCTCTGATAAAGCTTTTAAGTGTACATTTAAGAAACTAGAGAAAAAAAGAACAAACACCCCAAAATAGAAGGGGGGAAATAATAAAGATTAGAGTGGAAATAAGTGAAATAGATAACAATCAAAACATAAAACCACAGAATTGGTCAGTGAAACTAAGAGCTAGTTGTTTGAAAAGAAAAACACAGCTGATAAACTTTTAGAAGAAAGAGGACTCAAAATCAGAAATGAAAGAAGAGAATTTAAAACCAATTCCACAAAAATACAAAGCTCTCTAACATCAGTTTCAGGAAAATTTTCTGGATCTGTCTCCAGAGACAAGACAAGACAAAAGCAAAATAAACGAAAGGGACTTCATCAAGCTAAAAGGTGGCAAAGCAAAGGAAACCAAAAACAAAAGGAAAGAAAACCTACTGAATGGGAAAAAATATTTGCAAATTATATGACTGATAAAGGTTAATATCAAATAATATTCAGTTTAGTCACTAAGTCGTGTCTGACTCTTTGCAACCCCATGGACAGCATCTCATCAGTCTTCCCTTATCATCACCAACTCCCGGAGCTTGCTCAAACTCATATCCGTTGAGTTGGTGATGCCATCCAACCATCTCATCCTCAGTCATCCCTTTCTCCTCCTGCCTTCAGTCTTTCCCAGCATCAAGGTCTTTTCCAAGGAGTCAGTTCTTTGCATCAGGTGGCCAAAGTATTGGAGTTTCAGCTTCAGCATCAGTCCTTCCAATGAACACTCAGGACTGATCTCCTTTAGGATGGACTGGTTGGATCTTCTTGCAGTCCAAGGGACTCTCAAGAGTCTTTTCCAGTACCACAGCTCAAAAGTATTGATTCTTTGGCATTCAGCTTTCTTTATAGTCCAAATTTCACATCCATACATGACTACCGGAAAAGCCATAACTTTGACTAGATGGACCTTTGTTGACAAATTAATGTCTCTGCTTTTTATTATTATTATTTATTGAAGGATAATTGCTTTACAGAATTTTGCTGTTTTCTGTCAAACCTCAACATGAACCATCCATAGGTATACATATATCCCCTCCTTTTTGAAACTCCATCCCATCTCTATCCCCATCTCACCCCTCTAGGTTGATACAGAGCCACTGTTTGAGTTTTTAATATGATGCCTTTTCATCACATTTCTTCCAAGGAGTAAGCATCTTTTAATTTCATGTCTGCAGTTACCATCTGCAGTGATTTTGGAGCCCCCCAAAATAAAGTCTCTCACTGTTTCCATTGTTTCCCCATCTATTTGCCATGAAGTGATGGGACTGGATGCCATGATTGTCGTTTTTTAAATGTTGAGTTTTAAGTCAGCTTTTTCACTCTCCTCTTTCACTTTAATCAAGAGGCTGTTCAGTTCATCTTCATTTTCTGCCATAAGGGTGGTGTCATCTGCGTATCTGAGGTTATTCATATTTCTCCCAGTAATCTTGATTCCAGCTTGTGCTTCATCCAAGCACACATTTAGCATGATGTACTCTGCATGTAAGTTAAATAAGCAGGTGACAATATACAGCCTTGACACACTCCTTTCCCCATTTGGAACCAGTCTGTTGTTCCATGTCTAGTTCTAACTATTGCTTCTTGACCTGTATACAGATTCCTCAGGAGGCAGGTAAGGTGATCTGGTATTCCCATCTCTTGAAGAATTTTCCACAGTTTGTTTTGATCCACACCATCAAAGGCTTTGGCCTAATCAGTAATGCAGAAGTAGATGTTTTTCTGGAATTCTCTTGCTTTTACAATGATTCAGTGGATGTTGCCAATTTGGTCTCTGGTTCCTCTGCCTTTTCTAAAACCACCTTGAACATCTGGAATTCCATGGTTCACGTACTGTTGAAGCCTAGCTTGGAGAATTTTGATTATTTTGCTAGTGTGTAAGATGAGTGCAGTTGTGCGGTAATTTGAGCATTCTTTGGCATTGCCTTTCTTTGGGATTACAGTGAAAACTGACCTTTTCCAGTCCTGTGGTCACTGCTGAGTTATCCAAATTTGCTGGCATGTTGAGTACAGCACTTTAACAGCATCATCTTTTAGGACTTGAAATAGTTCAGCCAGAGTTCCATCACTTCCACTAGCTTTGCTCGTAGTGATACTTCCTAAGGCCTACTTGACTTCAGACTCCAGGATGTCTGGCTCTAGTGAATGATCACGCTATTATGGTTATCTGGGTCATGAAGATCTTTTCTGTATAGTTCTTCTGGGTATTCTTGCCACCTCTTCTTAAGATCTTCTCCTTCTGTTAGGTCCATACCATTTCTGTCATTTATGTGCCCATTTTTGCATGACATATTCCCTTGGTATCTCTAATTTTCTTGACATCTCTAATGTTTCATTTTCTATTTTTTCCCTCTATTTCATTGCACTGATCGCTGAGGAAGGCTTTCTTATCTCTCCTTGCTATTCTTTGGGACTCAGCATTCAAAGGGGTATATATTTCCTTTTCGTTTTTGCCTTTACTGTCTCTTCTTTTCTCAGCTATTTTTAAGGCCTCCTAAGACAACCATTTTGCCTTTTTGCATTTCTTTTTCCTGGTGATGGTCTTGATCCTACCTCCTGCACAATGTCATGAACCCCAGTCCATAGTTACTCAGGCACTCTCTCTGTCAGATCTAATCCCTTGAATCTATCTGTCACTTGCACTGTATAATCGTAAGGGATTTGATTTAGATCATACCTGAATGGACTAGTGGTTTTCACTACTTTCTTCAGTTTAAGTCTGAGTTTGGAAATAAGGAGTTCATGTTCTGAGCCACAGTCAGCTCTCATCTTGTTTTGGCTGACTGTACAGAGTTTCTCCGTCTGTGGCTGTAACGAATATAATCAATCTGATTTTGGTATTGAGCATCTGTTTAGAGTCTTCTCTTGTGTTGTTGGAAGAAGGTGTTTGCTATAATCAGTACATTCTCTTGGCAAAACTTTGTTAGCCTTTGCCCTGCTTCATTTTGTACTCCAAAGCCAAATTTGCATGTTACTCCAGTAATGGCAACCCACTCCAGTACTCTTGCCTGGAAAATCTCATGGGTGGAGGAGCCTGGTAGGCTGCAGTCCGTGGGGTCTCGAACAGTCAGACATGACTGGGCGACTTCACTTTCACTTTTCACTTTCAGGCATTGGAGAAGGAAATGGCAACCCACTCCAGTGTTCTTGCCTGGAGAATCCCAGGGACGGGGGAGCCTGGTGGGCTGCCATCTTTGGGGGTCGCACAGAGTCGGACACGACTGACGCCACTTAGCAGCAGCAGCAGCAGCCAGGTATCTCTTGACTTCCTACTTTTGCATTCCAGTCCCCCATGATGAAAAGAACATCTTTTTTGGGTGTTAGTTCTAGAAGGACTTTTAGGTCAACATAGAACCATTCAATTTCAGCTTTTATAGCATTACTGGTTGGAGCATAGATTTGTATTACTGTGATATTGAATTGCTTGCCTTGGAATTGAACAGAGATCACTCTGTCATTTTTGAGATTGCACCCAAGTACTGCATTTCAGACTCTTTTGTTAACTATTAGGGCTACTCCATTTCTTCTAAGGTATTCTTGCTATAATGGTCATCTGAATTAAATTTGCCCATTCCAGTCCATTTTAGTTCACTGATTCCAAAAATTTGATGTTCACTCTTGCCATCTCCTGTTGACCACTTCTAATTTACCTTGATTCATGGACCTAACATTCCAGGTTCCTATGCAATATTGTTCTTTATAGAATCGGCCTTTACTTCCATCACCAGTTTTGTCCACAACTCGGCATTGTTTTCACTTTGGCTCTGTCTCTTTATTCTTTCTGGACTTATTTCTCCACTCTTCTCCAGTAGCACGTTGGGCACCTACCGACCTGGGGAGTTCATCTTTCAGTGTCCTATCTTTTTGCCTTTTTATATTCTTCATGGGGTTCTCAAGAATACTGAAGTCGTTTGCCATTTCCTTCTCCAGTGGACCATGTTTTGTCAGAACTCTCCACCATGATGCATCTTGGGTGGCCATACATGACATGGCTCATAGTTTCATTGAGTTAGGCAAGGCTGTGGTCCATGTGATCAGTTTGATTACTTTTCTGTGATTGTGGTTTTCATTCTGTCTGCTCTCTGATGGATAAGGATAAGAGGCTTATGGAAGCTTCCTGTTGGGAAAGACTGGGTATGAGGGAAACTGGGTTTTGTTCTGATGGGTGGGGCCATGTTCAGTAAATCTTTAATCCAATTTTCTGTTGCTGGGCAGGGCTGTGTTCCCTCCTTGTTGTTTGACCTGAGACCAAACTATGGTGGAGGTAATGAAGATAGTGGCGACCTCCTTCAAAAAGTCCCATGCATGCACTGCCACAGTCAGTGCCCCGACTCTGCAGCAGGCCACTGCTGACCCACGTCTCTGCCAGAAACTCCTAGACACTCACCAGCAAGTCTGGGTCAGTCTGTTGTGGGCTCAGTGCTCCTTTCACCTAGGTCCTGGTGTACACAAGGTTTTGTTTGTGCCCTCCAAGACTCTGTTTCCCCAGTCCTGTGTAAGTTCTATAATCAAATCCCACTGGCCTCCAAGGTCAAATTCCCTTGGGTTTTCAGTCCCTTTTTAGATCTCCTGGTTGGGAAATCCGTTGTAAGTCCCATAACTTTCTTCATGCAATTCAATATCAAAAGACATACAATCCAATTTAAAAATGGTCAATGGACCTAAATGGACATTTTCCCAAAGAAAAATACACAAATATACAAAAGGCATATGAAAAGATGCTTAACATCACTACTCATTAGGGAACTGCAAATCTAAACCACAATGAGATATCATATTATACTTGTCAAAATGGTTATTATTAAAGAGAACACAATAAAATCAAGTTTTGGTGAAGATTTGGAGAAAAGGTTACCATCATTCACTATTGGTGAAAATGTGAATTGGTACAGCTACTATGTAAAATGGTATAGTCATTTCTCAAAAAATTAAAAGCAGAACCATCACATGATTTGGCAGTTTCACTTCTAGACGTTTATCTGAGGAAAATAAATACACCAATCAAAAAGATATATTCACTCCAATGTGCAGCCTTATTTACAATAGCCAAAATGTGATTTCATTGTTAGTTGAATGGATAAAAAATATGCGGTGTAATAACGTTCCATACACAGTGGAATTCTACTCAGCCATAAATATAATGAAAATTTACCATTGCAACAACAAAGAGAGACCTAGTGGATATTATGCTAAGTGAAATAGTTCATATCAAATGTGGCATGATTTCACTTTGTGTAGTATCTAAAAGCAAAACAAACTAACAAAAACAGAAAGAGATTCATGTATACAAGGAACAAACTAGTGGTTTGTTTGTTCGGAGCGAAGAGATGTGTGGGAGGGATCAATGAAATAGGTGAGGAAGATTAAGAGGTACAAACAAAATAAAGAGGGACAAATTTTAACAACTTCAAGTTATAAAAATAATGAGTGATGGGAATATCATGTTCAGCATTGGGAATCCAAGGGATAACATTGTTACAACTTTATATGGTGACAGATAGTAGCTAGACTTATCATGCTGATCATTCCGTAATGTACAAAAGATATCAAAAACTATGTTATATACCTTAAACTAATGAAATAAGTTGATTATATTTCAATACTTCTCTAATACATTAGAAGTGTTAGAGAAACTGAACAAATCCTAGAGGTCAAGTTTTATCAGTTATATTCTTTGTACTGCTCAATATCATGGTTATTCTCAAAGAGTGGAACATTCTACTTAATAAAGAGTTTAAATTGATGTTTGCCTCTCTTAGCAAAAGTGGATGTCTGAATTTGTTATATAGGCATGCAGTCATAGATTTAAATAGAATTTTTAACATTATCTATCTAGTGTTTTTTGAGGTATAGTTTTTACTGGACCATGGCCCCTTACCAGAAAGTCCTCCTTGTTCTCTTTGAACCACCAAGGGCTGCAGTTACAAAGATCTCCCCACGCTCTAAGAAACTGCAAAGTGAAAATCACCTTCTATCTCTTTTTTGAAGATTTCAAAAACAGACCTCTTTCCTTTCTCTCCAATTTTCACTTTGCAAATCCTGTATGAAAATCTATGAGTAGTAGGGAAGTGACTGGAATAAGCTTCTCTCAATTCACTGGTAAGTTTGTGGGAAAAAGACAACATTTCATCATGTGACATTTGATTTTAGAAAAAATTATAGCAAATTAGAAAATGAGTTGTTGGAACTGAGCTCTACTATATGTTGTTCTTTGAAATGCCCCCAACTTGACAAAATCGTACCAATGAAAGAATAATAAATATATTATTCATTTCTCAGCAGTTTAGGCTGTGCAGTTAGACAAAGTGATATTTCTAAAGCTTACTTCATTACTATTAATAATTAGTTACTATTACTATTAACAATTACTATTGACAACTATTATAAAACTATTTTTATAATACATAAATATAATAAAAATAAAACAGCTATTATAAAACAACTATTATGCAACTATTACAAAAGTGCTTCTTTTATAAAGTAGGGTGAATAATACTTTCTCTGTCATAGGAGATTGAGAATTAACTATACCTGATTAATTAAAACTGTGTGTAAAGCATACTGTTTATTTGATACAGGGTAACCACTCAACAAATGTTAGTTATCACATACATTTTAGAGAAGAATATTTTATATTTATTTATTTTATATTTATCTACATTAAACATGTTTTAGTATAACTTTTCTTTTTTTAAAAAATATAGAGCAAGTTTGTCAATTGTTTAAAATGAGATTGCTGATGTGCTCAGTCGTGACTGACTCTTTGCAACCCCATGGACTGTAGCCTGCCAGGTTCCTCTGTCCATGGAATTTTCCAGGCAAGAATACTGGAAAAGGTTGCCATTTCCTTCTCCAAATCTGAGATTATGCCCTTTCTATTACCTTGCTGCTCATATATTCCCTCTTGTGTTAAATGACAGTGGTAGCATTACTTAGTGGTAGTCAATTTTATTGTGGTATTCTTATCTGACAAATGCTCAAACTACCACACAATTGCACTCATCTCACATGCTAGTAAAGTAATGCTCAAAATTCTCCAAGCCAGGCTTCAGCAATATGTCAACCATGAACTTCCTGATGTTCAAGCTGGTTTTAGAAAAGGCAGAGGAACCAGAGATCAAATTGCCAACATCCGCTGGATCATCGAAAAAGCAAGAGAGTTCCAGAAAAGCATCTATTTCTGCTTTATTGACTGTGCCAAAGCCTTTGACTGTGTGGATAACAATAAACTGTGGAAAATTCTTCAAGAGATGGGAATGCCAGACCACCTGATCTGCCTCTTGAGAAATTTGTATGCAGGTCAGGAAGCAACAGTTAGAACTGGACATGGAACAACAGACTGGTTCCAAATAGGAAAAGGAGTTCGTCAAGGCTGTATATTGTCACCCTGTTTATTTAACTTCTATGCAGAGTACATCATGAGAAACGCTGGACTGGAAGAAACACAAGCTGGAATCAAGATTGCCTGGAGAAATATCAATAATCTCAGATATGCAGATGACACCACCCTTATGGCAGAAAGTGAAGAGGAACTCAAAAGCCTCTTGATGAAAGTGAAAGTGGAGAGTGAAAAAGTTGGCTTAAAGCTCAACATTCAGAAAACGAAGATCATGGCATCCTGTCCCATCACTTCATGGGAGATAGATGGGGAAACAGTGGAAACAGTGTCAGACTTTATTTTTCTGGGCTCCAAAATCACTACAGATGGTGACTGAAGCCATGAAATTAAAAGACGCTTACTCCTTGGAAGTAAAGTTATGACCAACCTAGATAGCATATTCAAAAGCAGAGACATTACTTTGCCAACAAAGGTTTGTCTAGTCAAGGCTATGGTTTTTCCTGTGGTCATGTATGGATGTGAGAGTTGGACTGTGAAGGCTGAGCACCGAAGAATTGATGCTTTTGAACTGTGGTGTTGGAGAAGACTCTTGAGAGTCCCTTGGACTGCAAGGAGATCCAACCATTCCATTCTGAAGGAGATCAGCCCTGGGATTTCTTTGGAAGGAATGATGCTAAAGCTGAAATTCCAGTACTTTGGCCACCTCATGTGAAGAGTTGACTCATTGGAAAAGACTCTGATGCTGGGAGGGATTGGGGGCAAGAGGAGAAGGGGACGACAGAGGATGAGATGACTGGATGGCATCACTGACTCGATGGACGTGAGTCTCAGTGAACTCTGGGAGTTGGTGATGGACAAGGAGGCCTGTGTGATTCATGGGGTCGCAAAGAGTCGGACACAACTGAGTGATCTGATCTGATCTGATCTGCTCTATCTGACAAAAATAAAGGTAAAGGGAAAAATAAGAGAAAGGTAGGGTTGCTAATAATATGATGCCCTAGAAGTTACATAAAGAATAAGTTTCAAAAGATAAAAATAATTGAAAGCATGAAAGGCTGCTTGGACAGGTTAGAGGATAAAAATTTAAGAAAAGATTAGTTTTATCAATTTATTTTTCTAAAATTGTTTTCAGAATTTTGCTAAATTAAAAAACTCAGTTTCTTTTCTGTCAACTGAAAAGTCTGATAAAATAAAAGTTGAACAGAAACAAATTCAGCATTTTTCACCTAAACTTTTATAGATGGTTTTTGTGTGGATCCATTAGAATTTAGTGCAGAGGGGAAACTATATGCATAGCTTGCATTTCCTAAACAATGCCTTCATTAAGCCCATCATGGTTTATTAGTCAGATTACAACAGCTGCTGTCCCTTCATTTTACCAGATGTTATAGGTTCTCCATAGACTTGATGGATCATGGACGCAACAAGTAACAAAATATATCATTAAATAAACATAATATTCTATATTTTTGTGTCAATAGATACCCTTGTTATATATAGGTGATTACTTACTTATTTGAAAAAACAGTTTTGTATAGTCCTGGGGTATTCTACTTTCATGGGATTTAGTTAGCTCTTAAATTATGCAAAATTCTTTATATTTTTTTGAACTTAAAAAAATGTCATTTAACTCATAGTCAACTATTTACCTGTGATGCTTTAGTTTTTTTTTTTTTCTACACTCATTACTATCATTTAAGTATTCAACTCAACAAATTAAATTTAGTAGTTAATGCACATAAAATTCTAATGTAATCTCTTTGGGGAAATACCATGATGAATACGACATGGTTAGAGATCTTTAAAAGCATTTACTAGGATGAAGTCAAGACAAATTAGAAGAGTCAAAGTAGAATTGTTGGAGTATGTTTTGGTTCCCCATAAATTCAATATGCATAAGCAAGGTCCAAAAATGTGGACATGAAAATGACAGCAGTAGCGAAAATTTATTACATTTACTTATATTGTGACCACATTGTAGTCAAAGGCACGCCATATATATTTATATTCTTAAAGGAACTTTAATACAGTATCCTTAAAGCATTTCCAAAGCTGCAGACTGCAGTCAGCATTGGTACTTTGGTCAGAACTTGATTTACTATGATGAACTCCTTTGTCACTTTCTTGAAATGGTGGTGGTTCTCTACATCAGTAAAGATCATTTCAGAATTTCATTCTGCTTCTTTATATTGAAACTGATGTCTGAATTTTGTCTCTTTAATATCAGTTGTGTCTTTTGTCAATTTCATCAACAGAAATACTTCCTAGTTGTGCTAAAGTAAAGATATTCTCTTTACCACATATCGATTGTTATACCAATAGTAAATAATTTAGCCGTTAACCAATTACAAGATGAATTTGGATGGTTCTTTGAATGTTCGTGTGAAGATGGGCTCAATAAAGGACAGAAATGGTATGGACCTAACAGAAGCAAAAGATATTAAGAGGTGGCAAGAATACACAGAAGAACTATACAAAACAGATCTTTGTGACCCAGATAATCATGATGATGTGATCACTCACCTAGAGCCAGACATCCTGGAATGTGAAGTCAAGTGCACCTTAGAAAGCATCACTATGAACAAAGCTAGTGGAGGTGATGGAATTCCAGTGGAGCTATTTCAAACCCTGAAGGATGATGCTGTGAAAGTGTTGCACTCAATATGCCAGCAAATTTGGAAAACTCAACAGTGACCACAGGAATGGAAAAGGTCAGTTTTAATTCCAATCCCAAAGAAAGGCAATGCCAAAGAATGCTCAAACTACTGCATAATTGCACTCGTCTCACATGCTAGTAAAGTAATGCTCAAAATTCTCCAAGCCAGGCTTCAGCAATACATGAACTGTGAACTTCCTGATGTTCAAGCTGGTTTTAGAAAAGGCAGAGGAACCAGAGATCAAATTGCCAACATCCGCTGGATCATTGAAAAAGCAAGAGAGTTCCAGAAAAGCATCTATTTCTGCTTTATTGACTATGTCAAAGCCTTTGACTGTGTGGATCACAATAAACTATGGAAAATTCCAAAAGAGACAGGAATACAAGACCATTTGACCTGCCTCCTGAGAAGTCTATATGCAGGTCAAGAAGCAACAGTTAGAACTGGACATGGAACAATAGACTGGTTCCAAATAGGAAAAGGAGTTCATCAAGGCTGTATATTGTCACCCTGCTTATTTTACTTGTATGCAGAGTACATCATGAGAAACGCTGGGCTGGAAGAAACACAAGCTGGAATCAAGATTGCCGGGAGAAATATCAATAAGCTCAGATATGCAGATGACACCACCCTTATGGCAGAAAGTGAAGAACTAAAAGAGCCTCTTGAAAGTGAAAGAGGAGAGTGAAAAAGTTGGCTTAATGCTCAACATTCAGAAAACTAAGATCATGGCATCTGGTTCCATCACTTCATGAGAAATAGATGGGGAAACAGTGGAAACAGTGTCAGACTTTATTTTTTTGGGCTCCAAAATCATTGAAGTTGGTGATTGCAGCCATGAAATTAAAAGACGCTTACTCCTTGGAAGGAAAATTATGACCAACCTAGACAACATATTAAAAAGCAGAGACATTACTTTGCCAGCATAAGTCAGTCAAGGCTATGATTTTTCCAGTAGTCATGTATGGATGTGGAGTTGGACTATAAAGAAAGCTGAGCACAGAATAGATGCTTTTGAACTGTGTTGTTGGAGAAGACTCTTGAGAGTCCTGTGGACTGCAAGGAGATCCAACCAGTCCATCCTAAAGGAGATCATTCCTAGGTGTTCATTGGAAGGACTGATGCTGAAGCTGAAACTCCAATATTTTGCCACCTGATGCAAAGAGCTGACTCACTTGAAAAGACCCTGATGTTGGGAAAGATTGAAGGCAGGAGAAGGGGACCACAGAGGATGAGATGGTTAGATGGCATCACCGTCTCAATGGACATGAGTCTGGGTAAACTCTGGGAGCTGGTGATGGACAGGGAGGCCTGGTGTGCTGTGGTTCATGGGGTTGCAAAGAGTCAGACATGACTGAGCAGCTGAACTGAACCTGAATGTTTAAAAATACTTTCTAAATTGACAAATTAAATTTAATTGGGAATCTTGCTTTCAGTGCACACATTATGTTCACTAAGAAAAAATATTTAATTTTTTTCTAAGAGGGTAAAAACTTCTGATGACTTAAAATAGCCTTCCCTTCAGAGAGCCCATCTATAAATAGTTTATAAAATATAAGTTAATCTCAAAAGAAAGGAATAATATGTAAAAGTTGCTTAGTCTTCTCTGGGGAAAGTGTTAGATAAAGGATAAAGTGTTGTCACTGAGTCATGTCCAACTCTGCAAATTCATGCACTGTATTTGCCAGGATCCTCTGTCCATGGGATTCTCCAGGCAAGAATATTGGAGTGGGTAGCCATGCCCTTCTACAGGGGATCTTCCCTACCCAGGGATCAAACTCAGGTCTCCCACATTGCTGAAGATGATCATAAAATAAACTGGGTTTGACACGTGGCAACATTTGCCTAAATCATCCAGATTGAAAGAAGAAAGAAACCAACAAACCAAAGAAATATCTGCCATACCATACTTTGTCTGACACTTACAGTATTGATTTGTAAACTTGTTAAAAGAGATGGCATAAGAGGAGTCAGAGTCTTGGATTTAGGGAAAATAAAAGAGAAGCTTTATGAGAAAAACATTTACTAGCAATAAGAAAAAGCAAGTCACTTTTTCAAGTCTTTCACTCGCACCTTTGAAGCAGAGCCTTCAGACGAGGTAGATTTCTGACTCTGAGAACAATTTTTAGTAATATATATATCCAAGATATTTCCCTTGACATATTTACTGCATAGCTATAAAATATGAGGGATCTTTTTATACACTTCACTTCTGCTGCTGCTGCTGCTAAGTCGCTTCAGTCGTGTCCGACTCTGTGCGACCCCATAGGGGGAAGCCTGGTGGGCAAGAACACTGGAGTGGGTTGCCATTTCCTTCTCCAATGTGTGAAAGTGTAAAGTCAAAGTGAAGTCACTCAGTCGTATCCGACTCTTCGCGACCCCATGGACTGCAGCCTCCAAGGCTCCTCCGTCCATGGGATTTTCCAGACAAGAGTACTTCTGTAACATTTTCCAAGTTATAGTTAGTAATTCAATGTGGCTGTTTTAAAGCGTATCTACAGATTCTTTGATACTCTTTTCTTCAATCAGTTCAGTTCACTTCAGTTGCTCAGTCGTGTCCGACCCTTTGTGACCCTATGAATCAGAGTATGCCAGGACTCCCTGTCTATCACCAACTCCTGGAGTTTACCCAAATTCATGTCCATCGAGTTGGTGATGCCATCCAGCCATCTCATTCGCTGTCATCCCCTTCTCCACCTGCCCCCAATCCCTCCCAGCATCAGGGTCTTTTCCAATGAGTCAACTCTTCCTGTGAGGTGGCCAAAGTATTGGAGTTTCAGCTTCAGCATCAGTTCTTTCAATGAACACCCAGGACTGATCTCCTTTAGAATGAACTAGTTGGATCTTCTTGCAGTCCAAGGGACTCTCAAGAGTCTTCTCCAACACCACAGTTCAAAAGCATCAATTCTTCTGTGCTCAGCTTTCTTCACAGTCCAACTCTCACATCCATACATGACCACTGGAAAAACCTTGACTAGACAGACCTTTAGTGGCAAAGTAATGTCTCTGCTTTTCAATATGCTGTCTAGGTTGGTCATAATTTTCCTTCCAAGGAGTAAGCATCTTTTAATTCCATGGCTGTAATCACCATCTTCAATGATTTTGGAGCCCCCCAAAATAAGTCTGACACTATTTCCAGTTTCCCCATCTATTTCCCATGAAGTGATGGGACCAGATGCCATGATCTTCATTTTCTGAATGTTGAGCTTTAAGCCAACTTTTTCACTCTCCACTTTCACTTTCATCAAGAGGCTTTTGAGTTCCTCTTCACTTTCTGCCATAAGGGTGGTGTCATCTGCATATCTGAGGTTATTGATATTTCTCCAGGCAATCTTGATTCCAGCTTGTGCTTCTTCCAGCCCAGTGTTTCTTATTATGTACTCTGCATAAAAGTTAAATAAGCAGGGTGACAATAAACAGCCTTGACATACTCCTTTTCCTATTTGGAACCAGTCTGTTGTTCCATGTCCAGTTCTCACTGTTGCTTCCTGACCTGCATATAGGTTTCTCAAGAGGCAGGTCAGGTGGTCTGGTATCCCCATCTCTTTCAGAATTTTCCACAATTTATTGTGATCCACACAGTCAAAGGCTTTGGCATAGTCAATAAAGCAGAAATAGATGTTTTTCTGGAACTCTCTTGCTTTTTCTATGATTCAGCGGATGTTGGCAATTTGGTCTCTGGTTCCTCTGCCTTTTCTAAAACCAGCTTGAACATGTGGAAGTTCACAGATCACGTACTGCTGAAGCCTGGCTTGGAAAATTTTGAGCATTACTTTACTGGTGTGTGAGATGAGTGCAATTGTGCAGTAGTCTGAGCATTCTTTGGCATTGCCTTTCTTTGGGATTGGAATGAAGACTGACCTTTTCCATTCCTGTGGCCACTGCTGAGTTTTCCAAATTTGCTGGCATATTGAAAGTAGCACTTTCATAGCATCATCCTTCAGGGTTTGAAATAGCTCAACTGGAATTCCATCACCTCCACTAGCTTTGTTCGTAGTGATACTTTTTAAGGCCCACTTGACTTCACATTCCAGGATGTCTGGCTCTAGATGTGTGATCACACCATCATGATTATCTGGGACGTGAAGCTCTTTTTTGTACAGTTCTTTTTTGTATTCTTGCCATCTCTTCTTAATATGTTCTGCTTCTGTTAGGTCCATACCATTTCTGTCCTTTTTCGAGACCATGATTTTCTTGAAGAGATCTCTAGTCTTTCCCATTCTGTTGTTTTTCTCTATTTCTTTGAATTGATTGCTGAGGAAGGCTTTCTTATCTCTCCTTGCTATCCTTTGGAACTCTGCATCAGATGCTTATATCTTTCCTTTCCTCCTTTGCTTTTCACTTCTCTTCTTTTCACAGCTATTTGTAAGCCTCCTCAGATAGCCATTTTGCTTTTTTCATTTATTTTCCATGGGGATGGTCTTGATCCCTGTTTCCTGTACAATGTCATGAACTTCTGTCTGTAGTTCATTATGAACTCTATCAGATCTAGTCCCTTAAATCTATTTCTCACTTCCACTATATAATCATAAGGGATTTTATTTAGGTCATACCTGAATGGTCTAGTGGTTTCTCTACTTTCTTCAATTTAAGTCTGAATTTGGCAATAAGGAGTTCATGATCTGAGCCACAGTCAGGTCCCAGTCTAGTTTTTGCTGACTGTATAGAGCTTCTCCATTTTTGGCTGCAAGGAATATAATCAATCTGATTTCGGTGTTGACCATCTGGTAATGTCTGTGTGTAGAGTCTTCTCTTGTGTTGGAAGAAGGTGTTTGCTATGACCAGTGCGTTCTCTTAGCAAAACTCTATTAGTCTTTGTCCTGCTTCATTGAGTACTCCAAAGCCAAATTTGCCTGTTACTTCAGGTGTTTCTTGACTTCCTACTTTTGCATTCCAGTCCCCTATAATGAAAAGGACATCTTTTTTGGGCACTAGTTCTAAAAGGTCTTGTAGGTCTTCATAGAACTGTCAACTTCAGCTTCTTCAGCATTACTGGTTGGGGCATAGGCTTGGATTACCATGATATTGAATGGTTTGCCTTGGAAACAAACAGAGATTATTCTGTCATTTTTGAGATTGCATTCAAGTACTGCATTTTGGACTCTCTTGTTGACCATGATGACTACTCCATTTCCTCTAAGGGATTCCTGCCCACAGTAGTAGATATAATGGTCATCTGAGTTAAATTCACCTATTCCAGTGCATTTTAGTTCACTCATTCCTAGAGTGTCAACGTTCACTCTTGCCATCTCCTGTTTGACCACTCCAATTTGCCTTGATTCATGCACCTAACATTCCAGGTTCCTCTACAGTATTACTCTTTACAACATCAGACCTTGCTTCAATTCCTCTATGTTTTAATACAGCAGAAGTTATAGGCTGTCACTGTGAATATTAGTTGCTGTTTTAACTTTTTGTTTCATACTGTTTTATTTTTACTCTTTTACAACAAGTTATAATTTGTTACTAGTAATTTTTAACAATATGAATTCAAAAAGCAAACAGTTTATTAGGTTTTTAGAAGACTATGATCACTGTCTTAACTGTGTTCTCTCATTATTTCTGTCTCAAAGCCCATGTTCTAGGGGAAGCCAGCAGCTATGTGCTGAGGTAGTTTTAGAAAGGGGGAACTGGCTACTATGTTGGGAGGACACTCAAGAAGCCAAAGAAAAGGCCATATAGCAAGCCTGCTCCCACCACATGAATAAGCTTAGAAGAGGTTCTTTTGAGACCTGCTAACAGCTATGTCAACCAGCTAGGAAGTAAATCTTTCAGTCTAACCTGAGATGACCACAGCCCTGACTGAGACCTTGTCTACCAGCTCAAGAGAGACTCTGAGCCAGAATTGTCCAGCTAAACCACTCTTGGACATCCACAGAAACTATGAGATAAGAAAATGGTTTGTGTTTTAAGTCACTACATTTGTTGTAAGTTATATAGATAACTATTATGTTGATAAAATAAAATGATAAGGAAAACAACTTTTTGTGTCACAGATTTATGGTTATTCTTTAAAAATATGGCTCTCAAGAAATATTTATGATTTTTTAAATCAGAAGTTAACTTTTATTTCTTAGATAAAAGTGCCTTCGGAAAGTAAGTTTTGTTATTGGATGATGACTATATGGATATACATTTTTTTAACTTTTTATTTTATAGTGGAATAGAGTTGATCAACAATGTTGTATTAGTTTCAGGTATACAGCAAAGTGATTCAATTATACATATGCATGTATCTATACTTGTTCAAAGTCTTTTCCTATTTAGGTTGTTAATTAGTATTAATTAGAGTTCCCTGTGCTATACAGCAGGTCATTGTTGGCTATTCATTTTAAATATAACAGTGTGTACATGTCAATCCCAAACTCCCTAACTATCCACCCCAACCCTTCCTCTCTTGTAACCATAAATAAATTCATTCTCTAAGTGTGTATCTCTTTATTTATGCTTTAATGATATAGTTATTATTCTGTTATGTTTTATTGAGACAGAATTTTTAAAATAGCATTTAGCTTATTTTTTGAACTTCCCTGGTGGCTCAGATGGTAAAGCATCTGCCTACAATGTGGGAGACCTAGGTTTGATCCCTGGGTTGGGAAGATCCTCTGGAGAAGGAAATGAAACCCACTCCAGTACTCTTGCCTGGAAAATCCCACGGACAGTGGAGTGTTGTAGGCTACAGTCCATGGGGTCGCAAAGAGTCAGACATGACTGAGCAACTTCACTAGCTTATTTTTAGTTGATAGCCAGTATTAATTAATATTGAATGCAAATGACTTTTTCTTGACTTTTGTAGACAATCACATCTGTCTTACAGAGGTGCCTCCTGAATTATAGGTGCCCCCTGAATTTGAATTTGTGCCCCCCCCATTCATGAGATATATGTGTGTGTGTGTGTGTATATGTATATACATAATCCATTATCTTATTTTAATTCAAATGTTAGCCTATTTGTTAAGTGTTCAATAATTATCAAAGAAAACTGAAAACTATATTGAGGTGTGGGATATTTAAGTTCAAATTTCCTGTCAACTGTGACTTGATGTAGGGCTTTGTTATAAACCAGTGGGACATAATTTTAATTAAATTTAAGTGCTTTTTTCTACATATGAGTCATGGGAAAAAGCTAATTTGAGGTCATTTTTATTGAAAAGAAAGAAACACTGAGACTTACAGAAATTAATAGTCCACAGTTATCTGAATGAACAAATACACCAAACTAGCAAATTATATCTTAATGAAATTTAAGAACATATGTTTATGGACAATGAATTAGAATTATTAGTTACTAAATATTTACATAGGGATATTAAGGAACTTTTCAAACTTTTAATTTTAAAAGATCATGGGAGATGAATGAATATCAATGAAATATCAGTCCAATAATCAGTTTGAAAACTAAGGCCTTTAAACAAAAATATCAATCACTTTCATTTACTAATTTGTTATTTCTTGTCTTTTTGATAATAGTTATTCTAACAGGTATTTGTATTTCAGTTAATGATGTTAGAATCTGTTCACATGTCTGTTGGTCATCTATATGTGTCCTTTGGACAAATACCTATTTAGATCCTCTGCCCATTATTTAATTGGATTATTTCTTGTTGTTTTTTTTGCTATTGTTTATGAGTTCTTTCTGTATTTTAAATATTAACCCCTTATCAGATAAATGACTTACAAATATTTTCTCTCATTTAGTAGGTTGTCTTTTCATTTTGTTGATGATTTCCTTTGCAGTTAGAAGTGTTTTTTTTTTTTTTTTTTTTTTAAAGAAGTCCCAGTTGTTTGTTTTCATTTTTGTTGCCTTTGCTTTTAGGCTCAAATCCAAAAATCCATCAACCACCATCAGTGGCAAGTTGCCTATAGCCTATGTTTATATTCTAAGAGTTTTATGGTTTCAGGTGTTATGTTAAAATCTTTAACACATTTTAAGTTAATTTTTATGTATAGTTTAAGATAGTGATCCATTTTCTTTCTTCTGCATGTAGCTATCCTTTGTCACTTTTATAATCTACTTTGTATCTTAGAATTATATGATGATCTTGTCCCAAAATTCTTCTTAGTTAGGGATTTTTTATTTTCTCTTTAGTAAAACTCTGCTTAGAGTCAGGATTCAATGTTTAGTTGTTGAATTGGACTATTGGATTTAGATAGTAAAATTCCACATTAAAATTAATCTTTTGAGAATCATAGAATTTTCACTTTGTCTAACAGATTGTCAATCCATATTCCTATGACAAACTGCTTAATTCAGAAGGGTTCTTACTTAAACTACATTAATCAGTAAAAGTGATTGTTCTTTACATGTGACATTTGTATAAATTACTGCCCTCTCCAACAGTTATTTAACTAAAAATAGCATTACTGTGTACCTACCAGGCAGTATGGATTCAAATAAGCTTAAGAAAATAAGGTGAAAATAAATCCTTTCTAGTATTTACTAGGCTAAAATCTAAATTAGTTCCACTTTAGGTGTGTAAGGATTGAAAGAAACTGTTTCTGTTGAAAAAGCCAAAAGAGAACTTGAGAAACAAGGGATATTTTGAAAATGTGTGAAGGCAACAAAGGAAATGTTATGAGGGATTTTTTTCTCTACTTTATCTGTAGATATGTTAAAATGGAAATTAATTTAATCTTGAGAAAACTGAAGTATTTACGGTTGAAGCAGTGACAAGTAAACTAATAGACATGAGGATTCTCAGCTTGAGATGTATATCACATTTCTCTATAAGGTAGTCTCTAGACCAAGCTGATATGCTACCTCATTCTGAATTATTAAATTGTGGTTAATAACCTTTCTCAGGATGTCTGTTTAATTTTTTTTGGTGTATTAGAACTTGACATTTGACAGATACTGAGTATTAACATATTTGTGGTCTGATCAGAATTTGGTACTGCTATTACCTTATGTTTATTTTTAAATTTACAATATTAATTTATGAGTTTCCATAGAAGTGGAAAAGATACCTGGTGAAGAGAAACTATATTAAGGCCCCATGCTTATCTATTAAAAACTTAGGCTATTTCAGTTAAAAAAAAAATCCAACATGTCCTATTAATCAGTGTGACTTATAGCCATGCTGTGGGGAAAAAAAAAAAAAAAAAAAACTGCAGTTTTTGAGAAAGAATTCTTAGAAAAAAGGTCCATGGTATGAATACTTGCAGTGTATTTCACTATGATTTCCTCGTTCTCCTCAGAACCAAACAAAATAATAAGAGCAATTTAAAAATCAGTAATCTAAATTTTGCAAATTTTATATTTAAAAGTAAAAAAAAAACAAACTGAGACTGGCCAAGCCCTATTATGAAAAGTAGTATGAAAAGTAAGGGTTTCTGGAGCAGCAAAGTTTAGAGAGTGATCCCAGAATGCTTTCCCTTGTTATGAAAGAGTTACTCTGGAAAGCTATATTTATAACAACCATACCTAGAACTGAGATGAGCAAGAATGAGATGGAGAAGAAGCAGAATGTACAGGAGAGTTGTAGGCACAAAGACCAACTAAGAAAGGGAATGAGGGATTACTAGATTAATAGATATAATAAAGGTAACATCTCTGAGGCTTGCTAAGCTTTAACAAGTCATAAATACACAAATTCCTATTTTAAGGTCTGTAAAAGCTAATGACCATATTCTGGTCCCTGGTGTCTGGGGGGAAGGGATAAATTTTTCAGGCCAAATCTCTGCTGGATTGACTCCTGACACAAAAAGTCGCCTCTTAACACTGGAAGCACTCAAGATCAGTTTATGGATATATGCTGGAGTCAAGAGTGGTGGATATCAATCTGGAAGGGAACATGAATAATCATATATCCTGCAAGCCATACAACACCAAAGAAAGTGAAGGGGTTCATAGTAAAAGAGTATAAGAAAACTGAAGGAGTTTTCCTAAAACTGAAGGACACCTTAGTCAAAGACTGACTATTAAACAAGAAAGAGATTCGAGCCCTGAAAGAGGAGTGACTGCTACTAGGCAGTGACCATGGGAGGCCTGAAAGATTGTTTGCCAGAATGGTCTCAGTTTTCCACACCTCCCTGTATTCTCACCCTTCGTAACAGAACTCTGTAGCTCCATCTCTTTAAAAAAGGAATCTACAAACCCACCTCTTACCTCATGCCTCATGGTTTGTTTTGATCAGGAGTGTGGTAGAAGTGACATTGTGCCACTTTTAAGTGTGGATCTCAAATGACACTTGTACGTACAAGCCTGTGTTAACTGCTGGAAGATGAGAAACCACTTAAAGCAGTGATGAGTCACTCTTACTGAAGCCATCCTGAATCAGCCAGCTCCTGGTCAACTCACAAGCTATAGTCAGTCCTGACTCAGATCAACAGAGCTGCTTAGCCACCTCTTCAGTTCATGAGAAAAGTAATAAGGTAGGTTTTTTTTTTTCCTTCAAGCTACCATGTTGGGGTTGTTGATTATCCAGCAATAGCTAATGATATAGGAGATTTGAACATTCAAGATAGAAAGGAATGAAGGAAGGAAGGAGGGGGTAGAACACCCAAGGTGATTCATATTTATTTAATCAGTACATCTTAGAGGGTTTTATTTTCCCATCCCCTCCCCCTCCAGTGATTAAGTGCTGCTACAAAAAAGGAGTTAAGTTAATCATCTCATCATTGAGATAATAATTAATTTACAAACTAGTGTCATCATGCCTATTGGGGCTGGCAATTACAACTTCAATCTTCAAATTACTAAGCATTTTTACAACTGATATCTCATCTTTCCTTTACCAATTATGGAATGTGTTAGGAAATTTAACAGGCTTCATTAGAATAAAGCAGTCTGTAGTGACAGAGTTTGTCCAGCATTCCTGTTTCATGAACCCAAATTCTGATGGTGCAAAGGAAAAAAAAAAAAAAACGGTACATGACATATCTCAAATTCTTATTTTTCTAAAAGTTTCTAAAGAGTGGTAATAGCATTTTACACATCTATGCCATCTTCATCCAAGCTTCATGGTTTACTTGTAACTGGGGATATGATTTAAACTTTGTGCTTTTGTTCCTTCAACTATCAAATGTAAATGTTTTCATTGTAAATGACTTATTGTCAGAATTAAATAATGTAATACATGTAGAGAAATTTGATCAATGTCTGGCATATCATCAGCACTAAGTAAATGTCATGGAATAGTAGTTGTATAAAATAATCAAAGGTTGGCACAGATTACATGATAACTAAACATTAGCTTAAACTGATAAATACCAAACTAAATATTTCCCCTTTAATCGTGTTAACTTGAACTTTTTCTGCTGTGTTAGACTAAGGGGGCATTTCTTCAAACATGGCTGCTAAATTCTTTAAAGGTTTTGACTAAAAACAAACCTACTCATTCTCTTAATGCCTTTAATCTTTGATTTAATGATTCAGATTTTATGACAACTCCACCACTGAGAAGTGAATGAAAACAGGGTTTGTCTTTCTTATTTCAGAGTACATAAATATTTGTAATGAATAGAACCTTACCTACAGACATAATTGCTATTTTTCATTCTGAAATAGAGATTTAACACCAAATATGAGAGATAATCTTAGAAGGAAATCGTAAGTATAGATTGTGTCATCAAAGTGCCAAAACAAACCAGAAAATTCAATAAAAGTTTCAGTCTTGTAGGCATCATTCCAGATTGTTGTCAAGTATTAGGATGGAGATTTTCACTGATAGGGCTACCTTTTAAATGTAGCAGGTTTTTGGCATTGCAGATACATCATCATGATGACCAGCCTACTATATACAGACTTTGGCAAATTTAGGGTCACACTCCCCAGAGAAAGTGAAATTAGCTATTGCTGTATCTTAAATTAGGAATTAAAAAATAGTCTCCTGTGATTCATCAATGGCAATTAAGCAAATCATTCTATCAGTGATAAAAAAAAAATCTTTTCCATTAGAAAAATATGATTTTATATACATTCAGAAAGTATAAAGTAGGCTCAGACTCTTCAGTTATTTTGAAATAATTTTCATGTAATTTATGTCAAATTTTCAAATTTAAATAATATTTTATTTCAAATTAGAGCATAAGAAAAACAGTACTGGATAAATCATTATAGAAATTTAAACAAATGTATGCCTGATAACACTCCGAGAGGCATTCACCCAGTCCCTTAGAGCTAAGGTTTCTACTCTATCCTGTGTGTGTGCTAAGTCACTTCAGTCATGTCTGACCCTTGTGACCTCCTGAACTGTAGCTTGCTGGGCTCCTCTGTCCATGGGATTCTCCAGGCAAGAATACTGGAGTGGATTGCCATTTCCTTCTCCAGGCTATCTTATGTAACTATTACTATATTAATTTTTTGAACAATAACTATATATAACATGTAAGCAAATGAGGGAAAGAGGGACATATTTTTACCAAGCATCCAGACCCTGCCTTCTCTGTGTGTAATTTTAGAAACACTCTGGGTGTTGTTCAGCCCATGGCCATGCTTTTCCTTCTTCCCCTTGGCAGGAAGGCATGCTTCAGTGCAACAGGACTTCCCATCTATGGTACTGTGGCTGTAGCTGTTGGCGCCATCCTGTACTAAGGATTCTTAGCAGCACCCCCAACCACTACCCACTAGATGCCAGTAACTACACTCCCTAAATCCAGTTGTGTCAATAAAAAGTATCTCCAGACATTGCCAAGTGTCCCCTAGGAGGTCAAAAAGTCTAACCAGTTGAGAACAACTCTACTGTAGTCAATCAGAATAATCTGCCACCCTATTTTTTACCACATCCATTCTCCCAACACACCAACTTTCATGGTATGCACAGAATTCTGAGTCTGTTGTTATTATCCCAATTCAATTAGCCACATCCAAGCAAATGAATTCTGTGAGAAGCAATGTTAAAAGGTAGATGTTGTTATGCTCCTTCAGATCTTGATTTATGTTAAAAGTTCTATTATAGAATTCACATTGTTTATATCACCATCACGTAGAACCCTTCTTTGGTATTCTTATACTTTCAGTTGTTATATTTGATTCAAAATATTTAGATATAAAGAAGGAAAAACTGATAAATTGAAGGGTTTCAGTTCAGTTCAGTCAATCAGTTGTGTCTGACCCTTTCCAACTCATGGACTGCAGCATGCCAGGCTTCCATGTTGGTCACCAGCTCCTCGAGCATGTTCAAACTCAAGTCCTTTGAGTCAGTGATGCCATCAAACCATCCTACCCTCTGTCATCCCCTTCTCCTCCTGCCTTCAATCTTTCCCAGCATCAGGGTCTTTTCCAATGAGTTAGTTCTTCGCATCAGTTGGCCAAAATTTTGCAGTTTCAGCTTCAACATTAGTCCTTCCAATGAATATTTAGGAGTGATTTCCTTTAGGATGGACTGGTTGAATCTCCTTGCAGTCCAAGGGACTCTCAAGAGTCTTCTCCAATACCACAGTTCAGAAGCATCAGTTCTTCAGCACTCAGCTTTCTTTATAGTCCAAATTTCACATCCATACATGACTACTGGAAAAACCATAAGTTTAACTAGACAGGCTTTTGTTGGCAAAGGCCAACATGATGCCTCTGCTTTTTAATATGCTGTCTAGGTTAGTCATAGCTTTTTTTTCAAAGGAGCAACTGTCTTTTAATTTCATGGCTGCAGTCACCATCTTCAGTAATTTTGGAGCCCCCCAAAATAAAGTCTGACATTGTTTCCATTGTTTCCCCATTTATTTGCAATGAAGTGATAGAACCGGATGCCATGATCTTAGTTTTCTGAATGTTGAGCTTTAAGCCAACTTTTGCACTCTCCTCTTTCACTTTCATCAAGAGGCTCTTCAGTTCCTCTTCACTTTCTGCCATAAGGGTGTTGTCACCTGCATATCTGAGGTTATTGATATTTCTCCTGGCAATCTTGATTCCAGCTTGTGCTTCATCCAGCCTGGCATTTCACATGATGTACAACTCATATAAGTTAAATAGGCAGGGTGACAATATATAGCCTTGACGTACTCCTTTCCCAACATGGAACCAGTCTGTTGATCTGTGTCTGGTTCTAACTGTTGCCTCTTGACCTGCATACAGATTTCTTAGGAGGCTGGTAAGGTGGTCTGGTATTCCCATCACTTTAAGAATTTTTCACAGTTTGTTGTGATCCACACAAAGGCTTTGATGTAGTCAATAAAGCAGAAGTAAAATTAGCACACAAAACCCCATTCTCTGTAACCTGAACATACTGAGTGATAGATATACTTGTATGTACATATATAACTGCACACACACACACACACATACACACACTGCAATCATTATTGTCAAAGCCAACAAACCAAATGTTTTTGATCTATAAATGCCAGAAATGTTTCAAAGTGAGAAAATGAGTAGGGTGGTTCATATAGAAGAAAAAAAATATGATTTCTTTCCTGGAAAAACATTCCTCTATGTATGGCCCTTTACCAAAAGTTGAAGATAAGAGAAAAAATTACTGGAAAAAGGGTACACTGCAACTAGAAAGGCTAATCTTCAGACTTAAAATCGGTGGGTGTCTATTCGACCTCCACCAATGGGGATCCCCAGAAACCTTCATCCTGAGATCCACTTTGGACCTATAGCTATGGGAAACTCATTGCTTCCTACTTCCAATGGCCATGTAGTTTCCTATTGTGGAGTGATTGGCAATGGAATACACATTTTCTTCTTTGGAAACAGAACAGTAGCTGAAAGAGGAAAATCAAAACATTTGACAAAACAAGTGTTAGATTATGAAAGATTCATTCAAAAAGCATCATGAATAAGACCCCGGCATTCTGGTCTAGCTTCTTTGCCCAGCTATGTGGAGCATGAACCGCCAGTCCTAGGTGCTCCCGGAAATACTCTGTTCTCAAAGTCTCTTCAAGAAAATAATGCATTGAAACAACACCTACATCACCAAAAAAAAAAAAAAGAGAGAGAGAGAGTTAAGGCTAAATATATATTTAGGGAAATACATATTCTTAAATTTTAAAACTATGTTTAAATGTCTAAAGCATACCCTTGGTATTTTCAGTTTCAACCATCTGCTTTCATGTTAGTCTTGTCTTTATAATTCTAAGAACAATGAGACATTGTTTCTTTAACATTTTTTATAAATAAAAGACTCATTTTAATGATTTTCCCAAAGTAAAGGTACTTTAATCAAAATATATGTTGGTACTACTACACTTATAAACTGAAATCTGTGAGCAATTTAAATGCCCTTTCTCCACTTCAAATAATTATTTCCACTAGAAAACTCCTTTTGAAAGAGCAGCAAATCACCCCAACACAAAAGAATGCAGCATGTAATGCCTTTCAGCAGCAGAAACCCAGAAGCTTTGCTTTATAGCATTGGATGGTTTAACAATAGACTTCAACTGCAGCGGAAACACGGAACAGGTTTTGCAGACCCAGAAAGGTACTTTCAGGTAAGAGCTACAATTATCCATGAGCACAAGTGGCAACTGAGACAGCAGGAGAGAAAAGTTGCCAGAAGTAGAGAAAATACATAGGAAAGAATAATGGTATCTGAGACAAAGTTATAGAAGGAAAGCAAACATAACTGAGCATTTAAAAATGTACATCAAGTTTTAAAATGTAAAGATCAGGGTAGTGATGGTTAGAATTCAGCTTTAAATTCACCTTTCTATTAATCTTGAATTTGAAACAAGTCCTGATCTAACTCTGTTAAAATTTTTCAGTATGCCAAATGTTATAATTTTAAATAAGGACTTCAACATTAGAGATTTGTTTTGATGATTTTCCTAAAGGAAAGGAAGTTTAGCTCAAAGATGAACTGGTACCACTTCTATAAATACAAATCTGTGAGAAATTTTTAAATGTTCTTTCTTCAGTTATGAATGACCAGGGGGCAATCATAAGAATGACCCTGGCAGATGGGAATAGAACACCAGAGAGTCCAACAGCTGAGATTTTAAATTTATTGTTTAGTATGCCCAGAGGTCATGCTTCTCACTGGGCTACTGTCAGCCAATGAGGTGGAAGGTGAGGGGTGGATAGGCATATTAAGCAAATCAGAGTTTCGATGACTCAAGGCCTCCTTTGTCTAACAGTTAAGTATACTTGCCCTACTCTTCCCTCCCTGTCTCCAAAGTCAAACCAGCATCTTAGGCACACGAGTTTCCCAGCGTTTCACAGATCCCTCCCTATTTTCTATTACAAAAGCATCTCTCCTGATACACTTTTTCATTAATCCAATTTTGGTTTCTGACCTAACCTAACATGGAGCTCATATTAGTAAATCAATATATTCTTAGCTTCCTGGTTAGTTGGTCTGAAATCCTAGGTAAAAGCCAAGCACTGATGTGCTCTAAAAATTCTGGTTTTCAATGATAAAAAATTTTCTTAATGGCCAATGTACCCTCCCCAAAATGAAATGGAAGAGACAAAAGTAATCATAATATATTAAGTTAAAGGGGATTTTAAAAGGGCATAAAGATTAGTAAAATTATAATCTTAACTGTGTAAAACAATATGCATGAAATGAGTGTAATGCATTATACTAGGTATTTTTGCTGTGTTTACTAATCTTTTCACTATATTCCATGTTTAATTTAATTGGATGTTAATTAGTTTAATTGAAAAACAGTTTAAGATTGTATTGGGAAGAAAGATAAAAATATATAAAAAACATATTAATATTAACCAAGTGAAGGGTAGGGTAAAATGAGATAAAAATAAAACAATTGGGGACTATCTCATAGATCTTTATATAACTACTTTCTCCAAGAAACAATGAGAACTAGACTATTGACTGACTCCTGGTGTATATCCTTGGTACCCTCTCACCATAGAATTATTTGTTTGGTTGGAAATCCTCATTTTTCTGCTAGAGGAGGTATAGCCCTGACGTTTGTGTACCAGATTTCTTCAGGAAACTCCATCATCATTATTATCATGTGAGTCACTCAGTTAAGCATCCGGAGATTCTTGTCCATTCTTACTGGTGATCTCTGTCCTCTGCCAGTGCATTTAGAGAACCTGACCACCCTTCTGGGTGCCTCTATGCCACTCTTCTATGCTCAAGCCTATAGATTCCTCTTTATACATAGATTATTCTTGAAAATATATTAAGCTTTAATAGCATCAACATGAATGAGATAAACTAGGAAAACCTAATTTTCTCAACTTTGCATTTCATTTTTCTTTTTGCTCTGGACTCCAATTTTCCAATGGAAGAAACATAATTTCTAATTACAGATGAATTTATCATATGCAGTTTAAAAGTTTCTTTCAGGTAAATAACCAGTCCTTGCAAGATTCGAAGTCCTCATCATGTTTACTTCACTGAGGGACCTGACCCATGAAGTTCTTATTTCCTGTTAAGAGTGGCTATAGGAAGAAATATTCATAATGTCATGGACTTAGGGAACTGGGTTGTCTTCTGTGTTTCATCTTCCTCTAAGGAAGTTCATCCAACATGTCTCTGTGGTTTAGCATCTATTCTCAGTTCCTTTTCTGTTAGAGTGTCCATGGATTATTTAACTCATGGTCTTTTCACTCTCCTTGATAGAAATAAAATATGGTGATTGGTTTCACAGAGGTTAGCCATCTCCCTCTCTAGGGGTGCCATTCCCTTCTCTATGGGATCTTCCCTACCCAAGGAATGAACCCATGTCTCCTGTGTCTCCTGCATTGCAAGCGGATTCTTTACCACTGAGCCACCAGGGAAGCCCAGATAGGCAAAAAGATAGATGAATGAGAAGCTAGCCCCTTTCCCTGGGGGTTTGCCTCTAAAAAAAAACATCTAGGTCTTTCTTTAATCCCTTGATTTGCAATATACCTTCAGGAATTCCAAACGTCTACTTAAAAAAAGAAACAAGTTACCTAGTGCCTTTCTAAAACTACACTGTCATCTCAATAGGTTCTATAAGCTGTAGAGGAAAGGCTTTTAACTTCTCTGTGGTGGTTTAGTGTTTCCCTATGTGGTATACACATTTCTTTGCTCTGTGATCTACAAGGAGGTCACCTTCTCCTTTATAGGGCAACAAGCCACATAGCCTTGCTTTTATTGCAAAAGTGCTGCTGAGGGTGGGAGAGAATAGAACTACATTACTGAAATAGAAAATAAACTGGGAGTTATTCCAATAGCATTTGCTCACATTTGAGTGTCTTTTACCATTTTAACTTCTTTAGGAAGACAATATCTTCCATATACTCATTAAAAAAAATGTAACTAAGTAACCTGAAAGACTGTTACTGTAGCCCCATTTTAGAGATTTTAAAAGTGAGGCACAGAGCAGTGACATTATTCACATTAAATTTGTTAACAAGGAGGTGGTATGTCTAACATTCTAACCCAGCCTTATCTGTGTTCAGGGCCCTCAGTTCTTTGACTTCATGCATATTAACAACACATGCCTATCATGCCTTAGATTTCCTTTGTTTCTAATATATATAACCTAATCTTTGAGTTGAGAAGAGGGAGAGGGAGGAGGGAGAGCAATTCAAATGCCAGTGCTCCTATAATCAACTCATTTCTCCAGCCGCATCTCTCAGAGACACACATGCAAATAATCCCAAGGCATTTGCTCAGTCCCCTGACAATGACTTTTTCTGGGATGACAGTTTTATTTACTCATTCTCATAACAGTGTAAATCCCTCAGCTCTCAAGGAGACCTGTATCTATGTTTTCTATAAAGGCTCTGTGAAGTTATTCAAGCCTTTGGCTTATACAAAGATTTGATTAAATCATCTGTATTAGAAACAGTAGTTACTGAGCACTGGTCAGTGTAGAAAGGCGAACATCCTCACTCTTCCATGCCTCCTTCTTCCTCAAATGGACAGAAACAGAAGACCACCAGTGGGGAGGGGGAGAGATGGAAAAGGTATTAATAAAAAAAGTGAAAATAACAGAACTAAGACACTAACAAAGTTAATTGGAGAGTATTCAACACTCTGGTTAAAGAGAGGTGAATATGTAAATCTGGTTTCATATGTCTATTTATAGAGATAATCTATGGCCTAATAGTAGGTCAGTGTAGTAGATTTTTGTATAGTCTGATCAGGCCCAGTAAGTACATCATTATCGTAAACACTCTTTTGTTTCCAAGTTTAAATAATATTTCTAACCAAGTTTGTTGCATATGCTATTCTAATCAGTTCACAGACCACATTTTCAATTCTTTTCTAAAAGTAGTTTATATCTATTAAGCAGAAGCCAGTGTTACATGGGGAGAGAAGATCTGGATTATACAGTAGAAATGAAACATAATGTTAGGATTGTCACATATCTGTAAGATAAAAGCCTGAACAGATATTTAACTAAATATATTTTTCAAACTTCTGTGTTACTCATTCAGCAGAGTAGGAAGTAGGCAGTTTGATTTCACCTTGAAATGACATTTTTTAAGAATTTTACTCTACTGAAAATGGAAAAAAAAATATTGCTTTCATTTTGTGCAATTTGAATTACCCTAAATCAGTAGTTTGAATCTCTTAACTTGTAACATAGTAAGAAATGACACTTAGCTGATTATTTCTGAAGAGCACAAGTGGGCCCATTTTGTCCAAAGGACTCGATGGTACCTATGCTGCTTCAGCCCAGGGATGGTTTGATTGCCACAGTGAGGCAAAATTCTGACTCTCGAGAACTTCTCATCTTAACACTAATATCTTTTCCCTTTCTGAAGCCCATTTCTTTACTGTAAAACCAAAAATAAGTTTTATTTAGCTTTGAGTCTTTGATGATTGTGTATTCATACAGATTTGCTTGACTTTCCCTTTATTTGATCATATTCTGATATTATTAATATTTAGAAGAGTTCTTTGTTATAATTTGTGTTATATTTCTTGACTTATGCCAATAGAGGATACAATTTCATATTATTCATTTTCAAGCTCCTAGGCTTTGATTCCATGCATGTTCTATATAAACATTTTTTAGGCTACATTGAGAATATGAAGGAAAATGTAGGGTCCTTGTTGGAGAGAGAACAATTTAATAGCAGAATCAGCATAAAAATGTCTGTCTTTGTAGTGGCTGGGGAGAAAAAAGACATAAATCTGTTTTAAACAGGATATCAGATAGCTTACATAATTTCCTGGGAAGCCAGGATTGGGGATTGTGGCACCGGGCACAGTGCCATGAATCACGCTGAAGTCAAGTGTTCAAGGGTAGATGCTACTGTCACCATGGGGGCCAAGCACTGACTGTGGCCAGAACCCTGTGAATGGTAGGCCCTATATTCTTCTTTCTTGAAGGTCTTCAACTCCTCCTCTAGATGGGTGTGCCATCACCATCATTGAAATGGTTCTTACACAGAGGTTTCATCTTCATTTTATTATCTTCGGTCAAAATTCACCATAGACCCATCTGATTGGTAAAACATACGCCACACTTCTTCACCTTAGCTGCAATAAAACCCAGAAAAACCACTATCTGACTTCCATGACAGGAATTTACAAAGAAAGGAACTTCCCTAAACAGTGGGAAAGTGTTCAGATATTTTGAGTGGCCAAGAGGAGTGACTGATATTCACTAGATGACACTAAAGCAAATTAAATACAATCACCCACTGAGTTCAATCAGTTCAGTTGCTCAGTCAGGTCCAACTCTTTGTGACCCCATGGATGCAGCATGCCAGTTTTCCCTGTCCCACACCAACTCCTGGAGCTTGCTCAAATTCATGTCCATCAAGTCAGTGGTGCCATCCAACCGTCTCATCCTCTGTCATCTCCTCCTCCTGTCTTTCCAATAACTCAGTTCTTCACATCAAGTGGCCAAAGTATTGGAGCTTCAACTTCAGTATCAGTCCTTCCAATGAATATTCAGGACTGATTTCCTTTAGGATGGATGGTTGGATCTCTTTGCAGTCCAATGGACTCTCAAGAGTCTTCTCCAACACCACAATTCAAATAATAAAAAATGAAATGCTGAATTATGTGGTTTAGATTATGTCCTCTAGGGTGTCCATCAGTAGGAGCAGCAAGACTCTTAAAAATAGTAATATTAGTTAAGCACTTATCATGTTAGGACTTCCCTGGTGGCTCAGTGATAAATAATCTGTCTGCCAATGCAGGACATGTGGGTTAGATCCCTGGATTAAGAAGATATGTCCCCTAGAGAAAGAAATGTCAACCCACTCAAGTATTCTTGCCTGGAAAATCCCATGAACAGAGGTGCCTGGTGGACTATAGTCCATGGGGTCACAAAGAATTGGACACGACTTAGTGACCAAACAACTTACTATGTTACAGGTGGTTTCTGGGAATTATTGTACTTAATCTTTATCATGAGCCTGAGAGATACTATTATCACCCTTGTTGTAGGTTAAATAATAGCTTCCTAAAGATGTCCATTTTAATTACTAAAACCCATGAATATGTTACCTCATATGTGAAAAAAGAACATTGTTAATGTGGTTAAACTAATGATCTTAAAATGACTCAGGAATGTGCATTAGATACTGAAGGATTCTGTGATTACATTGTGCTAATCATTAACGGTTTGAGCCTGCTCTTTTGTGAAGCAAGAAGGCAAGGTTTGTTGTTCACTCACTCAGTCATGTCCCACTCTCTGCAGCCCCATGGACTGCAGCACACCCGGCTTCCCTGTCCTTCACTATCACCCAGAGTTTGCCCAAACCCATGTCCAATAAGTTGGTGATGCCATCCAACCATATCGTCCTCTATCGTCCCCTTTTCCTCCTGCCTTCAATTTTTTTCAGCATCAGGGTCTTTTCCAATGATTTGGTTCTTTGCATCGGGTGACCAAAGTATTGAAGCTTCAGCTTCAGCATGAGTCCTTCCAATGAATATTCAGGACTGATTTCCTTTAGGATTGACTGCTTTGATCTTCTTGCTGTCCAAGGGACTCTCAAGAGGCATCTCCAGCACCGTAGTTTGAAGGCATCAATTCTTTGGCACTCAGCCTTTCTTATTATCCAACTCTCACAGCTGTACATGATTAATGGAAAAACCAAAGCTTCGACTGTATGAACCTTTGTTGGCAAAGTAATGTTTCTGCTTTTTAATATGCTGTCTAGGTTTGTCTTAGCTTTCCTTCCAAGGAGTAAGTATCTTTTAATTTTCTGTCTGCAGTTACCATCCTCAGTGATATTGGAGGCTTGGGAGATTTCAGTTTTTCTATAATAAGAGGCAGGGAACGCGGATGGACCTTTGTACCTTCAGGGCTTGGGGGAGTGGGGCAACAAGGTTCTGCTATGTTCATCTCCATTAAAATTATTTGACCACTGCTAATTTAAAAGAATGATCCTCAGCCCTGGATACATACTAAATTACCTTTGATGCTTTAAAGAAAAACAGATTTGGTCCTCAAATCAGACAAGTTAAATCAGAATATCTTTTATTAGGACATAGACACACATATATATTTTTTTCTCATTTAAATTTTTTATTATTTATTTTTTGACCCTCCCTTGAAGGATCTTTGCTTCCAGATTAGAGATCAAATCTGTGACCCCTGCATTGGGAGAGTAGAATCTTAACCACTGGACTGCCAGGGAAATCACCACACTTTAATTTATTCTTTTGGTAAACTAATTTATTTTAATTGGAGGAGAATTGCTTTATAATATTGTAGTGGTTTTTGCCATACATTGACATGAATCAGCCATGGGTGTACATGTGTCCCCAATCCTGAACACCCCTCCCACCTCCCTCCCCATCCCATCTCTCAGGGTCATCCCAGTGCACCAGCCCTGAGCACCCTGTCTCATACATCGAACCTGGACTGGTGATCTATTTCACATATGGTAATATACATGTTTCAATGCTATTCTCTAAAATCATCCCACCCTTGTCTTCTCCCACAGAGTCCAAAAGTCTATTCTTTACATGTGTGTCTCTTTTGCTGTCTCACATATAGGGTCATTACCATCTTTCTAAATTCCATATATATGCATTAATATACTGTATTGCTGTATTTACTTTATATTTTCAATGTATTGGTGTTTTTCTTTCTGAATTACTTCACTCTGTATAATAGGCTCCAGTTTCATCTACCTCATTAGAATTGATTCAAATGGATTCTTTTAAAGAGCTGAGTAATATTCCATTGTGTATATGTACCACAGCTTTCTTATCCATTCATCTGCTGATGGACATCTAGGTTGCCTCCATGTCCTGGCTATTGTAAATAGCACTGCAATGAAAATTGGGGTACACATGTCTCTTTCACTTCTGGTTTCTTCGGTGTGTATGCCCGGCAGTGGGATTGTTGGGTCATATGGCAGTTCTGGGAGAAGGCAATGTCACCCTACTCCAATACTCTTGCCTGGAAAATCCCATGGATGGAGGAGCCTGGAAGGCTGCAGTCCATGGGGTCGCTAAGGGTCGGACACAACTGAAGTGACTTAGTGGTAGCAGCATGGCAGTTCTATTTCCAGTTTTTTTAAGGAATCTCCACACTGTTCTCCATAGTGGTTGTACTAGTTTGCATTCCCATCAATAATGTAAGAGGGTTCCCTTTTCTCTGCACCCTCTCCAACATTTATTGTTTGTAGACTTTTTGATGGCAGCCATTCTGACATGGGTGAGATGGTACCTCATTGTGGTTTTGATTTGCATTTCTCTGATAATGAGTGATGTTGAGCATCTTTTCATGTGTTTGTTAGCCATCTGTATGTCTTCTTTGGAGAAACGTCTGTTTAGTTCTTTGGCCCATTTTTTGATCGGGTCATTTATTTTTCTGGAATTGAGCTGCATCAGCTGCTTGTATATTTTTGAGATTAATTCTTTGTCAGTGGCTTCATTTGCTATTATTTTCTCCTATTCTGAAGGCTGTCTTTTCACCTTGCTTATAGTTTCCTTCATTGTGCAAAAGCTTTTAAGTTTAATTAGGTCTCATTTGTTTTTGCTTTTATTTCCAATATTCTGGGAGGTGGGTCATAGAGGATCCTGCTGTGATTTATGTCAAAGAGTGTTTTACCTATGCTTTCCTCTAGGTTTTATAGTTTCTGGTCTTAAATTTAGATCTTTAATCCATTTTGAGCTTATTTTTGTGTATGGTGCTAGAAAGCATTCTAGTTTCATTCTTTTACAAGTAGTTGACCAGTTTTCCCAGCACACTTTGTTAAAGAGATTGTCTTTTCTCCATTGTATATTCTTGCTTCCTTTGTCAAAGATAAGGTGTCCATAGGTGCGCGGATTTATCTCTGGGCTTTCTATTTTGTTCCATTGATCTATTTTTCTGTCTTTGTGCTAGTACCATACTGTCTTGATGACTGTAGCTTCGTAGTAGATCCTGAAGTCAGGCAGGTTGATTCCTCCAGTTCCATTCTTCTTTCTCAAGATAGCTTTGGCTATTCGAGGTTTTTTGTATTTCCATACAAATTGTGAAATTATTTGTTCTAGTTCTCTGAAAAATACCATTGGTAGCCTGATAAGGATTGCATTGAATCTATAGATTGCTTTGGGTAGTGTATTCATTTTTACTATTTTGATTCTTCTGATTCATTAACATATTTCTTCATCTGTTTGAGACATATATATCCTTTAGAAAATCCTTAGGCAATTTTAATGTCAAGCAGAGTTGAGAATCACTGGTTTGGGTAATGTCATTATTATAATGGCTTTGCTGTATGCATGCCTCATGTGCATTTGACCATCTTTAACAAATAAAGTTAACAAATTGGATCTGATCTTACCAAGTCATTTTAAAATGATACTCAATAATTTGAAGGAGAAAAAGGAAGAAAATTATAAAGGCCTAGATGACAGCTGCCATCCTAAAAGCTCTCATCAATTATACTGATTTTTTTACATGAACAACATTCATGTATAGTGAATTCTAATGTTTTCAATATTTTCCTAAATATAAGAATTTCTTTCTTCTTTTAATATTAAGACCTTGACTATGAATTTTTATCTAAGTAAATTCTATATATAGAAGTCACATTTATTATTAGGTCTATTTGTCTATAAGGCTTACTAGTTATGCGGTTCAAATCTTTTATATAATCATTGATTTTTAAAAATCTGCTGGATTTATTAATTGCTGATTTCCAGGAGAAATATCAACAACCTCAGATATACAGATGATACCACTCTACTGGCAGAAAGTGAAGAGGAACTAAATAGCCTCTTGATGAGGGTGAAAAAGAGTGAAAAGCCTGGCTTAAAACTCAACATTCAAAAAACTAAAAGTATGGCATCGTCCCATCACTTCATGGCAAATAGAAGGGGAAAAAGTGGAGACAGTAATAGATTTTATATTCTTGGGCTCCGAAATCACTGCAGATGATGACTGCATCCATGAAATTAAAAGATGCTTGCTCCTTGGAAGAAAAGCTATGACAAATCTAGACAGTGTATTAAAAATCAGAGACATCACTTTGCTGACAAAGATCCGTACAGTCAAAGCTATGGGTTTTTCCAGTACTCATGTACAGATATGAGAGTTGGACCATGAAGAAGACTGAGTGCTGAAGAATTGGTGGTTTTGAATTGTGGTGCTAGAGAAGACTCTTGAGAGTCCCTTGGATAGCAAGAAGATCAAACCTGTCAATCCTAAAGGAAATCAACCCTGAATAGTCATTGGAAGGACTGGTGCTGAAACTGAAGCTTAATACTTTGGCCACTTGATGTGAAGAGCCAACTCATTGGAAATGACCCTGATGCTGGGAAAGATTGAAGGCAGGAGGAGAAGGGGGTGACAGAAGATGAAATGGTTGGAGGACATCAACAACTCAATGGACATGAATTTGGGAAAATTCCAGGAGTTGTTGATGGACAGGGAAGCCTGGCATGCTACAGTCCATGGGGTCACAAAGAGTGGAACACAACTTAGTGACTGAGCAAGAACAACAAGGACAGTCTGTTAAAATCACCTTTTATAATAGTGAATTGTCACTTTTTATTTACACATTTTGAAGCTATATTATAATATAAGTGCAAATTAACAATTACCTTATCATCTTGGTAAGCAGGACTTTATAGCTTTATGTAGTTGACGCTGTGTTTTTACCAATGCTTTTGTGCCTAGAGTTTATTTTTGAATAATACTAGCATAGCAGTTTGGTATGCAAGTACTTCTCTAAGTGGTGCTTTCTTTTCATTTTTAAACAGATTTATTCATGCATTGGAGAAGGAAATGGCAACCCACTCCAGTGTTCTTGCCTGGAGAATCCCAGGGATGGGGGAGCCTGGTGGGCTGCCGTCTGTGGGGTTGCACAGAGTCAGACACGACTTAAGTGACTTAGCAGTAGCAGCATAGCAGTATCAGCTTTCTTTTGGTTATTGTTTTCTTGGTATAATTTTCTGCTCTTTTGAGTTTCCACCTATCTAAGACTTCATGGTTTATGTTTATCTCATTTAAACCAATTCCTGGAATAATTTTCAAACCTAACAATAATTGCATTATAATTGAATTTTTCTATGGGTTTCCTATTTGTAGCGTATTTTCTATCATTTTTCCTCTTCCCCTCATATTTCTTGTTCAGATTATTTTCTCTTTTTTGTGTTTAAATTTTCTTGGCATTTCCCTCTTTCACAAGCCCATTGTACCCATGGGAACAACCATGTCAATCTGATGTGATCATCATAGCCAGTCACAGTTGACTGACTATGACCCAGTATAAGCCAGTAACAGCAGAGACTGAGAATTGTCATAGGTGAATCATATGAACAGGTGTTCTGCAGGGTAAGCCCCATGAAGTACTGGTACTAATGCCACAGTTCCATAGATCCTGCCTTCTCTCAGATTTATTTTTTAGCTCCTTTCTAGAATTCAGAAGAAGCTCTTGTACTGTCTAACTAATTTCATTTTAATTTAAACTGGCTAAAGTCAATATCTTCTACTTAAAAAAAAAATGTGAGCTTAGTACAGTAAGCATACTTTTTGATTTTAACTCACTAGTACAGTCTGTATGGAAACTAGCCATTAAATTCCAAAGTTAAAAGTACTTGAGATAAAAAATGTTGGCCTCTGACAGGTGAGTTCTATAATGGGTGAATAAACAAATACAAAGAAGCCTACTAAGTATAGTAGAAGAAATAAGATGAGGTGATAAAACTTTGCATCTTTGATTTTTTTGAGTTCCTGGATATTTCTGGAATACTTTACATTTTTTCTCTTATCTCTAATTGGTAAGTGCTATGTTAATTTAAATTAGTTTCCTTTTAAGGACAGTTGACATATCTTGAGGAGAATGAGGTAAAAATAAAATGCTTTTCTATGTTATATTTCTCTTTTATCTTTATAATACCCATTCTGGAGTTGTTATTCCTATTCACAGCTGACGACAGTGTGACTCAATGGTATTAAACCATTTGCCCTAGTTATCTTGTTATTAAGTGTCTGATTCAGAATTTAAATTCTGGTTCTGATTCTGAAGATTTTTCCATGATTCTAGGACACCTCATGAAAATAATTTGCTGTCAGTGTCAAAGCAAGGGCCTTATAAAGTTAAACTCTCCAGTCCATTTCTTGTCAAAACTCTTTTAAACTAAAATCAGAGTTTTTTATGACTTTTATGAATTGCTCTGGATTAGAAGTCCCTCACTCCAGTGTTCTTGCCTGGAGAATCCCAGGGATGAGGGGCCTGGTGGGTTGCTGTCTCTGGGGTCGCACAGAGTTGGACACGACTGAAGCGACTTAGCAGCAGCAGCAGGAGAAGTCCCTCAGTGTTCTGATCCACAGTAAAATTTCAGTCCTCTATAACTACACTTTAGTTATTTTCCAATTATTCCCTACTCTTGATTGTCTGTCCACGTGAGAGAACTTCCTTTGGAGTAAGGAGCCGTGGCTATGCGGGCACAGGAAGGCCTAGAGGAGCTATCCCACATTGAAGGTCAGGAAGGGCGGCGGTGAGGAGATACCGCTCGTCCAAGGTAAGGAGCAATGACTGCGCTTTGCTGGAGCAACGGTGAAGAGATACCCCACACCCAAGGTAAGAGAAACCCAAGTAAGACACTGGGTGTTGAAAGAGGGCATCAGAGGGCAAACACACTGAAACCATACTCACAGAAAACTAGTCAATCTAATCACACTAGGACCACAGCCTTGTCTAACTCAATGTAACTAAGCCATGCACTGTGGGGCCACCCAAGACGGGCGGGTCATGGTGGAGAGATTTGACAGAATGTGGTCCACTGGAGAAGGGAATGGCAAAACACTTCAGTATTCTTGCCTTGAGAACCCCATGAACAGTAAGAAAAAGCAAAATGATAGGATACTGAAAGAGGAACTCCCCAGGTCTGTAGGTACCCAATATGCTACTAGAGATCAGTGGAGAAATAACTCCAGAAAGAATGAAGGGATGGAGCCAAAGCAAAAACAATACACAGCTGTGGATGTGACTGGTGATAGAAGCAAGGTCTGATGCTGTAAAGAACAATATTGCATAGGAACCTGGAATGTCAGGTCCATGAATCAAGGCAAATTGGAAGTGGTCAAACAAGAGATGGCAAGAGTGAATGTCAGCATTCTAGGAATCAGCAAACTGAAATGGACTGGAATGGGTGAATTTAACTCAGATGACCATTATATCTACTACTGTGGGAAGGAATCCCTCAGAAGAAATGGAGTGGCTATCATGGTCAACAAGAGTCTGAAATGCAGTACTTGGATGCAATCTCAAAAACGACAGAATGATCTCTGTTCCTTTCCAAGGCAAATCATTGAATACCAGTGTAATCCAAGTCTATGCCCCAACCAGTAATGCTGAAGAAGCTGAAGCTGAATGGTTCCATGAAGATCTACAAGACCTTTTAGAACTAACACCCAAAAAGGATGCCCTTTTCATTATAGGGGACTGGAATGCAAAAGTAGGAAGTCAAGAAACACCTGGAGTAACAGGCAAATTTGGCCTTGGAATACAGAAAGAAGCAGGGCAAAGACTAGTAGAGTTTTGCCAAGAAAATGCACTGGTCATAACAAACACCCTCTTCCAACAACACAAGAGAAGACTCTATACATGGATATCACCAATCTGGTCAACACCTAAATGAGACTGATTGTATTCTTTGCAGCCAAAGATGGAGAAGCTCTATATAGTCAGCAAAAGCAAGACCAGGAGCTGACTGTGGCTCAGACCATGAACTCCTTATTGCCAAATTCAGATTTAAATTGAAGAAAGTAGGGAAAACCACTAGACCATTCAGGTATGACCTAAATCAAATCCCTTATGATTATACAGTGGAAGTGAGAAATAGATTTAAGGGCCTAGATCTGATAGATAGAGTGCCTGATGAACTATGGAATGAGGTTCATGACATTGTAGAGGAGACAGGGATCAAGACCATCCCCATGGAAAAGAAATGCAAAAAAGCAAAATGGCTGTCTTGGGAGGCCTTACAAATAGCTGTGAAAAGAAGAGAAGTGAAAAGCAAAGGAGAAAAGGAAAGATATAAGCATCTGAATGCAGAGTTCCAAAGAATAGCAAGAAGAGATAAGAAAGCCTTCTTCAGTGATCAATGCAAAGAAATAGAGGAAAACAACAGAATGGGAAAGACTAGAGATCTCTTCAAGAAAATTAGAGATACCAAAGGAACATTTCATGCAAAGATGGGCTCGACAAAGGACAGAAATGATATGGACCTAACAGAAGCAGAAGATATTAAGAAGAGATGGCAAGAATACACAGAAGAACTATACAAAAAAGATCTTCACGACCCAGATAATCACGATGGTGTGATCACTGACCTAGAGCCAGACATCCTGGAATGTGAAGTCAAGTGGGCCTTAGGAAGCATCACTATGAACAAAGCTAGTGGAGGTGATGGAATTCCAGTGGAGCTATTCCAAATCCTGAAAGATGATGCTGTGAAAGTGCTGCACTTAATATGCCAGCAAATTTGGAAAACTCAGCAGTGGCCACAGGACTGGAAAATGTCAGTTTTCATTCCAATCCCAAAGAAAGGCAATGCCAAAGAATGCTCAAACTACTACACAATTGCACTCATCTCACACACTAGTAAAGTAATGCTCAAAATTCTCCAAGCCAGGCTTCAGCAGTATGTGAACCATGAACTTCCTGATGTTCAAGCTGGTTTTAGAAAAGTCAGAGGAACCAGAGATCAAATTGCCAACATCTGCTGGATCATAGAAAATGCAAGAGAGTTCCAGAAAAACATCTATTTCTGCTTTATTGACTATGCCAAAGTCTTTGACTGTGTGGATCACAATAAACTGTGGGAAATTCTGAAAGAGATGTGAATACCAGAACACCTGACCTGCCTCTTGAGATATTTGTATTCAGGTCAGGAAGCAACAGTTAGAACTGGACATGGAACAACAGACTGGTTCCAAATAGTAAAAGGAGTTCATCAAGGCTGTATATTGTCACTCTGTTTATTTAACTTATATGCAGACTACATCATGAGAAATGCTGGACTGGAAGAAACACAAGCTGGAATCAAGATTGCCGGGAGAAATATCAATTACCTCAGATATGCAGATGACACCACCCTTATGGCAGAAAATGAAGAGGAACTCAAAAGCCTCTTGATGAAAGTGAAAGTGGAGAGTGAAAAAGTTGGCTTAAAGCTCAACATTCAGAAAACAAAGATCATGGCATCTGGTCCCACCACTTCATGGGAAATAGATGGGGAAACAGTGGAAACAGTGTCAGACTTTATTTTTCTGGGCTCCAAAATCACTAAAGATGGTGACTGCAGCCATGAAATTAAAAGATGCTTACTCCTTGGAAGGAAAGTTATGACCAACCTAGATAGCATATTCAAAAGCAGAGACATTACTTTGCCAACAAAGGTTCATCTAGTCAAGGCTACGGTTTTTCCAGTGGTCATGTATGGATGTGAGAGTTGGACTGTGAAGAAGGCTGAGCGCCGAAGAGTTGATGCTTTTGAACTGTGGTGTTGGAGAAGACTCTGGAGAGTCCCTTGGACTGCAAGGAGATCCAACCAGTCCATTCTGAAGGAGATCAGCCCTGGGATTTCGTTGGAAGGAATGATGCTAAAGCTGAAACTCCAGTACTTTGGCCACCTCATGCGAAGAGTTGACTCATTGGAAAAGACTCTGAGGAGGGATTGGGGGCAGGAGGAGAAGGGGATGACAGAGGATGAGATGGCTGGATGGCATCACTGACTAGATGGACGTGAGTCTGAGTGAACTCCGGGAGTTGGTGATGGACAGGGAGGCCTGGCGTGCTGCGATTCATGGGGTCACAAAGAGTGGGACATGACTGAGCGACTGATCTGATCTAATCTGATCTGATCTGACTAAAAAAAAGATCCACAACATGAGAGCTGTAAATTCCATTTTATTTGAGGCTTACTTAGGAGCATACTTCCCTGGTAACATAGCCTGGAAGACAGCCTCTCAGATAGCTCCATGGAACTATTCTGAAAAGGTAGGATCACTAATTGAAAGACTACTGAAACAGACACATAAATAAAAGGGGGATAAAAAATGAATTCATATGTGGTAGACAAGGTACATAACTGGCAAATGGATAGGGTAGTGGAGAGGGGATGGCAGGTGATAGGATTGAAGAATTATTAACATATTGGTGATCCTGTAAATCAGTGAAATCATGAGAATGGCTGAAATTACCTGAGAATATAGTATTGAGAGTGTAGAGAAGGTGGCCAAAGAAGTAAACGTAATATCAACACTTAAAAGATGAAGAGCCCATGCAGGAGAATAGATTACTTGGTTCATGAGTGTAAAGAAAATATGATAACCAGCTGAGCATTTTAAGAATGGAGTACAAAACTGGTAAAAAGATAAAATAATTTAAAGGCTAAAAATTAGCCACTGGATTTAGCCATTAGATCACTAGAAACCTTAACAAAAGTAACTAAATAGAGGGCTCTTATATAAACCTGATTGCACTGAGTTGACAGGTAAATGGGAAATATGAATTTTGTTCATAGATTACTCTTCTGAAATGTGGAGATAAAGAAAATAATCAAAATATGGTGGTAGAAAAATTAATCAAATTGAAAGAAGTTGTAAATAGAAAGAAAAGGAGGAAAGGAAAAAATATATCACTGATTAGCAATGTACTAGCTAGACATAGGAGGCCATGAGATCATAGTCAAGCTTGTAGGGAAAGCCCTGTATAAGAGGAGGGATTACCCATCTGGTAGATTGGACAGAATGACATAAGCATAGGGTATTAGATTGCTAAGGGTGCCATGCCAAAGTGCTACATACTGTGTGGCTTAAACAACTGAAATTTATTTCCTCACAATTCTGGAAGCTAGAAGTCTGAGATCAAGGTGCAGACAGGGTCAGTTTCTTCTTCTTCTTCTTTTTTTTTTGCTAGGATCAATGGTTTTATTTTTTTTTATTTAAATTTATTTATTTTAATTGGAGGCTAATTACAGTATTGTGTTGGTTTTGCCATACATCAACATGAATCCGCCATGGGTGTACAAGTGTTCCCAAACCTCTCTCCTTGGCTTATGAAATACCATTTTCTCCCAATATCCTCACATGGTCTTCCCTCTGTACACATATATTTCCAAATTTCTTCTCCTTATAAGATGTTAGAAATGATCTCATTTTAGCTAAATTACTTCCTAAGACCCTATCTCCAAGCACAGTCACATTCTGTGGTATTAATACTAAGGATTAGGAATTCATCACATGAACTTTCAGGGGACACAATTCAGCCTACAATACATGCTGCTGCTGCTGCTGCTAAGTCGATTCAGTCGTGTCCGACTCCGTGTGACCCCATAGATGGCAGCCCACTGGCTGCCCACTAAGCAATGTATCTTGCATAGACCTTTAATCATACATGTCATCAGAAGAATAGATTTTTGTTTTTGTTTTGAAAATGACTCTGAACATTTATTTCCATTGCAGTTTCTGTGGCTGAAAAAAGTAAACTTTACGAGTATTATCCTTTTAAGATCATTTAAATTTTAGTTGAGTGCAGAGGGCTTTTATAACAAATGTGGAGAAATTTTGGAGGGCTGTGATTTTTCCCAGTATTAAACATGCATGCTTTAATCTTGCAGTTTATTTTCTCATTGTGTATGTATATATAGCTTTTCTCTGCAGCACGATTTCTGTTTTGATAATGTCCTTTAAGGCACAGCTAGTTATCAGTAACTGAATGTATCTTAATCATTATGGCTGTTTCTGTTTTTCCTTAACAAAGGTTATACATATGTTAGCATATAGTTTCTTTGCACCCACTATTTATGTCTGAATCATTTGTCACAGGAGAGTGTGTGCTGATGAGATTCTAAGTTTGTGTGTTTTTAAGTTTTTTTGAGCGAAGGAAGGAAAAGCTGTATGCATTTCATTGCTGACTGCAGGTTTCTTTCAGATAATGTTCATTGGTCTGTGTGTATACAATATGAAGAATGATCTGAAGTAATTGTGCTGTATTTATGTTTATCCACCAGTCTTTGATTAAATTAAATAAAAAGGAAAACCATAAAAAAAAAAAAAAAAATCCCCGTCCCTGAGATTCTCCAGGCAAGAACACTGGAGTGGGTTGCCATTTCCTTCTCCAATGCATGAAAGTGAAAAGTGAAAGTGAAGTCACTCAGTCGTGTCCGACTCTTAGCGACCCCATGGACTGCGGCCCACCAGGCTCCTCCGTCCATGGGATTTTCCAGGCAAGAGTGCTGGAGTGGGGTGCCATTGCCTTCTCCGCTACAATATATGGGTGCATATATTTAATAATTAAAGGAGAAAAAAGTCAGAATATCTAGCCAAGCTTTTAACACACATTTTATTACATATGCTTCTAAAGTATAGGTTTATTGATAAGAATCATATAAGCAGAACTCTGGAAAGTGGCTTATTAGTCAGTTTGGACGGCTTTAACAAAGTACATTGACTGGTATTTATTTCTCACAGTTCTGGAGGCTGGAGTCCAAAATCAGAATGCCAGCATGGTCAGGGTGGGTTCTGGTGAGACTTATGTTCCTGATTTAAATCTTCTTCTTGTGTCCACACATGGCAGAGCATGCAAGATATTCTCTGTCTCTTGCTCTTTAACTAAAGGCACTAGTACCATTAATGAGAACTCCACCCCATAACCTAATTCCTTTCGAAAGAGCTCATGTCTATGTATCATCACCTTGGAAATTAGGATTTTAGGATATAGATTTGGCGGTTGGGGAGACATAAGCATTCAGTCCAGAATACAGGTACTACAAAAGAATATTCAATATGAAGTGTTAGCATTTATAGGACTGCTGAAACCTCTGTCCTATTTTAAACCATATTTTCAGATCTACTTTCTGACATGGAGATCAGTTGTCATTGAGGTGGTGTTTCATGGAACATGGTGTTGAATCACTGACAAATTACTTTTCAGTTGTAAGGTGAAATGCTGAAATATTCTGCTATATTTGAAGAACTGTCTCTTCCACTTACATCATCTTAAGAAAAAACTAACAGCCATCATCATAAATTAAAAGAATGAAAAACCATCAGTTAAGAAAAAGAATGTATATTTGATCCTCTATATGTCTCTAGGGATTGGGAAATTTAATATAATAAAAAGGAAGATAATTTTAAAGGAGTGGTAATACATAATTGTATCAAGAATAAGTCTATGCACACAATTGTGGAGGGCAGTGTTTTACAAAAAAGATTGAGTTGGTCAATAAATAAATTTTACAGTATTTGCTTTTTTCTACTATTATTTATATTAAATGTTTCAAATGAAATCTTTCTTTGTTGTCACAGACCTCTAAAAATTGTGTAAACTTGGTTCTAAAATTCATTTTATTTAAGTCATTTAAGCCACTAACTTAAGCTCTGCTAAGAAATTCCTAAAGAAATCCTGTGCACTGTAAATACTTGGGGTAGAATAAGCAATTAAAATTTTTTAGTATTCAAAGCAAAATTGAAACCATTTATAATAATTACAAGGTACAAAACTCTTTTTTGTCTTTTAAAATCAACTATATATTTCTTGATTGATGTATATTTCTTAAATCCACTACAACTTTTACTCCACAAAGACGGAGATTTTATCTATTTATTTTACTACTAATTCTGATTGCTAGAACACTTCTTGGCACCCAATAATCATTCAGTTCGGTTCAGTTCGGTCGCTCAGTCATGTCCTACTCTTTGCAACCCCATGAATCGCAGCACGCCAGGCCTCCCTGTCCATCACCAACTCCCGGAGTTCACTCAGACTCACGTCCATCGAGCCAGTGATGCCATCCAGCCATCTCATCCTCTGTCATCTCCTTCTCCTCCTGCCCCCAATCCCTTCAAGCATCAGAGTCTTTTCCAATGAGTCAACTCTTCTCATGAGGTGGCCAAAGTACTGGAGTTTCAGCTTTAGCATCATTCCTTCCAACGAAATCCCAGGGCTGATCTCCTTCAGAATGGACTGGTTGGATCTCCTTGCAGTCCAAGGGACTCTCAAGAGTCTTCTCCAATACCACAGTTCAAAAGCATCAACTCTTCAGCACTCAGCTTTCTTTATAGTCCAAATTTCACATCCATACATGACCACTGGAAAAACAATAGCCTTGACTAGACGGACCTTTGTTGGCAAAGTAATGTCTCTGCTTTTCAATATGCTAACTAGGTCATAACTTTTCTTCCAAGGAGTAAGTGTCTTTTAATTTCATGGCTGCAGTCACCATCTGCAGTGATTTTGGAACCCCAAAAATAAAGTCTGTCACTGTTTCCACTGTTTCCCCATCTATTTCTCATGAAGTGATGGGACCAGATGCCACGATCTTCGTTTTCTGAATGTTGAGTTTTAAGCCAACTTTTTCACTCTCCTCTTTCACCTTCATCAAGAGGCTTTTTAGTTCCTCTTTATTTTCTACCATTAGGGTGATGTCATCTGCATATCTGAGGTTATTGATATTTCTCCTGGCAATCTTGATTCCAGCTTGTGCTTCCAGTCCAGCATTTCTCATGATGTACACTGCATAGAAGTTAAATAAGCAGGGTGACAATATACGGTCTTGACATACTCCTTTTCCTATTTGGACTAGTCTGTTGTTCCATGTCTAGTTCTTACTGTTGCTTCCTGACCTGCATACAGATTTCTCAAGAGGCAGGTCAGGTGGTCTTGTATTCCCATCTCTTTCAGAATTTTCCACAGTTTATTGTGATCCACACAGTCAAAGGCTTTGGCATAGTCAATAAAGCAGAAATAGATGTTTTTCTGGAACTCTCTTGCTTTTTCCATAATGAGCGGATGTTGGCAATTTGGTCTCTGGTTCCTCTGCCTTTTCAAAACTTAGCTTGAACAACTGGAAGTTCACAGTTCTCATATTGCTGAAGCCTGGCTTGGAGAATTTTGAGCATTACTTTACTAGCGTGTGAGATGAGTGCAATTGTGCAGTTGTTTGAGCATTCTTTGGCATTGCCTTTCTTTGGGATTGGAATGAAAACTGACCTTTTCCAGTCCTGTGGCCACTGCTGAGTTTTCCAAATTTGCTGGCATATTAAGTGCAGCACTTTCACAGCATCATCTTTTAGGATTTGAAATAGCTCCACTGGAATTCCATCACCTCCACTAGCTTTGTTCATAGTGATGCTTTCTAAGGTGCACTTGTCTTCACATTCCAGGATGTCTGGCTCTAGGTCAGTGATCACACCATCGTGATTATCTGGGTCATGAAGATCTTTTTTGTACATTTCTTCTGTGTATTCTTGCCACCTCTTCTTAATATCTTCTGCTTCTGTTAGTTCCATACCACTTCTGTCCCTTGTTGAGTGCATCTTTGCATGAAATGTTCCCTTGGTATCCCTAATTTTCTTGAAGAGATCTCTAGTCTTTCCCATTCTGTTTTTTCCCTCTATTTCTTTGCATTGATCACTGAGGACGGCTTTCTTATCTCTCCTTGCTATTCTTTGGAACTCTGCATTCAGATGTTTATATCTTTCCTTTTCTCCTTTGCTTTTTGCTTCTCTTCTTTTCACAGCTATTTGTAAGGCCTCCCCAGACAGCCGTTTTGCTTTTTTTGTATTTCTTTTCCATGGGGATGGTCTTGATCCCTGTCTCCTCTACAGTGTCACGAACCTCAGTCCACAGTTCATCAAGCACTCTATCTATCAGATCTAGGCCCTTAAGTCTATTTCTCACTTCCATTGTATATCATAAGGGATTTGATTTAGGTCATACCTGAATGGTCTAGTGGTTTTCCTTACTTTCTTCAATTTAAGTCTGAATTTGACAATAAGGAGTTCATGATCTGAGCCACCGTCAGCTCCTGGTCTTGTTTTTGTTGACTGTATAGAGCTTCTCTATCTTTGGCTGCAAAGAATACAATCAATCTGATTTCGGTGTTGACCATCTGGTGATGTCCATGTGTAGAGTCTTCTCTTGTGTTGTTGGAAGAAGGTGTTTGCTATGACCAGTGCATTTTCTTGGGAAAACTCTATTAGTCTTTGCCCTGCTTCATTCCGTATTCCAAGGCCAAATTTGCCTGTTACTCCAGGTGTTCTTGACCTCCTACTTTTGCATTCCAGTCCCCTATAATGAAAAGGACATCTTTTTTGGGTGTTAGTTATAAAAGGTCTTGTAGGTCTTCATAGAACCATTCAACTTCAGCTTCTTCAGCGTTACTCGTTGGGGCATAGACTTGGATTTACTTTGGCATAGATATTGAATGGTTTGCCTTGGAAACAAACAGAGATCATTCTGTCATTTTTGAGATTGCATCCAAGTACTGCATTTCAAACTGTTTTGTTGACCGTGATGGCTACTCCATTTCTTCTAAGGGATTCCTGCAATTTAGAATATCTATTCCAAATTGAACTAATTAATAGCTTATGAGGGAAAAGTACTTCTATGTAACTATATACTGTACCTTGAAGTATTTGTTGTTGTTTTTCAGTCACTCTGTCATATCCACCTCTTTGCAACTTCATGAATTTCAGCATGCCAGGCTTCCCTGTCTTTCACTATCTCCCAGAGTTTGCTCAGACTCATGTCCATTGAGTTGATGATGCCATCCAACCATCTATCTCATCCTCTGTCCTCTGCCCCCTTCTCCTCCTGCCTTCCATCTTTCCCAGCATCATGGTATTTTTCAATGAATTGGCACTTCACGTCAGGTGCCCAAAGTACTGGAGCTTCAGAATTACTTTACTATTATACAATTTTACATGTAAAGAAAGTGAAAAACAGGTGCAGTAAAAGGAAAATTGCCCTTAATTACACAATTTTAAAGTGATAGACCCTTTATTCTAACAAAGGCTATCTGATTCCAGAGATCATGTGTGAACTACCACATTACTGAATATAATCTGGCAACACAATTGGCACAAGAAGTGGGCTAAGCATATGTCACCATAAATGTCTATTAAGACATCCTTTATCTCTCAAGAAACTGAGAATCTAAACCTCAGACTCATGTAATACTTCATGTTAATCTGTAATGACCTTGAGTGTGACTTGCTCAGTTGTGTCCAACTCTTTGCAATGCCATGGACTGTATGTAGCCCATCAGGCTCCTCTGTCCTTGGGGATTCTCTAGGCAAGAATACTGGAGTGGGTTGCCATGCCCACCTCCTGTGTATCTTTCCAACCCAGGGATCGAAACCAGGTCTCCTACATTGCCAGTAAATTCTTTACCCTCTGAGCCACAAGGGAAGCCCCTGTAATGACCATAGCAATCTCTAATAATTGTGCATTTCAGATAGTGATGGATTAATATCCTCATTTTACAAATGAAGTAACTGGGTCTCAGAATGATCATTTGATCAACAACGGCCAAATGATTGATGCAGAGTAGAATTAGAGTAGGAGACTCAGGACCACTCAGGACAGTTCTCTTTCCAGTTCACCCCACTAGTGGGTCAAAATCCCACTAGTTCCCTGTGCTGGGAACCACTCATACACTTTGACCTGAGTTTCTTTCCAGATGACAGTTAGTTTGTTTTTCTTTTGATAAGTGCTTCTGTAGTTTATTTATAAAATTAGGAAAAATTGCAAATATATGTAAGAATAAAGACTTTACACATTAACAATTGAGGAAATTTTCATTTCTATGGTTGCTTGATATAGATTTATATGCATTCAATCAGAAAGCCTGTCTGAAAAACACGAAGTTTTATTTTTAGATAAAGGTATGAAGAAGTAAATGCCATAATATTAATATTTGTCTCATGCACTCATTTTTCCAAGCTGAAATATTAGTTTTATGTCATATAGAACAGACTATATTCACCAGGTCAGTCTGTAAATAGTGAAAATGAAACCCATAACACACTGTAGGCATTGTAAAGATGGCATAAGTGTAGCCCCAGTTGAATGACTGTAAGGTGAAGGAGAAAGTATAGGGTGAAAGAAGGAAGGAATAAATTCATGGTAGGTAGTACACAGTGCTTGTCTCAAATATTGGAACACTGATGTGTTAATATTTTCTAACTGAGCCCTAAAAGAGAAAGGTCCACAGGAAGAACATGCAGAACTCCTTTCACTGAATAGCAGTCAAATTGTGGGTCAGAAGTAGTGCTCATTTGCCTTGGTGAGGTGGTGCTAGTGTTAAAGAACCTACCTGCCAATGTAGGAGACATAAGAGACTTGAGTTCCATCCCTGGATCAGGAAGATCCCCTGGAGAAGGGCATGGCAATCCACTCCAGTATTCTTGCCTGGAGAATCTCATGGACAGAGGAGCCTGGCGGGCTACAGTCCATAGGGTCACAAAGAGTCGGGCACAAATGAAGCAACTTGGCATATATATATATATATATATATATATATATATATATATATATATATATATATATATTCATTCTAAGCCATTGCCCAGTATCTCCATTTTCTTTGAGAGTCTCAAAGAATAAGTCATGACTGAAGTAACTTAGCACACATGCATGTGCACACGACTAAATATAAATTTAAAAGAGGTTGTGAAGGGACTACTCTCCCCATTTATGCTGGACCCATCTTATCTTGGAAGAATCTTAGGATGGGTTAAAGAAGCTATACATCATTAGAAGCTGGGCCATCATTGAAGTAGTAAAGGTTATAGTAGGAGATAATTACCAAGAAAGCAAACTAAGAAGATTGATATAGATCCCATGTGGGCATTCCCCATATCACTGAAGTCCTGGCTTGACAGACGAGATCACAAGAGTCTTACACAGCAGTTTTATACATTGTAATTTTCACTTTACAGATTTCCTCTCGCTTTGTCTTCAGCCACTTCAGAATTTTTACATTCAATATTAAGAGTTTATCTCATTCATTCATAAGCAAGGTCATATTACCTCACTGATAAAGGTTAACATTCAGAAATTTTAGAGCTTTAAAAGCCTGATATATAGCATATATCATGGGGGAACATTTATGGCAAATACTACCCAAATAGAGTTTCTAAGTTATATTCCAAGGAATAATTATCCAGTCAGTTTTCATTTTTTTCTCAAGCACTGTATGGCCCTAAAATTATATGATTAAATCTAGGAAAATGAAACATTACTTCTGAAATTGAAATGTTGACAGTTATCTTTCTTATTGCAACCTTTGCAGTTTTTCAGATTAACTATACAGTTAATATCTTTGTGTGAAAGAAAAGATTCTTGGAGAAGGGCTTTTGTGAAGGTTACATGTATTATTTTTTAATGTTTCTCAGCCCTTCAGAGCTCTCCTGGCAACCACTGTAATATAAAATATGGATTTCACAAACAAAAGCAGAAGCTCAAACTCATTATTTTTTCTTTTTATATTAGTTCTGGCAAGTCCTTGATGCCTACAATAGGAAAAAAAAAAAAAACAAAACTATGTGTTTTTTCTTATAAAAGCTATCAGGTCAGTCCATCTACTTGAAAACCATTGTTACTCCATAGAAAGTTTGCTCATGGGATGAAAGGTGAAACTAATGTCAGATCATAATTTTAAATCATTGTAAATAGGTTGCTGGTGCTGAGGAATGAAAGAGTAAAAGGTTAGAAAAGGTTATATGCTAAAGAATTCTGTTTCTTAACCTCTTGCTAAGAAATTGAATGTATCTCTTCTTTTTTAATTATTTTTTGCCTCATTAAGATTTGATTTATTCATTCTTTTTTCTTTCCACGGACATTAACTAAATATCTTCTACATGCCAACTCTACCCCAGATGCTACAAAAGCAAAGATAAGCACTTAACTATAAGGAACTCAGAATTAGTATGGTAGGTGGGTAGGCATGAATAATAAAAGTATAATATGATTATTTTTAGGACAGACGGAAAAAGCACTACCCCAGTTTGCAAGAGCCATAAAGAAGGCTTTGAAAGTGAAGGCAGATTTTACTATAGGGTAACAAGGGAGCCATAAAAGTTTCTCTTTGTTATATCTGATATCAACTTCCTCCAGAGACATGTAAGTGTTAAATAGTGTAGACGCTCAAAGTTAGTTTAAGGGAATTGTTAGAATATAGTTTATAACAAACTAAAAACAGTCTTAAGAAATATTTCCTTAAGTCTTTCAAGAAGGTCGTATTTGTGATTATCATCATGAAAGAAATTCAACATACTTCCATGACCCATATAATGATCCTTCAGTTAGAGAGCTATGGGTGTGGTCATTAACCTTAATACTTTTTAAAGAAATAATTCACATGCTTTCATTTAATATTAAACATTTAGGGAGTGCCAAGTACTATGCTAAATATTGAAGATACCATTTTGGAAATTAACATGTCAGGAGCTTCATGAGTTGTCATTTAAGAGGAAAACAAATCTCTCCTAGATAACTGAATTTAAAGCATAGAAAACTTATATATGATTTTTGTCATGCAGATGACTCTTCCTGAAGATCAAATTGAATACTCTTTTTCTATTCACTGTGCCTATGTAATATGTTTTCCCACATGTCATGGTTATGGAAATAGGATAATTAAGGTTTTAGGGCTTTATAGACTCCTGAATTAAATGCGCCTTCTTAAATTGGCATTCTTGAATTAAATTGGCCACATTGTCTTTTTTTTTTTTTCAAGTAAATATGATTCATCATACTGTACTCAACAGCACAAACATAAAAACTCACCTGAAGATAGAAAAAGTACCTCTCATTGTTGAATATTATTTTTTTTTACATAAACCAAAGCAAATATGATGTTCATAAACATAGAAGGCTGAATCAAGAGATTACAGATAAGGCTAATAAAGTTCCTAATGTGTCTATATTTACTTTTTTTATTGTCTTGAGAGGTAAGGGACCAGAGCACACTCCTGTGAGTTTGGTTATTGCAGTTTTTCCTTAAGGGATTTGATGTTCTCACCGTCACTCATTCTGGACAAATAAGATCCTGAGTTGAATGGCTTTTTTAAACAGTTGGAGGAAAAGTTGCTCTCTGGGTCTGGATAGAAATAAGAGTTGGAGAACATATAGGAAATCTTCTAGATTCTAAATGATTCCAGATATTAAGAAAAGAATGGTATGATCTTCCCTAAATTACACAGAGTTGATATAAACCAAAGAACTGGCCCAGCAAGAGACCCCAGGTCAGGTCTTGCTTTGACAGTAGTTTTAGGTATTTAGGGACTTACAGTATTCCCTTTCTATTATTTATTCAATTTTAGCCTTACAAAAGTCAACTTTGGTTTCAATGTGGCTGTGGAGAGTTGGAGATGAAAAAAATTCCCGTATAGTGAGCTTCTATCCTAGTTACCAGATTGATGCAGCTTGGCAGTCATGTTTGAACAGAGTAGAGAGGACATCTCATCAGCCTCATTAGAAACTCAGGCTAGGTCCTTTTTGGTAGGTTTTGGAGAATGGACTGAAGTGATGTGAGAGAACTGCATCCTGAACATAACATCCTGGGAATACTCGCTAAAATGATCATGAGATGCTTTGGAGTTGAGCTATCATAAATTTAGCCCATTTGGCTCAGCCATTATAATTCTGAAGTAAATGCTGAAAGAAAGTGAAAGTGTTAGATACTAAGTCGTGTCCAACTCTTTATGACCCTATGGACTGTAGCCCGCCTGGCTCCTCTGTCCATGGAATTTTCCACGCATGAAAACTGGGATCAAACCCAGGTCTTCTTTACTGCAGGCAGATTCTTTACCATCTGAGCCAGTAATGTATTGGAGAAGGTGATAATGGCTAAGTGTTGATATGATTTGTTTCCTGACAAAGCAAAAAAAAGTAAAAATTAAATGATGTGATAGTTTGTAGTCTCAGGTTAAAGACCTGGGATATATGATTCCTCAGATAATTTCTGTTTTCCTTACCTGGTAAGTTTCTGCACATCCCAACTGCAGGTAGTGAGTTTAAATCAGAGCTTGTTCAAATAGTGCCCTCAGGAATTGTGTAGTGCTATCTAGATAGATCTATTCAGTGACCTTATCAAATAGCAATATTTGATTTCCAGCTTTATGTGCATCAATTCTTGATATGCAGGAGTTAATTTAATGCACAATATATATCTTATTTTTAATGTTCTTAGGAATTATCTGAATTCTGTTGCTTAGATTTCTTATTCTACTATTGACCATCTATCTTCACAGCCATATAGAACTGTTACAAACATAGATCATTTATTTTAAAAAGCATTATTGACATATGCAATGCAAATGAAGTCTAAACATTTTGCCAGTGATGTATTTCATGGGAAAATTTGATTTCTATTTGTTTTCCATTTTCCATCTTTCATCATCATCTGATAGAACTGAAATGCCTAAAGAAGTAGGTGAATATTTAATTCCAAATTTGCTTGCCGATTAAAAATCTATATACATGTCACAGCTTTGCAGAAGGGCTAATAAACATTTTATCAGGTCTGAAAATTTGTCACCAGGAGTGTGGGAATTGTCTTGGGAAACCTATCTTCTTTCAAATTTGAAATATTGTTTCTTTTTCTTATTACTCATAAATGTGGTTGGTTTTATGACTTAAATTTTCTTTGGAAATGTGGTTATATATTTGCATTGGAGATAGGAGTTTGTTCTGCTGGGGCTTTATATCAATTTGCTTTTGTTCTAAGTGGCTTGGTGATTATTTGTATGTGTGTGACTCATGTTCATCTTTTTAGGTTAACAATATTTTCTATCTTCTTCTGATTTTATTAGAGGAAGTTGACTAAGAATTCAGTTTTGGATTTTCTTTTTCCAAAGCTTCCTTCCACTTAAACCTATGGAACTTCTTGACATCCCACCTTCCCTTATCCCCCTCCTCAACCCTTTGTGTTTCCTTGGATTTTCTTATAATGTTTATGCCAGTAACTATACATGTTCATGATACAAGGATTCTACCCAAGAGTTAGCAGTTACAATGGAAGCTGAGTGCTATTTGCAACTTTTGCTTTGTCAGTGAAGTTTCCAGATGATTGGTCTCTTGACTTTTTCTTCCTTTAACATTTGCTTTTTTCGTCTAATTTACAATTGTTTTGACCTTTTAAAGTGTAATTCACTTTTCTTTAAAAAAAAAATCTGCCTTGGGTTTTGAACTGCTTTTAATTGTACCTTTTGACTTTTGCCATTAGTGTTTTCCAGTCCTCCCCAGCTCCAACTGCTCTTTTTTACACATGTATAACTGTGGCGGATTCATTTTGATATTTGGCAAAACTAATACAATTATGTAAAGTTTAAAAATAAAATTAAAAAAAAGACTTTAAAAATGGTCTACATTAAAAAAAAATCTTAAAATCTTTAATAAAAAATCAAAAAAAAAATGCATCAGATCAGATCAGATCAGTCACTCAGTCCTGTCTGACTCTTTGCGACCCCATGAATCGCAGCACGCCAGGCCTCCCTGTCCATCACCAACTCCCAGAGTTCACTCAGACTCATGTCCATCGAGTCAGTGATGCCATCCAGCCATCTCATCCTCTGTCGTCCCCTTCTCCTCTTGCCCCCAATCCCTCCCAGCATCAGAGTCTTTTCCAATGAGTCAACTCTTCGCATGAGGTGGCCAAAGTATTGGAGTTTCAGCTTTAGCATCATTCCCTCCAAAGAAATCCCAGGGCTGATCTCCTTCAGAATGGACTGGTTGGATCTCCTTGCAGTCCAAGGGACTCTCAAGAGTCTTCTCCAACACCACAGTTCAAAAGCATCAATTCTTGGGCACTCAGCCTTCTTCACAGTCCAACTCTCACATCCATACATGACCACAGGAAAAACCATAGACTTGACTAGACGAACCTTTGTTGGCAAAGTAATGTCTCTGCTTTTGAATATGCTGTCTAGGTTGGTCAAAACTTTCCTTCCAAGGAGTAAGCGTGTTTTAATGTCATGGCTGCAGTCACCATCTGTAGTAATTTTGGAGCCCAGAAAAATAAAGTCTGACACTGTTTCCACTGTTTCCCCATCTATTTCCCATGAAGTGGTGGGACCAGATGCCATGATCTTTGTTTTCTGAATGTTGAGCATTAAGCCAACTTTTTCACTCTCCTCTTTCACTTTCATCAAGAGGCTTTTGAGTTCCTCTTCACTTTCTGCCATAAGGGTGGTGTCATCTGCATATCTGAGGTTATTGATATTTCTCCAGGCAATCTTGATTCCAGCTTGTGCTTCTTCCAGCCCAGCATTTTTCATGATATATTCTGCATATAAGTTAAATAAACAGGGTGACAATATACAGCCTTGATGAACTCCTTTTCCTATTTGGAACCAGTCTGTTGTTCCATGTCCAGTTCTAACTGTTGCTTCCTGACCTGCAAACAGATTTCTCAAGAGGCAGATCAGGTGGTCTGGTATTCCCATCACTTTCAGAATTTTCCACAGATGATTGTGATCCACACAGTCAAAAGCTTTGGCATAGTCAATAAAGCAGAAATAGATGCTTTTCTGGAACTCTCTTGCTTTTTCCATGATCCAACAGATGTTGGCAATTTGATCTCTGGTTCCTCTGCCTTTTCTAAAACCAGCTTGAACATCAGGAAGTTCACGGTTCACATATTGCTGAAGCCTGGCTTGGAGAATTTTGAGCATTACTTTACTAGCGTGTGAAATGAGTGCAATTGTGTAGTAGTTTGAGCATTCTTTGGCATTGCCTTTCTTTGGGATTGGAATGAAAACTGACCTTTTCCATTCCTGTGGCCACTGCTGAGTTTTCCAAATTTGCTGGCATATTGAGTGCAGCACTTTCACAGCATCATCTTTCAGGATTTGGAATAGCTCCACTGGAATTCCATCACCTCCACTAGCTTTGTTCGTAGTGATGCTTTCTAAGGCCCACTTGACTTCACGTTCCAGGATGTCTGGCTCTAGGTCAGTGATCACACCATCGTGATTATCTGGGTTGTGAAGATCTTTTTTGTACAGTTCTTCTGTGTATCCTTGCCAAAAAATGCGTAATAAACCTAAATATTCTTAATCATCAAAGCACTATGTAATTATTATTTTGTCCTCCCTTTTTCTCTGCCTTTGTCACATTCCTATTCTAAAGCATGTTTAAGAAACACTTCAGATTTTATTCTCTATTTGTTTTCCACCACTTTATATGTATTTTTTTCATTTTCCTTTTAAATTTTATTATAAGAGCTCTTAACATAAGATTCAGTCTCATAACAATATTGTGTAGCAAATCTCTAGAGCTTATTCATCTCACTTGACTGAAACTTTATGCCCATTGATTAGTAACTTCCCATTTCCCCGTCCCCTAGCCCCTGGCAACCAACAGTCCACTCTTTGATTCTATAAATTTAGCTATTTTAGATACCTTAGTAGACTCATGCAATATCTTTCTATGACTGACTTATTTCACATAAAATAATGTTCTTATGGTTCATCTGTGTTGTCTGGTATTACAGAATTTCCTTTTTTAAAATCTCCATAGCATTCAATTGTATGCATATATCACATTTTCTTTATTCATTCATCAATGGAAATTTAGGAAGTTTCCACATCTTGGCTAATATGAATGATGCTGCAATGAACATAATAGTTCCAGCATCTTTTCAAGATCCTGATTTCAATTCTTTCACATAAACATTCACAAATGGGTTTTCTGGATCATATGGTAGTTCTGTTTTTAGATTTTGAGGAACCTCCATACTGTTTTCCACAGTAACTTCACCATTTTGAATTCCTACCAATAGTACCAAGTGAAAAGAAAACATATCTAGGAGTAAATTTAAGGAAAACACAAAGCAGAAAGTATTATGCTCCCTGACTTCAGAGTATACTGCAAAGCTATATTATTTACAAAACAATAGTCAAAACAGCATGGTACTGGCAGAAAAATAGGTACATAGAAGAATGGAATAGAATAGAGAGCTCAGAAATAAACTCACATATTTAATGAGTCAATCTATGAGAAAGGAGGCAAAAATATACAAGGGAAAAGACAGTATCTTCAGTCAGTGGTGCTAGGAAACTGGACAGCTCCATGTAGAACAAGGAAATTAGGACATTCTGTAATGCCATATACAAAAATGAACTCAAAATGGATTTAAAACCTAAGACCTGAAACCACAAAGCTCCTAGAAGAAAACATAGGGAGAACACTCTTTGACATTTATCACAGTAATATTTTTTTGAATCTGTTTCCTAAGGTAGAGGAAACAAAAGCAAAAGTAAGCAAATGAGACCTAATTAAACTTAAAAGCTTTTTCACAGCAAAGAAAACCACCAAAAATGAAAAGACAATCTACTAAATAAAAGTATTTGTAAATGATATAACCATTAAGGAGTTAATATTCAAAATATACAAATAGCTTATACAACTCGATACCAAAAAATATGCCTTTGGCCAACAGACACATGAAAAGATACTCATCATCAGAGAAATGCCGATTGAAACTACCATGAGATATTGCCTCACACCTGTCAGAATGGCTGTCATCCAGAAGTCAAGAAATAACAGATGTGCCGGGAAGGATGTGGGGAAAATGAAGCCTAGTGTACTGTTGGTGGGACTGTAAATTGATGCAGCCATCTTGGAAAATAGAGTGAAGTTTCCACTATTGAGCATATATCCAAAGAATATGTAAACAGTAATTTGGAAAGATATGTACTCCCCAGTGTTCATAGCAGCATTATTTACTATTATAAATATTGTAAATATGGACACAACCTAATTGTCCATCAGCAAAAGGATGGATAAAGAATATTTGGTATATACTTATGATGGAGTATTAGTCAGAGAGTAAAAGTAAATTCTATTATTTGCTACAAGATGGATGGACCTAGAGGTATCACACTTATTGAAACAAAGAAGAGAGAGAAACACAAATCCTGTGTTATTGCTTATATTTGGAATCTGAAAATATACAATGGAGTATTACTCAGCCATTAAAAAGAATACATTTGAATCAGTTCTAATGAGGTGGATGAAACTGGAGCCTATTATACGGAGTGAAGTAAGCCAGAAAGAAAAACACCAATACAGTATACTAACACATATATATGGAATTTAGAATGATGGTAGCAATAACCTTGTATGTGAGACAGCAAAAGAGACACAGATGTGTAGAACAGTCTTTTGGACTCTGTGGGAGAGGGAGAGGGTGGGATGATTTGGGATAATGGCATTGAAACATGTATATTATCATATGTGAAATGGATCTCCAGTCCAGGTTTGATGCATGATACAGGATGCTCGGGGCTTGTGCACTGGGATGACCCAGAGGGATGGTATGGGGAGGGAAGTGGGAGAGGGGTTCAGGATGGGCAACACAAGTACCCATGAGGTGAATTCACGTCGATGTATGGCAAAACCAATACAATATTGTAAAGTAATTAGCCGCCAATTAAAACAAATTAAAAAAATAAAATAAGCAAGTAGATACAATGAATTTGTAGATATAATAAATCTGTACTCACCGATATAGAGTACAAAGTAGTGGTTACAAGTAGAAAAAAGTGGGAAAGGGCACAATAAGGATACATGATTAGGAAATATAAATTATTATGTATAAAGTAAATAAGTAACAAGGATATGTTGTACAGCATAGAAAAATACAGCTGTTAATTTTTCATAATTTTAAGTGGATAATAACCCATAAAAATATTGAAGCACTATTTTCTATACCTGAAACTAATACAATATTATAAACTATACTTAAATATAAAAATTAATTTTCTGTTTAGTTGATCTGCCCATAGGTGTGAGTGGGGTATTAAAGTCTCCCACTATTATTGTGTTATTGTTAATTTCTCCTTTCATACTTATTAGCATTTGTCTTACATATTGCGGTGCTCCTATGTTGGGTGCACATATATTTATAATTGTTATATCTTCTTCTTGGATTGATCCTTTGATCATTATGTAGTGACCTTCTTTATTTCTTTTCACAGCCTTCGTTTTAAAGTCTATTTTATCTGATATGAGTATTGCTACTCCTGCTTTCTTTTGGTCTCTATTTGCATGGAAAATCTTTTTCCAGACCTTCACTTTCAGTCTGTATGTGTCCCCTGTTTTGAGGTGGGTCTCTTGTAGACAACATATGTAGGGGTCTTGTTTTTGTACCCATTCAGCCAGTCTTTGTCTTTTGGTTGGGGCATTCAACCCATTTACGTTTAAGGTAATTATTGATAAGTATGATCCCTTTGCCATTTACTTTATTGTTTTGGGTTTGAATTTATACACCCTTTTGTGTTTCCTGTCTAGAGAATATCCTTTAGTATTCGTTGGAGAGCTGGTTTGGTGGTGCTGAATTCTCTCAGCTTTTGCTTGTCTGTAAAGCTTTTGATTTCTCCTTCATATTTGAATGAGATCCTTGCTGGGTACAATAATCTGGGGTGTAGGCTATTTTCTTTCATCACTTTAAGTATGTCTTGCCATTCCCTCCTGGCTTGAAGAGTTTCTATTGAAAGATCAGCATTTGTCTTACATACTGCGGTGCTCCCATGTTGGGTGCATATATATTTATAATTGTTATATCTTCTTCTTGGATTGATCCTTTGATCATTACGTAGTGACCTTCTTTGTCTCTTTTCATAGCCTTTGTTTTAAAGTCTATTTTATCTGATATGAGTATTGCTACTCCTGCTTTCTTTTGGTCTCTATTTGCATGGAAAATCTTTTTCCAGCCCTTCACTTTCAGTCTGTATGTGTCCCCTGTTTTGAGGTGGGTCTCTTGTAGACAACATATGTAGGGGTCTTGTTTTTGTATCCATTCAGCCAGTCTTTGTCTTTTGGTTGGGGCATTCAACCCATTTACGTTTAAGGTAATTACTGATAAGTATGATCCCGTTGCCATTTACTTTATTGTTTTGGGTTCGAACTTATACACTGTTTTTGTGTTTCCTGTCTAGAGAATATCCTTTAGTATTTGTTGGAGAGCTGGTTTGGTGGTGCAGAATTCTCTCCGCTTTTGCTTGTCTGAAAAGCTTTTGATTTCTCCTTCATACTTGAATGAAATCCTTGCTGGGTACAATAATCTGGGCTGTAGGTTATTTTCTTTCATCATTTTAAGTATGTCTTGCCATTCCCTCCTGGCTTGAAGAGTTTCTATTGAAAGATCAGCTGTTATCCTTATGGGAATTCCCTTGTGTGTTATTTGTTGTTTTTCCCTTGCTGCTTTTAATATTTGTTCTTTGTGTTTGATCTTTGTTAATTTGATTAATATGTGTCTTGGGGTGTTTCGCCTTGGGTTTATCCTGTTTGGGACTCTCTGGGTTTCTTGTACAGCCTTCAGAATGGGAGAAAATAATAGCAAATGAAGCAACTGACAAACAACTAATCTCAAAAATAATCAAGCAACTCCTACAGCTCAACTCCAGAAAAACAAATGACCCAATCAAAAAATGGGCCAAAGAACTAAATAGACATTTCTCCAAAGAAGACATACAGATGGCTAACAAACACATGAAAAGATGCTCAACATCACTCATTATCAGAGAAATGCAAATCAAGACCACTATGAGGTACCATTTCACACCAGTCAGAATGGCTGCGATCCAAAAGTCTACAAATAATAAATGTTGGAGAGGGTGTGGAGAAAAGGGAACCCTCTTACACTGTTGGTGGGAATGCAAACTAGTACAGCCACTATGGAGAACAGTGTGGAGATTCCTTAAAAAACTGGAAATAGAACTGCCTTATGATCCAGCAATCCCACTGCTGGGCATACACACTGAGGAAACCAGAAGGGAAAGAGACACGTGTACCCCAGTATTCATCGCAGCACTGTTTATAATAGCCAGGACATGGAAGCAACCTAGATGCCCATCAGCAGATGAATGGATAAGAAAGCAGTGGTACATATACACAATGGAGTATTACTCAGTCATTAAAAAGAATTCATTTGAATCAGTTCTAATGAGGTGGATGAAACTGGAGCCTATTATACAGAGTGAAGTAAGACAGAAGGAAAAACACCAATACAGTATACTAACGCATATATATGGAATTTAGAAAGATGATAACAATAACCCTGTGTACGAGACAGCAAAAGAGACACTGATGTATGGAACAGTCTTATGGACTCTGTGGGAGAGGGAGAGGGTGGGAAGATTTGGGAGAATGGCATTGAAACATGTAAAATATCATGTATGAAACGAGATGCCAGTCCAGGTTCAATGCATGATACTGGATGCTTGGGGCTAGTGCACTGGGACGACCCAGAGGGATGGTGTGGGGAGGGGGGAGGGAGGAGGGTTCAGGCTGGGGAGCACATGTGTGCCTGTGATGGATTCATTTTGATGTTGGTGAAACTAATACAATTGTGTAAAGTTTAAAAATTAAAAAAAAAAAAAAAAGAAAGATCAGCTGTTATCCTTATGGGAATTCCCTTGTGTGATATTTGTTGTTTTTCCCTTGCTGCTTTTAATATTTGTTCTTTGTGTTTGATCTTTGTTAATTTGATTAATATGTGTCTTGGGGTATTTCGCTTTGGGTTTATCCTGTTTGGGACTCTCTGGGTTTCTTGGACTTGGGTAATTATTTCCTTCCCCATTTTAGGGAAATTTTCAACCATTATCTCCTCAAGTATTTTCTCATGGTCTTTCTTTTGTCTTCTTTTTCTGGGACTCCTATGATTTGAATGTCACAAACTTTAAACAATACAATAGACCAGTTAGACCTAATTGATATATATATAGGACATTTCATCCCAAAACAATGAATTTCACCTTTTTCTCAAGCGCACACGGAACCTTCTCCAGGATAGATCACATCCTGGGCCATAAATCTAGCCTTGGTAAATTCAAAAAAATTGAAATCATTCCAAGCATCTTTTCTGACCACAATGCAATAAGATTAGATCTCAATTACAGGAGAAAAACTATTAAAAATTCCAACATATGGAGGCTAAACAATACGCTGCTGAATCACCAACAAATCACAGAAGAAATCAAAAAAGAAATCAAAATTTGCATAGAAATGAGTGAAAATGAAAACACAACAACCCAAAACCTGTGGGACACTGTAAAAGCAGTCCTAAGGGGAAAAAGTTCATAGCAATACAGGCATACCTCAAGAAACAAGAAAAAAGTCAAATAACCTAACTCTACACCTAAAGCAACTAGAAAAGGAAGAAATGAGGAACCCCAGGGTTAGTAGAAGAAAAGAAATCTTAAAAATTAGGGCAGAAATAAATGCAAAAGAAACAAAACAGACCATAGCAAAAATCCAAAAGCCAAAAGCTGGTTCTTTGAAAGGATAAATAAAATTGACAAACCATTAGCCAGACTCATCAAGAAACAAAGGGAGAAAGATCAAATCAATAAAATTAGAAATGAAAATGGAGAGATAACAACAGACAACACAGAAATACAAAGGATCATAAGAGATTACTATCAGCAATTATATACCAATAAAATGGACAACATGGAAGAAATGGACAAATTCTTAGAAAAGTACAACTTTCCAAAACTGAACCAGGAAGAAATAGAAAATCTTAACAGACACATCACAAGCATGGAAATTGAAACTGTAATCAGAAAACTTCCAGCAAATAAAAGCTCAGGTCCAGACGGCTTCACAGCTGAATTCTACCAAAAGTTTAGAGAAGAGCTAACACCTATCCTACTCAAACTCTTCCAGAAAATTGCAGAGGAAGATAAACTTCCAAACTCATTCTATGAGGCCACCATCACCCTAACACCAAAACCTGACAAATATGCCACAAAAAAAGAAAAATACAGGCCAATATCAATGATGAACATAGATGCAAAAATCCTCAACAAAATTCTAGCAATCAGAATACAACAACACATTAAAAAGATCATACACCATGACCAGGAGGGCTTTATCCCAGGGATGCAAGGATTCTTCAATATCCGCAAATCAATCAGTGTAATACACCACATTAACAAATTGAAAAATAAAAACCATAAGATTATCTCAATAGATGCAGAGAAAGCCTTCGACAAAATTCAACATCCATTTATGATAAGAACTCTCCAGAAAGCAGGAATAGAAGGAACATACCTCAACATAATAAAAGCTATATATGACAAACCCACAGCAAACATTATCCTCAATGGTGAAAAATTGAAAGCATTTCCTCCAAAGTCAGGAACAAGACAAGGGTGCCCACTCTCACCACTGCTATTCATCATAGTTTTGGAAGTTTTGGCCACAGCAATCAGAGCAGAAAAAGAAATAAAAGGAATCCAAATTGGAAAAGAAGAAGTAAAACTCTCAGTGTTTGCAGATGACATGATCCTCTACATAGAAAACCCTAAAGACTCCACCAGAAAATTACTAGAGCTAATCAATGAATATAGTAAAGTTGCAGGATATAAAATCAACACACAGAAATCCCTTGCATTCCTATACACTAATTCTGAGAAAATAGAGAAATTAAGGAAACAATTCCATTCACCATTGCAACGAAAAGAATAAAATACTTAGGAATATATCTACCTAAAGAAACTAAAGACCTATATATAGAAAACTATAAAACACTGGTGAAAGAAATCAAAGGGGACACTAATAGATGGAGAAATATACCATGTTCATGGATTGGAAGAACCAATATAGTGAAAATGAGTATACTACACAAAGCAATTTATAGATTCAATGCAATCCCTATCAAGCTACCAATGGTATTCTTCACAAAGCTAAAACAAATAATTTCACAATTTGTATGGAAACACAAAAAACTTCAAATAGCCAAAGCAATCTTGAGAAAGAAAAATGGAACTGGAGGAATCAACCTGCCTGACTTCAGGCTCTACTACAAAGCCACAGTCATCAAGACAATATGGTACTGGCACAAATACAGAAATATTGATCAGTGGAACAAAATAGGAAACCCAGAGATAAATCCACGCACATATGGACACCTTATCTTTGACAAAGGAGGCAAGAATATACAATGGATTAAAGACCATCTCTTTAACAAGTGGTGCTGGGAAAACTGGTCAACCACTTGTAAAAGAATGAAACTAGAACACTTTCTAACACCATATACAAAAATAAACTCAAAATGGATTAAAGATCTAAACGTAAGACCAGAAACTATAAAACTCCTAGAGGAGAACATAGGCAAAACACTCTCTGACATACATCACAGCAGGATCCTCTATGACCCACCTCCCAGAATATTGGAAATAAAAGCAAAAATAAACAAATGGGACCTAATTAAACTTAAAAGCTTCTGCACAACAAAGGAAACTATAAGCAAGGTGAAAAGACAGCCTTCAGAATGGGATAAAATGATAGCAAATGAAGCAACTGACAAACAACTAATCTCAAAAATATACAAGCAACTCCTACAGCTCAATTCCAGAAAAATAAATGACCCAATCAAAAAATGGGCCAAAGAACTAAATACACATTTCTCCAAAGAAGATATACAGATGGCTAACAAACACATGAAAAGATGCTCAACATCACTCATTATCAGAGAAATGCAAATCAAAACCACTATGAGGTATCATTACACATCAGTCAGAATGGCTGGGATCCAAAAGTCTACAAGCAATAAATGTTGGAGAGGGTGTGGAGAAAAGGGAACCCTCTTACATTGTTGGTGGGAATGCAAACTAGTACAGCCACTATGGAGAACAGGGTGGAGATTCCTTAAAAAACTGGAAATAGAACTGCCTTATGATCCAGCAATCCCACTGCTGGGCATACACACTGAGGAAACCAGAAGGGAAAGAGACACGTGTACCCCAATGTTGATTGCAACACTGTTTATAATAGCCAGGACATGCAAGCAACCTAGATGTCCATCAGCAGATGAATGGATAAGAAAGCAGTGGTACATATACACAATGGAGTGTTACTCAGTCATTAAAAAGAATTCATTTGAATCAGTTCTAATGAGGTGGATGAAACTGGAGCCTATTATACAGAGTGAAGTAAGCCAGAAAGAAAAACACCAATACAGTATACTAAAGCATATATATGGAATTTAGAAAGATGATAACAATAACCCTGTATACGAGACAGCAAAAGAGACACTGATGTATAGAACAGTCTTTTGGACTCTGTGGGAGAAGGAGAGGGTGGGATGATTTGGGAGAAGGCATTGAAACGTGTATAATATCATATATGAAACGAATCACCAGTCCAGGTTCGATGCACGATACTGGATGCTTGGGGCTGGTGCACTGGGATGACCCAGAGGGATGGTACGGGGAGGGAAGAGGGAGAAGGGTTCAGGATGGGGAACACGTGTATACCTGTGGCTGATTCATGTTGATATATGGCAAAACCAATACAATATTGTAAAGTTAAAAAATAAAATAAAAATAGAAAAAAATAACAAATTTCCCAAAGACTATAAAAAAATTAATGATTTCAGATATATTGACATTTTCTGTGTACAATATATATCATACATAGTCATATTATGTATATTAAATAATTAAATATTATGTATATTAGGATCATTATATGTTATAGTGTTATATTAAACATGCTATCATTGAAACAATATCTTACTTAGAGTTTTTCTGATATTTGGTTTTATTATACTTGGTAATGAGGTACGGAGGAAAAAACTAATCCTTTCCTCAAACATTTTTAGGGCTTGTCATTATCTACCAAAAATAACACAAGAGTTATGAAGATCAAATTGGCTTAAGTTGATTTGCAACACCTTACTTTTGTATTTTATATATAAAATGAAATAATGTGAAATAGCTTGTTATCTGCAGTTTATTTTCAATCTATCATCACATTTTTTTGGTGGGTGGGAAGGAGGAGGAATAATTTCACAGGCTTACTTAAAAAGCTAATTTTTGAAAGGAATTTAAAGGTTTCTAAAGTATATTAAATTTTTAAATGTCAAAAATATTTTAAAAATTAATAACAAATATGCATGAAATATATTTATGGTGTGCAACCAGTGACTGGTAAACTCTTTTTAATTAGATTTTTCAGTCTGAGATGATTGTAGATTTACAGGTAGTTATAAGAAATCATGCAGAGATATTGTGTACCCTAGGCCTATTTTTCCCCCATGGTATCAACTTTCAAAATTATAGTACAATATCACAAGCATGATATTAAAGTTGACATTAATGCAGCCAAATTACAAAACAGTCTTAAAACTATATGTATCCTTCCTCTCTATAGTCACAATCACTTCCCACCAGTAGCCCTCTTCATCTTTAACTAATCAGAAACCACTAATCTGTTTTCCATTCTTATAACTTTGCCATTTTAAGAATATTATATAAAAGCAACCATGTAGTATATATAACCTTTCAAAGTGGTCTTTTATCACTCAGAATACTTCTCCAGAGATTTGTCCATGCTGTTGTGTGTATCAATAGTCTATATGTTTTATATTAAGTAATATTCATATGGATATACTTTTTAAAATATAAATAAAAACTTTCATCTGCTGAAGGATATCTGAGTTGCTTCCAGCTTTGGCTATTGCAATTAAACTTGCTATGGGCATCTGTGTACAGGTTTTTGTGTAAACTTAAGTCTTATTTCTCTTGGAAAATACCCAAGAATGTAATTGTTAAGCCATGTGTTAGTTGTATATTTAGTTTAAAAAGAAATTGCCAAAATGTTTTTCAGAGTACCTGTACCATTTCATTCACACTAGCAATATATGAGTAATCCAGTTTCTTTTCTTATTACTAGCATTTCATTCTGTCACTATATTTTATTTTAGTCATTCTGATCAGTGTGTATGGAGAATTAGGTGGTTTTAATTTTTGAGGACTTCTGATAAAACATGGTCCACTTGAGGAATAAATAGCAACTCACTCCAGTATTCTTGCCTGGAGAACCCCACGGAGAGTATGAAAAGGCAAAAAGATATGACATCAGAAGTTGAGACCCCCCGACATCCCCAGGTTAGAAGTTGTCCAATATGCTGCAGGGGAAGTGCAGAGGGCAATTACTAATAGCTCCAAAAGAATGAACTGGCTGGGCCAAAGTGAAAATGACACTCAATTGTGGATGTGTCTGATGGTGAGAGTAAAGTCTGATGATATAAAGGACAGTATTGCATAGGAACCTGGAATGTTCAGCTCATGAATCAAGGTAAATTGGGCATAGTCAAGCAGAAGATAGAAGTCCATGGGAGTTACAAAGAGTCGGGCAGGACTTAGTAACTGAACAACAGGCACAATGAACATCTTTTGATAATAAACAGCTTTTCATTTATCTATTTGCCATCTGTATATCATCTTTAGGAATATTTCTTGTCATGTCTTCTGCCCAGTTTCTATTTAGATTGATTTTCACTTTTGAGATTAGAAAGTTCATTATATATTTTAGATATTAGTCCTTTGCAAATATTATCTCCTACTTGCTAGCTTGTCTTTTCTTCTTAACAGTCTTAACAGAGCAAAGTTTATTTGAGGGAAAGAAGAATAAAATAGGAGGAATCAGACTACCCAATTTCAAGACTTATTATACAGCTACATTAAACAAGATTATGTGATATTGTCAGAGAGAGACTGAGACATAGATTAATACAACAGAGTAAAGAACCCAGAAATAGACCCACTCAAGTACAGCAAACTTATTTTTTTTCTAAAGTTTATTATATTTTTCTTTTATGGATCCTGTCAAGTCTACAAACTATTTTATCAGTTTGTATTAGAAGGATTTTTTATCAATGTTATCTTATAAAATTTTTATAGATTTATAGAAGTTAAGTTTGTGATTTGTATATTGAAATGATATTTGTATAAAAGGTAATATTTAGATTAAAATTCAGTTTTTGCCTATGGACATCCAATTGTTCCACCACCATTTGTCAAAGAGCTGTGTGTGTGTATGTGCTCTACTCAGTTTTGTCTGACTCTTTGCAACCCCATGAACTGTATCCTGGAACCCCATGGACTGTAGCCCACAAAGCCCCTTTGCCTATGGAATTTTCCAGGCAAGAATATTGAAGGGAGTTATTTAATAAGGAAGGGAGTCATTTCCTACTCCAGGGGATCTTCCTAATCTAGGGATCAAACCCATGTCTCTTGCATTCGCAGGCAGATTCCTCACCACTGTGCCATCTAGAAAGTTCCAGGTATCAAAAGGCTATCCTTCATCAATTAAATTTCATTTGCATGTTTGTTAAAGATTTAGTTTGCTGTATTTGAGTGGGTCTATTTCAGAATTCTCTGTTCTGTTTCATTGATTTTGTGTCAGTGCCTCTCACAGTACCACACAGTCTTTCTTGTTTAATGAAGTTGCATAATATATGTAACCTGATTTCTGCAACTTGTTAATTCTTCCTTTTTTAAACATGATTTGGCTAGTCTGGTTAATATACCTTTCTGTATAAATTTTAGAGTATCAGTGTCTATGTTCACACGCACACAAATTCCTGCTGGGATTTTGATAGGAATTGCTGTATGTCAGTTTGGAATGAATTGATACCTTTACTATGTTGTGTCTTCCAATTTATTTTCTCTCACTCTCTCTCTCTTCCTCCCTCCTTCCACTGCCACCTCTCTATGCCATATGAGGATACAGCAAATGGGTAGTCATCTATAAACAAAGAAGAGGGAACCTCACCAAAATGTGACCATGTTGACACCCTAATCTCTGAATTCAAGCTTCCATAATTGTGAGGATATTTCATTTTTTAAGCCATGGAGTTTGTTACAGCAGCTAAACAGAAATTCGTGCTAAGAAGTGGGGTGCTACTATAACAAATACTTTAAAATGTGAAAGAAGTTTGGAATGGGTTAATGGATAGAGGCTGGAAGAGTTTTAAAGTACATGCTAGAAAAAGCCAATAATGTTGTGAAGTGATTTTTAATGGTGATTCTGGTGGAAGCTCAGAAAGAAAAGAAGTCTACTGGAAAAAGAAAAAGCTTCCATCTTCTTACAGGATACATAAATAATCATGTACAGAATACTGGTAGAAATGAGGATGTGTGTGCAAAGTCACTTCAGTCATGTCCGACTCTGTGATCTCATGTACTGTGGCCCACCAAGCTCTACTATCCATGGGGACCCTCTATGCAAGAATAATGAAGTGAGCTGCCATGCTCTCCTCTGGGGAATCTTCCCAACCCAGGGATCGAACTCAGGTCTCCCATATAGTGGGCAGATTCTTTACCATCTGAGCCACCAGGGAAGCCCAAGAATTCTGGAGTGGGTAGTCTATCCCTTCTCCAGGGGATCTTCCTGACCCAGGAATCAAACCAGGGTCTCCTGCATTGCAGGTGGATTCTTTACAAGCCGAGCTCACAAGGAAGCCCCAGAAATGAGGGTGATAAAGTCCATTCTGGTGAGGTCTCAGATAAAACTGAGAGTCATGTTAAATGAACTGAGGACATAATTGTTGAGAAGAAAAAGAACTACAATTTAGAGATTTGGACAATTCTCAGCCTATTTAGATTATATATTTTGCATAAAATAAGAACATGAATTTGAAGGGGTGCTAAATGTCATGGAAAAATGTGTCCCCTCAAAATTAATATGTTGAAATCTTAATCTCCAGTGGTATTTGGAGATGGGTCTTTGCTAGATAATTAGATCATGATGGAAGCAGTTTTGTGGTGGTATTAGTGCACTTATAAGAAGAGACTTTAAACCCCCACAATTGTGAGAGATGTTTGTTGACTAACTGACACTCTCTAGAGTATTTGTTACAGAGGTTCAAGCTAACTTAGACAGTGTTAAAATCCTTAAATACATGATAAGATTCCCTAGTATATATCTGGGCCTGGACATTTTGGGGGGAAGTTTTATATTTAAAAAAGTCTCTTTCATATTTATCAGTTCAATTCAGTTCAGTCGCTAAGTCAAGTCTGACTCTTTGCAACCCCATGAATTGCAGCACGCCAGGCCTCCCTGTGCATCACCAACTCCCGGAGTTCACCCAAACTCATGTCCATCGAGTTGGTGATGCCATCCAGTCATCTCATCCTCTGTTGTCCCTTTCTCCTCCTGCCCCCAATCCCTCCCAGCATCAGAGTCTCTTCCAGTGAGTCAACTCTTCGCATGAGGTGGACCTGGCCAAAGTATTGGAGTTTCAGCTTTAGCATCAGTCCTTCCAATGAACACTCAGGACTGATCTCCTTTAGAATGGACTGGTTCGATCTCCTTGCAGTCCAAGGGACTCTCAGGAGTCTTCTCCAACACCACAGTTAAAAGCATCAATTCTTTGGTGTTCAGCTTTCTTCACAGTCCAACTCTCACATCCATACATGACCACTGGAAAAACCATGGCCTCGACTAGATGTACCTTTGTTGGCAAAGCAATGTCTCTGCTTTTTAATATGCTATCTAGATTGGTCATAACTTTCCTTCCAAGGAGCAAGCGTCTTCAATTTCATGGCTGCAATCACCATCTGCAGTGATTTTGGAGCCCCAAAAATTAAAGTCTGGCACTGTTTCTACTGTCTCCCCATCTGTTTGCCATGAAATGAGGGACCAGATGCCATGATCTTAGTTTTCTGAATGTTGAGCTTTAAGCCAACTTTTTCACTCTCCACTTTCACTTTCATCAAGAGGCTTTTGAGTTCCTCTTCATTTTCTGCCATAAGGGTGGTGTCATCTGCATATCTGAGGTTATTGATATTTCTCCAGGCAATCTTGATTCCAGCTTGTGCTTCTTCCAGCCCAGCGTTTCTCATGATGTACTCTGCATATAAGTTAAATAATCAGGGTGACATTATACAGCCTTGATGTACTCCTTTTCCTATTTAGAACCTGTCTGTTGTTCCGTGTTCAGTTCTAACTGTTGCTCCCTGACCTGCATATAGGTTTCTCAAGAGGCAGGTCAGGTGGTCTGGTATTCTCATCTCTTTCAGAATTTTCCAGTTTATTGTGATCCACATAGTCAAAGGCTTTGGCATAGTCAATAAAGCAGAAATAGATGTTTTTCTGGAACTCTCTTGTTTTTTCCATGATCCAGCAGATGTTGGCAATTTGGTCTGTGGTTCCTCTGCCTTTTCTAAAACCAGCTTGAACATCTGGAAGTTCACAGTTCACATATTGCTGAAGACTGTCTTGGAGAATTTTGAGCATTACTTTACTAGCATGTGAAATGAGTACAATTGTGCGGCAGTTTAAACATTCTTTGGCATTGCCTTTATTTGGGATTGGAATGAAGACTGACCTTTTCCAGTCCTGTGGCCACTGCTGAGTTTTCCAATTTTGCTGGCATATTGAGTGCAGCACTTTCACAGCACCATTTTTCAGGATTTGGAATAGCTCAACTGGAATTCCATTACCTCCACCAGCTTTGTTCATAGTAATGCTTTCTAAGGCCCACTTGACCACACATTCCAGGATGTCTGTCTCTAGGTGGGTGATCACACCATTGTGATTATCTGAGTCATGAAGATCTTTTTTGTATAGTTCTTCTGTGTATTCTTGTCACCTCTTCTTAATATCTTCTGCTTCTGTTAGGTCCATACCATTTCTGTCCTTTATCGAGCCCATCTTTGCATGAAATGTTCCCTTGGTATCTCTAATTTTCTTGAAGAGATCTCTAGTCTTTCCCATTCTGTTGTTTTCCTCTATTTCTTTGCATTGATCGCTGAAGAAGGCTTTCTTATCTCTCCTTGTTATTCTTTGGAACTCTTCATTCGATGCTTATATATTTCCTTTTCTCCTTTGCTTTTCACTTCTCTTCTTTTCACAGCTATTTATAAGGCCTCCTCAGACAGCTATTTTGCTTTTTTTGCATTTCTTTTCCATGGGCAAGGTCTTGATCCCTGTCTCCTGTACAATGTCATGAACCTCCATCCATAGTTCATCATGCACTCTATCAGATCTAGTCCCTTAAGTCTATTTCTCACTTCCACTGTATAATCATAAGGGATTTGAGTTAGGTTATACCTCAGTGGGCTAGTGCTTTCTCTACTTTCTTCAATTTAAGTCTGAATTTGGCAATAAGGAGTTCATAATCTGAGCCACAGTCAGCTCCCGGTCTTGTTTTTGCTGACCGTTTAGAGCTTCTCCATCTTTGGCTCCAAAGAATATAATCAGTCTGATTTCAGTGTTGACCATCTGGTGATGTCCATGTGTAGAGTCTTCTCTTGTGTTGTTGAAAGAGGGTGTTTGCTATGACCAGTGCGTTCTCTTGACAAAACTCTATTAGCCTTTGCCCTGCTTCATTCCTTAGTCCAAGGCCAAGTTTGCCTGTTACTCCAGGTGTTTCTTGACGTCCTACTTTTGCATTCCAGTCCCCTATGATGAAAAGGACATCCTTTTTGGGTGTTATTTCTAAAAGATCTTGTAGGTCTTCATTGAATTCCCTGGTGGCTCAGATGGTAAAGTGTCTGTCTACAATGAAGGAGACCAGGGTTCGATCCCTGGGCTGGGAAGATCCTGGAACCATTCAACTTCAGCTTCTTTAGTGTTACTGGTTGGGGCATAGGCTTGGATTACCGTGATATTGAATTGTTTGCCTTGGAAACGAACAGAGATCATTCTGTCGTTTTTGAGATTGCATCCAAGTACTACATTTTGGACTCTTTTGTTGACCACGTTGGCTACTCCATTTCTTCTAAGGGATTCCTGCCCACAGTAGTAGATATAATGGTCATCTGAATTAAATTCACCCATTCCAGTCCATTTTAGTTTGCTGATTCCTAGAATGTCAATATTCACTCTTGCCATCTCCTGTTTGACCACTTCCAATTTGCCTTGATTCATGGACCTGACATTCCAGATTCCTATGCAATATTGCTCTTCACAGCATCGGACCTTGCTTCTATCACCAGTCACACCCACCACTGGGTATTGCTTTTGCTTTGGCTCCATCTCTTCATTCTTTCTGGAGTTATTTCTCCACTGATCTCCAGTAGCATATTGGGCACTTACTGACCTCGGCAGTTCTTTCAGTATCCTATCATTTTGCCTTTTTCATACTGTTCATGAGGTTCTCAAGGCAAGAATACTGAAATGTTTTGCCATTCCCTTCTCCAGTGGACCACATTCCGTCAGACCTCTCCACCATGACCCGTCTGTCTTGGGTGGCCCCACACGGCATGGCTTAGTTTCATTGAGTTAGACAAGGCTGTGGACCGTGTGATCAGATTGGCTAGTTTTCTGTGATTATGGTTTCAGTGTGTCTGCCCTCTGATGCCCTCTCACAACACCTACCGTCTTACTTGGGTTCCTCTTACCTTGGACATGGGGTATCTCTTCACAGCTCCTCCAGCAAAGTGCAGCCGCTACACCTTACCTTGGACCAAAACAATAGTATACAGTATTACCTTGCTGCTGCTACTGCTGCTAAGTTGCTTCAGTCATGTCCTGCTCTGTGCGACCCCATAGACGGCAGCCCACCAGGCTCACCTGTCCCTGGGATTCTCCAGGCAAAAACACTGGATGGGTTGCCATTTCCTTCTCCAATGCATGAAAGTGAAAAGTGAAAGTGAAGTCGCTCAGTCGTGTCCGACCCTCAGCGACCCCATGGACTGCAGCCCACCAGGCTCCTCCATCCATGGGATTCTCCAGGCAAGAGTACTGGAGTGGGGTGCCATTGCCTTCTCCACTGTTACCTGATGGTATTGATAAGTTCTTATAAATACTTGATTTACTATTTTATTCTGTCAATTGTTAATAGAGATGTTGATATCTTGCCTTATATGTAGAGTTGACTATTTCTCCTTTCAATTCTATCAGTTTTTAATTCACAGATTTTGTTTGGTTTGTATGCACAATAACAAATTAGGTGTTCTTGGTGGAGTGATCCTTTGATCATTATGTGGAGCCTAATTCTGTCTTTGGTAATTTTATTCACCCTGAGGTCTATTTCATTTGATATTACTACAGCTGCTTTTGCATTCTTTTGATTCATATATGCTTAGAGTAATTTTTCCTATCGTTTTACTTCAACTTTTCTAAGTTGTTATGTTTGAAGTAAGTCTCTTTTATATTTGGGTCACACTTTTGATACACTCTGCCAACTTCTGCCTTTTAATTGGTGTATTTACTTATATTTAACATAATTGTTTTTTATATTAGGAGTTAAGTCTGCCAATTTACTTTTTGTTTACCATTTGCTCTCTCTGCTTCTCATTTCTTTGTTTTTCTTTGTATTTACTGTCTTCCTCTGGGTTACTTGAATGTTTTTAGAATTCCATTAATATTTATCTATAGTATTTTTGAATGTATCTCTTTATATTGCTTCTTTACTTGTTACTATAAGTATTATATATACATAATATCATAGTCTATGTTGTCAACATTTTATTAGTTTGAGTAAAATGTAGAAATTGTATCTCCTTTTAGGCCTGTTTATCCTCTTTGATTTATAATTGTTATCAATTTTTTTCTACATCCATTTAGTACCACATCAGACAAGGTTAAAATCAATTGCCTCGAATATTAAGTATAATTTAGAAAATCTTGAGAGGAGAAAGAATTCTACTGAATTTGCCTGTATTTTTGTTTTTATCCTGTTCCTTCTTTTTTTTCTTTTTATCATGTTTCAAGATTCTTCCTTTATCATTTCATTTCTGTTTAGAGAATTTTCTATAACCATTCTTTTGGGATAGGTCTGAAGGTGACTTATTCTCTTAGTTTTCCTTCATTTGAGAATGTCTTAATTTCTCTCTATTCCTGAGTAGTACTTTGACTATAGAATTCTGGCTCAAAATTTCTTTGCTTTAGCTTCAGAAACAATGTATTATATCCTTTTTAACTCCATGATTTCTCATGAGAAATCCCTGTATTCTAAATGCTTTCTCCCCATTTATTCACTTCAGTCACTCAGTCATGTCCTACTCTTTGCGACCCCATGGACTGCAGCACACCGGGCTTCCCTGTCCATCACCAACTCCCAGAGCCTACTCAAATTCATGTCCATTGAGCTGGTGATGCCATCCAACTATCTCATCCTCTGTTGTCCCATTCTCCTCCTGCCTTCAATCTTTCCCAGCATCAGGGTATTTTCAAATGAGTCAATTCTTTGCATCAGTTGGCCAAAGTACTGGAGTTTCAGCTTCAACAGCAGTCCTTCCAATGAACACCCAGGACTGATTTTCTTTAGAATAAACTGATTGGATCTCCTTGCAGTCCAAGGGACTCTCAAGAGTCTTCTCCAACACCACAGTTCAAAAACTTCAGTTCTTCGACACAGCTTTTTTTATAGTCCAACTCTCACATCCATACATGACTACTTTGTTGGCAAAGTAATGTCTCTGCTTTTTAATATGCTGTCTAGGTTGGTCATAACTTTCCACCCAAGGAGCATGCATCTTTTAATTTCATGGCTGCAGTCACCATCTGCAGTGATTTTGGAGCCCAAAAAGTAAGATATATTTTCTCGCTTGCTACTTCCAAGTTATTTTCATTGTCTCCAGTTTCTCAGATTGACTATAGTATGTCTTGGCATAGTTTTCCTTGTGCTTTTCTCTTGTTTGTGGTTTGCTTAACTTATTATCTTGGAAGGTTTTGTCTCTTTTTAAATTTGGGATAATTTCAGCTATATTTCTTCAAATAATTTTCATCCCCACCTTCTTTGACCTCTCCCACTAGGCCTCTAATGACATAAATGTATTAATTTAAAATCCTACATGCCTCTGGAATTCTGATAATTTTGTTTTAATCTATTTTCTATCATTTATGTCAGGTAACTTCTATTGCTTTATCTTCTGTATAACTGTTTCTTTCTTCTGTTCATTCATCATTTTTGGTCCATCCATTGATTTTTTTTTTTTAACTGTATTCTTCATTTCTAAATTTTCCATTTGATTTTTCTTTATAGGTTTTTTTCTTTTGCTGACATTAAATTTTCCTTTGCTGAGGCTTCCTATTTTTCCACCTGCCTCACATGTCTGTTTTTTGCTCAAATAAAGATTTTTATGGCTGCTTTAAATTTCCAGGTAATTCTCACATCTCTGTCATCTCTTATTAGAGTCTATTGGTTGTCTTTTTTTCTCTTTCAAGTTGAGATTTTCCTGGTTCTTGGTCTGATGAATTTTTCTATTGGAATCTGGACATTTTGTGTATCATGTCATAAGGTTCTGAGTCTTATTTAAATCTATTCACTAGCTGACTTTCTTTGATACCTCTCTGGCAAGGGAAGGGGGGACACTACCTGTTATTGCCAGATTTGGCAGAAATCCAAGTTTCCCGTTTGTGGTGGTTTAGTCACTCAGTTGTGTCCAACTCTTTGCAACCCCAAAGACTATAGCCCACCAGGCTCCTCTCTGCATGGGATTTTCAGGCAATAATACTGGACTGGGTTGCCATTTCCTTCTCCAGAGCATCTTCCTGATTTCAGGATAGAAGCCCGGTCCTCAGCATAACAGGTAGATTCTTTACTGACTGAGGTACCAGGAAAGCTAATACCCAAGGAGGATTGTCAGTTACTTTTGGGCAAGAGTGGGAGTTCTGGCTCCACACTGGGCCTGATACCACTTTATCTGGGAGAGGCAGGAGGGCCTCATTGTTTCACAGATGATCTCCACTGACTCTATGGGAAAGAGGTGACCTCATTATTGCTGCCATGGGTGACAGTCCTTTGTCTTCCTGGCCTCCTCTGACTTTCACAGCAAAGAGTAGGAAAGGTGTTAAAGCACTGTGAAAGATTTGCCATCAGGTCTTCACTGACCATGGGGAAGCAGGGTTTATTAATGCACAGTGAATGGAAGGTCATAGCTCCCTACTCACCCTTTCTTAACACCACCTCAGGATGCAATTTGAAGTAATTTGCTACAACAAGGTGAGGGTAGATGTCTAGGCTTCCTATTTAGCTTTACTGGTATGGATAAGGGAGTGGCCATATATTTTTCTATGATGTTTGGCTAGAGTAAAACAATTATTATTAAACTGTTTTCTATCATTCTGGGCTGCTCCTTTTCTGTCCTTTGGCTAAGTGATTGGGCTTTTGGGGGGATATTTTTGTTTGCATCTGTTGATGTTTCCTTGAGTGCTGGCTCCTCCAGCCCCACATCTGGGGGATATGAAACAAAAAGCAAGCCCAGGAAATTCACCACCACATTGTTTGGGTCCTATAGTCTCTAGCCAGCCTGCTTTCTATTTCAGAGTTTTATGATTTTATGTGCCCTTCCATGCTGATGGGTCACAATCTGGATGCACACTGAGTTGAAGTTCATCAGGTCTTGACTAAAGTGTATCTTCTTTTTATTTTTATAATGCTAATTCTTCTTTTTAAATCAGAAATAGAAAGTAAATGGTCACCCAATAGTTTAATGGGTTTAAAAAAAAGTGTGAGAATTACTTGAGTTAACTAGTATAATGCTTAGAAAAGGAAATTGAACCATCAAAAGTAGAATTTGAAATCTTTAGGAACTACTTAAGAAATAATGAGACTCTTGTAACTTCGTGTCTAGCAATGACATTTAATCTATTTCTGATTATTTTTAATAAGATGAAAAGCATACGTGAATATGTGTATTATTATAGAGCAAGCAAATTAAATTTTCTGTAATAGATCTTGGATAAATGCTATCTAAAATTACTCCATAGAAATAAAATTGTAGGTGGGAAATAACCATAAATTATTTTCTCTGGTCCATTTTCAATTAAGAAACCCATGAGTTTTTATTCAAACTGCTCCGAATACATCTTCAGTGTGAGGCAAGTAGAAGTGGGTTCTGAAAAATTGTTTTATTTATTTCATGTATTTGGGTTGACTATGTTTTTTTCAAGTGTCTGATAAATGTTAAGAAGGAGGTAGATGACCCCTTCATTGAAATGCACTGGGTTGAGGGCCAGAACAGGGATTTGATGAAACAGCTTTGTACTTACACATGTAACCAAATTTTCAGGCTTGTTGCTAGTTAACTCCAAAATTCTCACACAGTTGGGAAAGTTCTATAAAGCAACTTGCTTTGAAGAGTGGCCTGTGGAGGGGGGTGGTCACGGGTGGCAAGCTGAATTCCATCATTAGCCCACTAGTAATAGTATGTGGAATTGTCTAAAAAACCATCAAATGAGTCCATTTTTAAACACCCGCCTCCTTAAAAAAAAAAATTACAAGGCATTGTAGTATGATAGTTCAGAGAAAGAATTGTGGTGATCAGCATCAACAAAATGTGATCGGTAAACTCATAAGGGATTTAAACCTGACTTAGGCTGGTCACCTTTGGAGAAGGCAATGGCACCCCACTCCAGTACTCTTGCCTGGAAAATACCATGGACAGAGGAGCCTGGTAGGCTGAAGTCCATGGGGTCGCTAAGAGTCGGACACGACTGAGCCACTTCACTTTCACTTTTCACTTTCATGCATTGGAGAAGGAAATGGCAACCCACTCCAGTGTTCTTGCCTGGAGAATCCCAGAGATGGGGGAGCCTGGTGGGCTGCCGTCTATGGGGTCGCACAGAGTCGGACACGACTGAAGCGACTTAGCAGCTTCTAGTTTCATTGTGTATTCTGTAAGAACCTTTTCTAGCTATGCAGCCTATTGAGTCTCAAAGAAAGTCATTGGAGTTTAAATATATAAATCTTATCCCTTAAGATTGAGGTGAAACACAAACATATTCAGTCTTACTGCTAAATAAACCAATATTGAGAATCAATTGTAATTAATTGTAATCCATTGGAAGATTTACAATAAAATTTGATATGCCATTAAAACCCCATTTCACTTGCTGCAGAATAAATGCAGATAACATATATCTAACAACTAACAAGTCTTTACTAGTATGAAGTGAAGTGAAGTGAAAGTCATGTCCAACTCTTTGCAACCCCATGGACCATGCAGTCCATGGAATTCTCCAGGCCAGAATACTGGAGTGGGTAGCCTTTTCTTCTCCAGGGGATCTCCCCAACCCAGGGATCAAATCCAGGTCCCCCACATTACAGATAGATTCTTTACCTGCTGAGCCACAAGGGAAGCCCAAGAATACTGGAATGGGTAGCCTATCCTTCCTCCAGCAGATCTTTCTGATCCAGGAATCAAACCAGGGTCTCCTGCATTGCAGGCAGATTCTTTACCAACTGAGCTCTCAGGGAAGCCCCTTTACTGGTATGTGTCACCCCAAATGTGAAATGTACAACAGCAGACCTTGATTGCCTATGAGCAGGCTTTTTCAGTGAGCATGGATATAGGCAAACTTTTTCTAGTCTTTAGTTTATGTGGGAAATCATTATCTTAAATGAATATATTAAAACCTATTATTAAATTCTTCTGAATAGCTTCATGCATTTTTACTTGCTTTTCTGCTCTGTAAGTTTTTTGTGGAAATATCACTTGCATTTTCTACAAGAGATGCAGATTTGACCCCTGGGTTGGGAAGATGCTCTGAAGAAGGAAATGGCAACTCACGCCAGTGTTCTTGTCTGGGAAATCCCATGAACAGAGGAAGCTGGTGGACTATAGTCCATGCTGTTGCAAAGAGTCAGACACAACTGAGAACACACACACACACGTACACACACGTACACACACACACACACACACACACAGAGTTGCCATGATAAGGATTATTATCCCCATTTTAGAGAAAAGAAAGTTGTGATGTGGAAAGGTTAAATAATCAAATAAAAAATCATTAGTATCTTATAACCTCCAGGTAACACTCATCATTTACTTTAAAATGATGTATGATATTACATTTTTTCAGAGAGGAACATAATTTTTTTTCTAATTTTCTGTATGGTTTAGATACTGACAATAGAGAAGGCTGGTTGTCATTGGTAATTTGCCGCAGAAATGTGGATCTACATTGGCATAGGATTCGAAAGAATCCTGATTTTACTAAATGTAAGTGGATGATAAAGGTATTTGGGATACTCTGCAGGCCCAATGTTCAAACACTGGGTAAGAATAGGTTTTCTCTCTCTTTAAGAAATTTTAAATGAACAAAAATCTTCATAGTTGTTCAAGTAATAAACTGCGCATATCTGAAAGGGGAGCATGGTTTAAAATATGCAAAGAAAAGGCATTCTTTTCAAAATATATATTTAAAAGCAAAGAAAATTTTAGAAAATGTTTGAAGTAAACATGGGACTTCAAACAGATAAAAAATGAGAAGAAATGGAAACAGATAGGAAAAGGAAAATGTAAAGAATAAAAGGAAGAGAAGTAAATAAAAGTACAATTTCAAGAAGTGAAATCTGCAGTTGTACCAATAAAGAACAGAATGATGCACTATAAATCCAACTCAGTGATGAATAAAGTAGTGTGAAAGCTTACTATTGATGCAGAAATAAAGGAGAAACCTGTGAGAATTATAAGAGTAATGGAGAAAAAGACATACATTGTGTGGATGATGGGTATGCCCAAAGAGAAAACCAGAGCAAGTTAAACAGAAACCATTATCAAAATCAAAATATCTGGGTTTAGCATATCAGAACTGTCACCAGGCACAAAGCAAAATCAAGGAAATACTAACATCTAGACCTATCCTGTCTCCATATCTCTATTTGCTATTTCAGTGATATAAGTGAAAAAATCCTGCATCCTGGTAAATAAAAGAGATATAATAATCAAGTTGATTGCACACTTCTTATCAGTGCTAAATTTAAGAAGACAATGTCTCACAGTCTAACGGGTAAGGGAGGAAAGTGTGATCCAAGAATTCTATATCCAATCAGATTGTAATCATGAGCATAACCAAGGTGATTTAAATTTAAATCTATAATGAAATCTCTTGCATTATGATCTTGGTATATATTTTGTGAACAGTGATAAACTTAATTGAGCCAAAATACAGCTGACTAGATTAGTCACTTAATCAGAATTCTTAACAGATATTTTTTTAGGAGAGAGGTAAATCCTAAAGAAATAATTGATGTTTTGAATGAATTCATGAAAACAACCTCCAAATTACAGTTCATTTTGCATAGTGAAAACTTTGACTCCTGAGCATCAAAATTTCACCTCTACCAACACTGTTGGATCTATTAAAATTTAATGAAAGATCAAGATAATAGAAAGACAAGTCACAGGCTGAGAGAAAGTAGTTGCAAAAGACACACCTGGTAAAAGACTGTTATTCAAAATATAGGAAAAAGAAGCAAATTTAAAAAATCAAAAATAAGGAAAACAAGCAACTTGATTTGAAAATGAGGAAAAGACCTTAACAGACACATCATCAAAATAAAAGAATTACAGATGGCAGAAAACCATGTTAAAAGGTGCTCCACATCATGTATCATTCAGTTCAGTTCAGTTCAGTCGCTCAGTTGTGTCCGACTCTTTGCAACCCCATGAATCGCAGCACACCAGGCCTCCCTGTCCATCACCAACTTGGAGATTACAAATGAAATGAGATGCAACATATTAGAATGGCCACAGACCAGAAGAGTGCCAACACCAAATGCTGGAGAGAATGTGGAAGCAACAAGAACTTAATTGCTGACTGAAATGCAAGATAGTACTACCACTTTGGAAAACAGTTTGTTACAAAATAAACATTTTCACACCATATAATCTAATGTTCATGCTCCTTGGTATTTATTTGTCCAAAGGAATTGAAAACTTCACCTACACATGAGTATTTGTATTAGCTCTATTTATAATTGCCCAGCTTGGAAACAATCAAATAGTCCTTCAGTAGGTGAATGAATAAGTAAACTGCGGAGCATCCAGACCATGGAATATTATTTAGCACTGAAAATAAATGAGCTATCCAGCCATGAAAAGACTTGGAGGAAATTACACGTATATTTCTAAGTGAAAGAAGTCAATCTGAAAAGGCTACATATTGTGTGACTCTCACTATATGACATTCTGAAAAAGGTACAACCAAAGATCAGTAGTTACCAATAGAGGAGTTAAAGGGGAGGGAGGGTTAAAAAGGGAGGATGGAGGTTTTTAGTACTATGTATGGTACTATAGTAGTGGATATCTGTTATTACACATTTGTCAAAACCCGTGAAATGTGCACCAAGAGTGAACTGCAATCTAAATTATGGGCTTTGGATAATAACGATGTGTCAGTGTGGCAAATGTACTGTTTTCTTGTTCTCATTGGCCTTTGAATCAGCAGGTATTTAGAGCTGTCAGATCTTAGGCCCACTCCTTAAACCAGAAAACTGAGAGTTAAGTTAGAGTTCTAGTTTCCTAAATCTCAGTCCAATAATTTGTCAACAACTCTTGCAGCTATTATACTTTTATGAAGGGACTTTATAGCATAGTCCAGTGTTTCTCCTCCCACTGTCATATACGTGTGGTATTATGTGAAACTTGGATGGTTTGCCTCCTAATTTTAACAAAAGTGTAAAAAGTCATCTTGCATATATGCCTCTAAGCCTATAAGCATATGGAGTGTCATCAGATATAATGCTAGCTGTGTAGGTCATGCAGCATTGTGTAAAGCAAGGTAGCTAGAAATGAGTAAGAATTAAGACTATGTGTTATAAAAATTCATAAAAACGTTTCCTCATGAGTATTCAAGACAGAAAATATGGACAGGAAGCAAAGGGAATATGACGCAAATTGTTGACTGTATGAAAATAGTGGTGGTTTTGTCCTAAGTCGTGTCCGACTCTAGCGACCCCATGTACTCCACCAGGCTCCTCTGTCCATGGGATTCTCCAGGCAAGAATACTGGAGAGGGTTGCCATTTTGTTCTCCAGGGGATCTTCCCAACCCAGGAATTGAACCCAGGTCTCCTGCATTGCAGGCAGATTCTTTACTGACTGAGCTATGAGTGAAGTCCATATGAAAATAATAATGACGTGATAATTTCAAAGTCATGATAAGGTAGGTAACTTTTGTTGAAATCTAATATGCACCGGCCATTGTACAAAATGCTTTACGTGGATTATCTCATTTAACCTTCAAATAAACTTCCTTCATTTTAGTATGAGAAAAATTAAGATTTAGAAAGTTAAGAAAGTTGTGAATCTTGGTCAAAATTGTTTAGTCTTCACTAATAAACGGTGTAGACTAAGTTTAGATCCAGGCAGTCTGTGGATAGTTTTATAACCCTATCAAGACACTGTTACAATATATAGTGCTTATACAGTAATGATTGATGACTCATATAGTAGCATTCTTCTTTCAGATGTGCTGCCAAAATTTTTATCCTTCAAATGTATGAGCACAAAAAATATAAACCATTCACAGGAGAACTAGAAAAGTATCAAGTAGAAACTTTGAAGGTTCAAAGGGAATGCTGTAAGATCAATTGAATGCTCGTTTTGGATCTGCAGGCCAGATATTCAGTTAGATTCACAGAAACTTGCACTAATAGGGATTTTGCAAGGAAGACACCCGGCGACTTTTTTGTCAATGTTGTGAGACCTGAACAAGCCATGGTAGGCTAGTGGGTAAGAATCAGCCAGACTACTCACCTCTTTATAAACCACATTTCAGAAGCCTGCAGTAATGACTAGACAGCCACATTGCTGGGAAGAGGGCATTATCAGCAGTAGAGGGAAATTAATAGAAGGTGAATATGGCTTGAAAAGAGGAAAAACAAATGCTGAGAGCAACAGCCTACCACCATGTTAGAGAGTAGTGATTAACCGGTCCAATTCCGTTTTATTAACACTTTGGTTTCTATAGATGACATTGTTCTTTCCAGCCCCTGTCACTGCTGCCGCCACTGTTTTCCCATTTGGGCCTCATTATCTCTCCCTTACGTGCCTGTAAGAGCTTTGAATAGCCTCCCTGGGCCAAGTCTCTGTAGTCTTAGGTTCATGCTCCAGAGTGCTGCCCTAAGGCTCTTTCTATAGGACAAATCCATCCATCCTTAAACTCCATCCAGTCTCTGCATGTTTTATCACAGAACTTTGCATTACTTTATTTTTAGAAATAAGATTGTGAAGCTTAATCTTCTGCAAAACCCCAAAATAAAACCACAAATTAAGAGCTAAAATGGTTGAAGTAAAAGACCAGTTAAACTTCTAGCCCTCCTCTTTCTCTGTTTCACATCTCTAGATGGAAGCAGCCCTGGAGGTCCTCCATAGAACATTAGACTCCAAAAGGCACAATTTGAAATCCAATGATATGCAAGAAAAATGTGCACACTTCTCAGGAAATGCAGAGTTTTCTTTGGCTTCCTGTAGCCCATTTCTGATCTTCTCCCATCAGGTCTCTGGTTCAAACAATTCTGAACAGCACACTGCCTCTAACCAGCTCATTCAGTTTCCTACTGTTCTGCATTTACACATGCTGTTGCCATTGCATAGAAAGCACTGTCACAACTCTTTATCCGTCAAGGAAACAGCCAGAACTAATACATACCCTCTCTGTAAAGCCTTCACCGAGTTAGCCAAAACTATCACTCTCTTCCCTCCATTCCCACTGAACTTTGCACAATAAATGTTCTCAACTTATTTTATAGTAATTATTGGTGTATATGGTTATATAATTGCTACACTCAAGCTCCTTTGGTTTAGAGATAGTGCCTTATTCCTTTTTTGACTAAAGTACCTAGTATAGTGCCTGGCAGACAAAAGATGATAAATGAATGATTGCTATGTGAATTGAAAAACCTGAGAGTTTCTCAGAAATGTGAAACTTGTCAATAATTACTTAGCTAATTGTCAGCAGAAACAATATGGCAACCTGACAAGCATGTCAATGACCTTAACAATACCATGTAGCCTCCAAACCTTCCAAATGAATTTAGGAGTATCCTACCATTCTAAGTTCATGCCCCCCAATTCATTTCCCCAGTTGGATTCCTCTCATAGCAGAGTTTCTCTTTACAGCTGCACTTGGATTGAACAAATGAACACTGAGAAAGTTGAAAGTGAGTGAGCTAGTAATGATGTTGACAGACCAGTTAGTCACATCAGCAAACTTTTACTATTCAACTATATATGCGTCCAGCTTTATGGATGAAATAGAGGAAATGTTTTCCAATAGATCACTCTTTATTAGGAGAGACAGATGCATCCCCAAATTACCATACACTCTACGACATGTGTGACAAATACTGTTAGACTGACACCAACTGGTAGTCATAGGAGAAGGAGTATTCTAGTGCTAATTTTTTTTAAGGAGATTTCCTGGCACAATTGGCATTTGAAGTTTGGCCAGATGGCAGGAATTACCTCAACAAGTGAAAGGAACACAGGAAGATGATGGAATACCACAGAAGGCCTGGAGATTTAAGAGTCAGGTGTCTAAATTCTACTCCTTGGATGCTGACTTGATAGAATGGTCTCTTTGAGAACGGGAGAGTATACACTAATGTTGGTGGGAAACACAGTACTTTGTGACCAGAGCACAGTAGATTATCAATAATAATTTACTGAAGGACAAATCCAAGAATTCTATAAAACAGGCAAAATGGTACATGAAGTCAAGAGAGCCTAAACAGATCAGTAAATTTCAGGAAATAGAAAATGACATCCATATGGGCATGGAGCAGGTGTTCAGAGGGCTGAAAGCAGGAGACAGATTGTAGAAAGGAGCCGACAGTGGACTCTCAGCAAATACCTGAAATAGATATTTAAATCGATCCTGAGATAGCACAAAGAAAGGCCTGCTACATTGAAAGGACCAAATGAATTCATCAGGAAAAGTATGTTTAGGAAGAACTATGATCAGACAATTTAGGTATTATAATCTGGAAAGGAGGCTGACTATACTGGCTAACAGCATGAAAGTGAAAATGAAGTCACTCAGTCATGTCTGACTCTTTGTGACCTCATGTACTATAGCCTGCCAGACTCCTCTGTCCATGAAAGTTTCCAGGCAAGGATACTGGAGTGGGTTGCCATTTCCTTCTCCAGGGGATCTTCCTGACCCAGGGATCGAACTCAGATCTCCTGCACTGCAGGCAGCCTCTTTAAACCATCTGAGCCACCAGGGAAGCCCTGGCTAACAGTTTAATTAGATCTAAAAAATAATCTAAATGCCCATTGAAAAAAGTCTTTCCAATGACATGCATTACTTTATTTTCCTTCATTAGATACAAAAGAATTTCGCCGATTAAGGAAACCTTTGCTATACCTACTTTTAAAGACAGATGTGACATTTTTGTATTATTCTAAGAGTAAGTTCCAGTAGTCATTTTCCAGTAGTCATGTATGGATGTGAGAGTTGGACTATAAAGAAAGCTGAGCACTGAAGAATTGATGCTTTTGAACTGTGGTGTTGGAGAATACTCTTGAGAGTCCCTTGGATTGCAAGGAGATCCAACCAGTCCATCCTAAAGGAAATCAGTCCTGAATATTTATTGGAAGGACTGATGCTGAAACTGAAATTCCAATACTTTGGCCACCTGATGTGAAGAACTGACTCATTTGAAAAGACCCTGATGCTGGGAAAGATTGAAGGCAGGAGGAGAAGGGGGACAACAGAGAATGAGATGGTTGGATGGCAACACCAACATGATGGACATGAGTTTGAGTAGGCTCCCGGAGTTGGTGATGGACAGGGAAGCGAGGTGTGCTGCAGTCCATGGGGTCACAAAGAGTTGGACACAACTGAGCAACTGAACTGAAGTTCTAGTAGCATGGATGATCTGGATTCTGTGCCTTTTTGTAGTTGAAGTACTCAGTGCATCAGATATCCACCTTACTGATTCACTTGTGACTTAGTCCCCTAATCTGGTACTAAAGTTCTGCTATGGGGAATAAAGTTGTTCAGTATGAACTGGTCCTAAAAAAGTTAGAAGGATCCTGAATTTAGCTTTCACAATGTGCTGTTTCTGACACTGTTCTTTGATGCTGGATGAGAGGTGATTAACTTTGATTCAATAGTACTGATTTAAATGAGCCATTTTTGCCTCAGTGATTTCTGATTTTCAATCAATTGATATTCACATTTCTACTTATTAACTATAATGAGCCAGAAATGGCTAATTTTCCTTTCAAAAAGCAAAAAAAAAAAAATTCCCTACATTTGATTTCATGGGAGAAGTGATTATTTTTCTCTATTTCTAGTCTTAATTCTGATGTAAATTTCTGACAATTGATAAATGTTGTGAGGGAAGTAATGCATTCAACAAAATTGCACAAGTACTACTGTGCAGCATATGAAAATTTATATTGTATTTGCAAAATGACCTGATTTTCCAAAGCCATTCATTTTTCTCCCATTTTTCAAATAATTCTGTTGCATGTGTATGTATGTGTGCAGGCAATTCCCCTCTCTCCACATGGTCACACGATAGTCCCCATATTGAATCAGTAGCCAAGTTGGTCTCCTTTGAAGAATCATTGCTACTACTTCCTACAGAGGCATAAGAGAAATCTATTCTTGCAAGAAGTCAGGAATTGACACACTGTAGCTGAAAGACATTTTTATAAGGCTCAGAATTCCAACTTAAATTGAAGCAGTAAGGAAATATAGAAAATGTAATTTTCTGAGTTTCTTTTCACCACAGTGAATAAGGGAAGTGAACAATACTCTAGAAATATTTCCTGAAGTGAACATTTTGTTTTAATTTGGAAAGCAGTTTGTGATAGTACTGCCATTAGGAATTTTAAGCAAAAATTACCTGACAGAGGGTCAGGTTAACACTACATATTTTGAGAAATGTGAAGACAAAACAAAGCCTAAATTGTTGAATTTTGTGACAACAGAGAGATGTTGTTCATAAACATGTATTACCTACCATAATAGCTGATTTCTCAACTCTCAATCTCCATTCAGGATTGTGTTATTTATTTTAGAAGTAGATTACAGGGAGGGACAGGCAAGAAGAATAAGCAGTAAGTCTTTCTTAGGAGAAGATTGTAGTCTAATGGGAAAGACATAAAACTGTGTAAAACTTGTGGTCTGATGTTCAAGCCATAGCTCAGGATATATTAATGTGAATAATAATAATGCATTTGATCAATTTTTCTGTTATTCAGTTTACTTTCTACCATGAGCCCTCATTCTACAAGGGATCAAAAATGAAATCTCAACTGATGTTTTTAATTTTGGCTGATTTTGAGTAGTCTCCTTTATAATTTTTCTTCCGCACCCCCCCGCCCCCCCGCCTCCGCCAGGACTGTGTCTAAGTCAGTGGTGAGAGGATGAGAGGCATACTTAGTGCCGTGGCATCATTTAATGGGCCCTTGGCTGTCATCTCTCCACCTTGTCATCTGGGAAGGCACTCTGTCCTACCTGGTATTTGTGATTGATAGAGGTAGATTGTTAATACATACTCCTTGACCCCATCTCAAGACCTCTTGTCCATGGTTCTTTGTTCAGGATGGTCTTTACAATCAGTGCAGCCTGCTCCTGTGACTGCCCTGGAATGGGTGGAGACTCTACAAATCTGCCTGATGAACCTACCAGGACACCACTCTAGAGTACACATTCACAGCATTCTGCTGGGAGGCTGGCTGTTTCCAGGTTCCACCCAGGGATATGAGGTACAAGTCTTCTCTGTGGTCAAGTTTATCAATTTACCTGGAGTTCCATTACCCCTACTAGCCTATTGAAGGAACCTCCTATTAAGTATAAGAAAATTCTAAGGTCTTGCTTCTCTGCCAATTCTCATTTTTAGCCCGGAGATAACTATCTCTGTCTACTTAAGATGAGGGGAAGAAAGGATAAGAAGAGTGGCTCTCTCTTGTCTCCCAGATCTGTTGTCTATGGTTTTAAGGCTTTATAGTCTTAAGATACTTACAGCCTTAGATTTCAGTACTCAAAAGTATCCAAAAAATTTAACACCCTCCCCCTACTCTTTTTTCCTTCTTTCTTTCTTTAACTACACCTTTCTTCGTTGGTTTCTTTCAGCATTCTTGCTTGACACTGAAGACAGAATGTCACAGTCTAATGTAATGGAGAAAGTCATGGTAATTAAAATAATTACCAGAACAAAAAAAATTGAGCAATATATCAAAATATTAATATTAGAAGATGTGATAAGTATTGTAATGGAAAATGCTGTAGGAACATAGAGGAGAAGGTAATATTGGTCAAGCATTGATATATAAACTGTATAAAAATTAACAATAGATTTAATAGTTCCCATGTGATCTCCTTTCCACTATGAGTTTCTCCCATGGGAAATAGCTATGTTTCTGGATTCTAATTTATGTGAAAATGCATGTATCTAAGATATCTCACTTAGGTTTTCATATTTACTAATTTTGTCCTGATTGCACACACAGTTTTTTTGAGTCAGGTCCACGTGGTTGTTACTCATTTAAACTCAAATAATACTACCACAGCATTGTTAATTAGCTACACCTGAATACAAAATAAAACATTTAAAGTTTGAAAAAAACAAATCATAATCATGCAGTTTCCCACACCACAATTCTTACTCTTTCAATAAAGTCAGGTTAGTGTCCTATGTGTACAGAACTGTTGAAAAAACATAAATCTGGATATTTGTATAGAAGACAGAGGAGACTACTCCTCCTTTAAAAAAAGGGGGGGAGTAGAAAAACTTTTGTTTCTCATGGAATATATGGCAAGGACTTTGAGTTCTCATTCTAATCTTTTGAAATATAAATAAATTCCTCAAAGGGCCAGGTAATCCCAATGTCTTCAGCTTTGTGACTCAGAGATATCTCCAAGTTCCTAGACCTACTTCCTCACCCCTTGAAATGCAAACATACAGCTCAGAATGAGTAATTCTCTTTAGAGTTCTCACTGTCAATATTTATGTAAATTATATTACCAGGGCTTGCTTTCAGTCCAGAACCCAAGTTTTCAGAAAAAAATTTTAGTAAAAATGAATTCTATAATAAATACAGAAAAACAAAGATATTCTTTCTATACCATACATTTTGTCTACAAATGCATCAAGGTGCTGCTGCTGCTGCTGCTGCTAAATCACTTCAGTCATGTCCGACTCTGTGAGACCCCATGGACGGCAGCCCACCAGGCTCCGCCGTCCCTGGGATTCTCCAGGCAAGAACACTGGAGTGGGTTGCCATTTGGTATTAACAGTTCATTCCATTCAAGCATAAAAATCTTCCTCAACTTTCAGAAATCTCAATTGCAATAAGATAATATTAATTTTTTAAAATCCACAAACAAAATTCCATGTATTTGTTTTGCCAATGACTGTGTCTGGCCTTAGTGCCGGGTTGAACCAATATCCAGTTGAATGTTGGGTTTAAGAGGGTCCTGGAAAATTCCTTTTGGAAGACTGAGTTTGAACTATGGCAAAACTAATTTTATTTTATTTCTTTCTATACCTAATATCAGAGAAGGCAATGGCAACCCACTCCAGTACTCTTGCCTGGAAAATCCCATGGACAGAGGAGCCTGGTAGGCTGCAGTCCACGGGGTCGCTAGGAGTCGGACACGACTGAGCGACTTCACTTTCACTTTTAAATTTCATGCACTGGGGAAGGAAATGGCAACCCACTCCAGTGTTCTTGCCTGGAGAATCCCAGGGATGGCGGAGCCTGGTGGGCTGCCATCTATGGGGTCGCACAGAGTTGGACACGACTGAAGCAACTTAGCAGCAGCAGCAGCAGCATACCTAATATAAACTCTCATATAACTTTTGTAAATGAAATATAACATATTTGCTAAAAACATTGTTGACATTTGTTCTGGGAATAAAGCTAGACTTGTAATCCTTACATCAACAATACTGGAAATATTTTGATGATAAAATTCAGTGGTCACTGTGAAGACATTAATTTGATATCTCATAGTAGAGTCCCCTTTCTGATAACACCAAAGGAGGATCTCATTTTTTATGCTTCTCTTCATTTATCTACTGTTTCAGAAACACTCAAGGACAAAAATCATTAAAATAAGCAAAATTTATCTTTCAAAAAGTTTTTTAAGAATATTGTTAAACTTCATTAAATTAGCACAGATGTTTGCTAATGTAAAATGGTTAAAAACTAGAAGTAAAATTGAGATTTTTTTTTTTACTGCTTGTTAAATTCACTTTTAAACTCAAACTTGCAGTCATAAAACTTCTGAAATTTTGAAATCAATATTTTTTCATCTTTAAATAGATTCTATCACTTAATAGAAACACAGTGACACAGAAACCACAATACTATGACCACCATCAATGAAAATATATGCTATATACTGATTTATACTAAGTCAAGTGATTTAAATAAGACATGAAACATCAGGGATATTGTGTTCATTTTATTTTATTTTAAAATTTTTATTAAAATATAATTGACTTGCAATGTCATATTAGTTTCGGGCATACAGTAAAGTGATTCAGTTATATATATGTATTCTTGTTTTATATACTTTTGCATTATATGCTATAAGATATTGAGTATAGTTCCCTGTGCTATACATGTAAGTCTTTGTTGGTTATCTATTTTGTATATAGTATTGTATATATATATATTTTTGTTGTTGGCAAAGTAATGTCTCTGCTTTTTTTTTTTTAACTTTACAATATGGTATTGGTTTTGCCATATATTATTATATATATTTTAATCCCAAACTCCTGACTTAACCCTCTCTTCCCCTCCTCTTTGGTAATCATATATCCATTCTCCATGTCAGTGAGTCTGTTTTTGTGTTGTAAATAAGTTATAAATTAATTTGTATCTTTCTTTTTTTTTTTTAGATGTCACATATCATACATTTGTGTTTGTCGGCTTATTTTTCTTAGTATGATAATCTCTAGGTCCATCCATACTGCTTCAGATGGCATTATTTCATTCTTTTCTGTGTACTACATGCTTATATTTATCTGTTGATGGACACTTAAATTGCACGTCTTGGCCACTGTAAATAGTACTGATATGAATACTGGGGTGCATGTGTCTTTTCAAATTATGTTTTTCTCTGGATGTATGTCCAGGAGTGGGCGTGCAGGATCAAATGGTAGCTCTATTTTTAGATTTTAAGGATCCTCCGTGCTGTTCTCCATAGTGTCTGCACCACATTGTATTCATTTTAATGCTGACTTAAGAGAACTTTAATTTTGGATTTGCATTTTCTCAGTTTTATTATGTATTTAATAATATCTCACCTACTTCATCAGACTGTTGTATAAATGGATAAAAGCAGAAGCATTCAAAAGCTAGGGGATCCCCTTAATACAGTGAAGAAAATACATTATGTTAATAAACCTTGAGTGTTTCTAAATTGCCTCAGGACTTTTCCAGCATAGCAATATGTGACTCTCCGTTGTCTTGCTATATGTGAAGGTGTAACTTGTAGTCTATGTGACTGCTTTGTATTTATTTGAAAGATACTCATAAATATAAGTATTAAAGAATATACTCAAATTATCTGCACTTTTCTAAGATGAATCCTCCTGAATGTTTGATCACAGGTGCATCAGATAGTTTTTGTAGGTTCTACTTATGCTAATTTGTTCAATCAAAAATATATAAAGACAATCTAATGTAGCAAATGCACAAAGAGAAAAAACTCGATCTCATTTTCCTAGTGTTTGTTTATTTGAATAAGTTACTTTCAATCTGTATAATTTTTGTTATCTAGGAAATCCAAATTTCCTTGAGCAGAACTAAATGAACAAAAGGCAGAGGTTTACAGTTATGTCTTAGACTGTAATTTTGAGATTTTCATATGATATATATGATTTTCCTACATATACACTACACACTATTTCTTAGGAAAGGAAGTCATGAATCAATTATCCACCAACATCAGCACAAATGGGCTCACATGAATTTACTGGTAGTAGGCAGTAACTATGGAGAAGGCAATGGCAACCCACTCCAGTACTCTTGCCTGGCATATCCCATGGATGGAGGAGCCTGGTAGGCTGCAGTTCATGGGGTCGGTAGGAGTCAGACATGACAGAAGCAACTTAGCAGCAGCAGCAGGCAGTAACTAGATAAGGGCAAACTGATGGGTATTGTCACAGCAGGCTAAAAGTGAGGGTTAAGAAGACAGAGACTCCTTCCTGGATCATGTGACATTTGAGAACTGGGCCTTGAGAGAAACATACGGGTGGGTGGAGGCAAGAGAAATGGAACAAGAAAAGACAGAAGGATAGGATACTGAGGTATCTATGTTGAATAATGAGTGCTTATGTTTGGTGTGAAGGTAGGGAGAATATACAACCCCTAAATATGCCACTTTGGTAAGATATTTAGGAAGTATTATTTTGAGCTGTAGGCACTTGGAAAAGATCAAATGGAAAGAGAAGCTTTCTCTTCAGTCCCCTTATCTGCCCAAAGACAGATCCTCCAAAAGAAACCCAATTGTCATAGATTCCTTTCCTGAGAGCTTCATCAACCAGGGAGATTAACTCTTATTCCAGGCAAAGACACTAGAATTTGATACCACATCCAGATGAAGTTTGCCACAAACTATGATATTTCCCAGCTGTTTTTCTAAGGGCCCATTCATCTTCCCTAAAATTCATTTACTCTCCCCTAAGAGGCTTACAGCAGAGAAGGCAATGGCACCCCACTCCAGTACTCTTGCCTAGAAAATCCTATGGACAGAGGAGCCTGGTGGGCTGTAGTCCATGGGGTTGCTAAGAGTCGGACATGACTGAGTGACTTCACTTTGACTTTTTACTTTCATGCACTGGAGAAGGAAATGGCAACCCACTCCAGTGTTCTTTCCTGGAGAATCCCAGAGATGGAGGAGCCTGGTGGGCTGCCATCTATGGGGTCGCACAGAGTCAGACACAACTGAGGTTACTTAGCAGCAGCAAGGGGCTTACAGAGGGCTTCCCAGGTGGCTCAGTGTGAAGAATCTGCCTGCAATGCAGGAGACACAGGTTCTATCCCTGGGTTAGGAAGACCCCTGGAAAAGGGAACGGCAACCCACTCCAACATTATTGCCTAGGAAATTTCATGGACAAATAAGCCTGGTGTGCTACAGTCGGTGGGGTTGCAAAGAGTTGAACACTACTTAGCGGCTGAACAACAGGAAGAGGCTTCATCTTCCTCTGTTTTCCCTATTAAAATAGTATTCAAACTGAATTCTCAGTCTCCTCTTTGAGTTGCTCATTTTCCCCTGAGTATATAATGTTAATTTGAGTGAGGAATCTGAACAATGGAGTCCAGTCAGGTTATGAACAAACTTATATACCAAGGAGAGAATTTGGACTTTATTTCACAGGTGATGGAGAGTCAGTGACAACTTTTAATAACAGAGGTGGTATAAGAAAAGCTATGGAGGAATCAGGAAAACTAACCTGTCAACAAAGTACAAGAATTTGGCCAAAACATAGATTAGAAATAGTTGAGAAAATAATGTGATCATACAGGTAGATACAACCTAAGGCATAATGCATGAGACAATATTCAGCAGATAAGTACAGGGATAAGGTCATTAAATCTAAAGGACTTGGTGATATTTCAGGGAAATAAAGGAAGAGCCAAAGGCAATTGTAGGTGGTAAATAATGTCAAGGATTGTAGCTCCTGGGACATGCAGTTAGCACCCAATAAATAATAGTTTAAATCCATATGTATGTGGTAATAAAAATAGAGATTATCATTTTCTTGAAGCAACGGATTCTGGAGACATGGTAAACTTATTGTTACTTGGTTCCCTTTTTCTCTACTCCCAAGACCAAGCTTAATGCCCTGCGTGAATCAGGCAGCTGCTGGCATGGAGTCAGGATGTAACTAAGACCTTGGACTGCATTGGAGGGTGAGGCAATGTCAAGTAGGGAGAAATTCTTTGACTTCTTCTCTTGGGGCCTACTACCTGACTGAAGAACCTACCATATATTACATAGAGAAAATAAAAATCTAAGATCTAAAAACATTACTAAAAGAAGTAATAAGAAGGTGAAGTTGAATGATTCTATGAAGACCTACAAGACCTTCTTGAATTAACACCCAAAAAACATGTCCTTTTCATCATAGGGGACTGGGATGCAAAAGTAGGAAGTCAAGAGATACCTGGAGTAACAGGCAAGTTTGGCCTTCAAGTACAAAATGAAGCAAGGCAAAGACTAACAGAGTTTTGCAAAGAGAACAAACTGGTCATAGCAAACACCCTCTTCCAACAACACAAGAGAAGATTCTACATAAGAACATCACACCAGATGGTCAACACCAAAATCAGATTGATTACATTCTTTGCAGTCAAACATGGAGATGCCCTATACAGTTAGCAAAAACAAGACCAGGAGCTGACTGTGGTTCAGATCATGAACTCCTTATTACCAAATTCAGACTGAAATTGAAGAAACTAGGGAAAACCACTAGACCATTTAGGTATGACCTAAATCAAATCCCTTACCATTATACAGTGGAAGTGCCAAATAGATTCAAGAGATTAGATCTTATAGACAGAGTGCCTGAAGAACTATGGACAGAGGTTTGTGACATTGTACAGGAGGCAGTGATCAAGATCATCCCCAAGAAAAAGAAGTGCAAAAAGGCGAAATGGTTGTCCTAGGAGGCTTTACAGATAGATGAGAAAAAAAGAGAAGCTAAAGGCAAAGGAGAAAGGGAAAGATATAACCATTTGAATGCAGAGTTCCAAAGAACAGCAAGGAGAGATAAGAAAGCCTTCCATAGAGATCAATGCAAAGAAATCAAGGAAAATAATAGAATGGGAAAGACCAGAGACAGCTTCAAGAAAATTAGAGATACCGAGGGAATATTTCATGAAAAGATGGGCACAATAAAGGGCAAAAATGGTATGGACCTAACAGAAACAGAAGATATTAAGAGGTGAAAGGAATACACTGAAGAACAGTACAAAAAAGATCTTCATGACTTAGATAACCATAGTGGTGTGATCACTCACCTAGAGCCAGACATCCTGGAATGTGAAGTCAAGTGGGCCTCAGGAAGCATCACTAGGAACAAAGCTAGTGGAGGTGATGGAATTCCAGCTGAGCTATTTCAAATCCTAAAAAATGATGCCATGAAAGTGCTGCACTCAATATGCCAGCAAATTTGGAAAACTCAGCAGTGGCCACAGTACTGGAAAAGTTCAGTTTTCATTCCAATGCCAAAGAAAGGCAATGCCAAAAATGTTCAAACTACCACACAATTACACTAATCTCACAAATTAGCAAAATAATGCTCAAAATTCTCCAAGCCAGGCTTCAATAGTATGTGAACTGAGAACTTCCAGATGTTCAAGCTGGATTTAGAAAAAACAGAGAAACCAGAGATCAAATAGCCAACATTCATTGGATCATCAAAAAAGCAAGAGAATACCAGAAAAAAAAATCTGCTTTATTGATTTCACCAAAGCCTTTTTTTGACTGTGTAGATCCAACACTATGGAAAATTCTTCAAGAGATGGAAATACCAGACCATATTACCTGCCTCCAGAGAAATCTGTATGCAGGTCAAGAAGCAACAGTTAGACCAGGACATGGAACAACAGACTGGTTCCAAATAGGGAAAAGAGTACGTCAAGGCTATATCTTGTCACCCTGCTTATTTACCTTATATGCAGAGTACATCATGCGAAATGCCAGGCTGGATGAAACACAAGCTGGAATCAAGATTGCCGGGAGAAATATCAATAACCTCAGATATGCAGATGACACCACCCTTATGGCAGAAAGTGAAGAAGAACTAAAGAGCCTCTTGATGAAAGTGAAAAAGGAGAGTGAAAAATGTTGACTTAAAGTTCAGTGTTCAAAAAACTAAGATAGTGGCATCCAGTCCCATCACTTCATGGCAAATAGATGGGGAAACAATGGAAACAATGTCAGACTTTATTTTCTTGGGCTCCAAAATCACTGCAGATGGTGACTGCAGCCATCAAATTAAAAGACACTTGCTACTTGGAAGAAAAGTTATGACCAACCTAAACAGCATATTAAAAAGCAGAGATATTATTTTGCCAACAAAGTTCCATCTAGTCAAAGCTATGGTTTTTCTTATAATCGTGTATGGTTGTGAGAGTTGGACTATAAGAAAAGCTGAGCACTGATGAATTTATGGTTTTGAATTGTAGTGTTGGAAAGGACTCTTGAAAGTACCTTGGACTGAAAGGAGATCAAACTAGTCAATCGTAAAGGAAATCAGTCCTGAATATCATTGGAAGGCCTGATGCTGAAGCCTAAACTCTAATACTTTGGCCACCTGATGTGAAGAACTGACTCATTTGAAAAGACCCTGATGCTGGGAAAGATTGAAGGCAGGAGTAGAAGGGGGTGACAGAGGATGAGACGGTTGGATGGCATCACTGACTCAATGGACATGAGTTTGGGTATGCTCTGGAAATTTGTGATGGACAGGGAAGCCTGGAGTGCTGCAGTCCACGGGGTGGCAAAGAGTCAGACACAACTGAGCAACTGAACTGAACTGAAAAGAGATAATAATGAATAATAAAGTAAAAGAGATTTGAAAATTGTACCTGAAGCAGAGGATTTGCTAGTTATTTTAATGAATGCTACAGTTTTAATAACAAAAGATGCAATCACATGAGCAAACAGTAAGGGACTTCGCATGAGCTGATAGTTGATCCTTGGCAGATAATAAGTTTTTCTGCAGGTGCTATATTATGAAAAATGCATATTAACACATATACACACAAAAAGAAACTGTTATCAAGAGCCTGGCAGACACGCAGAATTATCCTGAAATACCAATAAAGTAGTTGTAATAGAAGCCAGATATCCAAAGGATTCCAGAGTGAATGGATAGTTAAGGAGTTAACTTCAGATCATTTGTGTATTTGTGAGAATATTTCATGATGAAAAGAGAAAGAGGAATAGAACTCAGTATTGCAAGAGAATTAAGGAGAAATTTTGTGGATGTTTGTTTTACAATACAAGGACTTTTGGACTTATCTGTAAACTACCATAAATATAGAAAATAGAGGCAAAGAGAATATACACTGAAGATGCAAGAAATAAAAGGGAAAGTTGATGGAATTGTTAACAAGAGTTATCTGGAACTGGGCCTATCATTATGCATGATAAAAATCTACATCATGATTTGTATATATTCTACATTGAGACCTGTGAGGATAGGGACCACATCTCTGTTGGTCATGTCCACACAGTGCTCAGTCCAGACTACCATATTCTCAAACAAATATTTGATAACTAAAATGATACAAAAGATAGAAAACATAGTCAGAAATGTTAGCCTTATAAGGAAATAAAAATTACTGTAAGCATCAGATCAGATTAGATCAGTTGCTCAGTCGTGTCCAACTCTTTGCAACCCCATGAATCGCAGCACGCCAGGCCTCCCTGTCCATCACCAACTCCCAGAGTTCACTCAGACCCACGTCCATCGAGTCAGTGATGCCATCCAGCCATCTCATCCTCTGTCCTCCCCTTCTCCTCCTGCCCCCAATCCCTCCCAGCATCAGAGTCTTTTCCAATGAGTCAACTCTTCGCATGAGGTGGCCAAAGTACTGGAGTTTCAGCTTTAGCATCATTCCTTCCAAAGAAATCCCAGGGCTGATCTCCTTCGGAATGGACTGGTTGGATCTCCTTGCAGTCCAAGGGACTCTCAAGAGTCTTCTCCAACACCACAGTTCAAAAGCATCAATTTAGAGTGAATGACTAGAGAATTGCAATGACTCAGTTAAGAAGGAAAACTTTCAATCTGAAAGACAAGATTGTCTTTTATGTTAATAAGATGGGAAAAGAAATTAGTGTGTATGGATGGTATGGGCTTCAAAGTAAACACTTTGGAGTCAGCTGTAGGTATATGTGAATCCAAGATCTGACTGTTATAAACTATATGATGTTAAGCAAATTAATCATTTCTAGGTACTTCCATCTCCTCATTTCTTAATAAGAAAATAATACCTATCTCACAAAGAAGATTTAAGAACTAAATGTGGTACTAGAGATAAATCACCAGACCCAGCCTGTCACTTAGTAAGCACCATGTCCCTGGTAAGGTTTAGGTTTCACTGAGAGATTATTCAGGACAATGACATTTAATGGGGAGCAAAGAAGAAGCTGAAGACTGACACAATACATTCCCTGATTCTCAGGCAGGGCTTTGACGGAAGTTTTGTCATTAGAAACCAAGTCCCTTGGAATCTGACAGCCTGTTTTAGACCTGGTTCTGCCACTTACCAGTATGTGGCCTTTGGAAATGCACTTATCTATGCCTCAGTTTAGTCATCTTTAAAATAAGTGTAATGAGAATATCTAACTTAAAGTGTTGCTTTGAGGACCAAATGAGTTAATGTGTATGAAACACTTTATCTGGCATGTAGCGTGTGAATAAAATTATAGTTAGGAGAAGGAAAGAATATTTGGGGAAATAGGAATGGGATCCAGGCATTTGCTCATGAGAGAATGCAGGTAGAGTTGGGGAAAAAATGGAATGGATGAGGGAGACGCTCAAGATGAGGAAGGGCAAAAGAAAGTGTGACAAATGAACATGAAAAAAAAAAAAAAAACAGGAATGTGAAAGCTCGTTTTGAGATGGGCTGGAACAAATACTTTCATTATATAATCTGAGGCTAGACTGGGCACATGCCATGGGAACCCAATAATAAAAACCATTACACTTAAAATCATATTAAAAAAGTAAACAAAAACAAAAATGTTTGCCTTTTTCTTAATTGTTCTACCATATTTCTGGTTCTAATTCAATGTCTTTAACAGATTTGGGGTGGGGGATGGTTTTACCTTTTCATTGCCACCTATGACTAAAATATGTATTGTTAATCTGAAATTTGAAGAATTTGCAACACATTTTTCTTTTAGCATGTCGCAACTGTAGCTTATCGATGCTTTTATTACTAGCTGGAAATAACAGAAAACTTTTACTGTGGCAGATTCTGGTCAAATTTTCAAACAGGCCTACTTAACCTGAAGAATTGAAAAGTTGAATACTAGTATAAATATGACTGGACATGTTTTATTTTCTATAAAAATTCACAGTTCCAGAAAGTGAGATTGTCCATTTTTATATTCAACTCTTGTTCATAAAAATTGTATATAGTCTAGAAATAGGAGGAAATGACAGATATATATAGATAGCCCAAGATCTTGAAACTTAACTTGATTCTTATACATCTATAAGAATTCTGTGGATGGGAAATGGCTCCCCATTGCAGGCCTAAGTTATATAAGATAAAGAGAACTGAATAATAATAATAATCATAAAATTTCAGTATTATATGTAATATATGAAATGATTATATATTTTTACTTGCCCAGAATATATAAACATCTTAAAATCCCTCAATTAGAAAAGTACTGATGACACTCTCAGATCCTATCATAATAAAACCTCATATTAGTGAAAAAACTATGAAACAGTACCACCAAACAATAAGAATTTAAACACTTTGCTAAATAATTCTTTGTCAAAGAGGAATTGTAGGAAAGTATAAAAGTTATGATATTTAAAACACCACATATCAAAACCTATAGGAGTATATCAAAATTATACTTAAAGCATTAAAATAAAGTACAATTGTAAACATTTTTATCACCAAATATAACAGATTGAGGATCTTCTGAATTGTAGCACTGAAGAAATGCCAACATAATAAATCTGTAGAATGTACAATAGATTAATTAATGCCCCGAACCCCAGATTTTATGAATAAGAAAAAAATACAATAGTAATTAATTTAAAACAAAAAGTACATTGACAAATTGAAATTTTCGGATTTTAAGCCAGGATGCTGAGCAACCTCATAACTCCAAGTCTGCAAGTGCAGAGAGGTCACTGACTATTAGTAGTGCTTTCCTTGTGGAAGAACAAATGTGCAACAGAAGTCACCAATAGGACTATTAGTCACGCTGCTAAGAAAGGAAAACACAGGCAGTTCAGCCCTGTGCACTCCCCTGTCATATCAGACAAGAGGCTGAATCAGTATTCCTTGCCTCCAAGCAGTACAATTAGTATAAGAACTTAGACTAGAAGAAAAAGACATTATGCATCATCAGGAAGCCCCCAAAATTGAACATCCCAATTAGAAAACACTCTAGTCATCTTCCAAGCTCACTATAAGGATAGAAACCTTGTCTAAAATGCCTGCTGCTGCTGCTAAGTCGCATCAGTCATGTCCGACTCTGTGCGACCCGTAGACAGTAGCCCACCAGGCTTCTCTGTCCCTGGGATTCTCCAGGCAAGAACACTGGAGTAGGTTGCCATTTCCTTCTCCAGTGCATGCATGCATGCATGCTAAGTTGCTTCAGTCGTGTCCGACTCTTTGCAACCCCATAGACGGCAGCCCACCAGGCTCCTCTGTCCCTGGAATTCTCTAGACAAGAATACTAGAGTGCGCTGCCATTTCCTTCTCCATCTAAAATGCCTACTCATAGCTAAAGCACAAATTAAGAACAAATGAAAAGGGTACATAAGATGACAAATTTTATTATAAGTTGTTACTCTGTCACTCAGCTGTTCCCAACTCTTTTTGATCCCATAGACTGCAGTACACCAGGCTTCCCCGTCCTTTGCTCTCTCGAAGCATGCTCAAACTAATGTCCACTGAACCCATGATGCCATCCAACCATCTCGTCCTCTGTCACCCCCTTCTCCTTGTGCCTTCAATCTTTCTCAGCATCAGGGTCTTTTCCAGTGAGTCAATTCTTTGCATAAGGTAGCCAAAGTATTGAAACTTCAGCATCAATCCTTCCAATGAATATTCAGGGTTTATTTCTTTTAGGACTGACTGGTTTGATCTCCAGAGTACTCTCAAGGATCTTCTCTAGCACCACAATTCGAAAGCATCAATTCTTTGACACTCAGCCTTCTTTATGGTCCAGCATTCACTTCTGTACATGACTATTAGAAAAACCATAGCTTTGACTAGATGGACCTTTATCAGCAAAGTAATGTCTCTGTTTTTTAATATGCTGTCTAGCTTTTCTTCCAACGAATAAGTGTCTTTTAATTTCATGGCTGCAGTCACAGTTTGTAGTGATTTTGGAGCCCAAGAAAATAAAATCTGTCACTGTTTCCATTATTTCCTCATCTATTTGCCATGAAGTGATGGGACCAGATGACATGATCATAGTTTTTTGAATGTTGATTTTTAAGCTAGCTTTTTCACTCTCATCTTTCAATTTTATCAAGAGGCTTTTTAATTCCTCTTCTCTTTCTGTCATAACAGTGGCATCATGTGCATATTTGAGGTTATTGATATTTCTCCCAGTAATTTTGATTCCAGCTTGAGCTTCATCCAGCCTGACATTTCTCATGATGTACTCTACATACAAGTTGAATAAGCAGGATGATGATATACAGCCTTGGTATATACTCCTTTCCCATATTTGAACTAGACTTTTGTTCCATGTCTGGTTCTAACTGTTGCTTCTTGACTTGCATAGAAGTTTCTCAGGAGGCAGATAAAGTGGAATGGTATTCCCATCTCTTTAAGAATTTTCAACAGTTTATTGTGATCCACACAATCAAAAGCTTTAGCATAGTCAATGAAATAGAAGTAGATGCTTTTCTGGAGTCCCCTTCCTTTTTCTGTGATCCAACAGATGTTGGCAGTTTGATCTCTGCTTCTTCTGCCTGGTCTAAATTCAGCTTGTACACCTGGAAGTTCTTGGTTCACATACTGTTGAAGCTTATCTTGAAAGATTTTGAGCATTACCTTGCTAGCATTTGAAATTAATGCAATTGTCCTACAGTTTGAACATTCTTTGACATTGCCCTTCTTTGGGATTAGAGTGAAAATTGACCTTTTCCAGTCCTTTGGCCATTGCTGAGTTTTCCAAATTTGCTGGAAATTTTATTATAAGTAAGATCCAAGAAAATTTTACAATTATAAATTTTGTCTGTGTTATAAACTATGTCTAATATGTACTCATGGAAATATCTGAAATAAAACTTACAGATATTTGAGCAGGTTATGAAAGCATAGTTGCTTTGGCAGTATCCATCACATCTTTCTAAGGTCTTGCTTCTTCAAGCAAAGATAAATAATGTCATAGAAGATTGAAACATTACAATTATGTTCCTATAACTGGATATATCCCATAAACTTTATAAAATTTAAATATACAGAACTCTTTTTTTCTTAATTTAGTTTTTGTTTTATATTGGAGTATAGTCAATTTACAGTGTTGTGTTAGTTTTAGGTGTACAGCAAAGTGAGTCTGTTATACATATACATATATCCATTCTTTTTCATATTATTTACCTATATAGGGTTACTATGAAGTACTGAGTAGAGTTCCCTGTTCTATACAGTAGGTCCTTTGATTATCTCTTTTATATATGCCCATGCATGCATGCATGCTCATCATGTCCAACTCTTTGTGACCTACGGACTGTAGCCTGCCAGGCTTCTCTTTTCATGGGATTTTCCAGGCAAGAATGCTGGGTGTTTTTGCCATTCCCTCCTCCAGGGGATCTTCCTGACCCAGGGATTAAAACCCAGTCTCCTGCATTTCACATCTCCTCTATTGGCAGGTGGATTCTTTACCACTGAGTCACCTGGGAAGCTATTTAATATGGAGTAGTGTGTGTCCGTCAATCCTGAATTCCTAATTTATCCCTCCACCACAGGCTTTCCCTTTTGGTAACCACAAGTTTGTTATCTACATACAGAACTCTTTTTTAAAATAACAGATTTGGTAACCCAGATTCCAGAAGAAATGAATAATTTAGGAAAACATTTTGGTTTTCTAAATTGATCCTAGAAGTTAGTTCCTGAAGAGCTGAACAATGTAGAGGAATTTTTAAGTTGAAATTTAAAATGATTTTTCTTAAGAATATTTTAACATTTGGGAAAACATTTATAATATATTCTTTTTAAAAAAAATTCTTTCACTCAGGTTTCACAGATGGGAATAAAAATCACTCCAAGTATATTGTAAAGAAAGGACTCAGTACCAGGAATTAAATACTTACAAAATTATTTTTAAACCATAATCAGTTCAATAGGAATGAACTCACCTGCATTCTTTTGATTTTGAGATCACAGCACAGTATCTACTGCAGACACTAGAAAGTTGCTGCTCCTAACTGCAGCTATCACTGCCATCTCAGTTGTTTCCCATCTGTGACACTGGTGCCCAGACACTAGAAGTGGAGCCAAGTTCTCCAATAGTTAGGATTTTCAGAATTGTTTCTCAGCCAACAAAGCTGTAGAAAATGGCCTCCATCTCATTTCTGAATCCCAGTGACCTTATCTTGACTCTCATCCTTTTTGGAAAGGAGTTTCAAAAATGTTTTTAGCTTTCTGAACACTGCTAATGGAAACAGGTTGAAATGGAGTCTGAGCAAATCAATTCAAGTATCTACTACAAGCAAAATACAGAATTGCATTTGCAATCTGGTTGCCTGCAGAATGGAATGGCTACCACTCCAATAATCTTGCCTGGAGAATTCCATGGACAGAGGAGCCTGGTGGGCTACAGTCCATGGGATCACAAAGAGTCAGACACAATCAAGCAGCTAACTCAGTTGCCGAATAGTGAAATGAAGGAGGTTTTTAATTTCTTCCTTTGAATATTTATCTGATATTAATTTATTAAAATAAGAATATAACACTTGTTTTAATTTTTAAAATACATGTACATTTTACCAGTGTAGTAAAAAGAATTGATGTTGCACATAGAGAGGATCAGCTGGGTCCCTGGTTCCTAAGTCAACCTCTACAGCCTTGGAATTTCCAGAGTGATAGAATTATCTTTATTTTTCATGATAAACCCTTGGTACCACATCTGATAATCTGATACCTAATACTAACAAGGTACTGCATGACGGGCCTCTCTGGCCACATGATATTATATTAAGGGAAGGGGAGACCAGGGATTGAGGTCAGCCACATGGGAAATCTTCCAATCAGTCATGCCTGCTTAATGAAACCCCAGTTAAAACTCTGGACTCCAAAATTCTAGTGAACTTCCTTGGTTGACAATATCACACGCATATTGTCACACATCAGTACCAGTAGGGTAATGTGTCCTGAGAACAGAAGCTTTGCATATGCAACTCTCCTAGACTTGACCTATGTGTCTCTTTCTTTGGCTGATTTGAATATATCCCTTCTCTGTAACAAATTATAACCATGAGCATAAAAGCTTTTGATGCATTCTGTGAGTCTCATGAATTCTACAACCTGAAGGCAGTTTGGGAAACCTGAACTTTCAGTTCATGCTAAAAGTGAAAGCTGTCTTTTACCAAAATCAGATTGATACATTCCTTGCAGTCAAAGATGAAGTGAGGTTCATGACATTGTACAGGAGGGAGTTATCAAACCATCCTCTTAAGAAAGAAATGCAAAAAGGCAAAATGGTTGTCTGAGGATGCCTTACAAATAGCTGAGAAAAGAAGAGAAGCTAAAGGCAAAGGGGAAAAGGAAAGATATAATCATTTGAATGCAGAGTTCCAAAGAATAGCAAGGAGAGAAAAGAAAGCCTTCCTCCATGATCAGTGCACAGAAATAGAGGAAAACAATAGAATGGGAAAGACTAGAGATCTCTTCAAGAAAACTAGAGATACCAAGCGAACATTTCATGCAAAGATGGGCACAATAAAGGACAGAAATTGTATGGACCTAAAATAAGCAGAAGATATTAAGAAGAAGAAGTGGCAAGAATGCACAGAAGAACTATACAAAAAATATCTTCATGATTCAGAAAACCAAGAAGGTGTGATCACTCACCTAGAACCAGACATCCTGGGATGTGAAGTCAAGTGGGCCTCAGGAAGCATCACTATGAACAAAGCTAGTGGAAGTGATGGAATTCCAGCTGAACTATTTGAAATTCTAAAAAATAATGCTGTGAAAGTGCTGCACTCAATATGCCAGCAAATTTGGAAAACTCAGAAGTGGCCACAGGACTGAAAAAGGTCAGTTTTCATTCCATTCCCAAAGAAAGGCAATGCCAAAGAATACTCAAACTACTGCACAATTGCACTCATCTCACAAGCTAGTAAAGTAATGCTCAAAATTCTCCAAGCCAGGTTTCAATAGTACATGAACCATGAACTTCCAGATGTTCAAACTGGATTTAGAAAGAGAGAGGAACCAGAGATTAAATAGCCAACATCTGCTGGATCATGGAAAAAGCAAGAGAGTTCCAGAAAAACATCTACTTCCGCTTTATTGACTATGCCAAAGCCTTTGACTGTGTGGATCACAACAAACTGTGGAAAATTCTGAAAGAGATGGGAATACCAGACCACCTGATCTGCCTCTTGAGAAGTTTGTATGCAGGTCAGGAAGCAACAGTTAGAACTGGACATGGAACGACAGACTGGTTCCAAATTGGGATATGAGTAGATCAAGGCTGAATATTGTCACCCAGCTCATTTAACTTGTATGCAGAGTACATAATGCAAATGCTGGGCTGGATGAAGCACAAGGTGGAATCAAGATTGCCAGGAGAAATATCAATAACCTAAGATATACAGAAGACACCACCCTTATGGCAGAAAGCAAGGAAGAACTAAAGAGCCTCTTGATGAAAGTGAAAGAGGAAAGTGAAAAGGTTGGCTTAAAGCTCAAGATTCAGAAAACTAAGATCATGGCATCCAGTCCAATCAATTCATGGCAAATAGGTGGGGGTACAATGGAAACAGTGAGAAACTTTATTTTGGGGGGTTCTAAAATCACTGCAGATGGTGACTGCAGCCATGAAATTAAAAGATGCATGCTCCTTGGAAGAAAGGCTATGACCAACCTAGACAGCATATTAAAAATCAGAGGCATTACTTTGCCAACAAAGGTCCGTCTAGTCAAAGCTATGGTTTTTCCAGTAGTCATGCATGGATGTGAGAGTTGGACTATAAAGAAAGCTGAGCGCTGAAGAATTGATGCTTTTGAACTGTGTTGTTGGAGAAGATTCTTGAGAGTCCCTTGGACTGCAAGGAGATGCAACCTGTCCATACTAAAGGAAATCAGTCCTGAATATTCATTGGAAGGACTGATGCTGAAGCTGAAACTCCAATAGTTTGGCGACCGATTGTGAAGAACTGACTCATTGGAAAAGACCCTGATGCTGGGAAAGATTGAGGGTAGGTGGAGAAGGGGATGACAGAGCGTGAAATGGTTGGATGGCATTACCGACTTGATGGACATGAGTTTGAGTAAGCTCCAGGAGTTGGTGATGGACAGGGAGGCCTGGCATGGTGCAAAGAGTTGGACAGGACTGAGTGACTGAATTGAATTGTTTTCAGGCCTTGAAAATTGGCTAATACCAGGTAGTACCTATCAGGACTCTAAGGAAATCATAGAAATTGAGTTTGGCTAGCATTGGCAATAGAGAAGGAAATGGCAACCCACTCCAGTATTCTTGCCTGGAGAATCCCAGGGACAGAGGAGCCTGGTGGGCTTCCATCTACCCGGTCGCACAGAGTTGGACACGACTGATGTGACTTAGCAGCAGCAGCAGCAGCAGCAGCATTGGCAGAAAAATCTTACAGAATCTATACAGTCCATGGAATCCCCCAGGCCAGAATACTGGAGTGGGTAGCCTTTTCCTTCTCTATGGGATCTTCCCAACCCCAGGATCGAACCCAGGTATCCTGCATTGCAGGCAGATTCTTTACCAGTTAAGCCACAAGGGAAGCCCCAAGGAATCTATAGAAGCCTGCTAATCCACAAGGAGAGCCTCAAAGAATCTATAGAAGTGTCAAAAAAAAAAAAGAAAACTAAACTAAAACTTATAAAACTGGAACAGGAGAATTTAGCTCTGAGAATGGTCTTTCTTGGCCATTCCATGTAAAAAGCTCCTGTATCACCACCTATCACCTTATACTGTTCCACTTTCCACGTACTATTCATATAGTTATCTCTCTCTTTCTCTCTCTCTGTCTCTTTGTTCTCACTATATTTTAGGCTTACTGAAAATCTGGGCTTTGTTTTTCTTGCTCACCACTGTTTTTCTAGCACCTAGCTTACCCCAAGGTAGATATTAAGGTATAATTTTTAATGAATGAATGAACATAGAAATGACTGGAAAATGAATATATGAATGGAGTTGCAGCCAAAATTATATCTAGTAAAATTTGGTTATAATACTATTACTACAGTTGCTGAACACTGATACCACTTCTCTGGACATTTGATTCCAACATTGATTAATTGATTGCACAATGAATTTTAAACTTTCCATGAAATACCACATTACTTTCTTTCTTTCAATATCTGGATGAGGCAGCATCCTTGTAGCCTTGTGTTGGGTTTTTGTCTTCCATTCAGACTGAAGAGAACAAGTACCTGGTTTTGTGTGTGTGTGTGTGTGTGTGTGACTCACAAGACAGCACAGATCTAAGAAAGAACAAAGGAAATCAAAAGACTGGAAAGAAGGCCAACAAATGTCCAATACAGTGTTGTTTAAAGTAAAATAGCCTTCTTTATTAATTACCTTTATTTATCCCCATCCAAAATAGGATACTAAGACATTTTAATTTGTTCTCTGCTTATGGTTAGCTGCAAATTACATGTGAATATAAACTGGCATTTTAGTTCCAGATTGCTATTTTAAGGAAATAATTTTATTGCATACCAATTTTTACATTTAAAATGATTTTTTATAAATGTATGTGCTAATTATTATTTTGTTCTTTCTAGACTTTTAAAAATTCTCCCTAGCCTGTTGGCTCTGGCTATGCCTTCATAGATAGTCTGTGAGTATTGAGGTCCATTTATGTCCATAAACATCTTTATTTCATCTTCACACTGTGTGGTAGTTTGGTTTGGTGTGCTGTTTTATGTCCAACATAATTGTCCTCTAGTATTGCTTATTGTCTTGTTTGTATTCATTGTTTCTGATGAAAAGTTTTATGTTCAGCAGATTCTTTTGTAAGGGTAATATTTTGTTGCTGTCTGACAGCTTTTAGAATTTTTTTTTAATTCTAAATTTTGACTACATTGTGTTCAGTGCATTTCAGTTTGTTCTGTTTTTATTTTATATATATTTTTCAATCTAAGGACTTAATATATAGGCCCAGAAGACTGTAGGCTATTTCCTTTTTTTTTTTTTAATAGTGCTACTCCTCCAAATTTTCTATTTCTTCTCTCTTTCTCTTTCCTGTCTCTCTGTAATACTTATTAGTCACATATCGGATCTTCTATTTCTTTAAACTACTTCTGTCTGTATTTTTCCTTCTGTGCTGATTGCTGGTACAATCATTATTTTTATCTGCCAGTTGTGTCTGTCCTACTATTTAGTCTATTTTTCTTTTCTCTTAGAGCATAGATTGAAAAGTAATGCCCACAGAATAGTCCTCTCCTTGTTTTGACTGTAGTAGTTCCCTGTTATCCATGGTTTCACTATCCACGGTTTCAGTTATGTGCTGACAACCACAGTCCAAAAATATTACCTGGAAAATTCCAGAAATAAACAATTCATAAGTTTTAAATTTCATCCTGTTCCAAGTAGCATAATGAAATTTTGTACCACCCAGCTCAGTTTCACCCAGGACATGAATCCTCCCTTTTCCCATGTCCACACTGTGCATAGTACTTGTGCATTAGTATGAAAAATATAGTGTATATGAGATTCAGTACCACTATCTATCTCTTCATGCATCCACTGCATATATGGCAAGTATGCCATAACCTCACCCACACAGATCTTGGCTATATGACCTGCCTTAGAGAACTGAAAAGTAGAAACGACAACATAAACAGAGCTTTGAAACATGTTTGTCCACTTCAGAAATTTGAGACTAATATAATAGAGTATAAGTTAGCCTGCTTAAGGATGGCAAGCCATGTAGAGGATAAAGTGCCCTCAGTTCAGTTCTTCAGTCGCTTAGTCAACTTCATATTAATCACCAGAAATGTGAAGTCATACAAGACCATCTGACCATCACAAATATATCAGCTGCCCCACACACATGAGAAAGTGTAGTGAAAATCAATCTAGATATAAAAACCACCCAACTGATCCAGAAAATCCTGAGGTTAAAAAATGGTCATCGCTGTAAATTACTAAGTTTAGGGGTAGATTGTCTAGTGGGAATATATAACTGGTACAAAAATTGATGCCAATTAAAACCAGATTGCTTGTTATTCCTTCTCTGCAGTGTGAGTGCTGTAGGAAAGAGCAGAAATACTGTGTTGGAGAGTCATGGCAGAGAGCCATAGTTCTCATGTTTGTTCCAACTAGGGGAAGTCAGAAATTCAAAATTACTTGAAGTGCTGGTAATTTTGCTCTTTTTCCTTTGTCTTTCTTTTGTTTGTCTCTCTTTATGAAACTACTTTAAAAGCCATATCCACTTACCTGAGACTAATTATGAAAGATTGTAGTAAATGTCTGATAACTTGACAAACTAATTTTTATTTTTTATTTGCAAAATTATTTCTGTTTTCTCTTCTTCCACTCTAAAAAAATAAAGGAATAACTCTACAGAAATAATAGATAAAAGCACTATTTTTTATAAAACTGTAATGCTGAACAAAATATTAAGATATTTTTAAAGTTTTTCCAGTTGAATCTGCTCTTAGTTACTATATATTGATTGAGGAAATATGATTTAATAAGACATATGCATTGACCTTGTTCAGTGTTTTACTCATGGCTCAAAATCAATTGTTAATACTATGGCATAGATTAAAATTTACTAATCTATGTTGTAATATCAGGGTCCTCTAGAGAAACAGAATCAACTATGATATAAATAAAGTATAAGGAATTGGCTCATATTGATAGCTTAGAGTGAACAATGTTAGATTCATGATCTCTGAAGAAGATTTAGCTTCAGGATCAGGGGCCAGGCTTGATCACTAAAGAGCTTTTGTGTAGCAAAGTTTTATTAAGGTATGAAAAAAAACAGAGAAAGCTTCTGACAAAGACATCAGAAGGGGGATAGAGAGTACTGCCCTTGCTAGTATTAGCAAGGGAGGTATAGACTTTTTAATTAATTATTACAATAAATCAAAGGAATGTCTCAAGTTTGTGAAAGTTTTACCAGGCCCACTCCCATAGGTTACATTTTAGGATAACAGGATTAGAACTTAACAACAGAAAGATCCTACCAGACTCACTCCCATAATTCACATTCTAAGATATCAAGATTAGTCAAAAGGTTTTCAGGAAGAAGAAACTGTTCAGAAGCAGGACGCATTGTTGTTCATTTCAGTCACTCAGTCCTGTCCAACTCTTTGCTACCCCATGGACTGCAGCACGCCAGGCTTCCCTATCTATCACCAACTCCTGCAGCTTACTCAAACTCATGTCCATTGAGTCAGTGATCCCATCCAACCATCTCATCCTCTGTTGTTCCCTTCTCCTCCTGCCTTCAATTTTTCCCAGCATCAGGGGCTTTTCAAATGAGTCAGTTCTTCGCAATAGGTGGCCAAATTATTGGAGTTTCAGCTTCAGCACCAGTCCTTCCAATGAATATTCAGAACTGATTTCCTTTAGGATGGACTGGTTGCATCTCCTTGTAGTCCAAGAACTCTCAAGAATCTTCTCCAACAACACAGTTCAAAAGCATCAGTTCTTCAGTGCTCAGCTTTCTTTCTTTTCACATTCATACATGACCACTGGAAAAACCATAGCCTTGACTAGACAGACCTATGTTGGCAAAGTAATGTCTCTGATTTTTAATATGCTGTCTAGGTTGATCATAACCTTTCTTCCAAGGAGCATGCATCTTTTAATTTCATGGCTGCAGTCACCATCTGCAGTGATTTTAGAACCCCCCAAAATAAAGTTTCTCACTGTTTCCATTGTACCCCACCTATTTGCCATGAATTGATTGGACTGGATGCCATGATCTTAGTTTTCTGAATCTTGAGCTTTAAGCCAACTTTTTCACAATCCTCTTTCACTTTCATCAAGAGGCTCTTTAGTTCTTCCTTGCTTTCTGCTGTAAGGGTGATGTCTTCTGCATATCTGAGGTTATAGATATTTCTCCTGGCAGTCTTGATTCCAGCTTGTGATTCATCCAGCCTGGCATTTCACATGATGTACTCTGCATATAAGTAAATAAACAGGGTGACAATATTCAGCCTTGATCTACTCATATCCCAATTTGGAACCAGTCTGTTGTTCCATGTCCATTTCTAACTGTTGCTTCATGACCTGTATACAGATTTCTCAGAAGGCAGGTCAGTTGGTCTGGTATTCCCATCTCTTTCAGAATTTTCCACAGTTTATTGTGATCCACTCAGTCAAAGGCTTTGGCATAGTCAATAAAGCAGAAGTAGATGTTTTTCTGGAACTCTATTGCTTTTTCAAAGATCCAGCAGATGTTAGCTATTTGATATCTGTTTCCTCTGCCTTTTCTAAAACCAACTTGAACATATGGAAGTTCATAGTTCATGTATTGCTGAAGCCTGGCCTGGAGAATTTTGAGCATTACTTTACTAGCATGTGAGATGAGTGCAATTGTGTGGTAGTTTAATTCTTTGGCATTGCCTTTCTTTGGGATTGGAATGAAAACTGATCTATTCCAGTCCTGTGGCAACTGTTGAGTTTTCCACATTTGCTGGCATATTGAGTGCAGCACTTTCACAGCATCATCTTTCAGGATTTGAAATAGCTCAACTGGAACTCCATCACCTTCACTAGCTTTGTTCCTAGTGATGCTTCCTAAGGCCCACTTGATTTTACATTCCAGGATGTCTGGCTCTAGTTGAGTGATCACACCATTGTGATTATCTGGGTCATTAAGGTCTTTTTTGTACAGTTCTTCTGTGTATTCTTGCCACCTTTTCTTAATATCTTCTGCTTCTGTTAGGTCCATACCATTTCTGTCCTTTATCGAGCCCATCTTTGCATGAAATGTTCCCTTGGTATCTCTAATTGTCTTGAAGAGATCTCTAGTCTTTCCCATTCTGTTGTTTTCCTCTATTTCTTTGCACTGATCACTGAGGAAGACTTTCTTATCTCTCCTTGCTATTTTTGGAACTCTGCATTCAAATGGGTATATTTTGCCTTTTATCCTTTGCTTTTTACTTCTCTTCTTTTCACAGTTATTTGTAAGACCTCCTCAGACAGCCATTTTGCTTTTTTGCATTCTTTTTTGGAGGGAAGATCTTGATCCCTGTCTCCTGTACAGTGTCACAAACCTCCACCCATTGTTCATCAGGCACTCTGTCTATCAGATTTAGTCCCTTAAATCTATTTCTCACTTCTGCTGTATAATTATTATGGGACTTGATTTAGGTCATACTCGAAAGGTCTAGTGGTTTTCCCTACTTATTTCACTTTAAGTCTGAATTTCGCAATAAGGAGTTACTGGTCTGAGCCACAGTCAGCTCCAGATCTGGTTTTTGCTAACTGTATTGAGTTTCTCCATCTCAGATACTAAGAATTTAATCAATCTGATTTCAGTGTTGATCATCTGGTGATGTCATGTGTATAGTCTTCTCTTGTGTTGTTGGGTTGTTGGATTATATAGCATTGTTATTATATAAACTGAGTTGTTTATCAGTTTCAGGCATAAAGAAAAAAAAAGTTGTTAGTGACTAAGGAATGTATAGAAAAAAATGTTTGTCCTTTCCTCCTCCTCAAGAACCCCAGGCCCTTCTCTCCTTAGGGACCCCCAGACTTCTTAACAACCTGTCTAGGAATTGGCTTTCTCAATATGGTCATGGATGCTTATAAATCTCAAAATCTGCAGGATATGTTGGCAGGCTGGAGATCTAAGAGAACCTAGATAATGTAGTTAGAGCTGAAGTGTGGTGAAGGAAGATCAGCAGTCTTGAGACCCAAAGAAGACCCAGTGTTTCTGTTTAATGAGAAGTCAGGAAAAAGTGAAAACCTAGTTCAAAAGCAGTCAGAAGGAATTCTCTCCTACTCAAGGGAAGACTCATTTTTTTATTCTATTCAGGCCTTCAGATGATTGCATAAGGCCTTTGACTGTGTGAATCATAACAAAATGTGGGAAATTCTTCAAGAGATGGAAATACCAGATCATCTTGCCTGCCTCTCATGAAAGTTGTATCCAGGTCAAGAAATAATAGTTAGAATTGGACATGGAACAACAGACTGGTTCAAAATTGGGAAAGGAGTATGTCAAGGTTGTATATTATCACTCTACTTATTTAACTTATATGCAGAGTACATCATGAGAAATGCTGGGCTGAAGGAAGCACAAGCTATAATCAAGATTTCCAGGAGAATTATCAATAACCTTAGATATGCATATGACACCACCGTAATGGCAGGAAGTAAAGAGCCTCTTGATGAAAGTGAAAGATGAGAGTGAAAACCGTGGCTTAAAACTCAGCAAAATGAAGATCATGACATCTGGTCCCATCAGTTCAGTTCAGTTCAGTCACTCAGTCGTGTCCGACTCTTTGCAACCCCATGAATCACAGCACGCCAGGCCTCCCTGCCCATCACCAACTCCCGGAGTTCACCCAGACTCACGTCCATTGAGTCAGTGATGCCATCCAGCCATCTCATCCTCTGTCGTCCCCTTCTCCTCCTGCCCCCAATCCCTCCCAGCATCACAGTCTTTTCCAATGAGTCAACTCTTTGATGAGGTGGCCAAAGTACTGGAGTTTCAGCTTTAGCATCATTCCTTCCAAAGAAATCCCAGGGCTGATCTCCTTCAGAATGGACTGGTTGGATCTCCTTGCAGTCCAAAGGACTCTCAAGAGTCTTCTCCAACACCACACTTCAAAAGCATCAATTCTTCGGCGCTCACCTTTCTTCACAGTTCAACTCTCACATCCATACATGACCACTGGAAAAACCATAGCCTTGACTAGACGCACCTTTTTTGGCAAAGTAATGTCTCTGCTTTTGATGATGCTATCTAGGTTGGACATAACTTTCCTTCCACGGAGTAAGGTCTTTTAATTTCATGGCTGCAGTCACCATCTGCAGTGATTTTGGAGCCCCAGAAAATAAAGTCTGACACTGTTTCCACTGTTCATGGCAAATAGATGGGGAAATAATGGAAACAGTGACAGACTTTATTTTCTTGGGCTCCAAAATCCCTACAAACTGTGATGGCAGCCATGAAATTAAAAGACACTTATATTCCTAAGTATTTTATTCTTTTCATTGCAATGGTGAATGGAATTGTTTCTATTTTCTCATTATTACCTAAAGAGACTAAAGACCTATATATAGAAAACTATAAAACACTGGTGAAAGAAATCAAAGAGGACACTAATAGATGGAGAAATATACCATGTTCAAGGATTGGAAGAATCAATATCGTGAAAATGAGTATACTACCCAAAGCAATTTATATATTCAATGCAATCCCTATCAAGCTACCAATGGTATTCTTCACAAAGCTAGAACAAATAATTTCACAATTTGTATGGAAATACAAAAAACTTCAAATAGCCAAAACTATCTTGAGAAAGAAGAATGGAACTGGAGGAATCAACCTGCCTGATTTCAGGCTCTACTACAAAGCCACAGTCATCAAGACAGTATGGTACTGGCACAAAGACAGAAATATCAATCAATGGAACAAAATAGAAAGCCCAGAGATAAATCCATGCACATATGGACACCTTATCTTTGACAAAGGAGGCAAGAATATACAATGGATTAAAGACAATCTCTTTAACAAGTGGTGCTGGGAAAACTGGTCAACCACTTGTAAAAGAATGAAACTAGAGCACTTTCTAACACCATACACAAAAATAAACTCAAAATGGATGAAAGATCTAAACGTAAGACCAGAAACTATAAAAACTCCTAGAGGAGAACAGAGGCAAAACACTCTCTGACATACATCACAGCAGGATCCTCTATGACCCACCTCCCAGAATATTGGAAATAAAAGCAAAAATAAACAAATGGGACCTAATTAAACTTAAAAGCTTCTGCACATCAAAGGAAACTATTAGCAAGGTGAAAAGACAGCCTTCAGAATGGGAGAAAATAATAGCAAATGAAGCAACTGACAAACAACTAATCTCAAAAATATACAAGCAACTCCTACAGCTCAATTCCAGAAAAATAAATAACCCAATCAAAAAATGGGCCAAAGAACTAAATAGACATCTCTTCAAAGAAGACATACAGATGACTAACAAACACATGAAAAGATGCTCAACATCACTCATTATCAGAGAAATGCAAATCAAAACCACTATGAGGTACCATTTCACACCAGTCAGAATGGCTGTGATCCAAAAGTCTACAAGCAATAAATGCTGGAGAGGGTGTGGAGAAAAGGGAACCCTCTTACACTGTTGGTGGGAATGCAAACTAGTACAGCCACTATGGATAACAGTGTGGAGATTCCTTAAAAAACTGGAAATAGAACTGCCTTATGATCCAGCAATCCCACTGCTGGGCATACACACTGAGGAAACCAGAATTGAAAGAGACCCGTGTACCCCAGTGTTCATCACAGCACTGTTTATAATAGCCAGGACATGGAAGCAACCTAGATGTCCATCAGCAGATGAATGGATAAGAAAGCAATGGTACATATACGCAATGGAGTATTACTCAGCCATTAAAATGAATACATTTGAATCAGTTCTAATGAGGTGGATGAAACTGGAGCCTATTATACAGAGTGAAGTAAGCCAGAAAGAAAAACACCAATACAGTATACTAACGCATATATATGGAATTTAGAAAGATGATAACAATAACCCTGTATACGAGACAGCAAAAGAGACACTGATGTATAGAACAGTCTTTTGGACTCTGTGGGAGAGGGAGAGGGTGTGATGATTTGGGAGAATGGCATTGAAACATGTATAATATCATATAAGAAACGAATCACCAGTCCAGGTTCGATGCACGATACTGGATGCTTGGGGCTGGTGCACTGGGACGACCTGGAGCGATGGTATGAGGAGGGAGGAGGGTTCAGGATGGGGAACACATGTATACCTGTAGCAATTCCTTTCGATATATGGCAAAACCAATACAATATTGTAAAGTTAAAAAATAAAATAAAAATTTTTAAAAAGTGGAAAAAAAAGAGACAATTATACCTTGGAAGAAAAGCTATGACAAACCTAGACAGTGTATTAAAAAACAGAGACATTAATTTGCCGACAAAGGTCCATATAGTGAATGCAGTGGTTTTACAGGTAGTCATGTACAATTGTGAGAGCTGGACAATAAAAAAGGCTGAGCACTGAAGAACTGATGCTTTCAAATTGTGGTGCTGGAGAAGACTCTTGAGAATCCCTTGGACTGCAAGGAGATCAAACCAGTCAATCCTAAGGGAAATCAACCCTGAATATTCGTTTGGAGGGCTGAGGCTAAGCCGAAGCTCCAATACTTTGGCCATGTGATGTGGAGAGCCAACTCATTGGAAAAGACCCCGATGTTGGGAAAAACTGAAGTCAGGACAAGGAGGAGATGACAGAGCATGAGATGGTTGTATGGCATCAGTCAATGGACATGAATTTGAGCAAACTCCGGGAAACGGTGAAGGACAAGGAAGCCTTTCAGGCTGCAGTCCATGGGGTCTCAGAGTTGGACACAACTGAGCAACTGAACACCACCACCCACGTTAAGAAAAACAATGCTTTACTTGTCTTTACTAATGTGGGTGCTTTACTTTGCAGATTCAAATATGGATCTCATCCCAAAACACCCTCTCAGGAACACCTAGAATAATGTTTGACTATATATTTGACCACCCCATAGCCCGCTGAATATTACACGCAAAATTAATCATCATACATGTAAATTATAAGTAGATAGATTTAAAAAAAACTTACAAAGATACTTAAACCTTTGATGCTTGTCTGTTTCTCTCATCTTCAGCTGAATCTTTGAAGTCTAAGACATGCTTCTCAAAGTTTCTTAGTTCATTCTTTTCTAATTGATGTTATTCCTTTTTAAGACTCTTCATCATGGAGATGAATGCTTCCCTTCAGACCCCTGTGACATAACCAAACTTCCAGTTTTGGATCTGAGATTACCACTAGGATATTGATGTAGACAGCATTTCATGGAAATTCTGACCTATTAGCTTTACTAAAATAGTGAAAATAATGGGAGATGGACAGCACCAGATACTTTTATTCAGCAGCGTAATCCAAGGAAAAATACAATGTGAAACGACATATTCTTTCTTACTGGTATATTATTCATCATTGTCCATCAATTACAGCCAGAAATTGGTGCAAAATTGAGAAATATTTGATTTTAAGAGACATTTGAATATGGGAGAACTTGAAATAAATGCCGCAGAAATTGGACATTGGATGAAATATTCTAAGTAATGGCACCATCTAAAGGCATAAATCAAACCTGCATTAGCATTACCTATTGATTCTCGTTCTCTGCACAGAAGGAAGATTATTTTTTGGCATAATTAAAAAGTGAAACTTCGCAAACTATAATAGTTAGTGGAAAATATGACAATTGATGTTTACATGTCTATAAATTACTGCTCTTTTTCCTCATCTCTGTGAAAATAGATAATAATTTTTAAAAGTATTGCAAGGCGCTGTGAAAAGCCTCTGAAATAAGTACATGGATACAAGAGTGTTTTTGAATCTAAATTCTCAAAATCTAGTAAAGAAAAATGAACAATAAACTGTTAGGTTTTATGTACTAAATTTTATAAAACGTATGTAGACAAGATACCACAGGGTGACTGGAAGAAGATTCTTAATTCTGCCTGGGACACTGGGAAAGTGTTCCCAGAGAAGATGACATTTTATTTGGTTTTTGAAAGAGTAGTTTCCAGACAAAGAAGAGACAGACATGCTTGTCATAAAGCAAAAGTGTAAAGACATCAAGGGCTGACCAAGCAGAGGTGTTTAGGGAGTTGCAGCAAGTTCAGTATGACTATAGAGCAGATTTCATGGTTTAAAGTTTCAGAAAAAGAGAATGTAAAGTCAGGTGGGGCCTCTGTGTATCTGATACTTTTTTAATCATATTGAACAGTTCAAATTTAATCTTTGAGTCATTGGCAAGCTACAGCTATGTTTAATAACTTTACTGTTTTAAATTAGCACATGCTCACTTAAAAAATTAGAACATACTTAAGAAAATCATCAACTTTCTAAACACCCAGAGAAAACTACTAGTAATGCTACCACAGTTTTCCCAGACTTTTCTGTATAAATACACACACACACACACACACACAAATACCCATATACAAGAATAAAGAACATGTAGTGTTTGTCTCTAGCTTTTTCTACTTGTAAACATATTGAATATATATCTCCAATTTACAGAATAGAGTTGTACATTATTATTTCCTAAAAGATATGTGGTACTCTATAAGTACTTTAAGATTATTGCCAATTGTGTAAACCCTTAACAAGAGCAATGACATTATCTGATTTTATTTTTAGGGAGATGACTGATAAGAATGTGGAAGATCTGTTCGGGTGAGTGAGAAAATGATGGTAGAACCACCCATTTGATTGTTACGAGAATATACTAGATAATTGAAGATGAGGACTGGGAGTAATGTAGAAACCAGGAAATTAGAGAAGAGAAGTGAAATCTGTGAGATATATCAAAGGCAGAATTCACTCTACTTGAACCTAATTGATTCAGTAAAGAGTTATATGGCAGACCTGGGTTATTCAAACCCTGACCATTCAAGGCAAAAACACATCTTCAGGACTGACCCTTGGTCAGCTCTTAGGGAATAACCTCTGAGCCCTTGAAATGTACTGCCTGAGAAGAATGTTTTTGTTTGCCTGAGGTCCTACCCTTTTGCTGATGCTGGGTGGGCGTGGAGAGGGGTCCATGTACTGGACTCAAAGGAGCTGCATTGTTATACCTGACTGACCCCCAATAAAAACTCTGGATGCCATGGCTTGAGTGAGCTTTCATAGTTAGCAACACTTTGCACAAAGTTGTCACACACTGCTGGGAGAATTAAGTGTGTTCTTTGCTATTTCACTGGAAAAAGAAACTTGGAAATGTGCTCTTTGTTTCTCCTGGACTTCAACCAGGTGTATTTCCCTTTGCTGATTTTAATCTATATCATTTTACTGTGATAAACTACAACCAAGAGTATAATGGCTTTTCGGAGTCCTGTGTGTCATTTTAGCAAGTCATGGAGCCTATGAGTGATTTTGGAGACCCTGGCATGAGGGTGATAGTTCAGAATCATTTATCCCAGGAAATGAAGGGAAATACCTAAAATGGGAATCACAGAAGAAATAGCATTAACTAAAATGGGGATCACATAAGAAATAGAAAATGTAGCTTGTGAAAACCAGGATAAAGAATTCAGTATTAACCAGGGTACGTTTAAATTGTTAAAGGAGAAGAAGCATAATACTCAAAAGAAAATGAATAAATTAAAGAATTTGATTATATACAGTAAAATACATGTAATTACACATCAGGTCAAGATGTAGAACATTTCTGTCACTCCATAACTTTTCCCAAGGCTCCCTCTCTAGTTACTATCAGCACTAGAAGTATTTTTGACCTCTATTTTTGACTTCTATTCACACAGATAAGTTTAGAATCATGCACTATATACTCTTTATGATCACTTTCTCTTGCTCAACGTCATGTCCAAGAGGTTCATCCATATCTTTATGTGTATGGGTAACTTGTTCCTTTTTACTGCTGAGCGACTATTCAATTGTAAGAGTAGGATAAGCAATCTTGTGTTAGGCTGAATAATGGCCTCCCAATGATGTCTGTTCTAATACCTAGAACCTGTGTTATGTTACCTTACATTTAAATGAGACTTTGCAGATGTGATTAAGGATCCTAAGTGGAGAGATTGTTCTGTACTATTCCGGTGGGTTTAATGTAATCACGAAAATCCTTATTAGAGCAAAGTGGGAGGTGAAAATAAAGACAAGTTAATGTGATGGGAGCAAAGACTGAAGAGCCAAGAGCTAAAGAATGTCATAGCCTCTGGAAGCTGATTCTTTTCTGGAACCCCCAGAAGGAATAAGCACTATTGACACCTTGATTATAGCCCTAAATATCTCATTTTGAAGTCTTGACTTCTAGAATTGTAAGAGAATAAATTTGTATTTTTTAAGTCACTCAGTTTTGGTAATTTGTTGTGATACTGACACAATGATTTTATCCATTCTTCTGTTAATGGACATTAAGGCTTGTTCAGCTTTGGGATAATAATAAATAATAATGCTATGAACATTTTGCACAAATGCTTTTATGGAAAAAAATTCACTTATTTTTGAGATGGAAGTATAGGAATGGTATATTTGGGTCATAAAATAGTTGTATGATTATTAGAAACTGATAATTGTGCAAAGTGGTTTTACCATTTTGCACTCTCACCAATTGTTCCACATCTCCATGAATATCTGATAGTTTTAGGGTTTTAAAAACTTCACATATGTTGGTAGATGTGTAGTGGTATCTCTTTGTCATTTTAACTTGCATTTCTCTGGCAGCAAATGTTTTTGAACATTTTCCTTTGTGTGTTGACTGTTCGGCTATCATTTTGAGATTTTGATGCAAACCAAAGGCTGCCTAGAAGGAAAGTCCACATATAAATGGCAAACCTCTTTCACATGATTTCAGGGATTGACAGAACATCTACCCCCTTCTTTCCTTGGACTTTTGGCCAATACTTGACCATATCATCAGGCTGCTGCTGCTCTTTCCAGCTTCACCTGGCCTCTTCCTGCCTGCACCCTGTTCCCAGCAAACCTGATTGCCTTGCTGTGTCCTGCCTCTCTTATCTCCTTTCCTTTGAAATGCCCCTCCTCCTTCAGATCCCAGTTTCCAAAGCCCTACTCTCTATGTTATATTTAGTTCACTGATTTCCTCCCCTAGGAAGTTTTCCTTGATCCCCCTAATTTCTTCTTTACCAGCTCTCTCCTAATGCCCCATCCCTTTGTTTGTTTTTAAACTTACTATATTCTATAATTACCTTTTGTGTGAATCTCCACATTTTGAACACTTTGAAGTTAGTGACTCTGTCATAGTTATATGTTAAGAAGAGTGTACAACTTATGAGTGACACTCAAACATTTGTTGAATTGAATAAATAATAGGCAAAAAAAAAATGTTTTTTAAAAATCATATTGCGAGTAGTTATTCCTTTTGTAATTCTGAATTTCCAGAATTCAATGAGTAGTTTCATTGATGTAGTCTAAAAATTCTTAAAAAAGAAAGTCTCAGACAGTTTGGGAGAATAAAGGGGAGCTATCTTGTGACAAATTAATTGTAGTAATTTAATTTAATTTTGTATTGGATATTAAGACATCTCTGCCCTTTTATGGTTTTATAGAAATCCCTTCATGTTTGCATATGGTCCTTATCACAAAGAAATATAATTTTCTTTTGAGATGTATGTTTGTCTCTGGATAATATTAACTCCTTAAGTCAGTTTTCAAGTTGGTTTTTGGTTTCTTAATGGTACAAGATAGGTGTTCAATAAATTCTTGCTAACCTGGGATTTTTATTGTTGGTGATAGATTATTGGCCAGATAATACCTGAACAGGCTCTCTCTTGACAAATGTTACCATCTGATCTTATCACTTGGACCAGGTCTGTTTTGTTCCCCAAAAGTCAATAGACAAACAAAAGACAGAAATATGTCAGAAACTCATCTTCCTAGTGTGTGTGCTCAGTCACATCTGATTCTTTGTGATCCTATGGACCGTAGCCTACCAGGCTCCTCTGTTCATGGAATTTTCCCAGCAAGAATACTGGAGTGGGTTGCCATTTACTCCTCCAAGGGATCTTCCCAACTCAGGGATCAAACCTACATCTCCTGCATTGCAAGAAGTTTCTTTACCTGTTGAACCATTATGGGAGGCCCGTCTTAGAGAGCATGGCAACAGTTCCACTGCTAGCTGTTAAGCTTGTGCTATTTTCAAGGAACGAAAAAGTTACTCTCCGCTTGTGGTGAATATCACCTTCTCCCAAACCAGGAAGAGAATGGGCTGCCGGGTACTGTCCTACCCAAGGAAAAACATGCTTTGAAAAGAAAAATTCCAACCAGGGTTCAAGCACAGGGATTTCTTGGACAGGGCTGAACTATCACCCTCCTCTGCACCAAGACATAAATGACTTTATCTATTTACTCATCTACTGAATGATATGTATTGAAGACTTTATTACAAATCCTCAGTTGAGTTCAGGAGGTAGAGCACATTGAAAGACACATAAATAACTTTTGAGACATATACTAATAACTAGTATGCAAATAACTGATTGAAATCATTTCCTTTCATTGTAGCCTTACTCTATTTATTGCTAATAATTTTATCTTGAGAGTTAACAAAAAGAAAAACTTTGAAATAAGCAAGACCTGAATTTATCATTTACTTTTTTTCAGACATATCCTCATTATTTTTCTTGTCCTGCAAATGTCAGAATACAATTGTTCTATTTTCATATGTTTGCTCCAGGAGGAATTTTCTTTCCACCTTTGGTTCTTTAGTGCTTTGACTCATTACTTACATTGACTTTGCTACTTTTTTCTTCCATCATCTTGCTCTGAAAGACTCCCTTCTCTCCTTGAATAGCTCTTTTCCCTACCACGTTAGAACCACTGAGCTAGCTCGCTATATCTGGAGGAAATGCTTTTAAAAGGCTCATTTTTTAAATCTGTTCTGCCATTTCTAGATGAAAAGTGTGACTGGGTTAAAGAATTTAAAGTAGGCCACCCAGCAATATTTTTGCCAATCCAAGCCAATTTCCAAACATTTCTGACAGCAAAATTGAGCATTAAAAAATAAAAAATAAACCTCTTAATGCTCAGTGTTGGCAGAGTGTAAATGCTAAATGGGGATATGAGAAAGAATTTGTCATAATTCTCCCACTCAAAGTTGCTAGTGTGCTAGAGTGAACGCCTGTTGTCATTAACGATATTTTTCCTAAATTTTGACCTAACAAAATAACTAAGGCAGAATCTTGAGGTATCCTAAAAACCTATAACAAAACATTAAGTTCAAGATAAAAATATAGTTTACCTGTCTTACCAATCACAAATCAATCAAACTTATCCTTGTATTAACAAAATATTGAGTGAAAAAAACTGTTTCTAAACACATAGCATATTAAATCATTCTTACATAATACATAAGGTACTTACTGAGTGCCTAATTTAGTATAGGCACTTTGATGAGTGCACATAAATGATAGAGCTCCCCATGTGCCCCAATCAGTACATCAAGATAAATAGTTTAAGAAGTGTTATAATATTTGAGGTATGATCTGTTAATAAGAAACATTATGATTATTAGTATTCTTCTCCTACTGCATAAACCTTTTCAGAAAATATTTTGATTCATAATTATTGCCAAGCATAAAATCAACACATAGTGTGTTTAGAAGTTATTTTGTAGGGTTCCTCAAAAATAAAGCAATATGGAATAATAATATAGGGTCATTTTTCTGGAAAGCCTTGATATGCAAAGTGGGATTTCAACTTCAAGACCAAATGCAGAAAAGGTGAGAGGAATCACAGGGGTATATCCTGGTTGTGACAGCTCCCTGACATTGTGAGCAGCACAGGATTGCAAGTGATACATAATTGTGATGCAGTTTTTTCATACTTGTACATTGTACAGACAAATTCACTAGATCCTTAGATACCTAATGATAGATGTTTCACATATTGTTCAGTTAAAAGCCTAGGTTGAAGCTTGAGAATAGCTACCTAGATTACTGTTTCAATAGAAAAATATAACTTAACCTTTTTGGTACTTGGTTTTCCATCAGTAAAATAAATGAACTCATATTTAGCATCTTTAAAAGTCTGGTCCAATTTTCAATAAACTAGAAGATATAAAAATATGTACACAGACATTTAATCATATGAACAAATTTATGTGTCAGGACATTTTAATTTGACTATTGCCAAGCTGGACAACACTGTCCTTTTACTTCTGTTATATTCATGGATGTATTTACTGCATAACTGAAGTTGTTGTTCAGTTGCTCAGTTGTGTCTGACTCTTTGCGACCCCATGGACTGCAAAATGCCAGGCTTCTCTGTCCTTCACCATCTCCTGGAGTTTACTCAAACTCATGTCCATTGAGTCGGTTATGCCATCCAACCATCTCATCCTCTGTCATCCCCTTCTCCTACCTTCAATTTTTCCTAGTGTCAGGATTTTTCCAGTGAGTCTTTTCACATCAGGTGGCCATAGTACTGGAGCTTCAGCTTCAGCATCAGTCCTTCCAATGAATATTCAGGGTTGATTTCTTTTAGGATTGACTGGTTTGATCTCTCTGCAGTCCAAGGGACTCTCAAGAGTCTTATCCAACACCACAGTTCAAAAACATCAGTTCTTCAGCACTCAGCCTTGTTTACACTGCAACTCTCACATCCATACATGACTACTGGAAAAACCATAGCTTTGACTATACAGACCTTTGTTGGCAAAGTAATGTCTCTGTTTTGTAATACACTGTCTAGGTTTGTCATAGCTTTCCTTCCAAGGAGCAAGCATAACTGAGGAAAGGGAGGCAAATTTTAAAGATAAACTTTATCATGAACTACAGATGAAGATGCAGGGCTACAAAAGGGAGCTAGAATTCTGTCTTCTCCCTCAGAAGTAAATTTTAGCAAGTGTATGAAACTCTGACTTCAAGCAAAAAATTTTTAGAGAACAGAATGACAAAGGCACAGAAAAGGAAATCTTTTCTTCTCTCCTCTGCTCACAACCTACCACTGTTCTGAGCCACAAGGGCCCTTTGGTTTTGGAATATCTGGGAATAGCAACAGAGAAATACGCATCTCAACATGGCTCAAACAGTACACGAAGTTGATTGGCTTGTTGAACTCCCTAGCAGAGTAGACAGAATCATCTTCCCTCGCTATTTTTCAGTCTTGTTAATGCAGTCCTGGCCTCATTTTGGCAGGATCTTCCTTCATCACTGTAAGCTGGCTGGCAGCTGAGCACAGGTGGAGCACAACAAGCTCGACAGAAAATCTCTTCCTCGTCTTCCAATAGAAGAAGAAAGAAGATTTTCTCTCACAGAAGCCACAGCAAATGTTACCCAATATCTCACTGATTCTAACTGGGTTACATGCCAGTCTCTGAACCAATCCCTGTGGGCAAGGATTTGGGACACACAGACACCTCTAAGCCAATGGAAGTCCATATCTGAAGTTTGAGGACAAGGGGAAAATCCCTTCTGAACCCTTCTGACTAAAAGTGGGAGGAGGGTGGATTTCCTAAAGTGCAATTAAGGTAGGATATATGAAGGAAGAAGAGAGAGGCTGCTGACAACTCCAAAGGTTTCCACTGTAACTTCCTTTATGCGGGCTTTGGTGTCCTTCTGCAATGACCACTAAGAGATTTTCCCAAGGAACACGCAAAAATGGAAGTTAGAGAAGGAAAGAAGAAACTCTAACACCATTTCATGGTGATTGTAGCTGACACACTTGTTTGTGGGCATGTTAGACACAAACGTTGTGAATTTCCAGGAGTAAGAAAGATACAGTTTTGGCCTTTACAGTGGTTGGACTTATGAGAAACTTAAGTCCTCCAAACAGGAAAGTGTTATCTTCAAAGCCTGCATTATAGGCAAAATAAAAACCAATCACTTTTTTTCCCTCACTCTTTTTCATTATCTCCCGAGAGTTCCATGGTACTTCCTATTTGATGTTCCCAGTAGTACTGTCCAATAAAAATACAACACTAACACAAATGCAGTCACATACATAATTTAAATTTTCTAGTAGTCTCATTAGAAAGGTAGAAAGAAGATATAATTAATTTTAATAATATACTTGGATTTAACCAAAAATATTCAAAATAATATCATTTGAGTATAAAATCAGTCTAAAAATATTATTGGGAAATTTTAATTTCCTTTTCAAAAAAAAATTTTTTTTTTCTAAGTCTTTGAAATCTAGCATGTAGCAACATTACAAATTCTGAATAGGCATCTGTGGTCAGTATATGGAACTGAATAATTCCATATTCTAGTCATATGCAAGTATTTCCTCTTCCCTGATATTTTCTTTTTTTTTTTTTTCTTTAACTTCTTTACTTCTTATATGCAGTTTTCTGGCTTGAAATACATTTTCCTCCTTCTCTCTGCTCCTGATCCTAGCCTCACTGATCTTGGTTTGAAAAAAAAAAAAAAAAAAACCTTTAGGGCTCTCCTTGGCTATCAGTGCGTCCTTAGAAAGCCTTCCCTAAGCTCCCCTATGGCCCTGTGCGTATCCCCATCATCCACAGATTAACGAGTATCAAGAGCTTTGCGCTCAACAAACCAAAGATCTAGTCAGAAAGAATTGAAATAGATAATGATACTCTTGAGGCCAAAGACTGTGTCTTACTCATTATTGTATGCACTGAAGTCAGTCAGTGCCTGGAGCAGAGTGAAGACAGTAAATATTAATGGAATGAAGACAAGAGGAAAGGATCACACATTTAAACTAACTTGAACTTTCACCCAAAGTTTAACACTTTGACAGCATGAAACATTTCTATCAGATATTCTTTCCTTGGTGGTGAACAAAGGGAAATCTGCCAATCAATATCTGTCCTTCCCCAGTTCATGAGTGAGTTACATGAATGTAAACACACTTCAGGTAATCTTTGTCAGTTTCATGTATAAGAGTGTTTTAAAATATTTATACCTAGGAATGTGAGGAATAACTAAATCTAAAATATGTTTTGTTATATGACAGGCACTGTGCTAAGTGATTCACTTGCATTGTATGACTTGCTGTCAACACATCCTAAATAATACTTCATGGATTTTTTTTTTTAATCTCCAGTTACAGTGAAATACATCATAGTGTTAGGATTACAAGAAACCTGGGTTTATATTCCAGCTTCAGTCTTACTAGCTATTTAAGTATACCCAAACTGTGGAAAATTCTGAAAGAGATGGGAATACCAGACCACCTGACCTGCCTCTTGAGAAACCTATATGCAAATCAGGAAGCAACAGTTAGAACTGAACATGGAACAACAGACTGGTTCCAAATAGGAAAAGGAGTACGTCAAGGCTGTATATTGTCACCCTGCTTATTTAACTTATATGCAGAGTACATCATGAGAAATGCTGGGCTGGAAGAAACACAAGCTGGAATCAAGATTGCCGGGAGAAATACAAATAACCTCAGATATGCAGATGACACCACCCTTATGGCAGAAAGTGAAGAGGAACTCAAAAGCCTCTTGATGAAAGTGAAAGAGGAGAGCGAAAAAGTTGGCTTAAAGCTCAACGTTCAGAAAACTAAGATCATGGCATCTGGTCCCATCACTTCATGGGAAATAGATGGGGAAACAGTGGAAACAGTGTCAGACTTTATTTTTTTGGGCTCCAAAATCACTGCAGATGGTGATTGCAGCCAGGAAATTAAAAGACGCTTACTCCTTGGAAGGAAAGTTATGACCAACCTAGACAGCATATTAAAAAGCAGAGACATTACTCTGCCAACAAAGGTCCGTCTAGTCAAGGCTATGGTTCTTCCAGTGGTCACATATGGATGTGAGAGTTGGACTGTGAAGAAAGCTGAGCGCTGAAGAATTGATGCTTTTGAACTGTGGTGTTGGAGAAGATCCTTGAGAGTCCCTTAGACTGCAAGGAGATCCAACCAGTCCATTCTGAAGGAGATCAGTCCTGGGTGTTCATTGGAAGGACTGATGCTGAAGCTGAAACTCCAATACTTTGGCCACCTCATATGAAGAGTTGACTCATTGGAAAAGACTCTGATGCTGGGAGGGACTGGGGACAGGAGGAGAAAGGGATGATAGAGGATGAGATGGCATCACAGACTCGATGCACATGAGTTTGGGTGAACTCCAGGAGTTGATGATGGACACAGAGGCCTGGGCGTGCTGCAATTCATGGGGTCGCAAAGAGTCGGACATGACTGAGCTACTGAACTGAACTGACAGGGTTTTTGAGGATTAAATGAAATGGTATATGTAGCAGACAGGGGCTGTTGCATCCTAGACAGAAAAATACTAGTTTTTCTTTCCTATCTTTGATTCCTTTCTCATGAGAATACTCGCACAGCTCAGCTCTTTGTGTATCTCATAAAGACTAAGTAAAATTAAATTTCCTCACAGTACCTCACAAGAGAAGAGAATTAATTTAAAAAGATGCTTTGGGAGAATTACTTAAGTACACTCAACTGTAATTATAGAATTCAAATCCTAAGTAAATAAAAACAATTTAATCAAAATTAAGTTGTATAATGGGATCAGAAATAGCTCCGTCAAGCTGTAAGGACAGTTGTTTCATTTAGACTTCATGGTACTGCTTACTGGGTATACTTCTTGTCTCATCCTCTCTTTCAACCCTAGATACTTGAGAAAGAACAAAATTTATCACTTCAAAAACTCATTTATAAATTGTTGAGTGCTTTTCTCCAAATTGTGACAGTTATTATTGTTTAACTCACTCAGTATTCATGTTCAATCCTTTTTCCATGCTTTACTCTAGGGAATAGAGAAATAACAAACATTTCCTACCTTTCTTTGCAGCTAGAGGAGGCCAAGGGACATGGCCCTGTCCAAAGAGATTTTAGGGGAAGTGTCCTGAGGAGAATTTTGTTGTTCTGTAGAATGGGCCATTCTTTCTCCATTTCCTTCACTGAATGTAATTCTCATGTCTGAGGTTTCCATAATCATCTTAAGCCAAAGAGAAATGGAGGGTATAGGAGAGAGAAAGGACTCAGCTCTTTCATGATATTGTGGGATGACCTTCTAAATATTTAAAAACAATCATCACCTGGGGAGTAATCATTTGATTGAAATAGAGGACGGCAGCTCCCCAGACCTTACAAGCCACTGAGCATTAGCCCTGAAATCACTGACATGTTACAGCAAATTTCAACTGTACCTCCGAATCTCTTAACGAACTCTTAGGTAGATTCTTGCTTGCAGCCAAAAGCATTCTTAATAGAAACACATGCACTGTCAGAATCAACAAATAACATCAGATCAGATCAGATCAGATTAGTCGCTCAGTCGTGTCAAACTCTTTGCGACCCCATGAATAGCAGCACGCCAGGCCTCCCTGTCCATCACCAACTCCCAGAGTTCACTCAGACTCACGTCCATCAAGTCAGTGATGCCATCCAGCCATCTCATCCTCCGTCGTCCCCTTCTCCTCCTGCCCCGAATCCATCCCAGCATCAGAGTCTTTTCCAATGAGTCAACTCTTCGCATGAGGTGGCCAAAGTACTGGAGTTTCAGCTTTAGCATCATTCTGTCCAAAGAAATCCCAGGGCTGATAGCACTATGAAAAAAAAATTAGGTAAATGGTTTTTTAACTGAACTTTTTTACAGATTTTTTTTTTACAGAAAATGTAAAAAAAAAATACTATTAGTAGCATCTGTGTAGAATAGCAGCTGTTATTAAAATTAAAATGCCTTAAATGAACACATCCTCAGAAAAAGACAAATTATTGTCTTAAACACCACTGCTTTGTAAACATGTTTGAACTTTTAAGGGTTTTTTCAAAAACCTCAAGTAAAAATGAAGCGAGGATATCTGCTTTTCAACTGTGCTTTTATAATTATTAATCCTGTACTGTGTACTTTAGTATTTGTGGTGGACTTCATGAGTTTTCTTATCACAATAAAAATAATTAAGAGTTTAATTCAAAGAAGTTAAATTCAGTCAACCATCTAGATAATAATCAATGGATAATAATTACCTAAGAAAATAAAATCCAAATGTCATAATATCTGTCCACAATCTCTGTTTGAATACCTTAGTCCTTTTTGTCATGAATACACAACTTCAGCCAATATTCAGATTAGCTGCATGTTGCATAGATCAAATCCTTTTTTTTTCCAGTTTTACTGAGATATAGTTGAAATACAGTACTGTATACATTTAAGGTGTACAGTGTGATGATCGATCAAACTGGTTTTTAGTAGCTAGGACCATTCTGTCTATATCTTCAAGAGCAGAGATGATGGTGTTGTGTGAGGAGCAAGACTAGAAAAGACAGACTGGACATAGCTCCATCTCCAGTTCTTTTGTTACTTGTCGTTGGGCATGCTTCCTCAACTCCTCTCATCCTCACATTTCCTCACTTGCAGTCTAGAGATGATAATTTCTACCGTTTGTTTTAAGTAAAGCTGTTTTGTTTTAAGCACAACAGTGCCTGGCACATAGGAAGAACTCTGTGAGTCTTAGTTTCATTTCACTTAAAACTTTTTTTTTTAATTTTTTATTGAAAAAAAGATTCTTTAAATTCTATATTGCTTCACAATTTTAAAAAGTTTCACATACTTGATTTCATAAAATCCCATAGTGACCCTTTTTTCCCTACGTCTATATTGTCTATCACCCTGCTCTTCCATCTCCCCACTGGTAACCACCAGTTTGTTCTCTGTATCTGTGAGTCTACTTCTTTTTTATTTACTAGTTTGTTGTATTTTTTTTTTTTAGATTCCACATATAAGCGGTATCATGTAATGTTGGCCTTTCTCTTTCTGACTTATTTCACTAACATAATGCCTCCAAGTCCATCCATGATGCTGCAAATGGCAAAATTTCATTCTTTTTATGGTTGAATGATATTCCACTGTATGTAGAATACTATATATATATATAGTCATCAGGGAAATACAAGTCAAAACCTCAGTGAGATATTATATCTGTCAGGATGACTGTCACCAAAAAGAACAAATGTTAGCAAGGTTGTAGAGAAAAGGGAGCTAGGCCTAGTACACTGTTCATGGGAATGTAAAATAGTACAACCAGTGTCACTGTGGAAAACAGTGTGACGTTTTCTCATAGAACTAAAATTAGAACTACCATATGACCCAGCAGTTCCATTCCTGGGTATATATCCAAAATATCTAAAAAGAAACCAAAATACTAATTTGAAAAGATACATGCATCCTAATGTTTACAGGAACATTATTTATAGTTGCCAAGGTTTGGAAACAATCAAAGTATTCATCAACAGATGAATGGATAAGAAAGATATGGCATATATTCATTTCAATTTGAATTTCAGTTTCTGGTGGCTATTCATGAATGTCTGCTGAACTGAATTGCAAGTACTTCAAAGTCCAGGTAAATAGAAACTTTCCCAAGGTCTTTTTTTCTAATTAAGTTTTTTACTTTATATTAGAGTATAGCCAATTAACAATGTTGTGGTAGTTTCAAGTGGACACCAAAGGGACTTAGCCATACATATACATGTATCCATTCTCCCCCAAGTTCCCTTTCCATCAAGTCTGCCACAAAACATTGAGCAGAAATCCTTGTGCCTCAAAGCCTTTTTTGGTGTAACAATCCCACAGTGATCTCCTCTTTATAGCATTTAGTAACCATCTCCCTGGACTTTCCATGTGGCCCTAGTGGTAAAGAACCTGCCTGCCACTGCAGGTGACATAGAAACGTGGATCAGGAAGATGCCCTGGAGGAAGTCATGGCAACCCACTCCAGTATCCTTGCCTGGAGAATTCCATGGACAGAGGAGCCTGGTGGGCAAGAGTCCATAGGGTTGCAAAGATTCAGACATGACTGAAGCAACTGATCACATGCTCACTGCATAACCATCTCGCTAAGGGTACTGGCTCCTAGCCCATGTTGTATTGAGTATTACATTTTAGGGAATGTCCCCTGTTAAAGTGTAAACTCTAACAAGTGATTATTACTGCAAGTGATTACTGTTCATCCTCCTGGTGTCCCTATTGTTTCTTCTGTGCTTTTCACAGAGAACTTATTTTTGACAAAGTTGGTGTGGGTGAAGGGACAGTGATCATGATTTTAAATATGCCAAAGTTGCCTACCTGTATGTTTCAAATACAGAATATTTTCTATTTGAAACAGCATACAATATTAAAGGCCAAGTGCATGGCAGAATAAAACCACAACCTGTTTGTAAATTAGGCAATCTATTTTCCCCCAGGAATAATAAATCTGTGTTTTGATCAAGTATTATCTTCATGGTTTCTGTAATAAGGTATCAACCTGGACCCCTTGTTGAAGAATTGTCAATTAGGAAACAAATTTTAAATTGTTGGTAAATGGATAAATCTCCCTTAAATGACCTACTATTTTATATTTCATCTATCTTCAACTAAATAATTTTAAAAGATTATTATTCCACTGACCTGGAGAAAATTAATCAAATGAAGAGACACTTAAGGTTTTCATTTTTTCTAAAAAATGCTCACAGAAAACACTAGAGTTTTGTATTTATTAACTCATTTTACACAAGATTTTCCCTTTCAGTTCAGTTCAGTCGCTCAGTCGTGTCTGACTCTTTGCAACCCCATGAATCGCAGCACGCCAGGCCTCCCTGTCCATCACCAACTCCCAGAGTTCACTCAGACTCATGTCCATCGAATCAGTGATGACATCCAGCCATCTCATCCTCTGTCATCCCCTTCTCCTCCTGCCCCCAATCCCTCCCAGCATCAGAGTCTTTTCCAGTGAGTCAACTCTTCGCATGAGGTGGCCAAAGTAATGGAGTTTCAGCTTCAGCATCATTCCTTCCAAAGAAATCCCAGGGCTGATCTCCTTCAGAATGGACTGGTTGGATCTCCTTGCAGTCCAAGGAATTCTCAAGAGTCTTCTCCAACATCACAGTTCAAAAGCATCAACTCTTCGGCGCTCAGCTTTCTTCACAGTCCAACTCTCACATCCATACATAACCACTGGAAAAATCATAGCCTTGACGAGACAGACCTTTGTTGGCAAAGTAATGTCTCTGCTTTTCAATATGCTATCTAGGTTGGTCATAACTTTTCTTCCAAGGAGTAGGCGTCTTTTAATTTCATGACTGCAATCACCATCTGCAGTGATTTTGGAGCCCCAAAAAATAAAGTCTGACACTGTTTCCACTGTTTATCCATCGATTTCCCATGAAGTGATGGGACCAGATGCCATGATCTTAGTTTTCTGAATGTTGAGCTTTAAGCCAACTTTTTCGCTCTCCTCTTTCACTTTCATCAAGAGGCTTTTTAGTTCCTCTTCACTTTCTGCCATAAGGGTGGTGTCATCTGCATATCTGAGGTTACTGATATTTCTCCCGGCAATCTTGATTCCAGCTTGTGTTTCTTCCAGTCCAGCGTTTCTCATGATGTACTCTGCATATAAGTTAAATAAGCAGGGTGACAATATACAGCCTTGACATACTCCTTTTCCTATTTGGAACCAGTCTGTTGTTCCATGTCCAGTTCTAACTGTTGCTTCCTGACTTGCATATAGGTTTCTCAAGAGGCAGGTCAGGTGGTCTGGTATTCCCATCTCTTTCAGAATTTCCCACAGTTTATTGTGATCCACACAGTCAAAGGCTTTGGCATAGTCAATAAAGCAGAAATTTCAGTGTCATATAAAGGTGAAATTTCTTCAACACAATGTAAAAATAACAATATTTTAGGAATATGACTATGTTATTGTATTCTTTAATGCTCAAGGACTATTTTTTTCTTTAAGAAAAAAGCTAGTAAAAGTCAAACAAAGTGTAAGAATATAATTCTCACCAAAATCTAGTGGCATAATCCTAAGAGGAAATAAAGAGGGAAATCATAAAAAGGAAAAGTATCTAGATTGCATGCCACTTAGAAAATATATAGTATAAATTAATTTATATTATTGCATGTATGTACTATATATCAATATAAGTCTAACTATAAGAATTATATAATTTACATAGACTTAATTAGGTCTTACTATTGTTGGTTTATTCTGGATGATAGCATTTTCCCTAAGAATTAAACAACCAGTATTTTCCTTCCCTCTATAGACTGACTAGTTTAAACCATTCATGAATTAGCATTTTTAAAATATTAAATCCCAACCATATTAAACTTGGCAGCAGTTAACAGGGCTTCCCTGGTAGCTCAGCTGGTAAAGAATCTACATGCAATGCAGAAGATCCTAGTTCAATTCCTGGGTCAGGAAGATCTGCTGGAGATGGGATAGGCTGCCAACTTCAGTATTCTTGGGCTTCGCTTGTGGCTAAAGAATCCACCTGCAATGAGAGAGAGCTGGGTTCAATCACTGGGTTGGGGGAGATCCCCTGGAGGAGGGCTTGGCAACCCACTCCACTATTCTTGCCTGGAGAATCTCCATGGACAGAGGAGCCTGGCGGGCTATAGTCCATGAGGTCATAAAGACTCGGACAGGACTGAGCAACTAAGCACTGCACAGCAGGTAACAATGTAACATCTTTCTTTTTCACTTTTTTTCTTATGACTGCCTCACCCAAAATGGTAGAAGGCTATATTCAAGGCTTATTCTGACTCTGGTTCCTCTTGCTGTTTTGCACATTCCAGACATAGATAAAATGACCACCCCATCCAGAGGTTATCCTTAAGAGCAAGATGATTGGCTGAAGATTACTGTAATCAAACTATAGACTAAACCTCAATTTAGAAAACCAATAACTTTAGTATGAATCTATTTGAAACAGGCTACGAAATGATATAAAAAATTTAACTAGACAACATTAGCAATCTTTCTTCACTAAGAACTTTGTTGTTTAACCATAGCCAGGAGTGGTTAAGCCATTGCTTCTGTTCTCTGTCTATGCACTTTCTCTTTATCAGCTGTCACTTATGTCTGTGTTTTTCTCAGCTCTTCTTTGGGTCTGGGGGTGGTCCTTGCATCTTTTTTGTACAGCCCAGTCTCATTCTAATTCCTCTGTTTGAAAAGCTCAGTCACTAAAAAGTGCAGACTTTCATAACCCATGTCTGGCTATCTCTGTTCTATTTTCTGCTTGTACAGTCTGTAGGTGATGGAAGTGCAGATCTCCTAACACTTTTTATGAGTCCTGGGTCCCTCTCTGGGAAGGCTTGGAAATGCTTCATTCACTGAAGTAATGGATGTTTTTGAGACTCCTTATATCTTGGGAGAGTGAAAACATTGTTGAGTGCATACCTCCTCCTTCTTTTCTGTGAACTAGTGTAAACTTAGCTCACTCATTTGTTGAGCACTTACTGTATGTCAGATACTGCATCAGAAACTGAAAATATAGCATTAAGTCAGACAGAAATCTTCGTCTTTCTACCAATTCCAGACACATATAACTAATTGCCCTTCATGTCTTTATGAAACTTAACTTCTACTAGTAAAAGTACACAATAATAGTTGAATAATAAATTAAATATATAGTATAGAAGAGAATGACGGATATTTTAGAGAAAAAAGCAGAGAAAGCTGATGGGTCAGACCACAGTGAAAAATTGTTAAAAATGTTAACAGAGGAGTGAGGGAAATGTCACACCCTTGCTGAACACAGTTAATCTATAATAAAAGAGGCAAAAATACATAATGGGGAAAAAATTATCTCTCCAAAAAGCATTGTTGGAAGACTGGACAGCTACATGTAAAAGAGTGCAATTAGAACATTCTCTAATAGCGTATACAAAAATAAACCTCGAATAGGTTAAATACCTAAGTGTAAGACCTAAAACCATAAAACTCTTGGAAGAGAACACAGGCAAAACACTCTTTGACATGCATTGGAGCAATAATTTTTTGGATATATCTCCTTAGGCAAATGAAACAAAAGCAAAAATAAATGTGATCTAATTGAAAATAAAGCTTTTGCACTGTAAAGGAAAACATTGATAAAATGAAAAGACAACCTTCCAATGGGAAAAAAAAAAGATATTTGCAAATGCTATGACTGCTTAGGGGTTAATATCCAAAATATATCAACAGTTTATACAACTCAATACCAAATAAAAATCCAATTGAAAAATGAGCAGAAAAACCTGAATAGACATTCTTCCAAAGAAGACATACAGATGCCTAACATGCATATGAAAAGATGCTCAACATCATTAATTATTAGTGAAATGTAAATCAAAACTGCAATGAGATATCATCTCACACCTGTCAGAGTGACTGTCATCAAAAAGAACAAATTACAAATGTTGGCAAGAATGTGGAGAAAAGGGGACCCTAGTACACTGGGATGTTACTGAAAATGTAAGTTGGTGCAGCCATTATGGAAAACAGTATGGATATTCATTAAAAAAAAAAAAAGAAAAAACCATGATTTTGCAATGCCACTCCTGAGTATACAGCCAAAGAAAATGAAAGCACTAATTCAAAAAAAATATGTGCAGCCCAATGTTCACAGAAACATTGTTTACAATAGCCAAGATATGGAAGAAACTCAAGTGTCCATCAACAGATGATGGATAAAGAAGATGTGGTATACACATATACACACACACACATATACATAATGGAATATTAATCATAAAAAATTATGAAATTTTGCCATTTGTAACAACTTGGATAGACCTAGACTGTGTTATGCTTAGTAAAATAAGTTAGAGAAAGGAAAATAATGTATGTTTTTATTTATACTATGTGGAATCTGAAAAACAAATCAAGTGAATAAAATATAACACAACAGGAATAGACTCACAGCTACAGAGAACAAACTAGAGGTTACTAGTTAGGAGGATGGGGGAACAGCAAGACAGGAAAGGGGATACGGGGCTATGTATAAAATAAATAAGACACAAACTACTATGTATAAAATAAGACACAAAGGTATAATAATGTACAACACAGGGAAAATAGCCAATATTTTATAACAACTTTAAGTAGAATGAAATCTAGTAAAATATTGAATCACTATGTTATACACCTGAAACTAACATTGTAAATCAACTATATTTTAATCATAAAAGTTCTTAAGGTGTAAGTACATAGTTACACAGCTTTCAGCGCCTCTTGTAAGTTATTATAGCCAGTTCATTGATTTCAAGTGAAGGACTGTTGTGATACCTTGCTTCCCGTATAACATACAACCCCAGATACTACTGACTGGGACACCTGCATTGTCTTCTGTGAGAGAAGCAACTCCTAAGCTCTCTAGCCAAACAGAAAGAGCAAGAATCTGTCTTCATGGCACGTCAACCTTATGATTCTAGTCCAGGGTGTCTGTAGACTACACTATGAGAAACTTTCTGCAGTGTTTAGCAATGGCCTTACAGCTAATGACCAGGATACTCTCTGCTAGCACGTTGTCTCTATGTCACCACACTTCCTGTACTCCCGCCTTGCTTTCCAATCCATGCCTGATAGAACTGGAGCTTTGGTTCAGCTCTGAATCCATGTGGATAAAGCTCTGACACACAGCCTAACAGTTAATGACTCCTTTGACTCTCACTACTGCTGTACTTCATTGCCTGGCTGTAAAATGGACAAAGCACTTGGATCCACAGTGATGGCATCTGTCTGACCTGGTATATCAGCACCTGCCATCTGTGACTACCCGGCCATGCCTTTTGGATTGGCCAGCCACACTCTGCTGTACACTGTTACTCTCCAGTCTCATCATGTCAGATGTGAACCTGAACTTTGCCTGAGTTTGCTTCATCCCCTGTCCATTGTTGGAATATTCATGCAGCTGAAGCAAGAGTGGCAACTGTCTTTTCTACCATTTTTGCTTCTGTTGATTATCTATTGGAAAACATTACTAAAGTTCAGAATCCTTATTTCTGAATCCCCTCATATTAATATCTAAGCAATGGATATTATCTAATGAATAACAATATAGTAGCTTATTAAATTTATTAATTACTTAGCTGAAAATAGGACCTTGTAATAAAGGAAATCATGTACTTGTCTATTTTATTTTTTTTTAGGAGGAGGGCAGTTTCATGAGGATTTGCCCACAGTGGCAAATATGGTGATTTAGCAAAATTGGATGCTTGGGAAATCTGGTAGTGGCATGAAGTCAGGGGTTTGGAAAAAAAACAGACGCAGATGTGTGTTGATGAGTAAAAAATCATAATGGACAATACTGGATTTCTGTGGTTGAACTCTTTCCCAATGTTTCCTGGAACTCTGGTCAAAGTTTGGAATCAATCTGCTTAAAAATCCTGGTAAGAAATCTTTCCCCCTCTGCAATGGGATGACTATTGATCCACTTTTTAAAGGTGTAGTTTTATTCCATAGAGAGTATGTAAATATGTAGTCTTATTTCACAGAGAAAGTAAAACAAAGGTACTCAGAGCTGAGGTATACCAGCCCCTGATGCAAGCTGGATTCTGGTATTGAAAGAAAACAGGTGAAAAAATAATTATATGCTAAAACCTGATACTCTCAGATGTCTTGCCCTACTTGGTTCCCAGAATTCTGCTATCCCATCTCTCCCAAGACCTGGAAAGTCCTTCTCTGAGGACTCTGACCAACCAAACAGGAAAAATTTTTCCTGCATGTAAATCAGTGATGCGTGGATCATATAGTGCTTCTCTTTGGGTCGTATAGTGCTTCTCTCCTTTACACTTTCTTCTCATTTTATATAATAAGCACCTGTTTATTCTTCTGTAATCATAAAAATTTACATTCGCTGAGTAAATACTTGTGCTGGGCACTATTCTGAGCAACTTAAATTCATTGTCTTTTAAATTTTTCACAGTAATCTTGTAAGTTAGAAATGGTAACTAAATAGTAACATTTAATAACTAAGGAAAGTGTCCTAGAAATTAAATAAATTGTTCAACATCTAATAACTAATGAGTGGTAGAGTCAGATTTGAACCCAGTCTATTTGGCTCTATGCCTGTGTTTCTACTTATACCCTAAAAATATCTCAAATAAGTTTGAAACTTATTTTTAAGAAAATCCCTCAAATTGTTCATTCTCTTTATTCTCATACATTATACCTTTGTAGACTAAAAAAATATTCACAACCTAAAAGTTTGGAGTTATGTTTTACTCAGTGGGAATTTTTAGGACTTCAACCCTGAGAGGGAGCATCTCACATAGCCCTGAGATAATTGCTCCAAGGAGGTGAGTAGGGGGAGCCAGTTTATATAGACGTTTTACAACAAAGGGCAGGTAGTCTGAATATCAAAAGATTATTGCTAATTAAAGTAAACCAGATATCCCTAAAGAATTTTGCACATTTCTATGTATGGGAAGATCCAAGAGTCTGGGCTCACTGAAATCAGTCCTTTGATATTCATCTTAGCTAACTGGGGCCAGTATCCTGTGTTTTTACATCCAGAGTTTCTTCATGGCTTACCTTACAGAGTGATTACAGTCTGATGGCTGCTAGACGGCAGGCATTCCTTCCTTCCTGAGTTCCCTCAGGGCTCACTAGGTCGCCATCTGTGGGTCTGCAATCACTGATGACTGTAACCTTGTTTACTGACATGGCAGCAAATAGTCTTTTTCTCATCCTAATAAGCTTTAAATTACAATCTAGAATTATTTCTTTTTTCTGCAGTTTCTATTTCATAATTTTATTGTGTGTCTGTTTATGTCCCTATATATCCTTTGAACCTGAAGCTTGATGCCTGACTCTTCTTTGATTGATGTAAATAGGTAAGGCGCTGCAGAGCATTGGTTGGTGACACCACTTTGGCGATGTCTATGGGAACTCTTATTAGAACATGGCAAGTCTAGTCAGAGGAGTGAGACTTAAGAAGGATGTCACTGGGGGTTGTGTCTTCCCTCTGTACCTGATCTACCTATGAAAGCATATATACTCAGTTCATACAATGAAATCTTATAGGGGAATTAACTACCATATTACCAAATAATATTTGAATAATTTTATGTAATTCCCATAAGATAATGTTACTGTAACTCCAAGATTCAGAACCACATGATTCCAGTTTTGAAATAACAGCATATATGTGGTGAATGAATATATGTATGTATGCGTGTGTTATGAATTAGTTAAAAAAATGTTAAGTAGAGCACAGGATGCCAGAAGTTAGCTGCAGTTCAACACCAGACCACAAGAGAAATTGAAATTGAGAAGATTACTACTCACAGGTCCTGAAGTAAGCATGCTTCGAGGAGCCACATGGGGAAATCAAGGCTGAGTGCAGAGAGAGAAGCAGGACCTGGGGCACAAAGCTTTATTAGGGTCCATGGGTGGAGTGCTGTGGGGTTCCCAGGCTGGGCTGGATTGATAAATTCAACCCAAAAGATCAGAGTGCTGGTAAATTCTGCAGGGGTCATATTTAAAGGTCATATGAGGGGAAGGCACTGGGAGGTGGAGGAGACTGTTGATTACAAGGGCTACTAGGAAAGTCACATCAGGAGCTAATATTCCCTTGTGAATCTGCAGGATGCTATCTAGGGTGAGTGCTTGCATAAGGTCCCTGCAGGCTACTTGACCAAACAAACTAGATGCCACAGCAGCAATACAATGGAGTAGCTTAGCTAAACAGTGTATTAAACAATTGATACTAATACTGCTTTTAATGGCCCAGTCAGATTCTTTTCAAGTGCAGGCAAAAAGCAAAAAGCTCCATATATGCTCAAAGTTTCCAATCGGATTATAGTAGCCTTTCTAAAAAATAAACAGACAAAACAAGAGTTAATGAATGTGCACGAAATTTTTTAACATGACACAGAAAAGAACCAGAAAAAGCTATTAGAAGGGAACAAATGGATACTAACTTGGGAGAAGATAATTTTTAAAAACAGGAAGAGAAATAAATTAACAACCATTAATATTCTGAGAGAAATAAGAAATAGTATTACATCCATGAGAATAGAATACTTAATAAAAAGCGTAGATTCAGTATTACTTTGGGCAGTATTATTAGAACAAAATACAGAAAACTATTCAAATAAAAAGCATATGGTTAGATTCAGACAAGTATGTTTGTTTAAGAAATTTTCTCACTAATTTATAACAAATCATATAAAAATAATGAAATCACAGAATTTTAGAGTCAAAATGTAATAGATTAATTTTCTCATTTTATAAACTTGATACAATCACTTTTCTTCATTTCAGTCAAAACTCCCAAGAAGACTCATGTCAGACCCACAATGCAACAAAAATTCTCCCATTTTTTCTGTTCTTCTGCCTCCATTCAGGAGTAGAGAGGGATAGGGGTGTAACTAAATTTCAAAATATTACAGAACAAATTATTAAATTATAGAAATCATAGAAGGTATTGCTGCAAGTAACTAATATCAATTTAAAGTGAAAAAAATTTCATATCACACTTACCAATAAGAAAGATTGCAAAATATTGATTAAGATACCTTTTCCCTCTAGAACAGGTAAGATAATGATGAAGGTTTTTTGTATCAATAAGGTAGGTGATAGCTTTATTCCTCCACATTATGACTAGAAACATGTACATAAATACAATGAAAAAATGAAAAGCTACTATACAATAACATGTTTCTTTTTAGGGAGATAGCCCACAGTTTTGCCAAAATCTAAAATTATTGTTCCTTTTATCAAAGTCAGAATTCAAGGTCAGAGAATTCTATGCATTTGACAGAAAAGCACTCAAATTCTGCACATTTTTCTTAAAAGTTGTCTACTAACTTAATACAAATTTTTAGGTCATGGGGAAATTCAGGCTCTTACGTGAGTGCCGGCTCTCACATACCAGTTATCCCTCTAGATTTTCTAAGTAATTGAAGAGCAAATGTAAAAGGGAAAAAACTGAACACATGCCAAGTTTCCTCTTTGTGCAATGCTTCTAGAGTCATAGGAAGGAAAATAGGAGAGAAAGAAACTGTATTTTCAAAAGATAACATTTCTGTCAACTATTTTGGAGAAAAGGTGCTTATTGTTTCTTTTTCTCAAAAAGAAGACATTAAATAATGCTAAGAATTACTTAAATACCCACAATCATTCTGTTCCCAAAAAGTAGCACTGACATTTGGACAAGTGTAGACAACTAAAAGTCTCTGAGTCTAAATGCGCCCCCATGTGGAAATAAGTAATCATTACTACCTCTTTCAATTTGGTTCCATTTGTTCATACTTGGTACCTTGAGATTTATGAAGATTTCTGATGAAAGTCACCCAATTAATCATGTCAAAAATAATAATGATTTATCAATTTCTCAATTTATTTGATGACACTGTTGATGTATGCCAGCTAAAATTACACACAGCATCATTTTGTTTACCCTGTATCCCTAACGCTTAGCTTACTGCTTGGCACAAAACCGAAGGTAAATAAATATTTTTTTTCAAAATAACAAAACTATGATTATACAGTCACATAAACTGAAAAATCTAAAGTGACTTACATCTGTCTCTTCCTCGCAGTCAATATTCCATAATCCAGTTGCAGTGATTGTACATCTGAAACTCCACTTGGATCCAGACCTGTTCCAGGTTTAGGAACACATAAACTCTTTGCTGGTCATAAGCAATGGCCCCTAACTGTTCAATTCTGAACCAGTATTCACTGTTAGCAGATGTATCCTAAAACAAAACTGTCCTGTGGGCCTTTACAAAAAGGTGTGGCTAGATGGGACTTCCACTATGGCAGAGTGAGGAGGCTGGCACATCCTTTCCCTGGCAAATAACTATAAAACTAGATAGAATATTTGAAAACAAACATTTCAGAGCTCTAGAAACCCATGAATGATAATGATCCCAAACAATATCTTTTCAGTAGCTTTCAATATTTAATGTTCATTTTGGTGAGCATTCTTTGAAATAATTAAAAGAATAATATATTATTTAATTAAAATTGTGGGTTAAGGCGATGGCACCCCACTCCTGTACTCTTGCCTGGCAAATCCCATGGACAGAGGAGCCTGGTAGGCTGCAGTCCATGGGGTCCATAGGAGTCAGACACGACTGAGCGACTTCCCTTTCACTTTTCACCTTCATGCATTGGAGAAGGAAATGGCAACCCACTCCAGTGTTCTTGCCTGGAGAATCCCAGGGATGGGGGAGCCTGGTGGGCTGCCATCCATGGGGTCACACAGAGTCAGACACAACTAAAGTGACTTAGCAGCAGCAGCAGTACATTTTTTAAAAGTGTGCCAATATTAATGTATTTGCTCACATCTTCATTTGAAACTATTTTGATTTTTTTTTTAAAATATTTTGAAAAAAAAATATTTTGTAAAAATTCAAAACCCAGATTGATATGAATGCATTAAAGTTAATTATATTCTTGTTTGGTAGGCTAATATTATTTCTAATAATAAAAGTTATGAGTATATTTTGTAGTAAATTAGTTCTTTTATGTCCCTTTTCATAGTCCATTGTCATTGAAACAAGTAGAAGTAACAATTTTGAGTTGGAATTCTCTCATTACTAATTAAATTTATTCAGATTTTATTCATGAAGAATAGAAGAACTTGTTATTTAATGGTGAGAATTCAGAGTACATATCCTGTGAGAGATTTTGTTTTGAAACTTCTCATTTTATCAAAATTAGGAATAATTAGTTTTAAATATATGTGGTGAGAAGAGAATCAAAAGAGATTTTTTCCATTACAATATGAAAAAAATTTATTATCTTTTACTTACCTCTTTTCTGTTTCCAGTTTTATCCTTATCCCTGTTTCCAGTTAATTTATAATTATTACAGAAATGTTGAAACAAAATGATACTCAGCAAATTAGGGCCAAGATCTGTGCTGTTATTGATGATGTTTGACAAAAATTAGTTTTAGGAGTTCTCATATTAACTTGCCAACTCTGCACAACACACAGGCATGTGCTACAGTGGCTGATAGTTTTTCCTCCCTCTCCCACAAATTTCAGTAGATATTCAAAAGCTAACTTGACTTTGAATGTGCTTTCTGCCTGTAGAATATAGGAAAAATTGCCCTCCGGTAAGTTGAGTTGCTTGTGTTCTCATGAAAAAAATTAAGAATTTTTTGCTCTAAGCAAAAGTTTAGCATATATATTTTTAAGTATACATTTCATAAAATACCACTTACAGCCATCAATACAGAAATTTGATTTCTTGTCCTATGACTGTATCCCCACAAATATTGATACAAACAAAAAACATAAATGTTGAAGTCTTCAAGAATTGTTGGTTATTGCAACTCTGATCAAAGATGCAACTTTGTTAAAAAAATTAGTGTTATGATTTCATGACACATTTTGTTGTTCACTGATCCTCTTACCAAGGCCCCAGTCCTCCCCTTGATGCCCAAATCATCTTTTCTTGATTCACTAACATGACTTTGATGATATCCCTGCTCTGGTTAAACTGTTCAATCCATCAGGGATTCTCTGTTGACTTGAGAGAATCACCAGAGCTCTCTGTATTCCTTCATGATCTCCCTCCTGTTTTTCTCTCTAACCAGATTATCTTACTACTGCTTCTCAGTATCAGCAGCAGTGGGCTCTTTTGAGTGATCCAACCGAACCTTGGTGCTTCACATCTCTTTGCACTCAGGCACTCTTCTCTCCCAAGAATTCCATCTCTGACTCTCAGTGGAACATCTTCACTTTCCTTCTGCATTACCTTAGTTCAGTTCAGTTCAGTTCAGTCCCTCAGTCATGTCCAACTCTTTGTGACCCCATGAACCGCAGCATGCCAGGCCTCCCTGTCCATCACCAACTCCCAGAGTTTACCCAAATTCATGTCCATTGAGTCGGTGATGCCATCTCATTCTCTGTCGTCCCCTTCTCCTCCTGCCTTCAGTCTTTCCCTAGCAGATTATTATTAATTTATTAACCCCCGGATTCCCCAAGAAATTTTTCATAACTTCCCACCCCAAGAGGTTAATCACACCAACCCTATACAACTTCTCTTTCTTGTCCCTGATTCTGTTGTTGCTCTAATGCCACTAATGCAATTTGTTCATTTTTCTGTCTCACCAGGCAGGCTGTGAGTTCCTTGAGATCAGACACTGAATAACCAACATTTTATCTACTTTCTGACACACAATGGATTCTAAGTAAATGTTTGATAAGAGATTAAAAAAAAAAAAACAACAACTTTTACTACACAGGGGCTTGGGAATAGAAACTAAGCAGAAACTCTGATTTGTGGTAGTTGAGTTTATGAACAGAGAGCCTACCAGTGAGGATGACTTAATTTTAAGGAAGGCAGCTATCTCTGAGTATCAAGAACTTGGAAGCCACTGTACTATTTTTTTTAATATAGATTGCCTCATTTTTGTCTTTCCTAGACTTCAGTCACTGGCATATTCTTTAATTATTTTGCCATTTGCCTAACTTTAAAAAAAATATTTTTATTTATTTATTTATTTGGCTGTACTAGGCCTTAGGTGCAGCATGCAGAATCTTTAGTTGGGGCATGCAAACTTGTAGTTGCAGCATGTGGGATCTAGTTCCCTGACTAGGAATCTAGCCTGGGCCCCCAGTATTAGGAGCATGGAGTCTTGGCCACTGGACCACCCAGAGAATTCCTACCTAACTTTTATGCATACTATTGACTTGATATTTTTATTTAGATGAACTCACATTGTACTCACTAAATTTACCTTAATGGAAATTTTGTATTATTACTATAAATAGAAAATTTAGCATTATGTTTCAAATACAGCTTAGCTAATAGCCTGGTAGGTAACTAGGACAAATCCTCCTACTAAGACCAGTCAGTTCAGTTCAGTTCAGTTGCTCAGTCATGTCCGACTCTTTGCGACCCCATGAATTGCAGCATGCCAGGCCTCCCTGTCCATCACCAACTCCCGGAGTTCACTCAAACTCATGTCCATCGAGTCAGTGATGCCATCCAGCCATCTCATCCTCTGTCATCCCCTTCTCCTCCTGCCCCCAATCCCTCCCAGCATCAGAGTCTTTTCCAATGAGTCAACTCTTAGCATGAGGTGGCCAAAGTACTGGAGTTTCAGCTTTAGCATCATTCCTTCCAAAGAAATCCCAGGGCTGATCTCCTTCAGAATGGACTGGTTGGATCTCCTTGCAGTCCAAGGGACTCTCAAGAGTCTTCTCCAACACCACAGTTCAAAAGCAGCAATTCTTCGGTGCTCAGCTCTCTTCACAGTCCAACTCTCACATCCATACATGACCACTGGAAAAACCATAGCCTTGACTAGATGGACCTTTGTTGGCAAAGTAATGTCTCTGCTTTTGAATATGCTATCTAGGTTGGTCATGACTTTCCTTCCAAGGAGCAAGTGTCTTTTAATTTCATGGCTGCAATCACCATCTGCAGCTAAATCCAATAGGAAAAGCTAAATAAGATTTTTTTGTAAAGTTTGTTTCAATGGGTTGAAGAGCTACCCAGACTTGGAAAAATTTAAAAGGCAAGATCTTGGAGAACATAGGAAAACAGAGCATTGATTCTCACACTTAAAGCTACTTTTTTCCTACAAATACTTGTTTGGAGCTCACTCTAGAATATCTTGCCTAGATAAATCTAACATAAAGGAAGTGAAAATTAATAAATCAGCTTCTCAGATCTTTTAAAATTTGTAGATGTACCTGTGATATTTGGTTTATAGAGATTTTGTGAAAGTTGCTCAGTCGTGTCCAACTCTTTGCGACCCCATGGACTATACAGTCATGGAATTCCCCAGGCCAGAATATTGGAACAGGTAGCCTTATCCCTTCTCCAGGGGATCTTCCCAACCCAGAGATCAAACCCAGGTCTCCTGCATTGCAGGTCGATTCTTTACCAGCTGAGCCACAAGGGAAACCCAAGAATACTGGAGTGCGTAGCTTATCCCTTCTCTGGGGGATCTTCCTGACCCAGGAATCAAACCAGAGTCTCCTGCACTACAGGCAGATTCTTTACCAACTGAGCTATCAGGGAAGCCCCTTTATAGAGATTTAGAAGGGGTTATATACATTTAAGATATGAGAACTGAAACATTTCCAAAAGAAAAATAACTTTAATATGTTAAGTATTTTCATTTTCTAAGAGGGGAAGTTTTACTATAATAATAATGACCTTTTGAATTGCTTGAAATCTTATAAAGCCATTAAACTTTGGGCTGGGGAGAGCCTTCATTGTTTATAAGTGATTTAGGAAGCTTTAGTAATTGGTATATATGTCTAAAAGGGGGCACATTCAATTAATATATTTAATTAAGATGAATAATTGGAAATTATACTGGTTTAATAATATACTTTCTCTCTGATTTTATGAGAATATAAAAATAATAACATGTAAAAATAATACTAGAAAGTATTCTAATTTATGTAAGACTGCTTAATTTTTCAATGGAAAGCCTAAATAATTGGACATTTCTAAATTTCCTATTTTGACTTTACTGGTCAGATGCACTAACTCTGATGTTATATATATGTTTCCAATTATGAAAATGAAAACATGTTTTTAATCAAATTGACTTATAATAACTAAAGTGTCTATAAAACTTACTATTACAACTTCAGATAGTGCTATAATTTATGTGAATCTAGAGAGATATCCTTAAATCATTGACATAAATTCTAAAAAGTGCTTTATTTTTTTAGAACTTTATAATGTTAACAGTGACCACACTGTTTTTTAAAGAATGATTCTAACTTACTCTCTATGACCTGCAACTGAATTTGAGTACTTGAAAGTCATTAGTGAGGGGCTTCCCAGATGGCATTAGTGGTAAAGAACCCACCTGCCAATGCTGGAGATATAAGAGTCATGGGTTTGATCCTTGGGTCAGGAGGATCCCCTGGAGGAGAAAATGAAACCCACTCCAGTATGCTTGCTTGGAGAATCCCATGGACAGAGGGGCCTGGCTGGCTACAGTTCATAAGATTTCAAAGAATCAGACACAAGTGAAGCAACTTTGCACACATGCACGTAAGTCATTAGTGAATAATATTTTAATTACAAAGAAACAATAATTCCTACAGAAATCAGTCTCCTTAAATCAGAGAACAAACATGTAGAGTTGTCATATAGTACTTACTTACAACCTTGCGTATAGAGTTGACCCCTGAACAATATGAGTGAACTGCCTGCTGCTGCTGCTGCTAAGTCACTTCAGTCGTGTCCGACTCTGTGCGACCCCACAGATGGCAGCCCACCAGGTTCCTCCGTCCCTGGGATTCTCCAGGCAAGAACACTGGAGTGGGTTGCCATTTCCTTCTCCAATGCATGAAAGCAAAAAGGCAAGAGTACTGGAATGGGGTGCCATTGTCTCCTCCCAGTGAACTGCCTGGGTCCACTTAAATGTGAATTTTCTTCACTATATACATACTATATCAGTACATCATCCATGATTGGTGTGATATGACTGATTTATGTTTAAATATATTATTCCATATCAAAAAGATAAAAGCCTCAAATATAATAAAAAAGGAAAGATCTGATAGGTAAATGAAAATTGTGCCCTTAGATTATACTGTTGGCTTTTCACATAAGGGAGAAAAAAGTACTGTTTGGCATTCATATATTTCACTCAGTAAATCAAAGTTTTCTTATGTAGACTTTCAATTCTCATGAGTTAATTTTGTATTTCATGCTGTCTTTTAGCATGCTCCTGGTTTGTTCTAAATAGAGCAATAAGAATTTTTCAATCTAAGAAGGACTAGAATTTTCGATGTGTATTATATTTAACTATGCATATTTATTTTGAATATTGCAAGTTATTCTAACTAACAAAGGAAGCAGCACACCAAAAATTCTTTGTGTTTTGGTCAGTATGTTCTAACAATGACGTTTAATAATGACTTTCCTAATTCTGGCCCAGATTTTTTAAAAATGGAATTATTATGACGTGTTTTGCTGCAAAGTCGCTTCAGTCGTGTCCGACCCTGTGCGACCCCATGGACTGCAGCCTACCAGGCTCCCCCGTCCCTGGGATTCTCTAGGCAAGAACACTGGAGTGGGTTGCCATTTCCTTTTCCAATGCATGAAAGTGAAAAGTGAAAGTGAAGTCACTCAGTCGTGTCCGATCCTCAGCGACCCCATGGACTGCAGCCTTCCAGGCTCCTCCATCCATGGGATTTTCCAGGCAAGAGTACTGGAGTGGGTTACCATTGCCTTCTTCATGATGTGTGTTTTTTTTTTTTTTCTTAAAAACGTTTTCATTCTGATACTTTTTCTTTCTTTTTTTAAATTTATTTATTTTATTATTTATTTTACCTTACAATATTGTATTGGCTTTGCCATACATCAACATGCATCCACCATGGGTGTACCCATGTTCCCCATCCTGAACCCCCCTCCCACCTCCCTCCCCATACCATCCCTCTGGGTCATCCCAGTGCACCAGCCCCAAGCTTCCTGTATCCTACATCGAACCTGGACTGGTGATTCGTTTCTTATATGATATTATACATGTTTTAATGCCATTCTCCCAAATCATCCCCCACCCACCCTCTCCCACAGAGTCCAAAAGACTGTTCTATGCATCAGTGTCTCTTTTTCTCTCTCGTACACAGGGTCGTCGTTACCCTCTTTCTAAATTCCATATATATGCGTTAGTATACTGTATTGGAGAAGGCAATGGCACCCCACTCCAGTACTCTTGCCTGAGTCGGACATGACTAGGCGACTTCCCTTTCACTTTTCATTTTCATGCATTGGAAAAGGAAATGGCAACCCACTCCAGTGTTCTTGCCTGGAGAATCCCAAGGATGGGGGAGCCTGGTGGGCTGCTATCTATGGAGTTGCACACAGTCAGACACAACAGAAGCGACTTAGCAGCAGTAGCAGCAGCATACTGTATTGGTGTTTTTCTTTCCAGCTTACTTCACTCTGTGTAATAGGCTCCAGTTTCATCCACCACATTAGAACTGATTCAAATGTATTCTTTTTAATGGCTGAGTAATACTTCATTGTGTATATGTAGCACTGCTTTCTTATCTGTTCATCTGATGATGGACATCTAGGTTGCTTCCATGTCCTGGCTATTATAAACAGTGCTGCGATGAACATTGGGGTACACATGTCTCTTTCAATTCTGGTTTCCTCAGTGTGTATGCCCAGCAGTGGGATTGCTGGGTTGTATGGCAGTTCTATTTCCAGTTTTTTAAGGTATCTCCACACTGTTCTCCATAGTGGCTGTACTAGTTTGCATTCCCACCAACAGTGTAAGAGGGTTCCCTTTTCTCCACACCCTCTCCAGCATTTATTGCTTGTAGACTTTTGGGCCACAGCCATTCTGACTGGTGTGAAATGGTACCTCATTGTGGTTTTGATTTGCATTTCTCTAATAATGAGTGATGTTGAGCATCTTTTCATGTTTTAGCCATATGTATGTCTTCTTTGGAGAAATGTCTATTTAGTTCTTTGGCCCATTTTTTGATTGGGTCATTTATTTTTCTGGAATAGAGCTGTAGGAGTTGCTTGTATATTTTTGAGATTAGTTGTTTGTTAATTGCTTCATTTGCTATTATTTTCTCCCATTCTGAAGGCTGTCTTTTCATCTTGCTTATAGTTTCTTTTGTTGTGTAGAAGCTTTTAATTTTAATTAGATCCCATTTGTTTATTTTTGCTTTTATTTCCAATATTCTGGGAGGTGGGTCATAGAGGATCCCGCTGTGATGTATGTTGGAGACTGTTTTGCCTATGTTCTCCTCTAAGAGTTTTATAGTTTCTGGTCTTATGTTTAGATCTTTAATCCATTTTGAGTTTATTTTTGTGTATAGTGTTAGAAAGTGTTCTAGTTTCATTCTTTTACAAGTGGTTGACCAGTTTTCCCAGCACCATGTGTTAAAGAGATTGTCTTTTCTCCATTGTATATTCTTGCCTCCTTTGTCAAAGATAAGGTGTCCATAGGTGCGCGGGTTGATCTCTGGGCTTTCTATTTTGTTCCATTGATCTATATTTCTGCCTTTGTGCCAGTACCATACTGTCTTGATGACTGTGGCTTTGTAGTAGAGCCTGAAGTCAGGCAGGTTGATTCCTCCAGTTCCATTCTTCTTTCTCAAGACTGCTTTGGCTATTCAAGGTTTTTTGTATTTCCATACAAATTGTGAAATTATTTGTTCTAGCTCTGTGAAAAATACCGTTGGTAGATTGATAGGGATTGCACTGAATCTATAGATTGCTTTGGGTAGTATACTCATTTTCACTATATTGATTCTTCCAATCCATGAACATGGTATATTTCTCCATCTATTAGTGTCCTCTTTGATTTCTTTCATCAGTGTTTTATAGTTTTCTATATATAGGTCTTTAGTTTCTTTAGGTACATATATTCCTAAGTAGAAATAAATGAATCAGAGAGGAAAAAAGAAAAATGAATTAAAAGAAATGAGGACAATCTCAGAGACTTCCAGGACAATATTAAATGCCACAACATTCGAATCATAGGAGTCCCAGAAGAAGAAGACAAAAGAAAGACCATGAGAAAATACTTGAGGAGATAATAGTTGAAATCTTCCCTAAAATGGGGAAGGAAATAATTACCCAAGTCCAAGAAACCCAGAGAGTCCCAAAGAGGATAAACCCAAGGCGAAACACCCCAAGACACATATTAATCAAATTAACAAAGATCAAACACAAAGAACAAATATTAAAAGCAGTAAGGGAAAAACAACAAATAACACACAAGGGGATTCCCATAAGGATAACAGCTGATCTTTCAATAGAAACTCTTCAGGCCAGGAGGGAATGGCAAGACATATTATGGTGATGAAAGAAAATAACCTACAACCCAGATTACTGTACCCAGCAAGGATCTCATTTAAATATGAAGGAGAAATCAAAAGCTTTACAGACAAGCAAAAGCTGAGAGAATTCAGCACCACCAAACCAGCTCTCCAACAGATGCTAAAGGATATTCTCTAGACAGGAGACACAAAAACGATGTATAAACTCAAATCCAAAACAATAAAGTAAATGGCAATGGGATCATACTTATCAATAATTACCTTAAACGTAAATGGGTTGAATGCCCCAACCAAAAGACAAAGACTGGCTGAATGGATAGAAAAACAAGACCCCTATATATGTTGTCCACAAGAGACCCACCTCAAAACAGGGGACACATACAGACTAAAAGTGAAGGGCTGGAAAAAGATATTCCATGCAAATAGAGATCAAAAGAAAGCAGGAGTAGTAATACTCATATCAGATAAAATAGACTTTAAAACAAAGGCTGTAAAAAGGGACAAAGAATGACACTACATAATGATCAAAGGATCAATCCAAGAAGAAGATATAACAATTATAAATATATATGCACCCAACATAAGAGCACTGCAATATGTAAGACAAATGCTAACACGTATGAAAGGGGAAATTATCAATAACACAGTAATAGTGGGAGACTTTAATACCCCACTCACGCCTATGGATAGATCAACTAAACAGAAAATTAACAAAGAAACACAAATTTTAAATGGTACAATAGACCAGTTAGACCTAATTGATATCGATAGGACATTTCACCCCAAAACAATGAATTTCACCTTTTTCTCAAGCGCACATGGAACCTTCTCCAGGATAGATCACATCCTGGGCCATAAATCTAGCCTTGGTAAATTCAAAAAAATTGAAATCATTCCAAGCATCTTTTCTGACCACAATGCAGTAAGATTAGATCTCAATTACAGGAGAAAAACTATTAAAAATTCCAACATATGGAGGCTGAACAACACGCTGCTGAATAACCAACAAATCACAGAAGAAATCAAAAAAGAAATCAAAATATGCATTGAAATGAATGAAAATGAAAACACAACAATCCAAAACCTATGGAACACTGTAAAAGCAGTGCTAAGGGGAAAGTTCATAGCATTACAGGTATACCTCAAGAAAAAAGAAAAAAAGTCAAATAAATAACCTAATTCTACAACTAAAGCAACTAGAAAAGGAAGAAATGAAGAACTCCAGGGTTAGTAGAAGGAAAGAAAACTTAAAAATTAGAGCAGAAATAAATGCAAAAGAAACAAAACAGACCATAGCAAAAAATCAACAAAACCAAAAGCTGGTTCTTTGAAAGGATAAATAAAATTGACAAATCATTAGCCAGACTCATCAAGAATCAAAGGGAGGAAAATCAAATCAATAAAATTAGAAATGAAAATGGAGAGATCACAACAGACAACACAGAAATACAAAGGATCATAAGAGACTACTATCAGCAATTATATGCCAATAAAATGGACAACGTGGAAGAAATGGACAAATTCTTAGAAAAGTACAACTTTCCAAAACTGAACCAGGAAGAAATAGAAAATCTTAATAGATCCATCACAAGCACGGAAATTGAAACTGTAATCACAAAACTTCCAGCAAATAAAAGCTCAGGTCCAGACAGCTTCACAGCTGAATTCTACCAAAAATTTAGAGAAGAGCTGACACCTATCCTGCTCAAACTCTTCCAGAAAATTGCAGAGGAAGGTAAACTTCCAAACTCATTCTATGAGGCCACCATCACCCTAATACCAAAACCTGCCAAAGATGCCACAAAAAAAAGAAAACTACAGGCCAATATCACTGATGAACATAGATGCAAAAATCCTTAATAAAATTCTAGCAATCAGAATCCAACAACACATTAAAAAGATCATATACCATGACTAAGTGGGCTTTATCCCAGGGATGCAAGGATTCTTCAATATCCACAAATCAATCAATGTAATACACCACATTAACAAATTGAAAAATAAAAGCCATATGATTATCTCAATAGATGCAGAGAAAGCCTTTGATAAAATTCAACATCCATTTATGATAAAAACTCTCCAGAAAGCAGGAATAGAAGGAACATACCTCAACATAATAAAAGCTATATATGACAAACCCACAGCAAACATTATCCTCAATGGTGAAAAATTGAAAGCATTTCCCCTATAGTTGGGAACAAGACAAGGGTGCCCACTCTCACCACTGCTATTCAACATCATTTTGGAAGTTTTGGCCACAGCAATCAGAGCAGAAAAAGAAATAAAAGGAATCCAAATTGGAAAAGAAGAAGTAAAACTCTCACTGTTTACAGATGACATAATCCTCTACATAGAAAACCCTAAAGACTCCACCAGAAAATTACTAGAGCTAATCAATGACTATAGTAAAGTTGCAGGATATAAAATCAACACACAGAAATCCCTTGCATTCCTATACACTAATAATGAGAAAATAGAAAGAGAAATTAAGGAAACACTTCCATTCACCATTGCAACGAAAAGAATAAAATACTTAGGAATGTATCTACCATGATGTGTTTTAAACCTAAACTATTACTGGAGTTTCTTAGGTGGCCCCTGGGCAAACATGAATACTGACTGGTTCATAAAAGGTGGGACAGAGGAGTTCATAAGTGACATAAACTGAATTTTATTTATTGTTGTTTTGTTAACTCAAAACAATTTGAAATGTCTTTCAGTTACTAAACAGGATTTAAAAAATACTTTCACAAATCAAAAGAGAGATCTTTCTTCCTGAGTTAATGATACATAAGTAATGTGTTATTAAGACATTACTTTTCAGACTGAAAAGAGGCATACTCATGCTCACATAAAAGACACTATGTCTGTAATTTGATAACAAAAATTACTTTTTCCTATATTTAATTGGCATAAAATAATTTAGATTAGGAAATAAATGCACTAACACTAAGAACACTGGGGAATGGTGCCACAGTGGGGAGTCAGTGTTGATTTCTACAGGTCAGACTACCCTGATTACGGCTCATGGTAACCACACTGTCTGTGTCTTTAGTGATTAAGTGCCACCACATGGCCTCTGCCACCCCAGGATCTTATTATTCTCACTGTACTTAGAGATCCTAGTTTATTGTAGCAGTTCCCACTGTCATTTCTGACCTACAGAGAAAAGAGACTGCAGGGTTCTGCAAGGATACTGGGGATCCTTCACTATTTCATTTTATTCAGTTGAAAAAGAGGAAGGTGCATCCTCTGGCCCCTCCTATGGTGGGGGAGCAGATCTTATATGATAAAAACACTAAATTTCCAGTCTTTTTAAGCCTATAAACCCCTCCTCTACCAAGACGGTCTTAGCATTTCAATTTCTTTTAGCAAAGGCCATGTTTGATCCCATGTTTTAGTTAACCAATCAACCAACTAGAGTTTTTTCCAACTTCTCAAGCAAATTTGAATCCAGATCTCTTACAATTGTTATCATAACAATAAATTTAGCCTTATCCAATTGTGTATTCAACCACCGTAATCCCAAACATTTAAAATTCATTCTCACACACATTTCCAAGATTTCTGTTTATATGAATTGGAAAAAAAAAAGTACAGTTCTTTTGATGTATCATGACAGGTGGTTCAATGGTAAAGAAACCACCTGCCAAATAGGAGACTCAGGTTGGATCCCTGGGCCAGGAAGATCCCCTGGAGAAGGAAATAGCAACCCATTCCAGTATTCTTACCTGGGAAATCCCATGGAAAGAGGAGCCTGGTGGGCTACAGTTTATGAGGTCACAAAGAGTTGGACACAACTTAGCAACTAAATAGCAATGAAACTTTTCTCGGGTTAAGATCTCTGCTTTGCCTTGGGAGCCTACTGTGAACTGAGTCTAATGATAGGTTTAGCATCAAAGAGGGCTGGTGGGGTGTTGTCCTGAGGGAAATCAGTACTGCCTTGTCAGGCAACTGCTTCTGGGAGGACATTATCGTTTCTTTTGGCAAAGATGAAAGAGCTGCTCTTCCTGGGAAAGAGGACTTGGCAAAATTTTGGGGTTCAATAACCCCAGCTTTATTGGGAGTTACCTAAATGACCCTATTCCAGTTTTTAGGATTTCATTTCTTCCTAGTCAATGCCCTCACTTTAACAGAGGACACCCTGGGAGGTTGGGAACTCAATTTGCATTATAACAGTCATAGAATGAGACCCTGGGTTTGGTTTTCAGAAATATCCACCCTGAAACTACAGTCGGTGGAAGTTTCTTTTAGGGAAGATATAGAATCTTTTAAAGTTATTTATGTGAAGCTTGTGCTGGGAATTTGAAACCCTGAGCCCATCCTTTTCTTTCTCCACTTTCTACAGCTCAGTTAAGGAAAACAAATAAGTCTCATTACACTACTTAGTTTGACTAAAATACCCTAAAATAGCAAATACATGTTCACTCAGAGCCCTGCCTTCTATAGGTATTTGATTAGAGTATCCAGTGTAATATTTTTCATATCTCTGGTGTCACATCAAGCCATAGACTATACGTGCTCTCTTTACTAGTGGAAATAGAGCTATTAGTGCCTTAAATCTATCAACTAAAGAACCAATTCCAGGGTTCCCCGATGGTCCAGTGGTTAAGAATCTGCCTTGCAATGCAGGGAACACCAGTTCGATCTCTTGTCCAGAAAGAAGCCACAGGGCAACTAAGCCTATGCACCGCAATGACTGAGCCCTCATTCTAGAGCCCATGTTCTGCAACAAGAGAAGTAACAGCAATGGAAGCCCATGCACCATAACTAAAGAGTAGTCCCTGCTTGGTGCAACTAAAGAAAAGCTTGCACAGCAATGAAGACCCAGTGCAGTCAAAATAATAATACTAATATTTAAAATAAAATAAATGTAAAAGGAACCAATTCCAGAAAACCCATAATCAATTCATAAAATTCATCTTTCATATTCTGTTTCTCTAACTTAATCAAAATTTGTATTAGTCAGGGTTCAATGAAAGAAAAAAATCTTGTAAATCTATAAGGATAAATTTATTGTAAGGAATTAGTTTCTATGATATTCAGGACTAGGGCAGGTCCAAAATCTCTTGGACGTGATGTCAAGAAGGGAACCTAGAACTCAGGCACATGCTGCATTTGCAGTCGTCTTGAAGGAAACTTCAGTTCTTCTTTAAAGGCATTTCAACAGACTGAATCAAACCTACTTATATTATCTAGAATGATCTCCTTTACTTAAAGTCAACTGATTATGGACTTTAATTGCATCCACAAAGTACCTTCAGAGCAACACCAGTGTTTGAGAGATACCTGGGAACTTTAGCATAGCCAAGTGGACACATCAAAAGACCATTATATTCTTCTTTGTCTTTATTTTAGTATAGAACATGTACTACTTTTGTAATTAAGAACTGTAATTGTAACTGAAAGCTTGACTGAAAGCTTCTCTATTTAAATAACAGCACATATGTTCAGATTGAAGTTTGTTTTCTTGTTTGTACTTTACTTCATTCAGTTCAGTTCAGTCGCTCAGTTCTGTCTGACTCTTTGTGATTGCATGGACTACAGCACTCAAGGCCTCCCTGTCCATCACCAACTTCTGGAGCTTGCTCAAACCCATGTCCATTGAGTCAGTGATGCCATCCAACCATCTCATCCTCTGTCTTCCCCTTCTCCTCCCACCTGCAATCTTTCCCAGCATCAGGGTTTTCCAGTGATTCAGTTCTTCGCATCAGGTGGCCAAAGTATTGGAATATCAGCATCAGTATCAGTTCTTCCAATGAATATTCAGGACTGATCTCCTTTAGGATGGACTGGTTGGATCTCCTTGCAGTCCAAGGGACTCTCAAGAGTCTTCTCCAGCACCACAGTTCAAAAGCATCAATTCTTCAGTGCTCAGCTTTCTTTAATTTCCAACTCTCACAGTGACTACTTTCCAGTGACTACTGGAAAAACCATAGATTTGACCCCACAGGCCTTAGTTGGCAAAGTAATGTCTCTGCTTCTTAATATGCTGTCTAGGTTGGTCATAGCTCTTCTTCCAAGTATCAAGCATCTTTTAATTTCATGGTTGCAGTCACCATCTGCATTGATCTTGGAGCCCCCCAAAATAAAGTATCCCACTGTTTCCATTGTTTCCCCATCTATTTCCCATGGAGTGATGGGACCAGATGCCATGATCTTAGTTTTCTGAATGTTGAGTTTAAGCCCAACTCTTTCACTCTCATCTTTCACTTTCAAGGGGCTCTTTGGTTCTTCTTCAATTTCTCCCATAAGAGTAGTGTCATCTACATATCTGAGGTTATTGATATTTCTCCTGGCAATTTAGATTCCAGCTTGTGCCTCACCCAGCCCAGCATTTTACATGATGTACTCTGCATATTAGTTAAATAAGCAGGGTGACAATATACAGCCTTGACGTACTCCTTTCCCAATTTGGAACCAGTTCGTTGTTCCATGTCCAGTTCTAACTGTTGCTTCTTGACCTGCATACAGATTTCTCAGGAGGCACATAAGGTGGTCTAGTATTCCCATCTCTTGAAGAATTTTCCACAGTTTATTGTGGTCCACACAGTTAAAGGCTTTGGCATAGTCAATAAAGCAGAAATAGATGTTTTTCTGGAACTCTCTTGCTTTTTCAATGATCCAACGGATGTTGGCAATTTGATCTCTGGTTCCTTTGCCATTTCTAAATCCAGCTTGAACATCTGGAAGTTCATGGTTCATGTACTGTTGAAGCCTGGCTTGGAGAATTTTGAGCATTACTTTACCAGCATGGGAGATGAGTGCAATTGTGCAGTAGTTTGAGCATAATTTGACATTATCGTTCTTTGGGATTAGAATGAAAACTGACCTTTTCCAGTCCTGTGGGCACTGCTGAGATTTCCAAATTTGCTGTCATATTGAGTGCAGCACTTTCACAGCATCATCTTTTAGGATTTGAAAAAGCTCAACTGGAATTCCATCACCTCCACTACCTTTGTTTGTAGTGATGTTTCCTAAGGCCCACTTGACTTCACAATCCAAAGTCTCTGACTCTAGGTGAGTGATCACACCTCGTAGTCATCTGGGTCATGGAGATCTTTTTTGTATAGTTCTTTGTGTACTTTACTTAGACAATAACATATTTGGATTCCTTTTTCTTCCCTCATTGACCTTCTTTCATATTTGGCCTATTTTCCTTGTGTTTGAACTCTCAAAGACTGGTGGTACAGAACATCTAACAATTCTCAGATGATGGTTCTAAACTAATACGGCTTTCAAAGATAGTTTTCCTAAAATAATAGGTTATACTCTGAGAGAATTTTACTTTTAAGTCCCAGAAGCTCCATCACCTTTCATTACATGAAAGCCATGATGCATTCTTTATAATAGTCTGAAATTCAGGTGAATGAAAAGTACACAATGACTACTGGCTAATGAAACAAAAGATACATTAATTTAAAATTAAATGAGGAAACACTTTGCCCTAGTTTCTATGACAACACAAGGATAACCCAATTCTACACAGTTTGATATTCAGATTCTTCATTGGCATGGGTTTATTCCATGGTAGATTCAATTATGTTAATGGCATTATGCTTGCATGCATTCTAAGTCAGCATTATGAGAAGTCTTTTTAACACATTTTATATCATTTGATTTTGCTCTATAATCTTGTTTGGTTGCTGTCATGTTCTAAATAGTTCAGCAGCAAGATTTTAAACCACTATCCCCATTAACTGGAGAAGGAAATGGCAACCCACTCCAGTATTCCAGTATTCTTGCCTGGGAAATCCCACGGACAGAGGAACCTGGTAGGCTGCAGTCCATGGGGTCGCAAGAGCTAGACATGACTTAGAGAATAAACAGCAACAACAATCCCCATTTACATTGATTTGTTTCCCAGGAAATCTCAATGCTGTCTTTTTTCATTAGAAAATAAACGACTAACCAGTCAACCAGCAATTTTTGGTATCCTTGACAACAAAACAGGGTGACTTCTTTTCAATACAGACCCTAGAGAAATAAATCATCTGTGTTCTGAAAACATTTTTCTCAATTAATATTTTTAAAGGAAAAAGAAATATGCCAGTCTACTAATTAAATCACACTGGACAGAAACATGTGTGAAGTAAATTAAGAATCAAATCACATTTAAAAGAATAAACAGTTTTAAAATAGGAGGAAGAATGTTGCATAGGAATTAGCACAAAGAACCTACACCTATTTGTTACCTATGAATTATTAAATAGGTAACAGATTTTCATCTTGAAACTAATGCTTTAGTGTATTCCTGTACTTTCTCTTTTCTCATCTTCATCAAAGACAGACTAAGTTCTCAGGATCAAATGTACAGCATGGTGACTATAGATAATAATAAAGTTGCTGAGAGTAGATCTTTGGAATTCTCAGCACAGAAAGTAAGATAAAAAGAAGTTAACTGTGTGAGGTAATGGACGTGTTAATTATCTTGATCATGGTAATCAAGATCCATAATCCATTTTATCCCATTTGTGTGTGTGTGTGTGTATTCATCTCATTGTATACTTTAAATATTTACAATTCTGTTTATCAAATATTCACAATTCTGTTTATCAAATATTCACAATTATATTTATCAAATATTCATCAATAAAATCAGGAAAAAAGCTGAATAGGAAAGTTGTCCTATTTAGAATTGCTTCCTAAGAATTACTGGTTTAAAAGGAAAATCTTTCATACAACTTGACCTCAAAGCAATTGTGGAAGGAAATTGTTTATATTCAATTGGAATATTTGTCTTCTCCATCTGAAAGACCTGGGTGGGGAGCTTCCTGCCCAAGAATGGGCTGATGAGATCTGAGCTAAGCAGATGTTATTTTTGTCTCTATGAAACAGAAGATTCTCAGGCTGGGTAGGGTGAACCAGGATATTTATATAATTCTTTACAGTTTACCAAGTATTTCCTTAAATTATTTAATCATTTAATCCTCACAGTAATCCAGTAACTTAGACACTGCTGCCTGTGTTTTTAAAAAGAAGAATTTGAGCCTTTGAAAAACTGAGTCCCTTGCCCAACTTCACATAGCATTTAGCTCATTCCTCACTTGAATCTCATAGATTTTTCTGTTAGAAAGACCTTACCTCTCAGATGAGATACCTTAGGCAATGCTTCTGTGTTAGCCTGCTAGGGCTACCATAACAAAATACCACAAAATACACCGTATCTGTGTAGCTTAAACAACAGAAATTCACTTTCACACAGCTCTGGAGGTGAAAAGTCCAAGATCAAGGAGGCAGCAGGGTTAGTTTCTGATGAAGACTCTTTCCCTGGGATGTAGACAGCTGGTTTCTTGTCATCACATGACCCTTCTGCTCTGTACATTCACAGAGAGAAAGAAAACTCTCTCACCTCTTCTTCTTATAAGGACACCAGTCCTACAGGATCACTTAACCTTTATTAACTTCTCCCTGTTTTCAAATACAGTCACACTGCGGACTAGTCTGTTTCTCAGGAGAAACCTAACACAGCTTTGTGTGCTCCAAGACTTTAGTGATATTCATATATAAAGTATTATTCTTATACCACTAGGATTGTACTAGGGTCTCTTAAAAGTATCTCATTGACACAATCCTCAGTTACATTGCACTGTGAAATCTTAGACACAAAAGAGAAGCCCAAAGACCTGTCACTCGATTTAAGAAAAAGGCTACAGTGATGACTTTTAATCACCAGGAGGCATCACTAACTCAGAAACTGGTTCTTTAATGCAAAGACATTTTATTACCAGATACATAGTTAAAGTTCCTTCACTTATTCAGAGAAATAATTACTGAATACAACACATGGGCCAAACAGTGTTCTAGATCCTGGGAGACACAGCTATGAATAAGAAAAATGAGACCTTTATCCTGAGCTTGTTTAGATTTCAGTCAAAAATGATGGTTTGAACAGCCTAAACTGGTAAGAAATATGACACAAACAAATGGAAAAAAATCCCATGCTCATGGTTTGGAAGACTTTATATTGTTAAAATGTCTATACTATCCAAAGTAATGTACAGATTTTATGCAATACCAATCAAAATCCCAAGGACATTTTTCAGAGAAATAGACAATTTTAAAGTTCATACAGAACCACAAAGGACCAGCAATAGCCAAGTCAAAATTAACAAAGAAGAAATCCATAGCTGATCTTTGACAACAGTATTAGGAATACACGTGAGGAAATGATAGTCTCCTCAAGAAATGATGCTGAGAAAATTAAATATCCACAATCGAAAGAATAAAACTGGACCTTTATCACACATCATTTACAAAAATCAACTGAAAATGGATTGAAGACTTAAATGCAAGATCGAAAAGTTTAAAACTCCTAGAAGAAAACATAAAACTCCATGATGTTAGTCTTGGCAATAATTTCATTGATGTGACACCAAGAGCATGGACAACAGAAACAAAAATAAACAGGTGGGACTACATCACAGTAGAAAGCTCTTTATAGCAAACCAAATGACCAGCAGAGTGGAAAGGCAATTTACGAAATGGGAGAATATGTTTGTAAACCATCTATCTAGCAAGGAGTCAACATCCCCAAAATATATAAGGAGCTCCTACAACTCAATAGGAAAAAAAAATGACCCAATCTAAAAATGGGCTTAGAAGTTGAATAGATATTTTTCCAAAGAAGACTTACATACGGCCAACAGGTATATGAAAAAGTACTCAATATCCAAATCATCAGTTCAGTCCAGTCACTCAGTGGTGTTCAACTCTTTGCGACCCCATGCACACCAGGCTTCCCTGTCCATCACCACCTCCTGGAGCTTGCTCAAACTCATGTCCATCAAGTCAGTGATGTCATCCAACCAACTCATCCTCTGCCATCCCCTTTTCCTCCTGTCTTCAATCTTTCCCAGCATCAAGGTCTTTTCCAATGAGTCAGTTCTTCACATCAGGTGGCCAAAGTTTTGGAATTTCAGCTTCAGCATCAGTACTTCCAATGAATATTCAGGACTGATTTCCTTTAGGATGGACTGGTTGGATCTCCTTGCAGTCCAAGGGACTCTCAAGAGTCTTCTCCAACACCACAGTTCAAAAGCATCAATTCTCTGACACTCAGCTCTCTTTATAGTCCAACTCTTACATCCATACATGACTACTGGAAAAACTGTAACTTTGACTAGATGGAATTTTGCCAGCAAAGTGATGTCTCTGATTTTTAATATGCTGTCTAGGTTGGTCATAGCTTTACTTCCAAGGAGCAAGCACCTTTTAATTTCATGGCTGCAGGCATCATCTGCAATGATTTTGGAGCCCAAGAATCATCGTAATCACCAGGGAAATGTAAGTCAAACCTACAATGACTTATCACCTCACATCTCTCTAGAGAGCTATTATCAAAAAAGCAAAAGACAGCAAATGTTGAATGTGAAGGACACAGAGTAATTGGAACCCTTTCCCAGTTTGTGGAAATGCAAAATGGTGCAGCTGTTATTGAAAACAGTATGGAAGTTCCTCAAAACTTAAAAATAGGACTGTCATGTGATCCAGCAATCTCACTTCTCAGTATTTACATAAAATAAATGAAATCAGAATCTCAAGAGATATTAGTAGTTCTTTGTTCACTGTAGCACTGTTAACAATAGTCAAAATGTGGAAACAACCTAAATGTCTATCAACAGATGAATGGATAAGGAAAATGTAATATGCACTTATAACAGAATACTAGGCAGACTTAAAAAAGAAAATTCTGCAATATGTAACAATATGGATAAATCTTGAGGAAATTATGCTACATGAAATAAGTCAGGCACAGAAGATATATACAGCATGAAGGTAAAGACAGTGAAAGCAAAAGTCACTCAGTCATGTCCGACTGTGACCCCATGGACTAGACAGTCCATGGAATTCTCCAGGCCAGAGTACTGGAGTGGGTAGCCTTTCCCTTCTCCAGGGGACCTTCCCAACCCAGGGATGGAACCCAGGTCTCCTGCATTGCAGGCAGATTCTTTACCAACTGAGCTATATCAGGGAAGACTGATAGCTTCTGTATATCATGCTGATATACATCATGATTCCACTTAAATGAAGTATCTAAAAGAACCAAATTCATAGAGTTCCATTCCACTCACCAAAGAGTGGAATGTTGGTTGCCAGGGATTTGAGGGAGGGAGAAATGAGAAGTTGCTAATTGATGGGCATAAAGTTTTAGTCAAATAGGATGAAAGTGCTCTGGAAATCTGTACAATATTTTACTTGTCAACAATATTGTACTGTACCCTTAAATTTAAGGGTAAATTTCATGTCAAGTGTTCTTATCACAATAAAATAAAATAAAACAAAATTTAAAAATTGTTGAGGGATCAGACTATCATTTTATTTTGGACTGGATATTCAGTAGTAAATGAGACAAGGTGGTCCTATTTTTCACTGAATTTACGACACAGTGTGTGCTAAGCCGCTTCAGTCCTGTCTAACTCTGCGACCCTTATGGGCTGTACCCTGACAGGCTCCTCTGTTTGTGGGATTCTCCGAGCAAGAACACTGGAGTGGGTTGCCCTGCCCTCCTCCAGGGGATCCTCCCCACCCAGAGATTGAACCTACATTTCTTACCTCTCCTGTATTGGCAAGCAGGTTTTTATCACCAAGGTAGTAGGGAACACAGAACTAATTTTTAAGTGTCCAATTAAGACCAGTGATAATCTGGTAAATAAATTGCAAGGTGATAACACAGTACACAATAGGGTAACCCAATTATCTTTTTAGAGTTTAAGGAAAGCTTTTCTGAAGAAGGAGATGAGTAAAAATCACCAGGGAAATTTTTTCCAGGAAGACATTCAAGAGAGAATTAACTAAAAACAACACAGTTAAACATGGCATGATACAGGGATGAAGGAAGAAGTGTTTAAGCACTAAGAGGGTGCATAGGAAAAGAGGCTGCATAGGAAGCTCTTCTAATTTTATTTTCTTCGTGGTGATCTGGGACGTATCTGTTAATCTGCAGGTAGTTCAGAGTAACCTCAGCCTTACAACAGCCTCAGGACCAATCCAGAGCCATAGACTTCAGACATGTGCTGGATGTTGCTTGTTGAAACAAAGTAAAGCTCATTGAGTTTAATTAGGATGAGACTGCTGCTGCTGCTAAGTCGCTTCAGTCGTGTCCAACTCTGTGCGACCCCATAGACGGCAGCCCACCAGGCTCCCCTGTCCCTGGGATTCTCCAGGCAAGAACACTGGAGTGGGTTGCCATTTCCTTCTCCAATGCATGAAAGTGAAAAGTGAAAGTGAAGTCGCTTAGTCACGTCCGACTCTTCGCGACCCCACGGACTGCAGCCTACCAGGCTCCTCTGCCCATGGGATTTTTCCAGGCAAGAGTACTGGAGTGGGGTGCCATTGCCTTCTCCGTAGGATGAGACTAGCTCTCAACAAATAATAAATTAAATAGCAATACATGTGACTCATAATAGAAAATGATGGAAAACATGCCAAAAGTTCAGGGCAAAAATGCAGCATAATGCTACACAATCAAAATTAGTTTCATTTTAAGTAAGAATGGCAATTAGTGTGTCACAGGGTTGGAGATGGAGGGGAGGAGGGCCAACAAGAGATCAAGGTACTTTCATGAATCTGATAAAATGACAGCATAGATATTTTAGGCATATTTAGTTAGCTTCATGTATGAAACGACTCAATTTTTTGTATTTTTCCTTTTTTTTAAATAGATCTGAGATGACTCTTTTTGAAAAGTGAAAGTGTCTTTTGTAAATAAAATGTATTATTAAGCTTACATATTTTTCTCTTTTGGCTTCCTAGGAAAATGATTTGAGAATGAGCTAAAATGTAAAATTAAAGGGAATTTTAAAAAAAGGACTCACAAGAGCTGAATAAGAGGATAAAAGAATGCCAAAACAGAGGCAGGGGAAAAAAAAGAATATTAGTTACATTTAATTATTTAGTAAAATTAGTAATTATCTATTGAACTACTAAATGACAAATACTGGATTAGACTCTGAAAATGAGACACTGGCAATATTTTAAAATTAGTAATATTTGCATCTTATCTTTAAGATTTTCCAAGTTTGATCCAGATGAGAAATACAAAAATAATCACAATACAACATGATAAATTCTGTAACCTAGGAGAATACAATCCAAATTCAGATGTGAGGAGAGATCAAAACAAAGAATAATAGAGTGCAGTAACTACCATAATTTTTGTCTGTTCATTATTTCTTCCCCCTCCTTTCTCGGGTGATGGAACTTTTGTTTCCTGGGAAAAACCATATCATGTGTTTCTGTGAGGCCATAAGGATATTTCTTGTGAGACATGCATGTTTAGTCGCTTCAGTCATGTCCTACGCTTTGCAACCCTATGGGCTGTAGCCCACCAGACTCTGTCCATGGGATTCTCCAGGCAAGAACACTGGAGTGGGATGCCATGCCCTCCTTAAGGGGAGCTTCCTACCCAGGGATTGAACCCAGGTCTCCTGCACTGGTAGATGGGTCACTGGCACCACTTGGGAAGCCCTTTTTGTGAGGTAGGTCTACCCAAACAGGGCTCTGTAGAGCCCTGATCCGAGTGATTAGTGTTATATGCTAGAGAAATGTGCCCTTTTGTGACTCTTTTTTAAGGGCTGTTGGGAAAGATTATCCTTCCACTGAGGTTAGTAAACTTGAAAGATTTAAGTGGAGGGCTTCAGCAGCCATTTTGTGGACCACCTGAAGAGCAGAGATAGCGAGAGTTACAGAATATGAAGGAGCCTTAGGACCTAGCCATTCATAAAAGCGACCATACCTCTTTACATCCAGGAAATTTAGTGTGAGGTTCTTTTTCTCCCGATTGAAAGTAAAAATAATTCTGACTTATATAGGTGACATCACTATATAACTGTTAACTAGTATATATATATTTTTAGAGAGAAAAAACATCTTGATATTCAATCTTGAGTATTTATTAAAGAATTATAAGGTCATAATTTTTCCATTCAAAGACAGACATGTCTAATGAATTCTGATTTCTTTTTTGCATTGCTAGTTAGGTAGATCTGAAATAGTTCAAAAGCCTAAAATAGAAAAGCAAGTTTATGAGATATTAGACTACAAGACTTCTGAGCTTATTCAAACAACACAATGCCTTCTGTTAGATTCTGAGATTGTGAATCTGACATGAAGATGAAAATACACACAGGAAATGAGGTGGATTAGAGAGTGTGTGGAGAGAACCTAATTTAAAACTCATTGTAAAAATTACCTAGTAACAATTTAGGCCACTGTACATTCACTTATAAGTGTATTTTAATAGACTAAAATAAGAAGGAGAATTTATGAAGTGTTTAACTCCCAGCATAAAGCTGCTGGAGTTGACAAGTTCATTTTTAATATTTGATTTGAAAATCTTGAGCACAGCAGTAGCAAGTTAAGATATGAATTAAATGTTTCAGGCAACAGCAGAGATGCACATTTTAATTGAATTTCCCATGAATAGAAGGTTATAAAGTCCCCACTGGAGGGAAAGTATCATCATCTCACAGCCTGAATTTCACTTTGGGTGGTTTGGAAGCAATTCTCCATGTTCTCTGTCTTCTTTTTCTGTTCCCCAGTTTCATGAAGAATCTCAGAATATTATCAGAAGGACTAGTAGAACATAAGCTTTATTTACTCCAATATAAAATAAAACATTAAAAAAAATAAAAGCAGTCAGTCAGTTACAAAGGTGACCAAGTGAATGAATTCCATGTGATTTGGGATTAGCAGCAGATGCCCTGATAAAGCAATTCATTCCTTCAAGGATATCTGCCCATGTAATGCTGGACTTGCCTTTGCAATTAAATGTCATCTGCAGATTTTTCTCTCTGAAAGAGCTCAGTGAGTCTAAAGTAAAAATTAAATCCCTTGTTCTTTGACCGCCTAAGGGCAGCCAGCCTTTTCTCTTCATGTACAGGAAGCTCTTCATGAAGCTTCATATTCAACTTTTAAGACAAATGCAGAAGCTTAAAAAAAACTGCTATTATCAACTCTACTAATGCTGTAATAAATTGCCATAGTCTTACCATATTCCCTGAGAGACCCAGAGGCTCCCATGTGATAGGCTCCCATTTTGTGTCTAATGCTTTCTCCATAACACAGTAAGCACACAGATACATAAGAGTTTGCTGAGAAAAGAGCAATACAAGAAGGAAAATGGCATCAGGAATCACATTTTGAGAGCAAGAAGATTATTATGTTCCTTTGCTGATGTCAATGATGAGATTTCAGAGAGAAGCCAAGGACTCAAAATAAAATACTATCAACAGAGAAATTGCAGAATGGGAGGTGAGAGTGTGGCTTGGGTCCAGAGCCCAGCTGTCATGTTGGTGGCTGTGTGAAGTCAGTCCAGTTCCAGGCAGAACTGGTCACCACAGTGGTAACTGAGACAAAAGACAAATGAAGCTGAAGGACATTGAAGGCTTGCAGAAAAGGTGTCCATGACAGGGGGACTGATGGAAAACTTAGATCCAAGTTTGTAGTCAGTGAGTGCTCAGAACCTATACCACACAATTTGACATAAACTCATTATTTTTAATTAACTGTTTAATCTGGGTGTCTGTCCCCAAACATCCTCATTTTTTTCTTTGCTTGAGAGTAAGTTCAGCTCAGTTCAGCTGCTCAGTCATGTCTGACTCTTTGCAAACCCATGAACTGCAGCACGCCAGGCCTCGTTGTCCATCACCAACTCCCGGAGCCTACCCAAACTCAGGTCCATTGAGTTGGTGATGCCATCCAACAATCTCATCCTCTACTGTCCCCTTCTCCTCCTGCCCTCAATCTTTCCCAGCACCAGGGTATTTTCAAATGAGTCAGCTCTTTGCATCAGGTGGCCAAAGCAGTGGAGTTTCAGCTTCAACATCAGTCCTTCCAATGAACACCCAAGACTGATCTCCTTTAGGATGGACTGGTTGGATCTCCTTGCAGTCCACAGGACTCTCAAGTCTTCTCCAACATCACAGTTCAAAAGCATCAATTCTTCGGCGTTCAGCTTTCTTTATAATCCAACTCTCTCATCCATCCATGACTACAGGGAAAACCATGGCCTTGACTAGATGGACCATTGTTGGCAAAGTAATGTCTCTGCTTTTTAATATGCTGTCTCAGTTTAGTTCAGTTGCACAGTCGTGCCCAACTCTTTGCGACCCCATGAATCACAGCATGCCAGGCCTCCCTGTCCATCACCAACTCCTGGAGCCTACACAAACTCAGGTCTGTTGAATCGGTGATGCCATCCAGCCATCTCATCCTCTGTCGTCCCCTTCTCCTCCTGCCCCTAATCCCTCCAAGCATAAGGGTCTTTCCAATGAGTCAACTCTTCGCACGAGGTTGCCAAAGTGTTGGAGTTTCAGCCTTAGCATCAATCCTTCCAATTAACACCCAGTACTGGTCTCCTTTAGGATGGACTGGTTGGATCTCCTTGCAGTCCAAGGGACTCTCAAGAATCTTCTCCAACACGACAGTTGAAAAGCATCAATTCTTCAGTGCTCAGCTTTCTTTACAGTCCAACTCTCACATCCATATACGACCACTAGAAAAACCATTGCCTTGACTAGATGGACCCTTGTTGGCAAAATAATATCTCTGCTTTTTAATATTCTATCTAGTTTGGTCATAACTTTCCTTCCAAGGAGTAAGAGTCTTTTAATTTCATGGTTGCAATCACCATCTGCAGTGATTTTGGAGCCCCCAAAATATAAATTTAGCCACAGTTTCCCCATCTATTTGCCGTGAAATGATGGGACCATATGCCATGATCTTAGTTTTCTGAATGTTGAGCTTTAAGCCAACTTTTTCACTCTCACTTTCATCAAAAGGCTCTTTAGTTCTTCTTCACTTTCTTCCATAAGGGTGGTGTCATTTGCCTATCTGAGGTTATTGATATTTCTCCCGGCAATCTTGTTTCTAGGTTGTGCTTCATCCAGCCCAGCGTTTCTCATGATGTACTCTGCAAATAAGTTAAATAAGTAGGGTGACAATATACAGCCTTGACATACTCCTTTTCCTATTTGGAACCAGTAAATAGGTCTTTACAATTATAACCAAACTTATAACTGAAACCAAACAAAATAAAAAACCCCACTATTGATAAATACTGTATCATACAGAGTTTATAGAAGGCAGGCAAAATTCAACGTTGCATATGATGAACAAAAAAAAAGGTTACATTTCATAATGCTTAACTTAGTTGGATTTCTACCAATACAAATCTCTGGCATCAGAAGCATTTTTTCCCTATAATAACCAAAAACAATTATTAATACTGTATTGAAAATTCCTTTTGGCTTTTACCTTTATATCTTATTTGTGTCTTAGAAACTCAATAATTATTCCATTACTTATGAATTTCCACAATTATATTATTACATGTTTGTATGGATATGTAGAATATATTTATGTACATAAACATGAAATAAATACAAATAATATATATGTGTGTTATATATATATATATATATATGTATGGAGAGACAGAAATGGGAGGGTTAGGGAGATTACATACACTTTATTATTTACTACTTGATGAAAACATAAAGTTGATGTTTATTTCACTTATTCTAATTGGTCTAATGCACATTTTAACATATTACATTAAACATATTTAATTTTAACATATTAAACAGAAAGCACTTTAGTAATGGCACTGTCCTCATTAACAATGATCCAGAGAAGAAATTACATTTCAATTTAGTCTGCAGCTATTCCTAGGAAATGTAAAACTATTACTGTGTGAAATTTTGCATATTTAAATATTTATACTTGGTTTATAAATATTTATACTTTAATAATTCTGTAGATTAAAAGTAAATGAAAATCTGTTATAAATATATACTACAACTAAGTGAATAACTAATATATACTACAATTAAGTGAATGGATGGTAGGTGGTAGTTTTCAGATTGCTCAGTGTTATAGTGGGAGGTTACATAGAAGCAAGGAGAAGAGGCTAGAATGACCCGCCTGGTAGTGGGTTACAGTTGGAGACATTAGTATGAACTCATTTAGCTGAATATAGATTCAGATGGTTACATGTGGAAATATATGTAGATATTATATATACATAGGTTACTATATACACCTATATCTCCTTACTTTGTTGGCCTACAGGACATAGAAGCAACTTGGAAGCAATGAGCACACCTCATGCCCTGATCTTGGTTGCTGATACCATTCTCCAACAAAAGATACCAGGGCTCCTTGGGTCCTGGGAGAAAAGTTTGACCATGATACTGGTCAGGAAATACATAAGATGAGGTTGGAGCATTTTGTAGGGGCAGAAAGTAAGGAAGTGCTACATTTTTAAAAATATATAAAAAACTATGTTGATGGGAGTATGTTAAAGGCACCAGAGGAGCCAAATGAAAGAGCTCCAAATGCCAAAGTTGAGGAACAAAATAATATTGGATTATAACCCCAAATATAAAGCAGGTACCAATAAGTCCATTCTAATATAAATAAATGAGGTAGACTATAACTCCCCACTCTTTAAGTGTGCATTATATATAACAACTGTTACGGGTTAAGTTGTTATTGTTCAGTTGTTAAGTCCTATCTGACTCTCTATGACCCCATGGACTGCAGCACACAAGGCTTCCCTGTCCTTCACTATGTCCAGAAGCTTGCTCAAATTCACGTCCATTGAGTTGGTGATGCCATCCAACCATTTCTTCTTCTGTCTCCCCCTTCTCCTCCTGGCCTCAATGTTTCCCAGCATCAGGATCTTTTCTAGTGAGTCGGCCCTTTGCGTCAGGTGACCAGAGTATTAGAGCTTCAGTTTTAGCATCATTTGAACTGTATTCCCCCAAACTTTATTTGTTAAAGCCCAAGCTTTTGCTACCTCAGAATTTGACTTTATTTGGGACTAGGACTATTGCAGATGTAATTAGTCAAAATGAGGCCATACTGGAGTAGGGTGAGCTCCTAATCAAATATGACTAGAGTCATTTTTTTAAATTAGTTTTTATTACAGTATAGTTGCTTTACTCTGTTGTGTTATTTTCTGCTATATGGAAAAATGCATCAGTTATAAGTATATCCCTTCATTTTTTGGATTTACTTCCCATTTAGGTCACCACAGAGCACTGAGTTCCCTGTGCTATATAGTAGGTTATCATTAGTTATCTATTTTGTACATAGTCAGCCCAATCTATCCCACTCTCCACCTCCACAACTTGGATTCCATATGTTTGTTATCTACATTTGTGTTTCTTTTTCTCCTTTTAAAATGGGGAAATTTGGACACAGTCATGAATGCACACAGGGACATCAAGTAAACTTGAAGGTAGAGATTGAGATGATGTGTGTACAAATCAAAAAACTCCAAAGATGATAGTGAACAGCAGAAGCTGGGAGAAAGGCATGAAGCAGATTCTCCCTTACTGTCCTCAGAAGGAACTGACCCTGCTGACTTTTTTGACCTCAGGCTTTCTTGCTTCCAGAACTGTGAAACAATAAATATCAGATATTTAAGCCAGCCAGTTGGTGGTACTTTCTTATGGCAGCCCCAGAGAATTAAACCTTCCTTCAGGTTTAATTAAGGAAGCACCTTCCTTTCAAAGAGTAGAATATGGAAAGAGAAAATCAAGTAACCCTATAGTTGAGGAATTGGAGAGGGAAATAGCAACCCACTCCAGTGTTCTCGCCTGGAGAATCCCAGGGATGGCAGAGCCTGGTGGTCTGACATCTATGGGGTCACACAGAGTCGGACAGGACTGAAATGACTTAGCAGCAGCAGCAGCAGCATAGTTGAGGAACCTGACAACACCGTCTCAGCCAGGTGATGGGGTTAACATCAACTGTGATGAGTCACATTCATAGTATTTACTCATAATATGATGTAATTAAAAGGGCACCTTCCCTCTATGGTCTTCCTCCCCAAAACCTATAACCCCAGTCTAGTCATAAAACAACACCAGACAAATCCCAAATGAGGGACAGTCTACGAAATACATGGCCTGTATTCCCCCAAATTGTCAAGGTCATCAGAATCAAGGGAAGTCTGAGGGACTATCACTTCCTAGAGGAACCTAAGACCTGTTAACTAAAATTAATGTGCTGGATCCAAGAACAGAAAAAGGGCATCAGAGTAAAAGTAAGAAAATATGAATAATTTATGAACTTTAGTTACTAATATGTCAACATTAATTATAACAAATATGCAATATGTTCATAATAGACGGAAACTGGGCCTGGGTTATATAGGAATTCTCTGTATTTTCAGCTTTATGTTAATCCAAAATGTTCTGAAATTAAGTTTATTTTAAAAAGAAAATGAAAGAAATTGAATCTGTTACCTATCTGGTAATATATTTAAGATGCATAAAGCAAAGTACTGTGAAACAGATATATTTCATGTGAAATTCAGTTTGCAATAATTCCCAACATGCTCATAAAAGTTACTGTGCCACATTAAATAAAAAATAGTCTAATCATAAATTATTAATACAAATTATGTCATTCAATGAGGCAGAATGACATTTCAAACATGATGTCCAACACTTTTTTTTTAATCATTTCATACTTGAGACTAATAAATCATTTTTTCCTATCAATTTACTATCATAATATTCTTTGACATATTATCCTCAGACAGTTACATAAACAACTTGTGGCTCATTTATTTTCAGCTGAATAATTTTTTATCTTCTACAGTAAAGACTTTAAAAAAATTCAAAGATTTATCAGTATTTTTTAATTCTATGTGTTACATGCAAAATCAAACCTGCTTGGGGATTTGGGACAGACTTATTCTGTCATTCTCTGCTTTGTCAATTTCAGGCTATTGCTTTTTAAAATCAAGAGAAGACAAGGTAGACCATTTTAAAAAGCAGCTGAACCACTAAACTACCAAGCTGTGTGTAATATATTAACTTTCCAAATAGGATAAACTTTTTTTCATAATTACTTTTTTGTGTGTGGGAAGCGGCAACATTTGAAACCTACCCTCATAGCTCAGTTGGTAAAGAATACGCCTTCAATACAGGAGACCCTGATTCAATTCCTAGGTTGGAAAGATTGGCTGGAGAAGGGATAGGCTACCCAGTCCTATATTCTTGGGCTTCCCTTGTGGCTCAGCTGGTAAAGAACCCACCTGTAATGCAGGAGACCTGGAGTAAGGGAAAGGCTACTCACTCCAGTATTCTGGCCTGGAAAATTCCATGGGCCGTATAGTCCATAGGATTGCAAAGAGAAGGACACGGCTGAGTGACTTTCCCTTTCCCTTTCTTCCTTTCTCTTAGCATAACTTTCAAGTATATAACACAGTATTGTTAACTATAGTCACTATGCTACATATTAGATCTCCAGAACTTGGCTTATAACTGGAAGTTTGTACACTTTGACCAACAGCTCTCAATTTTCCCCAGCTCCCAGCCCCTGTTAACCACCATTCAACTGTTTTTGTGAGTTTTATACTCTCTGAATTTAGCATTTTTAGATTCCAAATGTAAGTGAAATCATACAGAATTTGCTGTTTTTTGTCTGACTCATTTCATTTAGCATGATGTCATCAAAGGCCATCCATGTCACAAATGGCGTGATTCCCTTCTTTTTACTGCTGAATGTGTGTGTGCATATGCGTTTATTACATACATGCACTCACACACACACACACACATCTTCTTTATCTGTTGGTGGACACAGGTTGTTTCCATGTCTTGGCTATTGTGAATGATGCTATAGTAAATATGGGTGTGCAGATATCTTTTCAATATAAGAAAAACTTTATTATTTTTTAAAAATTTAGATATGGTTGATGTACAATATTATATAAATTTTACAGGTACTGAACACAGAGATTCACAACTTTTAAAGGTTATACTCCGTTTATGAAAGAAAGTGAAAGAAATTATTAGTTGCTCAGTCATGTCCAACTCTGCAACCCCATGGACTGTAGTCTGCCAGGCTCCTCTGCCCATGAGATTCTCCAAGCAAGAATACTGGAGTGGATTGCCATTCTCTTCTCCAAAGGACCTTTCCAACCCAGGGATCAAATCCAGGTCTCCCATATTGCAGGCAGATTCTTTACCATCTGAGTCACCAAGCAAGTCCATTTACTTCTGCTGCTTAGTCACTTTAGTCATGTCAAACTCTGCAACCCTGTAGACTGCAGCCTGCCAGGCTTCTCTGTCCGTGGGATTCTTTAGGCAAGAGTAGTAGAGTGGGTTGCCATGCCCTCCTCCAGGAGATCTTCCCTACCCAGGGATCAGACCAAGGTCTGCTGCATTGCAGGCAGATTCTTTACCACTGAGCCTACAGGGAAGCCTGAACCCATGTGTAGTTATTATTAAATATTAGCTGTATTCCTATGTTATACACTATATCCTTGCAGCTTACTTACTGTATACATAATAGTTTGTACCTTTTAATCCAATGCATCTATCTTATCTCTCTGCCCTTCCCTCTTCCCACTGATAACTACTCGTTTGTTTCGCATATCTGTGTCTGTCTCCATTTTGGTATATACACTATACACACTAGTTTGTTGTATTTTTCAGATTCCAAATATAAGTGATATCATACATTATTTGTCTTTCTTTGTCTGACTTATTTAACAGTATAATACTCTCCAAGTCTATTCATATTATTACAAATTCCTTTTTATAACAGAGTAGTATTCCATTGACTCAGATGGTAAAGAATCTGCCTGCAGTGCAAGAGACCCAGGTTTGATCCCTGAGTCAGAATGATCCCCTGGGAGAAGGGAATTGCTACCCACTCCAGTATTCTTGCCTGGAGATGTCCATGGTCAGAGGAGCCTGGTGGGCTACAGTCCATGGGGTAACAAAGAGTTAGATACAGCAGAGTGACCTTCACACACACACTACAATATTTCATTGTATGTGTATGTGTGTGTATATGCATATATGTGTACGTCTTTTCTGTCCATACATCTGTTGATGGACACTTTTGTTGCTTTCATATCTTAGATATTATAAATAATGCTGCTATGAACATTAGGGTCATTAGGGTCTTGTATCTTTTCAAATTAGTGTTTTATTAATATGCACCCAGGAGTGAAATTGCTAGGTCATATGATAGTTCTATGTTTAGTTTTTTAAGGCATTCATGCTGTGCAGTGGCTGCAGCAACTTATGTTTCCACCAACAGTGTATGAGGGTCCCCTTTCTCCACATCCTTGCCAGTGGTAGTTATTGGTGGTCATTTTGATAATTGTCATTTTGACAGGTGTGACATGACAGCTTGTGGTTTTAATTTGCATTTATCTGATGATTAATGATGTTGAGCATCTTTTCATGTGCCTGTTGGTCATCTCTTCTTTGGAAAAATGTCTTTTCTGGTCTGTCCATTTTTCAATCGAGTTGTTTGTTTTTTTGATGTTGAGTTGTAGGAGCTGTTTATATATTTTTGATATTAACCCTGATAGGTCATATCATTTGCAAATATTTTCTCCCCTTCAGTAGGTTGTCTTTTTGTTTTGCCAATGGTTTAATCTCCAACCCACCTAGGCATGGACTGTCCTTAAAATATTTAGAGAAGCTAGGTCCACTGTTGGGTTTCTAACATATCAAGGGTCTCTACCTTCTTAGACCAGGAGAATCAGTCTTTTCTAACATCCTTATTATTCAACAGCATTACTCTCCAAACTCTTTACATGATTGCCCTCTTAAAGGCTCGTGGTGGTCATGTTGGATTTTTGCTTCACTCTTCAGACATTGTCGTGCTTTCTTTGCTCAACCAACTGCTGTGACTTCCCAGCTCTCAAAGGCCACTTTATCACACTGTAAGCCGTGTGTCATGCTGTCACCCCTCTTCCTGTTAGTTCCTGGGCATAGCAAATGCCACTGTTGTTTCACATAACCCTTGCCGTCTCTGGCATATAAAGAGGAGAGAAAAGTGTGGTATTTTAAAGCCTACAGCCATTTCTAAATTATAAGGCAAATGCCAGCATCCTCCCTTTGCTATTATAAGGACCTCCTTGGTGACTTTTTTAGCCTCGCATAAATAAGACCATGAGAAAATGAAAATGCTCATTTTTCAGATCAAGCTGTTGTTAATGTTTAATTATGTAAAAGACTTTGCTAATTTTGAGTTAAGTTAGTCTTTGCAAAGATTATTTTGTTGTTAAGACATATTGATTTTCTCTGCCTTGAGCAAGTTTGGAGAGTGAAATAGAGCTGAGAAAAGATGAATTTATGCCAAAGAAAGAGAAGCAAGCCCCAGTGATCTGGAAATAAGCAGCAGCTGACAAAGATGTGTCTGGTGGGAGAACTTAGATTAAAGAGAATGAGATAACACATTAGAGGAGAAAGTCTTCAGATGATCAGTTTTAACCTTTTCTTCTGTAGATTATAATTCCCTTCCATTTAAGAGAATGAACTCTGCAGGCACTGTCTGGGATTAAATCCTGGGTTAATCACGTATTAGTTAAATGTCTTTGGGAAATTTACATACCTTCCCAATGCTTCAGTGTCTTATCTAGAAAACACGGATAATAATAATACTTTGTCATAGGATTGGTGGGATAATTAACTCAATACATACAGTCTCTCACCCTAGCAAGTGCTGAATACATTATTGTTATTATTACCAATATTATGCTCTCAACACTTGGTAAAATGGCTAAAGACAAGAGTACTGCTCTAGCTGTGTTTAGAGGCTTTTATCTATGTTTTGGGATGAAGTATGTTCAGGAATAAGAAAGTGGTGATGCTGGGGGCAATCTGTAAGGGAGAAAAAGAAGTGATAAGCAAGACAAAATAGATTTTTAGGACACATAAGGAGTGATATCAAAAATACTTGGGTAGAAAATTAGACTTCCTGCAATTATCCAGTATGGGAACTCAGATCATTGTGGCATGTATATTAAAAGTAATAGACATCCTGAAGGTCTGAAGAACTTCAGGATACTGAGAGTTTGATTATCATCTTAATAAAGATTTTTATATGTCACAGACATAATTTATTGATCTTCTGTGTATACCTGACACTTTATAGGTGTTAGAGATATAGCTAGAACATACATTTTGGTTGAGAAGAAAAATAATGAGCTAGTAAGCAAATACATACCAGATAATTACAAATGATGATAAATGCTATAAACAGCATAATGACAGAGAGTAATTTCATAACACATATTTTCTGTAATGTTATCAGGAAAGGGTTCTCTGAGAAAGGAGTACATAGGCCAAAATCTCAAATACATGAAAGAAGAAGCCTAAAATGTCAAGAGAGTAATTTCCCAGGCAGAGGGAAAGCAAAGTGCAAGTGTCCTGAAGCCAGAAAAGGCTTGATGTGTCCGAGATACAAAAAGCAGACCAATCTGACTAACGTCTGGTGCAGCAAGTGGTTCACAGGGGTGGTTCCCTAACATCCAGCAGACAGTCATCAGCCAGAAACACAAACTGCATTAAGCCTATCGACAGAAGACTTATACGGAATTGGTGAAGTGGATGCTGAAGCCCAGTAGCAGCCAAAAGCAGCTGTAAGGTGAACACCAGATAGAAAAGGCAGGAAGCAGCAACTACCTCAACAAGTAGGAGAAGCAGATGGAAGGGTTTGGGACTATCAGAACCCTGAGTTCAGAGGAGTGGCCATGGAGATATGGCTCAGACATCTGAGGACCTGGTGTTGGGATGTCGGAAACTCAGAAGAGTCCCTAAGCTTTGCTCTGGTATATTAGAGGAAGGACCATTGCCCCACCTGCACTGATGCTTCAGAGGAGCAAATAAGGGAACTGGAGAACCAGACCTGGGACTGTGAGATGGTGGCTCTCTGGGGTCAAAATGAGACTAGTTATGAACATGCCAACAAAAATTGAAAACTAGAATCAAATTTTTCCCAGAGTGTAAGTGCCACTTCTAGAGTGATGCTGACAGGTACAAAGCAAATAGGAATCATGAAATTCCTTCTTTCCTTTTCCCACATTCCAGTCTCCTCCTAGTGAGCTCTGTTTGAAGAAACTAGCCAGCAATAGAGAAATATAACTTACAGAGTTCCAACCATCAACCTGCAGAACATAGAATCAGAATGCCTTGACTTCTGGGCTCTATTCATAGAAAGTCTGATTCACTAGATCTCAACTGAGAAGCAAAAATCTGTGTTTTAAGCTATCCAGGTGAGTCTGAAGTTCAGCTGAATTTGGAAACCGTGGGTCCAGAACAAACCCTTCAATCTACAGTGAGGAAACTGAACAAAGGCAGTGAAGTATCCCATGGTCTATGAGGGCTCATTGTATGTCTTAGTTTGCCTGGGCCATGGGGTACCCAATATATTTTAGTCAAATATTATTCTAGGTGTTTCTGTGTTTTGCATGAGTTTAACATTGAAGCTGATGGACTAAGTAAAGTAGTTTGCCCTCAATAATGTGGATGTGCTTCATCTCATCAGGCTCCATAGAGTAAAAAAGCCGAGGAGAGAACTTCCCCTCTCTGACTGACCTTGAGCTGGGACACTGGCTTCTTCTTGCCTTCAAACTGGAAATGAAACATTGAATTTCGAGCCTGTAGGTCTTTGAAATAAATCAACACCATTGACTCTCCTAGGTCTCCAGCTTATTGAATGCAGATATTGGAATTTATTTTGTTGTTTAAGATTTTTTTGGTTGGTTTTGGTTTTTTTAATTAAAGTATAGTTGATTTACATTTCAAGTGTACAGCAAAGTGATTCATTCATACACATGCACACAGAACACGTGTGTTCTTTTTCAGATTCTTTTCCATTACAGGTTATTACAGATGTTGAATAAGCTCCCTGTGCTATACAGTAGGTCCTTGTTGTTTATACATTTTGTATACAGAGTACATAGCAGATCTTGGAATTTGTCAGCCTCCATATTTGCATGATCCCATTCTTATATCACTTTCAATATATATACATCCTAATGGTTTTATTTCTCTGGAGAATCCTGACTAATATATGGTCTGTAACACTGAAGTTCTGGTTAGATGTAAGAAAAAAATGAGAACTTATTATCCTATTTGTCATCAATAATCACTGCCTGCTTAGCATGGATCATTTGTTATTCTATAATTGGTTTATTGATCCACTAGCTATAAATTATGTTTCATATTTGCTTGAATGAAAACATACTCACATATATTAGATTATAATGATATCTTGTAGTTTTCCCCATATAATTAGGAGATAGCCATAGGGTACCATAAAGCCCAGCTGAATGATGTCTAACAAATTGTTAGACATTAGACATTTTAGATCTGGAAAAGAGAAAGATAGTAGCAAATGTGTAAAATATGTGGATAATGCAACGATTATAAATGACGCAGCTAACAGTAAAGGGAAAAAATGGAGTAATCATATTTTGGGGGGATTTTATGTTTACAGAATGAAGAGAACAGAAGTTAATATGGAAGAAAAATCCCAGTCAGTATAGTATACAGTGAGAAAAATATTCCAGTAAGATATGAGCAGCCTGAGAACAGGGTGTGACTGTGGGAAAGTTACTCTGTAAATTTAACAAACAGATTTGGTGGGGAAGAATAGCATGTTTTCAGTGTGTCATAAATCTGCATGATTTAGATTTCAAACTACCCAGACCATTGATCAAAGAACAGAATCAGTGCTGTGAAAAGCACTCTAAATTTACCCTGTCCTCCATACATTTTGGAACAGCACAATTACTAAATTTACTAAATTACTATGAGGGCTAGAATGCCCATGGAGAATAATTAGAATAACTGTACTTTAAGATATAAAGCTAGGAATACTTGATTGCTTCTTTTCTTGAGTGTTTCTCTTCTCCAAATATATTAAATATCCCATTGCTTCTCTTCTCCTCAAATATATTAAAATATAAATTATCTTTAATTAAATTTACTATTTGCAAGGAAAATGGAGATAATCCTTGGTGTTTCAAGCCTATAAGAATTTTTCCTTGATTTCATACAGTTGTTCTACTTACCAACAATAAGTAGAAAAATACATGCACAGGACTCTGTGTAACATCTACTGGTTAAGGGTGTACATGTAGCAAAAGCTCATGTTTTTCCACACACATCAGTGAACAACTTCTTAAGGCTGCCCATATAAGGACAATGCCCACTGGACCAGGGACTTCCTTTCACCCAAAGTGTCCCACAGATCCATTCTTTAACAGCAGGATTTCATTTTACGTAAGTCAACACTAATAAATTAGAGGACAAAAGACAGTCTGATTGGAATGTCCTAACCTCCCCATCTCCCGTATCTGATTATTTTCTTGAGTGCTTTCTTCTGAAAACACAGTAACTTAGTAAACCAGAAACTGAAGCAAACTTGAAAGCTGGTGAATGATTGAATTCGGCGGTGACTTACAGTAACACAGAAGGTGCATGATAGGGATGACAATTTGTAAGATCAGTATGATCTGAGGTCAAGAGGTAAGCCCTCATCACCCCAAAGTATTTCTTAACATCATCTTAAATTATGCTATTAGAAGATTCTATCTTTAGTTTAAGGTATATCTCTCATTAATATGTAATAGTTTATCCATTTGCAACATAAATAGAATTATTTTTGTATTCCAAGATCTCCGCTTAATCTCTCATCTGGATCCAGGCTTTAACATCTGCAACCCCAGGTCTCCACCAAAACAGAGTGCATCACGCAAGTTCCTTTGCTGGCTGGCTTCCGGCAGCTCTGGTCAATGGAAGGAAGCAGCAGGAAGACAGGCGGTAGGAGGAGGGAGTATCACGGAGTTTTTCCTTCTGACTTTCATGCCTGAGTGCTGTGCCTTTGGCAAAGGCTGAGTCTCTACCTGAGCATAACTCCTATCCAGGGCTCTTCATTCTGGGTTCATGAACTTGACATTGTTAGTTTCCCAGTGTCTCCACCATCCTTTCTCATTCCAGCAGCTTTGGTTATGCCTCTTTAAGTAGTGACTTCAATATAGCTCTTTTTTTGAACTCTATCTTCATTTACCAAGTTCTTTAATGATGATTTTCTAAGGGAGACCCACTTTCTGTAAAGGGGAAGAAGCACAAGGAGAGGAGGGTTAGTAGGAGAAGGAGGAAAGGCAATAAATGTTAAGGAGGCTGCAGAGTGGACCCCAGTTTCTTATTTGAGATGGACTTTCCCCAGATGACAACACCTTGGTATGTGAAAGCTCCTAATCTCCAAATTAACGTTCTATGTCTGAGGGCATTGATTTTGTATATTATTCTGGTAGATTTTTAACTTTATAAAAGCGGAGTAGTTTTTGGTTTTGTGTTGTTGTTCTTGACTGTTTTGTCTGTCAGTAACCTAATCCTAAAGCTGAGCATATAGTAGCTTATCAATAAGTATTTGTTAAATTGGAGAAGTGACAGGATTCTTGTTTGAATGTGTAAATTAATGGATAGATGAATGTTATAGAGAAGGATTTTACCTAGATATATTTGACATAAATACATTGTACAGTAATAAATAAATTAAACTTCCCGGCTATTGCAAAGAAACATGTTTATATATTAACTATAACAAACAGTTTTTAACCAAATGTCTTGTCTATCTTCTGGATAAGTTACTTAAGCTCTTGATATTTCTATTTCTTCATCTACATAATAAGATACAGTATATTATACTCTTTACGAGCAGTGATGTGCTGGTAAGGAAAAAAAGCATGGAGCCTCTTTCTACCATTTGCTGAATTCTGTGCTATAAATATTGCCACTAACCTCCTTAGTTTTCTATTGCTGTCATACCAATTTCCTACTCACACTCATCTTTCTGAGTCTGCTTCTGTTTTTACATCTCTTTCTCGAACTACAGTTGGGGAAATTTCTTTACTTTTAAGGATTAATGTTATCAAATTAACCCACCTAGATAATCCAAGATAATCTCCCCACAGTCAGTATCCTTAATAGCATGTAAAAGTCCCTTTTTCCATGAAAGAAACTTGTTCACAGGTTCCAGGATGGTTAGGACACAGACAACTTTGAGAGGACATTATTTTGCTGATGACTTTCACCATGGCCAGTTTCAAACTACCAATGTGATATCAACTGGCTCACGAGGTTCCTGAAAATTTAACAATCAGCTCTTGTGAGCCAGAAGAAGCAGCTAGTTCCTGATATCAGAATTCAGAGCGTAAATTCCAGTCAGAATGCCTAGATTTGAATCTTGATTCAGCAGTATAGAACTCTGTGTTTTGAGCAAGTTACTTAACTGCTATATATCTTAATCCTTGTCTGTATCAGGGCAATAAAAAAGTAAGATTTCATTGGACATTTGAGAGAATAGACAGCAGAGATAATACATGTAAAATAATCAGAAAATTCAAGCACTTTGAATTTTCTTTGTATGGTAACTCTTTGCTTTTCCTTGTATCACCTTTTTATGGAGGTACAATTGACATATAGAATTGTGTTGTACACATGAAATAAGTATAATGGTATATTTGTATATATTGCAAAATGACCACCAAATAAGTGCAGTTATTTTATAACTGAAAGTTTTTGCTTCTTGACCCCTTTCACCCATTCCTCCCACCCACCCCCCAGCCCCTGCCTTTGGTAACCACCAACTGGTTTCTGACCTTGATTCTGTTTTGTTTTCATTCTAATGTAAGTGACATCATGCAGTATTTGTCTTTCCCTATCTGACTTATTTCACTTAGCATTAATGCCCTCAACATCTAAGTTGTCACAAATGGCAATATTTCTGTTTTGAAACTGAATAGTATTCCATTGTTTAGGTATAAAACATCTTCTTCATCCATTCATTCATCAGTGAATCCTAAATAATGCTGTAATGAACATGAGAGTATGTTCTGTATTGACTTTGTATCCTGAAATTTTGCTGAATTTGTTTATTAGTTCTAACATTTTTTTCACAGTCTTTAGGCCTTTCTATTTATACATGTCCTCTGCAAATAGTGACAATTTTACTTCTTCCTTTTGAACAAGTAACTCAATTTATCCAGCTAGGTCTTTCAAAACTATGTTAAATGTTAGTGGCAAGAGTGAGAATCCTTGAGTTATTCCTGTACCTAAAGGAAAAGCTTTGGTTTTTTCACTGTTGAGTATTAATATTATGTTAGCTACTGGCTTTCAGGTATCATCTTCATATTGATATTAGGGTAACAAATGATCTTTATTCCAGTAAAAATAAATTATTAAAATTTCATGTATACAATGATCAAGTAAATAGAAAGTTCAAACCATTTATTTTCCTCCCAAGGCATTCTGGAATGCCAGACATTGTGGAATGCAAAGTCAAGTGGGCCTTAGGAAGCACCAATACAAACAAACCTAGTGGAGGTGATGGAATTCCAGTTCAGCTATTTCAAATCCTGAAAGATGATGTTCTGAAAGTGCTGCACTCAATATGCCAGCAAATTTGGAAAACTCAGCAGTGGCCACAGGACTAGGAAAGGTCAGTTTTCATTCCAATCCCAAAGAAAGACAATGCCAAAGAATGCTCAAACTACCGCACAATTGCACTCATCTCACACACTAGTAAAGTAATGCTCAAAATTCTCTAAGCCAGGCTTCAACAGTACATGAACAGTAAATTTCCAGGTGTTCAAACTGAATTTAGAAAAGGCAGAGGAACCAGAGATCAAATTGCCACCATCTGTTGGATCATTGAAAAAGCAAGAGAGTTCCAGAAAAATATCTACTTCTGCTTTATCGACTATGCCAAAGCCTTTGATTGTGTGGACCACAACAAACTCTGGAAAATTCTGAAAGAGATGGGCATACCACACCACCTGACCTGCCTGTTGAGAAATCTGTGTGCAGGTCTGGAAGAAACAGTTAGAAGTGTACATGGAACAACAGACTGGTTCCAAATAGGAAAAGGAGTATATCAAGCCTGTTTATTGTCACCCTGCTTATTTAACTTATATGCAAAGTACATCATGACAAATGCTGGGCTGGATGAAGCACAAGCTGGAATCAAGATTGCCAGGAGAATTATCAGTAACCTCAGATATGCAGATGATACCACACTTATAGCAGAAAGTGAAGGAGAACTAAAGAGCCTCTTTGATGAAAGTGAGAGAGGAGAGTGAAAAAGTTAGCTTAAACTCGAACTTCAGAAAACTAAGATCATGGCATCTGGTCCCATCATTTCATGGCAAACAGATGGGGAAACAGTGACAGATTTTATTTACTTGGGCTCCAAAATCACTGCAGATGGTGACTGTAGCCATGAAATTAAAAGACGCTTGCTCCTTGGGAGAAAATTTATGACCGACCTAGATAGCATATTAAAAAGCAGAGACATTACTTTGCCAACAAAGGTCCATCTAGTCAAAGCTATGGTTTTTCCAGTAGTCATGTATGGGTGTGAGAGTTGGATTATAAAGAAAGCTGAGTGCCAAAGAATTGATGTTTTTGAACAGTGGTGTTGGAGAAGACTCTTGAGAGTCCCTTGGACTGCAAGAAGATCCAACCAGTACATCCTAAAGGAAATCAGTCCTGAATATTCATTGGAAGGACTGATGTTGAAACTGAAACTCCAATACTTTGACCAACTGATGCAAAGAACTGATTCATTGGAAAAGACCCTGATGCCGGGAAAGAATGAAGGCAGGAGGAGAAGGGGACCACAGAGGATGAGATGGCTGGATGGCATCACTGACTCAATGAACATGAGTTTGAGTAAACACCGGGAGTGGTGATGGCCAGGGAGGCCTGGCGTGCTGCAGTCCATGGGGGCACAAAGAGTCGGACACAGCTGAGTGACTGAACTGAACTGAAAGCTTATGTAATTTATGTTCATAGTGATTATTTTTAAATATATCAAAAGACTCATGGACCTCCTGAAATTTTGAAGAAAAAAATGCAATGAATTTTGACAGGTTTGTGTTGCTTCTACTTTGTTCTACCAAAGTTCTTAGCTGTAATGTTGTTAGAATTTCAAGTAGTTACAATATCAAAACTTAAGAAAGGAAAAAGGACTCTAAAATAGACAGTACACTTGGAGTAAAATAGCATTGCAGTATCACCTTGGAAGAGAGAAAAAATGAAGTCTTTGGCAGTATCTGCTGCTGCTGCTAAGTCACTTCAGTCGTGTCCGACTCTGTGCGACCCCATAGATGGCAGCCCACCAGGCTCCGCCGTCCCTGGGATTCTCCAGGCAAGAACACTGGAGTGGGTTGCCATTTCCTTCTCCAATGAAATGCAATAAAAGTGAAAAGTGAAAGTGAAGTCGCTCAGTCGAGTCCGACCCTCAGTGACCCCATGGACTGCAGCCTTCCACGCTCCTCCGTCCATGGGATTTTCCAGGCAAGAGTACTGGAGTGGGGTGTCATCTCTTTCTCCATTATTTAATTGCTAACAAATATTTGTTGTTATTATCCAGAAATTATTTACAAAAGAAGCCAAAGTAGGACAAAGAACATATGCGGTTCAGATAGGATCTGCAAGTTTACTTACTGCTCTCAGATCAGATCAGATCAGTCGCTCAGTCGTGTCTGACTCTTTGCGACCCCATGAATCGCAGCACGCCAGGCCTCCCTGTCCATCACCAACTCCCGGAGTTCATTCAGACTCATGTCCATCGAGTCAGTGATACCATCCAGCCATCTCATCCTCTATCGTCCCCTTCTCCTCTTGCCCCCAATCCCTTCCAGCATCAGTCTTTTCCAATAAGTCAACTCTTTGCATGAGGTGGCCAAAGTACTGGAGTTTCAGCTTTAGCATCATTCCTTCCAAAGAAATATCAGGGTTGATCTCCTTCAGAATGGACTGGTTGGATCTCCTTGCAGTCCAAGGGACTCTCAAGAGTCTTCTTCAACACCACAGTTCAAAAGCAGCAATTCTTCGGCGCTCAGCCTTCTTCACAGTCCAACTCTCACATCCATACATGACCACAGGAAAAACCATAGCCTTGACTAGACGAACCTTTGTTGGCAAAGTAATATCTCTGCTTTTGAATATGCTATCTAGGTTGGTCATAACTTTCCTTCCAAGGAGTAAGCGTCTTTTAATTTCATGGCTGCAGTCACCATCTGTAGTGATTTTAGAGCCCAGAAAAATAAAGTCTGACACTGTTTCCACTGTTTTCCCATCTATTTCCCATGAAGTGATGGGACCAGATGCCATGATCTTCGTTTTGTGAATGTTGAGCTTTAAGCCAACTATTTCACTCTCCACTTTCACTTTCATCAAGAGGCTTTTTAGTTCCTCTTCACTTTTTGCCATAAGGGTGGTGTCATCTGCATATCTGAGGTTATTGATATTTCTCCCGGCAATCTTGATTTCAGCTTGTGTTTCTTCCAGCCCAGCGTTTCTCATGATGTACTCTGCATAGAAGTTAAATAAGCAGGGTGACAATATACAGCCTTGACGAACTCCTTTTCCTATTTGGAACCAGTCTGTTGTTCCATGTTCAGTTCTAACTGTTGCTTCCTGACCTGCATACAGGTTTCTCAAGAGGCAGATCAGGTGGTCTGGTATTCCCATCTCCTTCAGAATTTTCCACAGTTTATTGTGATCCACACAGTCAAAGGCTTTGGCATAGTCAATAAAGCAGAAATAGATGCTTTTCTGGAACTCTCTTGCTTTTTCCATGATCCAGCGGATGTTGGCAATTTGTTCTCTGGTTCCTCTGCCTTTTCTAAAACCAGCTTGAACATCAGGAAGTTCACGCCACATATTGCTGAAGCCTGGCTTGGAGAATTTTGAGCATTACTTTACTAGCGTGTGAGATGAGTGCAATTGTGCAGTAGTTTCCTAAATCCGCTTGGTGTAAATGTATTGAGCAGATCCTGAGTTATCTAAGGTCATAGAGTAATTTAGGTGTTTATTCTCTTTTGGTCCATGTGACTGATAAAGAAAAATGTGGAAGAGACATCCCAGATCCCTAAAGTTTTTGACAGAGATGGAAAATATGAAAAAATATGTACATGTGGAAGAGCTGAATAATGTTAAAGTCCAATAATCTTAAAATTTTGAAAATATCTGATTGGTTATCCAACAATTCACAGATCTGGAAGCATCCAGTGTAGAAGAAGTTTTAAAGAATTGTATAAAGCAAGAGGATTTTACAGACCACAGTGAAAGTGGAAGTCATTTAGTTGTGTCTGAATCTTTGTGACCCCATGGACTGTATAGTCCATGGAATTCTCCAAGCCAGAATACTGGAGTGGGTAGCCTATCCCTTCTCCAGTGGATCTTCCTGACACAGGAATCGAACCAGGGTCTCCTGCTTTGCAGGTGGATTCTTTACCAACTGAGCTATCAGGGAAGCCCATAGACTGCAGTGAGCAGGAACAAAGACGTTATCCTGGGTGTTTGCTGATTGGTTAAAGCAGGGTTTCTTTCTTTACCTGGAGCAAAGGGAAGTCTTGCAGCCAGGTCCGGAAACTTGAGCTGAGGAGCCAAACACTGAATGGTTGACCTTGGCTTTCCTTTTCTTGAACAGCTGAGCATATAGACTTAGTTAAGTTCTGGTTTGCTGATGTGGAGTTTAACATAAGCAACTCCATTTTGGGCTTAGTCTAGATACTTTAGTGGTAATAATTATGATCTAAAAAAAAAATTCACGAAGCAACATTTGGTTAGGCAGAGAAATGGGCAATAGAGACAAGTCTAATGACTTCAAAGGAGATCACAGTGGTTGGAAGAGCCATGAAGGAGAAATATTTGAGAATTGTTTCATTTGGGTAGAAGGCTGAAGAGAAGAATTTATTCCAGGTATAGATTAGTAGCATGTGCCGAGGGCCAGTGTTGTCTGTGATGTGCTTGTGGGTAATGAGGAGAACATTTGGAGTAACCTCTCACTTAGAATTTTCCCCTTTCAACCCCATATAATGACTTTTTAAAATTATTTATTTATTTTAATTGGAGGATAATTACTTTACAATATTGTGATTTTTTTTCCATATATCAGTATGAGTCAGTCATAGGCATATATACATCCCCTCTCTCCTGAACAACTCTCCCACCTCCCTCCCCACCCCATCCCTCCAGGCTGTCACAGAGCACCAGCTTTGGGTGCCCTGCGTCATACATCAAACTCCCACTGGCTATCTATTTTACATTTGGTAATGTGTATGTTTCAGTGCTATTCGCTCAAATCATCCCATCTTCTTCTCCCAGGGTCCAGAACTCTGTCGTTTATGTCTGTGTCTCCTTTGCTGTCCTGCATATCAGATGATTGGTAGCATCTTTCTAGATTCCATATAATGGACTTTTTATTTCAGTCATTACAAACTACACTTTCCAGTTTTTCTTATATATATTAAAAAAACAGTCATTAAAAAACAGCCATAGCTTTTATTTTCTTCATATTACTTTCTTAGTGTGGCCTCTACTTAAAACCTATTTACTTATTTTTAAATTTCTATCTTCTAATAGCGTTTGTAAAATAAAGGAAATCTAATTCTAACTTTCTGCCCTGATATTTAAGGATGCTGAATGTCAAAGAATAAGACAGTCTGCTGGAGGGAAGTTTCCATGACAAGAATCCAGCTGTGTCACAATGCTATTCCTTTTAGACTCTTTTTGTACTGTGTGCTCAGAGGCTCAGTTGTGTCTGACTCTTTATGACTCATGGACCATAGCCCACCAGGCTCTTTGTCCTTGGGATTTTCCAGGCAGGAATACTAGAGTGGATACTGCTTCATGCCATTTCAATGTGAAGAAGTGTCCTGAAATATATATCAGTATATTGAAAACAATATACTGATAAAAAGAACATATTTATTACTGCTTCTCCACATTTTTATCAGTTTTATATCTATAATTGTACTTTCCAAAATTTATTTTGCATTGAGCCTAATATAATATACTAATATGAAAAATATATATCAGATTAATCTTTTTAGTTAACTGCTCTTGTTTCCAAGGAAAAGATTAACCGTGGTTCCTCCTCCATATAGGAAACAGGCTTCTTCTTTTTCTTCCTGATTGTTTAGTTCTGAAAGAATAAGTTGCCTTTCTGGGAGCTTTCAGTCTGTGGCTCCACCCACAAGTCAGAGAACTTAGATTTTCAGTATTCTCAGCATAGCATTAAAAAGAAAACTGCAAAATAATGAGGGCAGACACCTGGCCACGTGTGCTTTTGTTTACTATTGTATCCTCAGAACATGGCATAGTATATGGCACATAGTAGGTGTTCAGATAATATATGCTGAATGAAAAAAATGAATGAAAACTTCTTGAGAAAAAAATTTTCAAGCTGTTGGAGTCACAGCATCTAACATTCTACCTGACTCTAGCTGATTGGTGTTTAATGATTAATTGGATGAAAAAACAATCATGAATGAATGAATGCAAGAAATGATCTCCATTGAAAAATGCACACGTGTTCAAAAGGGATGGGTACTACATCCCATTTGCTTTTCTCTAACAGGAGAAACTCAAAATTGCAATCTATCCACGGACTCTATTGTCCTAATACAGTCAAATGAATACACTGCCAGCTTGCCTCGTGAGCAGAGTCATATGGAAGCCCCAGGCTGCAGGCTGATGAATGAAGTACTTTCTCATTGACCCTTGCAAACTATGCAGGGCAGGCTTGGCTCTGCGTCGTTACTGTTGCTCACAGCGCCCGTGTCACCACAGGTACACTTGCTGACTTTTAGCTCTCAAGGAAAGTATCTTTGCAGAGTCCAAGGAAAGATGCCTGTGTTTTCAAGTATGTCTCTGGAGTTCAACTGTCAGATGAATGAATGGAACAGATATTTCTACCAAGAAAAAATAAATAAATAAATAAAAGATAGAGTGGATCTCTTTCTCCAAAGCAAGAACCATCAGTCTCATACTTCTGCCAGAGCTCAGGGGAGATGCACTTCTGTTCTTACTACGTGGCCTCAGTGTTGATCCACGTGCTTCCTGTTCAATTATAGAGTCATTTATAGCATCAGTCCCAGTCTTGTTGGCACGAGACACCATTTCCATGGGGGACAGTTTTCCATGGACTCGGGTAGGGGGGCTGGTTTTGGGATGATTCAAGTGCATTACATCTGTTGTACACTTTATTTCTATTATTATTACATCAGGGCTTCCCTTGTGGCTCAGCTGGTAAAGAATCCACCTGCAATACGGGATACATGGGTTCAGTCCCTGGGCTGGGAAGATCCCCTGGAGAAGGGAAAGGCTACCCACTCCAGTATTCTGGCCTGGAGAATTCCCTGGACTGTATAGTCCATGAGGTCGCAGAGTCAGACACACCTAGTGACTTTCAGTCAACCAATCATTATTACATCAGCTCCACTTCAGATCAGCAGATGTTAGATCCCAGAGGCTGGGACCCCTGCTCTATAGTCGACCTTAAGTTCCTTTTACTTTGACTCCCAATCTACAGGAGAAACCTTCCCAGAAGTAATGTTTCTTATAAAAGCATTGACATCTAGATATTTTACTGTTCAAAAAAATTTTCCTTAAAGGGTATGTAGACCCTAACTGCACTTCTGATCTATCTACAGAAAATTAAAGGTATTATAATTTAATTCTTTCATATTAGAGTGTGCTCTTCTTGAGGAAAAAACAAAACAAAACAATGTATTCATCTCTTTATTTCTGATAATATAGATGCTCAATGAATGCTTGCTGATTAGTGTGATGAATGGATGGAGGGACAGATGGACAGATGGGAGGGACCTGCATATGTATACCAAAGCATAGCAGCCCTCAACAGGGAAACAATATGAGGAGGAGTCATCTCATTTCTTTGCCCTTGGTCCCAGAAATGTTCTGCTAAATAAAATATTTCTCCAATCCTCAAAAAATTTGCAATCTAGCTGGTAAGTGATGTAATAGAGTGCTTGCTTGGGAAACACTTCCTATAAATGGAAATTCTAAATTACTTTTGAGAAAGTTGTACCTGACAGATGATCAAAGCAGCATCTCTCTCAAGAATAAGCAACGTGGCAGGTGAGGTGGTATAGGGAGAGAACTGACTGCCTTTGGCCTCATTTGGGATGAACTTAAACTGGCATATATAGTAAGTCAGGGGTGATTCATAGCGTTCCCAGAAACCAGCCTGGGATCATGGCCAAGCTAACTGGGAAGCATTTTTTAAATTTGAGAGATTGACATTTTGTTTCTCTTCTTCCAACAAAAAAAGATTCTCTGCTATTAAATGGAACATTTTCCCTCTCTATATTCATGTGAATTTATTGTCTGTTTTGTCCATAATGATAATAATGGTAATATGTTTTTACTTATATTTTTTGTTTAAAAATCAAGTTTCATGTATAAGTCATAAAATATTTTGGTAGAAATATGTGAAAAAAAACTGCTCCAAAAGAGCAGCCTCAAAATTAGGCAAATTTAGTAACCCCTTTGTGGAAATAATTGAAGGAGGCCAGGAAGGCTCTCACACATTCTACCATTGCCCCCAAATGTCTGAATTTGTGCATTGAAATCTATACATCTTATTATCTAGCTTTTCAGGCTTTTGGAGGCTCCTTATGAGAGTGGTAACATTTATTGGTATTAAATCATCTTTAAGTTGAGTTCTCCAGGTATGTGATGCATGAGCCATCATAACATAATCATCTTCTCTCCTTCACTCATAAATTGGTCCCAGTACTCATGGAGTTAGAATCTTCAAGACAGATTTCTAGGTGGCCATGCCAAGGGGTTGAGATTGAGCTACAAAATGATGTCTATTTCTCTCCCAGTTCTAAATAGATCCACTCAGACCTGGCAGTGAACAAGAGATTAACCTACCTTGATCTCAGAATAAAGCAACGCAAGTGATCACAGAAAAAAAAAAAAAAAATCCCAGTGATAATTTTGCGCTTATCAATGATCAAAACGTTAGTCACTCCAAAGGAAAATATAGCAATCATCTAGGCTTTTAACACTTGCGATAAATGAGTGATGTAAAGTTAAGGAAAAGCACAAAGAAGCATTCATCTCCATAAAAATTGATTTTGTGAATAAATGCTCCATATCCATTTTGAACATTGTCATATAGGACCCCAAGGAAATTGAATAAATATATATGTTTTGCCCTAATGAAGTTTCTAATCAAAAGGAAAGTTACATTGTTGAACTATGAAACCATAAAATTCCGTTAAGGAACTGAGTAAAAATATAAAGCAAGGACTAAGAAATTCAGAAATTTTTTAAAAATTGGTAAATAACATAGCATAGTATAGTAACTTAACTGATTTAATACAGCATTTAAAAACCTGTTTTTCCATACCATTTTAACAATTGTTTTTTTATCATTTCTACATATGACTTATATGATTATTGAGATGAGATTTAAATTTCTATTGAAGTATAATTGCTTTACAATGCTGTGTTAGTTTCTGTTCTCTGCATGTGTGTATGTTCGGTCGCCAAGTCATATCTGACTCTTTGCAACCCCATGGACCGTAGCCTGCCAGGTTCCTGTATGCATGGAATTTTCCAGACAAGAATGCTGGAATAGGTTGCCATTTCTTCTTCCAGGGGATGTTTCCAACCCAGGGATCGAACTCCTCTCTCTTGCATCTACTGCATCAGCAGGCAGGTTCTTTACTACTGAGCCACCAGGGAAGCCCATAGTTTCTGCTATACACCAAAGTGAATCTGCTATCTGTATATATCCCCTCCCTCTTGTGCCTCTCCCCCATCCCTCCGTTCCCACCCATCTCGGTCAGCACAGAACAACGAGCTAAGCTCTCTGTGCTGTACAGCAGGCTTCCACTAGCTATCTATTTTATACATGGTAGTGTAGATACGTCAATCCTACTCTCAGTTCATTCCACCATCTCCTCCACTTCGCCGTGTCCACATTTCCATTCTCTATGTCCATGTCTCTATTCCTTCCATGAAAATAGGTTCATCTGTACCATTTTTGAAGATTCCACAGATATGCATTAATATACGATATTTGTTCTCTCTTTCTGAGTTTCTTCATTCTGTATGACAGACTCTGGGTCCATCCACATCTCTGCAAGTGACTTAATTTGTTCCTTTTTATGAATGAGTAATATTTCATTGTACATATGCACCACATCTTCTTTATGCATTCCTTTTACGAAAGCCATTTATATTGCTTCCATGTCCTTGCTATTGTAAACAGTACTGTAATAAATATTGGGGTACATGCATCTTTTTAAATTCTTTCTGGCTATGTGCCCAGTAGTGGTATTGCTGGATCATATGGTAGCTCTATTTTCAGTTTTTTAAGGAAGCTCCATGCTATAGTCCATAGTGGCTATGCCAATTTATATTCCCACCAACAGTATAGGAGGGTTGCATTTTCTCCACACCCACTCGGCATTTATCATTTGTAGATTTTTTAATGATGGCCATTCTGACTAGTGTGAGGTAATACCTCACTGGAGTTTTGATTTGCAAATCAAAGCAATATTGACTTTTTAGTCTATATGGAGTCTCTTCTTATTCTCAAACTTTATTTGATAAATGCTGGCATAGAATTTTTGTGAATGTCAAATATCACATTAGAAATATTTTTATTATATAAATCAAATAGAGCTTTTAATCTGACTGTCCCACTGACTTATCATACTGAGCATCCCTGGTTATTGTGGGAGAGCAGTGCTTCTGATGGACCTATGGGTTGGTTTCCAGGTTAAATGTGAGGTACAAAACCTTTAGTTTCTGTAAGCAAGGCACAGACTCCAGTCGAACCTTCTAGATCTGCTGGCCCCAAATCCCCATGTCTCCTTTGTGGTGATATGTCGAAACCAATCATATTTGTAGAACTCACACTATACACAGTATATCAAATATGATGATATAGTGAGGCATATATATAAGGAGGATGGTTTTATTCTTTTAATAAGCTTACAATCTCAAGGAAAACAAAGAGAAACAGTACCTAACGTCACCCAATGATGAGTGCCAAACCCAATACAAACAAACTCTTAGTTTCAAATATTGTACCATACATTTTTTCAGTGCTAATAGCAACGATGCTAAAACTTAACTGATAGAATGACTTAAGGTACACACTGAATCAAAATCACCAGCTTGGTCCCAGAAATCTGAATTTTTAGAAAACTCAGCAATGACTCTGATGATCAGCCAGAATTGGCAGCCACTGTTTTAAAGTTTAGCAAAGTGAGGAACATTCTGTTAAAACCATTTTTTACTTCTAATAAAATAATCACAGTGGTGTGGAGGGAAATGCCTTAATGAATGCTAAAGAAGGTAAGGCTTGCACTCAGGCCGGAGCAGATAGTACGAGCTTTAAGGAAAAACAGACAATGTTTAGCGTAAGGATGGAGGGGTGTGTTGATTACTCTGTTTCTTGTCACCATGAGTGTCCCAGAACCTGGTACCCTCTGCTCATAAGGATATATTGAGGACGGTCCAAATACTGTTAGGTGAAGGTCTTGATCATTTTGGGTGAGATTTCTTGTTTTCAGAAACAATTGGAAGAAGCTAGGACAGTCAACCCTCTGCATCCTCCAGTTCCACATCCACCAACAGTGAATCAAAAACATCTGGAAAAAAAATTCTAAAGAGTTTCAAAAAGCAAAACTTGAATTTACCAAGCATGGGCAAGTATTTACGTAGCAATTACATTGTATTTACTACTATTTATATGAGATTATATTATATTAATATATATTTATATATTATATATTTTTATATAAATTAAGTAATTATAAGTAATACAGAGATAATTTGAAGTATATGGAAAGATGTTTCTAGGTTATGTGCAAATACTACACCATTTATATAAGGACATCAGTGAATTTTGGTATCCATGGGGGTCTTAGAACCAATCCCTCAGGGATACTGAGAAATGACTGTATGCTACAGCCACGGGTGAAGCCAGCCTGTGTTCAAGGACAACTCATTGACAAGAGTGGATTTGAGAAGCTCACTGAGAATTAGTATAAAAGCTCCAAAGCCCTCCTTTTATAGGAGAGGATGCTCTAAATCTCTCCCAAACGATATGCTTATCAGTAAGCTAACTCATAACTTCACTTTATTGTTTTCTCTGCTTTGAGTTAAATTTTGTCTTTTTTACACCCTAAACCAATGTAACAATTTATTTATTAAATATTTACTGAGCACTAATTTTGGATAACATATTATTCTCAGCACTTAGGAAATATTAATGAACAAAATAAAGAACCTGTCTACAGTTTGGTGACCAACTGCCATCATGTACTACAAGCTATTAATAACTGGAAATATTTCCTTCTTTGAGGGTAGGGAGCTATAGTGTTTGCACCTAGCCAGTTAGTCTAGTTTTTTGATTAATATGATCATTCATTCAGTAATGATTTATGGACGCCCTATAAACTAATAACATTAATTAATCTATTTAGTGTATGTACTTGTTAGTACATTAATAATGAGTTTTTCCCTTATATAATAGACTTTTTCAGTTCAGTTCAGTTCAGTTCAGTTGCTCAGTCATGTCCGACTCTTTGCGACCCCATGAATCGCAGCATGCCAGGCCTCCCTGTCCATCACCAACTCCCAGAGTTCACTCAGACTCACGTCCATCGAGTCAGTGATGCCATCCAGCCATCTCATCCTCTGTCGACCCATTCTCCTCCTGCCCCCAATCTCTCCCAGCATCAGAGTCTTTTCCAATGAGTCAACCCTTCGCATGAGGTGGCCAAAGTACTGGAGTTTCAGCTTTAGCATCATTCCTTCCAAAGAAATATCAGGGTTGATCTCCTTCAAAATGGACTGGTTGGATCTCCTTGCAGTCCAAGGGACTCTCAAGAGTATTCTCCAACACCACAGTTCAAAAGCATCAATTCTTCGGCGCTCAGCTTTCTTCACAGTCCAACTCTCACATCCATACATGACCACTGGAAAAACCATAGCCTTGACTAGATGGACCTTTGTTGGCAAAGTAATGTCTCTGCTTTTCAATATGCTACCTAGGTTGGTCATAATTTTTCTTCCAAGGAGTAAGCGTCTTTTAATTTCATGGCCGCAGTCACCATTTGCAGTGATTTTGGAGCCCAAAAAATAAAGTCTGCCACCGTTTCCACTGTTTTCCCATCTATTTCCCATGAATTGATGAGACCAGATGCCATGATCTTGGTTTTCTGAATGTTGAGCTTTAAGCCAACTTTTTCACTATCCTCTTTCACTTTCACCAAGAGGATTTTTTGTTCCTCTTCACTTTCTGCCATAAGGGTGGTATCATCTGCATATCTGAGATTATTGATATTTCTCCCGGCAATCTTGATTTCAGCTTGTGCTTCTTCCAGCCCAGCGTTTCTCATGATGTACTCTGCATATAAGTTAAATAAGCAGGGTGACAATATACAGCCTTGACATACTCCTTTTCCTATTTGGAACCAGTCTGTTGTTCCATATCCAGTTCTAACTGTTGCTTCCTGACCTGCATACAGATTTCTCAAGAGGCAGGTCAGGTGTTCTGGTATTCTCATCTCTTTCAGAATTTTCCACAGTTTATTGTGATCCACACAGTCAAAGGCTTTGGCATAGTCAATACAGCAGAAATAGATGTTTTTTTGGAACTCTCTTGCTTTTTTGATGATCCAGCAGATGTTGGCAATTTGGTTTCTGGTTCCTCTGTCTTTTCTAAAACCAGCTTGAACATCTGGAAGTTCACGGATCACGTATTACTGAAGCCCGGCTTGGAGAATTTTGAGCATTACTTTACTAGCGTGTAAGATGAGTGCAATTGTGCAGTATTTTGAGCATTCTTTGGCATTGCCTTTCTTTGGGATTGGAATGAAAACTGACCTTTTCCAGTCCAGTGGCCACTGCTGAGTTTTCCAAATTTGCTGGCATACTGAATCAGCACTTTCACAGCGTCATCTTTCAGGATTTGAAATAGTTCAACTGGAATTCCATCACCTCCACTAGCTTTGTTCGTAGTGATGCTTTCTAAGGCCCACTTGACTTCACATTCCAGGATATCTGGCTCTAGGTGAGTGATCACACCATCGTGATTATCTGGGTCGTGAAGGTCCTTTTTGTATAGTTCTTCTGTGTACTCTTGCCACCTCTTCTTAATATCTTCTGCTTCTGTTAGGTCCATACCATTTCTGTCCTTTATCGAGCCCATCTTTGCATGAAATGTTCCCTTGGTATCTCTAATTTTCTTGAAGAGATCTCTAGTCTTTTCCAGTCTGTTGTTTTCCTCTATTTCTTTGCATTGATTGCTGAGGAAGGCTTTCTTATCTCTTCTTGATATTCTTTGGAACTCTGCATTCAGATGCTTATATCTTTCCTTTTCTCCTTTGTTTTTCACTTCTCTTCTTTTCACAGCTATTTGTAAGGCCTCCCCAGACAGCCATTTTGCTTTTTTGCATTTCTTTTCCATGGGGATGGTCTTGATCCCTATCTCCTGTACAATGTCACGAACCTCTGTCCATAGTTCATCAGGCACTCTATTTGTCAGATCTAGTCCCTTAAATCGATTTCTCACTTCCACTGTATAATCATAAGGTATTTGATTTAGGTCATACCTGAATGGTCTAGAGGTTTTCCCTACTTTCTTCAATTTCAGTCTGAATTTGGCAATAAGGAGTTCATGATCTGAGCCACAGTCAGCTCCCAGTGTTTCTTTTACTGACTGTATAGAGCTTCTCCATCTTTGGCTGCAAAGAATATAATCAATCTGATTTAGGTGTTGACCATCTGGTGATGTCCGTGTGTAGAGTCTTCTCTTGTGTTGTTGGAAGAGGGTGTTTGCTATGACCAGTACATAGACTTTTTAACATAGTTCAAATCCCTCTGCTTCAAGGAGGAACTTAAAATAAAAATGAAGAGATTTACATATTTTAGTTTCCTACAGAAGACTGCCTGCTATGTATGTAAGAGAACAGACATTATTTTCACCCTTAGCCATGAGTTAGATTTACTAATGGTTACCCAAAACATGATTTTGAACTATATAAATATTGTGTTAAATGCTACTCTTTTCCCATTGACTGACATTTCCTTCAGGCCCCCATTAGGTCATCTTCCTCTCTACTTTCTATCTAAGCTTCCTCTACTAGAAGGCTTGTAAATACGTGCCCCATCTGAATGAAGTCATCTAGCTCATAATCTCATATTCTCTGACACCATAGGGGCTTTGCCTGTCTACATTCCCAGCCTGGCTCTTGAGATTTAATAACAGTTATTCATATTTTAATGAGAATTTTACTTAATATGCTTCCTGTCTGGACTATTTCTACTTTGTCCATTTCTCCTTGTAATAAAAATGCCAAGCAGGTAAAGGAGACTTGTAGAGAAGGAACACATCTTGGCATGCTGTCACATGCCACAGGTGTGGCCACCAACTCATCCTGTTTGTTCCAACCCTGCTTTCTTTTAATCCTGTCATCCTCTGAAGTTATTGAAATTAAAAAAAAATAATTCCTTAAATCACTTATGTTCCCAGTTTGATCTTATCTCTTTTATAGTTTCTGTCAATGTGTAGTCTTAATAAATTCCCAAAGAAAAGGCAATTTTTATGTGCTTGGTTCAAGACCTGCTAAAAGTACCCATCACTAGTAGACTTTTTTGATATTTTAATAATTATATTATTCAGGCTGTAAATTCTCTAGGGAAAAAAAAACCTTGGTTCATGACTTCATTCCATGCTTTAAAATGGAAGACCCTAAAGTGTTTTTTTTCTTCTTGTTGATTATATCTGGCTATATTTATCATATTATAAATTAAAACAAAATTCATGACATGTTTATTGATAAATTTATTTAAAAATAACAATTATAAGTTAATTATATATTAATAGAAATACTATATTTTCATTAAAAATACTATATTTTCCAAAAGAGAAAAACAATACAGAAGAGTAGCATAGCTAGGTTAAGTAAAGTTCTTCTAAACAGCAGTGTTTCTCAAAATGTGATCCCCAGACCAGAAAATCACAAGTACCTAGAAACTCACTTGGAGAAGGCAATGGCCATCCACTCCAGTGTTCTTGCCTGGGGAATCACAGGGATGGCGGAGCCTGGTGGGCTGCCATCTGTGGGGTCGCACAGAGTCGGACACGACTGAAGTGACTTAGCAGCAGCAGCAGAAACTTACCAGAAACACAAATTCATGGGTCTTAACTCAGACATATTGAATCATTCACCAGGGATGGGGCCTAGCAATCTGGGTTTCAACAAATGCTGATGCACACGGATGAGTGGGAACCACTGTGCTAGCAGTCTATTCTACTCAGGAACAAAGTATATTCCACATTAAGAAAAGGTGAGTAAATAAGACACACAGCCAAGAACTGGAGCAAAACCGGGCCTTCTTTGAGTCATGTAGAACTCTTTCAGTTAGCAGGTAGGACAAGAAACATAGAACTCTGGATAAATAGGAGATTATTTGGGGACCATCTGTTCCTGGAAAGGTATATTGTTTCATGCTAAACAGTAACAATGTATGTTGAAAACCACTGAGTTTAAGAATGAGGATTTTGGCTGAATTTGGATGAATGATTGAATGAATTGTGCCACCATCAACTATGTCTTATGGATACGTAGACATGAGAGAACAACCCTCAAGCAGTATTTATGCCATCTTAAATGTATCTAACCCTTTCAAACTTAAGTGAAAATAGTTAAGACAAAGATATTAAGGAACTTGGCCAAAAGTCAACAGTGAGTGAGTTTCAGAACCTGAACTAGAGATTCAGGACATCTGACCCACAATCTAATACTAACGCTTTCACATATGTCATAAGGCAGTAGCTTCACAGCCCATATGATGCAATTTTTACATATTTTAACACAGACTCTTCTACAAAAAGCAGAGTTGTTCCTCTGCCAGATTTTATTAAGTAACTAAATAGCTCCTTTAGAACTGAGTACTGCATTCTGTTCAATGACTAGGAGTGGCAATTTAGCTTCTTTACATGTTATTCAAAACAGTGCAAGTCCCAAACAGACAAGACAAGAACAATTCTCTTCTAGAAAGACAACTTGATACATTAATTGAAGCAATGTTACTGAATCCAAAAGTAATTATATTCCCAAATACTTAAGAAGAATAAAGAGGGGGATTGTTTTCTTGAATAGAGACATGTAATTCAATGTAATGAATTAAAAAGGAAAGAAAGGGAAATTAAACTTGGATAAAGGACATCCTGACAGTATATACTAATGAATAATGGAGCACACTGCAAGAGAGACGCAAAGAACATCCATTAGTTAGGAAGCTGCTTTCTCACAGCAAGATTTCCTTTTGTAAAGCTATAGGATGGAAGACCAGTTTTCTGCTTTTATGCCTTATTTTGTATTTGGAATAAAATATTTCATAGATCTTGGAAAGGAAAAGGATTCTCTTAAAATAAAGGTCATATATTTGCCATATATTTTAGTGGAACAACGTTTCATTACAAATAGAAAAATTAAAACTATTCATGAAGTTTTTGCTATAGAAGAATAGTAAGGTTAAAAATGATCTTGCACAAAAACTACAGGGATTCGTCCAAAAAAATCTCAGCTTGTCAATGAATATTTAACCTTTGCTGTATAAATGCAAAGAGAGGAAAAAGCCAAAGTGAATACAGGTCAAGATTATGGTAGGAAATACATACATTGACAGAAAAGACTATAGTAATGAAAGGGCCTTTACGTTTGTCCATACTAGTCTCAGGGAGAAACCTTTTGCATAGACTCCTGAGACTCATATAAGGAAACAATGAAGAATTTCTGTCCAATCAAAGTTATATATTGTGGGTAGACCACCACTGCTACAAACTTTTACCAGAATCAACAACTTAGTATATCTGGCAAAATCAATAAAATCCGTAGAAGAACTTTGAAAAGAAGGGATTTTAGAGGTCATGAAATCATAGATAATAAAACCATAAACTTTGATATAGAAGAAAGCTTAGAGATCCTCTATTAAAATCATTTCTCATTGCCTTTCCTTTTTTTTTTTTGCCTTGCTCTTTATTGAACATATTTCTAAACTCTACCATCATACTTTCCTACTTGTTCAAGCAAATAATTCTGAACATAAATTAAACTTTGAACTTTGATTAATGACTCAAAATTACCAGCCTAAAGGTACATGCATTTGGTTTTCTCTTGCTATACAGTAAATTACCACAAAATTAATGACCTGAAAAATGTGTCTTTATATGCTTATAGTTTTCATGGGTCTGGCCTGTTTTAGCCAGTCTACACTCAAAGAAATAGAGGAAAACAACAGAATGGGAAAGACTAGAGATCTCTTCAAGAAAATTAGAGATACCAAGGGAACATTTCATGCAAAGATGGGCTCGATAAAGGACAGAAATGGTATGGACCTAACAGAAGCAGAAGATATTAAGAAGAGGTGACAAGAATACACAGAAGAACTATACAAAAAGGATCTTCATGACCCAGATAATCACGATGGTGTGATCACTCACCTAGAGCCAGACATCCTGGAATGTAAAGTCAGCTGGGCCTTAACCCTCTTACACTGTTGGTGAGAATGCAAACCAATAAGCCACTATGGAGAACAGTGTGGAGATTCCTTAAAAAACTGGAAATAGAACTGCCTTATGATCCAGCAATCCCACTGCTGGGCATACATACTGAGGAAACCAAAAGGGAAAGAGACACGTGTACCTCAATGTTCATTGCAGCACTGTTTATAATAGCCAGGACATGGAAGCAACCTAGATGCCCATCAGCAGATGAATGGATAAGAAAGCTGTGGTACATATACACAATGGAGTATTACTCAGCCATTAAAAAGAATACATTTGAATCAGTTCTAATGAGGTGGATGAAACTGGAGCCTATTATACAGAGTGAAGTAAGCCAGAAAGAAAAACACCAATACAGTATACTAACGCATATATATGGAATTTAGAAAGATGGTAACAATAACCCTGTGTACAAGACAGCAAAAGAGACACTGATGTATAGAATAGTCTTATGGACTCTGTTGGAGAGGGAGAGGGTGGGATGATTTGGGAGAATAGCATTGAAACATGTATAATATCATGTATGAAACGAGTTGCCAGTCCAGGTTCAATGCACGATACTGGATGCTTGGGGCTGGTGCACTGGGATGACCCAGAGGGATGGTATGGGGAGGGAGGAGGGAGGAGGGCTCAGGATGGGGAACACATGTATACCTGTGGCAGATTCATTTCGATATTTGGCAAAACTAATACAATATTGTAAGGTTTAAAAATAAAATAAAAATTAAAAAAAAAAGCATCACTATGAACAAAGCTAGTGGAGGTGATGGAATCCCAGTTGAGCTATTTCAAATCCTGAAAGATGATGCTGTGAAAGTGCTGCACTCAATATGCCAGCAAATTTGGAAAACTCAGCAGTGGCCACAGGACTGGAAAAGTCAGTTTTCATTCCAATCCCAAAGAAAGCTCAAACTACTGCACAATTGCACTCATCTCACACACTAGTAAAATAATGCTCAAAATTCTCGAAGTCAGGCTTCAGCAAAACATGAACCGTGAACTTCCAGATGTTCAAGCTGGTTTTAGAAAAGGCAGAGGAACTAGAGAACAAATTCCCAACATCCGCTGGATCATGGAAAAAGCAAGAGTTCCAGAAAAACATCTATTTCTGCTGTATTGACTATGCCAAAGCCTTTGTGTGGATCACAATAAACTGTGGAAAATTCTGAAAGAGATGGGAATACCAGACCACCTGACCTGCCTCTTGAGAAACCTATATTCAGTTCAGGAAGCAACAGTTAGAACTGGACATGGAACAACAGACTGGTTCCAAATAGGAAAAGGAGTACATCAAGGCTGTATATTGTCACCCTGCTTATGTAACTTCTATGCAGAGTCCATTATGAGAAACGCTGGGCTGGAAGAAGCACAAGCTGAAATCAAGATTGCCGGGAAAAATATCAATAACCTCAGATATGCAGATGACACCACCCTTATGGCAGAAAGTGAAGAGGAACTAAAAAGCCTCTTGGTGAAAGTGAAAGAGGAGAGTGAAAAAGTTGGCTTAAAGCTCAACATTCAGAAAACGAAGATCATGGTATCTGGTCCTATCACTTCACAGGAAATAGATGGGAAAACAGTGTCAGACTTTATTTTTTGGGGCTCCAAAATCACTGCAGATGGTGACTGCAGCCATGAAATTAAAAGACGCTTACTTCTTGGAAGGAAAGTTATGACCAACCTAGACAGCATATTCAAAAGCAGAGACATTACTTTGCCAACAGAGGTCCATCTAGTCAAGGCAATGGTTTTTCCAGTGGTCATCTATGGATGTGAGATTTGGACTGTGAAGAAGGCTGAGCACCAAAGAATTGATGCTTTTGAACTGTGGTGTTGGAGAAGACTCTTGAGAGTCCCTTGGACTGCAAGGAGATCAAACCAGTCCATCCTAAAGGAGATCAGTCCTGGGTGTTCATTGGAAGGACTGATGCTGAGGCTGAGACTCCAATACTTTGGCCACCTCATGCAAAAAGACTCTGATGCTGGGGGGAATTGGGGGCAGGAGGAGAAGGGGACAACAGAGGATGAGATGGCTGGATGGCATCACCAACTCATTGGACATAGGTTTGGGTAAACTCTAGGAGTTGGTGATGGACAGGGAGGCCTGGTGTGCTGCGATTCATGGGGTCACAAAGATTCGGACATGACTGAAGGACTGAACTGATACTCAAGCTTTGTGTCAGAAGGTTGATTTCGATGAAAAAAAAAATATAGGAGTAAAGAGTGTCTTGAAAGCTAATTTTGCTGTATTCTACTTTTATAATTAATATAAAGTGTTATTTGCCCAGTCATGTCTGACTCTGCAACCTCATGGACTGTAGCCCACCAGGCTCCTCTGTCCATGGAATTCTCCAGGCAAGAATACTGAAGTGGGTTTCTATGCTCTTCTCTAGGGGATCATCCTGACACAGAGATCAAACCCTGGTCTCCTGCATTGCACCCAGATTCTTTACTGTCTGAGCCACCAAGGAAGCCCTTATGATTAATATGTGTGCCTGCAGGCAATGGCACCCCACTCCAGTACTCTTGCCTGGAAAATCCCATGGGTGGAGGAGCCTGGTAGGCTGCAGTCATGGGGTTGTGAAGAGTCGGACACGACTGAGTGACTTCCCTTTCACTTTTCACTTTCATGCATTGGAGAAGGAAATGGCAACCCACTCCAGTGTTCTTGCCTGGAGAATCCCAGGGACGGGGGAGCCTGGCGGGCTGCCATCTATGGGGTCGCACAGAATCAGACACGACTGAAGCGACTTAGCAGCAGCAGTAGCAGCAGCTCAGTCATTTCAGTTATGTCTGACTCTCTGTGACCCTATGGACTGTAGCCTCTAGGTTCCTCTGTCCATGGGATTCTCCAGGCAAGAATACTGGAGTGAGTTGCCATGCTCTCCTCCAGAGAATCATCCTGACCCAGGATTTTGAACCTGCATCTCCTGCGTTGTAGGCAGATTCTTTTCCTCTAATCCACCAAGAAAGCCCCAAATAGGAAAAGGAGTCAGTCAGTCAGTTCAGTCCCTCAGTCGTGTCCTACTCTTTGCGACTGTTTCTGTCATGAAAGTAAGCAGTCCATACAGTCACATACCACCTTACCAAGTCTCTCTCTTTTACCCTTCCCAGTTCAGTTCAGTTCAGTCACTCTTTCATGCCTGACTCTTTGTGACCCCATGAACTGCAGCATGCCAGGCCTCCCTGTCCATCACCAACTCCTGGAGTCCACCCAAACCCATGTCCATTGAGTTGGTGATGCCATCCAACCATTTCATCCTATGTTGTACCCTTTTCCTCCTGCCCCCATTCTTTCCCAGCATTAGGGCCTTTCCAGTGAGTCAGCTCTTCGCATCAGGTGGCCAAAGTGCTGGAGTTTCAGCTTTAGCATCAGTTCTTCCAATGAACATCCATCCTCTAGGATGGACTGGTTGGATCTCCTTGCAGTCCAAGGGACTCTCAAGAGTCTTCTTCAACACCACAGTTCAAAAGCATCAATTCTTTGGCACTCAGCTTTCTTCACAGTCCAACTCTCATATCCATAGATGACCACTGGAAAAACCATAGCCTTGACTAGATGGACCTTTGTTGGAAAAGTAATATCTCTGCTTGTCAATATGCTATCTCGGTTGGTCACAACTTTCCTTCCAAGGAGGAAAAGGAGTACATCAAGGCTATTGTCTTTTAAGTCTCTGTTTCATTTATTTCCCTGCCTTCTTCAAATTAAGTCTGAATTTGGCAATAAGGAGTTCATGATCTGAGCCACAGTCAGCTCCCAGTGTTTCTTTTACTGACTGTATAGAACTTCTCCATCTTTGGCTGCAAAGAATATAATCAATCTGGTTTCGGTGTTGACCATCTGGTGATGTCCATGCACAGAGTCTTCTTTTGTGTTGTTGGAAGAGGGTGTTTCCCACGACCAGTGCATTCTCTTGGCAGAACTCTCTGAAGTTCTATGAAGAACTCTATGAACTCTATGAAGCAGCCTTTGCCCTGCTTCATTCTGTACTCCAAGGCCAAATTTGCCTGTTACTCCAGGTGTTTCTTGACTTACTACTTTTGCATTCCAGCCCCCTATAATGAAAAGGACATCTTTTGGGGGTGTTGATTCTAGAAGGTCTTGTAGGTCTTCATAGAACTGTTTAACTTCAGCTTCTTCAGCATTACTGGTTGGGGCATAGACTTGGATTACCATGATATTGAATGGTTTGTCTTGGAAACGAACAGAGATCATTCTGCCGTTTTTGAGACTGCATCCAAGTACTGCATTTCAGACTCTTGTTGACTATGATGGCTATTCCATTTCTTCTAAGGGATTCTTGCCCAGAGTAGTAGATAAAATGGTCATCTGAGTTAAGTTCACCCATTCCAGTCCATGTTAGTTCGCAGATTCCTAAAATGTCAATGTTCACTCTTGCCATCTCCTGTTTGACCACTTCCAATTTGCCTTGATTCATGGATCTAACATTTCAGGTTCCTATGAAATATTGCTCTTTACAGCATAGGACCTTACTTTCATCATCAGTCACATCCACAACTGGGTGTTGTTTTTGCTTTGGCTCCATCCTTTCATTCTTTCTGGAGTTATTTCTCCACTGATCTCCAGTAGCATATTGGGCACCTACCGACCTGAGGAGTTCATCTTTCAGTGTCCTATCTTTTTGCCTTTTCATACTGTTCATGGGGTTCTCAAAGCAAGAATACTGAAGTGGTTTGCCATTCCCTTCTCCAGTGGACCACATTTTGTCAGAACTCTCCACCATGACCCGCCCGTCTTGGGTGGCCCTACATGGCATGGCTCAATAGTTTCATTGAGTTAGACAAGGCTGTGGTCCATGTGATTAGATTGGTTAGTTAACTAACACACAGTCAGCA